>NC_050578.1:225192168-227592168 GCF_011100635.1 Trichosurus vulpecula | reverse complement strand
CTTCACAAGAGTCTGGGAATTTTCCACGAATTGGAATGTCTTTTTATCTACAATGCTTAAAGAAAAGGCCTCCCAAAGGGTGTATCCTGCTTGCTGAAAGTAATCCATTATAGGTGCAGTCTTTTAGAACCTTAGAAGGGATATATGTAAATCCCTTCCGGTGTGTAGAAAGCCTTGCCCTTGGGGCACAAAGGAAAAAAAAGACAAAATAAGTGGTATATAGTCTTCTGGAAATGTTCATCAGCTGAACTGACTGCTTATGATGTGGGTGACATCCACTGAGAAGTGGCTTGGTTTTCTGGAGCAGAGGAAGGCTGGTCACATAAAGCCCATTTCCAAGGTTGTCTAAGGACTGACTGTAAGGTTAAACCAATGAAGGCAACTCTAGCTGGATGCCAGGCCAGCCTTCTTTTCCACTGACAGGCTATGTTACCTGGGCCTGGCTCCTTACTTTTGATGGCCTCATTTCTCTTGTCTGTGAGGTACTTAAGAATGCCACCGACTATGTGATGCCTAGGGATTGCTAAAGAGTAGATGAAATTGTGGAGGGCCTTTCAGGGTATTTCTTTTTGTAAGTAAGTACTTTTTAGGTTAAGACCTGCCCTTTCAGTTGGTGCTGGAGGCATATTCAGCCTCATAATAAAAGTCTTATACTTTTCACTTCTCACTGTAGGGCATCCTAGTACAGTGGATGGAGAATTGGCCTTGAAGCCAGACAGACTCAGGTTCAAGTCCCATCTAGGACCCATCCTGACTATGTGACCCTGGGCAAGTCACATAACCTCTCAGTGCTCTGGGAAGTTTCTTAAGACCATAAGTTGCTGGCCTGTATTAGTGGTTTTCTTATTGGAGAATTTCATGTACCAGTGAAATCACAGCTCCAGTCTCTGTCTCATCCCCTGTTTGCACGTTAAAGTACCATAACCAGCAGAGATGGGCATAGTTTTAAAAAGCTGCTCCAAATGAGTTTGTTTTGCTGGCTCTAACCTCTAGTAAGGATACAAACGAACTGAAAAAGCCAAGGCAGGTCCTGGCTCCTTCTGGGTGTGATGAAGTCAGAGGTTTGGGTTGGGGTTTCTTGGCTTTGTTGGAAACACTGCTCAAGGCTGAGGGGGAGGAAGTACATTTTCTCAACTGAAAGCAGTATGTACAACCTGGGAATGTGAAGAGTTAAACTTTTTGGTTGTTTTTTAAAAGTCATATTTGAACTTCTTGAGCTTTTAAAGTCTTTACTAGAATAGCTGTAGGCGATTTTTAAAGTGGAGCACCTCCACTGCTCAGTGAGCACCAGGGGCTCCCTGTTTTCTCTGGATCTAAGATAAAAGTCTTTCCCTTCCCCCCTTTCTAGTCTTCACACTTGACTCTCCTCTGCAGGCCTTATGATCCAGCTGCACTAGGCTCCTTGCAGGGCCTCCAGTGCTACATTCATCTCCCCTCCTCGTGCCTTTGCATGGGGGCTGCCCCCTTGCCAGAATTGTTCTGCCCCCTCACCCCTACTTTGAGGTTTCCATGGCTTCCTTCACCATTCAGATCCAAGCCCACCTTTGGCAGGAGGCCTTATCTCTGCAAAGGACCTGCAAAGGTTTGCAGCTGGTCCCCTTAGCTGATTGTGTCTTCCCTTCTAGTTACCCTGTAATACGTCTTGTTATTTTCATGCCGCCTCTTTGAGGGCAAGAACTAGCATGCCTCCCTCTATCTCCCCAGTACTTAGCACAGTGCCTGACTTACAGCAAACACTCAGTAAGTGCTTATAAATGGACTGATGGATTTTAAAAAACAATCAGGGTTAGGTACAATTAAAAAGAATTTACAGAAGTTATTCCCCTTTGCATTTTGATAGCAAAATTCTTTCTTTTCAGAACTGCAAAAGTAGCTTCTGGCCAAGAAAAGCACCTTCTGTTCGAGGTACAGCCAGGATCGGATTCCTCTGCCTTGTGGAAGGTGCTCGTACGAGTGGTATGTACCAAGGTGAGAGTAACTTTAAAGCAGGCTTACAGAGTACAGTTTGGGCTGCTATTAAGGCCATTCCAGTTCATTACTTGGGCATTTTTCATACTGTACCAACAGAACTTGCGCCAATGCCTTGGTGGTACATCAAGGACCTCATTGTCCTTCCATAGTACTTTAGGCTTGGCTTCCTTTTCTTTGCTTGAATCCCCAAATGTAATCATTCTAGTAGGTAAAAAACTGACTCCAAAACTTTACTTAAACTAAATTATTTACCGTTTCTTAATTTTACCATATTTAAATCCTTAAACTAAATCATTATCTGCCTCCCCTGGCTTAGTCATTGTTAAATTGCCTTCATAAGGCACCTCTGCCAAAAAAGACTCTTTAATCCCAGCATTTGCAAAAAAAAAATCTAGGTAGTCTTGTTATCTTCCACAGGGAGGTAAGATTAGGAGGTTTTCTCTCAAAAGACGGATTATAGTGAACATTCAAACAACATGCCATGTATTTTTAATATGTTGGTCCCTGTAAAAGTTTAAATGCAAGAAACTTGCTTTGGGTAATTTAATCTGAATTGAAAAGCTTTATCCAATTCCCTATTTCAGCCTCAGTAATAATAAACTTTAGAGAAGACCTCAAAGGACAAAGATGAAGGAGTGGTGGTGATTCCTAACTTGGGCAGATGCCCATAGCTAGGAACCCTATTCATTCCTAACTGACAAGGGTATAATCTTAATTGCAACTGTCAGAAATTTATCTGGCATCTTGACAGTGCTGTCGCCGTGATGTCTGTTGAGGAGCAGCTGACCTTTGCAGCATTAGGTTCACGATGTGATCACTGCTTACAATTACATTAGGGAATGTGCAGAACACAATTTAATGCCTTTCAGCTGGATTTGTCCATGTGGAAAATTGGATTGGCTGATGAGGAAAGTCCAGCGTTTTGAGGAAAAAATACTGTTTGACAGTATTATTATTTATTGTTGTTTATCAGCCCAGGTACCATTATGACTTCGTGGACTATGAAGATGTTACAAGCCCTGGTAACAGACTTGCTAACAGGACTCAAAATAGCTTACAAGTTTATCCCAGAACACATTATTGTCTCCTAAACACTAGTATTTTACACCAACTATTTTTTCCCCTTTTTTGGTCTCTGATGGATTCAGGTATTGAGGTTTTTAAATTCATAAAGAATTCATGATTTATGTGTAGCATCCAGAATGATTGTGGCCCTTTCTGGCCATTGCGGATATTTTTTTGGCAAAGAAATGAGACAGAGAAGACATCACTCTAAAAGCACACTTAAGGTCAGCATACAACTCTCCTTCTCCAGAGAACTTTTACTCTGCATTCAAGACTTGTTGAGAGTCTCTTTGGAAGCATATAGAGGTGAATTTTTAGGACACTGTAATGCTAGTTTCTAAGTTCATTCATTTCATACATACCTTCATTCTAGGGCATGTGCGTTGTTCAGAGAGAACTAGCTCCTCCGATGTGAGGGCTTGCTGAGTCCTCTTCAGGACTGCTTATCCATCTTTGGTGTCCACCTGTCATTCAGCTGTGGCTCCAAGAAGCTGTAGCATGTTCAGTGGCCACACCTTGCTAAAACAGATAGTTTTACCCTCAGCCAGGTTGAGGGTAGCAGACAGGCCTTGAATTTGTCCTTGAGTTAGGCGGGGTGTCTACCCCAAACAAGTGAAGACTTCCCCTGCGGAATAAGTGGGTGAGAACTGTTTGTTCCAGCGGCCACGAGGGCAGGTGAAGCAAGCGCTGTGAAGCCCTCAGAGTCGGTCAGGCACAGAAAATGCCACGGTCTTCCACTGCGTCCTGGGCCGTCACCAATATTCCTGACTTTTGTTTTGCCACTGGACTTTGATGACTCTGGAAGAGAGAGTGAGGCTAACAGCTTGGTGCAGCCTTACCTCCCTTACATCCAGTTCATAGGCAAGTCAAGATATCACCCTGTGATGTCACAAACAACAGCTTTCCCTCCAAGCAGTTGAATCAGGGTGAAGCCTGCCTGCAGTTGTCTCAGTTTATGCTGTCTAAAATTCCTTTCCGCTCCTGATTTTATTTCTACCAAATAAACCAAAACTTTCTACCAAAGTGAGGAAAAATGGCAATTTATGATCTCAGAACATTTTCAGCGTGAAATTTATGTCGTTTGAATACACTGCTTTTTCAGTATATGCTTCTCTTTAGCAAACACTAAAGCATATGCTCTTACGTTAGATCTTTAGTTTTAAATATAAGTAACCACTTGCTTTTGACCCCATATCCGTTATCAATACATATTTCTGCAATTAGTCAGAAGTTGGTCTTGAAAAATACATGACTAGTGAAGAAAACTGGCAGTCAAGTCTAGTGTGGGCCTTCATTTGAGTCATTCTATTGATTTGAGAGATTTCTTGTATTCCCAAATCAGGTAGAATGTATGAGAACTCACAACTTTTGTATTAACACTGGGCTTCTTAACCTGTATTGTGTCATGGACCTTTCTGGCATTTTGGAGAAACCTGTGAATCCCTTCTCAGAATGCGTAAACTAAAGTACATAAGATTACAAAGGAAACCAATTATGTTAAAATTCAGAGTGTTTAAAAACATTTTTAAAAGGTCATGGACCCCAGGTTAAGATTCCCCGATCTAATGAATGTCCCTCCTAGAAGAGGAAATGGAGACGCAGAGAGGGGAAGTTACTTGCTATAGTCGTGCATGAGTAATAGTAGAGCTGAGATCGAGTGTTGACATGGTCTTTATGTTTTTAGATTAACAAAAGCAGTGGAATTGTAGAAGCTTCAAGAATCATGAATTTGTATCAGTTTATCCAGCTTTATAAAGATATCACAAGTCAAGCAGCAGGGGTGCTGGCACAAGGCCCTACTACTTCCGAAGGAACTGCCGAAAGCTTGTCGTCGGTGTCTTCCTGTCAGGCCAGCATTTGGATGGGAAGGTATTTTCCTGCCTTGGGGCACATTGGGAAAGGGTTAAATCTCTGAAAGACTGAAAAAGACCTTTTTTCAACTGTGGCTGTTGTTTTACCTTCATTCAACAGGCATTGGTTAAGTGCCTTCTGTATGCCAGTTACTGTTAGGTGATATGGTCAAAAAGATAAAATCAAGTAGTTCCTGCCCTGAAGGAGGTGACAATGTTACTTCTGTTGTTGGTCCACCCAGATTGACAGGATATTCTGAACTAAAAATTGGGACATGTGATTTGACAAAGTGGATTCTTTTTGTAAAACCACCTTCCAGTCTGGAGTGTGTGCTCTCTATAAAAATAGCCATAGTCAGTGTCCAGAGGTTCCTTATCCTGCTCAGGGCATATCTGGTGCAAGGTGTTCGGTTCTGGGTGCCATGTTTTGAGAAGGACTTTGACAAGCTGGCACGTGTGTGAAGGAGGGCAGTCAACAGGGTAAGAAGACTGTGGAACAGAGCCTGGGCTGGGAGAAGGAACCAGGGATAATGTATGAGGGCCTTGAAGGCTCTCCACCTAATTTAAGGGTATTCCTGTGTCAGAAAAGCCCCATGTTTTGCCTGACCCCAGTGCACAAAACCAAGAGGAGCAGGAGAAGTTGTAGGGGCACATGCTTCTTAGTGTGGGGCCACACTTAGACTCTGAAGCCTTCAAGTTGTTCTGGACCAGGAGCAGGGAGCAGGTTCTTGTGGGACTAGATGACCCCTTCAGGGTCTAAGAGCCTGCTCCAGGACTCTTCTCCTTGTAGAACTAATGGGAAAAGCCCTTCAGGAAGTTACATAACAACGTGTAGCATTTTAGGGTTTGCAGCACTTTTTACATTGTCTCATTTGGTCCTCACAACAAGCCTGGGAGGTAGGTGCTGTTATCTCCATTTTACAGATGGTGAAACTCAGGCTTAGAGAGGGTAACTGTCCAAGATCACGCAGCTAAGTGTCTAAGGCTGGACTTGAATGCAGACCTTTCAGACTCCAAATCTGGTAGTCTTCATTGCTGCCTTTAATATAGTAGAAGTACTTAAGGGAGAGCATCCTTACTCATCCAAAAAGGTCCTTGGATCAGGCTTTAAAGGAGCTTGTCAGAGGACACACCTAATTGTAGGATGGTCCTTGGAAATTCTCACGGAAATGGGCAGGGAGCCAGGGCACAGAGTTGCATTGACTCCATTCCTGGGGAAATAGAATCAGCCCCAGTTTGTTTTGGCTTGTGTTTGGGTTTGGGTTGGCCAGTGCTTACATATGCAGGTCTGTTCTGGAACGGCTCGTGGAGGACAGAAACTGTTTCATGTCTTTCTTTGGCCCCAGACCCCTAGAAGGTGCTGAATAAGTACTTGGGGACTGATATCATTGATATCCTGGAGAGATGGTTACTCTTTTAAAGCTTTCTTTGCCTTCTGTCTTATGCTTCTAGGGAGAAAAAGTCTTCCCAGGTTGCCACTTGACAACTTTCCAAACTTCGGTTTGTAAATGCCTGGAAATGACTTATGTGGGCTCAGACCCACTGAGGTCCTGCCTTATTGTTGCCCAGAGGAAACCAAGGAACAGAAGTCATCACTGACAGGACCTCTTACTGCAAAGTTCAATTAACATTTCTCCTCTCATGGCTTTATTTTAGCATCTTTTATGGGTCTGTTCCTTGAGTGACTTATTTTCAAATAATACCCCTAGGGAAATTTGAACTGGGAGGCCGTGAGTAACATAGAATGTTTCCCTACAGCATGGCCCCATTCATCACATCCTGTTTACATTATAGAAGCTCACTTAGCATTAAGGTTTTGGCTCTACTAGCGTTACTGCAATGCCAGATGTATTTTAAAAACATTGTAGGCAGTGTTTAGGAAGGGCCTTATCTTTCTGGCATTTTAAAAGGGTCATTCTGTCAAAGACAGGTGTCTGCTGTGAACCACATGTGAATATTCATATTGAGTTTTTTGCTCCATTTATATTTTTTTCTTGTGACCATCAAGGGAAGTGGGTGGGGTGGGAAAAAGAATGTCTTTCTTAGTAGTAGATGAGCACTTTTGACTGCCCAGAGATATTAGTCAGTAAACATGAATTATATACCTACCATGTTCCAAGATAGTGAACTGGGTACTGAGAATTCAGAGACAAAAGAAAAACTGATATAAGACATTTGAGGGAAAAACTAATACACGAAACCTAGGCCTAAAGAGGGCCTAGAGGTTTTGCGCAGAAAACGGCTCTTGATCTTGGAGGAAACTGGGGGTCCATCTGGGAGGAGCTGACAGAGTATATTCCAGGTCTGGGGAATAGGGGGTAACCGTGTGGTGCAGGAGGTGGAGGAGCATATGAGAAACCCAAGGCCAGTTTGTCTGAGCCCTAGTGTTTGTGAAGGGTGTCGTGGGGAGGTAGCAAGGGGCCAGGTGGTGGTTTGAAAGCCAGAAGCTTTATATTTGATCCTAGAGGTAATAGGAAGCCACTGGAGTTTACTGAGTAGGGTAGGGAAGGGGGTCACATGACAAGGCTTTTCATCAGTGTGGGGAGAGCCTGGAGACAGCAAGGCCAGTTGAGAGGCTAGTGCAGCGGTGAGGGCAAAAGGCAAAAAAGGGTGGGTGTGGAGAGATGTGAGAGGTGTTGGGGAGGAAACCAATTGGGGTCAAGGATATCCTTGAGATAAGGAACCCAGATGACTGAAAAGACAGTGGTGCTTTCCCCAGAAAGCTTATTTGGAAAGGGTGGGTTTTGTAGAAAAGGTAAGGAGTTCTACCCACTGACCTCAACCTTCCATGTGGAGTGACAGCACTCCCTTCTGACCTCTATTTCTTAGGATTCCTAGCTTCCTTCTAGGCTCTGCTCTGGTTCCTTTTCCAATGCCAAGCCTTTCTTTATCTCTCCATTTTGGTTGAACTCTCTGGCAAATCTATTTACTTATCTATGTACGTATCATATCCCTCCCTCCATAGAGTATTCTCTCTGATTGTAGGCTGTGGAGTTTTTTTTTCCTTTGTGTTAGTCGTTCAGCAAACATTTATTAAATGCCTATTGTGTGGGAGGCAAGTCCCCCCAAAATGAAAGAAGCAGCCCCCTTCTCCAGGAGTTTTCTTACCCCAGTGTTGGTTGAAATTTGATCTTTGATCACTTGGTTATAATCTTACTCTTCTGTCTCATACCTGAAGGTCTTATCTTCCCAAAGAAACTAGGCTCCTTGAGGCCTGGAACCAGCACTTGGAATAGTACAGTAACATTGGTCTCAAATTTTAGTAGGAGGTCAAAGTGAAAGTGTTTTCTTCCTTGTCTCCTGTCAGGGTGGGGGTGAGGCAGGGACTGAATAAACTGATTAGGAAATAATTGGCTGGATTTTTCCTCCTCACTACACAAACGTCTAAGAAATCAACCTTTTTTAGTATTCATCTAAGGTACCAACGGCAAAATGTGCATGTCTGATTTTGTAGACAACCTGCTTTGTGTAGTGTGCCGGTGGGCAGGTAGTTTAAAATAACAGTGTAAATAGTCTAAACTTGACACATAACCAGAGGCAAGCACATCCTTGTGCCAACAGCTCTTTGTCCGTGTTACAGAGTGAAGCAGCTGACCGATGAGGAGGAATGTTGTATTTGCATGGATGGGCGAGCCGACCTCATTCTGCCCTGTGCCCACAGCTTTTGTCAGAAGTGCATTGATAAATGGTAAGAGATTAACATAACTGCTAGAGTTATTGTGACCGCTGAATGAAACAATAGATGTGAAAGCACTGTGTTCATTTGAGTTACTGAGACAGGTGAGAGATTGTAAGGACCCTTAGGGACCATTGGAAAACTGCCAGTTTTACAAATAAGGAATATCAGAGAGAAGGGTGGGGAGAGGTGGCCAAAGTTCCACAGTGGAAGAGGACAAGGAGCTTTGTTATTAATAAGTATTTTGGACCTCTTTTGTAACAATATTATGTAGTTGATAAGAGGCTTCTGGTTATTTTCACAGTCTCAACTTGAAAAATTTGACCACTGATAAGTGTAAGAGAACATTGGGGTCAGGACACCTGGCTTCTAGTCCCACTTCGGATTCTGTCTTTATGACCTTGGACAGTGACTTCTAAGTCTCAGTTCCCTTATCTGTAAGATGAAGGAGTTGGACTAAATGATCTCTAAAGAACCTTTTGTCTCTAAGTATTCTGTGGTAAACTTATTTTGAAATTATTTCTCTTTCTGGTAAGGAAAGAGCCCTTCGTATTTGATCCATATTTAGAACCAGAGGGCTTCTCCACCCCACCCTACCCCCAGGCTTTCTGACTTCCATTTGAGAAGGGTGGGTGGGGTACTAGGGTCATTGGATGATCTCTGAAAGTAAGAAGATGGGGATTGCCCCACCTCTGCCAAGTCAGAGCCCCATGGCCTTTTTCGAGTCACTCCTTTAATTTCCCCATCTACAAAAGGAGGAGGTCCCTTCCTGCTCCAGTTCTTTGCTTCTGTCTACTTCACCCGTATATCAAAGGTTTCTCTGGCTTAAATGTGGATTTCTTCTGGGGACCTAGAAGAGGTTTTGATATTAAGGAAAGGAGCTACCATTTGAAGTACGTTCGTTGTTTAGTCTTTTTTCTTGTTGGCTTCTCCTGCAGGAGTGATCGACACAGGAACTGTCCTATCTGCCGCCTACAGATGAGTGGGGTCAATGATTCTTGGGTTGTATCTGATGCACCTACAGAAGATGACATGGCTAACTATATACTTAACATGGCTGATGAGGCAGGCCAGCCTCACATGCCATGAAACTGGAGACTTTTCTTGGTAACCTGGGTTATAAATCCCATTTGGAGATGGAGTAGAGAATAGGGGCATCAGTGTCATGAACACATGAAAATCGATTCCTCCCTTCACCCCATCTCTGTATTTGCCACTCTTTCCCACAATTTATTCCATCCCTTTTGATAAATTTCATGAATCTTTGTTTTGTTTTGATCGGAATCTAAATTACTGTTTTAAATCTTTGTACATGAGCCAGTCTTACATTGGTAGGTATCCCGGTAGGTCTGTGGTGTTCCCTGAGAATGCTTTGGCTGCTAGTTAGAGAAGCATCGCTTGGAGAAACTTCTGAACACTGGGTTTAGGTAGGCAGGTTAGGTTTTGATCAATCCTTAGCGTTCAGTAGTCATAGCTTTCTGACACACAGACTGAACCCAATTTAAAACAACTGAAAATAGAAAATAAATCCAAGTGCTCGTTACTACTAAGCTAGTCATTTTACTGGAATTTAAAGGGTTGTTGTTGCCCCCTGCTGGTTAATTGTGAGTGACTCCATTAAATGATCTCTGCATGAAGTAACCACAAATGCTTCCTGATCAAGCAGTTTGTGATTCAGAGATAATAGATGATAAAACCTATATATTTCAAAGGGAATAAGAAATCTAGAGCTTCTGAAAATATTTTTGCCACAAATATTTTGTGGGGAACTCACTGTGGGTTGCTTGATGGTTTCTGACACCCCTTGTGCAAAATCCTGGGGTTTGATAGGGACATTTTTCTTAATAGAAAAGCTCCAAATTCTATACTTTCAAACTCTACATACTGGAAGCAAATCTCTACTAAATGACAAATTACTCAGTATTGACCATGGTGCTTTTTAGTTTCATGATTTGGTAGCATCTTCCTGAGATTGCAGAATGCTCACACTTAGGAAGTTAAAAGGACAAGAAACCACTGGTCCTGCTTCTCCCTCGTAAATGTAGGACCTTCCTGAAACAGAGAGGAAGTTCTGACTACTTGGATTAGAATATTCAGAAAGAAAGGAGTAAGAATGCAGTCATAGGCAGTGTCCTAATAGCAATTCAGCCTCCTTTGCGAAAGAGGAAAATGCTCACAAAGAAAAGCATTTGTTTTGTCTTGACTCTTAGCAGTCAGCACTCATGAAAGTTTTCTTTAAAAACAAATATATTGAAACCTCCAAGGAAGCCATTCTGACCCATTTAGTTAAAGTTGCAAACATACAAATTACCATAAGCACTGGGGCAGATGATTTATGTTGCTATTTCAGGGAGTGGCTGCAGGATCACGTGTGTAAATAGAAAGTTCTTCGATTTTTTTAGCAAGTGTGCAAATAAATTTAATGATCCATTCATAGAAAAAAAACTTGTTCCTTTCTTATTGGTGTTATTTTACCCTCAGCTGTAGGGAAAGGTTCTGGGGAGCGGCTTACACAGATTCTGCCCCTTTTCAGATTTGTGACTCAATTACTAGGCTGATGGATGTTTGTGGGCTGAGTACCCTAGAGCCAAATCTGAATTTGTTTTCTGAATTTGACTTGTAGAAGTGGTCTTTGTAAACCTAATTCAAGCTACTTTTTAATATAATCACATTACATATACTATATAATACTTTGGCCTTGTTTAAAAATAGAATTTCCGAGAAAACCAAATAGTTGCTCTCTCAGTTTTAAAGTGAACCATAGAAAACACATTCAACAGTGGTGCCTGGACATTATTTGGATTTCAGTGGCCCCCATTGAGTGTGTGTCTGGAAGTGAGTGCCTGGCTTGAGAAATTAGGCAGGCTGTGGTTCTAGGGCATTCACATCTTCAAACATACTTCATCGAATTATGAGATGCCTCCTTTCCCCACTCCCATTTTGTTGTAATTGCATTAAAGGCCAGGACGTTTGTTAGGAATCTGTGAAAGGGACTACAATTGTAAGGATGAGGGTGGTAATGAGAACCACAGCCATAGAATGGGATGAAACCTGCACGGGTTTGCAGGCCCCACTCCCCAACTCCTTCAGTAAAATTCCTTGTGTCTTACTAGGCAGCGAGTGAAGGGGATTGATGATCGTGATAAGTGATCTAGTGGTTTCAGTTTTCAAAGCGCTCTATGTACATTATCTCATTGGAGCCTTAAAACAGCCCTGCAAGGCAGCTCCTCTAAGTTATTACCCTTATCACGGGGATGCTGAGGTTCAGAGAGGGGTCACACAGCTAGTGTCTGAGGCAGGACTGGAATCAAGTCTTCCCGAGTCCGCATGCAGGACTCTCTCCAGTGTCACACTGACAGCATCCCCTCAGCAGAAGCACTTTCTTTGGCCGACTTTCACTGTGCCATCTCTGCAGGCTGGCCTTACACCATTTTGTTCCACATATCTGTCTCTGTCAGGGAGTTAATGACCAGCCAGGATCACTGAGGAAATCTGATATTAACAAAACCTCTCCCATTTTGCAAAATGTGTTCCACCCCAAACACTGACCGACTGCCATGCAGCAGCATCACATGTTGTCACTAACCTCATCAAAATAAATGGGAAACTGACAACCCCATTTCTTTGCTGACTACTAAGCTTTGCAATTCTTCCTTTGCATGTGAATGAAATAGTTTCTACTGTAGGATAAACTAATGCCCAAAGTTGTAATTTTGCTCAAAGGTGAAGATCTTATACTCTTAAATCTTTTGTAACTAGAAAGTACTAAAATGCACTTGCTGTGCCAAGAGGTAGGGACTGTGGAGTAACTTGTGCCTTCCAAAGCTGGTGATCATCTCTCATGCACTCACTCTAAGGGACTGGGTTTGTTAATTGACAAAATGTCCTTTTCTTAAATGCACTAAAAGGGTCTCACAATCTATTGATAACTATACAATTTTAATGTGCTAGGATGACTTTGCATATGAGCTGCTTGCTTTCTTCTACACTTAGATGCAAATAGGGGAGCTGTTTAAAATAGAAATGCTTACTTATTAAAGTGACTTTCCTAAACTTCCCAAAAGGAAAGTCACATCTGAGTTTGCAGCTAGGACAGATGGATAAATTGTGCAATAAATAATTTGGGGGGGGAGGGCCAGAAAAGTCAGCTTTTGACAATTGTTTTTTCTTACAATTGTGTGGTTTACTATTGTTATTATGTGATGTAATTGGTTGGATCTGTGGATTAACTATAAATTGGTATTCCTTAGAGGGCTATTATTTATATACTGTACATTGGGTTCTAGTGGCATTTCTAACTGATTTATGACCTTTTCTCGCTACTGTTTTTAAAAAATCAATTAAATTCACTTGCGCCGGTTTTTGAACCAGCCTTCCCCGTGCCCAGATTGCTTGGGGTGATAAGTAAGGTACTGACAGCAGGTGGTGAACCAGCTGCTGCTTACCACCCCTGTCCCTGTTGTGAGTGGTTCTAAGTGGTATTGGTGAATAATTGGAGCACTGGGGTGGATCAGGCTTATTTCAAACAATTCAAGTTCCAATTTTGATTTTCTTAAGCCACATTTACTACATTTACCAAAGAATGGGGAGAAAACCATTTAAAACACAGCGAGAATTAGCTAACCATCTGTGTGGTGGGCACGGAAGTAGAGGTATCTGTGAATGAAAACACAAGGGCAATCTCTTGTACAAGATTGTGGCTTTTGATCATATTTGTGGAAAGTAGTAAAGATAACCGCTACACTATGCCTTGTTGTTGTGTTTGATTTGGGTACCTTGTATATCTTTTCAGAATGACTAGGAACTAGGGTGAAAACAAAGATTCACACTTCTGGAGTGGGAAAGATTCAACTATCTCTGATTTGCTCAGCATAGGGAAACAAGGGCATGGGAATTCAGATCTCTTCTGATGAAGATTAAAGTTAGGTGCCTTTAAGGGAGGATCACACATCTGACAAGTGTCAGAGGTTGTCATGTCTTTCTCAAGTCAGAAAAACTCATTGTCTCTGGAGACTCAGCTTTGCTGGTGTACTCTAAGTTGTAAAGCTAGGTGCGTGGAGATCATTGCAGAGGAGCAACCTGTGATGTTTTTGTGAAGAGGTGTAACGGGTTGAAAACCATCGATTCAAAGCTGGAAGTCTTGATGGCCATTTCATCCAGGACCCCAGTGGAAGGCCCTCTCCTGATTTTTAGGGTACAACTTTTCTCCTGCTACAACACTTATCCTGGGTGCTTCTAGAAGGGAAAAACAAAAACAAAACCGCAAAGGACCAGATTCTATGTAGTTAATATTCTTTTTAATGTAGTTACCACTGTCCTTTAAAACATTGTTCAAGTAGAGTGGATTGCTGACATTATCTCATTACCCTCAGTTATGTCCATAAGATGAATGAAAAAGATGAACATGATTTTTACTCAAACAGCAAGAAGTCAAAGACAAGGCCAGTCCAAAAGGATGCCGCCTTGCCGCTGGATCCCCAAGAGTAGAAGGTAAAGGGCAGAAAGAATGGTGGGTGACTCAGGAGGCAGTGCATTGTGTTCATAAGGCAATAGAATTTGTAGCAAAAAGGAAAATGTGTTACTAAGGCTGGTTAGGTTAGGGAAGAGAGGATAAATCTCCAGAGCTGTCTTTGAGAAGGCCACACCTTGGAAAAGCAGCATATTATTGTGCTGCCAACCCAGCCGACGCAGATTTGGCAGTCACCAGAACAAAAACCAGTAAATGCCACTGGACAGAAGCACGCTGGTACCAGGAACACTGGGGAGTGACAAAGGGCTGTGTAAATGATCCAATCTAGAACAGCCCCAGCAGAGCAGATGAAACAAGTACTCCCAGGCATGTTGGAGGAAAGTGCAAGGGAAAAGAAGAGAAAGCAGCTAGCCATTCCCAGCAGAGGCTCTGTGACCCTGGTGAAAAACCAGACACTGGTGATTGCCTTTGGCTACTAGTGAAAAACCAGAAGGCCACTGCCAATGGGCCCTGTCCTCTGACCCTGCTTACAGTGGATATTTTCCAAGCTTGTCTTCCAAGGTTAAGAAGAGCATTCACCTGCTGCATTCCATTAATTTAGGGTAATGCTTCCTTCTAGTCTTAGCTTCTCCCCCGCACACACTTTATTAAGGAGAAAATAAGGGAGCTCTAACAACGTTGATATCTGCAGACATGTTCACATGATTGAGCAACTGTCTCAACAAACTTTAATTCCATTTCTTTTAAACAGGATGCCTCTAAACACCTAAAATCACACTGTGCAATAGTTATATACATTAGTGCAAATGCATACAATTGGGGCTTTCCTAAGAACGTTACAGGCCAAAGTGGGCAAGGAGTTTTGACTCAGGAAATTATTTTGCTGCAAAAACCAACAGCTTCCATATTTCCATGGCCAGAGAAAGTAACAAGAAGGATCTGAAATCTAGTAACCATTTTTGTACACAAACATAGGTTCCACTAAATTCGTAACAGCTTCTCCAGGTCTCTATGCACCTACAGAAATACAGGGGACCTTACTTGCAAGCTCAAGCCACTCTAGTTACCATATGCACGTGACATTAAAACATTGGCAGGGAGTAAGTTGGGAGAGTTTAAATTCAGATCTCTATTCTAAGAATCACTTCACTACCCTTTACTAGCCCAGTTAATTGTCCCTCCTTGTCTAATCACTGAGGTCACCAGCTAAAAGATCTCTGGTTGGTTACATGAGGGGAAATATATCCTTTGTTGTTTAGGGAGATGGTGATAAACCCAGATCTTTATTGTTTAAAAAGAAAAAAAAGGGACGGAGGATCCTGGTTTTTTCTCACATATGAATTACAGAATACAAAAGTAATACTGGAGAGGGAGGCAGTATGGTGTAGAGAACGGTCCTAATCCTGACTCACAAGCCCTCCCTGTGGGATGTTGGCCACCACCTCTCCCCAGCCGACCTCACAGGTTCCCTTTAGCTCCAGGGTTAGGCCTTTACATTTCCCCTTGTTTTCCTAAGTGGAACTAAGTTTTCTGGTTTTAGGTCTCTCAGAGCCAAATCCTTGCTCCCAGAAAGACATTGTTCATTGGTGAAAAGGGGCTTTCAGAAAGCAAGCCCATATATTTCATGGAGGCAGCATAGTGTTGTGCAAGGACTATTTATTGACCAGGCTCCATGCTGTGACCTTCAGCAAGTCCTTACCTCCCCTAGTCCTCAGTATCCTCATCTCTACAATGAGAGGGTTGGATGAGATCATCCCTATGGTACGTACCTGTTCTGTGATCCTATACATGAATGTTCACAATGGTGCATGGAAATCTGAACAAAAGTGATTAGTAAAAACACCTTTTAAAAAATAAAGCAAACCTAGACATCCTGGTGTCAAAACTTAGTGGATGTATGTATCTCTTACTCCACCCTCCATTTAGGGCCAGAGAGTTGATTGGCAATATGGTGTGGCCTCTCACAATGGAAAGTACAATTCCTTTCATGCAAGTACTGGCCATCTTCCAAGAAGTGTCTGGAAAACTAAGAAAAAAGTACAAAGCAGCCCAGCTCCCCAAGGCAGCCTCCAGGCCCCACTGCACACAGACAGTGCAGTGTTTTGACGTCTTGGGTCCAGGTAGAATGAGGAAGATGGAGGTCAAAGTGAGAGGCCCCTGAGCAGCATCCCAAGCCTCCGCTTCCAGGGAGGCCCTATTGGTCCTAAGCAGGCTCCCCTTCACCAGCATCCACCACAGCAGGCCAGGTTAAAACCAGCCAATTCCAGGGGCATGTTCCAACAGCGAACCTAGTTAAACAAAGTTGTAATCTCTTCCGATTTCATGGCATCAGATAGAAAGCTCAGCTCATTGCACAAGGTCTCATATCTAAAAGCCATTCGGATCTGGGCAACGTTTGTCTTTCGAATATCATTTCCTTCAGGTCCTTCTTTATAATAATTTGGTCCCAAAAATTTTTGCTTTTCCTGCGGACAAAGTAAAACACACAAACACAGATTAAGCCCAAAGCACTTGCAAAGTCAATTCAACGAACGTCAAGTCCCCACTACTCTATAAGGCACTATATCAGGGGCTGGGGATACAAGGACAAAGACAAAAAAAAACCTGCCTCTAAGCAGCATAGAGTCTGCTTTCTCCTGTATCCTATATGACACAGACGTTAGTACATCCATCCTGGCATCAAAACTTAATGGAATTTTGTGCCTGCTTCACCTGGCATTCAGGGTCACAAGAATGGAATGGCCAAAGATGGTGGATACAGATACGTCCTGGAGGCAGCTTGAGCTGCAGCTATTCTGACAATGATGGTGATAAACTAATAAATACTATTTCTATCCTGTTTTAAAGTTTGCAAAGTGCTCGATATATATTTTGTATGTCATATCACCCTATTAGATGGTACGATATGATAAAATAAACATCAAGCGCCAACTATGTGCCAGGCACTGTGCTAAGCAGTGGGGATATACATAAGAAAAAGCCAGTCCCTGCCCTCAAGGAGCATATAACCTAATGGAGGACGACAATGTACAAAAGGAAGCTGAAAAGGGTGAGGTTCTCTGGAGAAGGTTCCAGGGGGCATGATGATGATGACCATATAAAATAGGAAGGGCCTTGAGATCTGGAACTGTCTTACTGACACTCTGAATCTCCGCTATCATCCAGCCCAGTGCCTTTTACACAGGAGGTGCTGAAAAGATTATCATTAAAGGTAAACCTTGTCTAAAGAGAACATGGTGGCAGAGACCTCGATTGAAGGAAACACTTGGGAGCTAAGGCAAGGGGCTGCTGCTGAGGATGGTGTGGAGCTTCTTCACCCTCCTGATAAACACTCACATCAGACTAGTCAGTCCCAGAGATCAGCAGGCTGTATGCCCCCTGCCCCCCAAGCTGGTCAGAAAGGCCTGCGGGAGCCCAGGCAGCTGACCATCTTCATGACTTAGTGGTGAAAAGGCTGCATATGGGGTCAGGAATACCTGGGTCTAAATCCTGCCTGAAAAATCTAGCTCTGAGATCTTCAGCAAGTTCCTTCTTGTCTCTGAGCCCCAGTTCCATCTATAAAATGGGCTGACTATCCCAGCACTTCAGGTGAGGCTCATGAATGTAAACTACTTTGCAAGTTTGAACATGCTGTATGAATGACAGATATTGTTATCTCCAGGACATGGAGCACAAGCCCACACTTCCTTCCACTGCCGGGATCCACACCAAGCATTCCAGAGGGCTTGAAACTTTCCTGTGATTTGCCCTCCCCAGTCCCCCTCCCAGCTGGCAGACCCCACTCACTTTGTGGGACAGCCCACTCTGGAGCACACTGTTTCGAGCGATCTCACACAGGTCACACGTGCTGAGCTTCCACACTTGGGCTGCAATTGCATATTCTTCCATGAGGGCTTCCTGTAGAAACACCCCACCAATCAATCCCCCAAGAAAAATCACATTCGTCAGGCTGTGGAGCCTGTGGGAGAGCCTGAAGCCAAAACTCAAGTCAGAAAGACTTTGCTGGAACCATTGAAGCTCCTGAAGAGAAACTGGGAAAGGAAGCCTTCTGGCTTCCAGACTCACAAAGGCCTTACTTAATTCCATGGCTTCCTGAAATTCAATTAAATCCATCAATATTTATTAGGCACCTACAGTATGCCAGGTGAGAAGCAGCATGGTATAATGAAAACAGATGGCCTGGGAGTCAGGAAGTAAGATCTGAGTTCAAATTTCATTTCTGAGACATCTTGGCTGTGTAACCCTGGGCCTGTGGCAGCTTTCTAAAGCTTTGTTTAAGCTGCAGAACATGGAGAGAGGGAGCCCCCTTGGCAACCAAACACTGCTCGTTGCTGAGAATACGAAGCCACTTTTCTACTGAGGGGTGGGGATGGGAATGGAAGGGAGAGGCCTTAGGTTGAGGAATCACCAGCCATATGGCTCCTTACGTACTGGACTTGGAATCCGCTTCCCTGCTGTCAAAACCAGGGCAAAAAGTGGCCTTTCAAATTATACCAATGGCCTAACTGCCAAATCCAACAGCCTTTTCTCAGTTCTGACCTTCCTTGACTTCTCTGAAGCGCTTTACACTATTGACCCCCCTCTCCTCCTGAATATTCTCTCTTCCTTGGGTCCTCATCCCACTGATCTCTCCTGGTTCTAGCCCTGCCTCCTTGCCTCTTCTTACTTGCCTTACCATGGGTGTCCCCCAAGGCCTGGCACACAGTAGGCACTGAATAAACAATAAAGTTCATCCTCAATAGTTTAAGCCTTACTATAACTACTACGGGAAGGAGCTGAGACAATCGGGGGGGGGGGCACACACAAGTATTTATTTGACATCTACTATGTGCCAGGCACTGTGCTAAGTCAGAACTTTACAAATATTATATCATTTGAACCTTACAACAACCCTGGGAGATAGGTACTATCATTATCTCCGCTTTACAATTGAGGAAACTGAGGCTGAGAGAGGTTAAGTAATTCGCCCAGAGTCACCCAGCTAGGAAGCATCGGAGGCCACATCTGAACTTGGGTCTTCCTGGCTCCGGGTCTAGTGCTCTCTGTCCATTGTGCGGCCTCAGGGAATGAGCTGTCACTGCCTGGGTCTGGGGAATCTGGCCAGGGGTGAGAAGCCCCTTGCCCAGTGCTCACTCACCTTGGTATAATGGAACTGCATGGGGTCATCCGTGGAGAGGGAGACATGGAGTCCCTTGTGCAGAAATTCTCGCAGAGGGTTTTTGGAATATTCTAAGAACAAGCTGTTGTTGCTCAGGGGAGACATGGCGATGGGGATCTGGGCAAGGTAATAGAGGTACTGCAAGACCGGACTCTGGGGAAAAACAGAAGAGGGATCTGTCATCGTTAATCAAGGCAATTCCAGATAACAGGAAAAGAAGGATTTCATCAGTGGAAACAAAGCCTTGACTTGCTGTGTCTGGGCAGTGTTTGTTTCAAAAGGATATGTGAGGTCCCCGTCACACCTCAGGTATGTGACTCCATGGGAACTGGGAGGCTCCAGCCCAGAGCCCTCACTGCTGGGGGGGTCCTCTCAGTCCCCACCCTCCATGTGCCTGAATGTCTGGGTCAGCCTCCCTTCAACCACAGCACCTGCCGCCTGAACCAACATAAACATTTTGTTCCTTGGTTCCTGGGGATTTCCCAGCTCGCTCTGGATGTAGCCCTTTTAACCTCTGTCCGAAGGGCATACATAAGAGGAAGCCCTCCCCAACGCCAAGCTTCCCAACAGGGGCCTTCATTGACTGCTGAGTTGTCCCAGTTCCAGGGGAGGAAGGGTTCAATAAAAGGTCCTTGCAACATATCCCAGGAGCACAGTTCAGCCCCTGTGGCTTTGATTATCTGTGGCAAGATCAGCAGCCTTAGACCATCATCTTGTGGGGCCAGACTGGAATTCCAGTCATCAAGGTGAAGGATCTCACTATAGACATCATCCCACTTAGCCCTGGAATGCCATTGACCATTGTCACCAAAGCCCAGGTCCCTTGCACAGCTAAACTCTGCTGAGCCTCATGGGAAGTAAGCAGATAAATAGGAAAAATTCAGAGAAACTTGAGAAAACTTATATAAACTGATGCAGAGCAGTTAGCAGATCCAGAACCCTGTCCATAGTGACCACGAGAAATGAAAACTCTGTGGTCAGCACAGTGACCCTGCCTGACTTCAGAGACCTGGCCATGAAGCAAACCACCCTTCTCTCAGAAGAGAGGTGGTCAACCATGAGGGTGGAATGAGGCCCACGTTGCCAAACACAACCTCTACGTTTCTGTGTTTTGCTTAGCTGTATCTCTCTGTTACATGGGAGAGTTTGATTGGGGGTGAAAAGGGTAGTTATCAATAACATTTTTTTAATTGTCCAAAAAAAAAGAAATGGAAATTGTTGAGACAAGAGGTCACATGGGGCCAGACCCACGAGTGGGCAAGGGTTAGGAGAAGAGAGAAATTTGAGTAACATGTACAAGTGGCCCATGGATCACAGGATCTTCGAGTTAGAGCTGAAAGGGATGTTAGAGATCATTGAATCCAACTCCCTCTTTTTACAGATGAAGAAACTGAGGCCCAGAGAGGTCAAGGGACTTGCCTAGCAGTCACATGTTTGGTAGGGGTTTGAGGCATTGATCAGACTCAGATCTTCTTGATCCCAAGTCCAGCAATTTTATCCACTATGTCATACAGACAGACAAAGCCCATTCACAGGGTATCCACAACCACTAAACATGGACCAGCTCAGACTTAGGATCCCAACTGGAGACACCCCTCAGGTTATCAGGACTGACTGTCTGCCAGCAGTCCCTCTGACACTATCCTCCTTCCTCCCATATCAACCCAAACTTTCCAGAGCTGGTGAGGACCTTAGGGTGTGCTCAAGACACCCCCAAGAAGAATGGCTTCCCAAGGGGCACAACCAAGAAGCTCTGAACATTGAAAAGGCAAGGTTGGCCTCGCTGCTGACCTGCTTAGCATCAGCCAAGGGCACAGGCACCTACCTTCTTAAGCAGCAGTCCGTGGGAGATATTGTCGGCAGTCAGGAAGGCAGAGACCAGATGGGTGATGGAACCAGCCTCCCCACAGTGAGGCCTGAACAAGAAGGTGCTCATTCCCCGCTCCCTGTGGGACAGAAGATGGGGCTAATTCAGCAGGAGCTACGTAGGACCAGAGGGGCAGTGGGGCCCTTCAGCTCCAGCTTTCTGTTACTCCCCACATGGGAAATTGCCCCATCTTCAGGAAAAGGAGGAGAATGGGGGCCAGTCACTGAACCTAGGGTGTTAGGAGAGACCTCAGAGGGCATCTAGTCCACTCCATACCTGGACACAAAGCCCTTGTACAGTGTTATTGACAAGTGGTCCAGAAAAGTACATGTTTCTTCTAACAGAATACAAGCTCCTTGAGGGCAGGGACTGTATTTTTGCCTATATTTTGTCTTCCCAGTGCATGGCACATGTTAAGGGCTCAAATTCTTGTTGCCCTGCCTGCCCTCTGTCCAGCACCCTGCAGACTAGCACTGATGTCTCTGAAGTCTATCACCGGGCCACCCTCTCTGCCATCAACACCAGCTCATCCTAGCTCTTCTCATCTCGACTCAAGACCCTTCTCCTCCCACCCCACCCCCAAATCTTTAATCCTCCTGTGCTTTGCCTACATGCCCTCTCCAGGCTCTCCAAGGATGTCCCAGGCAGCAGGTTGTTGTGTTTGTCCTTCGTTCTTGAAGATGACCATGATATCAGGGAAATGATGCCATGACTTGCACTTGCATTTGATTTGAGTGAGGGAGGGCTATGCAAGGTCACCAGCCTCACTTTCTCCTCTAGAACCATCTGGGTCCAGTGGCCTAATATTCACCAGGACCCCTGGAGATGACCCAGGATGCACCAGGAGACCCTGCCCTTTTAGGCTAAGGTCTTTTCAGGTGCTCACTATGAGTGAGGTAACACCCATTCAATGAATAGGCCTCTTTAAGAAGTTAATCAAGGGATGGCCCCTTTAATCAAAAACTCAAAAAAAAATCAAACTGGGAGGGGAAGACCCTCAGGGTTCCTGGCCAAAAGAGAAACAGTTACTATTTAGTATTTACATTCACTCTGTGCAAGGAGGGCCAGGACCTATGGCCCAATCTATGAGCTCCAGAGTGAGGTGGGTTTAAGGCTTGGTTTTTGAGAAAGAAATCTAGCCAGTAAACCCAAAGTAAAGGAGGCAGCTCAGGCAGCAACAAAGGGGTGAACAGCAAGGTCCTGTGTCCTACAGGAGCCTGGCTCAGGGCATCAGGAGATGTTGCCTGGCCATGCCCCAGGGACTTGCTCTCAGCCTGCCTCATCCTTCCCCCCTGGTCTGGGGAGAAGAGGTCCTGACAACCCTGGCCTTAGCTCAGACATCCTCCACCCAATTAGGTCAGGGTGCTTCTCTGCCGACTTGTCTGCAGATTTCCCACAAAGATAGAACACAGGCCTCAAAGGTCTGTGCTTGGGCTATTTTGTTCATCAAATACGCACAGTAATTAAGTTGGAGAGCTCCTGTGGGAAGAGGCTGACCTTTTAGAGCCAACAGGGACCAACCACTGACTTCGGGAGAGCCAGGTATAAAGAAGAGAGGGAGGAAGGGAAAAAAGGCAAAAAATTGTTTTCCTGAGGACCAGGTGTGACAGAGGGAGAGAGGAAAGAATAGAAGAAAGCATGCCCATGTCTTCCCCATCCTTAAAAACCCTGCTTTGATCTGTCCATCCATCCCTGCTAGCTAGTATCCTCTCTGTCCCCTCTTTTTCATGGCTAAACTCCTTGAGAAAGCTGTCTATAATTGGGGCCTCCACTTCCCATCCTCTTCCCCTCTTCTAAACCCTCTGAAGTCTGGCTTCCAACTTCATCATTCAAATGAAACTGCTCTCTCCTAAATCACCAAGGATTTCTTAATTGCCATGGTTAGAGGGTCAGCCTAGGAGCAAGGGGAGAGCAAGGTTAGGGATTAGGACTTGGAAAGAACAGAAGGCAGAGTTCTAAGTGTTTAACTGGGAGCAAAGGGCAGGCATGGGGCATGGTCCATCTGGAGAGACTTGTGTTAGGGTCTAAACCTGGGAGAGGAGGGTTAGGGTTGGCAACGTTTAACTCTGTGAGTAGGGGAGGGTGGAATGTAAACTCCTTGTGGGCAGGGACTGTTCATGAACAACGTGAATCATTTT
This sequence comes from Trichosurus vulpecula, assembly GCF_011100635.1. Classification (NCBI taxonomy): domain Eukaryota; kingdom Metazoa; phylum Chordata; class Mammalia; order Diprotodontia; family Phalangeridae; genus Trichosurus; species Trichosurus vulpecula. Next base: position 227,568,973 of record NC_050578.1, on the reverse strand, counting down.
TGTCCTTGTATCCCCAGCCCTTAGCATAATGCTGGCACACAGTAGGCACTTTAATAAGTGCTCATTGATTTTTGGAGGAAAATGGAGGCTGGGAAGAGAACAAGGTTAGTCAGGCCCAGGGATGGGTTAAATTATGAGCAAAGGTGGTTAGAAGACAAAGTTAGGGGTTAGGCCCAAGAGGGAACGGAGTCAGAGGATGAGGTTAAAGCTTAGGAAGGGAAGAAGAAAAACCAGAGGTCAGGGTAGGAAAGTTGAGAGAGCGATAGATCTGGAGTCAGAAGACTTGGGTCAGAGTCCCACCTCTCTCACTTATTAGCTATGTGACTTTGGATAAAGTAATTCCACTCTGTGGGCCTCAGTTTCCTCATCTGTAAAATGAGGAAGTTGGAGTAGATGACCTCTAAGGTCCCTTCAAGCTCCAGCTGGACAGCCGAGGATGATCTTAGGTCAAGGGGCAATGCCCCGGGGACCTACTTGCGGAGGTTGTTGAGCACCATGATGTTGGCATACATGTAGTACAGGTAGTAGCTGTAGGGCGGGTTCTGCTCACTAGTCCAGATGTCTGGGTTAGGGCTCTTGTCAGAGAACATGTGGTCACTATGTTTGGACTCATCATCCACGCTGTCAAAGCCTGTCACCTAGTGGGGGAAAGAATAAATCCTGAACACCAAACACTAAGAAGGAAGAAGGAAAGCCAGGACGTGTCTCAGAGTTTAGACTCCCCCATGGTCTAACTTCCCAACCAGTGGTTTCCTCTGCTAAAGGGTTACCCCCAAGCCCTAGGAGAAGCCCAAAAGAGCCACCCAAGCTGCAGAGCCGGGAGCCATTGTTTGTTGGTGTGGGCATTGAAGGCAAAGCCCTCCATATCTCTCTCCCTCTCTCTCTCTTCCTCTTCCTTTTTCTCCTTCCCTACACCTCACCATCCCACCTCTCTATCTCTTGTCTCTGTCTGTCTCTCCCCTTGTTTTCCTCCCTCCCCCACCCCACACACTTCTTCCTATCTTCATTTCTCTTTCTCTGTATCCTACTCCCAGGCCCATGATGCCAGCCATAATCTGGCTGAAACATAATTTGTAGCTGCCGTATTTACTGAATGACGTCTTTTGTTGCTGGTGCTTGAATTAAAGTCATTGAGCTAGCATTGTCTATCTCTAAGAAAGAAAAGGAATCCTGAGCTTTTTCAGGAGGAAACTCTGAGCAGACATTTTCCTGTGCATCAGTGGCCCTTGAAAACAAAGTTTCACATTCCTGCATCCCACCCCCTCCTCTTTTGGGCCAGCAGCCACATAGGAAGGTCTGCAAAACAAATGGAAACCCAGTAAACACATGTATTTCTTTCATGTGAACACTAGGGGGCGACCATAGCACTAGCCAATTTTTCATCTTTAGCGAGCTAAGGGTTCAGAATGGCGCTGTTTCTTTAGAAGAATGTGGATCCTTCACTCCTGGGGCATGGACCAGCCAGAATGGTGGGAGAGAGAGCAGCAGGCCAGAGTTGGGGGGGGGGGACCACTAGAGTGTGTGATGGCCATTAGCTTTATTCCTTGGTCTGGGAACCAAGTGTGGGCAAGAAGGGGGATGGCCCAGTATCAGGATGACCCCATGGTCCCTGACTCTTTGAGAGGAGCCCCGCAGCAGAATGCCCTGACTTACGTATTTGAGGAAGAGGTGAAGTTCCTTGTGATCCCTGGGGTTGATCGTGGCTTCGAAAAGAGGCAAGAAGATGTTCTCCAGCATCTTCCCAAAGCTTGGAAGCAGCTTTTTGGATCTAAATATGTCGCTGGGTGACAGAAAAAGACACGAGTCTGGACTCTGCTACCCACTGCCCTTTACCTGGGGCAGAAGAGAATGCTTGAGTAACCAACCAGCCACCTGCCCAGCAGCCAAGACCCATCTCTGAATGTGGGGTGGGAGCTACCTCAAGGCTCATCTAAGCCAAGAACAAGAATCCCCTCTAGAATATTCCCTGACAAGTGGTTGTCCCCCCAGTGAAGGAAAGCTCACTACTGCCTGAAGCAGTCACTCTCTTCTGACCATCTGTGATTGGTAGGAAGGTTTTCCCATCACCAACCCCAAATCTTAATCTCTACAACTTTCCACTTATGTATCTGTATCTCCAGCACCTAGGACAGCGACAGGCCTATACTGAGCACTTAAAAATGTTTGTTGATTGACTGACTGAAGTCTATTAAAGAAAAATGGCTCTGTGTGTGTGGCAACCTCCTCAGGAATCAAGATGAGGACACTCCTGGCAGCCTCATCTCTACCTGCCCTGAGATTCCTCTCCTCCTAACCTGCTACCTTGGGGAGCACTTCTGACCTCTAATTGCCATTCGGTCTCTACTCACCTTCATGTGACCTCTCCCTGCTTAATTTCTCCCTTATCCTTTGCCCTTTTCTGATCTCTGCTTCTCCCCATCCCTAGTTGTCCTCAACTTTGCAATCTAGCAGCTTGACTCCCCCAAGCCAACAGGCCTTCTCCATCCCTGGGAGTACAAATGGAATCCTGGTAGGTGGCCCCAGGTCCCTGTACATTCCTCTGCCTCCAAACCACTGACTTATTCTGGGAAACTCAATCTAGTCTTTGATGTTTAGCAATCACAAATTACGGGACTCCTCCCACAGGATCTTTGAGGGAAGCATCCCTAAAGAAAAATCCAAAATGTCCCCACCCAACAGACACCTGCTTTCTCCAAGGAAAATCACTGGTATGGAGGAGAGGGATCTACGGTGTCACCTGGGAACCATCATGTGAGTGAACAAAAAATCCAAAAAGAGTCTGTAGCAAAATAAATAAGATGATAATAGATCGTAGAATCACAGACCTAGAGTTGGAAAAGATGTTTGAGGTCATTTAATACAACTCACTCATTTTACAGTTGAGGAAACTGAGGCCCAGGAAGTTTGAGTGAGTTGTCCAATGTCATACAGATAATAAAGATTTTTTTAATAAGCATTTGAACCCACGTGCTCTGACTTCACAACCACACTAGGGATCATCCTCACACCAACCCTAGGTAGGGAAGAAGCCTTAAGGCCAGAGCTAGAAGAATGAAGTACACAACCAAAGCTTAGGCATGAAGAGGAAGGGGAAAATGAAAGAGGAGAACATAGTGACAGATGAAGGAGAACCCTGTGGTGGCAGTAAGAGGAGAGTGTGGAAGGAAGGGAGGGATAATCACAACTGGAGGAGTGGAATGCTGGGGTGAGAGATGGGGAAGCCCAGGGAGCAGGGCCCTCACTTACTAGATTCTGGGGACCTGGATGATCCAGCGCATGTTTGGGGAGTAGACCTTGTGATTGATGAACCACCTGGCCAGGTTGAGCCATTCCAGGGGGGAGCGCCCATAGATGGAGAGGCGAGGTTCTGTATACTGGTATTTGCTCTCTTCCAGCTCCCGAGCCACTTCCTGTGGCCAAAAAAGAGTTTCTGGGTCAATTCAAGAGCATCCTTAGCTTTGAGCGGCACCTAGATGGAGCTAGGCGGATGGACTATAGTATCTATGTCATGGGATCCCTGACCTAAGAGGAATCTAAAGAGGCTGACTCATCCAACCCCCTGCCACCCAACCATCTTAAGGGCTTTTTTGGTTGGTGTTTGGTTGTTTCAGTCATGTATGACTATGACCCCATTTGGGGTCTTCTTGGCAAAGATATTGGAGTGGTTTGCTACTTCCTTCTCCAACTCATTTTAGAGATGAGGAAACTGAGGCAAACAGGATTAAGTGACTTTCCCAGCGTCACACAGGTAGGAAGTACCTGAGCCTGGATTTGAACTCACAAAGATGAGTCTTCCTGGCTCCAGCCCAGTATTCTATACTGTACCACCTTTCTCATCTATCTAAGCTAAACTATCTATCTAAGCTTAGGTTTAGATTAGGTTAGATACCTTTCCTGTGCTGAAAAATCACCTAATATGGAGATTCCAAAGCTCCCTTAGCCACTTAATCTAATATGCAGAAGTACTTTGTTAGAGCAAACCTAGGTGCTTCACACTGTAGCTTGGTTCATCTGCTCTCTTCTCAGTGATATTGGACTAAAGCATCATCAAAAGCTTCCCTGGGCACCCCTAGCTAGGGCACAGCTGCAGCTTTGGGAGTGGGCACAGCAACTCCTGGGGATCAGAAGTCTCAGACCCAACTACAAACTGTAGCCAGAAAGGTTCTGAAGGGGAAAGAGACCCATACTGGGAGTTACCAAGTCTGTGATCTGGTTCTGGATCTGCCATTGCTGTACCAGACTTATTGTGTGATGCTGGGCAGGCCAATTCATCTCTCTAAACCTTGCTATTATAGGGGTCTGCACTTGGTATCCTCTAGGGCTGCTTCTGGCTCCAAATCCTGTGCTTTTATGAGGAGGTTGGACAAGAACACTCTGAAGAACTCTCCTATCTCTGATGTTATGCATCTGTGGGCCCAAGCTCTAGTCTGGGTTTCCATGATCTCTGACTGGCGATAACCTGGCCTCCCGCTTTTCTTCTTCATTTGACTGGTAAACACAATGTTGTTTGCCCTTCATTTTCGAAGACAACCAAAGACATCACGAAGGTGATATCCTGACATGCATGTGAATTAAGTTGACTGGTAATCAGAACAGAGATCACAAATGGAGCTGTGATAGGTGGGTAGGGCATTTGGCAATTGAAATCAGCCCATCCTCCCACCCTAGGCTAGGAAGAGGGGGAATGGAGAGAAGAGGTCTGGCCATGCCAAGGCTGGCCCATCTTCCAGACCCCAATCCTCTCCCACTCTAATCTGTAACCATCGTGAGGGGGAAGGGCAGGTGGTAATAGAACAGGGAGGTTCCTGACCTTGACCATCCGTGCAAAGTATTCTCCACCTAAGTAGTTTTCAGTTTTTAAATACAGGTCCCGAAGCTCGCTGGCTCCCACTGGGTTGTACTTGGAGTTGAACTTGTCAAACCTATGGAAGGTCTGCCGGCCCTGGAAAGAAGAGCCCCAGTGAGTGCACACTATGGATGCACAGGGAGCCTTAGATTGAGGGTGGGGAGAGGGAGGGAGATGCCCTTTAAAAATAAAATCAAAAGGTCAGAGAAGCTTATTCCTTCCCTACCACTCCAGTGGGGCCAACTGTGAACGTGGGGATCACAAGTCATATGAGATAGTAAATATTGTGGTGCCAAGCCAATGTGGGCCTCTCTGTAATTGCCACCATGTCTGCTGGCAGTACCTGGGTGGATCAACTTACCGCGTGGACATCCAACGAGTCCACGGTGAGGTCGTAGGGGTCCATGTGAAGACCATCAAACACCTGCCTGAGCGTAATCTTCCTGCCCCTCTTCTCAGTGACAATCCTGTCGGGCTCCGTCTGGTATGTGTGTTTGATGAAGCGTAGCAGGTGTTTCTGGTTCATGCAGGCTGCAGCATGGATGTGAGTGTCCACCTGAAGGCACAGCCCAACCCCCTCTCCATCAGATTAGCAGGAGGCAGGAGTAACCCGCTGCCTTGTCCACTGACTGCTTGGAATCTCTGAGATGGAAGGAATCATCTAAACCAGAGGGGCTCTCTCATTCCTTTGGACAAACTCACAGAGCATTTTGTCTGTACCCTATATATATTCATTATCATATTTCCCTTGTATTATTCATGTGCATGTCATTTTCCCTAACCACTTTCTTTCTTTTCCTTTCCCTCTCTTTTCTTTCTCTTACCTTCCCTTCCTTTCCCATTCTATCTGATCCCATCCTATCTTCTTTCTTCACACAACACATGGTAATAAGTCAGATTACAGTTTTTGACTTTTAAGCACTGCCTTTTGCCAGTTATTCACAGATATAAAGCATTATCTTAGGATCGAAGATTTTTACGTCATTTAGCCCTTGGACCTTATTATCCAGAAAAGGAAACTGAGGCTAAGAGGTAAAGCTATTTACCCAATCCACAATCAGTAAGCAGCAGAGCCAAGTCTCCTGGTTCCAAATTCAGGGCTCATTCCAATATACCATGATACCTCTTCTCAAATGAATAAACAGCTTATTAATTCATGGTGACCTTGTTTGGCCTCTCCAATAAACCACCGTCCCTCAGAATTCTACATAGGTAGAATTCTTAGCTCACAGGGCCATTTTCCCAGGGAGGCCAAGTAACAGAGAACACAGGACACAAAGGTATAACTTCCACCTGGTCCTGACTCCCATTTCACTTAGTGATACATAGAGAATCACTCCTTCATTTCACAGATGAAGTGATCTACCCAAGATCACACAGGGCACAACCATCAGAGCTGGGATTTGAGCCCAGGTCTCCTGACTTCCGAGTTAGTGCTCTCTGAAATTCCTTCCACCTCCAGATCTATGTTAAGTCTTGACAAATCTAACTCTGAAACCTCTCTCTCATCCATCCCTTCCTATCCACTTCTTCTCCCACCACTATGGTTTAGAGCAGACACTCATGATTTCTTGCCAAACCTAGTATATGTCCCAGATGGGCTCCCTGCCTTTCCCTTCCAATTAATCCCATATAATTCTCCCAGATTACTTAGTCTTTTTCTCACCTTTATTCAGATCTATGATTTTAGGAATGTGGGGAGTTCCAGGTATGGAAACTCCCTCCACTGGTGCATATTGGCAATTTATCTGTAATTGTGGTCTGAGAGATCACCATATCTTAATGCCCAGCCTGGTGCACTAAGAAGTGACTTTACCAAGGTCATGCAGCCAGTATTATCAGAGGCAGTGATGTGAACTCAGGTCTTCCTAATTCTAGGGTGGGCATCCTATTCATTGTGCCATATGCTTCCTTGGAGTGGCAGAGCCATATAATTTTAGGATTGGAAGACACTTGGAGAGGCAGCAGAATATCCTAAAAAACAAAGCATTTTCTCTAAAGTCAGAGGACCTGAGTTAAAATCTGGCTTCTGTTTGTACCTGAGTGACCCAATGGTGGAAGGTGGTAGGGTTATCCTCCACTACCTTCCATTAATGGGTAGACATTCCCCATCCCATTTATTATGGGCTGGTCACTCAGCTTCCCAGGACCTCAGTTTCCATTTCTGTAAAATGAGAGGGTTGGATTGGTTGGCCACAGAGGTCCCTTCCATCTCTACACCATCATCTAGCTCAGCTCCTCTTTATAGATGGAGAAACTGAGCCCTGGAAGGGGAAATAGCTTCTTGAAACACAGTTCTAATCATGTCATCCTCTTGCTTAAATGACTTCCTATTCTTTACTGAATAAAGTCCGACCTCTTTGTCCTGTCATTCAAGGCCCACCACGATTTCTTCCCTGTTTCCTTTTCTAATCATCTCCCATTACTATGTTTGACATATCCTATGTTTCGGCCAAGTTGGACTTAGTCACCTCCTGAGATTACCATGCTTTCCTGACTGAGCCCCAGCTGTCCAATTCCTACCATCCTTCAAGGCCCAGTCCTAACACCACCTCCTCTATGAAGCCCTCCCCCACCCCTTTCTCTGGACTCCCATAGCACTTGACAGCTTTCTTACTGGATATTCACATTCTACCTTGAAATGCACTTATTTTATATATACATATATATGTGTATATATATTTGCCATCTCTCTCCTTAAATGACTATGACCCCAACATGGGCAAGGCCTGATTCTGATCATTTCTTGTATTACCCACAGTGATCACCAGAGAGCCTGACATAGAATGGGCTTCTTCTCTCTTCTCCCTTCTTATCTTTCTCAATTATCTAGTCAAGTTCTATCTCCCACTGTCTCCATCAGTCTTTAGCCCAACACATGCCCATTTTCATCATCCAAAACTGTTGGGACAGCTAGAAATGTGAGACACCCAATGGAAAAGGCTATAGGCAGTAGCCAAACACATACCACCCACTCCCAAGACACATACATACACGTACCCACATACATGCATACATACACTCACATACATATACACTCCGCTACCCCATACCAACTTCTGTTAATGGGGTAGACCTCTACCAAAAACCATCAGTAAGTATTATATGTAATGGGGATAAGCTAGGAGCATTTCCAATAAGATCGGAGGTGAAACAAGGATGTCCATTATCACCGCTGTTATTCCATATGCTACTAGAAACGTTAGCTTTAGCAATAAGAGAAGAAAAAAATTGAAGGAATTAGAATAGGCAAAAAAGATTCAAAGCTATCACTCTTTGCAGATGACGTGATGATATACTTAGAGAATCCTAATAAAACAAGTAACAAACTACTTGAAATAATAAACAACTTTAGCAAAGTTGCAGGATAGAAAATAAACCCATGTAAATCCTCAGCATTTTTGTATATTACTAACAAAGCCCAACAGCAAGGGATAGAAAGAGAAATTCCATTTAAAGTTACTGCAGACACTATAAAATATTTGAGAGTCTACCATTAATGGGGTAGAGACTCCTCATCCCATTTACTACGGGCTAGTCATTTAAACTCTTTGATCTTTAATATCCCCATCTTTAAAAGGAGGGTAACAGCACTTTTGTTACTAGCCTCATAGAGCTGGCATGAGATTCAAGTGAAGAGAAACTTTAAACAAGTTTTAAACAAGGCTTTTGCAAGTTTTAGTCTATTGTAAAAATGTCACTACTTGTTGATATCACCCATCCCAGTGCTCACAACTGAGCAAGGGATTGTTCTGTTTGGGGCTGGTGGGACCCAGAGCAGGGAACTGTTACTGAGGTTCCTACACAACAGAAGGTGCTCCTTGGCTCAGAGAACACGGGAGCCTGGCCCCATCACACCCATATAACTGCTCTCTTCAAAGCCGCCAACGACACCCTGTTACCAGATCCAAAGTCCTTTGCAGTCCTCATGGTCACTGACCTTTCTGTTGAATGTGACACCACTGATCACCCCTTCCCTGACCCCCCCACCCACCACCTCTCCTTCACCTCCCAGGATATCACACTCTCCTGGTTCTCCTCCTACCTCCTTTCTGTGTGTTCTCTTCTTTTCTCTTACCCAGTCCTCTCTGCCTCCTTCAACCCTCCCCTGTCTTCAGCTAGCACCTCCATGCTGATGACTCCTAAAGTGAAACCTCCAGTCATGACTGCTCTCCCTAGTTGCAAACTTCCATTTCCAGTTATCTTTTGGACAGCTCCACCTGAAAGGATGGTAAGTTTGATGTTTCCCAACAGCACAATGGGGAAAAGAGCCCTGGATTTGGACTGATCAGATCTGATTTTGAATCCTAGCTTGGGTCCCTACTACCCAAATGGCTTTGGGCAAGTACCTTGACTTCTCTAGTCTCAGATTGCTCATCCTGGAAAGGGAGCATTGAGCTGGACGATGCCCAAGTCCAGTGATCTTAAGCATGAATAAATATTGCAAACTTTAATGTCTTTTTTTTTGAGGGGGGAGGGCTAAAATTTTAAAAATACTACCCTTACCTTTAAAATAAACAGGCCACTGAGGAGAACATGAGGAAGAGAAGCAGAAGGAAGACAAAGCATGTCATATCATGAGTGGGCTCTGAGTATCACCACAATTAGTGGGAAACCTGATTTCCTGTTTCAGAGGAAAGCTCCTCTCTCTACTTCCTCTTTTCCCTTCTGATACACAAGAATTTTCTTCACCTGACATCATCCTTTGAGAGCCACAAACTCATTACAGACCTGATGCTGCCAATGAGGAAGATGAGGCAAGCTGTGGATATGAGCCCCAATAATAAACAAGAGAGCCAGGAGTGACCACATCACCCATCACTCCTCCATCAGCCCTCTGCCCAAGACTCACCTTCCTCACGTTATAGAAGTCCCGGTGAGGGTTACTCTTCAATTCTTTGAACTCGGACATTTCATTCAACATCTCGTGTAGGCTGAATTTGGATTCCAAAAAGTTAAGTCGCCGGTGACAGTAGGTTTTCCTGTAGAATAATATTAATACTAATAAATGATGATGATGATGGTGATGATGATAGAATCACAGATTCAGAACTGGAAGGTACCTTAGAACCCATATTATGTAATCCCCTCATTTTACAGATAAGGAAGAATATTAGTAGCAATAATAATTTTAATGAAATACAGGGCCCATCATCCCAAGGCAATTATAGAAAGATTAGTACTACCTCATCAAAAGGGAGGCATCTGGGTGATGCAACGGGTGACAGTCAGGACTGGAATCAGGAAGCCCTGAGTACAAATTCAGCCTCAGACACTTACTAGCCGTGTAACCTGGGGCAAGTCACTTAATCCTGTCTACCTCAGTTTCTTCACCTGTAAAATGGGGGGTAAATAGTGCCCAGCTCACAGGGCTATTGAAAGGATCAAGTGACATACTTGTTAAGTGCTTAGCACAGTGCCTGGCACATAGTAGGTGCTCAATAAATGTTTGTTCCCTTCTCCCTCTTCTTTTATGGCATGATAAACAAGCTGAAAACTTATAGAATCCCCCTCCCCCTTCACAGTGCAACAGGAAAGGCTGAGAGTGGGTACACACCACTGGGCTTGTTGAAGGCAACCAATTATTGGTTAACCTCTAGATGGGGCCCATGAGATAACTGAGATCCAAGAGCAGAACCAAAAGGCTTGGGTGACATCCACATAAAATCAACCAACAACCTGCTGACAAGGAAGTAGGTGGCATGGTGGATAGAGTGCCAGGCCTGGAGTCAGGAACACATGCATTCAAATCCGGCCTCAGACACTTACTTAGCTGAGTGACCCTGGACAAGTCATTTAATCCCCATTTGCCTGTTTCCTCATCTATAAAATGAGGATAATGATAGCACCTACCTCCCAGGGTGGTTGTGAGGATAAGATAATAGTTATATAGTGCTTAGCACAGTGCCTGTCACAGAGTAAGCACTATGTAAATGTTAACTATTATAGTATTTTAGTAACGGCTCAGACATGCTGATGGGTGGACAGAAATGGAAGGTCTTAGAAAGCAATACAGGACCAGATCATTATGACCAGAAATTGCCAAAACTTTGTCATTAAGGAGCCTGGACTTATTCACTCAAGTAAACTTTGTAAGGAAAGAGTAGAAACTGGGCTGTGTATCACTAGTTTCCAAAAATTGAGCCTCTACCAAAATGCCTAGAAAGTTGCCAGAATTATTCAGCAGGTGCTCACCATCCTTTGTAGATTAACAGATGACAGCTCCCCACACTACAAACACAATCTTGGAAATATCCCTGAGAACACAACATATGAACTCTACTGGAATCTGAGAATCATCACAAGCCACAACTGTTGTCCACAGTTGTCTGGATGTAACACTGATCTGTAAAAATTCAAGAACAGCATTTCTAATGGAGATCACCGTGCTGAGTAATCATAACCTCCCCAACTACAGGGAGACTGATTTACAATGTGGAACGAACAGCTCTCAAAATACAGAGATCTAGTAGAAGGAATTAAAACCAGGTAGGAACAGGATAAGGTCTCCCTTATCGTCATCACCCTTTCTGCTACTAAAGGGCCCAAAATGCTTTCAGTGAGCCTACAGAAGATGAGTATTACACCTCAACATTTTACTCAGTTAAAAGAGCAATTATTTTATCCACCTAGGCAATAAGCTGCCAAATGTTAAACAAAAAAGAATAAACGTGGAATAGTGACCTGTTTCTTTCTCAACTCAATCGAATATAAGATGAGAACAATGATAGGGATAAAAACTTGATTTGTGATTTCATTAGTGTATGCAATTCTCCCTCTTCTAATGTGACTCTGGATCTTTTCCTCAACTTAGGATCTTTTTTTCCCTTAATAGTATTTTTTTCCAATTACATGTAAAGATAGTTTTCAACATCCATTTTTGTAAAATTTTAAGTTCCAAATCTTTCTCCCTCCCTCCTTTCCCTCCCCTCCCCCCAAGACAGCGAGCAATCTAATATAGGTTATACATATACAATCATGTTAAATATATTTCCACTTTAGTCATGTTGTGAAAAAAAGAATCAGAACAAAAGAAAAAACCACAAGAAAGAAAAAACAAAAAAAAAGTGAAAATAGTATGCTTCAATCTGTATTCAGACTCCATAGTTCTTTCTTTGGATGTGGTCAGCATTTTCCATCACGAGTCCCTTGGAATTGTCTTGGACCATTGTATTGCTAAGAAGAGCTAAGTGTATCATAGCTAATCATCGCATAATGTTGCTTTTGCTGTGTACAATGTTCTCCTGGCTCTGCTCACTTCACTCATCATCAGTTCATATAAGTCTTTCCAGATTTTTCTGAAGTCCGCCTGCTCATCATTTCTTATAGCACATAGTATATTCCATTACATTCATATACCACAACTTGTTCAGCCATTCCCCAATTGATGGGCATGCCCTCAATTTCCAATCCTTTGCCACCACAAAAAGAGCTACTATGAATATTTTTGTACTTGTGGGTCCTTTTCTCCTTTTGTGATTGCAACTTAGAATCTTAAAGATTTGTCTAGAGCACTAAATTAACTAATTAAACAAACTAGAGGTTAAATGACTTGCCCAGAATCTCACAGCCAGTACAAGACTTAGACCCAGGTCCTCCTGGCTTACCCACAATGCCATGCAGCCTCACAAGAATCATAACAAAACCAACAGCAACATACGTTGGACCATCTGTGATGAGGGCCAGGATATGACTGAGGTCCACTGTGTAGGTCTCCAGATCTGGGTATGGCAGGCTTCTGGGCTCATTGCATTTCAGCATCTGCTCATTGTCGTACACAAAGAGGATACCACCCTGCATCCTGAGCATGTAGCCCAGGTTTGGGGGCGTGTTGTCCAGACAGTAGGGATTTTCATGCGGCTCTGGGGGTGGGTGGAAATCTGTAAAACATAACTGAGGTCACAGAAAGGCACAAAAAAGGGTACATAGGTATTGAGCCACCAGGCATGATGCTCCTGAAGATGAGGTATTTGATTCCTCTCTGTCCCATGACCATCTAGATTTAATCTTCCAAGCTGACTGTGCTTTCAGGCTACCCTACCAAGAACCAAGTATATGAAAGTCCCATTTGCAGTATCCATGGATAGGTCGGGAAAACATAGTGAAAAGAACAATAGAGATGGAGTCATGAGACCTGGATTTGAGTCTTACCCCTCTCACTTAGCAACTGGTTTCATTCATTTATTCACTCCATTCATTCATTCATTTGCTCAACAAGCATTTATTAAACATCTGCTATATTCCAGGGTAGGTGCTGGGGATATAAAGCCAAAAACACAATAGTCCTTGTCCTCAAAAATATAATATCCCTTGCCCTCAAGGGTTTCTACTCCATTAGAGAAACAACATGGAACCTAGGTAAGTAAATATAAGGTATATGCAAAACAAATAGAAAGGAACTGGGAGGGAACAGAGACTAGCAACTAAAGACCCTAGGAGAGGCCTCGTGTAATGCCATGTTAGCTGAGGTCTGACAGAATTCCCTGAGGTGGGGGAAAGAAGGGAGAACTTTCCAAGCATGGCGAAGGGAGGCACACCTGTGTAAAGGCACAAAAACAGTGGCTTGGGGCCAGTCCCTTCAATTCTTACGGCCTCAGTGTCCTCATTTGTAAGTAAACAATTGCCCTACCCTTCCCCTAAGCACCAACTGTGTACAAGAGATCACATAACTTGAGATTAGGAAAGAAATGTAGAACTGATTCCTGCTGGTTGTGGGCCAGCAACGTTCCCTCCAAATGGGAAGGCAGGGGCCACATCACTGCTGGCCTGCCATGGACTGTCACTGGCCAAAAGACATCAGAAACCAGACCTAAAGAGTGCTATCCTGAAATTTTTTTCAAAGAAAAGAAACGAGGCAAATGGCGGGGGTGGAGGGAGGGGGGAAGAATTACTGGGTAGAAAATCTCACCCCAATCTACAAGATGTTCTCCTAAATTAGATTATAGGATCATAAATCTAGAGCTGGGGGTCCTGGGGTCACCTAGCCCAGCCCCCTCTTTTGACAGATAAGGTGACTTGAGCATCATCACACACATGGTAGCAAGTAGAGGAGCAAAGATCTGAAGGCGGAATCCAGAATTCCTTCCACTGCCCAAGAATGGAAAAGGCTGCCCTCACAGGTGGTGAGCTCCCCATCACCAGAAATGGTTAAGCAAACAGAGCATGACCGCTTTTCAAGGATGCTGGAGAGGGGACCGTCTATTCTGAGTAGTGGGGGAGGGTGAAACTAAATGATATCAGAGGGCCCTTCCAAGTCTGAGATTCTAGAAGTGTCTAAAGAATAGATAAGAGCTATAAGGACTCCAAAAAGCGTTCTGGCTTCCAATATTAACAACAGCAATGATGTTAGCTAGCATTTACATAATGCCTGCTACGTGCCAGGCACTGTGCCAAGCCCTTTACTACAAGTATTATTTCCTTTGAATCCTCACAACAACCCTGGGAGGTAGATGCTAGTATTATCACCAGGAAACTGAGGCAAACAGAGGTTAAGTGACTTGCCCAGGGTCACGTATCTAGTATGTGTCTAAGGCCAGATTTGAACTGAGGTCTTCCTGATTCTGAACCTGGTGCTCCACCCACCATGCCACCAGGCTGCCTCTAGGACAAAGACTCCCAACCACTCTTTTGTGGCAGACTGGTGAAGCCTACAGATCCCTTCTTAGAATGATGCTTTTAAATGCATAAAATAAAATACTTAGCATTATGAAGGAAACTAAAAGTTAGTGAAAATACAGATGTAGGGTTGTTTTTGCTTTTTCCCCCCAACCCCATCCAAGTTCACAGAATCCCTGACATCTATCCACAGAACCCTCAGGGTCCATGGACCCCCTGGTAAGAATCCTTGCTCTGGGATGACCTTTCATTCTGGCTAATGGCGGCCTGTGAATTTTGCTTAGGTTATCAGAAGAAAAGGCCTCACTTCATGCTTCATCCTTCTAGGGTGAGTTCCCCACCCTTGTGACCTAGGCCTCCCTGAGTCCCAACTCTCAGCACATTCTGGCATTTCCTGGCCAGTGGAAGCACATTCTGTAAGCATACCTGGGCTTACCATCTGCCTTCCAAAAAGCACAACATGCTTCTGCTATATCATTGAATTGATCTTTCCAACATTCCTGAACAGAACCAAGTGGGTCGTTCCTTACAGGAAAACAAAAGCCCAAGGAGGCTTGAACTGTGGGTTTGAAGGCTAAGACCTGGGTTCAAATGCTACCTCTCTTACTCCCTACCTAGAATAGTTAATTAGTTAGACCTACGACCTTCTGCTGGACCTTGGCCGAGCCCCCAAGTCTCACTGAGACTCAGTTTCCTCATCTATAAAATGAAGAGGTTAGACAAGATCAGGGGTGGGGAACCTGTGGCCTCGAGGCCACATATGGCCCCCTAGGTCCTCAAGTGCAGCCCTTTGACTGAGTCCAAGTTTTATAGAACAAATCCCCCTAATAAAAGGATTTATTCTGTGAAGTTTGGATTCAGTCAAAGAGCTGCACAAGTCCAAGTTTTACAGAATAAATCCCCTTAATAAAAGGATTTATTCTGTGAAGTTTGGAATCAGTCAAAGGGCCACGCTTGAGGACCTAGAGGGTCATACATGGCCTCGAGGCCACAGGTTCCCACCCCTGGATAGATAGTCTCTAAATTCTCTCCCATCTCTATGATTCTCAGGCTGTCACCAACCTTCAGAATTAAAACCTAGGTCTCCTGCTCCTCCATTCACTAGTTTACATGAACTACTGCCCAAGGTAAACAGCCTATGGACAGGTAAGGAGCCTGAGCCCCAGGTCATCATGCTGGCCTGCACAGGCCCATGCCAACAGCACACAGCTGGGCAGAACCAAGTGGCTTCCTGAAATCCTCCTGGGCGGAAGCTGGCACTGAGCTGCCTGCCACCAGGGCACTACACCATTCCACCGGGCACGAGTTCAACCAACCCATAAAAGAGCTCTTAAGAGAGATGTTTTAGAAAAGGCTTGCCCCTGCCCTCGATTTTTCCATTTAAGTTATTTAGTCTCAAATCTCTAATTGGAATCCTGGGATCATCGAAGAAGCAACTCAATACCTCCCCCAGAGAGCCTTCCCTGTCCACCCAGCTCACACCAATCTGTCTTTTCTGGCCCTGAGAGCCAAAGAGAGGTGCCGATGGGCTCATTTCTGTGCTCATTTGGATGCTCAATCATCTACTGTCTTTTATTTTTATTTAAATGTTTCCTAAGTGGATGTTGTGGCTCCCAAGCAGTGAGTTTCCCAAGGGCAGAGACAAGGGTTTATAAGGCTCCATATCCCAACACTGAACCCAGAACAGGGCTAGCCACATCCTGGGCACTTAACAAATACTTGTTGAGTAAATAGAAATTCAGAAGCTACAGCAGGTAACTTGGTACAGGGGGAAGGGCAGTGTCTCTGGAGTCATGGGACCTGAGCTCTAACCCACTGCTTCCTTGCAAATCTCTTAACCTCTTGTGATCTCAGTTTCTGCATGAATAAAATAAAGGTTGGACCCAATGGCCCCCAGGGTCCTTTCCAGATCTAGGAGTCCTATAGGGAAATATTATTGAAGGGAATCAACTCTGGCTGGTGAAAGGGTCTCACAAAGTCAGCTTCCCTTCAAATAGCCTACGCTCTGACCTAGCTGGACTACCCACCATTTCTCCTGCTTGTCCTGCTCTTTCCTACCTCTGGGCATTTGCCAATGCTGCCTGAATGTCTGGAATGCCTTCCTTCTCCCTTTGGGGAGTTGGTGCAGCATATAGTGATGGGCCTGTAATCATGAAGACCTGAGTTCAAATTTGATCTCAGATACTTACTAACTGTATGACCCTGGGCAAGTCACTTAAACTCAGTTTGCCTCTGCTTCCTCAACTGTGAAATGGGGATAATTAACATCACTGACCTCACAGGGCTGTTGTAAAGACAGAACGAGATAATATTTGTAAAGCTCTTGGCCCAGTGCCCAGTACACTGTTGTTATTGTGCATCCTTCATTCTCCAAGGGGACTGATGGCATCAGGAGGCTGATGTCTTGACTTGGAAGTGAATTGGGTTTAAGTGAGGCAGGACTGTGCAGAGTCACCAGCCTCACTATCTCCTCCAGAGTCATCAGAGTCCAGCGGCAAGACGTAGGTCAGGACAACTGGCAATGGTCCTGGATGTAGTGGGTGACCTTGGTCAACACCCATTCAGTGATTAAAGGCTAGGCACATAGTAGGTGCTATGCAGATGCTTCTTCCCTTCTCCTTCCCTTCAGAAGTTTGCACTGAAATCTCACCCTCTTTCAAGGCTCAGACTCCAATGTTATCTTTTCCATGAAGCCTGCCCTGTTCCCCTCAGCTGCAAAGGTCTCTGCTTCCTCTGATTTCTCCTAGCATTTGGGGTGGACTTCTATCTGTACTTGTATTCTGGTATGATAAGAATTATCGTATAGTATTAACATCTTATATTATATTATGTTAGGCATTGTATTATATGAGGCAGTCAGAGGTTAAATAATTTGCCCAAGGTCACACAGCTAATAAGTTTCTGAGGCAGGATTTGAACTCGGGTGTTCCTGACTCTAAGCCCAGCACTGACAACACTGCCTTGCCATCTACTGGTATGTCTTAGGCTATCTGTATACATGTCATCTTATTTCCCCTACTGGAGTCTAAGCTCCCTGAGGGCAGATGTTGTTGTTGTAAAGCCCATTTTAGTCGTGTCTGACTTTCTGTGACCCCATTTGAGGTTTTCTTGGCAGGGATACTGGAGTGGTTTGACATTTCCTTTTTTTTTTTTTGCAGATGAGGAAACTGAGGCAAAGAGGGCTAAGTAACTTGGCCAGGGTCACACAGCTGGTAAGTGTCTGAGGCCAGATTTGAACTCAGGAAGAGGAGTCTCCCTGACGCCAGGCCCAGCTCTATCCACTGCACCACTTCACTGCCTGAGGGCAGATACTACGTCTTATTCATCTTTGTATCTCCTGCAATTCCCAGCACACACACAAAAAAGTGTTTAATAAATACTGAATTGATCTTCTTGAAGCAGCTCTGGCCATAGCGGGATCCTTCCCTCCCTCCCAAAACAGTCAGTCATACCTGGAAATACCTCATCCCCAGGGCCCCACTTCTCAGCCCTCTGAGGGCATAGGTACTGGGCAGTGGTCCTTGGGAAGCGGTGGTAGGCAAGCCTCGAATACTTCTCCCGAATCATCAGGGCCTTGGCCAGGCTCTTGGCAGCCTGCTCGTAATCCTCCACAGTGATCTACAGGGAGGGAGCAGAGAGCGAGGGCATGATGGGAAAAGCAATGGCAGGACCTTACAGGTAGGTCCCTAAGGAAGGGAGAGGGTGGCACCTTTGGGGTGGGGCACCAAGGTGGGAGCTGGAGCTGGAGAGATGTTTTTAGGATAGGTCTAGGTATCAGACCGAAAAATGGCCATCCTAACACCAGAGTAAAGATCAGCAATGCAGGGGGGAAGCCTGCTAGGGGAGACTGTGGCAAAGAGACAGGGCATGCACGTGGACATGGACACAGACAATGCTATATGAAACACAGAGGGGACACAGCCAGTCCCAGAGGGATCCTTATCATTTTCCCCATAACCTTCCTTCAGTCCCAAGGACCATTTCCTTTTGTTTTGGGGGGTGGGGAAGGTAATAAGCTTCTGAATTTCAGTGATTTGAGTGACATTCACCAGGGTGAGAAGTGATACGTAATGGTTAAAATCCAGGATTTGATATCCTGAGACCTGGGCAGGAATTCTGCCTCAGACACTGACTAGCTGTGTGGCCACGGACAAGTCACTCAATTTCTCTTGAGCTCCTATTTCTTCAACTGTAGGATGGGGCTCCTAATAACCACACTAAAAACCTTGTGGTGATGTTGAAGACAAATCTGAGCTATCATAATCTCAATGCTTTTTCCCACTGACCAGATGACATCAGAAGAGAAGAGGAAGAGATTCCTTTCTTAGGCATGAAAGTGACACTTTGCTATTGTGCAAATGAGTGACCACAAGACATCAGCAAGATAATGCCCTACATCTGTCCTACATCTGTCCTCTGTCAGCCTTGAAACTATGTTTATGAGCCTTGAAATAATTTTTTTCCCACTAACCTAAGGTGCCCTTATTTTCTGCCTGAAGGATGCTACCAATGTAGTAAGGAGCACAGGACAAAATTCCCAGGGGCCTCTCAATGAATTCTCAAACCAGTTAACAACAGAGAAGCCTTAGGTCTCCAAAGCATGTATTCCTTCTTTAAGAAAGGAACTAGGAAATATGCAAGCATCAGATAACATTTTAAAAATATACACAATTGTTTGTATTCTAACATGCAGAAAATGCCAGAAAAAGAATCATTGATGAGTCAATGGATTGCCTAATATTAGGCCATGAACTTGTTTAGAACAAAGGTCAGAGTCAATACTTAATCAAATAAAAAAAATGGTTCAATTAAGGCCACTCAAACCTGAGCTATTGATGCAAATAAATAAATAACAGGAAAAGGCTAAAAGAACAGATATTGACACAACCTCTCAACCATGTCTTTATCGCCATGTCTTTATAGACTATCCAGTGAAGAGTCCAAATGGTCAAGAGATTCCCTACTGGTGGTGAGGTCCTCAAAGTGTTCCTTTTTGTAGATGACAATGGGCTGAATGCATCGAGCTCTGGAACACTTCAGAGACTCCTCCAATCCATAATCATTAAAAAAAAAGTTTGAGCTAAGTATTGTAGTAGCAATTAGATTTGAAGATCTTTCCCATGTGACCTGTTTCTGTCACAGGAAGCCTAAGTTATGTATGGTGGGAGGAGCTTCCTGACAGGAAAAGGAAGTTATGTCACAGAAAATGCTGAGAGAGAAAGATGAGAAATGTCTACTAATGGTTGCTAATGGCTGCCCTCGTGATTGTTAGAACTGAACAGGCTGACTTAGCTGTCCTGTGAGTTTGTTTTGGGGAAGACCCCTGCAGGAGGTCTTTGGGAGAGGTTTTGGGATGGCCAGGCTCCAGGCTGTGATATGGTGTTTTAAGTTCTTTGCTGTTATGATAAAGTGGGCTGACTAGCTGTGGGAGCTGAACATTTGGTTATGGGATATGGTTTTCAGGTGTCTGAATAAATGTTATATTTCTTTTTCCTTCTTTACGGAGAGTCTCTCATACTTTGCGATATAGAATTACATAGGCATATTCATGATTTTCATTGATGTTGTGTTTATTGCCTTACTGTTTCAACTATCCACATAGGAAAAACCAAGTGGATGAAGAACGTGCCTATTGTCCAGCCTAGAATGTACAGCTAGATGGTCAGGACCATAGAGCCGAGCCATTCATAAATAGATGTGTACTGGGTACATATGTACATTGGCTATAGCTATATACCAATATATACATGCATATTCATATATACATATATTAATATGTCAGTCAACAACCATCTATTAAATGCCTATTAAGTACCAGGCACTGTACTAAACACTGGGATACAAAACAAACCAAAGGAGAGTCCCTGACCTCAAGAAGCTCATAGTCTAACTGGGGAGACAAAAAGAAAACAAATCTATACAAACAAGCTATATGCAAAATAAATAAGAGACAATTAAAAGAAGGAAGGCATTAGAATTCAAAGAGGTTGGGAAAGGCTTCATATAGAAGTTGGGATTTTAGTTGAAACTTGAAGGTAGCCAGCAGGCAGAGATGAGGACAGCATTCTAGGCCTGGGGAAAAGTGTATGTAGATATATATGTGTATCTGTCTATATACATATATGTGTATGAAAACACAATGTGTATGGGCACATGTTCCGTGTACACATATATGTGTGTACATGGGTATGTTCACGCATGTATGTGCATTATATATTTATCATGAACAGACCTTTCAGATGGACAATTAGTTGTGCATATAAAATTTGCCTAACATATAGACATATTAGTGAGGTAAATAACTGGAAGCAACAGAGCAGGTTAGATTACATTTGGGAAATTGAGCAGTGCTCTCAATTATCCCAAGCTTCTCTCCAAAATAAAGACCCATTTAAAAAAACACATCAGTATTCTTCTGAGGAAGCTTCCTGGCTACAAATCAGAGAATACTGCAGTCTCTGAGGAATTCAAATTGTGGGTTGCCCAAGAGGCGATGGAGAGATGTATGGTAGGGATGAGTAAGCTGCACCATAGTCTCAATAAAGAATTGTGCAGAAGCGGCCTGAAGGATATATCCCCAGAAGAGCCAATAAGTGGAAATGGGAGTGGGCTTGTTATGGAGATAATTAGCAGATGGCCCTTGGGCTTTGCTCCTGCTTGTTATCCACACAAAGTCAAGAGGAAGGCACCCAGCATCATGAGTGGATTTGCTGTAGAGGATATAGAAGTGACTTCAGACAATAGCTCCACAGAACAAGAAGGCATGAATGCACTTGTGGGCTGTACAACTGGAGGGGGTACACAATGATGGAATCATATCCGCCAAGGTGGGAGCAAATAAACATGAAGTATCTCATTTGGATCCAAAAATCTACTGCACAAAGTATGGGCTGGTAAGCTGGCACACTAGATGAAAAAGACCTGGTGGTGTTAGTGAGCCATGAGCTCCTTTTGAGTCAACAGGATGAAACAGAGGCCAAAAACTCCAAAGGGAAGGACCTCCCCTGGCACTAGTGAGCAGCCATAGGCTCAGGCCTGCTCTTTGTAGGGCCAAATGAGGCAAGAATGCATCACCGACCGGAATGCAGGCTGAGGTTTGGAGCCAGAGCCAGCAGCCATTAGCAGCCTTAATGAACAGCGTTGTCTCCAAGCTGCTCAGCAGTGCCAGGAACAACAAATAGTTCTTGAGGATGCCAAGGGAGCCCACCACACTCAGCATTCCAGATAACTGTCTGAGAGTCCCAAGCACAGCTGAGCTGGAAGAAACACTATGTTCTCTGGGGGCAGGGACACCAGGGTCCGGGCCAAGGGTCCTGCCTCAAACATTCCCATGTTGGCTCTGGGACACCTTGATTCTGGTGAAAAAAATGTCAACAGGCTTTCTGTCTTGCTGTTATCCTTCAAGCCCTGCCTACCTATCAATCTATATTCTCCTTTCTCTGCTACCCATGCTAAGGCAGAATAAAGAAGGGGACTAAGCCTGAGAAGAAATCAGGTCCTCAGGAGGAAGCCAGACATGGCTACCTGTGGCAGGAAGGGGCCACACTATAAGCCTTGGGCAATGTGATGTGACTCTGACCTGCTGATGATGTGTATTTTTAAGAGAGAGGTCTTTGCACAATTAAGACATTGACCAATCAGGTGAAATGAATACATTTAGAATGACTAAGCTGAAGTGGCAAGGTCTGGGTACAACTCAGCCCATTAACTTTCCCCCAAGATACTATCTCTCATTCTACATGGGCTTTCCTGAGATTTAGCACTTGGCATACCAGAGTTCCTGAGTTGGAATGTCTGGGCACTGGACTTCACAGTGGGAGATTTTCCCAGCATTTTGCTCCTTGGAGTAGAAAGAAGACCATTAACAGAGGATCACTCAGAGTCTTGGAGGCTGCTTTGTGGATAATCTTGATTGTCAATATCTAGAGTTTCTAAGAGATCAAGAGTTGCTGATTCAAGCATCCAGGAGCCAAGCTTGCTGGAGGGAGAGGTTTTCCTCAGCAGCCTGTTTCATGGAGGAAGAAAAGGACCAACAGTAGAGGAGAGTCCAGTAGCTGGCAGACTGATATCATCAAGAGAGTGAATGGGGGGAAGAGAGACAAGAGTCATGGAGCCCGCCACCCTTGCTACTGCCATGAGCTGCTCATCTGAGATGAATAAGGGGCATTTGTTCAATAGCCCCCCAAAATGTCCCTCTTCCAGATAAGAGTAAGAGACTAGAATTTATCTGGTTCACAGATTCTTCTGAATCTTTTTTTCGGGCAGCTAGGTGGCACAGTGGATAGAGCACTGGACCTGGAGTCAGGAAGACGTAAGTTCAAATTCAACCTCAGACAACACTTATTATATGTATGACTCTGAGCAAATTACTGAACCTCCGTGTGCCTTGATTTCTCAACTATGAGGATAATAACAGAGTTGTTATGAGGAGCAAATGAGATAATATTTGCTTGGCACAGTGCCTGGCAGAGTAGGTACTACATAATGCTTATTCTTTTCCCTTTTGTGTCTTATACATTTCAGTGGTAGATGAAAGAAAGGCTGTCCCCATACTCAATACCCATATTATATACCAAGTACTGTGTGAGAGTCAGGGACCCATTATGCATATTTCAGGTAAAACTAAACATGGGCAATTATTTCCCAGAGAAAACTCTGAAAGGGGAGTGTGAGCAAAAGAAGAGATAATGATCTCTCTGGGGTCCATATTATGCCCAGTCCGCATGAACCCAGTGTCCTTGGGGTGGACCCCCGGGAACTAGGAGAGATTTTTTTTTTACATCACTGTCACTTTCCAATGACTTTCACACCCCAGCCTCTTCGAGAGATCCCTCCCGTATATAAAAAACAAGCACAGCTGAGGAAAACAAATCATCCCCTGGACAATGTCTGGAAAGGTCTAGCCCGGTCTTGCGCTCAGAGTCCACCACCTCTCTGCTGAGAAGTGGGAGGCCTGCAGGCCTCTGAAGACACTGCTGCTCACCCCATTGATCCCAGATCTGAAGGTCATCAGTGTGATTTTCTTTTACGTTGTCATGTGGGCATGACAGCCCTGATGACTTCCAAGGCTCTCCTGTACTGACACCCAACCACCAATAACCAGTCGTTATTTGGCTGGGCTCTAAACTAGCCCATCCCCAGAAAGGAGACCTCATGGCTTCCTGATGAAGGCACTCTGTCATCCTTTCGGTAGGCACCATGTTGCTCTAAATGCAGTAGGCTTATTCTTTCCCTCCATCCAGCCAATTGTCTAGTTTTGGTGCCTCTGATCCAGGGCCTCTCTCTTTCCTGTCCCCCCCTCCAATCCAGAGTGAGAGAAGGAGCAGTCTAAGACTTCTCTCCCTGCCCTCTGGGAGGCTGCTGGATCTCTGCGGCCAGGCTCAAACCCCCTCAGTAAGGCACTGGTCCCTGAACTGAGTTGTCTCCAGGCCCATGTCAATAATCACAGTAAGAGCTAGCATTTATATAGACTTTAAAGTCTGCAAAGCACTTTCCACATATTATCTCATTAGATACAGAAGGGACATCAGAAGCTGTCTGGCCCAAGTCCATCATTTTGTAAATGAGGAAATGAAGGCTCAGAGAGGAAGCCTGACTTGCCCATGGTCGCATAGGTAGGAAGTGGTAAAGCTGGGATTTGACCCTATAAAGTAATATGTGTATTAAGTGACTGACTATATCCAGGGCTGGGAGGAACCTCGAAGCTACCTAGTCCACACTCCTTATTGTACAGCCCAAGATCCGAGGCCTTGGAAGGTTAAATGATTTATTTTACCCAAAGTCACTCGGGTAGTAAATGTCAGAGCCAGACTTGAACTCAGCTCCTTGGACCCCAGAGCTGGTAATCCTTCCACTGAAGTACCCTGTCTGCCTTTTCCTGGGTGTAAGAGCCTCCCCCACATGCCTGGGGGCCAAGGGCTGGAGCTGGGGCAGAGTACAGTGCTGTGCACCGCACCGCTGGGTTTAATTCCAGAGGGAGGAACAGAAAGAAAGAAGGGGGAGCTCTTACCCCCGCACAGTAATCTCCGCTGATGGTGACGCGCTGAAACTCCGGCATAACAAATGACCCAGGGGCTGCCTGGGAAGCGGCTCCTGCGGGGACTGGCGTCGGGGGCGACATGGCAGGGCTGGACGATGGCGGGCCCTTCCAGTCTTGCTGGGTTGGCATTTGCAGAGACAGAGACTGGGATCGAATCATCTTGAAGCTCTTCTTTCTAGGAGCCAATGATAAAAGAAAGCAGTTAATTAAATCCAGGGAAAAGCTGGCCAGAGGGGCAGGTTTTCTCTGCAGGGACACAGAGTCTTCATTAATGCTGAAGACTGGGTCATTTTGAACAGATTAATCACTGGCACTGGCCGGACCATTAACAAGCTGAGAAATTATGGTACCTACGCTAGCAATTTCCATCCTGTTGTGTGTGACACCGGGACGCACTGACTCCATGACCTCTTCCATCCCAGACATTCAAAAGGAACCTGGGTCAGTAATGGGTACCAACCTCCACCCAGGTGAATCCCATGTCATCCCTCACCTAGACTATTGCAACAGCTTCCTAACGGGTCTTCCCACCCAAATCTCTCCCCACGCTAATCCAGCTTCCACACACCTACCAAAATGATTTTCCAAAAACATCATCATGACACAGTGCTAGACTTGGAGTTAGGAAGACTGGAGTTCAAATTGTGCCTTGGATACTTCCTAGCAGTGGGACCCTGGGCAAGTCACTTAATCAGCCTCATTTTCTTCATCTGTAAAAGAAGGGGGTTGGACTAAATGGCCTTCCTTGGACTAATGGTGCCTTCCCAGAGCCAAATCAATGATCCTTATCATTCATCAATGGACTTTTGAGAAGGGCTTCTTGACTATTATTGGGAGATTCTTCTTAAGAAAAGGGAAGGCCAGCCACAGTATGCAATGACTGACTTTGATGGACTTAGCCCTTCTCAGCAATGCAAGGACCTAAAACAACTCCAAAAGACTCATGATAGAAAATGCCATCCACATCCAGAGAAAGAAATATGGAGTCCGAATGCAGAACGAAGCAGACTATTTTCTTTTTTGTTTTGTTTTATGTTTTTCTTTCTCATCGTTACTCCCATTCATCCTAATTCTTCTATACAGCATGACTAATGTGAAAATATATTTAATAGGAACGTATATGTAAAGCCTATATTGGATTGCATGCCATCTTGGCAGGGAGGAGGGGAGGGCAGGGGAGAAAATTTACAACTTATGGAAGTGAATGTTGAAAACTAAAAATAAATAAATTAACTTATTGAAAAAAAAGAAAAGGGAAGGCTTGAGAAAATGCTAGAGGAAAAATCTCAAGACCGAGAATCGTGGGGGCTGGGCGCGAAGCCAACCTCCACCATTTACTGTCTATGTGATCTTGGGGGCCAGGCCCACCTTCGCTGAGCCTCACTTATACAATTCTTGCCTATCTTCACTGACACCCTCCTCTGATGGATCACAGTGGAGACTCTGGGTTCTCAAAGCCCTACTAACCTCCTAGACAAGTCTTTTCATTAATGGGCCATGTAAATGTTGGCCAAGGAAAGATAGTACAGAAAAATTCCTCACCAGAAGGTTGGCTACCAGATGATATTTTTCTTCCATCACAAGACCATATAAAGGTCATCTACTAAGGAATGTTTATGGACAGAATACCCCCTTCTTAAAAGGCAGCATAGCAATAATAATAAAAGCTGGCACTTATGTAGTGCTTAATCAATATTCTCATCTCATTCGATCCTCACACCAAGCTGTTAGGCTGGTTCGACTATCCCCATTTTACAGATAAGGAAACTGAAAGAGGTTAAGTGATTTGCCCAAGGTGATACAATTAATATACAAGGGAGCATTTGAACTGAGGTCTTCCCGACTTCCAGTCTAGCACTGCATTCACAGCGGGGGCCATCTCCAGCCATCCTGACCTATATCTTGCCACTAGACCCAGATGGCTCTGGAGGATAAAGTGAGGCCGGTGGCTTTGCACAGCCCTGCCTCGCTTAAATCCAATTCACTTGCAAGTCCTGGCATCACCTTCCTGATGTCATGGTCCTTTCCAAGAACGAAGGACAAACAACAACCATTCACCGTGCTACCTAGCTGCTTCAAGTTACATAGCAGATAGACCCAGAGTCAGATACTTACCAGCTTTGTGACTCCGGACAAGTCACTTAGCCTTAGTTTCTTCATCTGTAAAATGGAGATGATAATAGTGCTTATCTCATTGGGTTATTATGAAGCAGGGAAAGCCCTTTGTAAATGTTAAAGAATTACATAAATACAAACTATTCTTAATACTTGCAATGAAAAATCATATCACATAGTCTTGGAACTGCTAAGGAAAAGTATCTTGTCAGCCCACTGAGGGCACAGTGGGGTTGTGGTATTTCCTTCAGTGACCGCTCGGCTGGCTTGGGTTCACACCCCACACACACACTGAGCTTCCCACTGGAGCCGTGTTCGGTTCTGGGACATTCTTACTGAGAGGAATATTGGTTCCTTGAGACCATTTTCTCCACATTGCAAAATACAGTGATGCTCAACTCGAAGCATCCAGTTGGACCTGAGGCTATGAAGGGAGTGAAAGAAACCACTCATCCCTGCTATGTCATCTCCTGGCCTGGCTTCTATTTTTAGAAGGCTTTTTTCACTGCTGCCCTGGCTAGAGAAACCCACTCATTCTCCACAAGCATCTCGACTGACACTGCCTGGACCAGCAGGAAGTTCAGAGAGAGCACAGAAGATCAGGAGGCTGTCCCTTAGTTCCATGAGCACGATGCCGGTGCTGAGGGAGGCGGCAGCCAAGCACAGGCCACTCGGTATGCAGGGTACTACGCCGTGACTGAGTTCTCTCTCTGTGGCAGGCAGTTCTTGCCCCAGAAGGGCAAGTGCCCAGAAGGGACTCGCCTAGGAGAGTCCCAAGATGGCTTCAGTCTCCATCAGGATGGATGTTAGCAGTGCTAGCTGGCCGGGAAGAATAGCCCCTGCCACCAAGGTCTTGGACTCTGCATACTCTGTACATGTATAGAAACAACAGAAGGTCTAGGCTGTCAATGCTCAGCCAAGCCAAGATGTTTTCCTGGTCAGATAGCCTAGAGATTCTCCACCAATGGAAAAGAAATAGGAGCCAGCACCATGCCAGGGTAAACCATGAGAGTCAGAGTCAGGTGCCAGGCCTGCTACTGACTCACTGATTAACCTCACCTTGCAGAGGCTCGGCCTCCTCTTCTAGAAAATGGGGATACAGTGGCACTTACCTCAAAGGATGGTTCTAAGCACCAAACAGGATAATGTCAGCAAAACACTTGGTAAATGCATGATTTTTCACTGTTAGCCTTACCAGACAAAGAACAAGAACAAGAACAAGGACTCTCAACCTGGGGTCCCCTAGTTTGGTTGTTTACACTGTGATAACTGCATTTCAGTATAATTGGTTTTGTTTGGAATCCAATGTATTTTATTTTGTGCATTTAAAAATATTATTCTGAGAAAAGGTCTGTCCATAGGCTTCCCCAGATTGCCAGAGGGGTCACAAGCAAGGTTAAGAAGACCCAAACTAGCCCATGTTGTGACATTAGGGTTACAAGTATGTTCAGATTGCATAACAGCAGACTGCTTCTTTCTTCCTCTTTCATTCTTCTTTATCACAAGGGATGGCTCTTTGGGAAGAGAGATTAGACTCATAGCTTCCCTGAGGGCAGAGACTGTCTTTTGCCTTTTTTGGCATCCCCAATTTAGCATAGTGCCTGGCACTTGGTAGGCCTTAACAAATGTTTGCTGATATTTGATTGGGTGAGTGAATTGGGGAACAGAAGCAGTGGGAAATGTGGGTGATGTAAAAACAAAAGATTTCCAAAAAAAAATTATTTTCTTAAAAGTGTGCCATTGGGGGGCCACGGCCAATACGTTTTGCTTAAATAGTTGTATTTATAACGAGTTTTGTTTTTCCTTTTCTTTTTTCCCCCCAGAGGGTGAAGGTAGAGAAAATAAATGCTAATTAAAAATTGAATTTAATGTTAAAACATGTTTAAGTGTGTTCAGATCCCAGTTAGAAGCACTGATGGAAAAGAGAATTTACAGCTCCCTCCTATCCCCTCCCCCTCTGCCAAGTAAAGATATCGACAATTAGGGGGCAAATCGAACCCTGGGCCTGACTTCACCTGGTTTGTGCTCTGGTCACTGCTGCTATGTGCAATACACAGACTAATATCCCCCGGAGAGCTATTGTGGCTTCAACAAACCAAGGGGATGAACCAAAATTCAGCAGTTGAACAACAGTTTGTTCATCATTTCACCTGGCAATAACATAGGGCCATAATCTGCTCTGAATCCACAATGTTAAAAAAAAAATTCATTTATTAAGGACCTACCAGATGTGTGCCAAGTACTATACTAGGTGCCGGGGATACAAAAGCAAAAATCAGACAGTCCCTGCCTTCAAGGAGTTTACATTCCACAGTCCAAGTGAACAGCTGTGTGGGGCCTAGAGAAGTCTAGTTGCCATCAATACACTTCAGAGTAACGGAAACACCAATGAAGGCCCTGGAGAAGACATGACAAAGCGTGTCTTCTTCCTCAAGGCCGAGAGGTGAGGGCCTTCTAGGACAGAATATTGTATACATTGTCAGACAAGATTTAGGGATGGAACAAGGAAATGACTTCAGGAACATCAATAAAATGAATTTTTCAAAAACATGTCAGATTCAATCCCTGAGCCTACCTAGGTTGTTCCCCCAGCTACCTGATTTCCACTTCTTCCTTTCCACCTCCCTCTTCTCTATGTCTTTCTCTCCCTTAGTGTTTCTCCCCACCCTGCCTTTTTCTTAAATCTCCTTCACTCCCCTTGTAGTGTAAGGGTTGCTTCTCTAAGTATAGGAGCTTTCACGTTTGCACTTCGAGGCACTCATTTTGGCCTAGACAGAGACTTTTTGGCTTCATTGCTATGTGTTGGCTATTTCCCAGGTCAGTTAGGCTGCCAAGTGGGAACGCCTTGCCTACACAGACCTTACCGTGCATCTGAGTCAGAGGGAAGAGTTAGCTTAATGGGTCACCATCAGGGTTTTCCTGGCTCAGTGCCCTCATCCCTGAACCAGGCATGGATGCCTGGACAGGCCTTCCCTCAGTCCTGGAGACTGATCAGCCCACGCTCCTCCTAAGGATCTAGGAAGTTTGCACCAGATCTACCATCCTGAGTCTCAGGCTCCTTATACTTCATCAGTACTGGAGTCCAAGTCCCACTCCGATGATTCAAGCATGATCCGGGGCAAGGATGCTAAATCAGACCTTCATGGGGCCAATATTCACTCCATAACCCCAGAAGGAGATAACCAGGAAAACTGACAGTCATACCCTTTCATCCCACTCCCCAGCACCACCTCCTAAAAAACAACACTTTTGAGAGGACTCAGTGGTCTCGCTCAGAGCCTAGCTTTTCTACCTCCTGTTTGGTCTTCATTTAAGGAACCAGTTATTTCTCAATAGTAATTATGACTTGGGGCTTCCCACTGGACTTACAAAAAAATGTGTTGTTGCCATTCACTCATTTACTGGAATGGTCTTCCATTTCCTTCCCCAGGTTTTCTTGACAAAGATATTGGAGTAGTTTGCTACTTCCTTCTCCAGCTCGTTTTAGAGATGAGGTAACTGAGGCAAACAGGGTTAAGTGATTTGCCCAGGGCCACACAACTAGGAAGTGTCTTGAGATGGGAATTGAAGCCAGATCTTCCTGACACCAAACCCAGAGCACATGGAAAGAAAGTCCTGCTGCAAATACCAGGGCTCCCCAGAATTGTGAGAGTAGATGCTGTAGGAAAAGACTCCTAACAAACAAGTTCGAGAGGCTTAAGAACACAAGGACCACCCACAATTCCTGAGGGATGATAGACTCAAGATGCAGAATGAGACCCTCATCTCTGGACATGGCCAATTTGGAAATGTGTTTGCCTTGACCAAACACACTTATCATAAATGCAGGTTTTCTTTTTTAATTTTCTCAATTAGAAATAAATGCTTATTAATTTTAAAATGTAGTAATATTATATCATATTACTATATGTTATTACAAAATGTTATAAATATATTACCATATATTATTATATAATACATAAGTATAATATAGAAAATATAGTAATATGAGGGGTTTTTTTAAGCCTTTAGAGTCAGGAAACCTGGATCAATCCTATCTCATCCATCTTACTCTCACGAAGCCTGCTTCACAGAATTGCTGAGGGGACAAAATGAGAGAAAGGATTATAAACCATGTAAATCACCTTGCAATTTACAAATATTATTTTATTTTATCCTATCCTAACAACAACTTTGGGAGGTAGGTGCTATTATCCCCATTTTACAGACAAGGAAACTGAGACGGACAGAGGTTAAGTGGCTTACCCAGGGTCACACGGATTAATTAAGTATCAGAGGTAGAATTGGAACCCAGGTCTAAACTGACTTTAGGTTCAGCACAATGGTCTTGTGCATTTTCTATAATATTCTAAGTTTGCAAAATAAAATCTTCAATAACCAATGAAATCATATATTCAGTACAAAGGTATTTAAATAACATGTATGCATATATGTGCACATATGGATATGTATATACATATATACACAAACATGTACTCAAAATCTTAGTGTAGTTTTAAGCCTTAATAGCTTAAAGCTTTAGAGACATCCTGACTATGTGTGGGCATATAGATTTGATATATTTGCATATATGTATAGATTGGACTTAGGAGTAGTACAGAAGAAGTTCCCAGTAAAGCTATGAAAACAGATTAGCACCTTTCATTCATCTTATAGTCTTAAAGAATTGCCTGGGATACTTTTTCTGGCATATAATTTTATTTGCTTATTTATAAGTTAGGTGAAAATTTTCACCATGAAATATAGTGTTTTGTAGAAATAGAGATGATTTATGAAATGCAAGCTAATATTCAACATAACTCCTATTTCAGATGATTTCCCCTCTTTTAAAATGATGAATATGCATACCTTATTCAGTTTTAAGGCAACAACCTTAAAAAAGAATCCTAAGACAGATTTTATGCCCAAAGCAACACCATCCTGTAAATTTTTTTTATTTTAAATGAGAAAAACCTTCAACGATTTTCCCCACCCCAAGATATTTACTCAAGTCCAAAAGGATCAATACAATCTCTTCTGTCATTCCTCAATACAACAAGATGTATTTCTTCTCTTTATCTTCAAGTATCTGATCATTTTTAATGTTTTGTCTCAAGATCTGCTTTCCAAGATAAGTGGTAGCTATACTTGTAGAGGTTAGAAGGAGGATTTGAAACCAGGTCATCCTGACTCCAGGGCCTGTTCTTTACTCACTATGCCATGCCTAATGCCATGACCTAAGGCTATATATTGGAAAAGCCAGAAATGAGCATGACTAGACTAATTTCTGGGGCTAAGATCATTTTCTTTTTGATTTCAGCATTTTATGCATCTTTGACGTGCTCAGTGCAAGTTCTGCTTTCCCAGAAGTGGTTTAATACTTGGGTTTCATGAATTTGCTTTTGCTAGGAAAAAAAAAGAAGCTGTTTCCTGGTGCCCACCCTCTGTTCTTAGCTAAGCTTGTCCATGAGAAGAGGGGAGGTCATCTAACCCAGCCCTCTTAGCTTACAAATGAGGAAGTTGAGGCCCAGGGAAGCAAAAGATTTGCCCAAGGTCACACAGATAGTAAGCATTTTTGTTGTTGTTCAGTCATTTCAGTTGTGTCCAACTTTTCATGATCCCATTTGGGGTTTTCTTGGCAAAGATACTGGAATGGTTTGCATTTCCTTCTCCAGCTCATTTTACAGATGAGAAAACTGAGGCAAATCGGGCTGAGTGACCTGAGCAGGGTCACACAGCTAGTAAGTGTCTGAGAACAGATTCAAACCCAGGAAGATGAGCCTTCCTGACTCCAGGCCTGGCACTCTATCCACTGTGCTTCCTAGCTGCCCTAGTCCCAATCCTAATTACCACTAGCCTGCTAAGTGACCTTTGGTTGAATCTAGAGTCAGAAGACCTGGGTTCAAATCCTGCCTCTGATTCTAGTTATCTATGTAAGCCTGGGAAGTCTCTTAACCTCTCTAGCCTCATCTATAAAATGAGAGTTGGACTAGAACACCTGAGATCCCTTCAAGCTAGAAATCTATGATTCTTCCAGCCTGTGAATTTTTCTGTGGGCCTCAGTTTCCCTTTCTGTAAATTAAGAATATTGCACTAAACAATTTTCGAAGTCCCATCCAACACCAACATCCTCTGACTCTAAACATCACAGATCCTAAGAATTAAGAGAGACATTTTCCCCCCAACCTCTCACTTCCCCATGTGAAATATCCTGGGAGAGGGGGGAAGGCTTGAATAGCAAAGCCCCAGACTCCGGATGTTTGGGCACTAGGAGGCCCGCGTTTTATTATTTTCTATCTGGAATGTGAAGAAGATGCCAGGAACAGAGGAGAAGCTGGGGAGAGAATGTCCCAGAATAAAGTGTTGGACATCCAGACAAAGAAGGCTTCCCTTTGCCTCAGTATGTAGCAAAGGAGAGAGTAGAAAAAGAGTAACTATTACGAGTTACTGTAGTCTGAGAAATGTATACACTCATAGACAGTGTGTGGGAGGAGCCTCAGAGCAGCTTTGTAAATTTCCCTCTTTAGGGATGGGGCGCTATGGATACAGAATGCTTCCTACTCTGTCAGACACAGTTGTCTCGTTGGTCAGTTTTGCTCAAATTTTCTTCATTGCAAGGAAGGGTTCGATGGGGCCACGGGGTTCAGAGATACTGCCTAGGTGACCCTGGGCAAGTCTGTCTGGCCTCAGTTTCCTCATCTGTAAAATGCAGAAATTGAATTCAATGACCTCTACAGTCTCTTAAGGTTCTAAATCTAAGATCTTATGACCTTGTCCTTTCCGCCTGCATGGTCTGTCGGTTTTGTCTTGAGTGGTAATAATAGAGTAGAGAAGAGAAAGGAGAAAAATAGAAACACTGTAATGTTAAGCTTCATTTATTCCTTAAGCAAGGAAATGATGGCTGCTCCTTGGGGATGGCTGGCATTAATGTTTACCCAGAGCGATGGCATTAATGTTTACCCAGAGCAATAGCATTACAAGGGCAGCTAGGTGGTGCAGTGAATAGTGCCAGGCCTGGAGTCAGGAAGACTCATCTTCCTGAGTTCAAATGTGGCCTTAGACACTTTAGTAGCTGTATGATCCTGGGCAAGTCGCTTTACCCTGTTTGCCTCAGTTTCCTTATCTGTAAAATGATCTGGAGAAAGAAATAGCAAACCACTCCAGTATCTCTGCCAAGAAAACCCCCAATGGGGTCACCAAGAGTCTGAAATGAGCTGCCCCAAAATGCCCATGGCCAGTAGGCTGGCTCAACTGGGGAGTCCTCTCATCTGAAGGACTGAAAGGCACAACAAGGTCAGAGTGGAGTGAATCTGAGGAGGGATGCTAAGAACCACAGAAAGGGCTTATTTGAGTATATTGGGGAAAGAAGGGAGAGGGTAGATGGGAAAATGAGAGGAAGGCAACATGAGTGAAAGGATCTGGGTTCAAATCTTGGCTCTGACACTTGACTATTTCAAGCTAGAAATCTATGACCCTTCAAGCCTACAAATTCCTCTGTGGGCCTCAGTTTCCCTTTCTGTAAATTAAGAATATTGCACTAAATGATTTCTGAAGTCCCATCCAACACCAACATGCTCTGATTCTAAACACCAAGGATCCTAAGAATTAACAGAGACATTTTTTTCAATGTATCCCTGAGCTAGTCACTTAATCCCTTGGGGGTCTCAGTTTCCTTACCTGTAAAATTACCTCGTTCTTACTTGGGAAAACAGAACCCTAGATTTAGAGCCGGAACTGACCTCTAAGGTCATATAATGCAACCCCCTCACTTTACAGTTAAAGAAATCAAAGCCCAGAGAAATGAATGAACTTATGCATGGTTTAAAGATTTGAACCCAGGTCTTGTGCCTCTCCACTGCATTGAGCTGCCTTAAATATGTACATATTATTTCCCTCCATCTAATGCAAGCTCCTTGCAGGCAGGGACTATTTTCTCTTTCTCTTTGAAGCAAGCCCCAGTACCTAGCATATAGTCAGCACTTTAAAGATGCTTTCTGCCTGGAAGATCCACTGGAGGATAGAATGCTAGGGTTGGGGTAGGTAACCTCTACATTCTCCTCCAGCTTTAAATCCAAGATCCTATGCTGAAGCATGGTGAGGAAGCAGATTCAGAGGGACAGTGACCTGTCCACAGTCACCCAGCTAAGGGTACAGCCAAGACTGGAATTCACTTCCCTGATTCCTAGTTCCAACACCCTTCCCATTCCACCACACTTCCAATCAGCTATAAAAGCAGCAGGGAGAATAAAGATTTTAGGTCATTTCAACCAGATTTAAAATTAACGAGTGTTGCTCATTCCAAAATAAATCCAAAGCCTTGAGTCTGGGGCCAGTCTGTTTTTAAAGGCTCCAGTACCTAGATAACAGGACCGAGTAGATCGGCAGGAGTTTCTCTGCCAATGAGAAGAGGCCACAGACCCACCTTTTGGCCGTCTCCACGGACTTCTGCTCAGCCAGCTCCTTCTCCAGCTCTCGCTCTTTGGCCTCTTTCTGCCCAATGGGGCAGTCCTCGGGCACAGTGAACAGTGATAAGGCATCTTTGCTGTCTTCCTCCCGGAGCACCTTGGCAAACACCTTTTCGGCCAACAGTCGCACCTGCTCATCCACCTCCGAAATGTTCAGCTTGGGGAACTGTCGAGGCATCTCAGCTAACAGAGAGAACAAGAAATTGATCTTCATTAGGTGGAGGGCAGCACTGGTTATTTGCAGGGGGATCCAAGCAAGATCTTGACCCCCTCCAATCTCATGGAAGCTCAGCAGGAGGGGCCCAGGCTGGAAGCTTGCTCCCCAAACACAACTAGCAGCCTGATGCCCAGAAGCCAACCCTGGGAATAGATTGCTTTGACGCATATGGCTTGGTTATACTTCTCTCATGGTGACATGTGAACCAGATTCCCCTGCATTTTAGCTGATCCTTCATTGTGTTGTTCCAAATAGCATAAACACAAACTCTGGGAGTGTGAGTGGATGGAGGAAAGCTATAGACATTTGCTTAACATTTTTTTCATGCAAAAGGAAAATGGCAGTGTTCCCTGGAATTGGTTGGCCAACCCACTCCTCCCTTGGTTAGGTCTGCTATTTCCACATTCGAAATACCCAGCCTATGTCTCTAGCCCTGGACATCTCTCCATATCACCTGAAGTTTTAGGCACACATATTCAGCTAACTATAATGTATCTCCACCTGCATTTCACTTCATTTCCACATGAGTACCTACTATTCTAAGATTCTATGCTATGCTAGGATACAAAAGACAAACCCAAAGTCATCCCCACCCTTAAGGAGTGTACATTCTATTGGGGAGAACAATACGTAAATATATACATAATAAGTTTCTATGTGTCTATATAGGCTTGGCTGGGAACTGGACCAGGAAGCTGGGTAGTGCAGTGGATAGAGTGCCATCTTCCTGAGTTCAAATCTGGCCTCAGACATTTACTACCTGTGTGACCCTGGGCAAGTCACTTGCTCTTTGCCTCAGTTTCCTCATCTGTAAAATGAGCTGGAGAAGGAAATGGCAAACCACTCCAGTATCTTTGCCAAAAAAACCCCAAAAGGGGTCACAAAGAGTTGGACACAACTGAATAGGAACGGGACCTGTGATTTTATTGGCATAGGGAACTCCCAGGTATGAAAACTTCCTGCATTGGTGCAGGCAAGCATCTACTCGGAAACTTATAGTCTTAGAGAATTTCCTTAAGCCCTGAGAGGGTATCTTTCAGAGATGAGACTTGTACCCAGGCCATCCCGGCTCTGAAGCTAGCTCTATCCACTACACCAGGGGGCCTGTCATTAGTGTGTATATGTGTGTATGTGTCTATCTATATAGACACTCAAATGGTAATTTACATAGATGCCCTATAAATGTCAGCTTTTATTATGTATTTAATCATACTCTAATTTGCATTATATTGATCATCTTATCTCCCTGTGATGATTCAGAAAAACTTCTGGGTTTTCTGGCCTTGGCCTTTCTAATCACAGGCCTCCTATGTGATAACCCCTCCCTCGCCAGGTAGCTAGGTGATATCACAAAGTACAGACCAGGGAGTCAGGAAATCTGAGTTCAAATTCTGCCTCAGACACTTATGAGGTGTATGAACCTGGGCAAAGCATGTAACTATTCTCAGCCCCAGTTTTCCCATCTGTAAATTGGGGACAAGAATAACACCTTTTTGATAGAGTTGTTGAGAGACTCAAAGGAGACAGTATATGTAAAGCACTTTGCAAACTTTAAAATGCTTTATAAATGCTAGTTACTCTTATTGGTGTTGTCCTGTCCCTTTTCTGGAACTGCCCCGTATCTTCCTAGCTGACCCCTATTTCACTATGACATCAGAGACAGGAAACCAGTCAGATTCCAAGATGATAGCTCTGGAGATGGAAGGGAACCCGGAAGCCATCTGGTCCAACTCCTTGACTTTACAGATAAGAAGCCTGAGGTCCATAGAGACCAAATGACAATCCCAGCTTCACTCAGATAAATGTCAGAGGGAGGATTTGAATCCAACTCCTCTGAATGCAGAGTCATTCCTCTTTCCCACTGTACCATACTTCTTCTAAGGGTGCCATGACAATCAAATGAGATGGTGATAATATGAGTACCAGATGAACTAGAGTAAGACTCCCTCCCCTCTCCCTCTAAAACTCCTGGTGCTCTGCCACAGGGCGGAGGGACCCTATTTCATGGGACTGACCCAGAGGTGCTCACAGCAAACTGGCACAAGCTGGGTATCAGGTTCAGAGGGCTGGAATCCACACATCAGATATATTTGGACATCTCCAGTTGTCCTGATCTATATCTGGCCACTAGACCCAGATGGCTCCGGAAGAGAAAGTGAGGCTGGTGACTTTGCACAGCCCTGCCTCACTTAAATCCAATTCATTTGCAAGTCATGGCATCACCTGGTGTCGTGGTCTTCTTCAAGAATGAAGAACAACGGCTTGCATAGACTTCTATTTGTGTTTGTTGCCTCCCCCATTAGAATGTAAGCTCCTTGAGGGCTGCAACTATTTCATTTTGCTTTTATATATAATCTCAGTGACTAACTTAAGTCCTGCCACAGAACAGGCACTGAGTAAGTGCTTTGCTAACTGACTGATTGATCATCCATCCCCTTCCTCCTCCTGCCATGGCCTCGAGGTCATCTCACCCTAAGTCCCTCAGTGAAAGAATCCAGCCCTTCTGGGTATTCAGTGGTGTCCTCGCTCCCTCATTCCTGCCCTTCTCCAATTCTTACCAGTACCTCGAGGCAAGGGCCTTCCCTTGTGGGAGATCAAATGGACCTATAAGAAACCTATTGCTTTTAGCATCACTAGCTGGTTTTGTTTCTTCGGGCAAATCTTCAGGTCTTCCTAAGGCAGCTCCCATGAACTACGATACTCACCTTCCTGTGTATGCTCTTTGTGGGGCATACACTAGGCTTACTTTACTATGTGTCTCCCAATGCCTAGCACAAAACACTGTATACAGTAATTGAGTAATAAATGTTTCTTAAACTGAAAACCCAAAACTGACTTCATCAATCAGAATTTTAATGTGGAAGAGACCATAGAGCTCATCTGGTCCAAGGGTTCTTAACCTTTGTTGGGTCCTTGACCTCTTTGGCAGACTGAGGAAACCTACAGGTCCCTTCTCTGAATAGTGCTGGTTGCCCACATTCATAATTGAAAGAAATGCTGGGAAAAACTTTCATGGATAATCTTGCAGATAGGATGTGATTGTGTGGGAATATTGCCATGATGTAAGAAACAATGAGTTGGGTGATTTTGAAAAAACACAGAAAGACTCGGACCTATGAAGGAAGATGATATCCACCTCCAGACAGCAGAGGACAACTGGAAATAAGCATAGTATCGCCTTACATATATGTGTATGAGGGTATATGTGTAAATAGGTGGATGTTTATAGATATCTCTGTGTGTGTATATATAGCTCTCTCTGTGTGTATATATGTGTGTGCATGTGTGTGTGTGTGCATTTAATTGTAGCCTTGGGGAGGGGGTGGATAAAGTAAAAAGCGCATAGCAGAGAACAAAAGAAAACCAACAAGAAAGCAAAGAAAAGCTGGGCAGCTTTGAAAGCAATGTGTAGTATTTATTTTCTTGAAATGGAAATTTATTGTTTTGTATTGAATCCTCTCATGTTCTGTTGTGTACATGGCAATGTTCATTTTTATTTTCTCATGTTGTATTTAAGTTTATAATGAATAAAATTTATGAAAAAAGAAATACTAAATTTCACTTAGAGGCTAATTAAAATTAAAATGTAATGTTTTGCCCATATGAGGTCATGAAATTTATCCACAGACCCCTTGGGGTCCCCAGCATCCCACGTTAAGAATCCTTGATATAGTCCAGCCCTTTTATCTGACCAATGAGGAAAGAGTAACTCAGAGATGAAATATCCTGCTAAATGGATTTCAGTTTCCCCAGACTCAAAGATTTGAAGATCCCATGATCCTGTGATATTTCCCAGATGCAAAACCTTCCTGATTATAGGAATAATTCCTCTGTTGCAAACCCAGGTAATTTTCCACTGTCATCACGGCACCATTGCAGAGACAGTATTAAATTAATAGAATGGGAAGGAAGAGAGGAGGGATTTCAATACAGGGCTGGTTGCTAGGAAACCTGAGTTCTAGCCTCAGCTCCATGATTAACTTGCTGCGTGACCTTCAACAAGTGGCCTTGCTTCCCTGGGCCTCAGTTTCCCATACTGTTAAATCCCACAAAGGGATTTGAATTAGATGATCTCCAAGTTCTGATATTCTGTAATGCCCTAAAAGCCCAAGTGTCAGAAGTGAGTTAATGATGCACCAATGATCATACCTCAAAATATAGACCCTAAAAAATGACTCTTGTGATTTCCACAAACATTAGGTCCTCAGAGAGCAAGTGTTTGCCACCTTACTTTAGGGAAAGGTATCGCAAAGAGCTTAAGTGGTTTGCTTCAGATCACAGTAGGTCTAAAGAACACCCAAACCTGTAGTGATGATTACTGCCCAAGACAGCATGGTCCCCTGAGAACACAGGAAGTGTGATCAGGAGTGCCATGGAGCCCCAAGGAGGGAGCAGAAGGCAGCCAAGGCAGGAGGAAGGGGGTCTGGGTTCTGCTTTTAACTAACTAGATGATCTTAGGAAAGTCACTTCCTCTCTTGGGGAAACCCCTCTTGAGCTTCAGTTTTCTATGTCAAAAGACAAGGGTTGGGACTAGAGTCCAGTGGAATCGATTCCAAATTAACTTGGAAAACCACAAATTAACATTATCTATGCCGTGCTACATTTTTTATTTATTTTGTTAAACATTTCCCAATTACATTTTAATCTCCTTTGGGCAGCACTCCAGAGGCTAAGTTTGACACCTCTTTACTAGAAGATCTCAGAGGTCCCTTTCCCACCCTGACAGAAACAAGAGATTTAGATGGGGGAGGCAGGGGAAAACAGAGGCAGCATGCAAGCAAAAAATGATAGTAGAATGAATTCATTCTATCTCTGAATGAACAAAGCAGTCCCAATAGATGCTACTGGCGGAGAATACTTGGGGTTTGCAGATTAGCCAATTTATTTAGAAAAGGGGAGAGGAAGGAGCCATTAAAGGCAAAGAGAAAAAGACAAGGGGAGGTAGGATCAAGGTGGGGGGGGGGGCACCACATTCGTAGTGAGGAAAGTGGACCTTAAGTGGGAAATGAGTTATCTGCCTAGAAGGTCAGAAGGCTGCCTGACCACCGGTCTACTGCGTTGCTGGGGTCAGTACAGGAACAAGAAAGAAATAAGCAAACATTACCTAAATTTACATTCTAGGTCTCTTGACTTTTCCTTCATTTGCAAAACAAACCTATCTTACAGAATGAGGTACCCCTCTCCCTCCTTTCCCAGGTACCTCAGGGGCTGATTAAGCAATGGCTAGGCTGTGGGGAGGAGGCTGATGGGCAAAGGGAATCTTGTCCCCAGGTGGGCCACAGAAGCAGAATGGGATGGGAGAAGGAAGAGAGAAAAGGTTCTCTGGGAAGCAAAAGAGGCAGAGTTAGCTATTTGTCTTTGCATGTCTAAGGGGCATTTGGGAGCCCTAAATTCAGTTGGTTCTGAAGAGGAAGCTGGGAATCTAAGGGGAATAACATCAAAACATAGGGAAGACAAAGGCGGAGAGGACAAGTCCAGATGATAGAACCGTACAAGGGAGAAAACTCTAGATGTGCTGAGGCGGAGTGGTTCCAGGGCAGGATGCTGAGGATGGGAGCTAATGACACAAAAGGAAGGAAAGGGAAGACTTTAGCTTGGAGAATAAAAGAAACATAATGAATTCAAATCTAGCCTCAGACACTTTCCAGTTGTGTGAACCTGGGCAAGCCCCTTAACCTCTGTCTGCCGCAGGTTTCCTCATCTGTAAATTAGTTACGATAATAGCATTTACCTCCCAAGGGTGTTGTGAGGCTCCAATGAGATATTTGTAAATCATTTAGAGCAATGCCTGGTATACAGTGAGTGCTATGTAAATGTTAGCTATTATTATTATCTGTCACATGGAAGGAAGATTAAAACTGGGATGAGTGCCTAAAAGTGACAAGTCAGCACATTCCACCTGCATATAAGGAAACACTTAACAATTAGGTAGGGATAGGGATAAACTATAAGGAACTCCCAGATGAGGAAAGTCTCTCTACCAATGCAAATGGGCACCTTCTCTGCAACTTCTAGTCTCAGAGAGATGTCTAGAGCACTGAGTGGTTAAGTGACTTACCCAGGACCACACAGCCACTGTGTGTCAGCAGGGGGACTTGGCTGTCTCATGAGACAGTAACCTCCCAATCACTAAATATATTCAAGGGAAGACCAGGTGCCTATTTGTCAGGGGCACTGCAGAGGGGTCTTTGCTCAGGTTCAGATGACTTGTGATGTACTCTTCCGATTCTGAGCTGATTCTGAGGTGTGCTAGCACCAGTTCGAACCCAGCTCAAATCCAGCTGGCACTCTTTGTTACATTTTTGAGTATTATTTATATCTCTGAAATTAGTGAAAACTAAAAACCAGGGC
The DNA here is from genome assembly GCF_011100635.1 of Trichosurus vulpecula. Taxonomy (NCBI): domain Eukaryota; kingdom Metazoa; phylum Chordata; class Mammalia; order Diprotodontia; family Phalangeridae; genus Trichosurus; species Trichosurus vulpecula. Next base: position 227,527,346 of record NC_050578.1, on the reverse strand, counting down.
TTGATTTATTGTTTTTGATTGTCTAGACTTAAGAAAGGGATGGAAAAGACATTAGTACAGATTAAATTCAAAAGTGTGTCTTGTGTGTATTAAGTGTTAAGCATTTCCCGGCACAGCCCTGTCTCTAGTTCATCACATGACTTTCTTTCCACAAGTCTCTCTCTGGGCCTTTTTCCTCATCTTTTAAATGAAAATGGGCTGAATGATTTCCAAAATCCTTCAAGGGATATTACTCAGAACATTTCCAATCCTTATTAATAAAACACAATAAACTGTTTTGAAAAGAACAGATTGGTTTTCAGAGAGCTTTTGATTAAAAAAAATGAAAATCAGAATCTAGGATCTCAATTTCAGGAGGCTCTGTGGCAGTTTGGGGCTTGATAAAATCAGAACAATGTAATCAGCAAGCAGAAGCATTGGGAACCCTCACCTTGGTCAGTCAACCAATTAGCAAGCATTTATTAAGCACCTCCTGTGTACCAGGCACCACACTGGGTGTGGTGGGTGCTGGGCATACAAAAACCGAAATGAAATGAGGGTTTACAACACTTCTGGGGACCACATGTATACCTATAACTAGCTACCAGATAATCTGAGGGAAGGCACGAGCGTACAAAGGAATCAGGAAAGACTTCATAGGGAAAATGATTCTTGAGTTGGGGTCTTCAAAGGAAATGGCAAGTTTTAAGTGGTGGGGATTCTAGCAGTAATAAGGAACCATCAAAACTTACTGAGGAGGAAAGGACAAACTTGGGCAAGATTTAGGAAAATCATTTCAGCAGCTGAGTGGACATTTAGATGGAAAAGGGGAGAGCTTGAAACAAGGAGACCACTTAATTGGGAGACTTTTGCAAAAGTCCAGACAAGAGGGGATAAAGCCTTGATTAGGGGGTAGCTGTTTGAGTGGAGAAAAGAAGAGCCATGCAAGAGATGTTGTGGGCATAGAAATGACAAGATTTGGCAGTTGAGTGATTCCATGGTGGGAAGGTCAGTGAGGAGTTGGGGGTAACACCAAAGTGATGGCGGTGCCCTCAGCAGAAACAGGAAGCTCCAGATAGGACAGGGCTTGGGGAAGAAGATAATGTGTTCTGTTTTGACATGTTGGGTTTAAGACATCTAGGGGACATCCTGTTTGAAATGTCTAGTAGGCAGCTGGTGAAGAGGGAAGGAACCCCAGGGGAAGAGACTAAAGGGCATGAAATATAGTCATTAGCATAGAGTTGGTTATTAAAGCCCTGGATCTGATGAGCTCCCAAAGAGAGAAAGTATAGAAAGAAAAGAGGGCCCAGGATAGTCTTGATACATACTCACAGTAGCCATGGTTGGTGGGCTTCCCATGGATGATGATGGAGCAAAGATCAGAAAAGTAGTCAGAGAGGAAGGAGGAGACCCAAGGGAGGGCAGTGTCCAAAAATCCCAAAACCAACCGGCAGAAAAGAAAGACCATTCTAGAGATGACCAAGAATGTCAAGTGTTGCAGAGACGTGGAGAAGGATGAGGATTGAGGAAGGGCTGTCAGATGTAGCAAACAGATCTTTGGCAACTCTGGAGAGAGCAATTTCACCAAAGTGAAAGGGCAGAAGCCAGATTGCAAGAGCTGAAAAGTGAGTGAGAAGAGAGGAAATATAGTCACTGAAGGCAAGAGAGGTTCTTCAAGGAGTTTGGCTGGAAAAAGAGAGATCTAGAAAGATAGCTGAGGGGGTGATAGCGTCTAGGCATGGGTTTTTAAGTATGGGTGAGAATTCAGCTTGTTTGTAAGCCCCAGAGGACTTAACTGAACTCTGGCATTGGGCCAAGCCCCCAGGGAGGAAGGTTGGCCCCCCACTTACAATTCTGGAGCCATGAACAAATCCGTACTGTCACTGCCATTTGGGCTCCATTGACCATCCTTCTAACTTTGCACACCAAAATATCCTTCTCTGATGAGAAGGGGGTCAGTGTAGCCCAGGGCTTGGCAAGTAGTGAGTACTTACCTAATACCTTTTCATTCATTCTTTCAGGGAAGGTACTGATAGAAGAACTAAAAATTAGAGAGAAGGAATAATTGTGGGGGGAAACTGAAGGGGAAGAATGGAGGGGATGGGCTCAAAGGGAGAGGTAGAGGGGATGGTCTGGTCAAAGAGAAGGGCCACCTCTGGGTGGTGGGATGGGCTCAAAGGTAGAGGTAGAGAGGATGGTCTGGGCAAAGAGAAGGGCCACCTCTGGGTGATGGGATGGGCTCAAAGATAGAGGTAGAGAGGATGGTCTGGGCACAGAGAGGGGCCACCTCTCTTTGAGACTAGAGTGAAGGAGGAGAAAGGGGGATAACACCAAGGAGAAGAAGTTCATATTGAATGAACAGCCTCTATTTTCTCAATAAAGAATGAGACAACATCTTCAGCTATGAGTGAGGGGAGAATTGATGTGAGAAGCTTGAGGAGAGAAGGTATGAAATGTCCACAATGATTCTGACCTCCCTACAGCAAGGAGGATTTGGCATGAGTGGCTGCCATATTTGTAAGAGAAGTAGGTGATACTGAGGGATCCTCAGGGACCCCAAAGGGGCAGCCTCTAAGCCCCACCTTGAGTGAGAGCTGGCTCTTGTCCTATCCTGCCCATTCACTGACAATCTTTCTATTGAGTTTTGACATCATGCCAGTCTCAACACACTTGCTGAGCACCCAACAGCCAACCCCAAATTTTAGATGCCAGGAGAAAGTCTTTTCAGCTTTCAAGGAAAGCAAACAAAAAGAAACTGAAAAGGCAGATCATCACTATGGTACTGGTAGAGCCTGAGGCAGCCAGGTGGTGCAGTGATTAGAGTACTAGGCCTGACATTGAGAAGACTTGAGTTCAAATCCAGCCTTAGACACTATACTAGCTGTGAGATCCTGGGCAAGTCATTTAACTTCTGTCTGTCTCAGTTTCCTCAATTATAAAATGGGGATAATTATAGTACCCATCTCACAGAGTTGTTGTAAGGAGGATCAGATGAGATAATATTTGTAAAGGGCTTAGCAGAACACAGTGCCTGTCACATAGTAGGCATTATCTAAATGCTTATTCCCCTCCCTTCCCCTGAGAGGCAACCTCAAGTCCATGCAGGTCATGCTGGGGTCTCCAAGGATCCCTCTGGAAGGTGGCAATCTGCCCAAGACATTTCCTGAACCATATTATGGCCGGCAAAACCCCCTTGGTCAGCAGCTGGCCTCCCCCCAATCCTCCCTGTTTGCACTCATCTCCTCCCCCCTGGAACAGAGCCTCAGCCTGAGCTAAATCAAGGGATGTGATGTCAATGGATCCAAGAGGGAAGTCCCCACTCCAACTGGTGCTGCCTGTGAAAGAGATATCTTCTATTCAAGTTATAGTCAACAAGCATTTATTAAGCCCTTACTATGTGCTGGCTCATAGGATCATAGGCTTAGAGGAAGAAGGAGCCCCAAAGGCCCTCTAGTCCACCTACTTATTTTAGAGGAGGAAACCAAGTCAATTAACAAGAGAGGTTCATTGACTTGCCCAAAGTCATGTGGGTGGCAAATAGCAAACAGGATTTAACCCCAGGGCCAGTGTTCTCCACAGTAGCATGTCGATTCCCTTCGCCCACCAACAAGCATCAGCAGGCAGAATTAAGGCACTTCTTGTAGTTCCTAGCACAATTCGCTAAAAAATCCAGGCACCCCAATAAAAGATCCAGGGGCCCTGAGGATCCCTCCGGTGCCTGGGACTTCTGGAACCCTGCACTGGGCACAACTATGGAAATGACTTTCCACCGTCAGGGGCTCTGGCTTTTGCCATCCATGACTCATGCATCCGTCTCCACCCCATCCCCCCCTTCAGATCCTGGGAATAAAGAACCCATTCCTCCCATTACCATGTGGCATTTTTAGCTACATTATGGATGAGGAGGTACTGTGCCAAATCCAGCTACCATGAGCTATAAAAAGAGTTTATGTTTTAGTTTCCTTAAGTCAACCACAGAATCTAGAGCATCTTTTCTCCTAATCTTGTCTCTGAGATGTACTATGTATATGAGTCTAGGCAAGCCACTCTGGGCCTCAGTTTCCTCATCTGGAAATGAGGGAGCTGGACCAGACAGTCTCTGAGACCCCTTTCAACTCTAGATTTCAACTCTATATACAGTTTATGAACTGTATACAGTACATGACTATGGATAAGCAATGGAGAATTAATTCTGTAACAAAGACAATTGTATTGTCTAGTTAGTATCTTCTGTCCGTAGGTCTCTACTAATAAGAATGGTGGCCAGACACGGCGGATGTGGATAACATACGTGTTAGATCTGCTACCGGAAGAGGCTGAAGCTAACGGATTCCTTCAGTTTGGGAGTTCTGAGCTTCTGTAGGGCTACAGCTGATTGACTGGGGGTCTGTGCTAAGTCTGGCACTAATAGAGCCAGCCACGAAGAACAGCAGGGTTACCAGGCCGTGTAAGGAGAGTGAACCAGCCCAGGTCAGAAGAACAGAGTAGGTTAAAGCTCCCATGCCAATCAGCATTGCGAGTCTGGCCCTTACAGTCTAGGCGAGATGGGGAGACCCAGTCTCCAAATCCTAAGTTTGTGCAATTATGTAACACTTTATATACCAAGTATCTCCTTTGGTCTTAGAGAGCCAGGAAGGACTTGAGAGGCCGTATGAGACAATCAAAACTGAGGCACAGAAACGTTATGTTATTGACACAGGGTGACACAGCTCATAAATGTTGGAGTTAGGATCCGAAACCAGGTTGTCCCGACTCCACATCCAGCTGCCTCCCAGACTGAGACCCAGAGACTTGAAGTGGCTTTTCTAAAGTCTTGCAGAGTTAGAGTGAAAGCCACAATTTCAAGCTCAGCCTCCTAACTAAATTTAATAATAATACTAACCCTTACATAATGCCTACTCTGTTTCAGGCACTGTGCTAAGCACTTAACAAATATCATCTGATCTTCCCAACAACCCTGGGAGGTAGGTGCTATTATGATATTATTTTACAGATAAGGAAACTGAGGTCACAGTATCTGAGGCTAGATTTTAACTCAGGTCTTCCTGACTCCTGTTCCAGTCAGTACTCTATTCACTTCGACACCTAGCTGCCCCAAAACTGGTCCTGACTCCAGGACCAGTGCTCTTTCCACAAAACCACAATGCCAAAAAAAAAAACCCCACAATGCCTCTCTTCATAATATCTACATCAGGAAGATAAGACACGTATCATTATCCCCATTATACAGATGAGAAAATTGAGATTCAGAGAGCTTAAGGGACTATATGTGGTCACAGAGCTAGGAAATGGCAGAGCTAGAATTCAAACTCAAGCCCCGTGGCTCTTGATGCAGGGGTCTTTTTACTCCCTATTCACCTCTCAGGCACCAGAGCATTCAAAGCACTCATAGCCACTCCTTTAGAAATCAAGAAACTCAAGCATAGTAACACTTTCAACACACCTGAGATTCACCCCCACCCACACACACAAAACCAGTGGCCAACGAAGAGTATGAGTCTGCACCCAGTTGCTGACCTCAGAGGGTCAAGTTCTAACGAGGACAGCTCATTCTGTAACCTCCAGAGAAGTTAAATCCCTTCCTATTTGCTCACTCCTGTCTCTTGATGACTTATTGGCCAGCAATCGGGAAGGAGGTTTCAGTGGATTGTTGATGCTACTTTATCTCAGCTTCATGTATGACACAGGCCATTCTTTGAGAGCCAATGCTCCTGAGAAAAGACCTAGAATGAACCTCATTTCCTGCAGTTCTTCATTTTAAACTCCAGTGTGGCAGCCCAGTTTAGTACAAAGAAAATTAGAGCATGGGTGAAGAGGATCTGGATTCAAACCCTCCCCGTGTGACTCTAGGACGAACCACTTTATTTCTCAGTACCTCAATTTCCTTGTAAAATGAGGAGGCTAGACTAAATGACCCCTGGCCAAGCTGCCACAGAGCCATGATCTCTAAGGTCCCCCCATCCTAGTGAACTTTCAATCCCAATGACCTCTTTGCAAGTCTCTAACCCCGATAGCAGACAATTCCACAGAACTCTTCATACATTCTCCTATTCTTTGCATACGTTATTTCTGAAACCCTCCCTATCCATCCGAAATTGTAACTAAATTGAACCAACCTGAAGAGTGAGCGCTGCCTGGTGGCCAGGAATCCATGACCAGTCAATCTCAGCAAAGCAGCCCAGAGACTTGTTCTGGGTCCCACTGCTACTGGCCAGAAGACCAGAGGCAAGCAGAGCCTGAGAAAGCCAGAGCAGAACAGACCCTCAGAGAGAGGAGGCCGGAACACAAAGCACCGTGGGTAGGCAAAAACACCTTATTGGACTCAGTGGGAGGCCCCTGCTTTGTATATTTGTGTAAGAATGAGCGATGGCAGGAAGAGTCCTGTATGGAAATTCTCCAATTAAATTCGAATGAAATATTTGTAGGGCTCCTCAGGTCCGGTAGGTGCTGTGACCAGAGGCTGTGACCAGGGAAAAAACTTCCCCAACCACTCACTCTCCAGGCTTCTTTTTTTATTCCCAGTCCCACCCCACCCCACTGCACCCTCCCCCTCTTCACTGGCCTCCAATAAAACATGTTAGTAATGTCCCAGCCCAGCCAACCCTATAATAAAATGTGCCTACCAAGCCGGAGGGGAGAGAAGTGCCCAATGCCTCTAAGGCCTAAACACCTCCTGGAAGCTTTTGAAACACAGAACAGAGCAACAGCTCAGCTTTCTCTGCTGATTTCACACTGGAGTCTTTAGGCTTAAATACAGAGCCTGAATCACAGATGGTGGGGGGAGGAGGATCTCTAGAAGAATTTGTCCAACATGGTCCAGAGTTTGGGTCTTAGAAAGCTCACTCCTCTGCCCCTCTCCCCTGCTGCCAGTAAGTCCTGGACCACAGCGATGCTTAATGACTGCGGCACCTCCCTCAGAGGTACTGGGGGTGCTGGGGCTTCCCTTTCAAAAAGGGAACTCAGAGACACTGAACTCATCTCTCCTCTTGCTCCACACTGTGAGGGAGGTGTGGATTCCTTATTGCCCAATCAACTGAAACCCAGAGAGAGCCAGGCGGAAAGTGGGCCACGGTGAGGCCTGGTGCTACTGCCCCCACCCTATGCCAGCATGCCCCCATTCCTGCCGTCATTACAGCCGCACAGGTCTGCCCCGGCTTCTCTCCTCCAGTGGGATTTGATTTAGCTCAGGGTTTCATGACTTCCAGTGAGTCCCCCTCCCTCTCCCTGAGGCTCCCTGCCAGCACTTTCTGGTCTCTGAGAAGCTTTCCCTGAACCCTTCTTTAAACCCTTATATACACAGTAATGAGCTAATGCTTCCAACCCTCTTAGGTCTCCTGGTCTTTGGATCAGTTCAAGGCAGAGGCACCAATTGCCTTCCCTGAAGCAGAAGCCAGACTATTCCCTCTGGTCTCTCCAGCAGCACAGGCTTAGTGCCAAAATCCAGCCTGGCCACCTATATTTCTTCCCTTTCTTTTCTTGGACTGGATCAGGAGAGTCAAAATGGCATTGTGGATAGGGCATTGGACTTAGACTTAAGAAGGCCTGGGTTCAAATTACACCTCAGATACTTCCTAGCTATATGACTCTGAGCAAGTCACAGAACCCCTCTGTGCCTCAGTTTCCTCACCTGTAAAATGAGGGGATTGAAATCAACAGTCTCTAAGATAGCCTATAACCTTAAATCTATGATCCCATGACCCATTATTTTATTGGTACGGGGAATTCTCAGTGAGAAAATTCCCCATCTCAATGCAAATCAACTACCTCTCTCCAATTTAGTTATAGATGTTTGCCCCTATTAACCGAAAGGTTCTGTCTCAGGCTCACTTTCCTTCTCACTTTATATTATCTCACTTGGTGATCTCATCAGCTCTAATGGGAAGGGAAGATGGACTTATATAACACCTACTATGCACCAGACACTGTACTAAGAACTTTATAACATCTCATCAGTTATTATCTCTATACAGATGATTCTCAAATCTATATATCCAAGACAAATTGTCTCTCCTGACCTACCATTTTGGTCATCTTAAAATGAATGTCCTGTAGGCACCTCAAACTTGAACATGGAGGAAACATAACTCATTCTTTCCCCCCAAATCTTCCCCCTTCATAACTTCTCATTTTCCACAGAAGACACCACCATCATTATAGTTAGTTACTCAGGTTTGGAACCTCCATGTCAACCCCAACTTCACAAACACTCCAAATATCCAATCTTATTTTTACCTTCACGACATCGGTCTTATACATGCCTTCTCTCCACTAAAACAGCCATACAGTCTTAGTATGGGTCCTCATCACTTGCTGGTTGGGCTCCCTGCTTCCACTCTCTCTCCACTTCAATCTATCCTCCACTCAGCTGCCAAAGAGATTTTCCTAAAGCAAAACCCCAAGTTTGACCATGTCACCACTTCCTCCCCTCAATAAACTCCAATGCTTCCCTAATATCTCCAGGATCAAATATAAAGTCTTTTATTTGACATTTAAAGCTCTTATTAACTTGGCCGGTGACTACCTTTCCAATTTTCTTAAACTCCACTCTCCTCCACATACTCTGCTGATCCAGGGATTCTAGCCTCCTTCAGGTTTCTCAAACAAAATATTCCATCTCTGAACTCTGACATTTTCACTGGCTATCCCCCATGCCTGGAATGCTCTCCCTTCTTGTCCCCAACTCCTGGCTTCCTTCAAGACTCAGCTCAAATGCTACCTTCTTCAAGATACTTTTTCCATCCCTCTCCATTGGTAACATCTTCCCACTGAGATTACTTCCTGTTTACACTGTACAATGCACAGTGTCCTCACATTAGAATGTGAGCTCTCTGAGGGAAGGGACCTTTTTTTGGCCTTTATTTGTATCCCCTGTCCCTAGCACAGAGCTTGGCACATAGTAAGCACTTAATAAACATTTGTTGACTGGTTAAATGATTTGCTCAGAGTCAAACAACCAGCAAAAATGTGTCAGAGTTGGAACTCAAACTCAGGTCTTCCCGACTTAGTGGCAAGCTCTCTTTCCACTGCACAACACTGCCTCCCATTTTTCCTTAATATAACTCAGCTCTCTGATTCAAATCACCCTTCTTGTGCTTATAACCCTGATCTTCACTTGCCCTTGAAGCAGAGAACTGGCTTGAAAGAACAAAGGAGAGGCACCGTAAAGTACCCTGCTGGCATAAATGACTGCAGGGTCTGTGTTCTAACAACCCAGCGGCCAGCTGGTTCTGTGGTGTGCAGCTGGCATCCAAGACAGCAGCCAGTGGGGAAGGGGAGGAAATGCAGGAAAGGGAGGTGTCAGGTGTTTACGAAGGAAGCCCCAGCCTCAGCACTGCCTGAAGCCTGAGTCACTTCCCTGTGTCCAATCAGGAGGCCTCTTTTCAGGCCTCACATAATCATTTTTGAAAACATGCAGCAGGATTAGAGGGCGTATATGTGATCCTCATGCCTCTGCCTTGCTTCATCCACCAGGAGATTACTGTCATCGGGCTCTCCCAGCTGTTTCAGAAACAGTTTGATTTGCAGACAACAGGCAGCTGGGAAGTGGGGGAGGGGGAGGTGTTCTATTTATTCACTCAATAATTTAAAATGATGCATCGTCATAGAAGGAGGCCATCCAGCTCTACCCCCTCATTTTACAGATAAGGAAAATAAGGCTCAGGAAAGTTGAATGACTTGTCTAAGATCAGAGAGTAAAGTGGCAGAGCCAGGATTTGAATTTAGATCCTGTGGCTCCAAGGGAAGCCCTCTTTCTACTGCCTGTCAGTCAGTAAACATTTATTAAGCACCCACTATATGCCAGGCACTGCCCCGTTTTTTAGTAATTCAACTCAATAACTACTTATTAGGTGCCAGGCACTGTGATAAGCCCTGTCCTACAAAGGTACTTTTTGGTAATTCAATTCGATAACTATTTATTAAGTGCCTACTATGTGCCAGGCACTGTGATAAGCCCTGTCCAACAAAGGTACTTTTTGGTAATTCAATTCGATAACTATTTATTAAGTGCCTATTAGGTGCCAGGCACTGCGGGAATCATTGAAGATACAAAAAGAGGCAAGAGACAGTCCCTGCCCTCAAGGACCTTACAATCTAATGAGAGACAACATGCAAACAAATATATACAAAGTAGGCTGTAGACAATATAAATAGGAAATAATTAACAAAGAGAAGACACTGGAATTAAAAGGGGTTGGGGCTTTCGGTAGGAGGTGAGATTTTAGTTGAGACTTAAAGGAAGCCAGGAAGGTCAGTTGTCAGAGTGGAGGAGTGAGAGCATTGCAGGCATGGGGGACAGGCACAGAAAATGCCCTAAGCCAAGAGAGGGAGAGTCTTGTTTGTGGAACTGCTTGGGGGCCAGTACCATTGGATCAAAGAATATGTGTTGGGGAAAAATGGTATCAGAAGACTGGAAAGGGGCCAGGTTATCATTGGGTAAGGACAACAGGAGGTCTGGGGGAGGAATTGATTCTCCCTTTTCCTGATGTTGGGATTGCTGGACGGAACCCAAGATCAGACAATAGTCCTTTAATCATGTCCAACTCTTCATGACCCCATTTGAGGTTTTCTTGGCAGAGATACTGAAGTGTTTCGCCATTTCCTTCTCCAGCTCATTTTACAGATGAGGAAACTGAGGCAAACAAGGTTAAGTGACTTGCCCAGGGTCACACAATAGTGTCTGAGCCTGGATTTGAACTCAGGTCTTCTCCAGCTCATTTTACAGATGCAGAAACTGAGGTAAAACAGGGTTAAGTGACTTGCCCAGGGTCATACAACTAGTAAATGTCTGAGACTGGATTTGAACTCAAGTCTTCCTGACTCCCAGTCCTGTGCTCTATCCACTGAGCCACCTAGCAGCCCCTTCAGATACCTAGAAACCTGAAGAAACGTAATTTCAGCTTTTCAAGTCATCAGTGCAGGAAATAAAGCCCTAGATTTGGAGTCAGAAGACATGGCTTTTAATTCTGGCTCTAACACTTTTTGTGTGACCTTGGCCAAGTCACCTAACCATTTCTAGGCTTCAATTTCCTCTACTATAACATGAGGAGGTCCCTTCCAGCTATAAATTGGATTCTCTCATCCTTAATACCCACTGTATAGCCTTAGTCTAGCCTCTAGACCCTTCCCCTCTCTGGGTCTCCATTTCCCAGGATTTTCCCAGAATGCAGTCCATGGAGTTACCAATCAGTAGATAAGCCTTTATTCTAATTAACATGTTTGTAAAGAACAGGAAAGATTCACAGCTAAGGTAACAGCCACCGAACTGTAAGAGCATTTCAGCCTCGCAGCCAGGCAGTAAGCAGCAATGTTGAAAAAAAAAATACAGTATTAGAATAATGCCCATGTGTCTGAATTTAAAAGGCAAATGTCCCTGCCTGTGGTCCTGGATTCTTTTTCTGCCCCTCAAGAGAGCACAGAAAGCCAGGAGCTACAAAATGCAGAAAAAGGTATCCCAGAGACCTGCTTTCCACATCTCTCCTTTTTAAGTCCCCACCCACCCTCCTCAGTTTCAGAAGCTGTTACTTATGACAGGGGGCGCCAAATAATTACAGGACTTAAGGGTTTGCCAAGCACATTCCATCTGCTCTCTCACTTGGTCCCCACAATGGTACCCATTTTACAGATAAGGAAATTGAGGCTAGGAGAAGATACATATTTTGCCCAGGTCACTCAACTATTAAGTGTCTGAGGAAGGATTTGAACTTAGGTCTTCCTGATTCTAAATCCAACATTTGATCCACCACTCCTGAGAAGTGGCTGGCTGTCCTCCATGCCCTCCCTCTTCATCTCCACTTCTTGGCTTCCCTGGCTTCCTTCGAGTTCCAACTAAAATCCCATCTTCTACAGCAGCAGTGTTAAAATCAAATAGAAACAGATCCTTGCGGCAACACAATGACTTAGAAAAGCACAAATGAACATTATCTATGTTGTATTGCATTTTTATTTATTTTCTTAAACATTTCCCAATAACATTTTAATCTGGTTGTGCCACACTTGGGAGTCTTGCTGGCTGAATTTGACATCTCTGTAGAGTCTACAGGAAGCCCTTTCCCATTCCCCCCTAATTGGAGGGATTTTCCTCTGTTGATTATGTCCAGGTCATCCCATAGGGAGCTTGTTTGTACATAGGTATTTCATGTCGCCTCCCCCATTAGATTGTGAGCTCCTTGAGGGCAAGGCACTGCTCTTTTTTTTGTACCCCCAGTGGTTAGCTCAGTACCTTGCACAAAATAGGTGCTCAATAAGTATTTATTGACTGAGACGGAGCAGCCCCAAAGTTCTGCATCTTCATTCATTCATTCATCCTATCCATTCATTCATTCAATCCATTCATTCATTCACCCTATCCATTCATTCATTCATTCGCTCATTCACTAAACAATGATTTACTAAATTCCTGCTATTGTGCCAGGTGATGGGGACACAAACATTGTCCCTTGAAGAAGCTTCTGTGTAGAAGGAGAAGTAAAAACAAACACATCCAAGCAAATCCGAAGCCGCTTAGGGGACATAACAACAGGGAGGATCAGGATCCATCTTCCAGCTGAGTCCATGATTCCCCATTTTGATAATAAATCTATCTATTAAAGGATCACAGGTTTAAAGCTTGAAGAGATCTTGGAGGACACTTTATTTCACAGAGGAGGAAACAGACCCAGAGTGGTTAGGTTCCTTAGTCGAGGGATGCAATGGATAGCACACTGGGCCTGGAGTCAGGAAGACATGAGTTCAAATCCAGCCTCAGACACTTACTAGCCTTGTGATCCTGGGCAAGTCATTTAACCTATCTGCCTCAGTTTTTTCCATTGTAAAATAGGTATTATAATAGACAATATTTGTGAAGCCCCTGGCACATACTAGGTCCAGTAAATAACTTGCTGGGTTGGGATTCAAACTCCAGATCTCTCTTTATACTGTGCCACCTTTCAGGCCATGGACATGGGCTAATCTGCACCTCCCACTTTGTCACTAGCAAGGCCATTCTGATGGGGGGTGAGGAGAGGACAGGGACAGAAGGAAGTTACAGTAAACAATAGCTACCTTACTGCTTCCATATGCCGTTGTTGAGTTGCTTCAGTTGTGCCTGACTCTTTGTGACCCCATTTAGGGTTTTCTTGGCAGAGATACTGGAGTGGTTTACCATTTCCTTCTCCAGCTCATTTTACAGATGAGGAAACTGAGGTGAATAGGGTGAAGCGACTTGCCTGAGGTCACACAGCTAGTGTCTGAATCTGGATTTGAATTCAGGCCTTCTTGACTCCAGGCCTGGTACTGTGTCACAGCAAAGGAAGAAATATACCCTGAATGTGTCCCAAGTGCCACCTTGATTGCGCCTTCCCCAGTATGGCAGATAAGAGATCTATTGCCATTCTCATCCCCTAACCTACCCTCCCTCTGGGGTGAATAGGGTTAATATATAACCTCTCCTAGAAAAAAGGGGGAAGCTCCTCACTTCTCCCATATGTCCATATCATATGGGCCACAGGCTTAGGTACACAGCTGTCACTCTGGCCTCTGAAGCCCCAGAATGCCCTGGTAAGAGGACAAAGAAACAATTTTTAAGAATGAAGAAAAAATAAGTAGAAGCTGCTCTTCTCCTGAAAACGCCCCTTCTGGGACCACGCTTCTGGATCCAGGAATTTCACTCAAAAGCAAACAGCCATGTTTCTATCACCCATTAGGTAAAGGAAGGAGGGAGAGAGGAAAGGGACAGGAGCCATCCTTCCCTCTATATCACACCCCAGTAGGAAAATGGGGGATGGTGGGGTGAGGGAGAGCACATGAACCTTACTCTCATCAGAACTGGATCAAAGAGGGAATAATATACATACTCAGTTGAGTGTAGAAATCTATCTTACTGGACAGGAAAGAGAAAGGGAAAGGGATAAGGGGGGGGCAGTGATAGAAGGGAGGGCAGTTTGGGGGAAATAAAAGTCAGAAGCAAAACACGAGAGTGGACAGGGTAAAAGGAGAGAGAGTAGGATAAATGGGGAAAATAGGATGGAGGGAAATACATAGTTGGTAACCATTACTGTGAAAAAAATTTACAGCGAGTTTCTCTGATAAAGACTTCATTTCTCAAACACATAGAAAACTGAGTCAAATTTATAGAAATAAGAACCAATCCTCCATTGATAAATGGTCAAAGGATAGGAACAAGCAGCTTTCAGACAAAGTAATCAAAACTATCCATAGTCATATAAAAATGCTCTAAATCACTGTTGATGAGAGAAATGCAAATTAAAACAACTCTGAGCTACTACCTCACACCTGTCAGATTGGCTAATCTGACAGAAAAGGAAAATGACAAACGCTGGAGGGGATGTGGGAAAATTACAACACTAATGTACTATTGGCAAAGTTGTATACTGATTCAACCATTCTGGAGAGCAATTTGGAACTATGCCCAAAGGACTATAAAACCATGCATACCCTTGGACCAAGCAATACCACTACTAGGCCTGTATCCCAAAGAGATAAAAAACAAAAAGGAAAAGGACCTATGTGTACAAAAACATTTATAGCAGCTCTTTTCTAAGGGCAGAGAACTGGAAATTGAGGAGATATCCATCAATTGGGGAATGGCTGAACAAGTTGTTGTGTATGATTGCGACGGAATACTACTGGGCTTTAAGAAATGATTAGCAGGATGCTTTCAGAAAAACCTGGAAAGACTTAAATGAATTGATGCAAAGTGAAAGAAGCAGAACCAGGAGAACATTGTACACAGTAGCAGCAATATTGTATGATGATCTACTATGAATAACTTAGCTATTCTCAGCAATACAATGATCCAAGACAGTTCCGTAGGACTTATGATGAAATGTGCTATCCATCTCCAGAGAAAGCCTTAATGCAGATCAAAGATACTTTTTCTTTACTTTCTTTATTTTTCTTGGTCTTTTTTGTCTGTTTTCTTTCACAGAATGACTTACATGGAAATGTGTTTTTCATGACTATAAGTATGTAACCTATGTCAAATTGCATGCCTTCTCGATGGGGGGGAGGAAGAGAGAGAATTTGGAACTCAAAATTTGAAAGAAAAAAAAAGAATGCTAAAATTGTTTTTATGTGTAATTGTGGATTCTCCACAACTTTCCTTGGATCCATCACACATACACATATATACACATATATGTATATGTAAATATGTGTGTGTGCATATATAGAAATAATATATGTGTGTATGTATGTGTATATATATACACATGCATTATATATATACATAAACACACACACATATATACATATACACACACACACACATACACACACACACACACATATATATATACACACACATATATCTTGACTCCCAAGGCTAAAATCCTAGTTCAGGCCCTCAACATCCCTTGCTAGGACTACTGAAATACCCTTCCTCTTGTCCCCTTGGTCCCCTTTTCCCTTCTCTTTTCTGTGAACAAGCTCTTCCCTCCCAATAGAAACATAAAGCCATTAAGGGTTTGGGGGCTTTTTTGCTGTTATTTTTGCCTGTGTATGATGCCTAGTATATCAGAAGTGCTTAATTAAATATTTGTTGAATGACTAAATGATAGATCTCAGCCATTAAGTTTTGCCCAGTAGAATTTTGTACTGTCTCATTAGCCAACCAAGGTAACTTTCCTTGCCCCAAGGAGGAAGGAACACTAGGGCAAAAGGATGTGAGGAGATTACCACAGGGAGAGGTAGGCATTGAGACAAAGTGAACGGAGTGCTGGACTTGGAATGAGGAAGTCTGAGCTTCAAAATCTGACTGATCTTTTCTAGCTCAGTGGCAATGGCAGAGCCATACTAACTGAGCCTCAATTCATCTGTAAAACAGAATAATCACTATAGCAGCTCCTTTTCTGACCATTCAGCAATAGGCCGAACCTCCATTTATCCATCTGTAATTTGGGGATGAGGGGGCAGCTAGGTGGTGCAGTGGATAGAGCTCCAGTCCTGGAATCAGCAAGACTCATCTTCCTGAGTTCAAATCCAGCCTCAAACTCTAACTAGCTGTGTGACCCTTGATAAGTCACTTCACCCTGTTTGCCTCAGTTTCCTCATTTGTAAAATCAGCTGGAGAAGGAAACAGCAAACCATTCCAGTATCTCTGCCAAGA
This sequence comes from Trichosurus vulpecula, assembly GCF_011100635.1. Classification (NCBI taxonomy): domain Eukaryota; kingdom Metazoa; phylum Chordata; class Mammalia; order Diprotodontia; family Phalangeridae; genus Trichosurus; species Trichosurus vulpecula. The sequence continues at coordinate 227,511,262 of NC_050578.1, read as the reverse complement.
AAACCCCCAATGGGGTCACAGTGAGTCGGACACATCTGAAAACTGACTGAACAAAAAATTGGGGATGGTAATAACTAGTACCTACTTACCTCTTGGGGTTGTTGTGAGGCTGACACATGGTGACGATGAATGTAAAGAATTTTACAAATATAAGTGTTATATTGTTAATAGCACCTAAGGGATACATCTCTCCTAAAGAGACAAGCATGCCCATATTAGGCACTAGGGTTGCAAAGACAAAAGTGAGGCTGTCCCCTGCCCTCAAGGAGCTCACGCAATACAGAAGCATGCAAACATCTCCAGTGAAGGAGAGTTCAGCACCTAACAGGGAAGCTCATTGCACTGTTGGACAGCTCTTACTTGTTATAACTTGGGAAATGAGATGTTGCAGAGCAGGCAGCCATTCATTTTACAGAATAGGAGACAGAGAGGGCAAGAGATTTGACTGAGAGGGGCAGAGCAGCCAGATGTTGGGAGAAGCACAGCTGTCAGGAACCCAAGAGGTAACAGAGAGAAATTCAGTCTAAAGGGGAAGGGGAAGAGTGGGAAATCAGTTTCAAAGGATTAGGAATCACCTCTTAGAGCTCTCACAAAGAGCTAGTAAATAAGTTTTAACAGGGATCTCGTAGACTTAGACAGACTGAGAAAACAGACAGTGGGTAAGTCACAGGAAGTGACTACACTACTGTACCCCTCCCTTATCTAGGGAAGCTGCTGCTTGGGAATGAGGCAGAAAGGAACTGCCTAACATCATCCAGGTCCTGAAAGCTGGGTGTCAGAATGACCCAGACACCCCATCATTTTTAGAAAGGCACCCTGCCCCCGCCTCACCAACACTACGCTGGTCCCACCCAGGGTCAAGCGCCTTCTTCACTGTCCTTCCTAGCCTGAGTATGTCAGTTATGCCTAGCCCCATGCACACCACAGGGTGACTCCTGACAAAGGCACTCAGCAGCACATTTTAATAACTTAATTACCTCCCAGCATTAACACTTGAAGGGCAAGGGAGGAATTTATCCTCCAGTGAACTCAACTGCCTCATCTCTATTTCAAATGAATACCACACATTTATTAAGTGTGTACTATGTGTCAGGAAGCCTGCCAGCTCACAGGAAAAGAGTATTGGATTTGAAGTCTGAGTATTTGGGTTCCGGTCCCACTGTGGTCAGTTACTACCTAAGTAACTGGGCAAATACCATTAAGCCTCTAGCTGGGCCTCAGACTCAGTACTAAGTTGGGGGGGGGGGGTGGCAGGGAGGCGAAGCAGAGAGGGGTCAACCAACTGGCCATTAAGGATCTAGGATCTGGGGCAGCTAGATGGTGCAGTGAGTAGAGCACCAGTCCTGGAGTCAGGAAGACCTGAGTTCAAATATAGCCTCAGACACTTGACACGTGTACTAGCTGTGTGACCTTGGGCAAGTCACTTAACCCCAATTGCCCTGCCAAAAAACAAAACAAAAAAAAAAAAGAGAGATCTAGGATCCGTCACATGGAGATAACCTAAAGCTAGTCATCTCATCTTCAAGGATATAGTATCAGACAGGATCCACAAAGACTCTCAGTAGTTCGGAAAACCCCTCCCAAGGCCTCGGTTTCTCTTCGTTTCCCCAAACTTGCTTAATGGTAAGCAGAGGCCAGGCTTCCAATCACACCAGGGGTTCTGCAGCTTGTAAAAAGCAAGACTTAGCCAACAACAGCTCAAGGCCAGCTTCCTCAGGCTTTCAGGGCCAGCTTCCTCTGGCTCTCAGAATTCCCACTTAATTCAGTCACAGCCAGAGTGGGAGTCAATGAGCTAGAGAGGGCTGTGGGCAAAAAAGGCCAACGAGATATTCAAAGCTGTGAATCTTTGACTGTCCAGGATGTGTAAGAGGAAGGTGAAGGACTCTACCCACACTAACACCCAAGTAAAGAGGAGGCCATTTGGTCCATGACCCGGCCTTTGGGTAGGCTTACATCTACACCATCTCAATTCGGCCTCTTCTAATACAACTCCAAACTTGAGCTTATTCAAATCAGACCCCAGATCTCACAGGCTTTACGCAAGGTATGGATGAGTGCTCCCTGCACCTGGCAGACCTCTCTGGGGGTCTAAATGTTACTTAGCCCCAGACCCCGCAGGTGCAGCGGCCTGCGGAGGGAAAGGGGCGGGGCGCGTCTGGCCGCAGGATCCCGGCTAAAACCGCCTAGGCTGAGGGAAGGGCTTGGGGATCAGAGGGGAAGAGGAAGGAACCTCTACTTTGCGGGGCCGCCCCGCACCCAAACCCTGACCTCAGGCATCTCCAACCTGGGTTGCCACCCCACTCACTGCCACCCCACTCACTGCCAGCCGGGACTGTGGGACTAGCCAAGAGAGCTGTGATACCAGAGGGTCCTTCAGCCTTCTATCGGACAGAGCTGCTCAGCCTCAAGGTCGGCCCCCCTTCTCCTTTCTCCCACCCCGCATCCCGCACCGCCTTCCTTCCTCGGTTCTACCCCCCCACCCCAGGCACCATCACTTACCGGGCTCCCACGACTGGGCCATGCCGTCTGATCAGAGGAAGGCGGGAGGCAGTGCGGGCCGAAGGAGGAGAAAAACCAGAAAGGGGAGGAGAAGAAGGTGGAGAAGAAAAAGGAGGAGGAGGAAGAAGAGGGGGAGGAGGAGGAGGGGAAGTGGAGCGGAGCCGCCCCGGCCGGAGGCAACGACTCCAGCCTCGGCTCTAGCCCTGGACCCCGCCCCGCCCCAGTCCAGCGCCCCACTCCCGGCCCGGGGCTGCTCAGTCCAAAGCCCCCAGCCCCCAACCAGGTGCCGCTCTCCCCTTCCTGGCCTCGGGGCTGCACCTTGTCCCACGGCTCCCCGGCCACCCGGCGCCACGCACCACCCCCCATCAAATAGCCGAGTGTGGATAATAAGAAGGGAGCCCAAAGCCTGGCCGGGCTCCGGGGCGCCCAGCCTGGCAGTGCGCCAGTTCAGCAGCGAGGGCGCGGAGGAGGAGAGTGGCCTGAGCCGGCCCTGCCAAGCCGCTCAGCGCCCCTGCCCTTGCCTCTGCTCCCGTCTGGAGATCCCGGCCGCACCTCTGGGCCCCGGCACTGCGCGCCCTCCCCGCAGCTCTTTCCCGCCCAGCCCCCGCTTCGAGCCTGGGCCGCAGAAGTGCACCCCTGCTTTTCGCCCACTACCTCCCCAGTCCCTTTGGCCGCCCGATAGGCCCTGGGCACCCTACCTGCGCCCTGGAGGGTGAGGACTCTGCGCGCTACGCAAAGCTGGCTTGGCTGTGTGGCCTTTCCCTCCCCTGCGGCGGCTACCTGGGCTGGGAACCCGGGCCCTGCCAACAGGAAATATGAGAGTGTGCCCGAGGGTGTCCAGAATTCCTCCTTGTCCCTCTGCTGGAAAGAGGCTCTCACTGCGTCCCGGAGCGGCCGTCCCGGGCCCCTGGCGCCCCTACCTCGGCGCCCCTGACTTCCGACGTCGAGCCCCTGAGGCCCGAAGAGCCCTACCGGGTCCGGAAAAATCAGGGCTATAGAAGTGAGTTCAGACCCCTTCCTTCTATACTACACTTCCCACTTTTCACCTTCACCCACTCTTCGACCCTTCTTCTGGAGATTTTTCCCAAGGGGTGACTCCTGGGAAGATCCCAGACAGGGCATGTTGAAAGCACCCTGGGCAGAACCCGTGCTCCTGCCATCTGGGTCAGTGCCACAAAGCTGCAATTGTCTTATAAAAACAAGATGCCACCTGTTAAGAAGGGATATAAAACTGGGCTTTGGTACAGTTGGATGAATTACGAACCAGAAAAAAAGGATATTGATTCTACTGTGGTACTGGGGAAATCGAGGAGAACCCTGCCCCCAGCCCCTAACTAGAAACCCAGTTTGCATAAGAAAAACAGACTTAGTTCCTGCCGTTTCGAGTTCAGCAAGTGTCCTTGGGCCCCAAGAGGGAATGTAAGCTAATTGACTAGAGGAAAAGCCTGATGTTAGCAGTCTGCCTTTGTTTCACTGAGTGGGCTCAGAGATGTCTCTATCTTGTGTCAACAGACCAAGCTGAAGAATCCCTTGGTCTGTCTATGGCCATTAAGGATGAAAGCCTCAGCCCTAGACATTATCTTGAATTATATGACTTTTGCCTTATCTTCAGCCTACCATGTTGTGGGAAGTTATGGCAAGTTGGACCAAGAGATCCTGGGTTGTAATTTCAGTTGACACTTTGTCAGCTATCTGATATGTTGTATTTACAATCTATTCAGGAGGTTCCTTTTATTATATCACGGTCATAAAAAGTGAAATAACACAGGCTTGCCGAGTCTGCAAAATAACATATGTAAACTTCAAGAGATAATTAACCACTGCACCTGTATTTTCTGTATAACCTACTTCTTTACCCCAACCCGGGGTCATTCTGATTTGGGTTGATCCCCGAATGGACGCCGGTTAATAAATTCTCCATTTAAAACTTATACTCTGTGGAGTGTCTCACTCGCTCTCGGTATAACGCTACTAGTCCAGGGACCCCAACCTCCCTCTGCAAAGGAAGAGCCCTCTGGCAGGTAAAGAATTCACATTTCTCCTTTAGATCCTCAAGTACAGGCTTCCCACAAAACTACTCTTGGCACTCTTCCCTAATCCCTCCACATTCTCCCTGGGAAAATTCATCCAGCCCATTGCTTCATCTTCGGCCACTTGACTCCCAAATCTCTCTCCACCCCTATCTATCCAGTGTCCCATCTCCAGGCCCACATCTCCAACTGCTTGTTGGATATAAACTTGGCATGAGCCATGTGTCCTTCCTTCACCTGAACTCAGCATGTTCAAACTGACCTCACAACTCCCCTTTATGCCTCCAAACCTATCCTTCCTCCCAAGATGCCTAGTGCTGTTGACGATCCCAGGCTTGAAACTGGCGAGAGTCTAACTCCAATATTCATCATTGCCACTCACGTCTAATCATTTGCCAAAGTCTAACCCATCAGTTCACTCCTCACTTTCTTTCATTCCTCATTTCATCCTACAAAACACTGACTTTGGGGATTCACCAGTAAACATAGTTGTAAAGATAAAATGGTGTATAGGAAAGAAAACTGGATTTGGAATCAGGATGTGTGGATTTGAATCCAAACTCTTCCACTATGTGACCTTGGGCAAACCACCTAACTCTAGGGACATCGGTTTCCTCACCTATAAAAGAAGAGGGTTGGTAAGTGAATTGTAAAAAGGTCCCTTTCAACCCATTTTCAATCCATTATCCTATAATCTAGGGCTTGCAGTCTAAGAGGAAATAAATTCTCCTGGGGGTTAAAACTGAAGAGAAAGAAAGCTGAATCATCTGGTTAATGAGAAAATTTAATTTTGTTTCCATCCTTTTGGCTGAAAACTCTTCCACGATATCTTGGGCTACACTTCCGCCTTCATTCAATGAGCAATTAGTAAAGGTGCACTATATACAATAAAAGCCTGTACTTAATGAAGTGATAGAAGATGAAGATAGGACATCATCTGGGCTTGCTCAACAGCTCAGCCATAGGAGAGTGTGCCTCTTTCTAACCCAAGGAGAAATTCTCTTAAGTCTCTAGAGTGGTAATTGGTGCCAGAGATGTGTGAATTGCAAAACTGCTTGAAAGATCCCAAGTTTTCCATAAAAGACCTGTCTTTGAAATATCAACATTCCACTGTTGTGTAGCAGTGAAGCATGGAACACAACAGTCTTTGAAGAATTAAAAATGACTGCCACACAGAAGGCTCACAGTGTGAACGGGTCGCAATATGCCTCATGTTCTATAAGTCTTAGCACTGATGAGAGAAATAATTATCTCTCTCATGTTAATAATTAATTATTTGAATTAGGACCAGGATTTTTTCAGAAGCCCATGGGTTGTTCAGTCTCTGAAGAATGTTGCTGATAATGAGATTGACTTAACTTTCTCCTCCAAATTGTTCAGACCCCAGCCAGGTGGAGAAACCCGTTGTGCTCTACACAAGTTTGGGTGGGGATAAATTCTTGGATTAGATTGCCCAAGGCAATCTAAGGCAACTTAGAAGTAAATGCCATAATCAAAGTCCACCTCATTGTAATATTCACTCTTCTCATTAATTGTTAACCAATTAGAGTTGATTACCACCCTCAAGAACACCTACTTTTCCAAGGGCATATGAACCATAAGCCCACCACCGTGATTCACCTTTGGCATTCAAGAGTATCACTGACTCATTTTATTAGTAATGTGCTAGCATTGTTAATAAAATGATTAATTACCCGGAAATGATGTCTCTCAGACTTTTTAAATGTTACACTACTAAAGCTTAGAATTGCCCAGAGACATTTGGGATACCCTATGGGTACTTCAAAGAAGAAGAGGAATAAAAGATGCCATCAAGGAAATTGTATGATAGGGAAGAAAGATGGCCTAGTTGTGTGTCAAGGACCTAGGGGATGACAAGTGAATACATATTCTGCTCCACTCCAAGGAGAGAGTAAGGAAGGTCTTCCTGCATATTGAGTAGATTCTCTGTGGCAAAACATGTACAATTCTGCAAGATGGGCAGGTAGAAATGGTGTGTGATCTACATTATGGGAAGGATCCATGTTAAGGGAAAATACTGTAAATTTTGTATTTATTTATCTGTGAATATACTGTATCTCCCAAATAGGATGTAAGTTTCCTGAAGAAAGAAATGTCTCTCTCTTTCTCTTTGTCTTCCCCTTTCCAGGGACTAGCCCAGTTCCTGGTGCTTCATAAATACTTGTTGATTGGTTCTGAATCCACATCTAAGAGTCCAATGTAAGTCATTCAAGCATATTTATTCAGCACCTACTTTGTGCAGGATTCTGAGCCATGGTCTAACTTGGAGTTACAAAATCTACAAAATGGAAATGATACTGGTAATTAGCACCTATTTCTCAGGGTTGTCGTGAAGATCAAGGTCATGGAGCTTCCGATGGGATCTGATGTTCAGAATGACAATCGGGTGGCTTGCAAGTTCATTGACCATCCATTTCACAGCTCTCCCAACGATGCATTAACATACCTGTTTTCCCACAGCCTCTCCAGCATTAGTCATTTTTCTTTTTTGAAAACTTTACCCATTTGATGGGTGTGAAGTAGAACCTTGGAGTAGTTTTAATTTTCATTTTTTCTAATTGTTAGTGATTTGAAAGGATTTTCCACATGGCTTGCATTTCTTCCTTTGAAAACTGCCAATTCATACCCTTTGACCATTTGTCAATTAGAGAATGGTTCTTAAAGCTCCTTATCCGTCAAAGAAACATTAAGTTATGTTCTAACTAAGGTGTGTTGACACCCTCCAGGGGTGGGGAACCTGCGGCCTCGAGAACAAATGTGGCCCTCTAGGTCCTCAAGTGCAGCCCTTTGACTGAATCCAAACTTCACAGAACAAATTCCCTTAATAAAAGGATTTGTTCTGTAAAACTTGGACTCAGTCAAAAAGCTGCACCTAAGGACCTAGAAGGCCACAAGAGGCCTTGAGGCCGCAGGTTCTCCACCCCTGTAACCCATCCTCCAAAGTCTAGATCAAATACTACCTCCCCCAAGAAGCTTTCCAAAGGCCTGAATTTGGGTCAAATCCCAGCTTAGCTACTTATTGCCTATGGCTTTGTGTCTCCATAAATATATGGTTGATTGAAAGCGCCAGCTACAAGGCTTGGTACTAGGTACCAACTAACTTTTGGGAGGCCTTGATTTCCCTGGTTGTAAAATGATAAGATTGGCTAGATGAGCTCCAGGGTCTGAATCCTACTACTATTCCGTGATCCTTCCTTGAGACCCTTTCCCATCTCCTCTCTCCACACAGCTGTAAATGGTCTCTTCCTTGTTAAGCGCTGGGTATTCTCCTTGTACTTCACAACTTAACAGATCCACAGTTTTTACAGTGTAAATTCAATTTGGTAGTTCATCCAGAGTTGGTGAGGATGAAAAATTTGTCTTCCCAGTGAGGAAGCTCTCCTAATTCAGCTAGGCAGGTCCTAGGACCATGAACAAAAGGCAGTCACTGGGTCCCCTTCCTACTTTCCTTACAGAGAATGCCAAAATAGGTTAGGGATCGGTGATCTTGCTAGTGTGGGAATCTTCTCCACCAGAGTGTTTCTAAGTTCTAGGGAATTGGCTGGAGCACTGAGAAGTTAAGTGACCTGCCCCGGATTACACAGTCTCTATCATAGGTGTCTCTTGAACCTAGTTCTTCCATAATCCAAATACAGTACATGCTGCTGGGGCAGCTGATCCTCCTCCTCCTCCCTACTACTACCACTTCTACCACCACCACCACCACCACCACCACCACCAGCACCACCACCACCACTACTACTACTACTACCACCACCACCACCACCACCACCACTACTGTTACTATTACTACTACTACTACCACCACCACCACCACCAGCACCACCAACACCACTACTACTACTACCACCACCACCACCACCACCACCACCACCACCACCACCACCACCACTTCTACTACTACTACTAATAATAATCAACCACAACAACAGGAACTCACAGGTTGAGTTACCTTCTGAAAATTGAAAGATTCTTTTAATAATCCCAAGCTTCCCATGAAAGCATTTTAAGATTTGCAAAGCAGTTTACAAACATTATCTCATTTTATCCTCCCAACAACCCCAGGAGACACCCGTAAATTATGTGGGCCACACCCACACACCCCTTACACTAATACAAACTTGGATTTGATATCAGGTAAACCTGGGTTCCAAACCAGCCTTAGACATTTACTACTCAGGTGACCCTGGCCAAGTCATTTAACCTCAGTTTGCCTCAGTTTCCTCATCTACAAAATGGAAATGATACTGGTAATTAGCACCTATTTCTCAGGGTTGTCGTGAAGATCAAATGAGATGGTAATTGTAAAGCCCTCAGCACAGTGGTTGGCACACAGCAGGCACTATATCCTTGTGAGCTGTTATCATTATTCCTAGTCATGTGATCCTGGCCCAGTCTTAACCTCTCAGAACCTTAGTTTCCTCATCATTAAAGGCAGGATGCTAACGTCACCTGTCACCTACCTCACAGGTTTGCCCTCAGGATAAAGGGAGATGACGGACACTTGTGTTCATTATTATTGTCATAACTGTCATCATCTCATTCTTATTTTTTTGCTAGAGGTCAAACAGAATAGTCCTGGGACAAGTTGGCTTTCTGCTTTTCTTCCTTATATTTAATGTTCCATGGGCTATTGCACAGATGCATAAATGTGTTGGGACACGAGCTCATCTTCTGTAGGTTCACTGAAAGCTTCCTCTGTACGGCCTCAGCGGCAGGGCAGTGGCAGGGCAACATTGACAGGATGCACCTCGTCCTGTTCCCACGCACTTTGGATCACCTATTTCTAAAGCTTTGGAGTCCGTGTAGATAGGAGAATATGACCACTGGAGATGATGACATCTATCCAAAACATTGCTTTTGAATTTTTGTGAATCTATATTATGATGGGGCAACTGTGAACAACTGTTCTGTCTGTGAAGATGATTTGATTCTAGTACGATGTATTGCTTGAACCCTCTGCGGTATTTTTCCAGAGGTTTAGAGCTGGAAGGAACCTTACAAGCTAGTGAATCCAACTCTCTTATTTTACAGAGAAAGAAACTGAGGCCCAGAGAGGTAAAGTGACTTGTCCAAGGTCACATAGCCTATAAGCGTGAGACAGGATTTGAACTTGGGTCTTCTGAACTCCAGGCCTAGTGGGCTAAGTGCTCCCTCTAGAGCAGGGATTCTGAAATTCTTACCACAGTCCCCTTCGGCAGTCTGGTGAAGCTTAGTCCTGCTTGGGTTTGTTGCCTACATGCCTAACTGAAGGAAATGCTAAATTTCGGTTAGAGGTTAGTAAAAGTAAAGATGTAATTTTTTTCCCATCAAGTTCATGGACCCCTAGAAATCTATCCAGGATCCCTAGGTTCCTAGTATCTACTTTAGGAGTTATTTCATATATGAATATATACATGTGCGCATATACATATGTAATATTAATAAAACTACTCTCTATATGTGTAGATATACATATGTGCATACATATATATGTACATACACATATCTTCCAGGGCCTAAAACAGGGTTTGACACACAATAGGTGCTTAATCTGGACTGCTAGATTGAATTTTTTTCAGTTCTAACAATAGAATGTGAAATTGGAGAATGGAGGAGGAAATGCTCTCAGCTCCCCCTCTTCTATCCTAAAAGAGTCTCCAGTTTTCCCCTCAGTCCAAACATTGAGGCAACCATCCGCTGCCTCCACTGTCAATTATGAATAAACATTGACATTCTCATGGAAGGAAAGAGGTCAAGCTTGAAGTACATCCTGAAACCTGACCATCCATCTCCCCCATAAGCCTGCTGTCCTTCGAGGTCAGTATTTGGCAGCCAGTGAGTCTCACCATCCACCCCCACCCCCGTTTTCTCCATTTTCCTCATTAACACCTTGCTCACTCAGTTATACACAATTCTGCAGCCCTTTTCTCTTTTTTCTGAAATTCCTAGGGTGACCTAGAGCCTGCCCAGATAACACAACTGGGCAATAGCCTAGGGGCTTGCGGAGAGGGAGGGGCTGCTTGGAAAGCCAGCTGCTTCCTCCAGTTTATGTATGAGAATGAGCTACAGGAGGTAAGACAGCCTGCAGTTATGGATTAGGGAGGGAGGGCAGAGAGATGGATGAAATCCATAAAACCAAATCCTCATTTCTACCTTATGTTTCCAATTTAGACTCCTAGGACCTTAGCCCTAAAAAGGATCTTGCAGTCCAACTTCCTCATTTTATGGAGGAGGGCGAGGGAAAGGACTTAGCCAGGGTCACCCTGCCAAGGCTGATCACTGATCCAGGCTTTCACTGGAGCTACTGAAAGAAATTTCTCCCATCTTTTGATTCTGCCCTTGTACGGAAGAGCTATGAGAAGCAGTGTCCAAGAGGCAGGGGACAGGAGGGTCTTGGGAGGGGCTGGTCACTGAAAGTAGCCTGGCCTTTGAGGCATAGACTGCCCATCAGGGGCATGACTAGGAGGCTTTTTCACTTAAGGCAAAACTTGTTGAGGGTGGCGATGGTGGCCGCAGAGAAGAGATTGGGGTTTTGGGGGTGCTGACAAGCTCAGAGAATAGCCCCAGTATAAGTGCAATGGGAGGGGGTAGGGGAGTAGTCCATCCCCCATGCCCCTCCACTCCTGTCTTCCCATAGCCTGTGACTCATTCCCTCATCCTTTCCTGTGGCCCACCTTCCCTTCCTTGGTAATGGGGACAAAGGCTAATGGATCATCAGGGGGTTAAGTGATCTCTGTGGTCTCTGAACTGCTGCAGGGAGGAAACATCCCCTAGTGATGCCTCTGCAGCTCCCAGTACTCTTCACTCATCATTAAGGACCCTCTCAGCTCTAACATTGTGAGTCTAAGATCAAGGGATGGGGGAGTGTGTTGGTAACCAAAAATGGGCTCCTTAGCACTTAGTCAACAAGTGCCCTTGAATAGTTTGGCTTTTTCCCCTGAACTGACTGAATGCTGGATTAAAGTAAGCTTGGTGGCCCCTTCACCTTGCTTCCCTTGATTAGGCAGATCAAAAGAACCTGTGCTTTCCCGGTCAACCCCTTCACCTTGCTTAAGCAGATTGAAAGAACCTGTGCTTCCCCGGCATGCCGGCTACACCCCGCAGAAGCTGCTAGCCGGATGGTTAAAAACAGCTTCTGTAGGAGCCAGAGGCAGCTATACCCGAAGCTGAAGCAGGAGCTGTCGGTAGCAGAGCTGACCTATGTGTGGACCGAGGAGTGCTGAGCAAGGACTTGAGGCCAGTGAGTAATCTTTTTACCGTAGAGGGAAAGCATGTATATGATTTTGCTTTATACCATCATGCTTCTCTGTGCCCTCCTGGTTACTCTTGTGAGGCGGACTTATTGGGCCTGGAAGCTTTTGATCAATATATCAAAATGGGGATGCTGGTTTGTGGGTTTGTTACTGTGGAGCTTAAATATATGCTTTGATTCTTCTGCCTCCTACTTTGAGAATTCCTTATATCCTGCAGTTCCAAACCTTTCAGACATATATATGATCCTCTGTGAAATTATAAATTCTGCCTTCATACTACAGGGAGCTAAATATTTCGGGGAGAGAGATTGCAGCCTAATTCCCAGGATATGTAAAGAAAGTGTTGAAAGCCAGATCATGAGGCTTGGAATCATTTTCTGACTGTTATTTTGACCTGTGTGACCTTAGACAAGTCATCTGTCCTCCTAAAGCATCACTGATTCTGTGGATTGGAGTGGGACTGGTTTAGATTGAAACAGCTGTCTTCAAAGTTACCAGCAAGCTCTTAACTGCTAATTCTAGTAGCCTTTTCTAAGTCCTCATCCTACCTGACCTTTCTATGAGCTTGTCTCTTCCCTTGGTTTCCATAGTAGTGCCCTCTCCTAGTTGCCCTCCTACCTGTCTGACTGATCCATTGAAGTCTTCATCATGGCTGTTGTATAGCAGCCCTTTTTGTGGTGGCAAAGAACTAGAAACTAAGAGGATGCCCACCAATTAAGGAACAAATTATGGTACCTGAATGAAATGATGGAGAAGATAGTTTCAGAGAAGCCTGAGAAGGCTTGAAGGGAAGTGAGAGAATCAAGAGAACAATTTTCACAATAATGCACGTTGTAATAACAAACTGCTTTGAAAGACTTAAGGACTCTGAGCAACCACAGTTCCACAGAACTCATGATAAAGCATGCTCCCTAATCTCCAGATGAAGACATATATTTTTGCAACATGAGCAACGTGGGAATCAGTTTTGCTTGACTATGCATATTTGTTACAAGGGTTTTGTTTTGCCCCGCCACGGGGGCATAGAGGTTGGAGGAAGTAAAATAGATTTTCGTTCATTGAAAAAAATTACTTTAATCTTTAAAAAGTTCTCTGGATTTGAACTGAGATTATCTAAATTCCAAGATAAAGGCTAAGGCAGGGGTGGGGAACCTGTGGCCCTCTAGATCCTCAAGTGTAGCCCTTTGACTGAATCCAAACTGGGACTTTGTTCTGTGAAGTTTGGATTCAGTCAAAGGGCTGAACTCGAGGACCTAGAGGGCCTCAAGGCTGCCACTTCCCAGCTGTGGGAGCTTGAGGAAGTGACTTCCTTTCTCAGTTTCTGCACCTGTAAAAGAAGGCCTAAAGCACTTTACCCCCGATTTCACATGTTGGCTGGGATCAAATGAGATGATTTGTGTACATGTTTCCTGATACCATCAGTGTTGGTATTGAAAAAATCAGAAGTCAAAAATGCAAATAAAGAGCCTGGCTTAAGGAATGAAGTAGGTCTTGAAACTGCTTCTGGGACACTGTCAGCACACCCCTCCCTTGCACCAGTCTACCTCACCTGACAGAGACCATCTTAGGACCAAACTCACGAGCCAGTCTCTCTGGGCAGCATCACATTTAATCAAGGTCAGGTCCCCTGACCTTGGGGACTCATGCAGGAGCAGAGCATCAGGAGGCCTGGGTTCCTGGTTCTGCCATTAATTTACTGCTCCCTTGGGCAAATGCCTTCCACTGTTTGGGACTCAGTTTCCCAAAATGAAGGGGATGAATTAAATCAGGGATTCTTTACCTGGGGATTACAGACTCTCCATGGATAGATTTCAGGAAGTCTGAAAAAAAATTAATCTTCATTTTCACTAACCTCTGAAATTTAGCATTTCCTACAAGTATTTTAAAAGATTTATTTTGAGAAGGAATCCATAGGCTTCTCCAGACAGCCAAAGGGGTCCATGTTCAACGACAACCAAAAAAAAAAAAAAACTGGTGACAAGCCCCTGAGCTAAATGATGTTTAGGGACCCTCTCAACTCTGACAGTCTGAGCCAAGGATTCAGCTCAGTGTGCCTAAATGTGTCTCTTTGGCTGTGTGTGTGTCTGGTACAGTTGGCCTCCCCTTTTCTAGCCCCATTTGCATTCGTGTACTTTTGGGCAACAAACCAATCCTATTTTTAAACTCTGTGCTTGAGAAGCAAAATACCCAGGTAGAACCAGCTCCCTACACTGGCACTGAGACCAACAAATCCACAGTATGTGTATGTGTGTGGCCTTTGAGGGAAAGCTTTTCAGATTCACATCTCCACATCAGATGCAGGGGTAGGTGTTTGTCCTCATCCTAGGAGTGACCAGCAGTCAGAAGGGAACCTCTGAGAGAGGGAGGAGCAGTCTTGGTCTGTGCTGTGAAGGGAAAGGGAGCTGGCAGCAGTGGCAGCAGGAATGGGGTGCAGGGCCCTCCTGGGTGAGGAGAAGAAGGTGGGGGTAGGGGAGAATACTGAATGCTGACTCCAGGTTCTTAAAAGGAAAAGGGTGCCACTCTACCACTGAGAGTCGGACCTGCAGAGAAGGAGCTGGCACTAAGGCGGGGGTGGGGGTGGGGATCATGGCTATTTGGGAGGAAGGAGAGACCAGGGAACAGTTCTACTGAGGCTCCTGAGTAGAAAGACTATGAGTTCTAGGTTCTCAACTTAGTTCTGTAGCTGTCTTACCCTGTGAGTTCAAATAGGATTAGAGTGGAGGACTGCAGAATGGGATTTCCCCATGGGCCAAATGGAATATCAAGCACAAAAGAAGTGGAGGAATGTATGTGATAAGCTTTGAATATATTGCATACCAGATTAGTGTATCTACCCAATTCATGAATATAGTTGTCAGTTCATTTCTACTTGGGTGTGGCCTTTGATTTATTTTTTTCCCTGTTACCTGTGATCTAAAGACTGAGGCTGATCAATTTGAAAAAAGAAAATTAAAAAGTCTGCAATTCTTCTTATAGCCTACTGAGGAGCTCCCCCCTGACTCTGTGATCAATCAGCTTCTAGGAAGTCCCATCATGAGGCCCAATCGGAAGTTGCCAGCTCATGAATATGCTTTAGCCAGGAGCCAAAGCCTATTTCCCCCATAGAAAGGGTCCTGAGCACATTCCCAGCTCCATTGGAAATGACCCAATCCTCCCTACTGTATTTCTGATGTAAATGTACTTCTCCTTCCATTTGGCCCTCTGGAAAGTGAATTTCCAAAGCATAAATTAATAACAATAACAGCTCCCATTTCCATAATACTTTAAGATTTACAATGTACTTTCCTCACAACAACCCTGTGAGAAAGAACGGGTAAACCACTCCAGTATCTTTGCCAAGAAGACCCCAAATGTTTATCTGGGAGGTAAACAGGGCATATTAGCAGCCCCATTTTACAGATGAGGAAACCAAGGCATGAAATGACTTGTCCTAAGTCACCCAGCTAGTGAGCTTCCAGGACTCAAACTTGGGTCTTTAGACTCCGTGACTTCCCATGACATCATGCAAACCAATTCAAGTTAATGAAGTTTAGTGGAAATTTTTTTTTTAAGTTTTGAGGCAATGTGGAACAGTAGAAAAAACATCACATTTGGAGTTGAGCAGCAGCATAGAGAGGACACTGGATTTGGAGTTAGGAATACCTGGGTTCATATCCAGCCTCAGGAGTTTATTAGCTATGATGGTTTTGTTGTCATTATCGTCTTCAGGTCATTTGGGGTTTTCTGGGTGGAGATACTGAAATGATTTGCCATTTCATTCTCCAGCTCATTTTACAGATAAGGAAACTGAGGCAAGCAGGGTGACATGACTTGCCCAGGGTCACACAGCCAGTGAGTGTCTGAGGCTAGATTTGAACTCTGAAAGCTGTCTTCCTGACTCCAGTCCCAGCACTCTGTACACGATGGTGCCACCTAGCTATGCGGTCAGGGTCAAATCCGTTTCCTCATCTGTAAAATGAAATCAAACATGGTTTCTAAGGTCCCTTCCAGCTCTAAAACTAATTCTATAACTTAGGCTTGAATATAATACCAGCTTTGCCACTCTCTACCTCTGCTACCATTTGCCTGCTCTGGTCCTCAGTTTTCTCATCTGCAAAATGAGAAGATTGGAATCGATCGGACTGATACCCCTTTTGGTTTCTTTCCCCGGTGCCCTGGACTAGGAATCAGACCTCAGTTACAATCTCAGCTCTGAAGCTCACTAGTTGAGTGACTCTGGGTCTCAATATCTTTCTTTCTAAATGAAGGAGCTGGACTAGCTGACCTCTCAGGTATTTGACAGCTCTGATGTCTGGTGAGTCTGTGATCCTGTGTCCTCCCGCTGGGGCAGAGACCTGTCTTACAAACCAACAAAGCATCCCCTGAGCAGGTAACACACCAGAGTGGGACAAGGTCCATTTGGCTCCAGGTGTTCCCAGCTCCATGTAGTAGGATGATGTATGACTTGCCAGTCAATCCTGAGCCAAGAGTAGATGCAGGCAGCTGACACCTGAGTTATCCCAGAGCTGCCTCCTGCATTATTCTAGCCTACAGATGAATCCACTTCTTTTGTGACTCAAAGTCTGGCAGGGCCTCGGGAGGAGGAGGCCACTGCTAATCTTCGTTGTTGGCAGGTAAAGAAATAAGACGGCCAAAATGATTTGTCCAAGGGCAATACAAAGAGAAAGGGGCAGAACTAGAGGTCAAACCTAGATTTTGTTTTTGTTCAATCATTTTCAGTCATATCTATCTCTTCATGACCCCATTTGAGGTTTTCTTGGTGAAGATACTGAAGTGGTTTGCCATTTCCTTCTCCAGCTCATTTTACAGATAAGGAAACTGAGGCACACAGGGTTAAGTGACTTGCCCAAGGTCACACAGCTAGTAAGTACCTGAGGCTAGCTTTGACTTAGGTCTTCCAGACTCCAAGCCTACTGCGCCACCTAGCTGCTCCTATCTAGATTACATAGAGGTAGAAAGGTCTTTAGAGATCCTCTAATCCAGCTATCTCTTAATCCAGTGTTTTTGTTTTTTTTTTTTCCAGTTAGGCTTCTTTATATTGCATCAAGATATACCTCCCTGGAGCTTCATATTCTTCCTAATTTGAAGCTGTATGGGATCTAAGAGGTTATCCAATTCAACAGTTGAAGAAAGTGAGGTTAAGTGATTTACTTAATATCATACCCTGATAGTCTGCCACAGGTACTAGATTCAGACTCCAGATTGGCTGTCTCCAAATCTGCCATGTTCCCTTCACTGTATTTGGTTGCCCCCATGGGGGCCCAGCAGAAATTCCCTTTTTGACAATGGGTAAGTGGCTACATATCAGTTTGCTCTTCGGGAATAGGGGTGTCTGGAAAGATAGGGGCATTAAAACTAGAACACAGAGCAAGACCTAAAAACAAAAGCCCGTTTGTTAGGAAGAGAGAAAAGAATAACGCTCCCAGGAAAGAAGATAAACTATTTTGGGGAACGGGGTGGTGTGGAGGAGGAAGTTGGAATCCAAGCACGTAGAAAGATGGGTGAATTGTGTTAAATGGATAATTTCATGGACATAGCCATTCCTAAAGGATTTGGCATCTCGGGCTCCAGTCCCTAAGGAAGGAATTATATATTTCATCCACATTACTTTCATCCACAAAGCATAAACAGGAGCAGAGACCAAAATAAGTAGGTTTATCACCAAGCTCAGAGGGCCTCAGCTTAGGTCTTGCCATCTGCTTGATAGAAGGATGAATGGATGGATGGATGGCTGTGTACACACAACACATTGTATATCTGCTCCTTGAAAACAGAAGGGCTATGAAATTCATAAGAAGATTGCTCTTGCCCAGACACCGACATTCTGCCTATTATAAAACACTCCAAGTTTATAGGAATAGAACTGATATGAAAGAAATTGAATCAATGTCACATATGTGATAGAAAGACTACTTGAAGGAGAGTCAGAAGACACAGGTTCAGACTCTGGCTCTGGCATTTGGTATGTTCATGGGCAACTCATTGAACATCTTTAAACCTTCAGTTCCTCATAGATAAAATGGGGGTGGTACCCCTTGTGGTGCCTATATCCCAGGGCCATTGCAGAGAAAACTATAAGAGAGGATTCTGGGAAGATGGCAGGGTAGGTCAGAAAATTCCAAGCTCTCCAGATTTCCCCCACAAACAAGAAAAAATAGCACCTCAGGGCAAATGTAGAGCAGTAAAAATAAACAAGAGTTGGGGCAGAATAGATGCTCCTGGGACTACTGGAAGAAAAATCCCAGGACTGAGGTTTGGTCCCTGTGAAGAATAAACACCTCCAGGCTAGTTCTGCTGAAACGGCAGGCCTTGGGCCCTGGGGCTAGCTGGGTTGGGAGGTACCCTGGGCCCTAGCCACAGGAATTTTCACCTCCTAGACAGTGTGGAGAGTTGGGCATCTGAGCAGGGAAAGACTGAGAGAACTTCTGCTGATAACAGACACCAGACCCAGCTGTGCCATGGAGACAGGGCCCTGGGTGAGAAGGAAGCACACACCCAGTAAGTACAGAAGCAGTGGGTCAGGACTTCACTGGCTATGGACACTTAGAGTTCTTGGTTTCAGTTCCAGGCCAGGGGGGAGAACTGAAGGATGACCTGAAGCCAGAGGCACCATTTTCCATACCCCAGGACTAGAGGTGATTACAAGTTGCTATAAAAAAAAAATGAGCAGTCAGAGGAGAAAGAACCCCAAAATAGAAAGTTACTATGGGAATAGAGAAGACTAGGGTTTATCCTCAGACAAGGATACTGAAATTAAAAAAAAAAAGCCTCTCTTACCCCAAAGAGTAATGTCAAATGGTCAACTGCCCAAAAAGAATTCATAGAACTCAAAAAAGGTTTAAAAAAATCAAATGAGAGGGGGCGGAGCCAAGATGGCAGCTGGAAAGCAAGGACTTGCATGAGCTCCCACCAGGTCCCTCCAAAAAAGGGCTCTGAACAAATTCTAGAACTGCAGAACCCACAAAATAGCATAGGGAAGCAAGGCTTCAGCCCAGGACAGCCTGGATGGTCACTGGGTAAGGTCTATTACACGAAGCTGGGAGCAGAGCTGAGCAGAGCCCAGCCTGGGTTGCGCCCAGACCAACCAGACCAGGAGCCAGGCAGAACAGTCTCTAGCGCCCTGAATCAGTGAGCTGTGGCAGTTAGCAGACTTCTCAACCCACAAACACCAAAGACAACAGAGAAGGTTAGTGGGTAAAGCTGCAGGGACAGAGTGAAAGGAGTTCGCAGTTTGGCCACTGCCCCCGGGGGTAGCAGAGGTGGTGCAGCTCTGAGGACAGAACTACAGCTGCAGTTGCTTCCAGCCCCAGGCCCACCTGGTGGGAGGAATTAAGTGGCAGAGCAGGAGTGCAGAGCCTGCTTAAGATCTGAGTTGCAGTCCTGGTTGGTGGTTCTTGGAGAAGAAGGAGCTCTGGTATGGCAGAGCTTTCTGTGTAGAAATAGCTCTGAAAACAACAGCACAGCCCCTCAAGCTTGGGACAAAGTACTCTCTACTCTACAAGCAGTCATAACCCCATGAAAAACTCAAGAGTCAAGTAGTTGGCTGGGAACATGAATGGGGCAGCAAAAACGGACTCGGATTCAGACAAAGACTTTGGAATCCTTCTTTGGTGACAAAGAAGACCAAAACATACAGCCAGAAGAAGTCAACAAAGTTAAAGAACCTACATCAAAAGCCTCCAAGAAAAACATGAACTGGTCCCAGGCCATGGAAGAGCTCAAAAAGGATTTGGAAAAGCAAGTTAGAGAAGTAGAGGAAAAATTGGGAAGAGAAATGAGAGTGATGAGAGAAAATCATGAAAAACAAATCAATGACTTACTAAAGGAGACCCCAAAAAATACTGAGGAAAATAACAGCTTAAAAAATAGACTAACTCAAATGGCAAAAGAGCTCCAAAAAGCCAATGAAGAGAAGAATGTCTTGAAAGGCAGAATTAGCCAAACGGAAAAGGAAGTCCAAAAGACCACTGAAGAAAATACCACCTTAAAAATTAGATTGGAACAAGTGGAAGCTAGTGACTTTATGAGAAAACAAGATATTATAAAACAGAACCAAAGGAATGAAAAAATGGAAGACAATGTGAAATGTCTCACTGGAAAAAAACACTGACCTGGAGAATAGATCCAGGAGAGATAATTTAAAAATGATTGGACTACCTGAAAGTCATGATCAAAAAAAGAGCCTAGATATCATCTTTCAAGAAATTATCAAGGAGAACTGCCCTGATATTCTAGAGCCAGAGGGTAAAATAGAAATTGAAAGAATCACCTCCTGAAAAAGATGCCAAAAAGAAAACTCCTAGGAATATTGTCACCAAATTCCAGAGCTCCCAGATCAAGGAGAAAATACTGCAAGCATCCAGAAAGAAACAATTTGAGTATTATGGAAACATAATCAGAATAACAAGATCTGGCAGCTTCTACATTAAGGGATCAAAGGGCTTGGAATATGATATTCCAGAGGTCAATGGAGCTAGGATTAAAACCAAGAATCACCTATCCGGCAAAACTGAGTATCATGCTCCAAGGCAAAATATGGATTTTCAATAAAATAGAGGACTTTCAAGCTTTCTCAGTGAGAAGACCAGAGCTGAATAGAAAATTTGACTTTTAAATGCAAGAATCAAGAGAAGCATGAAAAGGTAATCAAGAAAGAGAAATCATAAGGGAATTACTAAAGTGGAACTGTTTTGTTTACATTCCCACATGGAAAGATGATGTGTATAATTCATGAGACCTCAATATTAGGGTAGCTGAAGGGAATATACATATATATATATATATATATATATATATATATATATATATATATAGACAGAGGGCATAGGGTGAGTTGAATATGAAGATATGATATCTAAAAAAAATAAAATAAAATTAAGGAATGAGGGAGAAATATATTGAGAGAGGGAGAAAGGGAGAGATAGAATGGGGTAAATTATCTCACATAAAAGTGTCAAGAAAAAGCAGTTCTGTTGGGAGGGAAGAGGGGGCAAGTGAGGGGTAATGAGTGAATATTGCTCTCATTGGATTTGACCTGAGAAGGGAATAACATACACACTCAATTGGGTATCTTACCCCACAGGAAAGAAGGAGGAAGGAGATAAAAAGGGGGGACGATAGAAGGGAGGGCAGATAGGGGGAGGAGGTAATCAAAAGCAAACACTTTTTAAAAAGGACAGAGTCAAGGGAGAAAATTGGATAAAAGGGGATAGGATAGGAAGGAGCAAAATATAGTTAGTCTTTTACAACATGACTATTGTGGAAGGGTTTTGCATAATGATACACATGTGGGCTATGTTGAATTGCTTGCCTTCTTAGGGAGGGTGGATGGGGAGGGAAGAAGGGGAGAGAATTTGGAACTCAAAGTTTTGAAAGCAGATGTTCAAAAAAAAAGTTTTTGCATGCAACTAGGAAATAAGATATACAGGCAATGAGGCATAGAAATCTATCTTGCCCTACAAGAAAGTAAGGGAAAAGGGGATAGGGGGGAGTGGGGTGACAGAAGGGAGGGCTGACTGGGGAACAGGGCAATCAGAATATATGCCCTCTTGGAGTCAGGTGGAGGGTAGAAATGGGGAGAAAATTTGTAATTCAAACTCTTGTGGAAATCAATGCTGAAAACTAAAAATATTAAATAAATAAATAATGATTTGAAAACAAAAAAAAAAATCAAATGAGAGAGATTGAGGAAATTTTTTTTAAAAAATTAAGAACAATCCAAAAGAAAACCAAGAAGATTATGAAAAGAAAGTTAATCAACTGGGAAAGGAGATCCAGAATCTTAAGAAAGAAAATGACTCCTTGAAAATTAGAATTGGGGAAGGGGAAGCCGGTAAAGTTATATGAGATGAAGAAATAATAAAACAAAATATAAAAAATTAAAAAATAGAAGAGACTGTGAAACATCTTATAAGAGAAACAAATGATCTGGAGATCAGATCAAGAAGAGAAAACATAAGAATAAACAGACTACCTGAAAGCTATGATCAAAAAAATATTCTTGATACAATAATACAAGAAATAATTAAAGAAAAATTGTCCTGAAATGTTACAACAAGAGAGGAAAGTAGAAATAGAAAAAATCCACTGATCACCACCTTGAAGATATCCTATGAAGAGCACCTACAACAACATCATAGCTAAATTCCACAACCCCCAGCTCAAGGAGAAAATGTTACAAGAAACAAGAAAAAAAAACCAATTCAAATATGGTGAAGCCACAATTAGAATTACACAAGACCTAGCAGTGGCTGCACTGAAAGACTGCAAGGTCTTGGAACACTATATATTGAAGAGCAAAAGAACTGGGGTTGCATCTGAAAATATTATACCCCAGAAATTTAAGCATAATCCTGAACCAAAAAAAGAAAACAACAAACAAACCACAATTCAATGAATTACCAGACTTTCTGGATTTTATTGCAAAAAGACCAGAACTTAATAGAAAATCTGACATACAAGATCCAAGAGAAATATAAGCTAAACATCAAAGACAAGTAAAGTAGACAAGAAGACGAGAAGTAAAGTAGAATAACTCCTCTACTTTACTTCTTGTCTCCTCTACTTAGAGGGATAGGAAATAAGAGATACACACAAACATTAAATAAAGATCAGGAGTAGAATTTATCAAGGAAAAAAAAGCAGGGTTGATAATCGTGATCTCACACAAAATTAAAGCTAAAATAGATTTAATCAAAAGAGAAAAATAGGGAAACTACACTATGTGTCAGCCACATTAATCAATATTGTTTTAGACTATTTAAAATAACTAGACAGTATAAGGTTGGAATATTGCTGTGGTGTAGGAAATGATGAGTTAACGGGCTTAGAAAAATATGGAAAAACTTGGACATGTGAAGGAAGATGTTATCCACCCTCAGAGAAAGAGGACAAATATAATACAGTCTTAACTTGATGCATATGAATGTATATTTGTATATATGTGTATGATTATATATATGTATTTGTATGTGTATGTATGTCTATATGTTTGTATGTATAGGTGAGAGTGTGTGTATGTATATATGTGTATCCATCTATCTATGAATGCGTGTGTGTGTGTGTGTGTGTGTGTGTGTGTGTGTGTGTGTGTATCCTCACTTAATTGTAATCTTCTTGGGGGGGAAGGGGTAGGAAGGGGAGAAAAAAAAGCAAAAAGTGCACAGCAGAGAACAAAATAAAACCCACAAGGAAGTAAAGAAAAGATGGACAGCTCTGAACACATGTATGGTATTTATTATATAGGCTTTTTTGAAATGGAAATTTATTGCTTCATATTTTGAATATCCTCTCTTATGTTCTGCTGTGCACATGGCAATGTTTTTTTTCCCCTTTCTTATTTTGTATTTAAGTTTTAGTATTTAAGTTGGTTTCTTTTTTCTTTTCTTATTTTGCATTTAAGTTTAAAATTTTAAAAATTTACCAAAAAAAGAGAAGACTCTTCATAAGATATCAGGCATTGAATTGCAGGCCTGTTGACCATAACATGCCAACTCCTAGAATAAATAAAAAGCCTCTGACAAAATTAAATAAATTAATTAAATAGCACTAATTTATATTAAACATACATACACACACACAAAAGTAAGGCATAAATGGGTATTTATTTAATATGGTAAATAGTTATCTATAAAAAACAAAATCTAGCATTATTTTTCATGGTAAAACATGGGTAGTTTTTCCAATAACCTCAGGAGTAAATTATGGTAGTCCTTGTTGCTACTAATATTTTATAGAGTTCTAAAAATGCTAGCTGTAGCAGTAAGACAGAATAAATTAGTGGAATAAACACAGGCAAAATTTGAAGATGATCTGGTTGTTTATTTAGAAAATACCAGAGACTGAACAACAACAAAAAACTAACAGGAAAAGGTAGAAAATATGTTCCATTTAAAATGACTACAAAATGTATAAATGTTCTGGTAGTTGAACTACTAAAAACACTCACAGCTTTTATGAATACATCTACAAAACACTCTTTACAAATCGGCTCAGCAAGCTTCTTTGGCTCCCATTTAAAGCCCTTCACAACCTGGCTACAATCTACCTTCCTTGGTTTGTTACACATTATTTCTCTTCACATACTCTCCTGTCCGGCCAAATTGGAATATTGCTGTTCTGTACATGTGACGCTCCATCTCCCACCGCTATGACTTTGCACAGGCTGTTCCCCAAGCCTGGGACGCATTCTGAGAATGCCCCTTAGAATCCCTTGCTACCTTGAAACTCAAGCAATCATCTCCTACATGAGGCTTTTTCTCATTCCCCCAGCTGCTAATGCTTCCCCTCTCAAATACTTTGTATTTCCATTGTATGAATGTTTACTTTATATACACACTTATATGATACATACTATTTCTCCCATACAATGAAAGATCCTTTAGAATGGGAAGCTTCACTTTTACCTGCATATCCACACAACCTAGCAGGGTGCCTAACGTACAGTAGGCCCCTAATAAATTGCTTGTTGTGGTATATGAATGTAATGGAATACTATTGTACCATAAGAAATGATAAAAGGAACATGTTCAGAGACACCTGGAAAGACTTATATGAACTGATGCAGATGTGAGAAAAACCAGTACAATAATTTGTATAATAATAGCAACATTGTAAAAACAAATGGAACTCTGAGTAATGTAATGACTAGCCATGATTCCAGAAGTCCAATAATGAAGCATATTACCCATCTCCTGGCAGAGAGGTGATGGACATAGGGTAAAAAGTGAGAGAGTTTTTTTGAACATGGCCAATTTGGGAATTTGTTTTGCTTAACTATGCATATTTGTTACAAGTTTTGTTTTTTGTTTCTTTCTTTCCAGTGGAGCATGGGAGGTGGTAGAGAAAGAAAATCCATTTTTCATTCATTAAAAATGTAAATTTAATTTTAAAATTTAATGCTTGTTGATTGAGAAACTTGCAGCAATAAAGGAAGACAAATAAATGGGGAGATAGTCATTGTTCCAGATGAACAATTAGATGCACAGATCCAATATAATAAGAACTACTCCCCAAATTAATTTACAGGTCTAGTGCCATACCAATCAAATTACCAAGAACTAGACAAAATAATGACAAAATTTATCTGGAGGGACAACAGATTAATAATAGCACCTGCCTCATAGGGTTGTTGTGAGAATCAAATGAGATTATGTATGTGAAGAGCTTTACAACATTAAATTGCTGTATAAAATGTTAGCTATGCTTCTAATGCTGAAGCTCCTGAGCCCCCACTGGTAGGCCTACAACTAACAATCAGCCACTAGCCTCAATTAGTGTTAAATAATGGCCCTAATTTAGATAGTAAGAACAGTGGGTATAAAATATTTCATCCCAAAGCCTGGGGTACACCCTCCTAAAAATACACAAAGGATCCATGGGAAGTTGTGTGTATGTAAAAACTTGGAACACAATTGTAGTGAAGAACACATGTGGCAAAGGATTAACTCACAATTCATGGAACTAGAAACCCTCTATCCTTTCTTAGAGTCCTTAAGTAACTCCTTGTAGGTGTAGTTATCTGATGGTCTCTGAGGGTCTATGTCTTTATAGAGTTCAGAACTGGCATACTTCTCTACCGTGAGGCATCATGCTCACCGAAGCCATTTGTCCTTAATGTTTTCTTTGCTCCTAGTGTGGATGATTCCTCTGCCATTTGCTGCTGCAATGACAGTGAATACTGTTAATGCCTTTGCAAATGTAGACCTCCAGACCTTTAGAAACTCATGAGATTGGTGTCTGAACATTTTCATGTTGGGATACTAGTTTGCTTAAAATCAGAAAAGAGCAAACACAAAAAAATAGAGAAAACCATATGCTCATGGTTGCTGTGGCCAGGTGGGAGACAGGACATTCCCCATTGTCCTTTCTGGAGAGGCAATTCAAAGTAGTCCTGGTGGAAAGTAGCATAGGTGGAAAGGAAAAATTGTGCCCCTTTTACGTATTTACCAAGTTCCAGTTCAACAGCCTCTGTGTCATCAGTTCTGGCTCAGCAGCCAATTAGAGGACTTTTGGTCATCATACATTACAGGGCCCATGAGTCAAATGTGGACAGAAGTAGCCTGTCCAAATTTTTCGTGGTAGATTGAAACCAGATAGATTTTGCCTGCTCTGTAGAGCAAATTCCAGCTTGCTGCCATGCCTATTATATATCTGTAGAAGCATTTTTTTTTGTAGTAGCAAAGAACTGAAACTGATGGGTGGTTGCCTGTCACTTGGGGAACGGCTAGACATATTTTCATATATAATTAAAATGGGACATTATTGTACAGTAAGAAAGGGCAAATACAAAGAACTCAGGAGAACTTGTATGAACTGATGTGGAGCAAAGTAGGCAGTCCTAGGAAAACAATGTATGCAAGGAACACAATAAAGAAAAACAACATTGAAAGTTATCAGCGTGCTGGTCAATGCAATGACTAATTGTGACAGTACTGAAATGTTAGCAAAGTACAGCTCCACCCTCTAATTGCAGAGATGGTGAAACTGTAGGTACAGAACGAATTATATATTGTTAGACTTGCCAAACATAATGGTTGGTTTTCGTTAACTGTACTTTGTTACAAAGGAAGATTTGTATAGATAATAAATGTAAAACATTTCAAATCTTCAAGGTACTATGTAAATGTCAGTTATTACTATTACTAATTGGCATGCTAACGCTTGTTCATTAATGACATTTTATCTACTATCTCCTTGTCTTTGCACAGGCCATCACCCTTGTCTCAGATGCGTGTCCTCCTTACCTCTGCCTGTTAGAATCCCTAGATTCCTTTAAGGTACAACTTGGGTACCTCCTTCTATATGAAGCCTTTGTTAATTTCACCCAGTTATCACTTTCTCCTTTTTGAATTTACTTTGGGTAGCTCTGAATATGCTTAATATTTACTTATCAGTGTAGATGTATCAGTATAATTTCCTTGAGGTCAGAGACTTCTTTGTTTTTGCCTTTGTACCTCTTTGTACCAAGCACAAGGAATTACTGGATTGAACTGGCAGTCATGATTAGAACCTAACTCTGTTGACTTATAGGATCAACTAGGTATTCACTTTTTTAATTAAAAAAATCTAATTTTTTTGCCTCCTTAATTGGGGGGAGGGGAGGGACAGTGGGAGAGAGTTTGGAGTTTTTTTTAAAAAAAGAGTGTTAAAAGTTGTTTTTACTTGCAATTGGGGAGGATATTATATAAATAATAAATATATAAACGCAATAATGCAAAAAAACCCCAACAACCTAGCATTTTTTGAGTCTGATTAATCTAAG
Source organism: Trichosurus vulpecula (assembly GCF_011100635.1). Classification (NCBI taxonomy): domain Eukaryota; kingdom Metazoa; phylum Chordata; class Mammalia; order Diprotodontia; family Phalangeridae; genus Trichosurus; species Trichosurus vulpecula. The sequence goes on along the minus strand of NC_050578.1, from coordinate 227,484,215 downwards.
CTACCTTATTAGCCATCTGTGAAGGGAATTCCCTGTGGCCATTCAAGAGTCATCATAGACAGAGTGTTTCTCCTGTGCGGAGAGTACAGGCTATAACTATGTGTAGGGTAAATAAGGAAGTAAGTCATAGTCTCTGCCCTTGATGCATACATTCTAGGTTGAAAGACTCATTTTTGCATTCTCAGACAAAAAGAGGGAAGTATGTGTCATGAACCAAGCATCAAAATCACACAGTCATCACATTGATCAGAGTTCTGATGTATTTCATCATTCTTTTCGTTCACGTTATGGTGGTGATTGGCTAAATTGTTCTTAGTCCTACTTGCTTGGCATCAGTTCACACGAGTCTTCCCAGGTTTCTGCGAATTCTTAACATTTGTCATTTCTCATGGAACAAGAACATTCCTTTAATCAAGGAATCAGCAAAGATTAATCTGAGCCACTGGCATTAGCATCATAAACACTCAGGATCCCTATGAGTCTATCTGTAAGAAATGGGAGGAGGAGTTTTGTTTCCACAGAACTGAAGGTGTACTTCCTCCCCCTCCCCCACCCAAGCTTTAGCAGAAACCAGACCTTGAGGTCGGTCAGGTGAGAGGTGAGAGGCTTGTACGCATGCGCATGCTTTTTGAGAAGGCAGGGGAATTAGAGAGGCCAAACCGCTTGAACCAGTTCAAGCTTATCTAGGGTCTGGTCTTGATCAAGAATCCAGGCCTACTGATTTGCATAATTTGCATATGTTAAAGAGGGAAAGTAGGGGAAGTAAAAAATGTAGTTTAATTCTAAGACAAGGAACATCTAATTAACTTCACTTTTGCTTCTGTATCCTTATTATCCTACCTGTATAAACTGTATAACCTAGGAAAACTATGTAAAAAATAAAGATTGTAAACTAACCATAACTCTAGCAGAAGTGGAGGGAATGGTTACCCCTGCTCCTACAGCTGTATGGGTGTAAGTATTCCTGTGAGTACCACACTTGCTCTCTTGAGGAGTGTAATAAAATGCCTTCTTCTGGCCACTCTGGTCCTGAGTTCTGTGGGTGAGAATGGGCAAATCACATAGATCTTCCTTAAGGTTAAGAGAAGGGAAGCAATGAGCAGTAGGGCTTACTTCTGCACCTTGCCTTGGGGTGTCCTGTGATCCCCACTGCGGTGTTTAGAGGGCTACCACTCAGAATTCCCTTGGGGAACCCTGTGGTCTGCACAGCCTTCTTAAGGGGACATCATTTGGGTCTTACGGCCCTGGGACTTTGTGATCTTACTGCCGTTCTAAGGGGCCATCACTTAGGTCCTCCTTAGGGTCTGACCCTAGGAAACCCTGGGATCCCCACAGATTAAGGGGGGTGGCTACCACTTGGTCCTCCTCTGGGAGTCCTGTGGTCTGCACAGCCTTCCTTAGGGATTATCGCAGGGTTCTTCCTCAGGACTTTGGCACTGCCTAGGAAATCCGGTGATCCCCAAAACCACATTTCTCACAATTTGGGGAAGTCTAGTAATCCCCAAAATCGTGTTTCTCACATACCCAATATGGCAAATCTTTAATAAACTCTGTTTTTCTTTGGCTGAGAAGGCTTGAGTAGAATTCATTTGGCAGGACCCAGCATGTCGGTATTTTGGGGTCTCAAGCATCCCTTAACCATATGCTAGGTGTGGGGGATACAAAGACAAAACAGAATAGTCCCTGTCCTCAAGGAGCTTGTGCTAATCAATTGGAATAGGGACTGGACCTGGGATTTTATTAGTTTGGAAACTCCCTCCACCAGTGCAGATCAGCGCCTTCTCTGCAACTTATTGCCTCAGAGAGTTTCCTAGAGCACTGAGAGACTTAATGACTTTCCCAGGGACACACAGCCGGTATTGAAAGGTCGACAAGCATTTATTAACCACTAACTGTATGCAGGATTCTTTGCTAATTGCTGGGGAGGGAAATGAAGGTGCCTAGCTCTGGGACATGATTTTGAAGTGCAGAAGTCGGGAATGGGGAGGTATGAAGGCTCGCTTGGGCCGTTCTACCAAATGGAGGTCCTAAGATAAACTAACCAATGGGAAAAGGGGGAAGGCCTCAAAGACGAATATTAGAGGTTGAGGAGGCCATAGGGATGGTTGGATATCCCAGGGAGGGGAGGCCCCAGGGGCTGAGGGAGGTTCAGGATGAAAACTTGGTTTTGAAGTCTGGAAGTCAGAAACAGGGCTGGGACGGGGGGAGGGGAGAGAGAGAGACAGAGACAGAGAATGAGAGAGGAGGTGGGAAGGTGGGATTCATGTCAAGGAAAGATAAATGGAGATGAGTTTTTGAGACAGCCACCAAAAGGACTCTTGAGATCATTGATGTGAAGCTATCTGTAATCATTAAGCTTTCTCTTAAAGTTATTTGTACATCAGTTTAAGATCCTGTCCATTACTAAGCACAATGCCTTACACATGTAAGAAATGCTCACTGGATTGAACTGAACTGCTTAGACTGACAAAATGGAATTGGGCATGTGTTGTTAGTGGGAGGGAGGAGATATTTTGGTCACAGAAGCAAGAGCCCATAGGTCACATGAGGGGGTGGCAAGCAGGATAGCAGGACAATTGACATGAAACAGAGGGAACAGAGGGACCATGGAGGGGAGGGGATAGGAGGAGAGAGAGAGAGAGAGACAGAGAGAGAAGATGGAAGGGGAGGGAGAGAGAGAGAAAAGGGAAGAGGGAGAGAGGGAGGGAGAGAGGGAGGGAGAAAGGCAGGGGGAAGAAGGAGGGGGAGAGAGAGGAGAAAAAACAGGGAGAGAGAATATTGGAAAGGTTATATAATACATGCCAGACTGAGAGGTTTAGATTGGTAGGTAGGCAACAGGAAACCTTTGCACCTTGCGTGATTAAAAATAGTGTTTCCAGTCAATGATTCTGGCAACACATATTTGAAGGACTGGAGCCAAGAGTGACTGGAGTCAAGGAGACCAGTTAGCAGAGTGGTGTGATATTTGAGGGACATGAAAGAGTGATGGACTAGAGTCAAGATCGAGGAAAAGCTGTGTAAATGAACAAATGGAGCAGATGTACTTAGGTCTAAAGCAACCTTGTAATGAAAGACAGATCATAGGAATAGGAACTACAGACTTTTAGGACTAGAAAGAACCTTGTTGCTGTTCAGTCATTTTTAAGTTGCATTTGATTCTTGGTGACCCCATTTGGGGTTTTCTTGGCAAAGATACTAGAATGGTTTGCCATTTCTTTCTCCAGTTCATTTTATGGATGAGGAAACTAAGGCAAACAGGGTTAAGTGACTTGCCCAAGATCACACAGCTAGTGTCTGAGACCAGATTTGAACTCAGGTCTTTCTGACTCTGGGCCTGTCACTCCATCCACTGTGCCACCTAGCTGCCCTTGGAAAGGATCTCTAATCCAAAATTCTTAGTTTTATGGCTGAAGAAACTGAGAACCAGAGAGAAGAAATTTGCCTGAGGTCATTCATCTGGAATTTGAGCTCAGGTGTTGGGTTCCTTCCCCCACACTGCAATGAACTAGGCAATACACTAGACAAGCATATACTCCATGACACACCTGACAAGTCACCATCCAACCTTTGCCTGAAGAATTCCAGTGAGGGGAAGCCTCCCTACGTCCCAAGGCAGTCCATCCCACATCTGAATAGGAATTCCACCATTAAGAAGTTTTTTTCCCTTTTCCACACATCCAGCCTAATCCTACTTCTCCTTGACTTTCACCCACTGTTCCTATGTCTTCCCTCTGAATTCAAACCATACAAGCCAAATCCCCTTCCATATCACAACCCTTCAAATACTCGAAGACGTGTTCCCTGATCCTTGTTCTCTTCACTAAGTTAAACAGTTAGAATTGGTCAGCATAGACCTGGAAGGGACCTTTGAGGCCTTCTAGTCCAACCCGCTCATTTTACAGATGAAGAAACTGAGGCCCAGATCAGTTAAGTGATTTGTCTGAGGTCATACAAATAGTAAGCATTAGAGATGGAACTTGAACCTTCCCTGACTTTAGAACATTCATCCCATTGTACTGCCCTCGTTCAACTGACCCTTATAGGTCATGATCTTGAAGGTCTTCCCTCATCCTCCACTGAAGGCTTTATAGTCTGTTGGTGTCCTTCCCTCATACCCGAAACTGACCACAACACTCCAGATATGGCCTGGCCTCAGCAGAAGACAGCAGGACTCTTACCTCCCTGGCGACGGCCATTCTGCCACTCTTAGACTCTTTGTTGTGAAATTATAGGAGAGCTTCTCAAATATTTCTTTTCTACTTTATGCTTTTGTAAACAGAAGCCAATGGGTTGTCTCATCTCCCAGTGTAATAATAGACAGTGTTGTTGAGGGTACTCAATTGGTCTATTGACCCAAGAGATGGAATCCTTATGATTAGCACTAGAATCCAATTTAGATCCTCATATTACAAGAAATTTAATAATGTTGTTGTTCAGTCCTTATGACCCTATTTGGGGTTTTCTTGGCAAAAATACCAGAGTAGTTTGCCATTTCCTTCTCCAGCTCCTTTTACAGATAAGGAAACTGAGGCAAAAAGTGAAATGGCTTGCTCAGGGTCACACAGCTAGTAAGTTTCTGAGGCTAGATTTGAACTCATGAATATGAGTCTTCCATCATCTAGCTGCCTGTGTTTGTAACATGCTTTGTATCCATTCACTCATCTGATCCTTGTGATAGCCCTGTGTGCTACGCAGTACAAGTACTTTTATTATGCCATTCACAGCATGGGAAAACTTTACTAGAAAGAAAACAAAGCTGCCCCCAAGACCTGATTGGCTCCAGCTTTCCAGATGCAGCTTCCTAGTTTTCTATAGCCATACAAAATCCCAGCCAGAGAGAGGATTCTGGGAAGATGGCAGAGTAAGTCAGAAAATTCCAAGCTCTCCAGATTTCTTCCACAAACAAGACAGAATAGCACCTCAGGGTGAATGTAGAACAGCAAAAATAAGCAAGAGTTTGCTTCTGATTCTTCTCTACAACATGACTAATGTAGAAATATGTCTAATATGACTGTACATGTATAGCCTATATCAGATTGCATGCCATCTTGGGAAGGGGAGAGGCCAGGGAAGGGAGAGGGAGAAAATTTAGAATTCAAAATCTTATAATAGTGAATGTTGAAAACTAAAGACTAATTAATTAGTTAGAAAAAGAAACAAGAGTTGGGTCAGAACAGTAGTCCTCCTGGGACAGCTGGAGAATATCTGAAGAAAGATCCCAGGATGGAGGTTCAGCCACAGGAGAACTGAGTTCTTAGTCTTTGTTCCAAGTCAGAGAGGAGAACTAAAGGTCATAGCCACTGGAGGGTTCTCAGGGAGCAAGAGCATTCCTAGCATAGTGTGCTGGGGGGCCCTAGCTGTGGTTTGAAGTGGGAAAGGAGTGCAGGGATTGGGCCCAGCACAAAGCTCAAAAAATAACATCAAGAAGAACTTGAGGCCAGAGGCACCGTCCCCCATACCCTAAGATTAGAGGTGATTATAATAACAAGCTGCTAAAAAAAACTTTTTTAAATGAGCAGGCAAAGGATAAAGAACCCAATCATAGACAGTTACTATGAGAATAAAGAAGACTGGGCTTTGTCTTCAGATGAGTCTACTGAAGCAAAAAAAGTTAAAAAAAAAAAAAGAACTCATAGAAGAACTCAAAAAAGACCAAAAGTAAAATAAAAGAGATTGAAGGAAAAATTTTTTTTAAAAGTAAGAGTAGGGGCAGCTACGTGGCATAGTGAGTAGAACACCAGCCCTGGAGTCAGGAGGACCTGAGTTCAAATCCAGCCTCAGACACTTGACACATTTACTAGCTGTGTGACTTTGAGCAAGTCACTTAACCCCAATTGCCCTGCCCCCCCCCCAAAAAAGCACGGATAGTAATTACGATCTCAAAGTTTAAGCTAAAATCAGATTTAATCAAAAGAGAAAAATAGGGAAACTATACTATGTGTCAGTCATATTAATCAAGTTTTAGACCATATAAAATAACTAGACAGTATAAAAAAATAAGCCTATACTTGCCAAAACAGACACAAGAACTATATGAATATAAACACAAAACACCTTTTATATAAAGTTAGAGATAAATAATTGAAGTAATATATATTGAGCATGGGTAGGTAAAGCTTATATAATTTTAATAACTGACAATTTTACCTAACTAATCTATTTATGTAATGCCATCCCAAGTAAATTACTAAAAAATTATCTTACTGATTCAGGAAAAAATAATAATAGGTTCCATTTGGGACCAGAGGATCAGGAACTTTAAAGATACTTGGGAAAAAGATTTGAAGGAACTAAATTCAGTAGTATCAGACCTTAAACCATATTATAAGGTGAGAACAGTGTTAAAGTATAAAATGATGATTTGGGTTATTTTGAATTAAAATTTTCCTGTATAAATAAAATCTATGTAGCCAAGGATAGAAGGAATGCAGAAAATTGGGGGAAAAAAAACTCATAGACAATCTCCCAGATAGAATGTGATTGGGTAGGAATATTGTGGTGGTGTAGGAAGTGATGAGTTGGTAGAATTAGAAAGATATGGAAAGACTTAAACATATGAAGGAAGATGCTGTCCACCTTCAGAGAAACAGATGACAAGTGGAAATAAACATAATATGGTCTTATGCATATATGTTTGAGTGTATATGTGTATGTTTATGGATAGCTATATACGTGTGTGTGTGTGTGTGTGTGTGTGTGTGTGTGTATAAATATATATCCGCACTTAATTGTAGCCTTCTTAGAGCCTGGGGGCGGGGGCAGGGGAGAGAGGAAAGGGAAAAAAATAAAGTAAAAAATGCACAGCAGAGCTCGAAAGAAAACACACAAAGAAGCAAAGAAAAGATGGACAGCTTTGAAATTACTGTGTAGTATTCATTATGTAGGTTTTCTTGAAATGGAAATGTATTGCTTTATACTGAATCCTCTCTTATGCTCTGGCAATGGTTTTGTTTTTTTTTTTCTTATTTTGTATTTAAGTTCAAAATAAATTTTAAAACTTTAAAAAAGAGAGAAAGACAAAAAAAAGTCCCAGCCATATGGGAATCTGGGCCCCCAGATTTGGTGGGTTCTTAAGGCCACATGAATTACCATATTCTGCCCTGATACATTTCCAGATAGAGACAAGGAGGTCCATGTCCCAAAAAGTTAACCACCATTGTATCCTTGTACCATACTTACTGTGTTAGAGCAAAGTGAACTTCCTTTGTTAAATGTTCGATGACTATAGTGCTTCATTTTGTCCACATATTGAACCTCAAACTAAGGAGTGGACATTAGAGCCAGGCCTCGAACATATGACTTGTTGGTGTCATAAGCAAGTTTTGAACCCAAATTACTCCCTCAAAGTCTGTTGTTCTTTCCATGACTTCAAAGTATCTCTCTCTGTGTCTTTAAAAAAAAAGGCAAAAAAAAAATGCCCTGAAGAGAAATGGATTAGGGAATAAACATGGGTTTTGTGTATGATTGTTCCTGCTGTTAAATGCTGTTTTTCTTGTTAGAGGTGATGGTTCATGTCAGTCGGCCCTGGTGATTAAGTGTGTGTCCTGAGTGATGAACCACCTCAGCAGATCACTGTTGCTAAGGAAACCTGGAGGCACTACCAAGGACCTGCCATCTGGATTATTTTGCAGAAGCCATAGTGCCTGACAGGTCATCTCCTCCCCACAGATCTGCAAGGAAAGAAAAGGCCTTAGGAATGACGCAGGGCTCCAAGTCTTGAAACAGTGATTGGGGGAAACCAAAGCCAACAGGAAATGGGGCTTTTACAACCTCAGAGGGGTGGCCCTAAGATGGGAAAGGAAAGAACAGTTTATACTACACCTGCTTAATGCTCTAGAATTTACTGGCTTTTACTGATCTAACTGAGTTGCATGTTTAGAATTATAACAACAGCTGACATTTACACAGCCGTGTAATGCTGTCAAGGCACTTCCTACATTGTATATTATCTCACCTGAGCCTCACAACAATGCTGTGGGAGTAAAGTAGAGGTGTTATTTAACCCCATTTTCCTGATGAAGAAACAGGCTGAAGTAATTTGCCCAGTCACACAGCTCATATATGTCAGAGGCAGGAATTGAACTTGGTTCTTGACTCTAAGCTAGGGTTTCTTAACCTTGAATCTATGAATTTTAAAAAAATATATTTTTATAACTACATTTCAATGTAATTGGTTTCCTTTGCAATCCCTTATTTTAAAAAAAAGTTATTCCAAGGAGTCCGTAGGCTTCACCAGACAGTCAAGGAGTCTAGGATACAAAAATCATTAAGAACCCCTACCATCTCTAATCTCAGGGCTATGTTCACTAACCCAAACTGCCCCTCAATTATGACTTTGATCAAAGGTGATAATGGGAAGAAAAGGGGTGGGAGAAGAGGCTCAGAGAGATTGAATGATTATACTCCAAGGATAGATAAGGCAAGATCTGATAAAATAAGGGAAAGCCATGGGGTTGTGTTGGTGTTCCATCACTCCATCCATGGTTCCACATGGTCTTTGGACCATACAAACATACTAGATCACTCATTTAGTACATCTATTGTAATAATATCAGGGGATTTAAATTTCCCCTTTATCATTATTACATCCTCAAGATTTAAACGTCAGGTGTCACAAACACATACTGCTCTGACTTGGAAAAGCTAAAAGGCAGAAATGAGATCACTGGTCCTGTACTCACAACAATATGACAGTGCCTGGAACTCCCTTGATGAGGTTACCACTTATAATACTAACTATGCCTGGAAGAACATTAGCCACGCTAGAAAATAATACCAGTGGCATCAATTGGTCCATTCAGGTAGCCTGGTGCAGTGGAGAAAGTTAGAAGACCTGTATTTAAATCCTTGCTCTAGTACTCACTAGCTACATGAGCATAAATTCACTTAAATTCACCACTCCTCAGTTCTCTCTTCCATAAGAAGAATGTCATTGTAATGTGAGTAGTAGGCAAATACATATTTAGAAAACTCTCTGGGTGTTATTAAAAAAAAAAACTACTAAACTCTATATGAGCAAACCTCCCTCAACAGCATCTCTGTTGTCGCAGTGGAAAGAGAGTCAGAGCTGGAGGATACCTACAGCAAGTCATAAAGTTGTTGTGACACAACACAAAGTGATACATAAACAAAACAGGGTGCAGTGGGAGGAGAGGTAGGTTAGAGGGTATGGGTTCAAAGCCCAATTCTCCTGCTTACTATGTGACCTTACTACCTGTATAAGCAACTAGGTGGTTCAATGGTTAGAGCTCCAGACCTGGAGCGAGGAAGACCTGAGTTCAAATCCAGCCACGGAAAGCTGTGTGACCTAGCTGTGTGACCCTGGGCAAGTCACTTAACCCTGTTTGCCTCAGTTTCCTCATCCACAAAATGAGCTGGAGAAGGAAATAGCAAACCATTTCAGTATCTTTGCCAAGAAAACCCCAAATGGGTTCACCAAGAGTTGGATGCTACTGAACAACAACGACCTCTCTGAGCCTCCAGAGTCAGGAAACCCTGGGTTCTAGTTCCTTCTCTGACACATACTGGCTGGGTGTCCCCAGGAAAGTCACTTATTCTTTCCAGTCAATTCTTTAAGAATAAGTTGTAGACATGATTAATATGGTAATATGTTTTATATGCTTGAACATGTATAACCTATATCAAATTGCTTATCATCTTAGGGAGGAGGGAAATGAAAGAGGGAGGAGAAAATTTGGGACTCAGATTTTTAAAAAAAATGAATGTTAAAAAGTTGTCTTCACATGTAATTAGAGAAAAAACAAAATATTATTCAATTTTTTTTAAAAAAGAGTAAGTTGTAGAACAAACAGTTGTTGATCTGCTTTTGTTGGGGGAATTTCCAGATTAGGAGTTTTCTACTCTGATGAGAGCAAGGAAACTGTTTCCCTTCCCTTCTATTACCCCTTTCTTCCCCCAAAAGTCATGTGACCAAAAACCCTTGTTTCCAACCTCACTGGGTTATTGTGAATAAAGGCACTTGGAAACAAACCTGAAAAGTGCTTTAGGAATTAGTTGTCATTTTTGTTATCGCTGGCTATGTGCCCCTCTACACAAGTCACTTAACTTTTGTGTGCCTCAGTTTACTCATCTGTAAAATTGGGATAATAATAGATATAGGACTCAACTCATAGGATTGCTGTGGAGAGAGGACTTGGCAAACCTTAGGGTGCTTCAGAAGCATCAATCAGTGTTATTATTCATTCATTCAAAAATATTTTAATGAGAAATGACTGTGCAAGGTCTCAGGCTCAGGCAGAAGGGGAAAAAACGATCTGATTGCTGCCCTTGAGGCTGAAAGGCAGCAAGACTGAGATTCACATGAACTTGAACTCCAGTTCAAAGTACTAGGTGGCATTTAGCATCATCGAGTTCAGTGGAAAGAATACTGTTCTTGGAGCCAGAAGTTCTGAGTTTCACTCCATATTCCAGCATTACAAACTACGTGCCTCTAAGCTTTAGTTTCCTCATCTACAAAATAAGGATCCTTTCTTTCCCTACCTCCAAGGAAAATGCTTTGTTTCAAATTCTATGGGAATGCAAGTTATTATAGATGTAAATTTCTGTCTGATAAGTATCTTAAGATAAGTACAGACAAAGCCCCATAAGTATTCAGAGGAGGAGAGACTTGTTTTGGCTGGGAGAAATCTGAGATTTCATGGAGGGGATGACATTTGAGCAGGGTGGTAAGGTGGTAAGGATCCCATCTTCTCTCTTTTGTCTCATAACTTATGATGGATGAGGATTGATGGGGGAGAGGAAAACGTCATACACCTCCATTTTCCTGCTGTGTTCATGTACCCCAAACTCTACCTCAGGTCTGCCACTCTAGCTCCTGCTTGGGGTCTTTGAGCTTCTGATCAGTAAGATTTCACAAGTCTCTTACCCCAAACCCATGCTCATGTTACCCCACAATGGTCATACCAAAGCACCTCATAGAACAACATCTCTCCCCATTTCACCTCTACTTCTGAGGATAATAATCAAATTTACACTACCATCCCCGGAAAGGGCGTGCCAACCAACTATTGTCTGACTTCACTCGCCATCCGCCATCCCCGTGAATAACCTGATTACAACATGCCTCCCTGGCCATCTTCCCTTATATGTGTTATCTTCCCCTATTCAAATGTAAGCTCTTTGAGGACAAGGACCATCTTGCTTTTTCTGTTTGTATTCTCAGCTCCTAGCAATGCCTGAAATGGCAAATGAAAAGACTTTTTCATTCATTCACTCTTTTTTTCTTCCTTTATCCTTTCTTCTTTTTCTTCTTCCTTCCTTCCTTTCTTTCTTTTTTCTTTTTTCTTTCTTTTCTTCCTTCCCTCCTTCTTTCTTTTTTCCTGCTTCCTTCCTTTCTTCCTTTCTTTCTTTCTTTCTTTCTTTCTTTCTTTCTTTCTTTCTTTCTTCCTTCCTTCCTTCCTTCCTTCCTTCCTTTCTTTCTTTCTTTCTTTCTTTCTTTCTCAAATCAAACCAAACAGCTGAGATATCTTTAAATATGTTTGGAATCTAGACCTGGTGTTCTCAAACCAGGGTTGATATAGCACAATCTCAGATGACTTTTATCATGGATGCTACCTGAGACTGTGTTAGGAAGGTCTTATCAGCATAGACTTGCCTATATTAGTAGTCTGACCTGTAGCCATCAATGAGACAACAAGCAACAAGCATAGTGAAAGCACACAAGATGCCCAGAAAAAGAGAAATTCAAATGTGTATGTACATGCTCATGAACACACACACACACACACACACACACACACACACACACACACACGCACACACACACACACACACACACACGCACACACACACCCCTCACCTGAGTCTGATTCATTTTCCAAGAATCTTGTACCTAAAACCCCCACAGACCTCCCCTGTGGTCACCAATCTATTACCGTTGGTATTTTGTATCATACCTTTTTTCTCCTTTAATTCTCTACTATCCTCCAACCTCCTTCATCTTTGATAACAGGGTCCCCCAGCTGAGCTGGGAGCAGCTGGTTACTATTCTATTCCGTGCCATTGACTCAGCTCTCTGGCCACAACTTGGGTGCTGGATACTGGCAGCATTACTATCTTATGGTCCTTTATATCTCTGTTCCAGGGAAAGTAATTAATGCCACCTTCAAGTATGAAATACAAGGGATGGGTTGTATCTTCCATGTTTGTAGCGTATAGGTCATGCAGTGCTAGGTTTAGTTCCTTAACAAACTGGTGGGTGGGCCCAGAATGTCTATTGTCTAAAGTCCAGGATGGTCTGCATATGGGGAGGAGTGTGTGTGTGTGTGTGTGTGTGTGTGTGTGTGTGTGCTCCTGAGAGAGAAAAAGAGAGAGAGAGAGAGAGAGAGACAGAGACAGAGACAGAGACAGAGACAGAGACAGAGACAGAGTGATCTTGTGTCTAAGGTCACACAGTTGGGCATCTGTTATCATTGATTTCCCTGTAGCCTTTCTTAAAGCTAGGTAGCACAGTGGATAGAGCACTAGAGTTGGAGTCAGAAAGACCTGAGCAAGTCACTTGACCTCTCTCAGACTCAGTTTCCTCACCTGTAAAATGGGGATAATAGCACCCACTTCACAGGGTTGTTGTAAGAATCAAATGAGATAACATATGTAAAGTGCTTTGCAAACCTTAATATGCCGTGTAAATTCCAGCTATTACTCTCCCCATGCACACATTAATGTTTGTCAGGGGGCCTGGTTCCCCCTCTCTAGTATTCCTAGATCACCAAGACTGGCATTCGTTGAGGTGCTAGCATATTCTCTGGCACCTAGGATCATAGATACAGAACAAGAAGGAAAGGTGGCATTTCCCCTGTTGGTTGAGAACAAACCCCAAACTTAAAAAAGATTTTTTGAAAGAATTTTATTAAGTCATTTGATAGAGGAAAGAGTCAGAAAAAGGTGTGGCTCCCTCTCAAGTCTCTGTGAGTTTTATATTGTATAGAGTTCAAACAAGGGTACAAGCTGAGTAGCTTGCTTGAGATATATGCCAGCAATTAAGTGTAAACATTCAATAAAATTTGGATGAAGTCAAAACAAAAGTGTTTTGAATGGACCCTAGATCTGGGTGGGGTTCAAGAATTCCTTGCAGAGACCTTCCTTCAGGATCTTTGAGGTCAACATGACCCGCTCCTCCAGTCAAGTAAAGCTAGGTTTAAGCCATACTAACAAATAATAAAATATTCTCCCCACCTCCAATTCTCACAGTAATAACTAGAATGACCCATCCTCATATGGGTAGGGTTGAGAGATGAGTATGAAGTATGGAAGATTTCAGATTGCCAAGAGAAGAGGGAAAAACAATGGTATGATTTGGCTCCCCCCTACTTTCTCTGATATCCTCCTTCATGCCAGACCTCTCTTTCTGCTCCTCTGAAGCAAATTCGGTCATGTCACAGCCACCATTCCTGCTGCCGTTAGTCTATGACCCCAAAGTTAAGAGATGAACAATATAACCTCGTCAGGGCCTTCCATTTAAATCTTCCCTTTTCCTGTTTTTCCACCTTCCTCCTTAGTCCCAGCTGCATTTAAAATATAGCAGCAGCTTATAGGGGCCATTCCAAATGGGATCCAACCATCTCCCTCCTCATTCTCCTCACTTTCTGGGATCATGACAATGATATCTGGCCGGGACACTGTACATTTCTCCTAAAGAGTTCAGAATCGATTTACACATATTTCCTTTGTCTTTTTAACAGTCATGGAGACAAAAAAAGGATGAGGTTAGTCTTCCTGTTTTACGGAAAAATGGAGGCCCCCAAAATGAAGCAATTTATGTGTCAGCCATGGTATGGATTCTAAGGTCACATGTAGTAATTTTGTACAAATGAGTCCTCAGAAATAAAGACAGGGGCCATACAAATGTTAGCCCTAGACTCTGCAGGAAATCTGGTTTCCAGCCATGTTTGAGCCCATTCACTTCTCTGTAATATAAGGCAGGGAAGACTAGCTGAAATCTAAGGTTCCTCCTGACTCTAATGTTTTGTGTTTTAAATAACCAGGGCCAGTGGGGGAGGGGAGAAGACTGGGGAGAAAGGAAGAAAATACACCTGTGAAATCACAGCCCAATTCTTTTTGTCAAAGTCTAGAACAAAAGCCCATTTCTGTTCAAGTCAGGAAAGTAGGGGATCATCAATAAATAAATAAACAAATTAATTAATTAATCTTGAGGCCCAAGAAAGTAAAGTGATTTGTCCAAGGTCATGCTGGTAGTAAATATTGGAGACAGAACGGAATCGAGGTCCTCTTATTCCAGAACCCTAATAGCAGAACCTCTTTCCATGGCACCGTGTTAGATGAGACCAAGAGCTCATCCTGAGGTGATGGACTAGTCAAAAGCCCAAGTCTAGGCAAGGAATTAGGTTTGAGGCACAAGAATCAGGCTTAAGAACTGGCCAGAGAAATCAGCAGGTAGATCTGGTTGATAGTAACTACCAGACATGGAAAGTTGAGCCCTTAGGTCTTTAAGCACATGTTGCTGAGAAACTCCTTTAAGAAGGCTCTCAGAGTTCATTTGACCAAACCCTGGGTGAGATGACTCATTGTGTTTCTCTGATAAGCATGCTGGAGGTAGAGATATCATTAGACTTCAGGGCTTCCCCCAATGAACTCTTCACATTCTCTACAGGGCAGATAACAGCCCAGTGAACTTTTCACATTCTCTACAGGGCAGATAACAGTCACAGCAACTACCACTTACTCCCTGTATGATCTTGATTAAGCTACTCGGCCTCTCTGAGTCAGTTTCCTGATATATAGAATAAAGGAGTTGGATAAGTTGGCTTCCATGGTCCCTTCTCCATCCAAATCTATGACCCTATGACCTTCAGATGTTTCCAGTTTTTCTGGTTCCAATTCATCATTACCCATAGAGCCAAACTTCCCATTCATATCAGTAAATCAACAAGTATTTATTAAGTACCTATTGTGTGTCAGGTGGGACAACTAAGTGACTCAGTGGATAGAGCACCAGGCCTGGAGTCAGGAAGACCTGAGTTCAAATCCAGCCTCATACACTTGCTAGCTGTGTGACTTCAGGCGAGTCACTTAGACTTGTTTGCCTCAGTTTCCTCACCTGTAAAATGAGCTGGAGAAGAAAATGGCAAACCATTCCAGTATCTTTGCCAAGAAAACCCCATATGACATCACAAAGAATTGGACACAACTCAAATGACTAAACCATATGTGTCAGGTACTGTGCTAGGCAACAGGGACACAGGTACAAAGAATGAAGCAATCCCTGCTCTCAGAGAGTTTACATTCTGATGGAGGAGACTGCAAGTACATATAAAAAATATATGCAGCATAAATATAAGGTTTATAAATTATACATAAATATATGCACATATACATGCATATATATATGTATACACATATATGTTAAATGTAAGGTAGTTTGGGAGGGCAGAAGGGAGTGCCTTCCAGAAAGGTTTCACTTTACTGATATATGTATGTATGCATGTATGTATATACACACATATACACGGTATATATATATAACATATGTATGTGTGTTTGTATGTGTATATACGTGTATTGTGCATAGATAGATGGTAATTAAAGTGAGGTAGTTTGGAGGGAGTACTTTGTGGGGAAGGGCCTTCCAGAAAGGCTTCACTTTACTCCAGCCTAGTCTAGAGGTGAGTCAAACTAGCAGTGTCCCAGAACACAGCACATGAAGGGGGTGAGCCAATGAAGAACATTGTACAATATAACTTTTTGGAGCATTGAATCAAACCAACGGTAGAAGATCCTGCTCTCCCTGGCTTTGGCAGGGTGGGGGGTTGCTTTTGTGAGTGGTCAAGTCACACGTGTTACAATGAAGGTGCAAAGCATCCCAGGAGATTAACAGCCACGACTTTTTTCAGACCTTTTTGGGGGTCCATTCGATGCCAGAAATCTTTCCCTTCCATCAGATCTAATCTACGTCTATGCAAGTCCCATCCATTGCTCCAAATCTAATCTCCCTTGTAATCCACCATGCTTCAGATATTTAAGACAGCTATTACGCTCCCCGACCCAGTATTTTCTTCTCTAGGCTAATTATTATCTTCAGTATTTTCAATCAATTCTTTTTGGGTGTGGGCGCGTGGTAATTGGGGTTAAGTAACTTGCCCAGGGTCACACAGCTAGTGTCTGAGGTCGTATTTGAACTCAGGTCCTCTTGACTCCACTGTGCCACCTAGCTGCCCTTTGATCAATTCTTAAATAAAATCTCACCCCACCCTTTCTTCCTTTCAAAGAGTAAATAAACGGACCTTGAGGGACACAACTAATTTCCATAAGGACCAGAAAGGTGAATCACAAAACTTGAGGGCTTAATCTGGATGCACGTATTTCACAGACCAGGGAAAGGAGAAACTAAGGAGGGAGTAGAGACTTGTCCAGGGGCGTATAATCAATGGGGAGGCGAACTAAGGCTGAACACCAGGTCTCCTCACTATTTCTTGTCCTCGTTTGTTTATTTGACCAATGGCATTATGGGTGATGTCTTGACTTGCTTGTGAATTGCATTTAAGTGAGGCGGAGCTTCACAAAATCATTCTAGCCCACAGCAAATTGCGAGGTGGGAGCTTTCCTTGTCCCCCTTGGTCCTGTCTTTTAGTAAGAAAGGAGCCAGAGCACCAGCTGCTTACTACTCTGGGGAGAAACAAGACTTCAAGAGGTCTCTCTTCCTCTTTCAGGAATCTGGACTCCCTCCATTTCTCTAACTATAGGAGCCAGTCCTTTGGCTTTCCTGAACTCCAGGAGTTCTCCCAGCTCTGATATTCCAGGTTTTAAGGTTTCTTCCTGCTCTAACCCTGTGTACATCTGCTGATAACAGGGTCAAATGGTCCATGTAGTGCCCACTGTTGGAAGACATAGGTGATTACACAGAGTAGGTAGGTAGTACCAGCGATGGATCATGGAGGGGACACATAGGGTCGCCGATTATCCTATGCAAGTTTTCAAGGGATTCCTTCCTCTTCCTGGGCTTCACTTTCCCTATCTCTAAAATGGGGAGAGTCCTTTTAAATGATGTCCAAGGGTCTTTGAAGCTCTGAAGTTCTGTGAATGGACAAAACCCCAGCCCATGAAGGGGACAGAAGGAAGAAGAGGCAATAAATCCATGGAGAGCTTCCCAGGTTGGGCAGGGTTAGTTTCCTAAAGGATGCAAATATGTATATACCTCATTGTCTTCTTCATAAGCTTTATTCATTCCAGCTTCTAAGACTTGGTCACCCTCTTCTCCCCAGCTGGGCTGGCTTCCCAGCTCCTCCTCACCTGCCCACTAAGTCTACCCATTCTTCAAAGCTCAAGTCTCCCCCACCTCCCAAACACTCCCCGAATTCCAAATAGGAGGGACAGCACAGTAACAACGTGTCAGGGAAAGAGTCCTGGATTGGGAGTTGGAAGTCCTTGGGGCCACAAGGGGCTGCAGTTCACATAAGGTGTAGAAAGTATTTTGCAAACTTTAAAGCACTTTTTAAGTGATCATTGTTGTTAGGCAGCACCCAATACAGTGCTTGGCACATGGTAGGCATAAATACTTGGTTTTAAACTATTAACGATTTTTGTTACTATCGTTTATTAGCTCTGTGACTCTAGACAAATGACTTCCCCTTTAAACATCAGTGCCTTTATCCATAAAATGGGTACAACTCTGCTTTCCCTGTCCTGTCCTCACTTCAGCTACAAGAGAATGTTCTGCTGCCTCCCTGTGGCCAGCCAGGAGCTCCAAAAAGCTGCTCTCTTCCCAGAATGAGCAAGACCTTCTTTCCTTCCATCCTTCTTTCCTCCCTTCCTTCCTTCCTTCCTTCCTTCCTTCCTTCCTTCCTTCCTTCCTTCCTTCATCCCTCCCTTCCTTCCTTTCTTCCTTCCTTCCTTCCTTCCTTCCTTCCTTCCTTCCTACCTTACTTTCTTTCTTTCTTCCTTCCTTCCTTCCTTCCTTCCTTGCTTTCTTTCTTTTTTTCTTGCTTTCTTTCTTTCTTTCTTCCTTCCTTCCTTCCTTCCTTTCTTTACTTCTTTCTTTCCTTCTTTCTTCCTTCCTTTCTTTTTTTCTTTCTTTCTTTCTTTCTTTCTTTCTTTCTTCCTTCCTTCCTTCCTTTCTTACTTCTTTCTTTCTTTATTTCTTCCTTTTTTCTTTCTTCCTTTTCTTCCTCTTCTTCCTTCCTTCTTCCTTCCTTTCATTCTTTCTTCCTTCCTTTCTTACTTTCTTCCTCTCTTTCTTTCTTTCTATTTTTTTTTCAAACCTAAAACCAGAACAGCCTGGGAAAGACCTGATAGGAGGTGAACTGGCCTAGAGGATTTTCAGAGGCCCTGCTAAATAGGAAGCTACCATTTCCCAAACTAGCAACCCTGGTCCAGAGAGTGAGTGTTTCTTAACCACAGAACCTTTGGCTTGGATGTGGCATGAGAGTCACCATGGTCAGCTCTTGGGCTCATTTTCTGACCTCTCTCTATTCTCCAGAGGTAGGGTCATATTTTCATGCTGGGTAGCTCCAGGCCAGTCATCTCAAAGACACTGGAGAACATTTGGATTTTCTGTCTCCACACTCAGCCTTGTTTTCATGGACCACCCATACTGAGTCACACTCAACTCTCCCAGCCATACTGGCTTGGTTCAGTTTCATGGAAAGTTACAGGGAAATTCTCCCTATAAAATTGCATGGAAAGTTACATAATTTCACTGTGGGAAAACTACAACCCTCAGGAAGACATTGCTTGGCAACATCACTACCCAGGGCACTGCCTGCCTGATATTCTCCTGTCCTAAGCTGCCACACTCCCAGGTGAGCCAGCTCTCAAAGCACCCTGGGTGAATTGGAGAACTTTCTTCCCATTTCACAGAAGAGAAAGGTGAGATGTCATAGAAAGTAGACTTGGGAATTATCTGCCTTTCAGTCAGATCTTCCCATTTGTCCTACCAGGCTAAACTGTTCTTGGAAAACTTTACCAAGTGATTCTTATCTTAGTGGTTTCCAAAAGAATTCAAGGCTGCTTATAATCCTTTATTAATAATCCTGGGAGTACAGAGTGGCAGCTGGTATAATGAGTTAAAGTCTTATTTCCAATACATCCTGGCTGTGTGGTCTCAGGCAAATCACTTAAGCTCTCAGTTTCCTGGGCAATTCTCTAAGACTGGAAAATAAAGACCATGTGTTAATCTACCTACATTGGTAGGGAGAGTTTCTCATTGAGAGATTCTTATGTCAATGAAATCACAGGTCTGGAGAAAGAGAGAGAGAGAGAGAGAGAGAGAGAGAGAGAGAGAGAGAAAGAAGGAAAGAAAGAAAGAGAGAGAGAGAGAAAGAAAGAAAGAAAGAAAGAAAAAGAAAGGAAGGAAGGAAGGAAGGAAGAAAGGAAGGAAGGAAGGAAGGAAGGAGGGAGGGAGGGAAAAAGGAAGGAAAAGGAAGAGAGAAGAGAAAGAAGGAAGGAAGAAGGAAAAAAAAAGTGGAAAGAAGGCAGAAAGATAGAAGCAAGCAAGAAAGAAAGCTCTGTGCTCTACAGCTTTGAGCCGTTTCAACCTCATTGATTCATTTGATCATCACAATGACTCTGTGAGATGGATAAAGAAGCTATTTTATTTCCATTTTTCAAATGAAGAAAGTGAGGCTCAGCCTTGCCCAGGTAGACTTGCCTATTGTCACACACATCATCAATGGCAGATCCAAATTTGAACTCAAGATTTCAGACTCTAGATCCAGTGATCTTTCCACTCCTGCTATAACATCATCATTGAAATCAAATGAGACACTCTAACCCCTGCATGCCCTCGGGGCCATGTAGTGGCAGTAGAAGAGCCTTGGCAGGAATTAATAGGAGGACCTGGGTTTTAGTCCCTGTTTTTTCAGGACCTGATAAGCTCAGTGAGGGATGAGACTCGATGTTCTTTGAAGTTCATCCAGCATTCTATGATTTTGAAACAATGAAAGTCTCAAAATCCTATCACATCTGTTTCTATGGTGGAATCCATGGACTCATGGTGATCCATGGGAGCACCAGCCTGCTTCCCATTCCACCCAAGCTGGAGATGAAAGATGATAATTATCTAAACCTTGGTGTGTGAATCTAAACTTGGCATCTTTAAACATTGCTTAGCGCTGACCACAGGTCCTCTGGCTCAGTCTTAGAGGAAGGGGTGGGGGGGCATGCATCAACTGATGAGAACCAAGGCTATAATTTCCTTGGAAATTTAAGGGCCCAAAGCTTCCAAACAACCTCTAAATTGGGGATTGGGGTCCCTCACACAAAGTTTTTTTTTAATTTTTTTTTCAATGAACTAAGAATCTAATTTCTTCTTCATCTTACCTTACCTCCTCCCCATTGGAAAAAGAAAAAGGAAATGTTGTAGCGAATATACTGAGTCAAATCAAATTCTTCCATTGGCCGTATGTCTTGCTGTGCACTCTGTGTCCATCACCTCTCTGTCAGGAGATAGGTAGTATGCTTTACTATCCAGTTTCTGGAATCATGATGGCTCATTGCATTGATCAGAGTTCTTATGTCTTCCAAAATTGTTTGTCTTCCCAATGTTGTTACTGTTTAAATCCTTCTGTTTCTTCTCACTTCACCCTGCATCAGTTCATACAAGCCTTCCCAGGTTTCTCTGGAATCATCCATTTTGTCATTTCTTATTGGACAGTCACTCCTAAATAGGTGGATACCCTCTTAGTTTCCAGGGTTTTGCTACTATAAAAAAGTTTCCATAAATATTTTTGTACATATGGGTTATTTTCCTCTTTCTGTGATTTGTGGAGTATAGTCCAGATAGTTGCATTCCCAGTTTAGTAACTTTGGGGGCATACTTCTCATCCCTCATATATACTCCAGATAGCCTCCTGAGTCCCCACCCCAGGCACAGAGAAAAGCTGGAAGCTCAGACCCAGCACTCCAGTCTCCCCTTTGGCTACAAATGTGTCCCTGCTCGTTGGACTCCAAACCCCTCTAGGATGCTCCCACGCAGCCCTTTCCACAGACGTCCCTCTACTTATAATTCTGTTTTTCTTTTATTGTTGTTTATTGTTCAGTCGTTTCAGTCATTTGACTTTTTGTGACCCCATTTGTGGTTTTCTTAGCAAAGATACGGGAGTTGTTTGCCATTTCCTTCTCCAGCTCATTTTACAGATGAGGAAACTGAGGCAAACAGGGTGAAGTGACTTGCCCAAGGTCACACAGCTAAGTATCTGAGGCCAGATTTAATTCAGGAAGATGAGTCTTTCTCACTCCTGGCCTGACACTCTACGCACTATGGCGCCACCTAGCGCTCTTTTCCTTCATTTCAATCCTTCAAAGGAATGCTTGGTGATGAAGCCCCGAAGGAGACCTCAGACTTTTTAGCTGTGAGCAGTACCAAGCTGCGCTCATCCCTGAGGCGTGTATTGTGCCAGGCTTGTGAACTTGAGATTGCGAACATGGAATGGCATCTTTTAAAAATGCATTTGTTGCTAGGGAGGCTAGTAAGCGTATGAAGTCAAATTTGAACTCTGATCTTGCTTGTCCAGGAGTCTGCACCACCTCTGCTGCACAGCATCTGCTACACCCCCGAGCTGCCTCAAATTAGTCACAAGGAATCAATGTCTGGGTCTCAATGACTCTTGAAACAAATGGCAGTGTTACTACTTTTCAGGCGTTGCTACAATCAGTTTTGTTTTCTAGAGAGTTTTTCAAGTATTTGTATTTATGTATAAAGATTTGTGTGTAAAGCGTCTTTATAAACTTTGAAGCATTGTCTAAATTCATTATCAACAAGTTCCTTAACTTTATCAACCTCAGTTTCCTTACCTGTAAAAGGCGATTAATAATAGCACCTACCTCACAGAGTAGGCAGCTGGGTGGTGCAGTGGATAGAGCACTGACCCTGGAGTCATGGGAACCTAAGTTCAAAATCTGTCCTCAGATACTTACTAGCTGGGTGACCCTGGGCAAGCCAACCCTGTTTGCCTCAGTTCCTCATTTGTAAAATGATCTGGAGAAGGAATGGCAAACCACTCCAGCATCTTTCCCAAGAAAACCCTAAATGGGGTCATGAAGAGTTGAACATGAGTGAAATCACTCAACTACACCACCACCACTACAAATGAGATGACACATACAAAGGGTGTTACAAGCCTTAAAGCTCTATGTAAATGTGAGCTGTTATTATTATTTGGTCCTTTCCAGTTCTGATCTCCTGTGAACCTTTCAGCATTCGGTGGTCGCCCAGATTGGCAGGTTGCAGGGACGAGTGATGCAGCCTGGGGACCTTAGAGATCTGGTCTTGCCTGATGCCTCAGAAGTCAAGATGATGGTCAAAATCAGCTGGTGTGCCTGGAAGTTGGGTCTGCTGGCTCCCTTAAGTCACCAAACACAGGGAGAGACAAAGCAAGCTTTCGCTCTCCCGAGAGAAGCAAGCTTTCAGCCTTGCCTTTCCCACAGCAATTATCACACTCTAGCCCCCAGTGGCGGAAAGCTGGGAGTTGAAGGAGTCCCTCTCTGGAGAGTTCCAGAGATGGAGGGGTGCTTAGTCTCTAAAGTTCCCTAAGTCCCTGGGGTTATGGAAGAAAGCCATAAGAAAGAGCGGGCAGCAATTTTCTCCCTGAGAAAAGCAGAGCTGTCTCTTCCTCAGAGACTTGCAGGAAATGAGCCAGCCCCTCTTGTCTGGCATCCCATCATAGGGTCGCTCTGGCCCCAGGATCAGGAACTTCTGGAACAGCATCCCACCAAGGGTTGTTGTTGTTGGAAAGTGCTAGTCTTTTGGAGGTTGGAATAAGGAATAGAGTTGGGGGGCAGCGGGGGGGGGTGGTGCTGTGACATTATTGGAATAAGAAAGAAACAAGCATTTATCTAGCACCTATTCTCATTTGACCCTCAAAACAACCTTGTGAGATAGGTGCTATTATTCTCCCCATTTCACAGTTGAAGAAACTGAGGCTGCTAGAAATTAAGTGACTTTCCCAAGGTCACGCAGCTAGTATCTGAGGTCGGATTTGAACCCAGGTATTCCTAAACTCCAGGTTCTATCTACTGCACCATCCTGCTACCTTTTCTTTAGTCATTTTCACTTCCTATTTATATGTAAAAAAAGAGATCAGTGTCTGGCCACAGAGGCAGAAAGCTCTGGTTCCAGATCCTGCCTCCGACACAGACCATCTCGTTGACTGACCACTGATTGGTTGACCATGAGCTCTGCGACCCTGGGCAGGTCACAACCCCTCGGAGCCCCAGGCAGTTCTCTTAGGCTTTAGGTTACTGGTCCACTTGCCAGGTCTGCATGGGTAGAAAGTTTCCACACCAATAAAAACCTCAGGTACAGAATGCTCCCTAACCCTCTCTCCCCCTAAAAAAAACGTCCCAAGATGCAACTAGCAAGCCCAACCAGATGTTTCATGTCCATGGGAACCAAGTCCTAGTGGGACCTCCTGGAGTTGACCTGCCCCAAGGAAGTCTTCCTCCCTCACCCCACTCCCCAAACTCCCCCGAGAGGCCTGTGGTGGCCTCTGGCAGCTGGACTCTGTTTGTGAGGTGTCGGGGTAAACTTGAATCATGTGTGATGGTTCTCTGTCTTCCTTCCCACGTTGGGAAAGAGGGAGGAGAAACATGCAGGACTTCAGCAATATTAGCAGAGCACCAAAAGACTCCTGCTGTCATAGGCTCTGAGATTGAGAACCACAAGGAACCTTAGAGGCCCTGGATTCTAGCCCTCTCATTCTAGAGATGAGGAAACAGGTCCAGAAAGGCCAAATTACTTGTCTAGGGTTACAGAGTTAGTTATTGTCAGAGGCAAGATTTGAACTGATGTCTTTAAGTCCAGTAAGGCAGCTAGGTAGCACCATAGTGTACAGAGCTGCAGGCCTGGAGTCAGGAAGACTCATTTTCCCGAGTTTAAATATGGCCTCAGACACTTACTAGCTGTGTGACCTTGGGCAAGTCACTTCACCCTGTTTGCCTCAGTTTCCTCATCTGTAAAATGAGTTGGAGAAGGAAATGGCAAACCACTCAAGTATCTTTGCCAAGAAAAGCCCAAATGGGTCACAAAGAGTCAGACACGATTGAAATGACTGAACCACCACTACAAATGACAACTTTCAAATCTGATGCCCTATCTACCAGGCAATCCTGCCTGACTGAGAATGATCGTGAGGCATTTATTAAGCACCTTCTATGTATCAGGCAAAATGCTTTACACATATCATCTCATCTGATGCTCACAACAGCTCTGGGAGATAGGTGCTATTGTTATCACTATGTTAGGCAACTGAGGCAGACAGAGGTTGAGTGACTTGCCCAAGGCTACACAGCTACTAAGTGTGTGAGGTTGGATTTGAGTTAGTGTTCCTGACTCTAGGCCCTGTTCTCTATCCACTATACCAGCTAGCTGCCTAAGGTTAAGGAGAATGAGTTAAGAAACTTAATCCAGCTTTCCCACATAGGCTAACCCCCTGAATCAGTTTGGGATTGTTTTAGGGTTAAAGATGTCACTCCTTTTTAAAATCCCAATCTTTTTTTTAATTTAATTTTTTTTTATTTATTTGAAGTTATACATGTACAATCACGTTAAACATATTTCCTCATTAGTCAGGTTATTTTCAACATTCGCTTTTATAAGATTTTGAGTTCTAAATTTCTCCCCCTCCCCCCTCCCCAAGACAGCAAGCAATCTGATACAGGCTATACATGTACAATCATATTACACATATTTCCACATTAGTCATGTTGTGAAAGAAGAATCAGAATGAAAGGGAAAAGCCACAAGAAAGAAAAAACAAAAAAAAGAAAAGAAATCTGCTTTGATCTGCGTTCAGACTCCATAGTTATTTCTCTGTATGTGGGTAGCATTTTTCGTCGTGAGTCCCCCAGAATTGTCTTAGATCCTTATATTGCAGAGAACAGCTAAGTCTAGCAAAGCTGGCCTTCACACCATGTTGCTGTTACTGTGTACAATGTTCTCCTGGATCTGCTCACTTTATTCAGCATCAGTTCATGTAGGTTAAGAATGTCACTCCTATTGCCTAGAGAGAATGATGACTGTTGGAATACAGATGTAAAGCTGCAGTGGACATACCTCAGAGGCCTTCTAGTCCAGCCCCTTTATTAAAAAATTATTAATATTTTTTCAGCTTATTAATACGGTATTTATTTGTCTTCCCCTCTGTCAAACCCTGAGCCCATGGCTTTCCCCAGGGCTGCCTGGTAAGATGGAGGGGCAGGGGGATACACCGGCTGAAAGAGACATGTTAGGACCAGGAGGACAAGGAGGAACATTCAGAAAGGTTGGGGGACAGAAATGGCTCCATCATATGATGAAGAGGATGAGGAAGGCCACCATCAGGCAAAAGAGCCCCATGGCCTCAGACAGGGCAAAGCCCAGGATGGCGTAGGAAAAGAGGTGTTGCTTCAGGGAAGGGATCCTGGCATAACCAATGATGAGACTTCCAAGCATAGTTCCAATCCCAGTTCCAGAGCCGGCCACCCCCGCAGTGGCAGCCCCAGCCCCAATGAACTTTGCTGCTGTGTCAATGTCCCTTGAGACGGCGCTAGTTTGGAAACCACATATGGGGATAAGTGAGGTCAAGGGACCTGAAGCTGCCAAAATGCTGAGGTTCTTATCTGTCTGAACCTCTGGCCATCTCAGTACCACTGCAGTTAACGGTGTACTCAGCAGCTGAGAGCTGCTCCTCACAAGGGCAGAGGTAGAGATGAACTGGGCGCAGGTGTACATTCTCAGTGGGTGAGGGGCAAAGCTGAAGAGCTGCCGGCAGAGCAGAGGAGACAGAGAGGGGGAGGGGCAATTTATTAATATTTTTGACATCACCTTAATTTCCAAATATATTCATTCTTCCCTTGCCCCTACCCATCAAGCCACTCCCTGCTACAGTGAGTAGAAAAGAGAGAGGGAAAGAAAGCAATTTAGCAAAACCAACGAATGCCTCAAGTGTGTCTGACAGTATCAGTAATATCCATACCCAGAGTCCCCCACCTCCCTGCTCACTTGCAAAAAAGAGAGATTCATTTCCTCAACTTTCCTGGGGTAATCTTTAACTACATCATCCCACAGGGAAATTGTAGATGGACAGTGATGGATTTGGATTCAGGAAGACTCAAGTTTAAATTTGACCTTAAACATTTCTTAGCTGGGTGACCTTGGGCAAGTCATTTGTCCTGCCTGCCTCAGTTTCCTCATCTGTAAAGTGAGGATAATAATAGCACCTACCTCCTAGGGTAGTTGTGAGGATAAAATGACATAATATATGAGGAGGGATATATTAATGTTAGTTATTGTCATCATCATCGTCATTATTAGCTGCCAACAAAGAAAGCAAGGCTTGTAACATTTAAGGGAGTTGCCATCTCGAAAGCTCCAGTTTATATGCCCAAAGGGCTATAAAACTGTGCATACCCTTTGATCCAACAAGACCACTACTGTGTCTGTATCCCAAAGAGATCAAAGAAAAGGGAAAATGAGCCATATGTACAAAAATACTTATAGCAGCTCTTGTTGTGGTGGCCAAGAGTTGGAAATTGTGGGGATGCCCATCAATCAGGGAATGGCTGAACAAGTTGTGGTATATGACTGTAGTGGAATATACTATGTGCTATAAGAAATGACAAGGGAGATGGCTTCAGTAAAAACTTGGGAAGATCTCTACAAGCTGAATGAAGCGAGCAGGACCAGGAGAACACTGTACACAATGATAGCAACATTGTACGATGATCAGCTGTGAATGACTTAGCTACTCTGATCAGGATGAAGATCCAAGACAATTCCGAAGGACACATGATAGAAAAAGCTCTCTGCTTCCAGAGAGAGAACTGATGAACTGAGGATAGATTGAAGCAAAAATTTTTATTTTATTTTTCTTCCTTTTTTTCAACATGGCTAATATGGAAATGGGCTTTGCATGACTTCACGTGTATAACCAGCATCATATTGCTTGCCTTCTTAATGGGTGAGGGAGAGACTGGAGGGACGGAGAGATTTTGGAACTCAGAACTAGAAAAAAATGTTAAAAATTAATAATAAAAATAAAGTCTCAGTTCATGAGATAACTCATGAGAGGTCTTCTAGTCCAGAGCTTCATAAACTGTGGGTTGCAACCACAGTTTAAGAAGTTCTGTTGGGGTCAAGAGTGGAAAAAGTTTAAGAAGCCTCATCCAGATTAAATCTAGCTACCTATGGACCCAAATCCTGCTTTCTACCCGATATTGGAGCAGGTGTCAAGCCATTTAGTCTCTGAGCAAGTTGTTGCCTGCTAATTACCAATTACTAGCTGTTATACTGACTTTCCCCTCTGATGGTCAGAGAAGTTATGGGACTTGCCCAAGGTCATACAGAGAATTAGCATCACAGGTAGGATTTGAACCCAGGTCCTCTGAGCCCAAGCCAGTGCTTATTCCACTGTGCCATACTGTCCTATAATCCAGTAAAGGGTTCTGCTTTGTCCAGATCCTTTGTTGCCCAAGACCATATGGATGTCTTAATGGACTGCCTTAGCCAGGATACTCCACTTGAATAGTATAACTCCCTTGAAATTCATTATGTTTACAAACCACCAGACCACCGGAGGGGCAGGAGTGAAAATCCAGAGGCTCACAGTTCTGCAGAATTCAGGGATGTCCAGAGAGAACATCGAGGACACCTTGGGATGGCCATGCCTGCAAGAGTCAGCCACTTTTCACTTCAGAGACACCTGCCCCCACAGGGGAATTGGGGTCTTGCAAGGCAGAAAGAACTCAGAGTGTTTGCGAGACACGAGCAGGAGGAGAAGGAGGAGGAGGAGGAAAAGGAGGAGGAGGAAGAGGAGAGGGAGGAGGAGAAAGGGAGAATGACAATCTGAGGGGGATGAGTGAGAATGAGAAGTAAGGATACTCTCATGATCTTCCTGTCCTCTGACCTCATTTGGCACTTTGTACCACTGTGCTGGCCTGGCCTGGCCTAGTTTATCCTAGGCAAGTCTAGTTTATCTATTCTGTGCCATCCTATGCTATCCTATGCTATGCTATGCTATCCTATCTACGCTATCTTATCTCTTCTCATCCTGTCCTATGCCATCTTATGCCATCTTGTGCCATGTTACCCTATCAGATCCCATGCCACGCTATCCTATTCTATCCTATCCTATGCCATGCTATGCTAGGTTATACAATCCTGTGCTATGCCATTCTATACTATCCTGTTACCCCATCCTATCCTTTCCTATTCTGAATTATGGTTGCTGTACCGTACTATATACTGGTGAATGTGTCAAAGGCAGCCAATGAGTATCTGCATGCTCAACTAAAAAGACCTACGTTTCCAAGCTTCTCGCTTACTGGAGAGAAGTGATAAACTCTAGGTACAGAATGAGATGTGCATTTGCAGATATCACCAATCAAGTACAAATTTGTTTTGTTTGACTATAATCACTTATTATAATGGATGGCTTTTATTGGAGGAAGATAATGCATAGAAAAGAAGAAAAAATGAAACCCAAAAGAGCAACCATAATACACAATGAGAGCAGTAGTGACATCAGAGCGGGGCACAGACAAGAGGAGTACACTCTTGGTATGAGGGTGTTAAAGCTGACGTATAACTCTTTAAAAATAAACTGTACATTGTGGATTTGGGGTTTTATATACAATCATTTGTATGTTCACATTTCTCACAGAGTTTTGAGGACCAAATGAGATATAAATGTAAATCTCTTTGCAAACCTTAAATCACTGTATAAACACTATTATTTTTTAAACTAATTAATTAATTAATTAATTTTTCATTTTCAACATTAACTTCCATAAGCTTTTGAGTTTTAAATTTTCTCCACCTCCTTCCTCTCCCCCCTTCCCAAGATGGTGTGCAATCTGATATAAGCTCTGCATATACATTCTTATTAAATATATTTTCACATTAGTCATGTAAAGAAGAATTAGAATGAATGGGAGGAACCATGAGAAAGAAAAAACAAAACAAAAAAAGAAAGCATAAATAGTATGCTTCAATCTGTATTTAGACTCCATAGTTCTTTTCTGGATGTGGGTAGCATTTTCCATCATGAGTCTTTTGGAGTTGTCTTAGATCCTTGCATTGCTGAGAAGAGCTAAATCTATCGAAGTTAGTCATCGCACAATGTGGCTGTTACTGTGTACAATGTTTTCTTGGTTCTGCTCACTTCACTCAGCATCAGCTCATAGAGATCTTCCCAGGTTTTTCTGAAATCTGCCTGTTTGTCATTTCTTATAGCACAATATTATTCCATTACATTTATATACCACAACTTGTTCAGCCATTCCCCAACTGATGGGCATTCCCTTGATTTCCAATTCTTTGCTACTACAAAAAGAGCCACTATAAATATTTTTGTGTGGGGGACCTTTTCTCGTTTGTATGATGTCTTTGAGATACCACCCCAGAGGTGGTACTGATGGATCACAGGAATGCTAACTATTATCGTGGCTATTGTTATTATGCGGGTTTGTCATGTGGCTCAGACGAGGTAATGTATGTAAAGTTACAAACCTTGAAATACTATACAAATGTGCATGATTGCATAACTACATCCTCCCTGTTAGACCATGAGATCTGTGAAGGCAGAAGAGCACATCTTCTTTACCTCTGTATTTTCCCTAGAACCCCCTAGCAAAGTATTCTGTATATAAAAGGATATGATAAATAATTGTTGAATTAGTAATGGCAATTAAAAAATGAAAGATCACATGGTATAGAGAATGTAGAGCTGCCCTAAGAGCCAGAAAGACTTGAGTTCAAATATTGCCTTTAACACATAATGATTGTGGCCTTCAACAAATCACTTAATATCTTCTCAGTGTTCTAGGCAACCTTCTCAGACTGTAAGTAGAAGAAAAGATATGGATTTGCATTGGCAGAAGGACTCCTATCATCCCTTTATCAATGAATCACAGGTTCAGTCCCTATTCCTAACAACAATAATAACCTATTTGTGTTACACTTTTTGGCTTACAAAACATTTTCTCCATTATAACCTTGAAAGGTAGATAGTGTAAGCAGTATTGCCATTTTCCAGGTAAAGAAACTGAGACTCAGACAAATTAAGTGATTTGTCCAAGATTCTGAAGCTAGGGATCCAAACCTGATTCTCCAGATTCCAGATCCTGGATAGATGGATGGATGAATGGATGGATGGATGAATGGATGAATGGATGGATGGATGAATGGATGAATGGATGGATGGATGGATGAATGGATGGATGGATGGATGGATGGATGGATGGATGGATGGATGCTGCTATAAAAACGATATCAGAAAAAGGCAATGTTTACAATGAGAGGAAAAAAGTACATACTGTATCTAGGTGGCCTGTGAGCTACAACCTGAAGCCTACAGAACCCGGGACCATAGAATCATAGTAAATCTAATGGTCTCATTTTACAGGTGAGGACCTGACACCAAGAGAAGCTGGCAAGTGACTTGCCTAGGAGTGCATAGCTGGAATGATGTACTGGTGACAGGACAGTTGGAGACAGTCTCCTGTGAACACAAGCAAGATAATAAGATATCCTCCCCAGAGGAGAATCAGGTATTTTGTTCTGGGAAGGACAGAGGGAATAAGCATGGCCTGCATTCCTAATACCTTCCCAGTATGTTTGGGTGAGTTTTTTAAAAATTAAATTTATGTTTTCAATTAACAAAAATCCACTTTCTTTCCTCCTCCCCCCCCCCCCCAATGAAAAAGAAAGGAATACAAAACCTTTGTAATGAATATGCATGTTTTTGTTCAGTTGTTCCAGTTGTGTCCAACACTTTGTGATCCCTTTTGGGATTTTCTTGGCAAAGATACTGGAGCAGTTTGCCATTTCCTTTTCCAGCTCATTTTACAGGGGAGGAAACTGAGGCCAAAAGGGTTAAATGACTTACCCAGGCTCACACAGCTAGTCAGTGTCTGAGGCCAGATTTGAACTCAGAAAGATGAGAGCTCAGTGCTCTATCCACTGTGCCACCTAGCTGCCCATAAATGCGCACAGTCAAGCAAAATTAATTCCCACATTGGCCATGTCTCAAAAACATATGTTTTAATCTACATCCTAAATCCATCACCGCTCTTTTAGGAGGTAGGTAGCATGTTTCATCATGAATCCTCTGGAATTGTGGTTGGTTATTGCATCGGTCAGAGTTCTTTCAAAATTGTTTGTCAAAGTCTTTTGAAGTTGTTTATCTTTCCAATGTTGTTATCCCATAAATTGTTCTTCTGGTTCTTGTTTCATTCTGCATGAGTTCATATAAGTCTTCTCAGCTGTCTCTGAAACTGTTACTTTTGTTGTTTCTTACATCACAATAATATTCGACTATATCCACATACACCTATATGCTCAGCCATTCCCCAAATGATGGGCACCTTCATAGAATCTTGTTCTTTGCCACCACAAAAGAGCCACTATAAATATGTTTATACATATGAGTCTTTTTCCTCTTTCATCTCTTTGGGGTATAAACATATTAGTGCTATTGCTGGGTCCAACTAGATGACAACTTAATAAATCTAGGTGCAGATTATTCTCATTACTCATTAACCAGTCAGAGTTGATTTCCACCCTCAAGTAGAAACCCTTTTCCAATGGCTTTATAAGTATCGAAGGTTCCACAGGTTAGGTCTCTTTGCTCGCCGAGAGGAACAAATGAGCTTATTTTACTGATTATTTGCTAGCTGTAATAAATAAAATCAATTATAATTTACTCAGAAACTTTGTTTCTTGGAAATTTTCAGCCACCACAAAAGGTATTCTCTTCCTTGCTCCTCTGTTTATGATCACATCTTTCATGTCAAAGTCATGTACCCATTTAGAGCTTATCTTGTATGAAATTCTAGACTATACTTTCCCAACAGCTTTCCTGTTTTCCCAGTAGTTTTTTCAAATAGTATGTTCTTACCCCCTAATAGCTGGCATCTTTGGGTATATCAAAAACTAAGCTACCATGCTTATTTCACCCCTAAATGATGTGTACCTAATCTGTTCTACTAAGTAACTTCTCTATTTCTTTTCCAGTGGCAAATAATTTTGATGATTACCACTTTATAATATGGGGCAGCTAGGGGGTGCAGTGGATAAAGTGCCCTGCTCATCTTCCTGAGTTTAAATATGGTCTCAGACACTTACTAGTTGTATGACCCTGGGCAAGTCACTTAACCCTGTTTGCCCCAGTTTCCTTATCTGTGAAATGAGCCGGAGAAGGAAATGGCAAACCACTCCAATATCTTTGCCAAGAAAACCCCAAATGGGGTCACAAAGAGTCAGACACAATTGTGAAACAATAATAACCACAACACCTTATACTCCAGTTTGAGATCTGTCCCCTTCCTTCCCCACTTTTGCCCTCTTTCCCTTGAGATTCTTGACCCTTCATCTCTCCTCACGTTAGAAGCCATCTTTGCCACCATGCTTCAGCAGCCTTCTAACCTGGAAGATCCCTTTGTCCATGGGACCCCTTTCCTTTGATTGATCATCTCTTCTTAGAACCTCCTTGAAGGAAGGGACCCTCAGGCCAGCCATATTCACTACTTCATTCCTCTCTAGGCCCTGCTCCTAACTCTCTGAACTTTTCTGCCATCCTTCCCACCCATGTCCCCTCGATTTTTAGCTTCCTTTGTGTACTATCTTCCCTCATTAGACTATAAGCTCCTTGAGGGCAGGAGCTCTTTCACTTTTTGCTTCTATTTGTATCCCTAAAGCTTAGTGCAGTGCCTGGCACTTGTAAACACTTAATAAATATTTTTTGGCTTGACTCCAGAAGAATTTTGTCTATATTTTTTCTAGGTCTATAAAACAATCTTTTAAGAGTTTGACTGTAGAAGTTTATTTATGGCTTGTTCAATTTCCTTTTCTGAGGTTCTCTTTTATTTCTTGTTTTGATAATCTGGGCAGTTTATATTTTTGCAAATATTTATACATTTCATTTAGACTATCAGTTTCATTGATATATGTTAGCAAAATATTATCTAATAATTTCCTTCATTTCTTCTTGTATTATACATTACCTTTTTCATTTTTGATACTGCTATTTTGATTTACCTCTTTTTTTAAAAAAAATCAAATTAGTTAATAGTTTATTTGTTTTCCCAAAAAATCAGCTTCTTGTTTTATTTATTAATTTAATGGGGTTTTTTTACCTTCAATTTTGTTCATTTCTTCATTGATTTTCAGGATTTCTATTTCAGGGGAATTTTAATTGGGGAGGGTATAATTTGTTGGTTGTCTAGGTTTTGGGGTTACACGCTAATTTGTTGGTCTGTTCTTCCTCTCTTTTATTGATGAAAATGTTTAGAGATAAATTTTCTCCTAAGAACTATTCTGGCTGTATCCCAGAATTTTTGGTATTTTGTCTCATTGTCATTATTATCTTTAATGAAATTATATATTGTTTCTAGGATATGTTCTTTGACCTACCCTTTTTTTAGGATTAACTTACTTAATCTCCAATTCATTTTTAATCCTTTCTTCTGGGGCCCCTTTATTGAATATACTTTTATTTTACTATAGTTCATAAAAGATGTGTTTAACGTTTGTGTGACCTTTTCAGGGAAGCCTGGCTGACCCTGTATTATTGGTCAAAAACAAAAACAACAGGTCTTTAGGACATTCCAGTGTTTCAGTGAGACAGAAAAGTTTCCTGATGATAACTTTATAGCTAGAAAAGTCCCCAGGGATCATCCAGCCCAAACTCACTTTGGAAATGAGGAAACAGACCACACAGATAGATAGTAAGGGGCAGAGGCAGGGGCTCCCGTTCAGGTCCCCTGACTCCAAATCCAGAACTCATTTTGCTATACTAGGTGTCCTCAGAACAACAGCTTACATTCATATGGTGCCTTCCCTGCACCAACCCCTTAACTTGGACAATGCAAGTATTATTAAGACCATTTTACAGATGAAGAAACTGAGGTCCCGATGGGTCAAATGATTTGCCCAAAGTCACATAGTCAACAAGTATCAGACATGGGCCATGAAGCCAAGGAATCCTGTCTGTCAAACAGATAAATAATGGCTCCTCTCCCAGAGCAGGGAGCTTATCCAGGGCTCCTCCTCACTTGGTCCAGGAACAAGGAGCCTAGCCCTCTGGACACTGTGCCCATAACACTGAAACTAATCATTGATGAGGACTGAAACTTGGGAAAGAGGGACTTCCTGCTCAGCTTCTCGGGGTAGGACAAGGTGACCTCCTGGCTCCTTTCCATCACCAAGATTCTGGAGCTCTGTGAAAGATCAGAAACACCAGCTGGATCTGAAATGAGAGTGAAGCGAGTGAAAGTTTTTTGATTCTCTGATGATAATCATGAGGCTTTTTTGCTAAACAAGTGAGAGGCTAAGACAAAGTTCTTGCTATTCCTGAAGTCTTTGAAGACTGTCCCCTCCCCTGCAAAATGCCCTCTGCTCTATGATCCCTGCTTTTTTTTAAATCCACCGCTTCTATCAAAGCCCAGTTTACAGGGTGTCCCTTCAGGGATGACTTCCCCAGGAAGATATAAAGATATATTCTCTCTCTCTCTCTCTCTCTCTCTCTCTCTCTCTCTCTCTCTCTCTCTCTCTCTCTCTCTCTCTTCCTCCTCCTCCTCCTCCTCCTCCTCCTCCTTCTTCTTCTTCTTCTTCTTCTTCTTCTTCTTCGTCTTCTTCTTCCCCTCTCTACCTCTATCTCTCTTTTTCTGTCTCTCTTTCTCTCTCTCTGTCTCTCTCCTTTTACTCTCTACCTCTCTCTCTCTCTCTCTCTGACCTTCTCCATCTCTCTTTCTCTCTGTGTCTCTGTCTCTGTCTCTCTGTCTGCAACACCAATACCTATAGAAGCTTTATCTGTACCTCCATCCGGTTATTCAAGTCCAGTCTATTCCACAGATTCCATCATCTCTTCTCTACCTAGTTCCTAGTTTCCACTCCTGATCCAGGATGACCAGTTCTCTGGTTTCTTAAGGAAGAAATAGTTTCCCCAAGTTCTTCTCTATTCCTAGTCTGATGCTCCCTCCCCTAGCTCTGGTAGCAAGGATCCTCTGGTGTCTGGCTTCTTATGCTCCTCTTCTTCTCACCTGCCTTTCCTTGCCTCCTTTCGGCCTCCCACCCAGGTGCCCAGGTCCTGATTTTCCTCTACTATCTTAGCAGATAGCAGAACATTTAGTTCTCTGAACAAGCTCTTATCTGCTAATTACCAGTTACTAATTGCTTTGTTGGATTCCCTCTTTGAAGCTTCATCTGTGGAACAGATATAGATTAACACAGCCAGGTGACATCATAGGTGAAAAGCCAACATTGGATAAGTGTGCTTGGGGCCCAGATGTCACTGAGTATTCTGGGAGAAAGAAGGGGTGTGTGTGTGTGTGTGTGTGTGTGTGTGTGTGTGTGTGTGTGGCTTAGAGGAGCTGAACAGCAGGTGGGACTCAGGATCCTAAGTAGGAATCACTGAGAAGCTTGGACCAGTGGAAAGGCCTGGAAGCTCTGCTGTTGCGGGGAGGCTAAGGCTGGTAGATTGCTTGAGTTTGGGAGTTCTGAGCTGCAGCAGGGCTAAAGCTGATCGGGCCTGAACAAAGTCTGGCACCACTATGGGGAGTGACCCAGGGAAGCCACCAAGATGCCCAAGGAACTGGTCCAGGGTGGAAAAACCAAGCATGTTAAAGTTCTGGGATGATCTGTCCATATTGGGATGGGGCCCCAGAGTGGCCGATGTACTTCCAGCTCAAGTAAGATAGGAACACTCAATCTCAAAAACAAACAAACCAAAGCAGTGAAAAACCAGAGAATGTGGGTGGGGGTGTCCTGTGATGAATGAAAAGAACAGATGGGAAGGCCACTGTGGTTTTTTTCTCCGTCTCTCCCACTCTGAATCAGTTACTTAGTAGTCCTTCATACCACTTCCATGACTGTGTTCCTTGGCACTCCCATGTCCCCCAACCAGATATGTAATGGCCAGTTTGCACTGGCGAAAAGCTACAGCTCCTTCCATGATTTTTAAAAATAAATTTTATGGGTAACTTTTTATATCACCTTCATTTCTGAAAATATCCTTCCCCCTATGTGTTACCTGGCAAGCCATCCCTTGGAATAAAGAATAAAAAAGAAAGAGGAAAAACCAGTTCACCAAAATCGACCAAGACATCGGTAGAGTCTGATAATATATCCAACATCCCACATCTGTTATCTCCCACTCTTGAAAAGAAGGGTGCCTCCTTTTTTTCTTTTTAGATAGTATTTTCTCCAATTACATATAAAGACAGTTTTTTAACATTCATTTAAAAAATTGAGTTCCAAATTTTCTCTCTCTATCTCTTATCTCTCCCTCCCTAAGACAGCAAGCAATTTGACATAGGTTATATCTGTACAATCATGTAAAACATATTTCCATATTAGTCATGTTGTGAGAGAAGAAAATGACCAAAAGCAAAAAACATAGAAAAAAGAAAGCGAAAAATAGTCTGCTTCAATCTGCAGACAGATTCCATCAGTTGTTTCTCTGGATGTGGAGAGCATTCTCCATCATGAGTCTTTTGGAATGGTCTTGAATCATTGTATTGCTGAGAAGAGCTAAGTCGATCATAGTTGATCTTCATCCAATGTTGCTGTTGCTGTGTACAATGTTCTCCTGGTTCTGCTCATTTCATCTTGTATCAGTTCATGTAAGCCTTTCCAAGTTTTTCTGAAACCTGCCTGCTTGTCATTTCTTATAGCACAATAGTATTCCATTACATTCATATGCCACAATTTGTTCAGCCACTCCCCAGTTGGTGGACATCCCCCCAATTTCCAATTCTTTGGCATGACAAAAAGAGCTGCTATGAATATTTTTGTACATGGGTCACTTTCCCTTTTCTTTGATCTCTTTGGGATACAGAACTGGTAGTGATGTTGTTGGGACAAGGGGTATGCACAGTTTAATATCCCTTTAAGCATAACTCCAAATTGCTCTCCACGATGGTTGGATTAGTTCATAACTCCACCGACAGTACATTAGTGTCCAATTTTCCCATATCCTCTCCAACATTTATCATTTTTATAAGGGTTCCTTTTTGATTCACCAACACACGCCCCATACTTGATTACTGGTAATTATTTTTGTTGTTTTCAAAAAGGAAGATTAGGAAGGATTTATCTTTGAGGCAGAAGCTCTAGAGACATGTTAATTCCATTCAACAAGAATTTATTAAATGTCTACTATGCATCAGGCACTGTTAGACATTGGAGATACAAGACAAGAATAACACTTCTACTTCTCTCTTAGAGCTTATATTCTTTTGGGTATGCAGGGAGAGAGGAATGACAAAATGTACACAGATAATTCATTAAAATATGTAGAAAATAAGTACCAGGTAATTTGAGGAGACAGGGAGAACACTAATGATTAGACTACTCAGGAAG
This sequence comes from Trichosurus vulpecula, assembly GCF_011100635.1. Taxonomy (NCBI): domain Eukaryota; kingdom Metazoa; phylum Chordata; class Mammalia; order Diprotodontia; family Phalangeridae; genus Trichosurus; species Trichosurus vulpecula. The sequence goes on along the minus strand of NC_050578.1, from coordinate 227,446,906 downwards.
GGCTTCTTACAAAGGATACACTTGAGATGAGGCTTGATGGGAGCTAAGGGCTCCAAGAGGTGAGAAGGGAGAACATTTCAAGCAGGGGAACAGAAAATAGAAAATTCTTTGACTGAAACATAGATGAATGAGAGAGAATAATAGGAAAGAGAAATTGGAGTCAGATTGTGAAAGGCTCTAAATGTCAAACATGCCAATTCATGCCTGTAACTTCTGCCAAGATTCACCCCATCCTTCAGAGTCTAGCTCCTTTTATAATCTTCCCAGATCAGCCAGTCAACAAACATTTATTAAGCACTTACTATATATCAGGCACTGTGCTAAAAACTCTGTTCTCAGGATCTCACAGTCTAATGGGAGAGACAACATGCAAACAAATATGTACAAACAAGATAGATACAAGATTAATTGGAGACAATCTAGAGAGGGAGGCATGAAGATTAAGAAGGACTAGAAATGGCTTCTTGTAGATGGTGGGTGGATTTGCAGGGTTTGAAGGATGCCAGGAAGCCAAGAGACTGAGGTGGGAGGAGTTCTTAAGAGGGGGCTGAGTCATTGAAAAATCACAAAATCAGAAGATGGATTGCCTTGCGTGAGAAAGAGACCAGTATCACTATATAACAGTATGTTGGGGGGCAGGGAGAGGGACGATAAAGTTTAAGAAGAATAGAAAGTTAGAAAGAGACCAGATTATGAAAGGCTTTAAAAGCCAAGTAGAGCTTTTAAAAAAAATTTGGTCCTAGAGGTAATAGGGAGCCACTGGAGTTTAGTAAGTAGGGAGATAACAAGGTCAGACAAATTCTCCCCTTTTGCTTTAGGAAGATCAATATGACAGAACAGGTGAATAGAGGTTGGACTACAGAGCAGAGGAACTTGAAGAACAACCATCAGGCTATTATAATAGTCTAGGTGTGAAGGGACAAGAGCCTGCACCAGGATGTTGGCAGAGTCAGAGAAGAGAAGGGTACATATATGAGAGTCATTATGAAGGTAGAATTGACATTAGGTAGAATCCTAAAAATTGATGGCAAAAAATTGAAATCCTCATTAAGAGTTCTGGTCAGTCAGAGTCCAGTAAATCATGGCTTTATTTTCATCAACTTGTCCTTTATGAGAGGGGTACATATGTGAGAGACATTATGAAGGTAGAAGTAACAGGACTTCACAAGTGATTGAATATGGGAATTGAGGATGACATCTAGGCTGTGAGTCTGAGTGACTAGGAATATGGTGGTATCTTCTACTACAAGATGTCTATGAGCTATCCAGTTCAAGATAACCAATGGGCTGGAAACTGAGGGGATGCCCATCGATTGGGAAATGGCTGAACAAATTGTGGTATATGAATGTAATGGATTTCAGGAAAACCTCAGATGACTTGTATGAACTGATACAAAGTGAAGTGAGCAGAACCAGGAGAACATTGTACACAGTAACATCAACATTATGTAATGATCATCTATGACTGACTTATCTCTTCTCAGCAATACAATGATCCAAAGCAATTCCAAAAGACTTACGATGGAAAATTCTATCCACATCTGATGGAGTCTGAATGCAGATCTAAGCATACTGTTTTTACTTTCTTTGTTTTTTCCTTTTGTTCTCTTTCTTTTTCCACAATATGATTAATGTTGAAATATGTTTTATATGATTGCACATGTATCATCTATATGAGGTTATTTGTTATCTTGGGGAGGGAGAAGAGGAGGGAGGGAGAAAAAATTGGAACTCAAAATCTTATAGGAAAATGAATGTTAAAAATTATCTTTATATGTAATTAGAGAAAATAAAATACTATTTTAAAAAGATATCCAATTGGCAGCTGGAATGCAAGACTGAAGATCAGAAGAGAGGTTAGGGCTAGATAAATGTGAAAATCATTTGCACAAAGATGATAATTGAATCCATGGGAACTGGTGAGATCACCAAGTGCAATAATATAGAGGGAGGAGAAGAAGGTCTAAAACAGAGCTTTAGGAGCATTTGGTTTAAAAAAAACAGTGTTATCTTTTATCTTTATCTCACCTTTTCTGAATATGTCTGTTTCAAGATGTCCTATTAGCCATCAGAGATGCAAGTCTGAAGGCCAGGATAGAGGTTAAGTCTGGATAGTTAGATCTATGAATCATCATCTCTCTCCCTTTCTCTGAATTTCAATAGCAGTTTATCAGTACTGTTGCCCAGCCATTTCCAGCCTAATCCATTATGGACCCTGAACGAACCCCTTGACTAGATCCTATCTTCAGTGTCTAGTTTCCCACCCACCTGAATACTCTGAAAGAGCTTCAGCTGTGGACAGCTCCTGCCCTCAACAGCTATGAGTGTTTCTCCCATAGAAAGCAGTTGCGTTTGGGCAGCTGTACATGCCCTTCCTCTAGCTTGGGTGGCCTACGCATCTGGCCCCAGTGTCACATAATCACGGCACAGACCCAGGTCCCGGGGCCCCACTCACAGCGCACCACTCAGTCCTTCCATTTTCTTCTAGCCCATTTTCAGCAGCATTTTCCCACGAGCATGAAACAAACTTCTCTGTTATGACTTCCCCCCTCCCTGCTCTAAGCCCCATAAGTATTTAAATCACCACCAAAATGATGTGGAACAACTGATTTGTTTAGGAGCCATGAAGTCCAATGAAGCATCCAGTGGAAGGTGAATCATTTAAGCCACACACATTGTTCCCAGCACTTTGTGAGGGGCAAGGGTGCCCCTGGGAGTCCCCTCTGCACCACAACAGCTGGGAAGCCCAATGAATGCTCTTTCTGCCTTGGCCATATCCAGCCCCAAGGTGGTGTATCAGTGATTTATCATTTCCTGAAGAAGAAGGCATTCCTATCAAATGCAACCGTTTATGGTACAAAGTTACCTCAGTTGCAAAATGGAAATGACACCTACATCATGCGGTTGTTGCGAAGCTCAAACAAGATACAATTTGTAAAAAGCTCTTAGCACAGTGTCTGGCAATAGTAGGTGCTGTATAAATGCTTATTCCCCATTCCTTCACGTACTTAAATGTAGCCTCTGAATCCATTGCTCTTTCTGCTACACCACAGAACAAAGAACTGTGGGCCAAAAATCCTGGGCAGTAGTCCTGGCTTTGCTGCTCACTGACAGTGCTACCTTAGGAAAATCATTTTAATCTTTCTGTGTCTCAGTTTCTTTCTCTGTAAAAATGGACATAATAGTTGATGCGCTACTTACTTCACAAGTTGTGAGGATCAAATAGAGATGGCAGCATCTTATAAACATTTCTTTCAGTGGAGACATTATTTCATTGATACAGGGAATTCCCAGTAAGGAAGTTCCCTCTGCCTATGCAGATTGGCAATTATTCTGCAATAGTCTGAAAATTCCCTAAGAGGTCAAATGATTTGTCCAGAGTTACTCTGCTAGTATGTGTCAGAGGTGGAAATTGAACTCGGGTCTCTCTGATTCCAAGGTCAGCACTTTAATGCATTACTGCATGCTGTCTCCATTTTTGTAAACATAAAGTGGTCTATAAATGCACGTTGTTGTTAGTATCATTAGCTGTGACAATCACACTAGAGACAGCTATCTAGAGAAGGTCACACAATAAATGAACTCATTTTAGGACTAGAGCAAAGACCTTATCAGGTTTTACCTCATCACATGGAAGGGTTTTGGAGTCCCCTTTTCCAAATTCTTAAAACAAAATTTTTAAAAAATTAAGATTTAAAGATATCACGTTGCTTTAAGTATGACTCAACCGGATAACCGGAGGATAGATCCAATGACCTCTCAAGGGCTGTTCTGCTTCCAAGAGTTCATGACCCACTGTGAGCCATGGACTTGATCTGTGATGTAGAATGACCAAGGCTTTGCGAGCTTTATTTCCATTAACCCAACTGGAAACCTGGATGGTGCTCAGGATTTTGCTGAAAACCAGATGCTGTAACTGGTCTCAGGTTTCCTAGATAAACACATTGCAAAAATATTCACCTACCCATGAAATGTTCTCCACAGCACAGCAGTGTAAAAATCAACTTTCCAGAAGAGACACAATGTAATAGTTGTTTCCTATGTGGCTGCCCACAAGCTTCCTACTCCTAGGATTACAATATTGCTCAAGATACTAGATTTACTCTCCATCTCTCTCCATTCCCCAAGCTGTAGCTTCCTCATCTGTAAAGAGGGCAATTATTGGATTTGCAACTACATTTTGAAAGGGTTCTCCTAGATTATTCCAGTACATACAACACAAATTCCAATGACCAAATTGCAAAGATATTAAGTGTAGACTGCCATGATGGACTGAATCTTTGATGCCCAAGGTCCAGAGGTGGGAAACCTGAGGCCTCGAGGCCACATGTGGCCCTCTACATCCTCAAGTGCAGCCTTTTGACTGAATCCAAACTTCACAGAACAAGGCCACAGGTTCTCCACCCTTGCCCAAGGAAATTCTCAACACTTTGGCTAGAATAACTACTAACTTACAAAGGCATAGCAACGTTGAGGACTGTGATGAGTACCTAACTTATGAAATTATAAATTCCTGAGTTTTTGAAGTGAAAACAAAACAGATTTAGTTAGCTTTCTAATATAAGCCATGAGGAACTCTGAATAGAAGAATATAAAAGAAAAAACGCCTTCCCACGTAGATGATGCATCTTTTGTCTAAAATAACAGATGAAACAAAAGACAAAAACGCCTACTTTTCAAAGTCTTACTTATCTTTCTGCTACCTTGGGCTTCCACAGGCTATTGTTATAGCTTATATTTGTTTTTGCCTATACTAAAGTTGACACTTAGGTTATAACTGCTAACTGTCTCCACTTAAAACATAAGAGCTCTAGCTAGGAAGGGCCTCACAGAAGAGCAATTCTCAAAGGGTGGTCCAAGGACCCCGTTGATTCCCTGAGACTATTTCAGGGGGCCTGTGAGGTCAAAATTATTTTCATAATAATACTAAGATGTTCTTTGCCTATTAAAATACTCTTCCTTTCTCCAATTCCATATCTGTGTGAGGCCAAATTTTCTTCGTATAGTTTAACCAAAACAACATATCCCAATGAATTGAATGCAGAAGCAGATATGAGAATCCAGCTGTCTTCTATTAAACCAGACAGTAAAGAGATTAGCAAAATATGTCAAACAATGGCACTTTTCTCAATTTTTTTGGAAAATATAGTTATTTTCATAAAAAATATGTTATTTATTTTAATGTAATGGGTTTATTATTATTTTAAATGAACTAATTCCTTTTTAAAATTATCTGTTTTAATTTCTAATGCAATAAATATTGATGAAGCCCAAATAAACAAAAATGCTTGGGGCCTTCAAATAATTTTAAAAGTTAAAGGGTTCTCTACATGTACAAAAATATTTATAGCAGCTCTATTTGTGGTGGCAAAGAACTGGAAATTGAAGGGATGTCCCTCAATTGGGGAATGGCTGAACAAATTGTAGTATATGAATGTAATGGAATACCATTGTGCTATAAGAAATGATGAGAGAAAAAAAAAAGAAATGATGAGCAGGAGGACTTCAGAAAAACCTGGAAAGATTTATAGGAACTGATGCTGAGTGAGGGGAGAAGAACCAGGAGAACGCTGTACACAGTTACAGCCACATTGTATGATGACAAACTTTGATAGACTTGGCTCTTGTCAGCAATGCAAGGTTCTAAGACAACTCCAAAAGGCTCACGATGGAAAATGTTATCTACATCCAGAGAAAGAATTACAGAGTCTGGAAGCAGATTCAAGCATATTATTTGCTCTCTCTCTCTCTCTCTCTCTCTCTCTCTCTTGTTTTGTTTTGTTTCTTATTTCTCGTGGTTCATTCCATTGGTTATAGTTCTTCTTTGCAACATGACTAGTGTGAAAATACATTTAATGTGAATGTATATGTAGAATCTACATTAGGTTGCATGCCATCTTGGGGAGTGTGGAGGTGAGGAAGGGGGAGAAAATTTGGAACTCAAAAGCTTGTGGAACTGAATGTTGTAAACTAAAAATAAATAGATTTTTTTTAAAAAAAAGAATTAAAGGAGTTCTGAGAACAAAAAAGTTTTAGAATCACTCATCTAACCTTTTTTAAAAATAATGTTTTATTTTTCCCCAATTATATGTAAAGACAATTTTTAACATTCAATTTTTTAAAATTTTGAGCTCCAAAATTTCTCCTTCCCTCCCTCACTTTCTCCCTCTGTAAGATGGTAATCAATTTGATATAGGTTACGTATGTACAATCATGTAAAATATAGTTTCATATTAATCATTTTGTGAAAGAAAAAACAGACCAAAAGAAAAAAAACATAAAAAAATAAAGTAAAACCAGTCTGCTTCAATCTGCATTCAGACTCTATCAGTTCTTTTTCTGGAACTGGACAGTGTTTTTCATCATGAGTCCTTTGGGATTGTCTTGTACACTAATCTAATATAATGCCCTCACATGTAGATCCTCTTGGCATAAAAGTCTCAGCCAACTCAAATTCATAGAATCACAGAATCTCAGAGTTGGGAGGGACCTCCAAGACCAACTAGTTCAAGCCCTGCCTGAACCCTTCTACCTAGGAAAGGCCAAATGACCATTTGGGGGGATGTTGTTGAGATTTGGAGGTTTAGATATCCATCAGCTGTTTTCCAGTCTCCTCTGGCTCTAAGATTCTGTGATTCTTTGCTAGGTGGTCCTTCAAGTCTCCTCCTGTTATGACTTTCTGTGATTCTCTCTCCCCTTATCTCTGTCCATAGGTTTCTTAGGATCTAGGAATGGAAGGGACCTCAGAGATCCTCCAGTCTGAGCTCCTCATTTTCTCCCCACTAAGTTTATTCTCCATCAAGGACACTATTGTGGCATGCTGCCCATGACCTTGGTCAGAGCTCAATCAGGAAAAAGAATCTGCTATAGAGAATAACATTACAAGATGGACTACAGAGCAAACACGAATCCTGCCAGGAGTCATTTATATTTCTATTGGAAAGAGAAGGAGGGGGAAGTGTCTCTTGGTGTATGTGTGTGTGTGTGTGTGTGTGTGTGTGTGTGTGTGTGTGTGTGTGTGTATGTGTGTGTGTGTGTGTATGGAGAGTTCAGATGGCCATAGACACTTCAGAAAGTTCAATTCTCTGGTTACATTCCTTGTAAAATATTTCTACTTGGGGTTAAAAGAAGGATCGTTATGTTGGAATGGGGGGTGGGACTTTTCAAGGTATTGAACTTGAAAGATAAACACACAGCAGATAAATGAGCTTCCTCTTGCTTCTTGATACCACCTACCACTTTCTTCTTTGGCCCTGAAGATTTCTGGCCTGGAGTGGCAATCCTTTCCAGGGACAGTCACAGCTGCTCCAGACCTTGTAGAGAGCACAAGGAAGCTGCCCCTTGAGCTGACAAACAGAGAGGGTACCATAATAAAATTAGTGCTAAAGAGCGTCATCTTTGGGAATCCAAGTGAAAGAATGGAGGTAATATGACCTGGTAGTAAGAACAGGGGACACACAGTTTGAAGACTTGGGTTCTAGTCCTTGTTCTCACAGGCTCACAATGTATCCTTGGGAAAATCATATCCTTTCTTTGGGCTTTAATTCATCATCTTTAAAATAGTTCAACGATTTCTAAAAAAATCTCTTCTTTAGACACTCCATGCCTCTCTAGCATACTGGGTATCTGTAGGACCTGCCTTTAGGTAAGGGCATGGCCACCAGGAATTATGCATGTAAAACCTTTTGGGGGGGGGCACAGAGGGACAGAGACTAAATGGGCAAGTCCTAGAAGCAAAAGGACATAGTAACCAAGTTTTTGACAAGCCCAAGAGCAAAACTATTTGGCAAATATTGTTTTTAAAAAAACCCTGAAAAATAATTTGGTAGAAAATGGGTTTTTAAAAATCTTCTACTATACCTCATTTAGCTCCAAGTGGACCTACTTTAATTATGAAAATATCTTATCATTAAAAAAATAGATCAGAATAGAAAGATATGGATGCAGTTCTGGTTAGGGGGAGAATTCAAAATCTGACAAGGTAATTAAAAAAGGCAAAACAGACCATATAAATTACTTAAAGATTTTTGCACAAACAAAACCAATGCAACTAGCTTAAGAGATACTACAATACGGAATAAAAATCTTTGCTACCAATGCCTTTGAGATCTAAGTTTTGTAGGGAAATTGACACAAGATCAAGAGTCATTCCCCAATAGATAAGTGGTCAAAGGAGATGAATAAACAATTTTCAAATGCAGACGTAAACAGCAGTTATATGAGAAAATAACCTAAATCACTAATAATTAGAGAAATTCAAATTAAAAGAATGCCGAGGTATCCCCCCACACTTTCAACTTGGCAAAGATGACAGAAATAGTTGGTGTTGTAAGGTCTGTGAGAAGACAAGCTTACTAATTTCCTGTTGGTGGAGTAGTAAAATGGTCGAACCATTCTGAAAATCGATTGGGTATTAGACAAGAAACATTACTAAACTATTCAATGAATGATTCCACTTGTGAGTATATATACCCCAAGGAGGTCACTGACTGAAAGAAATTTCCCATGTGTGTTCAAAATAGTCAAAACATCTAATAAACTGAAAATCAAAGCATCTAATAAAACTGGAAGCAAAGTATGTGCTCATCCATTGAGGACTGACTCAACAAACTGATATGTAAATGTCATAGAATCTTAAGAAATTATGAATGGGAAGACTTGTATTAACTTATTCAGAAGAAAATAAGCAGAATCAGCTGAAATACATACATAGGGGCTAGAAGTAGGTAATTGAAAACAACACTAGAGGACAACAGAAATCAGATCAAATATCATGATCAATATTCCTTAAGAGTCAGTTCCATGGGGTTGCCAAGGTAAAGAAGGGGGAAACGTGATCTTTAGGGTCCACATAGCTCCTACCTCTTGGCTGCTTCCCCCAGCATGCATATTCTTTCCCAGATGTAGTGGCATTCCTTTTCTCTCCCATTCCACTACAAGGTGTAGAGAAATCAATCAATTAATCAATAACCATTTATAAAGCACCTACTATGTGCCAGGCACTATGCTAAGTGCACAAGTCAAGGCATAATAACCGGCCAGCCACTGTGGCCTAACCCTATGAACTGGATTTACCTCTCCTATCTAGTGAGCCAATTCAATATTAGGGAAGTAACCTAAAATGGCAGAAGCCAAAGTTGCAAGCAGAAGTAGTGTTGAGATTCTGGTACAGACACAGTTTGAGAAAAGGAAGCCAAGGAGCCCCAAGCCACTAGGCTGACCAGGTTGTAGGGAGGGAGGGAGTAACCAGAGACAGATACTAAGGACACCAAGCCTAGGGATGAATCAGGAAAGATACCAACATTAGGTTGCAGGGTCTCAGCCTACACCAAGCTCTCTTGCAGCCACCCTAAGTTATTACAGAAGTAGGGGCTTTTCTTGTCTGGACCTTTTGGCTTTAGGTCAAAATTGCCCCTCCCCACCCCCACGCCTAGTAGGCACCTGTCCCTTTGAATCAGCTGGAGTCCCCTGGGTTCCTGCCCAAGGAGCTTCTGATGAACACAAGATTTAGCCCCTGAGCTAAATCTGCCACCATCATGACAGTTGCTCATGGACACATGGACACAAAAACCCTGGGGTAGAGTAGCTGCTCTATGGACCCATGGCCTCCCAGCAGCGCTGGCCCTCTAATGTCTGCATTAGTATCACATTGGTATAAACATGGTTCATATGCATTATGATTCGTAAGCACTCATTTATTCAGCAAATATTTATTAAGTCCCTTCTAAGTGCCAGGCATTGTACTGCTTTGGGAATTCGAAGACAAAACCAAAACAACCCCTGTCTTCAAAGGGCTTTCATTCTATTCAGGTGTCTCCTTCCCTCCCTGCCCCCACCCCCACCCCAGACCTGCACAGTTCTTGCTGGACAAGTTTGATGTTAGTTCTGCAAATACCCTTCCCGACCAGGCTCTTGATACCCTACCAAGTACCCTACTAAATGAGTGCTTAGCAGATAACTGCACCTCCATCCTCTCCTCCCTCCTAGCCCCTCATTCATGCTGGCCTAGGTCCAAGCTCAATGGCAATTCCTCAAAGAGAGAAGCACTCCATGTACTTTGCGGGGTAGGGTCATCTTTGAAGGCTCCTCCTCAGAAGTCTCACTCCCTACAAAAGAGTTGAGCATCTCCCCACTTCACATTCTTGAGACTCAGTTTCCTCATATTGTACATTGAGTTCCTTTTTTGTTCTTTCTTCCCGTTTTAGGAGAGTTAGTCAAGAGTGAAACCAAAGCTCTAAGTAAATTTTTCCTGGGGGCCCCAGGCTGGGGGTTAATGAGCCAAAGAGTCAGAGCAAAGGGAGCCCAATTTTTCCCTTTAGATGCAAGGTGGCTGCCCTAGGACTAAATCCATCCAGACAGTGTATGTGTCCAGAGAAAGAGGAAGAAGGTATATTGCCCCAGCGCCTTGGGCCCAACACCAGCTTCTTAATGTTAGCATACACAGAAGGGCCTGTTGTTTCCCTCATTGGGATGACAACCCCTTGAAGGCTGGGACAGTTTCGTTTTTTCTTTGTATCCCTGGCGCTTAGCACAGAGTCTGAAATATCATATTTAATAAATGCTACCCTGAAGGACTTCTCTAAGGTTTTTTAGCTATAAAATCCTATGTATCCATGCTTCTCCTTTACTAGTCCAGAAGCCAGCAGACCTTCTGCCCCTTACAGGCCTTGGGTGGAACAGAGTTTAGTCAAAGATTCTGGTGACAATCAGTCTTCCCTCTAAGCAAAACTGTACCCTCAGGAGCTATTGGAAATCCTGCCCCAGGAACCTGCCTGCAATTCTCCCACATGAACACAAAAGGGAGCCAAAGCACATGATTTCTGAATCCAACAAAAGGGGTGAAATACTAAGTAAAACATGTTTTTAATACCCTACATTTCTATTTCATCAGCTCCATCACTACTCAGGGTCACCCTTGAATCCACCACCACCATTCTTTGTGGGAAGGGAAGGTTCTGGCCATTCTTGAGGAGTCCAGAATTAAAGATTGTCTACTTCTCATTGGGACACAATTGGACCTTTCTTGGAGCATTCTCTGCCCATAGGCTTATAGAACTGGAAGGGACCTTAGAAGTCACTTAGTCTAACCCTCTCATCTAACAAGCAAGGAAACTGAGGTCCAGAGGGCTAAAGGTGTCCAAGATCACCAAGATAGCAACTCAGCTGAAATTTGAACGCAAGTCATTTAACTCCAAATACAAGGCTCTTTATACTTTGCCACACTGAGTTTTTGCCTGATAATTATTTGATAAAGTAGCTTTCATTTATTTATTCATTCATTCATCTTTAAAAAGGAAACTCAGGGACATCTACTCTTGTCAGGACCCTGAGGGGGATACAGAGATGAATACAGCATTGTCCATAATTAATTGTAAGTTCTAACTTGCAGTGTAGTTGGGAGGGTGACATTCAAATAACTGTGCTAGAAGGCAGAATGGGATGAGAGGTGCAAAGTCTCAGTCTTCAAAGAAAGGAGATAATACTTCTGGTTGGGAAACAAGGAAAGCTTCATGGGCAAGCCATGAAGTTGGGCCTTGAGGAATGAGAAATAAGGCAGAGATAGTGGAAGGAGAAGCATTCCAGGAAGAGCCTAAACAAATGGAAAGAAGTGGTAACTCATCAGGCGTGTTCAGAAAAAAGAAAGCTGTCTAGCTCAGCTGGTGTACAGGGTATGCAAAGCAGGGATAAGAAAGGAAAAGCAGATTAGGACCATATCTTGAAGGGCCTTGAATGCCAGGCAAAGGGTGGCCTTGATCCTGAAAAGGGATTAAGAAGAAAGAGAAGAGCAGATAGAGCTTGAGTGCCTGGGTGATGGCAGCAGAAGGAGTGATGAAGATATGTAGCCTAAGTCCAACAATTAGATGCCCAAGTCATCCAACCCACGTATTTGGGTTCAGTCAAAACAGCAAAGGGACCCCAGTACCGGTCATGGAAACTGTTCCTGGGAGATGAGGCCAGGAAGCTGGCAAGCCCAACCTGCAGATGTGAGTTATTAGGCCTCCATGATGGGCTTTATTTGAATTGGATGTCACTGTTCCTGTCCAGATCATGACTTGGCCAACAAAGCCAGGGCAGGTTTATCCAGACTGAATGCTTGACCCTGGTTTCTGGGCCTCTTCTGCCCAGCTGGCCAGGCCAGCAGTGATCAGCAGCTGGGGAATGGCAAACACAACTTTACCATTGGCAGAGAAGAGGGCCCTCCTGGGCAAAGACACAAGTTCTCTCAGGCCCTGACCTGCAGAATTAAGCTACATTCCCCAGAAATGAACTGGGCTGCGCTTCCATTAAATTCTGCAGAGGGGCCAGAGCTTAAATCACTTCCATTCAGTGGTCAAGGGAAAGTCGGTTTGCTACACCCCCAAGTACTTTCTCTCCTGGAATGGTGCTCACATCATTTTGGCTCCCCTGAGTAGTGTTTCCAGGAAGTAAGACAGCAAGGAAGATCAAGAAGAATCATCGGGCTGGAAGAAATTTTAGCAATTGCCTGGTCCAGACTCCTCATTTACAGAAAAAGAACCTGACCCCCAGAGAGGTGAACTGACTAAGAATTAGTAGCAGAGCAGGGAGAGGAACCCAGGTCCTCTGACTCCCAGGCCATGGCTCTTTCCATTAGAAGCAAATGTTGAGGTTAAGCTAGCAATGAACGGAACATCCACGTGGAAATGTTTCATAGGTATTTGGAGCTTCAGAATTTCCACTTGGCCGAAAGGACAGGAGTAGAGGAGATAGGGAGGGAAAGGGAGGGAATGATGGATTTGGAGTTGGAGGTCTTAGATTGGAATCCTCCGGGGGGGGGAGAGGGAGACAGAGAGAGAGAGAGAGAGAGAGAGAGAGAGAGAGAGAGAGAGAGAGAGAGGACAGATGGAAAGAGAAAGACGGGAAGGGAGAGATGGGAAGAGAAAGACAGAGAAGAGACAGAAAGAGAAATGGAGAGACAGAGAAGAAAGAGAGAAAGAGAAAAAGGGAGAGAGAGGGGGAAGAGAGACAGAGATATGGGGAAAGAGAGACACAAAGAGAGAAAGAGAGAGACAGAGAGAAAGAAAAACAGGGAGAGACAGACAGAAGAGAGAAAGAGAAACAGAGAGAGAGGGGGGAGGGAGGGAGACACACACACACACACACAGAGAGAGAGAGAGAGAGAGAGAGAGAGAGAGAGAGAGAGAGAGAGAGAGAGATCTCAGCCAGTTCCCCAAAGTTTCTGGTGTAGCAAGGTGCAGATAGGAACATTATAGAGACTGCTATCTCCTCTCAGGTCAGTTTCTTCCCAGAACCTTTTCCTTCAGCAACCCGAAGTGAGGTTGGTACATCCATTTTCTCTCTCAAAACTGGAAGCCAGAAATATCTGAAGCAAGTGCAGAGTTCAAAGAGACTTGAGCCCAAAGAAGGTCCAAAGAAAACTGAAGAGCTCTCCTCTTTCTTTCTTTATCTCTTTCTTTCTTTCTTCCTTTCTTCCTTCCTTTCTTCCTTCCTTTCTTCCTTTCTTTCTTTCCTATCTTTCTCTCTCTGTCTCTATCTCTCTGTCTCTTCTCTCTCTGTCTCTGTCTCTGTATCTCTCTCTCTCTCTCTCTCCCTGCTCGTTCTCTCTTCCCCCCTTATTTTGCTCATCCCAGCCACTTAATGCAGGCATGGGGCATTGATCTCCACCAATAAGGAAAGGGTTCCATACCAATGGGCTTTGAGCCTGGGGTTACTCTGACCCTGAACAGGTCCCCTAACCTCTCTGAGCCTCAGTTCACTTACCTGTCACATGACGGGGCTGGATCAGAGGGCCTCTTAGAGGTCCTTTCCAGCTTTAGCTCTCAGATCAGGTAGTCGCATGAAATTTTCAGAGGAATGGGGTCACTCTTCACTCCACAGGGAGAAAGTCTAGGTGAAAAGCACTCTGGCTAAGAAGGCTCCTTCCCCCTTGTGCCCAAGAACCCCTTGTTTTCCCAGTACAAGAAACTAGTGAAACCATGGTGACTGTCACCAAAGTTGAGCTCCTGGCCCTTCCTCCCAAATCTATGTATCTTCCTCCAGTCCCTTCTCTCTTCATTCTGAGAAGGGAATATTTAATTGCTCTGTTATTCACAAATATCATTCTATGGTCTTGTCCTTCCAGTGCAAAACATTAACCTAATTCTCTGTTCTAAGGGCTGGCTCTCTGGAGAAAGGAGAGGAAGAGAAAGGGACACAGTGACATTTAACCCATTATAAAAACAAAAGAGCACAATAAAAATTTACTTTAAAAAACATTGCCCTGTGTGGTCTGCAATATCAACTCTTCCCTTTATCCCACTCCCTCAGTATACTTTCCCGATGAGCTCTAGGCCTACAGAAGCAGAATGGCATAATAGAGGAAGGGCCGGCCTTCAAGTCAGGAAGGCCTAGGTTCGGGTCCTGCCTCAGCACATTCACTGGGGGGCTCTGGGCCAGTCACGTAACCTCTTCGTGCCCCCATCCCCAAACCCCACAGTTCTCTAAGACTAAAATGAATAGAGGAATTGCTGCTATGCCAGGTGGAAGAAGCTTCTACACTGATGAAATCACTGTTCTGAACCTCTTCCTCACCTCCCACCCCCATACGGGTGTACATACATCCACATTTGTACAAAATATACTTGTACTGATATCACCAACCTGAAAGAGATATTGGAAACTTTACAAACCTCATTTAACAGAGGAAGAAATTAAGGCCCAGAAAAGGGAAAGGACTGGCCCAAGGTCACCCAGCAAGTTAGTGGTGAACCTGGGACTAAAGCCCAGGCTTTCTGACTCTCTGTTCCTCACTCTTTCCACTACATAACATTCTCTCTCTGTTGAAGGAGACCTTTCTCTGGTGGAACAGTCCTTATCAGACAAATACTTTCATGAATAATTGCCCTGTTCAAGAAACTAGTTATGAAATTGCAAATGTACCATGTGATCCTGCAACATGCCCTTGGGAGAGATGCCTGCTGCTCCCCCTCCTGACCTGCCAGTGTCAGAGCTGACCATGTGGCTATACCAGGACTGGCCTGGTTGTCCATCCCTGCAGTATGCCTGGAGCAATTGGTGTTCCCTAAGTGGCCCTCTGACCCCGGAGCTCCTCTCACCAAACAGAGCAGGGATGGGATGGAGGCCCTGATGATGAAGCTGAGTTGCCCAGAAGATTTCACACCAGGGGGCTGACAGCCAGCTGAATTCCATCCCCATAAAAATGTACTTTTATAGCCAGAGCAGATTCAGCCCTCTGGATGAAGCCCATGGAAAAACAGGCCCAAGCAGCCAAGATTCCCTCCTGCCCTGGGGCTCACACTGGAGCAGCAGGGGAGAGTGCACCCCAGAAACAATCCAGCACTTTCATGTAGCTCTGTGATGCTCCCTCCCTTGCCCTCCTGGAAGGAATCATCCCCGCAGCATTGGGCAGCTAGTTCGGGGGCACTAGTGGACCCTGGGGTGATTCCTCTGGGCTGCATCCTCCTCCTCCAGAGCCTTTTTCTGAGCAGTTAGCTCTCTTCCCCCTTGCCACATTCTGTTATTTGCGGTCAAGCTTCTGGGTTACAACTGGGGGTCCATGGCAGAGCGAACAGTAAATCTACCCTCCTCCCTGCCCCCATCCTCATCCCCAAGCCCATCATCTTCGGCCAAGTTCAGCTGCACAAACTCAAGGCTAACATTCCTGAAGATGCCTTTTGTAGCATCTGGGGAAAACAAATGACATCAGAACAAACTCTCAAGCCTCCCAAACAGGCCAAAGGGTGGCTTTCTGATAATGAATCTGTGCAGTGGGTGAAGCTTCTATTGGATCTTGCGTGAAGAAACCCTGCTTAGAGTGGAATGGAGCAAAAGTCTCAGGCTTTTTTTAACTCCAGGAAAACTGGGCAGCCATGGAGCACTTGCCCCATATGGAATCTGGTACTGAGGCAGGCCCAGGGTGATGATGATAGTCTAGGGATGGGGGTTGGAAGGAGAGGGAGGCAACCTGCATTTATTAAGTATCTACTATGGGCCTGGCAGGAACAGGGGTGTCAGGAGAACAAGGCAAGAGGGGGAACCAATGGAAGAGATTTCATTGGTGTGGGCAGTAGGTATATAGCAGACATGCTGTACACTGCTGGAGACACTGACTGGGAGAATTATTGCTTGGGGATGTCTCTGGGCCCCATAGGATCATAGATTTAGGGCTAGAAGGAACCTTGAAAGGTATCTAATCCAACCTCCACGTTTTGGAGGCGATGAATGAAAGTGGAGTCTAGAGAGATTTTGTGACTTGGCCAAAGTTAATAGGTAATAAGAGAAAGAGCAGATTTGAACCCACATCCTCTGATTCTAAATTCAGCTGCTTCCTCTATACCACTTTGGCTCCCACATCCAGTCTATCTCTTGGTACTTTCTGGCTGGGCCTATGTAATTTTTTTTTAAAGTAAACTCAGTGGAAAAAAAAACAGTCAATTTGGTGGAAAAATAACCATTGCTTGAAGACTTGTGTGGAAAGATGTGGGTTTGTTTGTTTTTTTTTAGTGGACGGCGAGGTTAATATGAGCCAACTATGTGACATGGCATCCAGAAAAGATGTGTAGTGCCAGACTGCATTGACAGTCATGGTAACCAGACCAAGGGAAGGGGGAGTCCTATTGTATCTCATCCAGATCAGACCTTATCTGGCGCAGTTTTCTGTTCTGGGTGCCGTATTTTAGGAAGGAGACTAAAAAATAGGAGTTCATCCAGAGTCAGGCATCCAGGATGATAAGAGGACTGGCTGATGCCAGAAGGGCATCAGCTGAAGGAACTGGTAAGTTTAGGCTAGAGAAAAAGAGACTGGGGAGGTGGGGGAACATAATAACTCTCTTCAAGCATTTAAAGGGTTGTCATGTAGTAGAAAGATTAGCTTTGTTCTGCTTGGCCCCAGAGGGTACAACAATGAGTGGAAGATGTAGAAAGATAGATTTTATCTTACTGTAAAGAAAAACTTCCTGACAATTACAGCTGAATGGACTAACTTGGGAGGTGATGAGCTTCCCTTCCTTGGAGATTTCAGGCATCAATTAGATGATCCCTTCTTTTAGAAGGTATTTCTGCTCAGCTCCAGGTTGCGCTAGATGGTTTGGGTCCTTTCCAATTTTGAGATTTTGCAATACATCTGTGCCACTACATACTTCTATAATAACAATAATAATATAATGCAATACTAATAACGTAATGTAACTTACAGTTCCATAGCACTTAGAGGTTAATAGAACGCTTGCCTCACAACAGCCATGTGAGATATGTAGTACAAGAATTCTTTACTCCATTTTACAGATGGGGAAACTGAGGCCCTGAAAGTTGAAGTGACTTGTCCAAGTCACGGCAGCTGGGATTCAGACACCAGTCTTTGTTTGCCAAGTCCACTATGCTCCTCTTTCCACCGTGCTCTATACTTTATACTTTCCAAAGTGCTTTCATATATATTATCTCATTGGATCGTCAGACTCCTGGGGGGTGGGGCAAGACAATCTGCAGTAGTAACAGTGCTGGCATTGAGGAGCGAAAAACAAGAGGCTTGTGGGTAATGGGATCAGGGTAGAAAGCAGGCAGGAGCCAGAGGCAAAGAGACAAAATCAAAATTCAGAAGTCTAGACCACGAAGCGATGTTGAAGTCCACAGGGCAAAGCCTGCAAGAGTGATCTACAGTCAGGAAAAATCCAGGAAACCAGGTGTCCAAACAGATTCAAGGTCACAGAAGAGAGTTATTTTCCACCCTAATTCTCTCACTGTGGTGAACCTGCAGCTTTTGTACCCTAGTGTTTGGGTTAAACCCAATTCTTTGATCTCCTGAAGAGCTTCAGTTGTGGATAACCCCCCACTCTCTTTCCCACATTGGAAAACCACTGTATCCTCATGGTGGGTGGCTTCCATTTTTCTCTTGCCTCAGATCCTGGTGGTTTGGCTTGATTGGTTCCATGCCCAAAAGAAATCCCCACTGAAACAAAATGGGAAAAAGCTACCCATCTCTAATTTAAAAGTTACAATGAGAAGGAATCACTGATAGAAGAAGTCCATTCCACTTTGAGATAGCCATAAATGCTGGAAAACTTTTCTTATGTTAGCCATAAATTGACCTCTTTGTAGCCTCCATCCATTGTTCCTGGTGTTGCCTTCTGGGACCAAACAGAAAATGCATTACTCCTCTTCCATGGAATAACCCTTCAAATACTTGGAGACAGTTGCCATGTCTCTCCACTCCTGCCTCATACCTGCCAAGTCTTCCCTACTCTAACCATCTCCAGTTCCTTCAGCCTCTTTGCTGTTCCTCAAACAAGACACTCCATCTTCCAACTCTGTGTATTTCCAGTGGCTGTCTCCCATGCCAGGAATTCTCTGCTTCCCCATCTCTGCCTCCTACCTGGCTTCCTTCAAGTCTCAGCTAAAATCTCACCTTCTGCAAGAACCTTTTCCTGGTTCTTCTTAATCTTAGTACTTTCCTTTTGAGATTATCTCCAATTTATCCTGTTTATATGCTGTTTGGACATAGTTATTTGCATGTTGTGTCCTCCATTAGACAGCAAACTTCTTGAGATCAGGGACTGGGTTTGGGGTGGGGTTTGTTTGTTTGTTTTGCCTTTCTCTGACTTAACAACGGCAAGCAAAAAATGAAAGAAAAAAATTAATTTTCTGAAAGGACCATATGAATACCTAAAAGAAATAAAGGAAAGGGTTAAAATGAAATAAAAGTTCTCAAGAGAAGAATTGGAAGGAGAATAAATAGTTTTGAAGAGAAAAGTGGTAACTCTTGCCCAACTAAAAATAGAATAATCCAAACAGAAATTAACAATCTTATAAGACAGAAAGAAATATTAGACTAAAACATTGAAAAAATAGAAGAAAATGCATGAAAGCTGATTTCAAAAGCAACTTACTTGGAAAACAATTCAAATAATTTAAGAATCATTCGACTCCCTGAAAATTATAATTAAAAAAACCCTGGATACCATATTTAAAGACATTATAGCTGAAAATTTCACCCTTATTAAAACCAGAGAGCACAATAAAAATAGAAAGAATACATCAATCACATCCTGAAAGGAGCCCTAAAAAGTTTCTAAGGATGTCATAGTCAAAATCCAGAACACTTTTGTCAAAGAAACCATATTACAAGCATCCAGAAAGAATGTCAGGTACCAGACAGGATCACACAAGACCTCACAGCTACAGCCATAAACAAAATACAATATTCCAAAAGGCAAAAGATATAGGTGAGCAACCAAGAATAACCCTGCCAAACTGAATATAGTACTAAATAGGGGGAAATGGACCTTTTAAAGATACAGTAGAGAGCTCTCAAGCATTTTTAATGAACTTTTTAAAAGGAACTTTGAAATACAAACATGAGGTCAAACACATTCAGAAAAGAGTATATTTGAGCAATTGGAAAGGAGCTGTATGATGATAGAGTGTTAATATTATCTGGAGGCCAAGAACAGAATTCCAATATCTTCAAAAGGAAAGTTAAATGAGAAAAACAGAAGACTTGAGAGTATATTGGTTCTGTTCCAAGGGTCTGAAAGGGGGAAAGAGAAGAAAAATAACATAAAAAAGGAAAGGGAAGGAAAAAATAAAATCTAAGGAACTCTAGATGTCTCTCAGACAGTCGGGGAATGGCTAAACAAATTGCAACAGATGAATATAAAGGAATATTATTGCACGGTGAGGAAATACAAAAGAGGTGGGTCTTTTTTTGGAGGGGGGAGGCAATCAAGGTTAAGTGACTTGCCCAGGTTCACACAGCTAGTAAATATCTGAGGCTGGTTTTGAACTCAGGTCCTCCTGACTCCAGGGCCAGTGCTGTATCCACCTAGCTTCCCCAAAAGAGATTATTTTAGAAAATTCTAGGTAGTATGAATTGATGCAGAATGAAATGAGCAGTACTAAAAGAACAACTTATATGACAGCAGCATTGTAAAGAAAAACAACTCTGAAAGACTTAGAACTCTTACCAATGCAATAACAAACCATTTTTTTAAAGAAATGTGATGAACCACATTAACTGCCTCCTGACAGAGAGGTGATGGATTCAAGTTGCAAGAAAGAGATAAATATTTTGTGGCATGGCCACTGTGTGGATTCATTTTACTTGGTTATGTTTATTTGTTACAAGGTTCCCCCCACCCTTTTCTCTTGGTATTTAATGGCGGGGGGAGATAAAGAAGGGCAAAGAAGTAAGCAGTAGTGATGCCAAAAAAGAGGACCACTGAAATATTTTGTAAATGCGTGTAACGGAAGAGAAGAAAATTCAGAAGGAAGTACAAATGTACAAGACAATTTTGAAAGTAACATTTGGAATTCATTGTACCCTTTTTAAAAAAGCAAGCACTCCGAAGTGTTAATTCATGTTTTCAAATATATTTGTTCCTTTTTATGTTCTGCTATGCATATGGAAATGCTTTTTTGGTGTTTAAATTCCTAATAAAAAAATTAAAAACAAAAGAAACTAAAAACAAAAAGCAGTTGATTACTGTGACTGTCTTTCTTTCCACAACCCTTCCAATATGGATCATTCACATCTTTCGTCATTTTTGCCAATTTCCTAGGTATAAGGTTATTGTTTGTGTGGATTTTCACTTTTCTTATAATTAATTTTTTTGGTGGGGAGGATTCTTTCATATTGTTTTTAATCCTTTGCAGTTCGTTTATACCCTTTGTCCATGCATCTATTAGGACAAAACTTTTTGTTCCAATAAAACATTAAAAAAATACAGGGTAGGGGCAAAGATCTGACTTAGAAATAATTTGTATAAAAAATCTGGTTGTTCTAGTACATCACAAGAGGTTTTTGCATATGTTTTGATTTGTTTTGTGTTATTTTGTTTGTGTGGACTTGACATTTCACCAGTGTGGGGAACTCTAGGCATGGAAGCAGATCAGCATCTCATCTCTAACTTAGTGCTTTAGAGAGTTGCCTTAGCAAGGCCAGCCCCCTCTTCAGTACTATATACTGACTCACCAGTGTTGAGATATGAATATTTATTCCAAGGGGGACACAGTGCCCTGTGCTTCTGAAGGCCTTCTGAGGCATATTTGGGGGTTGGCAAATGTGCTGTTTTTAGTCAAGCTGGACTGATCTCGAATAACTTATTGAAACTGCATTTGCTCCTGTTTCCCTGCAGGCTTCCCGGGAAGTTCAAGGAAGGAAGGGGAAAGGAGTTGAAGGGAGAGGGGGAGTTTGGGTAAATGAATCCTTGCTTAAGGTCCTTTTTGTTTCTTGTAGTGCGGTCAGTACAAAATGCCCAAGTTTGCTTTTCGGCAGCTGCTGTTTTTCCTTCTTGTTGAAGTCTTAATACAGAGTATCAAAAGATCCAAGTGTCATGATGAAGAGAGACCAGTCTCTCCTAGAGGATTTCTGGGATGTGCATTTAAGTAACTTAATTGTTCATGGTCTTGGCAAATGGGATCATTTTCTGATAATATTTAGACTCTGATGTAAGTGTGAACCAGCAAATGACCTTTAAAGTACCAGCAAGAGCAAGATGTTGTGTTTAAAAGCTTCCAATTCTCCCTTGGAGAATTTGCAGACTTTTACCCTTTTCATCACTGGCTAAATGAGACTCTCCAAGAGTACTGCCAACTCATGGAACTTAACCCCAGACTCTCCCAATTGGAAGAGGTCATTGAGTCCAATCTGTGTCTAGACAAGAATGCCCTCTACCATGCACCCAACAAGTGGTCATCTCACCTTTGTCTGAAGATGTCCAGTGAGGCAGAACCCAGTACTTCTGACCATGTCAACTTCCCAACTCAATGAACTCCTGTGATTCCCTATTACTTCCAGAATCAAATAAAAACTCCTCCATTTGACCTTCACAAACTGACCCCTTCCTGCCTGTTCATTCTTCTTATACTTTCGACCCCTCTACATACTTTGCTGTTTTTCTAAAATTATGCTTCTCATGTCTTCTGCGCTGGCTGTCTTCTGTGCCTGGAATGCTCTGTCCTCTCACCTTCTTTGGGCTTCCTTCAAAACTCAGCTCAAATCACACCTTCTTCAAGAGGTATTTCCCAGTTCTCTCAGACGCTAATGACTTCCCCCTTACAGACCATCTTCTATCTGCTCTGTGTATCTACATCTATATCTATATATGTGTGTATTATTTGTATTTATCTAGCTATTTACATGTTATTCCCCCCCCCCATTAGAAGGTAAACTCCTTGAGGGCAGGAACTACTTTTTGCCTTCCTTTGTATCTCCAGCCTTTAGCACAATGCCTGGCACATGGTAAGCATTTAGTAATGCTTGTTGACTATGAATGAGTGAATGAATTCCCTTGGTAGTTCATGCAACTAATTATCCCAATTATTAGGAAGTTTTCTTATATCCAACCTAAATCTAACTCACTGTAACTTCTCATTGCTTCTAGTCCTCCTATCTAGGAGTAAGCAGGAAAAAGAAATCTAATCTCTCTTCCATACTATGGCCACTTTTCAGATAATTGAAGACTGATGAGGGTTTCCCCTAAATCTTCTCTTCACCTTGCTAAATATCTCCCAACTAGTTTCTTCAACCTATATACTTATTGAATGATTTGGAGGTCCCTCCGTACCCATTGTTGCCTTATAGATGCTCTTTATTTTTTTCTCTCTTTTTAAATTTATTTAGTATTTTACTTTTCCCCAGTTACATGTAAAAACAATTTTTAACATTCATTTTTAAGACTTTGAGTTCCTAATTCTCTCCCTTCCTCCCTCCCCACCTTACCCCCATTGAGAAGGCAAGCAATTTGATATAGGTTATACATGTGTAGTCACGCAAAACATTTCCATAATAGTCATGTTGTAAAAGACCTCAAGAAAAATGAAGAAAAAAAATACGCTTCAATCTGTATTCAGACACCATCAGCTCTTTCTCTGGGGATGGAGAGCATTTTTCAGCCTAAGTCCTTCGAAGTTGTCTTGGATCGTTGTATTGCTAAGAATAGCTAAGTCATTCACGGCTGATCACCTTACAACATTGCTGTTACTTTGTACATAGAACATTTCACTTTGTATCAGCTCATATGAGTCTTTCCAGGGTATTTCAGGATTTCTTATAGCACAATAATGTTCCATCATAATCACATACCACAGTTTGTTCAGCCATTCTCCAACTGATGGGCATCCCCTCAAGTTCCAATTCTTTGCTTCCAGAAAAGAGCCATGATAAATATTTTTGTACACATAGGTCCTTTTCCTTTTGTCTTTTTTATCTCTTTTGGGATACAGACCTAGTAGTGGCATGGCCAGGTCAAAGGGTGCTCATGGTTTTATGGTCCTTTGGCCATAGTATGGATGCTCTTTAGACTTACAAAACAATAGAGCTGGAAGGGACATCAGACATCCCTCAAGTCCCATTCCTTCTTTTCACAAAGGTCAAAACTGTGATTTGTCCAAGATTAAATGGAAAGCCAGGGCTTGAACCCAGGCCATAGACAGAAAGATGGATAGGACCTCCCAGGTCATCTAGTTCTTCCCATGCAGCACTTCCCCTCTATCCCATACTATATCCAAATGACCCTGATTTCATGGGATTTAGAACTGAAAAGGACCTGTCTAATCTTACCCCCTTGGTTTACAGGTGAGGAAACAGAAGCTCAGAGAGATGAAGTGATTTTCAAGGACACATAGCTAGCATGTAGCAGAAATGGAATTTGAATCCAGGTCCTCTGACTTCAGGTTCAGCATTCTTTCTAATGCAGTAATCTGTCTCTCCTAATCTTCAGTGAGTATGCTTTCCAATATTCTATACTACCCGCTATAGCTCTTCAGAGCCTCTTAGAACAGACACATTGAACAATGGAAGGAAGCCCTGGCCAGATTAAAATGTAATTGGGAAATATTTAACAAAATAAATAAAATATAATAGAACATAAATAATGTTAATATGTGGTTTTCTAAGTCAATATGCTGCCCACAAGCATCCTTATGTAGGTCTTAGCACCCCTTCCCTTTCTATTTGAGTTGGACACTACTGTCTTAGGATATTTGTGGTGGGGATTTAGGCCAATGGAATTCTTTTTCTTAGAGGCATAAATGGTGAGAATCAGTGAAAACGTCTTAGAGCCAACATAAACAAGTCGACAGCCACTTGCTGTAGGACAGTAAAGTAGAAAACCACTTATCCTACATGCCCAAACCAACAATAACAGAATTCTTCCAATAGGTAGTTACTAGAAAATGGTCATCAGCTTTGGCTAACATTTCAGGGCCTTTATGTTATCAACTGTGCTATTGACTGCAGACTAGAAACTCATTTTCTGCAACCTTACGTAAGGCATTTAGCCTTTCTGGGCCTCAGTTTCTTCATCTGTATATGTAGAGATAGGACTAGGTGATTGCTAGGGTCCCTTATAGCCCTGCATCCTATGAGTCATTCCTGCTTCACTTACCCATGGTAAACTTAAAACTCCATGAAATATCATACAAGATGTTCACTGGTCTATGCCCCCAAAGCTCCTTTGGGTAAAAGGAGAGACAAAGGTAAGGACAACAACTGTTTCATATGACCAATAGTTGTCCTCAGAGACTGAGAAGATGACAACCCCCATTTTCATTTGGGAGAAGCTACCATTTATTTCAAAATGACTGAGCATGGTCATGTCTGTGACTTCTGCTCCCAGGGAGGCTGGGCTGGCAGATTGCTTGAGTTGGGGTGTTCTGGGCTGAGCAAAAGCTAAAAAACGTTTCCACAGTAAGTCCAGTACCAACATAGTGAGCCCCGGAGTGGAAGGTCACCAGGCTGCCTAAAGAGGGGTGGACTGGCCCAAGGTGCAAAAATGGAGCAAGTTAAGGATTCTATGCTGATAAGCATTGGGATTGGTGCAACATTTGTGTTTCCAGCTGGGGCAAGATAGGGAGACCCAGTCTCAGAAAACAAACCAACCAACCATGATTTCATCAGTCCTCTCTCCACCAATGTAGACAAAACCCCCTGCAAACCTTAGTAAAAGGTACCTCAAGAGTTGCTGAGGCCAAAAGATTTTGTTTCTTCTCATAATGAGTTTCTCCACATTTAAGCTGGGTTTAGGGCTGACATATTATCCTTTGCTGAGCCTGTAAAAATATGCACATTTGTAAAATACTCAAATTCTTCTAGGATCTAGGGTCCCTGAAGTACCCTCTACAATGATACAGGTCATAACCTAACTTCAGTTTGGTAGATGGTCTTTGAGGATGGGAGACAGCAAAGAGAAATATTCATAAGAAAGGAATGGTTGATAGATATGATTAGATACTCCCCCCTTGCAATGATAGTGAAATTAATGAAAAAAAGCCATAAAATACTGATTAAGGAGTCATTAGGTGCAAAGCACCAGGCTAAATGGCAGAGACACAAGTACAAAAGCAAGACTATACTTACTCTCATCTTAATAAGGAGACACAACATGGAAAGGTTTCAACTACTAGTCAACTGGAAAGGCCTCATCGGTCCCTAGCGGGCAGTAGACTACTATCTACTAATGCATATTCCTTACCGTCATTTCCGCTTTAAAAAAAAGTATCCATTTCTGTGCTGTACCATTTGATAGTGCCTGCCCTCAATCAGCTTATCGGCAATACTTTTCCTAGAGCAATTTCAAGGATTATCATTCCCATCTTACAGAAGAGGGAAGTAAAGCTTAGGTGAATTCATGACCACATGTCTAGTGAGTATCAGAGCTTGGATTTGAGGTCAAGTCTTCTGACTTTTTCCACTAGAGCAGATTTCCTAAACGAATCAATAACCTTGTACAAATAAGGACAAATCAAGTGTTATAGGGACAAACTGGTGATTTCAACAATACAGGAAGCTTCCAGGTGAGGAACCTCACTTTACCAATGCAAGTCAGCACCTTCTCTGCAACTTAAGCTTTTAGAGAGTTGCCTAAAGCAGTGGTGACAATTGTCGAGGGCCACTTATTGATTTGGAAAACCACAAATTAACATTATCTATGTAATATTATATTTTTGGAGGGCAATTAAGTGGAACAGTGGATAGAGTGCCAGGCTTAGAGTCAGGAAGCACTCCTTTCTCTGAGTTCAAATCTGGCCTCAGAAATGTATTAGCTGTGTGACCTTGGGCAAGTGGCTTAACCCTGTTTGCCTCAGTTTCTTCATCTGCAAAACGATCTGGAGCAGGAAATGGCAAACCACTCCAGTGTCTTTGCCAAGAAAACCCCAAATGGGGTCATGAAGAGTTGGACACGACTGAACAACAACGAAAATATTGTACTGTATTTTTGTTTTGTTAAGCATTTCCCAATTACATTTTAATCTGTTTCAGCTGCAGTGGGGAGTTTTACGGGCCCTGCAGCAAGTTTTACACCTCTGGAGAACCCTGAGAAGCAAAGTAACTTGCCTAGGGTCAAACAGATAGTATGTTAACAAGCATTTATCAAGCACTTACTGTGTGCCATGAACGGAATTAAGTGTAGGAGATACAAAGAAATGAAAAAACACAGTCTGTGACCTCAAGGAGCTCACCTTTCAATGGGGGAGACAAAAAATAATGTACATACAAGATATATACTGTACAAAGGGGGCAGAGAATGGGAAAGGCCTCTTACAGAGGGTGGGGTTTAAGCTGAGGCTTGAAGGAAGCTGGGACAGCTAGGTGCTATCAGTGGATAGAACACAGGGCCTGGAGTCAGGAGGGCCTGAGTTCAAATCCAGCCTCAGACACTACCTGTGTGACCCTGGACAAGTCGCTTCGCCCTGTTTGCCTCAGTTTCCTCATCTGTAACATAAGCTGGAGAATAAAATGTCAAGATGCTCTAGTATCTCTGCCAAGAAAACCCCACATGGGGTTTTGAAGAGTCAGACAGGACTGAAATGACTAAACAACTGATTATGTATGGTCAGACTTTTACTTTGGGAAAATCAAAGACAGGACTTGATCCCAGGTCTTCCTGGATACACGGACTTAAGTTCAAGGAAAGTAATGACAGTAGTGAGTGTGACAAAAAATAAGTTATAAAGGCAATCAAGACTAGAAAAATAGATTAATTTTCTGACAAGGAAAGAAATTTTGAAGAATCAAAGGAGAGACAAACAAAATTGGAAAAGGACCATTAAACTCACAAAACAAAACCTTTACTTAAATAGCTGACAAAAATCAACAAACAATAAGCTAACTTCATTTTTTACAGACAGAATTTACCTAGATAAAAATTACAGAGGAATTCACAGTAAATGGAGAGGAAAATTAGAAAATTATTAGAAGCTTGTATACCTGAGTGCACAACAAAAAGGATGAATGCCTACAAAATATTATATTCTTAAATTAGCGGAACAGAAAATAGAGAATCTAAACAAGTGGATCTCACAAAGAGAAAATGAAGAAGCTATAAATTAACTCCCAAAGAAAAAAACCTCCTGGTCCAGACAGATTTATAAGTAAATTCTGTGAAATATTTATATAGCGTATAAGCCTAAATCTACACAAACTATTTTCAAAAATGGAAAATGTCAAACTCCTCCTGTCGGATAAATACGGCCTCATATAAAATGAATCATAGGATCATAGATTTAGAACTGGAAGAGAACCTTAGAGATCATCTAGTTGAACCAACTCATTTTAAATAAGAGTAAATTGAGGCCCAGAAAGTTAAGTCACTTGTCCAGAGTTATGAGATTGTAGGTGGCAAAGTCCATATTCAAATCCATATTCAAATCTTCTGACTATAAAATCTAATGCTCTTTTTACTATACCAGGGCTTTCCAATTCCAGCCTGAAACATTCCATAAGCTGCTGTTGTTGTTCTTCATCCTTCATTCTCTAAAAGGACCTATGACCTTAGGGAAAGGTAGGGTAAAGAGTCCTGTGTTTGGAATTAGTAGAGGGCTTCGGTAGCATTGGGAGAAAGGGGTGTGTGGTCGAAGTACAATGCTCTGGGAGAGTAACCAATAAATAGCCCTAAGGTCAAAGTCAGAAATCTATGAGCAGATCCAAGGGGCTCCAGAAGAGAACAGAAATGTGGCCTGGGTCCAGGAGCAACAAGTCCAAAGCCAGGGCAGTGAGAGTCCAGGAGAGGGTGTGTATCAGGAAGGGAATTCACATTGAACTAAGTCAAGAAAACACCGATGGATAGGAGAGATCATACGATGGAGATTTAGAACTGAAAAGGACCTTAGAGGTCATTGAATCCACCTCCTTCATTTTATAGTAGAGGAAATGGAAGAAAAGGAATGCTAAGGGACCTGCCTAGGGTCAATACAGTTAGCAAATACCTCAGGTGAGATTGGAACTCAGGTCTTTCTAACTCCACAACTAATGATTTGTGCCATTCAAAGAATCAGCCTAAGGACTTTTATAAGTAAGGCAGGTAATACATTTACAGAAAAGAGAACTGAAACTCAGAAATTTGTCCACATTCACATAGCCAATAGGCAATATAAAGGGAATTTAAACATAGATCTTCCTAAATTTAGGTCCAGCACTCTACTACATCACACAGTCTCTTCAAAGCCAAAGCAAACTACACTCCCCATACAACATTTCGAAGCAGGGTATCCCTTCTTTAGGAGTTGGCACTTTGTTCATCTTACAAAGAACTTCCTAGGGTCATAGATTTAGAACTGGTAGGGGCCTTAGAGGCCATCAAGTCCAACCCCCTCATTTTACAGATGATAAACCTGAGCCTCAGAGAGGTTAAAGTGACTTGTGTAGGGGCACACAGCTAGTAATGCCCAAAGCAAAATTTTAACTCAGTCTTTCCTGATTTAAAGTCCAGTACTGTATCTACTACCACATACTGCTTCTCTGTCACCTCCATCACTCAATGGTCCCTGGATGACCAAACACATCACCATGATACCCTCCCCCTTCTCTCTCTCTCTCTCTCTCTCTCTCTCTCTCTCTCTCTCTCTCTCTCTCTCTCTCTCTCTCTCTCTCCCCCATCCCCAGAATTAGAAGGGAATGTTGTCTCCCTTAGAATCAGCACTTCATACATCAAGGATTTGTCATGTCATTGCTATGGTCAGTCCCTCCATCAATGTAGAATGCAACCCTTCCCTCCATGCCTCAGTACACAAATCTCATGAATTTCTGTGGCAATAATAATAAGAATAGGAATCTATTACCTATGTTATGTTTGAAAATTAAGGCAAACTACTGCTAGGTCTATATCCCAATGAGATTTTTTTAAAAAGTAAAAGGGACCTATATGTGCAAAAATATTTATAGCAGCTCTTTTTGTGGTAAGAAAGAATTGGAAATTGAGGGGATGCCCATCAAGCTGTGGTATATGATTGTGATGGAATATTATTGTGCTATAAGAAATGACAAGTAGGCAGATTTTAGAAAAAATCTAAACTTACACAAACTAATGCAAAGTTAAGTGAGCAGAACCAGAATATTGTACATAGCAACAGCAATATTGTATAATGAACTATGAATGACTTAACTATTCTCAGCAACACAGCAATCCAAGACAATCTCGAAGCACTCATGATGAAACATGCTATTTGCCTCCATAGAAAGAATATTGTCCGAATACAGGCTGAAGCATACCATTTTCTCCTTCCTTCCTTCCTTTCTTTTTCTTTCTTTCTCTTTCTTTCTTTCTTTCTTTCTCTCTTCCTTCCTTCCCTCCCTCCTTTCTTTTTTCTTTCTTTCTTTCTTTCTTTCTTTCTTTCTTTCTTTCTTTCTTTCTTTCTTTCTTTCTTTCTTTCTTTCTTTCTTTCTTTCTTCCTTCCTCTCTCTCTTTCTTTTTTTAGTCTTCCTGTACAAAATGTCAAATATGGAAATGTTTTACATGATTGCTAATATATAATCTGCATCAGATTGCTTACTGTCTTAGGGAGAGAGGAAGGGGCGGGGAGGAAGGATAGAATTTGTAACTCAAAACTTTAAAAAATTGTTTTAACATGTAATTGGGAGAAAATATTATAAAAAATGTTTAAAGAAAATTAAGGTAGACTAAGAGACAAAGTGCAAGGCAGTTAGGTGGCAAAGTGGGTAGTGTGCTGGGCCTGGAGTCAGAAAGACTCATCTTCCTGAGTTCCAATCCAGCCTCAGACACTTACTAGCTGTGGGATCCCAGGCAAGTCACTTAACCCTGTCAGTTCCTCATCTGTAAAATGAGCTGGAGAAGGAAGTGACAAACTCCAGTATCTCTTCCAAGAAAACCCCAAATGGAGTCCTGAGGAGTCAGACATGACTGAAACAACTGAATGAGAGATGAAGTTCTGGGCGTGATCAATTTATTAGTTAGGCTAGCAGTGACCAATAAACTGGATCTATGGCCTCTCAATAACCAAACACCTTGAGCGAGGGCTAACAGGGTCTTTTATAACAATCAGCAAGATGACAGAGGAAAATCTCAAGCAACATAGGGGTCTTCTTCTTCTGACTGGCTAGCGATAATATAGTCAGAATTGATTTTTTATCATTTGGACCTCATCTTCTGAAACTTCCTTAAATGCAGCCAAGACATGTGATTGAATCGCAAGTCAAAGGTTCCCAGGTGATAGGAGTTGCTACCATAGTTTAAACTGATGACCTTTTGGGTTAGTCAGGTTTTTCTGTCAGGGTTACAAAGGTGGAGGTAATTGTAGGACAAACACTTGACCTTTACTCAAGTTTTTCCAGGATGTGGGTGGTGGGTGAAGTTTACTCTAGAAGGAGCCCTGAAAAGGAATATTAAATCTAGCTTGATTGAGTCTTAGCAAAAGAGACTTAAAATCCATTTTCAATTTTACACCTGGTGGTCAGCCTTTTGACTGGGAACTTCTTCAAACCTGGCTAAGCTTATCCTCAAATACTTCCTCATTGGACTCATCCTCAAAGCCTTTTCACCTTGATAGAAACTATAGAAGTTTGAGCTTCATGGCCATCACCTTGGAGAACCTGGGAATTCTATCTGCACCAGGATGAGATACGAGACCAAAACATTGCATTTACCTGAGATGTCATGGTTATAAAACATTTTACATCCGCCTTCTCTTGTGATCTGCACAACAATCCTGTGAGGTGGGGGGTGCTAGTGTTCCTGCTGTTTGCAGAGAAGGAAACTGAAACTCAGAGGGGAATAATGGGCCGAAGGTCACACAAGCTAATAAATATTGGAGCTAGTACATGAATTCTAATGACTCCCATGCTCATTACTCTCCCTCACTGCTCCTTCACCTCAGGACTCAGCTGCTCCCAGAGTGGGAGTAGGGAATAGGAGTTGGGAGGGGCTGCTCAGTGGGCAGCTAGGGGGCAAAGAGCCAGCAATTCTCATCTTCCTGAGTTCAGCCTCAGATATTTACTAGCTGTGTGACCCTGGGCCAGTAACTTCACCCTGTTTGCCTCAGATTCCTCATCTGTAAAATGAGCTGGAGAAGGAAATGGCAGACCACTCCAGTATCTTTGCCAAGAAAACCCTAAATGGGGTCATGAAGAGTTAGATACAACTAACAACAACAGGGGCAGTGAGCCCCTACTTTAAATATTTTTCACTTGGAAGGAATCCATAAAATTTGAGTTTGAAGGAACCTCATAAATCATCTAATCCAGCTGCTACCTGAGCAGAAATTTCTTTAACAACATCCCCAACAATTGGCCGTCCAGCAATGGAGTGAAGAGGAAAAAATGCCAGAAGACCTGGGTTCAAATTCCAGCTCCACCACTTACTACCTATGTGAAGCTGAGTAGGTCAATTAACCTCCCTGGGCCTCAGTTCCTTCATCTGTAAAATGTGGGCATTGGATTGGGTATATATCTTACTTTAGATATTAAACTATGTATCTTTATCTATTGACTATATATCATACATATATATTAAACTATATTATGTGTAATATATTAAACTGTATGTCGAACCTTAGATATTAAGCTACATGTCTTTTATGTATTAAGTTTAGATATTAAGCTATATAACTAGATATTCTTTCTCCAAAGTTTTGACCTTATGACTTCTTGAAGACCACTGGTGCTTGGGGAGCTCCCTCCTGAAACAGCTCAACCCATTTTGCTTAGCTCCAACTATTAGGAAGATTTTCCTCTTAATTGAGTCAAAATCTACTTCTTCAGTCTCAGTTGTGCCATCCTGGGCCGAACAAAACAAATCTAATCCCACTCCCAGGTGACATTCTTCCAAATATGAGAAGACTGTCATGTCCTTTCTGTGGTTCCTCTTCTCCAGAATGACTATCCCCTTTCCCTGAACAGATCTGCCAGGGGCTTTAAGTTCCTTCATCCTGTTCACCCTTAGAATGCATTGCCCATTTGTTTCCCAAATGGGATGCCCAGATTTGAACACAATATTCCAGAAATGGTCTGACAAGAGCAGGGTGCATCAGGATTTAAACATCCTACACTCTGGGCAGTATGCCAATTTGAATGCAACCTAAAAACAAATTTTATGAGATAGCTGGATAAAGTAGTAGCATCAGGAATACCTGTGTTTGAATCCTTCCTCAGACATCTAGCAGCTGCGTAACTCATGGCAAGTCACGTAACCTCTCTTAGACTCAATTTCCTTATCTGTAAAATGGGGATAATAATGGCATTTACCCCATAGGGTTTTTTGAAGATCAAATGAGATGAATGTATACAGCATTTTGCAAACTTTAAAGCACTATATCAATGTTAGCTACTCTTATCTTGGCTGTTGTGCCACAATGCTGATTTATTTAAAGATTTCAGTCTACTAAAACCCATGGGTATTTACTTTTTTCTTTTAAATTTAATATTGTATTTATTTTCCCAATCACATGTAAGTAATTTTAATGTTCTTTTTTTCAAATTTTGAGTTCCAAATTCTCTCCCTCCATCCCCTCCCCACCCCTGCATTGAGAAGGCATGCAATCTGCTGTAGGTTATACATGCATAGTCATGCAAAACACATTTCCTTGTAAGTTCTCAGAGGTATTTTTACATGAACTTCTATCTAACCAAGTCTCTCGTCCTACTGAACAATCTTTCTACTCTACTCTTATTCACTATCTAGCTTGTTACCTGGAACAATTGCTTCAAACCTTTCATTGTTTACTCTCATCTCCAATGCATCTTCCCACACTAACTTTAAATGACCTAGCCTGTTATTTCACTGAAAAGACCGAGACCAGCTGATAGGAATCCTATCAGCACCTGTCCTGTCTCGCTCTAACCTTCTTAGCAGCAGCCTGTGCTTTCTCCTCTTCTCATCCCATCACAGAAGAAGAAATATCCCAATTCCTCTCCTGGTCCTCCTTCCTCTTGTGATTCAGGACGTTTTTCAGAGGAGACAAGAATTCCTCTCCCCTATCATTCCCTGTCTTCTCATCCCCATCCAGCTCAGTCCTATGCCATCATAATCCATATCCTCTGCTTCCCTCCTTTTTGATTTAATCCTCTGCTCTGTTGTTAATGACCTTTCCTTCATCCTAAACATCATCCTCTCATGTCTTTCCATCTTCTTGCATTCTCAGAAACCTGGCTTCCTCCAGAAGGAGCAACTGCATCCCTGCTCACCCACTCTGGCATCAAGAGCTGCTCTGATGCTCCCTGTTTCACGGGTCAGAAGCAGAATAAACAAAATCTTCGGTTCTTGCGGTCACTCCCAACCCTGCCTCTCCCACCATCACTCAGCAATCCTGCCTCCTTGGAGTTCAACCCCATTTGTCTTGATTACCAGATCCAGATTCTTCCTGTAGTCAGTTACTGGCCACGAGATCATCCCCACTCCTTTCTCAAAGAGTTCAGCCCTTGGCTCAAAGACTTATTCTCCTTCCCCAAGTCAGACTTCAATATATGCATTGAGATCCCCTCAAATGCACTGGATTTCCAGTTCATCACCCTCCTCAACTCTTATGGTTTATATCTTTATTGCACCTGAGCAAGCCCCAGGGATGGGTATACTATGGGGTTCACCATCACCATATCAGTGTCTCTGTTGTAACAACAAACTCTGAAATTCTTCTCTCCAATCACACTCTCCTATTGTTCCATCTCTTCTCTTGAATCACTCTTCCTCAATTCATTTTCCATCTTCATTATGATTTCTCATCCCTGGATTACTCCCTATACTTCTAGGCCATTGCCTTGCTGCGGCTTCATTCTCATTCTTTCCCAGTATCAGTTCTATCATTAATCAATTACAGCACGCCCTCAAGGCTCTCTCTTCAAGGCCCATTCACAGTGGCAGGTTGGGTCCCCTAAAAGTCAGGGTTCCAGGGGTAGGCTTGAGGGCTTGTATGGTTTCTAATACCATCACTCATGGTGTGCTCTCTAATATTGATCAATGCATTGATAGCAAGCAGCTTTTAGAAATGATTTTTTTGCTGAAAAGACATAGCAAGGATAAGAGGTATTAAAACACCCCCATAAATGAGGAGGCACATTGTCTCCTTACACACACACACTTATCTGAGGCATAGTGAGATACACGTAGGGACCAAGCAGTTCCTCCCAACTCCTGGCCCTGGGCATCCCCACCAAGTTCACCTTAGAGCATTGTGTTAAGGGTAGATGAATTGCTCCCTTACTTTTCTAGGCTGGTTATTTGAAGGATGCTTCAAGAGTGCCTCAGCTGATGAGTCAATCCCCCACTCAGCTGGCTCAAGCAGGTCTCTTGGCTGCTATATGGACTGCTGTGGCTGTTATCACATAATACTAACTTTGACTAATCATGACTGTAATTGGCTTCCAAAATTCCACCTGTTGGATTTGCAGCAGGCAGAGAGTCTTGTCTAAATTCTTGTATAAGTAAACTACCAGGAAAGGCATGAGTCAAGGACCAAGCTCTCATTGTCCAGTCCCCCTATCATATAGATACATACCGTATATATTATGCACCGTAT
The DNA here is from genome assembly GCF_011100635.1 of Trichosurus vulpecula. Lineage (NCBI taxonomy): Eukaryota > Metazoa > Chordata > Mammalia > Diprotodontia > Phalangeridae > Trichosurus > Trichosurus vulpecula. The sequence continues at coordinate 227,412,190 of NC_050578.1, read as the reverse complement.
TCTACCTTTGAATCTCTTGTCCCTTTGTCCTACCAGCCCCCATACCTTGAGAAACCGCAAACCATCTACTTTCTCTCATTCTACTCTCATACTCCTAGATACAGCTGGAGGAGATCATTCAAACACGCTGATTGCATCCACTACAAATTATATTTAATTGCTACTGGACTCAAACTGCAGCATGGAAGTCCTGTTATTTTTCCCTGATCAACTCCCAGGGTTTTTTCTTTCCTGGACTTGTTTCTTTTCTCTTTCTCGGTGATTTTAACAATTCCTTAAATTAAAATTTCTATGCAGATCTTCTCCAGACTGAAATTGCTAAATATCTCCACTTGGGGGCGTCATTGACATCTCAAAGTCAACATATTCAAAATGAGATCATTCTCTTACCCAATCTCCCAAGCCTACACACTCTTCCAAATTTTCCTGTTTCTGTCAAAAGTACTACCCTTGTCCCAGGTTCATAACCTCAGACACATCCTTCACTCTTTCTTCTCCCTGAACCTTCACAGTCAATTATCTGCCAATTCTTGTTAATTCAATACCTAAAAGAACTCTCCCATCTACTCCCTTTTCCCCACTCCCAATTTTGAGTAATTTCCCTCATCTCTCACCTGAGCTGTTGTTATTCAATTATGTCTGACTCTTCATGCCCTGTGGACCCAGTTCTTACTAATTCAACTCCTAAAAGAACTCTCCTATTTATTCCCTCTTCCCCACTCCCAAGACTACTATCCAATTTTGAGTAATTTCCCTCATCTCTCACCTAAGCTGTTGTTATTCAGTCATGTATGACTCTTCATGACCTGTGGACCATACTGTCTATGGGTTTTCTTGGGAAAGATACAGGAGCAATTTGCCATTTCCTTCTCCAGTGGATTAAGGCAAAGAGGGGTTAAATGACTTACCCAGGGTCACAAAGCTAGTGAGTGTCTGAGGTCGAATTTGAACTCATGTCTTCCTGAACTCCAAGCCCAGTGCTCTATCCACTTAGCCACCTAGCTGCCTCTTCTGAGCTGTCATAATAGTCTCCGGATTATGCTTCCTGCCTTCACATAGCTGCCAAAATAATCTTCTTAAGGCATAAGCTTGATCACATGACTCCTCTGCTCAAAAGCCTTTATCGACTCCCTGTTACCCCTCAGACAAAATATAAATTCATACTTCTGGCAAATACATCCTTCTACTACTCCTTCCTGGCATTTCCTCACACTGTTCCTCTTCACGTACTTCTTCTTTCAGCCAGATAGTTGTACCCTGGACTTAGCTTTCCACTCCTTCCTCAAATTGCCTTGGATTTTATTCATCCACAGGTTGTATTCCCTTGATAAAATTGAGGGCAGGGACTGTCTCATCTTTGTATTTGTATCACCAGAGCCTAGACCAGGGCTTTACAGTAGCAGGCACTTAATAAATATGTGTTCAATTGGATTGAAATTATGATTCTTTCATTTGACCTAAACAAGAAAACACAGGAAAACAGCAGGTGGCAGCAACGTTTTAAAAACAAAACCACTTGGGTTCTAGTGAAAAAAAAAGGCACGTTATGGAACAATCCTCTCATCTCAGAGGCTGCCAGCTGGTCCTGGTAGAAAGTATGCAAGGCCCTCAGTGATGGGCCAAGTTCATTAGTCGGGAGAGTTCATCACTGGAAGAGTCCCCAATGACCTAAAAATGACTGGAAAGGGAAGGAATTTCCTCCCTCCCCTTCATCGCACCTTCATTGCTCTCCATAAGACTGGGTCACAAAGTTTTAGAATCATAGGCCCATAATTCTGGAACTGGAAAGGACCTCAAAGGTCATCAAGGCCAGTCATTTTACAGATGAGGAAACTGAGGCCCAGGGACTTGTCAAGAGTAACACAACTAATAAATGTATGAAGCAGAATTCAAATCTAGGTCTTCCTGACTCCAAATCCAATATTCTACTCATTATACAACTAACTTCTTCCCTAGAGAAGTTATTTTAGGATACTGGGAATAGCCTATTCATTAGCCAAAAAAATACAGGGCCTTAGATAAATCAATTGGCATCTCCTTCCCTTCTATATAGAGATGGTGAAGTATGGCTATGGGACGTTGTATATACTGTCAGATTGGATCGATGTGTCAGTTCCTTTAGTTGAATGTTTATCCCCATCTATTTCATTCTTTGGTACAAGGCATGGCACAGTGGGTAGGAGAGGGAGAGGGATATATTCATAAATGAAGATGATGTAAAAAAATACCTAGGAAAATTTTTAATTACAAATAATCAGCCAGCGGGGGGCCTTAGGATTTAAGCTGGGGTTCTTTGAGGGATAGAAGAAAAGGGTAATAGTTCTTTCTCCTATACAAGGGCAGTTAAGCCAAGAGCTGCAGAGGTAGAATCTGTTTCTCTGTCAATAAAATGGGATTTAAGGACCATGTTTTTTTTTTTAAAAAAAACAACTAAGCCTATATATCATCTCCCCCAAAAGTTACTGAAGTAAATAACCTATTATGCTTAATATCCACAGCCCAACAGGAAAAAGAATCATGAGATGTTAAAAGGAAGATCCCTCAGAGATCATCTGGAGTCCAACCCCCTCATTTTAAGGGATGAAGAAATTGAGGCCCAGAAAGGGGATGTTTCTTCCAAGCACTGGAACCCAAGTTTCTTGTGCAGAGCATCATTACACCATGAGAAGTAATTCACGGTTGGGCTGGTCTCAGTTACCTCTTTTCCAGTGGGCCAGCTATGTCCTCAATGAGCCCAAACTCAAATACCTATTTAAACAGTTACTTAATTACTCAAGAAGCATTGAAGTACCTACTATGTGCCAGGCATTGGGGACATAAATTCAAAGAACAAAGACATTCCTACTCTCTATGAGCTTGTATTCTAATAGAGGAGACAACAATTGCTCATAGAAGTTTGTGCAGAATACATACACACGGGATATGCCAATTTTCTTCCTTTTCTCTTTAAGAGTATGTAAACTGGATCAAAAAATCAGCTACCAGAATGTGCTTAATTCTTCAAATCAAAGATTTTCTTCCCCTCAAGTTATGGAGCAATGGCCCTGCAGTGATGTTAAGAAGACACAGAACTTCAATGAGGTTACTTGATCTCCCACTTGGATGAAAAGCCCATATTTGTTAGAAGGGTTGGTTAGAAAAGAACAATGTATTGATTAGTTCAGGGGCAATTTTCTCCATTTTTCTCCAAGATGCTTGGAGAATGAAAGGCGTAACACCATTCTATTTGCTCCAGGACCCAAAATAACCCTCCTTTGAGGTAAACAAAGGCTAGTTCTGTAACTGGAGATTCTCAACTCAGACCCAAAGACATGCTCTTTCTCCTTCTGAGAGCAAGTGCCAAGGACCAAGGTCTTCCACGCTGAGAACTCTTTAAGCTGAAAGAGCCTTTCAAAAATATCTTGTGAAGAAAACATTCTAGAATTCCTCTGCATGCAATAAACAACATCTATTTGAGCAATTAGGGACTGATGTTCCAGAACTCTTATCAACATTTTATGTCCCCCACGACTCAAAAATGATGTGAAATCAGAGCAGAAAATTGACAGCACCAGGAAACTATTTGGATAACTAACTGTCTGGAGTTACCATTACTGGCTTTAATCGTGACCTAGTGGCTCTTGGGTCCTGAAGCAGCCAGAAAAGGGGCTGCTCCATGCCAAAGCATTCATTAGCATCCCCTTTTGGTTATCTATTTCTGAAGAAAAAGTTTCGCTCTGGGTCCTCCTGGAACTTTTTCTAGAGAGTCTTATCAGTGTCCCCAGATTTTTAAGGCATCCATCAGAAATTGTGATTGTGTGCACAATTTCTATTTTCAATTAAGAAGCATGTTGTGGGGAAGAAGTCAGATTGCCCTTGTCTCTCACTGCCTAACTATGGAAGAAAGAGAAATGTATTTTTTTTCCATTTTCTAGGTTAGGTAGGTAGACAAGCATTTATTAAACATTTTCTATGTGTCAGGGACTGTGCTAAAATAAAAAAGTTTTTAAAAAGTTTAAAAGTTGCTGGCTTTCCCTACCATATGAAGTACAGCTGGCCTTTTCACCAATCACCCATCTTTAACCTGGTGGACCAGAAATCTTGGTGGGGGATCTTGGTTTTCTGAGAGTACAGATTGAGGAAGAGGTATGGACATTTGAATCTCCCTCTCTCTTGTCTCTAAACAGAGCAACATAAGTCAGTGCTCTCTTCTGGAAAGAAAGAGGAATTAAAAGTGACTGCAGACTTCTTGGAAGTTGCTCATAGTCTAGAATTGTGCCTTTCCCCCAGCACATTGGGTGGACCCTGTGTGGTGAAATGAGACATGCATCACTGGAGGGAATGTCCACATCACTGAGATCACAGATCCATTGGATTCTTTTTTTATTTCGTATTCACTTATATGTGTACATGTGTTTCCTCCTACAGAATGTATCGGCACCTCCTGGCACAATGACTGGTTCATAGAAAGTCCTTAATAAATATGCGATGAAAGAAAAACAGTGAAATGCAGAAAAGATGAATTGTGCCTTTATTGTTTTTGGACCATAAGATATGACCAATACGAGAAATTAGAGAAGTATAGGATGGTATAGTATGCAATTCTTATGAAGGTATAGATTTAGATTAAATGTCACCAACATACTCTTCTGAGACCGAAGAGCTGTCTAGGCAGTTCAGCAGGGCTCCAGGGGCATAGAATTGGTAAAGAGTGGAAATAAGTAGAAGTAGGAAAATGGCATACAAAATGAATATAACAATGAAACTCCAGGCTACCTATTTAACAATCTGCAAGCATGGCCCCAGAGAAGAGTTGAGAAAATGTACCTCCTTCTCTTGTTTGGAGAATGGGGGAGGGGGGGTATGTAAAAGACATGGTTGGTGGGCTGGTTGGTTTTTCTGCTCTCCTTTTTTTCTGCTTTTTGTTTTTATTCATTGTTACAAGGCATGCTAGCTAGGCAGAGGAAGGGTGGGAATATATTTGGAAATGAAGTTGATACCAAAACAAATGATATCAATAATTTTCTTTAATTGTGCCCTTGCCTTGTGGGTGGGTCCATCTGGATAATGGGTATATAAGGCAATAGTAGGTAACGGAGCTGAATCTATTCAAGGTTAAGTGTGGCTGGGTGAATAGCTCTTACACGATGGAGTACTCTCCAAATTTAACATTGAGCATTTTCAAAAGTTTCTTTTCTTTCTTTCTTTTAATTGGAAAGATGATGGCAGAGAATTCGGGCAAATCATTTTCTTTGGCAGGCTAATCATTTCTTTTTTTTTTCTCTGAAGGGGCAGAAAGCATAATGAACAGAGGAGGCAAGAGTTAGGTAACTTCACCTGGCAGCTGCCTACAGTGGCTCAGATCATGGGCTGTTCCACAGGGATCCTGTGGATGGCAATCAGAATCCCTTTCTGATTTTCAGACAATCACAATTTAGATAAAATGAGAAAATCATGACTTCTAACCCTGCACAGCATCATATATCAAATGCAAATATAAAACCTAACTATGTGAATTTGTATATATGAAATATGGAAACTCTAAGACTATTCATCTGACCTCTAGAGAAAAAAATGTGTAAATTGTTCACTCAAGTAAGGGATAAATATATTGCTCATTTACAAAGGGACTAGGCAGGCTCAAATGGCTCACATCCTACCTCAGTGTGGCTTCACCTCTTTGGGCCTCAGTTTCCAGATCTGTAAAGTAAGGGGGTTGCACTAGATGGTCTCTGAGGTCTAATTCTGAATGTAGGATCTTATGAACATTTCTCCAATCAGAATGTCTCTCACAGTGACCCCTAACCAGGAATTTTTGTACCCCATGGCAAGTAGTATAAATCCTGCAAAAAAGGGCAAATGGCATGAAGCATGCCCTTATTTGGAAGGGGGAGGGGGCAAAACACCAGCTTAGAGTGGAGGAAGACAGGGATCTCAGGACACCAGTGCAAGGTCATTGCTCAGGAGGCTGCCACAGAACCAGGTAGAGAGCAAAGCACCACGGACAAGAAACTCACCCCAGTTTGCCTACCGGTATTTTCCTAATTTAAAGAATCATTTTCACTAGGTGCTATAATTGCTTAAGGACCGCATGTGTTGTCAATGTCTTCTAAAATCAAGGCCCTGAGGCAAAACTCTGGTTGCCAGACCATAGTTATGGCTCTGTCCACATACTCTTCGACTCTGTCAGCTGGATAACCAACAAGATGCTTCTATAAGACCAGCAGGTGGAGATCAATTCCAGCTTAATCCATGGAAGAATTTTCTAACAATCAAAGTTGCCCCCGAATGGAATGGATTTACCTTGTAATGTAATGAGCACCTTGTCTTTGCATGTGTTATATAGAGGCTAGGTGAATGCCTACTGGGGAGAACCTGGAGTTCCAGATGGGACCTGATCATTTCTGAGATCTCTTCTAGTTCTGAGAATCTATGAATCTACCTCTGTATGAGACTCAAGGTTCTTCTTCCCCACCCCTCATCCCCAGATGATTTTCCATTGTTCAGGACTTAGTGACCTTGGACAAGTCACTTAATGTCCCTAAGCCTTGGTTTCCTCATCTGTAAAAGAAAGGAGTTAGACAAAATGACCTCTGAGGTCCCTTCCAGCTCTAGATCAATGAACCTATGAGGAAGAGATACTAACTTCTAGGTTCTGCTCTTCCTAGCCAACTCATTTTACTTCCTCATCTAGAAAATGAGGGGGTTTAGATTATACATCATGTTAATGTTCTGGTTATTTGTACCCATGTTAAAGTTCCTTCCAGCTCTAAATCTATGAAAACCAAAAGCCCTGCCACTATTGTGTCTGGGTGACTTTGTAGGTTTAGGGTGTTCTCCAGGGCCAACACTAGCAACAGCAGGGAGCTGTGCCTTAGACGAGGAGAAGTCTGAGAGACAGGCCTTTCCCTCCCACGCCAAGCCTTGAAGTCTTTAGTGTATGTGCTAACTATATTTGGTCATCCGAACCAAAGTAAGAGCTCAGGCAGGGTACTCAAGTGAGGGAAAATAAAGTGACTTTTGATTTATGAGGTCTGCTGCAAACAAGGACCAACTGGCTGCCTTTATTATAAATGTGCTGTGTGAAGGGTGAACAGCTCCTAAGCAATGGTTACTCCTTAGGTAAATGCAGAGAACAGTTTCAAATAGGCTTTCTCTCATTCCCATAGGAAATCATAAAACATTTTCCAGAATCTTACCCAGGTGGCCTTGACATCACCAGGACCTTTTTAGGTATTTTTTACTCCAAGGCTCCAAATTGCAGTTTCAACCTAGGCTTCAGCCACTGTAGATGAACTGGATGAAAATAATGACACCCCCTCCCTTGGCCATTCAGACTTTTGAGTTGAACTAGGCTGCTCATTTCTCAAGACATCACTTGGTCACCTGCTTTAGGATTAAAGCCTAATGGGGAGGGTGCAAAATGAGCTAACCTTAGACCATGACCTCACTGTTAGGATCAAAACTAACCACAGGATTTTAGAAAGAAAGGGACCTTAGAGATCATCTAATCTAAACATATCATTTGAAAGATGAGAAAAGGAAGACCCAGACATTGGTAGTGACTGGTCCAAGGTCCCACAGGTATTAAGTGGCACTAATCTAAGTTTGATTACAAATTCAGTACTATTTCTACTCTGCCATACTATTATATACTTCCTCCCCACAAAAGTGCTTTATAAACATAATGTGATAAATAAAATGTAAGTTATTATTAGCAGTCAGTAGCATGTTTTAATCTTCAAGTACATACAGAATTCTCCCTTCATCTTAGCGGTCTGTTATTAGGGCTTAAATATGAGCTGAGCTAGTTAATTCTGAAAGCAATAAGTGATTTATTTGGAGCATTTTCCTCCATTGAAGGAAATATGCTTCAGATGTCTGGGGGTAGGGCATGGAGTGGAAGCTGAGGCAACAGGAGAAGGACAGTAGTAAGGAAGGAGAACAATCAGGGATCCTACCAGGCCAGGGTTTTCAGGCCAAAGCAGTAAGGAGGAGCCCTTTACAATTCTTTGAGAGGAAGCACTTAGGTCTTGTTTTTGTCTTTTAGTCATGTCCACAACCCCTTTTGGGGGTTTTCTTGGCAGAGACATTGGAGAGGTTTTCCACATGAGGAAACTGAGGCAAACAGGGTTAAGTGACTTGCCCAGGGTCACACAACTAATAAGTATCTGAGGCTGGATTTGAACCCAGGGAGATGAGTCTTCCTGACTCCAGGCCTGGCACACTGCACCACCAAATGACTGGAAAAGTGGAGCACACTGGAAAGCAACTAAACAACAACCCCAGGCCTCCCTGAATCATTATACAAAATTCTCTGACTCCAAATCCAGCAATCTCTACTCTTCGATTACCTTTTTTAGACTTATACTTTTAAGAACCGAATGGTACCCTGCCATAGGAGTAGCATGTTTGATTCATGGGATCCATAAATGGCCAGTAAATTAATTTGACTAAGAGGGGCTGAGGCAAAAAAAGACTTAAGTCTATTTGCCCTCCATGGTGACAAGATCATAGCTTCAGAACTGGAAGGGGATCTTAAAGTTATTTTACAGATGAGGAAACGGAGTCTCATAGAGGTTAATTGACGTGCCTGAGGTCACAAAGGTCACTTGACAGAGCTGGGATTTGAATCCAGATCCTCTGATTCCAAATGCAGAGGCAGTTCCCTGGTATCAAGTGCCTCCCAGGTACTAGACTCTGTTTCCCACCTCCCATGCCCTCTCAACTAGGAATCTAATTGTTCCTTGTCTCCCCAATTATCAGCCTGAGTGAGATGGTAAGAAAGAGACCGGGGAGAGAGACAGAGAAAAAGGGGTTGAGATCTTGGCAAGGGCCACTGTAGTAACCAGACAGCAAGATCCTAGGGATAGAGAATCCAGCAGCCAAATGGAAACGTTTCTTTTTCCAGAGATCACCTTTCTTTATCCCCAAATTACCTAAAGGTTGTTTTTCTTTTCTTTACCAACCTAGAAAGGTTTCTGAGGATCTTTTAAGACCAATTACGTTTCGGGCCATCAGTGAAAGGCAGGGAAAGCTCTCAAGGTCGGTGGGTAGTTCTGGGCAGGGATAGGGCAGGGTCCCGAGGGTGAAGGTGGCTGGGTACGGGTTGGGGACTTGGGACCCCCCAGGTCTGGGGTCATTGGTTCCCCTTATCCACCCACTTGCTCCGCCACGGGTAGGGGCAGGAACTTGGCGATTTTCCCCTCCAAGCCTTCTTAAATTTTCTCGGTCACCTATCCCCGGTCACACAATAGAGAACGGAAGGCCTGCTTCCATTCTGGAGACTCAGGCAGCACTCTGAAGTTAAAATCCCAAAGGAAAATGAAAAGATGAAAAAAGGAACAGGGAGATAGAGGGAGAGAGAAAGAGTAAAGAAGAAAGGAGGAAGAGGAGTCGGAAAGAGGAGGATCAGGAGGAAGGCAATGGAGCAGACAAAGAGAGAGAAGACAAGGCATGGGGGGGGGGGGGCAGCTACTGCCAGGTGTTTCTGGGGGACCCCGCGCTGCTCCCAGGCACGTCCCATCCTGTCCCATACCCTCCCGCCCCTGGCCGGCCGAAGCAGCTGCTCAGCACAGCGTGGGGCCGCTGAGTCACTGTCCCAGCGTCGGGAGCTGCTGCACAGGGCTTGGGGAAGCCGGCCTCGGTTGGCATCCGTGAACTTCTTTCCTCCTTTCTTTTCCTGGTTAAAGTTGTGTGCTGACTCCCACGTACGAGGCTGGATCAAACCGCACGTACCGCATGACGGCTCGGGCTAAGGTGTCCGCCCCGCGGCCACCAGCAGGCGGCGCTGCAGCCCCGTGCAAGCCAAGCTTCCGCGGGGCTTGGCTCGGCCCGTTTGGGGGGCGGGGGATGTTCTGTTTTCTGCAGCTGCGCTTTCCCGGAGGTACGCGGTCAGGACGCACAAATCCGGTGCCTTCTAAGTTTTCCTGTGACCCCCGGCCCGGGAAAACCCCTCACTTAGAGATCCTTGACAACCACTGCCCCCTCTCTCTTGGTCACTTCTCTTGGTTCTGGGAGGGCTAGGTCCCTCAATCCGGGCTCTGTTGCGCAATGGTGAGTCTGCTTCGCGTCTGGCCTCTCCCCAAAGACTTGCCGCGCAGCAGCACACCCCACCCGAGTAGTCCAAGTTGTGACAAAGGACCGTGACCTTGGGCGCCTCTAAGGCGCCCGGATCCAAACCACGGAAGGAGCACGTGCCGGGGAGTGGGGAGCGAGAGGAGAGGGCGCCCTGGATTGATCCTTGACCTTGTGATCCTATGAGCCATTATGATTTCTGGGCTGGGCAAAATGAGGCTTTTGGGGCAGCGTGTCACTTGACCCTCGCAACAGCTCAGGGTCAAACCCCGAGAAAACCAAGTACCAAATGTACCAGGAAAAATATTTCTACCTAATCCATGGAAGGGGGAATTGGGAAAAGGATCTCCACTTACACCCCTCCACTACCACCCAAGTCCAGTTCTCTACAAAGACAATTGAGTCCAGAACCACGTACGTCAGTATTGTAACTGTTTATTAGTTTTGCTATTCGCCATATCACCACCCCTTTTAAGAAAATATAATATACAGAGACCGGGAATTTTCTTTTTCCACTAGGACGGAATGCCATACATTCACACTTTCTCTCTCAACACACTCATTCATTTCACACACACCCCCAACATGGCTGTGAGAGGGTTATACCAGGCTGAGACCAATCTGTGACATTCTCATATTAAAATTAACACAAGGGGGGGAGATATACACTATTTTAAAATGCCCTTATACAATATAATACAATATATAACGTACAAAAATAACTCTGAATTTACAAAAAAAAAAAACCTGACAGCAAGATAAATATCAGATAGTTACCTCTCTATGAAAATGCATTTTAAAAAGCCACCATTGCACTTTTCCTCTGTTATGAAAAGATCAAGTAGTTCCGAGACTCCGGCCCGACAGCGGGGAGAAGAAGCCGGCAGACTCTCAGTTTGGGCCCCTTCGGTAAGTCCAAGTTCCCTAGATCTTCGTTCTTCACACGGCGCAAGTCCCAGGCATCTTTCTCCCAGCCCTAGCCTTGTCTGAGTGATTCCACCCTAGGCCCTGCCTGGGTCCCCGGAGCTTGGATGCAGGTTGGGGTCCCGGTGAAGCCGAGGGCGTGAAGGCAAAATGCAACCGCGGTCAGTTCCCACTTGGAGAGGACACATTCCTCCCCAAAGAAAGGGATGAGGGAGACTGCGGGAGCTCCTCTAGTGGACCTTTCGCCTCCTGCCTCCGAGTTCTCCATCCCGCAGGACTGGCCCTCTCCCCGCTCTCACGGAGGCCGGCCGGCCGGCGCCCATTGGGTGCAGTGCTGTGGTTTCGCCGCGGCTACCGCCCCCTACGTCCAGAGGAAGGCGGCCCCTCGAAGTGGCGCCGGGCGCAATCGGCTCGCAACGCAGGCTGGCTCGCTGAGCTGCCAGAGGCGCGGCTGCCACTACTGCTGCTGTAGCCGTCCTGAGGAGGAGGAGGAGGATGAGGAGTAAAAGGATGAGAGTGTCCTGGCAGAAGAGCCCTCCGCAAGCGAGCGCCGACGTCGGCGCCCGTAGCCCTGGGGGCTGATTTTGTTGGGGGGCGCCGAATTGTCCTTATCTTTGTCCGTGAGCTGATAGATCTGGTGCGCCAGGTTCTGCAGGGTGCATGTTCCAAAACGGCAGCCAATGCGTAGGCTCTGGAAGTGCGGGAAACTGTTCATACTCTGGCGGTAGCGCTTGACGCGTATGCGTGCTGCGTCCAGACTGCTGCGGGACAGGAGGGATGGAGAGGAGTTAGACAACCCGAAGGGTCCCTAGGACCTGGATGAGTTAGACCGGAATCTTAGCCTAACTAGGGGAGCCTGGGCGAGGAACAGTGACTATGTTGCTCCGTCGAGGCACCTTTCTTAGCCCAAGCCCCTCCTCAGCTCTGGACTCGAGTTGGGGCCGGGGGTCGGGGGTCGGGGAGTAGCACCTCCGGAGAGGAAAGAGATTCCCCAGGAGGAACCCAAAAAGTTACCTGGGCTGTGGATTGCGGGAAGCACCCTTCACGTCCTGGGTCCGAATAAATGTCTGGACAGGACCAGCCTTCACTTCGGCTGGGCTAGCGAGGAGATTGCCCGGCACTCGTAATTCCCTCTTTCCCCGGCTCAGAGCCCATTTGTTCCATCTGGAAAGTAACCAACAGCAACGCCATTAGTACGGTATGGAACGAATCCCAGCGCCCTCTCCCCTTGGTGAGTGGTAGCATCAACCCTTTTCTCCTGCACCCTGAATTAACGGAGGATTCCCCCCTACAAAGTGTCTTTTAGCTCCTGACCCAACTACTTGGCTAGAGAACGTTGTCTGGACTCACTTCTTTCTGAACTCTGAAGCTAAATCGAGCCGCGCAGTGTCCGCCCCCAGGAAGGCGAAGGAGCCCAGGTAAATTAGGGCGACTGGTACCAGCTGCATTCCGGCGGCGATCCGGTCACCCTGGGATGAAAGAGAACCGAGAAAGTCAGTGTCTGGCTGTAGTCGTGGCTTCGGCCCTAGCCCCTTCCTTGACCCCGCAGCCGCGCCAGCCCCGGCTGGCTGAGCGCCGAAGACCAGTGGCCCCAGAAGTGTCCTAACCAAGTCCCCGCTCTTGTTTGCTCAATCGCTTATCGCACCAGGGCAGATAAAGGCGCCTGCAGGCTTTGCATCCGTCAGCCGGCTGAACTGGACAGGCTGAACAGGGAGGGGGTAGGTTCCCTCACCTCACGGGGCAGCACTCCCGCAATTCTGAGCTTCGGACTCACTTTGAAACTTTTCTAGGAGCTTATTCTTATGGGATAGAAGAGGGAGACTTTCCCTTGGAAGGGGTCCCGTGCTCAGAGTAGCCCCCGAAGCTCCTTCTCAAGGCATGGCTCCCTTGGACTAGATGAAGATTCAATCTCCCCCCGTCGCCCATTCTAACTACCCTTCACCTCCACTCCCCCACCCCCGCCCCCTGGCCAGATCTCGGCTCCAGCAGCTTCAGAAGGGTTGTCTGGAAGAGGCACAGGGAAAGTTGGGGCGGGGACCTGAGTTTTCCAATCAGTGACTTTGGAGATAATTAAAGCCCATTCCCCCTACCCGAACTCCACTGCCACTACTCCAAGCCCGAAGGTCCACCCTTACCTGCTGCTGAAGGTAATCCAATGAGAGAGTCAAAGATCCCCACCCCCGATGACAGAAGTGCTATTAAGAGGCGGAGGTAGGAGACGAAGAGAAGGCGCAGGAGCAGCAGGAAGTCTTTAGGTCCCCAGTTAAACCTCTGAAATGTCCTGCGCTTGCCTCCTACTTTTATAGGAGCTCAGCGGGGGCGGGGCTTGCTGGGGGTTCCTCTGCGGCCGCCGCTGGCGCTGCTGCTAGTACAATCATTTTCCTCTCTTCCTTTTGCGCCCTGCGTCGAGGGCGCCAACACTCGTACGTTTCTTGCCTCAGGGCCCCCCAGTGTAAGGCGAACGAGCTATCCCTCTGGGTTACGGTACGGTGGGCAGCAACGGGACGTTCACCCAGTGCTTCCACAGCACCCAGACTGTAAGAATTATCACTGATGGCTGCCGGGGCTGCGCGTGCCCTCTCTCTCCCCACCAAATCATCTCCTTTTGGAGACCCTGCCTACTCTGATGCCCCGGCGAGATCCTCGCCCCCAGCCAAGGCGACAGGGCTAGCCCACAGGAGTCAAGGGTTCAAGGTCGCTGGGACTCTCCTTGGGTCTCTCTTTCCTCCCACCTGCAAGGCTCCTGCTCTAGGAAGCTGCCGCCTAGGGAAGCACTTGAACTCGGCCTCAGGCGTGGTAATGAGGGGAAGGGATGGGAGTGAGGGAGGTTTGCCAGAACTATCTAACAAATGTCTGAGACACCGGAGTTCTGGAAAAGATCAGATGGGTTTGGCAATGGGCGCGAGATCAGGAAAGCTTGAGCAGGAGATTTTTCTAGGGGGAGAGCTTGTTGAAATTTCAGATGTTTCACTCTAGTGTGTAAATCCAAGAGAGAGAGAACTCCCTGCCTTTGTATATATTAAACTTGTGCTGTCATTGTTCTGGTTTTCTTTTCTTTTGAACGTTTAGGAAGGAACTCGTTGGCCTCTGGCCAAGAAACTCCTGACTTCTGTTGGAACCCCAAAGCCACCCCTCAAGGTAAGGGCGAGATGGGCAGCAAAGCGAATACCGCATTGCCTGGGCTAGGACCTCTTTCTGACGGCTGGGGCTGGGGTTGGGTCTTTGTGAGGACGCGAAGATCGTAGCCAGGGAGTTGAGTACTTTTGCAGACCACTGTAAGTCTTTATAAAACCTCTAAAGGCTGCCTCCTGATGTAATGGAAAGGAAGACCGGGCTCCAAGGCCAACTCCAGTACTTCTCAGCTCAGTGACCTTAGGCAAGTCATTCGCCTCTCTGAATCCCTACTTTCCTCTTCTAGAAAATGGTGGTGATATTAATAGTGGCATCCTCTTCTTGTCTGTGAACTCTAAAGTACTATTTATATACTTGTGTACTCCTGGTTCCTCACTTTGCTTTATTTCTATCTTCTGCAGATGCTTTAGATAGGAATCTCCGACTCCTCACCTCCTCTCTCTGGCTGCCTGCCCATCAGGGCTTCTGAGCTCTCTGGTTGAACAGGTGCCTCTGTGGTCCAGAGCTCTGGGAGCCTGGGCCACTCCCGACCCCTCCAGGAGTGGCCAGCCAGCTTGTGGCGGCCGCTTTCCAGACCTCCTTTCATGTCCCTTGCTTCTAAGGTGTGAATGGAAAGGCCAGCTGGATTGAGGTTACGTCAGCGGAATCACCTTGGAGTGAGTCACTTGCGCCCGGAGCAAGATTTGCGGTGGCTGTGGGAAGGTTGGGATGTCCCCCAAACCCTCGCCCTCCCGAGCTAGCTAGGCTCAGCGGCAGCCTCAGGATTCCCGCCGCAGCAAAGATAGAGTGGCTTCCCGGGTGCACCCGAGGCGAGGGCTCTCTGGGCTGTCGACTTATTAGCTTGGACCTGACTCAGAAACGCGCAGCTGTGCAGGTGGGGCAGGGACAATACTCACGGTTCAAATATTTATTGACTGCCTACTATGTGTTAGGCGACTTCGTCCCTTTAGCTTTTGTCTCTTTGCTCATTTTCCTCCCTTTTAAAAATATCTTTCACTTCCTTTCGCTGTATCCCTCCTGCTTTCCTTTCTCTCTCTCTCTCTCTCTCTCTCTCTCTCTCTCTCTCTCTCTCTCTCTCTCTCTCTCTCTCTCCCTCTCCCCCCCCCTTCGCTCTTCCTCCCCCCCCTCCTCTTTCTCATCACAGTACCCAGAGCTTAGCACAGTAACTGGCACATAGACTTTTAATAAACATTTATTGAACTGAATTATAGAATGTTAGAGTAGGAAAAAAAACATAGAAATCATCTAGCCCACCCTTCCCCCCACCTATTTTACGGAGGAGGAAACTGCAGCTCGAGGAGGTGAGGTGCCGAGCCAGGATCCGAGCCTAAGAATAGCGATTGACTCCAAATCTCTTTGTCAGTTCCCTATTTCTTTTTCCTGCTTGCATCTGTTTGTCTCATTGCTCCAGAACAGGTTACTTTCATTTGTCCCCTTCGGTTGTCTCTGTTCTGTCGTCACCCTTGGGAAAGGAAACTTTTCCTTTGGGGAACGAGGTGCCTGGACATAGGCAAATCTGACTGCCCCAGGAAGAAGGGTGGTCCTATCCCCATGTTCCAAGGAGGTTGCTCCTTTGCTTTGCTAGTGAGGAGCGGGTAACACTTAGGGTTGAGCTGTCAAAAGCCCACCTCCCAACCCCACTCCCCCCACCCGCGGTCCAGAACTCTTCACTCGCTTTCAAACCCTCCACACAAGGGAGTGGGCGAGAGCGTCCAGCTCGCCTCGACTTAGAGCGAGTGCGACAGAGAAGGTTTGTGGCCAGAGGTCGTGTGAGCTCTCTTGGAGTTAGAAGAGTCCCAGCTCTGAAACGCGTTGGGCGATCTTGGGCTAGTCGTTCCATCTTTTCAGGTATCAGTTTCCTCATCAATAAAATGGGGATAACAGTGCTTGCCCTGGTTGGGAGACAGCGCTTTTTAATTAGGATACAAGGACGTAAACTATTTTTCTGCCCCCAGCCCCCGAAAGGGGAAGGAGTGGGGGGCGGGGAGAATGAGGTCTTTTAGGATAAATTACGCTTTTAAGTGAGAGCTTCCCCTCCCTTTCCCGCCAAGAGAGCCAGGCTCCGGTTGAGGCTCAGGGCAGGCACCCGCTTCCCGCCCCACTCCCCAGCAGGGGGTCGGCCGTCCGGGAATGCCAAACAGCAAAACTGAAACTTGGCAAGTTTCTTATCAGTCCAGGTGCACTTGGCTGCTCCTGGGACTTTAGATCTAACGCTAGGAAAACACTTCGCCCGCCCCGCCCGGTCCCCGTCCTGCCCTCCGTCCTCTAATTCAGATGCTTTCCTGCTCCGAAGAGCAAACCAGCTCTCTCTGGTTTGTTTGCGGGAGCTCCCGCTGCCTTCTGGAGTGAGCGCGTGTTTTCCAAAACGCCCTGGAATTTACCTTGGCAAAACAGGCGCACCGTGTGGGATCTATTCCTCTGTGGACATTCAACGAGTTTAACCACTTCATATCCCTCCTGTTCTAGGGAATCTATGATAGACAGTTTGTTTTGTTTTGTTTTTTTGTTCACATCCCGACTGAAATACTCCTTGGTAGAATTCAGATCTTTGTTTTTCACGTGTACCTGCTTTCATCCATTCAGATTTCTCTGGGTGTGAATTCAGATTGAGGAAAAAGTCTCACCTGAGACTGCCCAGGGCTTGGGAAGTGCAAAAAAGGAAGACAGGTAAGAAGGAAGGAAAAGTTGGAACCCAAAGAATGTTTTTCAGATTCGCGTAAAGAGCCAACCGCTAGTTTATATATATCAGACCGTCAAGCAAATTTAAGAAGAAATCCCAAGAAGATTCCGCCTCCCCCACATCTGTGGGGTGGGGTTGGAAAAATATTTATATTTAAATTATAAGTTCCATGAGAGCAGACCCCTGAATTTTATCTTAATGTTATTTTTGTCTCCTTTAGTGCCCACGAAAAGACTTCCTATTGGTAGTAATAAATGCTTGTTGAATTGACTTACTCTAATCAGCTAAGAAAAGAGCCTTGGATTGTAAGACCCCAAAGGCTCAACAAATCGGGGGGACAAGTTGCAACAAGTATGTATATTTAACCCTACTAAGAAGAGGGAGGAAAAGTAGCTACAAATAAGTATTTGGCCTAGACCTGTTATTTCAAGCATTTCACAAACACTAGGTATGGAAAGGCCTATCTTCAGGGCAGATTAGAAACTCCTTAGGTTTATAACCTTTGGAATTAGAGTTACTCCAGGACATTAAGAGGTAAAATGACTTGCCCATGATTCTGGGGCCAATGTGTATTAGCAACATTATTTGAACCCAGATATGTGTGAGAGGCAGGCTCTCTACCACTATAGCAGGCTGTGACATCTGTATCTAAATCTATCCATAACTATACTGACATCTAGATCTAGGCTATATTATCTATATCTATCCATACCTCTCTGTGTATGTATGTAGACACAATATAACTATACACACACACACACACACACACATATGTATACACATACTACCTGCGAAACTTTTAGAGGTGCCCTGAATGCTTCCAGGGGTAGGGAACCTTTGGCCTTAAGGCCCCGTATGACCCTCTAGATCCTCAAGTTCAGTCCTTTGACTGAATTCACAGAACATTCTGTGAAGCTTGGATTCAGTCAAAGGGCCACACTTGAGGACCTAGAGGGCCATATGAGGCCTTGAAGCTGCAAGTTCCCCATTCTTGGAACTATCCCTTTTCTCTTGGTTCCCAGACACACAGAAAGAAAAAAAAAATCTGGCCAGCACTTTTCCCTCTGTCTACTGTTAAATGGAGAATAGATGAAGGGCTGAACAGCTGTTTGCGACACTCTACATTTTCTCTAGGCTTCTCTGGATTATAAAAATATTCTTGGTCACTTCCTTAAGCTGGTTTCCAATTAAATATCGAGAACACACCCTGCAGAGAAAATTAGGCTAAATAATCCAATATTTGAACTATGTATATGAAAAGCAGAGAACAGAACATTTGCTTCTTTGAAAAAGAAGCATTTGATGTCTATTGGCTCCTCTTTTAACTTGCCCTATGACCTGGGTAGGATTTATACTAACTTTTAGGAGGCTGTTTGAAAGGTAGTATATTCAAATAATTCTATATAAAGCTCTGATGGACTTTTTAAAACTGACACTGGTCAAAGGTAGGATAGTGGATAGAGACTGGATGCCAAAAGAAACCAGCACCTCTCTGCAATTCTTTTAGAGTAGCCTAGAGCATGGAGAGTTTAAGTGACTTCCCTAAGGGCATGCCAGCCGAAATGTCAGAAGCACAAATTGAATCTGATTTTTCCTCATCTGGATCTTAAAGGCACAATAATACACACACCAGAACCATAGGGTGAAAAAAAAACCCCAAGCATTCCACTTTATATCCCCTAGTTACAATCCCCTTTCTCAAAACCCATTAAGAAGCTTACTTCCAAAGTCTGATTCACCCCATCAGTTCAGTGGACAAGGGTGGTTCTCTGAAAGTCCTGCCTAAAACAAATGGAGATCTCAAGAATTTGTCTTATTTGCTTGTGACAAAGGATTACAGAGACTTGTTCGTAATTAAACTAGATAAGGAGCCACCCTGAAAGCTTAAAGGAGACATTGTAGTTTTTTAGGACAAGTACAAGCATGGTCATTGTTGATATAACAGGCAGTCAACATGAACATATGAAATTCCTTACCCAAACAGCATAAACCAAGTGCAGATGGGGTTATAGTAAATGAGTGGATCCAGTGGACGATATAGCTTACTGAAAGGAGGGAAAGCCATTGGAGTATGCATCCCCTTCTCTTAGGATTCATTTAGGGAGAGTAACTTCCATCAGGCTATCCAAATCCACCAAATAGGCTGTCAGGGATAGTGTACTGGGCTGAATGATTTATTGATTTGACCCACTGGGGCTTTTCTTATGTGCTCTTGTCCTGAGTGTTTTCTATATGTTCATGTGTACATACAGGTGTATATTTATGTGTATGTGTATGTGCATGTGCGTGTGTATAGCAGCTAGGTGGCACAGTAGATAGAACTTCAGGCCTGGAATTAGGAAGACCTGAGTTCATATTGTGCCTCAGACACTTAGTATCGATGTGACCCTGGTCAAGTCACTTAACCTGTTTGTCTCAGTTTCCTCATCTACCTCCCAGGCTTATTGTGAGGATCAAAACAGGTAATATTTGTAATGCTCTTAGCACCTACTTCCCAGGCTTGTTGTGCAGATTGAATGAAGTAATTGTAAAGTATTTAGCACAGTGCCTGGCACATAGGAAGCCATATATAATATATATATATTATATATATATTACTACTACTACATAAATCTGATGAATTAGAGGTGAGGCTAACCAAGGCAGGATTGATTGCAGTGACTTTGCAAAAAACAGGTCTCAGCCTAGTACCTTCTGCCGTGTAAACCTCAGCTTACTAATTTGTTGAGCAGAGACAAACCACAGGAAGTACTTTCAATGATTTTAGAGAACTAGCCACTTTACCCACAAAAGGCAGCAGCTCTGCAGCAGCGGGAAGTTGGCAAGCCTCCCTTCTTTCTTTATCTCTTTGCCATTTCCGCCCTGAGACAAGGAAGGAGATGCCTTGGATCCTGAAGACTGTTGCCTCTTTCATCCTTTGCTGGGCCCTCGGGTTTCTCCCCGAGGCTCGGGGGAAACAAATCTGCATTTGTTCAGGCAGTGAAAGGTGGTGGTGTTTTTGTTGATCTCGGGGGATTTTCTGGCCTCCGGCCAACTCGACTAATCAGGCTGTGTTGTCAGACTCTTATCAGCCTCGGCCTCCAGGCAGCTGTTGGCTGGGGAGCAAAGGGCGAAGTTACTTTATTTGTATATGAAATACTTGTTATGTACCCGGAATGTGCCCTCATATTAGGTACATATGTGTATATTATGCATATATTCCGCATGCTGAAACCAGATTCTGCAAATTGTCATATAGGGCTTGTTAGAGGACCTTAATTGGTGGAGAGGGTAGTAAAACAAGTATTTTTTTTTTAAATGACACTTTTGAATTCATAAGCACTTGAGTTAGAAATAATAAGATTAAATGAAATATTCTTAATAGTGTCTTTTACAAAACAATTAAATATTAGGAGAGACTTAGAAAGGACATCATGGAAATCTTTAGAGTTGGAAGACACCACAGTGGTCATTTAGTCCAATCCACACATTGAATAAAAAAACCATCTACAGCATACACACCCAGCAAGTAAATGATTATGTAGCTTTTTGCTTGGAGACCTCTACTCAAAGGGAACCCGCTCTCTCCTAAGGCAGTCATCCCACTTTTGGATAGCTTTAATTGTCGGGAAAATTTACCTGACAAGCCTAAATCTGCAGCTTCTACCATTTACTCCGAGTTCAGAGAGTATCACTTTCTTCAAATATTTGTTATGTGGAAAACGAAGCAGACATGCTCTGTAAGCATCAAATGACCGAAGCAGAAGCTGTGGGTGGAAGTTACAGAGAGAGGGGTGGGGGTGGTGGCAGAGTCCAGCTCAATTTGTGGAATGAGGAAGAGAACCATAGTGAGCTGTCGAAGAAACCGTACGCCAGCGGAGCCAGGATAAGTGAGCTCTGTGCGCTCTGCCCCGGGGAACTCTTAGGAGGAGTGGAGGTTTGGAGTAGGTGATCCTTAAAGTCTCTTTCAAGTCTGAGAGGGAGGCTTTAAGGAAAGGCTTTCACTGATTTGGGAATAAATTAAATCAAGTCGTACCCTGCACTTGGTCAGACTCAGTCTGACAATTGCAAACTCTGCAAGTGGCAAGGTTTGGCTTAAACATCCGAGTGGCCTCAGGCTTGTCGAACTCAAACTGTTGGCTGGTGATAATGAGGAAGGGAGAAGTCCGAGACCTCAGATTGTCGGAGTTTTAAATCTGCAACCCGACTAAACCGTACCCCAAATATTCTGACGACCCCTGTCCCTTTTCTCCCAGGGAGCTAGGATCTGATGGAAGCCCCCAGGACAGAAAAATGGCCCGAAAGCAGAGGCCAGAGGCGCATGACCGAGGGTTCAATGGAGGGCGAATGGGGTGGTGGGAGGTGTGAGCTGTCCGTCCCAGGTGGCCTGCACTCGCCCCCCTAGAAGCAGGCGGGCACCCCAGTGCTGTCCGGCGCTCTGGCACGGCCGGGGACCTGTGGCAGCTCGCGGGGCCTCCCCTTGCAGCCCGGGCCCGGAACGGCGCAACCCCCCACTCCGCTCCGAGGTCTCGGAAAGCTTGACCGCGCAACGTAAACAGGAAACGAGCTGCAAAAGTCCTGGCAGGGCAGATTCCAGGGCACTAGCAGTGGAGTTTTCGGGAGCCGCCCCCCATCCCTCTCGGGTCTCGCTCCACAAGTGGGCCAAGGGAAGGAAAGGCCTGTGCGAGCCGCAGCTGCTCCCGGCCTGGGCGCGGGCGGAGGAGGGGGGGAGGGGAGGGGCGTCTGGAGCGGGCGGGGGAGGAGCACAGACGGCAGGGGGAGGGGTGGGGCCGCCGGGGTTGAGGCTGCGTAGCTCCAGGGAAGCTCTGGGAAGCCGAGGGGAGGGAGGAACCGGGAGGAGGAGCGAGTCTCGCGCGGCGCGGCGCGGCGCCCGGCGCAGGCGCAGAGCGCGCCTCGGTTGTCAAACATGGCTGAAGTGCCGCCGCTGCCGCCGCTGCTGCTACCGCCGGTAGAGGGAAAATGCTGAGCGCTCCCGGGCCGGGCGGGCGGCGGCGGCGGCGAGGGCGGCGACGGGGACTGGGTCCCGCTTTCCGGGCGCGGGGACGGCGGCGGCGATGGCGCGCCTGGCGGACTACTTCATCGTGGTGGGCTATGACCACGAGAAGACAGGTAAGGGCGTGGGGCCGGCGCGGGGCGGGCGGGCGCCGCCCCCGGCCCCTCCCCGCCTCCTCCCCTCGGCCGCCGCCCCCGCCCCCGTCCCGGGCAGAGGCGGGGGAACCGGCGCCCGGCCCAACGGCCCCGCAGGAGCACCCACCCGCGTCCCGCTGCGCCGAGCTGGGGAGGGCCGGGGGGCTCCACCTGACCGGCCCCGCATTGGGCCCTTCCCGAACGGGCCGAGGGCCGGGTCGGGGCGCAGGACTGGCTGGCTGGGCCCGGGGCTGCGCTGACCAGCTGGGGAGAGGAGGGCACAGCCTGCCCCGCCCTGCAGGGAGGGATGGAGGGAAGGATGGAAAGCAGGGGTTAGGCCAGGCCAGGTCCCAGCCTCGTACGAGGATGGGGCTGGGGGGGCGGGGGCGGGGCGGTGCTTCCCCTGCTCCTGAGAAGGAACTAGGAGATTGTGGTGGGATGGGGGCGGGCCCGGAGGGAGGTCGACTTCTCCTGGAAAAACCCGTGCCCTAAGTCCCGACTGAGTGATGATGAAGGATGCTGGGGGGTGGGGCCTTTGCTCCCTGGAAGTTCTGATGGAGCCTTGTTGCAGCTTTATCCTTCACTCTTGGGGGGCCTCGTGTAACCACTTGTGGGGAACACAGGATGGGAAGCGGTTTAAGAATGGTGGGGGGGAGTGCGGGGGGGGGGGTTACCTAGCTTAGCTAACAAACATTCCCCAGAAATGACCCCGTCCAATTCTTTCAGAACAAGGGGAAGAGGTTTCCAGAGTGAAACAATTTGAGTATCATTGAGAAGGGATAGTCAGTTGGACACTTGAACTTTTAAATGTATGTTTTCTTTGTTCTCATTTGGGAAAATATCAAACTTTTTTTTCTTTGTAAAGAATACCTTCCTAAGCATATAGCCCAGTGATTTTTTAATTCTTTTTTCTCATGTTTATACAATTTAGGGATTTTGTGATGAATCTCTTGTTTATTTTTGTGCATTTATGTCCATAAAAATACAGCAGTAACAAGTGGAACACAGAAAGCTCTTCTATTTTAGCATGATAAATAGTAGAAAAGAAACGTTACCATCTGACACCTTCCTCCCACATTTTACAGATGAGGAAACTAAGTCGAAAAGAGTTTGTAACTTGGCTTGTGGTCACCCTTAACAGGTTAAAAAGAGTATCTATCTCAGGTTATTACTTTTCTCATTGAGCTGTTTGTCCCTTGGTGTAATTTCCTTGTCAGAGCTTTCCCATTACTTCCTTGGTGGCTTTGTGGCTAGGGGGTTGGATTTGGAAGCTGGAAGACCTGAGTCCAAATCCTACTTTAGGTTCTGTACCAGCTGTGTGACCCAGGTCAAGTCATTTAATTTCTCTCTCAGTTTTTTCATTTGTAAAATGAGGATGATAATAGCATCTACCTCACAGGACCAAATGACATACCATGTGCTAAGCACTTTGCAAACCTTAAACGGGCCATAGAAATGGTAGTTATTGTTATTATTATTGGTGTTTTTAGGGAGGGAAGGCAGGGCAGTTGGGGTGAAGTGACTTGCCCAAAGTCACACGGCTAATAATTGTGTCAAGTGTCTGAGGTCAGATTTGAACTCAGGTCCTCCTGACTTCAGGGCCGGTGCTCTACTCATGGGGCCACCTAGCTGCCCCAATGGTAGTTATTATTAAGAACAATGATAGTCTTTCACCACTCCTGGTTTTCCTGACCTTTATAAGAATGTTCCCTCCTCCTTAAAAAGAAGGGCTAACCTAGTTTGCAACTGGGGAGAGGGGGAAGGAAATAACCATTTATTAAGCAACTACTATGTGCCAGGCACTGTCAACTTGGTACAGTTTGAATATGGAAGTGCTTCAGTGATAAGATAACATAAAGTGGCATCAATTTCTTTTAGCCACTTTGTGTTATCTTTCAGCAACTTAAATTCAAGCTCAAATTGGTTGTATAGTATGGAATCTTGACGTTGAACTAAATACTCCCCCTCCCCCATTATTGGTCAACTAGTTGTCTATATTTGAGATTACTTTTTCAATAATACTTAAATTTCAGTAACATGCTATTTTAGAAGGTTTAAAAATATGCTTTCTTGCCATGAAAATCCAATCCATTTGTTAAATTATTAGGAAATTATGGATCTTTTAATAAATAAACTTTAATTTTAAAGACACCCCTTTTCCCTAAGACTTTATTGCCTCAATGTTTCTAATTGCTAACCACACTTTAAAGGTTACTGTTAATGATTATATGTCAAGAGACCTTGATACATAAAGATTCTTCTGCAATTGATAACTTAGATTTTCCTAGAATTATCAATTACATTGAGATGTATCCCTCTCTCTTTAAATGAAACTCAGGTTCCCCTTTTTAAGGTTCAAATAGACCCTTTTAAGAAATTCTGTACCTTAGAGTATCAAGCATAGCAGTACTTTATGCAGGTTGGCTGTGTTTTTTTTTTTTTTTGGTGGCAGTTAAAAGCCCCCTTGAAAAAAAGGGGAATCAAGATCTCTCCTGGATGGCAGATGTGGTTTAGTTGTTGAATAGTTTTATTAATTAGAATACACTTTTAGTAAGAATCTTATTTCATGTAATATAAGGGTTACATATACTATTTCTTTTGTTTCTTATGATTTTCTTGAGTGTAAAAGCTACTATAGTTTTTATTAAAGTTTTGCATTGTACTTTTGACAATATTTTGATTGCTTTAAAATATTTGTCATTACTAATATAGATTTATTCAATTTGATGTAAAGAAATTGGTATCTTATAGAGGGAGAAAGCATCAAAATTGCTTAAATGGAATAGTTCATCCTTGGTTTTTTGTTCTTGAAAGATATTTATCCAGTATTTGAATGAAAGTTAAGACACGAATTTATGACATTTCTAATGATAAGCTATGCTTTTGAGGGGATAGTTTCCGAATGTTTGTTTACACCAATTATTTTGACTCAATTTTTTTTTCATTGTCCAGTGATTTTTACTGTAAGAATAATTTTTCTCATAATTTCCTTGAATTTTATCCAGAGTAAATGATGCCTGGCTTAGTTAATTAGTGGGATATTACTCATCAAAGAGCATTTGTAGGATTTTAGGTTTTAGAATTTAGTTTGGGTAAATGTTGCTCCTTCTACTGAAGTCCTGTTCTGGCTCATAGTGATCTTGAATTCAAGGGCTGTATGGAAGGTCCTCTCAAATTGGTAAGACTTCAAGTCTGTTCCTGTAGTTCCAGCATCAGCCTAACTAAATTCAGGAAGTTGGCCTCAGCAAATGATGACACTGTCTACTAAGTCATGAAGGAGTTTTGGTTGAGTATGTTGTGGAAATCACAGAAGTATCAAGGTTGAAGAAGATGAAGTACTTAAAGAGAGAAGAATAATTAATTCAGGTAAGTTGCAGGAGTGGGTAACCTGTGGCTTCGTGGCCACAAGTAGCCTTCTAGGTCCTTGGGTGAGGCCTTTTGACTGAGTCCAAGTTTTATAGAACAGATCCTTTTATTAAGGGGATTTGTTCTGTGAAGTTTGGATTCAGGAAAAGGACTGAACTTGAGGACCTAGAGGCCACATGTGGTCCTGAGGCCGAAGGTTCCCCACCCCTGGATGGTATGGCAACAATATTCAGATTTTTATAAAAAATCAACCCCTGGTTTTCATTAGCCATTGCAGCTGAGCAGTAACTTTAAATATAATGCTTATAATTGTTATGTATCACAATTTTCTGTGTATTTTCAAATTTCTGATCAGTTGCTATTACCTTATTATCAAATGGCCATAATAGTACCTCACAGGGGTATTGTGAGGCTTAAATGAGGTAGTGAAGGTGAAATCTTTTGTAAACTGTAAAGTGCCATTGTACATTGTTGTTATTCTCAATAAAGTCTATATAGTGAAATTTGAGTTTCCAATCCGTTTTTATCTCAAAGTACTTGGGACCTCTTCCATTATTGTTCAGTTGTCAACTACTGAAGAGTAATATATGGTTCATTTGTGATGCTATCAATTGTTATAGAACATAGGATAATTACATATTTTTAAACATGAAAGCCAACCTGACATTGATGAGTAATTACATACAAAGCATGACAGAGGTAACTTAGATTCCAGTGGTATCAAAGTCAAATAGAAACGGATCCCTGTGAGCAGCATACTGACTTAGAATACCACAAATAAACATTTTCTATGTTGTATTTTTATTTATTTTGTTAAATACTTCCCAATTACAGTTTAATCAGCTTCCTTGGAGTGCCACCCACTTGACTACTTGTAACCTGTTGGTCCAGAGTTTGACTCTCTGACTTAGACATATGTAGGTACCACTGACAGAAAGTGGGCATGGGAATCTATTTGGTGGTGGTGGGCAGGGCTTGGGGTTGCCTCAAGAGCTCAATTCTATCCATGTTAGTTTTGAGGTAAGTAGAGTCCTTTAGGTGGAAATTTCCATTAGGACACTGATCGAGGACAGGTTAGGGTTGGAGATAGAGGTTTTTGAACTGTTTTAAGCACTTACTGTATGTAGGTTTTATTTCTAGGCTCTGGGAAAGGTAAACTGTTTACATAGTCCTGCCCTCCTAGAGTTTAGACTAGGGTATAAAAAATACATGGATAGCTGAGATGTATAGCATTAGAATAATTGGGTTCTTAGCTGAAAGAATCCTTACAGATGTGGAAACTAAGACCCAGAGAGGTCACACAGGTAGTAAGTAGAAGAGGCATAATTCAGATCCTGGTCCTTTGATTCTAAATATAGTGTTCTTTTCAGTACCCCATATATAATCCAATGTGATGAACATTTATTAAGCTCCTCCTACATGTACTTCACCACTATGTGAGGTGGGGATGGGTAGAAGAATGGTAATGATGAGGGATTAGAGAAGACTTCATGGAAGAGGTGGCATTTGAGTTGAGTTTTAGGTCTGGGTAAAAATTCAACAGGCAAAGAGGGGAAGGGAGATCATTTCAGAAACAATTTGAACAAAAACACCAGAAAGGGGTCAAAAAGTACAGTTGTCTAGTCTGACCAAAGTGGAGAGTGCTTGGAGGAAAGAGATGTGAAAGAAAGATAGAAAGGTAGGGTGTCTCCAGAGTATGCCAAGCAAAGCTTCCTGCGTGTTTAATTATCCTCTTCTTTTGCTCCATTCCCTGAGAAAACTTTGCTTGCTCTCTGTTTGTGTCCTTCTTCCCATATCCTCCTGTCCCCCGTGGGAGCTTACTCCTTGAAAATTTCTTCCCTTTCTCATTTATTTTTTCTGGCTTCCTCCTTATTGCTTAACAGTATGGCCAATAGCTCCCTCATCCTTGAAAAACATTCTTAAAAAACCTTCACTGGCCCTGCCATTCTCTTAAAATGCTGCCCTGGGAGTCTCTTCTCTTTCTCCACCTAAAACTTCCAGGAAGCATGATCTGTAGAAGAGATGACAGATACGCTGCCAACACTCCCAAGTGCAGCTGGAACCAGATTAGAATGTAACTGGAAAATTTTTAATAACTTAAGTTAAAAAACAATAAAGCATAAATAACATTGCATTTTAAACCCGCGTCAGTATACAGCCACAGGGATCCTTACTTACAGATCATCGGTCCTCATTTCTATTTGAGTTGGATACTGTAATTCATTGATTTACCTTTACTGGCTCATTTCTTCTACTTCCTCACTGTGAACTCTCTCTGATGGGCTTCTGATGCCACTTCTCTATAGAAACTGCTTTTTCTAAGGTTATCAGTGATTTCATAACTTATAAACCATAGGATCATATATTTAGATCAGAAACTTCAGATAATTTAGTATTCCTCTCTCCCCCTTCTCCTGCCATATTTTTTTAATAGATGAGGAAACTGAGGCAAAGAGGTTAGAAGTTAGGTGACTTCTTTAGAGTCATACAAATAAGTGCTAAGGGAGAATTTGAACTTAAGCCCTTTTACTCTAAACTCAACATTCTTTCTACAGCAAACTGCCAGTTCAATGAGTGACCTTTTCAGTTTTCGTCCTCTGTATTTTTTGATGCTTGATCACCGACATATTTAGATATTCTCCTGAATATGTGCTCCTTCTTTGGCTTCTGTGACACTGCTTTCCCGGGTCCCTTCCCACCTGATTATTAGTTTCCTTTGATGGATCGTCTGTCTCTCCTTCCAAGTTTGGACTCTACTTCAAAGTGTCTGTCCCTCCTCTAGCTATTGCCTCCAAATTTGTCTTAGGCTCTTTTCTCTAAGTTCTCTTCTTTGTCTCATGTCCGGATCTATATATATTCTGCTCTAGTCCTGCATCAGCTGCATGCTGTAATCTCTACCTAGATGGCCTGTCAACACTTTGAACTCCACATGTACAAAACTAAACTCATATTCATTTCCCAAATCTTCCCTTCCTACCAACATCCCTATTTTTGTTGAGGGCACCAGCCTTCTTCTGGTCATCCAGATTTTAAAGCTCCCAGTTAGCTTTGACTCTTCTGTCCCTTTTCCATCCAGTCAGTTGCCACATCCTGTCGATTCTATCTGCATCCATACCCTTTTCTGTACTCAAATGGCCATTAGCCTAGTTTAGGGCCTCATTATGTCTCACTCAGACTGTTAGAATAGCTTCCTAGTTGTTCTCCCAGCTTGCCATCTCCCCTGCTAATATCCTAGGAAGCCTTTCCCAATTTCTCTGAATTCTAGTCCCTTACCTCTGATGATTACTTCCAGTTTTTCCTGTATGTAGCTTGTTTGCACACGATTGTTTGCTTGTTGTCTCCCCTTTTAGGTTGTGAGTTCCTTTGTGTCAGGGTCTGCTTTTTGCCTTTCTTTGTATTCTGGGTGCTTAGTATATTCCTGTCCCAAAATAAGCACTTACTGTTTAACTGCTTGACCTGTTCTATCCCTCATATAGCTTTGCACGTTGTCTTTCTGTGGCACACATTTCACTACGTCACTTCTCTGATCAGAAACCTCCAGTGGTCCCCTGTTGCTGTAAGGATAAACTCCAGCCTTATTAAGGCTCTTGACAGTCTGGCTCCAGTGCACCTCTAGCTTTATTCTCATTACTACTCTTCCGACTTAGCTGCCCATTGCCTGATACATGTACAGCAACACAGGCTGCCTGCTATGCAATGTACACTGTTCCTTCCTCATCTCCACCTTTGAGAATCTTTCTCTTCCTTAACTGTTAGTGCCCTTCCTCTCAAACTATCGTATATTTAACTACTTTGTATGTATTTGTATTTCTTTTCTTTCAATTTATTCAGCACATATATACACACACATATTTTTTAATCTCTCTATCTCTCTAATCTCTTTGCAGTTTCCATGTTAGAATGTAAGTTCCTTGTGAAGAAATTCACTGCGTTTGTATCTGGAGCCCCTAGCACAACATTTACACAGCAGTGCTTAATAAATAATTTTGATGGACTCCTTGATGACCTTCCTTCAAAGAGTGGTTCAATTGCTTCCTCCTCCTTGAAGCTTTCCCTAATTCCTCTAGTTTTATTGTTCTGTCTTTCTCTTCTTACGTTTTCCTCGATGATCTTTCCTTTGACCTCTACTTTCTGCCTTCTGTTATGTTAGTTTGTGTACAGGTTGTATCTCTCAATAACATACGAATTGTTTGAGGTTAGGAACTGTTTCCCTGGTGCTTAGCCCAGTGCTTTGTGTGTATTAGGAGCTTAATAAATGTTTGTTAGTTTGAATTGGACTTCTTAGGGAAACTAATTACTGAACATTTGTTAGCAGGGATGAGACTTGAACATATTTATGTATAAAGCCGGCTTCTCTTTAAAAAATAAGATTTATTGATCTCTTTGTTTCTCCATCAGTCATTTCTAGATGTGCATACCTGCCTGCATAAGATAAGTACCCAATGAGCACTCATCTCACAAGGGAAAAACTGTTAGGTAAAACCAACCAGTACAGTGGCTGACATGCAACTTCTGTACCCAATAGCCCCCACCTCTTTACTGAAAATAAATCAGTGCATTTCACCATCTGTTCTCTGTGGCCAAGACTGGTCAACATAATCATGCGGAGCTCAGTTTTGTTTTAGTGTTCTTTTCACATCCGGCTTTGTATTTACTGTGTATATTGTTATCTTCATTCTGCTCACTTCACTTGCCTTAGTTCAGACAAATCTAAGGGAAAATATTCTGACAGCAGTGTGAAGAATGGAGCTGGTGGGGAGAAAGTAGAGGTGGGTTAATGGAAAGATTTGGAGACAGAAACCATGGTTTGGAATGTCAGTTCTGCTGCTCACTGCAGTGTAATACTAGGCAAGGCTCTTCATCCTTCTTGGCTTTCTTTTCCTCTTCTGCAAAATTCAGAGTTGAACAAGATGGTTTTTTAAGGCCCCTTCCAACATCATTTCTTCTGAAGCTATTGGAGCCAGAACGTGGTAATTGAAGACTTGTATTAGAGGAGAGGCAGTATAGGAGGTGGTCTTAGGTGAAAGATGTTGGCATCAAAAAGAACTGGAAACTGAGTGGCTGTGAGAAGTGAAGGAGTGAGAAGAATGAAAAAAGAAACAGGGAGATTGGGTAGTGCCAATGCCATAGATAGAGACAGATAGTGAAGCTGGAAGAGGAGCAGGTTTAGAAGGAAAGATAAATTCACTTTGGATATGGCAGGTGTGAGGTGCTAGTGAGCATCTAGATAAAGCGATATTGTAGACAGTTGGAGAAGCAGGCCAGGAGCTCAGAAGGGAGGTGAGGTGTGTGTGTGTGCGCGCGCGCGCACATGCAAGAGCATACACTGCCTGTCTAAGTTAACTGTGTACAGGTGGTAGTTGAATCACTGAATATGCATTACAATTTTTTCCTAGCAAATACAGTACAAGAATAGGAGAATCAAGGACAACCTTAGGGGATATCTCTTAAAGAAGAAGTGGAAACAGAAAAAAGGGTTAGCAAAGAGAACCAGAGAAGATAGTGTCACAGGAACTAAGGGAGAAGATAGTTGCAAGGAGGAGGGAGTAGTTTTCAAGTGTGAGATGAAAGTTTTAATATCCCAAAGAGAAAACATTTCACGGATGAGGAGCCTGGTGCCCAGACAGATGAAGGGATTTGCTGAGTTGCTCCTGACAGCTAGTTAGTAGGAGAAGTTGGGTAAGAACCAAATTTCCTTGCTTTTAGTCATGCTCTTTAGAGGGCACTTACCCTTGCATTCTGAGAGTCCATGAGATTGTTGATGGTTTTTGTTGAAGTGATATTTAGACCAGCAGTCTTCTAACTTTTAAAATTTCATACCCAGGCATCAGCAAGGTTTTTTGAGCATGCATCACCAGTTTGTCTATTTATTTATTTACAAATGACACATGTATGTTGTTCTATTAATAAGTTGTTGTTTGTCCTTTGTTTTCCAAGAGGACCAGTGACATCATGGGTGATGACTTGCATGTGAATTGTATTTAAGTGAAGCAGGTTTGCACAAAGTCATCAGCCTCACTCTCTCTTCTTGAGTCATTGAAGTCCAGTGGCAGGACAGAAGTCAAGATGACTGGCTATGGATCAGGATGCAGTGGATGACCTTGGGGCCTTTGATGCCTGACCAAGCTCCAAGCACCCCGTAGCATCTCCTTCAGTCACCTTCATGGCCCTTGGAACAAATTGTTCTCATCTGCTCATTCTGCTGGGAAAGTCTTCATGTGCTTGGGATAGACATTCCCCTACCTCACAGACAGGGATGAGGCCTGTCAGTTACCTTCAACCTGATTTGGCTCATCTGTTGAGACTGTTTGCCAAGGTGTAGCTGCTGTGCACGCTACAGCTTCTTGGAGCCACAGGTGAGAGTTGGATGAATCAGGGAGACACCAAAGGTGGATGAGCAACCCTCACACCAGAGATGCTCATCCTCCTGAACACCCCATACACATTGTAATAAGTTATATACACTATGAGAGGGTTGAGGTGGAGCATTGTCTTTAGAGGTCAGGGTGAAGTCATCCTTATTTTCTTGGGCAAGAGAAGAGCCCAAATAGGCATCAAAGACTCTCTTCCCTATTAAATATGGCGTTGTCCTCCACCCCCACCCCCCCCACACACACACTTTGGCCCTAAGTTGTAGAAGACATATACCTTCCACAAGGATGAAGCTCTGAAATAGTCCCTGCTTCTAGGGAAGTCAGGTTTACCTGCCTGCCCCCTTGTAGGCTGTCTCTCTGTCCACCGGGTGTGGAGTGTGTGTGAGAGGGATGTTTACTAATGTGAGATGCCCAGGAAGCACTCATACCATCCATGCACCCCCAGTGCTGGTGTCTTAGAAGGGTTCCTGCTCCCCAAGGAAGCAGTGTCTGCCTGTCCCTATTGCAGTCTGGACTTTCTGAAGGCCTAAGTGTACCCCTTGTGCTTACTTTCTGAAGGGTAGAGCTAGGTGTGTGGGAGGCACACATGCCATCCATTCCTGCTTCTCCTCCTCCTTCCCCTGCCCTCATCTCCCACCATGACACCCAGGTCTGAGAGAAGCAAAGTCTGCCTTCCATCTTTCTCAGTTTCCCCCATCCCTAGCTGTGTACTCTGGTGCTTAGGTGGGAATGAGGAAAAGGGTCAGGGCCAGGAGAACAGCTGCTTGCCTATTATATCCATTTGTGTTGCTTACAGATGAAAGGGGCAGTGAAATAACTTTTGGCTAGGAAAGGACTTTATATTATTTAAGTTTACTCTCCAGAGGCCAGATTTTTATTCTGAATGTATTATCTGAGAAACTTCTCGTGGACTTCAGGGGACAAGAAGGTTGTTCGAGTATTTGGAACAGAAAAGAGAAATGACATTTTCAGAAAAAATTAAGCCTAACGCTAGGATGCACTGGAGAAGTAGTTGCTGTTTCACATAGAATATAATTACTGCCTTCATTATCAACAGCATTTGATGGACGGTGGTGACATGTTTTGGGTCCAGCGCAGTGTTGTATGGGTGAGACTGGAACAAATAGTTGTTTTGGGTTTTTTTTTTTTGGTAACTTTCACAGCATTACAAATTCACTAATACTCTTTTTAAATACTCAGGAGAGGAACGTAATACATACTTTTAAATTTTCCTTTAGGAAAATGTTACACATCAGAAAACTCAGATTGGTTCTGCTTCAATTTATGAATATCTCTCCTTTATTTAAAAACTACTTCTTATAGCAGACCCCCCAAATTGTTAGATTAAGAGAACGTGTACATTTTGGTGTGCTTTAACCTATAAACATTTTCTTTATTTGTATCCTAATAGTTCAAATATTTATTTTAATGAATATTTGTTTTACAGACAGAGTTCCTTAAAATGAAACTTGGTTTGGGCTAAACAGTCATTTATTTTGGAGCAATTAGGAGGAAGAAAGAGAGAGGGAGGGAGGGAGGAAGGGGGGGAGGGAGGGAGGAAGGGGGGGAGGGAGAGAGAGAGAGAGAGAGAGAGAGAGAGAGAGAGTGTGTGAGAGAGTGAGAGTGAGTGAGAGTGTCTCTTCTTGACCTCAAGCTACTTTTCTGTTGAATTGGAAGTCCAATAGCAATTCAGTAGCTAATGGGGAACATCTATAAACACCTACAGATTGTCTTGATGGTTCAAAATGGAAACTGTTGGCAGTTTTTTTTTGGGTGGGGAGGGAGATATGTGGCATGCTAACCTGTTAATGGAACTGTTTCTATAGCCAGAGGAACTCAACTGCAGCGTGTGATATATCCCTGAAGAATTCTTTTTCTACAAGTAAGAAGTTCCTTTGTAGAAAATTAGTGTTAAAGAATCAATGGAAAAAAAGTTTTGCTGTGTTTGAAGTTCCATGTTTTTGGAATTATATCCGTGAGCAAAATTTGTATAGGAGTTGGAAAATTCTAAATCTTGCAAAAACTTGGAGAGGTAACAAAACAACATTATTTTAGATTGCCTAAAAAACTGTTGCAGGGCAGATAGGTGATGCAGTACATAGAGCACTGCACCTAGAGTCAAAAAGACTGAACTTTCTGAGCTCAGATTCCACTCAGACACTTCCTAGCTGTGTGACCCTGAGCAAGTCATTTCACCTTGTTTGCCTCAGTTTCCTTATCTGTAAAATGAGCTGGAGAAGGAAATGGCAAACCACTCCAGTATCTTTACCAAGAAAACCCCGAATGCATCACAGAGAGTTGGGAAACGACTGAAATGACTGAACAACCAAAAAACTGTTGGCAAAAATAGGTCTTTGAGTATAAATATTTTGGATGTTCACATGTATAAATCTTCTATAGTATGTATGTGTGGCCTGTACATTTCATTGTATATTTGAAGCATAATTTGAAGCAACAAATCATTAAAATGTTACAAGTTCAATAAGTGTTTTTTGCTTTAACCCATCCTGGTGTAGGATTACTGTTTTTTTTTAAGTGGTACTATCTAAATCAGGTTGCTTCCACAGAAAAAAGTTGAGCCATGTTAATAAAAAGGCTGTTTAATTTAGTTTTTTAAGTGAAAAATATAAAATGTTCTGTTTACCTTTTAAATTAATATTAAAATTAAAATTTACCTTTTAAATCAAGAACAGAAAGCAGCAAGCTTTATTCAATAAATATAGCACATATCATCATTAAATAGATCTGTGATCTCATCTTTTTTGGTATTCCATTATGATGTTGCAGATTGCAATCAATCCATGACCTTTTACGCTATCTCGTTCTTGTCAGTGTCTTACCAGGAAGTCCATCCAACATGCTGGATCTTGATGACTGGCTTATTTTGGTCATACATTTCTTTGATGATATTTTTTATATTGTTTCTTACATGCACCTGCTTATGCCTGCTTCATGTCTCTCTGGTGCTTTTTGGGTGACCTGAAATTTTGATTCTTTGTACATGGTAGTGTGCCATTATTCCAGTCATTTAACACAATGAGATGAATGGTGATGTTAAAAAGATGGTTTTTTGTTTGTTTCAGTGAAAGTTGATATTGTTGAAAGTATGGTTCAGTTTTAAAAATTCTATCCGCCCTTCTATTTCTGGGCCTAACTCTTTGCCCATCTACAATGTCTGTTCAAAAAAGTATGTGCCAGCTCATAATACGGTGAAAAATCAGAAACAATTCTTGCCCTCAAGGAGCTTACATTCTAATGGGAAAGACAACACACATAAGTCAGGCATATAAAACAAACATGGAGTGGATGGAAGATAACTTTACAGGGATGTCACTAGCAATAGAAGGGAACCTTAAAAGGACTCCTGGGGGAGATTTCTTTTAATCTGAGTTGTAAAAAGAAGCTAGAGATTCTAATAGTTGAGGGAGAACATTCCAGGTAGAGAAAGCAAACAGTACAAAGAAATCCGGAGTGATGTGTAACAAACAGCCAAATAGGCCAAGATGGTTGGGTCAGTGAATGTATGGGGAAGAGTAATGTTTAGGTTTTTGTGTTTGCACCCTATGTATCAATTGCCCAGGCTTTAATCTGGTTTTCTGAGCCTGTCATTTTTTCTGGATTCTGCTGCTTGTCTGCCTTATTGTTTGTTCTTGTCCTTCTGTTTCCATACTTGATCTAGAACCAAAGATGTGTGTGTGTACCTTTGCTACACTCCTGCATAACTGTTCTGCTTTGTTCTGACCCTTAGCTTGTCCCAATCTTCATGTGTGTGTGGACCCATTCTCAGACTGATTTGTGTGCTATTGACACCTGGTCTGCCTCTTCTGTCTGGCAGAACTTCACACTTTGCCAAACTATTTTGGGCCCTACCTTTACTTTTTGCGCTTATATTTGCTTGCTGACATTATCCTGTGGATAATGTTCCAATACTATGCTATTATCTAGAAATGTACTTATTCAGTTGAAATTCAAGGAAGTAATAAAACATAGATCACATTTTTCCTTCTGTGATGTTGAAAAGAATAGAAATTCTCTGAAACTTTTAATTCATTGATAGTAAGAAATAAGACTTTAAACAATATTGCTTCCTTCTTGATAATAATCTGAATAAGTAATAATACTAATTCTGTTAATGAACTTAGGAAATTAATTAAAACAAGTATTTAAAAATGATTGGTTTGGGATTCTGATATATTTATGCTGATTAAACTTAATTTGTATCTATTGAATGTATTGAAGTTGTCTGTTTTCAGTTTTTAAAAAAATATATTTTATTTTGACGCAACAGGTCCTTTCCAGTCAGCACGCAAACACCCTTATAAATTATCTTTCTTTAAAAATATCTTTTCAAACAAAAACTATCTTTTCAGTTGTTAACAGAAAATAAGGATGTAACCTTTAGTGTTAGATAATTTGTTTAGTAGTCATTTACTAAGTGTATAGGTAAAAGATGCATAAGAGTTTAGATAAATTCATGGGTGATAAAGCCATAATAGTTTAAGGGAAATGAAGGCTATTTGGAGAGAATGTCACCTGCCTTAAATTTTTTTTTATTCTGAATGTAAACATCAAAAAATATATTTTCACAGATGTAGCAGAACACGTTAAAAAATCTCCATTTTATAACATTTGATTTAAAAAATATATAATAAACCCTACATGTTATTTTCAAAACTTCTTGTTTATTATCTTTGCTTCCTTTTGAATTTCCTTCTCTTATCTTCTGTGCATATTTAATAGTGTTTACCCATGGCCTATCTCATTTTCTTTTGGCATTATAGTTGCTAACTTTCACAGTCCCCCATTAACCAAGAGAAAGGAAGACCAAAAAAAACCCAACAACCAAAAAACTCCTTACAACAAATAAGCCCAATTAAATAAAGTGAACATGTACACTAGCCAAAAATGTATGTCTTTATACCTCAGGTCCATCATCTCTGTGAAGTAGTGGGTAACATGCTTCATCATAGGTCCTCCAGAGATAATGGTTGGTCATTGCTTTGATCAGAGTTCTTAAGCCTTTCAAAATTGTCTTGTTGTCCTTTAATAAAATCGTCTTTCACAGTTTTTTGGGATGCAATATTATTCCCTTACATTTATATACTACAGTTCGTTAGGCCTTTTTGCAGTTAACCAGGAGGTGCAGTGGATAGAATACTGGTCCTGGAGTCATGAAGACCTAAGTTACTGGCTGTGTAACCCTGGGCAATTCACACCCTGGCACATTGTAGATACTTGTTCCTTTCCCTTCTTCCCTACTTTTTAAAACAATCCTTCAGGATCAGAAATTTGTTTTGCTTGTAACTATTCCCTCTGCAGTATAGTATTATCTTCCCTTTTAACCTAGTGTTGCCCACCCCTGTCTTGCTTGTTTCCTTTTCTAGTTTGATGTATTTCTATACCACATGTGTTCAGCTCCCTTTATCCATTTCTGATGAGAGTGAGGTTAATTAATACTGTTAAATAAGAATCCAGTTCCTTTCTGTTAACAGGACGACTATCAGGACCCCTATATAAGTATCTCTCTTTCCCAAGGACACAAAAATAAGGACACAGTTTCCTTGGGTTAATCCCTAATGACTGGACCTATAGGAAGATGTACAATTGACCCAAATTGCAGGGGTGATAGCCCCTAGTGAGAACTATACATAGGCTAGAATAATTAAGCTTGAAGGTTAAAATTTAGAAAGACAAACAGACTGTCCTATAGTATTTCTTTCGGGACCAGTATTAGTAGCACATTCAGATGAATGGGTCAGATCTCACCCAGGATAGCAAAACTATATTCCCAAAGCTAGTTGGGGTAGCCCCAAACACTGACAGAGAGTTTCCTGGTTTGCACAGCCCTGTATCTTACCTGTGAGACGGCACAGAATTCTAGCATGGCCTCTCATTGAGGCTGAGTTGGGCAGGTAATTCAGATCTCCAGCATCAGTAGCACACTGCTGCTAATTATGACTAACTACTGCTAATGGACTCCCTTGGGAGTGGCAGATGATAAGAGCACTTCCCTTTTGGCTGCCTAAGTGCTTACTCCTATGGCACTAGTTTGTTCCTTGCCTGTTCTCAGCCTTTCTGTTTTACAGTTGACTCTGTAGGTCATGATTGTTCTGGTTCTAAAACTTATAAAAAGTTCCTTCATATTTCCTTTCAGTATCATTCAGTTCAACAGATGTTTCTTAAGTACTTTCTTTGTACAGTATGCTAGACTAGGTTTCAGGCTTGCACAAATAAAATAGTTCTTGCTCCCAGGGAGCTTATGCTGTACTAGGGGATTATACCGTGCACATATATAGATAAGGAAGTGCTTGATACATAGAGGAGGGGAAGAGGATTTACAACTGTTAACGATAATTTCATCCTCCAAACAGTGGAGCACCAGGAAGTGGAAATTCTATTATGAAATTGTTTCTCTTCAACCAGGAGGACTATGGGAACCTTGGCTAAAGGTTATCTTACACTTCGTGGGAAAGGATAGGAAACGTGGGCAGGCACCCTAGATCTTGGGAGAACATACTTCAAAAGATTCAGACTCTAAATTGTAAGATCTTTTGGACTAAATCCCCAGGAGAAGTAGACTGAAGCAGAATTGGAGGCAGGGAGGAGGAAGCGTGTGCTCAGGAATGAACTTCTAGAGACTCTAAAACAATTCTGATGAGGAGGAAGAAGAGGGGAAGTTGTTTGAAGAGACTGATGTAGCTGTGTCAGCCAGCCTATAGTGTCCATATTCTTGTATGGAAGATGGAATGGCCGGTGCAGGTGGGGGGGAATACAAAAGCATGGATGGTATGATCCTGGAAGATAGCATCAGGAATGCTTACGTTCAGGATAAGCTGAAGCTAGAAAAATTAGTTTGTGTAATAATAATAATAATAATGATGGGAATAATAGCATTTATACCAGGCCAACTATGTGCCGGGAACTGTGAAAAACTAAGGATAACCATGTTAAGGAAAATAGGAGAGCCAAAATGACAGAATTTCTGCTTGAGGTAAATAGGATGGTTACAACAAAGAGAAGACAATGCTGCTTAAACAAATGAGCTTTGAACTAGAAAATGGGGACTAAAGGTGGCTAATAGGGACTTGATACCTAAGATAAATTAAGGAGTACCTCACTGCCCTTTATGGAAAGAACTGGGGAGGTAGCCTGGGGCCATGGAAAGTGGGCTGGATTTGAGGGTAGAAGACTTGGTTTCACATTGTAGTCTGCCACTTATTACCTGTGTAACCTTGGGCAAGTTACTTGACTTCCCTGGGCCTCAGTTTTCTCAACTGTAAAATGAGGGTTTTGGACTAGGTAATCTCAAAGATCTCTTGAAATTCTGGACTTATGGTCCTATGATCTGTGATCCTACGTCTACTATTAGTGACCTTTGAAGGATGAAG
Organism: Trichosurus vulpecula; assembly: GCF_011100635.1. Taxonomy (NCBI): domain Eukaryota; kingdom Metazoa; phylum Chordata; class Mammalia; order Diprotodontia; family Phalangeridae; genus Trichosurus; species Trichosurus vulpecula. Next base: position 227,373,143 of record NC_050578.1, on the reverse strand, counting down.
GAGGGGAGATAATGCAGAACTGGAAAGTGGCCCTTGTCCAGCTTTTCAAGAGAGAGGAGAATGAGGTTGGCAAATTCCAAAGGTGCTCTGGACTTTGATTCCTAGCAAATTTTAGAAACTGCTATTAAGGGAATAGTTAGTGATAGTTAGAAAATAAAGCAGTCACTTCAAGAGCCAAAAAGAACAGGTCATGCCAAACTAACCAAATTTCCATTTTTGACGTGGAAACTGGACTGGCAGAAAAGGGGTATGTTATTGATAAAATACATGGAGTAAAGCATTTGACCAAGTCTTTTGTACAGTGTATTCTTAGACAAGATCCAAAAATGTGAACTGGATAGCAGTACAGTTAGGTAGATTTTGAACTTGGTGAATTCCCCTTGGTGACAGTTGGTTAGTAATTGGCATTGGTGGTAAGAGATTAAGAGCCCCCTTCACTACTTTCCTCAATGATGACTGCAGGAACAAATCTTGAAGCCAGGATGGTGGTGTGATGAGTACTGCTTTTCACAGAGCTTTTGGGTCCTGGGCTGTCTCCACTGGGGTCAGAGGGGAGTAGTTTGACTTGCTTGGCATATGCTGCCTCCTGTTTCTTCTTCTGGAGGGCCTACCTAGTGGATGGCAATTGATCTGCAGTTGGTAGAGATGGCTGGTTTCCTCTCTATAGTAGTTGCTTCCTAGGATGATGGCTGTGGGAGCTAGGCTGGAAGCAGGCTGAGGGGCACTTCCATTCATTCCCAGGACTTTCAAACTTTTATGTGCCCTTTGTGGCAGTTGGTCAGAGATTGGTGTGGGTGGTGATGAAGAAGGTAGAACCTTTCTCTGTCGGGATTTGGTTGTTAGAAAAGATGTTTTAAGAAAATAATGTCCAGGACATTATGCTGATAATTCTGTTATTGCACTCTGTTCTCATCAGACTTCATTTGTAGTATTGTGTTCAGTTCTGAGCTCCACATTTTAGTAAGCATTGATAAGAGAGTATCGAGAGGGGCTTGACCAGGTTGGTGAAGGGCCTTGTGATTATGCTATTATGAGAATCACTTGAAGGAATTGGGGATGTTTTATCTAGAGAAGATATGACTTAGGAGGAATGAAATCCCTGTCTTTCAGTATTGAAGGACTCTCTAGAGGAAGAGTTATTGGGTTTAATCCATTTGGCCCCAGAAGGCAGAACCTGGAGCAATGAGTAGAAGCTGCAGAGAGGCAGATTTCAGTTTGGGGAGCACTGTCCAAATGTGGGATCGGCTCTCCCAAAAGATTGTGAGCTCCCCTCCTTGAAGGCCTTCAACTAGGGAAGATGCCTATTCATTGGGTATGTTATGGAGTCCTTTTGTGAGTGGGTTAAATCAGATAACAACTGATAACCTTATGCCTCTCACATTCTTCTGTGATTCTTCTGTGGTGACAGATGGGGAGAACTAGGAATCATGAGTAGAAGTTGCAAAGAGATTAGGTCTGATGTAAGAAAGCCTTCTTATGGTTTTAGATAGTTCTTATCACAAATGGCTAGGGTAGCCTCTAGAGGAGGTGGGTTCTCAGGCAGAGACTATGTTTCCATTTGTCAGATATGCTGTAAAGGAGATTCTTGAGGTGTGGACTGGCTAGATGACTTCTCAGTTCCCTTTTAATTCTGAAATTCTTTGTGTAATTCAGAATAAAGGGCCTTTTACAGAAAGGGACATTCAGCAAATGTCAGCATTGTCCTTTAGTCTAGCATATTTTCTTTATGTTTTAAAAACAAAAAACAAAACCAAAAAAACTAAGGTAAAATGTGGGTCAGATTTTGGTTATATTAATATAGTAAAGAAAAATAATTATAAGCTGTTCTGGAACTTTCAAGTTCTGGAACTTCCTGTTTCACATAAATATGCTCCAAATAAAACTCATTAAAATATAAGATGGAAAAACATTGGAAATTCAGATTTTGTATTTAAAGAAAACATTGAATTTTTCAATGGTAAGCTTGGTGCAAAGTAAATCTTTCATGATTTGGTAGCACCTGTTTATGTCTGCAAATGGATATTCCATTTTCTTAGATTAATAAAATTCTAGTATCATTTAAAGAAAAGAATCAAGTATCCAAACAACTGTAGAAAAATAGGATAGTATGAAAATTAATTTGCAGTGGAAAATTTGGAAATGTGTTTGGGAACGGAGTGAGTTGTACTAATACTTGACATAATTGTCCCACACAAGCCTGGGGAATTTGAAAAGAATGCTGGCTTGTTTTTCTTTGAGACAGATGCTGTGCTAAATAATTATGTCCTTGCTTTTAAACATCTTATAAACCAAAATATATACAGAATTAATTATAGCAAAGGAAGCTGATTAAATAGAAAAAGGCAGAAATGAGGAAGAAAGAAGTACACAAGTTAGAGCTTTGAAAGTGGTGTAATTTTTTTCTTCACATAACCAGATTCCAGAAAAACAAAAACCAAAACAATCTTTTTAATGATGTGGAGATTACATGAAGGCCCAGTCTGGGCAGGCACATATCTAAAGATTTTTGGAGCTAAAAGTAACTTTAGAGCTAGACTAATAGAAATTGGCAGAGGAATTATTTAAGGCCTACAAAGATGAAATGAGTTAAGTTTTATACAGTAAATTGTGACACTTTTTTTGTCCTTTTTTTTCATACCTGTGATTTTATTGATTAGGGAACTCTGAGTGTGAAAACTAGCCCCATCAGTGCACAGCAACCCATTTATAACTCGGTTTCTTTTATTAGGAAGTTGTCTGGGACACTGCAAGTTTAAGTGACTTGCTCCTGTCCACAGGTCTGGTATGTGTCAGAGGTAGGACTCGAGCACAGGTTCACCTGACACCGGCATTGGTCCCCAACTCACTCTAAACATAATAACAACAGTAATAATAATGATACAATTCAGGATGGCATACTTGTTGGCATCTCCATTCACAGTATCTGGATGGTAGTTTTGTTTTTTTTTTTTTCACCTTTAGGCTAAAGGCCCCAGAGACAATTGAGTTTGTCTTTTGGACTTTTGGAGAACATCCAAAGCTGAGGGTTCCCTCCCACCTTCTAGAGGTTAAAATAAAGGGATTGCAATGAAACAGAGGCCATTTTTAACATCAGATACATTTGTAGCGTACCCAAGTCAGTTTGGTAACATGACTTGTATGACATCCATGCTTTCAACATTGTGTTAGCTGGAGATCGATAATAGAGGGGTGGGGGTGAGGAGATAATCATGGGTTGGCCTTTGCAAAGGGATCCGGAGTGATCAGAAAGTGAGATTGGAGTGGGGGTGGTAGACTGAGATGGGTGGAATATGATCAGGAAGATGAAGAGTTAGTTTGATAGGAGTGAGGCAGATGGAAGGATATCTGGGAGAGGAATTTCATATGAAAGGTCATGAGGATATAAAGACTGTGAGATCATGACCATGACTGTGCCTGTATTTGACTAAGATAGAGAGAGGATGAAGCTCATGGGATTTGAGAAGTTTGATGAACTGGGCAACCAGGATGTTTGAGGAGACAGGAGCATGCCCTGCAGTATGAGGGTAGCATGGTGTGGTGAGTGGGTAAAGAACCAGTTTTGGAGTCAGCAGCACCTGTATTCATGCCCTGTCTTTCCAATTCATTTTTCAGGAAGCTGTCAAAGTGATACGTCTAAAGCATGGAACTAACCATTCCACTCTCCAACTTGATAAACTGCAGTGATTCCCTGTCACATCTAGGATCAAATACAAATTTCTCTCTTTGGCATTTAAAGCCCTAAGCCTTTCACACAACCTGGATTCAAGCTACCATTTCAGCCTTACTACATAAGTTACTCCCCTTCAGGTTTTCTGTAGTACAGCCAATCTGGCTTTCTTGTCCCATCTGTGTGCTGTTGTGGAGGCTGTCCTCCTGTGACGCCTACCTCACCTCTGCTTCTTAGAATCCCTAATTTCCTTCAAAGTTCAGCTCAGTTGCTACCTTCTATATGAGACTTTTTCTGATTCCCTCAGTCCCCCAGCTGCTAGTGCTTCCTCTTTCCCCTCTAATACTTTATATTTATTTTATGTGTAAATACATATATATAGAATGTCTTGAAAGAGAGTGCACTTTTAGACTTTTATAGCTTTAAATTGTGCCTGTATATGTTTATATGTGTATGTGTGCATATATATATCCACTATATATATGTGTATGTATATATATATATATATATATATCCACTGTATATATGTGTATATGTATGTATGTATGAGCGAATCTAAAAGGAGGTGAGGTTATTGAGATATGGTAGCACAGAGGAGTAGTGGTTATGCTTACAGTTCCTCCTGGTCTAGTTATTGCCAGGTGGTTCCTCTTGAGAGAAGGTGAGTCCAGTGTTAGAGAATGTGACCAGGGGTGTTACCCTTTGGATGGAAGCAGGTTAAATGTAAGAAAATAGAAGTGAGATAACAGGTTGGCTACAAAGGGCAGTTTGTTAACTATATAAGGAGGTTATGGAGGACATAGTAGAAGGAGAGAGGGCAAGAAAGGGGAAACTGAGGTAGACTCAATGAAGGAGGTAGGGAATGTATCTAATGCTCTAAGTCTGTGATCCCGTGATCCCAGATGAGTATAAAAATATATAGGACAACAGTTGTTACAATTCAGTAAGACCTCAATTTAATGGGAGTACTTTTATTTAAATGCACGTTGGATCTAGATACATTTATTCTAGAAAAAATACACATTGTTAAAACCCAGTTTTCTAATTAAAATTTAATTTTTTGATGTTTTATAATCTTAAAAAACCTGATATTTTGGTTGACATGGCTTGTTTTGATGTAGCATTTTTACAAGTGTTGTATAAAATAATTTTATTAAGTTTCAAAATATTATTGAGCTGTTATTCATTTTTCAGGAAGTACAAAAGGTGAGAAATTCTGTAGTGACTATCAGGTCATCAGCTATGAAGTACCTCTGCATGTTTTTAGAAATTTTACCAGCTGTTTTAATCCAGAAATAACAAAGGGAAATTTTGTTCTGTGTTGATTATGTCCTGAGGCAAATATTTTCTTTTTATGTTGTGTGAAGGGAAATCAAGGAACATTATTTAATCTTCAGTGAAATGATCTGTGATCATTTGTATTGTCAGATACAATTAAAATAGTTATTTAGGTGAAATTCAATCAAAGGAAAATATAGGTAATTGAGTTACTCACTAGTCATCCTAGTACAATGTAGGCTCCTTGAGGGCAGGGACTGTTTTCATTTTTTTTTTATTTTCCTGGGCACCTGGCACAGTGCCTGGAACATTGTAGCCTCCCAATAAATGCTTGCTGAATGAAAGTGAACAGATTATGGGATAGAACTTCTGTTGCAGGATTAGTACCCCAACAAAATGGTATAGGTGAATCTCTTTTCTAGTCATTGTCACCATTGTCCAATTTAGCACCAAATAAAAAAGATTTTGGTGTATTTCTTAGATTTAGAATAAGGGAACAAATAGCTAGTATTCCTATCGACAGGAAAATATGTGACCTTTCTTGAACAGTGCTAGCTAGACTAGTCCTTGGACCTTTTTTCAAGTCTCTTCTGACCTTGAAGTATGTCTTTCCCGTGATTAAAAAAAAAAGATCATCGAGTGTGTGACATGAAGAAGTAATAACATTTTCTTTATACTGAGCCGGCAGGTGGTTCTGTGAGTGGTGGAACTGGAGTTAAAAAGACCTCCCTCAGTTTAAATTTTCCTCAGACACTTTAGCTGTGTCGCTGTGGGCAAGTCACTTAACCTTTGTCTCTCAGTTTCCTCATCTGTAAGATGGAGATAAGAGCACCTACTTTACAGAGTTATTGTGAATATCAAATGGGACAATATTTAAAGGACTTTGCTAATCTTAAAGTGTTTTATACACACACACACACACACACACACACATATATGCCAACTCTTGTTATTTAATTTACTTAGTTTTAAAAAAAATTCCAACAAATCTGCAAATTCCAGGAATAAACTTTTATTGTTTAGCAAATTTGCTTCAAATTTATGGTGGGTTTTTTGACTATGAAACATGTTAACTTCTTTTAGCTTAAATATCTGTAGAATTACTTTGGTAATAATATAAAAATACGTTCTATTCTATTTCCTTGGCATCACACATTTTTTCCAAGCTTCTTTTAATGGAATATTTTATAAAGTTGATTGCTTTTTATTTTTCAGCTAGCACTTGCCTATGTTCTTTCATAACTGTGGAATAGTTATTAGGTGAAATCCAATCAAAGAAAATATAAGTAATTGAATTATGTAGGCCCTAGTCTCCCCAGTACAATGTAGGCTCCTTGAAGGCAGGGATTATTTCATTTTTGTTTTAATTTCCTTTAGATTTAGACTTTACCAGCTGTTTTAATCCAGACATAACAAAGGGAAATTTTGTTCTCTGTTGTTTATGTCCTGAGGCAAATATTTTCTTTTTATGTTGTGTGAAGGGAAATCAGGGAATATTATTTAATCTTCAGTGAAATGATCTGTGCTCTAGGGACTTCCCAATGAGGAAATGACCTTTACTACTGCAGAGCAGCCCTTGCTGTGAAACTTAGTTTCAGGTGGCTGCCTGGGGCACTGAGACGGTGAGAGACTTATCCAAGGTCACACAGCTAGTGTGTCAATTAGTCAATCAACAAATATTTATTGAGCTCCTATGTTCCAGGTGCACTTGGGATACTAAAAAGGGCAAAAGATAGGCCCTGCCCTCAAGGAGTTGAACTTGAACCAGTATCTGATTCCAGGCAGGCTCATATAGATGAAATTTCCTAAACGTTATTACTGTGGTAACAATTTCTAAAACCATAGCTCCTTACTCATATTTCTTGATACAGGTGATTATGAGGCTTGCAACATGTTGTAGGTGTTACATTTTTTATGAGTGCTTATAGACATGTGTTTTGTCCTGACATTCAAAACCCAGAATAATTCCACATTATATTATTTTCATTAAAAGAAAGCTGTCAATCAACGTGCACTAACACAGTGTTTGGGGATCTACGATTTGGTCCAAACATTCTAAAAATGATTTGGAATGATTTTTTTAAAAAGTGACTAAAGTAGTTATACCCTTGGATCCCACCGCTAAGCATTGGCCACAAGGAGGTCAAACACTGAAAGAAAGGTCCCATAGATACCAGAATATTTCTAAACAACTTTAGAGTTGCTTAGAACTGGAAACAAAATACCTGCCCTCAATTAGGCAGTGGCTGTTTTGCCATTTATGTTGTGGGATGGTAATGGATTATTACTGTTTTATAAGAAATAACAGGAAGAATTCAGAGGCACATGGAGGTATTCATATGAACTGATATAGAGGCAAATAGAATTCTGAGAGGAATATACACAATGACTATGTCAGTGTTAGTGGAAGGAATAAAAAACCAAATTTGAACACCATGTATTAAGTACGCTTGGCTCTGGAAAAGAAATGAGATAATGTACCCTCTTCCTTGCTTTGCTGAGGTAGGAGGTCTTTGAGCATGGAACATTGCATATGCCATCCTGTTCAGTTGAAGTGGTAGGAGAAGGAGGGGGAAGGGAATAAGCATTTATATAGTACCTGCTATGTCATTTAAGAGATTGTTTTGTTGAACTGCTCTCCTTCATTTCTTTTTAAAATTTTTTTGTGTGTTTGTATGTAGCATCTCTTCTGGGCTAGACTCCTAACTCTTCATAGGTTGGATTCTGGAGTTGGGGAGGGAGAGGCAATTACCCCCAGTTTCCAGGGTTGGTCTGCACTCCTAAAACTAGCTCACAATGGTTTTGTAAGAACAGTAGTCACAAAACACTCCTCCTCTTACCCCTCCCTCTGGCAAATCTGGGCACACTCTCCACACATGTATACAGCGTCAAGGGTAAGGGTAGGCATAGATTACTATAACAGAGGGGCTCCACACTTGGGGAACACATTTGGTCCAGGAAAACTCACACCTCTGGCACTGAAAGCCCTTATGTCTTTTTCTTCTTGTGGAAGCCTAATGTTGTTCCCCCAGGTATAATAGCTCTGTTGGACAGCTCAGTCAGGATTCTCCAGACTGGTTGTTCTCCCTAGCATAACTCCCATTGGCCAGGGCTGGCTCTCAGTTCATAGACCTTATGTTCCCCAAAGCTGTTTCTTGCCTTGACTGATTGCTTACAATCTCTTTTGCTTTTTAAGGTCACCAGGGGCCTGGCCCAATCCTTTGGCCAGTGAGTGGCTAGGTGCCCTTTAATTCAGTCAAGCTTGACTGAAGACCTTTTTTTAACACTTTATGAAGGGGGTAGCAAAGTATAAATTCTTTCTACTTCATTAAGATCTCAAAACCTCTTTGTCTTTAGTACTTGCTCCTTACATTCTATAATTTTATTAGCCAAGCTTTGGGGAAATCAGTTAGTCATGTATTTCCTGATCAACTTGGACCCGCCCTCCCTATGTTTGTTAGAAGGAGTATTTTGCTGGATGGGAGGGGGAGGACATATTTAGAGATGAATTTGATTTAAAAGTAATAGATAACATTATTTTAAGAAAGTTAAAACCATCAATCGCACTAAAATTTTCTGTTGATGTGGCATTGATCTTAATAGGTTGGCAAAGTAACAACTCTTTCCTAACTTCAGCTTCTAGCATTTCATGTAATCAAAGGAGCATCTTTAACTATGCCCATTGCTTCATTTACCTGTGATGCAAAATACAAAGATTTTAGTTTCTTAATCACAAAGTCTTCTGACATAAGAGCTGTTCTTTATTTTTAAAAATTATTTATTTAGCATTTTATTTTCCCCAGTTATGTGTAAAAACAATTTTTAACATTTGTTTTTTAAAATTTTATGTTCTCTCATAGACATTTTATTGTAGTTTGTCAGGAATCCAGTGTTATATATCACTTCAAGTTTCTGATTTCGAAAATAACTTTTATGTTGAAATGGTAGCATTTTATAATTGTGTTAAAAAGAAAAAACTTTCCTGTTCTAAAAAGATGTTTAGCCCAACCCATTATTTTAACATTTGACTACATTGACTTTATCCTCATGCTAATTATATTGTTTTCATTCCTGAATTTCATTTGCTGCTGGAAGATTTTTTTAAAAAAGTTAACTTTTTTTCTTCTCAATGGCAGTAACTGTTCTGTATTGGGTAATTAGTAATTTTTTTAATCATTTAGTGTTAGATTATTTTGGATGCTGTTTCAGAAGGGTTATTGTGATATTTTACATCTCCATTTCAGGATATGTTTATGTTAACCATTGAAATAAATGAGCCTCTATAGGCATATTGAGTAGGTGAAATAATATTGTACTTAGATGACCTTTAACATTCCTTGCAAATTTTAAGACTGTGATTATACATTGGACATGGATAGCATTTTGTTGGCTATTTAGCTGTGGCATCAGTTTTAGACATTGGCTTCCTTGGTAGTCAGGAAAAAGAAAAAACACAACAAATCCTGTAATCAGCTGATCATCACGCTGCTATTACTTTCATAATATAGAGTTTAATAAATGTTTAAAAATAACACATGAAAGAGGTTCATTTGTTTTTTTTTTTTGGAAAATGGAAAACTCAATGTTTTTATGTCAATTACAGCTTAATTTTACAGTTACGGCTTAAGCCAAAGTTTCCTGTATTTCATCCTTTTCCCAGTAGTGTCTCTAGGATCATTAGGGCAAAATTTATTGATTTTATATTCATAGAATGTTAGAGATGAGAGAACTTTAGGACTTGTCTGGTCCAATCCCTTTATTTATAGATGTGAAAATTGAGGCTCAGAGAGGGGAAGTTCCTGGAAGTTTCCAGGTTCATAGGGCTTGTGATTTGGACCCAAGTGCTCTGAATCCAAATCCAGGGTTCTTTCTACTATTTTATGTTGCCACTATTGGGTAATCACTTGACTTTATAGATAAAGGTTCTGAGGGTGGAGAGAGGAAGTTACTTGCTCAATTAATTATTTCCACCTCCATTCCCATCTCACCTCCAAAAGCATTTCTTATCTGCCTTTGTGACATTTAGTATAAGAATAAAAATAAGATGTGATTTATTTCCCAAGTAGAGTATATCAATGCAGTTGAAGCAAGCAACTGCTATGGCATTGTATGCCGTGTATGGTGTGGCTGTAGTTATAGAAAAAACACTGGATTAGGAGTGAGGAAGTCTAGATTTTAGATCCAGTTCCACTATGTAAGATATAATTCTGGGTAGTTAACCACTGTCTAATTGGATATACTTTAGTCTGAAAGTTTTGTCAGTTGATGGTTTCAGGTTATGTGAAATTAGTTAATCTTTTTTTTTTAATTCTAGCCTAATTTTTTATACTGGAAAAATGGGTGGATGGAAAATTTCAGTTGTTTAGACTATGATATTCAATTGGATGGACAATCTCAGAAAGTTGGTTGATAAGTACATATATCTTGGACTGATACTATATGTGGACAATGAATTGGCACTGGAATTATAAGAAAAGAGAGTAGAAAGGATTCCCTTTGAGAAATTGCTAAGGGTTTTTAATGACCTCAAGCTTTTAATTGAGACAGGCCCCTCTTTTTTAGCATAAGTATTTTTCTTGATGATGCGTATGGCTTTGAATGCTGCAGTCTCCAAGAATTAAAAGTTGAAGGTCATCAGAGAGACAACAGAGAGCTGTATAGTTGGCATGAGTAGGCTGTACCACTCTATTTAATAAGAATTGCACTGGAGTTGTGTAGAAAATGACATTAAAGAGCTGTATACCTAAAAGAGAAAGTGGAACTCATGCAGAGAGTGAGGGACAACTGATAAACAGATCTCTTGCCCTGTTGGTACATACTTACTGTCAAAAGATCCACACCATGGGTTCTTAACCTGCAGTCTAAGAACCTTTTTCTTTAAATTTTGATAATTGTACTTCAATATGATTGATTTCCTTTTATAATCCTATGGTGTGTTGTGTTTTTTTTTTTGCTTTAAAAACATCATTTTGAGAAGTGGGCCCATCAGTTTCAGCAGACTACCAAAGAGGTCTCTGACAAAAACAGTCCAGAAGTTCTGCACAAGAGGAAATTCTCCAGTACGTTGAATAGATACTCCCCAATCCTAAGGGATTTATAGGAGGACAAGGACAAGAATCTAATAGGATGAGAGGGATGGATGAGTTGTGATCTTCATTGTTCAAGAGACTGTCTATATTAATGAGATCACAGACCCATTGAAGTATCCTTAACGCAGTAATATGTTTTGAAATTTGACTAGTAAGTTATTGTAAAATAAGACGTAGCTGAACATTGTCCCAGCATTTTTGAGGATATGGCTTCTGAGCTTCTTACCCACTCCTTTTACAAATTAGTATTTTCTTTAAGAACTGTGGGAAACTTTGCTTCCTCCTACAAGGGTAATGCTTAAGAGAGATGCTTCAGATTGGGGCTGGAGTTATCAGTGTTAAAATACTCAGATAAAATACATGGATACTTAGAAAATGTAGGAAAAGTCTGCAGGAATTGCTTCTAAAATGCAAGTGTGTATTGCAGATCTGTTAAGGAGATACTGTAAAGGCATATGATATATGTATTTTAGGGGAGGAATAGTGAACTACCATAGAGCCTAGTGTAGACCAGTGATGCCCAGGGTTTGTTGTGTTGCACAGTTCCCAAAAAAGAGAACTTGAGAAAGGAGGGAGAGAAGAGTAAAAAGTTTGGCCTAGAGTCAAGGGAAGGGGTTCAGAGGGGATCATATAGGACCATAAATTTTGGAAGAGATGTTAATGAACTCCCTCATTTTGTTGATGATGAAACTGAGGCCCAGAGAGGTGAATGATTTTCAGGTGCTTATTGTGTTCAAAGCTGTGACTTGTATGATTTCTCTGGTAGCACAGGTAGTGATTTGCAGAGTGGAGAATGGAAGTTGGATCTGTGAGTTCCAAATCTAGTGTTCTTTCTAGTACACCATTTCTTTCCATTAGTTCTAGTTCTTTTCATTGTAGGCGGTTGAGAATAATGCTTTTCCCTGTTCCACATGTGCTTGTTCTTTTGTTCAACAACCATTTATTGAATTCTTACTGTGTGCATGGTACAGTTCTGGTCACTGTGAGAGGAGATAGAAGTAACAGAATCCTAGAATTTAGAGCTGAAAGGGACCTTTATGGATCATTTAGTTCAATCCCTCATTTTATGGATAAAGAAATTTAATCTAGAAAGTCTACAAAGTCCCTTGATCTTAGCTAAGATCAGAGATGGTGATATTCCTGATGTTGCCGTCACCCACAAATGCATCACTTCCATATTCGTGAACTCTTAAGTTCCCTGTTCTGATCGCAAACTGTTCCCATTTCCCTTCTCTCTGCCTTGCAACCCCAGGCCTTCACTGTAACCTCCTCACCTCACTGTTCTTTGTCCTCACTGTAACTTTCAGTTTCTCAGAAGGTGTGATTTTAGTTGAGTTGAGAAGGAAACCAAGAAATCTAGGAAGTAGAGATGAAGAAGAAGAGAGTTCTAGGCATGGAGTCAACCAGTGAAAGCACTTGAAGGCTGCAGATGTGGTGGTATGTTTGAGGAACAGCAAGAGCAGTGTCACTGGATAACAGAGATGGGAAAGGTTGTAAGGGGCCAAGTTATAAAGGGCTTTTAAAGTCAAGAAGTTTTCATATTTGATCCTGTATGCAAGGGAGCCACCGGAGTTGATTGACTCAGCGTATTGACGTGATCAGATTTGTGCATTGGAAAGATCAGATTTGACAGCTCAAATTAGGCAGCTGATGGCATAGTAGGTAGCCTCTGGCTTAGAGTCAAGAAGACCTATTTTAAATTTGACCTCAGATACTTTCTAGCTTTGTAACTGTGGGCAGTTCACTTAACCTTTATTTGCTTCAGTTTCTTCATCTGTAAAGTGGGTATAATAATAGCACTATCTCCCAGGGTGGTTGTGAGTATCAGAGAGTAACTGTAAAGCACTTAGCATAGTGCCAGGAAAACAGTAGGTGCTGTACACACGTTAGTTGTTATTTTTGTTGTAGTTGTCATCTCAGCGGAAGATGGACTGGAATGGGGAGAGACTTGAGTCAGGGAAACCAACCAATGGGTTATTTCAGAAGTCCAGGAGTGAGGTAATGAGGGCTTGTACCAACATGGTAGCACTGTCAGAGGAGAGAGGAGGGCCATATGTATGTTACAGCAGTAAATTGACTTGTCTTTGCACCTGATCAAATATGAGGGGTTAGAGAGAATGAGGAGTTGAAGATGACACCTAGATTGTGAGCCTGGATGACTGGGGGATGGTGGTACCCTCCATAGTAATTTATGGATGCCATCTCCCCTTCCCTCTTTCTCCCCATTCAGTGAATTCCAGCTGCTCACTATCTCCTCCTGGATCAACGATAAAATCCCCTTTGATGTTTAAAACCCTTTATAACCTGGCCCTGTTCTATCTTTCAAGTCTCTTTATACCTTACTTCTTCCTAGGTACTCTGCAATCCAATGACATTGGAGTCCTTGCTGTTCTTTGAATAAGGCACTCTGTCTCCCTACTCTGTGTATTTTCAAAGGAATCCTCTCCCTTCTCATCTTTTCCTCCTGGCTTCCCTCAAGACCCCCATAAAATCCCACCTTCTACAAGAAACATTTCTTCATCCTCTTCAATGCTAAGGCCTTCCTTCTGTTGATTATCTCCAATTTGTCCTATATGTGTCTTGTATTTACACAGTTGTTTTTTATGTCATTTTCCTTATTAGACTGTGAACTCCTCGAGACCAAGGACTGATGGTTTTTCCCCCCTCCTATTTCCTATTCTTTGTATTCCCAGGGTTCAGTATAGCCATTGGCACATAATAGGTACTTAATAAATACTAGTTGACTGACATAGAGATATGAGATGTGTATGTTTGAGACTTTGTTCTGTTTATAAGATGGTATTAGTTCTTAATCATAGTTCTTATTTTGTTAGAGCTAAGCAAGGGTCAGAATTATAATACTTGAAACACATAGATATGTGGACCCCTTGTAATAACTTGATGACCCTTTTTTAAGGACAGTTGGCCCATAAACGGGCAACCATACTGTCCTACCTTTGCCTCACATTGTCTTTAAGGACATTATTTTTCTAGGGACCAAAAGGAGTGAGGCTGGGCCAATGGTAGGCTAATGCTGGAGACCAGTGAGGACTAGCTAGAAAGCTTATAACCTCCAAATTCAGAGTCTAGTGGAGAGGTCACTTGTCTAGAGGGGTGTTGGGGTGGTGGTAAAGACTCATAGTACCTGAAAGAGGTTGTTTAATTCTTTAAAACTTATGAGATTAATTATTTTAAACCTGTGCTAAGCTCCTTTATTACTTTGACATTGCTTGTACAGTTTATTTTGTAGATTCTATTTTATTTTTCAGTTGTAAAACACTTATTTTTTTCCCTTCCCCTTTCCCCCTTTTCAACTGGGAAAAAAGGAAATGCAAAACCCTCATAATAAATAACAGAACAAATTCCCATATTAACCATGCCCCAAAATGTGGGTGTTTTTTTTCTTCATTTTAGTCCATTACCTCTTCGTCAAGTGGTAGTTTGAATACTTCATCTTTCATCTGGAATAATGGTTGGTCATTATGTTGATCAGAGTTCTTAAGTTTATTAGAGTTGTTTGTCTTTATAATATTGATGTTAGACTTAGAGTATTAATTGTTCTCTTAGTTCTGCTCATTTTACTTACCATGAGTTCGTACAGATCTTCCTGGGTTTCTCTGAAACGATTCCTTGTAGCACAATAGTGTTCCATTTCATTTAGGTACCATAATTTATTTAATCATTCCCTAGTTGATGGGCACGCCTTAGTTTCCAGTTCTTTGCTTCTATAAAAAGAGCTGCTGTACACATTTTTGTACATAAGAGTCCTTTCTCTCTTTATTTGATCTTTTGGATACATAGGCCTGGGAATGGTATCACTGGGCTAAACTGTTCTTATACAATTTGGTAACTTTTTGAGCATAATTCCAGTTTGCTTTCCAGAATATCTGTACCAATTCACAACTTTACCAACATCATATCAGTGTACCTGTTTTCCCACAGCTGCTCTAGCATTTGCCATTTTCTTTTTCTGTCAACTTTGCCAATTTTATGGATGGGAGGTATTATAACATACTTGTTTTTGTTCAGTCGTTTCAGTTGTATGTGACTCTTTGTGACCCCATTTGGAGTTTTCTTGGCAAAGATACTGGGATGGTTTGCCATATCTGTCTCTAGCTCATTTTACACATGAGGAAACTGAGGGAAACAGGGTGAAGTGACTTGTCCAGGGTCACACAGCTAGTAAGTGTCTAAGGCCAGATTTAAACTCAGGAAGATGAGTCTTCCTCATTCCAGGCCTGACACTATCTACTAGCTGCCTCATTATAACATCAGAGTATTTAATTTGTATTTATCTAATTACTAGTGATTTAGAGCATTTTTTTTCATAGTGTTATAGATAGTTTAGATTTATTCTCTTGAGAACTGTGTATTCATATCTTTTAACCAATTATCAGTTGGGGAATGGTTCTTATTTTTGTTGAATTGAATCGGTTTCTTATATGTCTTAGAAAAATGAGACTTTTATAGGAGTAACTTGCTTCAAAGATAATTTCCCTTCTAATTTTAGCTGCATTGATTTTGTTTGTGCCTTTTAATTTTATGTAATAAAATTGTCCATTTTCTCTTTTGTGATCCTCTCTCTTCCTTGTTTGGTCACAACCTCTTACCTTATCTATATTTCTGAAAGGTAATTTCTTCCATATTCCTCTAATTTTCTTTATGATATGACTGAAGTTATGTATCTATTTGGAACTTAACTTGGTATATGGTATTGGATGTTGCTCAAAATCTAATTTTTTCCAAACTGCTATCTAGTTTCCCAGCAGTTCTTGCCAGATGGTTAAGTCCTTAACTCGGTAGCTAGGGTCTTTACGTTTAATGAACATTAAGATGCTATGTCTGTTTTCTTCTGTGTTGGGTATCTAAACTAATCCACTTATTGAACTCATTCTTTTTTAGCCAGTCCCAACCATAATTATTTGTGTTTTGTCCAGAGGGCTGAGGAACTACCGAGGCTTCATTAAAGGAGTAAAATGGTTAGACTTGCACTTTTGGAATAGCATTTTGACATTTTTTGTGGAAATTGGATTGAAGAGAAGAGATGAATTAAGAGGCAGTTGCAGTGGGCCAGAGAAGCGGTGATGAGGTTTTGGATTCAGATGGTTAAGGTGTAGGTAAAGTAAAGATGTGTACAAGAGATTGAGGAGATGGAATTAATAAAACATAAGAAGTAAGAGGGAGAAGGAGAAAGGGAGAGAGGGTGAGGAAGCGGGAGGGAGGGAGAGAGAGAGAGGGAGAGCGTGTCAAAGATTATTACTATGTTGAAAACTTAGATACTTGGAAAGAATGGTGATACCCTCAATAGAAATAAGAAATTTAAGAATAAAATACCGTCCGTCTCTAAGTCCAAGATCCTCACCTCTCTAAAATGGAGATTATACCTGCACTGTTACAGGATCAATATGAAGAGTGGGTTAGAAAATACATATGGAAGCACTTTGAGAACAGTTGTTGTTTGTGCTTCATTATTGAAGAGGATCAGTGATATCATGGGGTGATGTCTTGACTTGGATGCACATGAATTGGATTTAAGTGAGGCAGAGTTGCACAAAGTTATCAGCCTCACTCTGTCTTCCAGAATCATCAAAGTACAGTGGCAAAACAAAAGTCAAGGCAACTGGCTATGGCCTAGGATGAGATGGATGACCTTGAAGTCTTCAATTCCTGACCAAGCTCTAACCATTCCACAGTGCTTGCTTTAGCCACTTTCATGACACTTGGAACCAGTTGTTCTAATCTACCCATTCTGCTAGAAAATTTGAGTACAATAAAGTTGTATGCAATGTGATGGAGACAGAGTGCTCCATTGTGTTTGGCAAGCAGAATGTTTGGAATCAGGAAAACTATATTTGACTGTCTCCTCAAACACTTGTTGGCTGTGTGGTTGTGGCAAAGTCACTTAACATCTCTCAGCCTCAGTTTTCTCATATAGAAAAGAGGAATAATGAATAATAGCATTTACCTCCTAGGGTTGTGGTGAGAATCAACTGAGGTAATATATGTAAAGGAATTTTCAAACATTAAAGTGCCATTTAAATGTTTATTATTATTAACTAGCAGTAATAAGGTGGCATCATTTCTTTTACCAGTCACTTAAAATCACTCTATTTTTTGGGTGGTTTTTTTTTTTTTTTTTTTGCATTCTAGTCAATTTATGGAATTCTTATTTGTGGTTTATTTAGGAGCATAGCCATAGGTTTTTTGCCCTCTAGTGGTAAAATAGAGATATTTCACCTTTTGGCTGATGTGGTGCCTAAAAACCACTGACTTGGGGAAGGTTTTGGGTGTGTGAGTTGTTGGGCTGGTTCATTTACTGTTTTTGTGTGTTATTTGTCTTCCCACTTAATTACTGTTACCATTTCGTGCAGTGAGAAAACTTGAGAAAAATTAAGCCTAATAGGAAAAGAAGAGTGTTGGTTTCCTTTTAGTAAATCATGTTAGCTAAACTCATAGAAGCAGCTCTTACTTGAATTTAAAATTATTATACTCATAAAATATTTTGGTCCCTAGAAAAATAATGTCCTTAAAGACAATGTGAGGCAAAGGTAGGACAGTATGGTTGCCAGTTTATGGGCCAACTGTCCTTAAAATAAAGGTCATCAAGTTATTACAAGGAGTCCACATACCTATAAGTGTTTCAAGCATTATAATTCTGACCTTTGCTTAGCTCTAACAAAATAAGAACTATGATGAAGAACTAATACCTTCTTATAAACAGAACAAAGTCTCAGACATACACATTATACACTATTTTCCTGCCTCTAATTCACAGTTAGTTAGGCATTCTGTTTATCTACTTATTTCTTGATGTTTTTCTTTTATCCACTGAAGTTATTAATAGTTTGTGCCATGTATTTTCATGTTGCTAGTTATAAGTAAAACATCAAGTTAGGATTTGCTGATTTGGGTGTCATTTTGTATTCGCATACTCATTATAAGGAATTCAGGGTCTGACCTATCAAATACATAACTACTTTTCATAGATGTCTAATTATAGGCAACTGTATATCCCACGTAAGGTTATTCACACCAATAACACTATGGTAGCTTAATTGACTGAGTGACCCATTTTGTTGTTGTTCATTTGTTCAGTCATGTCCAATTGTTTGTGACTCTATGGACCGTAGGACACCAGGCCCTTCTATCCTCCACCATCTCCCAAAGTCTGTACAAGCTCATGTCTGTTGCTTCCATGTCAGTATCCATTTCATCCTCTGCCATCACCCTTCTCTTTTTTGCCTTCAGTCTTTCCCAACTTCAGGGTCTTTTCCAACGAGTCCTGTTTTTTCATTATGTGGTCATGGCATTTAAGCTTCAGCTTTAGTATTTGTCTTTCCAATGAGTAGTCTGAATTAATTTCTTTAAGTATTGACTGATTTGATCTCTTTGAGAATCCAAGAGACTCTCTTTTTTTTCCTTTTTTTGGGGTGGAGGGGAGGCAGGGCAACTGGGGTTAAGTGACTTGTGTAAGGTCGCACAGCTAGTAAGTGTGTCAAGTGTCTGAGTCCAGGTTTGAACTCAGGTCCTCCTGACTCCAGAGCCGGTGCTCTACTCACTGTGCCACCTAGCTGCCCCAGAGTCCAAGAGACTCTCAAAAGTCTTCTCCAGCATCACAATTCAAAAGCATCAATTTTGCAATGCTCAGCTTTCCTTATATTCCAAATCTCATAACTGTACATTACTACTGGAAAAACCATAACTAGACCTTTGTTGGCAAGGTGTTGTCTCATGGTCTTAATTTTTTTAATGTTAAGCTTCAAGCTAGCTTTTACACTTTCCTCTTTCACCCTTATCAAGAGGCTTCTTAATTCTTCACTTTCTGCCTTCAGAGTGGTATTGTCTGCATATCTAAGATTGTTGATATTTCTTCCCGCTTAATTCTGGCTTTTGTTTCACCTAGACTGGCATTTTGCATGATGTACTCTGCATATAAGTTAGATAAATAAAGTGACAACATACAGCCTTGTTGTGCTCCTTTTCCAGTCTTAACCAATCAGTTATTCCATGTTCGTTTCTAACTTTTGTTTCCTGACCTGCATATAGGTTCCTCAGAAGACAATTAAGATGATCTGGTAATCTCATCTCTTTGAGGACTTAGCTCATTCTGTTGTGATTCACACAGTCAAAGACTTTAGTATAGCTAATGAAGCAGAAATAGATGTTTTTTTTTGGAATTCTCCCTTGCTTTCTCCATAATCCCTCAAATGTTGGCAATTTGGTCTCTAGTTCCCCTGCCTCTTCAAAAACCAGCCTGCATTTCTGGTAATTCTGTGCTCACGTATTGCTGAAGCCTTGCTTGTAGAATCTTAAGCATATCCTTGCTGGTGTGTGAAGTGAATGCAGTTTATTCAGTAATTTGAACATTCTTTGGCATTGCCCTTCTTTGGGACTGGGAGGTAAATTGATCTTTTCTAGTCCAGTGGCCACTATTGTGCTTTCCAAATTTGCTGGCATATTGAGTATAGCACTTTAACAGAATCATGTTTTAGGATTTTAAGTAGTTCTGCTGGAATTTCACCACCTCCACTGGCCTTATTGTTAGTGACACTTCCTATGGTCCACTTAACTTCCTTCTCCAGATGTATGGTTTTAGATCATTAGCCTCACCATTGTAGAAATCGATGATGTGAAGATTTTTCTTGTATAATTCTTCTGTGTATTCTTTCCACTTCTTCTTAATCTCTTCTACTTATGTTAGGTCCCTACCATCTTTGTCTTTTATCATGCCCATTTTTGCATGAAACATTGCCTTGATAGCTATAATTTTCTTGAAGAGATCTGTCTTTCCTATTTTGTTATTTTCTTCTATTTCTTTGCATTGCTTATTTAAAAAAAAAACCTCCTTATCTTTCCTTGTTGTTCTTCGGAATTCTGCATTGAGTTGAATATCTCTTTCCCTTTTGCTTTCCTTTTAAAAGTAAAGTCTTATCAGACAGCTATTTTGCTTCCTTGCTCTTCTCTTTCTTTGGGATTTTTTTTTTGTTTGTTACTGTCTTCTGTACAGTATTGTGAGTACTCTTTATACCAGATTTAGTCCCTTAAATCTATTTACCACTTTCACTTTATATTCATAAGGGATATTATTTAGATCATACCTATATGGTCTTATGGTTTTCCATACTTTCTTCAGTTTGTCTGAATTTTGCAATAAGAAGCTTATGATCTGAGCCACAGTTAGCTCCAGGTCTTGTTATAACTGTGTATGTAGAGCTTCTCTGCCTTTGGCTGCTAAGTATACAATCAATCTGATTTTGATATTGAGCATATGGGGAATGTCCATGTGCAGAATTGCCTTTTGGATTGTTGAAAAAGAGTGTTTGCTATGACCAGCAAGTTATCTTGACAAAACTCTAGTAGTATCTGCTTAATTTTGTACTCCAAGGCCAAACTGGTCTGTACTTTAAGCTATCTTTTGATTTTCTACTTTAGCATCCCAGTCCTGTATGATGAATATGACATCTTTTTTTGGTGTTATTGTCTGTTGGCATTCATGTGTCTTCTGGAGCTTCTGCAAAACTCCCCCAAAATTCCCATTTAATTTCTTATGCTGATCCATGTTATATTGAAACTGGGATGGGCAAAGTGATGATATGGAGGGGATAACTGCATTTCGTGGCATTTGATTAGTCCAGGAAATTGTCTCAAGTCGTTGGCATAGCTTTCTAGTCCCCTGAAGCATAAGAACCCAACCTATGGGAAGTTGGTACTTCTTAGGTTTGGAGTAGGAGAGGATCCATGGCTGCCTCAACGGATGTTGTATCCTTAGTGATCCTTTTTATAGTTGAGTAAACTTTTCTTTGGTAAACAATATTTTGTGGTCCATGACTGTCTCATTTCTTTTTGGTCTCTGAGTCTGGAATAGCCTGAGGGAGTTCTGGCTTAGAACAAGAGGTGTAGACAATATTCACACACACAAACACAAAAATTGTTGTAAACACTAAAAATCATTACTCATGATTTGTAAGTTCATTATGTACATATTTGATTGGATTATCCAATATAATTTATGAAGTTCTTCACATTCAACAAGCATTTACTGAACACTTCCTTTGTGTAGCTAAGCCATTTAGTGGCTTAGCTAGTCTCTTAGCTAGCCACTGAGGGAATTTCTTGTTTGATTCCTTAAACACTTATTAAACTCCTACTATATGTAAGTCATGGTGCTGCATGAGAGGAACAAAGGTATATTCTGTTTTGCATGTGATTCTTGTCTATCTGTAGGCGTAGATTAAGTCAAGTCAACAAGCATTTATTCAGCGTTTTACCATGTGCCAGATGCTGTGCAAAAAGATAATTCCTGCTCTAAGAGAACTTACATTCTAATAGGAAAAGGCAACATATAGAACTGAACAAGGGATAGGGGAGGCACATGGATGGAGGGCATGGTGGCCAAGTCTAGAGAGTGAATATGGCTGGTCTGGGCCCTTCTTCAAAATGGAGGTTCCAAGAATAACTTGCTAATGGGATAATGTAGTTGAGGCCCCTAAATTTTAGGAGAGTACATTTCAGAGGATGTAGCATTCCTTGGAATAAAATTATTCGTTAGAAGTCAGCCCAAGAGATTATTATTCTGTTCATCAAAAGAAAGGAATTTTTTTTTCTTTATGAGGTAATAGAAAATCATAGTGTCTTCTGAAGGCCCCTCAAATCTACTTTGGATTACAAATTGGTTGGGCTCCTTTTACACTTGTAAGCATGTGAACCATAAATTTTTACTAGGTTATGAAAATCTTAACAGTCCTTATCTGGTGCATTTACCATTTTAATGCATTTTATTAACCAATAAACCTTAAACACCTGTTATGTGCCAGGTACTGTGCTAACATATAGGGATGCAAAAAGAGACAAAAGATAGTCCAGTATGACTTGATGTACCTGGAAGAAATCAGTAGCAGTGCTATGGACAAGCTATTTTTTTAAATTTAAATTCTTATTTTCTGTCAATCTTATTTCTCTTTAATCCTGTCATTAATTTTATCCCCTGAATTAATGAACATGCAATATTGAACTACTGAAACACTTTTTCAGAGCTCTACTTATAACCGTTATTTTTTTATTTTAATGAATGAGTTACATTTTCTTGGTCTTCTCTGCAATTTTAAAGTAAATTACTTTGTAGTTCTCTTCCAGATTCTTTACTAAATATGATTATGAAAAAATGTTCACGTTCCCCAAGTAAATCTTTTGAAAAATAGGAGATTATGCTGGAAAATGGCAGAGCCCTTATACTCCTACAGCAATTTTTAAACGAAAATTCATTTCCATAGAAATGAATGGACTTCTTTCATTATTTTGCTAAATAGATGAAATAGGACAACCTTTTGTAAAATGATTTCCTACACTTTGTTTTAGTGAACGAATAGTTTTTACTTTCCTCATCCTGTAAAGTTGGCTTCTATTGGTCTCATTACAGATGCTTATTTTGTAAAGTTCTAATTGGCCAATAAATTGTCTGAACCTTGTAATATCTGACTTCTGAAAGAAAAATGGAAACAAAATGTTTTAAATTCTCTTTTGCTGAACATATTTTATGCATATTATATTGGCTAGGAATATTTTATATTGGTAGGAAATCTTTTTATGGGCAACTAGGTGGTGCAGTGGTTAGAGTGCCAGGACTACAGTCAGGACTCATCTTTCTTAATTCAAATCTGGTCTCAGACACTTACTAGCCATGTGACCCTGGACAAATCACTTCACCCTGTTTACCTCCATTTCTTCATCTGTAAAAGGATCTGGAGAAGGAAATGGCAAACCACTCCAGTATCTTTGGCAAAATAAATCCCAAATGGGATCATGGAGAGTCAGGCATGACTGAAAAAAAAAATGACTGAACACCAGCGAAAGGTGACACAAAGCTGAATGCTGTAGCTAATAGTTTGAATGAAAAAAAAAAAGGGGATTCAAAATCACATTGAGAGTTTGCAGTGTGATGGCTTGAACCAAATTTAATAAGGATAAATGTAAAACCCTTCTCATGGATTAAACACACATACATCATGTAACAGGGAAGACATAGCCTAGTTTAATTTATTTCAACAAATGTTTATTAACAGTAATTCACATGAAAAAGACTTGGAGTTTTAGTCGCTTGCAAGCTTGTTGTAAGCCAGAAGTGTGCTGTAGCTGCCAAGGATACTGCTGGGGTATTAGGCTGCATTAATAGAAGTCGTGTCCTGGAACAAGGGAGGTAAGAGGCCCTGTAACTTTCCCTGTTTGTACTCCTCTGTCTTGTGCTCAGTTGTGGTGCCTGAATTTTAAATGTTCCTTGGACAAGCTAGTGTGGGTGCATGGGAAGACATTCCAGATAATAAAGGGGCATATATGCCGTTTTAAAAGAAAGTATTCAAAAAACATGTATTAAAAAAGGTAGTAGGCATTTTCTGTGGCTCCATTTAGCAAAATTAGGATTAATGGGTGGAAGTTGTAGGAAAGGCAGACTTCAAAATAATGAAGACTTTTCTAACAATCACTGTAGGTTTATTTTTTTAATATTCTATAGTTATTTTTAATTCAATTTTATTTTATTCTCAGTTCTGTATTCTCTCTTTCTTCTCCTTCTCCAACCCATTGAAAAGGCAAGAAAAATTAAACCCATTATAAATCTGTATAGTCAAAACAAATTCCTATATTAACTGTATCGGGGAAAAAAGATAGTTTTCAGTTTGTATTCTGAATCCATCAGTTCTCTGTCTGGCGGTGGATAGCATATTTCATCATGAGTTCGTCGGGATTTTCGTCATGAGTCTTTTGGAATCAGGTTTACTTTTAAGGTAGTGAGTTCCCTGTCACTGGTAGTGTTTAGGCAGAGAATGTGTGGCCTCCATTAGTGATACTGTATTTGTGATTTGGGTGAGAGTTTAAACTAGTTGGTTTTCCAAGGTCCCTACTAATCTGAGATTTTATGAATGTAATAATACTTGAAAGGTGTTACTACTGATTGGTACCACCCTTTGATATGAATGGCGCTAATGAAATTTCCGTGTATTTGTATAACTGGTTACTTTTCTGACCTCCAAATTATGCTAGAAGCCAACAGGATTGTTTTTAGGTTTTAGTGTCAGCCTGCTATTTGGGTTGTAGTCTCAAAAATGTGGCAGGTGGCCAGCAAATACATAATTAAGTTCCTTGTATTATTCAGTAAATTTCTTGGCAGTATTAAATGTGAGCATCAAGTTTGCCAGATGTGTAAAACATTTAAAAAGAAAGCTCTGGGAAGAGTGTATTATACATTCTTGGTTAACTTTTGTGATTTGGGTCTAATGCCAAAAAAGAATATCAGTTTTTTCTGATTTTTTAAAAAAATGATGAATTATTTATGTAACATAGTTCTAGAAAGCCTGGACTTCCCATGAAGACCTAATACTTCTATAGTTTAGCTGCTTATCTCCTAAAATATTCAATATTCAGTTGGCATTTATTTAAAACCTAGTGTTTGTGAAGAACTGTACTTGGCAAGGAATAGGGATAATATGTTTTTTAAGTAGTCACTGCCATCAAGACACTTGTTTAGTGTACACAGATGATGGTTGATACAAGTTACATTATATTCAGAGCAATAGAGATATCAAACAGATTGATATATTTGTGGGTGAAGATCACTGTTAGCTGAAGATATCAGGAAAGGCGTCATAGAGGTCTTAAAGGAAAAAAAGAGATTTCAACAAAGATGTCAGGGAGACCATTATAGGTTTTTGCAAAGGCTTGGGGACAAGACAGAACGAGATGAGATCAGGGAGTGATGAGCAGCCCAGTTTGTGTGGATCATCGAGTCTTTGGAGAGAAATATTGTAAGATATGGCTGAAAGGCTAAGTTGGAGTCTGATTGAAGACCTTGAATGTCAGGCTAAGGAATCTGTTCTTGATTCATTGGACAGCAAGGAACTGCTGGGAGTTTTTGAGTAGAGGAAAGTGATCAGGCATGTGCATTAGGATGATTTTTTTGGAAGTGGTGTGAAATAATTGCTGTTTTCTAATTTTCCCACGTATGACAGTGATTTTATTCCTTTTGTCTCATAGCTTAGAGGGAGAACATGATAGAAAAATGTTAGTATGTTGGACTTGGGCTCTGAAGAGCTACATTTGAATCTAGCTTGTCTTATCTCTGTGATTTAGTCTCTCTGCTGAAGTGAAACTCCTTCCCCCTGTATTCTCATTCCTATCCACTTCAGCTCCTGCTTCATAGTCCATAACCACCTTGGCTCTTCTATCACATCATACTGTCTGCAATTCCCACTCAGCTGTTAATAAACTTCCCCATATCTCACATTTCTTCATTGCATCCTTTGCATCCCCCCAGTGCTCACAGAAACCAGATTCCTGCTAGAAGGGACACTGTATCCTTGACTATTTTCTCTCTAATTAGATTGGTTACCCTCCTCCAATGCCTCCCAGTACATCCTGGGCCAAAAGAAGAAGCAGGCATGCTTGTTGCACCTTACCAATTTTAGATTATCCCAACTCATCAAACTCTTCTCCTTTGAGTTTTACCACATGCATCTGTATTAGCCAGTAACTTACTGGCCTCCAAATCCTTCTCTCTTCTTTTCTAAAGGAAATTCCTTATCTGACATATAGTCTTCTCCACCTGAATATTTACATTACTACTTTAGAATTTCAACCTACAGCTTGATATCCATCCAACTCCCAATTCATCAATCCCATTAACTTCCATGACCTACATTTCTCTTCTGTTTCAACCACTCACAGGGTGCTCACAACCTTATAACTCATCATTAACCCCAACTATGTTTCCTCCATGACCTTCAACTCTGAAATTCTTTCCTCTGATCATAATCCCCTATCCTTCCATTTCTCCACTCATCAAGTGGCGAAGTAGATAGAGCATTGGGTCTGGAGTCAGAAAGACCTGAGTTAAAATGTGTCTCTAGATACTTACTAGCCGTGTGACCCTGGGCAAGTTATTTAATCTCTGTTTGCCTCAGTTTCCTCAACTGTAAAATAGGGGAAATAATAGCACCTCACTCCCAGGATTGTTGAGAGGATCAAATGAGATAAGATTTGTAAAGTGTTTAGTTCATTGCCTTGTACACAGTAGGCATGTAATCAATGTGTTTTTTTCTTTTTTCCTAAAGACAGAACATGCAGAGTTCTACTTGTGCATATTCTATTTTTAAAGACAGCTAGGTGTTGCAGTGGATAGAGTACTGGGCCTGGAGTTAGGAAAACATGAGTTCAAATCTGGCCTCAGATATTTTATTGGCTGTATAACCCAGGACAAGTAATTTAACCTCCCTCTGCCTTTTTTTTTTTCAGCTGTGAAATGGGGATAATAACAGTATCTATCTTACAGAATTATGAGAATCAAATGAGATAGCATTTGTAAAGTTCTTACAAGTGGCTCGCACATAGTAGGTGCTTAATAAATGCTTGTTCTTTCCCCCATCTTCTCTTTAAACATTTACTCTTCCTTCTCGTTTCATCCTCTGCTCCTACCCTCTTGGATCATCACTTCAGCCTCGTTTTCCTTCCTTTTCAGTCGTAAGCTCATGATTACTCAATTTAACTCCCATTGATTCACTACCCGTCTAGGATCTGCTACCGTGTTTACACATTTCCAGTTCCCCAATCTTGATTTAAACTCCTCATTTGCCTACTTTCACTGCCAAATATTGCTGGAGAAAAGTTGCTTATATCTTCTCCTGTCTGGCCATTTCCATTGTAAAATCCTGTAATTAATACCTTCATAACATCTCTCCTATATCTCGACTTCCCTCTTCTAACACTTCCACCATTATGGTGCAGGCTCTCATCACCTCCACAACCTGCTAGTTCGGCTCCTTGCCTAAGTGTCTCCGCACTTCAGTCCGTCTTCCACTCACCTGTCAAATGTTCCTTAAGCACAAGTCTCACCACGCCACTCCCCTATTCAGTAAATTGCTGTGCTTCCCACTTACCTTCAGGATCAAATATAGAATCCTCTGGCTTTTAAAGCCCTTCATAGCCTGGCCCCTTCCTCTTTTTTTCAGCCTTTTTCCCCCCTTTGAGGCAATTGGAGTTAAGTGACTTGCCCAGGGTCACAGAGCTAGAAAGTGTCAGATGTTGGATTTGAACTCAGGTCTTCATGACCCCAGGGCTGGGGCTCTAAACACTGCGCCACCTAGCTGACCTTCTCTTCAGTCTTTTATACTTTATTCCTTTTACGCCCACATACTCTGATCCAGTAACATGGTCTCCTTCTGATTTCTTGCAAAAGACACTAGCATCTTCAGACTTTGGTCATTTTTACTAGCTGTCCCCTATTCTTGGAACACTGCCCCTCTGAGCTCATCTCTTCTTCCTGGCTTCCTTGAAGTGTCAGCTAAAGTTCCACCTTTTGCAAGAAGCCTTTCCTAGTCTTCCTTAATGCTTCCCCTTGAGACTGCCTTCAGTTGAATTTGTACAAAATTGTTTGCATGATTTCTCTCCCGTTAGTCTATGAGCTTTTCGAGGGCAGGGACTAGGCTTTTTTTATTTTGTTTTGTTTTTATGCCTTTCTTTGTTTTCTCAGTGCTTAGTATAGTTCCTGGCACATAGCAGGCACTTAATAAATGCTTGTTGACTGACTCTTTTGCTGAATCATTAATCCATTGCCCTAAAATATTTAACATCTAAATATCTAAAGGTAGATGTTCCCCAAGACCCCTTTTTCCTATACTGTCTCTTAGGTCATTAACTCCCATGGTTATAATTGATCCAATCTAAGCAGATGAGTCCCAGATCTGTATATTGAGCCCTGACATCCGTTCTAGTCCTGAATTATAAACTGCTTGCCTGGGCACTTTTAACTGGATAGTACATTGGCATCTTAAACTCAGAAGCCTCATCTCTTCTCTTAAGTGGCTTAATTTGCTCCCCTAATTGCCTCTAGGCTGGTTTTCCAAAATGTGGAATGTGTTTCCCATGGGGGAGAGGAAAGAGGAGATCAGAGAAGCAGTGACTAAAATTACAGGGTATATATTTTTTTAGGACAACTACTGCACAAATTGTATCCACTTTTTTCAGTGAAAACAAAATTCACAGCAAAGTCAGTATTCCAATTAGCAGCAATGCCTGCAGTGCAACAATCATTTGATATGTTATATCTAAACCAGATCAAACTTAAGTTTGGACAGATAGACTTTAAATTCTTTGAAGCCAGGGGCCAGGGCATATGCATCTTTGTATGCCCTGCAGAACATAAGATAACGGATAACATTCATTCAATAAATACTACTTGGTTGATTGATGAGAAATTATATTTCATCCTTGTCAAAAAATATTCAAGAAATGAGATTTATAAGATGTGCTTTTCAAACATTGAATTAAAGGATTGCTTTAATTGTTAAAATTTGCAAGATTATCTTCTAACTTAAAATCTTTATTGCTTGAGAATTTTTATATATTTGCATTGTAGATGTTAGTTTAAGGTTTTAGAAAAATGCTTTTTAGTAAAGCAAGTAGTAGAAACATAACAAGCTTGCATTTAAAGAGGAAAAATAAAGAGTTAACATAGCTCAGACACAGTACTATCAATAGTTTGCAAGTAAAGAAACAGTTTATCATATTTCTCATTAATTTGGAATGTAAAATGCACGAACAGTTCACTTCTGGAATTTAAAGGGCATGAAAGAGATGGCATTTTGACCCAAAATGGGACAAAGATTTATGCAAGAAAGTTGATGAAGAGACTGGGGTTTAGGAACTGATATTTCTATAAACAATGCTTAAAGTGGAAGAGTAATTTCTGCAATGGGATTGCCAAGGAAAAAGCATTGGATTTCTTACATGCTCTTAACTTAAAGGGAATTATTCTTTTGTGTTGTGAGAGCTAGCAGGGAATAATGGATAGGGAGACAGCCTGGAAGGCAGAAAGACCTGCTTTCAGGTCCTGCTTCTGACACTTTGGGACCCTGGGCAAACCACTTACTCTCTCAGTGGCTGAGGTAGCTCTTTAAGGCTGTAAGTTGTAGAAAGGGTAGAAGGAATTGCATTGGTAGAGGGAGTTCCTCATCTGGGAGTTAGTTCCCTATACTAATGAAATTACAGATCCAGTTCCTGGCCTTATTTGTTGTTAAAATTCTTTAGTTAGTTCATTTAACATATATGTTGCATCACCTGTTGGTTATCCTCATGTTCATTGGCCATTTAAAAATTTAAAAATCTTTTTGGGGTTCTTTCTAACTTTTACCCTTATAGGACTGGCCTTACTTCATGGTCAAGTAGTGTCTGTTGAAAGAATGAAAATTAACTTTAAATCTTAATATTAAGCATTGATAAAGTGAATCACATAACCCAGAAAGAGCAATTGTGGCATTACTGGACTTGGTGTCAGAAAAACCTGGGTTCAAAATCTGACTCTCCTACTTACTGGCTCTATTACCATGTGCAAATCATGGAGCTTCCCTGAGCCTCCGAGACTGCTGTAAGGCTTCATTACCTAAGTTGTAGAATGGCTGTGGTCTCAATCTGTGTAAACAGTTCCCACACCAAGGAAATCATATAACAAAACGGGGTATGATTGCCCAGTAAGATGCATTTTATGTTCTCTTTTTGCTGCTGCACACCAGGAAAAAAAAGGGAGTAGTTTTTACATGTATCCCTTGATCCTATGCTTTTCCCATTGCCATGCTGCTATTCCTCTGGCAGTGCCCAGTTACTCTCAATTTTCACCAAATGTCCAGCTAAACTTTTCTATAGTGTTAGGGAAAGTTGGACCATGTGCTATTGACATGTATGGTGCAGGTGAATCACAAATACAGGTGCTTCTTAGTTTTTGCTGGTGCAGGTTTATAACACTAAACAGTCTCTCCCAATATTCCCATTAAGTTCCCATCCCTTTCTCTTGGCCCTGATCCTTGAGATTAAGCATCTTTTACCTAGTCTACCCTACAATCCTGGGTCAAGCTATTTCCTCTGGTGCCCCCCTCTTACCCTCTTTTAGTATCTGGGATAAGTATGTATATCCCTTTTTGGAGTTTCATTAGACTCTTTCTCATTGGCTATTACATAATAAGACACTTTGCAGTCTCCTTCCACACTAACCTGATAGTGTCTGGTCTTCTTGGTTTTCTGTGAAGAATTCTATTTTCCTCCTCTCCCTGGCCTTTTAAAATAGACTCTTCTAGGGGCAGCTAGGTGGCACAGTGAGTAGAGCACTGGCCCTGGAGTCAGGAGGACCTGAGCAAATCCAGCCTCAGACACTTGGCACACTTACTAGCTGTGTGACCTTGAGCAAGTCACTTTACCCTAATTGCCCTGCCTTCTCCCCTGCAAAAAAAAAAAAAAAGAAAAAAAGAAAATAGACTCTTCTAAAATCTATCCTGTAAGGACCTGCACTTTCTGATTAGTGCATCTTGGATATTCTGTTCATTCTCTTGTCTCTCCCTTCAACCCTTTAAATTTTAGTAACTTCCCTTTAGTTCTCCACAGCTGTCTGCTGTCTCTGCTGCCCCCTCCCCTACTTCACCCTTATGTGTTTATTCATTCTACAACTTCTCTGACATATAATGTTGCCTTTTTCTTCTCAGGGCCACCACCCAATTTCAGGTCAGCATTAACTCTTCCATGGTTTATTTTAAACCATTCCCTTCCTCTCTCTAATCCATACTGTGTACTGCCAAATAATTCTCCTAAGGCACAAGATTGATCATGACACTCCCTTGCTCAAAAAACTTCAATGGTTTTCTCTTGCTAGTAATATTAAATACAGTGCCCTCAAGCAGGCATTTAAGGTCCTTTGCAGTCTGATTTCTTTCTCCCTTTCCACCTTATATTGTATTATTTCCAGAATTGGAAATATCATCATCTATCTCCATGCCCTTCACACAAGTTCTCTTTCTCTGGAATTTGTTTCCTCTTCATTTCTCTTTCATGATTTTTATCTTCTTTCAATGCTCAGCTTAGGTGCCACCTCTTCTGGAAAATCTTCCTTGAATTCCTTCCCTCTCACAACTGAAAGTTTTCTCTCCTTTTCCAGATAGTCCTAGCATACTCTGTCTGGATTTCTTCTTTATTTCCATTGCTCCTTACCACATATAATACAGTATATGTGCAGCCTGCTAAGTTATATGTATATGTGAACAGGCACACATCATAGATGAGGACTTATTGGGGAGAAATGCTGTAAGGATATCAGTCAAGAAGAAATGTAAGACTGCGAAAAAAAGGTGAGATGGTTGGTAACTTGGTCAGATCTAAGGATAACTAATGGACAGCCTGAGTGCTGCATTAGTATCTATGCAATGTCAAAAGAACAAGAGGAAGCTTCCTAATATATTAACTGAGCCCTCTGTGGCAGATTTGTGAGGTGATACGGACAAGAGTCTAACAGAACAGGCAGGCATGCATGGAATATGTTCTGCGTTACTGAAGGAAGTACATTGATAAGGTCACAAATAGGTTAGAGTTTTGGGTTTTATGTGTGTGTGTGCGTGAGCACATCTGTATTCTAGAATGTCAGGGCAATTTTCCGTGATAATTTCTTCACATATATGATATCTAGGTTCTTTTTTTGACCATGGCTTTCAGGTAGTCCAATAATTCTTAAATTATCTCTCCTTGATCTGTTTTCCAGGTCACTTGTTTTTCCAATGAGAGTTCATGAGAGTTCACTTTTCTTCTATTTTTTCATTCTTTTGACTTCGTTTTGTTTCTTGATGTCTCATGGAATCATCAGCATCCACTTGCCTATTACTAATTTTAAGGAATTATTTCTAAAGTAAGCATTTATACCCCTCCCCCATTTGAGCAATTCTGCTTTAAAAAAATTAAACTAATTAATTTTTAGTTTTCAACATTCACTTTTATAAGACTTTAAGTTCTAGATTTTTCTCCCTCCCTTACCACTCTCCTCCCCAAGATGGCATGTCATCTGATATAGGCTAAACATGTACAATCATATTAAACATATTTCCTCATTAGTCATGTTGTGAAAGAAGAATCAGAATAAAAGGAGAAAACTGCAAGAAAGCGAAAAAGAGAGAGAAAAATAGTATACTTTGATCTGTATTGAGACTCCATAGTTCTTTCTCTGGATGTGGCTAGCATTTTCTTTCATGAGTCTTTTGGAATTATATCCTTGCATTGCTGAGGAGAGCTTAGTCTATCAAAGTTGGTCATTGCACAATGTTACTGTTACTGTATACAATGTTCTCCTGCTTCTGCTCACTTCATTCAGTATTAGTTCATGTAGGTCTTTCCAGGTTTTTCTGAAACCCACCTTCTCATCATTTTTTTATGTAACGGTAGTATTACATTACATTCATGTACCACAACTGGTTCAGCCATTCCCCAATTGATAAGCATCCCCACAGTTTCCATTCTTTGCCACCTCAAAAAGAGCTGCTATAAATATTTTTGTACATGTGTATCCTTTTCCCCTTTTTGTGATCTCTTTGGGACACAGATCTAGTAGTGGTATTGCTAGATCAAAGGGTATGCACAGTTTTATAGCCCTTTGGGCATAGTTCCAAATTGCTCTCCAGAATGGTTGGACCAGTTCACAACTCCACCAACAATGCATTAGTGTTCCAATTTTCCCGCCTCTTCTCTAACATTTGTCATTTTCCTGTTTTGTCATGTTAGCCAATCTGATAGGAGTGATGTGGTACCTCAGAGTTGTTTTAATTTGCATTTCTCTAATCAATAGTGATTTAGAGCATTTTTTCATATGACTATAGGTAGCTTTAATTTCTTGATCCAAAAACTGCCATCAGTTCTACTTTTTGAAGAGTTCTTCAGTAGATTTTTGTGCCTCTTTTACCACTTGTCCTATTCTGTTTTTTAAGGTGTTGTTTTCTTCAGTATTTTTTTGTGCCTCCTTTACCAAGCTAGTGACTCTTTTTTCATGATTTTCTGGCATCATTCTCACTTGTTTTCCCCTCTACCACTATTATTTGATTTTTAAAATCCTTTTTGAGGTCTCCTAGGAATTCTTTTTGGGCCTGAAACGAATTCACATTTTTAGATCAGTTCAAAAATTTTTTTTTTGAGGCTTTGGATGTAGCAGTTTTGACTTTGTTATTTTAATGACTATGCTGTCTTCTTGTGATTCCTTCTGTTTTCCCAAGTATTCACCAGCCATTTATTTAATGGTCTGTTTTAGAGTTATGTTGAGAACTAATGCCAAGGTCATTAGTCTACAATTTTTGAAATATGCTTTTTAACAATTTTCAAAAAATGAGACATTTGCACAAATCTATTTTCTTAAGTCAAGGATTACTTACAATTATAAAACTAATTATGTAGTTAAAACATTATGGGGGGACAGAGCCAAGATTGTGACTGGAAAGCAAGGACTTGCTTAAGCTCTCCTCCAGGTCCCTCCAAACACCTGTAAAAAATGGGTCTGAACAAATTCTAGAGCTGCAGAACCCACGAAATAACAGAGGGAAGCAGGGCTCCAGCCCAGGAAAGCCTGGGTGGTCACTGGGAAGGGTCTATCACACAGAGCTGGGAGCAGAGTGGAGCACAGGCCAGCCTAGGTCGCGCCAGGACCAACCAGACCAGGAGCCGGGTGGAACAGGTGGTAGGGCCCTGAATCATTGAGTTGTGGCAGTTATCAGACTTCTCAACCTACAGACACCAAACACAATGGAGCAGGTTTGTGGGAAAAACTGCTGGATTGGAGTGAAAGGAGTTTGCAGTCGTCCCTAGCCCCTGGGGGCGTGGAAGTGATGCAGCTCTGGGGTTACTTCCAGAGCTCCAGCTGCAGTTGCTTCCAGGCCCAAGCCCACCTGGTGGGAGGAATTAAGCAGCAGATCAGAGCAGGAGTGCAGAGCCTGCTTGGATCTGGGTTGCAGTCTGGGTTGGTGGTTCTTGGGGGAAGAGGAACACTGGTGTGGCAGAACTTGCTGTGTAGAAGTAGCTCTGAAAACAACAGCACATCCCCTAAAGCTTGGGGCAAAGTATTCTCTACTGTACAAGCAGTCATTCCTTGACAAAAAGCTCAAGGGTCAGTTACTTGGCTGGAAACATGAACAGGCAGCGAAAATGCTCTCAGATTCAGACTTTGGAATCTTTCTTTGGTGACAAAGAAGATCCAAACATACAGCCAGAAGAAGTCAACAAAGTCAAAGAGCCTACTTCAAAAGCCTCCAAGAAAAACATGAACTGGTCTCAGGCCAGGGAAGAGCTCAAAAAGGATTTGGAAAAGCAAGTTAGAGAAGTAGAGGAAAAATTGGGAAGAGAAATGAGAGTGATGAGAGAAAACCATGAAAGACAAGTGAATGACTTACTAAAGGAGAACCAAAAAAATACTGAAGAAAATAACACCTTAAAAATAGGCTAACTCAAATAGCAAAAGAGCTCCAAAAAACCAATGAGGAGAAGAATGCCTTGAAAGGCAGAATTACCCAAATGGAAAAGGAGATCCAAAAGACCACTGAAGAAAATACTATCTTAAAAATTAGAATGGAGCAAGTGGAAGCTAGTGACTTTATGAGAAATCAAGGTATTATAAAACAGAACCAAAGGAATGAAGACAATGTGAAATATCTCATTGGAAAAACCACTGACCTGGAAAGTAGATCCGGGAGAGAGAATTTTTTTTTTAATTTAAATTTATTTATTTAACATATTTGGTTTTCAGCATTGATTTTCACAACAGTTTGAATTACAAATTTTCTCCCCATTTCTACCCTCCCCCCCATTCCAAGATGGCATATATTCTGGTTGCCCTGTTCCCCAGTCAGCCCTCCCCTCTATCACCACCGTCTCCTCTCATCCCCTTTTCCCTTCCTTTCTTGTAGGGCAAGAAAAATTTCTACGCCCCATTGCCTGTGTATCTTATTTTTTAGTTGCATGCAAAAACATTTTTTTTGTTTTTGAACATCTGTTTTTAAAACTTTGAGTTCCACATTCTCTCCCCTCTTCCCTTCCCACCCACCCTCCCTAAGAAGTCGAGCACTTCAACCTAGGCCACGCATGTATCATTATGTATAACCCTTCTATAATACTCATGTTGTGAAAGGCTAACTACATTTTGCTCCTTCCCAACCCATCCCACTTTATTGAATTTTCTCCCTTGACCCTGTCCCCTTTCCAAAGTGTTTGTTTTGATTACCTCCACTCCCATCTGCCCTCCCCTCCATTATCCCCCCCCTTTTATTTTTTTTATCTTCCTCCCTCTTCTTTCCTGTGGGGTAAGATACCCAACTGAGTATGTATGGTGTTCCCTCCTCAGGCCAAATCTGATGAGAGCAAGGTTCACTCATTCCCCCCTCACCTGCCCTCTCCCCTCCTTCCACAGAACTTCTTCCTCTTGCCACCTTTATGCGAGATAATCCACCCCATTCTATCTCTCCCTATCTCCCTCTCTCAGTATGTTGCTCTCTCATTCCTTAATTTCATTTTCTTTTAGATATCTTCCCTTCATCTTCAACTCACCCTGTGTCTGCTCTCTCTGTTTTACATATATATATATATATATAAATAAAAACACACACACATATATATACACATACATACACATGCATACATATACACATAGATACATACATACATACACATTCACTTATACATATACATAAACATATATATGCATATTCCCTTCAACTACCCTAATACTGAGGTCTCATGAATCATACACATCATCTTTCCATGTAGGAATGTAAACAAAACAGTTCAACTTTAGTAAGTCCCTTGCAATTTCTGTTTCTTGATTTCCTTTTCATGCTTCTCTTGATTCTTGTGTTTGAAAGTCAAATTTTCTATTCAGTTCTGGTCTTTTCACTGAGAAAGCTTGAAAGTCCTCTATTTTATTGAAAGTCCATATTTTGCCTTGGAACATGGTACTCAGTTTTGCTGGGTAGGTGATTCTAGGTTTTAATCCTAGCTCCATTGACCTCCAGAATATCGCATTCCAAGCCCTTCGATCTCTTAATGTAGAAGCTGCCAGATCTTGGATTATTCTGATTGGGTTTCCACAATACTCAAATTGTTTCTTTCTGGCTGCTTGCAGTATTTTCTCCTTGATCTGGGAGCTCTGGAATTTGGCGACAATATTCCTAGGAGATTTCTTTTTGGGATCCATTTGAGGAGGTGATCGATGGATTCTTTCAATTTGTATTTTGCCCTGTGGCTCTAGAATATCAGGGCAGTTCTCCTTCATAATTTCTTGAAAGATGATATCTAGGCTCTTTTTTTGATCATGGCTTTCAGGTAGTCCAATAATTTTTAAATTATCTCTCCTGGATCTATTTTCCAGGTCAGTGGTTTTTCCAAGGAGATATTTCACATTGTCTTCCATTTTTTCATTCCTTTGGTTCTGTTTTATAATATCCTGATTTCTCATAAAGTCACTAGCTTCCACTTGCTCCAATGTAATTTTTAAAGTAGTATTTTCTTCAGTGGTCTTTTGGACCTCCTTTTCTATTTGGCTAATTCTGCCTTTCAAGGCATTCTTCTCCTCATTGGCTTTTTGGAGCTGTTTTGCCATTTGAGTTAGTCTGTTTTTTAAGGTGTTGTTTTCTTCAGTGTATTTTTCAGTATTTTTTTGGGTCTCCTTTAGCAAGTCATTGACTTGTTTTTCATGGTTTTCTCGCATCCTTCTCATTTCTCTTCCCAATTTTTCCTCTACTTCTCTAACTTGCTTTTCCAACTCCTTTTTGAGCTCTTCCATGGCCTGGGACCAGTTCCTGTTTTTCTTGGAGGTTTCTGTTGTAGGCTCTTTTACTTTATTAATTTCTTCTGTCTGTATGTTTTGGTCTTCTTTGTCAGCAAAGAAAGAATGCAAAGTCTGAGACTGAATCTGGGTGCCTTTTCGCTGCCTGGCCATGTTCCCAGCCAACTAACTTGACCCTTGAGTTTTTCAGTGGGGTATGACTGCTTGTAGATTACACAGTTCTATGTTCCACGTTTGGGGGGGGAGGTGCCAGCTCTGCCACACCACCACTGCTCCTTCCCCAAGAACCCCCAACCCGAACTGGGCTTAGATCTTCAGCAGGCTGTGCACCCCTGCTGTGATCCGCCACTTAATTCCTCCCACCAGGTGGGCCTGGAGCCGGAAGTAACAACACCTGTAGCTGCTCCACCTCCGCTGCCCCTGGGGCTGGAAGCCAAACCGCAAACTCCTTCCACTCCCGCAGCTTTTCCCACTAACCTTCTCCGCAGTCTTTGGTGTTTGTGGGTTGAGAAGTCTCGTAACTGCCGCAGCTCACTGAATCAGGGCACTAGGGCCCCCTCCGCCCGGCTTCTGGTCTGGATGGTCCACGCCGCTCAGGCTCTGCTCCACTCCGTTCCCAGCTCCCAGCTCCCAGCTCCGTGTGGTATAGACCTCACCCAGAGACCATCCAGGCTGTCCTGGGCTGGAGCCCTGCTTCCCTCTGCTGTTTTGTGGGTTCTGCCATTCTAGAATTGGTTCAGAGCCATTTTTTATAAGTTTTTGGAGGGTCTCCGTACGGAGCTCACACTATTCCCTGCTTACCAGCTGCCATCTTCCAGGAGAGAGAATTTAAAAATGATTGGACTACCTGAAAGCCATGATCAAAAAACGAGCCTAGACATTATCTTTCAAGAAATTATCAAGGAGAACTGCCCTGATATTCTAGAGCCAGAGGGTAAAGTAG
The DNA here is from genome assembly GCF_011100635.1 of Trichosurus vulpecula. NCBI lineage: Eukaryota > Metazoa > Chordata > Mammalia > Diprotodontia > Phalangeridae > Trichosurus > Trichosurus vulpecula. The sequence goes on along the minus strand of NC_050578.1, from coordinate 227,335,560 downwards.
AAATTGAAAGAATCCACTGATAGCCTCTTGAAAAAGATCCCAAAAAGAAAACTCCTAGGAATATTGTCGCCAAATTCCAGAGCTCCCAGATCAAGGAGAAAATACTGCAAGTAGCCAGAAAGAAACAATTTGAGTATTGTGGAAACACAATCAGGATAAGACAGGATCTAGCAGCTTCCACATTAAGGGATCAAAGGGCTTGGAATATGATATTCCGGAGGTCAAAAGAGTTAGGATTAAAACCAAGAATCACCTGCCCAGCAAAACTGAGTATAATGCTCCAAGGCAAAATATGGACTTTAAATAAAATAGAGAAAATAGAGGACTTTCAAGCTTTCTCAATGAAAAGACCAGAGCTGAGTAGAAAATTTGACTTTCAAACATAAGAATCAAGAGAAGCATGAAAAGGTAAACAAGAAAGAGAAATCATAAGGGACTTACTAAAGTGGAACTGTTTTGCTTATATTCCTACATGGAAAGATGATGTGTGTAATTCACAAGACCTTTCTCAGTATTAGCGTAGTTGAAGGGAATATACATATACTTAAACAGAGGGCACAGGATGAGTTGAATATGAAGGGATGATGTCTAAAAAAATAAAATTAAGCGATGAGAGAGGAATATATTGAGAGAGGGAGAAAGGGAGAGATAGAATGGGGTAAATTATCTCACATAAAAGTGGCAAGAAAAAGCAGTTCATTGGAAGGGAAGAGGGGGCAGGTGAGGGGGAATGAGTGAATCTTGCTCTCATCAGAATTGACTTGAGGAGGGAATAACATACACACTCAATTGGCTATCTTACCCCACATGAAAGTAGGGGGGAGGGGATTAAAAAGGGGGGACGATAGAAGGGAGGGCAGATGGGGGAAGAAGAAATCAAAAGCAAGCACTTTTGAAAAGGGACAGGGTCAAGGGAGAAAATTGAATAAAGGAGGACAGGATAGGAAGGAGCAAAATATTTAGTCTTTCACAGCATGACTATTTATGGGAGTGTTTTGTATAATGATACATGCGTGGCCTATGTTGAGTTGCTTGCCTTCTTAGGGAGAGTAAGTGGGGAGGGAAGAGGGGAGAGAATTTGGAACTCAAAGTTTTAAAGGCAGATGGTCAAAAAAAAAGTCATTTTTGCTTGCAACTGAGAAAGAAGGTATACAGGCAGTGGGGCATAGAAATCTATTTTGCCCTACCAGAAAGTAAGGGGAAAAGGGATGGGCAGAGGGGGAAGTGGGGTGATAGAAGGGAGGGCTGATTGAAGAATGGGACAATCAGAATATATGCCTTCTTAGAGTGGGGGGAGGGTAGAAATGGGGAGAAAATTTGTAACTCAAAATCTTGTGGAAATCAATGCTGAAAACTAAAAAATATTGAGTAATAAAATATGGAAGTAAAAATAAAGAAAGTAAGAAAAAATATTATATAGTTAAACTTTTTTTTCTGTAGCCTGTAAATAGTCATAAGAACCTGTATAAGTAAACTATGCATAAACATGCTTAATAAATATTTACTGAATTGCTTGTTGAAAGTTAGTCATAAGTGGTTTGTTGAATTGTTTTAGAAATAGTTATTTTGCTAGTTGGTATTTTACGTTATAATTATAAATTTGCCTTGAATTTCTTTTACAGGGTCTGCAGAAGGAATGGGAAAAATAATCCAGAGGTTTCCACAGAAGGATTGGGATGACACACCTTTTCCACAAGGAATCGAATTGGTAAGATGTTGCTTTATCACATTTTTTTTTGTAGGGGGCAAGGCAGGGCAGTTGGGGTTAAGTGACTTGCCCAAGTTCACCAGCTAGTAAGTGTGTCAAGTGTCTGAGGCCAGATTTGAACTCAGGTCTTCCTGACTCCAGGGCTGGTGCTCTACTCACTGAGCCACCTAGCTGCCCCTCATTTTTTTTCTTTACAATAATCTAAGTCTCTGTCATTACATCTAGTGTTAATTAATTTGATCTTTCAGTTGTAGCAAACTTCATGTTACTGTGATAATTTAAAAAATGTAGTTTCATCCGTATGTATATCCTTTCTGCAGATAAAGATTGTAACATCTCCATAATGTGGTAGATACTCTTCACAAGTAGTTGTGTTTCCACATTTCAGCACCTAGTGGTTAACTTTCTGGTGGAGAGTCCTCATTTCAGGAGTTTGTTAGGACAGCAGCTCCTGGGTTCCTGTTTGTAGCTCTTCTAGGTGCAGAACCTGTCAAACTTTGTGCTACTCTAGAACTGCCTTTGAGAAACCTGTGTCCTTTGCATATCAGAGGAGGCACTGGAGAAGAGATTTGTTGGAGGATACTCCTAGTATTAATGCTAAAAATACCAAAAAAATTCATTCAGGGTCTTCTTTTGCTGCCTTGTTTTCATCACAAATTTCCCTGTAGCAAATCAAAAGCATTATAAATTGTTCCTGGTCCTTCTCTTTTTGAAACAAACTTTGTATTCGGCTGCCATGTCCTCAACATTAACAGGTTTACAGAAATACTAAATCTCAGAATTAAAAGAGAACTTAGAGGTTATCCAATCCAACCTGTGCCTGAACTACATTCCTCTCTACAGTGTACCTGACAAGTGGGCATTCACTTTCCAGTTGAACTCTCCCCACGGAAAGGAAGCAGATTGTCCTATACTATATCAGGCCATTCTGTAGTATTGTGTTCAGTTCTATGTGCCATGTTTTAGGAATGACTAATAACCTGGAGAATGTCCAGGAAAGGATAACAAGGAATGTGAGGAGCTTCTGTATCTTGCTATGTGAGGAGCTCTTTGTTGAAGGCCCTGGGACTCTTTCTCCTGAGAAGAGAAGATTTTTTTGGTGGGGCATGATAGCTGTCTTCAGATGTTTGAAGGGTTTGCATATATGGTAGAAGAGATATAATAATACTTGTTCTTCTTGACTCTAGAGGCCAGAAATAGGAGCAGTGTGTAGAAATGGAAAAGAGGCAGATTTAAGCTTAATGTAAAGACAAAATTCCTAATACATAGAGTTATTCAGTAGTGGAATGGGTTTCCTTAGGAGGTGAAAGGTTTTCCTTTATCGAAATGTTAAGAAGTGGGTTGTGGCGTAGATGACCAAACTCAGGTTCTTAGAGAGTTCGAAGGGCCTTTATAGACCATCTAGTCTAATTCAGTCCTTGAAAACAATTCCCTCTACACCATACCCTAAAAACTGGTTATCTAGACCCCTGAGACTCCATTGAGTCCAAGGAAGTGACTAAAATGTCACTACTCTTTAACTCCTAAGTCCCACTAGTAGGTATATACTCCAGAGAGTTTGTTGACAGACAATAAAATCCCTCATACACCAAAATAATCATAGCAGCACTTTTTTTGTGATAGCAAAGAACAAGAAGCAAAGTAGGTACCTGTTGATTAAGAAAATAATTAAACAAACTGTAGTATATTAATATAACAGAATATCACTGGGGAATAAGACATGACAAATAAGAAAAATTCAGAGAATTATGGAATAATATATGTGAACTAATGTGAGGCAGATAGAACCAGGAAAACAATCTACATAATGAAAATGACAGTGTAAATGGAAAGAACAAAAAAGTGAAACTGGATCCTGGGTAATTATAATGACTAGTAGTGGCCCTGAATAAGAGGTGAGCAAGTACACTTCCCTCCTCTCTTTGTAGAGATGGGGGACTAGGGGTGTAGAACATTTCACATATTTCCCAACATAGTTGATGTGTTGGTTGGTTTTACTGTATTTCTTTCCTTTTTAAACTTTTTTTCATGGAGGAGGAAGAAGTTATAGAGGGTGAAAATGAGGGTGAGGCGAAATGAAAACTATCAATAAAATTAATTTTTTTTTAAAAAAAGGAAAATGGTGGAGTATGATTTTTGATTTGTGCTCTTCTGATTGGTTTTCTTTTTCCTTCTTGTTCTCACCTTCTTACCTTTTCTGCCATGGCACAACACACAAGCAGTCAGTACAGTTTAATAGTCTGCAATTTCATATTGCCTGACTTTCCCTTCTTTACTTTTGCATGTGACTCCCTCTGTGTGTGACTTTCTGCTGAGCCTTGTTGGAATATAGAAAATATGTGTTGCTATGTTCAGTTTTTGAAACCTGTCCAAAGCATCTATGGCTGTACTTAGTGCCCCAAAGGGTCACCTTCAATTCTAGCTGCAGTGGTATGGAACACTTGCCAAATGATATACTACATAATGACACAATGCAATCACTGTTGCTTTTCTTTAGAAACTGCTGTGCTAATGTATTAGAACTCTTCCTTTCAGCTGTTCAGGCTGTCAGGAGTAGGGATATTTGCTGCTGGGGAAGGGCAGTGAAGGAGGAGTCATTGAAGTTGAGCTCTCTATAATTAGGTAAAAGCCTTCCACAATCAATAATTTTTACTTTGGCAATACTGCCTGAAGCCTGAGCTCTGCGAATATTAGTTAATTGCTATCATATTGATAGGAGGCCAGGAATTTGGGGTTCTAGGTTAGACTATTCCACCAACTAGCTATATGACCCAGGACACATGTCAGAGACTCAAAGGATTTAAAGCTGAAAGGCATCTTTTGGTTTATATATTCAGGGTTTTGTAATTTATTTTGTGTCATAGACCCCTTTGGCAGTATGGTGAAGCTTTTTTTAGATCCCTCTCAGAATAATATTTTAAAATGCATAAAACAAAAATATATAGGGCTGTAAAGGAAACCAGTTACTTTGAATAGTTATCAAAATATTACAAAAATGTTCATGGTCCTTAAGTTAAGAACCCATCATCTAGTCCAGTCTTCACATTTTACAAATGAAGAAACAGAGGCCCAGAAAAGTTGCCTCTGGGGAAAATGTCTTCCCTCTCTGGTTCTTAGTTTCCTCAATCTATAATATGAAGGATTTTGATTAAATGATCCATAAAGTCCATTCTGTATCTAACACTGTGATTATAAAATATTTTATTTATATATTTTTAAATTTTGTTTGTCTGATGTTGATTTTTCTATAGTTTATCTACCAATCTAAATTATCTGGTATCTGTTGTCAAAATAATGTAATTTTTAATCCCTGAGGTTATTGAAGCCCCAGTTTCTTAGCTAAATGAGTTATTTATCGCTAAATGTTGTGTTTCTGCTTGACTGCAAATAGTATTCTGTAAGGCCTCTATTAATTTGAGGGTTGCTTCTTTTCTGAATGTTCTGTGAAGTAATAAACATATCTATGGAATGCTATACAACCTTTTGTTTCTTTTACAGACCCTCTCCGTTCCCATGAGGGCTGAGACTATTTCGTTTGTGTCTTTCTATCCCTGGCATGTAGGACAGTACCTTTAAATACTTATTCATTGATTTTTTATTTGAATCTAGATCTAGAATTGGAAAAGAACACATAAAGTACTAGTCCAGTTCCTACCCACATCATAAAGCCCATCTACAGTATTGACAGCAAGCAGTCCTGCAGCCTGTGTGCGAGGATTTTCAGAAGGAGGGAGCTTGTTGCTCCCAGCAGCATCCCATTCCATTTGTGATGACTCTAATGAGGAGCTTTTCCAGACTTGGAACTGAAGCACATTTCCTTATAACATTTGCTTTTGGTTCAGTTCTGACCGCCTTCCATCAGGAAAAACAAATCTCGTCCTTTTTCCTGGAATGCCGATCTTTCTAATATTTGATGATTGCTAACATGTCTCTCTCAAGCTAAACAGCTTCAGTTCCTGAAGAGTTTATATTTAGTGGTAATAAGGATACACTGGAATTTATTGAATAGTTGAGTGACATGGTCAGAGGTGCTTTTGGAATATCACTATCAGCTGAGTGGAGGATATATTGGAGAGGTGAGAGTTTTGAGGCAAGGGAAGCAATTGGGGGCTTTTATATAGATCAGGTAATGGGGGTCTTAAGTGAAGTGGGGCCCATATGGGTGAAAAGAAAAGGATGTATGTGAAAGGTGTTGTGGAGGTAGAACTGACAAGATTTGGCAACAGTCTGGATATGGGGAATGAGGATGTTGTTGTCCAGTCATTCAGTTGTGTCTGGCTCTTGATGACCCATGGACCAACTGTCCATGGGGTTTTCTTGGCAAAGAGACTGGAGCAGTTTGCCATTTCCTACTCAAGTTGAGGCAGAGTGAAAGTGGAAGATGATATTTATGTTGTTAACTTGAGTGACTGGAAAGGTGGTGGTGCCCTTAGCAGTAATACGTAAATTCAAAAGAGGAGTGGGTTTGGGAGAAAAGATAATGAGTTTGATGTTGGATATGTTGAGTTTGAGAAGCCCATCGATTTTCCCATTTGAAGTGTTTAACAGGCAGAGGGCTAGAGTTCAGTATGGTCTCTAAGGTCCTTTACAACCCTGAATCTATAATCCAGAGACCCATCATGTTTTAGATATCTTTAGATGTCTGTCCTTGGGCTCCAGAAATAGAGTGTGTTATTTGAAGAATGGAATGGCAGGACTATGGCCTACTTCACCCTGGACAGTGTATTTCTAGGACCCTAGTGTTGGTTGCCAAATAATAGGTGCTTAGTCTATGTCTATTGAATTGAATTAAAGCCTTCTCTTTCATAGTCCTTAACTTATTTGCTCATTCAAAGAGGACCCAAAGTAGAAATTTAAATTTCTGTGCCCCAAAAGAAATTCTCTTTAATTCACTAGCTAGTGAAATTCTATCCTTTAGATTCAGGATTATTTTTTTGTTACTAAAATAGATACTTCCCATGGAGACACAACACTTTATTTTATTATTAATTGCTTATACCTTAGTAGGAATAAAGGATTTGATAACAGCTGATGTAAGGGGGAAGAACAACTTGTGTGAACTTCTACCTAAAGGGGATAGCTAGATTACATTTTAACAGTTTTCCCTAAAGTCAGCCCTTACATTCAAATAATTTTGGCAGGTTGAAATTATTTTTAAATGACACTTCTCCATCTCCATACAGTATATACCTGGTGTTAAAAAATTCAATATTAAATGTAAATTATATCAGTTCTCTATAGTTAAGCTGTAGGATCCAATATGAAATAGGCACGGTGAAACAGCATTTTATCCTATCACCTACCTGCCAGGGATAGAGACTATATCTGTCCCCAAGGAACTAATAAGGGGACACAATGAATATAAAGGGAACAGTGGCTTATGGAAGGTGTTTTGGTCTGGAAAATCACAAAGCTGGATGTGGAGCCATTGCCAGTAGGGCAGTCTGTTGACCACCAGCCTTTTGGGGAAAGTTGGGTTGTAGTTGTTAGTAGTGTTGATTTGATTACTGCTGAATAGTTGCTTCACTGTATTGATAGAGGGGTTTTTCCTTACCAGGAGTTTCCTATACCAATGAAATCCCAGGTTCTGACCAAAAATCTGTCTTGAAATATGAAGATGATAGGTGGATGATCTTGGTCAGACTACATCTGGAATATTGTGTTCTGTTCTTCACATCATGTTTTAGAAGGGACTGTGGTAATCTGGAGAGGAGGATCCACTGGAGGGCAATCAGAAGTCAAATTTGTATCATATGAGGAATGGTTGAAGGAACTAGGAATAGTTGGCCTATAGAACAAAAGAAGAGAGTGGGAGGAGGGGAGAGAGGCACCGTAGTATCTGGAGAATGATGGAGAATGGGTGTCAAATACTTGAAAGGCTCTAGATTGACTTGATGACCATGAGATTCCTTCCAGCTCTGAAATTCTGTGATTCTGAAGAGAAATGATTTTTAGGCTTTCAAGTTCTAAATGTAACTTTTTAATTTGCCATTTTCCCCCATAGTAATTACCTTATGCTTTTGCTTTAGTTGTCCTTTACCAAGAAATAGTGAACTTTAATTTGGTTGCATTTTAAAAATAAAAATATGAAAATAAGTTCAACCTTACATAATGACTGCTCTTCCAATTGGAAGTTATTTTTATTTTTTTTTTTGTATATTTTAGTCATACAAGGAAACCACAGACAGCCATACAAATAAATGTGAGTTAATTTTAGGGTCAGCATTCAAAGAACAGTAGAATAATAGTATTGCAGAGTCATTCTATGGCTTGTAGTCTTATTTCTGGACTATGGGAACAAATGTTTTCTGGGGCCAAGTCTTGAAGCATCAGCAAAATATTGTTGTTTTACCATTAGTTAGTGTTTAGATGTCTTGAGCTCTGAGACATTTTCTGAACCCAGCAGTTCTTCTTAGTATAATGGGGGAAAGGGGAAAAAGAGGTGATAAGGACATAATGAGTTAGAAGATAAATAGCAGGCCTCTCCTGGACTGCTTTGACTAGAATATACTGAGCATCCTGGCTCCTCAGTGTTTCATGGCGCTAGAGCTCCATGGGATAGATACACTTTAGCCAGAGCAGAACAAGACGGCCTGCTGTTTTCCATCATTACCAGTCCTATTACATTAAAATATTACACATTAATTTTATATAATTTGAAATTTTATAATCTGGTTTGTCAAAGATTCCAGTGTACATGTAAAATACTGTGCTAGACGCTAAGGGAGCGATGAAGTCTGGATAAGACAGAATTCTTCTCCTCATGCAACTTATAGTTTGATAGAGTGTGACACCAGATCTTAATAGTTAATATTTCTATAGGGCTTCAGTGCTTGCAAAACTCATTCTCTCTAAAAGTCTATGATGTAGGGAGTGTAAAGTGTATTATCCCCATTTTACAGATGCAGAAATTAAGGCTCTAGTACTGGAGAGGGTGGTCAGGAGGCAGTGTCTTTAGAGGAGAGCCAGGTTTCTGAGACCACAAGGATATTAAAGGAATATGAGAGGAAGAGGCCTAATATAAAGGTCAGTGTGTAAAAAACAAAACAGAATGAGGGTCCCACAAAGAACAGTGGAAAAGGTAGCTAGAGGTGGATTGGATTGACATGAAGGGGCATAAGGAAGTAGGTAGCGGTAACCAGGAATGGCAGCTTTGATCTAGGCAACCATGAACTCAGAATCACAGAGTTTGTCATGCTTTTTTTTTTCCAGTAGCAATGGTGAGGTTAATTTGATCATTATTCCTTGAGCAAGATTTGGAATGACAGAGGTGGAGGTGAGGGAGTATGAGTGGCATTCTTTGCTGGCTAGGCTCTAGTGTCCCTGATGGGATGAAGTTTAAATTGGGGCCAGCTGGGGTTTTGAGGTGAAGTTTGACTTGCCCTTCAATTAGAAGTTTAGCCAGTTGTGACCCAGGGCAAATATCCAAGTGTATTGGGTGGGGAGGGCAGGATCTCTAGAGGTCCTGAGAATTGTTGCTCCAGGTAGCGTGAGGTAGGCAGAGATAGGATAATGGGAAGATGCCTGTACTGGCTAGGTCATGGTGGCATAGCTGAATGGAATTTGGCAGCAACTGAATGATCAGACTCAAAGTTGATCATTAATAAGTCAGTATCACCTTGGTGAAAGGGTATGTAGCTCAGTATTTTTATCAGTGACTTGGGTAAAAGTACAAAAGCACACTTGTCAAATTTGCAGATGAGGATTACCTAGGTTTGCAATCTTAGGGTCATCCTTAACTCCTCCTCTCATGCCACATGTCTAATCTGTTGCCAGATGTTATTACTTGTACCATGAAAGCATATCCTATTTCCTCTCCACTTAGACAGCTATCACTCCAGTTCATTCCCTCATCCCTTTCCACCTGGACTATAACAATAACCTTCAACTTGATCTTCGTGCCTCAAGTCTCTCACTGCTCCAATCCATCCTCCACCCAGCTGCCAAAATAGCCCTACTCAGTACACTCCAGTGGCTCCTCATAACCTCTGGCATCCAATATAAAGTCTTTTATTTGACATTTAAAGTTGTCTATAACCTAGGCCCTTCCTCCCTTTCCCATCCTCTTATATGTCACCCCTCTCTACACACTTCAGCTGCACTATCTTACTTCCTGTTCTTTGGACACAACATTCCTTCTCCCATCTCTGGGCCTTTGTACTGGCTGGGTCTCTTACCTTAAATGCTCTCCTTCCTCACCTCCCCTTTGTAATTTTCCTGTTTTTGTTTAAGTCTCACTTCAAACCTCATCTTCTACAAGAGGACTTTTCCAGTCAGGCCCTCAGCTATTGGTTTTTCTCTTCTGAAATAGCTTCCCATCTATTCTGTATGTCTTGTATGTACATAGTTATTTTCGTGTTGTGCCTCCATTACAATGTGATTTCTTTTAAGGGAGGGACTATTTTTTGCCATTCTTTGCATTTCCATGGCCTACCACTATGTAATGGTGTTAGAAATTCTTTTTGATTGGTTTTCTTATCTGTAAAATGAAGAGTTTGGATGAGATGATATCCAATGTCCTTTCCCGCTCTAAATCTTTGATTCTATGTGGATAGCAAGTTAGGCTTCTTATTGCCTGCTTCGGTGAGTGGGAGTAAGATTAGTAAATGTTTGTGAACTGAATTTAAATACATCAGTTAGTTAATGGCAGTTAGAGAGACAGATTTCATAGGATTGCAGATTTAGAGCTCAAAGGAACCTTAGAGGCCATGAAGTCCAGTCCCTCCATTTTACAATTGAGGGAACTAATGCCTAGAAAGGGTAAGTGACTTGCCCAAAGTCACACAGCTGGGAACCCAAGTCTTCCTTATTCTGGGTTCATTGTCACAGCCACTCGGCCATGCTGCCCCTTTTTTTAGTTCAGTATAAGGAAGAAATTTCTAACAATTAGAGTTGTCCAAAAATGCAGTGGGGTGCTCTAAAAGTAGTAAAGTTCCTATATTCTGAAGTGTTTAGGAAGAAGATAGAAAGGACTTTCCTTCTGGGATTTCACAGATCCCAGTTGTCATTTACACACTTTGAACAAATCACTTTACGTCACCAGGCCTGAGTTTTCTCATTTGTAAAATGAAGTTAGACTAGATGACATCTACAATTCCTTCTCCTGTCGTCTGATGAAGGAATTACTGCACTGGTCACAAGATTAGACTCGGTGGCCACCAAGGTATCTTCCAATTCTTTTTTGTTCCTATAACTCTACTTGGTTATTTCTTTTTTTTTTTTTTGGAGAAACAAAGTAAATTTATTTTACAAACCTTGCAAGATTTGGGCACACCTCCATAATGGAGGAGGCGAGGTAAAAGGGAACCTGCCTTAATTTATACTCTTAATGAAAAAGATCCCCACCCACCCCTATCACTTCTCACCATTGGCTGAGAGGTGGACTTACAGTCTAGGTGCGAAAACTACAGAGAGGACCAAGGTTGATCCGGTCCTTTCATGTTTTTCCCTATCAGAACTCAACTGCCAGAGTGGCATCTGAAAGTCTAGGAGAAGAAATGGGGTGGGGTGGGGAGGAGAGACCTTCCTGGAGCAGAGAACAGATAGCTCACAGGAAGTTCATTATCTTCTAACATCTGAGAGAGAGGGGGAAGGGGTGCCCACAGTTCCAGGCCCTGACCTTCCAAAATCACAAAGCCAAATCCCAAAACCTCTCCTACTCCCTTAGACGTACCCTGTGAAGTCTTCACAATTATCCATCCCATTCAGTCCCCTCTCTGATTTCTTACGATTTTGAAGACTACACACATCATTGCTGATATAAATTGTCCATCAACTTATCTTCCCATCATGCTTGCGTCCCCATTACCCTTTTCTAAGGTTTCCATTCCTCAAAATCTCCGACGCATTGACAAATCAAAGGGGGCAGTCCCCTTTGTAAATAAAGATACAGAGACCCAAAGGAAAACAATGATGTAATTGTCCCTTTAAGATTCAAAAAGTCTTTTCCTGTATAGTTGTCTGGCAGGGAGCACCAAAAGTCTTCTGGTCCTTGGCATTTGCTCTCAGCACAGCATCCCAGCACCTTCCTCTTATCTTCTTATAGGAACCAGCTTTCTGTCCATCCTCCTACAAAAGTCACCTTAGCACAATTTTAAGTTACCATTTCTAATCCTTATAACCCTGATCATTTTACAGACTCAAAATTGGAACCTTGACCAGTTGTTCTGTTTAAGAAATTCACATCAGAACGCAGTTTCTTATATTTTACATTCACTCATTATTAATTTCCTCACCAGGAGGATGATATTTTGCTTAAGGAATTAACAGGCTCCAGTACATACATAAACACATTAAATAACTAATTTTTATCACAGTACATACAATATCATAAACTTTTGTCATGCCATATTTCTTTGATGGCATTTACGGAATAAGCCACAAGCCATTCTTCTTTTAACATTATTAATTGTAGCAAAACCCGAGACAAGCTTGATATTAACCGAATAGCAAAATAATATTCTCACAAGCCCTTGACCTAATTGTCTCCATACCATTACCGAGAAAAAAAACCTAAACACTACTCCCAGTCCTATAGTAATCTAAGATGTTCCATAATCAATATTTTAATAGATTTTTTACTGTACTTACAAAAGCTTCTGATTATAGAAATTTGCCACCAGGAGAGTAGGGACTCAGAGTAAGGGGACCATATTTTCCCCAGCTTCCTATCAACTCCAGTGTCAAACTGCAAACTGCATTGAGCCAGGCCTAGTCTGCCAGGCTTTAGTTAAGAGCATCAAGTCAGGAGGGACCCACCTCAGCACATGCTGAACAGTTGCCCTCTCAACTTTGCCAAGAAATCATACCTACAGCTCATGCCTGCCCTCCCACAGGGCTGCTGGCATCTTGGGTCAGCCTTCCTGGATACTCACAACTGGAGTTAGACTCAGAAAAACAGTCAGTTAACAGTCTCATTAAGTATTTGAATGGCAAGTTCCAATGAATATAATCTCACATTGCTTTAGGAACATCCTTAAAACTAGCTTTAAATAGCTTGCATGCATTTCCTCCCTTATTCATAAAGTCTTCCCATTAAGATCATAAGTTATTGCTCTAACACATTTTCATCAATTTCTCCTCTATTTTTCTATTCTTCTCTAATTATGCCTGATCTGAAAGAATTGAACCATATAACTTTATCTTTATGTTTTAGACGATGGAATGAATTCAAATCCCAAGACTTCTATAGATGAGCATTAATTCTCCAAGTACAAGGTTCTCACCCAGAACTTGGAAAACTCACAGTAGGTCTGAACTGCAACCAGTTAGCTTACAGGTGGAAATTCAGCAGGCCTTCTGAAAATTATACAAAAAGATTTTACAAAGCATTTTTCAAAAGTATTTTCCCTTCTTTAAAACAGTTTAAAATTGAAGAAAAATTATTTGGACAGCTCTAAAATGAGATGTGTCTCTCTCCTTTTTAAAGCAAAATAACCTTTAGACATTGGGATTCATTCACAAATTCCCAAAGTGCCATCACAAATTAGTCTGTAAACCTCCAGATTAACATACCTAAATATCTTTAGATGATACAAGCTTGAAAATTATACCGCTATATTTTCCAAAGTATTGTAACAACTCAATTCTTTGTTATTACAAAATTTCTAGATATCACAAAAATTCTTTAGTCAAAAAGGTGTTGTAATGGGGAGAACGCTTAATTTCTATATATTACATACCCAATTAAATTAGCTTTATCACGGTAACAAAGTTTACCAGGACTTTAAAAGCTTTGTCCATAGGAATTCCTCTAACCCTGAAAACTTTTGAACAAGATTGAATATCCAAAAGTCCTTGGTTCAGTTAACAACCTCAATTTCTTAATTAAGTACAATTCTTAATATAACAACATCTAGATTATAAGAGGAATTATTTCAATCACTAGTGGTAACATTGTAATTTCTAAGGCCCAATACTCTTAGCATTGTAAAAGAAAAGATTACTGTTTATAAAACCACATTTTTAACTGTTCACAATGTATCCTGAATTGACAGAGATTACAAGAGGACCCAACAAGGCCTTTGTATAAATACTTGATTTATAGCAAAAACAATTTCAATTGAAAGACAAAACTTGGAAGTTATAATTTCTTAGATTACAGCAATTGTCCAACTTCTTAATCTAATGCAACTCTTAACAAAATTTATCCTGTAGAAATGTAGTAATGCCCTAAACATTGTTATGTATGTAAAATTTGAACTGCTAATTTCAGTCTAGATAAATACATTTCTAAACCAAATATGACAGTTTAAAATTACCAAATTTTCATCACATCCATATATCAAACTCAGATTAAAATCACATAATGGTCTTCTCAAATTACACAATCTAAGAGAATTTTAGAAATACAATATAATTTTAGAAATATAGAAACAATAAATTTCAGATGACATCAATTGCATTTCCAGATTATCACATATAGGAATTGTTGATCCTATTACTTCTGGTATTTCTGTATTGCTACGTTAATATATAAATACATGCATAACATATATTAATACATTAATATCTTAAATACACTTTATTTATTTAGCTGTATATTCTTTAGCACCCACTACCTCTGGCCCAAGTATTAGGAATATTTGCCTGGCCATGAATGAACTTATAAAAGAAAAGAAAAACTCTATTTGTACCCCGCTTTCTCCAAGCTTCATCTTATGCATTCCAATCCCTGACTCTAATTCTTCAGTTTTTACAAAAAGGTTTGAATTAACAAAAGGCCTAAGGAATTTTAAGGTTATTTCTTTAGAAAGAAAAAGTTCCTTTATTGAGGATAGATTTCCTTCATTTTGTGTGATAATTTTGAGCAGGCCCCTACTTTTTCGTTTAAGTAAATACTGAACTGTGAATAAATTCTTAGACTCTCTTAAATCATTACAATGATTTACAGCCTCTGTGAACAGTGAGGTAGAGAGCAGGAAATTCCCTTTATGTTTTAGTGTATTATGTTGCAATAAAATGTGGGTTACTAAGTAACACTGAAAATCAGATTTTGATTAACCTTTTAAAATTTTTTTTTAAAAAAGATTATGAATTACATGACTTAGCATTTAAATTCCCAGATGAACACGTTTGGTATTCTGTTCTGTCAAGCATGAGATTTGGGGCAGGAAATTCTTTGAATTACTTCTGAGACCCCAATCTGTTGTTGGTTCTTTTTTTTTCCTCCACTTAATAGTATTTTATTTTTTTCCAATTACATGTAAAAGTTTTCAGCATTCACTTTTATAAGATTTTGAGTTCCAAATTTTTTGCCTTCCCTCTCTTTCCCAAGACAGCAAGCAATCCGATATAGGTTATACATGTACAATCATATTAATAATATTTTCACATTCGTCATGTTGTGAAAGAAGAATCGAAAAAAAGGGAAAAACCATGAGAAAGAAAAAACAAAAAACCAACAACAACAAAAAGGGAAAATAGTGTGCTTTGATCTGCATTTAGACTCTATAGTTCTTTCTTTGGATGTGGACAGCATTTTCTATCATGAGTCTTTTAGAATTGTCTTGGGATCATTGTATTGCTGAGAAGAGCTAAGTCTATCACAGCTGATCACTGAACGATGTTGCTGTTGCTGTGTACTATGTTCTCCTGTTCTGCTCACTTCACTCAGCATCAGTTCATGTAAGTCTTTCCAGGTTTTTCTGAAACCCTCCAGCTCATCATTTCTCATGGAACCATAGTATTCCATTACATTCATGTACCACAACTGGTTCAGCCATTCCCCAGTTGATAGGCATCCCCTCAATTTCCAGTTCTTGGCCATCACAAAAAGAGCTGCTGTAAATATTTTTGTACATGTGGATCCTTTTCCCTTTTTATGGTCTCTCTGGGATACAGATCTAGTAGTGGTATTGCTGGATCAAAGGGTATGCACAGTTTTATAGCCCTTTGGGCATAGTTCCAAATTGCTCTCCAGAATGGTTAGATCATTTCACAACTCCACCAACACTGCATTAGTGTTCCAGTTTTCCCACATCTTCTCCAGCATTTATCATTTTCCTTTCTGTCATATTAGCCAATCTGATAGATGTGAGGTAGTACCTCAGAGTTGTTCTGTTGTTGGTTCTTACATAAATTGACTGGTTGTTAGACATGATCAGATTTTGATAATTATTTTTACAAATGAAGTAATATTAGATATCTAAAATTCTTGGCATATTTCTTAATTGTTACAATCTATCTTTTTTAATACTTCATCTTAGAAGCTAATGTTCCAACAGCTAGTATAGTATATGATGGATACATGCAAAAGAATGAATTGTTTACATTCTTTTTTTGTGGAAGGCAATAATGATAAATCATACTTCTTTAGTGCATAACAGTCTACAAAGTGCTTTTTTCACAGCAATGATTTGAGACAGGGTAATGTTAAGTTATACTCTCTGTTTACTTCTAGTTGTTACCTGAGACTTATGAAAGTTAAGTAGCTTGCCTGCAGCAATAAATATGGAGTGTCAGATCTGGGACTCAAGTCTTTTGGTTTTGGTTTTTGTGTTCTCTCTCCCTCTACCCTCCTTTCCCCAAACACTACACCGCTTTTCACTGCTAGATAGCCTTAAGGGAAAAAAATCTTCGAAAAGTCAAGTGGCATTACCCCCTGATACAATGGACAGCACTGACCCCAGAGGCTGAGGATTTGGATTCAGATTTCATCTCTGACATTCACTGTGTGCTTGACCTTGGAAGTTACCTCCCCTCCCTGGACCTCAGTCTAGTCATTTGTTGTAAAATGAAGGGGCTGAAATAGATGGGTTTTATTTTTGTTGTTGTTGTATTATCCTGTGATTTTATGGGTTAGTCTACAGGTAGGAATGACATTGCAGTAGAATTCTGAGGTGAAAATCATTCTCAAATGTACACATATACATGTGTGGTATGATTTGGTTCCTTTTTCATCATGGCCTCATTTCATTTTGTCAGCTTCTCTTGTATGAGTTCCCAGATTCCTTTGAGTCTTGGCTATAGTTGATTATATTTATTTCATGATAGAAAGCTACAGATAAATTACGGATGAATTTTCTTAAGCATTGCTTAGGATGTTTTCCATACTGAAAGCTGAATTATATGTAATTATACCTAAAACAGAGACTCTTCAATTGTACTGGTCTCTCAGTTGGTCTATGCCGAGTCTCCTAGGTGGTGGTATGTATATAATTTTGCTTTTAAACTGAATTGGTCATTTATTTTTAATGCTTTTCATTGATGTCTTGTTAAACATAATACATTTCTTCTCATTATTTGTTATTTTGGGTTAGTGCTGTGAGTAGTAGGTGGTTTTAATCCCTCAAAGTAATTTTTGGATGGAAAAAGTTGTAGAGCTGTTGACTTAAATCTTACTCTACTATAGACATTTTCCTTGAGTGATGTTGTGATGTAAGGAATAGTTTCCAGTCGTATTAATATAAGACTCTTTGAGCAGGTGATTTTTTTTTCTGTAACTGTGATTTCATTTGTAGAGAGAGCTCTGAGGAGGACCTTCCTCCAACAAGGCAGACTGGTCTCTGTTTTGCACACAGTTGTTTGGGGGCACTCTGAGGTTAATTGGCTTGCCTTTGTCTTGACAGTCACACAGTCAGTATATCTCAGTGGCAGAACTTGACCTCAAATTTTCCTAACAGTTCTCAAAATATGCTCCCTTTTGACAGTCTTTGAGTCAAACATGATCTTCAAGAAGAAAAATATTTACCATCATTTCTAACAATGATCTAATGATAACAATTCTAAAATTTTGTTGTTTCATCATTGTGATCAACAAAGAATTGATAAAGAACCTATATACATATGATACTGTGCTAGGCTTTGTATAGTCCCAGTTAAAAACATAGGGATCTATGAGTATAGGTATCACCATTCTGTATCAGATCTGTGATCCAAGGAGCATGTGATCTGGGACAGATATGATCTTCTGGATATCTGCCTTAAAGGTTATAACCTTTGTATATCCTAATTTTTATACATGATATCCATGAAACTCATCAAATTCTCCTCTATTTAGCCACACTATGGGCCTCATCATATTTGAATGCAGTTTTAGGTAGAAGAGATGTTAACTTTGTTCTACTTCAAGTCAGTAGGCATTTACAAAATACCTACTATGTGTAAGTGCTCTATAAAAAAAAGATATGGTCCATCCTTGTTATTAAGGAGACTTATATTTTGATATATTGTGATTCAATGTTTTGAATTTATATTTTGGGGGTGTCAGAATATGTGGTATGTATACTGATAAATGTAACAGAAAGTAATGTGTGGTAGGGTTGTAGGAGAAAACCAGATAAGGTGCTCCAGGAATCTTGGAGGAGAGAAAAAGCAAAATAAAACAAAACATTTTCCACTAAGGGAATCATAAAAGGCTTCATGAAGGAAATGGGTTCTACATTTGACCCCCAAGGTCGGAAGTAGGGGCCATGGATGGAAGATGCAGGGAGACAGATTTAGATTTGTTATGAGGAGAAATTTCCTAATAGAGCCATCCCCAAAGTAGAGAAGGCCATTTTAGGAGGTGATAAATGGCTGTTCATTGGAGATTTTCAAATAGAGGCAGGATAACTGCTTCTTGAGGAGTTGAGGGAATGTAAATATGGTCATACTGTTATGGATTTAGAACTGGAAGGGATCTTAAAGTCAATCAGTAGAGACATATTTTTAAGTACTTACTATTAAGTGCCAGGCACTGTGCTAAGTGCTAGGGATCTAAAGACAAAGAAAAAATAGTCCCTGCTCTCGAAGAGCTTATTATTATGATGCCTCCATTCGAATGTACACAACATATACACAAAAAGGTGTATACAAGATATACAAGGAGACAGGACCAGAGGGATTAAGGTACATAGCCAAGGCTCCACAGGAGGCAAGCGGCAAGTGAGTCTGAGATGCAGACTCAGGTCTTCTGACACCAAATACAGTAAGTGCCTTTCTGTTGAACCATATTCCTTCCTGTGTGTGTTGGACTTAGATGATCTTTGAGGTCTCTTCAGTATTTTCCCTTTCTGACCACTACCACCACATTACTTACCATGATTTGTCCTCACAAAGTTAACAGACACTTTGAAGACAAGTCCAAAACATACCTGACTATGGATCCTTTCTCTGATATCCCGAAGAAGTAGTCTTCCTATCTCTGCTCAAAGACCTCCAGTAATCTGAACTTATGAAGGAGAAAGTTTACCTTTAGATTGTTCTTGTTAGGGTGCTTGTCTTTATGCCAAACTTTAATCTTCCTCTTTGCAATTTTCACTCAGTGCTCCTAGTTCTGCCTTCACATCGGCCAAGTAGAACAAATCAAATACCATTCTCATGCTGGCTCTTCAGAGACTTTGGAGATAGCTATTGTGTCTCCTCTAAGTCTTCTCTTTTTCTGGCTGCAGTTCTTCAAAGCATTCCTAACATGACATAACCATGAGGCCTTCAGTATCCTTTATAACCTGGTTCTGGTCACTTTTTAGCTTATCTGTGTCCTTCCTTAAATGTGGCACCCAGAAATTACTCTGACCAAGGCAGAGGACAGTTGGACTCTCACCCCTCTAGTCCTAGACACTAGGTCTCTCTTAATTCAGCATAAGAGTTCACTGACTTTTTTTTGGCTGCCATATCACATTCTTGACCTGTAGTGAACTCATGGTCCACACCCCCAACGCCCATTTTTTCCAGATGAACTGCTCTTTAACCACATCGTCTCCATCTTGTATTTAAAAAGTGAATTTCTGGAATCCAGATGTAAAACTTTACATTTATCTTTATTAAAATTAATATAATTCATAATTCAGTTCAGCAAGCATTTATTAAGTGCCTACTGTGTTCAAGGCCCTTACAAAGACAAAAAGATATAAGAACAAAAATTAAATAGTCCTTGTGAATTCTGCTGAGGAGGATGCTAGACTATATAAATAGATGGGACTTAACACAAGGCATTTGAATGTGGGGGAGTGAACATTAGCATCTGGGGAAATTGGGCCAGTCTTCAGGGAAGTGGTGGTATTGGAACTGATACTTGAAGGAAGATAAAGATTCTACAAGGTGGTTCTTAGGCAGGAAATATATTCCAGGCAGAGGGGAATGGTTCATGCTAATGCACTGGGGGACATTCAGTGTTGAGCTTAGGTCCCAGCTAGGTTCAGTTTGGATGGAATGTAGACTTTGTGAAGGGAAACAATTGAAGGTTGTTGTAGTCGTCATCATAGCATTAAACACTTACTTTCTGCCAGGCATTGTGCTAAGCAGTGGATGTTCAAAGAAGGGCAAAAACAGTCCCTTCCCTCAAGGAGCTTGTAATGGGGGAGACAGCATACATTCAGAATAAATAGAAGGTAATCTCAGAGGGAAGTACTAATATTAAGAGGAAAAGCCTCCTGCAGAAGGTAGGATTTGAGTTAAGGCTTGAAGGAAGATCTAGTAGGTGAAGGTAAGAAGGGAGAGCATTCCAGGCATGGGGAACAGAGCAGAGCCAGTGAAAAGGGACAGAGTTGGGAGAGTCTGTGCAAGGAACAGGATCATCAGAGGAAAAAGAAAATTGGATAGATAGGAAAGGTCCAGGTTGTGAAGGGCTTTAAATGCTAAAAACAGATCTTATATTTGATCGTAGAGAATGACTACAGTTTATTTAGTAGGGAGATTTCATGGTCAGACCTGCACTCTAGAAAGACCTCTTTGGCAGCTGAGTGGAGAATGGACTGGAGTGGCAAGAAACTTGAGGTAGAAAGACCAGCCAGTAGGCTATTGCAGTATTCTGGATGTGAGGCAGTGAGGGCCTGTACCAGAGTGGGGGATGTGGATAATGAACATGTGTAGGACAGATGTTGTGAAGGTGACAAGACTCAGCAATAGGCTGGGTGGGTGGAGTGAGTGAGAATGAGGAATCTAGGACAACACTGGATAACCGGGAGGGTGGTGCCTTGGTAGTAGCAGGAAGGTTTGGAAAAGGGGAGGATTTGGGGAGAAAGATAGTGATATCTCATTAGGACATGTTGAGCCTAAGATGTCTAGGTGACATCTAGCTTGAGATGTCCAGTAGATGATCTGCCTTTGAGATAAGGATGGAAAGGTAGATTGTATAGGATCTGAAATGCTAGTTTATATTTTCTCTTAGAGGCAGGGAGTGACATGATCATATCTCTGCCTTAGGATAAGTATTTTGGCAACTATATGGATAATGCATTGGATTGGGAAGAGACTTGAAAGCAGGGAGACTAATGAACTATTTAAAAAGTTCACAGATGAGGGGTCATGAAGATCTGAACTAGGGTGTTGTCATTGTGAGTATAAAGAAGAGGGCATGTAGGAGAAATGTGTGAAGGTAGAATCCTTGAGATTTGGTAATGGAGTGGGTATGGAAGTTGATGAAAAGGTCAAACCTGGCTCGTACATTATGCAGCTGGGTGACTGAGAAGACAGTGGTGTCTTCAACAGAAATGTGATATTTGGAAGGGCATGGGGGGGGGTGGTGGTAGTGGTAAAATGAGGGAAAAAGATAAGTCCTGGTTTGGATATGTTGAGTTTGAGATGTTGATGAAGCACGTAGACAGATGTCTAGTGGGCAGTTGGTGATTTTGAACTGAAGTACTGGAGAGAGCCGGGGTTATATTGATTTTGGAGTCATCCATGTAGAAATGCTAATCGACTCTTTGGTGGCTGATGAGATCCCTATTACAGTAGAGAATGTAGAGAATGAAAGAGGAAGGAAGGAAAGAAGCATTTATTAAGCATCTACTTTGTGCCAGGCACTATGCTAAGTGCTTCACAAGTATGTTCTCATTTGATCCTCAAAACAATTCTGAGAGGTAGGTGCAATTTTTAGCCTTGTTATACATTTGGTAGACAGAGGTTAAGCTATTTGGCCCGAGTCACACAGGTAGGAAGTGCCTGAGTGTTTGAATTCAGGTCTTTCTGACTCCAGGCAGTACCTTGGCCACCTTGCTGCCTTTAGAGAAAGGGGAGGGACAGTGACAGAGTCTCAAACTACTTGTTATCCTTGAAATCTTGATTTATATTTTCCTTTGCTGAACTAGGATAACATTTATTTGAAAACTCACTTCTTTATTGTCTTACAATTTGACTTTTTCATGTATGTATATTGGAATCTTCCTTGAGTCCAGATTCTATATCTTATCATATCCTCTAGCAGTTAGTACAGTGCCAGGCCCTGAGTGGGTACTCCAAAAACTTGTTAGACAAGTGAAATTTGCACCTAGTGTCTTTGGCATTTCTCTGATATATGTGCCTTATTGCTAATGTGTTGAGCGTCCCACTGTTAAAATATAACCCCTTTTGGAAGACAAGGGATATTTATGTCATGTGGATACACTACACTTGGATGCTCATTAAATATTAAAAAAACTTGCTCGTGATAATTTAAAGTTATTTTCTTAAAGTGGGTTTAAGGTCAGAGAAACAGCTGTGAAAATTACACTTCTGTTGCTTCACAGCATTATCTTTGTGGGCCTTCCAATTTTTATATGCTTAGAAGATGAGCCAAAATAAGCATTCCCAGCTACTGTCAGTGTGGAGTGAATTTAGCTATGTAATAATATAATTTGTAATATTTATATCTTCATAATCTTCCTACAACTTACATTCATGTATTTTTAATGGTTTATTAAAATACATGCAGAATAGCTTAAAATAGTGTAAAGAAATAATCTATATTTTATCTTTTCTAAAGTCAATACCCCATTAAAATTTTATAGCTATATGTAAAATTGTGAGTATCTGCTGGGGTTGTGCTGGATTTGCTGTCAGGAAGACCTAAGTTTAAGTTCTGCCAAAGATCCCTGCTAGCCTTATATAAGTAGCCATCTCCTCTCTCTCTGAACTCTGCCTTTTCATTGACTGTCTCCCTGTTGAATGCTTTCCCTTCTGGTTTGTGTTCTCTAGCTTCCCTGGCTTCCTTCAAGACTGGGCTGAAATCTGACCTATTGCAAGAAACCTGTCCCAACCTCTTATTATGCTCATGCCTTTCCTCTGAGTTACCTCCAATTTACCCTGTCTATATATTGCATGTTCATAGTAGTTTTCATGTTGTCTACTCTATTACAGTGTGAGCTCCTTGATAGTAGGGACAGTTATTGCCCTTTTTCGTATCCCCATGGCCTAGGACAGTGCCTGGAACATAGTAAGCTCTTATTAAACACCTATTTTGTTGTTGTTTATGCTGAGTAAGTAATTTAACCTCTCTCAGCCTCAATTTCCTCATCTGTAAAATAGGATTAATAATAACAAAATTTACTGGGTTTGTTGGAAGGACCAAATGAGATAATCCATGTAAAGTTATTTATAAACCTTAAAGTGCTCCATAAATGTTAACTGTTATTATTAAGAAAATCACAACAGAGTATCTGTGTACATTTAAGTATAAGTGAAATCGATAGAACTATCTTTTAAATTTTAGAGAATACGACTTGGCAAACATTTATCCAGTACCCACTGGGCAGAGAGAACTGGGCTAAATGCTCAGGGAACTCCAAAATGTAAATAACATACATCTCTTGCCCTTTTTTGAGCTGATTGTCAAGGAGAAGGATAACACATACATGGAAAACTATAATAAGTTTATATTGGCTCATATTGGTAGCACAGCTACATTGCTTCTTTAGGCAGATATCAGAAGAGTCTGCTAACTTGGTCACAAATTTATTTTAGCAAATAGTTTTATCTACAGGATGGCAAAAGCATATGAAATTTTATTTATGAGATGTTGACTTTGGAGATTCAGTGGTAGTTAGGTAATTCTAAGGGGAATGAAATAGCACATTTTAGAGGAGTTAAGAACGTTTTGGTCAGGGATGACAGAAGTAAAATACAGCTTAAAGAACTACCATTTTAATTGTCAGAGCTTTTCTCTGATATTTTTCTTTTTTAGATCCAGATCAGTAAATTCATCATTGCAGGGAACTTCCGGTATGGGAACTCCTTCCATTAATTCAGATCAGCTCTTCTATAGATTAGTCAGTGATAATTGCATGAGACAGTGAGATGATGTCAATAAATTAACTACAATTAAAAAAATATACTAAATATAAGGTATCAGGATACAAAGATAAAAGAGACAGCATGTGTACATATTAAGTGTATTTAAATAAATGCAAGGTAGTTTTGGGAGGAGAGTATCAACAATTGGGGGACGCAGGAAAGGCTTTGGGTAGAAGGTGGTGGTGAGGAGGAAATGCATTGGCAAAGGGACCAGCCTGTTCAAAGTATTGGAGATAAGTGGTGAAGTGGGGTGTTTGAGGAACAGCAAGAAGGCCATTTGTTTGGATCATGAAGAGGAGTAATGTATAGTCAATCTAAACCTGAAAAGTGGGGCAGAGCCAAGATGGCGGCTGGAAAGCAGGGACTTGTGTGAACTCCCCTCCAGGTCCCTCCAAAAATCTATAAAAATGGCTCTGAACAAATTCTAGAACTGCAGAACCCACAAAATAGAAGAGGGAAGCAGGGATCCAGCCCATGACAGCCTGGAAGGTCCCTGGGTGAGGTCTATCACACAGAGAGGAGGGGAACAGAGCTCAGCGTGGGCGGTGGCAGGACCAACCAGACCAGGAGCTGGGCAGAACAGGCCCTAGCACCCTGAGTCAGTGAGCTGTGTCAGTTACCAGACTTCTTAACCCACAAACACCAAAGACAACAGAGAAGGTTAGTGGGAAAAGCTGCAGGGGATGGAGATTGGGGTTCAGCCACCGCTCCAGGGGCAGCGGGGGTGGTGCAGCTACAGAACTACAGCTGCAGTTGCTTCTGGCCCCAGGCCCACCTGGTGGGAGGAATTAAGTGGCGGATCAGAGCAGGAGTGCAGAGCCTGCTTAAGATTTGCATCAGGTCCAAGTTGGCGGTTCTTGGGGAAGGAGGAGTGCTGGTGTGGCAGAGCTGGCTGTATAGAAAAAGCTCTGAAATCAATGGCACATCCCCTCAAGCTTGGAACAAAGTACTCTTTGCTCTACAAGCAGTCATACCCCCAAGAAAAACTCAAAGGTCAAGTAAGTTGGCTGGGAACATGGCCAGACAGCGAAAACGGACTCAGATTTAGTCTCAGACTTTGGAATCTTTCTTTGGTGACAAAGAAGACCAAAACATACAGCCAGAAGAAGTCAACACGACCTGGTCTCAGGCCATGGAAGAGCTCAAAAAGGAGTAGGAAGAACAAGTTAGAGAAGTAGAGGAAAAATTGGGATGAGAAATGAGAATGATGCAAGAAAACCATGAAAAACAAGTCAATGACTTGCTAAAGGAGACCCAAAAAAAATACTGGAAAAAATATTGAAGAAAACAACACCTTAAAAAATAGACTAACTCAAATGGCAAAAGAGCTCCAAAAAGCCAATGAAGAGAAGAATGTCTTGAAAGGCAGAATTACCCAAATGGAAAAGGAGGTCCAAAAGACCACTGAAGAAAATACTACCTTAAAAATTAGATTGGAGCAAGTGGAAGCTAGTGACTTTATGAGAAATCAAGATATTATAAAACAGAACCAAAGGAATGAAAAAATGGAAGACAATGCGAAATATCTCATTGGATAAACCACTGACCTGGAAAATAGATCCAGGAGAGAGAATTTAAAAATTATTGGACTACTTGAAAGCCATGATCAGAAAAAGAGCCTAGATATCATCTTTCAAGAAATTATCAAGGAGAACTGCCCTGATATTCTAGAGCCAGAGGGTAAAATAGAAATTGAAAGAATCCACAGAAAGAATCCTCCTCAAAAAGATCCCTAAAAGAAAACTCCTAGGAATATTGTCGCCAAATTCCAGAGCTCCCAGATCAAGGAGAAAATACTGCAAGCAGCCAGAAAGAAACAATTTGAGTATTGTGGAAACACAATCAGGATAAGACAAGATCTAGCAGCTTCTACATTAAGGCACTGAAGGGCTTGGAATATGATATTCAGAGGTCAGTGGAGCTAGGATTAAAACCAAGAATCACTTACCCAGCAAAACTGAGTATCATGTTCCAAGGCAAAATATGGATTTTCAATAAAATAGAGAACTTTGAAGCTTTCTCAGTGAAAAGACCAGAGCTGAATAGAAAATTTGACTTTCAAACACAAGAATCAAGAGAAGCATGAAAAGGTAAACAAGAAAGAGAAATCATAAGGGACTTACTAAAGTAGAACTGTTTTGTTTACATTCCTACATAGAAAGATGATCTGTATGATTCATGAGACCTCCGTATCATAGTAGCTGAAAGGAATATGCGTATATGTGTGCGTGTATGTGTGTGTGTGTATGCATATATATACATATGTGTGTGCCCATATATGTAGTTGTGTGTGTGTGTGTATATATATATACACACACACACACACACACGTATATATATATATGTGTATAGACAGAGGGCACAGGGTGAGTTGAATACGAAAGGGTGGTATCTAAAAAAAGAAAATCAAATTAAGGGATAAGAGAGGAATATATTGAGAGAGGGAGAAAGGTAGAGATAGAATGGGGTAAATTATCTCACATAAAAGTGGCAAGAAAAAGCAGTTCTCTAGGAAGGGAAGAGGGGGCAGGTGAGGGGGAATGAGTGAATCTTGCTCTCATCAGAGTTGACCTGAGGAGGGAATACCATACACACTCATTTGGGTATCTTACCCCACAGGAAAGAAGGAGGAAGAAGATAAGAAAGAGGGGACGATAGAAGGGGGACAGACAGGGGGAGGAGGCAATCAAAAACAAACACTTTCAAAAAGGGACAGTGTCAAGGGAGAAAATTCAGTAAAGGGGGATAGGTTAGGAAGGAGCAAAACGTAGTTAACGTAGTATTGTGGAAGGGTTTTACATAATGATACGCATGTGGCCTATGTTGACTTGCTTGCCTTAGGGAGGGTGGGTGGGGAGGGAAGAGGGGAGAGAATTTGGAACTCAAAGTTTTAAAAACAGACGTTCAAAAACAACAAAAAAAAGTTTTTGCATGCAGCTAGGAAATAAGATACACAGGCAATGGGGCGTAGAAATTTATCTTGCCTTACAAGAGAAGAAGGGAAAGGGGGATGGGAAGGGAGTGGGGTGACAGATGGGAGGGCTGATTGGAGAATGGGGCAACCAGAATATACACCATCTTGGAGTGGGCAGGAGGGTAGAAATGGGGAGAAAATTTGTAATTCAAACTCTTGTGAAAATCAGTGCTGAAAACTAAATATGTATTAAATAAATTAAATATAAACCTGAAAAGTTAGGTAGTAAAGGGCTTAAAATGCTAAACAGAGGAGTATGTATTTGACCCTAGAGTTGGTAGGGAACTGCTGACATTTGCATAGAAAAGTGATGTGGCCTTTGAATAACTCTGAGGTGGAGATGCCACCACCTTGGACTCTTTGTCTACAGTATAGGAAATATTGGTGTAGAATATTAGGGGAACCAATAGTAGTAAGTTGTATAATGCTTTATGCTTTACAAATCTATTTAATACAGTGTCTCATTTGATCATCATAACCATTCTGAAGGAAGTTGTAGAGACACTTATATGTAGCGACATACATTTATGCTCCCCATGAGCATAAAGAGACAGCATTTGAGTGACTTGTTCAAGATAATATAGCAAATGACTGCTGCCCCTACTAATGGGAAATTGGGAGGATTCTAATTACATCTTGGTTTATGAGTAAAATTTTTCCAGTTACTATATCTCTGTCTTTTCTGATTCTTCCTCCTCCCCCTCCCCCTCCCCCTCCCCCTCCCCCTCCCCCTCCCCCTCCCCCTCCCCCTTCTTCTTCTTCTTCTTCTTCTTCTTCTTCTTCTTCTTCTTCTTCTTCTTCTTCTTCTTCTTCTGCAGGGGGGAAGGCAGGGCAATTGGGGTTAAGTGACTTACCCAAGGTCACACAGTATGTCAAGTGTCTGAGGTCAAATTTGAACTCAGGTCTTCCTGACTCCAGGGCTGGTTCTCTACTCACTGCGCCACCTAGCTGCCCCTACCTTTTTCTTCTTAAAGTAGAATTTTGAGAGCTCTTAAGGGTTTGAATTTGAGAGTAGTTGCCCTTTTAATATCGCAGTTTTAAGTATAAGTCTAGTTCTTGCTTACCATAATTCTCAACAATAATAATAATAATAACAAATTAATACCTTAAAAAATAAGAAATCTTAAACCCTTTCTCCCAGAATGTTTTTTCCCTTATTTTTAAAGATTAAAATAGCTACGATTTCATAAAAATCTTTTTTCCAGCATGTTAATTACAATTGTTTCTGGGTTAAGACAGATATGACCTAGTAGTCTGCAATTCAAAGCTATAACTTGTTTTATTGAATACATGAAAACTATTTTCTGAAAGTGTGTTGTTTGTGGAGGATAGATTTTTTCTGTTGCTAATTACAGAGGTAGTTAAGGTTCCATAAAGATATTAGGTCATGTAGTCTGCTCACAGAGTATTATATGTTGAGTCCCTACAAAATCTTTAATAGTCTCTCATTCAATCTAGTCATTGAACATCATAGTTACTACGTGAATGTAATATATTCAAATCATTGTTTGCCTAGGATAGTAGCACTATATTTTAAAGACTTTTATGGGACTTGAACCATTAAGGAATATAGTTACCTCCTGCTTTTACCTGCTAAAAAGGTATTTACCTTTTTTAATGACCAAAAACTTATTAATATGTTTAATGAAGTAGGGTGGCTTCTAGTGGTGCTTATATTGATATGGGAATCACTAGTATCATTGCTAGGCACAAAATTTTCGAGTGAGAAGTACATTGACAAAATGATGTTAGAAAGTTTATATGTAATGAAATCAAAGTTCTCTTTTTTGTGTGAATTTAAATTTTATTCTGGAATTGGAGATCTTTCCAAGTCTTGGTAGAAGTATTATTGTGGTGGTTTGTCAAAGCTGCTCAACTTTCATCATGTTGACTCACAGAATATCATAGTTGGAAGGGACCTCAGACACCATTTAATCTGATCTGTGCCTGAACTAGAATTTCTACAGCTTACACAAAAAATGGTTACTTATCATTTTTGACTTGAAGACCTCTAGTAAGAGGGAGCCCACCATGTTCCTAGGCAGGGATAGCTCTTTTAGGAAGTTTGTTTGTTTATTTGCATGAGGCTTCAATTTTCAACTTCCATCTCTTTCTGCCAGTTCTTTCTGGGGCAAGAAGAACAAGTTTGTTATGTCTTTTATATGAGAGCCTTTTAATTACTCTTAGTTAGTTTTCATATCATAGGATCATAGATAAGGGCTGGATGTGACCTCAGAGTTCATCTACTCCAAGTTTCTAGTTTCTTAGATGAGGAAATTGAAGCCCAGAAAGGTTAATTGACATCCCTGAGGTCTCATGTTTAGAACGTGGCAGAGCTGAGATTCTAATCCATGATCTCCATATCTAGCATTTTGCTCAGAACTCCACAATCTCCGCTAAGCCTTCTTGTCTCTAGACTAAAGTTCCCTAGTTCTTCCACCTATCTTTATGTGATATGATGTTGAGGCCTTTTGCCACTCCAGATATTCTTCACTGGATACTCTTCAGTTTACCAGTGTCCTTCTAAAAACTTTACACACAGAACTGAACCTAATACTCCAGATATATTCTGACCAAAGTAAAAGAAGGTGTGATAATCACTTCTTTATTCCTGGAAGCTGTGCCTTTCTGAGTAGAGTAAAGGTAACATTTACTTTTTAGTTGCCAAATCACTTTTGACTCCTATTGATCTTGTAGTCCCCTAAAAACCCAATATCTTTTCCACAGGACCTGCTTCCTAGTTGCCACATCTATCCCCACCTTGTACTTGTGAAGCTAATTTATTTTAACCCAAGTCTAAGACTTCACATTAATCCTTGTTAAATTTCATCTTAGTAAATTTGGCTTAATGTTCTAATCTGTCATGATTAGTCAATAACTATTTATTAACATATCCAAAACTGAACTTAGTATCTTTTCCCTAAATGCTTCCTCCTTCCAAACTTCCCTATTACTGTTGATGGCACTATTATCCTTCCAGTCCTCCAGGCTCACAACATAGGTGTCATCCTTGGTTCTTCAATACCACTCACCCCTCCTATATTCAACCTGTTGCCAAGGCCTGTAGATTTCACCTTTGCAACATCTCTCAAATACACTCCCTTCTCTCCTCTAATAGTGCCACCACCCTGGCATAAGTTCTCATCTCCTCACACTTGGATTATTGCAGTAGCCTGCTGGTTGGTCTACTTGTCCCAAGTTTGGTTCCCCCTCTACCTCCCACTCCCAGTCCATTCTCTATTCAGCCACCAAAGTGATTTTCCTAAAGCAAAATTCCAAACTATGTCACCCCACCCCCACTCCTACCTCCTTAACTTAGTGGCTCCCTGGCACATCCAAGATCAAATACAGAATCAAGGTCCTTCACAACTTAGCACCCTCACTCACCCAACTTAGCACATCTAGTCCCACCCCTAACCCCCTTTGATCCGGTGACACTGGCTTTATTTCTCTTCTTAGAACAAGGTACTCCATTTCTCAGCTCTGGGCATTTTCTCTGGTTGACCCCCATGCCTGGTCTCATCTCTTCCTTCTGGCTTCCTTCAAGTCCCAGCTAACACTCTACCTTCTGCAGGAAGCTTTTCACAACCTTTTAATTATTATGCTTTCCCTCTGTTGTTTATTTCCTACTTATCCTATATACAGTTTATTTGTACATGTGTTTGTGTGTTGTCTTTTCCATTAGATTGTGAGCAGGGACTGTCTTTTGCCTTTCTTTGTATCCCCAGCTCTTAGCACAATGTCTGGAATTTGTAGACTTTTAATAAATACTTATTGAGTTGCTAACTAACTTGTAAAGTAACAGGGTCTGAATTTGAATCTAGGTGTCTTGGCTCCCAGTGCAGAGTTCTTTCCGTTACACAATGTTGCTTCCTTAGTGCCTGAATGCCATAGTCATCAGTAATGGGATTTGTAATCATATTCTAATGTGTTAGGTCAAATTGGGAAGAGTTGCTATATACTGCAGCTCATATGATCAGTGTTTGAGGCCTGGTATTTAATAAAAACTGTCAAAGACTAAAATAAAAATAATTTTTGAGAAACACAGTTTTGTGATTCAAAAGAAAGTTTTGAAATAAGTACCTTTCAAATCCCCTCTGATACTTGCTGTGTGACTCTTGGCAAATCTCTTCACCTCTTTGTAATAACTCTGGCCACTCTCTAGAACATCTTTGCTAAGTTACCATTTGATCATGTGCTGCTTTGGTGGAGGCAGTTCCTATACTGCCAGCTATTTGTCTGTTGTCAGTGACAACTTACTTTTAGCTCTGATTATAGGAACTGTTATATAAATATTTGCGTGTATATGTGTTCAGAGTGCTGGCTTTTCTCCTTGAACTGAGTGAATGATATATGTATGTTTGATTGAAGTAAGATTGTAAACCCCTTAAAGTTGCTTTCCTCAGAAGAGGAAATCAAACAACCTGTGCTGGCAGTTCTTCTGTGTGCTGGTGTTGTTGGTCTTTCACCCCCACAATAGCTGCTAGCAACATTGTTGTTACAATATGAAATGAGTATATGTGGATATAGCTGATATTTTCATTGAATAACAAGGACTATGTCAAATCTTTCCTTACTCTTTTTTCCACTAAGAAAAAAATTTTTGAATTCTGCTTTCTGGTATGTAACATGGTATGTAACAACCTGGAAAATACCTAGCTACGCTGAGAAATTAGCTATAATTTTTGCCATTCTTACCTGATTATTTGTGGTTGATGGGTTTGTAAATAAGCAACATAACCATTTAGCCTGTTGCTGCTTGTCAAACAACTTTTTAAAGGAAGAATGTGAATGGAGGTTAGGTGGTTTTTATCATCTAGGTATTTTTTATTCCACTGAAGCACACAGTAACAGGAGACTGAACCCTCCCAAATATCATGTTGTATTAGCAAAATGTCTTTAATATGAGGCACTGACAGGCACTCATTTCTTGACCTAAATCATTTCAAATTACATGTAAAACACATTATTTGTGAGAATTTTCTGTAACCTGGTGGGTCACCCACAGAGTATATGGAACTATTTGAATTTGAGGCAGTTTCTCACATATGCACCTATACAATGCAAGGAGAACAAGAAAGGGTGGAGATGTGTACAGTCAGACATCTGTAATTTGGTGTTGAGACAAGTGAGTACAAGTACAAAAATGCCATTCTATTTCTAAACTAATCCTCAACCTAAGTAATTATTTCATTGATACTAGGTGCTCAGCTTTGAGCTTATAAGGAAAGGCATATTCTGTGTACCTTGTGACAGCAAGGGCAATTTTGTTGATAATGAGAAGGTATTCAGGAGGATGAAAAGAGATTAGGGTTTATCCTTTTAATAAAATTTCTATCTATAAGCATGGAGGGAGAGCTTTAGGCAAGTCCCTGCTTTTTAGCTGCCATCTTGGCTCAGCCCCCAGAAGTAGCATCTTTCAAAGTAGCTTTAGTAAGCTAAAGATCCTAGTTATTGTTAAGTGCCAAATGGTTATGGCACATAGAATCACAAGATTTTAGTTAGTTAGAAGGGCCCTGAAATGTAATCCCATGACCCAAATGGTTAAGTGGTTGGTTACCTAGATGCATTCTGAAGACTTATGTTCATTCAAAACACTGCTGCTTAAGGCATTTAAGACCTTAGAATCTGCCCATTCAGGTGCCTTTTCACCATAGTGAAATTAAAATTAATTGCTGGTTTGAGCATAGTTACAAAGACTCTTTATCAGAATGCTTGAAAAAACAGTGAAAGTCCTACAGAATAGATGATGAAACATACCTCTTTTCTCATTGCAGAACACATTGCCTGAATTTGGATTTTGGAAATAAAATAAAATTGAATCCAAATAAAACAAAAACCCAAACACTTTGCATACTTTGGTCCCTATAACAGTCCTTTGAAGTATGTGCTATTATCTCCATTTTAAAGATGGAGAAACTGAGGCACTTAAGTGACTTGACTTATGTTAAACCAGCTGCTAATTGTCTGAGGCAGGATTTCAACCCATGTCTTCATGACTCCAAACCGAGAGCTTATCTATTATGTAACACTTCCTCTCAACTTAAAATCCATGTGATTATAGGATCATGTACTTAGAACTAGAGGAGATCTTCTGGTCAAAAGTGCTTTACAGATGAGACCCAGAGAGGTTAAGTGGCATTTCCAAGGTTATAAAAATAGTAAGTAAATGAGGCAGGATTTGAACCCAGGTATTCTGACCACAAAGCCAGTGCTTTGTCCACTGTACCAGAAAAGTCATAGCTAAAGCAGAAATTTTATATTGAATCTGTCTTCCCCTTATTTTGTAGTATTAGAAAGTTGATTTTCACTAATCATTTCAATTATTACATCTTTAATCTCTTTCTCCAGCTGTGACACTTGACCCTTTTCATAGTTCTTTATTAACAGTTATCATAGGACAGCTCCTCTTAGGTGTTAAAAATATGTCAAAACTCGAGCTCATTGTTGTTCCAAGTGACTCCACTTCTCAACAATCTCATATTTAATATTTCACTGAGTTCTGTCACTTTTTCCCTTAAAATATTTCTTGCCTTCACCCTTCTCTCTTTCCATAGTCCAAGCTCTTATCATCTTGTGCCTGGATTATAGTGACAGACTTAGCTTCCTCTATTCTTCTCATCTCGTCTTTTCTGCATACAGCCATAGGACTCATTTTCATAAAATGTGGCTTTTGTAATATTATTCTCTGTTCAGAAGCCTACATTCTGCTGCTGTAAGTTACCCAATCTTCTGACATGAAACTTTCTTGAATGTTAATAGGAACATAAACCAGAAAACCTCTACATTCTTTCACTGTCTGACTCCATTCCTTCTTTATGGAATGTTGTCAAAGGCCTGTAGATGGCGAAGTGCATAAAAGGTCTTATCCTCTGCCCTGCACCTGCAGTTAATCATCACACCATATTTTCTGATATTTTCAATATTGAGTATAAATATCTAAATGGATGTATCACCTTAATATTAAAGATCATATCATAAAAAATTAGAAGAGAAACAGATCATATACCTTTCACAGCCAAGGAAGGAGAAGTATTCTTATCTAAATAAGAAATAGAGGCAGTTCCAAAAGGTAAAACAGATAACTTTTATTACATAAAAACAAAAAGCTTCTGCACAAGCAAAATTAATGCACCTTAGATAAGGGAAAAGGAGTAATGGGAGAAAATATCTTTGTCTGAAATTTCTCTGATAAGGGTTTGTTTTCCAAGAGACAGACTCAACTTACATATATGTGTGTGTATGTATGTATAAGTGTATTATCATACAAACACACACACACTATTCTCCAGTAGATACGCGATCAAAAGATATGAACACAAAATTCTCATAATATGAGTTGCTAGGTATTAACAGCCATATGAAAAAATGCTCCAAATCACTAATAATAACAATTATAGAAATGCAAATCAAAACAGCCCTGAGGTTTTATCGCACACTCTGTAAATTGGCAAAGGTGACAAAAGATGAGAATAGTCAATGCTGGAAGGATTGTGGGAAGATAGGCACACCACTGCAGTGTTTTGGAGCACTTTTTGTGATTGCAAAGAATTAGAAACAAAGTAGATGTTCATTGATTGGGGAATGGATAAAGTACATGAGTGTAATAATGTAAAGTACATAGTATTAATAAATGGTAAGAAATGATGAATATGATGAATGCATAGAAACATGCAGAGTGAAGTAAGCAGAGTGAAGAAGACTATATTTGTATATTATATTATATATCTATACATAACAGGTACAATAATTACAACAAAAAGAACAACCTCAAAAAATCTGATGTGAATGTGGCAGAATTACAAAGAACAAACGTGGCTCCAAAGAAGAGCTATGAGAGGATATTCCCCTCCCACTGTTTTGCAGATGTGGGAGGTGTACAAGTTTGATACACAGCATGTGTTTCCAAACTTTTTTGATGTATCATTTGGTTTAGCTGATTTTTTTTCTTTCTTTGACCTCTTTTTTTTTCCTTTAAAAAATATTGTTTGTTATATGGGATGATCCACTAGAAGGTGAAAGGGGATGGTTGAAAAGTAGTTCTAGTAAAGTTATTACCAGGGGAGGAAAAAGTACTGCTATGACATACCCAGATTACCACTGACACCGTTCTGTACAGCCCAGGAAAAGAATTCTGTGTTTGTATGATCTGTAACTATATCAGAGGTCTTGGAGACCCTTTTCACCTGACTCCAAATCTGCCATATGGGAAACAGGGCCCGGAAGTTGCTATCACCTGAACTTGCCAGCTGTCATACTCCCTCCATTGGGCTAAGAGCCCTGTTTGGCTGCTAGCAGAACCCCACTCCCACCCCAGCTCTTTGAGGAAGGATCTTGCATGACAATAACTGTAGCTATTGCATCACCAAGAGAAATTTGGCACAAATGGTGAGATGGCTTCATCAGCAGACATTAGGGGAGAGACTAAAAAAATGAGGAAATGTAAGAAAATCCCGGATTCAAGGAAGATTCCTTTTTGGGGTACATCTTACATGTTCTTTAATCCTTTAGGCCTTATTCTGAATTCTTGGAATGGGTCTTTGCAATCATTTCCCATAGTTTAGGTTATGTAGAATATTGGAAATAAGGGTTCATATTGAAAGGCACCATAGAGATCCCCTGTGTGCCCCATTTTGTAATCCAACCAATTCATTTTAATAATGAAGAGACTCAAGAGGT
The DNA here is from genome assembly GCF_011100635.1 of Trichosurus vulpecula. NCBI lineage: Eukaryota > Metazoa > Chordata > Mammalia > Diprotodontia > Phalangeridae > Trichosurus > Trichosurus vulpecula. The sequence continues at coordinate 227,300,230 of NC_050578.1, read as the reverse complement.
CAGCTGGCCCTATGTTATTTTGTTGTTTAGTCATTACTGTCTGACTCTTTATGACCCCATCTGGGTTTTCTTGACAAAGATACTGGAATGGTTTGTCATTTCCTTCTCCAGCTTATTTTATAGATAGGGAAACTGAGGCAAACAGGGTTAAGTGACTTTCCCAGGGTCACACAGCTAGTAAATGTCTGAGACCAGAGTTGAACTCATGAAGTCTTCCTGACTTCAGACCAGGCACTCAATCCACTATGCCACCTAGCTGCCATGTCCTGTTTTATAATCCTATCCAATGTGAGAGCTGGGAACACACACGCACGTCTATGTGTGTACACACATGCACACACAGGCACACATAAATGCACACAATATATGAATTCTCAGATACTCTCAGAATTAATTCTTTTATACTATGATGAAAAGATCATTCAATATTTTTATTTCTGGGACTTATAAGTATCCATTATTTTTCCTGTAATTATCTAAGTTCAGCTCAACAACAGGAATTTATGAAAATGATCAACTTTTCTTTTTCGATAAGATGTTTTCTCTTTGGAATTGATGTCAAAGTAATATCTTTGTGTTCAAAGTATTTTAGAGAATTATCTGTTCATGTCAAAAAGCAGAATTTAGGCAAGAAGATGGTAATTAGCCTATTCAAAACAACCAACACACTTGTAATTTCATTTACACAGCATTGACCTCTCTATGATATACTTGTTATATAATTGACAGTGACAATAGGTGTTTTCTTAATATAGTAATGTTGTAATGTGGATACTTAATTATGATGTGGATGTGACCCCTACGCTCTTGAATGGTTTGTTTTTAGAGCAGTCTCTTTCAGGTTTTACCAAGCAGGAAAGCCTTTGTGCTTCAGCTTGGCAATTGACTGTTCAGCTATCATCTGAGAATCCACCTGGCTAAGTTTGGAAATGTTCATCACCAGATTGGATGCAATGAATTTTTTGGCCATAACTCTTAAAGACCATGTACTTAGTTGTAGAGGAATCTGTGCTGGTGGAGGGAGTACTCACATCAGTGAAACCACAGATCCTTGAAATACTAAAGTTTCTTAAACACTATAAAGGAGAGATCCAAAAATTTAGGGTGGCTTTATAATTCATAAAAATATTATTCAAGTAAAATCCTAGCAACACCCCCATCCCCAAACGAGAACAGATTGTTCTTCAAAACTAAATGTATGAGTAAACATGAGGGCAGTTACACTTATTTCTTTAGCCCAGGACATAAAATTAAATTAAGACCATAAGTCAATTTCCCCTTGCTCTCAAAGAATGTAGGACTAAAGTATAATTTTAAAAGACAAACTTTTCACTATTAAAAAATTTATTCAGCCTGCGGAATGTTCTATAGAGATATTTGTGGCTTTAGTAAGTATGGAGCTAGTTACCTAATTTCTTTCACTGATTTGAAAGAATGGAAAATGTAATCCCAACTAGTCATATTTTGGAAAATGGAACTTTTATTGGAGTAGGGACTAATGCTGTTGTTTTGTCTTCAAAGCTTTTTAAATCTCAAGTGAGCTTCTTCGTTGATAGAGTAAAATTCTGTGATGTAAATTATTTAATTGTCAACTAATAAGTACTGAGAACGTACTCAGGGTAGAATATTGATCATTTGAATAAATTTAAAAAAAAATTATAGTTCACATTTATATACTACTTTAATTAAGCTTTCTTTATAAAGTGCTTTCCTTACAATGATTATGTGAGATTGTCAAAGATAGGATCCTTGTTTCATTGTCCATCAAATTTTTGAAGACATCTATCATGCCCCTCATAAGTCATAATAATACCTAGCATTCACATAGTGTTGTAAGGTTTGCAAAGCACTCTCCAAATGTTGATCCTCACAACATCCCTTTCGAGGAAGGTGCTATTGTTATCTCCATCTTACAGATGAGAAAATGACACAGAGAAGTTAAGTGACTTGCCCTGGGTCTCTGGCAGATGAAAGATGAAAGGACTGAGGAAACTAAAGTTTGAGCATATTGACATATACGCGATGTCAGGCAATTGCCCAACAAACAGGGAGGAGATCGCCTCAGTTTAGACTTGGCTCCTGAATACATGGGGAGACAGATTTTTATACATTAAAAATAACAAAATGAGATCAATTATTTAAAAGGAAACAATACAAAATTAGACAGTCTGATTTCTAAATATATGAAAGATTAGGGACCTTTCCAAGTTGACCCTTGACAAGGCACTGAACTTCTCTCAACCGGTTTCCTCTTCTGTAAAATGAGGAAAACAGGAGCACCAACCTCCCAGGGCTGTCGTGAGGATCAAATGAGATAACATATGTACGGCTCTTGGCAACCTGACAGTGCTCTATAAATGCTATTCCTGTTGTTGTTGTTGTCATCAGTTATTATTTTTATTACTGTCATTAGATGTGATCTGACCAGGAGAGAGTAGGGTGGGACTACCTACTAATTCCTGAAAGCTAAACATCTTTTTAAAAGACTAACAGACAAATTTTATTCATATCTTTGTTTTTATGTTACCTGCAGTTCAGTATACATCCTTCTCTCCCTCTTCTACAGATCCATCCTCTATACTGAAAAATTTTAAAAAGGGAGAAAAACATTTTAGGAAAACTAACCAATATTTTTAAAAATCTGACATCATATGCCGTGTTCCTGACCTCTGCAAAGAAAAGTGGGAAAAATGTTCCTCATATTCCCACTATCCTTATGGTCATATAGTGATACAGCCTTAGAATCATCCTCTACTCATTACTTTTACTCATACACTTATCCTATAGGTTGCCACACTTTGTCATTTCTGTCTCCACAGCAGCTTTCCCAGCAACCTTTTCCTTCTGTGATGTAGCCACACTCATCTCTGCCTCATGCACAACATTGTCTCCTATGTCCATGCCTTTGCTCTAGCCGTTCCCCTTGTGTGACATTCCTCCTCACCTCTGCCTTCTAGATCACCTCTTCTCTGTCATCTACAGGTCAAGAACCACTTGAAGCCTTTCTTGATCAACTGGCAGTGCCCTTTCTTCTAAACTATCTTGGATTTAGACTCTTTTAATTCATGCTCTTTATAATTATTTTGTATATACTTATGTATGTACTTGTTGTCTTACACCTTTAGAATGTTAGGTCATTTAAAAGATGAGCTATTTCATTTTTCTGTTTGTGTCCCCAGTGCCTAGTAAAGTGCTTGGCACCAGGAAGTATTGGATTGCGGATAATTAATTGATTGCTCACATATGTCTGCCCTCCATTCACATAGCCACCACCTTAATTTAGGCCCTCATCACCTTTTGTCTAAATTAAGGATTAAGGTGGTGGCTGTTTGGGTGTATCAGTAGGTGTGTGTGGTATGTATGTGTCTGTGTGTGTATATGTATGCGCTCACATATATATATGTATATACACACACAGGCATACATATATAATTTATTTTCATCTTTTTTTACAAGCCACTAATATTCCATTATATTAATGTATCACAACTTGTATAGCCATTCTCCAGTCGATGGGCATCTACTTTGTTTCTAGTCCTTTGATAATACAAAAAAGAGTGCTATGAATATTTTTCATTATATGGGGCCTTTCTTTTTACCATTGACATCCTTGGGAGGATACACTTGGCAGTGGAATCTCTGGTTCAAAAGGCATGGACTATTTAGTCGCTTTCTTTATGTAATTCTAAATTTCTTTCCAGAAGGATTGAAAAATTCACAGCACTACCAGTAGTATATTAAAGTGTCTGTTTTTCCACAACTCCTTTAATCTTTACTATTCCCATCTTTTATATATGCTTGTCTTAAAGCAGCCTAACATTGCTGTAGCTTTTTGGCTACCATACCACACTGTTAACTCATATTGAGTTTATAGTCCACTAAAGCCCCCAAATCTTGTTCAGATACTGCTATCAGTCTTCCCTTGCTCCATCTTATACTCCTGCACTTGAGAAGTTTAACATTTGTAACCCACATGTAAAACTTTACTCATTAGATTCAGCCCAATGATCTGGCCCAGGGGTGGGGCACTTGTGGCCTTGAGGCCACATGTAGCCCTGCAGGTCCTCAAGTATGGCCCTTTGACTGAGTTCAAGTTTTACAGAACAAATCCTTTAATTAAGGAGATTTGTTCTATGAAGTTTGGATTCAATCAAAAGGCCACACTTGAGGATCTAGAGGGCCACAAGTGGCCTTAAGGCCTTAGGTTCCTCACCCCTCTATCCTGGCAGGGTGACTTCTGACTGTCAGTCAGTGATCCTCCCCATCTTTTATCATAAGCAGATTTGGTAAACATGCCACCTATATACCTTTATCCATATTCTCCATAAAAATTTTAAATAGCCTAAAGTTCTAAGCACTGATCTCTGGGGCATTCCATTGGAGATCTTCTTTCAAGTTGAAAATGAACTATGAGTCTTGCCCTTCACCCGTTCTAAATGTATCTTGTTGCCTAATAATCCACTCCATGTATTCTCTGAACTTCCCCCAAAGTAGATCTGTCTTAAAGCAGAAGAGGCTGCCTTAGGCACGGTGTTCCCCCACTTGTGGGCCTTTCGTGTGTGAATGGCTTTGCATATTAGTTGGATTAGAAAACTACTGTGGGACCCTTGAATCCTCAAATTCTGGAATTCTGTGATTCTCTATTTTCCTAAGAGGAGCATGACAGACTTTATGAAATTCTTTGCTAAAATCCAAGTAAATAATATCTACAACATTACTCTTATCTTCTAGTTTAGCTACCCTTTCAAAAAAGGAAATAAATGCTAGATTTGCAGCTGGAAGGGAGCTCAGAAGCCATTTAGTCCAGCCCTTCTCCTAGAGAGATAGGAAACAAGGCCCAAAGAGGTTTGGTGACTTGCCGATGGGCACACAGATAGTAAATTGCAGAGTTGAGCCTTGGGCCTCTGCCTCCAGAGACAGCTCTCTTTCTGCTGCACCAGATTGTCTGACTTAGAGTTGGAAGTGACCTTAGATGTCCTCTGGTCCTATTCCCACCTGTTACAGATAGAGGATCTGGCCTGGCGAAGGGCACCCCACTAATGAAGCCAGGGTTTTAACAAGTCCTCTGACTAGATCCAGAACTTTCCCCACTCCACTGCACCATTCTTTTCATTAACCATTCTAGAATTTTGTCAGCAATTTAAGTCAAACTCACTGACCTAGAATTTATTTGCAGACTCTATTCTCTGTCCTTTTTTGAAAATCAGAACATCAATTTCTCTTCCCTTACCTTGTGGCATCTTTCTTTTCCTTCATAAGTTTTTAGAGATCATGGGCAATGCCTCAGGACCTTAGGATCTAGTTCATTTGGGTCAGATGACTTGAACTTATCAGTGGCATTTAGGTCCCATTTAGGTGTTGTCAAGTCCTGTCCTGTCTAACATCTCTCATAGACACTCCCTTCTCTCCTCTGACGTTGCTGCCAGCCTCATAATGTCATCACCTCATACCTGGATTATTGCAATAGTTTTCTGGTTGATCCTACAGCCTCAGGTCTCTCCCCACTGCAGTCTGTTTTCTACTCAGCTATCAAATTGATCTTCCTAAAGTGTAAGTCTGACTAAGTCACCCCTCAGTCCCATTCATTCAACTCCACTGGTTCCTTTTTGCCTCCATGATCAAGTATAAAGGCCTCTGTTTAGCTTTTCAAGCCCTACATAACCTGACCCCTTCCTCCATTTTCATACTTCTTATTCCTTGCGTTTACATACTTGAGTTTACATACTCTGCAATCCAGTGACACCAGCCTCTTTGCTGTTCCTCTCACAAAACACTTCATCTTCTTACTGGAGCCATTTCCTCTGGCTGTTTACCATGCCCGGAACTCTCCTTCCTCTTAGTTTTATGGCTTCCCTGGCTTCCATCAAGTCTCGGCTAAAACCCTGCTTTTTGCAAGAAGCCTTTCTCAGTGCTCTGTAATCTTAGTGCCTTTACTCTGTTGATTACCTTCAGTTTATCCTGTACTTAGCTTGTTTGTATATAATTGTTTTCATTTTGTCTCCCCCAATAGATTGTAAGCTCTTTGAAAGAAATAACTAACTCCCTTTTGCCTTTTATTCCCAGTGCTTAGGATAGTGGCTGGCACATGGTAAGCACTATGTAAATGTTAACTATTATTCTTATCTCACAGTGGCTGTTAGAATTTGAACTCAGGTCCATCTCACTCTAGAGTAATCATTCTTTCCATTGTGCTGTCGATAGAGTTTATTTGGCACATGGAATTTACTTCATGATGTTTCTAACAGATTTCCCCGGGGAGGGCAGGGTATGTGGGGAAGAATTCTGCCATAAGTTAATGCCAAAGCAAATCTGGGAGACTCCAGTGGAACTGTTCTTTGCCTAAGATACCGGTTCTTCAGTAAACACGTCATTAGAGTCAGTAAGTCTAGTGAGTCTTTATTGATGGATGTAGGCCAGTGTATAGTGAATACATATTATTAGATTCTGTGAAACTATAAAAATTAAGCATCACATTCAAGCATGTGCATATCAGAATGTTTCCTGTTGATGACATGAAGTATGAGTAGGCTTCTCAAATTGGATGCTTGACAACCTTTTACATAGAAAACTGGGAGGGACCACTGAGTTTTCTGTGAGTCTTTTCAAAATTCCTAGCTATTGTCTCCAAGATGATTTCACCCCAATTCCAGAAGGTTTAACTCACCAGTGATTGTGAATTCGGATACATGGTCTCTCCATTTCTTCTTCTGTCCTTATTTGGTCTCTTGCCTTCCTATTACGTGCCTGTGCTTGTTTTCAACTCAGTGTTTACAAATAATTGCTTTAAAATATTCAAAAGTCTCCATCTTTATGGTCATTCATTATTCCCCTATTTAGTGAAAAGGCCAACATATAATTTTCTTTTTCTGCTTTTTCCTTTTCTACTACTGAACACAGTTAAACAAATTTTTTTCTTTTTAAATGTTTTTATTGATGCCTTTTGTCTTTTACATTATCATAGTTTTCCCTAGTATCCTTTTCTCTATCTTTCCAAGAAAGCCATTCTATATAGCAAATAGTATTTTTAAAGATTTAAAAAAAAAAGAAAAGAAAAAAATCAGCACAAATAACCTATACATTTGGACCTCCCATCCCCATGAAGGGAGTAATTTAGGTATCCTCTTATGTCTCTTCATTTAAGCCATACTTGATCTTTATAATTTTGTTATATTCACTTTTGATTTTTTTATGTGTGTGGTGTTGACTACAACAATGATTACATTGTTGTAGTATCATGTGTATTATTTTTCAGGCTCTGCTTACTTCGCTCTGCATCGTTTCATGTAGGTCTTCCTTTGCTTCTCTACATTCATCATGTTCATAATTTCTTACAACACAGTAATATTCCATTACATTCATGTATCACAGACAGTCAGTGGGTATCTACTTTGTTTTTAATTCTTTGCTATTACAAAATGCCTGCTATAAATATTTTGAGGCATATAGCAACTTTTCTCTTATTAATGGCTTCCTTGACATATAATCCCAGTCATTCATTCAATCAATCAATCAGTTAACTGATTGATTAAGTAATAAGTAAACTTATTAAGTTTATATATAAGTAATATAAGTACATAAGTAATGAGCAAACTTATTAAGTGCCTACTATGTACCAAGCACTATGCTAACCACTGGGGATACTAAAAGAGGCAAAAGATAGTTTTTATCATCAAGGAACTCACAATCTAATAGGGGAGAAAACTTGCAAACAAATATATACAAAGCAACCTATGTATAGGTTAAGCAGGAAATAATTAAAAGAGAGAAAGCACTGGAATTACGAGAGGTTAGGGAAGGCTTCCTATAGAAGATGGGATTTTAATTGGGACTTGAAGGAATCCAAAGAGATTAATACCCAGTAATGGAATCTCTGGTTCAAAGGGTATAGACATTTTAATCACTTTATTTGCATAATTCCAAAATTGCTTTCCAAAATGTTTATGCCAATGTACAGCTTTGCTCACAATGCATTGGTGTGCCTGCCATTCGATAACTCCTTCAAAATTCACTGTTGCCATTTTTAGGGTCATCTTTGCCAATTTTCAGTGGTCAAGATGAAACCTCAAGGTTGTTTTGATTTGCGTTTATCTTATTAATTGTTTGGAATATTCATGTGGTTGTGAATACTTTGTATTTCTTCTTTTGAGAACTTTTTGTTCATATCCTTTGACCACTTAACTATTGAGGAATGGCTATTAGTTATATATGTATATATTTGTTAATTATTTCTATATCTTGCATACTAAACCCTTAAAAGAATATTTTTTTTCTATATCCTATTCATAGGTATTATAACTCCACAAGCTACTGGTTTAATTATGAGGGTAATTCAGTACATTTACTTAAAATAGTGGTTTTGATTCAGGCTGAACTGGATATAGATAGTTGTAAAATCACTGAGAGGTGAAACATCTCCAGTGAATATTTGAGAAATACTTTTGCCTCCCTATTAGAAGAGTAATCAAGATTTACAAATCTTGTAAATGCCAAACTGAAGAATTTGTATTTTATCCTAAAGGCTAGAATAGGGAGCCACTGACAATTATTTGGAAGTAGAGTGACATAGTAAGTTCTTTTCTTAAATAAGATTATTTTGACAACTCTGTGAAAGATATATTAGGATTGGAAAAGGCTAGAAGCAGTGAGAAAGAAGAGGTTTTTGAAGTAGGTGAGAGGATTGATGATGTAAGTCTGAACTAGGATGGTAGCTTTGTGATTGAAAAGAACAGAATGGAAGGCAGAGACATAGTAGAGGAAGAATTGATGTGATTTAGCAACTGCTTGAATAGAACTGAAGGACAGCAAGGAGTTGAAGATGAATTTAAGGTTGTGATCCAGGATGACTGGTAGAATGATGGTACTCACAACAGAAATAAGGAGGTTTGGAGGAGAGGCGACTTGTGGTTAAAGAGAAGGAATATAACAGATTCTATTTTGAACACATTTAGACAAATCTTTGCCACAGTTTTATAGAGAATTGGTCTCTTACCCTCTTGATTTATATCCTTAACTAAAAGATAAATATTAATGGCAGTTAGACATAATTCAGAAAGGAATTAGGACCTGTTTCATCATGTAATCTGATGAAATGTCTCATTTAAACTGGTTGGAGAGATGCTTGATGAGGTTGGCTTATTTCCTATTCTGTCCAAGTGTTGTCAGAATGATTGGTATCAAATTTAGCAGTTATAAGCAATTGCCCAGATTGCTATCAATTTCTGAACCTTGGAACACAATTAATGAACATTTAAGTGATTATTCCTGCTCTATTTTTCAGTAATTGACATGTATTTACAGTAATATATAGTCATTGATTTCTAAAAATTTCCTTAAAGAACTCCAATCCTTTACTAATACCAAAATTCTGTGAACAGAAGTCTTTAGGAGTTTGCACTGTGTGTGAAAAGATTGAGATACTAAAATAAGTGTCATTTTTTATCCTCACCACTTCTAGAAGAAGAAAAGAAAATTCTTTCCCAGTTTTTAGGAGAGATCTATGCATACCCAAAGCCCTCACCCTGCACTAGCTCTACTGTCCTCCTTTCCCCATCTTGATCCCTTGTTGTACCAGTTCAGCTCTACACTATTTTCTTCTTTTGAGTTCCTTGCCACCAATCATATTGCCAGTCTTGCCTTGGTAGCCTCTGCCTTTGATCACCCTCACCATCTGCTGCCTTTCCTCCTATGAAAGTGCTGCTTAATGAGGGTAGAAAAAAATCACAAAACCGTGCCAAATGGATTCACTACAAATTTATATTTCATAATTTCAACTGAGTCCTCACAGCTGTTAGGCAGTCCTCCTTCGCTTTACTTATCAACTCACTATCCCACTTTACACAGCAGCTCTTCCAAATGTTTTTGTTGCTTCTCAGACCTGCCAAGGCATCTCAACCCTCTCAACTGAGAACCTTGCCTCATTTTGCAGGAAAAAGTTGTGGCCATTCACTGTGTACTCCTTCTTTCCGATTCCTCATCTCACTCATATTCCTTCAACTACTATCTCTTTCTTCAGCCCTGTCTCATATGAAGAGTTGACCTTACCAAGCCCTACCTCTCTACCTGTACAAGGAATCCAATTCTGCTCTGTCTCCTCCCAATAGATTTCCCCCTCTGTCATCTCCACTGTATCACTTGTCTTCAGTCTCTCCTTTCATCATATATTTCTCAGGCCTTTTGTGGGCAGTCTCCTTGAAAAGATTGCTTATAATGGGTGCCTCCTCTTGCTTTCCTTTCAGTCTCTTCCTAAATTTCTACAGTCTGGTTTCTGACCTCATCAATCACATTTTCAGTCTAAACTGCTCTCTCTAAATTTATCAGTCATCTTTTAATTGACAAATCTAATAGCCCTTTCACATTCCTCATATGTCTTGACTTCTTTGCAGCTTTTGACACTGTTGATCACCCTTTTCTTCTTGACACTCTCTTCTCTCTAAGTTTTTGGAAACTTGCTTTCTGTGGTTCTCTTCCTACCTATCTGACTCTTCCAGCTTAGTCTCTTTTCCTGGATGTTCATCTAGATCATGATCACTGACCATGAGTGTCCCCCAAGGCTCTGTTCTGTGGCTTCTTCTACTCCTTCTATATCATTTCACTTGGTGAACTCATCCATTTTCATGGATTCAGTTATCATCTTTATGCTTATGATTCTCAAAATCTAATTATCTAGCTCTAACCTCTCTGCCCATTTCTAGCCTCATATCTCTAAATCCCTATGTTGGACATCTTAAACTCAACATGGCCAAAACTGACCTTATTACCTTGCTCCCCAATCTCTCCTCACTTCCATATTTCCCTATCACCATTGAGGATACCGCATTCTCCCGGTCACCTAAGATCCTAATGGTGTCATTCTCTACTCCTTTCTCTCCCTCACTCCCTATATCCAATCTGCTGCCAAGGCCTGTCAGTTTTACTTTTGTAACATCCCTTGCATATGACTTCTCTCTTCTGCCACTCCTGCCAGCCTGGTGCAGGCCCTCATCATCTCACTCCTGGACTATTGCAATATCATGCTTCTTCTGCATGTCATAAATCTTTCCCCACTCCAATCCATTCTCCACTCAGCTGTCAAAGTGATCTTTCTACAGTGCAGGTCTGACTATGTCATCCATATGTCATCACTCCATGATCTTCAGTGACTCCCTGTCACCTCCAGGATCAAATGATAAAATCCTCTGTTTTGGCATTCAAAAATCTTCTACCCCTACTCCACCTCCCTTCCAGTCTTCTTATGCCCTCAACCCTTTATCTTTCAGGCAAGTAACCCTGCCCTCCTTCTGTTCCTCCCGTAAGACCCTCATCTCCTGACTAGGGCTGTTTTCACTGGCTGTCCCTCATGTCTTGAATGCTCTACCTCCTCATCTCAGCTTCATGGCTTCTTTGACTTTTCTTCAAACACCTGCTAAAGTTCCATATTCCATAGGAAGCCTTTCCCAATCCCTCTTAATTTTAGTGCCTTCCCTCTCTTAATTAACTCCAGTTTATCCTGTATATACCTTGTTTTTACATAGTCATTTTCATATTTCTCTTCCATTAGATCATGAACTCCCTGATAGCAGGGACTGTCTTTTGTGTCTCTTTTTTTTTTTAATCTGCAGCATTTACCACAGTATCTGGCACGTAACTGGAGATTAATAAATGTATACTGACCTGGTGACTGGAGATAGTTAAGGAAGGTTTAAGGGATAAATTGAAGAATGTAGAGAAAAAGGGGATATATTTATATCCCGCAACAATATTTGCCTCCCCCAACAGTATTTGAAGAAGAGGTTGTGGTGTACATGTCTCTATATTGTATATAGCGCCCAAGTTGGTGCCTTGTTCCCAGTAAATATTTACACAGTGAGTGCATGGATGACTGTCCTGTCCTTATTTGTGGGTCAGACTGTTAATTTTCCCCCCTATTGCTGATGAGAGCAGAAAAGCCTTGTGTTAGAATGTGTAGATTTTATGAATCATGTTTAGTTGAAATGTGTAACAGAAACCACCTGCTCCAGAGAGAATAGCAGGAATTGAACACGCAAGGCTCTGCTAACCCATAGGCAAATATTTGATTGTGAAAGTCATTCGTGCTTTTGTTTGCTGAGAAAACCCAGATCTCATCATTAAATTACATTCGTCTGTTGTTGATGAAGCTGCTTTTTAAACAGTATAAATTTGACTTATTAAACATTATTCATAATTGTCCTTTTAGGTTATAATTAGCTAACTAATAGACAAACACTACTTTTATTTGCCTATTTTATGTTAGGTAGTTGAGATTAATTTATATAAATTGCAGAGGATTAAATGCTAGACTTGGAGTAATGAAAACCTGAGTACAATTCTTGCCTCAGATATTTGCTAACTTTGTTACTCTGAGTATATCACTCTTTGTCTCTTTTTCCTCATTTTCTTCATCTGTAAAATGGAGTTAATAGTAACACATATTACACAGGGCTATTATGAGGATCAAATGAAATAACACATAAAGTGCTTGGCAAACCTTAAAGTGCTATATAAATATAGAGTATTTTTATTATAAAGATAGATAAATGGAAACTAGGACCACTTTACACTTTTTATGTGTTTTTTAAAAAAGATTTGCAGCCTATTAGAACCCTAAAAAACTACTAAAATATTGCTATTTATGTATTTCTTGCTTTTGAATTTTGATATCTTCATCATCATCATAGCTAGCAAATATTTAGCAATTAAATCAGTAATGAGACATGTAAAAAACCAAATCTATCTAAAGATTTTGTATGTGCAGATTAAATTACAGTTGAATACCAGAAATCAAGCTTTGGATCTGTCTGCAGAGAATCAGAATTTGAATCCAAGCTTTGCCACTTACTGCTTGTATTACTTTAAGCAAGCCTGTCTGGGCCTTAATTTCACTGTCCGTGAAATTAGGGAGCTGCGTTAGATTAATTATGAAGTCCCTTCCAGCCTTAAATCTATGATCTCTGATTCAATTTCATGAAACATCTCCCAGCTGTTAGATGTGTAGAAAACCATGGTATCCTTGTCCCTGGAGAGAAAAGAATGGTGGATTTCTCTCAAAGCTTTCCAAGTTCTATTATACATAAAAGGAAATGCACTCAGTTTGAGAAGTTTAAAAGATAACTAACTAACTAACTAACTAACTAACTAACCTTTTCTCGGTAGTCTCTTAAATATATCTAGGCATAGAGAGAGACATAAATCATTTATTAAATAAAGATAATTTATTAAGCTTTTGTAGTATGTTAAATTAAGCATTTACAGCATTCTAAATACTAGGGATACTGATGCAAGCAAGCAAGACAGTTTGTGCTAAGGAGCCATTACTCCAAGTCTCAATAAAAATACTCTATATTTATACTTTAACCACTTTAAGGTTTGCAAAGCACTTTATGTGTTATTTCATTTGATCCTCATAATAGCCCTGTGTAATATGTGTTACTATTAACTCCATTTTACAGATGAAGAAAATAAGGAAAAAGAGACAAAGAGTGATATACTCAGAGTAACAAAGTTAGCAAATATCTGAGGCAAGAATTGTACTCAGGTTTTCATTACTCCAAGTCTAGCATTTAATCCTCTGCAATTTATATAATTTAATCTCGACTACCTATAGAGGAATCCAGCACATAAAGAGGGGCTTGAAAGGAGGGGAGCTATTCCAGGTGCATGTTGCAGGGATCCTTAGAAAGATGATAGAATGATTCATTTGAAAGAATGAATTGGTTTGTAAAAGTTAAGATTTTGGGTAAATGTATATTTTGGTCTTTCAGTGGATCTGTGGCCTTGTCAATTATTGGTATTCCTATCCTCGCTATCACTTTTGCAGCCCTTTTGTTAGTTTACGAAGCATTTCACATATATTACCTCATGTGATACCACAGAGTCTTCTTATCTTCAATTTTACACGTGGGAAATCTCAATTCAAAAATGTCAGAAGTAGGATTTCAATTCGAGTCTTTCTGACTGAGTTTCATTCCCTACCCACGGTACCATTCTGAGATTCTCTTATCCTGGTCTCCCTCCTGAGCTCTAGCCTTGAATCACCATTTACTTACTGGGCAATTCCAGTTGAGTGTCCCAGAAGCATCTCACATTCAACATGATCAAAGCAGAATTTATAATCTTTCCTCTTCCCCAGCCCCACCCCTATTTGCCCTTCTTCTTAACTTCCTTATTTCTGTCAAGGGCACCACTATTCTTCCAGTCACCCGATTTCACAACCTTGGATTTATCCTCAACTCTTCCCTTACCCTTGTGCCCCATGTCCATTCATTTGCCAAATCTTATCAATTCTATCTCTGCAGCATCTTTACTCCACATCTACCACCTTAATATAGTAATTATATCAATATCATTAAGAAACACACAATCACTTACATCTGCTGAAATCTTTATCACCTCTCACCAGAATTAATGAAATAGTGTCCCAATTGGTTTACCTGCCTCCACTCTCTTCTCTCTAGTGTGTCCTCCATATAGCTGCCAAATTGGTATTTCTGTAACACAGACCTAATCACATCATTATCCTGCTCAGGAAGCTCATGTGGCACCCTACTTCTTGCAGGGTCATATACCAAATCCTTTGTTTAGCATATAATGGTCCTCACTATCTGTTTCCAGCCTACTTCTCCAGGCTTATTAGTCTTTATTCTTCATATAAATTTCAATCTAACCAAATTGGTTTTCTTGCTATTTATTCCATATACACAGTATCTCATCACCCATGTCTTTGCACAGGCTATCCCTGTTGCCTAGAATGCCCTCCTTTTTCAACTCTGCCTTTTAGAATTCCTGGCTTACTTAAAAGCTCAATTTAAATGCTACCTTCTGCATGTAGCCTTTCCTGATCCTCTCAGTTTCTCTTGCCCTGCCATCCCAAAATTGTTATTTACTTAGTTTGCATATATTTTGTCTTTATCTCTTCATGCACATATTGTTTCTCCAGATAACATATAAGTTCCTTGACAAGTACAAGGACTATTCAGTTTTTCACGTATGGCCCCAGTGACATACTTAACATATCTCTGTTATCCAAAGACTTATCTATATAGGTTCAGATAGGCTCTTCTCCAGGTTTGCTGTAGGGTGGTGCCACTTCTCAGAGGCTAGGAAATGTTATGGAGGGAGAGAGAGCCCTCTTACTGATGAATGTGCAGGTCCTTGAAGTGGCACCGTACTTTCTTATTATTGCCTGGTTTTGGTTTTTGTTTTGGTCTTAGCCAACATGAAATAGCAAATTAAATTTACAATCTACTGATAAAAAAGTTCTCATTAATTTCCACAACCTCAAATAGGTTAGAACAAGGTTAAATGTTGCTCAGAGAATTAAGGTCTTCATTAGTTTATTTATTATTTTTGCTTTAAAAAAGTTATGCACACTATACTTTTTAAGTGAGTTATAAAACATTGGCAAATGTACTGTCAATAGCATTTTTCAAAAAGAAAAAGAAGCTTCTTTGGTATTTTCATCAATTCTTATTTTATGCAGAAACTAATAACATATTTTTTGTTTCTAAGACTGACATGTTTGTTTGACTTAATTTCATTTATCACTTTCTCCTTTCTCTCACTCCCTGCCAGATTTGGTTTCTAAAGACTTTGGGGGCAGTTTTTCCTTGATTAAGAATGTTATTTCATTATTGAAAATATTTGGTCTCTGGAAATAGTGATTTTTAAAGGATAAGTGGTAGAAAGCCAAATGCCATTGTGAAGGAATGTAATTTCAATGACATTTTTAATTCTTTTACTCAACTTGAAAAAAAAAAACTGAAATCACTAAACTTTTTAGCGACTATTGGTCATCTTTAGAGGGCAGGGATGGGCAGAACCACTTCAAAAACATATTGACTGATGTGTAATTTAGTTACAAAGTCTCAAATATTTTTCACTGTTGGGCCACAGTTCTCTTTTTTTTTGTATACAGGCAATAAACTGACATTAATATGGCAATATAAGAACGCTTGGAGTTCATTATATTGCCTTTTAATTTGAATTGACCCAAAAGATACTTAGTTGTTTCTTGATATCTCATTAATTCAGTTAGTAAACTTGATTTACCCAAATGTAATTTTAGTAATACCTTTTTGTTATTGGGTGTCTTCCTCCATAATCAGAAAAGAGTAGGTATTTTATAGATGAGGGCTGATCAACAAGAGTCTTTAGGACCTTAGTCCTATCTTTAAAGTATACTTCAAAACTCCTTTCTGAATTGGTCCTGCACGTAGAAATTTAAATGGCATTATTTTGCCAAGAAATTGATGCTTAAACCTCATTAAAACTTCTAGCCCAGATTAAAGCTAAGATTTGAATCCATTTTTTTAACTGTAAAGTGCGGTGTTCTTTCTGCTCTACTACACTCCTGAAGAGCTCGCCATGAAAAGAGGTAGAATCCACTTCTGTATTGTTGGAACACTTTGCTAGACCATTGCTTCAGGTACTGCTTAATTATTATTACATTTTGGATGAGATCTGTGATTTCATTAGTGTAGGTGAGGAACTTCCCCCAGCCAGATAGGTCAGTACATCTTCTACAACTTAGAGTCTTACAGAGTCGCCTAGGGCACTAGGAACTAAACAGACTTGTTCAGATGGACACGGCCAACTTGTATCAGAGGCAAATCTGGAACCCAAGAGTTCCTGACTGAGGCCAGCTCTCCCATATGCCACGGTCTCTCACTGCTTAGTTAACACAATTAAATTCTTAATGCCTTTCCCATATATACCACATCATGTAGAAACAAAGGCATTAAGAATTTAATTGTGTTATGTGGGATGGTGAAGGGAAGGGAAGGAATGCCAAGGCTCAAACATAGGGAAGCAGTGTAAAGCTAGGCTGGATCCTATCCCCTAGTATCTGTGATAGGCTTTGAAGTTCCTTTTTCAGTAAATCTCAAGTGACCTGGCAATTCCCCCCTTCTGTTTTTAACTTTACAAATCAGTGCTAGTTCAGCTTGGAGGTTTCTTTCAACTGTGAGATGCTGTAATCCTGCAAAGTGTTCTAATAACTATCAACAAAATATCAAGTAAAGAAAGTTAGTAGCAAATGTTAAGTCTAAGTGGCTATTGTTTCACATCATTTGAGAGTGGGAAGGGACTTCAGCTGCTGTCTGATTCCATTCATAGGTGAGAGGAATCCCCAATATAATACACTCTATTATGGGTCATCCAGACTCTGCTCGAAGACCCTCAAGGAGGAAAGCTTCCCGGCCTTGAGACAGGCTAGTCCACTTTTGGACGGCTTTAATTCTCAGGAAGTCTTTCCCCAGTGTTAATCTTAAATTGGCTTGTTTGTGACAACTCCCCAATGTTCCCAGGGCATGAGAGAACAAGTCTAATAATCCCTGAACACCGCTGTCATGTCCCTTCTCCCACCCTCCAAGCTAAATATTCCCAGTTCCTTCAGTCTAGCCTCATAAGACTCAAGGCCCTTCCCCATTCTAGTTGCCCTCTTTTGAACACTTTCCAGCTTATCAGTGTCTTACGCTACAGTGTCCACAACTGAACACCACACTCTACATGAGCTCGGAGAGAGATGGTCGTCTTCCTTCCCCACTTGATAAGTGGTCAAAGGATATGAACATGCGGTTTTCAGAAGAAGACATCAAAGTTATCAATAGTCAGATAAAAAAAGCTCTAAATCACTACTGATTAGGGAAATGCACATCACCACACCTCTGAGGTACCACCTCACATCTACCAGGCTGACTAACATGACAAATACTGGAGGGGATGTGGACAAATAGGGACACTAATGCACTGTTAGGGCAGCTAGGTGGCATAGTGGATAGAGTGCTGGGCCTGGAGTGAGGAAGACTCATCTTCCTGAGTTTGAATCTGGCCTCAGACACTTACTAGCTGTGTGACGTTAGGCAAGTGACTTAACCCTTTTGCCTTAGTTTCCTCATCTGCAAAATGAGCTGGAGAAGGAAATACCAACCCACTCTAGTATCTCTGCCGAGAAAACCCCAAAAAGAGTCACAAAGAGTCAGACGTTACTGAAACAACTCAACAACAACATTAAGGAGCAAACACACTTGGGAAAGTTAAGACAAGGTTGGGGGAAGAGGAAGATCAGACTGCTTGGGCAACTTTAAATAAAAGTCAAGTAGTGTGACAGTAGTTTTGCATAGAGAGCCATAGACTCATCTTCCTGGGTTCAAATCTGGCCTCAGACACTTACTAGCTGTATGACCCTGGGCAAATTACCCTGTTTGCCTCAGTTTCCTCATCTGTAAAACGAGCTGGAGAAAGAAGTAGCAAACTACTTCAATATCTTTGCCAAGAAAACCCCAAATGGGATCATAAAGAGTCAGACATGATTAAGAATGACTGAACAAAAACAACAACAGATGGACCCCTCATGGAGCCGTGGACTGGTTCAGCCATTCCAAAGAACAATTTAGAGCTGTGTTTAAAGGGGTATCAAACTGTGCATACCCTTTGACCTAGAAATACCCCTCCTAGGTCTATATCCCAAAGAGGGGAAAGAAAAGGGAAAAGGACCTATATATACAAAAATATTTGTAGCAGCTTCTTTGTGGTGGCAAAGAATTTGGAAATTGAGGGAATGCCCATCAGTTGGGGAATGGCTGAACAAGTTGTATATGATTGTAATAGAATACTACTTTGCTTTAAGAAATGGCAAGTGGCATGTTCAGAAAAACCTGGGAAGATACATATGAACTGATGCAAAATAAAGTGAGAAGAGCCAGAAAAACATTGTACACAGTAACAACATTGTAATGATAATCAACTTCGAAAGACTTAGCTACTCTGATCAGTACAATGATCCATGACAATTCCAAATTACCGATGATGAAAAATGCTTTCCACCTTCAGAGAGAGAGAGAGAGAGATCTAATGAAATCCGAGTGCACATAGGAGGCTTAATAAATCTTTAATTGAATTGAATTGATTAGCCCAGGAAAGATTCCTTCCACAAGTAAGTAGGGTGATGATGGACAAGGGTGATTAACTCCCATTTAATACATTAGGATAATTATCTGAAGAAACTAGTAACTTTAGTTCTTGGAAGTGTCTGGGAAGAAGAATCCTAAAGGGAGTTTTCAAAGCAAGATTGAATGGTTTTGATTCTCCATAATTTTGCTAAAAGTTGTGAGTGTTGTTCTTTTGATCAAGCAAACTATTAACTGAATTTCTACCTTTGCCTGAGTTCTATTACTATGTCATAGCATATTGTGAAACTTTTTTTGTTCAGAAATACTATAAACTAGAACTTTGGAAATGGCTTGTCCAAGAAAGACTTTCAGGTATAAGATGGCTCTATCTTGTTTGATTTTTTTTTCCCTCTAAGCAGAAATGCTTAGATTAAGATAATCAAAATTAATAAAAATTGTTTCTAGAAGCCTTCTTCCTAAAACAAAGTGTACAGAATTTTCTTCCACAGTGACTTGCTCAGGATTCATAACTAGTGTTTGAGGCAGAATTTGAACTCAGATTTTTCTGACTCCTAAGTCCAGGGTTGAATACTTCGTGACCTAGATTCCTGTGAGTAGGTGATAGTTACTCTTCTCTGCCCTTATCTAGAAATGTGATTCTGTCATCACATTTTAGGAAGAGCGTTGATGAACTAGAGAATATCTATGCTAGAGGAAGGCAACCAGTATATCTCTTTACACAGACATGCATACACATATATACATATATGTACATATACATATATACATGTGTGTGTATATATATTTATTTATGTATACACATACACATATACATGACTTTTTATTTACACCACTGTCATTTCCAAAATATTTTCACTATATGGAGTCTGTTCTTTTAGTTATTTTAATTTAATTAAAACATTTGTGCAAGCCAAAATATTATATTAACCATTTCTGAAAGCATATGCAATGTTACCTAACTGTAGTCCACTGCCTTTCTGTTTAGTAATAGGAAGTGTGTTTCATGTGTGATCCTCTAGTCCCAAGACTGGTCATTACATTAAATTTATATTCTGATTTCTTTTACTGTTGTTTTCATTTACATTATTGTAGACATTGTATGTGTTGATCTCTTTGTTTTGCTTTCATTTTTCATCAGTTCGTACAAGTTTTCATATCTTTTCTGAAGTTTTCCTTCTTATCATTTCTTCTAGCATAGCAATATTACACATGCATATACCACGATTTGTTTAGCCATTCACCAATTGAGTGATACTTTGATTCTTATTCTTTGTGACGAGCAAAATGTAAAGTTAGAAGTGTTTTGTATATGTGAGGCCTTCTTTCTATATCTGATTTCCATGGGATATATACCCAGTAGTGGGATCACTGGACCCAAGGGCTTGAAGATTTCACTTTTCTTGTAAATTCCAAATTGTTTTCCAGAATGGTTAGATTACTTCACAACTTCAACAATAGAGTATTTGTGTATCTCCAGCACTAGGTAATTCCATCGTTTACAAACCCCTTTGCTAGCTTGATGCATATGAGATAAAACCTCAGAAATATTTTAGTTTGAAAATCATCTTTGATTAGTGATTTGGACCATTTTTCATATGGTCGTTGATAGTTTGCATTTCTTCTTTTGAAAACTATAATTTTTAACACTCATCTCTTTGGTTCCTAGTTTAAATATAAGAATTATTATTTAAACTTTAATGAATTTAGCTGGATTTGAAGGTAAGGAGGACAGTTTGATATTTTATTTTTTAGTTCTATAGTATTTTTAGAGAAAAGCTATTAAAATTATTTTCAAATAAATATAATACTACCACTGATGGGACCAGAACCTGCAGAGCAAGGCTAGTTTCTTAGAGAATCTTATAAATGTTTTAATAAGTAGGTAAAGATCTTGTTTAACCAGCATACTCATCAGGCATGAAGCTCTTACTGAAGTGGCTTTTATGAGAGCTCATAAAGAGCTTCATTGTCCCAGAGACTAACTATTCTCTCTGTTAACACTATTCTGAAGTTTGCATAGTAAGCTCCTTTTTATCTATACATAGTACAAAAATCCCTTAGCTCAACAGCTTAAAATGATCACAAATTCCAAATTAATTTGGCTAAACATTTATCAAATTAGCATAAATACAAACCACTCACAGTGAAATTTTTTTAGAGGGAAAAATGTAACCATACATTTAAAAATAATTATTTATGAATATAATAGAATATTACTGTGCTGTAAGAATAACAAATATGAGGAATGCAGAAAAGTATGGAAGGACTTTCATAAACTGATACATAGTGAGTACAACAATGTAAATGGAAAGAATAGCCACAAAATAATTGAAAGTGAATTTAACAGAATTACAAAGAACAAGCCTGATCCCAAGGAAATATGAGAAGATACTTCCACCCTCTCCTTTGTAGTGGTAAGAGGTATATTGGGAGAGGAGTTAAACATTGCATACATTTTCAAATTTTTTGTTGTATTTACTGGTTTTGCTGATTTTTTTCTCAGTTCTTAAAAAAACTATATAGGAAGGAAAAGGGATAAGGGTACTGGGAGAAATTTAGGCAATGTAATAATAAATGATATCAGTAAAATTTATTTTTAAAATAATATGATGTACAAGTAAGGAGTGGGGGAAGAAAAAAGAATGACTAAAAAAAATAGTCATTGGAGAAGAAGTAGGAAGAAGTCCATTCAAGGACTCTAGGACATGTTGGGAACAAAAAGGTCAGAAAGCAAACTTTCTGGTACCAGATTAAGGAGTTTGGTGTTTATTCAGTAGGAAATGGAAGAGCCACAAATCTCTTTCTCTCTCAGCAAGAAAGAGTGATATCATCCATACAGTGCACTAAGAAGATTACTCTACCAGGAATGTTAAACATAATTTTGGAGAAGAGAGAGAATGGAGGCAGAATCAATTGAGAGATATATGTGACAATGAGAGTATCAAGTTTTTCTACAAGCTTTTTACCTGTCTTCCAAATAAAATTGGTTAGAATTTTTAAGTCAAAACTTGATTTTATATATGTATAGTTTATATGAGTGCTTTATGCCAAATAGAAAATTGATTTAAATTTTTATATTTTATTATGCGTGTATAACAGCAGTTAGAGAATATTTTCAGTCATCGTTACATATCATAATATGTAGTTATTTTAATAGTTATTATATGTTGTTAAAATATATGTGATAAGTCTAAATTGTAAATAATTTCGTTATATGTTATGTCTCCAGTTGACCAAACTGAGCTGTGGCTGTCTTTAGATTATGTAGGGTCAGAGAAGGGACTTGACAGGGATAGTTTTCGTAGGTAGAGATGTCACATTTCTTTAATGAATTCTACCAGTTCACCAACTGCTTTGCCATTAGAGTACATTTGATTCTGCTATTACTTGATTTGTAATGTTAAAAGAATATTTCATTTCCTTTGTGTATTAAACTGGATAATTGTTTTCTTTCTTAAGATAGCATGCTTGGTCTTAAGCAGTGGTTAAGTAACAATACTGCAGAGCCTTGAGGGAAGATTATCAGTAAAATTTTTTTTAAATGTGCAGGGAAAAAAGTACAGATTGGTACATAAATAAAGCAATTTTTAAACACTTTGATGGACTATAAATATATATATATATGTGTATATATATATATACACACACATATATATATTTCTTTAAAAGACAATTTTCCTATGATCCTCTTCTCTCTTCGTTGTACCTTGAAATATTTGTGCTTGTTGACGATTTAAGTCTACTTAAAAATTAATTAAAATAGTGCAGTGTTTGCAGGATATTTCCTTGGAATAGCTAGCTAAGTTGTTTTGTTTTGTTTTGTTTTGTTTTTTATAGTAACCTTCCCTCTCTTCCCCTCTGAACCTCAGATGTAGCTAGAAAAGAGGAAGATTCGGGTTTTTGTTTGTTTTTGCTCTAGCAGGTAACTAGCTAGGGAAATAAAGAAAGAGGCCATCTGCTAAATGAGCTATTGTTAACTTTAGATGTAAGGGCTCACTCTTATGCTTCAGTGTTTTAGGTTGTAATCACTTCAAGTACAAGAAGTAAAAGTATTTTTAACACTTTCTCTGTGTTGAAATTCACCTGGGACAAACCATTTTAGGAATTAAGCTTTCTGTTATTGATTTTTCTTGTGAAATAAAGATAATTCTCCTTTCTATTTGAGTCCTTAGTCTTCTTTGCTGGATCTATATCCAAGGGTTCCCACCCCCACCCCCACCCCCCAATCCCCTGCCTAGGTTCTACCTTTGGCCTTCTTTTATTCTCCCTCTATATTATTTAGCTCAAGTTATCTTACCAACTTCCATGGATTCAATTATCAGCTCTATGTTGATAATTCTTTTTTTTTTTTTTGGAACTATGTTGTAAAGGCTTTTTTTAGTAAATTTATTTTTTATCTTTAGTTTAAAACACTCAGTTCCACAAGTTTTTGAGTTCCAAATTTTCTCTCCCTCCCTCTCCTTCCCCTTCCCCGCCAAGATGGCATGTGATCTGATGTAGGTTTTACATATACCTTCACATTGAACTTAGTTACATAATAGTCCAGTTGTAAAGAAGAATTATAGCCAATGGAATGAATCATGAGAAAGAAGAAACGAAACCAAAAAAGAAGGAAAAAAAGAGAGCAAATAGTTTGCCTCAGTCTGCATTCATGCTCCATAAATCTTTCTCTGGATATGCTTAGTTTTTTCCATCATGAGTCTTTTGGAGCTGGAGCCTTGCATTGATGAGAAGAGCCAAGTCTATCAAAGTTAGTCCTTACAGATATTGTGTATGTGTAATCATGTATAATGATCTCCTGGTTCTGCTCCCCTCACTCAGCATCAGTGCATATAAGTCCTTCCAGGTTATAATGAAGTACATCTGCTCCTCATTTCTTATATCAAAATAGTATTCTATTACATTCATATGCCACAATTTGTTTAGTCATTCCCCAATTGATGGGTATCCCCTTGATTTCCAGTTCTTTGCTACCACTAAAAGAGCTACTATAAATATTTTTGTACATAAGGGTCCATTTCCCACTTGTGTGATCTCTTTGGGATACAGCCCTAGAAGTGGTATTGCTGGATCAAAGGGTATGCGCATTTTTGTCGCCCTTTGGGCATAGTTCCAAATTGCTCTCCAGAATGGCTAGATCAGTTCACAACTCCACCGACAATATAACAATGTTCCAATTTTCCCACATCCTCTCCAGCATTTATGATTTTGTTTTGTCAAGTTAGCCAATCTGACAGGAGAGATGTGGTACCTAAGAGTTGTTTTGATTTGCATTTCTCTAATCAGTAATGATTTAGAGCAATTTTTCATATGCCTATAGATATCTTTAATTTCTTCCTCTGAAAACTGTCTGTTCATATCCTTTGACCATTTCTCAATTGGGGAATGACTTGTATTCCTATAAATTTGACTTAGTTCCCTGTATATTTAAGATATGAGGCCTTTATCAGAGACACTGGTTGTAAAGATTCCCAATTTTCTGCTTCCCTCCTAATCTTTGTTGCATTGGCTTTGTTTGTACAAAAACTTTTCAGTTTAACATAATCAAAGTTATCCATTTTGTATTTTGTAGCACTCTCTATCTCTTGTTGGGTCATGAATTCTTTCCTTTCCCATAAATCTGACAGGTAAACTATTCCTTGCTCTCCCAAATTGCTTATAGTATCAGCCTTTATTTCTAAATCATGAACCCATTTTGACTTTGGTATATATGGTGTAAGAAATATGGTATATGCCCAGTTTCTGCCATGCCATTTTCCAATTTTCCCACCAGTTTTTGTGAAATAATGAATTCTTAGTCCAGAAGCTGGATTCTTTGATTTTATCAAAGAGTATTGATGTCAATATTTCTCAGATTTATTTATCCAGCCCTAACCTCCAGTCTCATATCTCCGAATGCCTATTGGACATCTCAAACTGGATATACTAAAGACATCTTAAACTTATCATGTCCAAAACTAAACTCATACTTCCCTCATACCTCTTCCTCCTTCATAACTTTTCCTATTATTGTTGAGAGCACCGTCATCCTCCTAGTCACACAGGCTTGCAACCTGTTGTTTTCAACTCTTCACTCTCTCCTACCACCACCTTTCCGCCCTCACCCCCCATTCAATCTTGTTGCCAAGGCCTGTTGATTCTGTCTTCTTAACATATCTCATAAATGCCTCGTTCTTTTCTCTGACACTACCACTAGCCTGGTGTTTGCCCTTGTTACCTCACATCCAAATGACTGCAGTAGCCTGAATGTCCCAGTCTCAAATCTCTTGCCATTCCACTCTGTCAGATTGATCTTCCTAAGGTGCAGATCTCACCATGTCACTTGTCCTATTCAGTAAATTCCGGTGGTTCTCTGTTTCCTCCAGAATCAAATATAAAATCCTCTGTTTGGTTTTTAAAGCCGTTTACAATCTGGCCTCATTATTCCTTTCTAGTCTTATACCTTGCTCCTGGACTCTACCATCCAGTGATACTGGCCTCCTTGCAGTATCCAGTTGTTGTATTTCGTTTTGTTTGACAAAATTTGATTGCAAAAATAAATATAGCAATGATAGCTTACATTTATATAATACTTTATCATTTCTGATATGGTTTTCCCACAAAAATCTTGTGATGAAAGTAATGCAAGTATATTCATTTTACATATTGAGAAAGTGGACCTGTGATTTTATCAGTATAAGGAACTCTCCCTACCAATTCAAATCCTTCTACTTTCTCTTCAATTTATAGTCTTAGGGGGTTATCTAGATCAGTGCTTCTTAAACTGTGGGTCATGACCCCATGTGGAGTAGCATAACTGAATGTGAGGGTTGAGAAAAATTTGGCAATAATAAAAGGTTTCTGAACTGCAACAACCAAAACCTAATTCAAAGTCAAATGCATAATGAATCTGAGGCATGTCTGGCTGCACTTGCTTATGTTACATCTCACAACTTCACTGCAGCCTTGGTTCTGAACACAAAACATACACACTTTGCACTGCACATGCCATCAAGCCATGTAACACCAACGAACACTGCCAGAAAGAAACACGTTGGCTCAGATTTGAGACTATCGCATGTTATGAATTGCATTGTTTTTACTGTACATACAAAATCATTAAATGAATTTTGGCTTGGGATTAGCACAGAATTTCCATCAATTTCTGAAATGGCCCTAAACGTACTTCTGCCATTTTTTTACCACATATTTATGCAAAGCGGTGTTCTCAATATTGACGATTATAAAATCAAAATATCAATCAACTCTGTGAAAAACATTGAAGATGTTCTGTGTCCTGCAGTATCAAATATTCCACCAAAATTTAATTCTTTATGTAAAAATAAACAAGCACATCCATCTCATTAGTATACAAATTTGCTTTCGTCTTTAATAAATAGTAAAATTATATGTATACCAAAGAATTGTTTTAAAATAAGTTTCTTTATGATTAGTTATCAGTAAATTTTTTATTTGTGTACCTATTTTATATACTTGTATACCTGGAGTCACATAAAAATTTCTTGGGCGAAAAGAGGTCTCAAATGGAAAAAATTTAAGAAGCCCTGGTCTAGATCATGGGTATCAAACTCAGATAGAAAATGGGCCCTGCAAGCTATACATTCACTTAGAAAACTGTATGTTAACATTATCTATGTTCTATGATATTTTATTTTGTTTAATATTTCCCAATTATATTTTAATCTGGTTTGGGAGTACTAAAACCCAGTGGACACCTTTGATCCAGAGCACAGAGTCACATATCTAGTGGTATGAATATGAGACTTGAATCCTAGTTTTCCTAGTTTTAAGGCCAGTTTTTTTTTTTTTATATACATGCAACACTGCCTCTCAGGTTATCTAACTTTGATTATTTTGTTCTTTCCAGCATACCATATTGCCTCATAGCATTCAATATATTTTCTACATGTGTATATACATGAATATATGTGTATATGAATGCATGTACATACAGATATTATTATTACCTGTTCTAATTCACTCATTTTTAGGTATTAGCAAACTGAAGCCCAGAGAGGTGAACTGATTTCTCTAAGATCTACGCTGGTAATAGAACAAGGTCTATTGAATTTCATTTTACTGTGGTTCCCTATACCATACTTATAACATTCTTGAATAACTTCGTACATTTTTTTTCAAATTTACTTTTCTTCCATTTCTCTCTCTCTCTCTCTCTCTCTCTCTCCCCCTCCCTCCCTCCCTCCCTCTCTCTCTCTCTCTCTCTTTTATTTTTAGTGGGAGATTCGATCTGATAGATAAAGGCAAGGGTATTTTTTTTGGAAAGGTGGATGAGAAACAGAGTTCTTTAATAGGTCCCCCAATGACCTATAAGCTTTTCTGGCCTCTTATTTGACATGCAAGGCTGGACTTAATTCCCCTTGGACATATATTTTCTAATCATATTTTAAAGTGGCAAATAATGAAAACAGAATTATTTATTTCATTTTAATTTATATGAATGTATATGTATATATGTATGTATACACATACACACAAGGATTTATATCTCTTTTAAAGAAGGACGTAGAGAATGGGGATTTGACCTATAATCACCTATAGATGTGCGCTTAAAACCATTGGGATGTCTGACAGCTTGACTTTTTACATTTTTGTCTTTGTTTTACTCTAGTCCCTGTTGTAATCTGGAATGCAGCATGAACTTCCGGGAAGAACAAAAGTGTTACTTTAAAAGTGCCTGAATAGGAATAGAGTCATCAGTCAGTGACTAAGGAAAGCTGAATTCACCGTAGCAAGTTGTTGAAAGTTTCCAATGTCCTGTCCTACAGTGAAACAAGCATTTGGCTTTGGGGATTGTGGGAGAGGTGAAAGGAAAGGTGAATTCTAATAATGAATCCCGGCAGGAACTGAAGGAGGCTTTGTTTGTTTCTCTTACTTGTTTTGTAATGAGATCATTTGTTTCAATGAATAAGTAAGCTGGAGTGACATGAAGAATTGCACGTTGCTATTGATATGAAAAAATACCAACATTCTTTTCATTTATCATGAATTCCAGAGTGAGAAGACTTGACCAGAAATGTCACATTCTTTTCTACATGTAATGTTAGTTTTTTTAGAGGACATAAAATCCTAGCTTTTCAGAAATCCCGTTACTGCTGTATAGTTATAATCATAAAAGTGGTTTGCACAAAGAATAGATTTCCTAAACCTATTTAATTCAATAATCATTTATTGAGCATCTACTCTGTACTAGAAGGATATAAGGATGTAGGAGGAATAATATATACAAAAATAAATATAATCTAAGCTGAATCAAGAAGAAGAAAACAGTAACCACATGAGAAATTAGAAGAGGCTTCCTGGAGAAGGGACCGTCTGAACTAGATCTCAGAAGAAGCTAAGGATTCTAAGCAGAGATGAGGAGGAAGTGCAGTCTAGGCATGAGAGACAGCTGGTGCAAGGGCACGGAGTCAAGAGCTAGAATTTCAAGTTTGGGGACAGCTAGTGGGCCAGTTTGTCTGGAACATAGAGTAGTACGTAAATAGAAGAAATACTAAATTTGGAAAGATCAGTTAGTTAGAAACATATACTAAAGGCTGAGGAGTTTGTAGGTTATCCTAGAGACACTGGGAACTATTGAGCAGAGGAATGGCATGGTCAGACCTGTGTTTTAAGAATATTATTTTGACAGTTGCATGAAATACAGATTGAAGAGGAAGTATACTAAAGAGGCTATCTAGATGGCATAATAAATAGAGTGCCAGACCTGGAGTCAGGAAGACTCATCTTCCTGAATTCAACTCAGGCCTCAGGCACTTCCTAGCTGTGTGACCCTGGGCAAGTCACTTCACCCTGTTTGCCTCAATTTCCTTATCTTTAAAATGAGCTGGAGAAAGGGCAAACCACTCCAGTATCTTTGCCACGAAAACCCCAAATAGGGTCACGGAGAATTGGAGACGACTGAAATGACTGAACAACAACAACAACATGCTAGAAAAGAGACTGAAGACCAATTAGGAGGCTATTGCAATAGCCAGAGAGAGATAATGAAGGTGTACATTAGGGAATGGCTGCATGCGTGTAAAGGAAAGGAATGAGAGGAATGATGCAGAGGCAGATTGGATAAGACTTGGCAGCTGACTGAATATGGGAGGGGAAGGAGTGAAGAGATCCCAGGTGACTGGAAGGACAGTGATTCCCCCAACAGAATTTCAGAATTTGAAGGGAAATAAGATGAGTTTTCTACCAATACTGCAGATTCAGGAGATTTTACCTTCAGATAGTTGGTGATAGGCATCTGAATTTTAGGAGAGATATTACAGTTTGACATATAAATTTGGAATATATAAATATATTTAAAGTATATAATACATATGTATATTGTAGATATAAATTTGAGTATCTAAATCTGTACAAAAATGATAATTTGACCTATTGGAGTTAATGATAGGGAGAGAAATAGAGGCAGAAACATACAGAGACACACAGGTAAGAGAATTAAGAGAAAATTGGAGAAAGAAATGGCAAACCATTCTAGTATCTTTGCCAAATGAGGTCATGAAGAGTCAGACATGAGTAAAATGACTGAACAACAGTCCCATAGGAGCCAAGGGAGGAAAGAGATCTAAGACAAAGACCAAATGAGACTGACAAAAGACTGTAAGATTTTCCATTTCAGAGATCATTGATATCTTTGGAGACAGTTTTAGTTGAGTGCTTGTATCAGAAGCCACGTTGTAAGAAATTGGGAAGTGGGAGGTGAGGAGATGAAAGTAATAAGCACAGAAAGTTTTTCTTGGAGTTTGACTGTGAAAAGATATAAGCTAATGGTTTAAAGGGGTTGCAGGATCAAGTGAAGATTTTTTAAGAATTAGCAGGGAGCCTTTAGGCCTGTTTATAGGCAGCAGGGAAGGAGCCAGTGAATAAAGAGAGATTGTAGATGTTGTAGATGATAAAGGCATACAGGAAGGGATGGGATCAAGAGTGCATCTAGAGGAATTGGCACTGGCAAAGAGTTGCTTCTCCAGTCACTAGATAAATAAGGAAAGAATGAAGTACAATTTAGTGGGGATTTGAGGTAAAGAGTAGGGGTTAAGAAGGAGCTTATGATGGATAACCTCTGTTTTCTCAGTAAGGCAGTTTCTTGGATCAGAAGGGAGGAAGATACCTGAAAGAGCCCCAGGAACAGGGCCAGTGAGTGATGTGTTGGAGCCTTACTTCAGAGAAGAGGAGAATTCACCCCACCCTAGAGGACAAAACACTACAACAGGCAATTGCCCATATAACACTTAGAAGTTATTTTGTTTTGTTTTGTTTTTCTCCTAGGATATTACATTAAGCTTTGGCAGAAAGACATCTATGTAATTTAGTCATAAAAAGAGTTTGGGTCTTGAATATAGGTAATTGCTTCAGCCTGGACATTAATGCACCCAAAGATTGAATTAGCTTTTCGGACCATCACAGCAAATACTGATACTGAGCTTGCAGTCTTGCTCCTGAGACCTCCAGATCTTTTTCGGGTGAATTACTGTCTAGTAATCCCTTCTCTAGCTTTTATTGATGAAGCAAAACATACACTATTTCTTTCACTCCTTCTTACTGTGGGAGCAGAAAAATACCATGTTGAATTTGTCATTTTTTAAAATAAGCTTTTCAAACAGCTGAGCTCATATATTTTCACGTTGGTTTTGTCACTTCTATTCCTTTTGTAATTCCCTTATTCAAAGAGCTCCAATAGGTTAGGGTGGCTTTGCTTCTTACAGTGAGGGTCTTTTTGTGTGTTCTTTTGTTAATGTTACTAGATCTTTATGGAATTTTTCAAAAGTTTTGGTAATCTGTTTTACTGAGGATTGAAATTATAATTACATAGTGGTA
This sequence comes from Trichosurus vulpecula, assembly GCF_011100635.1. Classification (NCBI taxonomy): domain Eukaryota; kingdom Metazoa; phylum Chordata; class Mammalia; order Diprotodontia; family Phalangeridae; genus Trichosurus; species Trichosurus vulpecula. The sequence goes on along the minus strand of NC_050578.1, from coordinate 227,269,493 downwards.
TCTGTCAGATTCTCTGTTTTATTTTCCATTTTCTTTCCTAAGTTTAAAGAGGAAAAGCCCAGATGTGTTTTGGTAAGAAAAAGTTCAATCTTGTCATGCATGGAATGTGACATTTTAGTTCATGGCTAGTTTCACTTATACTCTGTTTCTTGAAATTTGACACTTTTAATTTTGTAGTGACTCAATCAACTTTTATGGCATACAAATTCAAATTTGAATTGAGATGAAAATTTTTATTTGTTTCTTCTTTGAAGAATGGTAGGTTTTGCCTTTTTTAACAGTAAAAGCAAAACATCTGTGACAGTGTAAAATGATTTTTGTGTTTTGTTTATTTGTATTTAAAATCTGACCACAGTTATTTGCCCTACTGCCTGAGAAGAAACTGTAAGAGAAAGCTGAAGGATTGTTGGCATAACATCTGACTTGAGTGTTTAAACATGTATGGGTAAAAAAGTAATGCATTTTATAGTACAAGAAAGAAACAACCTCATTATTTTAGTTTAGTGGCCTGTATGATGAGCATAGCCTGCATCAAATGTTCTAATTTTCTGTTTACTTCACATTCTTTCAATACTCCTAAACAAAAGTGATGATTATAAAATGTGTGTTGTCAGGAAGGGGCTATCTTACACCTGAATTAAATACCCAGAAGTAACATTGTATTATGTTCTGGGCATACATTCTTCCAACTCTCACTTGCATGGATGAGTTTGGTTACTAGCAAGTGACTGACTGCTCCCATCAGGGTTCTAGGGTTAACCCTGGGAAATTGGGTTTCTAATACTAGCATTCATGAGCTTCCATCTGGTGTGCTCTTTACTACTGATTAATTAGTTCCTATCAATTAGCTTTTACACTAAGAAGGTATAGCAAGGTCAGAAGTTATAAAAATCACCCCCACCAACCAGAGGAGCATTCTCTCCATTTGGTCACTGGAGGGTGTGGGCTCCAACCCAAAGGCCAAAGGGACTGAGGCCTGCATGTAAGCGAACACATGTGGCCAAAGGGAGCGCCTTGAGATGTTTGGCGCAGGGAGTCTTTTTCTCCTTAAAATTCCTGCCAAGTCCACTTCTGGAGGTGGCAGTGCCAAAGGATTGCTTGTGTGCTTAGCTGGCCTAGCTCCTTGCTGTACTCTATTTCCTGGCTGTCAGATCATTCCATTCCTCAGCCAGGTTAAGCTGGTTGTTTCTCATTGCAGGCTCCTCTCCTCTCTACCTCATGGGCTCTGGTTTCTGAAAACGTCTCTGGAGACTTTTTCAATTTTTCAAATCTCACAAAATCATAACCTGGTCAATTTGGTTTTGGATACTCCTTCACTTAACAATCAGGAAAGAAGAAACCCAGCAGACAAAGGTATCATGTATGTGGAGACACCTGGTGGCTAGATGGGGAGATGAGGCAGCCCAGCAGCAAACTGATTGGGCAGCTGAAAGCAAGAGATCTTTGGCTAGAACTTTTTGTATGAACACTCATCTGTGGCTCAGCCAATTAAAAGATTTTGCATCACTACATGGTATGCTCACAGGATACTTGCTCCTTCTCTGAAAAGGGAAAAGGGTTATTACACATGCCTGGAAGCAGGCTCACCAAAGTTCCATGTGTTGGATTATAAGCAGGCAGAGAATATTGCATATCCTTTGTATACCTCATCAGGAAGGGTAAATCTCTGCATGCTCTAAGGACTAAGCCCTCATTGACTAGTCTTGCATTATACAGAGTTTAACAGTAAATTTTTGTACTTATAAATATATATTTGTATGTATGTGTTATATATAAATTCATATTTATACACTTGATATACTCAACATTTTTACTAAATTAAAATGAAAGCTCTACTTTATTTTTTATATTAATGTATATAAATATTAAATGCAAAAACATTTTTTAGAGTTTTTGTTAAGATTATATCAAATATATAATTGATATATATTGAATATATACATATATATATGCATCTAGGCAAACATTAGTTTGTATGTATTTTCAATTTATACTACATTAATGGCCCAATTAGAATATACATGATTACCTTCCTGATTTCCCAGCTGCTAGTACCTTTTCCTACCTAAAAGTACTTCATATTTGTTTTAAATAAATTTTGTAGATATACACCATGTGTATAATCTTCCTAAATAGAATGTGATCTTCTTGAATGGAGGACTCCACTGATAATGATTGCAGCCCACAAATGCACCCTCCTCCCAAGTGACCAATGTCATGTCCTCTCATAAGTCCTCCACAGAAGGTCCACCGAGTGGTGTGTGGGGACCTTCAACATTTCTTGACCTTTCCTAGGTACTCTAGGAACATGTGAGCTGACCACAAGTTATCTTTTACTGTCACCATATGGCAGGCCCCTCTTTCTCTCTGGTCATACATCCCTCTTATGATATCCCTTACATCACTTCTCTGAGCAGTTCTTAGAAACATGTTGCCAACTGACCATGAAAAGTGTTAGCCTTGGGGTGACCTGGAATTTTAATTTTTCAACAAGTGTGGCATCCTATGATTGGCAGCCATATAACATCACCAAAAGAATGCTGTTATTAAAAGGATGGGCCCTAAAGGGCTATAAAACTGTGGATACCTTTGACCCTGCAATACTACTACTAGGTCAGTATCCCAAGGAGATCAAAGAAAAAGGAAAGGGACCTCTGTGTACAAAAATATTTATAGCAGCTCTTTTTGTGGTGGGAAAGAATTGGAAAATGAAGCGATGCCCATTAATTGGGGAATGACTGAGCAAGTTGTGGTATATGATTGTGAGGGAATACTATTGTGCTGTAAGAAATGACGAGTAGGATGGTTTAAAAAAAAACCTGGGAGGACTTACATGAATTGATGCAAAGTGAAGTGAGCAGAACCAAGAGAACATTGTACATAGCAGCAGCAACAGTGTAATAATGATCAATTGTGAAAGACTTACCACTCTGATCAGTACCATGATCCAAGACAGTTCCAAAGGACCCATGATGAAAACAGCTGTCTAGACCTCCTGAGAGAGAACTAAGGAACTCTGAGTGCAGATTGAAGCATACTCTTTTTTTCATTTACTTTCTTTTCTTTCTTTTTATTATTGTTGTTGTTTTCAACATGGCTAATATGGAAATATGTTTTCCATTACTTCACGTGTATAGCTGATATATTGCTTGCCTTCTCAGTGGGTGGGAGATAGGAGGGAGAGGGAGAATTTGAGACTCAAAATTTTTTTAAAATGTTAAAGTAAAAGTAAAAAAAATTAAAACTAGATTAGATGGGCATTTGTCTGCAGGGAGAAGAGTGGGGGTGAGGGAGTTTGGATCATTAAAAGCACTTTGTTTTTTCCCCAAAGGCAGTCCATCCCCTTCTCCTCCTGTTTCAATTTTAAATCTAGCTCATTGTCCATTTGCACTTTTTGTCCAAAATACCTGTCCAAAGGATCCAGCACCATGGATTGTCTGAGGGATGCAAAATATAGTGAAAAGTGTGTGGTGTAGTTTTTCCTTTGTTCTCTAAATGGACCATGAGATCCAGAAGATGATGTCATGACTTGCAAATGAATTAGATTTAAGTGAGGGAGGGCTGTGCAAAGTCACCAGCCTCACTTTGCCCACAAGAGCTATTTGGTTCCAGTGGCCAGATACAGATCAGGACAACTGGAGAATGACCCAGCTCATTTGTAAAATGAGAATATTGGACTTGGTGACCTTTAAGGTCAATTCCATCTCTTAGTTCATGAATTGCATATCATAGGCTGAATAATAGATGTCCTTTATCTCCTTGAGTTTTACCAGTTAGATAATATGATCATACTCGTCCTAAAGATAATGGACACCATTAAGGAATGGCTATAATCAATGAGTGTTCTTGGGCTTGATGGGACCAGAGTAATGTTATATCTCAACAGGAGCCTTGCATTGAGTAGGCATATTTGTGGAATGTGTAAACTTTAAAACATCCTGTAAATATGAGTAGTTTGTTATGTATATTATTTGATCTTCCTAATAACCTAGTGAATAAAATTGTATCAGTAACCTTACCTCTTTCGTGCAGATAAGAAAGCTGAGCTACAGTGTTTTACATGGTTAGTAAATGGTAAAGATGATGCTTAGCCCAGCTAGTCTGGTCCAAGTCCAGGGTTCCTTCCCCTGTGTACAAGATGCTTGTTTTATGTTGCTAATTAAAGTTTGCTGTGACTCATTTATCTGTCTATAACAATTTTATCTGTAAGATTTGAACAAAGCTCAAAGTTGCAAGGTGTACTAATTAAAATTGCAATAAAAATGTCAAAATAAGCTTTTAATTGGGGACTGCAATCAGTATGATTGAGCATATGGAAGAGGATAAAAGGATTGAATTCTGAGTTCTTAATCTGATTAAATCAGGACAAATTACCCTTGCTTTAAAGTAAATTCATAATATTTATGCATTTTGCTAATAATTCAATAAATATATGCAGTGTCATGATAGTTTCTGAATAGTTGAAGAAAAATTTGTGAGATTTCCTCCTTGCAGTTTTAATCTTGGCATGTTTGTAAGTGACTAGGATGAATGAGGAGGGAAATGTTGTTTTATTTTTTCCTACATCTGGAAGAGTGAATTCACATCTGGTTCACGGATTTCCTCCATGGAGATAATCCAAATTCAGTGTCAAGACTAGAGCAAACATTTATGGGTGTTCAGAATTTTGTGTGGAATTCGAAATATTTTGTTTAGAAGCAATGGGCAAAACAATTGACTCAGATGTTTGTGTTCATGTGTTCTAATTTTAGATATATTTCTCCATATTTAAAAGTAAAAAGTTATGTACTTCATATCATACCAAGGGAATTATAAACACTTGCTGAACAAATCCTTTTAGGTGCTCCTACCCCCAAAAATATCCCATGAAAGAAGCTATAAATTTACTTTGTTTCTTTTCACTCTTCAAGTCTTTATCATTGTAGAAGTTCCCAAACTGTTCTTTTAAAAATGTACATCAAAGTATGCTTCTAGCACATAGTTTTTGGCAAGATGAATTGTCTCGATATAATTATTAACTCTCTTCATAAACTACATTAATCATTTTAAAATTTATTGTAATCTAAACCCATGTAAAATGATATTCACAAGTTTTGCATTTTAGAATGTGTCATTCGTTATTCTGCATCTTTCCCATCACTGTAATGGCTAACAAATGTATTTGTGTCTGAAAAGGGTCCCTTGAGCAACTAAAGTAAAAACATGTGTGTGCCCAATCCCAGGAGTGTGCAAACTAAAAATAGCATTATTAAACTTTTTCTGAATTACTGGTTTTATAGAGTTAGGTTGCCAAACCAAATTACTGGTCATGTGAAGTAAGCCTGCCATGGTGAGGTAAATGGGTGTGGGTTAAAAATGTCTTACTTTAGAAAAAATGCCAAAATTTTTAAACATTGTTACATTTTGGCTTGATTCTTACCATTTTACCATTATGTTCTTGTTGTCATTTCACATTTTGTTTTATGTATAAGAGCACACTTGGATATTTTCTGTGACCTCTAACTTTCTTGGTGTGGGCACTCCTTCACTTGCTTCATACCTTTTCATCGTTCACAACTCTTGTCTGTTTTCTCCCAAGTTCCCTACATTGGATTCACTTATTATATACTAGGGAACCTCTGTAGTTCTTTTTTTTTTTTTTTTTTTTGCCTTTTGGCAGGGCAGTTGGGGTTAAGTGACTTGCCCAAGGTCACACAGCTAGTACATGTGTCAAGTGTCTGAGGCCGGATTTGAACTCAGGTCCTCCTGACTCCAGGGCCGGTGCTCTATTGACTGTGCCACCTAGCTGCCCCTGTAGTTCTTTTAATATCTTTATCTTACTAATATAAAATTTGGATTTTTCACCTTCTGTTTCATTCTTGTCATAGCCCTCACCCACCTCCTTAAGTCATCATACATGTTCTGGTTGTTTGTAATGTTGGTAATCTTTGATAACGTGCTATAGCTCCTGTACCAAACGTTGAACTTTTCACTGCTGTTTGAACTGCTTGTAGTTTAAATTCCTATGATTTTTTCCCATAATATGCAGTCACTTAGAATGACCTTTGGCCCTGTGCAAAACCATATGATCAAGTTAATTCATATTATCTAGAACTGGAAAACACATTGAAGGTCATCTAGTCCACCCCTGAAAAAGACTGAGAGAGGGCACATGGTTTCTCCAAGGTTGCCCAGCACTAAGGAGCTGATCCAGGTTTAAGCCCAGGTGCTCTTTCCACTCTGCCGTGTGGTCTTATATCATACCCTGCTAGCTCACATGGGTTGCCACAACTTGACATTTGAAGCATAAATTTAGCTTTAAACTTTTTGTGGAGTTTTCTACAGTTGAAGAAAGAAGCATTTTACATGTATGTTATGTATAAGAGTTCTGTCAGCTATTATTTGCATTTCAGCCAATTTTTCAACATTCTTCTACCATTTAGGTCGTTTGACAGTCCTCATAAAAATGCCCCCCTTTAAGGTGGGTGACTGTGTTATTGTGTCTAATAACAATCAGATAAGCATTTCTTAACTAATGAATACCTTATAATGAAATAAACATTTCTTTACTCTTAGAAATTGTTATCCTGTTACTTTCATTATGATATTTTAAAGTTGCAAATGGCTTTGGAAAGCATTTCTGTGGCACGACAAATGAGTTCATTTCAATGTAGGGAACTGACTTGGGACAGGTGCGGAATGTTTAATTAGACCCAGGTGGTATCTAAGCTAGCAAATGGACTGAATTTGGTTAATTCAGGTGGTAAAGACTGTCAGCTTTCAAAATGGAGAAGAGGAATTAAGTAGGGGAAGTGAGAGCATGTAGGGAAAGACATATACTAAAGAGGCATTGTGACCAGCAATAAGGCTACAATGGTGATGATAACCAATTAGCCCCAGAAGCTGTGCTGCCCACTCACAGCTAAATCACAGCTATGTTCTATAATGTTCTAAAATAGCTCAGTCCTAGACTCTATAAGGTCTATTTCATTTTCATTCTTCAACTACAGTTCTTTTTGAAAACCCCAACTGCTGTCTCAGGTAGCTAGTGTGAGAAATTCTTTGATAGAGTATCCTTTCTTACTACCCTTTTTTCTTTGCCTTTGGAGGATCTTGCCATACTGTGTATGCTCTCTGCTTTTCCTTTGTCTTTCATTACTTGTTAATTCTCTCTCTCTCTCTCTCTCTCCTTCTCTCTCTCTGCCCTTTCCTTTTCTCTTCCAACTCTTGATGTTGGTTAAACTACTCTAATTCCCTCTTTTCATGTCATTTGACAGCTTAAAACAACCACAACACACTAATCAAGGCAGATTGGTTTAATAGTGCTACTTGTATCAAGACAACTAGGAACTATATATATATATATATATATATATATATATATATATATATATATATATATATATATATATGTATATTTATATATATACATATAATACTTAAGTTCTGACATTAATGTTGGATATACAGATATATAGCAGCTCTCCATATAAGCAGCTCTACTGTTGGCTGTCAGTGTCCTCAATAGAGTTATCAACCTTTATAGACTTGAGAAAAGTTGTAACATCAAACAGATAACATCAAACAGATGTAAGCTTTTATTATCTGTGTTGGAACTAAGTAGAATCAATCAGCCTACCTATTCTAGGCTTATCTCCTTATATTCCCCAGATGAACCTTCCAGCCAGAATGGAATGAGTTCATACTGTCTTATTCATACATGTCATGCTTTCCTGTTTTCTTACCGTTCAGTGTTCTTGACATTTTCCTACTTTACCCTTCCTCTCTATTTGTCTAAATCCTATCCATCATTTAGAGACTAGCTCAAATCTTATCTCTAATATAAAACCTTGTCTCACCATTCTAGCCTCTGATGATCTCTTCTTTCTGGGTTAGGGGGACTTATATTAGAGACAATAAAGCCTCACCCCCACCCCCTCCGCCCCACAAAGGCCTTATAGTTCTTGTTACCTCCTCTGTGCTTTGTGCTTCAAAAATTTAGATGGTTGTTATGATGCACTCTGCTAGAATAGCAAGCAGATGTGGAAGCAGTTGTCCGCTACAGTTCTATGCTGATGTCTCTTCATCTTGTGCATGAGACTGCTTTATAGGTAAGTATGTAATGACTGTGGCCTTTTGAATGGATTCTACCTTACACTGAATTTGACTCCACAGTGAATAGTTCTTAGAAGCGTATCCTACATGAAAAATTCCTAGAAATCACTGAATGTGACCCTTTGAGAACACCACTTTTAAAATGAGGAAGGTAGATTAGATGCCTATTTAGGTCTTTTCCAATTCCAAATCTATGATCCTGGTCCAAATGCTGTTACAGATGAGAAAATTGAAATCCAGAGAGGGGAAGTGAGTTGTCCAGGAACCCACAACAACCACACATCATTATTTGAATTGTAGGGGATATGTGTTTGTGTGGTGTTTCATTTGAGTTTTTTCTTTGTTATTGTTTTTTCTTATCCTTTTTCTTATCTATTTATTTTATTTCCTTAAAGGAAGGAAAGGGGTTTGTTAAGACGTATCATTTGGCTTCCTTTTTCACAGGAAGAAGTGTCTATCTATCAGTGTACCTTCAAGTTGATATAGCCAGAACTAAGTCAGGATGTTAGCTGCCTGTCTATTAATACAGGATAAAGGCATTTCTACCAGTCAAAGTCACATAGTACAAACAGTTGTTTCTGGATCACTAAAAAGACTAAACTAAGCACCAGAAGTAACTGTTTTTAAAATTCCCAAATGTCTGAGTCATATCCTGTGACATATACATTTATGTTGACTTGTAGTAGAGTTACCTCCTGTGAATATGTGAAAATTGTATAACTTTTATGAGATTATGAGTACAACCTTAGAGATAACTTTAAGTGGTCCACTGGATATTAAAATCAAGTGAGGCCTAAACCAGGAAGACCTGTGCTCATTTAAAGTATTCTCTACTGTTACAGAGGATGATCTATCCAAAGTCCAAATAAAAGAGGTATTGAGTATTCGTAGTGACATTACTCAAGTGTTCATATTCGTAAATGACATCTTGCTCATTTTATTTAGCTACAGAATGTCACAAAGCTATCCTCAGTCATAGCTATGATAATTTTAGCATAATAGGCTTAACTACCTACAGCGAAACAACAACAACCACAAAAAACTAAGCGGATAAAGAACATAGATTGACTTGTATATTGCAGTTTAATGGGCAGCTCATAAGTCAAGAAGCATACTTATCTTAGATAAGAGTTCAGACATTCTTAGCGAAGCATTCATTCTGGAGCTTGCAGTTAAGCTGAGGTAGAAACAAGAAGGGTGGTATAAAGGGAACGAATGGGAGAGACATTTTAGAGGCCAAATTTATTTTACAGTTTGATTCAATATAAGGGATAAGGTAGAGGGAAGAGTCAAAAATAACACTGAGATTTTTAACTTCAGTTACTGGAAGGTGGTGTTGTCTTTGACAGAAACAAGAAAGTTGTGAAGAGGGATGAGTGTTGGGGAAATAGAATTAATTCTGCTTTGGTCCTCTGAATTTCAGATGACAGTGGGACTGTAGGCAGAGATGCTCAGCAGGTAGCAGGTGTTTGCAAAAGCAGCAGGTAGTTTGGGAAAGAGATTAAGACTAGGTATATATATTTGGGAGTCATCTGCATAGAAATTATAATTGAACTCATGAGAGCTGATAAGATCATCAAGGAAAAGAGCAGAGATGAGAGGAAAGGAGAGGTATCAGGCAAATTTAGTGTGGAGTTCCATATCCAATGACATTAGGATCTGTTAGAGTGGTATATTGATACAGCCAAAAACAGCGTAGAAGAATATAGCAATTCAGTCAGGCATAGAGTTGTACGTGGCCTTCCTTGTCTGCTTTGTCCCATGCAGCAGTATGGTATGGGTAACGGCCTATCCAGATGAGCAGTGGGATATGCCTTCTGGTCAAAAGCACAGTTAGTGGGGGCCTGAGTTTACATAAAGTTTTCAGATAAGGCAGTGGGTTGGTGGGATGAGAGAACCTGAGGTAGTATCAAAAGGAAGTTTCTAAAAATGAACCAGAAAGACTTACTCAGGATGAAGAAGGAAGACTTATAACTATTGTCTGTTAGCACGCTTGCTGGAGATTTCCAGCCACCATTTCTAAATAGAACTGGGTACAGTACAAGTCTTAAGTGTATCAGAGTTATATAACAGGAGACAGCTCATTTTACAGAGGAGGAAACTGAGGCAAACAGGATGAAGTGATTTGCTCAGGGTCACACAGCTAGTTAGTGTCTGAGGCCGGATTTGAACTCGTGAAGATGAGTCTTCCTGATTCCAAGCCCAGTGCTCTCATTCACTCTGCCACCTAGCTGCCCCAGATTGACTTCATAGAGAGGTTCTATCTCCTGCCTCTGTCTGCCTTTTCCTAAGCTATTCCCTGTGTAGAAAATGCTCGGTCTCCTCCCATCTGCCTCTCGGAATCCATAGCTACTCAAAGCTCTGCTCAAATACTCCCTCCTAGAGGAGGAGACCCTCAGGTTTTAAAACTTCCCCCCAAATACTTTGCTTATATTTTATATTGACATATATGTACATATTGTTTTTCTTTAGTAGAATGTAAGCTTTTTGAGAGAAGAGACTGTTTTTGGTTTTGTTCCTGGAGAGATAAACAGCATCACAAGGTGATAGAGAAGGCTTCAGAGACAGATCAAGGCCTGCCTCCAATGCATATTGGCCCTGTGACTTGGGCAATGCCTTGTACATATCAGAAACTTAATAAATACTTGTTGAATAAAACTGATTGTCCTCTAGCTTGCATTTGATGTTTATTACACTCAGTGCTGAATACAACACCCTAGAAGTCATCCCACTGTCAGGTAGTTTGAGATTATCACTTGGTGGGAATGCCATTCTGCACATTGGCCTTTTGTGGTAGCCATGCTGTTGACTGGTGCTGAGCTGACAGTTAAGTAATAAACAACAACAAATGATACATTGAAAGCCTAGTTTTTACTGAACACTGTTAGACAATGGGAAGAAACAAGTTTAGCTAAAATATGGTTCTTGCCCTGCCCCTTCCCCCACCCCCATCCCCACCTTGAAGGTAGCAGTAACACTAGCTATAAGAGAAAGTATGAAAGAAATTCATTAAGACTTTGCAAAATAAAGTGCCATATGAGACCTAAGGGGGAAGATTATTATCAACTGGGTGTTTCAGAGAAGGCTTTTTAGAGATGGTATGGTATGATTTGAGTTGGGCTTAGATGGGTAGGAATCCAAGAGATGAAAGAGATAGAGAAATCACTCTAGGACCTAAGAGGCAGTATGAGCAGGAGAGGCAGTATCGTATATTAGAAAGAACACTGGATCTGAAATCCTTAAGGTGCGAAGTTTGTGTTTTTGGTAGCCTCTCCTTTTTCTAGAATTTTCTATGCCCAACTTTGTGTGCTAGAAACTTCCCTGCCTAAGGCTAATTCAGTAATTGATTATATCAGAGATCACAAACCAACCAGATGTACCTAAGAGAAACCCAGCCCCTCCTATAAAACCTTTGGTCCCCTGATTGCTAAGCTGCCTAGTTGTGTGGACAGTTTGTCTTTTCAGTGAAAAGCTCTGAACTAAAGCTAGAATATCTTATCATATATATTATTATGCTGAGAGATCTTTTATTTATCTAATCATTTTCCAGGCTTGACATTTCCATAGTGTCCCTTATGTCAGTCTATTCCTTTTACCCCACTCACATGGGCACCACCCTAGTTTAGGTTATTATCTCTTCTCATTTATACTATTTCAGTAGCTTCCTAATTTCTAAGAAATTTCTAGATTGTTTCTAATCTTCCTTTATAGTTCATCCGAAAGCTGCCAAAATAATATTTTCTTTTTTTTTTAATTTGGGATATTGACTTGTGTAGCAATCTAAAATACCCAAAACACAACTTCAATATTTTAATTTATTAGGCAAATAACATTTCAAAATTGTGATGAATTCAATTATATAATGCATGATGTAAATAGTAATAAAGGCCTACATTATGTGTACTGCTTTTCTCAACACAGCTCTCTTGCAGGCCAACTCTGCATAAACACGGTATTAAGTGCAAAATAGCTCTGTGGTACCTTCAACTGTTTGGAAAAATTAGAGGGCTGACATACAATAAACCTCTTACAGGTAGGCACCTAAATGTTCTGATGATAATTTTCTTATACCAGTTGTTTCTGCATATGTTTTCATCAGATAATCTAATGTGGATGATATATGTGATTTGCCAGGGCAGGAAAAACCCAGCACAATTTCAGAATGAGTACAGTTAAACATATCATTCTCTTAGGAAGTGCTATCAGCATAGTCTTTGCAACTAGTCCAAAGCATATACTTAAGGAATTTTTAAAAACTGTGATGTTGATATGTTTAATTCTCGTGCCATACAGTTTTCTAGTGAAGACAGCATTGTGCTTTATACAATAATAGAAACCTCAAAATAATCACCAGAAAGCTACTAATACTAAGACTTAAAGGAGAATAAAGTAGAATGGTCCACAGAGATAAGGTGAAATCTACCATGTTGGAATTAGAACTGGAAAAAGCGGCCTGGTCTGGAAAACAAGCCAAAATCACCATCAGAAGAAGGAAATACACTATGGTCCAAAGATGTATGCTTAATGTTTTGTCTTAACCCTGTGTTGGTAAGCAAAATGGGCTCCTTAGCACTTAGTTCAACCAAGTACCCTTGAATAGTTTGGCTTTTGTTCCCTTTGAGTAATTTAGTGTATTTCATTGAGCCTTACTAGGTGCTAAGCCCCAGGCCCAAACCCCTATTAGGTGTAAAACCTTAGTGGGTGTGGATTGGCAACTAAGGTGGGGCCCAAGGTGGGGCTAACTCCAGGGAGGGCCTAGTTTACATGTCTGGGAGAGCAGAGGCTCTTAGACCACGTGGGTTTAAGTCCCCTCTTTGTGACGATTCTAGGTCATGTGGGTGAGTCACATGTGTGACTCAGCCCTGACGCTGGAAAAGATATAAAACCAGGGGTTGGCCTCCTCTTCCTTGGACCTCTCACCCACAGCCGTGGTGGCGTGTGTGACTCTGGGCCAGCCCTTGTTCTGAGCTCCCGGGCTGAACCTAGATGTTGGTAACTATGAATCTGTATTTGGTCTGTCTGTTGATGTTTGTAATTTGTTTGTAATTTGCTCTGAAGTTCAGTGTGCTGGTCTCTTCCCCTGAACTAAGTGAATGATATTTGTATGCTGAATTAAAGTAAGCTTGTTAACCCCTTCACCTTGCTTTCCTTAGTTAAGCAGATCAAAAGAACCTGTGCTGTTGGCAGCTTTCTGGGTTCTGGCTGTGAGTGGATCTTATACCCCCACAGAAGCTACTAGATGGATTGTTGAAACAAACTCTCAGCCTTTAGTGTGAAAATTGGTCTTCAGTTTAGTCCAGCCAGAAGAAATTGACTGTGCAATTTTCCGTCATCTTTATTGTACAGACTGTGTATGTTCTAGAGAGTTCCTTCAGTGCTAGACTGTTGTACTTCTTGTCCCACCAATTTGAGGGCTTACAGATTCCATAGTGTCATCAATAAGAACAGGCAATGCTTCTTCATCATAATTAGATGTGTTATTTGCTATCATTATACTGAAGTCTAGAAGAAGATTCCAGGTATCTTTAGTGATTGTTAATGATGTTCCAACAAAACTTGTCTAGGTCTACGAATTTAAATATCCTATTAAGTACTAAATTACAGGAGGCTGTGGCCAATTCTAGATCTAAAGTGAACTGGTAAAAATCATTAAATCACCCTGACTCTTTAAACTCTTGGACTATCTTGGGTATCTGGGCCTTTAGCATTTTTATGTTGTCACGTCCTCATTCTGTCATAAGCTCTATCCATGAACTCCTGCTTTGAGAATTCACACTGTGTTGCTGCTCTGAACTTCCAAGCAAGATTAGTATACCGATCCTCACTGGATGAAGTGCTGGGTCATCACAAAAATGCTGTACATCATCTATACGAATTTTATTTCCATCTTGAGCATCTTTAAACAGGAATTGGCCTCTTTGTATCTATTGTAACTCTTCTAACTTCCTTCGGTCTAGTGATCCTTTAACACTTTTTTTCCTTTTTAAAAATCTTTTAATTGTTTTAGACTCAAAGGCCAGAACACAAATACAGAATAGAGAAAAGAAACAAAAACATATAATAAACTTAAATATTGGAACTGAAATACAAAGTAGGAAAGAAAATGCATGTCATGTGCATAGCAGAACGTAAGAGAAGATTCAAAATATGTAAAAATAAATTTTCATTTCAAGAAACCCTGTATGATAAATACTACATATTGTGTTGAGAACGGTCCATCTTTTCTTTGCTTTTTCTTTTCTTTTGTTCTCTGCTGTGCACTTTTTAACTTTGTCCTTTTTTTCCCTTCCCTCCCCCGCCCCCCGAAGGCTACAATTAAGTTTGGATGTTTCTCTATAGCTGTATATGTATGTGTGTGTGTGTGTGTGTGTGTGTGTATGTACACACACACATACATATATACATACATATATAGACATATACTTTCCCAAACAAATTCTACTCCTGATTATTGTTTTTATGTTTGTGCATATCTCCTGTTTCCTATCCCTCCTGCCTCCATAACACTTTCTTGTATAAGTATAAAGCTCAGGATTTTGGGAGGGGGGAGTTTTCTGTTGCAGCATCTTCCAAGACAGACAACTCACTGTCTTTTTTCACTAGATTATGTGAAGATTATAAACTGACAGACTTTATTCTTCTGCAATGATTTCAACTTGTTCATGTTGGCATTCTCCAGGCCTCTCTCTCCTTTGCCTCCTCCCCACCACCTGTGCCCCTTAAGCCACATGGCATGAAATGGAGTCTTTTAAACAAAGATTCTTTTATATAAATTTTACTTTCACCCCTTGGACAGTATTGTATCTCTTTACATTTTTTTTAACCCTACTAGACCTCTCAAACTGATTGGTGATCTTTATCTTAACGGGAGTCTCTCTGGAAACCTCTCATGGTTTGACAATGTTATATTGAGATATGCTATCAAGGATTCTCTATAGGATATCAGGGTAGACAATGAAATGAGCTGTTTGCTATATTCTGCCTTCCACCACCTTTCTACTGAGAGAATAATACATAGTGGTTACAGCTTTGCCTTGTGTGCCATTCTTGGTCCTGCTGTCTAGTAGACCAAATCTAAACCTCTTTTGCCACTTTATCTGCCTTTCATAATGTGTCCCTGCAATAATTATTCAATTTTAATCATCATCCTTAATCCTTTAATAATCATTCTTATTTCTACCTCTGCTCTGGGCTTGTCAGGCCAGGGTTTTACCAATTCACATTATGTTACATTCATTCATACCTTTGGATCATTGCGTTACTTCTCAAAGCCAAAATGCTTCACTTACTCCTTGTCTACCATTCTCTCTTTTTCAGATTGTACATATCTTTCAAAGTCCCATGAAACCTTCTCTGGGACTCTCCCTTCTTTGGAAGTTTCCTGCCTCACCTCACTTAGCACTTAATTATCTTTTCATGTGTATCAAACGTCTGAGCGCAGGAAACTTTGCCTCCATGGCTCTCAAGTACACATGGCATATATTATAGTATTAGATACATCTATATGTTAATATACCTTAGAAATATTCTGGTCCGAACCCCTCCCACTATTTCACGATAAGGAAAAGAGGGCCCATGGAGGGTAGGTCACTTGGCCAGGGTTTCACAGGTAGCAATTCACAGAGTCTGTATTTTAACCTCAGTTGTCTGGTTCCAAATCCAGCGCGCTTTCTTTCTTTCTTTCTCCCGGCTCTACAGTGAATGGACAGCAGCTGCAGCCACAGCGTCCTAGCTGCTCTCACAGCACAGGCTGCTATGGAGAGGAGGTGAAGGCAGCTCCAAATAATCTTTTCTTAATTTTTTTCATATTACAATTTTGTCTTATCTTCCCCCTACCACCCCCCACAGCCACTGGAAGAAAAAAGAAAAAAGAAAGCCTTGTAACAAATACATATAGTTAAGCAAAATAAATCCCCCCATTCGCTATTTTAAGAAAATGTATTTTTCATTCTGCACTCTGAGTCCTTCATTTCTCTATCAGGAGGAGGTCAGCATTCTTCATCACTGATCTTCTGGAATCACTGCTAAAATAACCTTCCTGAAGCATATATCACTACCATATTGAAGAAAATTCAGAGGCTTTCTTTTGTTACCTCTTGAATAAAACACAGACTCCTCAGCCTGGCATTTAAAGTCCTTCATGCCTGGCCCAAGCCTACCTTTCTATGCTTTCCCCCCAAGTTTTCCCCCATGCCTGAAATACATTCTCTTCACCTCCACCTCTTAGACGCCTTAGATTTCTTCATGGCTCAATTTAGGTATCTTTCCAGATCCTCTTAGTTGTTACTGTTCTCACAATTTTCAAATTACCATGTACTTGGTCCTCTGTGTAAAATAATAGTCAATTCCTTTACGGCAAGATCTTTTTTAAAAATTTTCTCTCTATATGCCCGGATGATGCCATCTGCTTAATAAGTGTCGAATGAATGAATCTGTTGGTATTTAAATGTCATTTTATTCTATTCGTTCTATTCTGTTTTATTCATAATCATAAACTGTCAAGATTATAGGATCCTAATCTTATCCAGTGTGTTTTCTCTTCTACCCAGTTCTGCTATTTGTAAATTTTAAAGCATGCCATTTATGTCTTTATCTAAGTCATTGACTCATATCACTGAAGTATTTCAGTGGATTCTTCCTTCCAAGTCAATATCAAATCTCTAAGTGTAGTCACTTAGAGTCCAGCCAGTCAATCAGGCCTGAATCCACCTAATTGTGCTATGGTTTAGAAACATCCTTGCATCTTGTCCACACCAACAACATGACTTTTTTGGATACGACGTATAAATTTACCTGTCAGATCTATGGATACGTTTATGACCAAACAAGAGATAGAGAGTAATACAGGAAGCAAAATAGCTTGATTACATAAAATTAAAAGGGACAGCTAGGTGACACAGTGAATAGAGGGCTGGGCCTAGAGTCAGGAAGACCTGAGTTCAAATCCAACCTCAGATACTAGCAGCGTGATCCTGGGGAAGTCACCTAATCCTATTTGCCTTAGTTTCTGCATCTATCAAATGAACTGGAGAAGGAAATGTCAAGCCACTCAAGTATCTTTGCCAAGAAAATCCCAAATGGTGTCATAGAGAGTCAGACATGACTGAAATGAATTGACAGCAACAGCAACAACAGAAGTTAATAAGTTTTTACGCAACCAAAACCAATTCAGCCAAAATTAGAAGGAAAATGGAAAAGCGAGGGAAAAGATTTTACAGCAAGTTTCTCAAATAAAGACCTTGTTTCTCAAATATATAGGAAACGGAGCTATCCAGTAGGATAGAATACAAATTCTTTAGCCTGCTGCATAAGGCCTTTTACTCTCTGGTTCCTACCTTGTTTCATGCCATTCCCTTTTAGAAAGTCTGCATTCTGACCAAATTGAATTACCAGTTGTTCCTGGAACTTAACACTCCTCTTCTCTCTCCATGTATTTACAGAATGTTTCACTATATTCATTTGAAGTACCTTTCCTCCTCCTCCCTGCCTCTAAAAGTTCCTTGTCTTTCTTTACGGTTCAGCTCAGGAATTAATTTTTTGTAAATCTTTCCGTGATCCTCCCAGTTATTACTATTTTCTCCCTCCTCAATTTCTTTTGTACTATTTTTATTTGTATATATGTAGAATCTTTCCCCGCGCCCACCTTGTAGAATGGAAGCTGCTTGAGGGCAGAGACCGTTTAGTCTTTCTGTCTCCAACATCAAGCACATAGTAGATATTTAATAAATGTTGAACTTAAAAATGTCTCCTTTTGTAAGAAATTAGTATAGAGGAAGAGGGAGAAGTCTCTATTTTTATCCTCTTTTCATCATCCCCTTACATGGAAAGTATATTTGTTTGTAATTCAACACGCTGTTGTACATTAAGATGTAGAAGAATGATAGAGGCCTAGATTTAGAGGTAGGAGAGATCTCAGAGGTCATCTAGTCCAGCAATTGCGGCCCAGAAGAATGAAGTGATGTGCCCAAGGCCATACAGGTAATAAATGGCAGAGATTTGAACCTGGATCTCATGACTCTACTATCTAACACAGCCTCTCCAAACACTATAGAAAGACAAGCGTGATGGAAAAGACTAGTCTGTTTGGGACAGAAAACAAACATTGGTAAGGAATGCTTGGCCAAGTATGGAAGGTTTATATTCTGTTGATAAAATAAACAATACATTTTTTTGTATGGATGCACAATATGACACTTATTCTTTTGTTGCTGACCACATCCCTCCATTCAGAAAACCAAGACATTTCAAAACAGAAGCTGTGTGGCTGAGTTTCCAAGATATTTAGTATTCTCAACCACAAGTGTTTGCCAAATACTGTTCTTGGAAGAGGGAATCTTTTTTTTTTTAGGTTCACATGGCTTCCTGCTAAATGTCTGGTCCACAGATAGCCGAAGAACAGCCACAGAGATTCTATTCTCGTCATAATTTTACTTTATGGTGTTTCCCTTGTTTTTCAAATGTGTGCTATTCTTTTTGAAGGGCTTCAGTGTGTTTTTACGATGCTGATTGCTAGCTGAATGGGTTTTCACTGTCCTGTTGGCTGTCTTCAAATCAAGTGACTTTTTTTAAATAGGAATTTGCACCAACAGTGCTGTCATTTATAGTCATGCCGTTACGTATGACTCTTATGGTAGGTGAGTCACGTTGAGTCAGCAGTCATATACTAAGCATTTTGTCAGCACCAGCCACTGTGCTAGTGGGTATGGGCATACAAAGGAAGAAACAGGCCCTGGTCTCAGGGAACTCACCATTTCATGTTGGAGACAACATGCAAAAATAACTGTGTACAAATGACAAACGCTGAGCAAATGAGACACACTCTCAGAGGGAAGGCACTAAGTTTAAGGAAGACTGAGGAAGGTTTCAGAGCATGAGAGACAGTCAGCTAGGGAAAATGCACTGAGTCAGAAAATGGAGTATATTGTAAGAGGAACATCCAGGACGCCAGTCGCGCTGGATTGTAGAGGAGTGTGTGGAGGGGAATGAGGTGTGAGAAACTAGATAGATGGGAAGGAGCCAGGTTATCAAAGGCTTTAAAAACTAGAGGGTTTTGTATTTGATCTTAGAGATAACAGAGAGCCATTAGATTTGATGGAATGGAAGTAACATGGTCACATATGTCAGGAAGATCAATTACAATGCTGAGTAGAAAATGGACTGAAGCAGGGAGAGACTTGAGGAAGGAGACAAACCAGAAGGTTAATACTGTTTCACATGCCGTATCAGCATGAAGTGATGAGGAAGTATACAAAATATTAGCTGTCCAGACAATTTTATATATAATATATAGATAAAAACTTTAAACACAACAAAAAGATCATTAGGCCTGTGCTTACTACAAGGATACTGACAAGAAGAGCAGCCAAATAGATATTCCTGGATCAATTTCCCAGAAAGCCATCCTGTGGTGTTTCAGAATCCATTAAGAAGATACCTATCCATATCTCTACAAAGATGCCCCTTTTGAATTTGATGACCCTGATTTAGTTCAGTTCAGCAAGCATTTGTTATCTATTGCTTCAGTATACTGCGCTGGGCTTTATGTAAGGCCATCTCTGATGACATAACTACAACAGGTAACTACTTGTTGAAGATGTTCTTTCTCCTGGTTTGTGGTAGTAAAAATGTCAGGAATTATGACAATGTGAGATAAGAACCTTGTACTCTGATGTTGTATCCCGTGGCACTACAAAGGGAATGATGACGATGATGAATATGATAGCTATCATTTATATAGTACTTTAGGGCTTCCAGAGCACTTATTTTACCTCATTTGATCCTTTCACGAGAATCTACCTGTGAAGTCGTGTTATTATTATCCCCGTTTTACAGAGAGGTAACTAGCTGAGAAAGGTAAAGTGATTTGCCTAGGGTTACACAGATATAGAATGTCTGGAGCAAAATTTGCACTTAAGTCTGTGGCTGATTTCAGTCCAACATTCCATCCATTGGGCCACATAGCTGCCTCAGAATTAAAGCTGTCTCAGGGATTAAAAATGGACTTTAGACAACTACAAAATAAATAATCCACATATATATCATTGAGAGTTTTTGTTGATTAGTGAGTATCCCTATAGGATGACCTCTTTTAAAGGATTTTCCTACTGGAGGAAAAAAGTATCATTGTTTGGGGAGATATCTGGTAGAATTTAATTTGAGTAATTTATTGTATGTCTTCTGCCAATCAGTTAGCATTTAGTACTAGATTCCTTGGTGGCTACCAACTGATCTGTGCACTGTGGAGGGATACAGAGAAGTATATTAATAAGTCATTGCCTTTCAGGATCTTGGAGCCATGATATTTATATACATGATGCAGTTGAGGGGCAATATAATGATAAAGTTTAATGTTCTAGTTTCAAAATATCTGGTGCATGTAGTAATTTCTGTGAATTGCTGGGAAGAGAAGAGAACAAAAAAGAAAGGATTGCTCCCTCTGCCCCACCATATCTTATGACTAAAGTAGATAATGATATGGAACTGCCTTGGAAAGTACCAAGCACTTTACCAATAGACAGTGTGGATGGGACTCCCAAGACCTTGCCCTTATTCCTCACCCCTAAGAAGCTTACTCTTAACTCTTGTCTCACAAATGAACATAGTCTCTATTCAGACTGTGACAAAGACTTTTGTAATGAAGCCTGCATTTTTGTCATTGTACAGGTATACATCACTTTAGATCGCTTCTTGAAATGTGTGTAAATCAATCAAACAGGCACTTATTAGACATGCATAATGTACTAGGGCATAAAAAGACAAAAAAATCCCTGCCCTCAAGATACTTAAATTTGTGTGTGTGTGTGTGTGTGTGTGTGTGTGTGTGTGTGTGTGTGTATACAACATAAAATACGCAAATAGGAATAATACAAGGAAAATTGAGGAAGGAGAGCTCTGGTTAACTAGGCATACTGCACAAGGCTTCCTGGAGGAGATGGCTCCTGAACTGATTCTTGAAGGCGAGGAGACAAGAATTCTGAGAGGTGGAAATGAGGAAAGAGTATATGCTAGGCATGAAGAGATAGCCCGTGTTAATGCATGGAATGAGAAGATGCAATTGTGAGTTCCCAGAACAGCTAGTAGTGGTACAGTTCTTCTACAAGTAGTTACTAAAGGGGAATAATTAGAAACAAGCCTGGAAAGATAGCCAAATTTTAAGTCCTTAAATATCCCTCCAAGAAGTTTGTATTTTATCCTTGAGGCAGTAAGGAGCCAGTGAAGGTTATATCAAAGCAAATGTTAGACACTACCCTTCATAACTTCATCATAGTAAGTATAATTTTCCTAGTGAGGCATATACCTGTGTCTCTTGTAAATTCACTGAATCATGGTCAATCCAAATAGGCTTTTGCCAGACCTGGCTCCATTCCTAGCACTAAAAAAACCTTTTCCCGAATGGCTTGGTAACAGTAATGATGACCAGAGAGATCTCTTCCTTTTTTCTCTTTTGTACATTACTCCCAGTGCCCATTTTACCTCTTTTATGCCTCTTCCTAGGCAACAAAATATGGCACAGTCCAAAGAACAGTGCCTTTAGACTCAGAAGATCCAGGTTCAAGACCTTTACCTGTCACACACTAGTCCGATTTTAAACAAGTCATTTAGCCTTCCTTAGCCTCCCTTTCTGAGTCTGGAAAAGAGGGGGAAATGCCTGTACTCCTTTCCCTAGAGCATGAGGTTTAAATGAGGTAAGCACAAGAAGCAAAGATCTCTTATCATTACTTTATTTGCTTTAGGCATTCAAATTAAACAAGTACTTATTAAGTTCCATTTGGGTGCCTAACCTCTGCTATGCTGAGAGGAGTAAGAAGCTGTAGTCACACCTCAGACCTCACATATGCAGCCCACAAAATTGGAAGATTTTTTTGGTTTGTTTCACATTACCCCCTTTCACTGGATAATGCCTTTTTGGGGTTTCCATTCCCTACTGTGCTGACAGGTGTACTTTGTGATTCTAGGGGATGCTACTTTGAGTCAGGAGAACTTGGCTTTCAGGCCTGGTTCTGCCACTGGCTCAGTGAGTGACTTTAGACATGACTATCTTCTCTTTGCTTCATTTTTCTTGTTGGTAAAATTGGAAGCATGCTTATGTGACCCCTGAAGCCCCTTCCAAATCTGAAATTTACTCTTGAATTCCAGTGGAACATTGCACTTCTGCCATTTACTCAACACCACAATAATGCCTTTCATTGAAGTATAAATTCAGAGAGCCATAAAAGGCTAAATGTTGAAATTTACCTCCTCCTTCTACTTTACTGGACTGTACACTTCATAAGACTAGGTACTATTTCCAGTCTCTCTCTTTGTGAAATAATTCAGTTTGACAGACATTTAAATTAAGTGCCTACTATATGCCTGTATCCCCAATATACTCCTATTTCCACAGACATGATTTTCTTCTCAGGTCCTCCTTTCTGCCTAGGAAGGTTTCAAAAAAACCCCAAAACTTCAGATTTCAAGTTTGGTGATAAAAAAAAATGATTAGTTTTATGAACTAAATTATCTCTGAACAGAAGAACTATAGAAAATACAATGACCCAAAGTGATAAATGCATGAAAATACTGAGATCTTTCTTAAGTTCTCTAAACAACAAAGCAGTATTTATTAAAAATATTATTAAATAATTATTTAAATTATTAAAGAATAGCTGATTTATCCATGAGATTTATCTTATAATACTAAGAATTTAGGAAGGGACCTTAAAGATCATTTAGTTAAGCACCTTTCATATTGTAGAGAAGTAAACTGAGGTCCAGAGAAGAGAAAGGGGTTTTTCCAAGGTCACACAGGTCATTAAAGTAAGAGTTGGAAAAAGGACCCAGGTCTCCTGACTGCCTAGTCTAGTGCTGTTTCCCCTCTACCCTCTCACCTCCAGGCTATAAGCAATTTCATTATTTCGTATTTACATAGTGACCTTCACCCAAGTATCATAAAGCTCTTTACAATAATTTTCTTTTCAAATGGCACATGAGGTAGAGGGCAGGTATTTTAGATTTGAGTAACTGATTGTTTGTGACTTTCTCAAGGTTACTGTGGTAGCACAGCCAGGAATGTAATAAGGCCTGATTAATTTTAAAGTGGTTGAAAATGAGTGTTTATCAGAAAATTATAAGTTTTCACTTATCTCAATAATGATATAATAAAAATAATGATTATTTGCCTAAATGTAATTTAATTCAAGGATTTCATTACTGAACATATTTTAAAATACAATAATATGATGTAGAATATTGTAATTTGTAAGTATTTCTGACTTTTAAAGTTTTTGATTCACATATCTCCACTTTGGAAAAATCAGGGTGTCACTATTCAAATATTTTAAAAATATTGAATACTAAGTGTTAGTATCTTTCAGTGTGTTACAATCAGTTTAACTTATTTGGAATAATTGGAGGTTAGGAGAAATTCTGTGATGGTTATCCGGTTTAATATAGAAATGGTTCAGTACTGCAAAATAACCTAAAGACTGACTGGAGGCAACTCGAAATAAAGATAAAATTAACTTGTTCAGGTATCTCGTTCGGATCTTAGTAAGGGACATTTTTCCTCTCCAATTTTACATGACCATTTTGGTTGGGACATTTTGTTCAACTATGTAATACTGCTACTATCAGATAGGAGTAATTTCTCCGCTCTTCCACACTTGGCACCTCCCGCCCCCCCCCCCCCCATCTTTGTGGTCTTTGCTTTGTTCTGGATGCCAGATATTTGTATCATCTGACCTTATTCAACTGTGTTGTTAAATCTTAAACAACTATGGGGAGATGTGTTGGATTTTTTTTTATTTCATCTTAACATTTTGCTGACATGGAACTCCAACAACATGTACTGTATATTTTATCTATGTTATTAATATATGATGGTGAGGCAGAGCCAAGATGGCAGCTGGAAAGCAGGGACTTGCATGAGCTCCCCCCCCAGGTCCCTCCAAAAACCTATGAAAAATGGCTCTGAACAAATTCAAGAGCTGCAGAACCCATAGAATAGCAGAGGGAAGCAGGGCTCCAGCCCATAACAGCCTGGATGGTCGCTGGGTAAGGTCTATTGCACGGAGCTGGGAGCGGAACAGAGCCCAGTGTGGGCTGCGCCCAGACCAACCAGACCAGGAGCTGGGCAGAACAGGCCCTACCATCCTGAATCAGTGAGCTGTGGCAGTTACCAGACTTCTCAACGCACAAACACCAAAGACAACAGAGAAGGTTAGTGGGAGAAGCTGCAGGGACAGAGTGGAAGGAGTTTGCAGTTAGGCCACGGCCCTAGGGGCAGCAGAGGTGGTGCAGCTCTGAGGACAGAGCTCCAGCTGCAGTTGCTTCTGGCCCCAGGCCCACCTGGTGGGAAGAATGAAGTGGCGGATCAGAGCAGGAGTGCAGAGCCTGCTTAGATCTGAGCCGTGGTCCAGGTTGGTGGTTGTTGGGGGAGGAGGAGCACTGGTGTGGCAGAGCTTGCTGTGTAGAAATACCTCTGAAAACAGCAGCGCAACCCCTCAAGCTTGGGACAAAGTACTCTCTACTCTATAAGCAGTAATACCCCGACAAAAACTCAGGGGTCAAGTAGTTGGCTGGTAACATGGCCAGGCAGTGAAAATGGATTCAAACTCAGACTTTGGAATCTTTCTTTGGTGACAAAGAAGACCAAAACATACAGCCAAAAGAAGTCAACAAAGTCAAAGAGCCTACATCAAAAGCCTCCAAGAAAAACATGAACTGGTCTCAGGCCATGGAAGAGCTCAAAAAGGATTTGAAAAAGCAAGTTAGAGAAGAAGAGGAAAAATTGGGAAGAGAAATGAGAGTGATGCAAGAATACCATGAAAAACAAGTGAATGACTTACTAAAGGAGACCCAAAAGAATACTGAAGAAAACAACACCTTAAAAAATAGACTAACTCAAATGGCAAAAGAGCTCCAAAAAGCCAATGAGGAGAAGAATGCCTTGAAAGGCAGAATTAGCCAAATAGAAAAGGAGGTCCAAAAGACCACTGAAGAAAATACTACCTTAAAAATTAGATTGGAGCAAGTGGAAGCTAGTGACTTTATGAGAAATCAAGATATTATAGAACAGAACCAAAGGAATGAAAAAATGGAAGACAGTGTGAAATATCTCATTGGAAAAACCATTGACCCAGAAAATAGATCCAGGAGGGAGAATTTAAAAATGATTGTACTACCTGAAAGCCATGATCGAAAAAAGAGCCTAGATATCATCTTTCAAGAAATTATCAAGGAGAACTGCTCTGATACTCTAGAGACAGAGGGTAAAATAGAAATTGAAAGAATCCACCAATTGCCTCCTGAAAAAGTTGCCAAAAAGAAAACTCCTAGGAATGTTGTCACCAAATTCTAGAGCTCCCAGATCAAGGAGAAAATACTGCAAGCAGCCAGAAAGAAACAATTTGAGTATTGTGGAAACACAATCAGGATAAGACAAGATCTAGCAGTTTCTACATTATGGGATTGAAGAGCTTGGAATATGATATTCCAGGTCAATGGAGCTAGGATTAAAACCAAGAATCACCTACCCAGCAAAACTGAGTATCATGTTCCAAGGTTAAATATGGCTTTTCAATAAAATAGAGGACTTTCCAACTTTCTCAGTGAAAAGACCAGAGCTGAATAGAAAATTTTATTTTCAAACACAAGAATCAAGAGAAGCATGAAAAGGTAATCAAGAAAGAGAAATCATAAGGGACTTACTGAAGTTGAATTGTTTTGTTTATATTCCTACATGGAAAGATGATGTGTATAATTCACGAGACCTCAGTATTAGGGTAGCTGAAGGGAATATACATATATGTATGTAGACAGAGGGCACAGGGTGAGTTGAATATGAAGGGATGATATCTAAAAAAAATCAAATTAAAGGAAGAAAGAGGAATATATTGAGAGAGGAAAAAAAGGAGAGATAGAATGGGGTAAATTATATCACATAAAAATGGCAAGAAAAAACAGTTCTGTTGGGAGGGAAGAGGGGGCAGGTGAGGGGGAATGAGTGAATCTTGCTCTCATCGGATCTGACCTGAGGAGGGAATAACATATACACTCAATTGAGTATCTTACCCCACAGGAAAGAAGGAGGAAGGAGATTAAAAAAGGGGGGGACAATAGAAGGGAGGGCAGATATGGGGAGCAGGTAATCAAAAGCAAACACTTTTCAAAAGGAACAGGGTCAAGGGAGAAAATTGGATAAAGGGGGATAGGATAGGAAGGAGCAAAATATAGTTAGTCTTTCACAACATGAGTATTGTGGAAGGGTTTTGCATAATGATACACATGTGGCCTATGCTGAATTGCTTGCCTTCCTAGGGAGGGTGGGTGGGGAGGGAAGAGGGGAGAGAATTTGCAACTCAAAGTTTTAACAGCAGATGTTCAAAAAAAAGTTGTTTTTGCATGCAACTAGGAAATAAGATACAGGCAATGGGGCATAAAAAAATCTATCTTGCCCTACAAGAAAGTAAGGGAAAAGGGGATGGGGGGAGTGGGGTGACAGAAGGGCTGACTGGGGAACGGGGCAATCAGAATATACACCATCTTGGAGTGGGGGGAGGGTAGAAATGGGGAGAAAATTTGTAATTCAAACTCTTGTAAAAATTAATGCTGAAAACTAAAAATATTAAATAAATAATGATTTAAAAAATATATATGATGGTGTAACTTTTACTGTTTATTAATCTTGAACTGGTTTTGAATTTAATTTTTTTTAATGCAATTATTTTACCATTAACTATACCTTGAAAGGCTTTTTTTGGTGGCAAAGAATTAGAAACTGAGGGGATGCCTATCAGTTGGATAATGGCTAAACAAGTTGTGGTGTATGAATATAATGGAATATTATTGTGCTAGAAGAAATAATGAGCAGACAGGTTTCAGAAAACCTGGAAAGACTTAATGAACTGATGCAAAGTGAAGTGAGCAGAACCAGAAGAACATTTTAGCTAGTAACAGCAACATTATGTGATGATCAACTGTGAATGGCTTAGCTATTCTCAGCAATACAGTGATCCAAGACAATTCCAAAGGACTCATGATGAAAAATCCTGTCCACCTCCAGAGAAAAAACTGATGGCATCTAAATGCAGATCAAAGCATAACATTTTTCACTTTCTTAATTTTTTATGGTTTTTTTCCTCTTTTGGTTTGTTTCTTCTTTCATAACATGACTAATATGGAAATATGTTATATATGATTATACCTATATAACATATATAAAATTGCTTACCATCTTGGAGAGGAAGGGAGAAAATTTGGAACTCAAAATTTTTTAAAAATGAATGTTCAAAATTGTCTGTATATATATGCTATATATAATGCTTTATATGCTATGTATAAAAGAAAAGTACTTTATTTACAAAACCCCATGACCCCATGACACAGTTTCTGCTGTAGTATCATCCATTTTCTGCCTCACCTCCATCTTGATTTGTTGCAATCTTTCTTTTATAGAGGCCCAATTCAGGTGCCACCACCTACATGAAGCTTCCCTGGATTGTATCCCATCATTACCTCCTCCCTCTCTCTCTCTCTCTCTCTCTCTCTCTCTCTCTCTCTCTCTCTCCCCTTTTCTCTCTCTCCGTCTCTCTCTCTCTCTCCTTCTCTCCCCCCCCCATATTTTTCATTGCTCTCTGCCTGGATTTGTCATTTTACATTTAATTAATTTTCCTTTGTATCATAGTTATTTGTGCATCACATTTGTCTTCACAACCCACTGTGTCTAGAACAGTACATTTTCTAGAGCACTAGA
The DNA here is from genome assembly GCF_011100635.1 of Trichosurus vulpecula. NCBI lineage: Eukaryota > Metazoa > Chordata > Mammalia > Diprotodontia > Phalangeridae > Trichosurus > Trichosurus vulpecula. Next base: position 227,241,667 of record NC_050578.1, on the reverse strand, counting down.
GGGCATCAAATAAATGTTTAGTGAATTAAAACAAGTTCTCTACCCATCTCTCTCTTTGGATATTTTAGTATCACTTGATTGCCAAGAATCTGGCTGCATTCCAGAACTGCTTTATTGAACACCCTGTATTGCCATTTATAGTTAAATGTGGCATTAAAGGGATGTTGATGCAACTGATTAAAAAGCTAGATATCATTGCTATGCAGGTACACTGCTCACATTCTTTATGAAGCCTAGCTACAGGCTTCAGGGAAAAAGTGGCAGACAGATAACCCTGGCATCAGACAGTCTGGAATAGGGTGAGTCCCTGCGGAAAGGCATAGCACAGTCTAAGAGGCAGAGTTGTAAATGGTCCTACATTTCAAAAACCAACTTCTGTAGTCATGAGATAAATAAGGGCTTTATGTGTGTGTACTTTGGAAAGGTCTGTTGGTCTTCACAAACACATATATAGACAACTAATTCTGTTGCTTATCAGTAACCCATATCAGTAGTAGTTCTAGTATTTATATAAGCAATTTCAGATCTTTAATAATTGTAAAAAAAATAGTATATGAGTATTTGAAGAACAGTTTCAGAGACTTGTAAAACTGTTTTTTTCAGAATACTGCAATGTGATGTAAAAAAGAACACTTGTCCAAGAGTCCTGAGACCTGGGGTCTGGGCCCTGCTCTGCTGCTCTGTCTCTGACTGAGAACAACTCCCTTTCCTTCTCAAAGCTTGTTTTTTAAAGCTAAAAGGAAAGAGATTAGACTAGATTGCATAAGAATCCTTCAGCTCTGAGAATTTGTGGTCTGTAATTCTTGCTTTGCTTGATTTTTATGTCTCCTAACTTTGAAATTAGGTGAGATGAGCAAGCCTACCTAAGCTGACATGAATATTGTACTGTCATAGAACTTGAGGCATTGGATAATTTGTGGTTAACTTATGGCAACATGGCACACTTGATTCGAAGTCAGAAACCCCTCCTGTCTTCACGCTCTGCCACTTGCTAGGTCTGTGCCCACGAGACAGTCACCTAACTGCTCCCAACCTGTTCCCTTGCTGTGTAAGGACAAGCATATGTGTGATACTTATCTCACAGGCTTATTGTGAGGACCAGTTGACATAGTTTATGTAAAGCTCTTGACAAACCTTAAAGTGTTATAGAAATATAAACTACTACTATTATGTTATTATGTTAGAGGGCTGTGATTTCATCAATGTGCACACTCCCTCTATCAAGGCGTATCATGTCAGCAAAACTTAAAAGTTGTGTCAGGCTCAGAGAGGTTGTGACTTTCCCTTGGTTGCACATTAGTATCAGAGACAGTATCTGCACCCATGTCTTTCTGATTTTAAGTTTAGCACACTCTCCATTATATTACTGAGCTGTTGTTTCTACTGCTACCTTATTCTGATCATTTTCAATAGAATTCAGATGGAAATAGTCCTACGACAAATCACTATCCTGTTACTATTCTTTTATAGTTGATGTTCTACAAACAGCAACATATGAGAGGATAAAATGACTACTTTTTAATTAAATAAAAATATTGGGATATAGGCTTATCTTCTGTAGAAACATTAAAAGCATCTGTGGGACAACTTCCATTATTATTATCAATGTCAATAGTCGTATAATTTGGTTTGTTGTCTATAGGAGAATATGGACACAAATCTTGCAAGATGAGAAAGTGTGGATTGGGTTGTAATATGCACCAGTGGAGGGAGAGTACCACATAGATGAGATCACAAATTCATTGACAGATACTTTTGAAAATTAGGGTTTGTGTGACCTTGGACATCATCACTTCTCTGGGCCTCAGTTTCCTCATTTGTAAAAGAAGTAGGTTGGACTAGAAAATTTTAATAGCTTATTTATAAAGTGCTTTATAGTTTAGAAGGGCTTTGTGGTCTGTGAGGCCCTTTTCAATTCTAAGGTTCTGTTCTACCTCTTTTTTATTAACGTAGAACCTTGGGACACATCTCCCTCTGATGGCCACAGACGGAAGTAGGATGCTTCAGACCGATTCTCTTAACTTCTTTCCAACGTCTTTGGTAAAAGAGTACCTAAACCCTACACTTATTCTTTCCAGAATCCTACTATGGTGGTGATAGGTTATAAGAAATGCGCATATACTAGGTCTGGTCTGGAGGGAAGAAGAAAAGGTGTTTGATAGCTGCTTTTCAAGAAGGGATAGGAGGTCATCTAACAATATCTATGATGGAACAATGATGACATTCTGATCTGATGTGGCTCTCCTAGTACTAGAAGACCCATAACTTTCCCAGGAAACTGCAGAGATACTACTGATGTGTAGCCAGTTTTCTTGAAATCACTTCGCTCGGATTTTCATATCTGTGAAGAATATAAACATTTTATTACAACATTTTTTTCCAGTTCTACCAGAGGCCGTTTACCTCATTGGGGATAGATTTGAAGACCACAAATAGAATTATAATTTTAATTTTTAAATATTTAACAAACGGTTTAAGATTATCATAATTTTTAGTGCAAATATGTTAAGCTGAGTGTGTTTATTTAGCTACACAAAATTGAAAGAACTACCTTAAGACTTTCTTCCAGTAGAGAAACAAAACTCCCTAAAACCCATGTGAAATGGACAGCTTTCCCTGGGCCAAATTCTTTCTTGCTTCATTAATTGTATCACCTTCTTTTTACAAACCACAAAAATGTATCCTGTATCACCTGTCAAGTATGGAAATTCCCTGAAATGAAAATGCTAAGTTATTTGTTCATTGAACAAGCATCTCTTAAATGCTTCTTTATTGGCTTTAAGGATAGGGCTAGGCACTCTTAGGGATACAGTGTTTATGACTGTTCCTACAACCTCGGAGTTTATCATCTAGAACAGGCTGTCCAACCTTAGGTTTTTATTGAAACAATAGACGATATATTTTGATTTGCCATTTTAGTGAGAGCTCTGTGGTAGCCCAGCTTCCTTTACTAAAGCATTTATGAAAATTTCTATGCTTGTAGGCAGGCCGCATAAATCACACTGCAGGCTGCATGCAGCCTGCAGGCCACATTTTGGACAGCCTTGATCTAGAACAGAATAATATAATCAAATGTCACTGACAGAAGGTTATTTCATATTATAGATGAAGAAACTGAGGTTTGGAGAGAGGACCTGCTGTTTAGAATATTCTTAAGTGCACCTTCTTTCCATTAAATTATCACTGTGCAGGACTGCCATCTAAGAGCTGGAAGATAAATAGGTACACTTCAAAGATTAAAAAGACAGTGTTCATTAAAACATGGAGGGACAGAGCTTATGAGTGGCTAAAATCATCTGGAAATAATAGTACCTCAAGAAACAGTGATTTGATCTTTGTGAGTATCCTTTATGCCAATAAAGCTCATGACCTTCCCATGCCTAAGCTAGAGTGCCTTCATCAGTGTGGCTGTCACCAAAAAGAAAGTTGTCACTTAGTGACCAGCATTCCTAACATAATTAGTCTTGTCATCAGACAATAGACATGTTGCTGATCTACCATTGAGCTTATGTTCTGCTGGCATAGCCAAAGAAAATTCAGGATGACTTCCATCAGAGGAGCACTTCAGTGGAGGTGTTTGGAATTCAATTTAAGTTCAACAGATGTTTATTAAATACCTACTGTGTTCAAAATCCTCTGTTAGACAAAAATGAGAGTCCTTGCCCTCTAAAAGTTTATATTCTACTAAAGGAATGAAACATGTACATGAAGAAGTATGATACAGTGGAAAGGACACTGGTTTATAGTAACAGATCTTGGTGCTGCTGCTTGTTACCTCTAGGACCTTGGGAAAATAGCTTAAACCCCTTTGGGCCTTAATTTCCTTATCTGTGACATGAAGCAGTTGGATTAGATGACCTGCATGATTCTTTCCAACTCAAGATCTATGATTGTAGGTATAATACAAGGTAAACTGGCAAGTTGAGAGATTAGCTACTAGTCCATTTTATCTGGAATATAGTATGTATGTTCTTGCTTCACTTAAAGCCAAAAGATGTGAGTCACAGCTGAGTGGAAGGATGGCTGACAAGTTCACCTCCTAGAGGCAAATAAAGGAGTTGGTGGAATAGGTTTCGTCATGTGCCCTAAGACAATAAGAAACATAATTTCATGAAACAATTGGTTATCTCTGCTTTCAGTATTCATGATGAGCATAAGAGATCATTATGAATTTGAATGCAACTTATGAGGCAGTATCTTTTGTTGAAGATTAGAAGGTAAAGAAATTCTATGAGAAATTCCCCAGAATCCTGCAAACTAAATCAACACATTGATTTTTGGTGACTTTAATTCGAAGGCAGGCATAAGGGAGTATGGTTAAAAAAATTCTTGGAAAATATAGCTAAGGATTAAGAAACAAGAGTCCAAAAATGTGTAGAGTACTTAGGAAACTAATGCTTCTATATTGAAATAGTATATTACAGTTCAGTGGTATATGCAAATCAGGTATTTATTGAGCCAACTATAGTGTTCAAGATGTTGTCAACCTCAGCTTTCTAGGAACTAACAATTTGGTTGGGAAAAATACCTAAGGAACAATGTAAGGAGATGCATGAAGAGATGTCAGAGATAGGTCCTTTCTTGGCTGGAATAATCAGAGAAGACTTCTTGGAGGAGGCAGCGATTAATCTAGGTTCAAAAAAAGGATGTAAAATTCAAGACATTGATAAATGAATGAATAAGCATTTGTTAAATTCTTACTGTATGCCAAACACTGCATTAAAGTCTGGGGATACAAATAAAAAACCAAAGATAGTCCTTGCCCTCAAGGAGCTCATATTTTTATGGGGGAGATAACACACATAGGAGAGTTGCACTTTGGTCTTCAAGTGAGAGGAATGGTGAGTGAAGCCTTTGGGGAGTAGATTGACACAATCCATCTGGGAACAATTGCAAAGTTGTTTTGATCACAATTCATGGCTCCAGAACTGGAGGGCAAGAGGACTGGGCAGCAAGGCAGTGGGTGAGTTTGTTACAGAGGTGACCAGAAAATAGGGAGTGAAGTGAAGTATCGTGGTCTAGTCTTTCCTGAAATTATGGTCTGGAAGATAGGTATACTCTTCAGAACCTGCTTTACATATATTTCCTGTCTAGATTGTAAGCTGTTAAGGGCAAGAAGTGTGTCTAATTCACCTTTGTATACCCAGCACTTGTCACAGAGTAAATGCTTAATAAATTTTTGTTGTTAATTCATACTTAAGATTCTGGATATGGGGCTTTCTTTCTATATTACTGTTTTCATAGCTTGGTCTTCCTGAAAGGGAACAACCAAACTTTTTAATTGTATCAACATCATATGGATCAGTTAACACAAAGGCCAGATTTCAGTTTAGTTAGGTAAGTTTCGCACCTCTGGGAATTGTCATCATGTTGGAAATAGAAATAAGAGCCACAGCAAGAAGTGACTTTACATACTTCATATACATTCTCATAATCGTCATTTGAGCTTCATAAATGTCCTGAGACAAATACTACATGTATTATTACATTAAACTCATTTGCATTCTATTAAAATCTTTTGTAAGCAGGGAAGCTGAGGTTTAGAGAGGTTAAAGGACTTGTCCCTAAGGTAACACAGCTGATAATTGTCAGAACTGGAACTTGAACTCACGTCTTCCTGTTCCAAAGCTGTCACGTGAACCCTTGCCTTGTAAGAACAAGAATAAGTAATATGTGGTGTTGGTTTGACCATATTTTAGTAGGTATACCAGTAAGTACATAGCGCTTATTTGAAGCTGTTACATTATTGTTTTATTTGTCAGGGAGGATGAAACATAAACTGGAAATCATCTCCCCTTTCTGCTTTTTGTTGCTCACATTTTTGAAGTTGTTTGAAAACACAGACATGTGAGGCATCTATAAATCCAGGAAGAGATGTTAATTATCAAGTACTATCCAGTGATTACTGACTACTGCACTCTAATAATAATAAAGTTTAATTTTTATGACAGATTTCTTCCCCTGCCTCCCCCTTTGAGACATAAAGGATTGTTTGGTTTTTGTTGTTGTTGTTTGTTAATTAGTTGTGGTTGCAGTTACTCTATGGGAGCATTTCTGAGTTATTCATCACATAAATGGGGCAAATAATAGTACTTTATTATGGAGGGAACTGAAAAATGATTGAAATGTATTTAAAAGTACTGCAAGATTGTATGGAGCCAAAAGAGAAAGAAAGTGACTGAGAGTAGTCATTCTGTAAGTGAAGGAGAAGACCAATCACAGGCTTGGCAGAGAGACACACCATAGCAGCTCAAGCTGCTGTAGAATATTGCTGGAGATCTCTCTCTACCAAAAGTAGAGATATATGATAGATAGATATATACAGATGGACGGACAGATGGACAGATAGATGGATAGATGGATGGACGGACAGAGACAGACAGATAGGTAGATAGATAGAGAGATAGATAGATAATTTGTTAAGTGCTTACTATCTGCCAGGCACTGTGCTATGTGGTGGGGATTTAAAAAACAAGAAAACAAAACAGTCCCTACTCTTAAGAAGCTTATATTCTAATTGAGGAATATGAAACTAAAAGGAAGAATGGGTGTGGGGGGGGGTTGAAGGGGTGAAGACAAGGCAGCCAATAAGAAAGGAGGTGGAACAGATTGCAGAGTCAGCTAGAAATGAAGTGAGCAACATGGCTGGGGTTCCTTATGATATAGTGGTTCCAGGCAGTGAAATCAGTATCAATCAGTAAGTAGGTCTGGGAAAGGTGAGGAGAGTACAGGAAAGAAAGGTGCAAGGCAACAGAGGTAGAACAGAGTAGAGAATGAGCTAGAAGTAAAGAGAAGCTAATAATTTATTCAGTTATAATTTCATCCTTTAAAAGATAAAAGGACCAAAAAGGGGACATTCTGTTCTGGAATGGTTATCACTAAAGGAGGTAGAAATGATGGGAGCCCTGTAAGGGAGAAGTTCCTGACTCTTTCATCTTAGAGTTGATAATAGAGGACAGGAAATTTGAATATAGTCTAACTTGAACCCTAGATTTTTGGAAATCCAAAAACAGAAATTAAGATTAAAGATAAAATGGTTCAGGGGAAGTCAGTCCAGGAGAAAGGGGAGATGCCAAAAATGCTAAAAAATGAAATTCTGAATACTCAAAGGGAAACGATTCCAATGAAGATGAAGAAGAAAACGATATAAATGCCTGGGGAGATCGCCAACCAACCTAGATTTTAAAAATAAATATACATGAAATAAAAACAACAAGTAACAGGATAAATATAAAATATAAAATAATGTCAGGAAAACTAAAGTTCAGGATAAGCTGGATCTGATGAGCGAAGCTAATGACAACAAAAATGTTTTGCTTTTTGAAGCAGTATTGGGGAGGGGAAGGAAGATCAAAGAAGGGATTACACTTTTGGCTTGGGTGGATTTGACAATAATAACTGACAACAGGGAGAAAGCAAAACTTCTCAGTTCTTATTTTGCTTCTGTTTTTTCTATAAAAGAGAATGACCTTTACACTGGAAATGATAGAACAAAAATGACTAACAGGGAATGGATACCCAGGTAAGAGGATATCTTTTTACCTTTGATGAAGTCAAGTCACTTGGCCCAAGTAAAGTACATCCTTAGGTACTGAAAGAACTGGCATATGTGAGTGCTGATCGTCTATTAGTGATGTTTGAAAGATAATGGAAAACAGGAGAGTTACAACAAGATCAGAAAAGAGAAGAGAATCTGCAAACTACAGACCAGTGAATTTTACTGCATTTCCTAGAGAATATTTCTAGAATGGACCATTAAAGAGATGGTTATTGGACATCTAGAAAGAGAAACAGTGATTACAAAGAGCCAGTATGTCTTTGAGAGGAACAGAGTATTTCCTTATTTGACAGGATTACTAAATTAGTAGATGAAAGAAATGCTGTGGAGATAGTTTACCTAGATTTTAGCAAAACTTTTGATAAAGTAATTAATATCTTTCTTTTAGAAAAGATAGATATGGATTAGATAATAATATGATCCAGCAAGATTCACAAGTCAGGAAGCTTACTATGTTCCAGTCAGTATTCTGAGCACTGAGAATACAAGTAAATGCAAAAGAACGACAAATCCCCAACTGGAAAGGCAGCTCATAAAAGGAAGCTGAAGAACAGGGAGAGGGGATAAGGTTTCTGCACAGGGCCATGGTGGGGAAGTCCAGAAAATCAAAAAAGAGCTGGGAGGAATGAAGGATAGCTATCCTGGTCCTTTCCTCAAAATCAAGCTTTTGGAAAGAACTCAATAATGGGAGAAGGGGATCTTCCAGCATCAGAAGGCAGCTGAGGCATCATGGTCAATTCCAGAGAGTCAAATGTGCAGAGAGGAGAGAAGTGAAGAACTGGTTGAATGACTGGTCTCTAAGAGTAAGAATGTTGTTAATTCAAAGAGTTAATAGCAAAAGTTATTACAATTCACTGTCATTGTGACAGGAGGTCTCCAGTAGAATACCTGAAGTATCTGGTTTTTGGCCTGGTACTATTTAACATTCTTATCCCTGGCTTTAGATAAAGGCATAGACAGTATGCACATCACATTTGCAGATGACTTCAGACTGGGAGGGTTAGCTAACGTACTACATGCAGGAGTCTGGAACAAAGAGGATCTTGACATGCTAGACCTTTGGGCCAAATCTAATAAGACTAAAATTCAGTAGGTATAAATGGAAAGCCTTGTACTTAGATACAGAAAAATCACCTTTGTGATTAAAAGATGATGGAGGTATATAGTTAGATAGCAGTTGTGAAAAAATATTTGGGGGTTTTAGTAGACTGTAAGCTCTCTTTGGGGTTTGTGTATATACACATGCACATATATGCTATATATGTATATACACATATATATTCCATATATGTATGCATGCCATATATTTACTATCAGTAAACCTCATATCTGATCAAAACCAGTTATGATCTGGATATATAAAAACCTAAATTTATGTAGAAAAGTCCAAATATTTGCTTGTCTTTTTTCTATTAAGTATCATTGATCTGAAGGGGGAGCAATTACCTGGAGGTCACATGTAAGCAAAGAAAAAATAAATTAACTTTATGTAGTGTTATTTTATACATACGTACTTATACAGGGATTCAGTTGAATGTTATATCCAGAAAGATTAAAGTGAAGAGAGGGGGAGAAACAAAAAAGAGGACTGACTTTTTTCTTTCATTGCTATAGTTTGCGAATAAGGAGTTTATAATACCTGTCTAATTATCCATTTTTTTTAACCTCTGAATTTGGTTTTTACTTCCTCCCTCTAAGAACTGACCTCTTAAAGTAATCATTGATGTCCTAATTGCTAAATCTTGTAATAGTCATATTTTAGTCTTCTTCCTTATTGAAATTTCTATAGCATTTAATAATGTTGACTACACTTTAAAAAACAATTCTCCCTTTGGTTTCTCTGCTACAATTACTGGGGTAAGGTGGGGCAAGGTGGGAGGATAGACGGGAATTGGGATGAGGGGATTTTTTTAAATCATATTATAAAATACTATATTTAAGAATACAAAAACAGTAGTATAAAGTGAAAATTCGTATTGCAATATGAAATGAGATGTTATTTCGTTTTTCTTTTTTTGAAGGGGGAAGGCAGGGCAGTTGGGGTTAAGTGACTTGCCCAAGGTCACACAGCTAATATTTCATTTATTTCAATGAATCTCATTAGTGAGGGTATTCCATATATTTTTGCAGATTGCAGACTATCCATATCTTTTTGTAAACCCATCACAGAAGATCTCTCCAATGTGCTAGTAGTTTACCTTTTGAGTCTTTTATTTTAAGAAAGTTGTCATAAACCAAAGAGATACTGCAAAACTTTTTTTCTGCATGAGGAAGGGATTGGAAAATTCTGGAGGATGAGGAGAGCTTTAGCCCCCTTCAACTTTTTTATGTTCTTACAAGGCCTTTGCTGTGGTACAAGTGGGCCAGCTAAATAGCATGGCAAAATGGATCTGGGTATACAGGGACAAGATAAAGACCCTACTCTATATGGAACACCACATGAAACACTATATGGAATAACTTTGAGATAGAAATCACTTGAAAATTGAACTATTATAATGTTTATTGCTATCATTTAATATTTAGCACCTGTTGAGTGAATTACTGTATTTTTTGGTCCTTTGATAAAACTACATAAAGAAAGTCCAATGCAAATAGTCTTATCCTTCTAAAGTTGATGCTCATAAATTGTAAGACTGTCATAGATATACCATGCACACAAGTGTGTGCATAATAAAACACAAAAAAACTTTTCCTTTTTTATTTTGAATTTTTTGTATTTTTATTTTCAATTTCAATTCTTTCCTTTCCTACACTCCTTCCTCTAACCATCGAGAAGGAAAGAAATAAAATGCCCATTATACATATGAAGTCATACAAAACAGATTTCCACATTAGCCATGTTTTTGGGGGGTGGGAGGGAGGCAAAAGAAAGAGGAAAAAAATATGCTTCGATCTGGACTCAGAGTCCATCGGTTCTCTTATCTAGAGGTGGAGAGCATTTTTCATCCTGAGTAATAGGCATCATTTTCATTTTTTTTAATTTAATATTTTTAGTTTTCAGCATTAATTTTCACAAGAGTTTGAATTACAAATTTTCTCCCCGTTTCTACCCTCCACCCCGCTCCAAGATGGCATATATTCTGATTGCCCCTTTCCCCAGTCAGCCCTCCCTTCTGTCACCCCACTCCTCCCCATCCCCTTTTCCCTTACTTTCTTGTAGGGCAAGATAAATTTCTATGCCCCATTGCCTGTGTATCTTATTTTCTAGTTGCATGCAAAAACTTTTTTTTTTCTTTATTTGTTTTTGAACATCTGTTTTTAAAACTTTGAGTTCCAAATTCTCTCCCCTCTTCCCTCCCCACCCACACTCCCTAAGAAGGCAAGCAATTCAGCATAGGGCACATGTATATCATCATGCAAAACCCTTCCACAATACTCATGTTGTGATAGACTAACTATATTTTGCTCCTTCCTGTCCTATCCCGCTTTATTCAGTTTTCTCCCTTGACCCTGTCGCTTTTTGAAAACGTTTGTTTTTCATTACCTCCTCCCCCATCTGCCCTTCCTTCTATTGTTCCCCCCCCCCTTTTTATCTCCTTCCTCCTTCTTTCCTGTGGGGTAAGATACTCAATTGAGTGTGTATGGTATTCCCTCCTCAGGTCAAATCTGATGAGAGCAAGATTCACTCATTCCCCCTCACCTGCCCCCTCTTCCCTCCCAACAGAACTGCTTTTTCTTGCCACTTTTATGTGAGACAATTTACCCCATTCTATCTCTCCCTTTCTTCCTCTCTCAATATATTCCTCTTTCTTCCCTTAGTTTGATTTTTCTTTTAGATATCATCCCTTCATATTCAACTCACCCTGTGCCCTCTGTGTGTGTGTATATATATATATATACACACACACACACACACACACACACACACACACACACACACACATATACATATACATATATATGTATATTCCCTTCAACTACCCTAATACTGAGGTCTCATGAATTATACACATCATCTTTCCATGTAGGAATATAAATAAAACAGTTCAACTTTAGTAAGTCCCTTATGATTTCTCTTTCTTGATTACCTTTTCATGCTTCTCTTGATTCTTGTGTTTGAAAGTAAAATTTTCTATTCAGCTCTGGTCTTTTCACTGAGAAAGTTGGAAAGTCCTCTATTTTATTGAAAAGCCATATTTAACCTTGGAACATGATACTCAGTTTTGCTGGGTAGGTGATTCTTGGTTTTAATCCTAGCTCCATTGACCTGGAATATCATATTCCAAGCTCTTCAATCCCATAATGTAGAAACTGCTAGATCTTGTCTTATCCTGATTGTGTTTCCACAATACTCAAATTGTTTCTTTCTGGCTGCTTGCAGTATTTTCTCCTTGATCTGGGAGCTCTAGAATTTGGTGACAATATTCCTAGGAGTTTTCTTTTTGGCATCTTTTTCAGGAGGCAATTGGTGGATTCTTTCAATTTCTATTTTACCCTCTGTCTCTAGAGTATCAGAGCAGTTCTCCTTGATAATTTCTTGAAAGATGATATCTAGGCTCTTTTTTCGATCATGGCTTTCAGGTAGTACAATCATTTTTAAATTCTCCCTCCTGGATCTATTTTCTGGGTCAATGGTTTTTCCAATGAGATATTTCACACTGTCTTCCATTTTTTCATTCCTTTGGTTCTGTTCTATAATATCTTGATTTCTCATAAAGTCACTAGCTTCCACTTGCTCCATTCTAATTTTTAAGGTAGTATTTTCTTCAGTGGTCTTTTGGACCTCCTTTTCTATTTGGCTAATTCTGCCTTTCAAGGCATTCTTCTCCTCATTGGCTTTTTGGAGCTCTTTTGCCATTTGAGTTAGTCTATTTTTTAAGGTGTTGTTTTCTTCAGTATTCTTTTGGGTCTCCTTTAGTAAGTCATTCACTTGTTTTTCATGGTATTCTTGCATCACTCTCATTTCTCTTCCCAATTTTTCCTCTTCTTCTCTAACTTGCTTTTTCAAATCCTTTTTGAGCTCTTCCATGGCCTGAGACCAGTTCATGTTTTTCTTGGAGGCTTTTGATGTAGGCTCTTTGACTTTGTTGACTTCTTTTGGCTGTTTGTTTTGGTCTTCTTTGTCACCAAAGAAAGATTCCAAAGTCTGAGTTTGAATCCGTTTTCACTGCCTGGCCATGTTACCAGCCAACTACTTGACCCCTGAGTTTTTGTCAGGGTATTACTGCTTATAGAGTAGAGAGTACTTTGTCCCAAGCTTGAGGGGTTGCGCTGCTGTTTTCAGAGGCATTTCTACACAGCAAGCTTTGCCACACCAGTGCTCCTCCTCCCCCAACAACCGCCAACCTGGACTGAGACTCAGATCTTAAGCAGGCTCTGCACTCCTGCTCTGATCCGCCACTTCATTCTTCCCACCAGGTGGGCCCGGGGCCAGAAGCAACTGCGGTTGTAGTTCTGTCCTCGGAGCTGTACCACCTCTGCTGCCCCTGGAGCCATGGCTGAACCGCAAACTCCTTCCACTCTGTCCCTGCAGCTTCTCCCACCAACCTTCTCTGTTGTCTTTGGTGTTTGTGGGTTGAGAAGTCTGGTAACTGCCACAGCTCACTGATTCAGGGTGCTAGGGCATGTTCTGCCCGGCTCCCTGTCTGGTTGGTCTGGGCACAGCACACACTGGGCTCTGCTCTGCTCCATTCCCAGCTCCGTATGTGATAGACCTTACCCAGCGACTATCCAAGCTATCCTGTGCTGGAGCTCTGCTTCCCTCTCTTATTCTGTGGGTTCTGCAGCTCTCAAATTTGTTCAGAGCCATTTTTTATAGGTTTTTGGAGTGACCTGGGGGGAAGCTCACAGAAGTCCCTGCTTTCCAATGGGCATCATTTTCAAAGGCAGGGATGAGAATCATAGAATGGAAAAAAAAAAACTCTTAAGGTTTTATTTTATTTTTCCTTTTTGATGAGAGATGATCTTGTCAAACTCCTTCATTTTACAGATGAGGAAATGATACCTTAAGAGGTTGTGGTTTGCCTAATAAGTTACAGAGGTGGACCACAAGTTCCTTTAACAAGTGAATTCCTCCCACAGAGGGGAGGTGGGAAGCCACTGACCAGAAAAATTATTTGTAAAAGTTTTTGAAGGTTAAAGAGGAACTTTTATCTAGGTTCCTAGTTCCAGTAGGTCTCAGAAAAGGGCCTGAATAAAACAGCTGGCTTAGCTTCTTCATATGTGTATCTGGCTATAGAAGTAAAATTTAGTACCAGGATAGTAAGGTCAAAATATTACAGAAAAATGCTAGAGCTATGTAATGTATGCTAATATCCATGTGAAACCCAGTATCTTGTGATATTGCCCCACCCCACCCCCCACGGAGGAAACGACGTAATTTCATTCACCTGAATCTTCTGATAAGTGCCTGCTGGAGTTTGTACTACCCAGGTGCTTCATTTCTTAATTATCCTGATGGACAAACCACGGTTTGAAATATAGATTGCAACTTTACTGTAAGGGAGATTTAATGCCCAGGTGCTTGAAGGCTTGTCACTTCACTCTTCCCATCCATCCTTTCTTCAATGTGCTTCTTGTTCAGCTTGCCCTGCTCTTGTTGCTCACAAGAGAGAAATACTTTTTAAAATTGATGATGGGAGGAGGGAATCAGTTGAGTAAATTAAACAAATTTCTGCAGCCTAAAGTGACTTATTCCTTAGTCCTTTAACCAGAGTTAAAGAGTTCTCCATCTAATCAAATCAATTAAAGGTTTAGTTCTGCCTAAGCGTGAAAGGTCCTTGTGTACATGGACTATCCTCCAAATTTCATGTAAACTCCTTGAGGGCAGGGACTCTATCATTTTTGTCTTAGTATCCCAGGTTCCTAGAACAGTGCTTGGCATGTAGTAGGCATTTAATAAGTGCTTGTCAAGTGACTAATTGAATAGTATAGAGCAGATTCTACCTCTTGCCCTCCCCCCCACCACGTGTCTCATCCCCCTACTCCCCACACACATAGCACGCTCCTTTTTTAAAGGCAACACTACTGTAGAAATTCCCAAGAAACTACAGTTGATGCCATTGCACAGATATGTCCAACTGCGCATTGTTTTGCAATTAGAACATGTTGTTCTGTTTGCAGTTGCTTTTTCAAGCAGTAGTGAGAAACAACTTAAGCAGATAGCAATCTCTTGTTACTGCTTCTAACAATAATATTTAGCAGCCAGTGGATATTCTGCAAGTGTATTTCTCAGAAGAGCTGTGTTAAGTAAACAAACACTAAATACTCTGAATGACTGATAAATGATAGAATGAAAAGACAGTCAGCTGCCCATATCAGAGTAAAACATTGTTTATATATCATGGTAAATAATACTCCTCTTGTTTAGACAGGTCTTATCAAAGACAGTGTTAACATTTCATACCAAACATTTTTATAAAGCTCACGAGAACTAAAACTAACAAATTTTGAACAAGGCTGCCTCTAATCATATTTCATCAGTTTGTATTCGTTGTATGTTTTGATCTATTTCCAGATCAGAAGTTATAATACTGTTTCAAAGGAGGGAAGATCATAACTTATGCAGTATTTGAACCAGCCGACATTTACAATGATAACTCTATTTGTGGAATACAGACTAGGTTCTTTTTGCCATTGAATTCTCAGCAGTAGGGCATGCCTTGACTTCACTTCATACAAATAATTCTATCTTTCTAAGTCATTTTGCCATATAGAAAAGAGTTCAAAACAATGAGTATTTCTCTTTAGAGGGTGTGAGTAGTGTACACACCCAATACTGGAAGGTGAAACTTGACTAAATACTTTTGAATTGATGTAGACTGGGCATAGCCCTATTAAATGATTATTTGGAAAGAAGCCTTTTACACTTCACTTATGCAGAACTCTGTGCTCTGGTGTTATGAGGGTTTCATAAGGCATAGCCAGTGCCCTCAGAGAGCTTACCCTATGTTAGGTAGGCTCCATGTTGTGTGTAAAGACTTGCCAGTACTTGTCCTTGCCCTCTGGGAGCTTATAATAGTTTGGAAAATGAAACTAATCTAGGTAAGACAGCATGGTGTGGTGAAAAGACACTGAACTAGGATGTGGGAGATAGGGATGTGAATTCCAACTCAGCTATTAACTATGTCTGTGACCTTGGACAAGTCTGGAAAATGAGGGTGGGTAGATTAGATGATCTCTAAGGTCTTCTAGCTCTGAGCCTTAAGAAATTTTTGTTCTTAGCACATTATTTCTTACAATAGTACCTTTCTAATGAGAATATATTTTGTAATTTTTTTATTGTTTCATTTATTTATCAGATATTTATTAATAGTCTATATGCCAAGGGATTGGACTCTGTTGTAGGAGCAATACTGTACAATGTACAGGGAATATAGGAAAGAGAAGACATGGGCAAATAAGTACAATCCATTGGCCGCAAAAACCTATTTCTTCCGTGATGAATCAGCTTAGATAAGAAGCACATACCGCTTTTCAGTAACCTGAGCACTGATGAATGAATTTAGGCTATGTGTTTAAATTGCTCTTAATGTGTTATCTCATTTAGGAGACATTTTATCTTATGAAAGCATCTAATATGATTCAGGTCTACTCAGCATCTACTTCTGTTTGAGAAGTTATTCCTTGTCTTGTGGGTTTAGAAATCTTTCCTTTAGGGACTATGTATTTTGTAAATATACTCTTTTTGCCTCGAAGATACAGCAGAATTCATGTATAGAGAATCCTCAAATTCTATGTTTTTGTAATGGTACCTAGCCAATTCTCAAGTCAGTAAATACAAGACTCCCTTCTTCCTTGAGATGTATTGAGGCAGTTTACAAAGATAAGAATTCAATAGTTGAATTGTCAGCACTCTTGGTGTAATTATTTATTATGATATTCCATATGTATAATGAGCTAGATTAGAAGAACTGTGATTATTTTGCATGTGTTAAAAAATTCTAGTAGAGTGGCGTGGGGATTAAAAGTGGAAAAGCCCCAAACTAGGAATTCCAAATTGTCTTTGTCCAGGAATTTAGTAAAATTCCTATCTTTATAATTTACCGGAAGGAAAGGTGACACAAAGTCATGAAAGGAAACCCACCTTACTTCCCATGTGCAAATATTGATTTTGAACATATTCTTCAGAAAAGGGAATTTTTATGACTAACAGGAAATTTCTATCTTTTAAATATTTTCTGTAGCTACTTCCTGAAGTTATTATGCAGGTATGTTTTCTTTTCCTGAAATACACTAAGTTTTGAGAAGTGAGCAGATTTGGGACACGTAGAAGAATTAAAAATGTCTTTACACATCATATCTATGGTTTCACATGAAATATATACATAAAGCTTCTATTATGCATTTCTCTCTTGACTTAAAATTGTTCATTTCGTTTTGCATGTTAAAATTGTTTTTAATTAAAAATGCCTACCTAATAAACTTGAACTTTATTATAAAATGATGCAATGATGCAGTCATGTAAAATTATGCTTAGCAGTTCTTACCATGCATTTATTTCTACCTAAGTTGTAGCTTGGTTTCAAAAGAAGCCCTCAACAAAGTCTGTTGTGCTCTTCTAAATGTGGCTATAATATAATCTGTTACAAAGTCACTATATATTGCAAATAGTTTTGATCTGCCAGATAACTTCAAAAAAGAACCAATCATAGGCTAAGGCTTTCTTGTCAAAAATAAAAATAAACCTTTGACTAAAATGCTATTATTTGCCAGAAAAACACTGGAGAACTAAGTGGACAGGTAAACCAAGTGAATATTGCATGTGCTTTCTTACTTTTGAGAGTATGTCTAGTTTAGGGTTCATTGTAGTATTTAGTTGTTAAAGAGGTACATTTATCCTGTCACCTCCTTTGTAGGATTTAGAGCTGAAAAGAACCTGAGAAATCATGTGACCCAATTCTCTTATCTTATAGATAAGGAAATTGAGGCACAGAAAGATAGATAAAGTTGTAAGTAGCGGAGCTGAGATTCCCTGAATCCAAATTCTCTTTCAAGTACACCCTAATAGCTGAGTTTTGAAATTTACTTTTCAGTTATTTGAAAATATGTTTTTACCTTTCTTTGCCTCTCCACTGCTATTTACCCTTCCCTCACCCCTAAAACATGAACCGTGTAGCCTGGTAATTAATTCATAAAAATATCTAGGTTAAGTAAGTTGTGAGGAAATTAAACATGTTTTTGACAACATTCCAAACATAAATGACTTTCATATTTCTTATTTTGTATTATTTGTATGTATTTGGGCTCCTTTCTTTTGGAACAGGTAATAAAAGGTTGCCTAAATAGAAAAACAATTTTAGTATTTTTAATGAGCACTTTGAAGATGCCAGTGCTGAGATTTTGTTTATACAAAAAACATTTTTTTTTGTTTAATGCTATTTCTTAGTCTTGCAACTATGGCATTTGCATTGGAGATTCTTTTGGTAATAACTCCTGCTTAAAGTGTTTGCAGATTAACAGCTGACCCAAGATGGGAATAGAGATTAAGAGGTTTAAATGTAAGTGTCATTCTCACCACTAGTTCATGTGGACTGATATAATGCCTGGGAGAAAGGTGTGTAGGAGGAAGAAGACCTTTTCAGAAAGAACATTGGGAGAAGCACAAGCCAGGATGAGATTGCCCAAAGTGGGCAGGGCTAGGAGAGTACTTTAGTGGAAATACCAAAGGGAGGAGAGAAGGGAGAGAGAAGCTAGGATTCCTTTAAACTGCTGAGTGAATTGTTTGTGGTAGGTAGCAGCTAGGTAAGTAACTATTAGTTTTAATAAGAAGCCAAAGGGAATAGATATAGAGAAAAAGTTTTGCTTCTTCAGAGATCACGGGGTGCTGGAAGAAATAGTTTGGCCTTTTAGACTAGAGGATAGAAATAGGAGACAGACCTTCTCTGTTTGGCATTTAAAGATTTTCACAAAACCTTTCTTTACAGACTTATTTCATATTATCTGCTCTTACATAGTCTATTTTCCAGTCAAACTGGCCTATTTTCCATTCCTTGTACATGCCTTTTATGCAGGCTGTTCCCCATGCCTGGAATGCTCTCCCTCTTCCCTTGCATGCCTTAGAATCTCAGCCCCACTCAAGGCTCATTTCAAGTGCCACTTTCTGCTTGAAGTCATTTCTGATGCCCACAAACCTTTCCTACTACTTTGTCTATATTCGTCCTTTCTTTGTCTGTCTACCTCTTGTTTTCTCCCAGTAGAATATAAACTCCATGAGGTTGGCGACTGCTTTCATTTTTGTCTTTATAACCCCAGCTCTTGGCTGGTGCCTGGCATATAATAGGTGCTTCATAAATACTTGTTTAATTCAATTAAATTGATATACTAGCAAGCTAAAAATCTAACCTAGAAGACAGGACTATGGAAGAAAAGGAGAGTGAAAACAGGCTGAGGAGCCTGAAGGCAGAGCCCCAGTGCTGCCCATAATGGGTGGAACTTTCAGGTACTTCAGGGAAATTCTCATGGCAATAAAATATCAATATGCTTGGACAAAAAGAACAAAGTACATTTTTATAGCTTTGGATAAAATTACACCCCGAATACTATATTCCATGATGACCTGGCACTTGGGAATTGTTCAGCCTTGTATTAATGAGTGTATTCTCCTAAGCACAAGTGCTCACATTCCATTAGAGAGGAGTGAGTCACTCCATTACTAATCTCCTAATCTCAATTAGAATAGTAAGATTTTTTTCAGCTGATAGGTTTCTTGAATGTCTTTGCCTGTACTGCCAAATAAGGTATTGTACTAGTTTTCTGAAAAATATTAAATTTTTTCTCATTTAAATAAAATTGTTCACTTACATAAAACATAACCTAGTGTTTACATAAAACATCTAGTATCTGAGCTCACAAATTAGATAAATAAACTTGTTTTCATAGAATATTTTATGGAGCAGCAACAATTTTAAAATACGTTAATAAACCACAGAAGAAACTCTTATTTATAAACACATTTCTTATGAAATATGCAAATATTAATGTATATCATTAACTAAAGAAAAAGAATGTCCACCAGTAAGCTACTGTTCTACATTTATAGCTACCATAGTCTCAATTTTATAACAACAGTATATTGCTAATTGTGTCTCTTCAACTCAGGGATTTACATAAAGTCTTTGCTTTAAAATATTCTGCTGCATCTTTATTAGATTCCTTGATATGGCATTTTCTAAGTAGACATCAGTTTTGCCACATTGTTTGAAGTTATTCTCCAGATTCTTTATCTTCAGTAATACCATATCTACTTTATAGCACCAGCCCTTGCTCTGTCATGGTCCATTCTTCGTGCAGATGCGTGCCATTAATCACAAGGGAGTTGACTGCCGATAGATTAAGGCCAAATCCATCCTTTTGCTTAGAAAAACAACTCAGAGCTCATGCTGTCCTTTTGGTGGGTTATAGAATCATAGAATGTTAAATCTAGAAGCATCCTAGGGAATATCTGACCCAGTTTGCTCACTTCACAGATGAGGAAATAGAAGCACAGAAAGAAGTAACTTGTCCCAAATGATTGGGTTTGGAAGTACCAGAGCCATGACAAGACATTGGTCTTCTGGCTAGCTAATTCAGTGTATATTCCATTATACCACACTGTGGTAGTTTCGTTGTAAGCTATAAAGGGTGAGAGGGCCTTGGTGTGGCACTTGGTATGGCATGTAAGTGATGGATGAAATCACTCAGGAATGTCTATGTGGTATCTTTACAGCTTTGAGTCTTTGCCCTTTAGGCGGCTGCATGCTACTGTTCTCTGTTCTGCAGACCTTTCATTTCAGTGACTCCTTGGCCCTGAACTTATAATGTTCTGTAGCATGTGCTGATAGTAACATCACAGAATCTCAGAGTGCCAGAGGTGGAAGGAACTCAGTGACCCAACATTCACTAAGTGATCATCCAGTTCTCTCTTAAAGATGTCAACATAGGGGTAACTTACCACTTCCATTTTACTTTGGGTTAGCTCTGGTTATTAGTAAGTTCTTCTCTACGATAAGCTTACATTCGCTTCTTTGCAACTTCTACCAGCTGCTCCTAGATTTGCCTGTGAACTGACGAACAAATCTAATTCATCTTCCAGGTGCTATGTATGCCCCAGTATCCTCCCTACCTACGTCTTCTCTTCTCCAACATACCCAGTTACTTCAACTGATGCTTATATGGTAAAACTTGGGGTTCTTGACCATCCTGGTTTCTGTTCTCTAAATGGGAGGGGGAAAGAGAAGGGAATAAGCATTTATATAGAGACTGTTATGTGTCAGACACTGTGCTAAACGCTTCATAAGTTTTATTTTATTCAATCTCATTTGCTTTTCAGTTTATTGTTGCCCTTCCTAAAATTTGGCCCTGAGAACTGAACATAGTATTCCAGATATTACCTGACCAGTGCAGAGTATCATGAGACTATCACCCCCTTTTTCCCAGAAAATGTCTCTCTCAATGTAGCCTAAGTTTACGTTAGCTTTCTTGGCTGCACTATCACACTATCAATTTAAATTGACCCCAGATCTTTTTCAGATGAACTCCTGAAGAATTATGCATCCTTTATGTCTGAAGGGCACTCCACTAGACCAGAATCCAAGTTGACATTAAATTATTAATGACTACTCTTTGTGTCATAACCATTCGTGGATTTATTTCTGGATCCATCCAGTCACACTATCAGGTTACCCACATTTCTTCATCCATTTCACAAAGTAACATTAGAATTTTTATCCTATGTTTTACTAAAATTGAGGTATATTATACCTGTACCATTCTTTGAATTACCTGTTTAGTAACCTGTTCTAGCCCACCCTCCTCACCCTACCAGAAAAGGAAATGAAGTTAGTCTGGCATGACCTGTTATTGGTGAAGCTATGATGAATCTTTGTGCTTAACTATTTCCTTTTGTAGATGTTCACTAATCATTCCTTTAATAATACATTCTAAAAATTAGTTTTTGACCAACATCTTACACTATTTAATATATTAAATTTAAAAAGGATATGTGATCTGAATATAAAGATCATACCATAAAAAATAGAAGAGAACAAGATCAGGTACCTTTCAAAGCTAAGACTGGGGGAGAAATCTAAACTAAGCAAGGGACAGAGCTGATCTCAAAAGAGAAAACATCTAATTTAAATGAAATAAAATAAAACTTTTAATAAAATGTAAAACTTTTGCATAAACAAAATCAGTGTAACTCAGATACGAAGGAAAAGCTTTGGGTAAAAAATCTTTGCATCATGTATCTCCAATATAGGTCTGATATCCAAGGTTTACAGAGAATTAACATAATTATGTAAGATGGGGGACTACTCCCGAAGAATGTCAGGGTGGGTCAAAGAACATGAATAAATGATTCTCAAAAGAATTGCAAACAATTAACAACCTTATGTGAAAGAGTGTTCCAAATCAGTAATAAAAAAAGAAATGCAAATCAAAGCCAACAAATTTGAGAAGGATGACAAAAATGAAAATAATATTGGAGGGGTTCTGATGTGCCTAGAGAGGCATATCAGTATGCTATTAGATCTGTGACTTTTTCAACCATTTTGGAAAACAATTTGTAATTTTGCTAAAAATGTGACTAGAATGTCTTTATCCTTCGACACAGAGAATCACTGCTTCGCATACAACCCAAGGTTGCCAAAGGCAAATCCAAAAGGTCACAAACACAAATGTTCATGACAGCATTTTTGTGTATGTGTGGTAACATAGAACTGTCACCGAGATCGCTGTTCATTGATTGGAGAAGGGCTAAACAAATTGTGGTACATGCATGTAATGAAATATTACTGCACTATAAAATGATGAATGTGAAGACTTCAGAAAAGAATGGGAACTGACTCAGAGATGTCATCAGAACCCAGAATATATCTATCTATATCTATATCTCTGTCTATATTACCACTACCACAATGTAAATGGAAAGAACAAAAGAGAGGAAAGAAGAGACAGGGAGACAGAGAAAGAGAGAGAAACAGAATGTTTGTAATAATGATGACCAAGAAGCTTGGTCTGAAGCTGGAATAAGAAAAAGCCCTCCTTTCCTCATTGGAGAAGTGGGAAATCTGTGACTATAGAACATTACAAATATTGTCAGACTTACTGGTTGTTTTATTCTTTGTTGCAAGGAATGGTCTTCAGGAGGCTTGGGAAGTGGCAGGGGGGAGGGAGGATATATATTCACAAATAAAGATGACATAAAAACAAAAGATATGAGTACAATTTTTTTTTTAAATAAAGCATTCTAGAATTTGACTAGGATTTGACGTCAAACTCACCAGCCTTTAGTTTTCAGACTTAGGATCATGGATATAAGGCTGGAAGGGGTTGCTAAGAGGCCATTGAGTATAGCCCTCTCTTTTTTATAAATGAAGAAAAAGGCCCAGGGAGGTTAATTGACTTGCCCAGGGTAACCCAGGTAGCAAGTGTCAGCAGAAGAATTTGAATCCAGGGCCTATGACTCCAGAACCAGTGCTCTTTCTATTACAGTAACACACTATATTCCATTCTCTTTTCTTTTCTTGAGAAAGAGAAATCCTTCATTAAGACAGCATTTGTCCTACTGTAGTTTTTTGGTTCTCCCTTCTATTCTCCATGTTTTTTTCAAAGATTACTGACAGTTCAGCAATTATATCTTGCACTTCTTCCAGTATATGGTTCACTTGGGCCAGGTGGCTAGAACTCATCTCTGTCTTACTTATTATGGGCATCAGTTCTCTGTTAGCCATTTTTATTCTGTCCTTTTCAGCCCACAGAGAATTTGATTCGACAGAAAAACCCCAGAAGCAAACAAGAACCGAGCAGCGATTTTCTTCTCCGGACTGTCCACTAATTTCCCGCCTGCCCTGAGCAGCAACCTGACCTCTCTTACTGTCTCGTCTGATAGTGGGTTGCCAAAAGAGGGAGCGATTTTATTGCTCTTTCTTCTTTCAAGGGGTTTTGGCTATTAGAATTTACCTGCTATCCATTGTCCTTGGATTTGAATGGCACTTTCAGAGATACGTTGTGGTGGAATTGAAACACTAGATTTGGAGTTAGAAGACTGGACATCAGTTTAGCACTTTCATTTACTGCCTAGGTGATCTTGAGTTCCATGAGCCTCAGCTTCCTCCTCTGTAAAAGCAGTGGTCCATCTGAGGTAATAACATGTTGAAAGGGCTCTTGGCCACTTCTGTAATCTATAATTCCTGCATCACTCTGTTCTCTGTTTCTTGATTCCATCCTGTCCATACCATCTGACTCTCCTTCCCTGCCTATGTCCCTCAGTCTGCCCTTTATAGATATTCTTCCCCTTCTTCTACACCCTGCTCAGGTGCTACCCAAGCTCCCCGTATCTTCTCTGATTCCAAAGTAGCTAACTTACTCTTTCCTTTTAGGACTTGTAGTATGGTATAATGTTAGGAGTTGTAGCACCTTCTGAAAGTTCCCACAATTCTTGGTACCCTCATGAGAAACAAAGATGACTTTATTAATGGAAATGACACTAAAGAAGGTGTGTTGCCGTCTGCCTGCATTTGCCTCCTGAAGTATCCTGGGCCTTTCCATCCAGATTTGTGACTGAAGCCTCTTATTTCCTTTGTCTCCCTCCATTAGAATGTGAACTCCTTGAGGGCAAGGACTATAACTTAGCACAGGGTTTCCATACATACTAAGTACTTAAATGCTTTATTCATTCATTCATTGCTATGAAGAAAGTGTTCAAGATATATAGATGTGAGGCTTTCAAGTTGTTATAAGTTTTCACTTGTTTCATTTCTTAATTTGAAACATTTTCCAACTTTTTTTATACCTTGTCATGTCCACTTTCTTACTGGAATAACTGAATTTCAAGGTATTATGTCGAATTACTTTGGATACTCTTATTAGATTATTTGTATAATTTCTCTTCTTCATCCCTTGCAATGTATTGATGCTAAACTGCAGATTTTCTTAATGGTAGTCTCTTTGCTTATGCTCATCATGAGTATTGAAAGAAGAGGTGACCAGGTTTCCTAAGGAATGATGTTGCTTGTTGCCTTTGGCTCCTGGTGGAAACCAGCTTCACCAGCTCCTTCATTTGCATTTTGTAGGAGAGCTTTTGAGCCACTTTTCCATTTAGATAGAACTTTCATGGTTTCTGATTTCAGTCATAGAGAGAATGTTACTTTGACTGTGATTTAGTTAGTTGTTCAGTTGTTCTAGTCATGTCTAACTCTTTGTGAACCCATTTGGAGTCTTCTTGGCAAAGATACTGGAGTAGTTTGTCATTTCCTTTTCCAGCTCATTTTACAGTTGAAGAAACTGAGGCAAACAAGGTTAAGTGACTTGCCCATGGTCACACAGCTAGTAAGTAACTAAGGTCAGATTTGAACTCAGGAAGATGAGTCTTCATGACTTCAGGCCCAATTCTCTGTCCCCTACTTCACCTAGCAGCACTATATAATTACTACAGAACTATATAAACTTTTTGGTCATTGGACAAAGATTTCACATTGAGGATCAACATTTAAAGTAATCTTTATAATTAGTATAAAAGCTTTTTGTGACACAGGTACTGTTTCTCACTCGCTGCTCATTTTTACTGACGAAGTACAAAGGGACAATGAAGATATTTTTGCCTATTTTAGAGGCTCTGCAGCAAAAGACTTTGTCAACTAGTGACCACACTGCTAATTATGACCTTCTTAGTTCTTAGGTAGGCCGGTCCTTACATAGCAGATAACCTTTTACTGTCACCTTATCAAAGCTTTTCTGACTTGGGAAACTTGTGCTTTGCTTTCATAGCCTTCAGTCAATTAACAAGCATTTACTAAGTGCCTACTATGTGACTAGAATTGGTGCTACAAAGACAAAAATGAAACAGTGCTTACCCTTCAGGATCTTACATCTCAGAGTCACTGTTACCATATTCCCTTCCTCCCATTTTAGGTGCAGAAATTTTATTTTTCCTTGCACAATTCAGTTCTCCACTATTAAGATGAATGACAAATTTTAGTTTTCTACTATCATATGAGAACATTGAGACAATTTGCAAAAATCTTACATAAATTAACTAAATGCACAGATTTACAATTATGTAAATGGAATTTTTTTTTCAGCTCAAGATTTACTAACTTATCCCCATGACATTGAAGGAAAATAGTGAGTTGTGGAAAAACAACAACAAAAAAGCCCTGGCCCCCGTGGTTTAGATTTAAAATATCTCTCTGACAAATTGTCACATTCATTCACGAGTTCTTATTGGTCTCAGCAGAGAAACTCTGGAATAGATTCTGAAAAGCTGAACTTTGGATTCCCCATGCATACCTGATGCTCTGCATAAGAAATTGTACAGCTGACAAGTCTCAACCAGACAGAGAACCATGTTATATTACCAGCTCAATTCTTTACAGACAAATTAATCCTTAGCATTACTTGCCACTTGAAGTAACTTGTATCAGGATTTAGATCAAAGATATGTACAAGTTTACTAAAATGTACACCAAGGGAACATTTAATTTGAATATGAGGCCAAGTCATTATTGGTTAAAAAAACTAAGAAGTGTTGATATTTGTTTAATATTAAATACAAACTTCACCAAAGACAGGGGTTTTGTTTTTGTTTTTCCCTAAAGAAGGCTTATTTGGATTTCATGAGGCCTAACGTGAGGTCTATAGTTGCCACGGCAAATTTATGAATTTGAATAATCGTGCAAATGCTATACATCTGCTGTCTGTCCATTTAGGATCATTTGTAGTAAACATTTTCCTAGGGAAAAAGCATAATATTTTATGTATAAAAGCAATTTTATTTTTTTTAACATTTTTAACATCCATGACATCTTTTTTGATAATGAGGTACCCCATCAAAATGCTGTTCTCAGTGACAATGAAGGGTGTGAGATTTTTTGAGATAGTTAGTTTTGACTGTATAGTTTTCACCATTTTAAGTCCTGCACCTGTGATAGCATATTTCTTCCTGTTTGCCAATAAAGTCATTAGGGGAAAAATCATGTTTTTATCCTGTTTGCTCAATCCTTATCATTCTGTTCACAATCTTTCAGTGACCCTTCTCTTTACCAGCTGTCTAAACATTCTTTCATATCCCTAGCAGAATCTTATGTACAGTTTCAAGAACTGTGTCATCCATTTCTTCTTCAAATATTGCACCCTTGACACATCTTTTAGGGAAAAATCTGTTTAATGCTATGGTATTTAAAGACTGCGTCCTATGATGAGTGACAATTTTGTGTGTGCGTTATGTGTGTTTTGTTTTTTGTAATGATCAGTTGGATCTTCTGTATCTAAAGAAATGATTTTGTCACTCAAAAACTCTGTCTAAAAGGGCCTTGAGAGAGAGAGTAGTGTAATACCTAAAGACATGGAAAAACCCTTGGTACAAGTCACATCTGTAGCTGTAGCAAAATATAGGGGAAGGACCTCATAGAGAGGTGCTCTGGGATACAATGACAGTATAAACTGAAACTTACACTCAAAGGAGGTTGAGGAAGCTATAACATTCAGTTATCTTTCCATATCATTCACCTTTATAAACAGTTTTAGATGAATTAGCAAATTTGAAGAGGATATAAAGCTTAAATCAATTTTTGTCCTTCTAAAAATTATTTCTGAAGCAAAGCTCTACTGCATAATGGAAAATCTTCTTTTATTCTACTGAACAAATGAGCTTGGTATCTTAAAATATGTTACTTGTATAGGCATGACTGATTTTGCCTCCATACCTTGCATACTTCCAAAGTAAACCACAAATGCATAGACTGTAAGGCTCTTACAGAAGTCCTAGCAGCAAAAATCCAGATCCAGTTTCCCAGCCCACATAACTCCTACCCTATTATAATATGGCAAGTTTTAATTTTTTTCTAGGAAAAACTCTAAATTATGTCACCACAATTTTCCCTGAAATTTCCCTTGACTCATTCTTACTGAAGATTTTATGAGCTACTCCTTATGTATTATAGAAAAGACAAAAATATATCCATTAAGGTGAGGAGTCATGGTCTGTGATGGCTAATATTCTGGTATTGGAGGCAGGATGTTCATTTTTACCATTGAAAGAAGGAATTTTGGCACAAACTTTTTTTAATTTGCAAATTCTTATATTTTTATTTTAAAACTTGTGAAATACATAGGACAACTGAAAAAACTTTGTTGGACTATAAAGGTAAGAAAATGGGTGAAGCTCTTGGGAAACCGAATGTGGATATGATATACAAAACACTTGTAGAATGATAGACAAATTTATCATTAACTTGTAAGGCTATTTGTCTTATTTGTCTTCCTCTTGAATTTATAGTATATAAAACATATTTCATGCTTTTTTATTTTATTTTTAGAAGCAGTATTGATGCAGATAAATAGTGCTGAAATATTAGCTCTATTTTCTTATATGAAGTTATTTTATGATATCTATTAAATATACCTTCAGTAAAATACAATCATTTACAGCTGTATAAATACATTCAGCTTTCCTCTTTTTAAAAAGTCAATAAAGTTTGTGCAATTTGAACAGTTTAAAATATATCCTCTATGGACTTCATTGAAAACTTGAGAATTCATTGAAAAAAAAAAGGAGTTGGCAATGTGCCACCATGGCTCAGGGTGTATCTTTGAGCTCCATGAGTCTATTAGCTCAATGGTCAACTTACCCAAGGGGCCATTAGCCTCTGAGACAGTTTATGCTCTCAAGCTCAAATAAAACTGATTGATATCAAGTAATTCCTTTACAGGGAGAGATATGAGTGAATCATGTCTTCTATGTAAGACTCCTGGAAAACTGAGTGAATAATTAGAAGTTTAATGAACACAAAACAAAGCAAAGGGAATAAGGTGGTGTTAAAAGCTTGCCATGATGAACTCTCCCTCATTAACCACAATCTAGTACACTAGAATTACTCAACAAGGTCCAAATATGTGCTGTGTTATAAAATGAGAATTCTTTGAAAGGGGAAAAATATGTGTAGTGTACATAATGTTTAGATATACACCTACGGAAAAAAAAAAAGATTGTAGATAGACTTCATCTGAGCTAGATTTGTGGAGGCAAACGGGGAGGAAGGAACATGTTCTTTCTGTTCATTCTTCTTTCCTTCCTCCCCTCTCCTCTCTTTCCTTTTTTCTTCCTTCCCCTTTTCTCTCCTTTCTGTCCCTTGCCTCCTTGATTCCCATCATTTAGGATGAACCTTTAGGATTTCATCACCGTAGGTAGCTCCTGGGCCGCAAGGTGGTGCAATGGATAAAATGCCAGACCTGGAATCAGGAAGACTCATCTTTCTGAGTTTAAATCTAGCGTCAGACACTTACTAGCTGTGTGACCCTGAACAAATCACTTAAACTCTCTCTGTTTCTGCTTTGTCAGCTTGAAATGGGGACCTCAACAGCACCTGCCTCAGAGTTGTTGTAAGGATCAAATGAGATATTTGTAAAGCATTGAGCACAGTGCCTGGCACAGAGTAGGTACTTAATAAATATTTTTTCCCTTCCCATATTCCCCCTATCCGTCATGCCACACTGTTTCACTTCTGTATTTAAACTCATCTAGTAATTTGGGACACGTTTGGACTTGGAATATATTGATGGAATCTATGGAGGTCTGAGGAATGGAATCATCCAAAGATAAAGGGGTTTGAGGGCAGGGAGACCTGGCAGTGAAATAGAAGAAATTGTCTTTTTATATTAACAACCATCACATGAAGGAGTACAGCCTAGGCAGCCGGGTGGCCCAGTGGAAAAAGCACTGGGTCTGGAGTCAGGAAGATGAGTTTAAATCCAGTTTGGTTTGTTAGCTGTGTGACTGCTTGACCTCTGCCTCAATTTCCTCATCTGTAAAATGGGCATAATAATAGCATCTGCCTCCCTGGGTGGTGAGGCTTCAATGAAGTCACGTTTATAAGGCGTTTAACTAATTAACTGAACTGCTGTGTGCTTGGCACGTTGTAAGCGCTATACAGTGCTTGCTATTGTGATCATTATGATTTTTGTTTGAAAGAGTGTTGGATTTGAAGTCAGAGGACCTGGATTCAGACTTGATTCTGCCACCAGAGCCTCAGTTCCATCGTCTATAAGATGAAAAGACTGTGCTAGACAGTATCTGAAATTCCTTCTAGCTCTAATATATTTTGATCCTAATTTTTATAAAAGCCAAAATAACCTTGTGACTCAAAATCACAACCCTCTGGGCCCGTGTGCTTTCTGGTCTGCTAATACTGACTCAGCTCACATCATGCCAGGGCTTTGGCCAGCCTGGGACTGGGAAACTCACTACCAAGGAGGCCGCCCTTTTCCAATAGCTCTAATTTTTAACAAGTTTTTCCATCTCTCCTGACTAAATTTGGCCCTAT
The DNA here is from genome assembly GCF_011100635.1 of Trichosurus vulpecula. Lineage (NCBI taxonomy): Eukaryota > Metazoa > Chordata > Mammalia > Diprotodontia > Phalangeridae > Trichosurus > Trichosurus vulpecula. The sequence goes on along the minus strand of NC_050578.1, from coordinate 227,211,865 downwards.
CACCTTCTAATCACCATTCCCATCTCTTCCTTCTGGGCCAGTCAGAACAGTGAAAGAAGCTTCAGATTGGGAATGAAAGAATCTGAGTTCCAATCCTGCCTCTGCACTTTCATATCTTTGTGATCTTGGGCAGATCACTTTGCTTCTCAAGGTCTCTTTTAAAAAAAAATTATAAAATAAGGGGATGGCATGAGGTGACCTCTGAGGTCCATCTCATCTCTAAATCGCAGATCCTATAGGCTTGACTCTCATGTGAGAACTTTGTAAATACTTGAAGACTGTGTCCTCACCTCTCTCTCCCCCAATTCTTCTCTTCTCCAAGCTAAACATCCCAGCTGTTGTTTTTTAACTGTTCCTCATTGGCATGAAAGCAGGTTCCTTTACCAATCTTTCTTTGGGTGTTATCCAGTCAATCAAAATCCATCTTAAAATGTAGTGCCCACAGTATTCTACCTGTCATCTGAGTAAAGTACGGCAGCAGTGGACTATTACTATCATGATAGCCTTCCAGCATTTGTACAGTGTACAGCAGTCACATCTCCCTTTAGTCATCTGTTCTCTATCCTGAATATTCTCTAACTGCTCCAACTCTTGGTTTCCATACCCCTTTATCTTTTGGTTTTCTTCCTTTTGATGGCCTCTTATATAGTATAATTCCTTTTAAAATGTAGTGTCCATATTATAACACTTTCCAGATTCCGTCTAATTAGCACAGAGTAAGGAATGATTATTACTTTCTATGATCTGGGTACTTTATTTCTATAAAATAGAAAATTCTTCTGCAGTCTAAGATTGCTTTAATTTTTCTGGAAACTATATCATTGACTCACGTAAGCCTGTTGTCACCTAAATCGCTAATTTTTTGTTTTTATATGGGCTGCTTTTTCCCCATCTTGTACTTCCTTCATTGATTTTTGAACTTATATGTAGGATTTTACATTTATTCTTATTTAGATTTGCAAGCTGAATGTTATTTGGGGACTTCCTTTGTTCATCTTTTCAGATTGTTTGTATTATATTGCGTAGCCCATAGTAGAAGCTTTATAAACATTATATTGACTTACATAAAGCTGCCATTGGTATGCTATAACCTACACCTTTACAAGGGTGGTATTGAGCTCTGCCATGAGCTGATGTTTCCTAGGTTTTCTTCTTTCTGGTTTGGGAAGAGTGGGAGGATTTCTGAGCCATCAAGGCAGAAAAAAGCCCATAAGATAACTTAGTTTATCCTGCCTGGGCTTGGGGGGGGGGTGCAAAATAGAGTTTTTCTTTATCTGAAAGCATGTGAATGCTTTCTCACAAGTAGAAAGTTTTTTTGTGTTTGGACAGAACTCTTCTAACTTTAAAAATATAGATCTTTATTTTAAGTAGCAGATAGTTATAGCTATTGAGCCCTACTTTAAGATTAAGAAAAATTAGAGATGATTAGAGCTGTATTACTAATTTATTGAGCTACCTGCAAAAGTGTTATATTAGTTAGTTGCAAATTTTCATTTCATAACTATAGCACATTGTATAACTCCAAAGAAAAATGTGGCAGTATTTTCGTTTTATAAAGAAGTGGAGAGTACCAGTGGCAGCTTCTACTCATTTTAGAAATAGGCTCTTGCCTTTGTTCTCTATAGGTTAATGCTGGGTAAAAGTGAAGAGAGGTGCTAATGGGAGTGTGTGATCAGGAATGCCAATAAAGAGAAGTAGATGGGGCATAAGGTTGCTGAGTTGTAAGGAAAGTGCTTTGTAAACTTCATAGCACTTTATAAATGTGAGCTGTTATTAGTGGGAATAGAAAGTAACTTGTGTTAGGGTATGGTTGCGCTAATGAGATCAGAGAATGAGATAGTACTCCAAAATAACTTCCAATTCTATTTTCTGGCACACATATTTTGAGAAACATTGCTAGATTATTCTTTTCTTTATGCTGAGCTGAAAATTAAATTTGTGAGCCTCAGAGTGAACTTTAGACAATCTTCTTTTTTCAACTTGATGCCCTTTGCTATTTTTATTGCAATTACTCATGAATAGCCTTTATTCCAAAACCACCCAGTTCTATCCTTTTTTTCCTTCATTCTCAGATAACAAAAAAACCTTCTCTTTCTTTTTTGCCTTCCCTCAGAATGGTATCTATGGAAAATTCAGGCTGTCCTTATAAAGCAATATACATATTCATGAACATACCAGATGTTATGAGTTTCTAAGTGAAATTTGAATTATTTCATGATGTAAGAGATAAATATAGGTCAAGTGGATAGTAAAGCCTAGGCCATTAATAACTGAGTTAAAGAGTATTTTGTATAAAAAATTTTTACTAAACTATTTCACAGAAATATAAGGAGAGATGGACATATACACATATGTCATATATGTATACACATATATGAAATTATATATCTTCACATATATGTACATATAGACATGCATGTATGTGCTCATATCTGTCTCTATGTAGATACAGAAGTAGAGATACATAGATATAACAATAAGTGTATTAAGCTTAAAACTGCACTGAAACTTTTGGAATACTCTATATGTCTCTTTAGTAATTACATAATATTAATTTTTCATTATTCTTTTGACATTACATTAAACTGCTTTTTTTCTTTTCCCCAATTAGTTTTGTCAGCCTGGAGGATGGCAATTGTCCAGAGAGAGGAAGCAGCCAACATTCTTCGTGGTTGTCCTGACAGATATTGACTCAGATCGGCATTATTGTTCGTGTCTAACTTTCTATGAGGCAGACATTAACCTCCAGGTAAAGTACCTCAATAGCAAAAATTCAACCCAATTTAATTGAATTAAAACAAGCATTTGTTAAATTCCTGCTATATAAAAGGCATTATGAACACAAAGATGAAAAACAACGGTACCTGCCCTCCGGGAAGTGACATGGGTGATGAGTTATATGATGAGCGCACTGTTTTTATTGTTGTTCGGTTGTTCAGGTATGTCAGACTCCATGTGACCCCATGGAGTTTGTTGATGGGATTTTCTTGGCAAAGATCCTGGAGTGGTTTGCCATTTCCTTCTCCATCATGTCCCCATTTTATAGATGAGGAACTTAGGCAGATAGGGGCTAAGTGACTTACCCTTAGGACCCAGGACTGCGACCCAGATCTAAGTATAGGCAATGCAACAGAGTCCTGCTCTGGTGCCAACAAAGGAACCCCTGTAAATCTCCTTCTGACCCGTTGTCCAGTCTCCTTGTTGTCTGTCAGCCAAGAGGTCTGGAAACTGCCCCTGCTACCACTGATTCACTTGCCCCAAGGCTGCTCCTGGCTTGCTGGGGCCCAGTCTTCCCTGGCACAGCCTTTGCTGAACTGTACTCCCCTCTCACCCTGGTGCAGCTAAACTTTCCTGCCAGCCTTCTAAGTTGTCTTGGGCTGGAAGATTGTTTTACTCCATCTTTTTGTGGTTCTGCCTCTCTAGAATTTGTTCAGAGTTATTATTTAAAGGTATTTGGAGGGGTTTGGGGGAGAGCTCAGGCAAGTCCTTGCCTTGACTCTGCCATCTTGGCTTTGCCTCCCTGGTGGTCCGTTTTTCAGTGGACAAGTGATCTATAGATGTGAAGAAATAGTTATCAAAAGAGTATTTGTAAACTATTAATAACCATAGAAAAGATTGCTCCAAAGCACTAATAATAAGAGAAATAAAAATCCACCAACTTTGAAGTTTTACCCCAAACTAGTAAAGATGACAAAAGATGGGAATAACGAACGTTGGAAGGACTGTGGAAAGGTATGTGCACATGTAGGCTGTCGGTGGAGCTGTGTGCTGGTCTCACCCCACCATTTCTGGAGAGCAGTTTGGAAGGGTCCTAGGAAACTGATTAAAATGATGATATTCTTGATATCACTGCTAAGCATGTACCCCAAGGAGGTCAGCGACAGAAAGTCCCTGTATACCCCACAACACATTTAACAACACTGCTGTAGCAGCGAAGAACTAGAAACAAATTAGATGTCCATCAACTAAAGAATATCTGAATTAATTGTGGTACATGACTATAATGGAATATGAAAAAGTCAAAGACGCATGAGAGAACATATGAATCAGTGCAAACCAAGTCAAAAGGCCTGTGGTGAGGTCCAGAAAAGTCAGACTTGGCAGACCACCTATCCTAGGCATTTTTGCCTGGAAGAATACTGAGAAAAAAACTGCACCTGGAAAAGCTGCAGGAAGACTGCAGAGCCAAGTTGGAGTCAGGAGAGCTGAGGTGTGTCGCTGGAGACAGTGTGCTCCCAGGGGACTGAAAGTCAGGAGCTTTGGAGTTCCCAACTTTGGCTGATAACTTATCATAAGCGAGGTGGAGAGGCAAAGCTGCCAACAAGGAAAATTATATTTGTCTGCATTTGGTTCCCAAATAATGCAAAGAAGTTGATGTTTTCAAAGTGTCTCCAGGAAATGCATGTTGTTAAAGCACCAGTAGAGTAGCCATATATAATTCTCAACCCAAAGACACTTTTAATTTCAATTTTGTGCTTGACATACTATGTGATGAAATTTTATGAGTGTTTCTTTGTCTCTTGCACATGACAGCAATCAAGTTTATTGTAAATATAAATTCTCAGCAATTCCTATTGCAATCAGATGCCTCTCAGAACACTTGACAAACCCTTGGTGATTAATTTTCACAATGAGCTTTGAGGCTAAATTACTCTCCTTATTTCATAAATAGTAACCAGAGGATAAGTGATTTCCTTGGAGTATCCAAGAAAACAGAGTTTAAAAACTGCTTGAATTCCATAGTCTAGGTTGGTGAGAGGTGGGTGATATTTCTATATCTGCTGTCTTTGTGATACTTACTAAATACCCTTTTTGTGAAAGCTTAAAAAAAAGAAGTGACGTGAGAAGGCACCTCTTTCCCTGTTCTGCAGAGTTTGGAGACCATACGTGTGGCACACTAAATATAACATCAGACCTTCTCAATACGCGCATTAGTTTTCCTAAACTGTTTATTTTCTCTCTTTCTCTTTGTTATAAGGGATATAGTTCTCTGCAAGATGGGGGGGAGAATATTATAAAATATAAGTGATGTAAAAACAAAAGATAGCAATAAAATTTTTTTAAGGGCAAACCATAAAAAGTTTAAAGTCTTCTTACATATGATTGTTCTTTTTCCATATAACAGTGGTGTTTAAGTGTGAATTTGGGGGTTAAGGAGCCAATTTGCCTGTTAAGTGTTGTCAGGCATCAGACCCAAGCTGGAATTTCCAGGCAGTTATGTCCAGGCGCCTGGTCTGAAATCTGGAACAAACAGTTTGAAAAGCTAATAATAAACATGATTTGGACAGAATTTGAACCAGATGACCTCTGTGGTCCTTGCAGTTCTGTGATCTTGTGATTCTCCAATTCTGACTTAGAAATCAAAGATATTCCCTCATAGATCATCTTGGTTTTAAGATGTTTGCTTTTCTGGCATGAACCATTTATCACTGTCCTTAAAAATCTGTTTTTCTTTTATTTTTGGACAATCTAATGAACTCAAAAATAGATACTTGAATTCTCATTTAGTTTGAATTACTTCATACCACGTATGCTATGACACACTAGTTGGAAGCCAAGGAAGGACCACCTAGGGACAGATATAATTCAAAATACAGTTGTGCAACTTTAAGAAGATATATTGTCTTTCTGATATACAGTTATACTGTCAGTAATCACAAGAAATACTTTGGCATTAAATGTGTCCATAACCTTTCCAGAATGATCTATCTAGGAAATCTGATCCCAAATTTTCTTTACTAAATAATAAAAGCTGAGTTATTTGATACACAAAAAATGTTATTGTTATAGCTTATAAAAAAGAACTTCTTGGTGTTTCAGTTACTTTAAAAATCTTGTTTTAAAGAAAGTATCTTAATACTTGTTACAAACCTAGACCTGATTGTGCAGTTGATATTTTAAGACATGAGCCTAAAATGTATTAATATTTAAAAAAAATAGATAGTGTTAACATGACTGTTTTCTGCTAAAAGCCAGTACTCTTAGCAAATTGAGCAATATGAGCCAATAAATTTAACACTAACAGCACAAAGATTTTGGGAAAACAGATTTCAAAGGGCTCAGAATGGGTAGGACCATATGGCCCAAAATTCAACAGGTCATATCAGCACAGGTGAGAGGAGATGTTCTCCGTAATGATATTCTAAAGACACAAACCACTTCTAGTGAGAAGGAAAAGAGGGAGTTGTTTAAAGAGCGTGGATATATAGGACGTGCAGCAATCAAATCGTATTTTTAAAATCTATGTACTGAAGAGGAATTGAAGCAAGGGCAGATAATGGAGAATGAATACCAAAGTGTTGCACAATCCTGAGAAAATCGTGACAGGTGTACGACAGATAAGAGTGTGAGCTGAGACTGATGAGGAAACCTCAGAATCACAAAAAGTATTGTTTTGTTTAAAGCTCTATTGGGAAAAGCAGTATTAAAGAAGGAATAGATCTGCTTCTCCAGTTGGGATGGGGGTGTGGTGGAGAAAGACAGAGAAAATGCAGAAATATTCTAGTCTTATTTTGCATCTATTTTCTCTGCCCAGGATAATAATTTTTGAATCAGAAAGGACAAAATTAAATTGTCTAATTACAGTATTGATAGCCACGATAAGAAATGAAATAGCAAGAGAGCCCCACATTGCCCATGTTGAGTTTGTCACCATTTTCAGATCATCTGCATTGTAGGGTACTGTAAAAGACCAGGAGATTCAATCTTTGTTTTGATGATTTTTGAAAGATAATAATAATAGCTCGCATGCATATTGCACTCAAAGTTTTGCAAAGTGCTTTACATATTTTCTTTCATTTAGTCTTTACAAGCATCTCCATTTTACAGATGAAGAAACTGAGAATGGCAGCTGTTAAGTGAGTTTCTTAGAGTCCCGGAGCTAGTAAGTGTCAGAGAAAGGATTTGGACTCCTGACCTCAAGTCCAGCACTCTATCCACCATGACACCTTGCTGCTTATCATGGAGAATAGGAGAGACCAGCAGACTGGAGAAGGATAAATGTTGTTCCAATTTTTTTAAAAATGGAGAGAATATGTAAACTGTAGGCCAGTTAGTTTGACTTCAGTTTCTGTAAAATTCTTGAACATACTATTTGAGAAGTAATTAGTAATTTCTAGAAGAGGAAGCAATGGCTTTAAAAAGCCAACTTGCTTTCACCAAGAACAGGTCATGCCAAACTAACCTCATTTCCTTTTTGACAGGCTTACTAGATTGCTATATTTGTATAGACATGTAGACACATTAAGCTTATTTATATTTCAGTAAAGCACTTAACTAATTCTGTGATGTTATTCTTGTGGAAAAGTTAGAGACAGAGGTGAGAGATATTTAATAGTATCATTAAGGAGGATCCAAAACAGGTTGAATGTGCAGACTTTAAGATTACTCATTAATGATTGGAAAGAGTTCCTTTTATGGAGGCTGCCAAAGATCTGTGTTTTTCTGTGTAGTTTAAAATTTCTATCAGTGACTTGAATAATAGCATAGATAACACGCATATAAAATTTACCACTGTCAAAAAGCCAGGAGAGTTAGCTAAGAAATTGGATGGAAGGCTAGAACAATAGACTAAATCTAATAAAATGAAATGTAATCAAAATAAATGTAAAATCAAGATGTAAAGTTCAAAATTTCAACTTAGTAAATACAAGATAGGTTGATATGTCTAGATAACAACCTGAAAAAGATTTGAAGTTTTTTGTGGACTACAAGCTCATAATGAATTAACAATATGATATTGTTGATAGCCAAAAAAAAAAAAAGCTGTTGCAATTGTAGCTGTATTAAGAATAGTATTATGCTAAGACTGTGGAGTGATATTATCATTCTATTCTGCCCTGGTCAAACCAGGGAGTTGGTGCAGAGTTGGGCTCCCAGGACAATCAAGGGCTTTGAAATCATGCTATATGAGAATGAGTTAAAGCAAATGGGGAAGGTTAACCTAAAGCACAGAAGACTTGGGGGTAGGGATAGTAGGATATATAGTACCTATTATGGAAAAAAGAGAATTGTACTCATTCTGCTTTGACCTACAAGTAAGTAGAAGCAGGGGTTGGAAATATCAGAGAATGAAGAGAGAGTCCTGAGCCTTGTGGACAGCCAGTGAAAATTCTGGGAGTCAGAAGATGGCATGTCATAAGCAAAGTAGGGCATGGAAACCAGTGATACTACATCTCTGTGTACACAGGAGAAGAGGCAGTGTAATTTAAGTATAAACATGAGACTGAAAAAGTAGGAAGGGGCAAGATTATTGAGGGCTTAGAAACCAAATAGAGGGCTTTATACTTTATACTGGAGGCAATAGGGAACCAACACAATTAATTAAATAGGGAGGGTGACATAGTCAGGCTTACTCTTAAGGAAGATCAGTTTGGCAAGGGAAGAAAGAAGACATAAAATGATTCCCCTCCCCCTGTCTTGTCCTTATTTCTTTTTCTCCTTCTACCCTCAGTCCCTTAGTTTAAACAAAAAATTTTTATGGCGTCATTTTTTTTAGATCGTTCTTTATTTTGGTCTTCATTTTTCTTCCTTTCTGTGTTTTGAATTCTATTATCCAATTCATGTTCTATGCTCTTACTTATTCCATAATTCTTTCTTTTTTTCCCCATGAAGATAAGAGTTTCTGAGTGAGGTAATGCCCATTCAGTGAATAGGCCTCTTTAAGAAGTGAGTCAAGGGATGGCCCCTTTAATTAGAAAAAAAGAAAAAAAAATCAAGCTGGGAGGGGAAGACTCTCAGGGTTGCCATTCCAAAGAGAAACAGTTACCATTGACATTAACTCTAAGCCAGGAGGGCCCAAAATACAGTCATTAAGTGGACTTAGCCTAAAATGGCCAGGGTCTCCCATTGCATTCTAGGCCATCTGCAGTCATCCTGATGAATATCTGGTCACTGGATCCAGATGGCTCTGGAGGAGAAAGTGAGTCTGGTGACCTTCCACAGCACTCCTTCACTCAAATCAAAGTCAACTGTGTCATATCATCATTTCCCTGATGCCATGGTCCTCTTTGAAAACAAAGAACAAACACAAGAGTTTCTGAAATACATTTTAATGTATCCCATCCCCTTTCTCTGTCATTGCATTTTAAGTGTTACTCTCCCTTTTCTTCCTGCCATACCTCACTCTTAGAAATACCAGTTCATAAAGAAATCAGTGTTAAAGGAAAGAGCATTGTGTTGTAGGAAACACTCTGTGTCCCATCTCATGATGGTCAGTCTTACCTCCTGTTCTAACCATGCTCATTCACCACTTTTTTTTTTTGAGGGGGGAAGGCAGGGCAATTGTGGTTAAGTGACTTGCCCAAGGTCACACAGCTAGTAAGTGTGTCAAGTGTCTGAGGCTAGACTTGAACTCAGTTCCTCCTGACCCCAGGGCCGCATTCACCACTTCTAAGGCCTAACTTGGCCTATCTCTCTTTTTGTCTCCTACCCTATTCCATTGATAGTGCTTGTTGCTCTTGCCCAACTACATCTGCTCTCCATGGATTGGATAGTATACATTTTCATTTTTGAATTTACTTTTTCATTACTTAACAAAAATCTACTTTCTCTCTCTCCCATTTTTTGCCCTCCAATTGGAAAAAACAAAAACAAAATTCATGTAATAAATATGTATAGTCAAGCCAAACATCTCCCCCGTCACATGTCCAAATAATATATCTCAGTCTGTACATTGAGCTTTATCATCGTTCCTTTGGATTTGTGGTTGATCATTGCATTCGTCAGGGCCCTTAAGTTTTTCACAGTTATTTACCAGATTATTTCCCCATCATTTCTCTCTTCTCCTAGTCCCAGCTCACTTTTATGTTTTCTCCTCTCCTGTCCCCCCCTCTCACCTCTCCCCCTTCCCTCCTCCCTCCCCTCTGCCCCCTCCCCTCTTCTCTTCTCTTCTCTTCTCTTCTCTTCTCTTCTCTTCTCTTCTCTTCTCTTCTCTTCTCTTCTCTTCTCTTCTCTTCTCTTCTCTTCTCTTCTCTTCTCTTCTCTTCTCTTCTCTTCTCTTCTCTTCTCAAGATCATCAAGACATAACAAAGCCATACCCAGGCCTTTTGTCTCATTTGACTCCCTCTATGACTCCCTGATGATATTGGGACTTTGGGAGATACTTGTATCATCTCCTTCTATTAGAATGTAGATACTCTTTACCAAGATGTCAGAGTAGCAGGAAGCAGTATAATGAACTTTCTGCCTCCCCCTCCCAATTCCTCTTGTATGAAGCTGAATTCTTTTGGGAAGTCTAAGAAAAAGTCACATTGAATCATTTTTCCAGGCCAGGTCAGTCTAGAGAGATGGAGATCTGTGAACAAGGGGTATGGTGTCTGGCCAGGAATGACTGCCATATTGGTCGTTCTGTCACTCAAGGAGAGGCTGTGTACCAGGCAAGAGAAAGTCACAGACCAATATCAGGGCATTGTGACAGGCTTGGGTATCACCTGACTTCCTCTAGACCTCAAAACCATGCTTCTTTTTTCATGCTGGCTTATCTTGGAGCTTCCTTCTGCACCTGGAACTTCCTGCCTCTGGAACAGCCTACCATCCCAGCCCGCTCACCTTGAACTGTTCTCCACAAAGCCTACCTTCACCCCTTCTCAGATTGGTGAAGTTCCCCTTTGATCCTCCAATTTATGAAGGAGCCAGGGTTGGCTCTTGGGCCCCCTACTTCAGGTTTTTAGCTCTATTTTGTGAGTTGTGTTTCCCTATTAGAATGTAAGCTCCTTGAGGGCAGGCGCCATCTTTCTTTTTGCTTTGGATTGATGTTCTATAGAACTAATCCATTAGTACTTTTTATCTTGAACAGAGACTGAAGAGGAACACTGATGAGTCCAGAGTTGAACAGATCCTATTTTACTGTTGGTTTGCCTTCACACTTGGGTTTTAGAATTTGTGTACAAGAAAAGATGCATCATGAATGGAGAGACATTTTAGAACCATTTTGTAATTTAGATCTGATAGCTAGACTTTTTATAGAAGGTTTTTTCTTATCCTTAAGTTGGAGTTGGCTTACTCTGGAGGCTGAAGCTAGCAGTATGATGATTAAAGGTTACAATATTGTTTTGGAACTGCTGCCTGTCACATGGCTTGAGGTATTATGTACTATATTTATTTATAGGTATAGAGTGATTACTGAGGATCCCATAAATATAACTACAGCTAACTTTTTGACATTCTAGTTCTTAAAAGAGGAATGATGTATTACAGAATTACTCCAGAAAATATAAATCAATACTATATGTTTGAATTACAATTTACAAGTAAATGCTAATAAAATGCCATTCAGTTTTGGAAAATCATAGTTTTAAAGGAACTTTTGGCACATATTTTTATTCAGTGTGACTTGGTACATCTTTTAATTAAGATGTCATACTTGGTTAGAAAGATTTATTAAATAAAAATGCTAGAATCCTGCAAAGACAGGTTTATTACAAACATTCTAACTCATTCATCTTATTTTTAAAAAAAAGATTGCCCCTCCTTATTAATTCAGACATCTGCTGAAAAATGACTAGTTCAACCCCAACTACATGGTTTTCTCTGATTCCATAATATTGTCAGGAGGTGACCCTGGGGTCTTCAAAATCAGTGAAGTTCTAGTATGTTCTACTAAGTTGACAATATTTTGAGTGTGAAACTTGCAGTAGTCTGCAAGGAGCAGCGTAAGTATGAAAATGCTCAGTAACAGAAGGTAGCCTAATAGATGATGAATTCTTGGCCATAATAATTCACAAAGTCCTCATAATAAGTCATAGAAGGATCACTATTGAAGTCTTTGGATATCATATTCAGGCTGATTATATTATGGATCTCCAAAGTATTGACATAATTCTAGCTTAAACCTATGTCTTCATATTCATAAATCCATTAGTTAATCATTAATTATTTCAACCTTATCTTATGTTGCAAAATATGAGGAGCAATTAAACCAGTCAGCCACAGTGACCTATTGATGAAGTAAATGTCTTCTACACTGAATCTGCCATAAGGACATAATTTGTGACATTTTATATTCCATAAATTTATTCCTATAAGCATAATTTACAAAGAAAAATATCTTAATAACTTGCTTGCAGAGTTAACTTTTAGTTCAGAGTGCAGCAGCCTCATAGCCTACCTCCAACAATCCTTGAATAAGAGCCTGGAAATATTGAATAAGTGGCAGAATGTTAGGACTGAAGGAGGACTTTAAAGGTAATCTAGTCTAACCCCATAATTTTACAGAATTTAAAATGTATTTTTAGGTTGGTTGAATTCTGAACTAGGTAAGTTCAGAGCACTCATGTCTAACTGAATGCTAGCTAGCCCAAAATATTCATTTGTCATGTATTCCACATATTTGTTTTTCTTAATAAAAATAAGTGAGATATTTGTTGTAAATAATAGATGTCTAGGGAAAGACAAAGAAATACGGGGGAAGAGGGAGAAGTGTGTGGATTTGCAACCAGCTTTGATAACTAGTGATAATTTTATTTCCAACATTGGAAAATTATAATTTTCTAATATTGGAGCTTTTTTTCACATGAGTATTGGTAGCTTGGATTTCTTCTTTTGAAAAATTGCTTATTTGTGTCTTTTGTCCGTTTATCAATTAGAGAACATCTTTTATTCTTTTTTTTACTTTAAATAGTATTTTATTTATTCTAATTACATGTAAAAACAATTTTTAACATTCATTTTTTATTAAATTTTGAGTTCCAAATTTTCTCCCTCGCTTTCTTTCCTCCCCCCTCTCTAAGACAATAAGCAATTTGATATAGGTTATATATATATATACAAGCATGTGAAACATTTCCAAATTAGTCATGTTGTGAAAGAAACAGAACAAAAGAAAAAACACACAAAAAAGTGAAAATAAGTATGCTTTGTTGACCTGCATTCAGACTCCCATCAGTTCTTTCTCTGGATGTGGATGGTATTTTCTGTCATGAGTCTGTGTACTATGTTCTCCTGGTTCTGCTCTCTTCACTCTGCATCAGTTCGTGTAAGACTTTCTAAGTTTTTCTGAACTCCTCCTGCTCATCATTTCTTATAGCACAGTTGTACTCTATTACATTCATATACCACAACTTGTTCAGCCAGAGAATGTCTTTTATTCTTATAAATTTAAATGTTTCTTATATATCTTGAAAGTGATTCCATAAAACCTTTTTAATTTCATGTAATCAAAATTGACCATGTTATCTTCTGTAATCTTTCTAATCCTTGTTTCCTCATTAGTGTCTTCTGCTCTCCCTAGATCAGAAAGGTAATTTCACGTTACCTTTAATTTATGATATTACCCTTTATGACTAAGTTATGTATCCATTTAGAGCTTATCTTGGCATATAGTGTGATGTGTAGGTCTATATCTAGTTTCTGCCAAAAATCATTCCCATTTTCTTAGCAGTTTTTGTCAAATAGTGAATTCTTGCCCCAGTACCTGAAGTGTTTGGGTTTATCAAACACTAGAATATTGTGCTTACTTGCTTCTATGTTTCATGCAGCTAATCTATTCTATTGATTGATTTCTCTATTCCTGAACCAGTACCAAATCAGTTTAATGGTTACTATTTCATAGTGAAGTGTGAGATCTGGTCCTAAGACCCCTTCTTTCTCACTTTTTTTTTCAATATTCCCTTATTTCTCACCATTACCACCGTGACTACCACGTCCCCTCAGACACTAATGGAAACAGCCTAGGACCATGAACCCAAGAGCCTTGGGGATAGCAATGCTTCCAGCTCAGGGCTCTCAGCCATCATTCTGGGAAACAAGCCCTGTGGAGATGCACCTTCTCCTGCAGATGCAACAGCCAAAACCACTGAAAATAAAGAGAGGAAAGTTCCTGTCACTAAAGTCTTTGGCATTGTCAAATGGCTTCCCATCAGAGATGACGTCACAGAAAAATTGTTACCATCTGCTTTGCCACTGCACTCTGTTGAATATGGGAAAACTGAAACTGTCCATGTGTTGTCTGTTCTCTTAAAATGTAAGCTCCTTAAGGGCAGGAACTGTCTCATTTTTGGTTTGTGTCCTTAACACATAGAATAGTGCTTTGCACATAGTAAATGTTTAATAAAAACTTCATTCATTCATTCATTCACTCACTATTTTCCTTGGGATTCTTGACTTTTTGCTACTCCAGATGAGTTTCATTATTATATTTTTCTAGCTCTATAAAGTAATTCTTCAATAATTTTGGGTAGTGTTGTCATTTTATTATATTGGTTCAGCCTATCCATTTCTCTAATTATTTAAGTCTGTATTTCCATGAAGAATATTTTGAATGTTTCTTTCTTCTGTACATGTCTTTATAAAAATCTGAGTTTCTGAGTTCTCAGGGTATTCTTATTGATCTCCAAACTAATGAGAGCTCGAAGGAATTAGGACAGCCAGTTGTTAATTGTGGGAATTGAGTGAACCACACTGATTCCATCTTTTTTTTTTTTTTTTTTTTTTTTTGCTTTTTGGCAGGGCAATTGGGGTTAAGTGACTTGCCCAAGGTCACACAGCTAGTACTAGTGTCAAGTGTCTGAGGCCGGATTTGAACTCAGGTCCTCCTGACTCCAGGGCTGGTGCTCTACTCACTGCGCCACCTAGCTGCCCCTGATTCCATCTTTTGACTCAAATCTAGAGTTAACTTAGTTCCCTTTCTATTCAATTATAGGTCTAATACAAATTCGATCTTGTGAGAAAACTTTATTTAGTTTTGGGAATTGGGAGAAAATCTTGTTGTATTGTTTGAACCTGACCTTATGTGGCTGGGAAGCTGGACCACCCCACCTGCTGTTTTGAGACCCTTAACTAAGAACCTAGATAATGCTGACTAGAAGCCCAATCAGATCAAAAGATTGACGTAGGGAATACATCTCAAGCAGCTCATATATCTCATCTGAAAACTGGCCCAGTACTAATCAATTAGTTATTGTTTCCATGTACCTTTGATTGAATACAGAAACCTGGGGGATTTTAGGGAATTACACCTGTTCACTCTCCCCCTCCCAATTTGGAATGTCCCTAATCTTTCCTCCAATTAGACATCTAATGTTATATTGTTTCCCTTTCATTAATTGGCCTTATTTCATTAAAGGTTTTAATATATAAAAGTCTCATTTGGGTTCCAGACCTAACCTGAGGACATCTGATCCTGGTTTGTTAAGCAGTTGCAAATCAACATGCTCAGAAGATCAAACCTTTCTTTCTTCAGTCATTTCATCTTTTACCTGCCACACTAACAAGCATTTATTAAAGACCTACTCTTTGCTATGTATTAGGAATACAAAGACAAAAGGAAAACCAGTACCTGGCTTGAAAGAGCTTATATTCTATTATTTCTTTAGACAGTTCCCTCCTTTACCTTCTTATCGGGGTTATTATTATTATCATTATTGTGGGAGGTTTTTTTTTTTGCTTATATATTTGAAATTTAATTCCCTAAGAGTTCCTCATCCTCTTTGGCCAGCTTCTCCTACAAAATACTAGTCCACAAGATTAATCCTTTCCCTGAACACTTTACAATCTGTTTTCCTCATGTAACATTTATGTCAGACTTTCCATAGCTTCCCTATCTTTTACCATCAGTTCTATGATGGAGTAGTCATTTGCTCCCAAAGTTCCTGTCATTTTTTAGCAAATCTATTTTGTTTGTAAGAATCAGATATAGAATAGCAGTTCCCGCTTATTACTTCCTCTACCTTTAGAAGGATGAAGTTACCATTAAGACAAGACATACCTTTATCATCAGTTAGAGTATACTCACAGATGCCTATGTAGTTAAAGCCTCTAATCACTTCACATAATACTTCTATATCACGTTTGTGATGTTTCCCACATTCCTCATCTCATTCTTTCACCTAGCCAAGCGGTCAGCAGTATATGTCTGCAAATCTCAACTTCCGTTTTTGCTTCCATTGAACTTCACCCAAACAGGAAAACTATGCACAAATACTACAACAACACTACAATTTTATCAATGCCAAAGTGAAGCCAAATTTTATTTAATTATTTAATTATCATGACCCATGTTAGTTTCAGAGAAGAGATGAGAAAATGCATCTTTTATCTTTTCCTTGGACAATTACTGGGGACAGTGGCTGCAGAATGTTGCATAAAATATCAGTCACAGTTCCTGTTTCGGATGGTTTGGCTTAACTCTTTATTTTTGTTACCAGGAAAGGTTCCCTAACTGAATTGGTAGTGGAGTATGTCTGGAAATGACAATAGTGGGCAAAAATAAAAGTCTTCAATAAAACTTTAATTAAAAGTAAAATAAACGGTTAGGACTAGGTGATCTCACAGGTTCTGTCTAGCTCTAACACGGTGAGTCTATGAAAACTAAAAGACTACTCCTTGAACTTAAACTGAGATAATTCAGGAAACTATTACTATTGTGTGATGCGATGAAACTTTATATTTGCAGTAACCAACAAAAAAATATAACCCATGGGAATATGGAGAAAATTTCCAGTCACATACATGGCTTATTTTCTAGTCAGTGCTCTGAGTTTTTTTAGAGGGATGTAGGCATCAGAAAACTCAATAGCACCATGTATTTCCTTCAAAGATAACTGTGATATTTCTAAAGAGAGAGAAGATATTATGTCAGAGGTGTCAGTTACTCTACAAGCAGGCTACATGTGGCCCATACATTCCCAAGTACTGTCCCAATTTTAAAATGTAATTGGGAAATATTTAATGAAATGCATTAAATGCAATAAAACATGGATGATGTCAATATTTTGTTTTCTAAGTAAATTATGTACCCATAGGGATCCTTATATATATTTTAGTGGTCCCCATTTCTATTGGAGTTTGGCACCATCCTATTTTGATCAGTTTGGCATTTAGAGAAATAATAAATTATTGCCAGAGTACCGTATTGCCTTCTCATGGACCAAACCCATGTTACATCATAGGCTGTAGTGTGTATTTTTGTCATAGAGTACATTCTGCTTGGAAACAGAGAATGGGAATTTATCTTTAAACTTGGAACATCTTATTCTCCTGGGGTGAATATTCTCAATTAAGAATAAAAACATCTCATGATTCACAGCAGGCCTACAAAATGAGAATCCACATCTGTAATGAGAAGTGATAAAGATAAAAATGGAAATGTTTTCTCCTTACTAGTTTATGGGAGTGGGTATTTTCTATTTCCTGTTATTGACTGCTCCATTGAGTGTGTATTTCATGGAAAAGGGAGACTTCTAGAACAAATTTTAAGTGCTTTATTTTGCATTGTTATTAAAGTAGGTTAATTGCCATTTATTTTAAATTGCTATCTGTTTTAGCTGACTTCTAATAGTACTCTTGGGTGTTTTTCACAATGTGGATATCTTTATGTTTTCCAGGAATTTCCATCATTCCTTTGTCATTTTGAATTCATTAATAAGCATATGAATCATATGATTCATTATTTGTAGACACCTATTGGTACATTAATGTTCTTCAGATTTTGGTATTTTCAGGGATTCTAGAAGCCATTAATTTCAACAGATGCTTTGTAATGAAGTTAAATTCCTAGAAATCGTTATATATCATATACCTCTTCCTGAAAATTAAATGTAAATTAATATTTCATTTTGGAAGTTTATTCTTATTCATCAAGAATTTCTCAGTTTGATAAAATTTACAGCTGCAAGGGAACTCAGACATTTTTTCTAACCCTGTTACTTTACAAATGAAGAAACTGAGGTCACAGTGACTCAAGGTCACAGTGGTAGTAAGGAGCAGAATCTGTCTTTAGAGATTAAATCCAGTGTTATTTGCACATTCCACCAATAGGACCATACCATCTTAGTTCAAGCCCTCATCACCTCTTAACTGGACTACTATATAGTCAAGCAAAACCTAACATGACATGACATGACAACATAACATACATAGTTAAGCAAAACAAATTCCACATTTGGATATTGCCCACGTACAACAATGTCTTCCTCATTCTGAATCTTGAGTCCATCATCTCTCTGTCAAGAGGTAAGCAGTGTGCTTCATCTTCAGTCCTTTGGAATTGTGATTGGTCAGTGCCCTCATCAGAGCTCTTAAGTCTTTTGAAGTTGTTTGAACAGTATTTTATTATTTTATAAATTGTTCTCTTGGTTCTGCTCATTTCACTCTTCGTCTGTACATACAGTTATTCCAAGGTTTCTCTGAAACTATTCATTTTGCTATTCTTGCTACACCATGGTATTTCATTACATTTACATGCCCTCATTTGTTCCACCATTTCCCAGTTGATGGCATCCTATTAACTTCCAGTATGTTGCCATTATAAAAAGTGTTACTATGTGTATTTTTGCATGTGGGTCCTTTTCTACTTTATTTGATCTCTTTGTAGCATACCTGGGTCAGAGTGTCTACACAGTTTAGTGCTTTGGGCATAGTTGTGAATTGCTTTCAAAAATGGTTGGACCAATGCATAGCTCCACCAGCAGCACATGAATGCTTATTTTTCCCTCAACTCTTCTAACGTTGGTCATTGTCCTATTTTGCCATCTTTTCCAATTGGATTAATACATGATGAAATTTAAGTTACTTTAAATTTCATTTTCTACTTATTAGTGTTGTGGTGCATTTTTTTTCATGTGCCTATTCACACCCTTTAACCATTTAGCAATTGAGGAATAGCTTTCATTCTTATGAATTTAAATCAGTTGATTATATCTATAAATGTCATTATTATTGTTGTTATTTTTATATGTCTTGGAAATTAGTCCTTTATCAGACAAATTTGCTGCAAAGGTTTTTTCCCAGTTAACTATTTCCCTTCCAATTTTAGCTGTTTAGTTTTGTTTATGGAAAAATTAATTTTACATAATTAAAATTAGCCCTTTTATTTTCTGTGATTTCTTCTATCCCTTTTTTGGTCATGAACTCTTCTCCGATAGATCTGAAAGTTAAATTCTTCCTTACTCGTCTAATTTCTTTATAATGTGACTTTTAATATATGTTATAAATATGTTTAGAATTTATCCATATATATGGTATAAAGCATTGTCTAAATCTTATTTCTTCCACACTGCTTTCTAATTTTCCCAGTAACTTTTGTTAAATAGTGATTCATTACCCCATCAGGTCATTACCTCAGTAGGCAGATGGTAGTGTATTCTGCCCCTTGCAGGAGGTATTCAGTCAGGTTTGGATGACCACTTGTTGCGTATGTTATAGTCATGGGTTCTAGCAGGTACATGTTGTATTAGATGGCATTTAGAATCCCATCCAGTTCTCAAATGCTGTGATTCTGTAGCTACTTCCCCTCTGAGTAAGGATAAAGAACAGGAATCCCTATTGTGTAAGATGCTAGAATGTTCTGTAACAGTATCTAGTGATTGTCCATCCTATCTCTACGTTTCAAGCTTTCCTTGCTTCAGCACCTGCTGTTGCCACAGCTCAGGAGTCCACTGGAAAGGTAAGGTGGGGTGAGAACTGAGGGAGGAGAAAGAGCAGGAGACCAAGAATGCAGTCTTTGCTGTTCACTCGTTTTCCTTTAACTTTCTGTGGGACTTACTTTTTTTGGACTTCTCATTTTTTTCTTTTGATTGTAGTTTTTTTTACTTCATTTGACACATTATTTTTTTTAAGGTTTTTGAGGTGGAAGTATAGAAAACTGGGGTTATGCACAACCTTTCACTGCCTTCTCATCTCAGGAGCCATAATCCTCATCCATATAGAATCTCCCCTCCTATGCCCTAATTCACCATGTCAGAGGGACAAATTTGAATCACCATGCAAACTATCGGTATATTCTCTTAACTTTGTTCTGCCCGTTAATAAGCCTGAGCCAATACAAGCTGGATTTCTTATCAGAGTAAGAGCAGCTAGAAGTGGCACAGTGGGTAAAAGAGCTAGACTTGGAGTCAGAAAGATCTGAGTTCAAATCTAGCTCCAGATTCTTACTAGCTGTGTGACCTCAGGCAAGTCACTTAACCTCTCTCAACCTTAGTTTCCTTACCTGTAAAATAGGGATGATAATAATAGCACCCAGCTAACCAGGTTGTTGTAAGAATCAACTTAGATAGTATATGTACTTTGATTTGCTATGCAAGTGCTGGCTATCATCATCATCATGATCATCATTGTTCATTTAGCCTCCATTCAACAAATGGAGAAATTATTACTTTGTTCTATATTCCAGGTACTGCCCACTCTCTCCCAACAAGCACTTGTAAAATGTAGGATCATAACTCTCCCTTTGCAACAAAATGAAATAGCGTATGTGAAAATGCTCAAAAATTGTTCAACACTTCTTAAACTGTGTGTCGCAACCCCATATGGGGCCATGAAAAATTTGGCAACAGTAAAAGGTTTCTGAATGCACAAGGACCAAAAATTAAGTAAAAATCAAACGTGTAATGAATCCCAAGGTTTTTCTGGCAGCACTTCCCTGTGTTGCATCTTGCAGCTTCACTGTAGCCTTGATTCTGAACACAAAGCATGCACACTTTGCACTGTTCATGCCCTCAAGCCACGCAGCACCAACAATCACTGCTGAAATGGGAAAAGTGGAAAAAGCTTAAGAAGCCCTGGTATAGAGAGTGACACAAATGTTATTGTTAATGTATTATTACTGCAAGCTTTTAATGAGTAAGGACACTCTTTTTAGCTTAACATTTATGTAGTGTCTAAAACTGTGTTATGGAGACATTAAGAACTCAACAAACATTTGTTGATTTTGTCAATCATACATATCCTCTGTTGGTTTTATTTTTTAAAATTGTTTAACTATACGTGCCAAAGATTTGGGGACACGAGTGAAGCTTAGAACGGGCAAAATCCACAGAATATCTATTGTCCTTAAATCACCTGAGCTTCATAGTTTATGTTTTCCTTTGCTGATACAAAATAATTATTGGCACAGATGCCATCCATACTATTAACAACCAATCTAGTAGGTCTGCCTGGAACTTTCTGAGAGATGAAAATACTGTACAGTCAAGTCCATGTGAAAGATGAGACCAGAAAACCAGAGCAGTTAGCTTCTCATTCATCCTATTCTGTTTCTAAGAATGATGACTTTTCAAGTAATAGTGTTAATTTTAATTGACTGACCTCTAAGGTGCTGTTCAACTCTGAATCTTCTGACCTTGTAAGAGTGACTATTTTAAATAAACACTATAAAACATACAGATAAATCTTATAATTCTGACAGGGTTTCTATTTATGTAATGATAGTGTAGTAGGTCCTTTTTTCTCCAACTTTATGTCTAGTTAAATGGAATTTGAGGGTTTTATGAACAGTGAATTAAGTATCCCCTATTTTGATTTTTTAAGTGAGCTGTAATTTCACCTGTCATGGTTTTCCATTATATCCTCTATTCACCTGAGTAGATAACTGATAACCTTGATGAATTGCTATTGCCAGAAAAATTCGTCAGATCACACAGTCAGTCATCCTTTGGTAATGAGCTTCTTCACACTTAGCTTAGGCTATTCCTTGCAGTCTGTTCCCTGAACAGACTGAAGTGTTTCTGTCTTCATGGGACCTTGGCATGGTCTAAAACTGACAACTCAGAGTCCTCACCAAACCTTTGTAGGACCATAGATTTAGAACTGGAACTGGAAGGAACCTCAGAAGCTATATATAGGCAAAGCTCTTTGCTTAAAAGATGAGAAAATGAAGAAGTTGGGAGAACCAGTGATTTGGCCAAGGTAACAACATTAACAACACAATAAATATTAAGTGTCAGAGTTCTATGACTTCATTTAGTCTTTTCCCCCCTTTAAAAAAAAAACTGCACCAGGCTACCTTTCTTTAAGTAACTTTCTTCCTAACTTCCACTTTAAAATTGCCTTTGTGGAGTTAAGAGAACGCTGGAACTTTGTCACATTTTCTTAGTTGGTGCAGGTTTAAGTCTTTTTATGATCTGTACCATTGACTGCAAAACAAGGACAGTACTTCTATTTGTTGATTGCTCTGTCTTCTGTTTTCTAGGGAACAAAACAAGAAGACATTGAAGGTGAAGAGGAGGTGACTGGCTTAATTCAGCCTGCGGAAGTATTTGCTCCCAAAAGCTTGGTGTTGGTGTCCAGATTAGATTATCCAGAAATTTTCAGGGTAAAGAACCTCACAGCTGTCACACATGATCTGTGCTAGTTTGCAAATCTGTTTTTAATGAATGTTGATGACAACCTTATTGGATTTTAAATGTCTCAATACAGGTTTAAGAATTTCTCAATAACGTGAATAGAACTGAATACTGAATAGAACCTTTGTCTGATGATGGAAAACTCGATAAGTTAATGTGGTTATTCTAAACTCCTGAGGATCTAATTTCATGATATGCTCTAAAAGTATATGACATAGGATTTTTTTTTGCAAAGAAATATTTACTTTTTAAAGTATTGCAAACAAACGTGACATTTGGAAGAATGTAATGAGCGTGAAGATGGGCTCTCAAGTACAAGTAAAACAAGGAGGCTGTTGGAGGTTTTGACTTGTTCTACCAGCACCAAATGTAGCACAAAGCTTACACAGTGGGGTTGCAAGAGTTTTCTTTCCTTGGACCCTGAGTATTTTTCATATCACCAGTTATTTCTGTTCATAAAATATTCAGAATTAAATAACGATGACATGATACGTGGATTAGGGAAATAATTCATATACCACAGAAATTAAATGACAATAGAGAACTAAGAAATGTTGATTTGTCAGGATTGCAGAATTGTGGACAGATACAGGAAAAAAGCAAAGGAAAACAAAAAAATCTATAAAAATTTATTTTTAAAAAGTTGAAAAAAGTTCCTAAGCATAATATTTTATCACCATTTCTACTTGTCATTGCAACTCTGTCCCAGCTCTTAGGGGAAGTCTTTTCTCATCCTAACCTGAAACATGCCGATAACTCTCTTGTTTTCCATCGGAGGGGAAGGTTGGGACTATGATTTCATTGATATAGGGATTTCCTGATGAAGAAACTCTCTTTCTAGAGTCGGATGAGCAAATGCTCTTCAGTTTACAGACTGAGAGAGTTGCCTGAGTTACTGAGAGTACCTTGTCTAAGGTCACATAGTAAGGAGCCAGAAGCAGATTTTGAACTGAGGTCTTACTGATTCTGAGACTGCTTCTCTGTATAAATGCTACTGTATCTGCGCTAAATAATGATTGAAACAGATTTAATATTCTTGTGGAACAAATTTGTGGAATTTATAAAATTTAAAACAAAAGGAAGTTTTAAAATATTTGCTTTTTAAAAACTTGGGGGGATTTTTGAGGTATGTAAAAGAAACCTAGCAATTTTCCCCACGTTTAATAAAAAAAATTAAAATTAAACAGAAAAATCTATATACAAAATTTCTGTTATAGAGTAAGATTTCATAAAATATATGACATTTCCTTCATGAAATTCATTATATATTCACAATAAAATAGACTTATTAGGCACAAGAAAAACTAGAGTTTTTCACATGTGATAGAGAAGTAGCTCTTGTGCCTCTGTGTTCATTATCTGCCCTTGTTCTATTTGCAGGCTTGCCTGGGCCTGATCTACACTGTACATGTGGATAGTCTGAATTTCTCCTTGGAGAGTTTCATTGCAAACCTCTGTGCATGCCTTGTCCCAGCGGCTGGGGGTTCTCAGGTAAATGCAAGAAAAAGGGAGATGGAGAATGGAATATTTTTCCAGTTAATTTAATTTATGAAGAAAGAAAAAAAAATTCTTGGAATATTTTTCTTAAAAAAGGGATCATAGTTCAGTTAAGTACTGTCCCCATGGTCTGCCTTGCAAAAAGAGCAAAAATTCCATCCTTTACTTAGGTCATAAGGTTAATTTTGGTGGTGGATTTCCTTTACAGCAGGCATAATAACAAATTAGGTTTTGTGTAACTTGAACTCTACCTTAAATTTAATTTTAAATATGCACATATACATAATTCTAGCAGAGCAGGATTCTCCAATTTTTCTGTCCATTTTACTTTTCTTACTTCATCCTTAGCTTCTTGTTCTAATTAGACTCTTAATAATAATTTTTGTAAAAATAAAATCTATAATCATGATCCTTTCTCACATTGTTGCTTAATAATATTTTCAAAAAGTCCCTCTATAATTTATAAATAGGGATGTGGAAGTAAAAGGAGGAAAAAATACAGGGGATAGGATGGAAGAAAATATGTAATTAAGTCATAACCACAAATCAAATGAACTCACCCATAAAACAGAAAAGGATAACAGAATTTGTTAGAAAACAGAATCCCATGGTGTGTCATTTACAAACAGCACATTTGGAACACAACGTTTTACAGAGATGAAATGAGGAGCTATAGCAAAATCTTTTACATTTTTACTGAACTTTAAAAAAAGCAAAGATAGCAATCATGATCTCAAATAATGTTACAGTAAATATAGAAAAGACTAAGAAGAGGTAACCAGGGAAGTCAAACTAAATTTTACTACTAAAAGATAAGATAAAGAATACCAACAATTAACAAAGATGAACATAATAACATAGTATCTAAATACTTTTAAAAAGGTAACTAAATTTTAGGGAGAAGTTAACATTATAATAGTGGGGGACCTTAATGTATTCCTTTCAGACCTCGACAGTACTAACCGAAAGATAAGAAATAAATTAAGGACCTAAATAGAACTTCAGAAAAAGTAGAGATGATAACTGTCTAATGATTATTGAATGGGAATAGGAAAGAAATTACATATTCCTCAGCTGACTCTTCCACCTTTACAATTTACAATATATTGGGGCATAAAGACTCCACCAATAAATGTAGAAAAGCAGAAATACTGAAGACATTATTTAATGATCATACTACAATAAGAATTACATTCAATAAAATGTCCTTAAAGAAATAATTTAAATGTAAACAATTTACAATATATTGGGGCATAAAGACTCCACCAATAAATGTAGAAAAGCAGAAATACTGAACACATTATTTACTGATCATACTACAATAAGAATTACATTCAATAAAATGTCCTTAAAGAAATAATTTAAATGTAATTAGAGACTAAATAACATAATTCTAAAGAAACTTTGAGTCAATGAAAAAATATAGAAACAACAGAAAATTCCATCTTGACAAAAATTAGGACACATGCAAAAACTTATGATATGCAGCTAAAGGAGTTCTGAGAAGAAGATGTAAATCTCTAAATACTTTTATCAACAAAAGAAAGAACAAATCAGTAAACTGACCACAAAACTTAAAAAAACTTAGACAAATCATAGACTTCCAACTAAATAACAAAGTAGAAATTCTGAAAATTGAAGAGATTTATAAAATTGAAAACAAAAAGACATTTGAGTTGATAAACTGGGGGCTTATTTTAAAAACTAACAAAATAAAGTTAGTTAACCCGATTTAAAAAGAGAAAGGAAAAGCAAATTGTACATATCAAAAATAAAAAAAAGAGAATTTGCAACAGTTGAAGAGGAAATAAAGGAAATTATCAGAAACTCTTTTACATATTTATCATCAGTTAGTCATCTAATATTACTAAGTTCCTAGAGCAAGCCAGACACACTGTGCTACATGCTGAGGATACAAAGAAAGGCAAAAAAACAAAACAAAACAAAAACAACAACAACAACAAAAAAAAACACCACAAAAGTCTCAGCCCCTGCTCTAAAGGAGCTCAGGGTCTAAATGGGAGAGACAACATGCAGATGACATTGTACAGATGTAGGATAAATTGGGGGTAATCTCAGAGGCAAGGCATTCATATTAAGGACAACTGGAAAAGACATCTTCCAGGAGGTGGGGCTTTACCTGAGATTTTGAAGGAGCCAGGAAAGCTAAGAGGCAAAGATGAGGAGATGATAGCCAGTTAATATGCTTGGTGTTCAAAGAGAAACAAAGAGTGTTATTGAATTGCATGGTAAGGAGTTAGGTATAAGAAGACTAGACAGGTAGGAGGGGGCCACCTGGCTTTGAAGGACTTTAATAAGATTTTATATTTGCTTGTAGAGATAATAGGGAGCCCTTTGAGTTTGTTTTTTAATAGGTGGTGTGAATTTTTTTTCTGGATTGTTGTTGAAGAATATTAAAGGACATTCCTCAAAGGGAGAAGAGAGTGAGATATATACATTACTTTATAAAATATTTTTTTAAAATTTTTAAATAAAAACATATATTATTTATCTCCTGGAGTACTGTGGGCAGCATCAATTTGTCATTGTGGTCTGTCCCTTATAGCCTCCTCTTTGCCTTCTTTTCCCCATTTTCCACCCTCCTCATCCCATCATCTTAACCTGCCCCCTCTTTTTCAACAGAACACATGCTGGCTGAGCCTACAGTCAGGGTTGGATTGAGCCTTGAAGGGAACCTGATTTTGGGAGACTTTTCTTTGATTAACTTTACTGTTTTTATAATCTAATGAAGTTTTTTGGAAAACCATATGCATCTTCTGTTCTTACTTTTTTCCTAAAATATCATACAAATATACAGAAATGAGGATTTTTAACAATAGATGATACTAACTTAGTTCTTTAAGCATTTAAATATGTTCATTTTCTACTAAGTTCTGTTTGCTCTCATCTGCTTTTGTGAACTGAGTCTTAGTCATATAGTTGTAAACCCTGGGAGGGCAGGGGTTGTTTCATTTCTGTGGTTCCATGCTAAACTCTGAGCTTAGTGCCTGGCACGTACAAAGCACTTTAAAAATGCTGGCTAATGCATTCATAAACACTGCCCTTGCTGCTTTAGTTGAAGCAGCCTAATGAGTGGCCTAGCATAAGGCAGAGCAGCTCCAGGGGCCTATTCCTGTCTAGTGAGTTACTTTAGTTTCTGCAAAACAGCTTGAACTAAAATTCTAAAAGTTGAAATTTCCTTGTGTACAACAGTAAAACTATATTCTTAAAGTTGAAATGTGAAACCCTAAATATGACAGGCCATGTGTTTGCAGTTATTTTCTTCTGTTTACTCTAGATAAAAGGAGTAATTTTTTTTTCCTACAGAAGCTATTTTCCTTGGGAGCAGGAGACAGACAGCTGATACAGACTCCTTTACATGATAGTCTTCCTGTCACAGGCACCAGTGTGGCTCTCCTGTTTCAACAGTTAGGTATGTCTATTCTGGGTTTCATAATGGTCTCTTAAGGAAGATGATGAGAAACTTTTCATTTTAGGTGAGATCACCTGTCATGAATCCAAGAAAGCTTATAGATTTTTTTTCTTTTAAATATGTTTTAGTCCTAATTTTATCTGCTTTCCTCCTTTCAGATTTTTGTTGGGGCTTAATTATGTAGTATGTTAGTTTTGTCATTCAATCATAAGTCAAATTAAGCTAAATGTATTGTAATTTTTATTATGATATGATATGTCCTCATATGATATATCCTTGTGTTTCAGCAATCTGGCTAGCAGCTGTTGTGGGGGGCGAAAGACCAACACAAGCCCAACAACAAGCACACTACCAGCACGCTGCAAAAGCTCAGGTTCTTTTCATCTGCTTTACTAAGGAAAGAAACGTTAAGGGGTTGACAAGTTTACTTTAATCCAGCATACAAACACCATTCACTTAGTTCAGGGGAAAAAGCCAGCACCCTGAACTTCGGTGCACAATACAAACAAATTACAAACATCAACAGACAGACCAAATACAATTCATAGTTACCAACATCTAGGTTCAGCCTGGGAGCTCATAACAAGGGCTGGCCCAGAGTCACGCACGCCACCACTGCTGTGGGTAAGAGCTCCGAAAAACAGAAAGCCAACTCCTTGTTTTATATCTTTTTCAGGGTCAAGGGTGAGTCACACATGCAACTCACCCACGTGACCTACAATCGTCACAGCGACTCACCCACTTGACCTAGAATCATCACAAAGAGGCCACTTAAACCCACGTGGTCTAAAAGCCTCTGATGTCCCAAACATGTCACTCAAACTCATGTGTAAACTAGTCCCTCCCCTGAGGCAAGGAGGTCACCAAGGATTCCCAAATCTAATCAAGGAAACAAAGGCCAAACTCTTCGAAGGCACTTGGTTGAACTGTGTGCTAAGAGCCCATTTTGTTTACCTGAGGAGGCACCAAACTTTATTTTTCCCTTTTCTCAGAAACTAAGTCAGCAAGCTTCTGAAACCTACTGCATGCCATACCCCCTTCTGTTTCCAACAACTGGAGCTGCCTGGCAGCTAGAGTGCCTACACAGCCCTGCTTTGTCCTACAGCCTATCTCAGTTCTGGGAAGGTATAGCCAGAACCTGATTTCTTACAGATAATACAGTCTAGCCTACAATCCTAGTTCCTCAGTTGGTACTATAGTTTTGTACTGTACTTTTCCCCTAGAGGCTTTCTTCTTGAAACACTATTTTATAGGCATTCAAGGCAATGTTTAAGGAAAGGGACTGGGATTTGGACAGATGAGGAACAGTCAGAGTAGTGTGAATGACTCTGAGCTAACTGTTTGGGAGGAATGGTGAAGAGAGATTCTGGTGCCTTTCAGATAGAATATATGTTCCTCTAGTCGGCATTAAAAACTCTTCACAAACTGGCTCCAAGCTGTATCCCCAGTCTTCCCCACTGTCTCGTACAGCCAAACCGTCCTTTAGTGTTCCTCACATACCATGTTCCCTCTCTTGTTGATGTCCGGCCTACTGGCTGCCACCTCTTGGAATCCCCAGCTCCCGTCAAAGCTCAGGCCAAGTGCCATTTCCTCCAGGAAGACATTCCTGCCCCACCCCTTCAATGCCACTAGTGCCTCCTCTGCAGAGTCACCTTTTATTTATTTTACACATACATAGTGTCCCTACTAACTCAGTTTGCTCGTCTGTAAAAGGAGAGGGTTGGACAAGATGGCCTTTGAGTTCCTTTATTCCTTCAGGTATATGATATAAGCTTCTGCATGGAATCTCATATGAGTGTAAACAGCAAGGACTATTTCATCTTGAACTTTGTATCTTTACCTGGCACATTTCTTGGCAAATAGCAGGTGCTTACTAAATAAAGGCTTGTTGATTGATAGGGAAGGTGGTCATACTGTGGAGGGCCTTGAATGCCAGGGCAGAACTGTTTAGATTTTGTTCTCATAGATCTTTATTAGACTAATAGATAGATAATAGATCATTAAACAGATAAGAGACAATAGATTAATCTTTATTCTCTACTCAGTGGGAAGTTATTACAAGTTCTTGAGCAGGTTGAAATTATCATTTTAGGGAAAGAATCTAGAAATAAGAAATAAATTGGCATAAGGAGAGAGAGATACCAGGTGGAAGGTTTATGCAGTGGTCCAGGTAAAAGGTGTGGAGATCATGGGCTTTTTCTACCTGTTCATTTCAACTGAAGGCTATGGTTTGTTGATTTCAATTTGTCAATAGTAACAGGATGCAACCAAATAAAAATATGCTTCTTTCAGTTATAACAAAACCACATCTTTATCATTTTAAAGTCTGTATTTATCAACACTGAAGAAAAGGAGATGTGTTTTGGGTCTGAAAATGGAAATTGATGCATGTGTTAATTTTTCTGTCATCAGACCAACCTTCTACTCCTGCAACAGTCATAAATTGTTTGTAGGAACATTTTAAAATGTGCCCCAAATAGCAAAAGAACAAGTAGTACAATTTTAAATGAAGGACAGAAGTTTAAAAATGTGTTGAACATAAGTCTTAATCTTGGTTCATTGAGCTCAAAAGGAAATAAAAACAATCAATTTTTGAGCTTCTCGGAGATCGCATTTAACATCATTTGATGTCACACTGGCTCATATTTCTCCTTTGAAAAGCCTGATGTGCTACTTTAGAATCGCATATGCTTTACTCAAAATAAAATGCTCAGATAAGATCTTGTCTTCAACAGTTTCACAAATGTCAAAGTATGCTCTTTGTGCGTTCTCTTTTTTTTTAATTAATTGAGAGAGTAGGCTTCTGGCCCACCAAAATACTAGCATTGCCAAGGAAATATGTGTCTCAGTAAGACCATAGGGCCAACAGTTGTGTTTTATTTATATTTTCAAGGCCATTCAAAGATAAAATTCATAATTGGCAGCTAGTGGCAGTGAAATACAAACATTTGTAGTTTTCTTTTCATCTTGTATAGTGGTTCATATGCATTTACAACTTGGAAAAAAATGTCTTAAATTGCCCAGGAATCTGTTTTTTTAAACAGAAAATTTATCATAATCTTTATCTAACCATAAAGAAAATGAAGTGCTTCCAAAAATTAAATTGTTTTACTTCTCTGACTAATATTGAATAAATGAAACAGCAGAAAATTGTCTTGATTTACTTAAGAATATCATGGAAGAAAATAAAACTGTGTTGCCTGAAAATATTTTTGTTAATGATAATAGGTTTTGAAAAATATTTATCCTGATTACAATAATTTTAAATTGTTTTATTTAAAACTATTTTGAAATTAACTGAATTGTTTTATTAAGAAAATTTTATCTTCTTGTATCTTGCAGTTTAAAAGTTAAAACTTATTGATGTACTTTTGCGTGGTAATTATTTTCCACTAAACACTCTCATGCCCAATACCTTTACCAACTAGCAAACAAAGACAATTAATTTTAACCGATCAAATAACAGCAACTAGTACGGGTAATGTATATAACATTCTGTATCTTTAGGGCAGTGCTACCCAATAGAAAGAAAGAAAAATTTTCAGCTTTATACATCTGGAATTGGCATTGGGTATTCTATTTTTTCAGACTTCTATTGCTATTTTCTATTGCCTTTACTTACATTATTGTATTCATTTTGTATATGATTTTCCTCAATTTGGTTTGTTCAGTTTGTATCAGTTCAGTTTCTCTTGGCTTCTCTGAATTGCTCATATTCTTCCCTGTGGTATAGGAATATTCTTTTCTACTTACATACCAGTTTGTTTAGTCATTTCTCAGTTGATGGACATCTACTTTGTTTACAATTTTTAGCTATCATAAAAAGTGCTACTATGAATTTTTTGGTTTACATAGAACTTTTCTTTCTGTCACTGTTCGAACAGTCTTCTACATTTTTACACGTAACTGTGAATTGTTTTCAATAATAGCAATAACTAGCATTTATGTAGTGCCTGCTATCTGCTAGGCACTGTGCTAAGTACTGTGCACTTATTGTCTCATTTGATCATCACAACAGCCCTGGGAGGTAGATGTTATTATTGACATTTTACAGATTAGGAAATTGAGGCCAACAGAGGTTAAGTCACTTGCCAGTGTCACACAGTTAGCAAGTGTCTGAGGCCGAATTTGAATTCAGGTCTTTCTATCTCCAGGGCTAACATTCTAATCTACTATGTCACCTTGCACACCAATTCATAGCTCCAACAACAGAGCATTTTATCACCTTTGCTAATTTGATCTACATGAGAAGATATTTCATGTGTTTTTTTTTATTATTTCTAATTTAATTTATTTAATATATTTAGTTTTCAGCATTGCTTTTCACAAGAGTTTGAATTACAAATTTTCTCCCTATTTCTACCCTCCCCCCCACTCCAAGATGGCGTGTATTCTGGTTGCCCCGTTCCCCAGTCAGCCCTCCATTCTGTCACCCCATTCCCCTCCCATCCTCCTTTCCCTTCTTCTCTTGTAGGGCAAGATAAATTTCTACACCCCATTGCCTGTGTATCTTATTTCCTAGTTGCATGCAAAAACTTTTTTTTTGTTTGTTTTTGAACATCTGTTTGTAAAACTTTGAGTTCCAATTCTCTCCCCTCTCCCCTCTTCCCTCCCCGCCCACACTTCCTAAGAAGGCAAGCAATTTAACATAGGCCACATGCATATCATCATGTAAAATCCTTCCACAATGCTCATGTTGTGAAAGACTAACTATGTTTTGCTCCTTCTTAACCTATCCCCCTTTATTGAATTTTCTCCCTTGACCCTATCCCTTTTCAAAAGTGTTTGTTTTTGATTACCTCCCCCCCATCTGCCCTCCCTTCTATCGTCCCCCCTTTTTTATCTTCTTCCTCCTTCTTTCCTGTGGGGTAAGATACCCAATTGAGTGTGCATGCTATTCCCTCCTTAGGTCAAATCTGATGAGAGCAAGATTCACTCATTCCCCCTCTCCTGCCCCCTCTTCCCTCCCAACAGAACTGCTTTTTCTTGCCACTTTTGTGTGAGATAATTTACCCCATTCTATCTCTCCCTTTCTCCCTCTCTCAATATATTCCTCTCTTATCCCTTAATTTGATTTCATTTTTTTAGATATTATCCCTTCATATTCAGCTCACCCTGTGCCCTTTGTTTTTATATATATATATATATATATATATACACCTACATATATACATACACACACATATGTGTATATATATATACACACATACATATATGCATATTTCTTTCAGCTACTCTGATACTGAGGTCTCATGAATCATACACATCATCTTTCCATGTAGGAATGTGAACAAAACAGTTCAACTTTTGTAAGTCCCTTATGATTTCTCTTTCTTGTTTACCTTTTCATGCTTCTCTTGATTCTTGTGTTTTAAAGTCAAATTTTCTATTCAGCTCTGGTCTTTTCACTGAAAAAGCTTGAAAGTCCTCTATTTTATTGAAAGTCCATATTTTGCCCTGGAATCTCATGTGTTTTAATTTGCAATTCTCTTATTAGTAATTTGGGACTTTTTCATGTATTTCAAAATAATATTTTGCATTTTTCTTTTGAAAATTGTTCCTGTCCTTTGAACATTTATAAATTAGAGAATGGGTCCTAGACTTAGATATCTGTATCAATTCTTTATAGATTTTGAAAGTCAGAATTTTGTCAGCAGTGTTTGATGTAAAGATTATTTTTCTCACTTCATATTTTCTCTTTTCCCAGCTGCATTGATTTCATTCATGCAAATAGTTTTAAATTTTAGATAATTAAATTTTTCTTATTTTTTTTTCAATTTCTTCAGTCCCTTGTCTGATTATAAATGATTGGCCTCCATCTCCCTGGTTGTGATAGATGCAACCTTCTATTCTCCCCTTTTGTTTTATGATATGTTTTATGATATGACTTGATAATACTTGCTGAAAGTTTTCACCATTACAAATAAGGAGATCCAGTGCAAGGTCCAGGTTGAAGACAATTCACTTCGTGCTAGCTGCATCAAAATCTAATCTTTTGCAGAGCCTCCTGGATGAGGGTTGTATCCTCTCCTTGTCGTTTCTCAGAAGTCTTTGGTTTTTTCATCTACACAGGAAAGATAAAGGGGATGAAGAATGTATTCTGCCTAAAGTATGACATTCAGTTGAAAAGACAACCTATGGAGCTGGTCCATCAGTATGTATCTCTGAAATAATCAATACAAATGAACGAGTTGTGCCCAGAATTAAACAATAGGGGAAGAATAGACTAGATTTCCTTGAGGAAATTATAAAACTCTTTTAATAACCTCAAATTCTATTGAAAATAAACCCTCCCCAAAGGACCAGGATTTCTAGAAATGTGACCAACAATATGATGGACTGGACACTTTCTTTGATACTGCTAACTTCTCATGCCTTTCCAAAATAGGAATCATTTTTAAGAGTTAAAGCAGTTTCAACTATTCCTATAGTTTAAGACTTCAAAAACCCTAATGAGGCAGAAACTCAATAAACTAACAGCAAAAAAAAAAAAAAAAAGAAAATCCTGAATCCCAAACATACTCACTTAGCTCCCTTTGCCCCACCAGAAACCACAGCCTGTCAGGACTGCACAAGCTGATCCATAGGCTTGAAATAGAACTCAACCCCAACCCCACCCCAACCCCCACTCCCTCTCCCTGAATCTCAGAAAAACCCAGAGGCAGAAGCTTTCTCTGGCTGGGATAACAGCATAGCAGCACTCCATTGCTACAGTAGAGCTCAGCCTGACAATGAAAGAACAGAGAGAACTGGGGCAGGATGCTAACATGTGTGGAACCCTTCATAGGTCATTAGGAAAAAGGAGTGGTATCCAGCTGTGGCCATCTCACCAAAATTCACTTGAGGCAGAGACCAAGGCCAGTAAAATATGAATTCCCCAGAGTTGAAGGAGGCTGAGACAGTTTTGAGGTCCACACCCAGAAAAACTGCCATCTAAGGGAGGGAGTTGGAAAGGGAGCAAAAGGGGATTATAATATAATAAATGATCAAAGATATCAAGAAGAAGAAAACTCAGTTAAAGAATTTATATATAAGCAGATAAACCAATAGGGAAAATATATATGTGGGTATGAAAAGCAGCTCATCTTTATTAGAAAAGAAAACATAGAGTATAGGTGGCAAATCAGTAAGATTTAAAGAAATCAGGAAATTCTTGAGGATATGAAGCGAAGACTGGTCAAACAACTGTGAGCCAGGGGGCTGGAAGGAGGAAGTGGAGACTGGCAGAGCTGGGGAGGGAGTATCGGTAATAGTGGAGTATAATGAAGTGTCTCTTTCCCTCCTTTTCTTTTCTCCAAAGCCACATTCTGAATATTTCCAAACAGATATTTCTATTACGACTGTTACTACAGTTCTGTATTTTAAAATAAAAAATCAAATGAAAATATGGTTAACAAAAAATGAATTCACCATGGGCCATGATAAAAGACCTATGGCTTTTTGCATTGTTGGTATGTCTGTTTCTTCGTTGAAACCCTTTCCAAGTCTCATAACTGCTGTTAAGGAGTGCCACACATACCATACTATTATAACCTTGAGATGTTCCTTAATGCTGGGGTTCTTCCCCTTTTTTTTGGACCTCTTTGCCATTTTAGTGTAGCCTATGGACCTCATCCTTAGAACAATGTTTTTAAAGGCATAAGATAAAATACACAGGATAATAAATGAAACCAATTATGTTGAAATATAGTTATAAAAGCTCTAAGTCCAAATATTTTAAAAAGTTCAAGGACTCCTTGAAATTTATCCATGATCCCCTTAGGGGTCTGTGGACCCCAAGATAAGAAGTACTAATGTTCCAGTGGGTCTCATCTCCACTGATAAGAAGCTCCAGTAGATGGAAGTTAATTAATCCATCTTCTACCACTTTAATGTTCTTACTTACAAAGTCTTGTTGCATTGATCTGGGCCAGGCCAGCAGGGGAGACTTTCCATGAGAGTGTGTGACTTTCATCTACGTGGAAGTTAAAAGACATGTAGGAACTGGGCTTGCACCTGGTGGTCTGGTACTTTGCAAGTGCTTCTTGCCATGAGATCTGTATTGGGCTCATTGTCTCAGGAAACTATTTGCCCTAAAGGCAATAGCCTTCAAAAGGGAAGATACTAATAACAGAAGGAAATAAAACAACAAAATCCAAGAGGTACTAATAGAAAGGAAAATCTCATTCCAAATTACTACAAAATACTTTGGGATCAGTCTACCAAAGCATAAGGAGTACATGTATACATTCAATTATAAAGTATTCCTTAAACAAATAGAGAACTTGAATACCTAGAGAAATAGGAACATTCAGCGCTCATGGCTGAACCATAACTATTTAATAGAAATAACAATACTAGCAAAGCTAATTTATACTTTAAATGCCATATCAATCAAATTGCCAAAGAGATTCTTTACAGAACTTGAAAAATATCAACAAAATTAATTTTTTAAAACAAGATATAAAATATCAAGAGAAATGATGAAGATAAGTAGGGGCAGGGCGGAAATAGCACATCCATCTCAAGCTATATTGTAAATCAGAAGTCATCAAAACCATCTAATATTGATTAAAAAATAGAGATGTAGGTCAATGGAACAGATTAGATAAGGGAGAATCAGAAACAGTGGAAGGTAATAATCCGTTGTTTGATAATCCAGAAACAAATTACTTAGGTAAGAACTCCCCTTTTGGTATAAAAAAGACTCAAAAAATTGAATAGCTATGTGGCAAAAATTGGCCTTAGACCAATATTTTACATCATATTCCATAACACGGTTAAATAGCTATATAGCTAATTTTGAAGATCATACTTTTGAAAAAAATTAGAAGCAGATCATAAAATTTTCATAGCTATAGGTGGGAGATGTATTCTTAAACAAAGGATAGAAGCAATGATGAAATTTCAAATAGATAACTTTGATTACATGAAACTAAAAAATTTCTGCACAAGCAAATTTAATGCACCAAAAAAAAGAATTGAATGAAATGGGAAATTTTTGTGTCAAGTTTCTCTGATAAGGATTTGGATTGCTGCCATCCTCCTAACATTCCTGATTTCCCACCCACTGAAATCCAGCTCAGCCAGTGGCAAGCAGCCAGTTATTGATTGTTATACTTTCATTTTAACCCTTAGTCTGGCCCAGTAAAGCTAAAGCACACTTTACTTTATGCCAGAAAACATTTCCTAGTGGAAGAACTTGATTATTGTGAAAGGAAAGACGCTTAGTGTTGTTAGGACTGAAGGACTAAAACCAACTGCTGTTCCCAAAGCCCCTGGATGTATTCAACTTAAAGGATTATGAAATAAGAATTAATTGGATCTCTTGACTGATAGGGCACAGGAGACACAAATAATGGCTTAGCATTTGGAGCTTGGATTACCAGAGGTGTGGTGAGTGTATTGAAGGAAGAGAAAGAAAGCCATAAGGAGATTAGTGGTGGCAAAACCAAAAATTAGGATTATTCAGATTGTAGTGTACTGCTAATAGGTGGACACCATTAGAAATTCATCTTGGGTCTTACATCTCATCTCTGGCTCTGGGGACTTCCCTCTGATTAGAGAATGGAGAGCTTCCTCCAGAAACTTTCTTTAAGGAGGGAAACCAGACTAGCCATCTCTTCCTTTTCCACCTGGCTGCACTCCTCTGGACTTCATCAGCATGTCCCCCTGTACTGGATACATTCCCTTTCCTACTTGCAGCTTCGATTGGTGTGTTGTCTTTCCCCATTAGAATGTAAACTCCTTGAGATCAGAGCTGTTTTTCAAGAAATCAAAAAATGAAAACTGCACAAGACAAAAATAAATCATCCCATCTTTTTGAAAAAAGAAAACTTAGTTTAAGGACAATAATAGTATGAGAACAAGCACAATAGCCTACAAAATATCTTTTCCCAGACCTAAGGCAGAAGTATGTTTTCAAAGATGTGTGCTAGCCATTGAGAAAAATAATAAAATTTGAATACTTGAATATCAATTTTGGAGAATTATAGAATATTGAGTTATAAAATATAGTATATTTTATCTGAAGATCCTCTCCAGTGTGATTTAAAAAAATTCCCTACAAAACTAGCTCAACCTACCTCTTTGCCCAATCCAGAAGGCTGTTCTTTGACTATTTGAAACTACCATCTTATTTGGCAGCGTGACAGCTAATGTATTCCTTCTGCATAACCCAAGTGTAACTAGCTTTCTTCGTCTCCAAATAAGAAATAAACCCAAAACAGACAAACAAAAAACTGGATGCATCATGCCTGATACATCCCACCACGTTCCATGACTGTATCTTCTAATGGTTCTGACATGGTCGCGCCATTATGTACCTCCCAAATGACATAACAATAGTATTACATCTAATAAATGTGTGCAATTCATTGAAAAAAAATTTTAAAAGAAGAGAAGGAAGAGGAAGAGAAATAATAGCAGCATTTCCCAACTTCTGTTGAGTTTGCCAGGTTGGGGCCCCAGAGGCCAGCTACTACTACAGTTATCTCTTCCACATCAGGAGGTTAGGGGTTGTAGCACCCTGGCAATCTGGAAAATTCACGTAAAAATTTTTGGCCCTCTCTTCATACCAGAGAGGAAGTCTGAATTATTATGATATTAAAATACAAAACATGTTGATATTAAACAATGCTGTACATATAGTTTATGCATTTCTGAGTTCCTAAACTTTTTCTGTGTCTTCTGTGGCTTTGGCAAAATTCCCAGAAAAATCTCATTTAATTTCTTATGCTGACCTTTGATATATCAACACTACAATGGGGAAGTCATGATGTGGAAGGGATAACTGTACTCTCATATAACATATAAGACAGTTAATACAAAACCTTCTAAGAACCTGGTTCGCTCCTTCCCACAAATACGCACAGCATCCATGGGAGGAGTGGGTTTAAACTTAGACCGTAATAGTACTGAGGTACACATGTAAGAAATAAGTGTAATAAGGCTTAGCTCACATTACCTGCTCTGGAAGTCCTTTCTGCATAAAGACTTCATGCAGAACCCTTGTTGTTGATATTGTTTGTCCTTTGTTCTTGAAGAGGACCAATGACATTGTGAGCATGATGTTTTACTTGCTCTGGAATTGAATTTGAGTGAGGCAGAGCTGCTGAAAAGTCATCACTCATCAGCCTCTAGCCTCGGTCTCCTCCAGTGTCATTGGAGTTAAGTGGCACAAAGGTCAAAGTGACAAAATCAGGATGCAGTGGGCAACCTTAGCCTTTCTAAATTAAGATCTTTCTCAGGTCTCAGTGTGCCTGAGGCCATGCCCATTCAATGACTAAGGGCTAGGTAAAAATTGAAACAACAGATGGCCCAATTGACCATCCCAAAGATATCAGTCAGGAAGAGGAAGACCTCAGAGTTTCTTGCC
This sequence comes from Trichosurus vulpecula, assembly GCF_011100635.1. Lineage (NCBI taxonomy): Eukaryota > Metazoa > Chordata > Mammalia > Diprotodontia > Phalangeridae > Trichosurus > Trichosurus vulpecula. The sequence continues at coordinate 227,173,521 of NC_050578.1, read as the reverse complement.
AGAACTGAAAACAATTTTTCTCTCATTTTAGGCCATCAAAAACTAAACTATGGGCCATAATAGATGCTTGGACCAGGCCTATTATTGGCCATTCAATGAAACCAGAATGATTTGAGTTTGAAGTCTTAGTCAAGGAGCTTTTTTAAAGCCTGTTTTTCCACGCCTGTCATCTTGACCTTTGTCATTGTGCTCCCAGTGATTCAGGAAGAGAAACAGATGCCGAGGACTTCGAGCAGCCCTGCCTCACTCAAATCCAGTTCACAGGCAAGTCAAGACATCATGCTTGAGTTATCACTGGTCCTCTTCAAGAACAAAGGATGAACAACTTGAGAGCAGAAACTGTCTTTCTTTTTCAGACTTTTATTCCCAACACTTAGCAGCACATTACCTGGCACCTATTAGGTGCTTACTAAATGAGTATTGGCTAAGTTCTTGGTCAGGCTATAAAATTTACTTTCATCCTTGTATACCTCATTGATTGTAATTTCTAAAAATGAAAGTTAACTAGCCTATCAAATTAACTAAAGTCAATAGGACTATTTAGTTTGAAAAGAGCTTAGACCACCGCCTATAAAATTAAGTTCTTAAAAAACTGAATTATTATGAGTTTGAGCTATTTGAAAGAAGTTGGTTACTCAAAAGGATCTGTGATCTCACCAGATTGAGAGTTCCCTCCTGTGATGCCTTTTCCACCCATTCATGCCAAAACTATCCTGTATTCCTCTTGCTCACGTCCTTCCAAAAGTTCTCCATAGAAGATCTGTCTGGTGTGAGGGAGGCCTTTTGCCCAACACTGCAAAGATATCAGTGAAGAACTCTGGTTTATAACTGTCATCCTTCATTCTTGTCACATGACCAGGCTATTTTCTATTCCTGTTGCACAATTCTTTACTTCTATTCTTTTTCCTTTTCAGAGTTCCCTAGTGGAGTATATGTTACATCTTGCTCATGCTTACCATGCGCCTTTCCTTTGCCTTCTGTGTGATACTTTAGTGGGCTGTATGAGATATTAAGGGAGGACCAGTGTCCCTGGTGTGAGGACTTGCCAAGCCCTTTTCAGGGGTGCTTATCTGTCTATGGTGTCCAACCAGTCACCCAATTCTCACCTGTGGCTCCAACTCTGCCACACTTAAGTCCAGTTAGTGTGCAAGTCAGGATAGCACTCCATGATGTCATTTCTCCTTTTCAAAAATGAAGGACAAACAACATACTCTTAGCTCTTTTAAGGCAGTCATGTTACATATCTCACTGCCAAATGGTAATAGTAATAAAATGCCAATATTTAAAAAGTGGACTTTTGCTTTTATGGGATGTGTTAGATCAGTAAAAGAGCTTTGCAACTTTCCAAAAGCAACCTATGCTGGTCTCATTCCCCTGTTCAACTCCAAGCACAGCTTATTGTCCACTTGGATTTTCTGTCCCAGATATACATGCTTTGGACAAACTATGCAAATGCAAGTTGAATTCTGAGCAATAGACATCTTCATCCACTTGGTCTTTACTCTGTGGATGGATAAACCAAACTTTGGGGGAGCTTTATATACTTAGCACAATAACATCTGCCAACAAAAGTATCTTGGTTGTCCTCACCATCTGTAGGTCCAACTGGACTTGGACAATCTCCATCAAGTGGCAATACCTTTAGCGCACATACTTCTTCCTGTTTTATCCCTGGTGGTGTTTATTGTCACATGGTCATTGAATATGATTATTTATATTGTTAAGTACTCCAAAGAATCTTGAATAGTCTTGATATGTGGGTGGAAGACATTATAAAAGAGCTTATGAGTTATTACTTGGTTCTACCAAATCAAATGCTTTTCTTAATTATCAAGAAACAGTAAGCACAATGAGATCTTATATTCTCTATATCTTTCAATTAATTGTGAAGTGTTGAAGATATATAAAGATGTAATCCATTTTTAAATGTCACTTTGTGAGAGCCTGCTTATTCCCAACTAATACCCTCAGCAAGGAGACCCTTAATTTATTTATAGTTGGTTACCATAAAGATTTTGTATAGCTGGAAGATTGGTAGTTACTGATATGTTTTTAATAAGGTCAGAGATTTTTTTTTTCCATACCTTTGCTGGTTTCTCCTTCTTTAGAAACCTTGTATGTTGATCCTTCACTGTCTTTATAATTGTATTGTTCAGAGATAGAGCCAAGATGGAATAGAGATAGGAAACAGTACAATTAGCTCAAAGCTCTTCCAAACAGATCTAGGAAATGGACCAGAATAAATCCTAATGGGAAATCTAGAAAAAAATCAAAGAGTCATTTATCCAGCTCAGTTCAGGATAGGGAGATAGTAGGAAGTCTACAGACACTAGGGTTGGGGTTGGGCCTGGAGCACCATGTATGTAAGTCCTCCAGCACCCAGGGAGAGTGTGTTCACTGGACCAGGAAGAGGTCTAGACCCATAACCAAGCCCTACTATGGCAATGCAGTAGGGATAGGTGTAAACTGGCAATTTTGTTGTCCATTGCCTAGTTCTGGATCATGGGTCCAGAGAGTACAAAAAAGAGGACCTCTGCACAGGGGTGGCATCTTTGGGTAGGGAGGCCCTGGACAATGTTTCAAGAAAGAGGAAGTTTAGAAGCCAGCAGCAGAGGTATGACTCAGACCCCAGGTACAAGGTCTAATTTTCAGCATCTAGGCCAGCCTGCAGCAGAATAACCAGGGCAGAAATCTCAGACCAAAAGGGAGCCTGTCATTTCTGCCACTCTGAAGAAACAGAGCTTTCCAGCTAGCTGTTAGGGGCTGAATCCAGTAGTAGTCTACTATTGCTCAGACAGAAACCTGTGTCAAGAACTCAGAGCTCAAACTGGGGTAGGGGTAGCAGGAGCAGCAATCAGATTCTGTCTTGATCAGAACACTTCAGGAGCACTGAAAGCTTATAGGTCCCCAGACTGCCATGAAATCCTGAAATGACATAACACTCAGTACCCCAAGAAACCATCAACAGGACCCCCTCAGACCTTTTGTTCCAATAGGCTAGAAGAATGAACAAACAAAATTAGAATCTCACCATAAAGAGCTAGTATGATAGCAGGGAAGCTCAAGACACAACTCAGAATAACTCCAAAGCATATATCAGCAAAGCCTCAGAGAAAAAATGTAGTTTGCACACAAACTCAACTAGAATTCCTAGGAGAAATGAAACAAGAATTCTTTTTTAAAGACTAAAAAATATTTTTTATAAATGGCATGAGAAAGTTTGAGGAAAAAATTGGAAAATAAATAAGAACATGAAAGAAAGAATCGGAAAGGGAATTGACAGCCTGATATAAGAAGCACAGAATCTTGCACAAGCAACAAAACTCCCTAAAAATTAGAATGGATAAAATAGAAACTAATGATTCCATGAGGCAACAAGAAATATTAAAACAAAGTCAAAAGACTTTTTAAAAGAATAGAAGATATCTTATCCAAAAACAACTGACCTAAATAGCAGATCAAAGGAAAAAACAATACAAAAAACTAAGAATCATTGAACTGTCTGAATGCCATGACCAAAAAAAATTTTTTAAAAGGGTGTAGACATCCCTCTATTACAAGAAATTTTAAACAAAACAAAACACCAACTGCGCAGATCTCCTAGAACCAGTAGGCTAAGTAGAAACAGAATCCACTGGTCCTCTCCTGAAAAATAATTCCAAAATGAAAACTCTCATGAATATCATAGCCAAAATCCAGAGTTTACAGGTCAAAGGAAAATACTGCAAACAGCCAGAAAGAAAGAATTCAAGAATTAATGAGCCACAGTTAGAATCACACACAATTTATCAGTCAACACTCTAAAAGAGTGGAGAACTCAATAATAACCTACCAAGCAAAATGGATTATAATGCTACAGGGAGAAAATGACCTTTGATGAAAATAGAAGACAAGTATTCCTGATTAAAAAAAAAAACAACAAAGCCTTGTAGAAACTTTGAAGTTCAAACAAAGTTTAAATCTTCTCTATAAGCACATTGAGAGTGTTAGGGTCCGACTCTGATAGTTCTATTCTATTTTTATTTTGTTTTTCTTCCTTCATTTTTCATCCTTAATGCCCTTGGGATGATTTTTTTTTGCTGGATTCTTAGCAGACTTTTGAAAAAATTGATTTTACCCTTCACTGCTTCTTTCTAGTTTATGAAACAATGCTGCTCACAATTGTAAAATTTTACAAATGAGTTTATATTTAACCCAGTTTAGCATCCATCTCTCTTTGGAAGGAAGTCAGCCATTTGTTGACAAAGACATTTTGCAGGCTCCTTTGGCCTCCCTATTGTGACAATTTATATAGGTTAAACTTTTTAAATGAATTATTGTAGTCATTGCCTATGTCATTTTTGTTGTCTGTTTCTCATTTTTAAAAAATTCAGTTATTTGTTCAAATAGTTAAGGGTTAAGTCATTTTAATTGTACACCATACCTTTTTTTTCACTTTTGAGTGAGTTCTTTGTCTTTGTTGTATTTCATTTTATTTCTTCAGGATAAAGAACTAACGTCAAAAATAAAAGGCAGAAAGACTGATTGTTTTCTGCTCTGACCTTTATTTTACATTGTAGTGTATCCTAGTTTTTAACTGTGAATTAGGTATTTTAAAAATTGAATGATGAGAAAGGTTTATTGTTGATTCTGTAAGATAGATTTGTCTTCCTTCTTGCTGACTCCCCTCCCTCAAACTTCTTTTTCTTTTCTCCTTTTACTATACTCCCCCTTTTATTGGCACTGAACAATCTGAATTTTTAGGGAAAACCTTATTGGAAGATGTGTGTCCCATTTCTCTATAGTGGAGCTAATAAATATGAGTGATTCTGGCTCCTGTTGGGAGTATATCAAGAGTTTTGGTCAGAGCTGGTACAGATAAGATTCAAAAATAAATGAGCCTGCAAAGAAATGTTGACTTGCCTTTTCTATACAAACAGCTTCCCGTTGCTGGAGGTGATGGAGTAGAGGCTAAAAAACCAATTATTGAGGAGAATCACACTTCTTTTAGTGTTTAACTTGATTCAGTTCAATTAATTTCAATTGTGATATTCCTATTTACACACAGGTAGTAACTTAGTGGAATTACACCTCATATCTGAGACTTCATACTATAAACTCAGCACTCTGGGGAGACAGTTTAGGAAGAGTGAGTCAGATGGAGGCCCTGGCCTTAATTCCTACTTCTGCTGCTTATGACTTGTGAGGTCTTAAGCAAGTCTCGGTTTCCCAGTCTGTAAAATGAGAGGTTTGGACTATCGAAGTCCCATTCGCTTCTAGATTAATGATCCTATGAACAAACATTTATAAAGCACTTGCTGTGTGCTAGGCATGAGTAATACAACAACAGAAACAAAATAGTCTCCTTAATAAAAGTAGTTCTAATAGGTAACATTTATGTAGCACTTACTATGTGCCAGGCACCGTATTAAGATATCTCGGGTGATCTTCATAGCAACCGTTATTTGTCCTTATTTTATAGTTGAGGAAATTGAGGCAAACAGAGCTTAAGCGACTTGCTCAGGGTCTCACAGTTAGGAAATATCTGAGGCTAAATTGGAACTCATGTCTTCCTGACTCCTGGCCCTTCACTCTATCCATTGTGCCACCTCACTACCTAAAGGAGCTTCTATTCTACTGAAGAAATGCATCATGTTTCTAAGTCAGTATTACAAAGCAGAGAGAGAGCTGCACAGTCACTTGAAGAGGCAGCTGTTAGAAAAAGCCTTGCTCAAGTAACATTTCAGTTGAACCTTGAAGGAAATGAAGCATTCCAAGAGGTGGAGGTGAGAACGAAGGGTTACCAGAATAAGAGCCAGCAGGCCAATTTTATTAGACCAAAGAATGTGCAACGATTAATAATGTGAAATGACTGCAAAGGTAGGGTGGACTCAAGATTGTGTTTGACCTCAAAGGTCACAATTGACTCTTAAGAATTCCGATTCCAAGATGGCGGCTGGAAAGCAGGGACTTGCCTAAAGCTCTCCCCCAAGACCCTGAGAACACCTATAAAAATGGCTCTGAACAAATTGTAGAATTACAGAACCCACAAAATAGCAGTGGGAAGCAGGGCTCCAGCCCAGAACAGCCTGGATGGTCGCTTGGTAAGGTCTATCGCACACAGAGCTGGGAGCAGAGTGGAGCACATCCCAGTGTGGACCGTGCCAGGACCAACCAGACAGGGAGCCGGGCAGAACAGGCCCTAGCACCCTGAATCCGTGAGCTGTAGCAGTTACCAGACTTCTCAACCCACAAAAACCAAAGACAACAGAGAAGGTTAGTGGGAAAAACTCAGGGACAGAGTGAAAGGAGTTCGCAGTTCAGCCACAGCCCCAGGGGCAGCAGAGGTGGTGCAGCTCTGAGGCTGCTTACAGAGCTCCAGCTGCAGATGCTTCTGGCCCCAGGCCCACATGGTGGGAGGAATTAAGTGGCAGATTAGAGCAGGAGTGCAGAGCCTGCTTAGATCTGAGTCACTGCCTGGGTTGGCAGTTCTTGGGGGAAGCAGAGCTTGCTGTGTAGAAATAGCTCTGAAAGCAACAGCACAGCCCCTCAAGCTTGGGACAAAGTACTCTTTATAAGCAGTCATACCCCAATGAAAAGCTCAAGGGTTAAGCAGTTGGCTGGGAACATGAACAGGCAGTGAAAACGGACTCAAATTTAGACTCAGACTTTGGAATCTTTCTTTGGTAACAAGAACACCAAAACATACAGCCAGAAGAAGTCAACAAAGTCAAAGAGCCTACATCAAAAGCCTCCAAGAAACACATGAACTGGTCTCAGGCCATGGAAGAGCTCAAAAAGGATTTGGAAAAATCAAGTTAGAGAAGTAGAGGAAAAATTGGGAAGAGAAATGAGAGTGATGAGAGAAAACCATGAAAAACAAGTCAGTGACTTGCTAAAGGAGACCCAAAAAAAATACTGAAGGAAATAACACCTTAAAAAATAGACTAACTCAAATGGCGAAAGAGCTCCAAAAAGCCAATGAGGAGAAGAATGCCTTGAAAGGCATAATTAGCCAAATGGAAAAGGAGGTCCAAAAGACCACTGAGGAAAATACTACCTTAAAAATTAGATTGGAGCAAGTGGAAGCTAGTGACTTGATGAGAAATCAAGATATTATAAAACAGAACCAAAGGAATGAAAAATGGAAAACAATGTGAAATAGCTCATTGGAAAAACCACTGACCTGGAAAATAGATCCATGAGAGATAATTTAAAAATTATTGGACTACCTGAAAGCCATGATCAAAAAAGAGCCTAGATATCATCTTTCAAGAAATTATCAAGGAGAACTCCCCTGATATTCTAGTGCCAGAGGGTAAAGTAGAAATTGAAAGAATCCACAGATCACCTCCTCAAAAGAAAACTCCTAGGAATACTGTCACCAAATTCCAGAGCTCCCAAGTCAAGGAGAAAATACTGCAAGCAGCCAGAAAGAAACAATTTGAGTATTGTGGAAAAACAATCAGGATAACACAGGATCTAGCAGCTTCTACATTAAGGGATCAAAGGGCTTGGAGTATGATATTCCGGAGGTCAATGGAGCTAGGATTAAAACCAAGAATCACGTACCCAGCAAAACTGAGTATCATGCTCCAAGGCAGAATGTGGATCTTCAATAAAATAGAGGACTTTCAAGCTTTCTCAGTGAAAAGACCATAGCTGAAGAGAAAATTTGACTTTCAAACACAAGAATCAAGAGAAGCATGAAAAGGTAAACAAGAAAGAAATCATAAGGGACTTACTAAAGTTGAATTGTTTTGTTTACATTCCTACATGGAAAGATGATGTGTATAATTCATGAGACCTCAGGATTAAGGTAACTGAAGGGAATACATATATATAGAGACAGAGGGCACAGGGTGGGTTGAATATGAAGGGATAATATCTAAAAAAAATCAAATGAAGGGATGAGGGAGGAATATATTGAGAGAGGGAGAAAAGGAGAGATAGAATGGGATAAATTATCTTGCCTGAAAGTGGCAAGAAAAAGCAGTCCGTTGGAAGGGAAGAGAGGGGGAATGAGTGAATCTTGCTCTCATAAGATTTGACTTGAGGAGGGAATAACATACACACTCAACTGGGTATCTTACCCCACAGGAAAGAAGGAGGAAGGAGATTAAAAGGGGGGGACGATAGAAGGGAGGGCAGATGGGGGACGAGCTAATCAAAAGCAAACACTTTTGAAAAGGGACAGAGTCAAGGGAGAAAATTGAATAACGGGGGACTGGATAGGAAGGAGCAAAATATAGTTAGTCTTTCACAACATGAGTATTGTCGAAGGGTTTTGCATAATGATACACGTGTGACTTATGTTGAATTGCTTTCCTTCTTAGGGAGGGTGGGTGGGGAGGGAAGAGGGGAGAGAATTTAGAACTCAAAGTTTTAACAGCAGATATTCAAAAAAAAAGTTGTTTTTGCATGCAACTGGGAAATAAGATATACAGGCAATGGGACATAGTAATCTATCTTGCCCGACAAGAAAGTAAGGGAAGGGGGGATGGGGGGAGTGGGGTGACAGAAGGGAGGACTTAATGGGGAACAGGGCAATCAATATATGCCATCTTGGAGCGGGGGAGGGTAGAGATGGAGAGAAAATGTGTAATTGAAAATCTTGTGGAAATCCAATCTTGAAAACTAAAAATACTAAATAAATAATAAAGTATTAAAGAAAATAAAGTACGAAAGGTTTAAAATTTTTTAAAAAAGAGTGAATTTCAATGCTTCTTGTATAATAGGACAGTTAATTTGTTGATGGTTACATCCCAAAACACCCTATGATCTGGAGTACCTTTTTACCTGGGTATCCTTAGATTGCAAAAGCAAGCCCTAAGCAGGTTTTACCGTGGACTACTCCTGTCATGCATCCCACGGGACAGTCTTAGATCAGTCCTAGTATTTCAAGGCACTTCCCAAGTCTGTGATTACACCATCACCCACAGTCAGAGCATAAATTATGCTAGATAGAAACATACCCTCAGAACATACACTTATTTATAAGTTTATTTATATGGTATGATGCAATTGCTAGGGAGGTTAAGATATACCAGGGACAGACCTTAGCTCTGTTCAGCCCAGAGAAATGTCTGCCTCAGAGATCTTGAGGAGGAGTGGGGTGACAGAAGGGAGGGCTGACTGGGGAATGGGGCAATCAGAATATATGTCATCTTGAAGTGGGTGGGAGGGTAGAAATGGGGAGAAAATTTGTAATTCAAACTCTTGTGGAAATCAATGCTGAAAACTAAAAATATCAAATAAATAATAATTTAAAAATAATAATAAAAAAGAATTCCCTGATTCCTATGGCATCTCATTGTTGTACTGTGGTAACTTATTAAGTGACTTTTGGCAAGTTATTTAACCTCTGTTTATCTCAGTTTCTTTATCAAATTGGAGGGTTGGATTAGATAATTTCTAATGTTCCTAATTGCTTTAATTATATAACCTACTTGGGGCGGAGCCAAGATGGCCGCATGAAGGCAGCCTCTTACCGGAGCTCTCTCACAAGGTCTGTCAGATTCCCATAAAAAAGTGAATTTGAGCAGATTTGAGAGAGTCAGAAACCGCGAGCAGTCTGCGTGGGGCAAATTTCCGAGCCGGGAGAGTCTGAAAGGCCAGAGGAACGAACCTGCAGGCGCGGAGAGTGCTCGGTGCGGAGCTGCTCCAGACCAAGGCGGAAGCGGCTGGCCGGGAAATCCACGTGGGAGACGAGCTGGGAGAAAGCTGGGCGCCCGAAACCGGCAGAGATCCCCAGGCCTCCCAACACAGGACGGCAGTCTCTGGGAGCGACGAGAGGCAGCGCAACGCCAACAGCCGCGAAAACACCCAGTTCTGACACTTGCAAAACCCAGGATCTCGGCCTCTTGAACTTCCGGAAGACTCAATGGCTAGGTAAGCGGCTCTAACCCCTCCCCCCCTCACCCAGAGAATTCCTCGGGAAAAAAAAAAAAAAAAAACTGAAACAGAGGAGAGAGTAGCGGGGCTTCACAGGACAAATACTAGAAGCTCATTAGTCCCAGAGGGGAAGAGTCGGCAGGGGGCCAAGCCAGGAGCCCAGACGTAACCTTGCTCCCCCAGGGGAAGCGCCAGTCATCAGCTCAAACAACAAACAGCTGAGACCATTGCTGAAAAGCAAGTGCTGGAGAGCACCCATAGGGAGTGAGACGCCAGGGAGCCAGACCCCTCCCCCACACCTCAGGAAACTGAAGGTTATAATTTTAGACTCACAACCCCCAGAATAAGAAAGCTGGGACAGAAAGCCCTGAGACTCACAGATAGAAATTCGTTCTAACGCCAGCAAAAGGCAATCCAACATGAAGAAGAACACAAAAAAACCGAGGACAATAGATTCTTTTTATGGAGACAGGCAGGATCAAAATATCGACTTAGAAGAAGATAGCAATGACACGGTAGATACATCAGATACCTCAAAAGCTAATATGATCTGGTCTCCAGCCCAAAAAGCACTGCTGGAGGAGCTAAAAGAGGATTTTAAAAACCAAATTAGGGAGCTAAAAGAAAATATGGAAAAAATGGAAAAAAGGGAGAAAAAATCCACTGACGAAATCAAGTCCCTAAAGAATAAGATTGGCGAAATGGCTATGGAGATTCAGAATCTAGAGAGAGAAAAGGACACCCTGAGAGGTGAAATCAACCAATTGAAAATGGAGGCTCAAAAGCAAAATGTAAACACTAACTCATTTAAAATTAGACTTGAGCAAGTGGAAGCTAATGAATCTATGAGACATCAAGAAGTAATAAAACAAAATGTAAAGAATGAAAAAATAGAAAAAAATGTGAAATATCTGATTGGCAAAACAACTGACCTGGAAAATAGATCCAGGAGAGACAATTTGAGAGTTATTGGTCTACCGGAAATCCACGATGAAAAAAGGAGCCTTGACAGTATCTTCGAAGAAATTATCAAAGACAACTGCCCAGAAGTCCTAGAACCAGAGGGCAAAATAGTCATTGAAAGAATTCACCGATCACCCCCTGAAAGAGATCCCAAACTGAAAACACCAAGAAATATTATAGCCAAATTTCAGAGCTATAAACTTAAGGAGAAAATACTGCAAGCAGCCAAAAAGAAGCAATTCAAATATCGTGGAACTACAGTCAGGATCACGCAGGATCTCTCAGCTTCCACATTAAAAGACAGGAGAAATTGGAATATGATATTCCGAAGGGCAAAGGAGTTGGGACTACAACCAAGGATCAACTACCCAGCAAAACTAAGCATAATTTTCCAGGCAAGGCGATGGACATTCAATGAAATAGGGGAATTCCAGACCTTCCTGATGAAAAGGCCAGAACTCAATGGAAAATTTGATCTCCAAATACAAACCTCAAGAGAGACATAAAAAGGTAACCGGGGGAAAAACCCCACAAACTTCATTAACCAATAAGCTTAGGTTGTTTACATCTTTATGTGGGATTATATCATCTTATGTATGTTTTTTATGTATATATATATATACATATACATATATAAGTCATTCTTGTGAATGGTACAACTATTGTGACAAATGAAAGGGATATACATAGGTTGTGAATGCCTGTATAAATTAACTGATGTAAAGATATAAAATATAAATAAGAGATATAAAGGGAGGGCTATGAGGGAAGTGGTAAGAAGGTTGTAGAAAAGGGTAAATTACACCAAAGGAAGTGGCAAAAAAACATATTATAGTAGAGGGAAAGAAGGGAGGGAGAAGAGCAGTATTTGAGCTTTACTGTCATCTGATCTAGTTCAAGAAGGGAATAACATACTCTGATAAGTTTCGAAATCTATCTTGTCCTACGGGAAGTGGGAGGGAAAGGGGGGAAAAAGGGAGGGGGGAGGGCAGAAGGAAGAGGAGAAGTAGCAAGTGGGTAACGGTAAGATAAGGGAGGGGAATAAAGAGGGAGGGTTAACTGAGGAAAGCGGCGGTCAAAAGCAAAACTTTGTTGGGGAGGAGAAGGGGAAAGGGAGAAATAAAAGCATAAACAGGGGGAATTAGGATGGAGGAAAAGACACAGATAGAAATCATAACCCTGAACGTGCAGGGGATGAACATTCTCACAAAACAGAAGCAGATAGCAGAATGGATTAAAAACCATAATCCTACAATATGCTGTTTACAAGAAACACATCTGAAACAGGGGGATACACATAGGGTTAAGGTAAAAGGCTGGAGTAAAATATATTGTGCCTCAGCTAAAGTAAAAAAAGCAGGTGTAGCAATCCTAATCTCAGACAAAGCAAAAGTAAAGATAGATCTAATTAGAAGAGATAAGGAAGGACATTATATCCTGCTAAAAGGCACCATAAACAATGAAGCAATATCATTGCTTAACATATATGCACCAAGTGGTAAGGCATACAAATTCTTAGAGGAGAGGTTAAGGGAGTTACAGGAAGAAATAGACAGCAAAACTATAATATTGGGAGACCTCAACCTCCCCCTTTCTGAACTTGATAAATCTAACCTCAAAATAAATAAGAAAAAAGTTAAGGAGGTAAACAGAATTTTAGAAAAGGCACATATGATAGACCTGTGGAGAAAACTGAATGGGGATAAAAAGGAATATACTTTCTTCTCAAAAGTACATGGCACATACTCAAAAATTGACCATGTACTTGGGCATAAAAACCTCACAATCCAGTGCAGAAAAGCAGAAGTAGTCAATGCATCCTTTTCAGATCATGATGCAATAAGAATCATTTTTAATAAAGCACCATGGAAAAATAAGCTAAAAACTAATTGGAAACTAAATAATTTAATTCTAAAGAGTGAGTGGGCCAAAGATCAAATCAGAGAAACAATCAATAATTTCATTCAAGAGAATGACAATAATGAAACAACATACCAAAACTTATGGGATGCAGCAAAAGCTGTTCTTAGGGGAAGTTTTATATCTCTAAATGCCTACATGAATAAAATAGGGAAAGAGGAGATCAATGATATGGGCATACAGCTGAAAAAGCTAGAAAAAGAGCAAATTGAAAACCCCCAATTAAATACCAAATTAGAAATACTGAAAATCAAAGGAGAGATTAATAAAATTGAAACCAAGAAAACTATTGAATTAATAAATAAAACAAAGAGCTGGTTTTATGAAAAAACCAATAAAATTGACAAACCTTTGGCCAATTTGATTAAAAAAAAGAAAGAAGAAAATCAAATTACCAGTATAAAAAATGAAAAAGGTGAGGTCACCTCTAATGAAGAGGAAATCAAAACAATAATTAGGAATTATTTTGCCCAACTGTATGCCCATAAATTTGACAACCTTAGAGATATGGATGAATATCTACAAAAACATAAACTGCCCAGACTAACAGAGAAGGAAGTGAAATTTCTTAATGACCCCATATCAGAAAAAGAAATTGAGCAGGCCATCAACGAACTCCCTAGGAAAAAATCTCCAGGGCCAGATGGTTTTACATGTGAATTCTATCAAACATTTAAAGAACAACTAATTCCAATACTTTGCAGACTATTTGGGAAAATAGGGGAAGAAGGAGTCCTACCAAATTCTTTTTATGACACAAATATGGTACTAATACCTAAACCAGGTAGAGTTAAAACAGAGAAAGAAAATTATAGACCAATTTCTCTAATGAATATTGATGCAAAAATTTTAAATAAAATATTAGCAAAAAGATTGCAGCAACTCATTACGAGAATAATACACCATGACCAGGTAGGATTTATTCCAGGAATGCAAGGCTGGTTCAATATTAGGAAAACTATTAGCATAATTGATCATATCAACAACAAAACTAGCAAAAACCATATGATCATCTCAATAGACGCAGAAAAAGCCTTTGACAAAGTACAACACCCATTCCTATTAAAAACACTAGAAAGCATAGGAATAAGGGGAACCTTCCTCAAAATTATAAATAGCATCTACCTAAAACCATCAACAAGCATTATTTGTAATGGGGATAAACTAGATGCATTCCCAATAAGATCAGGGGTGAAACAAGGATGTCCATTATCACCCCTATTATTCAATTTGGTTCTAGAAACATTAGCTGTAGCAATAAGAGAAGAAAAAGAAATTGAAGGAATTAGAATAGGAAAAGAAGAAACTAAATTATCACTTTTTGCAGATGATATGATGATTTATCTAGAGAATCCTAGAGAATCAAGTAAAAAACTACTTGAAATAATAAACAACTTTAGCAAAGTTGCAGGATATAAAATAAACCCACATAAATCCTCAGCATTCCTATACATTACTGACAAAGCCCAACAGCAAGAGATAGAAAGAGAAATTCCATTCAAAGTTACTGAAGGCACTATAAAATATTTGGGAGTCTATTTGCCAAGACAAACCCAGGGCCTATATGAACATAACTATGAAACACTTTTCACGCGAATAAAATCAGATCTAAATAAATGGAGAAATATCAGTTGCTCATGGTTAGGCCGAGCTAATATAATAAAAATGACAATTCTACCTAAATTAATCTATCTATTCAGTGCCATACCAATCGAACTACCAAAATTTTTTTTTACTGAGCTGGACAAAATAATAACAAAATTCATTTGGAAAAACAAGAGGTCTAGAGTATCTAGGATATTAATGAAAAGACATGCTAGGGATGGTGGTTTAGCCACACCAGATATTAAACTGTACTACACAGCAGCAGTCATCAAAACTGCCTGGTACTGGTTAAGAAACAGGGGTGTGGATCAGTGGTATAGGATAGGTACACAAGTAGGTGAAATCAACAAGTTTAGCAATCTACTCTTTGATAAACCCAAAGAAGCCAGTTTCTGGGCTAATAATTCACTATTTCACAAAAACTGTTGGGAAAATTGGAAAATGGTAGGGCAAAAACTGGGCATAGACCAATATCTTACACCATATACCAAAATAAAGTCAAAATGGGTTCATGATTTAGGAGTAAAAGTTGATACTCTAAGTAATTTGGGAAAGCAAGGAATAGTTTACTTATCAGATTTGTGGAAAAGTAAAGAATTCATGACCCAACAAGAGATAGAGAGCATTACAAAATGCAAAGTGGATAATTTTGATTATGTCAAATTGAAATGTTTTTGTACAAAAAAAGCCAATGCAACAAGAATTAGGAGGGAAGCAGAAAATTGGGAGAAAATCTTTGCAACTAGTATCTCTGATAAAGGCCTCATTTCTAAAATATACAGGGAGCTAAGCCAAATATATAGGAATACAAGCCATTCCCCAATTGAGAAATGGTCAAAGGATATGAACAGGCAGTTTTCAGAGGAAGAAATTAAAGCTATCTACAGGCATATGGAAAAATGCTCTGGATCGCTGCTGATTAGAGAAATGCAAATCAAAACAACTCTTAGATACCACATCTCTCCTGTCAGATTGGCTAAAATAACAAATCAGGAGAATGATAAATGCTGGAAAGGATGTGGGGAAATTGGAACATTGTTGCATTGCTGGTGGAGTTGCGAGCTGATCCAGCCATTTTGGAGGGCGGTGTGGAACTATGCCCAAAGGGCTATAGAAATGTTCATACCCTTTGACCCAGTAATACCACTTCTAGGGTTGTATCCCAAAGAAATCACGCAAGCGGGAAAAGGACCCATATGTACAAGAATATTTATAGCAGCTCTCTTTGTGGTAGCCAAGAATTGGAAAGCAAAGGGATGCCCATCAATTGGGGAATGGCTGAACAAGCTGTGGTATATGAAGGTGATGGAATACTATTGTGCCATAAGAAATGGGGATGATGCAGACTTCATAACAACCTGGAAAAACCTACACGACATAATGCTGAGTGAGCGGAGCAGAGCCAGGAGAACGTTGTGCACAGCCACAGATATGTGGATTCCGTGAGGACCAACCCTGACATACTGCGCTTCTCTCAGCAACCTAAAGGGGCAAGGACAACTCCAGGGGACTCACGATGGAGAATGCTATCTTCATTCAGAGAAAGAACTGCGAAGTTTGAATACAGACTGAGGCACACTACTACATGCTCGCCTTTTCTGCTTCTCTTTTGTTTTTGGTTTTGGGTTTTTTTTTTTTGTTTTTTTTTTTTGGTTCTGTTTCTTCTTTCTCATGATTCATTCCATTGGTCAAAATTCTTCTCCACGACTTGACTAGAGCATAAATTAATTCAATGCGAAGTTATACATGACAGTTATATGAGACTTCATGCCGTCTTGGGGAGGGAGGGGGGAGGGAGGGGAGAAAAACTGGAACTCAAAACTATGTAGAACCGTGTGTGGTAAACTAAAAATAAATTAAAAAAAAAACAAAAAAAAAAAAAAAAATTATATAACCTACTTAAAAAAAATGCAAAGCACAGTCAGTCAAAAGGCCACACTTGAGGACCTAGCGGGCCACATGGATTTGTTCTGTGAAGTTTGGATTCAGTCAAAGTGCCATACTTGAGGACCTAGAGGGTCTCGAGGCCACAGGTTCCCCACCCCTGGTCTAACCTAACCCTTTATTTTACAGATGAGGAAATTGAGTCTCAGAGAGGGTAAATGCTGTGCCTTTCCAATTAAACATTTCCTAAAGGGCAGGACCCTCTTCCATATAACCTGTCTTGTCCCCAGAAAGTAGTACAGTACCCTACAGTAAATATATTGTTGGTGGCAATAATGGTAGCTAAATATGTTTATTAAGATAGTTTTGCAGGTATTTTGACCAGAGGGCCATAATAAGAGTATAAGGACACAAGCCATTATCATGACAAACAGATAAGCATAATTAGTGCAATTTATAATCTACTATAAGCAAGGCTTTGAAAAGTTCATGAATTAAGCCTTTTTTGATGGTTCTATTTTAGTTTTTGTCTACATTTTAATTATAAATTATAATTAAATAAAGCATTTTGATTTCTTGTTTTTTAGATTTTACATGCGTTGATTATTGGTAGCACATTGTAACTCAGTTACCAGATTATGTACACCTTTAATGTCAAATTGTTCAGGTCTCCACTTAATTCCCTTCTTTAAATAGGGCAGTCTATCTTCTTATTAGGGAAAATGGTCCATATTTTCATATACAAAATTATCTTTTTGTCATTTCCAACAAGGAACATACTTACCCTCAAAAAAACTTCTGGAAAACTGAAAATAATTTTTTGTTTCCTTAAGCATGAATTTGACCTAGACTGTATCAGCTGTGCTTTTCAGAGCTGTTTTTCCTGTACATGTCAGTAACACAGCTGATGGAAGGGGGGGAAGCATTCCTATTCCTAAAGGGAATGGATCCAGATGGCAATTGTATGAAGTTGAGAAGACCTTGAATCTTGGAAAGTAGTGATCAATAACAGGAAGCAAATAAAATTGAGATATAATTGAGAGCCCTCCTGTCTTAAAGTCAGAAGGCTTTATATGTAATACTTATATTTCAGCATTAATAGAAAAAAGCAAAACTAACAATAAAGAGTAGAATCCTATGGTTCTTCATCTCTGCTTTTTTGGTCAGTCTGTTATGGATGGATGTGTGTGAGTGCCACATTAAATTTAACTTGAATTTGAAAATTTAAGGATTCTAATATCATTTTAACTGAAGAAGTGAAGGGAAAAACAATGACAAAAACTCTTGTATTATCATTATCAACTTGCATACTTAAGGTAGTGAGTAATGCCCATTACTTCACTGAAATAGCTTTAGAAACCATGTGAATTATCATTGGCTTTTTGAGATGTGGGGAGGGTTTTCATTTTTAATCGTCCAGTACAGGCTTTCCTTATATATTACCCTAACCAACTTTGCTTCACAATAACATAATTAATTCATTATAACCAAACCTCACTACAACATCACAAAACTTTTTTGTAATGTCATTTAACCATCTACCCATTTAGAATATTGTTCCTAAGGTAGTATATGACAGCCCTTTAAATATTTAAACATAGAAATTCTCCTATAAATCTTCTCTCAGCCTTACATCTCCAATTTCTTTCATCAGTACATATACTATGTAGCTATAAAAGGGTCTGAAATTATTCTGGGTTTCTCCAGGGGGTGGAAATTAGTGTGAGGCAGATTTTGATTCAGTGGAAGAGAGAGCTCTCTCATACTTCAAGGTGTAAAGCAATGGATTTTTTTCCTCCCCATCGATAACTTCTTTTACATTGTAGTTAGACTAGTTGACACCTCTACTGGTAATGTATTAGAACTAACTGTATTGCTACCAATCTTCCAGTATTAACTTTTTAAATCTTTTTTCTTCATTTTCCAATTTCATGTGAGTTAGGCAATACTTCACTTATTTTAATATGCCTTTCTCTTATTAGAGATTTGGAGAATTTTTCACAGGTTTGCTTATAGTTTTTACTTCTTCTTTGGAAAACTATTTGGTAACATCCTTCGACCATTTATCATCTGGGGAATGGTTCTTAATCTTACATATTCGTACAAATTCCTTATAGATTTTTGGTTTCACATTTTTAGCAGAGATGTTTAATCCAAATAATCTCCCTACTCATGTCTTTTTTTTTATTGTTGCACCATTCATTTTGTTCTTGTAAGAGTCTTATTTATATAAAAAAACTTTTCTGTTTTCCTTTTCATATTCTCTTGGCTGGTTATGAATCATCCACTAAATATAATTGTGAAATACATATACATATCTTTCTATCTACACACATATACATATAAAATATATGCCTATTTTGGAATTTATTGTGACATATTGTAGCATGTTATTCTAAAACAATTTTCTGCCATATTCCTTCCCATTTTCCAGGTTTCTCAGCAATTTTTGTCACATGAGGGGCCCCCCTTCTAGTCATTTCTCTTCTTGGATTCATTTAACCTGGGGGTACTCAACTTGTTAGCTTGTAGAGCTTGATTATCCACTCATCTACTTCCCTTTTTTTCTAGTCAATACCAGATAGTTTCAACAATTGCTGCTGTATAATATTAACAACAGCTACCCAGAGTCTCCACACCAACACTCTTCCAGTGAGTAAGAGCTCCAAACAAAATGCTAACCTCTGAGTTCATATACCCTTCTTAGGATCTGAAGGCTCCACATCTAATCAGCAAAAGGGTGTGGGCCTGGGACTTAGCACCTTGCAAGACTTAATCAAAGGCACTTGATTACTTTAGCATTCTTTTTTTTTTTTAAATTTAAATTTATTTATTTAACATATTTGGTTTTCAGCATTGATTTTCACGACAGTTTGAATTACAAAGTTTCTCCCCATTTCTACCCTCTCCCCCACTCCAAGATGGCATATATTCTGGTTGCCCTGTTCCCCAGTCAGCCCTCCCCTCTATCACACCCCTCCCCTCTCATCCCCTTTTCCCTTCCTTTCTTGTAGGGCAAGATAAATTTCTACGCCCCATTGCCTGTGTATCTTGTTTTTTAGTTGCATGCAAAAACTTTTTTTTTGTTGTTTTTTGAACATCTGTTTTCAAAACTTTGAGTTCCAAATTTTCTTCCCTCTTCCCTTCCCACCCACCCTCCCTAAGAAGTCAAGCAATTCAACCTAGGCCACACGTGTATCATTATGTATAACCCTTCCACAATACTCATGTTGTGAAAAACTAACTACATTTTGCTCCTTCCCCACCCATCCCGCTTTATTGAATTTTCTCCCTTGACCCTGTCCCCTTTCCAAAGTGTTTTTTTCATTACCTCCACCCCCATCTGCCCTCCCCTCCATCATCCCCCCCTTTTATTTTTTTTATCTTCCTCCCTCTTCTTTCCTGTGGGGTAAGATACTCAATTGAGTATGTATGGTGTTCCCTCCTCAGGCCAAATCTGATGAGAGCAAGGTTCACTCATTCCCCCCTCACCTGCCCTCTCCCCTCCTCCCACAGAACTTCTTCCTCTTGCCACCTGTATGTGAGATAATTCACCCCATTCTATCTCTCCCTATCTCCCTCTCTCAGTATTTTGCTCTCTCATCCCTTAATTTCATTTTATTTCTTTTAGATATCTTCCCTTCATCTTCAACTCACCCTGTGTCTGCTCTCTCTCTTTTACATATACACACACACACACACACACACACACACACACACACATATATATATATATACACATACATACATATACACATAGATATATACATACATACACATTCACTTCTATATATACATAAACATATATATATATATATGCATATTCCCTTCATCTACCCTAATACTGAGGTCTCATGAATCATACACATCATCTTTCCATGTAGGAATGTAAACAAAACAGTTCAACTTTAGTAAGTCCCTTGCAATTTCTGTTTCTTGATTACCTTTTCATGCTTCTCTTGATTCTTGTGTTTGAAAGTCAAATTTTCTATTCAATTCTGGTCTTTTCACTGAGAAATCTTGAAAGTCCTCTATTTTATTTAAAGTCCATATTTTGCCTTGGAACATGATACTCAGTTTTGCTGGGTAGGTGATTCTACGTTTTAATCCTAGCTCCATTGACCTCCGGAATATCGCATTCCAAGCCCTTCGATCTCTTAATGTAGAAGCTGTCAGATCTTGGATTATTCTGATTGTGTTTCCACAATACTCAAATTGTTTCTTTCTGGCTGCTTGCAGTATTTTCTCCTTGATCTGGGAGCTCTGGAATTTGGCGACAATATTACTAGGAGATTTCTTTTTGGGATCCATTTGAGGAGGTGATCGATGGATTCTTTCAATTTGTATTTTGCCCTGTGGCTCTAGAATATCAGGGCAGTTCTCCTTGATAATTTCTTGAAAGATGGTATCTAGACTCTTTTTTTTGATCATGGCTTTCAGGTAGTCCAATAATTTTTAAATTCTCTCTCCTGGATCTATTTTCCAGGTCAGTGGTTTTTCCAAGGAGATATTTCACATTGTCTTCCATTTTTTCATTCCTTTGGTTCTATTTTATAATATCCTGATTTCTCATAAAGTCACTAGCTTCCACTTGCTCCAATCTAATTTTTAAAGTAGTATTTTCTTCAGTGGTCTTTTGGAGGTCCTTTTCCATTTGGCTAATTCTGCCTTTCAAGGCATTCTTCTCCTCATTGGCTTTTTGGGGCTCTTTTGCCATTTGAGTTAATCTATTTTTTAAGGTGTTGTTTTCTTCAGTGTATTTTTCAGTATTTTTTTGGGTCTCCTTTAGCAAGTCATTGACTTGTTTTTCATGGTTTTCTCGCATCCTTCTCATTTCTCTTCCCAATTTTTCCTCTACTTCTCTAACTTGCTTTTCTAAATCCTTTTTGAGCTCTTCCATGGCCTGGGACCAGTTCATGTTTTTCTTGGAGGCTTTTGTTGTAGGCTCTATGACTTTGTTTTCTTCTTTAGGCTGTATGTTTTGGTCTTTTTTGTCACCAAGGAAAGAATCTAAAGTCTGAGACTGAATCTGGGTGTGCTTTTGCTGCCTGGCCATATTCCCAACCAACTAACTTGACCCTTGAGTTTTTCAGTGGGGTATGACTGCTTGTAGATTACAGAGTTCTATGTTCCACACGTTTGGGGGGGAGGTGCTAGCTCTGTCACCCCAGCACTCCTCCTTCCCCAAGAACCCCCAGCCCGTACTGGGCTTAGATCTTCAGCAGGCTCTTCACTCCTGCTCTGATCCGCCACTTAATTCCTCCCACCAGGTGGGCCTGGAGCCGGAAGTAACAGCAGCTGTAGCTGTCCCACCTCCGCTGCCCCTGGGGCTGGAAGCCGAGCCCTGAACTCCTTCCACTCCCGCAGCTTTTCCACTAACCTTC
This sequence comes from Trichosurus vulpecula, assembly GCF_011100635.1. NCBI lineage: Eukaryota > Metazoa > Chordata > Mammalia > Diprotodontia > Phalangeridae > Trichosurus > Trichosurus vulpecula. Next base: position 227,151,892 of record NC_050578.1, on the reverse strand, counting down.
TCCGCAGTCTTTGGTGTTTGTGGGTTGAGGGGGTCTGGTAACTGCCGCAGCTCACATATTCAGGGCGCTAGGGGCCCGACTCCAAGTTTGGTTGTTCCATGCCGCTCAGGCTGGGCTCTGTTCCACTCCGTTCCCAGCTCCCAGCTCCCAGCTCCCAGCTCTGTGTGGAATAGACCTCACCCAGAGACCATCCGGGCTGTCCTGGGCTGGAGCCCTGCTTCCCTCTGCTGTTCTGTGGGTTCTGCCGTTCTAGAATTGGTTCAGAGCCATTTTTTATAGGTTTTTGGAGGGACTCGGTACGGAGCTCATTCTAGTCCCTGCTTACAAGCTGCCATCTTGGCTCCGCCCCCCTACTTTAGCATTCTAAAAGAGAAAACCATAGAAAAAAAAAGTCCCACCCTGCTTAACATTATAATTCTGTAAAGTATTTCCTTGGTAATTGGATTGGCAAAGTACTCTATATGTGAGTTCACTTAAATAGTATTGTCCTTTTTATCATATTGGTGTAACAAGCCATGAACATTGTTTCTAGACCTATTAAGTTTTTATTTCTGTAGTGTGTTTTGTAATTTTATTTGTATAATTCTAGTGTGTGCCCCATTAGATTAACTTTCAGATATTTCATTCATTCTTGTAGTTATTTAAATGGAATTTCTTTTTCTATGTATTTCTCCTTATTTTTATTAGAAATGTACAGAAATCTGTTGATTTTGTAGGTTCATATAATATTATTACCCTCTTCATTGATTCCACTAGGTTAATTTTTAAATTTCATAGGATTTTGGAGTTTGAAGAGACAATAAAGATCATCTAGTTTAATCTCCTTACTTTGCAGAAAACGAAACTGACAACCTTAGAGGTTAATTGAATTGACCAAGGTCACACAGGTACAAGTCACAGAGCAGGTATTCAGACCCATAACTTCTTATTCCCAGTCTTGCATTGTTTTCTTTATTCAGTAATACCTCTACTAGAATCTCATGTAGTGAAACAGATATTTGAGGATGAAAATTCAACTTCCACACATTTCCAGCTTCCTTCATGACTTTATACCTGGAACAGTTTTTTATCTTTACTATCTCATATCATCATAAAATACATAAATACTATTTGACTGGAAATATTGAGGATTTGTAGCCTTGCTTAGGTTGTCTCATGTATTTATATCTTACTAAGTTGTGGGTGGTAAAGGATTTATACTGAGTGTTTTAACACATGTCTTAGTAGAGCACTGGACGTGAAGTCAGGAAGACTGAGTTCAAATCCAGCCTCAGACCCCTACTAGCCGTGTGACCTTGGCAAGTCACTTACTATATTTGTCTTCAGTTCCCTGAATTGTAACATGAAGATAATAATAGCACCTACCTCCCAGAGTTGTTGTGAGGATCAGATGAGATAATAGTTGTAAAGCCCTTTAACACAGTGCCTGGCACATAGGAAACCCCCCAGAAATGCTTGATATCATTATGATTATTTGTAAATGTAAATATTTGTAGGTTGATTCATTAATCCTAAATTTTGACAATGAAAACTAAAACAGGAGCTAGGCAAGAATAGTAAGGCCTAACTGATTGGGATCTCTGCTCATCTTCCCAGTTTTTTGTTTGTCTTTTACTTATGGAAAAAGATCTTTTAGACCTGAAGGCTGCACACCCTGTGAAGAAGAACAAACCAAATGCATCAAATATTCTGTCGTACATTAGATTTTAAGAACATGATAGACATACCTTAGTGGGTTTGGGGCTAATGTGTTGCTTTTTTTAAAAAAATTGGGAAATATGGTCCCAAGTTATTGTAGAAGGTTTGACTCTCATGTGTGGTAAACACACAGTCTTTCTTTTTAATTTGACCCTTCTTTGGATGCAGGTTCTTAGACCAGTACTGGGCTGCTCATATGAAATAACATGATATCAGCAGCTTGTTCTTTTCTTTTGTTTGTTGTTGTTGTTTTATTTAAAACCCTTATTATACTAGGTCAAAAGTTCATTACCTGGGGGAAAACTTTACTGGCCCATAGACAGGAAGCAGATAAGGCTGCTGAGGCTTTCCTATTCTTGACTACTTTTCTTTCCTGTGTGTGTATCAGGATAATAGCATTATTCCAGCTCGTGGGTGTTTTCTTCTTTCTAAGGATTGCTGTGGTAGTGAATTGTTTTTCCATTTTTGAGCATTCTGCCTCTGTCAGTGGTCATTACAAGGCCTTCTCTCCCTGATGATTTCCTGTTAATCTTTTTCATTTCTTGTTCTCTATTAAGTTTTTTCTTTTTTACAAAAGTCCTTATTATTTCTTATGTGAATTTTAGTGGATTTTCTTAGGTTTTGAATATAATGCGAAGTGATAATTTTCAGTGTTTATGATATTTTCTTCATTTTAGGAATAGGACTTTATGTGACTCAGTTATTGCAATGTATTTCATACTAAAGTATTATAGGCTCTTATAAGTGGACAGAATCTTAGAGATCATTTAAGTTGCTCATTTTGTCCAAGTACAGAGGCTACTATAGCTGGCCCAGATTACCTGGCAGCAGAGAGAAAGCAGAGTCTGAACCAGACCAAGCTGCTCCCTTTTCTCAGGTTACATTAAATTCAGAGTTGAATTTGGGCATCTAGATAATTTCTTAATGTCCCATTTGTTTTACATTTCCCATTTTATGAAAAATTCTTTTGGTGCAACGTAACTAGCTATTCAAAAGAAATTTTCATTTGAAAATGTAAATTTTTAGTATGTTAGAATAGGAACCATTTCATTCACATCCATCCTTCTCTGTTTCCATTACTCCTTCCTGTTCCTACCACTTAAAATTATGTAATGACTTTTGAAGTGGGATTAGCCTTTGCAGCAGAAATAAAAGATTCTGTGTTCCTGAAAGTGAAGTTTGAAAATACACAAGAAGAAAGAACCAAGGGTTCTGACAATTGTTCTCTTAAGTAGCATCTTTAAAGAGAACATTCTGTTTCTTGGATCAAAATAGTGAGCAGCTTACAACAGTAAGTTTATGGCCATGCAAGGGTCCTGGGATTAGGAACCTCTCAAATTGTCTTTCTACTGAGGAATGAATGCTTGTAGCTATTCTTCATAAACTCAAAGTATCAGAATCTGATGCTTAAAAGCATAAATGTGTTGCTGTTAATGCCATTTTCCCTACAATATTGCTGTCACTAATCTTTCAATTTCCATTTAACTATAATTTTAAAAAAAGTAAAATAAGCCTTTTCTGTCTTATAACACATATAGTAAATATAGTTGGAGAATTTGGGGACCATAAGAAATCAGAACATATATTGTGCCCCAGAAGAAGGAAATAGGAAATTTAATTTTCTAGTACAACCATAGCCACGATTATTTTCTTGACAGTGTCAAATCCCTTCCTTTGTGAACTGAAATAAGCACCCATGGCATCAGTTTTTGCTGGAGCACCATATTTTGGAAATTACTTAGAGAGCATACTGAGGCAGGGGATCTTCAAGGGATCCTGGTCCAACTTAATTTCTCTAAGGACACCATGGAGAGGAAAGGCCTGCTGCAGCAGTTAGGAGCTGAATCTTGAAGGAGGACAAAGTTAGGATAGGCAGAAGTAGAGAGGGAGACCATTCTAGGAATGGGAGACAACAGCTGTTCACCAGTGGTATAGCTTGTGCCTTTCCCAGATCATGCGCTGTTATCATCACCTCTTTGGACGATGGCATTTCCATATTCTCTGCTGGAGACACCATCTCTGTTGATGCTACAGTTTCTTTAACTCTACTGTTTCTTTGGTCACTGCCTTTGACTCAGGACATCATTAAAAAAAATTCATTTAGGATCAAAGGATCATAAATCTACAACTGAAAGGGAATTCACAGCCCTCCTTCATTTTACTGATATGGAAACTGAGATCCTAGGAGACTGAGAATCAGCCCAAGGTCCCACAGGTAGTAAATACCGGAAGGTAGAATTTGAATCCAGTTCCTTTGACTCCAGAGATAGTGCACTTTCTGCTATACTACATCACCTATTGTCTTCCAGTATAGGACACTGTCAGTTTCTGGAAATACGAATCTTCCTTACTAGCTTACAATAAATAAGAAGGGAAGGACAAGTATGCAAATAATCTTGATAAGAGGACAAGTGAAATGAGCACAAAGTAATATAAGAAATTTGTGGGAGAGATAGTTTTGTCTGGGAGTGGCAGGGAAGACTTTATGAAGGAGGTAGCATCTGAATTCGTTCTTCAAAGGAGAGAGAAACTACAACAGATGGTGTGGAGGGAGAACTAGGTGAAGCAGAGTATGTGCCAAAGGCATGGATACTATGTCATCAGAAGAGGGGGCAGTGCTCGGTAGTTTAAGGTCAGAATTCGTCTAAGTTGAAATCTGAATGTGATTCATAAGCTAGTATTAGAAGGCTGAGAAGAAGGTAAAATGCTCTCTTACTTGACCCTAACTCTCAAATCCCATTTTAAAAATACAACAAATTATATATATATAGGAACCTCCCTCTGTGGATTGATTAACTGAGGTATTCTGTATTGAATCAAAAGTTGAAATAACTTTCTAAACTGTCTTCTTGCTCCCCAAATTATCTTAATTGCTTATCAATGTGCTTTGACATTTAAGAAGCATCCCAAATATGCTTTCATTTCAGGATCAAACACTAAAACATCCTAGTCAGTTTCAAACAACTTGCTATGAGAGTTGTTTTCTTTAATAATACCATCACTATCCAGTGGACTTGTAAAATGTGGCCACTGTAGACCATTAAATTTAAATTGCATTTTTACAGCTGCAAGTTTTTTTGAATGGAGACATGCTTTCTTTTTTTTTTAATTGTTTTTACTTATTTTTTTACATTAGTTTTTTAAAACGTTCCTTTTCTTCTCCTACCCAGTAATGTATGCTTTCTAACAAAGGTTTGTGGGGGTTTTTTCAAAAGAGGAAAAAAAAAGTTCAGCCAAACTAACTCTAGGTCTGACCATGAAATATTCCATACCCATAGTTTCCAACCATTATAATAAAAGGACAGAGATGTATTTTCTCATTTGTTCTTCACTTATGCAGTCTGAGGTTTTTATTCTTTTTATTTATATTGTTTTAATCATTGTTAATGTTATTTTCCTTGTTCTGCCTATTTTATTCGTCATCACTTCCCATAAGTCTCCCTATACTTTTCTGAATTCTTCCAAATCATTTCTTATAGCATAGTAATTTCCATTACATTCATGTTCCATAGCTAATCCATTCTTCCAATCAAAGAGAATCTATTTTGTTTATAGTTCTTTACTACTACAAAAAGGTGTGGCTGTACATATTGTGATATATATGGAACTTTTCTGTCTTTGGCCTTCTTTGAATGTATGCCTGGCACTGAGATTTCTGCAGATGGTCATTTTATAGTTACTTTGCTTAGCATAATTCTGGATTGCTCTCAGAGTGGTTTAGCCAGTTCACAGTAGTTTTTACATGTAATTAGGGGGAAAATAGAATATTAAATATCCAAAAAAAATTCAACAAGTAGGACTTCTGTGTCATATGACCAACAAGATGGCAGACTAAATGTTTTCTGTCTTCTTCAGAATCTCTCAAACCTCTTTAAAATAGAAATTATACATAGAGATAAAATAATTTCAGCTATCTTCACTAAGACTCAAAAAACAAAATATGATAAAAATTTTATGAACCAACTGCAGAGAAGGCCAAAATTTCCTAACCCCTAATGAGTATCATGCAACTCCCTCCCCCACATCGCCCAATCTGCTCCAGGCAACAGGGTTGCACAAGCTACCCACAGTCTTAAAAAATAATTTATTTCTACACCCTAACCTCCTTTCCCTCCTCCTGATGCAATGGAGAGCCAAACTAAAACAGCAGAAATTTGCTGTTTTGGCAGTACTCTGTGCCATAGCAAAGCTCTTCAGGATAGTAGAGAAACAGAGGGAAGAAGGTAGTACATATGTGTTAGTTGATAGAACTACACTCTACACTCTGACACCCTTTACCCTCCCCCTAATTTTATGAAGATCCAAAGTCCAAAGGGCAAAAATTTGCTCAAGTTGTGATAGTAACTTCATAGGACTCTGTGCCGGTGGGTTAGAGAACTGAGGAACAGAGGAAATGGGGCCAGACACATGTAGGGAACTATGCAGCATTCCACTAAAAGGCCCAGAATCAAGCTGAGGCCAGTTCTGTGCTCCCAGAAGTCACTTGAGACAGACACTTAAGGTTGGTGAACTGTAAATTGCCCAGCATGGTAGGAGGCTGAGATGATTTGAGATCCAACCGTAAAGGCAACTGCCTTCAGAGGGGAAGGAGTCAGAAACTGAGCAATAGGGAAAAATAAGATTGGGGTCGGAGGGACTAAAATCACTGAATATTTCAGGAAGAAAAAACCTCAAAAGCCTTGAGTATCATCAGATAAACAACAGGAAAGATACTAACAACAAGAAGAAATATGGGTTCTCGATCTAGTAAACAAGTTTAGGCATCTCTGAGTAAATACTACAAAACAAATGAAAATGATTCAAAATCTGATGAGATAGAGCACTCTGTGGATGTTGAAGAGATAATAGAACCACAGCAAAATATTCTTGGATGGTTTGAAACAGAAACAAAAATTGTGACAATATAATCTATGGCCTTCACAGGAATAATTATCAGAATAGAAAAATTTATATCCACAATGGTGTGTTATCAGAGAGGATAAATGATTATAAATGTAAATATGCTGAAGTGAAGAACAGCATATTCTCTTCTCAGAGACGAAGAGAAATAAAAAGCAATAACATTAAAAGAAAGCATGTTCTCCATACAAGCAAAACGTAATGATCTCAAAGACAGAATACATAGAGGCAAATTAAAGATTATATGTCTCCCAGAACCCAAGTTTAAAAACCTGAATACTACAATACAAGAAAACTTTCCAGAAATTCTGAACACAGAAAAGCAAACTGAAAATTGAAAAAATCATAGATCACCTCCAGGAAAAAAAAACCTGACTACAAATTCCAAGACATATAGTAGTTAAATTTAATAACTCCATTCAGAAATAACAAATCCTGCAAGTGACCAGGAGGAAGACCTTCAAAGACAAAGGAGAAAAAAAAATCAAAGTATAAGACTGTTCTGCCACCACCATAAAATGTAAGAGGGAATGAAATAATGTGTTCTAAAGAGCAATGGAGTTCAAGATACAGTGCATAGTGACCTAACCTACAAATCTGAGCCTAACTATAAATTGGAGATGTTGGCAATTCAATGGTACAAAGTCATTTGAAACATTTTTAGAAGAAAACCACATCTAGAGAAACTATATGCTTCATAAACACCTTGAACAACAGAAATACAAGAAGTATAAAGAAATATAGTAACAGAGGACAACAACAAAATAGCAACAGAGAGGTCATTAAGAGATTCCTTTCTAAATGTACTCAGGGAAACAAGGATGAAAGCAGAAGTCAAACACAAAAATGATGGCGGAGAAGCAGGCCTCAAATGTCATAGACTAAACCTCACAATACTTCATCTAAAAGTGAATCAGTGTTTGATTTTTTTTCTTGTTTTTGTTAGCTAAATTATAAAATGGGAGAAGAAATAAAAAGAGTAATCAAAATATATTATGCACAATTATATGCTGACAAAACTGAGAATACCTCCCAAAAATAGAAAATACGTCCAAAAATAGAAAATATAGAAATTAACAGAAAACTGAATAGAGATTTTAAATAACTCAATCTCAGAAAAGTAAATAAATCTAGCTGTGAAAAAAACTATCAAAGGAAGAAAAAACTTTAAGTAGTACTAATGAGTTCACAGGAGAATTATACCAAACTTAAAAAAAAATCACTATTTATACTGTGCAAATATTCTCAAAAACAAGAAAGGAAACACCCTGCTAGAATCCTTTTATAAGACAAAAATAGTCCTAATACCTAAATCAGGGAAGGACAAAACACAAAAGGAAAGCTATAGACCAATATCATTAATGAATATAATTTCAAAAATTTTAAACAGAATCCTGTCAAACAGACCTCAGTGATTTATCCAAGAAATCATTCATCACGATTAAGTTGGATATACCATGGGTACAAGGATGGCTAAACATTAGGAAAACAATCAACATAATTAATCAAAAATATCCATACCCACATGGTTATCTCAGTACATACAGAAAAAGAAAAGTCTTTGATGAAGTACAACACTTATTTATGCAAAAGAAAAAAAAACCTATAAAATATTGGCAGAGAGGAACCTTTTTTAATATCAAAAAATGTACTTAAAACCAAAAGCAAGTATCATATGTGATGGGGATGCACTAGAACTTTTTCCATTAAATAAAGGAGTAAAGCAAGAATGGATGCTCTCCACACTCTTATTCAACGTAGTTATGGAAATACTAGCAATGGCAGTAAGGCAGGAGAAAGAAAATAAAGGCATGAATGTAGATAAAGAGAAAATAAAACTATTCTTATTTGCTGCTGATATGATGGTATACTTGGGAAATCCTAGGGAATCAGCAAAGATACCAATCAAGACAATAAATAGTTACAGGGTTGCGGGCCTTAAAAATCACCTATATTTCTATGTAATAATAAAATCTAAGAAGCAATAATAGAAAAGCAAATCCCATTCCAAATAACTACCAAATGAATAAGGTATCTGGAGATCAGTCTACCAAAGCACACAAACAACTTGTATCGATTCAATTACAAAGGGCTCCTTAAATAAACAACAAATTGAATAGCTGGAGTAATAGTAAATGCTCATGCTAGGCTGCACCAGTATAATAGTGAGAGAGTCTCAGATATTTTCAAGCTATGAGGCCTGAGTCACTTGAGCTTCATCTGCTTCAGCTTCCTCAACTGTAAAATGGGAATCATGATAGCATTTACCTTTCAAGGCTGTTGTGAGGATCAAATGCCATAATATTTGTAAAGCATTTGGCACAGAGCCTGGCACATGGTGGACACTTAATAAATGCTTATTTTCTTCCTCCCTTCCTTCCCTCCTTCCTTCCTTCCTTTCCTCCTTCTTTCCTTTCCTTCTTTCCCTCCTTCCCTCCTTCCTTCCAACATCCTTTTTTCCATATCCTCACACTCTTCTCCTTCAATGAAGAGTATTTACTGTACAAATCATTCCCAAGGCTGCTTCTCTTTGTGGTTCATCTCAACTCTGCAGCTACTTTCTGGGCCTGCTCTGTTTGGCTCAGAATCTTTTTTTCTTTTTTAATTGCTTAAAATTATTTATTGGTTAGTTGGTCTGTTCATTTGTTTACGGTTTACACTCCCAACAAGTTTTAAAAGTACTTTATTGATTGATTGGTTGCTTGCTTGGTTTATTTATGATTTACAGGCCCAATTTCTTGTTCTTGTTGTTCAGTCTTTCAGTCATGTCTGACTCTTTGTGACCCTGTGAAACGTAGAATATTGTCTGTGGGACTTTCTTGGCAAAGTTTTGCCTTTTCCTTCTCCAGTGGATCACTTTTGTCAGAATTCTCCAGTATGAGTTATCCTTCTAGAGTAAACTAAGCTACACAAGGCTCTGCCACAACAAGGCAATGATCCAGGAGGGATACCAATTAGTTATATACAAAAGCATTAGTCATGTTGTTTGGTTTTTATTTTAAAGGCAGTAGAGAGGGATTGAAGGAACCACAATGAAAGTTTTTCAGTGTGAGGTGGAAAGGAAAAGGACCATGTTCTGATCAGAACTGTAATCTGAAATAAAAAAAAAAAGAATTGTAATCTGACAGCTGCATTCAGAATGAATTGGAACAGGAATGATTGCATGGAGAACACTCAGTTAGAAGGCTCCAAGAAAGAGATTCTAAGGTCTTTAACCCAACTGGTGGCTATGGAAAAGGGAAAGTATTTCCATCAATACTTTTTAATGAGGGTGGTTCCATTTTTTCAAAGAGCTCATTTGCATTTGTCCTTATTAAGTCCATATCTGAATCTTATCTCTTTTGTGACCACTACTACTACACATGTTTCAAAACCAAACTCTCTGGGGCAGCTAGGTGGCACGGTGAGTAGAGCACTGGCCCTGGAGTCAGGAGGACCTGAATTCAAATCTGGCCTCAGACACTTGACACACTTACTACTTGTGTGACCTTGGAAAGTCACTTAGCCCAAATTGCCCTGCCTAGCCCCCTCAAAAAAAAAAAAACTCTTATCTTCTGCCTCATTTAATCTGCCAATACCCCAGGCCTCTAAAGAAGGAAGCATCATTATTTTCATGTACTTTTTTTTTAGTAACATTGGTTATCACTATTCAGAAACATATGCTGGATTGTGGAAATTAAGTTCCAGAAAGCATAATAGAGAGTATCCAGACTATAACAAAATAATGACTGTTATGCTGATTTGAAGGATATAGACAAACCCAACTGACCATTTGAAAAAAGCAGCAGATTCATTGGCTTTCTGCCACTTACAGCTGTACTACATATTTTCCCACAATGATTCCAAGAGCACTGATCTCTCCTTCTTGTCATTTTAATCTCTCTGTTCTTTAGTGGTAATGTGTTTGAGGTATGTACGTGCATGTGGTAAAACTGCGTTCTTCTCTTTTCAGGAATCCAAAATGTCCTCAGCCTCTTTTGTGCCGTACTCACAGAAAACAAGGTTCTCTTTCATTCCACCAGTTTCCAGAGACTTAGTGATGCTTGCAGAGCACTAGAGTCTTTAATGTTTCCTCTTAAATATAGGTGAGCTTGTATTAACTGGCCCCAAAATTTATTCTCAGTTTATATATTCTTACTGACTATAAAGTCTGTGAAGGGAGTTCAGCTAAATGGTATAATTAAATCTGAACCACTTACATGTGTCTCACTAAAGGTTATGCAACAAACTGACTCATAATTTTGATCACTGTCACTGAAAATTCTAGGCCACTTTGGAGAAATTATAAAGAAAAATATACACAAAGTGAAAAAGAAAATATACTTAATGTGATTTTTCAAATATTATTCCTAGTTATCCTTATATCCCTATTCTTCCGGCTCAATTATTGGAAGTTCTGAGTTCACCAACACCTTTCATTATTGGAGTTCATTCTATCTTTCGTACTGAAGTCCATGAACTTGTAAGTATTCACTTTTACAATTACTATTGTTATTAAAATATTATGCCGTATCTATTTGTTTTCAGCGATACCTTTAATGTAGTGTTAGGGCGTTCCTAAGTTTAATTCTCAATAAAAAAGTGATAAGAAAGGACGCTAGGATCCACTTGAACTTATAACTCTATTGCCTTACACCAACTAGAATCAGTTCTACTGGAAATAAGTCTATTAATTTAAGTAATTTCTTCTCTCATAGAATAAGTTTATGGTATAATAAAATTGATATCTTGTTATCTATATCACATTTGAGTAAAGATCACAACCTCCATTAGATCCATCAAGAAAGATGGATTTGAAGTTCCTTGGCTAACTTCCTAAAGCTTACTTACTCTAATGCACAAACCCTAGGACGTAGTGAACACTTTGTATGCGCTTGTCGCCTCCCCGCCTGAGAAGAGACGCCTGCCTGTCTTCATTGGAAGTCATTACTATTTGTCAGGAAATAGTGATTTGATTGAATCTTGCAAGTGATATTAACGGAGACGGAGTAGCAATAGCAGATAACAGAGAGAAAGTAGCTCAACTCCTATTTTGCATCTTTCCGGGATTTCGAAGGTTCTGTCAAGACTTTCTTGCTGGAAAAGGGCCCTCGTACCATCTTTATCTTAAAAGTTCTTTGTGAAACTATACAACAGAAAGAGCCAAATTTAAAGCTTTATCTTTGATCAACAAAGATTTCCTTTCAAGATGTAACTTTCATATTAAGTTTGTAAATGATGCAATTATAAAAGCAGGTGGCAAAAAAACTAGGAAGACTAATCAATGTTTTAGAAATGAAAATTCAGAAAGATTTTGATAGGCTCGAATGTGGAGGAAAAACTAATAATGAAACTTATTCTTTGATACTTCACTGGATCCACAATCTCATCAATGCAAGTACTCCCTCCACCAATAGAGACTGCAAGGAGCCTGGCTGGTCATTGAGTGGTGCATACATCTTGTCTCTAGTACTGTACCCTACATCTTTCTGGCTTGGGTGAACCTGCAGAACCTTGGACTCTGTTAGCATAGCCCTCAAGAATCCAGGGTCCTTACCATGCTACAGTGAGACTCCAGAGTAGGACTTTTGTGGAGTATCTTTACATGAGGTTATCAAAATACCAGTTTGATTAATGTTAACCTAAAATACTTGAAAATTCTGTTTTCTTAATTAGGTAAATAGATTCCTTTTCTATCTCATTTATACTGCTCCATGTGCTTATTAGCAGGATATCCAGGATATTGGTCTAATTGATTAGTAATCTTGAATAATGAAGTCCAATTGAATAAATTTTCTAGTACATGAATTTATATTTTTACATTAACATCTGATCAGTTTCAGTTTGGGTTTGTTTTTGTTTCCTCCAGTTAGATGTAATCATTGCTGATTTGGATGGAGGCACTATTAAAATCCCTGAATGTATTCACCTGTCTCCACTCCCAGAACCACTGTTACATCAGACACAAACGGCCCTTTCTCTGGTATGTTATATTTTTAATGGTGATTTTGTTTGCAAAATCAGTGCAGAAATCAAATAGTTGGGAAGGTAATGGCATTGGATACCTCTTTGGTTGAACACTATGGCTTCCAGATTCTGAATTAATATTAGTAGGTGAATAATTGTGTAACACAACATGCCACAGTGGCTAGAATTGCTCTTTGGGATACCTGGATACAAGTCCAGCCTCAGACCCTTACTGTGATCCCAAGCAAACCACTTCTTTCTGAACCATAGGTTCCCCATCTGTCAGCAAGGATAATAATCACATATACCTCACAGGAATACTGTGGGGATCAAATCAGATAATATCCTGTATGTAAACACTCCTCACCCAGCACATCCAGTCTGTTGCCGAGTCTTGTCATTTCAATCTCCACAGTTTTTCTCGTACCTGGCAATTTTCTCTGTTCACATCCTCGTCCAGCCCTAGGCACTTCTCCCCTGGATTCTTGCAGAGGCTGTCTACTTTGTCTTCCTGCCTCAGTCTCTCTCCTCTCCAACTGACTATCCATACAGCTGCCTCAAGCACAAGGCCCACCGTGTTTTTTCTGTACTCTATAAGCTCTCGGGGCTCCAGAGTCCAGTGTAGGCTCCTCTCTTTAACATTTAATTCTCTTCACAGCCTGGCTCCAACTTTGCCTCCTAGCCTTATTGTATACACCTGCCCTCCATCCCCTTCTGTCACATAGTCACAATGGCATTCTTTCTGTCATCCCCTTTGCCAGTCCATCTCCTCCTTCTGTGCCTTTGCCTCAGCTGTCTCTCCTGCCTGCAGGACCCTTCTTCTGTTTCACCTCAGAGAACTTCTATTTTTCTTCCCAGCTCAGCTCCAGCATTACCTTCTCCATGAAGACTATCCTGATCCCTCCAGTGCATGGGGCTCCTCTCCACCCACACTTGAAAAAAATGACTTCTCTGCCTTATGTCTGCACCTCTGTGTGCATGTCTTCTCCCTCAATCAGGTGTGACATCCTTGGGCAGGGGACAGGGTCTGTTGTATTTTTGTCTTGATGTTCCCAGCATCCATCACAGTGCCTGGCATTTAAGAAATGCTAGGTGATGGATTTTGATTTTTTTTCCCCCAATCGTAAAGCACTATGTAAATGTGCTCTTATTTTGTGTCAGTTTTCTTAGCTGTATTTGTCAAGTGTAGGTTCTCTTCTCCCTCACCCTAGAGATGGCTACCATTAGACACAAATAGGTATGTGTATGTAAAATTATTCTCTATGTACTTCTGTTTATCAGTTCTTTCTTTGGATGCAAATAGCATCTTTCATGTTATGTCCTTTATAGTTGATTTGGGTATTTATAATAGAATTATTTTATTCACTCAAAGTTGTTCTTGTTCTCTTGGTTATGCTCATTTCACTGTTCATTATTTTCTGCAAGGCTTTCCATGTTTTTCTAACATCAACCAGCTTACCGTTTCTTATAGCACAGTAATATTTCATCACAATCATATATCACAACTTGTTCAGCCATTCTCCACTTGATGGTCATCCCTACAATTTCCAGTTCTTTGCCACCACAGAGAAAGCTACTATAAACATTTTAGAACATATAGGTTATTTTCCTTTATCCCTGATCATCTTTGGAAATAGACCAAGTAGTGGTATTGCTAGGTCAAAGGGTAGTTTAATAACTCTTTGAACATAATTCCAGATTGCTCTCCAAAATGGTTGAGGACATCTTAACAGAGCTTAGAGAGCTTGATTATTCATTTATCCTTCATGTCAAATGGATTATCATCCTTTATCATCTTTGCTAATTATTTCAGTTTCTGAAACAGGTAATCACTGTGCCCAAAGGGGCAAAGGTTTTGTGTGAGTCGTCTGAGTGACTCAGCTCTTGTTAAATTTTGAAGACTTCTCAGCTAGCAAGATGGTGCCTATTGATGAAATTTCATTATTTTCTCTGTATACAGAAAACTATTTCCACAGTATTGGGACTATTTGTTTATTAAAATATATTTATTTTAGATTTTGCACCCAGATCTAGAAGTGGCAGATTATGCATTTCCTCCACCACGGACAGCTCTATCACACTCAAAAATGCTAGTAAGTTTATCTTTTAATTTTAATTTTTTTGTGATAATTTTTAAAAGATACTTTTTCTTGAAAATATTTAAGGAATTATGATCTCACCTCCCTTAATTTCAACCAGATAACCATCACAGTGTTCTCTCACAGGGCAGCTAGAAGAAAAACACTAGCCTAGGAGTCAGAAGCCCTGACCAATGGCTATAATAGGTTGGGTTGTGATTTTTGGCATGTTATTTTTAAGCCTCAGTTGCTTTCTCTAGATAAATATCTAAGATCTCTGCTAGTTCTAAAATTCCCATGATTATTGCACATATATAATTGTATCAGATTGTTTACTGTCTCAGGAACGGGGGAGGTGAGGGTAGGATAGAATTTGGACCTTAAAACTTAAATGTGGGGGAAAATAAAATACTATTTTTAAAAATTCCATGATTATGAAAATGTAATTTACCAAAAAAGAGTCTTGGTCATCACTTCATTAACATAGGAGAAGTTAGTCATTTCATAGAGGAACTTTGACAGAATCTCTCAGTTTTTTAGATATAATATACTTTTTATTTCTAGAATTAATTTAGGATTGGAAGTTTTTAGTGTTGTTATTGGATACAAGTTGAAGGAAGAGGGGTATTCCTTTAGCCCAGAGACAAGGGAAAGAATGATGGAGCTTCTGTTTAATGGAGAATGGAGGTATAATCAGTGGGTGGAAGATGCCGGGAACCAGAATGGAAGGAGGGGCTATCTCTCCGGACTGTGAGTTGCCATCTTGGAAATGCTGAGCAGAGACTAAACCACCTCTTAGAGCTGCTACATGGGGAACCCTGCATGGGTGGCAGAGGAGACCGGATGATTCCCAGGTCCCTTCCCACTCGTTGATTCTCTTTTTTTGTTGTTCCAATAAACCCTAACGTTTCTCCCTTTTTGTTTTCAGGATAAAGAGGTGCGGGCAGTTTTCCTTAGATTATTTGCACAGCTTTTCCAAGGCTACAGGTCTTGCCTACAGCTTATCAGAATCCATGCAGAGCCAGTCATACACTTTCATAAGGTAACTAACATTAACAAACCTTTCAGCCTGTGAAAAGAAAGTGAATTGCTCCCCTTTTAGAGATAACCAGGGGACAGTTAAATGTAAGATAATACAAGAAACAGGCAGTACAATATAGTGAGGATATTTGACCACAAATCAAGTGGACTTGAGTTCTCATACTTCTGCCATTGGCTACTTGTGATCTTGGTTAAGTGATTCTCTGGACCACAGCTTCCTCTTCTGTAGAACAAGAGAGTTTGGACCGTGATGTGTGGGAAATGATTCATTTGTACTCCTACTCCATTCAATCAGTATTAATCAGTTCAGTGTGATTCTATAAGGGGCAATGATTATTAGCAATTATTAGTCATATACTCATCTAGTAATATATATTTAGTCAGTCATCTAACAATCAGTACAGGAAAAACATGTACCAATACGTATTTTATATAAGTCATACAGAGATAATTAGGTAAAATAAGTCCTTATAGTAGGCCTTTGTAGTAGGCCTTAAACTTTAATCCAGCATTCAGAACCACTTGTTTGCCAGTTATGAAACTCACTTGGGCACCCATAAGAATGCTGCCAAAGGTACCTCTACCCTGTTTTGCTCAAATTTTATGTCCATGCCTGGGTAGCATAATAAGTAAAGTCTCCCAATTTGTACTTCTGGACTACCCTCTCTGATCTGACATGAGAAGGTGAACATCTTATGACCACTTAATCATTGGAGATGACCTTTGCCTTACCCATCTTGTGACACCCCCCCCCCCCCACATACACACACCCAGATGCATCATTTCTGGCCCTCCTAGAGGGTCAAAATCAAGGTCTATCAACCAATGAGATTTTGTATTTTACTGTGCCTCTTTTGTGTGTTTGGGTATCAAGCCCCACAAAAATAAGGCCCTGTGGAAAGGAGGCATCTCAGATCATGAGGAAGATCTGAGGTCCGCTTCAGTAGAGGGAACCACAGACCCTTTAATAAAGTGCTGTTGGCCTGGAGCTCTGCCTCGGTGGTTTTTCTTGCAGATTGCACAATTTTGGACCCCACAGATGTTAATACCAAAAAAATTCAGTAATAGTTACATAGCCATTATGATTTAGAAGGCATTTATGGACTTCACCCCATTCAGTGCTTTCAGCAGCCTTGTGTGGCAGGTTGTGTCACAAGGATCCTCATCTCTATCTTAGCCGTGATCCCTGCAACCCCATCAGCTCGGACGTGTTGTCATTCCATGCCTTAGTGTGCTCCAAAGTTATCAGACCTCTGCAATGGTCAGGACTTACTTCCTTTTCATGGATATTATCCAGTCCTAATTTTTAATAACCATGTTTCCATTTTTAATCATAGTACAATTTTTTTTTCATTTGGTATTTTATTTCAAATAATCATAGCTCACATTCTGTAGCATTTTCGTGTCACTAAGGTGTTTTCCTCTTAAAAACACTGTGTCCTTGAACAGTGCCACAAAAGCCATCATACTTTTTATCTTTTTGGATCCTTATAACAAACGTGCCAGAGAATGGTTCAGCTGGTATGTTCCCCATTTTGCAGGATTACTGAATGAATCATTTATTAAGCATTTACTATGTGGGAAATGCTGTGCTCAGTGCTGGGGATACAAATAGAAAGGCAAGAAAGTCCCTGCTGCTCTCAAAGAGATTATATTCTAATGGAGGTGACATTTATGAAGGTTTCAGGGGCAGGTGAGATGGAAAGGTCTCACAGACCTTAGGTTCAAGCGGCAATGCAGATGGTAATGCCGCTTCTTTCATGACATTTCTACTGATAAAATCATATCAGTTTTTGATGGTGAACCTTTTGACAATACCAAGGATTTTGGTGGCAAGAACTTTCTTTTCAGGGCCTTCAGTAGCTGTGACTGGGCCTTAAGGTGCATCTTTCAGGGATTGCTGCTCAGGATGATGACTGAGGGCACTAGGCTGGAAGCCCTGCTGTTTCCTAAGGCTTTGGAGTGGGTCCCATGCTGGGTCCATCAGGGGGTGAAGGGAGACAGTGGTCAGGGTGGTGGTGGTTATTTGATTCACCTGGCCTCTGCTGCCTCCTGTCTCTCCCTCAGGGGGCCTGGCTACTCCAGCTAGTCTGGCTGGTCTGCCCTATGGGTGGCATTTGGTGAAACTATATTTTATAAAAGGACTTGCCTTTAATCACCTAGCTAGTAAATGGCCATGTCAGGTTCTTCTAACTTTGAGTCCAGTGTTCTTCCACAATACCACACTGCCTCTGAAATAGCATTTTGGGGATCACAACATAATGTGTAGCAACCCTATCAAATGTTCTTTAAAATGGTAGTGCTTTCTCATGAATTGAAGAAATTTGATAGTTTTGTTCTTTATTTTATATTTACATTTTGTCCATGTGTACCTTAGGAAGTTATTAATTGGTCTCTCCATTTCATATTTTTTATTCTACAGACAGCTTTCTTAGGACAGCGTGGTTTGGTTGAAAACGATTTCCTCATTAAAGTGCTTAATGGAATGGCATTTGCAGGCTTTGTGTCAGACAGAGGACCTCCATACAGATCCTGTGATCTCTTTGATGAGGTATGAATTGTCTTAACCTGAGGTCCACAGATTCCCCATTCAATTAGGAATTTTTTTTAAAACCATTGTTCTGAGAAGGGGTTCATAGACTTCACCAGATTTCCAAAGGGGTCTGTGATACAAAAATGGTTAAGAGCCCCTGATCTAATATGTCATATTTTTTTACAGAATGAGTATAACAGGTGAAAAGGGGATTTTTTTCTAAAATCTTCAGTCTAGTAAAAATAATTGCTGTAAGTAAATTAAAAAAATTATTCAGTATCTTGAGAAGGAAGTATATGACACAGTAAATATAAAGCTGCCTCAGTCAGGAAACCCTGGGTTAAAACCCCAACTTGATACCTGCTGGTTATGTGACCAAGTCATCTGGCCTTTCTTCTGACTATAAATTGCAGAGCAGCTTCTAATCTGCGTGGGTGGAGGTAGATTCCTACACCAATGAAATCACAGATCTAGATAAAACAAAATCATAAACCCTGAAGAGTTTTTACTATACATCTTGAGCATAATTTAATTTATTTTCATTTTAATTATCTGGGGAGTTTATATGACTGTTTAGTAATGAAGTATGTATTAGGAGCAATAGACACATGTTGCCATTGGGACTAATGATTTTTCATAAAAATAAATAAAAATTTAAAATTATTTGGTATAATTTTGCTTTAAATTTTAGAGCAATTTTAATACATGACCAGAACTTTTGATTTAGAAGGTCATAATAAAGTGATGATGTTACCAGCCTTTTTGGAGTGAAATTACATATTGGTATGTAATTGGTATGTAACCAACAAACTTCTAGGTGGAATCTCCTAAGCTGGAAGATCTTAGGTTCATCTACGCGGCACCCTTGTTTGTTATTCAGCAATAGCTACAATGCATTCAGTTCTTTCTTATCGAGCTCATTCCTCTAAGAGCTACTGGGGAGCCCTAAATGAAAGGATAGATCCTCTCTCAGGCTCCAGGTTTATCTCTTAAATGGTAACTTGCAACAGACCCAGTACATCATCATAACACTGTTTGATATCAGGATCCCCACTATACTAGGAGATCCAGAGAGCAGCCTCAGGTACATTGGATGGATTCCTTAGACGATTCTTTGGGAAGATATGGATGAGAATCATAACTTTAGAGTTGGAGGAAAGCTCAGCAGCCCATCCATCCTTGGAAGAGAAAATCAGCCACCAGGCATGTGACAAATGGTCATCCAGAAGCCCCCTGCCTCCTGAAGCAGCCCCCTCCTCTTTGTGGGAGGTCTCGTGGTTTACTAGTGATTCTCATTTGTCTTCCCATGACTTTGACCCATCATGGTCCAGGGCAAAGCTTTGAGCCAGGCTCAGATATCTGTCCCTTGCTGCCGGTATGACTGGGGCAAGTCCCTGAATCTCCCTAGGCTTTAGCTTCCTGTTTATAATTCAGTACAGCCCATATCTATTGTATACCTGTTATATACAGGCTATACACTAGGCAGTGAATGGAAATGCAAAGAGAAATAAAACAGGTCCTTCCTTTAAAGAACTTAGATCTGGTAGAGAGGAAATGAGAGATGTATACAAATAAATGTGATATGTTAATATAATATGAAGTAGAGGGCAAAACTGAACAAGGGCTAAAGTTTTATGAAGTTCCTAAGAGGGAGGATTTATTTCTCGCTGAGGAGATCCAAAACATGCCTCTCACCAGTTTCTAAAATAAGTACAAATTTAATTTTGAATGGCCATAGTTTGGAGGAGAAGAGATGAGAATTATAAGATGTTATACTGTTTTTCTGGAAGATTTTGAGGGTTAATGAAAATCTTCACATATTGGGGAAATGTTTAGACCTTTTAAATTCTAAGTGTTACCAGTCTTGTCAGTTTGGGGATAGGCAAGGCTCCTGTGGGCCCCAGAAATATCTTTAACAGGAAGCAATATTCTACATCATTAGAGAATGACCAAAGCCTGAATAACAACCACAATACAAAGTGGGGTAGGCTTTTAGCATCATAGCTTTATGCTTGCATTTAAATTTGTAAATAATATGAAATTTTTGTACATTTTAATAATGTAGCAAATAGATGTTGTGTGTTGAAATTGGGTCATTGGCTTTTGTTTCCTCAGTTGGTAGCCTTTGAAGTGGAGCGAATTAAAGTTGAAGAGAGTAACCCTTTGAAAATGATAAAGCATATCAGAGAACTTGCAGAGCAGCTATTCAAAAACGTAAGTTATATTCACGTCAATTTAGTCAAGTCAGGAATGTTAACGGTAACAAATGGGGTGATTTATTGTGTACAAAATTGAAAAGCAGCCTCCTGGTGATAATCTTTTTGCTCTGGTTTAAAGCTGTGGGACTATAAATTGCATGGTTTTACAGATGGTACTCTACAACCTACACTGAAATAGCTCACATTTTTTAGACTCATTTTCCTGTCAATCACAGCATTATGAAAACTCCTAGTTAAAACCCTTTAGTTTGCCCTTTGTCTCTATTGTACTTAAGTGGATTTGATCTGTGTTTTCGCTTTTCCTGAGAGAGTATTGAGTATGCACATTACATAGGTATCGAACTCATTTTGGAGCCATAACCACATTAATGTAGACTTAGCTTTTTTTTTTCCTTTTATTGCTGTTTTTGGTAATTCATCGATCATCCTATCTACCAACAAATGCCTCCTGCCATGCCTTCCCTCCAGCATACGTTCAGCTCCTTTAATGTTTGGGCAGCCCTATGTCTACTTCAGGAATTCTTTGGTGGGTTAAAACTGCTATATAAGTAGTAGCTTTTTAAACCCACTAGTGATCATCATTTTGAGAGTAAATGTTGTTCATTTCATATACTACTATAGTCTTGAATTTCTTTATTATGGTCTTTGAGATGTTCTAGTTTTAGCGTAGCTCTTCGATGTAGGGGCTACTATACAAAATATAGGGTTTTCATTGTAACAGGTTTAGTCAGACAGCTTGCTCTAAAGTGCTCTGCCATCTGAATTTCAAAGAAATATATGACATAAAGAGATATTTAACATGATGAAAATTATATTCTCAAAAGTTGGGTGTCAAGTTGGATGTCAACATGATGAAAATCAGTTAGTTGGTTGCTATTTAGGCTTCCAGTATAGGTATGTGCCAGGATTTCTAGAACGATATAGGAGGAAATGTGAGTAAGAGAGGAGAGATGACTGGGAGAGTTTCTTAATCTGTCTTAAGCTGTATGGCATCTGGCATCTAGGCAGGACTGGTCCTAGGCCAGACTTAGATAAAGGGAATCGTGGTTACCAGCAGGGCTTAAGTAATGGATAATTGATGCAGGTGTAGAAGATCCTGGTTATTCTTTTTAATTTAATATGTTTTTAAAAAATACGGTACATTTAAAAATTTTATTGATGTCTTATTTTTACATTACCAACATTTACCAATGTATACCTTCCTATATCTCTCCCCAGAGATAAGAGAAGGGAAAAAAAATTTAAACTAAACAGATGAGGTGGGTGGAGCCAAGATAATGGATTAGGGGCAGCCAAACAGCTGAACTCTCCCAACATTCCCTTCCAAACAACTTTAAAATAATACCTCAAATCAAATTTTGGAGTGGCAGAACCAACAAAATGTCAGGGTGAAACATTTTTCCAGCCTAAGAATACTTAATAAGTTGGCAGGAGTGGGGCAGAGCCAGGATGGCAGAGTAAAGGCAAGGACTCTCCTGAGCTCTCCTGAATTCCCCTCCAAACAAAAATAATGCCTCAAAATGAATTCTGAAGTGGGAAAACCAACAAAAGAACAGGATGAAACAATTTTCTAGCCCAAGATAATGTAGAAGGTCAACAAGAAAGGTCTGTCTTACTGGGGTGGGAGTAGAACACAATCCAGTATAGGCAGCACTCTTACAAGCCACCAGCAGACCTTGGGGGTGACAGAATTAGGTACAATGGCTTCCAGAGCTCTCAGCCCACAGATTATAAGGGGGTCAGAAAACTTGTCAGAAGGAGATTATAGGAGACCCTTTGCTGGCATAGGGTGCAAGACTCTGTTGCATTGCCCATGTGGTCCTGGGTCATAGTCCCAGGGTGAGGAGGAGGACTAGAAAGAGACGCTGGTTACACTCCCAGGGTGGAAAAGAATGCTTGTGGTTGCTCACAGACCATGAGAGTATTGACCACACATCTCCTCACCCTGGAAGAACTGAAACTTACAGACCCCCCCCAGGACTAGCTCTGAACACAGTAGCATGAAAAACCTGAAGCCTGGGGCAGTGCCCTCTCCACCCTGGGAGGAGAGCCCAACTTTAATGTAGTTAATAGTCAAGATAAAGGCTGCAAAATGAGCAAACATCAAAAAAGAACCTGACCATACAAAGTCACCATGGTGACTGGGAGGATCAAATCACAGACTCAGAAAATGAAACCAGAGCAGCGGTGTACAAAGCCTCAAAGAAAAGTTGTGAATTGGTCTCAAGCCATGGAAAAGCTCAGAAAGGATTTTTAAAATCAAATAAAGGAAGCAGAGGAAAAGTAGAGAAAAGAAACAAAAGTGATATGAGAAAGAGTCAGCAGCTCAGTAAAGGAGGCACAAAAAAAAAAAACACTGAAGAAAATAACACCTTAAAAAAATAGAGTTGGCCAGATGGTAAAAGAGTCACAAAAATCCACTGAAGGAAAGGATTCCTTAAAAAGAATTGGCCAACTGGAAAAAGAGGTCCAAAAATTCACTGTAGAAAAGAACTCCTTAAAAAGTCAAATTGGCCAAATGGAAAAGGAAGTACAAAAGCTCACTGAAGAAAATAATTCCTTAAAAATTAGAATTGGGCAAGTAGAAGCTAATGACTCCAGGAGAAATCAAGAAACAATAAAACAAAATGCAAAGAATGAAAAAATGGAAGAAATTGTGAGATATCTCACTGGAAAAACAACTGCTATGGAAAATAGATAAAGGAGAGATAATTTAAGAATTATTGGACTACCTGAAAGCCATGATCCAAAAAAAAAAAAAAAAGAGTGTAGGCATCATATTTCAAGAAATTATCGATGAAAACTGCTCCGATATCCTAGAACCAGAGAATAAAATAGAAATCAAAAGAATCCACCAATCATCTCTTGAAAGAGATTACAAAATGAAAACTCCCAGGAATATTATAGCCAAATTCCAGAGCTTCAGGTCAAGAAGAAAATATTGTAAGCAAACAGAAAAAAAAAAAAACAGTTCAAGCATCATGGTGCCACAGTCAGCATAACACAAGATTTAGCAGCTTCTATATTAAAGGATCAGAGGGCTTGAAATTCTAGAACAGAGCTGTCCAAAATGTGGTCCCCAGTGCAATTTATACAGCCCACCTACAAGCATAGAAATTTATATAAATGCTTTAGTAGATGAAGCTGAGCTACTGCAGAGCTCTCACGAAAATGGCAAGTCAAAATATATTGTCTGTTGTTTCAATAAAAACCTACAGTTTGACAGCCCTGTTCTAGAAGGCAGAGGATCTAGGGTTACAACCAAGAACCATATACCCAACAAAACAGTATAATCTTTGGCCAGGGGTGGGGGGGTGGCAGGACGGGAAATGGACATTTCATGAAATAGAAAACTTTCAAGCATTCCTGATGAAAAAACCAGCGGAACAGAAAATTTGACATTCAAACACAAGACTCAAGAGAAGCATAAAAGGGTAAACAGGAAAGAAATTATAAGGGACTTGATAAGATTAAACTGTTTATATCCTACATGGGAAGATGATACTTAGAACTCGTAAGAACCTTTTCTTTATTAGTGCAGTTAGAAGGAATGTACATAGAGGGCTTGGGTATGAGTTGAATGTGATGGGATGATATCCAAAAAAAAAAATAAAATTAAAGGGAGAGAAAGAGGGATACACTGAGAGAAGGGGGAAGGGAGAGGTAGAATGGTATAAATAAAAGAGGCAAAAAGAGCTTTTACAGTGAAGGGGAAGATCGGGTGGGTGGTGGACAACTCTTGAATCTTGTTCTCATTGGAATTGGCTCAAAGAGAGAATAACATACACACTCAGGTATAGAACTCTATCTTACCCTAAAGGAAATAGAAGGGGAGGGGGTTAAGAGAAAGGGTAAGGGACTGATAGAAGGGAGGATAGAGTGGGGGGGAGTTGGTGGTCAGAAGCAAAGCATTTATGAGGAGGGACAGAATAAAAAAAGAGAGAGAAAAGGATAAACTGGGGAAAGCTGGATGGAGGGAAATACACAGTAATCATAACTATGAATGTGAATTGGATGAACATATCCATAAAACTGAAGTGGATAACAGAGTGGATTAAAAACCAGAATCCTACAATATGTTGTTTACAAGAAACATACAGGGTAAATGTAAAGGAATGGAGGAGAATCTCTTATGCTTCAGCTGAAAAAAAATCAGGGGAAGCAATGATGATCTCAGACAAAGCAAGAGCAAAAATAGATCGAATTGGAAAAGATAAGCAGGGAAACTACATTTTGCTAAAAGGTACCATAGACAGTGAAATAATAGCTATACTAAACATACATATATGCACCAAATGGTATAACATCCAAATTCTTAAAGGAAAAGTTAAGTGAGTTACAGGAGGAAATAGACACTACCAAAAAAGTATTTTATAGCTAGAAAAAACAATAACAGTAATTATCAGGAAGACTAAGAGGTCAAAAATATTAAGGGAATTAATGAAAAAAAAATGTTAAGGAAGCTTAGCAATACCAGATCTCAAACTGTGTTATAAAATGGTAATCATCAAAGCAATCAGGTACTGGCTAAGAAATAGAGTGATGGATCAGTGGAATAGATTAGGTGCCCAATACACAGTAGTAAATGAACACAGTAATCTAGCATTTGATAAACCCAAAGATCCAAGCTTTTCGGACAAGAACTTACTACTTGACAAAAACTGATGGGAAGATTGGAAAACAGGTTAGCAGAAACTAGGTATTGACGAACATCTCACACTGTTTACCAGCTTAGGGTCAAAATGGGGATTTGATTTAGACATAAAGGATGATACCATAAGCAAATTAGGGGAGCATAAAATAGTTTACCTCTCAGATCTATGGAAAAGGGAAGAATTTATGACCAAAAAAGTAATAGTGAACTTATGAGATGTAAAATGGATAATTTTGATTATGTTAAATTTAAAAGGATTTGCACAAACAAATCAAATGCAGCCAAGAGCAAATCAGAAATCTGGGATACAATTTTTACAGCAAGTTTCTCTGAAAAGGCCTCATTTCTCAAGAGAACTGAGTCAAATTTACAAGAATATAAGTCATTTCCCAGTTGATAAATGGTCAAAGGATATGAACAGGCAGTTTTCAGATGAAGAAATCAAAGCTAACTATAGATGTACAAAAACAGTGCCCTAAATCACTATTGATTAGAGAAATGTAAATTAAAACAACACTGAGGCACCACCTCACACCTATCAGATTGGCTAATATGAGAGAAAAGGAAAATGAAAAATGTGGAGGGCGTATGGGAAAATTGAGACATTAAAATACTGTTGGTGGAGTTGTGAACCGACCAAGTCTTTTTGGAGACAATTTGGAATTATGCCTAGAAAGCTATAGGTCTGTGCATACCCTTTAACCTAGCATTACCACTACTAGATCTATATCAAAAAGAGATTTTTAAAACGGGGCAGGTATTTATAGCAGGTCTTTTTGTGGGGGCAAAAAATTGGAAATTGAGGGGATGCCCATCAATTAGGGAATGACTGATCAAGTTGTGGCATATGATTGTGATGGAATACTAGTGTGCTGTAAGAAATGATGAGCAGGATGCTTCCAGAAAAACCTTGATTTAACAAGAACTGATGCAGAGTGAAGTGAGCAGAACCAGGAGAACATTGTACACAGTAACAGTTGAATGATGATCAGCTGTGAATGACTTGTTATCCTCAGCAATATGTTGATCCAAGTCAGTTCCAAAGGACTCATGATAAAAAGTGCCATCTGCCTGCAGAGAAAGAACTGATGGAGTCTGAATGCAGATCGAAGCATACTATTTTTCGCTTTCTTTATTTTTTATCTTTTTTTCTCCCTGAACATGACTAAACAGAAATATGTTTTACATGATTGCAGATGTGTAATCTACCTCAAATCGCTTGCTCTCTAAAGTAAGGAGTAGGGGAATGGGAGGGTGAGAGTTTGGAACTTAAAAAAACTTTTAAATGAATGTTAAAAATTGGTTTTGTATGTAATTGAGGAAAAAATAAAGTATTATTCCAAAAATAAAAATTTTGAAAAGGGAGTCAGCAGGAGAAATCTGTTACACTGGGGTGGAGTCCACAACAGGGACTGCAGTGGCAGTGGCAGCGTTAGGAGCTCTCACCCCCAGAGATGGTAAGTGGATCAGACAGCAGGTCAGAAAGAGATGACAGGGCACTCTTTGCTGGCTGGTGCTGATTGGCAGCTCCATTGCCCATTTTCAGTTCTGTGTCCCAGTTCCAGGGTGGAGAAGAGTGCTGGTGGTTGGTCATAAGGGAGCAGAGGCCCTGGTCACAATTCCAAAGGAAAGAGGAGTACTAGTACTTGTGGCTGCAGGGGACCAAGTGCCCTTTCTAGGTAAAGACCAGAGCAGAGATTAGGAGAGCCTAGAGACTATACCTCTCTAAGGATCATATCACCTAGGAAATGATGAGCAGAATGACCTAAGAAAAACCTGGAAAGACTTACATGAGCTGCTGCGTAGTGAAGTGAACAGAACCAGGAGAATGTTGTACACAGTAATAGCAATATTGTTTGATGATCAACTCTGAGTGACTTAGATATTCTCAGCAATACAATGATCCAAGACAATTCCAAAGGACTAATGATGAAGCATACAATCTACCTCCAGAGAAAGGTTTGATATTGTTTAAATGCAGACTGAAGCATGCTATTTTTCACTTTCTTTCATTCTTTTATTCTAGTCTTCTTGTACAAAATGAGTAATGTGGAAATGTTTTACATAATTGCATATGTATTACCTATATCTAATTGCTTACTATCTTAGGGAGAGAGGGAGTGAGGGAGGGAAGGAAGGATAGGATTTGGAACTCAAAACTTTAAAAAAATGTTAAAAATTGTTTTAACATGTATTGGGGGGTGATGTAATATGTATATAATGGTAAAACAAAATCAAAAGAATGAAAAAGTAGAAAATGTGAACTATCTCACCAGAAAAAACAACTGACTTGGAAAATAAATTGAGGAGAGATAACTTGAATTATTTCACTACCTGAAAGTCATCATCAGAGAGAAAGAGCCTAGACATCATATTTCAAGAAATTATCAAGGAAACTATACTCATATCTTAGAAAAAGTAGAAATTGAAAGAATCCCCTTATCTCCTGAAAGAGATCCCAAAATTAAAACTCCCAGGAATACTATAGCCAATTTCCTTGCAGGTCAAGAAGAAAATCTAGGAAGCAGCCAGAAAGAAATAATTCAAATTTCAGGGAGCCAGAGTCAGGCTAACACAGGATTTAATAGTTTCTACCTTAAAGGAGCAGAGGCCTTTGATTATGACATTCCAGAAGGCAAAGGAGCTAGGATTACAACCAAGGATCACCTATCCAGCAAAACTGAGTATGATCCTTCAGAAGAAAAATAAAGGATATTTAATGAAATAGAAGACTTTTAAGCAGTCCTAATGAAAAGACCAGAGCAGATTAGAAAATTTGACATTCAAACACGTATCAAGAGAACCATATAAAGGTAAACATGAAAAAGTAATCATAAAAGGACTCAATCAAGTTAATTTGTTTACCTTCTTCTATGGGAAGATGATAGATGTAACATGATAGATGTAACTTCTAAGAAGTTTTTTCTTTATTAGGGCAGGTAGAAGGAGTTTACATAGAGGGCATGGGTATAAATCAATAAGGTTGGAATGATTTCCAAAAAATATTAAGGAGTGAGAAAGAAGGATGTACTGGGAGAAGGGGGGAGAGGTAAAATGCAGAAGATTTTCTCACATAAAAGAGGCATGCAAGGAAGAGCTTTTACAAAGGAAGGGAAGATAGGAGGAGTGGCAGACAATGCTTCAACCTCATTGTCATTGGAACTGGTGCATGAAAGGATGAATTTACATTTACACTTAGTTGTGTACAGATATGTAACTTACCCAATAGGGAAATAAGTGGGGAAGGTGATAAAAGGGAGGGTGGATGAAGGAGGCAATGGTTAGGAACGAGATAGACTTTTGAGAAGGGTCAGGATTAAAAAATAAAAAGAAGAAACCAAAGAAATGGAATGGAAGAAAATATACAATAATTATAACTGAGTTTGAATGGGATGAGCTCACTCATAAAATGGAAACAGCAGAATTGATTAGAAACTGGAATCCAACAATATGTTTTTTATGAGAGACATAGTTGAAACAGAGGTACATTCAAAGTTGAAATACAGGACTGGAACAGAATCTAATATTCTTCAGCTGAAGTTGAAAATAAGGCAAAGTTAGCAATCATGATCTCAGATAAAGCAAAAGCAAAATACAATATAATTAAAAGAGATAATCAAGGAAAATACATTATGCTAAAAATGTCACAATGAATTAATATACAAAATTTTACAGCATTTCTCTGATAAGTCTCATTTATCAAATATGTAGAGCTTAGAACTGAGTCAAATTTTTAAAAATAAGAGCCATTCCCCAGTTGAGAGATGGTCAAAGAATATAAACAGTTTTCAGAAAAAGAAATCAAAGTTACATATAATCATGTGAAAAATGCCCTAAATCACTATCTATTAGAGAAATGCAATTTAAAACAACTCTGAGGTACCTCACACCTATCAGAAATGACAGGAGTGAAGGAAAAATAGGTATACTAATGAATTGTTGGAGTAGTGAACTGATCTCCATTCTGGAGAACAATTTGGAACTATGCCCAAAAGGCTATAAAACTGTGCATACTCTTTGACCTAGGTCTGTATTCCGAAGAGATCAAAGGAAAAGGCAAAGCACCTATATGTACAAAACTATTTATAGCAGCTCTTTTTCTGGTGTCAAAGAATTGGAAATGGAAAAAGTTGTGGCATATAATTGTGATGGAGTACTATTGTGCTGTAAGAAATGACAAGGGGGGTGGCTTTGGAAAAACCTGGCAAGACCTATATGCACTGATGCAAAGTGAAGTGAGAAAAACTAGGAGATCATTATGTACTGTAACAGCAGTGTTCTAATGATGATCATCTGTGAAAGATTTGGCTACTCTGATCAATACAATGGCCCAAGACAATTCCAAAGGACTCCTGATGAAAATATGCTATCCACCTCCAAAGAGAGAACAGATGAACTTTGAGCGCAAACTGAAGTATAATTTTCTCACTTTTTTTCTTCCTTTTTTAAAAATCACTATTTTTTTTTAAAAAAAATTATGACTTAACACAAAAATGTTTTGCATGGTTTCACATGTATAATTGATATTATATTGCTTGTCTTCTTAGTGGGTGGTGGAGGTTATCGGGAGGGAGGGAGAGAATTTGGAATTCAAAATTTAAAGATAAAAGTGTTAAAAAAATCAAAATTAAAAAAAAGTCTAAGATGAACCAGGTCCTACCTTATATGTAGTTTCATACCCATGCTATCAACTTTCCTTCCCTTCACTCTTTAGCCTGTTAAAATTTTCTTCTCAAATCTGTTTTTCTTTGTAGGAGTGCTTCAGATGTCTCTTTTTAATTGAACATTTATCTTTTCTCTTTAATAACTAAGCTCAGCTTTACAGGATATATTACCTTGGTTTGAATCTTGAGCTCCTTTGTTCTTTGGATTTATTCCCTCTTGCAGTTTCTGTTGAATTCAGTCTAGTATTCAGTCTAATATTATTCAAATTAATTTTCTTTCTTTTATAATTAAAGGGGTTTTTTTGATCACTTGAAGAATTTTTTATTTATCATTAGAATTGTTAAATTTAACTAGCCTTTCCTCACTCAAATCAAAGTCAACTGCAAGTCATGTCATCATTTCCCTAATGTCATGGTCCTGTTCAAGGACAAACACAACAAATTTGACTGCTATGTATCTTAGAGCTTGCCAGCATAGGTTTGTTGTTGCTGTTGTTTCTTTTCTGTAGACAATCTGTGGATTCTTTCAATTGGAGGTTTATTTTCTGTGTTCAGAAATTCTAGACCAGAGGTGGGGGAACCTGCCACAAGTTCTCCTACCTCTGGTCTAGACAATTTTATTATACTATTTCTTGTATTGTGTTATTCAGGTTTTTTAACTTTTCTGTTCTTCTGGGTGACATATAATCCTTAAATTATCTCTACAGATCCTGTCTTCTAGATCAATATGCTTTGCTTGCATAGAGATCTTATTTTCTTTTAATGTGATTGTTTTTTACTTTTTTTCTTCCTGATTATCTTTTATGTCACTGTATTTCCAACCACTTGTTCTCTTTTATATTTCTTTGGTGATGTTTGACACCATGAATTCAAGTTTTTCTATTTTACCAACTATTTCTCCTGTGCAAACCATCAATTCCATTTCATAATTCTTATTGCTTTTTTAAACCATTCAGGAGTATCTTGCTATGGTTCCATGCTCTCGTGGGAATCCACAGAGGCCTCTGTGTCATCAGGTGTGAATTCATTTTCCTGTGTCTTGCAACATTTAGTCATAAATTTTTGCATTTGTTTTAATGATCAGGGGGCCATATTTCCTTCTTGGTTTATCTGTTTGTGCTTAAGGTCTTTAATTGAGTTTTCTTCTTCCTTAGATCTTTTATAATTTCAGTCTTTCTCTTTCCTTATACTTCCCTATTGCTCATTTTCTGACACATTTCTCTTTGATGATGGTTTCCCTGGGGGCTGAACATAAAAGTTGTCCCATCTTGCTCCCATGCTGGGGGATTCACTTTCACAGGACTCAATCTCTGTCCAACATGGCTTCTGGTGGAAAAGAATTGGCCTCAGCTAGATGTCATTCCACCTCTTTTTTTCAAGCCAGTTGGACCCACATACACTGTACCCTAATTCTCTGGCAGAGCACTATTGCACCACACAGAATTGTCACATTGCAGTCCCAGCCAGAACAAACTTTTAGTTCTTGGACTGTGAAGGGAGGAAGAAGAAGAGTTTAGTTCTATTGCAGAGTAGTGGATCAGCTTATATAGCCCTTCCAGAGTGAATTGCCACTGGGAAGGGATGCCGAGTAAAACCATTAGGGATTAGCCTTCTCTGCTCTTAGTTCATTGGATTGTACCTTTATTAGGTTTCTTGGTATCCAAGACCATGAAGAAAACTGATACTGCTCTATATCTTGTGCATAATTCTTATTTTAGAGAGGTTTGAGAGGTCATGATGATCAGAGAAAGTGTCTCCATCTTGTTGGTCAGATGACGAAGCCTGTTTAGTTTGAAAGTTTCAAAATCCTGCTATATCCCATCAGATTCCCCAGCATTAGGAATTGATTTCTCTTTCATCTCTTATCATCATGTTTATGGTTAATAACCATAGAGTTAAGATTGAAAGTAGAAGGAGGCTGAAAGGCTTTAATAGATAATAAGGTAATTGACCAAAGAAAGTTTGAATGAGGTGGGGTTTTTTTTGTTTGTTTTATTTTGTTTCTGCTAAGAGAAGGAAATTAGAAAAACATCTAGGTTTTAATGATATAATGAAGAAAGAATTAAACATCAGATTTTAACAAATGTTCAAAATTCAGCATTACTAGAAAAGGCAAAGCCAAAAATGACTGTAAGAATGTAGCATCATAGTAGTGCCAAAAGATGGAAAATAAAGAACATTTTGAACTGTTGACCTTTGGATAGTGGACCTAAGCCCTTTTGAGCCTTCTGTGCCTTATTGTGTGATGAAAACTTCCTTGCCCTGTTACTTTCTGTCTGAGGGCCTGTCCAAGTGCTAATCCTTCTGAGCAATGACAGGAAACTAAAGCTAATTTTCAAAAGCTAAATTTCAAGGGAAATTTCAGTCTGGAGGTACAGAACCTATCTTTGATATAATTAAGATAACATAAATTGATTTTGGTGCAATGCGCAGCTCCCCTGGGTGCGTTTATGAAGTTGGTTTTGTGAGTACAAAGTTGATTATATGACCAAATTCTTTTTCTTTTTTTTTTTAGTTTAAAAACTTTGTTTTTGTTTTGGTTGTTTGTTTGTTTTGCAGGGGGCAGGCAGGGCAATTGGGGTTAAGTGACTTGCCCGAGGTCACACAGCTAGTAAGTGTGTCAAGTGTCTGAGGTCACATTTGAACTCAGGTCCTTCCTGACTCCAGGGCTGGTGCTCTACTCACTGCACCACCTAGCTGCCCCTAAAAACTTTGTTTTTAATGAACTTTACAGACTTCTACAAAGATGAGCATTTCAATATACAAAAAGCTTAAAACAGGTACTGCATATAAATTCCTGAATTTATATTATATACTGCTTGTTTAAGTTTATATTATATTAACACAATAATACCAACACTACCCTTTTCATATATAGTGCTAACTTTTGTGTATAATTTTATTTAATTATTTTCTTTATAACTAATTAATTTATTTTTAGTTTTCAATGGTCATTTCCATAAAAATTTTGAGTTTTGAATTTTCTTCCCCTTCCCTTTTCTCCCCCTTCCCCTAGACAGTGTGTAATCTGATATAGGCTCTATTTATACATTCATATTAAACATGTTTTCACATTAGTCATAATGTAAAGAAGAATTAGAACTAATGGGAGGAACCAAGAGAAAGAAGAAATAAAACAAAACAGCAAAAGAAAAGGAGAACAAATAGCATGCTTCCATCAGCATTCAGTTGTCTTAGATCCTTACATTGCTGAGAAGAGTTAAGTTTATGTATTAACAATCCAGCTAGCAGCTTCTGTGGGGGCGTAAGATCCCCCCACAGCTGGCACCCAGGAGGCTGCTGGGCAAGCCGGAAAAGCACAGGTTCTTTTTATCTGCTTAAACAAGGAAAGCACGGTGAAGGGGTTGACCAGCTTTCTTTAATCTTTCTTTAATTTCTTTAATCAGTATTCAGTTAGCATACAGACAACATTCATCTAGTTCAGGAGAAAACGCCAACATTCAGTTAGCATTCACTTAGTTCAGGGGAGCAAAGAGGCAAGCATCAACAGACAGGCCAAATACAGATTACAGTTAGCTAGTTCAGGGGAACAAACAACCACCACCCCGAACTTCAGAACTAAATACAAACAAATTACAAATATCAACAGACAGACCCAATACAATTCATAGTTACCAGCATCTGGGCTCAGCCCGAGAGCAAGGGCTGGCCCAGAGTCACGCTCTCCACCACTGCTGCACCAACTGGAAAAGGAAAGAGAGAGCTCTTCAAGCTGTCCTCTCCCCTCTTATAGAGTTTTTGACATCATCAAGCGCAGCCTGAATGACCAGGGCCGATTGGTTCTTGAGTTGGCCTCTCCCCCTAGCATAGACTAGGTTAACACCCAAAAGGGTGTGGCTCTGGAGTCAACACCTCCCCTCAACCAGCCCCGTGACTCATCACACAGGAAGTTCTCTTCTTTCTGGCATAGTTTGGGCTTCCTGCCCTGGAAGAGGTCACACAGGAAGTTCTCTGCTCCCAGGTATGGCCCAGCGAGGCTCAATGAGATAAACTGAGTCACTCAAAGAAAACAAAGGCCACTCTGGCTACAGTCTATCAAAGTCAGCCATCACACAATGTAGCTGTTACTGTGTACAATATTCTCCTGGTTCTGCTCATTTCACTCAGCATCAATTCATGTAAGTCTTTCCAGGTTTCTCTGAAGTCCACCTGCTCATCATTTCTTATAGCACAATAGTATTCCATAATGTTCATATACCACAAGTTGTTCAGCCATTCCCCAATTGATGGGCATCCCCTCAATTTCCAATTCTTGGCCACCACAGAAAGAGCTGCTATAAATATTTTTGTATATGTGGGTCCTTTTCCTATTTTTATGATCTCTTTGAGATACAGACCTAGAAGTGGTATTGCTGGGTCAAAGGGTAAGTTCTATAGCCGTTTGGGCATAGTTTGTGTGTATTTTTTAAAAACTTTTTAGTGATTCTCTTTTCCTTTTTGCATTATCACACATTATCACTATCACAACTCATACATCCCTCACATGTACACCTGCAGCTCAATATATGAACACTTCATGGAAACTGAAAGCCTTATCAGAAGCCTTGCCTTATTGACTTGAAATCTTATTGTAGTTCTCAGGCTAAACTGGATGAAGTCATTAATTCTAAGATGTGTAGGTTTTTAGATTTATTGGACTATATTTTGAGTTTGTTATTCAAAAACTGAGCCAAAAAAAACCTTTCAAAGAGGAAAAAGTGTAAGTGCTGTTTAGTTTCTTGAAAAGACAAATACATCTTTTATGAATCACGTTTATTTAGAGTCTGTTCAGTAATAACAATTCACCAATTCTATAATTTTATCAGTTGTGAATTCATTATACAGTTCTGTCTTTGTAGTGAGGAAAGCTGATAAAATAAGCACGTATAGAAAGTTATTAACCTTAGCATTCTTGTGTTGTATAAATGAATTTCATTTCTTTTTATATTGGCTATATTTGGCTCAGAGGGACTCTTAGTTGTCTGCTGTCTGTATATTATTAGTTCTTTGAACTGTGAAGCAATACTTTCTTCTTCCTAAGGATTATCTTTTTAAATGTCAGTTATATTGAATTAGTAATGTTTTGAATATATGGTTCTCAGTAAACATTTTCATAAGAGGATATGCCATCTTTTATTGACCACGGTCTAGTTATTTCATTAGTTTTCTTCTTAACTGATCCTCCAGCTTCCAAGAATAGCCAACAACAACAGGATAAACTTGTAATTTTTCTCTTTCCCATAAAATTTCTTTAAAACCACATTGGAAGAAAATTTTCAGATTCCAAGCTGCTGGGGCCAGTCGTCCTTATTGAGCAGAGCTGGCCTTCAGTGTAGACTGGCAGCGCTTGTTGAATTGTTACAACTTACAACTTTTTCATTTCTGATTTCAAAAACAGTACAAAAGCTGTCATGGGGGCGGACGTGCCGTTTTAAAAAATAACCTTTTAGGGGGTTTAGTGGGAGTTCTTTTGTTTGTTTTTACTTTTTGGTTCATGTTCATGAACTTTGAAAGGTGACAGCTTCAGATAAATTTAAAGATTAGGAAGTAAGGGTTGGGAATTAAAACAAGTGTTTAACCAAGGGAAGGTAACTTTTAGAAATGACACCGATTGTCTCTCCTGTAATTATGGCATAGCAGGTTTTGGTCTACACAAGTGTTCTACTGAGATCCTTAAGAAATTTTCTGACATTGAGACCCTGGTATACCAAGGGTTCCCTTCTTCTTCCTCTAGACTTAGTCTGATTTAATTTGATTTGTCAATAGCCCCATAACTTGGGTCTATTTGCGTGATTCCAAGTCTTGACTGCTTTGGTCCAAAGCATTACCAAATAAGTATCTTTCTAATAAAGACTGAATGAGGGACTGACTTAGCTGTTAAAAACATTTATTAAACATTTGCCATGTTCAAAACACTATGCTAGATGCTGGAAAAAAAACCACAAAATTTAGATGGGACACAGTTCCTAACCTTATGGAACTTAGTCTAATAGAACACTTTCCTCAAAATAAACTCTGTGATGTAGGTAGTATGCCTTATATTGTCCCCATTTTACAGAGGAGGAGCCTAAAGCTCAGAAAGGTTAAATGATTTGCTGAGGCATAGACGACTAGCGAATGTTGGAGCCAAGACTTAAACATAGGTTCACTCTTCCTTCCTCTCTGCTCAGCTGCCTCTCTTTTTAGAACCAGGCTCAGGATGGCATTGCAAAGCACAGTGAGATAAATTTCATTTTTATGTCCTCTCTGAAGTTCCAACCTCCTACAACCAGTCTTGAGCTTTCTAATCTCACAAGCAAGTTGGAATTGGCCCCAGAGGCAGTAGAAAGGTGACCATCAGGATTCTGTCACTATTATGGATCTAATCTTTGATAAAGCTTTACACTCTAACCCACATAGTCTTGAACAGTGATTCCCAATTGTGACCTTGTATTCCTTTAGGACATTTGCAGAAAAACCACCCTCCGTGATAATCTTCCACGTTTGGATATCCTACAGCAGAACTCTGATGAGACAAAAGATAAGGAGGAAGTGAAGGAAGAAATTGGGAGGATCTGTGAAGATGGGGACAGGGGTGGGGGGGGGAATTGTCCAGAATAGTTTTTTGGGCTCAGAAGAAATAAATTTAAGCCCCCAGAAAAACTGGAATGCCATTCTACCTCCTTCTGTCCCACTTCATTCTTTGTCTTTGAGGAAATGTTAAAGGAGGGATTTTTATCCTGGGATCTATTGACTTTTTATGTCTATATTAGTAACTATTCAACATAATTATTTTTCTTTCTAATCCAATGGATTTTATTTCATGCATTTAAAAACACTTCTTTTAAGAGGCATCTACAGTTTCATCAGACCACCAAGGGGTCCATGATACAAAAAAAGTTAAGAACCCCTGGGCTAAAGGAAATTAGAATGAGTAATAACAGAAAGACTAGATGATTCATTGTCTTCTAGAGAGAGCCTGGCCATTGTCCCTCTTCATATGGAAAACATATAGAAGAGGTTAACTTAAATTTCAGGAATGGAAAGAGAGGTTTGATATATGGAAGAGCCTCCTGCTTTTCCAAGAGGGTCATTAGACAGTGGAGCAGAGTCTTTGGAGTCAAAGAATGTTAGAGCTGGAAAGGATCTTACACATCCCATCCAATGCCCCACCCACCTCCACATACACACATACGTTTTACAGAGGAGGACGCTGCAACCTAGAGAAGAGAAGAGTAAAACAGAAGCCTGATCTTCTGAGTTTTTTTTATCCAGTTCACTACTCTTTCCACCAAACTTCTCCTCCAGATCATGCCCTCTAACCATAGGTGCCCCTCAGAGTTCTGTCCTGTGCCCTCTTCTCCTCCTATACGACTTTGCTTGGTGATCTCTTCAGCTCCCATGGATTTAATTTTCATCTCTGTGCTGATAATTCTCATATCTCACACCTTTTTGCTTTTTCTGTGCTGACCTCAAGTCTCCTATCTCCCACTGCCTTTCAGACATTTCAAACTGGATGTCCAGTAGCCATCTTAAACTCATTATGTCCAAAACAGAATTTATTATCTTCCCCCGAAGTCCTTAGCAAGTATTTAATAAATGTTTATTAACTTGTTGACTGATTAAACTCTTTTCCTTTTTAGAAACTCTGACCATGGTAATATGGAGAAATCCATCTCTTTAAAAAAAGGTGACTAACTAGAGAACCATTTGGAGTTCATTCAGTTCAGTTCAGTGTTTATCAGGCCCTTGTTATGTGAAAAGTCCTTCTAGCTATAAGAATTTAGGATTGGTGATGCTCTAAGCATCTCAGAATTAGAAACTGCACTTCTTAGATGCAAGGTACAAAGGATAATGATAAAGTGACTTACATTTGATCACACGCTAAATTAGCAGCAGTGCAAGGAAAAGAACTCAGATGGTTCTGTTTTTAACTGATTGGTTATTTAATAACACTTTTAAAATTCCTTTTTGGTAAGTAAAGAACTAGCAATGTAATTTGAATGAGCATTTCCCAATTATTGTAGTATAATTGTAAACCAGTGATTCCACTCAGATGTTTATAAATACTTAGCTTGAAGCCTGGCATATTCATTATCACCACCACACCTCCCCTGCTTTTTAAATTCCTCAAAAGTAAATCTTATTGTAGACTTTCTCTTCTTTTCTCAGAGGTTCTTTCTAGGGCTTTTTGAGATTGATCTAATGAGAATTTCTGAATGGTAGTTCACTCTGAGTGAATTTGGTTGGGGAGCTATGTGTTTATATCACCTTAGCTTGGTAATAACAGAAGGAGCTTGACAAGGTACAAGTAGGCAAACATGGGCAGTTGGAGTGAGCTTTATAGAAATGAAGACTCTTTGCTGGCTGGACATATGGCTACTGTAGCCTTTACCAATATGTAAGAGTCTGACGGCTTTGACTTTTGAGCTTCTGATGTCAGCATCTAGTCATATTAGGGCTTCTGGACCACATCTTTAAGATCACTAATATACTCAACACAAAGGAGCATTTATTGCACAGAAATAGAACATTACGATATAACATGAAGACCTACATAAAGGATTTGAATAAACTATAGCTCAGAGCATGCAGGTAATCAAATTTTGTGTTTTATTTGGGAAAACTGTAATGTTTCTTCTTAATTCCATTCACATTAGAGTTCCATCCTAATTTGTTTCACATCTGGAACTGAGCATTCTCAGTCTCTAGTTTATGTAAGTTAAGTCTATTTTCTTAAAATACAAAGAAGGGGAAAATGACAGAACTTGGGCTGCCTTATGTAAATAACATGTGACCTTTAGCCTTATTTCATTCTACAATAAAAAAATATACCAAGTAGATTTTTAAAACATAAGGTAGTATTGTTAAGATATTAGGTAGAAAATGCTATTCCTATTACATTTTTCAAGGAAATTAACTTAACTGCCTGACAAATTGAATTTACACCACTGACATATATGCCTTAGATTCCTATTATGAAGCAAATGGAAAATGCTGCTTCAAGCTGCTTTTTTTCTTTTAAAAATGAAATGTGGAAACCGGGGGCAGAGCCAAGATGGCAGCTTGAAAACAGGGACTTGCTTAACTTCTCCCCCAAACCCCTCCAAACACATGTAAAAAATGACTCTAAACAAATTTTATGGGGCAGCT
This sequence comes from Trichosurus vulpecula, assembly GCF_011100635.1. Taxonomy (NCBI): domain Eukaryota; kingdom Metazoa; phylum Chordata; class Mammalia; order Diprotodontia; family Phalangeridae; genus Trichosurus; species Trichosurus vulpecula. Next base: position 227,113,028 of record NC_050578.1, on the reverse strand, counting down.
AGGTGGTGCAGTGAGTAGAGCACTGGCCATGGAATCAGGAGGATCTGAGTTCAAATCCAGCCTCAGACATTTGACACATGTACTAGCTGTGTGACCTTGGGCAAGTCACTTAACCCCAATTGCTCTGCCAAAAAAAAAAAAACAAAGCAACAAATTCTAGAGCTACAGAGCCCATAAAATAACAGAGGGAAACAAGTCTCCAGCCCAAGATAGCCTGGGTGGTCACTGGGAAGGGTCTATCATACCATGCTGGGAGCAGAGCACAGCCCAGCTTGGACTGTGTCTGAAGAGACCAGACTGTAGTAGACCAGACAGAGCAGGCCTTGGGGCCCTGAATCACTGAGCTGTGGGAGTTACCAGGCTTCTCAACCCACAAATGCCAAAGACAACAGAGCAGGTCAGTGGGAAACCTGCTGGATCTGAGTGAGAGAGGTGCGCGTTCCGGCCCCGGGTGTCACGGTGCCAGCAGCAGGAAACTGCTTCCAGAGCTCCAGCAGCAGCTGTTTCCGGAGCCCCTGGCCCACACCACGGGAGGAATCAAGTGGCTGATCAGAGTGGGAGCACAGGGATTGCTTTGCTGGCACTGAGGTGAGGTTCTCTTGCTTTGCCCTGCTTGGATCTGGGTTGTGGTCCTGGTTGGTGGTTCTTGGGGGAGGAGGAGCGCTGGTGTGGCAGAGTTTGTGGTGACTGTGGAGAGGGAGTCCTCCTGGTAGTTATACAGCAGAAGGGAGTGCTTGCACTCACCAGCCAGAGCACAGGCCAGGAGAGGAGCATCATACCACCTCAGAATAAAAGTAGCTCTGAAAACAGCGGCACAAAACCCTTGAAGCTTGGGACAAAGCACTCTCCACTCTGAAAGTAGTCATACTCTGACCAAAAGCTCAAAAGTAAAGTAATTGTCTGGAGAAATGAGCAAGCAGTGTAAAAGGACTCAGACTATAGAATCTTTTTTTGGTGACAAAGAAGATCAAAACATACAGCCAGAAGAAGTCAACAAAGTCAAAGAGCCTACATCAAAAGCCTCCAAGAAAAACATGAACTGGACTCAGGCCATAGAAGAGCACAAAAACTATTTGGAAAAGCAAGTAAGGGAAGTAGAGGAAAAATTGGGAAGAGGAATGAGAGTGATACAAGAAAGTCATGAAAAACAAGTCAACAACTTGCTAAAGGAGACCCAAAATATACTGAAGAAAATAACACCTTCAAAAATAGACTAACCCAAATGTCAGAAAAGCTCCAAAAAGCCAATGAGGAGAAGAATGCCTTAAAAGGTAGAATTAGCTAAATGGAAAAGGAGGTCCAAAAGACCACTGAAGAAAATATTACCTTAAAAATTAGAATGGAGCAAGTGAAAGCTAGTGACTTTATGAGAAATCAAGAAATTATAAAACAGAACCAAAAGAATGAAAAAAATGGAGGACAATGTGAAATATCTCATTGGAAAAACTACTGACCTAGAGAATAGGAGAGATAATTTAAAAATTATTGGACTACCTGAAAGCCATGATCAAAAAAAGAGCCCAGACATCATCTTTCAAGAAATTATCAAGGAAAACTGCCCTGATATTCTAGAGACAGAGGGTAAAATAGAAATTGAAAGAATCCACCGATTACCTCCTGAAAAAGATCCCAAAAAGAAAACTTCTAGGAGCATTGTCGCCAAATTCCAGAGTTCTCAGGTCAAGGAGAAAATATTGCAAGCAGCCAGAAAGAAACGATTTGAATATTGTGGAAATACAATCAGCATAATACAAGATCTCGCACCTTCTACATTAAGGAATCAAAGGGCTTGGAATATGATATTCCAGAGGTCAAAGGAGCTAGAATTAAAACCAAGAATCACCTACCCAGCAAAACTGAGTATAATACTCCAGGGGAAAATGTGGATTTTCAATGAAATAGAGGACTTTCAAACATTCTCAATGAAAAGACCAGAGCTGAATAGAAAATTTGACTTTCAAATACAATAATCAAGAGAAACATGAAAAGGTAAACAGGAAAGAGAAATCATAAGGGACTTACTAAAGTTGAACTGTTTTGTTTACATTCCTACGTGGAAAGATGATGTTTGTAACTCATGAGACCTTTCTCAGTATTAGGGTAGTTGAAGGGAATATACATATATGTAGACAGAGGGCATAGGGTGAGTTGAATATGAAAGGATGATATCTAAAAAATACAATTAAGGGGTGAGAGAGGAATATATTGAGAGAGGGAGAAAGGGAGAGATAGAATGGGGTAAATTATTTCACATAAAAGTGGCAAGACAAAACTGTTTTAATGGAAGGGAAGAGGGGGTAGGTAAAAGGGAATGAGTGAATCTTGCTCTCATCAGATGAAGCTTAAGGAGGGAATAACACACACACACACATTCAATTGGGTATCTTACCCTACAGGAAAGTAGGTGAGAAGGGGATAAGAGTGGAGGGGATGATGCAAGGGAGGGCAGATTGGGGGAGGAGGTAATCTAAAGCAAACACTTTTGAAAAGGGACAGGGTCAAGGGAGAAAAGTCAATAAAGGGGGACAGGATAGGATGGAAGGAAATATAGTTAGTCTTTCACAACATGACTATTATGGAAGTGTCTGGGATAATGATACATGTGTGGCCTATGTTGAATTGCTTGCCTTCTCAAGGAGGGTAGGTGGGGATGGAGGAAAGGAGAGAATTCGGAACTCAAAAGTTCTAAAAAACAAATGTTTTATAAAAAAAAAGTTGTTTTTACATGCAACTGTGAAATAACATATACAGGCAATGCGGTATAGAAATCTATCTTGCCCTACAAGAAAGTTAAGAGGAAAGGAGATAAGGAGGGAGGGAATGGGGTGGTAGAAGGAAAGGCAGACTTCGGATAGGAGCACTCAGAATTTATGCCATCTTAGGGTGGGGGAGGGTAGAAATGGGGAGAAAATTTATAACTCAAAATCTTGTGGAAATCAATGTTGAAAATAAAAATATTAAATTAAAAAATAAAAATAAAAATGAAATGTGTTTTTAGAATATTAGTATTCATTTCAATTCAAAAAGCTTTTATTAAGTGTTAGGCATGGTGGTACGCACTGGGAATACAAAGGAAAAAAATTAGTTCCTGTTCCCAAGTAGCTTAAACACCAATACCAATTAGTAACTTGCCTAGCAAATATCTACACATAAGTTAACTAATTTCAGTGTGTAAAGTATCATTACATTTTTTTCAGTCCTTCTAAATTCCCATCAGGTTCCTTGACAATTAATTGTCAATCGCTTTTCCTCCTATGATTTATATATTTCATTTACTTTTATCTGTCTATCTAGACATACACATGCATATACCTACACACATGCATACATGTGTATGCATGTACATACATACATATAGCTAGATGGTACAGTGGATAGAACACTAGACCTGGAATCAAGAAGATCTGAGTTCAAATCCAGTGATTAGCTTCTGATTCCTGGTCTGTATTGAAGCTTCACCTCTTTAGGAATCCAGTCCTTACTAAGTGTTTGACTTGGAATCAGAAAAGCCTGAATTCAAATCTTACTCATTTACTGTATGAACTTAGTGGGGCAAGTTATTTAACCTCATCTGCCTCAGTTTCCTGATTTATAAAATGGGGATAATAGCACTTACCTCTTAGAGTTCTTATGAGACTAAAGAAAAATATTGTTTGTAAAATGTTTTGAGATTTTTAAGTGCTATTATCATTATCATCTTTATTGTTATTTTTAGAAAGTATATACTTCATTCCTCTGGCTATGCTTTTTTTACTTTGTATAACATCGCTAAGTTCTTTTGAAAATTTCTTCTTATTCATACTTGTCAGTCTTAATTGTATTATAGTATTCTAGTTGCTTCTAATTGTTTGCAATTACTTGTGCTATAATCTTTATTTTTTATAGTTTTAGTATTTTTTCAAGCAATAATCCACCATCTCTTCTGTCACATCCACCCTCTCCATGAGAAAAAAAAAAACAAAAAATAAAGCTCCTGTTACAAACATGTATAATCAGTCAAAGCAAACTCCCTTATGGGCCATGTCCAAAAGAATGTCTCAGTCTACACTCTGAGTCCATCACCTCTCTTTCAGGAGGTGGGCAGCATACTTCACTATGAGTTCTCTCGAATTGTGGTTGGTCATTGTGTGAATCAGAGTCCTTAAGTCTTTCGGAGTGGTTTGCTTTTTCCTCAGAATTGTTTTAGTTAATATTTCTCTTAACTATTAATGGTTAGAGCATGGTAGGGGAAAGATTGTATTTCAGACTCATTCTTCATAGTGGTGGCTGCTAAATGTTGTGTGCTCCTGACTGGCTTCTCTGTCCTTGAATGCCTTCTTTTTGTTGCCTTCAGTATTTTTTCCTTGATCTGGAAGCTCTAGGTGGAAATTTCTGGGTTGACCTTTTGTTCTCTTGGGCTCTTCACTGCTTTCTTGAGGTACTGTTATATTCTATAATCTCAGAGAAGTCTTAGGCTGGGAACCTACAGGTTTTCAGTGCTCCAGATTGTTGTGATTGAGGACAAAGTCTGATCACTGCCTTCTTGGTCTACATTCTTCAAATCTCTACTTGAGTTTGAATCATCACAATACATCTGTTGTCTTGCCCCTTATTGAAAGGAATAGTACACTGCTCTTTTACTCAGCCACTATCAGCTAGCTGGCAAGTTCTGCTGGTCAGAGTGACTGCAGACCACCCTTTGGTCTGGGATTTCTGCCCTGGTTATTCACCTGCAGACTTCAGCCCGGGATAGTGCCTGGACAGCCATGGTTTCTAAATTTTCTAGTCACTCAATACACTTCTTAGGGCCCACAACTGCTTCTTACTCTGAAATATCACCCCTAAACGTAGGCCCCTTCCTCAGTCTTCATTGAATCTCTGTCCCACAACTGAGTTGTGAATAACAGAGCTGCCATTTGGCATGTGTTCCTATATCCTCCCTTCTGGGTCTCTTTATATGGGTCTGGGACCTCTTGCCCTGAGGCCCTGATTAGCTTTTAGTTCCTGTACACTAGCATGTTCTTTGGGGTACACCTCTGGCCAGACCCTGTCCCTAGTATCTCTCTCTCTGCCTTTTTTTTTTTTTTGCCAACTGGAGCTGGGAAAATTATTCATTTGGTGTTTTTCTTAGATTTCCCCATCAGAATTCAGTCTGGGTACATTTTCTAAATCTTTGTGGAGGACTTGCACTTGAGGAGGAAGGCTGTACTTCTTCCTGCTATTCTGTCCACCATCTTGGATCCACAGTGTCAGGAGTTGGGTATCACAGTTCATCATTGGTTCTCTGGAATCATATGGATGATCATTGCATTGATCAGAATTATTAAATTTTCAATTTTTTTGCTGTAGATTCTATAAAATATTTGGGAGTCTATCTGCCAAGACAAACCCAGGGACTACATGAACATAATTATGAAATACTTTTCACGCAAATTAAGTCAGATCTAAATAAATGGAAAAATATCAGTTGCTCATGGTTAGGCCAAGGTAATATAATAAAAATGACAACTTTACCTAAATTAATTTATTTATTCATCCCCATACCAATCAAACTACCAAAAATTATTTTACAGAACTGGATAAAATAATAACAAAATTCATCTGGAAGAACAAGAGGTCTAGAATATCTAAGGAATTAATGAAAAGAAATGCTAGGGAAGGTGTCCTAGCCATACCAGATATTAAACCGTACTATAAAGCAGCAGTCATCAAAACTACCTGGTACTGGCTAAAAACAGAGTTGTGGATCAGTGGAATAGGATAGGTACACAAGATGGAGAAGTCAACAACTATAGCGATCTAATCTTTGATAAACCCAAAGAATCCAGCTTCTGGGCTAAGAATTCACTATTGCACAAAAACTGCTGGGAAAATTGAAAAATGGTAGGGCAGAAACTGGGCATAGACCAATATCTTACACCATATACCAAAATAAAGTCAAAATAGGTTCATGATTTAGGAATAAAGGCTGATACTATAAGCAGTTTGGGAGAGCAAGGAATAGTTTACCTCTCAGATTTATGGAAAAGCAAAGAATTCATGACACAACAAGAGTTAGAGAGCATTACAAAATACAAAGTGGATAATTTTGATTATGTTAAATTGAAATGCTTTTATATAAAAAAGCCCATGCAACAAAGATTAGGAGGGAAGCAGAAAACTGGGAGAAAATCTTTATAACTAGTGTCTCTGATAAAGGCCTCATCTCTAAAATATACAGGGAACTGAGCCAAATTTACAGGAATATAAGTCATTCCCCAATTGAGAAATGGTCAAAGGATATGAACAGACAGTTTTCAGAGGAAGAAATTAAAGGTATCTATAGGAATATGAAAAATTGCTGTAAATCACTACTGATTAGAGAAATGCAAATCAAAACAACTCTTAGGTACCACATCTCTCCTGTCAGATAAATGACAAAACAGGAAAATGATAAATGCTGGAGAAGATGTGGGAAAATTGGAACATTGTTACATTGCTGGTGGAGTTGTGAGCTGATCCAGCCATTCTGGAGAGCAATTTGGAACTATGCCCAAAGGGCTATAAAAATGTTCATACCCTTTGACCCAGCAATGCCACTTCTAGGGTTGTATCCCAAAGAGATCACACAAGTGGGAAAAGGACCCATATGTACAAAAATATTTATAGCGGTTCTATTTGTAGTAGCAAAGAATTGGAAATCAAGGGGATGCCCATCAATTGGGGAATGGCTGAACAAGTTGTGGTATATGAAGGTAATGGAATACTGTTGTGCTATATGAAATGGGGATAATACGGACTTCATAATAACCTGGAAAAACCTACATGATATAATGCTGAATGAGCAGAGCAGAACCAGGAGAACATTATACACAACCACAGATATATGGATTCTGTGATGACGAACCCTGATAGACTTTACTCTTCTCAGCAATACAAGATTCAAAGACAACTCCAAAGGTCTCATGAGGGAGAGAGCTATCTACATCCAGAGAAAGAACTATGGAGTCTGAACTCAGATTGAGGCACACTGTTTGCTCTCTTATTTTTTTCTTTTGTTTTTTTTTCTCTTTTGTTTTTATTTTTGTTTTATTTTTTGGTTTTGTTTCTTCTTTCTCATGATTCATTCCATTGGTCACAATTCTTCTTTACAACTTGACTGTTGTGTAAATAAGTTCAATATAAAGTTATATGTAGAAGATATATTGGATTCCATGCCATCTTGGGGAAGGGGCGGGGGGGGAGAAAATCTGGAACTCAAAATCATGTGGAACTGAGTGTTGTAAACTAAAAATAAAAAATATTAATTAAAAAAAAAAGAAAATTCAAGGGAAAAAAGAAAACTCCAAATTACATAATATACTACTTTATTTTCTAAAAAAAAAAAAAATTCCAAATTTCGTCTTTACAATGTTGTTGTTTATTGTATAAATTGTTGTCCTGGTTCTGCTCTCTTGACTCTGCATCAGTATATACAGGTCATTCTAGATTTCTGTGAAATCATCCATTTTGTCATTTCTTATAGCACAATAATGTTCCATTACATTCATATACCATAATTTGTTCAGCCATCCCCGCACCTGACAGGTATCCTTCCTTATTGCCCTCTTTGTTTTCCTGCTACAAAAAGAACTACTACAAATGTTTTTGTATGTATATGTCTTTTTCCTCTTTCTTTGCTGCCTATCTCAGCCTAGTAGGGGTATTACTGGGTCAAAGGGTCTGCACAATTTAGTAACATTTAGGGCATAGTTCCATATTGATTTCTAGAATAGCTGTACCAGTTCACAGCTCCACCAACCATGATTAATGTGCCAGTTTTCTCCAAGCCCCTCAAATTGTCATTTTCCCTTCTTGGTTTTTTTCATCTTTTTTGACCAATTTGATCTGTATAAGGTACAACCTCAGAGTTGTTTTAATTTGCATTTCTCCAATTACTAGCAACTTAGAACATTCATATGGCTATTGATAGCTTAGATTTCTTCTTCTTAAAATTGCTGCTCGCATCCTGTGACCATTTATCAATTGGGGAATTACTCTTACTCTTCTGATTTTACTCTTCTGATTTTGAATTATATTTCCATATATCTTGGAAATTACACCTTTATCAAAGAATCTTGCTCCAAAGATTTTTTATTTCTCATTTAGCTACATTTGTTTTGTTTGTAGGACACCTTTTGAATTTTACTTAATCAAAATTGTCCATTTTATCAGATTAGCTGGTAAGTTCTGAGCACATGACAAGTGTATAGAGATATAAAGTACCTATTAAAGTCAGAGAGGAAAGTTTATTTCCAGCTTAGAAGGATCACAGATTTCAGGGAATAGGTAGTATTTTAGTTGGGTCTTGAAAGACAGGTAAGATTCCAACCAGGAGAGTCAGAGCAGAGATTCAGTGCTAGACAAAGGACATGATTTAAAGCCAAAACAGAAAACAACAAGTACTGCAGTTTGACTGGACGGTAGGGAATATGAAGAGGAGCAAGAGATAGGACCAGAAAGACATGGTCTCACCTGACTGTAGAAAACCTTGCTCAGAGCCATACTAAAGAGTATCAACTATGTGCTGAAGACAATAGAAAGGGAAAGTTTCTGCGTAGAGGAATGACATGATCTGTTCTCTGTCTAAAGAAGATTCGTCTGAGTGGTGCTAAGGAGGGGAGATAGTCTGAAGGCTATCACAGCAATTCAGATAAATAATGTAATGAGATAACAGCAGAATGGAGAAAGAGGAGATAGTCAAGAAATGCAATGGAGGTAGAGGCTTGGCAAAGAATTGAATATGGGTGGCGAGAAAGAGGTACAAGTGAAATGTAGCAGTAGTGTTTATAACTTTAGAGCCTGAGTGAATGACAATCCACTGACACAACAAAAATAAGTCGAAAGGAAGAGAAAGTTTAGACCTAGGGAGAGGGAAGTAAAGAGGGAAATAATTTTATTTTTAATCATGCTTAATTTGAGGTGCCAGCAGGGGCATCCAAATGGAAATGCCAAGGAGGCCTTTGGAAATTTGTTTTTAATTGTTCTTCATATTAAATGTTTGCTTTTATGCCATCTAGATTACATTTAACATCTATCATTTTGTGGTATTTATCTGCTACCAAAAATATTAAACTAAATAAAATTTTTCTTTCATAATCATTTACTGTAACCAGAGCTCTGTTGTAGGTCAATAAAGGCTACGTCAAAATCCCCAAATCACTCTAAATTTTAAAAAGCACTACTATGATGTTATGCTAGTTGTAGTTGAAAGTCTGCCCAGTAGAATGAGAATTTTGTATATATCATTTCTAGAGTATTAGTCCATATGATATGATTATGAAGTATCTTCAACCTGGAAGATCCTTCCTTTGGGAGGGAAGAAGAACGGCCCTTTCCCTTAGAGAGGATAATCTTCTCCTCTCCACTCCCTACAAAGTAAATTTCCATCCTGATCCATTCATTCATTAAATATTTGTTGGATACTTGCTGTATGCAATGCCATGAGGGAAATTTTAAAATGTATAAAATGCAGACGCTGAACTAAAGGAGTTTACAACCCCAGTTTCCACTTGGGGGAAAATGGAAGCAGTCAGTCAGTCAGTCAACAAGCAATTTATTGAATGTTTACTCTGTGCCTGGTACTGTGCTAAGAATTGCTGGGGATCCGAAGAAAGTAAAAACAAACAACAGCAACAAAAGCCCCTCCTTTCACAGAACTCACATTCTGATGGAGGAGACAACATATAAATAACTGGGTTATTCATTGAGGCAGGTGGGTGGTACCACAGAGTACTGGACCTCAGGTCAGGAAGACTTGAGCTCACATTCAGCCTCAGCCACTTAGTAGCTCTGTGGCCCTGGACAAGTCACTTAACCATTTCTTGTCTTGAGTTTCCTCAGCTTTAAAGTAGGGATAATAATAGCACCTGTAAAGAGCTTACTTAGCACAGTGCTTGGCATATAGTAGGTGCTTAAGAGATGATTATTTTTTTCCTTCTTTCAGCTACCTGCATACAGAATACACAAGATATTTCAAAAATCTTAATGCAGTTTTATGCTAGTCAGGCTATGTACAGTGGGCCATAGAGACACACCAGAAATTTTTGAGTAGAAATGACATGATCAGATCTGGAGCATAATTGATTTAAGGAACATTCATCTTGCAGCTATGTTAAGGATGAGTGATATGGGGAGAGACTTGAGGCCTTTACAGGAATCTAGGTATTAAATGATGAAATGCAGTAGCATCAGAATCAAGAAAGAGGAATTGGAGTCAAGAAATGCGGTGGAGGTTCATTTTCAAGCTACCAATGCTCCAAACAGCACTGAGATTTGGGGGACACTCTGTACACGGTGTAGATTATTATATAATAAAGTTAATTTAAACAGGCATAACAGGGCATCTCAATAGTTGGAATCTTCCCTACAAAAAATGTCCTTATAGAAGAACATATATTTATTTCACCACAGCTTCTGTTAATCAGGTCACTGTTGGCACTCCTTCTGGGGGAATGGCTTTTAGAGCCAATTTACTAGATATACGAGAGTTTCATTGCTTTTGAGTCATGCCACATTTTTTCATTTTTTTATTTAATACTATTTATTTTTTAGTCAGATTTTTTATTTTTAGTTTACAACACTCAGTTCTACATGTTCTTGAGTTTCAAATTTTCTTCCCTTCCCTCCCCTCCCCCCTCACCCACAAGACGGCATGTAGTATGATATAGATTCTATATATACCTTCACATTAAACTTATTTACACAATAGTCAAGTTGTAAAGAAAATTATGACCAATGGAATGAATTATGAGAGAGAAGAAACAAAACTGAAAAAGAAGAGGAAAAAAAGAGAACAAATAATTTGCCTCAATCTCATGCCACAATTTTTAAACAAATTCAACTTAATCATCTACCCTTTTCATCACACATAGTTCCAAATAACATTTATTGTTTCCACAAATCAAATCTACCCTCAAAGAGTGGGATTTTGTCACCATCAAAGTGTTTGTTTTGTTTTATTTAAGGTTCGAAAGGATACTTCCAAAGAGAAATTCCTAAATGCTTTGAGCAAAGGCAGCTCCTTGGGAAGTATGATGGGATGTATGAGTTCTGGTGTATTTGTTAAAAAGCTAATCTTGTTATTTTATGGATATCTTTCACTTTTATTTAAAGGCTAGAGTTAAATTGGAAAAAAAAAGATAGCACAAAGTAACAGTGTATACATATATATATATATACGTATATATATATGTATATGTGTGTGTATATGTATACACATATGAAAGAGGTGGATTTTCAATCAGAGGATCACAGATCAGAGAATCATACTAACGATTTTGAACTGGAAGGAGACTTAAAAGTTTATATTTTGCCTCCCGCATTAGATTGTAAGCTTCTTGAGGACAGTGGCTACCTTTTGCCTCTTTTTGTATCCTTGGCACATTAGGGACACTTAATAAATATTTATTGAATTCAGTTGAATATCCACACCCCTCATTTTATAGATGCCCAAGGTCTCACAGGTAATAAGTATCAGAGGTAGAATTTAAGCCCAGGTGCCCTTACTACATATCCAGTACCTTTTCCTTTGTACCATGCAATACCTAAGGATTAGAGGGCCTAGGGCCTAGGTTCAAATTGGAAATTAAATTTAACAAATATTTATTAAGTATCTACTATGTACAAGGTACTACACTAGGTGCTAGGTATACAAAGAAAAACAAATCAGTTCCTGTCTTCAAAGAGATTACGTTCTATTGAGGAGGCAGGGGAATTTTATTTTACAAAATTCATGCAAAGTAATACCAAGTAACTTCATGAGGTAGAGAGAGCTAATTACTGGAGGACTCAGAAAGGCCTTATTAGGCAGGGAGTACCTGTGCCTTAGAGTAAACTAGGGATTTTGTGTGCTGGAGATGAGAAGGACGTGCACTCCACTTGTCAGAGGCACAGCACAGAGGCAAGAGATGAGGTGTTACATAAGAGGAGCCACAACTAGCAAGCCAGCTTGGCTAGAACAGTGCCTGAAGTGTGGTCATATCAAATAAGACAAGAAAGGCAAATGGGAGGCACAGAGAGATAGGGCAAGGCGGCAAGTTAAAAGCCAAGCTGTCCCCAGGGGGAGGGTGACATGGTCCAGTTTGTATTTTAGGAATATCTATTTAGCTGCTGTACAGAAAAGGAAGTGTAAAGGGAACATCCTGGAGACAGGGTGAGCAGTTAAGAGGTTATTTCTGCAGTCCAGAGGAGAGATGGTGAGGTTATGTTAGTGGATAGAAGGGGAGAGAGAGGCAGGATATGGAGATGCAGAATCAACAGGGTTTGGCAGTTGGTTGGATGTGAGGACTGAGGGAGCATTGGGAGTCACAGATGATTCCAAGGTTGCAAACTCAGTTCCTGAAAGTATGTTGGTGACAACAATAGAAATATGGAAGTTTAGAGGAGATAAGGTTTGAGGAAAATAAGTTCTGTTTTGAATGTGGTGAATTTGAACAAAACATGCAGTTATGTCCTTTCCTGTGGGGTTATACTGAGTTTTTTCAGTGTCTAAGATGCAGTTAGTCCCCACCCCAGCAAGTCTTGCTTGAGTGCTACTGCTATTTGGTATTAAGAGTGTCTCTCCCTGGTGCTGAGAGGTAGAGCAGTGACTCCCTGGGGCTTTGGGGAGGAGAGGAGGTCCCCAGGCCTGGCTGCTTGTTTTGGATCAGGGTTTATTAACAGAGTGGCCAGTAGAAAGCCTCAGGAATTCCTTGCTCTTCTATATTAACCTGTTCCCTGTTGCATTGTCAAGGACGTTATTTCAGTTCCATAGCTATACCTCTCTTCCACTAACACAAAACTGGTTCAACTTTAGGGTTGTGGTGACTGGGCAAGAAATGGTGAGATGCCTACACTAGAGACAGTCTACAACCACACATCTGCATTTGAATATAGGTTTCAAGTTCTTATCATGTGGCCTCTTTTAATTGTATTACTCCAGGAGCCCTCTATGGGGAAAGTGGGATTTACCAGTAAATCTGAAAGCCTTGCCTAGTAGGTTTCCATTCCCAATACAGTTCAACATCAGCAGGTACATGTACATTTATGAACATATAGCTACGGAGTATAGTAGATAGAACATTGGGCTTGGAGTCAGACACCTACCAGCTGTATGACTCAATCTCAGCCTCAGTTTCCTCCATCTGTTAAAAAATGGAGATAATAGCACAAGGTTGTTTTGAGGATCAAATAAGATAATTATGCAAAGCACCTTGTAAACCTCCAATATGTTGTTGTCTTGGAAATGGAGAAATGTATCTCTTTGCAAAAGGTTAGGTATTACTTTATTACTTCATATAAAAATGTAGGTAGTTTGCTGTAAGGCCAGTGCTATCATGGGTGAGACTATCAAAAGCAGTTCTGAGGGACGTGACAATCGTAGAAGCTCCTAGAGATAGCTCCTGTCAAAGCCAGTGGCCTTTTCTCAGCCTTTGTCCTCCTGGACCTCTGCAGCCTTTGACGCCTAGAGCCACACCTTGCTTCTAGGTCCTCCCTCCTTCCTTGGCTTCATTGCCTTGAACAGTTTCCTGCTGGCTTTGACTTTCTTCCAGTTCCTTTTCCTCCTCCCGGCCACTTAAGGGCATCTAGCCCGTGCTCAGCCATTTCCTCTCCTTACCTTCTCATGGATATCTCCTTCAGTGCCTCCTTGCTCTTTGATTATTTTCTTTGCCAGGTGACCCTCTGGGTCTGTGTTACCAGCCCTGACATTTGGCCCATGGTCTAGTTTCTAGCTCCCCTGAAGCTCTTTCACCTGGGTGAAACACATTTCAAACTCAGTATGTCAGAAAAGCTCATTATTCTCCATTCTAAACCATTGCCTCCCCTCTTGACTTCTACTTATGGTAATCCCATTTTCTTTGTCTCACTATCTGATCACTGACAGGCTTCTCTTTGCTGAAGCTACCGGGGCCTTCTTTTCTATTCTGTTTGTTTTGCCTCTGTTCTCTCCTTGCTACCCAGTCTAGGAGACTGCTACTGCCAGATTGATCTTTGTAATGCACTGCTTACATTATGCTGCTCAAAATCCTTCCATGGCTCCCCACTACCAAAAGGTGAAGCAAAACTCCTTTTTTTGGGATTCAAGGATCTCAGCAGATTTAACTTTTTAGCTTTATTTTCCACTGTTTCTCCACATCACCACCACCATCATCATGATTATCATAAGTAACATTGATATAACGCCTTGAGGTTTGCAGAGCACTTTACGTATATTATCCTGTTTGATCCTCACAACTCCCAGCACCCTGGGAAGCAAGTACTGTTGTCATCACTATTTTAAAGATGGGAAAACTGAGGCAAAGTGAGGTTGTTTAACTTGCCCAGGATTATACAGTTAGTAAGTATATGAAGCAGTATTTGAACTTTGGCTTTCCTGACTCCACTATGCCACTCTACATGAACCTCCTTTGCTCCCAAACCAGTCTACTCACTCTTCCCTGAAAAAGCTTTGTATTGTCTCGCCCAGTTAGTTCACACCTTCATTCATAGCTCCCTAGAATGTCTTTCCCCCTCTCAACCCTCTCAGGCTTCCTGCTCCTCAAGTCCCATGTCCATGCCCTTACCACTCTCTGTTGTACAACTGCCCTATAACATGGGGGAGATTTAGAAAGAAACAAGTTCCAGTTTGTACAAAGTCTTAGGGAAAGTTTTAATCGACTTTGAGCTCAACGTGAATCATCATTGTGAAGCCCTAGCCCAAAAGAAGCTAACGTAGTCTGACTACATACATGCTCCAAGGATCTGTGATTTCATCAAAATGGGTTTTCCTCACCATTGCAGACTTCAGTCCCTGCCTTCTTATTGCCCTCACAGATTTCTGTAGTTGGAAAAAAAAAAACTGGCTTATGACTAACCTTCCAGGAAGAAACCTCTCTGAACTTAGCTAGCTTCATCCTTGCATGGCAGATGTATAAGCTATGGTCAGGCCCATCACTGAAGAGGTGCAGCTTTGTACTACCTGCAGGCCAATGACATGACCTTTGAGAACACAGGTTCCCATTCACACAATGGTGAAGCATTAGAGTAGAACTTGGAAATGGAATGAATGAATGAATGAGACCAAGTGAACTAGAAGCAGAAGAACAGTGTCCAGAATAAGGAAAATAATGAAGGAAGTCTGCTGTTCTAGAGAGAGCCCTGGATTGAGAGACAAGAGAACTGGCCTTTGAGTCCCAAGCACAGGCAAGTCCTTTAACGTTTCTGCGGCCAGCTGGAATGTAGTGAAAGGGATGCTCATTTGAAATCAGAGAAGCCGTGTTCAAATCTTGATTCTGTTACTTATTAACTGTGATCTAGGGCGAGTCATTTCATTTTCTGGGCCTCAGTGACTGTATCTGTACCATGGAAGAGTTGGAAGAAAGGTGCCTACCACCTCTAAATATGGTGGTCCTGTGATACAGCTTTGGCTTCCTCAAATGAGGGGCTAATAATTGGTTACCTCACAAGATTGCTGCAAGGAAACTGTAAAGCAAATTATAAATGTATCGTATTATTCAAGTTCCTGCCATACTCTGTATTAGTGCCGTTATTCATAGGATATCATGTTTAGTTCTGGTTGCCACAGTTTAAGGAAGATATTAACAAACTGGGAAACAAAGGTGAATGCAATAGCAAAGAGACTGTCTTATAAATGTAGCTTCCTTTCCGGGGAAAAAGAAAACTGCCCATGTTGTGCCCGGTAGGTAAAACCTCAGTCTTCTCTGTAGGAAAATGCTTTGTCCCCCTCACTGGTAGGCCTTGGAGGACTCAGCTGCATTAGAGGCCAGCACCCTCAGTTCCAAAGGTCACTCTAGTTACAAACTCCTAC
Source organism: Trichosurus vulpecula (assembly GCF_011100635.1). NCBI lineage: Eukaryota > Metazoa > Chordata > Mammalia > Diprotodontia > Phalangeridae > Trichosurus > Trichosurus vulpecula. The sequence goes on along the minus strand of NC_050578.1, from coordinate 227,097,244 downwards.
ATCTCTGTACCCAGTGAGCTTATCTTTGATAGTCAGCAGTCACAATCACTGATATTACTGTTATCATTATACTCGTTAATAACTAGCATGTGTATGTATATGTGTGTGTGTGTGTGTGTGTGTATACATACACACACACAGAGCACCTACTATGTTCCAGGCACTGTATTAAGTACTTTACAAATAATAGCTTATTTGATCCTCACAGTGACCCTGTGAAGTAGGTGCTATATTATTTCCATTTTACAGTTGAGGAAACTGAGGCAAACAGCTAAAATGACTTGCTCAGAGTCATACAGCTAGTATCTGAGGCTGGATTTGAACTCAGGTCTTCCTGACTCTAGGCCCGGAACTCTATCCACTACACCATCTAGCTCAAAGCAAAGGTATTTATTAAGATGGTGTAGTATGAAGAATAGCTACAAAACACTTTCCTCATAAACCTGGAACGCAGTGTCCCATAACTATAAAAATGCTAGTGGAACGTAGAGCACCCTGGCTGTGAGACACACATGTACATGGCCAGGTGTCTGAGGGAGAGACACGGGTAGCGTGTGCCAGCAGGTCAAACCACCACTATTACCTTTACCGCCAATGCAGGGGCTTCTGAGCCCCAGAGCCCTAGGAATATCACTGCCCTCCATAGTAGTTATCTCCCCACCTAATTTCTAAAGAGGCCACAGTCAGAAAGTAACACAGTGCTAGGCACTGTGCATTTCACTAGAAACACAAAGTAAAACAAAAGAAAATCAGTCTCTGCTGCACGAAGCTCACAGTCTAATGGTGAAGACAACCCGCAGACGATTATATACACCCAAGATATAATCTTAGAGACAAGGCACTGCTTTTAAGGAAGACTGGAAAAGGCATCTCGGAGAATATGGGACATCAATTGAGATTTGAAGAAAGCCAGGGAAGCCAGGGATCAGAGTCCTAGGCATGAAGGACAGCCAGTGAAAATGCCCTGAGTCCAGAAATGGCGTTATCATGTTTGAGGAGCACCAAGGAGGCCAGGATCACCAGATTTCCAAGTAGGTGAAGCCTTATCTGGCCACTCCTGAAAGCAGTGATCTCTCTGCAATGCATATGTTCTGTTCCATTCACATGGCATTTACCACCTGCTTTCTTAGATAATTGTCATTCATGTGTACGTGCTGTCAGTTGAGAGAGCAGACTATCTTCTACATCTTTGTATATATACACACAGCACCTGGCACAAAGTCTTCAGAGTATTCAGTAAATATTTAGTAAACAAAAGCCATGCCCCTGGCTACCAGTTCGATGCCATGTGCTTGGTGTTGAGCTGAGAGCTGTGCAAATTTTCTCTTTCCTGCCTATGCCTCTGCTGTTCAGTCACTTCCACCCAACCTGTTCCCTCATGAAGCAGCAGTGAAGGACATTAGACAGATGTGAAAGATGATGTGAATCCTGTGAATCACTCAGAGGCATGGCAGCAGCCTTCCTGGAAGCAGATCAGGCTCCTTATGACCCTAGTGCCTAGAACAACTTTTCTTATATCCTGGAAGGGAGTGTGCCCTCATTCCTCTTCTCATTGAGGGGTGAGGCACAGCAGTGTTTTTGAGAGGAAGGAAGAAAATTGCCCAAATTCTATCCAATAGGTGAAACCCCAACATTCTGTCTGTAGGAGAGGGGACTGTCACCCTCATCAATAAACCTTGAAGCCACCTGGGAGTTCAGCTGCATTAGGTTCCCCCCCCCCCCCCGCCAATTTATTGCTACTTTAAAAAATACTCTTCTCTAAGGAGCTTGGTAGCTTCTAGCTAATGCATATCATATTATACTGCCCCTCACTCAGGGCAAGGATTAGCGACCGAGCATAATGACTGCATTGATTCTTAATGTAGTAGTTATTAATGTGCCTCTTGTGAATTTCCAGTTGTTGTTTTTTTTGTATTTTCCTCATCTTCAGCCTTATTTTCCATAGGCTTGAAGACATATTCTCATTTTCTGCCTCCCCAAATCGATCTGTTTCCAAACTTCAGAATGAATGTCTTTCATGACTGGGGAGTGGGGTAGGGGGAAGCCTATCTCCCTCCCTATTACTGCCTTGTTCACAGGGCCACTAGACATTCCCCCTGGAGTACACATAGCAATTTGTAAGTCCTTGTGACGGATCAGGATTATGACTGCAAGAAATATATTGGTCTAGCAGCTCTCTCAGGCAATTCAGTCTGGTCCTTTTGAGGGAATCTCTGCCAAATTCTCTCAAGCTGTCTAAACTTTTTGTCTTTTCTTTGTATTTGAATTCCTGACTGAGGAGAAATTAATTTCCTTTTCTTCAGTGAAAGAAAATATTTTTCCTTAATGAAAAATAAAAATCAGCCTGCATTCGTAGGCTAATGATAATATCATCACCATACATTTATATAGGTTTTCCAGTTTAGAAGAGTTTTCACATTCAGTATCTCATTTAATATTTGTAATTTGTGAAGACAACTTGGTTTAGTCAGTCAACAAGTATCTATTAAGCACTTACTATATGCCAGGCACTATGCTAAGTGCTTGGAATACCACTACAAGCAAAATGCCTGTAAGGAGCTTACAGTCTAATGAGGGAAAATACCACATAAAAGGGAGCTGAAGGAGTGAAGGAGGGAATAGAGCCAAAAGATGAAGAAAGGATGGCTAGCCTGGCCCTCCCCAAAATGGAGGCTGTGGAAGGAGCTCAGCAAGAAGAGGATATCAGAGAGAGAGAGAGAGAGAGAGACGGAGAGACAGAGAGAGATGAAGGTACTTGATGCATGGAGGCAGCAAGTCCGAAGAATCAGAAGAAGAGCCAGGAGAGGAAAGAGCAATGGACTGTGAGTCAGAGGACCTAAATTTGAATCCTGGCCCTAAAACTTACTAGTGATGTGATACTGAACATGGCACAATACCTTTCTAGGTCTCAGTTTCCTCATTTGTAAAATGAGAGCATTAGACTAAATGATTTCTTATGTCTCTGTATCTCTGATCCTTGTAATATAAAACGCCAGTTAAAATTCTTAGTTTACACCAGAAGCTCAAGACCATTCAAAGACTTTCACCGTTCCAGGGGATGACTAGATCATAATTTCTGAAGTTCCTTTGTAGACCAAGTAATTTGTTCTATCTGTGTAACCAATGTGAATGGGGTCCTCTAATTTAACCACAAAAGTTGTCATTTGTTCTTCTGCCCAGTAGAGGGCAGCAGCACAAGGGCTATGACATCACAAGAGCATCAATTTGGAAGAATCTTATTTTTAATTTCCTAAACTCAAATGAATGAATCATGACCAAGCAGAATTCATCTCCAGACTTCATTCCAGTAAAGCCTGCCGGTATACCTGCAAACTCAGCCTAACCGCTAAAAGAATACAGATTCTTGAGTCAGAGGTCCTGGGTTCAAATCCTACCTCCCACACTTACTTGTGTGACTTTAGACAAGTCATCGAACCTCTTTGGGCCTCAGTTCCTCATCTATGTAATTAAGGAAGTTGTACTAAATAGCCTCTGAGGTCCCTTCTAGATCTCTGGATCTGTAGTTTTGTGATCCCATGACCATGTTTTACCTTGACCAGAATGTACCTTTACCCTGGCCATTTAGGGTTGTGGGAGGCATTGAGGCCTAGCAGCAAAAACACTGACTGGCCAGGGAGTCAGAGCACCTGGGCTTGAATTCCAGCTCCTCTGCTTACTGCCTGTGAGATTTTAGTTAAGTTCTTTTCACTCCCTTGTGGACAGGCTCTGAATCCTGGGAAATTCTGTAGTTGAGTGGGTAACAAAGATAATTCAGCATACCGTATTCAGCTTTGAATTGTGTTTTCTGAACTGTATTTTCAGCCTTGAACGCTTTTGGAGCCAGCCTGTACTTCTCAGACTCCCATTCCCCAACATGTCAAATTATCCCTCTAACCCTACACAATCTGCCCCTCCTCCACACTTTCTTCTGGTATTCAGGGCCTCCTAAATCAGAGATGTCCTTGACTCATCATCCTTCCCTGTCCCCTCCCAGTTAGGAAAGCAGCCATTTTGATTTGCTGCATGGGCCCCAATTTAATCTGTTGCCAGGTCATCTTGAGTCTTCCCGTACAACGTCTCACACTCTAATTCAGGTCCTCTTTCTCTCTCATCTGAGTCACTGTTGGTAGCCCCTCTCAGGGCCTTCTCTCCTGCACTTTCTTCAGAGTCGCTTTCCTAAAGCACAGCTTCGATCACATTGTTCCCCAGTTCAGAAGCTTTTTCCTGACTCCCTGTTGCCTGCTGGATAAATGCAGTCTCCTCATCCTGGTGCTGAAGGCCCCTCCACAACCTAGCCTGAGTCCACCTTTGCAGCCTCATTCTATACCGACGTATTCAGCGTTCCCTCGTCTCACTGCACGCTTCTCTTAACTCTTCGCCATTCCCTATGCTGGCTCCATGCACCCTACTGGTGATACCAAGGCAAAAATAACCGCTGCCCCTGAGGAGCTTCCATCTACAGGGAGGAGATCACATGTGCACAGCCAAGTCAGCCAGTCAACCTGCACTTATGAAGTGCCTGCTTTGTCCCAGGCACTGTGCTGAACACCGGTGACAGAGACAGTCACGTGCCTTCCCTCTTCTCGAGGAGCTCAGCCCAGCAGATAGTAATGGCTAGTGTGTTTATAGTGCCTCAGACATTGTCTCATTTTATCCTCACAACTCGTACAATGCTATTATTATCTCCACTTTTTTGGAGGCTAACAGAGGTTAAGTGACTTGCCCAGGGACATACAACTAGCAAGAGTCCGAGGCAGGATTTGAACCCATTTCTTCCTGACTCCATGTCCATGTAAGTAAATACAAGGCAATATGAAGTAATTTAAGAAGGAAGGAATGTTAACAGGTGAGTGGATGAGAAAAGGCATCATTGAGGAGACAGCACACGAGCTGCGCTTGGGGGAAAGAAGGGAGGCTAGGACAGAAAACGATGAGGTGAATGCGTGACAGACCATGATCACTGTGTACAAAGCATCGAGAGGGCCACTTTGCCTGGAACAACTACAGAAAGGGAAGACACTAGAGGCAAGGAGACTAGTTCTGGAGGCTACTGCAGTGGTGCCGGAGATAAATCATGAGGACCCAGACCAAGGAAATAATGGGAAGGGGCAGGTGTGAGACGGGGCGCTGTGGGAGAGGCAGGAATTCAAGATGATTCCAAGGTTGCTGGGATGGCTCTCAGAAGCATTAAAGGGAATCCAGAGGGAGGGATGGCTTTGGGTAAAAATGTAATAAATTCCATTTCAGTCATGTCAAGTTTAAGAAGCTTATGGTCAGTTAACAAGCATTTATTAAGCGCTTATTCTTTGTAAGCACTGAGATACAAAATGGTCCCTGCCCTCCCAGAGCTCCTATTCTCATAGGGGAGACAACACACAAACAAGTATGTACGTAAAAGAGATACGGAATAGAGGGAAAGCCCTGGCGTTGGATTTGAACTGAGTCTTGAAGAAAGCCAGGGAAGCAACCGGAAGCAAGGAGGGAGAGCGTTCTAGCCGTGGGGGACAGCTGGTGGAAAGGCACAGTCGGAAGATGGAGTGAATATTGTTGACTTGAATATATTCGGTTTAACTTTGTCCTTGTAGAGGGCTGTAAATGTGAGTTGCTATTAACTGCTAAATTGAAGTCAGCAATCCAGTAAATAGCATTTATTCATCCTATTATTCATTGTTTACAGAGGCACAGTAGGATGTACAAAGGATTAAAGACATAGACCATGCCTTGAACGAGTTTGAGAATGAATATTTATCTCACGAAAAATTACCCTGAAAGAATTTTCTGGACTTGTAGTCCCTAGGATAATCTTTTTTCCCCTGTTTCCTCCCTTGTCTTCATTTTCTCATTCAACCTGTTCCCTAAATTGTTGTTACATTCAATGAACTGTTGACATAATTTTCCTTAAATTCACTCTTTTTCAGGAAAATCCAAATCCTCACATGGCATTCCAGAAAGTTCCACGCCCCACAGAAGGTTCACACTTACGAGTTCACATACTTCCCTTCCCGAAGATTAATGAGGCCAAGGTTCAGGAGCTGATACAGGAAGGTCTTGCAAAGAACCAGCTTGCACCTCCTACTTCTCGAGTGGAAAAGAAATGTGTTGTGCCAGCAGGCCCACCTGTTGGTATGTGTGTTGGGCTCCTTTTGACTGTTGCTTATGTTGTTATGTTTGTTGACTAGGACTCTATAAGAATTCAAAGCTCTAGCTCACTACTGTATGCTTTTGAGGGTTAAGAAAGGCCGATTTTGGAATTTTTAGTCAATTACATTTTTAATGGATTTGTTACGTAATTATGGTTAGTTCAATTCATTTTTTACAACTGCCTTGGGACAGGTAGAAGGGAAATTTGTCCCCAGTTGAATTTAGTTGGACAGTAGCCTTCATTTATTTCCTTTTTTGTAATCTCTTCTCCTCATTTGCTTCATCAGCATAATTTAGGCCAAATTCTTTCCTCAGATTCATGTGGAAGGTCCCACTGGACTCAGTGGGAGCTGCACGTGTGCATCCAAGAATCTAGCCCCGGCAGCCCTTCCTGTAAGGCAAAAACAAAAGTTGGCAAAGCCCGTGTCCTACTTGCTGTTCCATTACACATGAAAAATTGAAAATGCTTCATTGTACACAGTTGGTATTTCATAGACTTGTAGAATTGCCTGTACCATCTGAAACAGATTTTAATCTTTAAAGATTTAGAGGCTAATTAGTTTTAATCGGCTCACTGAAAGTTTCAAAGGAGGAAAAAACCCTAAGAATGAAGATGAATGAAACTGAAATCCTGGTATAGTGAAAGAACTCTGGATTAGGGATTCAGAAGAAACAGATGTAGTCGCTGTAGAACAAAGAGAAGGCTGGTTGTTGGTAACACTGGCCTGACTTGTTCTTTACGAATCCATGCTGGCTCCTGATGATCAGCACTTCCCTTTATAAGTGCTCACAAACTACCCTTTTAATTATTTGTTCAGAAATTGCAAAGAAGCTCACTAGAGCATGGATGCCTCATTTTAAAAACTCTAAGATTTGCTAATTTCTAATCCTTCATTACCTCTTTCAAGTTCCATAATTTTTCAAAGGTTATTGACAGCATGCATCCCAGCAACTATATCAACAGCTTATTTTTGGTAACTTGGGGTGTATTTTCTATGGATCCATTTCCTCATTTATCTGAGGTTTTACTTGTTTACTATTTCTTTTCTACATGTACTGCCAGTCTGAAGATCTTTCCCCTTAGAAAAAAACAGCAGGATTCTAGGTAGATGATGGAGTAGGTCAGACACTTCCAAGCTCTCCAGATTTCCCCCCACTAACGAGATAAAATAGCACCTCAGGGATAACGTAGAGAGGTAAAAATAAATAAGAGTAGCGGTAAAACAGGGGTCCTCCTGGGACAATCAGAGAAGATCTGAAGAAAAATCCCAGGATGAGGTTTGGTCCCTGTGAAGCCCTCCAGGGTAATTCCAATTAACTAACAAGCAGCAAGCCCTGGGTTAGCTGGGTTGGGAAGCTGCCTCATCCCCAGCCATAGGAAATTTACCCCCGGGACAGCGAGTGGAGTTGGGCATCTGAGCCAGGAAAGATTGAGGGAACCTCTACTGACAAGGAACGCCAGACCCAGCGGTGCTGCGATGATGCGGCCTGAGAAGGAACCAGCACAGGCCTAGTAAGAAGCAGTGGGGCAGGGACACCACTGGCTCTGCACGCTTACTGGAAGCCAGAGGTCTTGGTTTCAGTTCCAGGTCAGAGGGGAGAATTGAAGAAGGACCTGTGGCTGAGGCACCATCCTCCATACCCCAGGGCTAGAGGTGATGATAAGCTGCTACAAATAAATACAAAATAAGCTCCTACAAATAAAAAAAGACCAGAGTTTGTCTTCAGAGGAGAATACTGAAAAAAATAAGCCCTTTTCTAACCCAAAGAGCAATGTCAAATGGTCACCTGCCCAAAAAAAATTCACAGAAGAACTTAACAAAGACTTTAAAAATCAAATGAGAGAGACTGGGGAAAAAAATGGAAGAAAAGTAAATAAAAACAATCCAAGAAAAACAAGATAATGAAAAGAAAGTCAACTAATTAGAAAAGGAGATCCAGAATCTTCAGAAAGAAAACAACTCCTTGAAAATCAGAATTGGACAAGGGGAAGCCAATGAAGTTGTAACAGATCAAGAAATAATAAAATATAAAGAATGAAAAAATAGAAGAGAATGTGAAACATCTCACAAGAAAAACAACTGATCTGGCGAACAGGTCAAGAGGAGGAAACTAGTAATCAGGCTACCCGAAAACTGTGATCAAAAAAAAATCTTGATACAATAATACAAGAAGTAACTATAGAAAATTGTCCTGAAGCATCAGAACCAGAGGGGAAAGTAGAAATAGAGAAATCAACCAATCAACATCTGAAAGAGACCCTAGGAGGGAAACCCACAGGAATAGCACAGTCCAATTCCAAAACCCCCAGCTCTGAGCAACCAGAAAAAAAATAATTTCTTTATGGCAGTGCCACAATTACAGTAAAAAAAAAAAAAAAAAACTTAGCAGTGGTGATGCTGAAAGACTGTAGGTCTTAGAACGCTGTATATTGAAGACCGAAAGAACTGGGCTTCTGGCTGAAAATATCATACCCAGCAAAGCTAAGCATGATCGTGAATGAAAAAAAATGGACATTTAATGAATTGTGAGACTTTCAGAGTTTGTTTTTTAAAAAAAAACTGAACTTAATAGAAGATTTGACATACAAGAGCCAAAAGAAATATAAGGCACATGCCAAAGACTAATTGTAAGGGACTCAGTAAGGACAAACTGTTTACCTTTTTTATGAGAAAAGGTAAAATGTATGTCTAAGATTATTAGTAGTAACTAGATAGTTCATAAGAAAGACTGGGATAGACCTGAGTATGCTATGATTTTAAAAAGTAACCATTTAGAAACAGCTAAAAAAAGTAATTATCTTATACAAATAAGGTGCAAGAGGAAGAACCAACACAGGGGAATTAGATGAAGGAGCAAGGTTGTTATTTCTGGAAACCTTTCATCAGGAATGGGTTCAAGAGGGAAATATATACATATATGTGTGTACACACACACACACACACACACACACACACGCACACACGCACACACACACATATGCACACACACATATATGTATACACACACACACATCTAGAGAAGTATAAAAGTCTTCTAAATTTCTAAATTTAGAAAGAATAAAATGCTAAGGGGATAGGGAGGGGGGAAAAATAAAAACAGTAGCAAAATGGGAATTTAATAATTTTGACTCCTCACCGTTATCCATTATTATAACTAAATTCACTTCAAGTATTAGTCCTATCCCATGTTCTTGATGTGCCTCTTTACCTCAACATGGCTTTTTTTTTTCCAATAAAAAATGCCATTTTTATCATCCTTATCAGAACAGGTTTCACCCAGTTCTAGGGTTTAACACTCTTGATGACATTCTTACAGGATATTCATCGTTAGTTGCCTATCCTTATTTCCATCTTCTGCAGGTCTTTTAAAAAAACTAAGTTGGTCAGTAAATTTCCTATTTATTCAGATTTGTTCTTTTGTCATCTCCCCCCTTTTCTGTCACGTCAGAATCAGTTGTTTATCTTCATAATTTTGTTCTTGACAACATCCCATTCCTTTTTAAATGACATTCCTGATATCATTTCAGTCAGTCCATAGAATCCTTTCTAGCCTTTTTCTAAACTATTAAATTCCCTCACCAAAAATCTAGTATGCAAGACAGACTTTGTGTGGCTTTCCACTTCTTTCATGTTTTCAGAAAGAGATGGTCTTCCTCCTGAGGTTTTGACCATTTCTATTTCATTTGAATTCAATTCACTTAACCTTTATTGAGGACCAGTGCAGATACAAATACAAACCAAACTGTTCATGTTCTAAAAGAGTTTACATTCTATCAGGCAGGTACAAGACATAGACAGAAGAGCAAATAAAAAGTAATTTGAGGACAGATATTTGTAATATTAGAAAAGGCTTCCCAGCACCTAAGCTGGACTTTAAAGGAAATCAGGTACTCCAAGAGCTAGAGATTGGAATGTTGAATTGGGGAACAGTTCCAGTTTGACTAGAATGTAGAGCCCATAAAAGCGAATTAAATAAATCAAGTCTAGAAAGGTAAGTTAGGGCCAAATTGAGGGTGCTTTAAATGCCAGGATAAAGAATTTGCATTTTATGTTAGAGGTAAAAGGAAGCCCAGAAGACTTTCGGGCAGGAAAGTGACATGGTTAGATGTGGCCTCTCCTAGAAAGTAGATTGGATTGGGGAGAATCTGGAAGGAGGAGGACCAGTTAAGAGGCTACTATAATATCAAGAGGAGCATTGAACTATAACTGTGGCCATTTGAGTCAAGAGAAAGGGCTCAGTAGGAAAGAGGATGTGGAGATAGAATCAGCAAGACTTTGTAATTCATTGGATCCAGAGAGTAAGAGAGAGGGAAGAATCAAGGAGGACTCCAAAGTTTTGAAGGCCAGTGGAACTCTAAGGAAAAAGAGGAAAGTTTGGAAGAACACATTTAGGGAGAAGATGCCGCCAGCAGCTGTGGTGCCAAAATGGCCAAATGCCGCGGAGAGTGAAAAGAAAAACACAGGCCAGGCTGGAGAGTAAAGAACAGCTCCTTTTATTTAACTGAGGGACAGGGCTTATATACCTTTTAGGCAAGCAGAATCAACAAATCCATGTGCGAGGCATTTTGCTGTAAACAATATTGGGTTAATAGCCCATGGGTGTTATTTAGCACATGTGTGCTGTGGGGGTTTTTTGAGAGAGCATGTGTGTACCGAGGAGGCTTGAAGAGCCTTCATCCTGAGCAGCATGGGCATGCCGAGGGAGGGATGGAGAGCCCATGTGCCAAGTTATCAGCCTAAGGGGAAGAACAGGCCTCTTGCCTGTATCTTATCCCATAATGGACTTTCTTAGAGCTGGCCCTCTACAAGAAGGTTAGCATCTCTGCATTGGGGAGGGGGTCATCATACCTCTTCTAGAGAACATCCAAAGATTTTGAATACACTATTTGGCAGCCTATTCCATTTGTTACAACTTCAGTTCAGTTCTTCATGTGAAACCAAAATCTGCCTCCTTTAACTTCCATCTGTTGGTTCTGATCTCTGGAGCTAAATAGACTAAATGTAATCTGTCTTTCATGTGACAGTCCTTCAAATATTTTAGAGACAGTGAAATTTCAAATTCACTTAGTGCTTGGAATTCAGTTAATCAACAAGGATTTATTAAATAGTTTATTATGTTATAGGCACTGTACTAAGCACTGGATAAAGAAAGAAAAATCTGAAACGGTCCCTGTCCTCAAGGAGTTAACATTATAATATGGGGGGCAACATATACATAAATAGGTAAATACAAGTTACATACAAAAGAGATAAAAGGTATCACGTCCAGCATAGCAATTCCCCTTATTGATCCTTCCAAGCCTTTTTAACTTCTGAAGTTATCATGAAGAAAAGATATCAGCTGTTCTACTTTTGCAAAGATAAAGAATTCTAACAGATATCTCAATAATCATAATCTCCTATATGTGGCTATTATATTGTCTCTGTGCTATTATTATGATTTTCTTCAGGAGTTTATCAATCAATCTCCTCTAACAGCTAGTTGGGGTTAATATATTAATCTCACAATGTTCCTTCTGTTCCTCCCTCCATTGATCCTCATCCAATTTCTTTCCACTTTGCATCCCTTGGCTGATTCATAAACTTCTCCACAAAGAGTATGTCTTCTTCACATTTGGTGTTATGCTATAGCTGTTTCATCTAATCTGTTTCTTTTAAATAAACATGCTTCTTTTATTATATTCCAGTCATGAATCACATCCTCACCAAAGGCTAACTATGAAATAGGGCAGTTTCTTTTTATTAAGCTCAGTTAATTCACTTAGTTTATTACCCATATTCTGTGTATAGACATCTTAAGTGTTATGAGTATTATTAATTCTTCCCTGAGTCATTAATTTAATAAACATTTTCTAAACTCCTACATATAGAATACTGTGTTAGTATCTGAAAGCAATAATATTTTAGATCATCCTTTTGGGGATGTACTAAGCTATACTGTGGTAACAGGAATGAAAGAGGGGAGGGAACAGGTGCAGTAGAGGTATTGCAGAGGTGAAAAAGAAAAAATTTGATAACTCACTGAATATTGAGGGAGAGAGAGAGGAAGACAGAGAAGGAGGAGAAATACAGAAAGATATGGGCAAGGGAGGGAGAAAGCAGAAAAGAAAGGAGAGTAGAAGGGAGACAGAGAGAAAAAGAGAAAGGGGAGGAAAGGGAAAGAGAGGAAGAGAGATCACATGCACACACACACAAAATTTCAAACTTGAGCTACTGGGTGTATGTTAGTACCACAAACAGAATGAGTGAAATCAGAAGGAGCAAGATTTTAGGTAAAGATAATAAGCTTAGTTTGGGACATATTGAGTTTAAAGTGCCAGTGGGACATGTAAGTAGAATTATCCTAGGCACTTGGAATCATGAGTGCATAGCTCAGAAGAGAAATTAGGACAAGAAATGGAGATTTAGTAGTCATCCATGTTCCTTGTTATTGTCCCCTGTTAATTACTTGATATATTCACTACTATTTTTCCTAGAGCTGTATGCCATTCTCTGATATATCTGATTTAACAGATGTACACAAGCAAGTTTCTCCCTTACCCTCCATTATTAATTTAAAACCTCACCAGAGACTTTTCAGACAACCCCTTTCCCTCAGTTTGATGACCCTAACCTAGTAGATTTCATTTTCCAAAGTCTAAAAGTAGTAGCAAAATGTAAAGATTTTCCTGGACACCTACTTCCTTTAGGAAATTTATAAGTATTTAATTTATTTTATAGATGATTGCTTGATTTCTCTTCTTGTAAAATTGGAAATTAAATTTTCTCAAGGCTTTTCAACTTATATCAAACTTGTAAGAGCATATTTTTATCATTGCCTAACATCACTGCCTTGTCTAAGAGCCAGATAGCCTATAGAGATCTAGTATGTGAGATCTTTGGCACCAATCCTGGGTCACCCTGACACTCACCCAGTGACCACACAGCCAGAAGAGTGACATAGAATAGTGCAATGGGAAATGGCAATGGTCTAGGATCTCAGAAGGCTTCAAGCAATATTCTCTTTGTTTTTGTGTCATTCGAAAGTAATTGACTGATATTTGTATTTCTTTACCAGTTTCAATCATGGATAAGGTGACAACAGTCTTCAACAGTGCTCAAAGACTGGAAGTTGTTAGAAACTGCATCTCCTTCATATTTGAAAATAAAGTATTAGAAACTGAAAAGGTAATTTTTAAAAGTTTATTTACCAAAGTATGTTTTTCCTTGTTTCCATGTTAAATTTACTCATGTTAAATTACCAATGGACCTTTCCTCAAACCCTATCCACTTTTCTTTTGCCAGTTTCATGACCTGTTTTGGTAATTTGAAATGAATATGATTATATATCCAAATTAAAACTACAGAAGACGGTATTGCTGCCAATTAAGTTCCATGTATAAAGTTTTCATTTTATTTAACCTGGCAAGGCCTGGCAATGAAATGTTATTCTCCTTGGACTTTTCAGAAAGTTTTTTCAAAGTTTTGGCATAATCGTCCCTATTGTAAAGGATTTTAGTTGTTCCACAGGAGTGTGTTTTACAGATACCTAAAACTTCACTAGTTATCAAAACCTATTTTCTTTTAATCATTTAGCATAGGATATTTATTAAAATATGTAAATTCTTTTCTGCTTCATTAAACAGAGGATACAGGACACATATTTTAACCTTCAATCTTGTCTAGATGATTCAAGATCATTATGAGTATCAAGTGTTATATTGTGTATTGCACATTGAGCCTTTTCAGACCTATCGAGGTTTGTTTGGGGTAGATGACTCTCTCTCTCTCTCTCTCTCTCTCTCTCTCTCTCTCTCTCTCTCTCTCTCTCTCTCTCTCTCTCTCTCTCCCTCTCTCTCCCTCTCCCCACCCCCATCTCTTTCTCTCTCCGTCCCAAGCTGCTATGCTTGTAGGATTCTTTGGTCCACTTTAGTAGTTTTCTTCTCTCTCTCTCATTACTACTATCAGATTTTCCTTTCTTGCTACTGTCCCTGTTCCTGTCTCTTTTGGTCTTCTCCCAGTCCTCTTTAATTTACTGCTTTTTAATATAATTTGAGGATAGATAGGTGGCACAGTAGATAGAGTTCCAGGCCTGGAGTAAGGAAGATTCATCTTCCAGAGTTCAAATCTGGCCTCATATATTTACTAGTTATGTGACCCTGGACAAGTCACTTAACCCTATTTGCCTCAATTTTTTCATCTACAAAATGAGCTGGAGAAGAAAATGGCAAATCACTTCAGTGTCTTTGCCAAGAAAACCCCAAGATGGGATCATGAAGTGTCAGGCACAATTGAAGTCAACAACAAAATATAATTTGACCTGAGGAACCAAGTAATGAAACTTTTTAGAATTATGCATAAAGTGAAAATAAATGATCTCTCAATGAAAAGTTGAAGAGCTTCCTTAAGAAAAGTACATGAACTTTTGTACATGCACTTTATGACAGATATTTTGGCTTCTCAGAGTCCTTTTTTGCCCATAACTTGGGTATCTGTTCTAAATAGTTGAAGTTTTTGGGTTACTGAAATACTAATATGATCTTTTCCCCAGTAGGTTCATTTGAATTTTTTTCAAATTGGAAAATAATTTTTCTACAGATCAGCAATTGAACTATGGCTAAATATTTGGTCAGTACACTTTGATACTTTAAAAATCCATGATTTTATTGGTATAAGTATTCCTTGCCCTGAATCTAATAATAGCCTTTGCATATTCCATGGACACTGAGCCAGTATGTCAGCACCAAGTTGCCAGTTATCTGTTGACGAGATTCTCTTTAGCTGAGCTGGTCCTGGGCCCATCTTAACAAAGCCTCAGCTGAGGGGGACCCACTAGAGCTTAAGGTCTGCTAGCGTAACTTGTGAGAACCCAAGCTTGCTTTTTAATGAGGCATTAGAAGGAGACTAGCAGAGGCTGACCAATTTCAATTTGTAAAAGCTGTTGCTTTTCAGAGTTTTCTGATTATCTTTGTCCTAGAGAAGCAGCCAAATTTATATAAAAGTCTGACTCATGGTCTTGTAACAGCAGGGAATTATATGACAAACTTTTTCATAAAATTAATACACGAGACCGAAAAAAGTTGATCTTCATTGATTCGAACGGTTGCTTGTAATTCCACTCCTAAAAGTGGATGGGAAATTTTTACTTTAGTTGCTTTAATATAACTTAAAATCAAATGACAATCCTTCTGTTTAATGCCCGCTTCCCACCCCAAAAGCTGTGATTGCAACCATATCGGAAACTCCCTGTTCCAGAGAAGTTTGAACCCTTCCTCTACCAGACACAGATGTAGAATTTGGCCTGTAGCTGTCAGCAGTGATGTGACTTGCTCAAGGTGCACAGTCAGTATGGGCCAGAGGTAGGACTGGAGCCCCAGATCCTCCTAACTCTAAGGCCTCCCCTCCACCTACTCTCTTGATGCCTTTCTTGGGATTCTTCTTTCGAAATCTTTTTCTTTTTTTTTTTGAGATTTTTGAAATTCACTGTATCTCTGGCCATGTTTTCTCTCATGCTGGTTGCTTTTTTCATATTCACACAGAATGCTGGACCAGCAGGACACATTTGCATATTCCTTGCTCCCTGTCATCACTCTCAGCTCCTCCCTCTACCACCATCAGTCAGCAAGCCCTTCTCCTTTGTGGTTCAGTCCATCTCTCTAGATCATAGGCCAGATTCTTGTGGCTATACTCAATGGGTCTGTACATCAACCTTCCTTTCTTTCTCAAGAAGTTCAGGATCTGGCTCAGTCTGCTTCACTCCAACTCCTACCTTCACACTTGGAGATGTCAGTATATAAGTTGTTGTCCCTTTAAACAGCCCAGCCCCCAAGTTCTTCCACCTATTCAGCTCCTATGACATACATCTTAATTCTGTGTCTTGCACTTAGCCCAGTGCCCGGCACATAGTAAGTGCTTAATAAATGTTGATTACTCAATGTCAGCCATATACAGGCAGTGTCCATACATTATGCCTAAAGATCACTCATAGTTCGGTCATGTCTAAGGATTCTCTTCTGATCATTGTCTGCTGTTCTTCCATCTTATCTTCTGCCTCACTTCTCTTACACCAGAAAACTTCAGACCCTTTTCTCCCCTCCTCCCTCCCTCCTAGTCTCTCTTTGATCTAGCCTTGCTTTCTTCCCTTTGTAGTTCTTACTCTGTACATTGACCTCCACTCTTAACTCCCTCATGCTTTCATTGTTCTGCTGTTCACTCTCAGCTCTCAACCCTGGATCCCTCCTGCTGTCCTCCTTCTCCACTTTTACTCGTATGCTGCTGATTGTGACTAGAGGAAGTCACACAACCATACCAAACAAACCCATTATGGATTCATGCTATTTCATCTCAATAGGGCCCTTACTGCTGCAGTGGCAGTCCTTTTGTTATTCTTTGATTTAACTCTCACCCTTAGCCCCACCAATCTCAGCAGATATAACCTACTAATTAGGAAACTTGGGCCATCTATCATGAGTTGTTTTTTTCTCCTATTTTGCACCTGAAAACCCCTGTATATCTTCACCCGTTATCTACTTCTTTCTGCTAGTCTTCGAGAATGAGATACTTGCCTATACTGAAGGCACCCTTTCTACTTCTGCCTGCTATCCCAGCTCCTCCTTTACCTTCTAGAAAGTTTGCCACATCCATCATTCCTTCTCTCTCCTCTTCAGTCTCTCCTCTTCTACCAGGTCCTTTTCTTCTACCTGCAATTATGTGCAAGTCTATCCCATCCTTAAAAAACAAACAAAAAACCTTCCTGTCATTCCCTCAAACTGCCATACCATCTCCTTTTTTCTTCTTCCTTTCACTGTCAGACTCCTAGAAAAATCATCTGTGTCTTTACTTCATCATCCACTCGCTGTTACGTAATCTGACTTCTGACCTCTCCACTCTGCTGAAGCTTTCCTATCTAAGGTGACTTCTTAACAGTTAACTCTGATTATCTTTGCTAAGCCCTAATCCTCCTTTACTCCTTTACTATGCTTTTAACACTATTCAACACCCAACCCCCTTTCTCATAGATGTTTTTCCCTACCTTGGCTTTCGTGACACTGCTGTGGTGTTTTCCCCTCCTCTTACTTTACACATACTTCTCAATCTCCTTTGCTGATCATCATCACCCAGATAGCTTTCCTGACCCTGGAAAGCATATTCATTGCCAGGCTCTCTGTTCTTCCCTCTCAGCAGTCTCATCAGCAGTCTTGGGTTCAATTATTATCTCCATGAAGATGACTCCTGCAAATCTCTTGATTATCCCATAGGTATCTCAAACTCTATCCAAATAGAATCTGTTATCTTTCCTCCAAATGTACCTCTTCTAAACATTCTGAGGCAGCTAGGTGGTACAGTGGGTAGAATGCTGGGCCTAGAATTACAAAGACAAGTTCAAATACCACCTCAGATACTTACTAGCTAGGTGACCTTGGGCAAGTCATTTACGTCTTTTTTCCTCAGTCTCCTCAACTGTAAAATGGGTAAGTACATAATAGTACTTACCTCCCAGGGTTGTTGTGAGGATCAAATAAAATAATATTTATAAAGTGACTAGCACAGTAGCCAGCACAGAGTAGGTGCTACTGTTATTATCATTAAACATTCCCTGTTGATGTTAAAGTCACCACCATTATCCCAGCGACCCAAATTTATAGCTTCAAAGTTATTCTTATCCTATCTTCCATATCCAATAAATTGCCAAATCATGCACCTTCTTTCTTGATCTCTCATATCTTCCCCTTTCTCTCCACTCACATTGCCATCACCCTAGTTCAGAATCTCATTCACTCTTGCCCAGACCCATGTTGATCACCCTCCATCCAGTCATCTCTCTCTACCATCTAGTTTCTACGTAGCTGCCCCAGATAGCTTTTATATGGCAAGGTTCTGACATTGAAAGCCATCGGTCGCTCCCCATTGCCTTTAGGATAAAATATGCGCTTCTTATTCTGGTATTTAAGGTTCTCCATAAACTGGCTTCTACCTACTTTTCCTGCCTTATTTGCTTTTTTATGAATTCTGTTGTAGTCAATTTAGGATACTAGTTGTTCCCCAAACTCAGCACTCTGTCTCTGCCCTCTCTTCATTCACAATGGCTGTCCCCAAAACCTGGAATACATTACCCCATAATCTCAGTTTCTCAGACTCCATGGCTTCTTTTAAGACCCAACTGGTGTGCTGCTTTCTACCCAAAGCCATTACTGTATTCTCCTTCAAATTAACTTTTATTATGTTCATTTGTGCAACATTCTGTCTGTGCATGCACACACACAAATACACCTCTGGTAGACTGTAAGTTTCTTGATTATCCTCCAGGACATAGTTTGGAGTTGTTTGTTTGTTTCTAGGACCTAATAGTGCTTTTTGCATGGGTAGGTATTTAATAAATACTTATTCAATTGAATTGTTTTTTTAAAATAATCTCCTGTGGGATGTGATTCAGATATTTATTTCAGTAGAATTAGTTTTTGGTCATATGAGTAAAGTAAAATTTTCTTATTCTCAGACTCTTCCTGCTGCATTGAGAGCCCTCAAGGGAAAGGCAGCACGACAGTGTCTTACCTATGAATTGGGTTTGCATGTGCAGCAGAACCGGGCCATCCTAGATCATCAGCAGTTTGACTACGTTGTGAGGATGATGAACTGCACTCTACAGGTAATTGGTGCTTTTTCTTTCAGACCTCTCCCCCCTTTTTGGAATAATATTTATTATCTGAGATTTAATTTTTTAAAAAACTATCTGTAAAGTTCTTGGACTTTCCAGGGCCAAAAAAGTAAAGAGCCAACATCCACACCTCTTCTGCCAAATATACTTATTCAGTGTTTGGCATGAATACTAAATTTCTTTTCCATCCATGATGGATATTGGATTATTCTATTAATTCTACAAGCAATGTCTTTGGAAATTAAAAAATTATCTTATAAACTTTATAGTGCATATTGCTTTACAGAGTTGCTTATTCACTTAAAGACAGTTTTATTGGCATCATGATTCTAAGTCTTGGGATTTATAAAAGGTTGGTAGCAGAACAGAAAGTCAGGAGATAGCACAGATGTGAGGATAAATGGATTTTCTGGCACCTATTAACTCAAGTACTAGGTACTTAGGGATGCTACATGTTCCTACAGATAAAGCCAGCCAGGAGCAGTTTTAACTCCCCATTTACAGTCTTGTGTAGACACAACTTTACATCATTCCAGCTGCTCTTACTGTTCAGACAATCAAGTTGTCCCTGTTTATTAAGAAATGGAGGGAATGAAGAAAATAGGTATAACCTCCTCTGTGTGTTTTAATCTTCCCAACATTCCAAAGCCAGTAGTAAATCTGGGGTGGGTATACAGGTTAATGATGAAATGCATTTAGATCAGAAGATGGTGGTGCATTAGGACCACAAGAGCCAAGATTCTCTACAGACACCGCAGTAAAATCACCTACAGAATCCCCCACCCAGCCCAGGGGTGGACAAGACTGCCAGGATTCTGCAGAGGGGGAAAGCAATGCACAAAGTAGCCCCAGAACAATGGGAGAGGGGCTCTTTGGCATCAAGTTGGCCTGGAGTCCACCTGCACCCAGCAAGGAGGTGGGGGAGGGGAGGAGGAAAAGGAACAACCCCAGTTTAATGGCCAGAAAGACCCGCCTACAAAGACCCTGTAGCAAGCAGCCCTAGCAGCAGTTCAGCAGCAGGGGAGAAGAGCCTTATCCAGAGGAGCCCTGAAGCCCTGTAACTAAGAGGGAATCCCTAGAGAGCCAAGGTTCAGAATAGCTGCCAAAGCCCTGGCTAGATCAGCCCAGGTTTGGCCAGACTCAAAACCAGGCAGGACTTCCCCACACCACTTAGGAATGATGGAGCTGAGCTTCATCTAAGCATCCCCACCTTCTCCTCCTTACCCTCTTCCCTCTAACCCAGATACTGGGGCTGCTAAGATGAACAAACAAAAGAAAATACCAAATGCTATTAAAAAATAATTCGGATGTAGAGATATCCTGGGAGTAAACCTGGAGGACAAGAGCCTTTCCGCTACAATTCTTTGTATAGCCTCAGAGTAAAAAATGTCCAGGCTACAAAGATTATAAGATTACCTAGAAGAAGTGAAAGAAGAAATACAAAATGGAATACCAAGGGAGGACAAAATGGCAAGGAAAATTGGCACCTTAGAACACATGATGGAAACTCTCACCCAAGAACTGAATGCCCTGAAAATTTGAATGGATCCAACAGAAAACAATGACTCAATGAAACTATCAAAATAAAAAGATTGAAAAAACAGAAATATAAAAGATATATTACAAAAAAACTGACCTAAGAAGCAGGTCTAGGAGAAATACCTTAGTAATTATCACACTATATGATTTAAAAATATCCTGAATACCTTGTTTCAAGAAATTATAAATGAAACTACCAGAGTTCTTAGAACCAAGTGGCAAAGTGAAAATGGAAAGAATCCACCAGTTATCTACTGAGAGATACTCCAAAATGAAAACTCCAAGAAATGTCATAGCCCAAATCCAGAGATTCCAGGTAAAAGAAAAAAAATGCTACAAACTGCCAAAAAGAAAGAGTTCAAGCAGCAAGGAGCCACAACAAAAACCACCTATTACTTTGCAACTACTACTTTAAAGGAGAGGAAAGCTTTGAATATGGTATTACAAAAGATGAAGGCTTACAACCAAGAATAACCTATCTAGAAAAATTAAATATAATTCTGTAGGGGAAATGGACCTTTAATGAAATAGATTTCCAAAGAAAAGGCCAAGCCTAAATAAACATTTTGGAATGGAAATGCAGGAGCCAAGAGAAACATTGAAAGGTACATACATTTGTTTAATTAGATGGAAATATATGAAACTGAATTCTTTACATGCCAATAAGGAGGAAATAAATTTCTTTCAAGAACCCTAATATCTTTAAGTGTCAGAGAGAAAAGTTAGTAAGACAGAGGACCACTGGGTCATGTTGTTTAGATTATTGTAAATAAAAAAGGAGTTGGGGGTGGAGACTGTACTGGAGAACATCAACAAATGAGAGAAAGAACAATCAATGATTGAGCACACAACAAAAAAAAAACCATTAACTGTAAGTTAACTAACCTCCCCAACTAAGCAACAAGGAAAACATTCTGAAAATTAAAGAAACGATTGATAAAATTGAAAGCCAAAAAAAGAGCAAAAACAAAACATTGAACTTATAAATAAAACAAGGAGCTGATTTTTGAAAAAAGTACTAAAATACTTTAAAGTTAGCTAACCTGATTGTAAAAAGAGAGGAAAACAATTGTTCATGTTAAAGATGAGTAATGGGAGTTCACAAAAATGAAGAAGATATATTAAATTATTTTGTTCAATTGTACACTAATAACATCAATAACTTAAATGACATGTATAAAACGTCCAATACAAAATATCCAAATTAACAAAAGAAGTAGAATATTTAAATAATACCATGTCAGCAAAAAGATTAAACAAGCCCTAAGTGAATGCTCAAATAAAAAAACTCAGGGAAAAATCGATTTGCAAGTAAATTCTATCAAACATTCAAAGAACAATTCCAATATTGTATTAACTGTGTATAATAAAGAAAAAGATGGCACCCTTCAAGTCTCTTTCTATGATGCAAATATTGTCTTAATATCTAAACCTGGAGAAACAAAGCAGGGGAAAAAAAACTCTCATTTTCTCTATGAACATTGAGGCAAAATAAATAAATAACATATTAGCAAATAGACTATATCACATATTAGAAAGATTATACACTATGACCAGATTAGATTAATAGTAGGTCCAGGGTTCATTTAACATAAGTAAAGCTATATAATAAATCATATTATTAATGTAAAAATAAAAGCCATGTCATTATATCAATAAATGCTGAAAAGACTCCAAATTTGTGCATCTCATGTTTCTTGTGAGCTACTCCAATTTTGCTTTGCTCATAGAGTACACTGCCTTCTTTGATGTGGGCACGCCATGCTGCACTGTCCTGTTCCATTGTCTCCTGTGTCTCACAATTGATACCAGAGTTCTTTAGAGAGACCTTGAGTGTCCTTATGTAGCTTCTTCTGACCTCCTCGTGAGTGTTTGCCTTGTGTGAGTTCTCCGTAAAGTAGTCTTTTCAGCAAACAGGTGTTTGGACAACATAGCCCATCGCAGTTGCACTCTCTGCAGTAGTTTGGATGCTTGGCAGTTCAGCTCAAGAAAGGACCTCAGGAACTGGTACCTTGTCTTGCCAGGTGATTTTCAGAATCTTCTTAAGACAATTCAAATGGAAGCAATTCAATCTCCTGGCATGGTGCTGGTATGCTATCCAGGTTTCACAAGCATAGAACAGTGAGGTTAGCACAGTGGCTCTGCAGACCTATAGCTTGGTAGACATCCTCTTCTATGCCACACTTTCTTTCAGAGCCTCCCAAACACTGAGCTAGCTCTGGCAATACATGTGTCAACTTCATTGTCTATGTGTACATCCCTGGAAAGTATACTGCCAAGGTGAGTGAACTTATCTACGGCATTCAGAAGTTCTCCATTTGCTGGTTCCACATATGGATGGTGCAGTGCTGACTGGTGGAGAACTCCTTTCTTGGTGTTGTCAGGCCAAAGTTAGCACAAGTGGCAGAGACTTGATCCATACTATGTTTCATCTCAGCCTCAGAGGCTGCACTGAGTGCACAATTATCTGCAAACAAAAAGTTGTACACCAACTCGCCCTTCACTTTAGTCTTGGTTGTAGCCTTTTCAAGTCAAATAATTTGCCATCAGTATGGTTGATGAACTTGAAAACATTGTCATCCTTGTTAAAGGCGTCCAACAACGTTGCTGAAAGCATCATACTAAAAAGCATTAGGAGAAATCACACAACCCTGATTCACTCCATTGGTGACTGAAAAAGTGTGAGATCATCATCCATTATCTTGAACCTGGGCAAATGTGCCATCACAGAACTACAGTATTCAAAGGAAGAAGTCCAAGCTGCCAACAACCATATGAAAAAATGCTCCAAGTCCCTTAATTAGAAGTGAAATGAAAATTAAAACAACTTTGAAGTTCTACCTCATATCCATCAGACTGGCAAAGATAACAAAATGGAAAAATGACAAATGTTGGGAACATAAGATTTTAGGCTGTGAGGAAACAAGCATTTTCCAACTTTTTTTTTTGAGGCAATCAGGGTTAAGTGACTAGCTCAGAGTCACACAGCTAGTAAGTGTCAAGTGTCTAAGCCCGGATTTGAATTCAGGTCCTCCTGGCTCCAGAGCCAGTGCTCTATCTACTGTGCCACCTAGCTGGTCCACCCCATTCCAACATTTTTGATAGGTATTTGGTCTAGCCATTCTTGAAAGCAATTTAGAACTGTGCCCCCAAAGTTACCAAACTGTGATACCCTTTGACCTAGCCAATACTTTTACTAGATCTGTAACTCAGAGAGATTAAAGAACGAAAAAAAGGATTTAGGTGCACAGAAATTTGTAGCAGATCTTTTGGTATTAGCCAAAGGCTGGAAACTAAGGGACTGCCCTCCTGTTGGAAAATGGCTAAGCAAATGATGGTATGTGGATATAAAGGAATATTACTGTGCTGTAAGAAATGGCAAAATGAACAATTTCAGAGGAAACTGAAAAGCTGTTCTTAAATCGATGCTGGGTGAAGTGGGCAGACCTGGGAGAGCCATATCCAATGATAACATTGTGTAGAAAAATGAGGCAAGGCTTACCGTGTGCCAGGCCATAATAGTAAATGGTAGGGGTACAAAGACAGTCCCTGAGAACACCAAAAAGGGAGTTGGAAAGTAGTGAGGAGAAGGGAATATCCCCAGCATGGAGGCATGGTGTCTAAGTCTAGTAAGTCAGAAGCACAGCTGGGAAAGGAATGAAGATTGGTCAGCCTGAGCCTCTCCACAAAATGGAGGCCCCAGAAGGAATTCACCAATGGGACAAGGGAGCCGTATAGCAGAGGGATGTTCTAGGGTAAGACTGCATGTGAGGCATGGTAATGTCGTCTAGAAAATTAGAAGCACAGTCAAGAGGAGAAAAACAATTTTCCAGAGGCTTCTGATCAGTGTGATAATAAACCAGCAATCCAGGGGACTAAAATGAAACACGCCACCCACCTCCTTACAGAGAGGCAAGAGCCTTGAAATGCAGCATTAGATGTATGATTTTGGCCATGGACAATATAAGCATTTGTTTTGGTGGATAATAAATAGCTGAAAATTAAATAAATAATTTCTTTGTAAAAGAAATTGAATCAGAATCCATAAACCCTAAGTAATGCTGTCCCTGCACAATCAGTTCTCCAATAAAATCAGTGCAAAGGAATCACAGAATAATAGATTTTGAGTTGGAGAAGCCTCAGAAGTCATCTGGTTCAATCTGTGGAAACTGGATTACAGAGAAGGTGAGGGCCCAGAGTCACAGAGGCACAAATTCAGGTCTCTTCCTACCACACAATGGAAAATGCACTTTCCACCAGCACCTCCCAAAAAATATAGAATATAATGGCTCAGTCAGCAAGGATACAAACATCTGCCATGTACAAGTCAAAAAAATTATTTTTATTCAACTTTGCTATGTGTTTTTATGCTTATTTTTGAACATATGATAATACAGACTAAGCCTAACCAAATACAGAGAAGCCCATCCCCCTCAGTTATAAAATCTTTACTCATGGCTGCCTACAAAAGAAAGAAAAATTAAAAATGGCTCTCTGTCTTGTGTGGCCTTCCCCTACTTGAGCGGGGATGGTGACAGAGGGGCAGAAAATGGGTAGGATCAATAGGAATCCTTTTCCAATGACTAAGAATAAATTTTAGAAACTGGATTTTTTTTCTTTTTTTAAAATTTATTTATTTCATTTATTTAATATATTTAGTTTTCAGCATTGATTTTCACAAGAGTTTGAATTACGAATTTTCTCCCCATTTCTACCCTCCTGCCCACTCCAAGATGGCATATATTCTGGTTGCCCAGTTCCCCTGTCAGCCCTCCCTTCTGTCACCCCACTCCCCTCCCATCCCTTTTTCCCTTACTTTCTTGTAGGGCAAGATAAATTTCTATGCCCCATTGCCTGTGTATCTTATTTCCTAGTTGTATGCAAAAACTTTTTTTTTCAACATCTGTTTTTAAAACTTTGAGTTCCAACTTCTCTCCCCTCTTCCCTCCCTACCCACCCTCCCTAAGAAGGCAAGCAATTCAACATAGGCCATATGCTTATCATTATGTAAAACCCTTCCACAATACTCATGTTGTGAAAGACTAACTATATTTTGCTCCTTCCTAACCTATCCCCCTTTATTGAATTTTCTCCCTTGACCCTGCCCCTTTTCGAAAGTGTTTATTTTTGATTGCCTCCTGCCCCTATCTGTCCTTCCATCATGCCCTCTTTTTTATCTTCTTCCTCCTTCTTTCCTGCGGGGTAAGACACCCAATTGAGTGTGTATGTTATTCCCTCCTCAGGTCAAATCTGATGAGAGCAAGGTTCACTCATTCCCCCTCAACCTGCCCCCTCTTCCCTTCCTACAGAACTGCTTTTTCTTGGCACTTTTATGAGAGATAATTTACCCCATTCTATCTCTCCTTTCTCCCTCTCTCAATATATTCCTCTCTCATCCCTTAATTTGATTTTATATTTTTAGATACCATTCCTTCATATTCAACTCACCCTGTGCCCTCTCTCTCTCTCTGTCTCTCTGTCTCTCTCTCTCTCTCTCTCTCTCTCTCTCTCTCTCTCTCTCTCTCTCTCTCTACATACATATGTATATATGTATATATATACACATATATATGTATATATATACACACACACATATGTATGTATGTATGTATGTATGTATCTTCCCTTCAGCTACCCTAATACTGAGGTCTCATGAATTATACACATCATCTTTCCATGTAGGAATATAAACAAAATAGTTCCACTTTAGTAAGTCCCTTATGATTTCTCTTTCTTGTTTATCTTTTCATGCTTCTCTTGATTCTTGTGTTTGAATGTCAAATTTTCTATTCAGCTCTGGTCTTTTCACTGAGAAAGCTTGAAAGTCCTCTATTTTATCGAAAATCCATATTTTGCCTTGGAGCATGATACTCAGTTTTGCTGGGTAGGTGATTCTTGGTTTTAATCCTAGCTCCATTGACCTCCGGAATATTGTATTCCAAACCCTTCGATCCCTTAATGTAGAAGCTGCTTCCACAATACTTAAATTGTTTCTTTCTGGCTGCTTGCAGTATTTTCTCCTTGATCCGGGAGCTCTGGAATTTGGCAACAATATTCCTAGGAGTTTTCTTTTGGGGATCTTTTTTAGGAGGTGATTGGTGGATTCTTTCAATTTCTATTTTACCCTCTGTCTCTAGAATATCAGGGCAGTTCTCCTTGATAATTTCTTGAAAGATGATATCCAGGCTCTTTTTTTGATCGTGGCTTTCTGGTAGGCCAATAATTTTTAAATAATCTCTCCTGGATCTATTTTCCAGGTCAGTGGTTTTTCCAATGAGATATTTCACATTGTCTTCCACTTTTTCATTCCTCTGGTTCTGTTTTGTAATATCTTGATTTCTCATCAAGTCACTAGCTTCCACTTGCTGCAGTCTAATTTTTTCAGGTAGTATTTTCTTCAGTGGTTTTTTGGACCTCCTTTTCCATTTGGCTCATTCTGCCTTTCAAGGCGTTCTTCTCCTCGTTGGCTTTTTGGAGCTCTTTTGCCATTCGAGTCAGTCTGTTTGAGCTCTTCCATGGCCTGAGACCAGTTCATGTTTTTCTGGGAGGCTTTTGATGTAGGCTCTTTGACTTGTTGACTTCTTGCTCATTGAGAGAACAGTGCACGCTGACTGCTCTAGAGGTAGAGGATGGTGGAAGTACACCGTCCCCCATGATGCCGCTTGGGGCAAAGCCTCACTGTCCCTCCCTCCTCACTGTCACTGTCCTCCAGCTCTGGAGTGGCAGAGTAAGTTGGTGGGTATTGAGCAAATGATTCTCAGGATACCATAGAATACTACAGAAAGGGCCCTGGAGTGAAGGGCATGGGGGGTATGAATAAACTGAAAAATATTATAATGAAGAGCAGTTTAGGAGAAACAGCCTAAAACCTGTCATCAAAGAAATATATACAACCAAGAAAAAAATGTACCAATCATGTAGAGACTGAGGGATAATCCAAGGATTTGTAAGCTCCATCAGTATAAACGCAACCATTAAGAAATCTAAAGGAAGACACGGAGTGCCCTGAACACACCCCTTGTGGAAGATTTACATAAAGACATGGACAAGATTCTCTCAGGATGGGGGGAAAGGGGAGAGTAAGCATTTATATAGGACCTGCTGGGTGCCAGGCACTGGGCTAAGGGCTTTACTGATATTGTCTCCCTTGTTCCTCCCAACAACCCTGCAAGGTAGGTGCTATTATTATACCCACTTTACATTTGAGGAAAATGAATTAGTCAGAGGGTAAGTGTCCAGGGTCACACAGCTAATGTGACTCACAACCTAGGAGTCATCCTGGACTCCTCATTGTCTCTCTCCTGCCATATCTAGTCTGTTGCCAAGAGCTGTCTGTTTCACTTTTATAACATCTCTAGAATTCACCTCTGTCTCTCCTCTGACACTGCCATTCTGGTCCTGCCCTCATTACCACATTCCTGGACTATCGTAGTAGCCTGCTACCAGGTCTGCCTGCCTTAAGTCCTTTCCCACACCAATCCATCCTCTATTCAGTTACTAAAGTGATTTTCCTAAAATGTAGGTTGGCTCATGTCATCCCCCAACTCAGTAATCTCCAGTGGTTCCCTATCACCTCTAGGATCAAATACAAAATGCTCTATCTGGCATTCAGAGCCCTCCATGTCTGGCTCCCTTGTACCCTTACAAAGCCCTTCATAACCTAGCCCCCTTCTACCTTACTCCCACAAACCAGACACTCCATCTCGTGGCTCCAGGCATTTTCTCTGGCTGTCTTCCATGATTGGAATGCACTCCCTCCTCAAATATGCCTACTGACCTCCCTGGCTTCCTGTAATTCCGGACCAAAATCTCATCTTTTACTGGAGGCCTTTCCCAAGCTCTTTCCATCAAGGTGTTCTCCCTTTGTTAATAATTTCCTATGTATCCTCTATATAGCTTGCTTTGTATACATTCGTTTGCTCATTGTTTCTCCCATTAGATTGTGAGGTCCTTGAGGGCAGATCTTTTGCTTCTTTTTTGTGTCCCCAACTTAGCATAGTGCGTGGAACATAGTAGACACTTAATAAATGTTGATTGACTAAGTGTCTGAGGTCAGATTTGAATTCAAGTCTTCCTGACCCCAGGCCCAGTGCTCTAACTATTGCATCACCAACTGCATAGATGAATTGTGATCTGCATCATTGGAGGGAGTACTCACATGGATATCCCTAATTGGTGGAATTATGGAATGTATAATGATTTCAGAATTGTTTTCAAATAAAATATTTAAAAACTTGGTTCAAGAAATATTAGGAAGCTACTCTTTTTGTCTTTCTTTTTCACCATCTTTATGACAAAAATTAATACCATGGTCTCAATTTAATGCAAAACCCCTTTACAGTCATTTCCTATGGCAAAGAAATAGTTAAATATTAGTGTTTCAGAAAGTATCCCTGTGGCTATCTACAAAGTAATAATGCTTGCTGAGATGCCAACAAAATAAGTAATTAAGTAGAATGCCTTGTAGATACTACTAAAATAGTAAATAAGACTTGCCATGGACGATAAAATCTTTGCGTTTTCCTCAAGTGCTTTTCACAAATATCTATTCATTGTCGCTTCATTTTGTTTCATTTTATTTTTTTTAACTGGCTTTATACTTCTGGAGTATCATCAAACTAATATCTTGATTTTAACATATTCTCTATCCAGTTACAAAGAGGCCAAACAATTGACCATCTAGTTTTGAGCCATATATTTATCAGTTAAAGGATAAAAGATGGAGAATGAGTTACCTTGTAATAAATATCATTTTATTTGTTAGCTTAAACCACTAGCTATGTGGCTCTTGGTAAATCACTTACCTTCTCTAGGTCTGTTTTCTTATGTATAAAATGAGTGAATTGGACCGAGGGCCCTTCTAATGCTAACATTTTGTTATCTAAGGTCAAGTGTCTGTCCTTTGACTGGCCCTGGTCAACATTTTTTCAATTACTAGAGTTTTATCAGGATACCTGTCAATTTGACTGATGACTTAAAGCTGAAAATCATTGTGGGTGACAGAATTGGATTCCAAAACTTTTTGTGTACAGTTGAAGACAAAGGGCTAAATCTAACTAGATGAATTTTCATAGGGATAAATGTAAAGTCATTGGCTTACATTTAAAAACTCAATTGCCCCCAAAGATAAGGGAGATATTTCTTGAAAGGAAAGAATTCACCTAGGAAAAAACAAACAACCATAGAGGTTTTTATTGACTGTCAGCTTCAGATGAGTCAATAGAATGTTTGTAACTGCCAAAGAAGAGCTCAGGAGGGCTTGGGCTGCATTGAAAAACATAATCTTCAGAATCAGGGAAGTGACAGTCCTTAGGTGCTCTGCCCTTTGGGGCCCACATTTCAGAATATTGCATTCTATGCTAGGTGATCCATTATAAGAAAACTATTGACATACTGGAGCCTCTGCAGAGGAGGGAAGCAAGATCCTGAAAGGATCCAAGAACATGTCATGGGAGGAGAGGTGAAAGAACCTGGGATGTTTAGCCTGAAGAAGAGACTGAGAGGGAACATGATATCTGGAAGAGTGATTAAATTGATTCACTTAGTTCCACTGGGTTTGTTACCATGCAGCCAGTCTTGGCTCAGTCTGAACAAAAACTTCCTGACCACTAGAACTGAACACAAGAATGGGCTCCCTACAGGAAGGGGGGAATTTCTTGACACTGTAAGTGTTCAAGCAGATGCCTGATAACTAAGTATTAAGTACATCACAGAAGGATTTGGTATGTGGGGCAGCGAATTGGACTAGAATGATCAAGGGTCTTTAAGTTTTTTGTGTCATGGACCCCTTTGAAACCCTGAGACCTCTTTTCACAATAATTTTTTTGTAAAAAAAAAAAATCGTAGTTGAAGGAAAGGCTAATCATCGGTTAGAGGTTAGTGAAAGGACCCCAGAAATCTATACACAGGACCCTTGGGGGTCATGGATCCCAGGTTAGAAACTCCTCAACTTTGTGTTCTTTAGGGTCTGGTCCAATTCAGAAATTTAATGATTTTATAAGTGGTGGCGGTGGTGAATATTAATTGTCCTGTTTCTGGCATAGTTTCTATATTATATGATAACTAAAAGATAACATTATTCAAATGCTCCAGAAGATAATTTTTGAGTAAACTTTGTCTAATTGCAAAATTGTCTAGGCCCTAAGTTTTTGTTGCTTTTGCATATCCTTTTTGTGCTTCATAAAAAAAAAGGAAATATGTTTTTGGTTGCTTTCAAATGTACCTCAGTTAAGGGATTTGTACACTCAGAGTACTGAATTATTCCTACAAGTATAAACTATACCCTAGTCTTCGTCTAGCATTCAGGATTATACAGAGGTCTTCTTCAGTTACAATGGGCCCAGAGGTAATATTCTGGGGTTTAATGTGTTATTTATTGGCACCTTGGGACTTTTTAATATTTATGTTCTTGTTACAACAATGTACTTTGTAGGGTTTGACTTGACATTCTGAACATTTTTTTTTACAAAAGCATACAGTTTCATGACAGAAAGGCCAAACATCTGCAGTGGTGTTGTAGAAGAGAAACATGAGTCAGATGAACCAATTTTTAGGTAGTGGTTCAAAAACTTCAGTGATTTTTGCTTTCCATGACCTAGAAATATTCTGCTTTTCCTGCCCTCTGGGAAAAACTAAATAGGATATGATTACCGCCCAAGGGCTATTTCATTTATCAGGATCATTTTATGACAAGTTAATAAAAAGAAATGGTTCACAGAGGCTATGAGTTTTTCTAACACATCCTTGTCATTCAAAAGAACCGATTCCATTTGGTGGAGCCTGTGAGCCTCTGTTGTGTATGATATTTTTTTTAATTGCTAGTATCTTTTTGAACCTCGACTAATGAAAACTATCTTATAAAATAAAATAGTTGCCAGTAACCCACTTTCCATGTTAGCAGCTATAATGTGGAGCCTTTATGTTGTCAAGATTCTAACTGAGTTATTTTGACTATACGGTATAATTGAAAGGCCCAGTAAATAATAAAATGTTAGTATCAGTGTTTATGGACTCTTAACTAGGTGCCAAGGTGTTCACTCAGGATGTGACTTAGAATTTTTTTTAATGCTATATTAGTGTTCTTTTCTTCTTTTGAAATTTCACTGTCACTTTGCATGGATCATCTATCAGCCATCTCCCCTCCCTCCTTGTAAGAAGAGGAAGAGTCGAGCAAAACAAGCCAACATTTTCTGTTTCTAAAATGTGTGCCTCATTCCACATTGCTGGTCCATTTCTTGGCCAAGATGCTTCAAAGCCAATCTTCTGAAGTTATGATTAATCACTACTTTCACCAGAGATATTCAGTCTTTCAAGGCTGTCTTCTTTGCCATTGCTGGCATCTTTATGTAGAATTACTTTTGTGATATGAATCATTTTGCTCTTCATCAGTTCTTACAAAACTTTTTTCCCCCTGAATTCTTCATATTCATTACTTTTTAATGGTACAATAGTATTCTGCTGTATTCATTTCCCTCAGCTTGTTCAGCCATTCCTAGTCAATAGGTTCTCCCTTAGTTTCCAGTTCTTTCCTATTACAAAATATGCTGTTATAAATGTGTTTGTGTACAGACTTTTCCCTCTAGTTTTATATCCTTTGGATATACTGTTGTTAAGATTACTACTGGGCCAAAAGATATGTGCAGTGTAGTAACTTTGGGTATCATTCCAAATTGTTTTCTAGAATAGTTGGAGTAGTTCATGGCTCTGCCATCTGTGCATAGTGTGCCTCTCTTCCCACAGCTTCTGTAATATTTATTGGGCTTTTCCCCCCCATCTTTACCAGTCTTGTGTGTATGAGATGAAACCTCAGTTATTTTAATTTGCATTTTTATTTTTTATTAGTGATTTGGAGCATTTTAAATTGTTTTTAAAAGACTTCTTATTTTGGAAGACTATTAGATAAGATGTGATCTACATACTTCTCATTCTTTTAAAGTAAATGGGGATTTGTTATTGTTTGGTTCAAACATATGGAGTATTTTAAGTTTAAGTTACACTTATCTCTATATGGGCGTCCACAAAAGATTCCTATGTTGAGGGGGAGGCTGTATCTCAAAGGTCTTTGGTGATGCTTCACATTCTTTGATTCTATGATTTACTCATTTTATTTACATTTTCATTTCACTGCTTTCATTGTTACTTCATTTTTTAAAATCTTCATTAATTCTTTGTGGGCAGTCATTGGACTTTTTAATCACCAAAATGAGGGTGCAATAATCAACAAGCATTTATTAAATGTTAGTGTTTATTAAATCAGTCAAGAAGCACTTATTAAATGCCTAGTAAGTGGTAGGTACTGTACTAGTCACTGAGGATACAAATGCAATCACTACTCCCCAGGAGCTTACATTCTGACAGCAAGTACAGATAGAAGTACAGAGTAATACAAAAGGAACAAATACAAAGTCGTTAAATACAAAATAGTTTAGGAGGGAGGGCACTAGCATCTGGGGGGATCAGGAAAGGCTTCATATAGAAGGTGATGCTTGAGTTGCATCTTGAAAGAGGAGAGGAGTACTTGGAGACTGAAGTGAAGAGGGAGTGCATTCCTGAAACAGGGCCAGCCAGTGCAATGATGGGGATATGGAAATGGAGTGCCATGTATTATAAATAGAAGACCAATTTGACTGGATTGCAAAGTACAGGACAGGGAGTAGCATGGAATGAGCAAAGGAAGATAGGCCATGAGGGGTTCTAGAAGCTGAATAGAGGAGTCTGCATTTTATACCAAGAGCAGTAGAGAGCCGCTGGAGTTTATTGATAGAAGAGTGGCATGCGTGAAATAACTAGTGTAATTCTTCTCCTTGCAAAATGTAATATACTTGCTTGTATTGTTAATGCCTAAGAAACTAACAAGAACATGACCTTGAGGAGAAGGTGCACAGACATTTCCTTGTTTGAGGTGGCACTTACTAGCTGAGTGATCATGGGCATCACTTAACTTCTCTTTTGCCTCATTTTCCTAACCAGTAAAATGAGAATAATAATAGTACCCGCCTGGAAGAGTTGTTGTGACCATCAGCTGAGATATTTGTATAAAGCACTTAGCACAATAAAGAACACAAATGGTGCCACATAAATGTGTATTCCCTTCCACCTTCTCTTATTCGTAAGCAGTGGTTAGGACTTACATAGATGGCCATTGGAAAGGTTATGAACAAACAAGAAGTTTGCTTCGGCAGAAATGAGACACCTTGTGAGGAGATAAGAGAGTGTTCAGATGGCTCAAAGCTGGAAAGGCACATAGGGAGGCGGAAGTTACTAAAATATACCTTCTCCTTTATGATCTGTTACAGTGAAGTCAGGGGAGTGTGGTAGAAAGAGCCCTGGAAACTTGGAGCAGTCCATGCCCCCTCCTTGTGCCCCATGGCAAGCTATGCTGCAGCCAGGTGAGCGGTCTCCCAGAGCCAGCTATTAAATTCTCAGTGCAAGCATTTATAGCTCAGAATCAACAAACACTACAAATCAGGACTGATTTATTGATTTATTGATTGTTTAGACCAGGAATAGACAAACTACAGACCATGGTCCAGATCAGGTCTGCCTGTTTTTGTATGGCCTACAAGCTAAGAATGGTTTTTACATTTTTAAATAAAGTTTTATTGTATTTAAAAATATAAAAACCATTTTTTTATTTCTAGTTTTTGTTTAATTTTTAGTTTTAGTTTTAGTTTACAACACACGGTTCTACATAATTTTGAGTTCCAGATTTTCTTCCCTCCCTCTCCTCTCCCTCCCCAACACGGCATGGAATCTCATATAACTACCACGTATAACTTCACATTGAATTAATTTATACACTAGTCAAGTTGTGGAGAAGAATTATGACTAATGGAATGAATCATGAGAAAGAAGAAACAGAACCAAACAAAAAAAAAACCCAAAAACAAAAGAGAAGAAAAAAGGGCGAGCATGAAGTGTGCCTCAATCTGCATTCAAACTTCATAGTTCTTTCTCTGGATGTAGATAGCATTCTCCATCATGAGTCCTTTGGAGTTGTGCCTGCACCTTGTGTTGCTGAGAAGAGTGAAGATTGTCAGGGTTGGTCCTCACAGAATCCATATATCTATGGTTGTGTGTAGTGTTCTCCTCCTGGCTCTGCTCCGCTCACTCAGCATTATGTCGTATAGGTTTTTCCAGGTTGTTATGAAGTCCTCATCATCCCCATTTCTTATGTACATTTGGCCCCACTCTGGACTTTAAGGGAGTAATAGAGAAAATGCTAATAAAGCTGATTAAAAGTATATCCTGTATACATTTTTTCAAACCCCACTTGTTAAACATTTACCAACACAGCCCTACTCCAAATTTCATTAATGGATATGAGTGGTTGTGAGGATTAAGTGAATATTAAAAGGCTTTGTAAACTGGAAAGTATCATACCAACATAGACTCTTGGGATGCAATGATGTCATCGTGGAGTATCAATTAGATTATGCTAGGTAAGGTTTAGGACAATGGCATCAAGGAACCTTTTATACATATGCCCAGGTCACTTTCTTGCTGCTTTGCTTATCTTGCTTCTTAGCACATTTTCTTGCTAACAACTTTAATCCTTGGCACCAGAATCATTCCTTAAATCTGACTTTGTCTCTCTAATTATTTTATTTAATCTCTAAGGCCACTCCTAGATCTTGGTCTCATGATCCTATCTATCTAGGAATAGATTTAGCCCTAAACTGTCCAAGGGTGTGCTTATACTCTTACTGAAAATTACATTATTGTCTGTGTATATATCCTATCTATGGTTTATCCCCATTCTCATTCTACAAACATTTGAGAACAAACTCCTGTTTTATTCTTTTTTTGTATACTCTCAGAGCCCAGTGCAATGTTCTTAATAATTGTTTGTTACATTTAATTAAATTATTAAATGGTGTGAAAAAAAAACTATTTTTCCTTATATCTCTCTACCCCACCTTTTTTATACCTTAGGTCAATCAAAAATATGGTTGAATAGTTTTAAGGCTGCTTTGGGAGCTCAGGTCAGATTACTGTATTTTAGAGCTCTAAAGCAGTCTCAAAACCTGCAGTGACTATGCAGTGGACTTGGCCAAGTTCCTTCCTCTGGCAGCAGTTGTGTTCAGTGTCAAAGAGAACCCAGCAGATGTTCACTGCTAAGGCTTTCATGGTTCAGGTGATTGGAAAGCGCTCCTGTCAGAAGCATCAGGAGCATGGAAAATAATGATTTCGTTGTTCCTTTGTTCCGTTATTTCTGTCAATACCAAAGAGCCAACACAACTCAGAATGACTAAGGACCATGCCCTCTCAGAGTTAGGGGAGCAGCAATATAAGCCTGAGTGTTGGCCAAAAAATAAAATTAAAATTCAGCAGCGATGATTCTTAAAAATAACTTGTTAAAGGTTGTGTGTATTCAAAAATCTTGGCTTTTCCAGAAGTATAGAAGCTCTGAGTAAAATTAAAGAATAGATTAGGAGAGAGGGAAAAGCAGTACTTGAGATCAGAACATCCTAAAACCCTCCACAATAAAGTCATATCACAGTCAAGAAGAGTTTTAAAAGCATCCTAGGAATGCTTACTTAACCAGTCTGAAGGCAGACAGCTCTAGCTACTCAGGGAGTGCAGGATCGTGAGCATTGCCAAGAACTTAGCTATCAGCAGAATGTACACAATAATAGAATAATAGATTGTGATTTTCTTGTATTTTAAAGTTTACCAAGTATTTTCTTCACTACAGCCTTGTAAGGGAGGTAGAGCATGTATTATTCTCCCTGATTTTTCAGATGAGCTAACTTTGCACTCTTAAGATATCAGAGCTGGATCTTAAGGTCAGGCCTTTTGACTCTGAGACTTGATCCCTTTCATCTAAACAGCACATGTGCCCTTTATTAGACTCTAAAGCTTCTTCACGACTTGTACCTGCAGTTTCACTTCATTCACTTATTCAGCAAACACTTGAGAAGATCCCATGCTAGGTGTTATGCACAGTTCTACTGGACATCCTCAATCCCTGTCCTCTGGCATCAATGCATACAAAAGGCCTTTAGAATGTTGGTGTGAAAGAAGTCACTTCCTGAGAGGGGACTCAGCAAAGGCAAAAAGGAGATGGCATTGGCCATCTGCCTTGATAGGTAAAGGTTCTTCCAAGTTCATGACAATAGAAGTGTTTCCAGCTCTTTATAGCACGTAGAAGATTTGGAACTAGGTTTTCTGTCTGTTGAGAGAACTTTTTGTATTGGCATTTCAGTCCTTATATATCCATTATCTTGATCAAACAGCCCTCCTCTTCAAATGAATGTGGTGTTCATTCATTTTTGTTATTAGAATAAAACAATGTCCTAAGACACCTTAGCAGCACAAAAATTTACACACTCTAAAGAGTATTTCCAATTACCATTATCTAAACATACTTTACTTCAGTTTCTAAAATGGGAAGGAGTACCATTTACCTCCAGAGACTTTGAACTAAGAATTATTTTGGAGTGTATCTTCTGGCATCCACTCTCCAGCCCAAGACCCGCCAGTGCAAAACCTACCAGATCTTGCAGAAGAACCACCTATTGATCTGTCATAGCATGTCAGTGATGAAATACAGACCAGTTCTTATATCAGAAGTGAAAATTAGATTGCAAATTCCATTTTATTCCTTCAGTAAACACTATTACTATGTTTTTAGCATTCCACAATCTTAGTAAAGGCTTCGGAAGTAGATCCCAAAATTTCACAGTTGTGAGGGACCTCAGAGGCCAAGCCATACTTGAACAAGAATTCTCTCTACATAACTAACTTGATGACCACAGTAGTTAATTTTAATCCAGTGAAGCCAAAATGGGAGGGACTGAAAATTAGTCATTCAGCCTTTGCTTGAAGAACTCTAGTGAGGGGGAAACCCCCTGCTTTTTAGAGCATCCCATTATGCTTTTAAACACCTA
This sequence comes from Trichosurus vulpecula, assembly GCF_011100635.1. Taxonomy (NCBI): domain Eukaryota; kingdom Metazoa; phylum Chordata; class Mammalia; order Diprotodontia; family Phalangeridae; genus Trichosurus; species Trichosurus vulpecula. Next base: position 227,060,036 of record NC_050578.1, on the reverse strand, counting down.
TGATTGTAAAGAAGTTTTTCATTAATCAAACCTCAGTGTGCTTCTCTGAAATGTCTACCTATTCCTCCTAATTCTGCTTTCTGGGGCCGAGCAAAACTAATCTGATACAACTTCCACATTACTGTTTTCTGGGGTACTAATGGGTCAAAATTCAAGTCCATGCTTATTTGAAGAAAATCTCTCAGGGTTTGGCTCTATCCAGTATTAACAATCCCATCAATTTCCCAGACTTAGTTCTCCCACAAAATTAGAAAAAAACAAAATGAAGGTACTTTCCACATTGTATCCTTCTACACAGGCCCAGAGCCAATTCAGGAAAACACCAGCTGTAAGCTCCAGATAATAAAATAGTTCAGCAACTTCAGTTAGTTCAAAACAGAGAAACAGTTGGATAAGGACCAAACTTTTCTTCTCACATTACGCTTCTAGAAAAGTGACCTCCAGAGTTATTTTAGCACATGAGCCCACAGGATGCCCTTGAAGAAATACCTGTGGCAGTAGAAGTTCTCTTGAAGCGCGGTCTGCTTCAGGTACAAGTGACCATATGCATATGGTATCACTATAAATGCACTATTACAGTTTTGGGTCAAAAGTTAAATCTTTTAGGTTAAGCTCTAGAATGCACCTATAAAGAGAAGAGTTTGAGATAATTAAAGTGAGAGAATATGTAGATTAGGACATAGATCATCTTTCCTAATGATATCCAGCGGTTGGAGTTGAGAGTGAGCCAGTTGAGAGCTATGTGAAAATAAAAAGCAATTTGTTTTTTCTTAGAGAAATACAAACTACTGAGTTGCTTTTAAAATTAAGAACTGAACATAAAACAGCATTTCATCAAAACAAATAACAAGATAGAAATATCAGTTCCATGTTATGGACAGTTATCTTTTATGCAACCCCCATACCCCAAGCACTACTCCATAAACATCTAGGAACCAATACAGGGTCACTAAAAAGAAGTCATTCTAACTAATTTCATATTGATAGGGCACTAATGCTGCAGACATCATTCCTTTGGACTTCAGAAACATGATATACTTGTGGCATTTATGAAATTGGGACTATTAGGTGGAATTGAAAATGGTTAAATAACCGTGACTTGCTATCAAGCTGGATAGAAAGCTCCAGTATAGTACTACAGGGTCCTTCATACTCAACCCCATAAGGCAGCAGGAAAGATGGCATAAGGAGGAGACCAAGTGAAACCTAACAAAGGCCATGTCAGATCTGGTTTTTGTAGTTTATACTCGCTTTCCTCTTCAACTGCCTTCCCTTGTCCAACAGATTCTTCATGGTCACTGGGCAGAGATGTTATAGAAAAGATTTCTCTCTAACCATAAAAGTTAACTATCTCCAGACTAGCAATTAAACTATTACTATTTCAAGACTCCATATCAAAGATACGTGTGTATACATACATACATGTATACAGAGAGAGAGAAATTGGGTTCTGTTTTCTAATCTTTTCTAAAACACTCTTCTTTTATGGGTAAATTTATCCATTAACATTCAAGGTTAAATTAAAGTTTCCCTTTTTCCCTACTATTAAATCCTGTTTCATTTCTTTAAAAAAAAAGTGCCACCCATAACTCATTTTGCCTGGAATAAATATTCTGATCCCAGTCTCTTCCCTCAAAGACATTCCATCATCTTCCTTGCCCAAGCTAGATCCAGATCTTAGATTCTGCTTTTGCTAATACAATCTCTTCTGCATTTTGTTTGCCCCACTCATGGTTATAAACGTGAGTGATCAAGTGATTGATGATAGTACTGGAAAATAAAAAATAAAATTATCTCTATTTTAGATGGGTTGAGTTTGAATTTCCATATCCAGGCAGAAATGTCCTGTGATAATTGTGGAAACATATATGAAGTTAAAAAAAAAAGAGGTCAGGCTTCAATAAAAATATTTGGAAGTCACCTGTGTATAGGTGGTAGTTGAAATCAGATGTGAAGAGAGAGGGCCAAAGAGAAACCTTTGAGGAATACTCACATTTTTCATTGACAGAACTTGGTTCATAGTCTTCCTTTCCACCCATCCTTGGTCATTATCCTCAGTGATTTTATTATTCACATGACAGTCTTTCTGATAACGTGATCATGCAATTCTGCAACCTCCTCATTACCGCTTACCTCCTTCTCTATTTAAATTCAGCCACATTCAAATATGGTCATGCCTGGTACTTTACCATATCTCAGAATTGCACTGCATCCTAGATTCTGAATTTTGAAATCCCACTCTCCAACTAATAACTTCCTATGCTTTGACATTTCCCACACTCTCACGGACACAAAACCTGCTCTCTATAATGAGTAGTTTGGGGAATATACTGCTATAGTCTCTTTGCTATGGTTTTACTTTAAAATTATGTGCCAATGTTTATTAGTGAAATTGGGCTAGATTTCTTCTTCTGCTTTATCCTTTCACGATTTGAGTATCAGAGCCCTAAGGTATCTCATAAAAACTGTCTAAAACCTGCTCTGACCCTACTCTTCACAGGGTCTAAGTAGTTACTTCCTGAGGATGGGAATGAGTATTTACATGGTACCTGCTGTGTGCCAGGCACAGTGCTAAGTGTTTTTATGAATATTATCTTATCTGAACCTCACAACACCCCACAGGAGCTATTGTTATTACTGTTCCCATTTTACAGTTGGAGAAACTGAAGCAAGCATCAATTAAGCAGCTTGCCCAGGGTCACAGAGCTAGTATCTGAGGTCAGACTTGAGCTCAGGTCTTCTTAACTCCTTCACTCTATCCATTGTGCTGCCTGGCATACCTGCATGCCCAAAAAACAATCCTTCCTAGAATTTACCTGGAGGAATTTAATTCCCTTGTACCACCGCCTCCCCACCCCCAACCAAAGCCTTCTCTGTGACATAAGTGTTTTGAGTCTTTTTGGTGAAAGAAGCTTTATTTTTTTCTTAAGCAATGATGGGCTTTTTCTTTGAGCACATCCTGATTTTACCTTATCTTCCAGGAATTTCAAGTACTTTTTCCTGTGTATCCTCCTCTGATTTCTATGTGGAAAAGCAGGAGAACAAAATTGCTAAGCTGTTAGTTCACTTTCCCGATACACTACGCATAGGGCAGACTCCTGGACTGGAAGACAGGACCCTGCATTCTAATCCGAGCTCTGCCACTGTCTAGATGTGTGACCTTTTGTTAAATTACTTGTCCTCTTTGGCCTCAGTTTCCTCGTCTGTAAAATGAGATTAGGTTAGCTAATTTCTGAGGCCCCTTCCAGCTTTTAAGATTTTAGATCTTATTTGTTTAAGCCTATCTTGAGCCTATTTATTCCTTCAGACATCCCATTCATCATGCACAGCTTCTTGTGGCCATTTAGACAAATATCTCCACAGATACTTTGGCTGTGGTTGTAAATTCCAGAAGGTACTTGTATGTAGTTTATAGAACACAGTGCTAGGCTCAATATGTGCATTGGGAAACAGTATCCTCAAAATAGCATTACTTCATTTCTAAAAAAGATATGTCCCTGTAGACCATGGTAGTGATCAGACTCTTGGCTGAACATTTTCTGATGCATTATTGATAGAAAAGTCATTTTTTAAAATGCAAAACCTGATCTGAAACAGACACTCACTAAAATCAAAACTGATAAGGCCAGAGCTGCATTCCACCACTGGAGAATCTTTAAATGATTTAAATCCAATGGAAGAATTTTTGGCAGTTCTGAGATAGACTTTAAGGGGAAATGGGACTGTGAAAAAACACAGCTGGAATATTTATAGTCTGAAATTTAATTCTTCAAGCATAGGAGCATGTTGGAAGCTGTTTACTGTTGTGAAATTTGGATCTGTCAAGAGTTGTTTTGACCATGTAGCCTTAAAGAATGAAGAGTTATGTAAAAAGGGACGATCTTTTTGGCATTCACAAGTAGAAAGATACAGGTTGCAGAGACCTTCAGGGTTTCCTAGCCAGACTCCACTCTCAGTGAGCTCCTCCCAGCCTGTTGGTGTCAGGCTTAGAGCTGCCAAAGTTGGGGCTTAAGTGGTCTCCCTTACTAATACTCCCCAACCCTGGCAAAAGGCCCCTGAAGTTAACTGGTTTTCCCTCCTCTCTGAAAAATTCCATCTTAATTTCTGGCATAAAACTCCTAACTGATGTGTAACCAAAATGAGGCAAAACTAGGCCAAACTGTGAGGTAAGCACAGGATCTGAATCACCCAAAGGGTTACCCACTTGGACTGAATTATGGATTATTTCAGTCATAAAGGCCTTCCTTCCTTCTTTTCTGCCATCCATGCTTCTTTCCTTCCTTCCACCTTCCTTCCCTTTTTACTTCTTTCCTTCTATCCATCCTTCCTTCCTTCCATCCTTCAACTCTTTAAGGACCTTAATTTTTTTCCGCAAGAAACTGTCATTTGGTTGTGTTCCTTCAATTCTCTAGCTTCAGTGACACTGATAAGAAAATGAAGGGTGTAGTCTAAACTGAAAACTGAAGATCCTTGCCTTGGATTGAGTTGAGGAGGCTAAAGCATGTGAGCTAGAGAGATGTCCTTAGGATCTCTCACCTGGGAATTCTTCTCTTTCTCTTGAATCATGGAAGCTGGGACCTTAGAGGGCATCTAGTCCAACCCATACCCAATAGAGTGATTTCCTCTCAACATTCTTACAAGTAAGAAAGTCTTTGATAAGCTAGAGAAGGATAGTGCAGGATGGTAAAAGAGCTTAAGGTATATTAGCAAGTCTATCCATGCCACTTCCCTACTCAGTAAACTCCAGTGGTTCCCTGTCATTTCTGGGATCAAATCTAGACTCTCCTCAGAATTTAAAGCTCTTCATAATCTGGCCCTAATCTTCACATACCCCCAAGTATGTTGTTGTGGAAAGAATGCTGGACTGTGTGTTCAAAGAACTTGGTTCTAGTCCTGACTTCATCACTTTCTATAAACTATTGAAATGTTTGGGAGTAGGGACTACTCTTTGGGAGTAGGGACTGTTTCTGTCTTTGTCATATCCCCAATACCCAGGACCCCGGTCCATGGTTGGTTTCTCACTGATTAATCAATTTGGACATCCTTCCTCTCTATGGGCTTCTGTTTTCTTTTACAACAAGGGTTTAGATGAAAAGCTTTCTGGGATTCTTTTCAGGGGTGACATTTTCCTTACAGTTATGTGACACTCTCTGTTACTTATGAAGCATCATTGTATGGTAGGGGACAGTGCTAGCTTGGGGTCAGGAAGCCGTGGGTTCAGCTTCTGTCCCTGGCTTCCAAGAACCTTTGAAATCACTGAGGATGACCCCCTCCTTTTACATGAGGAAATTGAACCCAGAGGAGTTGGATAACTTACCTAAGGTCACATTGTAACAGGCCTCACCTCTCTGAGAGTCAGTTCTGCAGAAGGAAACTGTGGTACCCACTCACAAGGTGCTTGTGAGAATCCAGTGAGATGATGTGTGTAAAATGCTGTGTACATTTTAAATGACTCTTGTAGCTGCTCCTGCTCCTGCAACTGCGACAGATGTTGTTTAAAAAGGAGACACAGAAGGTGCCAGGCTCCTTAGAACTCAACAGAAAACGTCTCTCCTCTCAGGATCAAAAGCCCAGGTGCCATTTGAAAGCTGGTAATGGAGCACAAGGCACTTTTCACAGCATGCAGGAGATAAAAGAGAAAAAGAATTAGCTTGAACTTCAAAGAGGCCACAGGTGGCAGGAGTCAGAGGAGATGTACATCTTCTGCCCTCTGGCCTGGTTATTAACCTGCACTGAGTGCTTTGCAAACTGTCTCTAATCTTGGTTCAGCTCTATTTTTTTTTATAATGAAGTTTTTCCCTCCTCTATGAGCTTTTTGGATCACTCTGTTAAATGACTAAGGCTGATTTGGGCTCTCTTGTTTCTGTTAAGGATACTTGCATATATTGCTATTGAGTCACCATTGAAAAATTAAGCTTAACAAAATAAACATAAAAACATTGAGTTTAGTATTTTTACATCAGTAGAAGTTTATAGTTATCCCCCAAGTTGCCCTGTACTGGGGTGAGCTTGCCATGAAACTTAATTGAGATGGCTCAGAATAGACTAGGCTCCCTTGAAAAGTTGAAGGTCTTCAGTGGAAGAGATATCAGGGATGTGGCTGAGGTATGGATTGGACTAACCTAACCACTAAGATTTTGAAAGTCCATAATCTTCTCCAAAATAGTCCAAAGCCTCTAACTTCCCTTTTAGGACAACTGTGCCAAAGTGAATTTCATTAAGTACAGATCTGTCCAGGTCACTACCCTACTCAGCAAACTCTTGTGACTCCCTATTACCTCAAGGACAAAACATGCAGTTCTCTGTCAAGCTTTTAAATACCTTTACATCTTGACCCCAGCCTGTCTTTCTAAAGTAATTTATACATTTATACATTACTCTCCTTCCCGTACTTTGTGACCTAGCCTGGAGATAATCAACAAAGGAAAATTCTTCGAATTAAGGGGGAATGGTAGTAGTATCAGTGTTGTGAAGGTGAAATTGACAGGCCTTGGCAACAGATTGGATGTGAAGGCTGAAAGATGGTGAGGAGTCAGAGATAAAATCTAGGCTGCAAGCCTGAGGGACTGAGAATGGTGTTGCCTTTGACAGTAATAAGGAGGGAGGAGGTAAGTTTTATGTGGAAAAATGATGGATTCAGTTTTTAATATATTGAGTTTAAGATTTCTACTGGACATCCAGTTTGAGGTGTCTGAAAGGTAATTGAAGATGCAAGATTAGAGGTTGGTAGAGAGTTTGGAACAGAATCATTAGATTTGAGATTCATCGGCAGAGAGGTGCTAATTAAATCCATGGGAGCTAAATCTCATAGATCACCGAGTGAAGTAGTATAGAAGGGGAAGAGAGAGTGACCCAAGACAGAACCCTGTGGGATAGCTATGGTTGCACAACATAGTCTGGTGGAGGATCCAGAGAAGGAGACTAAGAACAAGTGATGAGGAAAACTAGGAGAGAATGGTAGCCCTGAAACCTAGAAAGAAGAGAATACCAAGGAGAAGAGGGTGGCCAACAGTGTCAAAAGCTGCAGTGATGTTGAAGAGAAGGAAGATGGAGAAAAGGGCATTAGATTTGATAGCTTCGGTGAAAAGATAAGGTTGGAAGCTAGATTTTAAGGAGTTAAGAGGAGAGCGAAGGGAGAGAAAGGGGAGGTACCTATTGTAGACAACCTTTTCAAGTACTTTAGTCACATAGGACAGAAGAAATATAGGGTGATAGTTAGCAGGGATAGACTAATCAAGTGAGTGTTTTTGCAGGATGAGAGAAACAAGAGTATGTTTGTAGGCAATAGGAAATGAACCCATAGAGAGTGATCATAAGTAATAGACAGTTACGGAAATATTGTATGATAATCAGCTGTGAATAACTTAACTATTCTCAGCAGTACAACGATGCAAAACAATTTTGAAGGACTTATGATGAAAAATGCTCTCCACCTCCAAAGAAAGGACTGGTGGAGTCTGGATGCAGATTAAAGCATGCTTTTTTAACTTTCTTTAGTACTCTTGGATTTTTGGGGTGTGTGTGTGTGTGTGTGTGTGTGCTTTTGCAGTATGGATAATGTGCATATGTTTTCTATGGCTACACATGTATAATCTATATCAAATTGCTTGCCTTCTAAATTAGGGAAGAGGGGAAGGAGGGAGGGAGAGAATTTGGAACTCAAAATTTTTTAAAATGAACATTAAAAATTTTTCTTTATGTATAATTGAGAAAAAAAGCAAAAAATGTAAAGAGAAAAAGAAAATGAATGTTAGAGTAGCAATAACAGAGGAGGCATTGGGATGGAATGGAATTGCTTGAGCAGGTAAAGGTGTTCAGGTTGATAGGGATTAAGTCCACCTCATCTTCTGACACAGGAGTGAAGAATAAGAAAGTGGCAGGTAAAGGGGTTCAGGTTGGTAAGAAGTAAGCCCACCTCATCATCTGACAGGGATGAAGGAGGAGAGAGTGGCAGGTAAAAAGGTTCAGGTTGGTAAGGAGTAAGAGCACTTCATCATCTGACGCAGGGGTGAAGGAGGAGAGAGTGGCAGAAAGCATATGAGTGATATAAAATGAGGAGGGGAGAAGGGGAAGTTCATGGTGAATGGCCTCAATTTTTCCTGTAAAATATGAGGTAACATTCTCAGTTGAGAGGGTGGGAGGAGGAGGAGCCATGGGAGGTTTGGAAGAGCCACTGTGGAGAGTAGGACAGTGGGTTGATAAGGCAGATATAGTAGGATGATTACCTAGCAGCAGTGAGGGTCAAGGTGAGGTTGTATAACACAAATTTGTACTGGACCCAGCCAGAACAGTTGTGTGATTTTCTCCACCTACATTCAGTAGCATGTGAATAGCAGTAAAGGTGTTGAATGGTGAAAGAGATGCAGGGCTGAGGCTTAGCAGGGTGCAGTAAAGTGACAAAAGAAGGTAGAGGCTCAAGAGAAGAGGACAGCGTAGAGTTGGAGTGACTCACCAAGGGGTCAGGATGGGGCAAACAGGAGAGAGTGGCTAGTGAAGACAGATGGCCTGAGAGAGAACTGAGGGGTTGAGGGATTGGAAGTCACGGTGCACACAGAGAGTAGAGTTTGGTAAGGGGAGGCAGAAGAAGAGATGAAAAGCTGATCGATTATGGTCGGATAAGGGAATTTCAGAATTCTTGAACATGAAGGTAGTACATTGTTGTGATGGAAAGATCAAGGGCATGACCATCTTTGCTGGTGGCTGAAGTGGGGTGATAGAGTACATCATGGTAAGTGAATAGGTTGAGGAATTGAGTATTTGAGAGAGAGTCAGTGTGGATATTGAAGTCCCCTAGTAGTGTGAGGACAAAAGGTGGGGAGGAGAGAAAAGTTGTGATTCATCTACCAAACGGATTGAGGCAGGAAAGGGAGTAATATGGGAGATTGGTAGACAATGGCTACCAGGATTTTGATTGGGTGGTAGATATGAACATCATGGACTTCAAAGGAGGAGAAGTTACTGAGAGATAGAAGTAGGAGGAGAATCTGGAAATATCAGTGGGGAAGCAAAGAGTATTCCAACTCCCCACCCTTCACCCAGTGAGCTGAGGGAAATGAGTGAGGGTGCAGCCAGTACTGGAAAGGGTAGCTAGGCAGGCTGTGTCATCAGGAGGGAACCAGGTTGCAGTGATAATTAGTAGACGGAAGGAGTGGGAAAGGAATAGGTGGATTTAGCTAAACTCAGTTCCTAGAACCCCAGTTCTTAAAGTTCTAAGAGAAAGGAGGAGTGGCCAGGAATTGTTGGAGCTAGTAGAGTGACGACAGTTAGGCTGTCAGAAAGCTGTAATGAATCAGACCCAAGGCCTCAATCCAAAAGGCTTCCTGGATGGTAGCTTTTATTTGCCCTCTTCCAAAGAGAGAGAGAGGCTCTTCTCTTCCAAAGATCGCACCCTTGGGCCTTACCCTGTGGTGTGTATGCTTCCCTATGTAGAGTATAAAAATGACTTTATTGCCATATATAGATAGCTTAGAAGATAAGTTTTATACAGGTTAATGATTTCAAGTATATTACTCACTTTAACTTGGTTAACATGATACTCAGGTTAATGCAATCCCCAGGCTTTTTCAGGCTCTCACTCAAGGTTTCACTTCCTGGCAGCTATCTAGCAAACCTTACAGCCCTGATTTTAGGTTCCTCATTTTCTTCCTTTCTACTCAGCATTACTTTTTTTGTCTTCAGTCATCAAGCATTTTTTCTCTCTTCCACCATCTCTCCACGAAAAACAAAAGAAAAACAAAACATATATAATAAATATATATTCAGTCAAAAAATTCCCATGTTGCTTATGTCTGAAAATAATTTGGTATTTCTTCTTATCCCTTATCCAAGCCATAAGCTACCTCTCTTTGCTCCCTTGGACACTAAGGAAGCAAGTTTTGTGTTTGTTAATATTTTATTTTGTTGTGTTGTGTCTTAACAAATTTAAGGTCCATCTACGAGCTGTTTGTGAGCTTGTCTGTAATCACCTGAATACTCACTTGGGTAGCTTCCTCGGATTCCTCCCCATCCATAGAAATCTTCCTGTGCTAGATGGTATCTGTCCTTCCGGCAGCACTCTGAATGACTCCCATGAACTTCTGCTTCTTTCCCTATTGAATTTCTCAGCTTCGGGTTTCCTGTACCATTACTAGGCTCTTAAAAGTTAGCACTGAAAGGAATTATGAGCTCTTCTAGTCCAGTTCTCTCATTCCTCGCTTACCAGATGAGGAAATTGAGGCTCAGCAAAGTGAAGTAGCTTCCTAAGGTCACACAGATGGTAAGTAGTAGCTCCAGGGAAAGGCCAGGGGAAACAGAGAAGTAAGGGTCACTTTCAGTTGGGGATACCTGCTATGCTTCTTGGATGAGGTCTTTTTTTGAGTGGGCCTTGAAGAAAGGGCTGGACTTCAGCCAGCAGAGAGGAGAATCTATTCCAGGCACGTGTAAAGAATGGAGATGGGAGTCAGAATAAGGATGGGGCTGGAGGGTAAGTATGAAAGTAGAACTCTAGTAGTAACTAGAGTTAGGAAAATCAGTTAAGAGGTTATTACAGTAGTCTGGGCAAGAAAAGATGAGAGACTGAACAAGCATGGTTGGAATGTGAATAAAAAGGAGGTAAGCAGATGTGAGAGAGATTGTGGAGGGAAATTCCTAGAACTTGGCAGCTCATTGGTTGTAAAGTGAGGTAGAGGGAAAAGCCAAAGATGACTCCACAGTTATGAGTCCAAGTGACTGGGAAAAGGGTGGTGCCATTCACAAAAATAAGATTATTTCCTTTAAGGGCCTTTAAATTATTTTCTTTCTATTCATACTGCTCATCCCACAGCCTAATGTTGTTTCTCCAGTTTTCTGTTAGATCATGTCTCTGTCCCCTTTTGACTTTGCTTTAAAAGCTTCTGTAATTCTCCTTCATTATGTTGTTCCTACCTCCAGCCTTCTGACCACACTATAACCCTCCCAGGAAGACATATTCAACCCAAGCATAAGTCTCTGACCTTCCTGTTTCTTCTTCAAATATCAACAGACATAAAACTCATACTTACTGCATGGAAATTTATCTACAGTGAAAGGATACCTTGGACTTTTCATCCCAAAATGTTCAAGGAGGAAGTAGTCTTTGGGTCAACTTTTACTCCTTTTGGCCAGAGGCCATTTCAGAACTTAGAAAGCAGTATGATCTTCATGACAAGTTCTCAGCACAATATTTAATATCTTAGAGCTCGTTAGTGCCATGGATAGAGTGCTGGCCTCAAATCCAGCCCAAAACACTTATTCGCTGTGTGACAATGGACAAGTCCCTTAACCCTGCTTGCCTCAGTTTCCTTATCTGTAAAATGATATTAGCATCTATCCCCTAGGATTATCGTGAGGATCAAATGAGATGATAATTATAGAGCGCATAGCACAGTGCCTGGCACACAGTAAGTGCTGTATAAATGTTATTATTAGAAGGTATCAAGTCGGATACCCTTTTCCCTATCTATAAAATAGAGAACTTGAAATACATCCTGTGAGTATGAGACTAGTATTTTACTATGTCACTTTAATTATCATGTTACCAATAACTAACCAATTTTCTTAATTTTTGTTAACATCTTTTACTTTTATATCACCAACATTTCCCATTTATTCCCTGTAACAAAGACTAGAAAAGAGGCGGCAAAGTTTAGCAAAACTGCCTACATATCAACCAAATGTGACATTGTATGCAGTGTCCCATACCAGTGCGCTCCTGCTTCTTTCCCAGGGCCAAGCTTGGTCATGACACACTTACAGAATTCAGTTTCAATTGTTTTGTGGTTGTTCCTTCCATTTGTATTGTTGTAGCCATTGCACGTACTGTTTTCCTGGCTTTGCTGATTCCATTTTGTGTCAATTCGTATAAGCCTCCTCTTGCTTTTCTGTGTTAGGGTGAGGTCAAAGCTACCCTACCATTTAGCTTTGATAACTTCATTAGGTAAGAATGCTTCTCAATCAATTATTTAATCAAAAGCCCTTAGACTAAGTGTGAAAAGTCTTTGAAAGCCATTGGGTGAAATGAAATGAGCAAGACAGGAAGTCAGTTCTAATAGCCTGAGGAAACTTGGTAATCCCCAAGGATCAAGGGTCAGCTATAATTTATCATGTGAGTTGAGAAGGGATAGAATTATAAAAACTGGAACATGTGACTTTCCAGTAAACGCCTAAGGAGGACCTGGGGCGTGGGGGGAGGGAGGCCTTGGCTTCAGTCTCAGGCTCAGCCCCTTACTTGGAGGAGACTTTTCTAGCTTCACAGGGTCCAGAGGATGTTGGATTTCCCATCATTGTCCTAAATGCCATTCCCTGATCAGCTGGCAACAGTGTCTCTATCAATTGCCAAAGACAAACTCAAAACAGATTCACCATGCTTAAAGGGAACTTCTTGAGTACCTCACGAATGGTATAAAAGGACTTCAAGAAACCAGGAGCTGCAAGTGACCCCTTTAGCAAATGTGCTTCAGAAGCTTAAGGCTACTCTCTCCTGGACTCTTTGTGTACTTATAGAACATTGGGTTGCAGATGTTCAGAGGAATGTTTTGTACCAACTGTCCCTTTCTTAAAAAACAAAACCAACCCCTACTTGAAACTGCCTAAGTGATTCTGAACTGATCATCTTGGAAGAAGCACACAGTAGGTGCTCGAGCCAATGTATTATAGAATTACCCCTGACCCTTCAGAGGTTACGCTTAAAATCCTGAGGAGGGAAAGTATCCAAGCTATGGAGACCCAGTATGTCTGTGGGAGTGGGAGTTGCAATAAGGATCCCCAGAGCTGACATGAGCTACATCTATCTTAATCATATTTATTCTTTGTTACATCACAGTAGTATTCCATCACGCACTTATACTTGTTTAGCACTTCTCCAGAAGATGGTAACTAGCTGATTTTTGAAGGAACCATTATAAAAGAGAGAAAAAAGTTTATGGGTCTTTCAGAGAATAAGTAAATAGCTGCTAAAATTCATCTGGAATTAATGCTCATTAAAATTACCTTCTCTCCCCCTCTCCTCCCTTCACCCCCCCCCCAAAGAATTTCTGACATGGATCAAGACACAGAACAGGATAAAAGGGAAAGAGGAATAGCCTCTGACTCAGGCACTCCACTGATGCAGGTTGGTGGGTCTAGAAGAGACAACTGGTATCTGCTTTATAGCAAAGCACTAGGCATATTCTGGAAACATTGTTCAAAAGGATTGTCTCAAATTAGGGAAGAGTTGGCCAAGTAGAATTATCTACTGTGATTACTTTAAGTTTTCATTAGGTCTAATAAACCAGTCAGTATTTTGATCAAGACTCTAATTGAAAGACATTATAAGTATTCTCATTACAGTCATACCATCTGTAAAATGACATTTGTCAAAATTTAACTTTGTCCATGAAATTCAGGTATATGATGTATTATTCATACTCAGTATAAATTACTTAATGTGGGTAAAATAAATCCACACTCCCCCCTCAAAAAAAAAACCTCTAAAATTTGGTCCTACCTTTCACCTCATTGTATCTTCATGTAAGCCACTGCTCTGCTCTGGCCTTGGTGTTTTCATTTGTTGAAAGGATTGGAAGGGAGCAGGTAGCCTCTACAGGTCCTTCTTCTAGCTCTGACATGGCACAATTCCAAAAACTGTCACATGAAGCAAAAAGAGAAACCTCACATTGTAAGAGATTAAAATTATTCAGTGACCTGAATAGACATGAATAAAAGATGTAGATGATCCTTTTTAAAGATTTTAAAATATAGTAGAGGTCATTTCTACACTTGAAATTAGACATGAACAGATTCCTGCTGTGAGTTGCATATTAATTTTATTTCCTCCAGTAAAAACAACATAAATGGTTGAAATAGGATGCCAATGAATATTAGTATCAAAATACATTTGGACCTGAGCTTCATAAATATATTACAGAGGTGCTATTTTGGACACGTAGTTTGGACAGATTCTTTATATGTGTTTTCCCCAATCTGTTTGGACAGTTTCCTTGAATATTTTCTTGAAACTTTGCAGGAATTAATGATAAGGCAGTTTCATTTAAATGTCCCAAATGGCCCATTTTTTTGGTCATTCCTGAGATATGAGTTTATGCTGGGATCACAAGTTGAGATCATAATTTGGAATACAGCTAGCATAAAGCACAACATAGTCGTATTTATTCCCAAAATGTTTTTGGCAGATATAATAATTGTAGTTAAAAGTATAGTGAAATACTTTAAATGAGCATGTAGTATCCCTTCTTCTCTCTCCCTCACTTCCCTCTACCACGATACACACAGTGAACTTGAATTTTGAATTTTAGGTGTTCAATTTTTTTTGTTTTGTTTTTTAGCTTGAGGAGGGAGTGTCTTCCTCTTCTGAAAGTCTCCCATATATTAAGTGAAAATCTTATTCTTTTGAGTCTGGACTAGGTGACATGACTAAGTTGTATAAAGATGGCTAATATAAATGCAAAGTTTTTTTAAATATCACCCTTTTTCTTATTTAAGATGATATTTTCGTGATCACATATTATTAATATTCTTGACATTTTTTCAAGAGGTAGAAAAACTTATTTTAACATAATTCTGTTAGACCTTGGCATTAACAAGGAAAGTCTTTATACTATCTTAATAATGTAATTACTCTGAAGTCTACCACCAAACTCAAGCAAACTAGTTATTTACTTAAAAGTTGTGCTCAAGGAAAACAGATTTGATGTTAGGAATCAGAATCTTAGAGCTCATCACAAAGGCCTAGTCAAGTATTGTCCTTGTTCTTCAGTCATTTCAGTCATATCCAACTCTTCATGACCCATTTGGGGTTTTCTTGGCAGAGATACTGGAGTGGTTTGCCATTTCCTTCTCCAGCTCATTTTACACATGAAGAAACTGAGGCAAACAGGGTTGTGATTTGCCCAGGGTGAATTTGAACCCAGGTCTTCCTGAGCTGAGTAGTATGTCTACTATACCATCTGGTTGCCCATTTGGAAATTATGTAACCCAAACTGAACAGGGATTAAATAACTTATTCTTAACCACAGGCTGGCAGTGTTAGAGATAGGATTGAGACCCACATCTCTCCATTCTCTTTCCATTGTACTATACTGCATATGTGAACATGGGAGAGTGACCACAGGTCTCCCCCACAAACATCCACCCCTAAGAGCCAGAATTGGAGCTGGAGAAACTTGTACTGTATCTCTAAATCTCATGATCTTGTCCCCTCAAAGTTTATTTAGTCCAACTCCTTCTTGATGCATGGATTCTTTTCACAATGTCCCCAAATGTGATCATACAGTCTCAGCTTTAATGTGACCAGTGATTCAGGGAACCTACTACCTCCTCAGCAGCCCATGGCTGAACAGCTCTAATTGTTAGGAAGTCCTTTATTATATTAAGCGGAAGTCTATTCCTGGTGCTGCCCTCTGGGACCAAAGTGTAAGCTTCATCCTTTTTCAGCAGGACAGTCCTAAAGTGTTAAAAGACAATGATCTGATCTCATTCTGTACCTACTTAAATATTTTCTTCTCTAGGCTAAACTTGATAGGCTCTCTCCACTTAGGTAAATGATGTAGTGATGTATCTACCCCTATCCATCCTGGAGTTTGCCAACATAGGTGATGCCTAGACCTGAACACAATTCTAGAGATGCTAATATTGTAGCATGAGACTTTTTGATCTTAAAACACTTCTAAAAGGCTTCTAGAAATTGCTAGCTTCCTTGTAAATTTGTACATAAAATTCATAAAGTACAAAGGGTCTTAGACAAATACAGTATGGCTTATTGGTTATAAACCAATAAATAAAGACATTTGGTTATAAACCCTTGACATGCAATTTTAGAGACCTACTCTAAGCTACAAATCCTTTTTGGGGGGGACACCAAAGTTATTTAAACTGGGTCTGTGCCCCCATCCTTGCTATCTTGATGATGTCAGGATGTCAGGATGGAGTCAGGAGTAAGTCTAACATGTAGCATGGGAGAGAGTGAGGAAAGCAGGCTGATTAAGGTAAAGTGTAGGTAAAGTTAGATTGGTGGAGAAGTTGATGGCATGTTGACCTCAAGACATTAAAACCCACACTGTCCTTGTTTTTTCTGATCTTTTTTGCCTTTTTGTGTCTGTAGAATGAATTTATTGATACTGTTGTGTCTATATATATAGTTGTTGACATCATTCTCTGAGTCCTGCTTTCTTCGTTCTCTTATCATTTCAAGTAAGTCTTCCCATATTTACTGGAATTGTTCTTATTCACCAGTTCTTATATTACAATAATAATCCATTCCATTCATGTACCATAATTCGTTTAGCCATTCCCTAAGCGGTGGAGACTTAATTTGTTTCTAGTTTCTTGCTATTACACTGCTGCTAGGAGGTTTTTTTTTAATATAGAGATCAGTCCTTTTCTTTTCCTGTCAATAACTTCCTTAGCTATCATTCCCATTAGTGATACCATTGGGTTAAAGGATATGGACATTTTTAATAGTAAGTAAATATTGCTTTCCAAAAGATGGGACCAATTGATAACTCCACCAGCAGTGTAATAATATGCCTTTTTGTCCACAGCTGAACCAACATTCCATTTTCTCATCTTATTATTATGGTCCTTTATCTTTGCCAGCTTGATGGTTGTCAGGTAGTATTTGTTTTAATTTGCATATTACTATTTATTAGAGAGTTTGGAGTTTTATGGTTGTTGATAATTTATGTTTCTTTTGAGAACTTCATGTTCATATTCTTTGGCCACTTACCCATTGTCGAATGACGTGGCAGTTTTTAAGCACAGAAGTGTCATGATGAAAGAAGTTTAGAAAATATGTTCTAGTAGAGAAGGTGCCATTAACTTAGACTTCCTAAACAAAATGAAACTTCTTCGCCCCGCCCCAATTTTTGTATAATGGAAAGTCCACTCTCCAAATAATTTTTTTAGTTTCAGATAATGTTTTGAAACAATGGAAATTTTGTGTTAATGAAAAATAAGAAACAACTTATTTGAAAAATCCTACGAATTTTTTGAAATTGTCAAGCTTGTGGCATTTTCTTGAGGAGAATCTTGGGAAAGAGAAACATTAAAAGTGGCTCCTCAAGGGTGTTTGGGTTTATAAGATGAAGTAATTATGGACATTTGGAAATTAAGATTTCTATGCTTACTCTGCAATCATAGAGAGAAAAATTAAAGACAAGCTGCATTGCAAAGTTCAAGTCTTTGCAAGTTTGTAAATTGCCTGGTATGCTTGTGGCACCAATGCTATTATGTAGCAGAAGGACAAGGAGATTAAAGATGTATATTTAGGGACTGATTCTTCAATAGATAACTGAACAAGAATATAATTGCTATATTAATAGACCTGACATTATTTTTTAGACTTTTTCCATTGTTTCTTAACTTAATTAACCAGAATGTTGGTAATGTGGTTTACAAAGTATTTTGTATTTATATTTTGCAATCAGTGTCTGACTGGAGGACAGGTTTTAACATGTACTACAATGTGCAAACACTAAAAATAAATAAATAAATAAATCCTGCTTGTCTAAATGCTTTACAATGGTCGGTCCCTTGCTAACTGGTCACGTATTTTTTAAATCTCCTCTTGTTTAATTTTTTAAATTTGTGAAATATTTTTGGAAATCATTGTGTGAGGCTTTGCCTCACAGCTGGTGTCATTTAAGACTTGGACAGAGTCACAGCAAATGAAGCCCCACTGTGAAATGAAAGTCTGGAGGCATCTTGGCATCCTAACCATTTCCTTGGGAGAAGATTACAGCCCGAATATGTTGAACTTTATTGCCATGGGCCTCATGACAGTCTTCAGAAACATGCATGGCATTCCTGTTAAAGAATCTCAGATGTTCAGAAACAAAGGAGATTGTCTTTGTGTATGCAGCAATGTCCCAAGGAGGAAAGAAAGAAGAAAAAGTGTGTGTGTGTGAGGGGGAAATCATGTGATTTGCTCACTGTGGGTCATTAGACATGGGGAAATAATAGAAGGATTGCAACTTTGGCAAAGGAGTTAAGTACGATGGCTTCCTAAATGTCTCAGATACCGTTTAAGTGGATAATATAAGTAGCAAAGTGATCTCCAGACCAGGGCTGCATTGCCTGTCTGTTCCATGCTGAGCAGTCCTACAGTATCACGGCAATTTCAGGTTTCTGTTTTGAGATTGTCATAAAGGAAGCTAGCATCATTCAAATAAAGGAGTTATACTCTTAGTGATAGTAGTTTTCACAATATATGCTAGAATACAAAAATAGTCCCATTGCTTGTACCCATGTTCCAGTGTGCCCTATATAGATTCCAGGTTCTCGAGGGCAGGAAGCAAATTTTATCCACCCAGACAGCACAGTGCTTTGTACTTTTTTTGGCCCCGACCTGTGATTTAATCAGTGTAAAGAACTCTTAAGTTTAGAAACCTGCTTCACTGATCTAGATTGACAGCTCATCTGTAACAATCTTAGATATTCACCTGGAGCACTAAAAAGGCAGTCCCATGGTCATATATCTAGTATATGTCAGTCAGGTCTTGAATTGAGGTCTTTCTGTCTTCAGAGCTAGTCCTTATCTATTGTAGCGCAGCTAAACATTACATAGGAATTCCTTAATGAATATTTGTTCAGTTGAATTGAATAATCAGCCTCCGATAGAGATGTCTCAAAAGGTAGGACATGACAAAGACATTGGAAATACCCTTCATGAGGGGTCATTAAAGAGACAGAACCAAAATGGCAGAGTGATAGGAATAGTACAAGTATGCTCTGCCCTACAAACTTCTCCTAACAGATCTAGAAAATATACCAGACTAAATCCTGAAAGAGAAATCCAGAAAAAATCATAGTGAGTCATTTATCCAGCTCATGTTAGCGTAGAGAGACAGACAGAGGTCTGCAGACTAAGGATAAGGGTCAGTCTTAAAGCATAGTATATGTAGTGCCCAGGGAAAGGCTGTGTACCAGGGCAAGAGGAGATCACAGATCCAAACCACAGCACTCCAAGACCCATATTGGAGCATCATGATGGAGACAAGTGCCGGTTGGCAGCTTTGTCTCCCAGATCCAGGGCAGACTGAGAAGGGGACTGGTGCAGGGAAACAGTGACTCAGGTGGAGAGGCCCTGGGCTTCAAGTGGAGAAAGTAGGAACTTCGGAAGCCAAAAGCAGTAGTAGTGTTGTACCTCAGACTCCAGGCACAGAGCTCAATCTCTTTTAAAGTATGTAGCTCGGCCTGCATACAAATAACGGAAGCAGGAATCCCAGACCCAAGGGGAGCCTCCAGTTCTGCCACTTTAAACCAATAGAGCTTTCTAGCTGGGTGATAGGGACTGAGTCCAGCAGCAGTGTATTCTTGCTCAGGCCCAAACCCAGCCAGGAACTTACAGAGCTCAGCCCAAGGGAAAAGGCAGTCAGATTTTACCCTGGATCAGACCACTCTGGGAGTACTAAAAGCTTCCAGGTCTCCAGCCTGTCCTTGATATCCTGGAATAACACAACACTCAATATACCAAAAAAGCAGCAACAGAACCAGCCCAGACCCTCCTTTCAGATGTTCTCAGGACATAGCCTTCACATCAAGTCTAAAGTCAGGAAGTAGATTACAAGAATAGACAAACAATAAAGAATCCCTCCATGATGAGCTATTTTGGTGGAACGGATTCTAAAGACACAAACATAAAAGAGAATGGCTATAAAACATCTATAAATAGCATTGTCTCAGAGAAAAACACAGTTTGGGTTCAAACTCAACAAGAATTTCTAGAAGAGATAAAACATGAGGTTTTAAAAAAATTTATAAGTGAAATTAGTACTTGAGGGGAAAAGTGGTAAAGAAATGAAAACTATGGAAGAAAGAATTGGAAAGACAATTAAGAGCTTGGCACAAGAAGTACAAAACCTTGCCTAAGCAACAAACTCCCTGAAAATGAGCGGACCAAATAGAAGTCAGTGACTCCATGGTGCAACAACAAATATTAAAGTCAAAAGACTAAAAGTAAAGTAGAAGAAAATCTACGGTATCTCATAGCAAAAACAATTGACCTGGAAAACAGAAGGAGAAACAATTTGAGAATCATTGGACTCTCTGAATGCCATGTTTCCCCCTGCCCCCCCCCCCAAAAAAAGTGCCTAGATATACTACTATAAGAAATCTTAAAAGAAAACTTCTTTGATGTCTTAGAACCAGAGGGCAAAGTGGAAGTAGAAAGAAAGTACTGGTCACTGCCTGAAAGAAATCCCAAAATGAAAACTATCAGGAACATCATAGCCAAAACCCAAAGCTATAAGCCGCAAGCACTGTTGAAACACAGTCAGGATCACACACAGTTTAGCAGCTGCCACGCTAAAGAAGCAGATAACTTGGCGTATGATATTCCACAAGGCAAAGGATGTGAGCTTACAGACAAGTTTAACTTACCCACCAAAACTGACTATAATGCTACAGGGAGAAGAAAAGCTCCTTAATGAAATAGAGCACTTCCAAGCATTGCTGATGAAAAGTCCAGAGCTTTGGAGAAATTTTGAAGTTCAAACTCAGGAATGAAGAGAAGCATAAAAAGACAAACATCAATGAACAATGACAAAGGACTGAACAAGGATTAACTGCTTGCATTAAAAATAGGGAGATGATAGAGGGGTACTCTCTGAACCCTATCCTCATCAGGGTCCATAAAGGGAATCTAATTAGACAAGGCCTGACTTGATGATCTTAAGAATGGAAAATCGAGAAGAGGAGCACACTTGGGGAGGGGAGAAGGTTAGGGAAAAGTATCTTGCATAATCTGGGAGTACAAGTAGAAATCTATATAAACGAGGCAGGGTGGCGAGGAACAGCTGATATTTGAACCTCACCCTCGTCTGACTGAACTGGTCAAAAGAAGGAAAAATACACACACACACACACACACACACACACACACTCTCACACTCACACACACACACTGAGTTCAGTACGGAAATACTTTTCATTCAAAGGAGAAATAGAAGAGGAAAGGGGAGGAGGCAGGAGAAGGAATTAGAGGGAGGATAGATTGAGGGAGAGATTAGTCCTAGAAAAACAAAATCTAAGGATGTACTAAAATATTTGTGATTCTTTTTGAGGTAGCAAAGAATGGGAATGTCCATAAATTGGGAAATTGATGAATAAGTTATGGCGTGTAAATGTGATGGAATACTATTTTGCTGATCTCTTATCAAGGGAATGAACAACCCCAGTTCCAGAGAACTAATGATGACATATGCTATCCATCTCCTGATACACTGGTGAAGGACTTAGAATGCAGAATGAAACTATTTAAAAAAAAATGTGGCCAATGTGGAAATTTGTTTTGATTGACTATATATTTTTGTAAGCAGTCTTGCTTTTCTTATGTTCTCTATATGGTAGGGAGGGGAGGAAGGGCAGAATTGGGGAGGAGGGTGAGAAGGCAGATCTTGGCTGATTAATTTTTTTAAGAAAATACCCTTGGGGCAACTAGGTGGTGCAGTGAGTAGAGCATGGGCCCTGGAGTTAGGAGGACCTGAGTTCAAATCCAGTCTCAGATACTTGACACACTTAGCTGTGTGATCTTAGGCAAGTCACTTAACCCCAATTGCCCTGCCTTCCCCCCTCAAAAAAAAAATACTTTCCATGTTTATGGCTTCTCCCTCTGATTGAACAGAGTGCCCTGGCCAACCATACCTCAGTCCTTTCCAGGTTGCACTGTGCACTTCCTTTATCATGCCCCAGAGTTACACACACACACCCCCGTACTGTCTTCCTCCATTAGAATATAAGCTACTTGAGGGCAGGGACTATCTTTCTGTTTGTATTTGTATTCTCTCAGGACAATGCCTGGCACATGGTAAGCACTTAATAAACATGTTGATTGATCGCTGACATGAATTGTCCATGATAGGAATCTCAAGTTTTAAGTTTGACATTCATAAATTTATTTAAACCATTAACCACTCTAGGAATAAAAAAAAAAAACCTTTAATTTGGCTCCTTTGTGGGAAATATCAATACCTCTTCTTAGTCTTGAACTTCTCTATAATCCCTAAAGCAATTTGAAATTTTATAACAAGTCTGTCTTCATCATTCCTCTACCATTTGTTCTCACATTGATCATCTTCCCTTTCAGCATACTTTCCAAACTGGAATCTTCCTTTTTAAACTGACTTCATACAGTTGCTTCTCCTAAACTACCACATCTTTGATCATTTTATTTAGAGTTTTTCCTAGTTCCATTATATCCTTTTGGAGGTAAAACTGTAGGAATATTGTGTAGGCTTCCAAGGGTGGGGTAGCCCTTGACTTCTTAGAGGTTGCGGGATAAAAGTTTTCTAATGCTTTTCTGTTACCTTCTTGATGATGCCACTTCGTTATGTGATTGACTTTTTGGGTTCCAGATACACATTGATCTGACATCTTCAGGGAATAATCAACAAACAGGCACTTAGTAAGCACTTAGCCAGGCTCTGTGCTGGGAGTACCAAAAGAAGAACCAAATGGTCCTAGCCTTCAAAGGAAGTAGGTTGGATCAGGAAACACAGAATGTACTCATTAGTGATGAAGCAAACACAAGGTCATGTCAAGGGGAAAGCCCACACAGCTGTGAACTATCTTCATTGAGAGCTAGATCTCTTTCCTAGGTCAACACTGTTACCTCAGAGTTTATAGTCCATTCAGTAGAGTTTGGATTATTTCTCCCAGATCTTGGCCACATGGAAGCTCACTTGCTTTTCTCTTCACATTCATATGGCCTCACAAAATCTCTCTGTTGTTCATTTCCTTCTGCTTGGCTTCTTACTACCAAGAGCTAGAGTGCCATTTGCAAAGCCAAAGATTTTATTGTTTGTTGTTCTATCTTCAAGGTCATATGAAAATATCCCTAAGCTATTTGTGATCAAAAAATGAGTTCTCCCTGCCCCCATACGATGCAGTAACTCAGTTTTTTAAGTAGTCTTTGGTATGGAACTTTGTTAGATGCTCTTTGAACATGTACATAGATTGCACTTATGAGTCTCCTTTCACTCACATAAATATTTGGTCTTCAGAGATCTCTAACCAAAACTGTTTTCCCTATACAGAAGCCTCCATATGTGCTAATTGTTTGGGTGGTCACTGATCCTGCCCATTATTATAGATCCCATCAATTTGCCCAGTGTCATTATAAAACTCACTGTCCTCTAATCTCCTTGATTAACGGTAGGGACCACATTAATCTGTCTCAGCCTAGATTTATTACTGGAAAGAGATCATCTAATCCAATCTGCTGATCTTACAGATGAAACTGAAGGCTAGGAAGGATAAGTAACTTGCAAAAGGTGCCAGAGAGCAAATAAAAGAGCTAGGATTTGATCCGAGACATTCCCAATTTCAAATCCAATTCTGTTTCTAATAGCAATAGCTATAGCTAGCTAACATCTATATGATACTTTAAGGTTTGCAAAGTGCTTTACACATATTATCTCATTTGGATGCTCACAGTAACCCTATGAGGTAGGTACACAGTATTATGATCCCCATTTTACACATGAGGAAACTAAGACTGAAAAAAGTCAAAATTACTTGCTCAGGGTCAAGCAGCTAGTAAGTTCTGGAGCAGGATTCTATTTCAGGTCCACCCAATGCCAAGTCCAGTCTGCTCTTCCCTATGAGGCCTAACTGTCTATACATCATCAGCTAGACCATTTCAGCCATTTATAATGATGTCATAGATTTTGGCCAGTAGTTCTAGAAAATAAATTCTATGTTTCTTCAGAACTCTTGAATACCATTTTATTCTGGTGAAATGCCATCATTAATTTTGTTAAACCTTGACCATCCTATGCATTTACCGTTATTTGAAATTATATCTCCAGTTCTCGGAGGATTTTCTCCAACATCTTCAGTAAAGATACTGAAAGTTGAAGAATCCGTTCAGTCCATCTACTGTCTCCTTTTATCCTTGAGCAGGTCCTTCTGTACTATCTGCAATCATCAGGAGGGTCCATTCATTCTTTAACTGGCTGCACCCTTTTGAGATAGTTAATTAACATATTAGAGATCATCTGGTCAAACTCCATAATTTCCTTTCCTTTTCCATTATTACCAGACCAAAAGATAGCTCAAGTTCATTTCAGATGTAACAACAATATCTTGTTTAAAATGCCAAGTTTAACCCTTAAATTCACAAGTAGACTTAGGTATTTCTTAAAAGTTTATTCCCTCCCCCAAAATATAAATCTCTAATTTTTTTAGAGCAAGAAACTGAGATTGAAAGAGGAAAATTAATTTGCTGTTGGTACCTGGGCCCAAGACTCAGGTTCCCTGCTTCCTAATCCAGTGTTCTTTTGTATTACACCGTGCTACACAACTTCTTTTGAAATCCTTTACAAAGGTACTTTTCAAATGCATATTTTAGCGAAGTGTAGAATCTTCTCAGATAAATACATAGATCTTGAAATTATTTTGAAGTTTGATAACAAACTGTTTAACAACAGTCAGTTCCATATTAAGTTTATCTTTTGGAAATATGTGTCTTAATGAGCATATTTCATAGAGTATACCTCTATAAAAATGACTGCTATTTATTAATATAGCATTTGCCATTTATTAATAAAGCAGTTGCTGAAAATATGATGATTTATGTCATTAGATATAATTTTTTCTAGGACTTTTGTCTAATGTTTTATGAAACTTAACAAAGTAAGCAAGTTAGGCCATCTTTGAGAGCTCTCCCTTTTCTCCTCTTCCTCATCTCCCATGACTTGAATGTATTCCCCAAATATCTCCTCCCTCATCCCTGTCACACAGAGGTGACCCTTCTCCTTGCCTTCTCCATGTACAAGTTATCATCTACTCCAGCAGACTGCCACCTCCTTCATGCCCACTTTCTCACTAATCTCCAGTTTCTCCCTATCTGCTGGCTGTTTCCCTGTGGTCTAGAAACATATATCTTCCCATCCTTAAAAAAGCCTCACTTGATTTAACCATTTCCCACAGCTACTATCGTATATCTCTCCTTCCTTACCTGGCTATACTCTTTCAGGAAGCCATGTACAATCTCTACCTCCAATTTCCTCCTCCTCTCATTCTTTTATAAAACCTCTGTAGTCTGTCTTCTGACCTTATCATTCAACTGAAACAGTTCTCTGCAAAGTTACCAATGACGCCTTAATTGCCAGATCTAATGGCCTTTCCTCAAATTTGTCCTTCTTGAACTTTATTCAGGCTTTGGCAATATCGATGGCTCCTTCCCCTTAACTCTCTCTTTTCTCTAGGTTTTTGTGACATTGCTCTCTCATAATTTTTCTCCTACCTATATAAAGGACTCTTCAGTCTCCTTTTCTGGATCTTTCTCCAGGTCACATCCACTAACCATAGATGTCTCCCAGGGAGTCTGTCTATGGCCCTCCTCTCTTCCATCTATAGCAGGAGTCATCAGACTTTTAATGTAAAAGGCCAAGTAATAAATATTTTAGGCTTTGAAGGCCAAGAAGTAAAATCAAGGATATTCTGTAAGTACCCATATAACTAAAGAAAATAAATTTCCATAAACTTTTACTGATAGAATTCAAAAGAAAATTATGATATATACAAGTTTTTATAATACTAAGTGAGAAGAATAGAATTCTTTTGGGGGGGGAATAATTGGGTTCACAGTTAGTGTTTCGTATCATCAGAATCAATTGCAAATGTTCATCTGTTAATGCTGATATGTAATGATATTTTTCATATTTCATCTTTGAAAATGGCTTTTCACACAGATAGGTACTGCCAAATACTGACATCATTCCATAAACATGATTTTAATTTAATACATTCATCACTTAGGAAATATTTATAGGAATTCTATTAGATTTCTCTTAATATTTGCCTTTTTAAGCCTGTCATTACATTTTAGATAAATCATTTCCATTTGAAAGTTAGGTGGAAGTTCCTCAGTTGCAGAGTTGAGTGGATTTTGAAATATGGAAATTTCTTTTGCACTTGAATTGAGGTCTGAAAAATGATGTTAGAACCTGGAAAAATATGTCTGCTACAAATTGGTTCTTGTTTTAAATTTTGACAGCTCAGGAAGTACATAAATAAACTTGATGTTTATGTCATCAAATTGACTTTACTGCTGTATAAGTTTTGCATGTAGGCAGTATTTTGCCTCATAATTTTAGATTGAATTCATGGAGGATCATTATCAGGACTGCAGAGTCAAAACCATTCAGTGTTCGATAATAGAGGTTGAGGGCAGTTTTGCGCATTTAGAAAAATTTCAGTCTCAGCCCTGAGCTCAAAAACCGTAATAAAACTATTTTTTCTTTCTTCTTTTCTTGTTTTGACATAACAGGTATGCACTTGTAACTTAAAAAAATAATAAAATATCATGATGCAGCGATACATCTGGCACCTGAAACACTTTCAAATAATAACTGTGTTACTGAAATTTGTAGTGGGCCCCACTCCGCCCTTGTAATGCAAAAGCTGCCATAGACAACACAGAAATGAATATGCAGCTATGTGCCAATACAGCTTTATTTGTGGACACTGAAATTAGAATTTCATATGATTTCAAGAGTTACAGAATGTTATTCTTTTGACTTTTTTCAACCATTTAAAAATGTAAAAATCATTCTTAGCTCATGGGAGATAGAAAATCAGGCAGCAAGACAGACTTGGCCCATTGGCCCGTGGTTTGCCGACCCCCACTTTGTTAGCTATATTTTCTTGTTTCCTGTCTCATTAGCTCCCAGAGGTGCAATTGTCATCTCTATGCAGATGATTCTCAGTTCTCTTTGTCCCGCCCAAACCTCTCTCCTGATGTCCAATCTCAAACTCAGCTTGTCCAAAATTAAACTCGTTTTCTTGCAACCAAACCCTCCCCCTTCCCAATTTCTCTCTTTCTGTTAAAGGTACTGCCATTCTCCCAATCTTCATATTGGTCTCCATGCTTCATTTTTCATCACTCCAGTCCATCTGCTTAGGTCTGACCACATCACTCCTCTATTCATAAAACTGTTTGAGCTCTGTATTGCTTCCTGGAACAAGTGTAAAATTCTGTGTTTGGCTTTTAAAGCCCTGTACAAACTGGTCCCTTCCTACCTTCCCAGTCTTCTTAGGCTTTATTCTCCTTCATGTACTTTACCATCTAGGAATGCCGGCCTTCTTGGTGTTCTTCACACATGACACTCCATTTCCTGACTCCTTACCTTTCCCTGCCTCATGTCTGGAATTACCTTCCACCTCACTTCCACCTCCAGTTTTCTTCAAGACTCAGTTCAAATCCTACCTTCTTCAAGAAGGTTCAATTCCAGGTACACACCTCCCCTTCTCTCCTTTCCACCCCCATGCCACACATGGGCACGCACACACAAACACACACACACACACTAATGCCTTCCCTCTGTAATTACCTACCAGTTACATTGTATTTATCTTATATTCACATAATTGTATTGTTATCTGTAGATTCTACCATATTATTTCTCTCATTGGAATGTGATTTCTGTTTTTTCCCCTTAACAATTATTTTATTTAATATTTTAGTCTTCAAGATTGATTTCCACAAGATTTTTATTTACAAATTTTCTCCCCATTTCTACCCTCCCCCCATTCCAAGATGGCATACATTCTGATTGCCCTGTTCCCCAGTCAGCCCTCCCTTCTGTCACCCCACTCTGCCCCCATCCCTTTTCCCCTTACTTTCTTGTAGGGCAGGATAGATTTCTATGCCCCATTCCCTATATATCTTATTTCTCAGTTGCATGCAAAAACAAATTTTTTTTTGAGCATCTGCTTTTAAAATTTTGAGTTCCAAATTCTCTCCCCTCTTCCCTTCCCACCCACCCTCCCTAAGAAGGCAAGCAATTCAACATAGACCACACATATATTATTATGTAAAACACTTCCACAATATTCATGTTGTGAAAGACTAACTATATTTCCCTCCATCCTATGCTGTCCCCCTTTATTTAATTTTCTCCCTTGACCCTGTCCCTTTTCAAAAGTATTTGCTTTTGATTACCTCCTCCCCCTGTCTGCCCTCCCTTCTATCATCCCCATTTTTATCTCCTTCCCCCTACTTCCCTGTGGGGTAAGATACCCGATTGAGTGTGTATGTTATTCCCTCCTCAGGTCAAATCTGATGAGAGCAAGGTTCACTCATTCCCCCTCAACCTGCCCCCTCTTCCCTCCCAACAGAAGTGCTTTTTCTCGCCACTTTTATGTGAGATAATTTACCCCATTCTATCTCTCCCTTTCTCCCTCTCTCAATATATTCCTCTCTCATCCCTTAATTGAATTTTATTTTTGTAGATATCACCCCTTCATATTCAATTCATCCTGTGCCCTCTGTCTATATATATATGTATATTCCCTTCAAGTACCCTAATACTGAGAAAGGTCTCATGAATTACACATATCATCTTTCCATGTAGGAATGTAAACAAAACAGTTCAACTTTAGTAAGTCCCTTATAATTTCTCTTTCTTGATTACCTTTTCATGCTTCTCTTTCTTGTGTTTGAAAGTTGAATTTTCTATTCAGTTCTGGTTTTTTCACTGAGACAGCTTGAAAGTCCTCTATTTTATTTAAAAGTCTGTATTTTGCTTGGAGCATGATACTCAGTTTGGCTGGGTAGGTGATTCTTGGTTTTAATCCTAGCTCCATTGACCTCCAGAATATCATATTCCAAGCCCTTCAATCCCTTAATGTAGAAGCTGCTACATCCTGTGTAATTCCGATTGTGTTTCCACAATAATCAAATTGTTTCTTTCTGGCTGCTTGCTGTATTTTCTCCTTGACCCAGGAACTCTGGAATTTGGCAACAATATTCATAGGAGTTTTCTTTTTGGGATCTTTTTCAAGAGGCGATTGGTGGATTCTTTCAATTTCTGTTTTACCCTCTGGCTCTAGAATATCAGGGGAGTTCTCCTTGATAATTTCTTGAAAGATGATGTCTAGCCTCTTTTTTTGATCATGGCTTTCAAGTAGTCCAATAATTTTTAAATTATCTCTCCTGGATCTATTTTCCAGGTCAATGGTTTTTCCAGTGAGATATTTCACACTGTCTTCCATTTTTTCATTCCTTTGGTTCTGTTTTACAATATTTTAATTTCTCATAAAGTCACTAGCTTCCACTTGCTCCAATCTAATTTTTAAGGTAGTATTTTCTTCAGTGGACTTTTGGACCTCTTTTTCCATTTGGCTAATTCTGCCTTTCAAGGCATTCTTCTCCTCATTGGCTTTTTGGAGCTCTTTTGCCATCTGGGTTAGTCTATTTTTAAGGTGTTATTTTCTTCAGTACTTTTTTGGGTCTCCTTTAGCAAGTCCTTGAGTTGTTTTTCATGGTTTTCTCTCATCACTCTCATTTCTCTTCCCAATTTTTCCTCTACTTCTCTAACTTGCTTTTCCAAATCCTTTTTGAGCTCTTCCATGGCCTGAGATCAATTCATATTTTTCTCAGAGGCTATTGATGTAGGCTCTTTGACTTTGTTGACTTCTTCTGGCTGTGTGTTTTGATCTTCTTTGTCACCAAAAAAAGATTTGATAGTCTGCGTCTGAGTCTGCATCCTTTTTTGCTGCCTGGCCATGTTCCCAGCCAACTACTTGACCTTTGAGCTTTTTGTGAGGGTATGACTGCTTGAAGAGTAGAGAGTAATTTGTCCCAAGCTTGAGGGGCTGCACTGCTGTTTTCAGAGCTACTTCTACTCCACTGTTACCACAAGCTCTGCCACAGCAGCACTCCTCCACCCCCAAGAACTGCTAACCAGGATTGCGACCTAGATCCAAGCAGGGCAAAGCAAGCCCTGCACTCCCGCTCTGGGCTGCTGCTGCTTTATTCTTCCCACTGTGTCAGCCAGAGACCCCAGAAGCAGCTGACTCTGGAGCTCCGCTGCTGCACCACCTCCACCAACCCCAGGGCTGGTGGCCAGACCGCTCTCTAACCAGATCTAGCAGTTTTACCCATTAACCTGCTTCGTGGTCTTTGGTGTTTGTGTGTTGAGAAGTCTGACAACTGCCACAGCTCAATGAATCATGACCCTAAGGCATGTTCCAGCGAACTCCCGTTCTGGTCTGTGCTGGCACAGCCCACACTGGTCTGTGCTCTGCTCCCAGCACCATGTGATAGACTTTCCCAGTGATCATCCAGGCCATCCTTGGCTGGAGCCCAGCTTCCCTCTGCTATTCCGTGGGTTCTGCAGCTCTAGAATTTGTTCAGACCCATTTTTACAGGTGTTTGGAGGGATTTGTGGGAGAACTTAAGAAAGTCCCTGCTTTCCAGCCACCATCTTGGCTCCACCCCTTGTAATGTAATTTCTTTGAGCATAGCGACTGATCACACCTTTCTTTGAATCCCCAGCAAAAAGCACAGTGCTGAACCATAGTGAGCACTTAATAAATGTTTTTTTGATGATGATAATGAAGGTGATTTCTGCAAAAGTTTTCTCTCACACATGGTTAAAACAAAACCAAAAGGTTTCCTAGGAGATCTATCTTTAAAACTTTATGAAAATAAAATTATTTGATGATCAGATGAATTTGGCATGTTTATAATGGAAAAAATAGTAAGCCCTTTATGCAGGCTTTCTCCTTTGAGATGTGAGATGACATGACCTACCCTTTATATCACAGGACAACTCACTATCTGACCTTGGATGATTCATTTGAATTCTGAGATCTTCAGTTGCCTATCTTTTGGACTAGAAGATCCCCAAAATCCCATACAAATCTGCCACACTCAGGATCCAAAGGGACAAGCTGCCTTTACTTACTGGGTTACTCACTGTCAGGGTTAGTGATTCTTCAATCTTGTTGACTTAAATTTACTTAGGTAAATTATGAAAAAATGCCTCTCTATTCCCAAAATCAAAGCAATTCCCTGGGTTTGTACCTTCAGTGTTTGTGGCAGCTGTTCACTGGTCTTAGCTAGAAAGGACTTCAGGACAAAACAATAGAATTCATAAAGGAGCATTCATTTATTTCTGCCAACTAATGTGGGAAAACTTAAAAGGCATAGTCCCTAAAAGAGGCCCAAAGAAATCTCAGTTTGAGGACTCTGAAACCGTTAGCATTTCTTTTGAAATGCCCTCAGTCCCTTCTGAGTGTTTTGTAAATCAGTTTCCAATCTTACATGATATTATTGAGTGCCCCATTGCACTAAAAGCAACTAAAGGAAGTCCCCTTGGCTTTAGTCTTGGGCTGATTAGCAGGCAAATATTCTGTTCTTCAAGGAGTCACGTTGTGTTCAGCATCCTTAAATGCCTTTGATTTTGATGCCTCTCTTCCCTTTAACAATCAGATTCCCAGTGGGAAAAAAGCCATCGACACTAGTAACCTACACTTTCTCTCACTTTTCATTCCTTTCCAATCTGTTTTATGACCTCACCACTCAACTGAAATGACTTTTTCCAAGGTTACCAGAGATATCTTAATTAATAATCACTAAGTCGTTTGCTCAGTACTCATCCTTCTTGAACTCTTTGCAGCATTTGACACTGTTGACCACCCCTTCCTTACCTATAAACACAGTAGAAGCAACTATGCCAACTCTTCTCTGTTTCTGTTTCTGTTTCTCTGTGTCTCATTCTTTCTGTCTGTCTCTGTCTGACTCTGTCTCTCCCCATCTCCTTCCTCACCTTCTTTGCAGAATTGTCATTCATGTCCTGCCCTCGACCGTCGGAATCCCACAAGGCTTTATGCTGGTTCCTCCTCTTCTTTCTCTTTTTACCCTCTCTCTTAAGAATTACATCAGCTCCAATGGGTTTGATTGTCTCTGTGAAGATAATTCCAAGGTTTAAATGCCCATCCCTAATCTCTCTCTTAAATGCCGAGCACATCACCAACTGCTTATATACCTTCTATGTATATCTCAAATTCAATCTATCCAGAAGATAGCTCATTCTCTTCTCCACCACTACCAAAAACCCAATCCATCTCAAACTTCCCTATTTTCTTGAGGGCAAATTATCCTATTGGTCAACTAGGTCTACAACCTAAAAAAGTCATCTTTGACTCTTCATTTTCCCTCAGTTCTCATCGCAAATCAATTGCTATGTTTTGTTGGTTCTTACTTTACATCTCTTGCATTGTTAGTCCTTTTCTTTACATTCTGATAACAACCATCCTAGTTCAGGCCCTCATCCTTTCTCATCTGGACTGTCGTGACAACCTCCTAATCAAACTGTTCTTCTAGTTTCTTCCCTCTCCAATTCAAACTCTGCACAGTTGCCAAATAATCATCCTGAACTACAAGTCTGATTGTATCAGTCCCCTGCTCAAGGACCTTCACAATTCAAGAACCTGTTGTCTCTAGGATCAAATATTAACATCGTAGCATGAAATTTAAAACCCTTCACAGTCTGGCACCAGCATATATTTTTATTGTACATTATTCTCATTCACACACAATGTTCTACCCAAATTGGACAAATTGCTATTCCCCAAATTCCAAATTCCATCTCCCATTTTTATATTTTTGCAAAGGCTATCTATCCTCCATGCCTAAAATGCACTTCCAACTTACTTCTGACTTAGAGTATTTGTCTTTTTATAGAACAAAGATTTTTTTATGAAAAATCGTTAAAGGTCTTTTCCCTTTGTCATCTATTGTCCTTCTTCCAGTTTCATCTTTAAATGTCCTATGATGATTTTCCTTACTTGTATCTCTCATCAAGTATTCCTTAAATTTACTTATTCTCTCCACTGCATCTTGTTTTATGTCGATCTAATTATAATCATCCATTATGCTTCTCTATAAAAGTTTATGTTTTGTTTGTATTCTAACCTGGTTCTGCCCTTAATGACTATACATCTTCACTTGGCAGAGACCAGACATTTGTTGGCTGAATCGGTTCCTAAGCTGTTTTCATCTCTTCCCTTTTTGGTAATTTATTTATATCTATTAATCTTCTTTAGGAAATATTTATAATCTGTGTCTGTATCCATTCCATCAATTTCTCCCTTTTCAGCATCAACAGCCTGTTTAAAAGTTAAGTTAGAGTTATTTTAATTGTATGCAATATCTTTTTCTCATTTTTAAACCTCCAATTTTGTTTTAATTTTATCTTTGAAGTAACAAGCCAGGAGCTGACCACACACAAACAACTAGCTCATTTGAGAATTACTCCCAAAGAGAAAGGAGTTGTTCCTTGCATATTAAAATAGAACCAGCGGTAGCCAAGATGGCGGCTAGAAAGCAGGCACTTGCATGAGCTCTCCCCCAGGTCCCTCCAAAAACCTATAAAAAATGACTGAACAAATTCTAGAACTGCAGAACCCACAGAATAGCAGAGGGAAGCAGGGCTCCAGCCCAGGACAGCCTGGATGGTTGCTGCATAAGGTCTATCACACAGAGCTGGGAGCGGGGTGGAGCAGAGCCCAGCATGGGCTGCATCCAAACCAACCAGAGCAGGAGCCAGGTGGGACAGTCCCTAGCGCCCTGAATCAGTGAGCTGTGGCAGTTACCAGACTTCTCAACCCACAAACACCAAAGACAACAGAGAAGGTTAGTGGGAAAAAATGGCAGGGACAGAGTGAAAGGAGTTCGCGGTTCGGCCACCACTCTAGGGGCAGCAGAGGTGGTGCAGCTCTGAGGACAGAACTACAGCTGCAGTTGCTTCCTGCCCCACGCCCACCTGGTGGGAGGAATTAAGTGGCAGATCTAAGCTGGAGTGCAGAGCCTGCTTAAGATCTGAGTCGCAGTCCAGGTTGGCAGTTCTTGGGGAAAGAGCGCTGGTGTTGCAGAGCAGCCCCTCAAGCTTGGGACAAAGTACTCTCTACAAGCAGTCATACCCTGACGAAAAACTCAGAGGTCAAGTAGTTGGCTGGGAACATGGCCAGGCAGCGAAAACGGACTCAGATTCAGACTCAGACTCTAGAATCTTTTTTTGGTGACAAAGAAGATCAAAACATACAGCCAAAAGAAGTCAACAAAGTCAAAGAGCCTACTTACATCAATAGCCTCCAAGAAAAGCATGAACTGGTCCCAGGCCATGGAAGAGCTCAAAAGGGATTTGGAAAAGCAAGTTAGAGAAGTAGAGAAAAAATTGGGAAGAGAAATGAGAGTGATGCAAGAAAATCATGAAAAACAAGTCAACAACTTGCTAAAGGAGACCCAAAAAATACTGAAGAATATAACACCTTAAAAATAGACTAATTCAAATGGCAAAAGAGCTCCAAAAAGCCAATGAGGAGAAGAATGTTTTGAAAGGCAGAATTAGCCAGATGGAAAAGGAGGTCCAAAAGTCCACTGAAGAAAATACTACCTTAAAAATTAGATTGGAGCAAGTGGAAGCTAGTGACTTTATGAGAAATCAAGATATTATAAAACAGAACTAAAGGAATGAAAAAATGGAAGACAGTGTGAAATATCTCATTGGAAAAACCACTGACCTGGAAAATAGATCCAGGAGAGATAATTTAAAAATTATTGGACTACCTGAAAGCCATGATCAAAAAAGAGCCTAGATATCATCTTTCAAGAAATTACCAAGGAGAACTCCCCTGATATTCTAGAGCCAGAGGGTAAAATAGAAATTGAAAGAATCCACCAATCACCTCCGAATGAAAACTCCTATGAATATTGTTGCCAAATTCCAGAGCTCCCAGATCAAGGAGAATATACAGCAAGCAGCCACAAAGAAACAATTTGAGTATTGTGGAAACACAATCAGAATAACACAGGATCTAGCAGTTTCTACATTAAGGGATTGAAGGGCTTGGAATATGATATTCTGGAGGTCAATGGAGCTAGGATTAAAACCAAGAATCACCTTCCCAGCAAAACTGAGTATCATGCTGCTAGGCAAAATACAGACTTTTCAATAAAATAGAGGACTTTAAAGCTTTCTCAGTGAAAAGACCAGAGCTGAATAGAAAATTTGACTATCAAACACAAGAATCAAGAGAAGCACGAAAAGGTAATCAAGAAAAAGAAATCATAAGGGACTTACTAAAGTTGAACTGTTTTGTTTGCATTCCTACATGGAAAGTGATGTGTATAATTCATGAGACCTCAGTATTAGGGTAGCTGAAGGGAATGTACATATATATATATATATATATATATATATATTTTTATATATATATATATATATATATATATGTATGTATGTATGTATATAGACAGAGAGCACAAGGTGAGTTGAATATGAAGGAATGATAGCTGAAAAAATAAAATCAAATTAAGGAATGAGAGAGGAATATATTGAGGGAGGGAGAAAGGGAGAGATAGAATGGGGTAAATTATCTCACATAAAAGTGGCAAGAAAAAGCACTTCTGTTGGAAAAAAGAGGGGGCAGGTTGAGGGGGAATGAGTGAATCTTGTTCTCATCAGATTTGACCTGAGGAGGGAATAACATGCACACTCAATTGGGTATCTTACCCCACAGGAAAGAAGGAGGAAGGAGATAAAAAGGGGGGACAATAGAAGGGAGGGCAGATAGGGGGAGGAGGTAATCAAAAGCAAACACTTTTCAAAAGGAACAGGGTCAAAGGAGAAAATT
Source organism: Trichosurus vulpecula (assembly GCF_011100635.1). Classification (NCBI taxonomy): domain Eukaryota; kingdom Metazoa; phylum Chordata; class Mammalia; order Diprotodontia; family Phalangeridae; genus Trichosurus; species Trichosurus vulpecula. Next base: position 227,024,618 of record NC_050578.1, on the reverse strand, counting down.
GGATAAAGGAGGATAGGATAGGAAGGAGCAAAATATGGTTAGTCTTTCACAACATGAGTATTGTGGAAGGGTTTTGCATAATGATACACATGTGGCCTATGTTGACTTGCTTGCCTTCTTAGGGAGGGTAGGTGGGGAGGGAAGAGGGGAGAGAATTTGGAACTCAAAGTTTTAAAAGCAGATGTTCAAAAAAAAAAGTTATTTTGCATGCAACTGAGAAATAAGATATATAGGGAATAGGGTATAAAAATCTAACTTGCCCTGCAAGAAAGTAAAGGAAAAGGGGGGATGGGGGGAGTGGGGTGACAGAAGGGAAGGCTGACTGGGGAACAAGGCAATCAGAATATATGCCATCCTGGAGTGGGGGGAGGGTAGAAATGGGGAGAAAATGTGTTTTTCAAACTCTTGTGAAAATTAATGCTGAAAACTAAAATTATTAAATAAATAAAATAAAGCCAGCTTCATTTTTTGTTATATATGGTGCTTGCCATGTGTAGTGACTCCAGGATCTTTTCTTGAAGGAAGGATTTATGATATATAAACAAAAAGCTTTTTTACCCACAGTCCTTTGGCTTCTTTTATTTTGTACTTCTATGCCACATTTTCTAATATATTTGTAACTTTCTTCTTCTCTGTTCAAAACCACTGATTATCAAAGTATATGTTGATTTAATTTAGAAGATTTTATCCAGTTCCTTAAAGAATTTCTTTGCCTTCCCATTCTCTTCAGTAGACATTGGGGCATGAGCTATGGTTATTTTAATGTTTGGTCTTTTTATAAATGTTTATCTTGAGCAAGTGCTTATCAATACAAGATGACAAAGTATTGTGGGAAACTCTATTTCTTCCCTATATAAAAACCAACTCTGCCAACTCCTTTATTTGTTTCCTTCAAGGACAGTGACTCGGGCATTTTTCCATTTAGCTGCTATGTCTTTTTGTCTTCTTTTAAGGAATACCTTAGTACCCTGAATTTCAGCATGGATAATCAGCTTCCTATCATATCCTTTTCCAAAGCTGTTTGTAGCCTATACTCATTTTTATCCTTCCTTGGCCTTTTTCTGGATGAACATTCTAAAAGGTGATGAGCTTTTTTCTTTATCAAAAATATTTTTAGATACCTAGTGATTAAAAGCCACAGTACTCCAAAACCATCATCTGGGCCAGAGAGTTAAATGTCAGCTTGATATAAACTTCATTTCTCTTGTATAAACAAACATAAGAAATGTATAAATATATATTTCCTTAGAATTTTTTGAGGACTTTTAAATGTTGTGTACATTAAGAGACTATCATAGTTATGTTGAATTTAGTAACAAAAAAGTAAGGGATTTAAACTATTTTATATGTGCTGCCTTCATGTTTACTCTCGCTAGGGAGAGTTCACATTTTCAATTCTAAGGCAGGGCCTCTCATCCCTTTAAGCCTCTGGCCTGAACTAAAAGCAGCCACCAATAGACTGTAGACTAGTAAGAGATGTACTATAAAGGGGAAGAGATACATTCTGGGACATGTCGTTGCCTTTCTCTACCTGTATAAAAACACTCCCCTTACTTAACTTAGCTACCATACTGGAAGAGATTATGTAAAATAGGGGCATGGGGCCCTAATTCCTATAAGCCACAATCACTTGGCAAGATGAATTACTGAGCTGTGTCTTTTTGTTTTGGTTTGGTTTAACGTGTGTGTCCACGTTTGCCCTAAATTTGCATTATTTGCAAAAACTAGATAATCCAGTGTTCTTTACAAAAGCAAAGTGAATTCCACATAAAACCCTAGAGATTATAATTTTACTTTTGCAAATAATCTACCACGCCCATGAAAAGGCATTATGTTCTCCAGAATGTTTGCAAATAATACATTTCCTTTCACTAGTATGAAGGCAGTCTGTGTCTTTATGAATTGTATGAATTACATATGTCTTGAAATTTTCTTCTAAGTACAGCATTGCTCTAGCCAACTAGCTAATGTAAGCTAAATGGAGACCTTGTGATGTACCAAAAAGAGACCTGAATGTGGAGTCAGGAGAAACTTGAGTTTGAATCCTATGCCTAATACAAATTGTGTGACCTTGGTATAATATATTTTAGTGATAGCAAGTAGCCAACCTTTGAACCCAGGACCTCTTACTCCAACTCAAGCACTGTCTCCACTAGACCACACTGCTTAATAAAGCCTATAGACCTTACCTAGTAGCGCTGTTTTGGGAATCAGACAAGAGAGATAAAGGATAAATAAAACACTTTGCAAACCTTAAAAATACTACATAAAGTATATGTCATTACCTAAGAAACATTGGTAATAACTAGTTTTTCAGAGGTGATACCAGAAATGTTAAAGGAAAGTTTGAGGATTTAGTATGAATTTCTAGTTACATTTCTGAATAGCTAAGCAAAACTTTGGAATTTAGAAAAGGAATGAAGAATCAGAAAAGGAATTGAAATTTAGACAAAGAAGGAGAACCTATAGAGGTTCATCAGAGAGAATAGTTCCATCTGATATGCCAGTAGTGTCATCTACCATCCCGTTTTCTCTGGGATTATCTGATATACATCCAGCCATGACCTGAAGGATGAAGCCTTTTTACAATATTCCTAACAAGTATGAATCCAACTTCCATGAGCATCCCTCTTGACAAAGGAACTCCCATTTAAACTGCCTTCTATCACTGGACACTTTTAATTGTTATTCTTAATATTGGTCTAAAATCAGGCTCCTGATAATGTTTTCTCACTTATCCTGACTCTCCCCTCAGAAGCCACACAGAGTTATCTGAATCCCTTCTCCAGATGACAGCCCTCCACATGTTGGAAAAGACAAATGTCATAGGATCATAGCATATAAAGCTGCAGAGGTCTTCTAATCTAACCCCTTCATTTTAAAGGACTTGCCCTAAGTTACATAAATAGCATGACTGGGATTCCACCCAGGTCTTCTGATTTCAAATCCAGTTGGGGCTTTTTCCTGCTGTTCTATAATTGCACACCCAGTCTCCCATCCGCTTGCTTTTCCCCAGCAAGTCAAACCCCCAGATAAGTTCCTTGGCAAGGCAAATTACCTCCTTCTTCCTAGACCATCATAGATAACTGACCCAGTAGCAAGGGAAGTGGAAAAGGGAAGGAATAGCCCCAGGTACACAGTCTCAATGGCACACATTCTACCCTACCCCCCAGTAGTGCCTTCCTTTAGGTTTCAGGTAGTTCTTTGTCCCAACCCAGAATCTGTAGAGGGTACCCTTTTCAGAATACCGCTGAGATAGGAAAAAATCTAGCATATATTACTACCTCACTTCAAAAGCTCACATGAAATAAAATCTTTATATAGTTTAAATAAAAATAAAATTTTTAAATAAAAATAGTTTCATTCATAGGTTTGATTTATTTCCATTTACCTTTTAGATTTCCATAAAATGGTTAAAGAATTGCAGCCTTACTGTGAATATCTTAGCCACAACACATAAAATTGCTTTTTCCATTTGCTTCCAGTTACTATTAACTGAGTTGGTTTTTTTGGGTTTGGGGTTTGTTTTGATTTGGTTTGTTTTTTTTGCTATTGCAACTTAGCTTTTCTTTTGCTGTTAAATTGATCTACCTTGTGTGAACAACTTCCAGTCTGCTTTTCTAAAATGTAATTTGGCACTGGCATTGAGGAAACTGTGACCTGGAATGTAATAGGGGTTCAGTTAATTCCAAGAATTTTTTAAGCAATCTACTATGCTCTTAAGAATGCTCACTGTCTTTGATGCTGGAGGGTTATAGAAGTATACAAAATGTACCTGCCTTCAGGGAGTGCTTAGTATCTTTTTGGAGACAGATAAGTGTTACACTTGGAAAACAAAATAATAAAGAACTATGCAATAAATTGAAGGGGTGAATTGAGTTTGTAGAGAGAAAAGACCTAATGGGCCAAACTGCAATCCCATTGTCCCTGTTCCTGTTGTTGAACTACCATCCTCCTAGGATGGGTGACTCCCTGGATCACAACCTCAGTGTCAGCCTTGCCTCCGCAGTACAAATATCAAATCTATCGCCAAGCCTTGTTTCTGCCTTCACAAATTCTCTCACGTAGTCCTATATTTCTGCTCACACAGCCCCTACTCTGGTTCAGGTTCTCTTCACCTCATTGCTTCCCTGCCTGTAGTCTGTGATCTAGTGACGCTGGCCATCTTGATGCTCCCTACACATGACATTACCTCTCCTTACTCAACACCGTTTCACTGGCTATCCCTGATGCCTGGAATGTTCTCAGTCCTCATAGCCACCTCCTGAACTCTGGTTTCTTTCAAGATTTAGCTCAAATCCCACCTTCTGCAAGAGGGTTTTCCTGATCCCTTTCACTGCTGGTCTTCCCATTTACTCTGTCTGTAGCTTGTATGTACATAGTTGTTTGCATGTTATTTTCCCCATTAGAATATGAACTTCTTGAGGGGAGGGACCTTATTTTTACTCTGTTTGTATCCCCAACACTTAGCACGTTGCCTGGCACATAATAAGTGCTTAATAAAAGCTTGTTGGTTGACTAATATTAGTTCCTTGAGAGCAAGTACCATTTCATTTTCAATTTTTTATCCCCAGTACCTATTCCATCAGTGCTATTTAATATATCTTTGTTGGACTTAGGAAGTAAGGGAGGAGGGGGAAGGAAGGAGAGAGATGTACTGCTTGTCACCAAGAACAAGAGATCTGGGGAGTATAGAGAGTTGTCTAAAGGAGCTAGAAAAGTGGTGGATCTCAGACCAGTGCGTATTCCCAGCAGAGCCTTTTCAGGACCAGATGTGGCACTAAATCACCACCCCCTTTTACCCCAGCTCTCTGACCCTGGGTTATGCCATGTTGGGTGATGATCACATCTGTCACAAAAGCTTCTCATGGATTCCTTTATCTAGTCCTTTGTATCTCCCTTCTGTTAAACTTCCCTCCTGTATATCCACAGGAAAGAAGTTTAAGGAACCTAGGATTCAGTTCAGCCAGCACTTCGTAAGAACCTACTGTACACACAAGGCATTCACTAAGTACTGGGAGGACAAAGTAAAAAATAATAATAATAACGCTTTTGTCCTTGGGCTGAAGTGGACAGATGGAATGGGAAATGAATGGACAGGTGACAAAATAAGCTCCTAGAAGTCACTTAAGACTAGGGCAGCAGAGCGATGCCACAATTGACTTTTCTCAAAGTTGGTCTTTTGACTGGATATGTCCATAATAATGCTTCTTTTTCTTTGTTTTGTTTAAGGACTGTTCAACCTTAGAAGAATATAACATTGCAGCAGCATTACTGCCTTTGACAAGTGCTTTCTATAGGGTAAGTATGAATGAGATTAAAATAAGTTGGTTCTGATTTGCTTAAACATTTTGCTTTCATTTAACTTAAATTTTATTTAATAAACCTTTATTAAACTCTTATAAGGCCCACTGCCATGATGGGAATTCGAAGATTAAAAAAAACCAAAATATTCTCTACCATCAAGGAGCCAAATCAATAAAAAGGAAGGAGTAATCAGAATACAATTTTTGAAATTTCATGCATGCGTTTTATTATTTTTTCTCTCTAACCTGAGGAAAAGAAGAAAAATATGCCAACCTAGCTTATCTTTGAACTAAACGTATGCTCTTTCTTCATAAAGCTTTAAAAACTTCATATATTTAGCCTTAAATAAACCTCTCTATGTGCTTGTTAATTTTTTCAAAAGGCCAGTTATCTAATTTTCTTTCTTATCTTTAATCTACAAGAATGTTACATGGAAACTTTAACAAAATACAGTCATAGTCATAGAAGTACAATAAGGTTTCTCTTTAATATCAGACTTAAGTCATCAGTTTGTTTCAGTTTTTTTTGTTCATTATTATTATTTATTGGAGCCACACTGAAAATGGACAACTTTCAGCTCTTTACCTTTTTGGAATTTGTTTCTAGAACATAATGTAAATGTCAGCTTAGGTAAATTCCCCCACATAAAAAATCAGAAACCTCTGCAAATATTGAGAATTTCTTTTCCATGCCTTACCCCTTCAGAGAGAAAAGCCAGACTGCTAAGAATCCTGTCAATAGCTCAGTCTGTGTGATAGTGCCAGAGACATGGAAGCTTCTAAGATTTGTCAAGATTTCCACCTCTTTTAGAGAGAATGTGGCCACTTTATGTTTTCCTTCACTTATTCGTGGAAGGGTTTAAATAATTTCAGTTCTTGTTAAACCTGAGTATATCATTCACCTACATCTAATCTTTACCTATTAAGACTTGATTTGAGGTGCAAATATGCAAGAATTTCCACTTGTGACACTATCCACCTAGTCTCTTCTTTGCTCAGTTCTTGGGAGTGTGTTTTCCAATTTACTCCACTGAATTATTGGTTTTCTGAACTGAGATTTTGCTTTTGGACCTGCTTTTTTCAGTTTTAATTTCATTTTTACACAGCAGATAGTTCATGTTCATTCCTGCTTATGCATCTTTAGCTGCAGAGTCTCACTGACAAGCAGAATCTCAGGTCTGGCATGCTTTTGACAACAGAACAATTTTTTTTTTCATTTTCTAGATTACTGCCATCAAATTCCCTCAAAGTCATTAGCCCCCAGTAATCAATGTATTGCCACATGGAATGCTACTCTTTGTATGCTTTTGCCTTTTTTGGTGAACAATGATATTTGACAAAGTCTTTCACGCTGTGTCTATGGATAATATGAAGGCATCCTTGCTAGACATTAGTAAAATTAGATACTAATAATGTTGCCAAAAAAAGAAGAAAAAGAGCCATTCATATATTTCTGTAAATACACAGAAGAAAATAGAAGGAAGTTCAGAAAAGTAGGACAGCTTTGAAAGTTACATGTTTTTGTTATATGCAGTTTTTAAAGAACAAACTTTGCATACTAGAGAGTTGTGGTTTTCCATATAATTCTCTTTTTTCTGGTCTGCTTTATATATGGAAATGTTCTCTTTTGGTGTTGGTTAAATTTAAAATTTTTAAAAATTGGATCAATTTTATAGTTCAGTGGAATTAGAATTGGACAAATGGCTAGGTCCAAAAAAGTCATTATTGGTTCATTGTTCACTTGGAGGGAGATCTCCAAGGGGAGTCCCCCGGAGTTCTGTGCCTAGCCCTGCATCACTTTTATCAGTAACTTGCATAAAGGTGCATATGGCACGCTTATCACATTTTTAGATAACACAAAGCCAAGAGGATTAGCTAGCACAGACTGACAAAGCTAAGATCCAAAAGAAACTTGACAGATAGAACATTGTGTTGAATCTAATACCATGAAATTTAATAACTTAATTTAATAAGGGACAATTGTCTTCCCTTGAATTCAAAAAATCAATCTCGTAAGTCTAAAATGGAGGAATTATAATTTGAAGTTCTTCTAAAAATATCAGGTGATTTAAGTGAACTTTAGGCTCAATATGAATCATGAATATTAATTAATTTTATATTAGCCTATTTTGAGAGGGGATTGTTGCCCCCAGGTGATAATAGTTACATCAACTTAACTGACATTTATTACCTGCTATGTGTCATAAACTATGCTAAGCGCTGGTGACACGAAGAAAGGTAAACAACAAAAAAAACCAAAGAACTCACCATCTAATGTGGACAACCTATAGACAACTAAGTACGAACAAGATATCTACAAAATAAATTGGAGATGATCTCAAAGGTAAGGCACTAAAGTTAAGGAAAACTGAGGAAAGCTTCATGAAGAAGATAAGACTTTAACTGAGACTTGAAAGAAGGCAGGGAAACAAGAAGGTGAAGATGAGGAGGGAACCAGACATGGAGGACAGCAAACAAAAACGCCCAGAGTTGGGAAAGAGAGTGTCTTGTTCTAAGAACAGCAAGAAAGCCAGTGTGACTAGATCTAAGTGTACATGGCGGGGCAGGGGGTATGAAAACCCTAGAAAGGTAGGAAGAAGTCAGGTCACGAAGGACTTTAAAAGTCAAATAGGGGATATATGATCGTGGAGGCAATGGGGAGCTTCTGGAGTTTATCAAACAGGAGAGCAGCCTAATCAGACCTAGCTGGGCAGAGGATGCACTAGAGCGCTGCTGTAATAGTCTAGATATAATGTGAGAGAGGCTTGCACTAGGGTGCTGGAAGTGTCAGAGGAGAGAAGGGGGTAGATGCAAGATGTTAGAAAGGTAATAGCAACAGAATTTAGTAATACATTGGATACGGGAGATGAGAGAGAGTGAAAGGTTGAGAATAAAACCTACATTTTGACCTTGTGTGACTGAGAGGATGATGATACCTTTAGCAATAATAGGGAAGCTGGAAAGAGAGGAAGGTTTGAGGGAAAAGATAATGAGTTCAGTTTTAGAAAAGTTGAGTTTAAGATTTCTACAGGACTTCCAATTCTAGATATCCAGTAGGCAGTTAAATATGTGAGACTGGAGATCAAGCGAGAGGTTAGGGCTGAATAAATGGATTATGAATCATCTGCACAAAGATGATAATTGAATCCATGGGAACTGGTGAGCTCATTGAACAAAATAGTATAAAGGGAGAACTGAAGAGGGCCCAGGACAGAGTCTTGGAGGATACCCACAGTTAACAAGTATAACCTGGTTGAAGATCCAGAAAAGAAGACTGAGAAGGATAGGTCAGACTGGTAGGAAGAGAACCATAAGTGAACAATGTTGTGAAAACCTAGAGAGAAGAGAGTATCAAAAAGGGAGGACTGACAGGGTCAAAGGCTGCAGAGAAGTCGAGAAGGGTAAGGATTGACAAAAGGCCATTAGATTTGGCAACAAAAATCGTTAGTAACTTTGGAGGGTGCAGTCTTAGTTGAATGAGAAGGTTGGAAGCCAGGCCACAGAGAATTAAGACAAGAGTGAGAAGAAAGGAAGTAGAGGCCCTAAGTGTAGACAGCCTTCTCAAGGACTGCAGACAAAAAATGGAGGAGAGATATATGATGATAGTCAGTGGGCATAGATGGATCAGATGAGGATTTTTTGAGGATGAGGGAGATGTAAGAGTATTTTTAGGCAGTCAGAAAGTAGCTTGTAGAAAGAGAGATATTGAAAATAAGTGAGAGAGTGGCAGTGATAGAAGGGGCAATCTGAAGAGGACATGATGGCATAGGATCATTTGTGCATCTAGAGAGGTTTGCCTTCTCAAGGAAAAGGGCCACCTCTTCATGTCAGTCAGTCAGTAGACATTTATTAAATGACTACTATGTACCAGGTACTGTTCTAGGCACTGGCAATACTAAGAAAGGTAGAAGAAAATCTCTGCTGCCAAGGAGCTCACAGTCTAATGGTGGACGCAACATGTAAACACCTGTATAGAAACAGGCTATGTGCGGGATAAATTGGAAATAATCAACCAAGGGAAGACCCTAGAATTAAGGAGGATCAGGAAAGGCTTCATGTAGAAGGCAGGATTTTAGTTGGTTTGAAGGAAGCCAGGAAAGCCAGGAGGTAGAGGAAGCTGGAGCGAATTCTAGGCATGGGGGACAGCCAGAGAAAATGCTCAGATTCAGGAGATATAATATCTTGTTCAAGGGGAAACAGAGGCCAATGTTCCTGGAGAACAGAGGACATGGTGGAGTATAAGAAGACTGGAAAGGTAAAAGAGGGTCTGATTTCAAGGGCTTTGAATGCCAAACAAGGATTTTATATTTGATCCTGAAGGTGGTAGGGAGCTATTGGAGTTTATTGAGTAGAGGGCTGACATGGTCAGATATGAGCTTTAGGAATATTACTTTGACAGCTAAGTGGAGGATAGACTGGAATGGAGAGAAACTTGGAGCAAAGAAACCAACCAACCTGCTATTCCAATAGCCAGTAAGTAAACATCAGGTGCCTACTATGTGCCAGGCCCTGTGTTAAGAGCATGGGATACAAAAAGAGGCAAAAGATAGTCCCTGCCCCTCACAGTCTAATGGGGGAAGATGACGAGTAAACAAATATACAAACAACTTATATTTACAAGAAAGATAAGCAGTAATAAAAAGGAAGAAGTTAGAATTAATAGGTTGGGAAATACTTCTTGTAGAAAATGAGATGTTAGTATAGACTTGAAGTTCAGGTATGGAAAACAGAGAAGATGCCCAGAGCCAAGAGATGGACTGTCTTGTTCATGAAACAGCCTGGAAGAGTGCATGGTGAGATGCTGGGTGGAAGAAGACTGAAAAGGTGGGAAGGCTGAGTTATGGAGAACTTTGAACAACAAACAGAGGATTTTGTATTTGATCCTGGAGACAATAAGGAGCTACCAGAGTTTATTGAGTAGAGGTATGACATGGTTAGAGCTGAGCTTTAGGAAAATCACTTTGGTGGCTAAATGAAAGATGAATTGGAATGAGGAGACTTGAAGCAGGCAGATCCACCAGCAGACTGTTGCTGCAATCCAGGTGTGAGGTGATAAGGGTCTGCACCAGGGTGGTGACAGTATCACAGAAAGAAGGGAACATATTCAAGATGAAATAGACAGACCTTAGCAACAGATTGGATGTGGTGGGGGAGGGTAAGAAGTAATAGAGTCAAGGATAACACATAGATTTTTGAGCCTGGAGGACTAAGAGGATGGTGGTACCCTCTAAATGAAAGAGAAGTTAAGAGGGGTGGAGAGTTTAAAGGGAAAGATAATGAGTTCAGTTTTGGATGTGTCGAGTTTAAGATGTCTATTGGACATCCAGTTTAAGATGTCAGAAAGACAGTTGGAGATGCAAGATTGGATGTCAGCAGAAAGATTAGAGTAGGATAGGCAGATTTGAGAATCATCAGCATAGAGATGGTGCTTCAATCTCTGGAAGCTGATGAGATCACCAAGTAAAGTAGTATAGAGGGAGAAGAGAAGGTGGCCCAAGACAGAACTCTGTGGGACACCTATGTTTATAGGGCATGATATGGATGAGGATCCAACAAAAGACACTGAGAAGGAGCAGTCTGATATGTAGGAGAAGCAAGAGAATGGTGCTCCAAAACCTAGGAGAAGAGGGAGATCAACAGTATCAAAGACTGTGGAGAGAGACCAAGGATTGAGAAAAGCCCATTGGATTTGTCAGCTAAGAGATCACTGGTAACTTTGGAGAGAGCAGTTTCAGTGGAATGAGGAGGTCAGAAGCTGGATTCTAAGGGGTTAAGCAGAGAGAGAGAGGAGAGGAGGAGCTGCCTATTGTAGATGGTCTTCTCAAGGAGTTTGGCTGCAAAAGGCAGAAAGGAAATAGGATGATGTAAAATGGGGGCGAAGGGATCAAGTGAGGGTTTTTTCAGGATGAAACAAATTGATGAAATTTTCATACAGTAGACAAGGAGATATTGAAAATAAGTGATAAAGTGGGGATAACAGAGGAGGCAGTCTGTTGGAGATGAGATGGAATATGGGATCACTTGTGCAGATTAGGGGCAGGACCTTGGTAAGGTAAGGCCACCTCTTCATGTGAGACAAGGGTGAAGGAGATGGTAGTAAAAGGCATCTGAGTGATATGAGATGAGGAAGAGGGGAGAAGAGAATGACCTCAATTTTTTCTGAAAAGTGGGACAAGGTTCTCGCGTGAGAACGTGGGCAGAAAGGGAGCCATGGGAGACTAGAGTAGGGATAAAATGGTCTGGAAGAGCCACTGTGTGATGTGTGGGATAGAGAGTTGATAAAGAAGATATAGAAGGATTGCCTAAGAATAGCGAGGTCCCAGTTACAGTTGGGTAACAAATTTATAGTAGACTTAGAACTTTTTGTGATTTTCTCCACCTACATTCAACAGCATGTAGATAGGAGTGAAGCTGGCAGATAGTGGGAGTTATCCAAAGCAGACACAATCAGTGGTATGATAAGAGGACCAGGGACTCGAGAGGAAGGCAATATAGAACTGAACTGGTTCACCAAATGGTCAAGATGGGGAAAAGAGGAGAGAGTGGCTAGTGCAGGGGACATGACCTGGTACGGAACTGAGGGGGTGACAGATTGGAGGTCACGGTGTGAACAAAGGGTTGGCATGGTTGGGTAAGGGAAAGCAGAGGGAGAGGCAGAAAGCCTATATAGATTGTGGCCACTGAAAGGGATTTTTGAATTCTTAAACATGGAAGTGGTACCTTTGTGGGTGATGGCTGGAGAACTGGGAGCATGGGGGTGCCATCAACAGTAATAGGAAAGGGAGGAAAAGAAAAGGGTTGGGCAGAAGGGAGGAGATGAGTCCAGTTTTGGAGACTGTGAAACAGGGCAAAGGAGGAGATAAGAAGCAAAGGTAATATGACAGGAAGAGGAGGGCAAAAGAGGGAATTCTTGTTGAATGGCTTCCATTTTTGTGTTTTTTCAGTGAAATATGAGACAAGGTTCTCAGCTGAGAGGGTGGGGAAAGGAAACCCGTAGGAGTTTGAGAAGGGATGAAAATTTGGGGACAGGTTGCTGTGGTGAGTGAGACAGTGAATAAATGATTGCCTTGCCACAGAGAGGGCCCAGTTGAGATGAAGGCACATAAATTTGGAGTGGATCCAAGCAGCATGGTTTTGTGATTTTCTCCAGCTGCATTGAGCAGTATGTGATTAGGAGTGAAGACAGTGGATGGTGGCGTGATCCAGGGCTGAGGTTGGCCAGGCTCCACTCTGCTGTACTCTCCTATACTCTGCCCTAGTCAGACAATACCAGGATATTGCATTCAGTTCTAAGTCCTACATTTAAATAAATGACCAAGATACTAGAGATCATGTCATGTCAGGTGTGGTTAAAAGGACAAGCAGCGTTTTGCCTGGACATGATTCTGTGGAACAGAGATTAGACTTGTTTTCACCAGAGTGCAGAATTAATAACAATAGATGCAAATTCCAAAGAAGTCTGACTTAAGAAAAAACTTGCTAACAGAGCTGTCCAGAAGTGAATGGCCAGGCTGTCTCAGCTCAAGAGGTGCTCTAGGGACCTATTCCAGAGGTCTTCCAGCTGGGTGGCTATTTGTCAGGTGTGTTGTAGAGGGCATTCTCGTTGAAGTACTGCAGTCATTCAAAGCTGGATCAGCAGTGTCTGAGGTCCCTTCCAATTGTGATTCATTCACTCATTTGTTGATACTAGTTGTGCTACCATGGGCAAGTCACTTGGTTTCCTCACCTGTAATGTGGGAATAATAACACTCATACAAGTTAACGCAAGGAAAGTTCTTTTTATCAAGCGTCTAATATCACAATCCCTAGAGACAACTTGTTGGCGCAGTGGGTAAAGTGCCAGGTCTGCAGTCAGGAAGACTCATCTTCAAATGCTGCCTCAGACACTTTCTAGCTGTGTGACCTGGGCCAAGTCACTTAACCCTGTGTGTCGCAGTCATCTCATCTGCAAAATGAGCTGGAGAAGGAAATGGCAAACCATGCCAGTATCTCTGCCAAGAAAATTCCAAATGGGGTCACAAAGAGTCAGACACAACTGAAACAATTCAACCACAAAAATCATAGTCCCTACCTTCCAGAACTTATGTGCTTTTATGGAGGTGATACATGTATACAAATGGTCATCATACAAAGTAGAACATAATAACTGTATAGAAAAGGTCTAAATAAAATGTTATGATTCAGGGAAGGAGAGATCACTTCCTACTAAAGGAAAAGCTTCTTGGAAGAGGTAGTATTTGGGCTCTCTGGTCACATGATTCTTAAACCCACTTAACAGAAGAGGTTCAAATGTATTCGTTACCCTTACATGGAATACTTTGCCAAAGTTACTATTTTAATCCAGGCAAAAAGAGATGAAGGGAAATACCTTTCTCTGACCTTCATTCAAGGACGCAGTAGGGTCAGCCTTGAAGAATTCCAAAGTTCATCTAGCTACAGATGAAAAACCAACAAAAATAAGTCATAGAAAGACCCAGAATATCTCACTGACTGCAGTCAAGTATTATGCAGACTTAGGCTCTTAACCAAAAAAGGTCACACTTATTTAAATTGTAGACTCAAAAAACATTTGAAATCATTTTGGGTTGAGAGGTCAACATGAATCTGACTTATTCATTGTGAGCATTGTAGACTAGGAATATTCAGCTTACAGGGTATAGCTAACAGCACTTGAAGTAAATTGTGTGTCATTCAGGAGATAGTGTTTTATGAAATTAGTTGTGATTTAAATGGGAGGCTAAGTAAAGATATGAGATGAGAGAGTTACTTACTTTAAAGCAGGAATTCTTAACCTTTTTATGTTATTGAACCCTGATGAAACCTAAGTACCCCTTCTCAGAATAATGTTTTGTTGCCTACATTCATAACTGAAGGAAATGCTTAATTTTAGAGAAAATAAAGGTATATTTTCCCATCCAAATTCACAGACCCCCACCAAAAGTCTATCCCCAAGACCCCCTTAAAGGCCCATGGACTCCATGTTAAGATTTTATGGCTAAGAAGCTTAAATTTTAAGTCAAAGAAATTTCGTACTTGATAATTTCAGAACTTTGACTTTACACAATCATAACGGATACACAATTGGCAGTTGCCTTCTCTTCCCATTGAAATTCCAGGCTTGACTCTCCCTTCTAATTTAAAAAGCAAAAGCCCAAAGGAAACAAACTTAGGGTTTCTTAATGGAAAATCAGTTGAACCAACACCTGAGAAAATAATTTGTGTAAGTGTAGTTTGCCAAATGTATGTCAACTCAACAGAAAATCAAAAGTGGCCTATAAATTCATATTGCTCTGTTTCCCTATTTTAAGAGAATGCTTCCCTGATGCTCTTAGCCTGCCCTTCCCTCTGAATATTAAATTAGTAGCATTAAAATCTACATCTCTGGGCTTCTTCTCAAATTCTCATTTTTAGTGGTATGGGCAGGACTATGGCATCTAAGATTCCTTTAAACTCTATATTATCTAGGAATAGCCAGCCCATAAAAACTGTGGTGAGCTAGAGGATGGAGTGAATCTTAGGTTGTATCAGAACAGGTTTTTTTGGGGGGGGAGGGCTTTCTTATTTTTTTCTGACTAAAGACACTACTACATCTCAGCAAATGTGCTTTAACAAATTCTCTTCTAGTTGGAGTGCCATTAAGAAAAGTCATGTTCTGTCTAATCAGCTATTTAGGCAGACAAAGATATATCACCAGCCCATCTGTTCTTATACATAAATGACTAAGATGGGGAAGTGCAGTATAGGAGGGCAGCTTGACCATATAGAAAATACCCTGGATTTGGAGACAGAAGACCTAGATTCAAGCCCCAGCTCTTCTGTTTTACCCCCTTTGGGGCCTTAGGCAAGTCATTCTTCCATTCTGAGCCTCTGCTTCCTCTTCCATAAAATGATGGTGTTGAAGTAGATGATTTCTAAGATCCCTTCCAACTTCCAATCCTATCCATATGGCCCCTGACCTCATGGAGCTGACAGGCTGACAGCCTATTCCCAAAGAACTATTACAGATGCCTAAGAGAAGTGCAGAGTATTTGGTTGGGTCTGAGAAAGGAAAGGTCATGTACTAGGGCCATGAGGCAAAGGTATAATCCAATCCAACAAGAATTTGCTGACAGCCCAGTATGTGAAAGGCCCCATGCAAGGCACTGGCAGGGTACAAGCATGAAATATGTTCCCTTCTGTGAAGTAGTTGACATTTTACTGGAAGAGGACACAACCTGTGTGATGAAGGAAGTGGGAGAAGAGGCCTGCGTAGTCAAAGAGAGGAAAAAATTTACAAACATGGCCATGGAGGCTATAAGTAGACCAGCTTGACTGGGGCACAGTACTCATGAAGGATCATAAAGAGAGAGCTGACATAGACCTTAGAGACCATTGCCCTCATTATAGAGTTGAAGAAACTTGCCCAGGAAGGCTAAGCAACTTGCCCACAGTCGCACAGCATCAAAGTGAGACTTGAATTCAGATCCTCAAGGTCCTTTGACCCTAGAGCTGCTGGTCTCAACTGTGCTGTCTCCCTGAAAATAGTGTGAGATAAGGCTGGAAATATAGCATGACCCCAGCTTGGGGAGACCCTTAAATGAATGCCAGACTAGCTTAGGATCATTATAATAATATCACTGCTATATTACCCATCTTTCACAGGATTAGCACACAGTAAAACATGCTTGTTCCTAAATTGCTAACAAATAGACTTTAACCTTTGATGATTCAGGAGTCATTTCAGTATTGATGCCACAGAACTGTCATGACCATCAGCTGTCATACCGTAGCCGAGTGAATGGTCAGTTATAATTGACTGACTGACAATAATTGCTGTTGTGATAACAGCTAACATTTATACAGTGCTCTAAGTTCTACAAAGAATCTCACAAATATCATCTCATTCAATCCTTACAACAACTCTGGGAGGCAAGTGCTATCAGTCTGCCCGTTTTACAGATGAGGAAATGGAGGCTGAGAGGGGTTAACTGACTCACTCTGGGTCACACAGCTAACAAGTGTGTGAGGCCAGATTCGAACTCAGATATCCTGATTCCAGGTCCTGAGCTCTGGTCCCTGTGCAACTTGTCTACCAGAAAAACCAGCTTTTGCTATAAAAACATAATAACAATATTTCACATAGTGTTTTATAATTATAAGATGCTTTAGTTATTTTTCTCATTTGATTTTGCAACAGCCAGAGGAAGTGGGTAATGCAGGTGTTGTTATTTCATTCTCCAGACAGGAAGCTGAGGCTCACGGAGGTGAATGCCTCCTAGTGTTCCATGGCTAAGAAGTGGCAGCAGAGCTGAGCCTGGAGCTTGGGTCCTGTGTCTCCAGGCCCTGGGCTTTTAGGAGAGTATTGCACAAATACAAAAATAAGTGGAACACGAAAAAGTCATCCCTCTGGTTTGTTAAATGTAAAAGAAAAGAAAACCTTCTTTAAAATAGACAAAGAATTTGTTTTTTTCTGGGTCTAATATCTGTATAAATTGTATTTTCTGTGACAGGTCCTAGAGGATAAACATTTCTGGCAAAAAGAATGAAGTATCTTTATTTATTATCTTCCCTAAAAGTTAGCATCAGTCTTTTAAATAAGTCAGTCTGCTTAGCAGAGTGAAGAAAGACCCATGACACTACTGCTGGGTCACATCAGAGTCTGGGCGTGGATGGGTGTTAAGATGTTTATTATGGTGGATACTTCCAGCAAAACCTGAGGCTTGGGGATGCTTCAAAAACCGGACTCCTCTACATTTGGTTCTCTCATCTTCCTTCTTTTATTCCTTTTCTTTTCTTTTTTTCACTTCTTTCTCCTGAGACCTCTACACCATCCTCTTTTCTCTTGGGAATATTCATACAGAAATTCTTCACAAACTGCTGTGTACTTAGATTTTCTTCTCATGATGTTCATTTCTGTTATTTCCCTGGGTAACTGTTTCCGTGGGAGATCACTGACCCTGAAAAATTGGGAATTATCCATAGTAGCTATAGAATCAGAGAATGCCAGATCTAGAAGCAACCTTAGAAACCATCTAGTCCAATGTTCTCATTTTTCAAAAGAAGAAACTGAGGCCCCTGGAGAGGAAGAGACTTTTTTAGACTATATAACTAATGCTTATATTTTATTAAGCAGAGTTTCCATTCACCATTTAAACCAGTGTTTCAGCCTGTCCTATGGAAGTACATGCTCAAACAGGAGTGGAACTGACAATTCTTTTCTGTACATTTTTTCCATCAACACTTATTCATGTAGTACCATATTTTCTCAGCCTAAATATTGTCCCATATTAAAACTAATTGTTGGGAATATCAGTGCATCTCTTTCACACCTGGATAAATCTAATGGAAATATAAAGAAGAAAGTAATTGAGGATTTTTTTTAATTTTTACAAGTTGAACATGATAGACCTAATTTCCAAATCAGAATCATAGAAAGTATACATAGTTCTAGCTTTACATGTTACCTTTACAAAAAAAGAAGTTCATGTTCTAGGACATGAAAATTGATAAATGTGGAAAAGCATAAAATTTTTTTTAAAAAATAAAAGTATAATATTAAAGACATCCTTCATTGACTTCAATGCAATAAATATGTGTATAATGTGTATATGTATCATACACATATATGCATATTATATAAACATATACTAATAAAGAGAATTTAAGGAAAGTTCCAGTCTTTTAGATGTGGTGCTTGGAACTGAATTCAGTAGTCTAGGTGTGACCTGACCAAGACCTTCCTTTTTCTGGACATTATGTTTCTGTCACGTATTTGACCCATAATTGAGTTTGTAGTTCACAGAAATGTCAAGGTATTTTTCATGTGAATCACTGTTGAACCATCCTGTCCTGTTCTTCTACTGCGATTTTTTTTAAGCTGAAGTGTGGGCATTGAATTTTATCTTGGTAGATTTGAGCCAGTTTTCCAGCCTGTGAAGATCTTTTCAGATCCCTAATCTCTCCTATAAAATAGTGACTATTTCTCTTAAAATCCATATTACTTATTTATATCAGCTTCAGAACTACTCGAGTCATTTGCTGCCTTCCAGAACCCACATCACCCTTTCTAGTAGACCCAGGCACTTGGCTCCTGCCTTTTTCTCTCTTCTCCATCCCTGTCTGACTTCATTATCTTAGTTGACGACACTCTGGCATCAGTTCCTCAGCCTCCTTAGCTCTTTTCACCCCAATTCCTTATGAGGCACAATCTAACCATACCCCGCCATCAGTATCTCAAACTTAATGCTATCACAATCTAACCATACCCCGCCATCAGTATCTCAAACTTAATGCTATCTCTGTCTGAGAACAGCCTCCTTATTATTACTTCTCTCTCTTACATGCCTACTGAACCTACTCCAGATTTTCACTAAGACCACTAATTATCTATGTCTCCCACTTGACCCAGCCCCCTCTTAGCTATATTTCTTTCCATGATGTATTTAGTTTAGAAATGAACCCCCAGTGTTCAGCAAGTTCCTCATTACTGCTATATCTGTTGGACAAAGTATAAGAGAGATAATAGAATGTTAATATCTTCTTACGTTGGTAGTAAAGGCTCTGGACTCATGCTTCCAGATCCTACTTGAACTACAGGTTAGGTCCCCAGAAGGGAACTGTTGCTTCTCTCCTTGAAATTCTAGGTTATAACTTGAGAGACTCAGGGGCTTTTCTAATACTGCCATTCATGAGTGCCCTTGGAGTGCTCCATCTTGATTAACAGCTAGCCAGATTTAATTAGCTTTTGGAAAATGGGTAAATAGAAATAGAATAAGTAGAGATAGTAGAAAACACACCCCTACCCTGTCAGCACACTTCTCCCACAGGTACGTACAAAGTCCAGGAGAAAGGAGGTTTGAATTTAGATGACACATGGGGCAAAGTGTTAACTCAGCTCTTGGTTGCTGAAAGTTCTTTTTTCACTTTGTGGGGTCCTGCTGAAGTTCCCCTTTGGTATAACATCTGTTGGACCCCTTGTGGATTCCTGAAGTTGCTTTTCCTCAACATGTCTTATTTGTCTTTGGCTCTGAATTCAAGTGCTGCTATCAACCAGTGCTGTGTCAGGAGCACTGGTAGGATGCCAGGGTGAAATCTGCTTCTTCTAACCTTTCAAAGTCCTCAAGATCATCCTTGAGTTAAGGTAGGGTTGAGAGGATGGAGAGAACATGGAGACTCCTCTCCCCTCCCTCCTCCCCACTCCTTCAGCATTCCTGTGCCAGGGCTTTGCTGGAACCAGTCCACTACTAGAGGCATGCTGCTGATCTTTTTACCTAAGCCCACAGGGTAGGACTGACTCTCCTCTATAAAAATACATTGCCGTCATCCAGCAGCTCAAAAGTACTTCACTGTTCCTTTGAGTGATTGTTCACTCGGCCTTTGATTGTTTGATTCCATAGAGATATCCAGGCCTTGTTCACTTAGATCACACCTTTGATTGATTGATTGATTGTTTCAACCAAGAGGTCTTCTGTAATTATGAGATGGGGGTTAAGTAACAGCAGTCTGACCTATTGCTATCACCTTCAAACTTTTTTAATATGCACAACTCCTATCCCATTTACTGTTGTACAGAGATGTGGATGTTTGACCTTATATTCTATCTTTATCTTGTTTCTCAAAGATATCTTAGTCTTGAAGAGCACATAATATGCCTTCATCCTTCCCCCAGTTTGAGATACCTGCAACAGAATATACTGCCAATAATTTTTTAAAGGTTAACAATCACTTTCATCTCAAAAAACAAGATATGATGGCTTAACAAAGACTTTAAAATACTTTATAGGCAAGTACATTAAATTATTAGTAATTATTCTGTGACCGGTTTTCTTGGACTAGGATGCACTTTTATGTTTTCTATGACTAATAAATTTGCTTTGTAAATCAATCATGTAAGTAAGATGGTGGCAGAACAAATTTAGCCTACTAAAGAAAGTCAACTCCATTCAAGAATCGATCATGCTATTGTATACAGTTGTATCTTGACTATATATTTGCCCATTAGTTCATTAAGGCAGGATTAACAGGACTTGAACTTTGTAGTGCTTTGTTTTTGATTGATTCCAAGCAGTGTACATTTCAGGATAATAGGTTCTTAGTTGGAAGGGAAGTCAGAGGTCATCTAATCCAAACCTCTGATTTCATAGGTGGAGAAACTGAGGCCTAGAAAGGTTAAGTGGAAGGTTAAGGTTCAGAGAGTTCAAGAGGAATGCACTGAAGAATTGCCAAGAGTGAGCCTGGGATTAAAGTCAGGGAGCTTATAAAATATAAGTCATAGATTTGGAACAGGAATGGACCTTAGACATCATTTGGGTATTCAAATTGAGCATAAATTAATTTAGATTCTACATAATGATGTGCACTAAGTACAGATAAGTTTTTGTTACCTTCTGCACCCCGATAGCACTTCAGCTCAGAGCCCAATGCCCAAACTATAATGCATCCTGATACCCACCAACCCAACAGTTTGGCTTTTGGTGATAGTTATATAATGATGGAAAGGAGTGAATGTAATGTGTAGGAGCCACCAATACTGGCCTCTTCCTTCTCTACACACCCCACTATGTCTCAGGAGCAAAGGTAAAAACTCCTGCTTCTCCTTAAAATTGATGGCCCAAGCTCCAAAGGTAATATAGGCATCAAGGAAGCTTGAAAAACATGGCACCTTCACATAAATTGACCATGGGAATAAAAACCTCACTAACAGAGAAAAGCAGAAATATTAAATGCATCTTTTAATGATCATAAAGCAATAAAAATTATAGTCAGTAAGAGGCCTTTGAAGCAAAGATTAAAAATTAATTGGAGATTAAGTAACTTAATCCTAAGAATGAGTTTCTCAGAGAACAAATCATAGAAACAATAACTAATCTCATCAAAGATAATGACGGCAATGAGACAATATATGGAAATTTTGGGGTTGCAACCAAAGTAGTGCTTAGGGAAATTTTTATATTTCTATGTATGTTTATCAATAGAAGAAAGAGCAGATCAATGAATTGGGCATTCAACTAAAAAACCTAGAAAGCTGACAAATTTTAAAAATCCCAACTTAAACACCAAAAGAGAAATTCTAAAAATCAAAAAAGTAATTAATAAATTAGAGCAACAAGGAAGAAATAACCTGTCATATCTGTGGATGGGGAAGAGTTCATGACAAACCAAGTGAGAGAAAGGTTCACAGGAAGTAAAGTGGACAATTTTGATTACATAAATTTAAGAAGTTTTTGCATAAACAAAACCAATTAAGCTAAAATTAGAAGAGAAGCAGGTAAGTGGGGGAAAATGTCTTTTCAGCAAGTTTCTCTGATAAAGGTTTCATTTGTAAGGTATATATAAGAAACCAATTCAAAACTGTAAGGGCCATTCACTAATTGATAAATGGTCAAAGAATATGAATAGGCAGTTTGCAGAGGAAGAAATCAATAGCCATATAAAAATGCTCTAACTCACTAATAATTAGAGATATGCAGATTAAAATAACTCTGAGGTACCACCTTACATCCATAAGATTGGCCAACATGACAGAAAAGGAAAATTACAAATTCTGGAAAGGCTGAGAGAAATCAGGCATATCAATGTACTGTTGGCAGAGTTATGGACTGATCCAGCCATTCTAGAGAACAATTTGGAACATGCCCCCAAAGCTATTAAACTGTGAATACCTTTTGACCCAGCAATACCACTACTAGGTCTATACCCCAAAGAAATCAAAGAATGAGGAAAAGGACTCACATATACAAAAATATTTGTTGCAGCATTTTTCATGGCAACAAAGAATTGGAAACTCATGGTGTGCCCATCAATTGAAAAATGATTGAACAAGTTATGTGTGCATGTGCACTCATGTGAAATTGAGTGTGCATATAAATATATATACAATACGTATGTTTATATATTCATATATATACATATATGTATGTATGTGTGTGTGTGTGTGTGTGTAACTGTAAGGAGCCATTGGGGTGGGAGGGTTGGTAGATGACTTTTGAAAAACCTGGGAAGATTTATATGAGCTGATGCAAAGGAAAGTGAGCAGAACCAAGAGAACAACTTATAAAATAACAATACCGTAAAGACAAACAGTTTTGAAAGACTGATCAATACAATGGAACCAACCACAATTCCAGAGGTCTTATGATAAAATGTGCTATCCACCTCCAGAAAGACAGGTGATAGACTTAAAGTGCAGATAGAAGCATATTTTTTTGAACATAGCTAATAAGAATTCATTTTGCTTGACTATTTGCAAAGGGCTTTGTTTTTCTTACTTTCTCAATAGGTAAGATTGGAGAAGTAACTGGGAGAGAATTTAGAACAGAAAATAAAGTATTTTTTAAAAAGGAAATTTGCACAGATTTATGATTTCTTCCATGAATAAAATTGGAATATTTTTAGATTATTTACCCATACCTTGGCCACCCCTTGCCAGCTTTGATTACCTCACATAACTGAAGTGACCACTTCTTGTGTATTCAGCTCCAATGGCCAAAACTTACAATATTTTGTTAGTGATGAAGGCTAGTTAGATCAGTCCCTCCACCTAAAAGGGGAGGTGCAGAAATAGCTAGAGTGATTGATCAATATCCATTAATACAGCCTCTGATTCCAAAGGAATTCTACTATCTCCTGTGTTTAGCCTTGTCTGTTTACCCTAGAATGATGGCTTTCTAAAAAGCTCCAGTTCCCTTTGTCTATTTCAATGTAAAATCAGTCACTAGATTTGTAGGCTATCTAATGAAAGGGTTATTATTTTCAGGATACAACTAAGTTATGTGGGAGGAGCTATGTGTGTAGCCTCTTTTCCCCCAGCCAGACAAGGACAGAGACCAAAAGGAATCTTTGGATCGAATCCGCATCATTGGATTTCTATACAACTGAATATGTCTACATGGTCTGTGAAACTATACAGTACAAGCAATCCAAATCTGCTCTTAACCAAATGGTGTCTTCCTTAAACCTATTAAAAGATAGAGTGCCACTGTATTCTTTAGCTAGTGGAATACCTAAGGTCTATCATGGTCTAATCAGTATCCA
Source organism: Trichosurus vulpecula (assembly GCF_011100635.1). Lineage (NCBI taxonomy): Eukaryota > Metazoa > Chordata > Mammalia > Diprotodontia > Phalangeridae > Trichosurus > Trichosurus vulpecula. The sequence continues at coordinate 227,001,300 of NC_050578.1, read as the reverse complement.
CACTGGCTTCCCTAGGGGCATGGAGCCTGAAGATGCTTAGACTGCCCCTTCCACCACTTAATTCAAAGCTTTAAGCAGCAGCACTTAATGATTTGAATCAATCTCCAGTAGCCAGGTACAGAATTAATCTAGGAGATGAAATATTTAAATATAAAAATTCATGATCAGTTAAAGCTCATGGGCCTTCACCATACCTGTCTGGGCTACCCTCTCTGTTTACTATTCCCCACATTCATAGGCTTAAAAACTTACCATAATGTGACTGAACAGTTTATTGAATATAGCATACATTGAAAGGATATAGGTCAAATGCATCTATAAGGAAAAATACTCCCACTATCTCCTAAACCTCTTCCTACTTGCCCTCCTATGTCTTAAGATTTGAGGAGAAGAAGGGGCTCCCAGCTACATATAACAAAGAGAAAAGGATGAGAGTACCTTCATGCATTTTAAGATTATGACCATAAACAAAGGAAAAGAGAGATGGGAGAGACAGCAATGTGAAAGTCTTCTCCCTCCCAGATCACCAGTCCAGTGGGATTCATAATAGCTGGCAATCTCCACAACTTAAAATCTCTCTTCCTGCAGCTCCTGGCCCTTGCTCTGCTACAGGTTCTAGATTTCTCTCATAAACCTGGTGCCTGTTTGTATAGGAAAGATTCCTGGAAGAAAGAGAACTTGGGCTGGAGCTCTAAGAAATTCTATAACCAGGCTTAAAGGAGAGAAAGAGTCATAGCTCATGGTTCCTTCTGGATCATCTAGTTTAAGGCTTCATTTTACAATGGAAGAACCTGTGGTCCAGAAACGTGAGGCTGCTTGCTTCATTAGGCTCACACAGCCAGTAAGTAGCAGAGGCTGGTTTGGAAACCAAGTCCCTTGACTCCAAATCTATTGTTCTTTTTGCTAAACTGTACCACCCCTGTAAACCTTAAAGGCTGAAACAAAGATACTGTGACAAAAAGAAGCATGTTGTATGTGATGTCTTGACTGTCTATCAAAGAATTTCTTGGGAAGATGAGATTTTGGCAAGCCTCAAGGCCAAACTGAAAATTTAGAACTTAATCTGTCAGGCCACAAAGCACCATCTCAGGTGCTTAAACTGGGAAATGGCTTGATGAAAGCAGTGTTTTATAATTCAGCCACAGTAGGTAGGGTGGGTTGAAGTTAAGAGAGATTAGAAGCAGAGAGGCTAGTTAAGAAGACAGTATGGTACACACAGGGCTGTGCTAGCACTAGCTCAAACTGATTGTTAAATTTTCATTGTAAGCATTCACACCTCAGAAATCAACAAAGTCACAAATCAGGGCTTGATTTATTGTTCTGTTGATTGCCAAGACTTAGCAAAGTGATGGAAAAAATGGTAACTATGACTCATTAAACTTAAAAGTATGTCCCATGTACATTTTTTTCAGGGAGCTGGTTGTTAAACATTTACCAGTATACCATGTAGAGATGTATAAAAATAAAGCACCATTTATGGAAATATTCTTCAAAGTTTTCATTCTAGATTGCTTTCCATGTTACTGATTGTACCCAGGTTATGCAATTATGCAGCCTTTATAAGCCAAGATATTGTGTCATTTTAACTTACTTTTCCTAAAACAACTCAAAGTTTACTTTCTGTGGCCTCATCCCCCTGCCTGTGAACTTTGTATGCAACCAAGGTTTTTCTATAAAGTAACTCTGACGGTGCCGATTCCCAAATCTTGGGTTAAAATGTGCCAATTTTCTGCACATCTGAACTCCAGCAGGATTAGTAAGTCATGACAAACGCTTGCTTCTCTCAGGCAAACATAGATCTGAACTCTAAGTGCCCTAGTTCCAGTTTTGCTTTCTCATTAGTTCTGATTATTAAGGAGACACTTGTGTGGAAACCAAAGCTTTGTCTTCTTCCTGAGTCACTAATTTCACAATTGCATATTTAATGACACAAGCCAGGCTCAAGTAAAGAGTTTTATGTTCCAAGCAGAACTGTGTAAAAGCAGTGGGTTTACTCGATCATTTTCCATTAAAAAACAAACCTATTATAGCTTAGAAAAAAGTGGAGTTTTGTCCAAAGACACAATCTGTTATCTTTTCCATCAAGGAAGCTAATTGGAGCTGACATGACTTCTGGGAAATGCATTGCAGCTGACATCTGGGCATGATGCATGCCAAAGTGTTGTCATAAGAAATCAGGTTATCCAGAAATGGAATTTGAAGCCTTTAGGAAGACCAAGTGGGAAAGACAGTCTGTACTATCTCAGCCTATTTAAGATGAATATTCTCCTCATAATGACATTATTTACATACTGTGTATCCCTATTGAAAACCCTAATTGCCTGCATATTTTTATCCTTTCTTTCAAGTCTTCTCCCTTTTAAAAATATTCCTATGGTGGCCAAGAACAGAGTAGAATTTTGTTGTTGTTGTTCAGTCATGTCTGACTGTGACCCCATTTGGAATTTTCTTGGCAAAGATACTAGAGTGATTTGCCATTTCCTTCCCAGCTCACTTGACAGATGAGGACACTGAGGCAAACAGATTAAGTGACTTGCCCAGAGTCACACAGCTAGTAAATGTCTGAGCCCAGATTTGAAGCCAGGAAGACTCATCTTCCTGACTCTAGGCCCAGCATTCTGTCCACTGTGGCACCTAGCTGTCCAGAGAACATAAAGACTAACTCCTCTATCTTTCCTCTCTCACTTTTTTCTTCCCTCCTCTCTACCCACTGCTTGCCACATTCCCTGATTTTGTCATATTTATGACTTTTGTCTCCTCAATCATACTATAAATCCCTTGGATTCACAAGTTATATCTTAAACACTTTACTCCCTGTCGAGGATACTTGGTCTGCAACTTAGTATTAATCTCCTTCCCGATATTTGCAAATCCCTTCTTTAAATCTTCAACAATAGGCCATTGGGTTGAACAGCCTCAGTGTTGTGGACCCTACTACTTAACCCATTCCATTTTTGGACAAGTGTAATAGAAAGTTGTTCCTTGAATTGAGCTGAAACCTGCTCCCCTAGAATTTGTTAAGTTGAACTGTGCTTCTCTCTAACTTTGGTCCTGGTTCTGTCCTGGAACCAAGAAGAACACGTCTAATCCTTCTTCCTTATGATCTTCCAAGTACTTTGACAGCTAACATGTCCCAAACTCACTCTAAATCCCGCACCCCTCTTTCTCTTTTCAAGGTTAAACATATCTAATTCCTCCAACCAATCCTTATATAGTATGGTCTCTAGGATCTCCTCCATCCTGGTCACCCCACCCTCTGAATGTGCTCCAGCTTGTTAGTGTTCCTCCTAAGATGTGTCATGCAGAGCTGAGCACAACGCTCCAGATGTGCGCTAGCATTTTTGGCGACTCTGTCACACAGTTGATTCATATGGAGCTCCTAAACAATAAACACTTATTAGTTGATACCGCAGTAACTGAATATATCCACAGCTAGCACTGCTGTGCATATAACCTTTCACCATGGCAGTCTACCTATCTCTGATCTATCATTGTACCTCATCATACTGCGCCTCAACTGAGAATTTGCTGAAGTCTACATTTGGCCATTCAGCTTCTTTCTCTTTGAGCCCTTCAAGTTTTTCTTTCTGGTCTTGGTAGAAAAGATAGTATCTGCCCAAAAATACTTTGAGAGCAGTTTAAAATCCAATACAAAGCAAAAAAAAAAGTTACCATTGTTGCTATCTTTATTCATTTATCATTTCATTGAGGAAACATTTACTGGGCACCACTAGGTAGGTAGCACCACCCTGTGCTTAGGTGCTGTGGGGGGTGGGAGCAGATAAAGAGTATGATGCAACCTCTGTTTTCAAATAGTTCATTGTTTAGTAGGGGTTGTTAGAGCTATACTCTGATAACTCTAATACTAGGGAGAATGTTATAAGAGTTTATTGATGCCCAGAAATGGGAAAGGCCTCATCCAGATGGGAGATAGTCAAGGAGAACTTCATGAAAGAGGTAGCATTTAACCTCACCTGGAGGAATGAGTAGGATTTCAACAGATAAGGTGAAGAAGAGGAAATTCAGGTCTAGGGAACAGCCAGCAAGCCAAGCCATAGAGGGGAGAAAGCAGAGGAGGTCTAGAGAAAATGAATTGTCTGTATTAGCTGACAGCAGTGTAACTGTAGGAGATTTAAGGAGATGTAAAACCAGAATGGGAGGTTAAAGGGTCTTGACTACCAGGCTAAATTCACTGTTCTTCAGGGGAGGGGTATTGAAGGTTGAACAGAGAAGTGGTTAGATTTATACTTCAGATTGACTTGGCAAAGTATACAGTTTGGATTGGAAGCAGAGAGAGTAGAGGTGGGGAGGTCAGTTAGGAAACCAGAAAAAGGTGAACATCGGGCTCCACATCTCATCTACAATTCCTGCTTTTGGTCACAGAAGTGACCAATTTAAGGACTCTTTCCACCAAGATAGAACCTGGGGCACTTAGAGGTGGAGAATCATTCCACTGAAGTGCTACCTAAAAGTTGGTATCGTAAATTCTGTTGGCTCTGACTAGACCTTGCCTTTTTCTCCTGTTCTTTCTCTGCTATTGTTTAAAAAACAAACAAAGAAGAATTCAAGAGGAGTATATTTCACAACTCTTCTGTGGGTTTCCTGGTTCCCTTTATTGTGCTGATCACAAACACAAATAATGTGAATTAAAGCTTTTGCAAAATGTGTTGGCATTTCATTTTGTTTGGAAGGGTCCTTAATATTTTTTTCACTTCCTGTTGGAGTTCACAGTTGCCCAGCCCTGCCTGTCTTGAGCGCAGAAATTGGATAGAGTTTGTACAGTCTGGTAACAGTGCCTAGCTCAGGGCCAAGCCCAAAGTAGGCACTCACATAAATGTTGGAACCTAGAAAGAAGGACAACTGCAGAGTCTGTGGCTATTTTTAAGGCAAGAGGAAGATCAGCCAAAAAAGAAAAGGAGGATCTGAATAACCACTTCCCTGAAAGAAATCTGTAGACACAGCATCCCGCAGCAGCCTCACCCTGAGTCAGCATTATTGGAATTTTTGAGGAGTCACTAGATGCATGCTGGAGAGCCATGGAGTAGTTACTAAGCTACGGAAAGACTTATTAGTGCAGAAAGTCAGCTAGGCTGTACTATAAATAATGCCTTCAGTGACTCAGCACATTCATTTGAATGTCAGAATACAAACGTTGTCCCTGACCCCTCGAGTTTTTGTACTCCAAATTCCTTGTGAAGCTTTTGCAGCTTTATAGCTACCCCTAATGACCAGCAGGAAGTTTTACATACCACCAGAATCCAATTGATGAAATAATATATTAAATAATCCCACTAGTCTGAAAAAGTTTGGAATTTTGCTTTAAAAAAAAGGAACATTTTCATATTCTTTGGCCCATAGATTCCACTGCTCGGCATAGATGCCATTCCTAGCCTGGTTGAGGGCAGATAAAAAACCAAGTTGGAATTGAAATCAAAATCAATTCAAATAAGAAAAATGAAAATTGAAAAATGTGGTTCCCAAATGACTGTTTTTCTTAAGAGGCATCTGTGTTTATAGAAAATGTCTACAAGTTTTCCCTGCCTCAGACACAATTCTGCTAACAATATTTTTTTTTTCAGTTTTAGTTTAGTTTTTAGGGAAAAATGAGTAGATGGAAACTAAAGGGAAAAAGTTATGTTCAAAAAATTTAATAGTACCATAGCTTCCCTCTCTATCCCTTAAAAAGACATTTTTCATATTGTTTAGTTGCTAAATTACATTAAAATCATGGATAATTATAACAATCATATTTGTGTGTGATTTTTTTAGTTCTCTTTACCTCTTATGAATTTCTGAGGACAGTGGAGACATTTTCCAAGTTTGACCAGGTGTCATTGTAGGGCTCTTCATTTCCTTCTAGCTTTGTGATAGGCATGGTGGTCTACCTTCTAGAACCTGCCCACACCATGAGTGGCAAGAACAGCCCACCCTTATCAGGCCATGAAATAGCCTCTTGGGATTTGGCCCCCATCCCTGTTATAGTATGAAAGGATTTAGAGCCTGAAGCATTTAGAGCAACTGAATTAAAAAAAAAAAACCCAAACTAATAAACTCTTCCTTTCCTGCCGTTTTATCTTTTGACTCTAATAAAGAAAACTTTGGTTATCTCTTTGTTACCTTATCTTACCTAAGAGACAAGTCAATTAAAGAATTGAAAATTGTTACAGGTGTTCCAGTTTAAAAGAAGTTTCTAGAAGTAATTACCTCAGTGTCCCAGAAAGATTTTTTTTAATTTAAAGATATGTACAGTAGATAACTATCTACCTTGCTTACCATGTAGTTCCAGTTACTCCCCCATTTTTAAAAAATTATTTAGAAATTACATGTAGGGCTGACCTCTTACGGAGAAGTGGTCACTCCTAGACAAGCTGCTTCTAAAAAAGCCTCCAAAACTGCCCCACATGCCCCTTATCCAGTTCAATTGCCTTTCAGTGTCTCAATACCTTGCTTTAGTTCCCTGTGGGCTGGTCATTTCCATAATGCCTACAATATGTAAGTGCTCAAGGACACGGGCCTTTGGCCTCTGCTAAACTAGACTGCCCTGAAAAAGTTTACTAGTTTAAATAATAGCACGTTTATGCTAAACAGTTCACTTTTCTCACTTTCCTGTGAGGCAGGTGATGAAAATACTATACCCATTCTTACAGATGGAGAAATCAAGGCTGACCCAGAGAGGGAAGTGACTCAGCCAAGGTTACCCAGCTACTAAGTGGCCAGGCCAAGATTCTACTGTGTTTGCATCAGTTGGGTGTGGTGGCAAAGAGCTCTAAATCTGTGGTCCATGGTCCTGGGCTTGAGACCTAGTACTGACACTGACCAGGCAAACTTGGCTGAGTCATTTCATTTCTATGACCTAAAGTTTTATTCTCTGTAAAATGGGGTTAATCATTATCCACTTCACATGGTTATCATAAGGAAAATGCTTTCTAAACTTTAAAATGCCGTAGAAATGTGAATTATAATTTAAACTGGAAAACTTTTCAGGCTAGTCTAGTCCATATGTAGTCAATCATCATATAAACATGTATTGGCCCACTTTCTTTCCTTAATAAATATAGAATGACCATATTTCTATCTCCTTTTGATTAGTGAGAATCCCATAGGTCCTCAATCGTGATTATTCTTGTTGCCAGGCTTGAAGATAGAAAATAAATAGCATGCTGGTGAATTTGGTGACTTGTCACTGAACCCAGAATTTACTCTGGAAATTTTTCTTTAACCAAATCTCTGGCTCTGGTTTATGATGAGCATCAGGAAATGGATATAGGAGTTATATGGCCCAGTCAAGGACCTGCTTACTTTGTTAGAACAAAACTATATAACAAAAGAATTTGAATGCTGCCACCATGCCCCCCCTTATCCCCCAGCTTATCTTAATGAGATTGGCCTATAACACTAATTCCTTGCTAACCTTTAGCAGCTATTTTATTTGTTCCTTTACTTTCTCATGTGTAAAATGAGAATTCTAAAGGAAGAGACTTCCCTTATGTGGCAGGGTAGTTATAGAACACTGCAAAAAAGAGTTTAAATCCACCCTGGCTGATGCCTTCCTCCTCTCACTTCTTTTGCACGTATTATCTTCATCTTAGCACTTTATTGTATACAAACAGTCCCCAAGTTGAAAAAGCCCATTTATAAGTGGTTTGGGGAACTTGGATTGGTTTTTCCCATGAAACAACATTACAGATGATGGTTAGATTCCCAAACCAACCCACAAAAACATAAATAGCTAGTTGAAATATAGGACTATTTCAAATATATCTAACTACCATTTATATTGGAAAATGCATGCCACGTGCCAACTTGGGATGCCTTATGAGCAGGGACTCCCTGTGTGGGTCCCCACAGGCATGTGGGGAATTACACAAGGCCTGTCTGGGGAAGTTGGGGGAAAGCTAGATGAAGTAACTTTTTGAGTTTCAACATTTGCACAAAAAGAACTGGAAGTGAAAATATAATCAGATGGTGTGCAAAATCAGAAACTCCCAAAAAGCAGATAAAGGGGCTGTTTTGTTGTGTACATGCTGATCTTCTGCAGACTTTGATAACTGTTGCTAAGCATTTACACCATTCCTAGGAGGTTTGAGGGCAGATAAAACCCAAGTTGAAATTGAAATCAAAATCAATTCAAATAAGAAAAATAAAAATTGAAAAATGTTCTCAAGTGGGAGAAGCTTGGGGTAAGAAAGAGAATTTTAGAGGCAAACTAGCCTATGGCCTGTTTATGTGCATCAGAGAGTATCTTTCAGGCAAGATGCTCACTATGGCCTGTTGTCTAAATGTCTCTGTCAGCACAATTTAGCATTTTATTTTAACAGTGTGTCTGTGTGTGTGTAAATAATTCTGTTATATGAGATGCTGTCTGCATCACGTGTGTGTCTGTATGTGTATGTGTTATCTTCCTGATCAGATTGTGTGGTCTTTGTGAGTAGGACCTTATCTTAAGTTTCTTTGGTATCCATAACTCATAATGCTAAGAACATGACAGAATCTCAAGTAGCAGTGGGCTAATTTTTTAAAATTACCATTGGAATTTTAATATTAGGATTAAAATAGTGGTTTATGCAGAATGTTTGCATTGTATTTTCTTGTTACTACATGCTGTTTTAGAGGTGATTTTAGAGAATTGTTATTTAAAGGTAAAGGTTCTCCTTCTACCTTACCCTCTGTGCCTTAGATATCTATGTGGATGAAAAAAATGTATGACTCAGTGGCTGACCCTCTGGGGTTAAGCCTCTGTACACTTAGCCAAACTGTCCTTCAGAAAGGAGACTTAAGTCTGTCACTGGGCCTGAACTTAAGGCCATTCTGGCTTGATGTTAGTACTCCAAGGGCTACTGCAAGGCATCAAGGGAGAGTAACAGTGAGACATAGGAATAACTAACATGTGATAATTCTAAACAGAAACCTTACTGTAAAGGAGCAGTAGGAAGTTAATTTCTAGGGCACTAAAATCAGGGGAAAAGTCTTTCCTTGTAGTACACTGCCCCTTCCAGAAATAATGCACACCTTATTTCCTCTAAATATTTGCAAAAGCTATTTAGGAAGTACTAAGAATTGGTGATGTTCTCAGAACTGCAAATACTGTCCAACTCTGGAGGAGGAAATAGAGGATTTTATAGCCACATAAAAAAGGGCTGAAAAGGATGTCAGTCACCCTCTGGTCAAAGCCATTCATCTTAGGGAAAAGGAAACCAAAACACAAAAAGAAGTGGCATTATTCGCCATGCTTCAAGTTAGCCTGGAGGCCCCCAGAGCTCCCTTCCAACCTCTGAAGCTTTGTTATTCTCTCAGTAAAAAGTTAGTAACTAAACATTCCTTCATCTCTTAAGGACAAGGACAAAAGAAATGATTCCCAAAAATGTAGAGATCCAGGTGGACCTGGAGGATCCCAGAAGCCTCTCCCAAGTTTGACATCTCAACATGCCATGGGTCTGTTTCATGACAGAACAGAGATCTCCCTTTATGTACCTTCTGGTGGATTGTAGAGCTCAAGTGTTTCCAAGAAAAAAATTGAAAAAATTTTTAAATGACTAATATTTGAGTAACTGGAAATGAAAGTATAATCGGATGATGTGCAAAATCAGAAACTCCAAAAAAGCAGATAAAGGAGATATTTTGTTGTGGAAATGCCCATCATCTGCAAGCTTTGATAACTGTTGTATTTGGGGGGTCGTTAGTACAGAGAAAGACCTCAGCATATGGTCAGTCTTTGTATCTGTGAGCCCTGGACCTTCCTTAAAAGTAATTGATTGCAGCCGGCTCATCCAACTTTCTGCACTGAGGTTTTGTTTCTCTGAGGGAGGAGAGCTTTCTTAGATAAGCAAGCCCCAAGTGCCTGGAGCATGCTTGCCTGCAACCCTGAAGGGAGGCCTTTTTTATTTGAATGGCTGCCTCACGTTGACCTTCCTTGGCCTTCACTTGTGTAGCTTTTCTTTCTGAAGTTTTTATGCCCACTTGTGTTTGTTTAACCAGCCCCTGAACATTAAGCCCAGCATTGATGTCGTGTCAAGTAGACCATTCTGTGTTCTCTTTAGAAGCCCTAGGTAGAAGGAAGAGGTGCTGTTTAATACTGAACCTTTAGTAGCTCATAAATCACCTGCAGACTTACTCAAGGTTGGGAAGGGAGGTTATATTCTATCATTATTCTTTCAGTGCTCAGAAACTAACTGTATTATAAAATTCCATGCAGAAAAATTACCTGCTTCTATAGGATACACATACGTACAGACAGACAGACAGACATCACAATTGTGAAACGCGTAGTAAATTTTCAGTCTTCAATAGGAGGCAAAATGCATTTGGGTGTTGTTTCCCATGGATAGAGAAAATCTTCTATACTTAAAGGACTTAGAGTTAGAAAGGACCTTAAAGATAATTTAGGCCATCACCCTAATGAACTGAGGAACGGAAAGGTTAAGTAATTTGTCCAAGGGATACATAGGTGGTAAGTAATAGATGAAAGACTTAAACTAAGGTCATCTGGCTCCTAGTATTCTTTCCACTCTACTATATTATCTATATATTCTATTATTTAATTAATAGAAGGATATAAAGTCAAGATTTTAGCATTCAGGGAATTTGGTTTCTCAAACTAGAATGCTTTTAGGCTCCAATGATAGCCTTATTCACAATTATTTTCAATGTTAACTGAAATTACTGAAACTGAAAAGAAGACCTTGAGTTTTAAGGCCTGAAAATTCCATTTATAAGGAGAAAATATTTATGTGAAACTTTTGTTGTTTTCTTGAGAAATTATATTTAAAGTGAGTTTTATAAAAGGTCTTAATTTTCCGATTTAAAGAGGAAAGGTAATTTTATGGTGTGACAGAAAATTGGATTGTGGCCTATTGCTGTTGCCCTCTGCTAGTAGGGAAAGAGGGCCGAGCAGAGCACACTTGTTCTTACTAAGCATATCAAAGCAGTGCGGTGAGAGAGGAATCATAGGAAGAGGGCATGGAGAGAGAATAAAATTTGTTTTTGGAAAGTTATTTAAGTGATACATATTTGTGACTCACATATCAGAAGCCATAACTGCCACCAAATTTGTATATTACGTATTTTACAAATAAGCATGCTCTTTATGATTGTGTACTCACATCGGATGAGTATATGGCTTTATTCATTGCTGGAAAGTATTGCCTTTGAGGTTGTGTAAAGGCAATCAGTGAATGGGAAGATCTTTCCTGCCCGTTCACTGGGCTTTGGGGGCGGGCCTCTCAGGGTCCTGGGGGGAGTGGCTAAGACTGGAGCCAATGGAAGCCTGTGGTGGGAGGAGCTTGCTGAGCGGGTGGAGCCGAGCTAAGAGGCAGTTGGTGAGAGCAGTTAAGAGCTGAAGGAGAGAGGAAGCAGTCAGCCAGCTGGAACACAGCTTGGAGATTGTGGCAGAAGTGGCGGCGATGGCGGCAGGCGCTACAAAAAAGCAGGACTGACCCTCGTGGAGACCAGAGAGTGCTGAGCAGGGGCTTGAGGCCAGTGGGTGGTCTTCTTGCTGGAGGGCCCTGGCATTGGGGGGGAAGCACCAGTATGGCTTGGCTTGCTGCCATAATGTTTTTCTGTGGCCTCTTGGTCACTATTGTGAGATGGGCATACTGGTCTTGGAAAGTTCTTGCCAGGATGTCAAATTGGGGACACTGGTCCATGGGTCTGCTACTTTTGAGTTTGAATAAATGCTTTAACTCCTCTGCCTTCTACTTAGAGAATTCCTTATATCCTATGATTCTGGACCATTCAGGCATATTCATGGTTATCTTTGAAGTCATGAATTCTGCCTTAATGATATAGGTTGTCACTCACAAAACGGAATAAATGTAATCACAGGGGTTGTGATTCCTGAGAATCTCCACTTTATTCTGGACCACTTCCTGCCAATCCCATCTGTCTAGATTTAGAGTTGTTGGAAGAAAATATTGTCCCTAAAAAATATTGGATCAGGAAACAAAAAACCAGTGTTCAAATCCTATCTCTGCTACCTACTACATGTGTGACTATGGACAAGTCACAGAATCAGAAGAAAACACAGAGATCACCCAGTATAACAACTGCCTGAAGAAGAATCCCTTCTACAACATCCCTGATAACTCAACCATCCAACCTGGACTAGACTTTTAGTAAAAGGCAACCCACGATAAAGGGAGTATACTCATGAGAAGGGTTGAAGAAAAGCCAGCATTTCTAACATATTCCCAAAATATATAGCTTTGTGAAGCAGATTAGAAATTCTGTTTTGCTACAGTAAGGGATTTGAGATTAATTGTGGGTTTGTTTTGGGATTTGAGTTGTTTGTTTTTGTTTTGTTTTGCATCTTAATGATCCTGATGAAATCTGCCTCTAGAATCACCTTTGGCTGGCTAGCTGGTTGGTTGGTTGGTTTTTTTGGGTGGAGAAGGATCTAGACTTGTGATCTCATCAGTGTAAGGAATTCCCAATGAGGAGCCTTCCTCTACTCCAGTAGACCAGCACCTTCTCTGCAGCCTACAGTTTCATTGACTGACTAGGTCTGAGAAGGTGAATGACTTGTCCAGGGTCACAGAGCCAGGACGTGTCAGAGGAAGAACTGGACCCCAGGTCTTGTTGAGTAGCAAACTGGCCGTCTGTAGGAAAAGGACCCACATGTACAGAAATATTTATAGCAGCTCTTTTTGTGGTGGCCAAGAATTGGAAATTGAGGGGATGCCCATTGATTGGGGAATGGCTGAGCATGTTGTGATATATGAGTGCAATGGGATACTGTTGTGCTCTAAGAAATGATGAGCAGGTGGACTTCAGAAAAACCTGAGAAGACTTACATGAACTGAGGCTGAATGAAGTGAGCAGAACCAAGAGAACATTGTACACAGTAACAGCAACATTGTGTGATGACTGACTTTGTTAGACTTAGCTCTTCTGACCAATGCAATAATCTAAGACAATTCTAAAAGACTCATGATGCAAAATGCTATCCATATCCAGAGAAAGAACTATGGAGTCTGAGTGCAGATCAAAGCATACTATTTTCTCTTCTTTTGTTGTTGCTTTTGTTTTTTCTTTCTCATGGTTTCTCTCTTGTTCTGATTCTTCTTTCACAACATAACTAATGTGGAAATATGTTTAATATTTTTTAAAAAGCATCTGTTTCTCATAAAAAAAAGTAATGCTACGTTACCTCAAAAAAATAATAATGTCTTCACCATCCTTGTTATTTACTATGAATAACAGGGCTAGGACGTGAGTGCCAACGGCCTTACTTCTCTTGAGTGTCAGTGGGCTTCTCATGCTGAGCCTCTCTCAGTTACAAAAAGGAGCACTCAGTTTCATGTCAGTGAAAAGGCCAGGTAGTATTTAGGATCAATATGCCACCCAGAACAACTGGGCAGTAGATTTCAGGATCAAATATAATATTTTGGCTTTTATACCCTGACCTCTTCCTACCTTTCCAGTCTGCTTACATCTTATACCCCACACATTTACAATAATGTTTACACTCCACCCCATCTTTCAACTCCATGCTTTTTCACTGATCGTCCTTCTTGCATGGAATGCTTTCCCTCCTCCGTTCCACATCCTGGCTTCACAGGCTTCCCACAAAACTCAGTAAAAATCCCACTTTCTACAAGAAGCCTTTCTTGACCTCTGTCCCCTTAAGGCTAGTGCCTTCTCTCTGAGATTACTTGGAGCATACCCTGAAAATATCTTGTTTATTCTAGTTGTTAACATGTTTTCTCCCTCATTAGGCTATAAGCTCATTGAGGACAGGGACCATGTTTTTTGCCTTTCTTGGAATGTCTAGGAATTAGCCCTGTCGCCTGGCACCTATTAAGTGCTTAGAGAATACTTACTGATTTACTGACTGACTGCGAGGGAAATTAATGACTCACCTAAGGTCAAACAATTAGTAATTCTCTAAGGAGGGATCTGAGCCAAAAATTCACTGACTCTAGATTCATTATTCTCTCCCCTTTATCATGCTCCCCCTCTAGAAAAAAAAAAACATAAATTCATATTAACAGAAGTTGCCTTTTTGAGCTTCACTCTCAAAACAAATCCTTTCAGATATACAATGCTCTACATTTTTTCAGTCTACAAAAAGTCTGCCTACAACTACGTGGTGCTCATTTTTCATGAGAAGTTGGCAAAAATTAACATTCAAACTGCCTTAAGCTCCAGCCCATCACAAGGTCAATCAGCAGCCCAAGGGTCATCTTATAAAAGATCTGGTCAGTCATAAACAAGTCAGACGGAGTCAGCCTCAGGAGTTTTAAATCTAAATTCAGGTTTAGGAAAGAATATTCTAAGAAACAAAAGAACAATTCTTCATGGAGCTATAGAACAGCAAGATCCATGAGGAAGGAAAGGGAGAGAAGGAGCAAAAGGGGAGTCGAGGGGAGGCAAGAGAGGGAAAGTAAGAAAAGTGGGAGGAGGATGAGGGTCCCTCCCCATACTTGCGCTTCAGTCCTGAGGAAATATCTTTAAACAAAGCATATAAGAATCTTCTTTGAGAAGAATGTGTGAGAATGTGTGAGCTGAGGGGACAGAATGAGGAAGCTGGACAGCTTTCTGGCTCTTCCCAAAAAAGTGTTAGGGTGACATCAGAATTTTGTTTTAAATACTTAATTATAGAGTAATGACATATAGAGTGCCATAGTGGATGGATAGGCTGCCTCAGAATCATAAGGACCTGAATTCAAGTCCCTCTTCTGACACTAACTGACTGTGTGACCCTGGGCAAATTTCTTAATGCTTGGGCAGCTCTCTAAGACTACTGTCTAAGTAAGGTGAAGAATAATTCCTGATCTATATTGGTAGAAGAAGTCTCCTCACCAGGAGTTTTATAAATCAATGAAATCAAAGAACTGGATCAAAAAAACCACCAAATCCAAATAACAAACTCAATGATAACTTCCAGACACACACACACACCCCTCTGATGCATTTTAAAATCTGTAATGAGCAATTATTGCGTTTTCTGCTAGTTTAGTTCTGTCTTTAGCTCAGATAATCTAATGCCTAGCATAATGTTTTCTACATTTTAGCCAATTAATGTTGTGGTTAAGTCGAATAATTGAGTTGAATGTATGCAAAAGTAGTACTGTGTACTGTTGTGAAACATTCTTTGGGTAAATTTTGTCAGAGATGGTCCCTTGGATGACTTAAATTGTTTTATTTGTCCACATCCAGAAAAAGAACTATGGAGTCTGAAAGCAGATTGAAGCATATTATTTTCTCTCTCTCTCTCTCTCGTTGTTTGTTTCTTCTTTCTTGTGATTTCTCCCATTGGTTCTAATTCTTCCTTACAACATGACTGATGCGAAAATAAGTTCAGTATGAATGTATATCTAGAGCCTATACCAAATGACGTGCCATCTTGGGGTGGGAGAGGGGAGAGGTGGGGAGAAAATTTGGAACTCAAAATCTTATGGAAGTTAATGTTGAAAACTAAAAATTAATAAATTTAATAATTCTTTTAAAAAATTGTTTTATTTCCACACCGATGGTTGCTTTTGTGTGTGTTCTCACAGAAACTCGCCCCTGGAGTCAGTCAATTTGCTTATACCTGTGTGCAGGACCACCCCATATGGACTAATCAACAGTTTTGGGAGACCACATTTTACAATAATGTGCAAAATCAAGTTCGCTCCCTATACCTCTCAGCCAAGGAAGACAATCATTCAACACACTTGAAGCAAAAGGTGAGAATATAGGAAATGTCTTTGTGGACTAGAACTCAGCCTATAAGTGGAAGAGTATTTAAAAAAAAAAAAACAAAAAACCTCAGTTGCTTTGGGTTTTTTTGCTTGTTGTTTCGGCTAATTTCTGGTGTGATGTTTGTTTTTATGAGCATCTTTGAACAGTTCATAAGCCCAGAATCTTAACAAATGAGAACCCATTGTGCCTCTTTTTGGGAACAGGTATTGGACAACAGAGGTAATTGGCATCCTAAAGCCTCTCCCTTTATGTTTATGCTTTTATGATGTTGACCTTTTATGAACATTCTTAAAGTAACCAACAGACTGTTGACAGGGCACTCCAGGCATGCGGGCATAACGCTGGCAGCACTGTGAATTGGCTTCACCTTTGGGGAGCTTAGTCTGGCAGCGTGTAACAGGAGCTACAAAACTATGTGCCCTTTGACTTAGAAATTCCACTTCGGAACAGATATCCTAAGGATAGAAATCTCAAGGGGAAAAAAGTAATTTGTACAAAGATGGTTTCTAGAAGTGCTATTTATAATCGTGAAAGACTAGAAGGGGAAGCGTCTGAACAAATGAAGGTGCTGGAAGAGGATAGAACGCTTGGGAATTGATGACTAAATTACATGGGTTTTGTCCATTTCTCAGAAGGTCTGCCTACCTGAAATCATGTTTAATGACAAAAAAAGAAGATGTGAATTACAGCCATGCAAAAACTCATCCCTGTAGAGCTTGTTTAACAGAACCAGGGATGAAAGATGAATGGGATTCAGACCTGCCGCAGCCAGATTTGGGGAACCAGCTCTTCCTCGGCTGAGCTCTTTTGAATAAGTTACAAGAAAAGGCCTTTCTGTCCATTGAGGCAATAGTTTTCTATGGTACTGTTTGCTCTTTGAAGGAATCTCTTCAAGTCTGTGGCTTAGCTAACAATTTAAATGGAAATCTTTTCAAATTCTATAAATTGCCATCTTCATCAGCAGAACATATTGGACTGCCCACCCTCCCCCAACCTTCTGTCTTTCTCCTTCCATGACTTCCTTATTCCAGGAGTCCTTTCTCCCATCTCCACCCCCGATTACCACCCATTAAAATCCAACTTATCATTCTTGCTCCAGCTTAGATGTCATTTCTTTTATAGAACTTTCTTTAATTCCCCAGCCAGAAGTTCTGGTTCCCTCATCTATACCACAGTACACTCTGTCTGTATCTCTGCTATGCACCTATGACAGAGTATCCTGTAACATGGTTTTTCATGTATGTGTTCTTTCCTCCCTCCCCATAAAATGTAAGCTCCTTGAAAGACAGAGATGTTTCCCGGGCTGTCTTTGTATCCCCAGGGCCTGCCATAGTGCTGGCACAAAGCTAGAACTCTAAAGAAATCCTTCGTGATAAATTTCTTGCCATCACAGCTATAGCTCAGAGAGTTCCCTTATAGGCTTGTGAGAGCAGAAATTGTGCTTTTTCTTTTACCAAGTCCACAAGTATGTATTGAGCATTCACCATGTGCCAGATACTGTGCTAAGGCCAGAGGCAAGCAGATAACATAATATTCTATGTGACCAGGGTAGGATTGTTGTGATACAGTTTGTTTAATTTCTGTTCAACTGACATTTTAATGCAGTCCTATTTGTATGAAAATAGGAGATAATTTTAAAGAGGCAATCACTTGGCATATTTGATTGAAAGACTCATTGCATTTATATATCGCAGATTGCTGGATGGATCACCTTGGGCAAATACTACACTCTAGGGGCTTAAAGACTGCTTTTTATCAACAATGTGTATTGCAGTTATTCTTCCGTCACCACAGTCCGCTGAACACATGATTGTGACAGTAAGCCTTTACAAGTTTAGTCACTGGAAATTCCCATTTTGGAAACATACACCTAGAATCTTAACTAAACTAACATCATAGGAGTGAGTGGCCCCAGTTGAAAATTATGACTATGGGCCTTCTCATTCAACCAGCTGGTAAATGCTTAATTTATAATCATCTCTCATGTCCCATACTGTAAATGATTGTGCGATAAGTGAAGCAGTAGGTATACATGTTTCTTCATAGACTACTGAAGATGAGTGTCTATGCCACTGCTTTTGAAATCAAATTAGACTATAGTGTTCCAAAGGTAGTCATTTTTAGCATGTAGTAACATTTAAATTGAACTTTTTTCAGTCATTTATGGATCAAACACTAAAGTTTGTGTTTGTATCCTCCCTATTTGTTTTAAATGGCAAAACCCAAATGAACGTGTTCCCATGTTCCACCACACAAAAAATACATTCCATATAATTTAATTCTGATAAAACCTACAAATTCAGTTCTATAGGACATCCCTCTTTTTAGAAAATCATTTTAGCACTTTTTTGTTTGTTTGGGTTTTTTGTTTTGTTTTATTTTTTGGAGGGGGGAAGGCAGGGCAATTGGGGTTAAGTGACTTGCCCAAGGTCACACAGCTAGTAAGTATGTCAGGTATCTGAGGCTGGATTTGAACTCAGGTCCTCCTGACTCCAGGCCCGGTGCTCTATTCACTGGGCCACCTAGCTGCCCCCTATTTTAGCACTATTATATTCAATTGTATAATCCTTACTTCCAAGAAAATATAAGTGTTTTCCATCCCTGCCATCCATTATAACACAAAAAAATTAACACATCAACATTGTTTTAAGGAGCAATAGGCCAATTATTTACTATATTTAATATATTGCAAGTGATACAGTTTACCAATGTAGTTAAGTAAAGTGGAAACCACTTGGTCTGTTAATTGAACTGGTTTCGCTATGCTCTTCATAGAGTTTCATTGAAGTACTGAGAATTAAGAAGATTATTAACTCTCCATTTTATTTTTTTACACAACAGGTTATAGTTATCCAAATTAAGCTATTGAAACA
Source organism: Trichosurus vulpecula (assembly GCF_011100635.1). Taxonomy (NCBI): domain Eukaryota; kingdom Metazoa; phylum Chordata; class Mammalia; order Diprotodontia; family Phalangeridae; genus Trichosurus; species Trichosurus vulpecula. The sequence goes on along the minus strand of NC_050578.1, from coordinate 226,982,743 downwards.
TATTCTTCATTTTTTAACAACCTCTGTCTCACTCCTTGGACTATATAAAATGATTAGTGTTTTCTCTTCATTCTAATTACTTTCTTTCATAGGACAAAATTCTGAAAAGCACTGACCAGGAGAAGACTGCAATGGACCTGGCCGCAGAGCAACTGCGGTTGTGGCCCACACTGAGCAAAGAGATGCAGCAAGAGCTGGTGCAAAAGGAGGAAAGTACAGTCTTCAGTCAGGCAATCCACTTTGCAAACCTCATGGTCAACCTGCTGGTACCACTAGACACAAGTAAAAACAAACTCCTGAGAACGTCCGCCACTGGAGACTGGGAGAGTGGAAGCAACAGCATTGTCACAAACAGGTTTGGGAACAAGATAGAGGATGTGGACTTTATTTGGTGATCTTAGGCCAATATCATTTTATTAAAGAGAATGTATAAAATTAAGGACAGCTTTTCCTATAAAATGTCAAGTCTTGGCCTCTTGGTGTCACTTCAGAATGCTTATGTGCCCAGCTTAAAAAGCTTTACTTGATCCTGTTACTCCTTATAAATACTGTCAGTGTCTCATTTCCCTGCCAGATGCTGTGATCTATACCTGTTGTGTCTACCTCTAATCCATCCTTCCCGTTGATCTGCCTTCCTTTAACTTGTCCCTGTGGTGAGATTACTCCCTTCTAAGATTGCCAGTGGCTTCCTTCTTGTCAAATCCAGTGGCTTTGTTTCAAGTCTCCATTGTCTCTGACCTCTGTGCAACATTTGATACCTCTGATTGCATATTCTCTGTCTTGAGTCAATAGCCAATAAACTTTTATTAAGCACCTGCTATGTGCCAGGCACTGTGCTAAGCATTGAAGATACAAATGTAAAAAAAACCAGTAGTTTGCCCTCAGGGAACTTATAATCTAATGGGTGAAGACAACACAGAAAATGAAGCTGAAAAGGGGGGGAAGGGTGGAGGAAAGGAACTCAACATAGGAGAATGGTAGAGAAGTCCCAAAAAAGAATGGCCAGGTGAGAAATTAAATGCCTGAGCTGAGCTCTCTCCTTAAATAAAGATTTGGAATTCATGGCCCCACCCTCCAGTCAGAGAACAAGAGGGGAGTGATAAGGCAGAGTACCAAGACCAGTGGGATCTCGAAGGCCAATGAGGTTTTCCCAATAATGAGCCTCCTGGGGCATGACAGAGAAGTCAAAAAAGTCCCAAAGTAGTGCAGCTGGGTGAGAAATGAGATCTGCCCTCCTCTTTCATATTCTGTGACACCACTTTGTCCTTGTGCTTCTCCTGCCTTTCCAGTTTTGCCTCTGCCAAGTTTTTTTGTCTAGCTCACTTTTCTCCTCTCTCAAGTGGATATCTCCCAGTATTCTTTCCTTCTAATATTCTCCCTTACTGAGCTTATTCAGTCAGTTTCAGTTTACTCTGATTACACAGAGTACATCTCCAGCCTTAACTTTTACAAAACCCTTTCCTATTGGTAATCCATAATCATGGTGCCATCATCTTGGGCTGGAAACCTTGGGATCATCCTTGAGTCTTTTCTTGGCTGTCTCCTCCGGGATAGGAGATCATCACATCCTTGTAATCTTTCATGTGAAAGGCTTCCCAGATTATCACCTTCTTCTTCATCCCAATTGCTATCAGCCTAGTCCTTACCCCTGTATTACTATAATGGATCACTTCCTCACTGCTATCCCCAATTCTAGTCTTTTCCCCTCTGTTCAGTTTTGTATATCATAGAGTGTTTCTTCTAATAATAATATTTTCAATATGTCACCCTACTCATAACCTCAAGTACCTCACACTTTACCTATCTCACATTACCTATCTCATCAAATCTGAATTCTGCCCAATGTTCAAGGCCCTATATAATCAAGTCCAACCCAAATATCTTGCCTTATTTCCTACCACTCTGTTATGCTAATGTCCCCATTGTTCCTACAAATGCAGTGCTTTGCTTTCCCTCTGGTCTCTATCTGTCCATGTCCTGTCAGTCATTCAAAGATTGGTTAGGCCTTCTCCATAAGGGCTCCTCCATTATTTCAGCCCAAGGGATCTCTCCCTTTGCCAAGCACCAGTTATTCTCCCTATCCTATCCTATCCTATCCTATCCTGTCCTGTCCTGTCCTGTCCTATCATCTTTAGCATTTAATTTTTCTGTAATTATTCCTTGTAGTAATGGCTGCCACAGGGAGTTGGTCAGGTGGAAAGGAGCTCCAACTCCCACTTCCCCAGGATCCTTTTCCAGCTGGGTCTGTTGCCCAGGGTGGCCTACCTTTTTTCCTTAATCTCATACCAACCAGCCCTTCCTTGGCCCTCACTATCCACAGGGAGCTCCCCTGAAGAAGGGGACACAGTTTCTCAATTTCATCTCTTTTCATTTCCTGTAGACCAAAGGTTCTTGACCTTCAGGGGGTCCCTGAACTTGAACAGGAAAAAAAATTACATCTTTATCTTCACTAACCTCTTAACTGAAATTTAACATTTCCCTGAATTACTTAAAAAATCTTATTTGTAAAAGGATCCATAGACTTCAGCAGACTGCCAGGGGGTCTAGGAGACAGAAAAGTAAAAGAACTCCTGCTGTCAGTACTGAGATCTGTATAGAAATATTCCTTAGATTTTTTTTCCTGCTAGTAATTATAGAGAAACAGAGTGTGTTTTGAAATAAACAAACAAGGAAAACCATAAGAAGTCTCCAAAGCACAGAAGACTCAATAGCCTGATGTTCATTGTACACACACGTGAAGCTGGGTCTTGACACTTGCAAGCATCCCTCTTCTTTGATCGCATTCTTTCAGATGTCACATTTTCTACTAGAGAGGTAAACAGTTATTCATTAGACAGATGGCAGTTCTGTGTGGCCGTGTAAAGAAAAGAAACAGAATTGCAGCTGTGAAGAAGTCATGTGCCTATAGATGTGAAGATAGCCTTTGAACTTCACATTATTTTGTTAAAATTAGGCACCAGCAATGCAGCAGACATCACATAGAGCAGATGAGAAGTGCCCTACTCTTAAGATATCGATGTTAATATTTGACAGGGGGCCCCATCAAATCTACCTGGGTTAGTCAGCTGGTTAAATGAACCAATAGAGTGGCTCCCCTGTATTGGCAAGTGTTAACAACCATTCCTGTCGTTGGCTTCCTCAGCATTGCAGGAAGTGTTGCCGAGAGCTATGACACAGAGAGTGGCTTTGAGGACTCTGAGAACAGTGATATCGCCAATTCTGTTGTGCGTTTCATAACCCGGTTTATTGATAAAGTTTGCACCGAGAGTGGGGTTACTCAGGATCACATCAAGAGCCTTCACTGCATGATACCAGGTAACAGTGATGCATGTGTTTCAGACTTCTGAATTTTTTAATCACATTTTTTGGTGAGACCTTTTTTTGTTGTAACTGCTTTGGTTCAAAGCAAGACTTATGAGTCATAGATTTAGAACAGGATTCAGAGGCCACTCTGAGATTGCCCCTCAATTTATAGATGGGAAACCTGCAGCCCTAAAGGTTAAGTGACTTGCCCAAGGTCACACAGGTAAGTAAGTAAGCAGGCAAGCTAGGAGCCAGCCTCAGGTCCTCTGACTCCAGGGTCACAACTCTTAGCTGCTCTAATAAATACCTAAGTAATCCATGAATCAAATATTTACTTTTGCCCTATTTTGTGCCAGGCACTGTGCTGGGTACTGGGGTACAAAGACAAAAAAAAACAGCCCTTACCCCTCAAGATGTTTCTTTTCTGTTGGGGAGAGCAAGTGTGAATAAGTCAGTACAAAATATATACAAAGTTAATGCAAGGTGACTTGGGATGGGGGGAGCAGAGGTGAGGGAGGGAGACCCAAACAAGTGAATGTATCAGGAGAGACCTCATCTAAGATGGGGCTTTTGAACTGAGCTTTGAAGAAAGCAGTGTAGTCTAAGCTGTATTGTCTATTTACTATTTAAATACAGGATTTCAGAACTCATTTGTTCATTTCTACTTCATTTGTATCATTTTACCCTAAATGCTCTGAATCCTTCTAGGAATTGTAGCAATGCACATTGAGACCCTGGAGGCTGTTCATCGAGAGAGTAGAAGGCTCCCCCCAATACAGAAGGTAATGTTGCAAAAGGTGTGCTCTCTCCATATGAAAGATTCGTTTGTATTTTGCAGTATTTTTTTTTTCAAAGAGTGGCAGGAGATGATTGGGCCTGGAGGTGGTCATTTAGCTTCATTCCCGGGAATGACTTGTTCTACTCTTTGCTTGACTCGCATGCCATGCTAGCTAGAACAGACCCAACCACAAGGCCAAGCCCAAGACTTAAACTAGACCATGAATTACCAAGATGAGACGCTTATTGAAGGAGCTTGCCTAGCCAAATTGAGGCATTCTTCCCAACCTGCAGTGACGTGGACATCAACAAAACAAATAGTCATTTTAAGCCTTGAGCCCTTCACTCCACCAGAATTCAAGGGCGGTGGCCATACACACCCAGCTTCTTGCAGTTTGGTCAGTGTATTGGTCAGATTCAGAAGTTCACTGAGGTCCAGATGACCACTCATACCCCTGACCCCAAACACCAGGTTTATCATCATACATCCTGGGTCAAAATCAAATATTAAAATACAGCCTTGTGTACTTGTCTTTCACATCACTGTAGTGTGTACTGGGACTCTCCAGGCCTGACTCCCCAACACCTCCCCCAACCTAGCCATCTTGCAAAAACTGCCAATTCCTTATTAGGAGCCCCCTTTCCTGTCCCCTAATTCTAAACCACCCACCTTATCATTTGAGGTCTCATAGCAGGAGGTGCAGTGGATAGAGCGTCAGGCCGGGAGTCAGGAAGACTCATCTTTGTGAGTTCAAATTCAGCCTCAGACACTAAATAACTAGCTGTGTGACCCTGGGCAAGTCACTGAACCCTGTTTGCCTCAGTTCTTCATCTGCAGAATGAGCTAGCAAAGAAAATGGCAAAGCACTCCAGTATCTGTGACAAGAAGACCCCAAATGGGGTCACCGAGTCAGACACGACTGAAATGACTGAACAACAAAGCAACAGCAATTCTAATTGAAGCTTTATTATCCATGTGCAATGACTCAAAAACTGTCTTGTTTCTTGAGTATTTAAATAACCAGAGTTTGGTCGTTGATAATTATTTTTTTTTCTCAGCCTAAGATTCTAAGACCCGCCCTGCTTCCAGGAGAAGAAATAGTTTGTGAAGGCCTCCGTGTGCTACTCGATCCCGATGGAAGAGAGGAAGCCACAGGAGGGCTTCTGGGAGGTCCCCACATCCTCCCCGCAGAAGGAGCTCTGTTTCTTACCACATACAGAATTATATTTAAAGGCACCCCTCATGATCAGCTAGGTATGACTCACAAGATCCAAAAAACATTGCCGTTAAAAAGGTTCTACTGGTCTTGGACTCCATGCCGATATAGTTGAAGCAGTTGGTTGTTGGGGGGTTTTGTTAGCTATTATTTCAGACCAAGAGCTGGTGATTTGTAAAGTCAGACATTTCCCACTGTGCTTTGGCCTGTCATTAGCCAATAATCGATTGTACACTCGTATCATTTGAGGAATCTCAGGTACCTTCCTAACAATAAAGCACAAGTATATTTGTTCAAATGAGCATTCATTCTATTTGCTTAACGAATTACTTCAGGACTAGCAAGACTTGTGGGTGGACCAGGCAGCCAGCCACCTACTTGGTGTGATTAACTGGTTGCCAAAAACACCTACTTTCCTAGAATGCTTCCATTACTATCCTTGAATGAAATTGAAAATCCCCACCATCCATTATGTTACTGACCTTCTGACAGCTCTGGAATCAGTATCTTAGTCTAAAGGAGCAATCTTCTCAATTTTGTCCTATGATGCCACACTTATACAAGGAAAATAGTGGGAAGAGGTCTTTTTTTCCAAGTTCTGCCTGATATTTTTTATTAATTTCTCACTTTTTAAGTTCCTCTCGTTTGGACATATTGAATTAGCTTGAAAGTTCTTTACTAATGATTGAAGATCAAAAAAACTAATAATTGGCCATCAGTCAACAAACATTTATTAAGCTCCTGCTTGTAGCTTCAAGGAGTGACTAACATTTCTATAGTACTTTGCAGTGTGCAGAGCATTTTTTGTACTTTATCCATTGCACTTGATCTTCCCAACGCCCTTGAGAAGGGTACTATAAGCACGATCTTGATTTTACCTTGGAGGAAACTCAGGAGTCGGGAGGAATTGAGTAACTTGACCCAAGACCCACAGCTCCCCAGTGACCCAACTCCAGGCCTCTTCCCACTGCATCGCAGGGGCTTCTGTCAAGATTTCCGGTCCCGGGAATGGCCAGTGCTGCTGCGGGATTGATTGACCAGCAGCTTGAAAAAAAGGCCCCCAGAGAAGACTGATGGAACAGTGGGCGCAGAGTTTGTGCTGCATTTGTCATTACTTATTTCATACCTTCGGATGACATAACAGATATAAAGTGGTTTTAGGCATAAAGCACTCCAAAAATGAGTTACCATTGTTGTAATTATACTGTTGGATGAATTACATTTGCAGCTCTCCACTAGTAACTCTCCATATCCTCTCTCAGGTCTATATTATTCATGTGATACCCTGCCCTTTGCAAATGTGCTTGATAATTCTGAGCCTTATCTAGTAGGACATATTCCTAGAGGCATTTCCCCCCCCCCCCCCCCCCCCCCCCCCCCCCCCCCGCAGTGCAGAATGGCTGGAGTCATCTCTCCTCCCCCAGCCCATTTCTCTTGTGATGCTCAGCAGTGTTATGGAGATGGGTGGCTCAAATTAGATTTGCCATCTGTAATTACCAAATAGACTTTTCTGCTTTACCTAGACAGGGATTGGACCTTTAACTGTGCCCTCATGAGCATGCCCTCTTAGCACCTGTCCCTGACTGGCTCACATGTTCTACTCTCAGTCTGAGATATAAAGCAATCTTTTGGGTAAAGTGATGGTTCATGTTTAGGCTTTGCAGCCTCAGCAGGCCCATCCCCACCATTTTACTCTATGATGCTCTCTTCTAGGGAGAGAACTTTGGAGGGCCTCTTGCATCACATTCATCTCAAGTTTTTGTTGCCTTAGAGTTACTTTTAACCTAGATATTGTCTTTAAACCTTTATATATTTCAAGGACTAGAAAATTATAATTACTAACCATCTCAATTCACAACCATAGCTGTGCCAAATTTACTAGTCAGATTGGAAAGGCAGGATGATATAGCAGAAAGACCGAATGGGTGGGAGTCCCAGGGCCCAACCAAGCTGTGCCAGTAACCTGCAGCATCACTTTGAACAACTACTCTGGTTCTCAGTTTCTCTTCTTATACAACTAGGAGATTGGAGTAGATGGTCAGTATCCCTTCTAACTGTGACATTCCACATTCAATGATAGTGTCATCCTGTTGTTCAGACCCTTTAATGGAGAATATGCTTTATTAAAGGGTGTTAAAAATTATCATAGTCCTGGGTTAGAGCTGCAAAGGTATGTTATGCAGTGGGGAATATAGATGACAGAGAAACAAATGATAACAATCAAATGTTATTTAAACATTTTTAGGCATTTGAATAGACATGGTGTTGACTGTAGATAAAAGGCAGCAGCCTTTCGGGCTGTCTTCCTGACACACGAATATGTGTAAAGGATTTTTACTCCTAAGAGTACACATAAGTTTTGTCTTTTCCTTTATGGTACCATTTCTTTTATGTGCTCTAAAACTTTATTAGGAGTTTAGTAGGCTTTGCTCGTACCTGCGTAGTATTACACTAATGCTTAGGAGATGTTTGATCTTCCAGACTATGATAGATTTCTTACAGAAGGCATAGAATAACCATTTAGCATTTGCCCACAACTGAGCTGAATATTTTTTCTTTTTTCACTTTCTTTTTCCTGTTGTTCCCACTTTTTAGAAAGATTATTTCATTTTTGTCTTTGTAACCTCAGAGCCTAGCACAGTGTCTAGCACATAGTAAATACTTAATAAATGGTTCTTACTGGTTAATTCATTGTAAAAAGAAGTTTTACTTTCTTGAAGTGAAATTGAGATAGAGAAAACTAAATAGAAAGTGGGATTTTAACTGGAACTTGAAAGAAGCCAGGGAAGCCAGGAGGCAGAGATGAGGAGAGAGAGCATTACAGACAGGAGGAGCAGCTAGTGTAATGCCCTGAGTCAGGAGATGAGGAACAAAAAGAGAGTCCGTGTTACTGGATCACAGAGTATATAGGGGTGAGGGAGTTATGTGTAAGAAGACTGGAAAGGCAGAGGATGCTGGGGAGATCATGAAGGGCTTTAAAAGACAAACAGAGGCCTGGAGGTGACAAAGAGTCACTTGAGTAGAGACCTTCACTGTAGAAAGATCACTTTGATTGTTGAGTGGAGAATGGACTGTAATGGAGAGAGACTTGTGGCAAGAAGACCAGTCAGCAGGCCATCCCAGCAGTCCAAGTGTGAGGTGATGGGGCCTCCCTCCTACACGTTTGTGGGTATCAAGTGAGATAATGTATGTTCAAGTACTCTGCTACTACTGTGTTCCGTGTACAAACGTAATCTAAAAAGAATCCTTGCCTCCTGGATTTGTTTGTGCATGTCCTAATGGGAAAACTGTTCCCTGCTACTTATGTCCTCTCCAGTGCCTTACATTTAGCACATCCTTTGACCTCATTTAACTTTACTGTTTAAACTCCTGGAAACCTAAAACTTGAAACCAATGCTAGGCAAAGGAGCATATATGCCTCTTATGAGACTTGGCAGTGGCACGTCCCTGTCTGTGGCTGTCTCAGGACAAGGAGGGTTACTTTTCACAAAAGAATGTCTGTACCTCTGAGAACAAGATTAGTGGGCATTAATATCACGTCTATTTTTGAAAAATCAGATTGTAAAGTATCCCTTATTGCATCCCTACAGAGTTACCCCAGTCACCTGCCTAGCTTGCCTACCCCTCATCCTGACTTGGTCTGAAACTAAACCCTTCATCCCTACTCAGGCAGATATTTTTAGCATTGAATTCTTTATCCTACATGATTAAGCTCTAAAAATACAAGCCCCTCTTTGCTTTACTCTAAGAGTTCTTGACCATTTTTGTGGCATGGCCCCTTGATCAGTCTGATGAAGCCTATGGACCCCTTTACAGAATAATGTTTCTAAGTGAATGAAGCTAATGCTAAATTTAGTTAGAAGTTAGTTTAAAAAAAAAGATGGAATTTTTTTTCCCCTCTGGGTTCACAGTCCCCCTGCAATCTATCCATGGACTCTCAGGTTAAGGTTTAATGTTTTACATAAACATTAAACCTCTGAGGCCTTATTTAATTATTCAGCAAAGCATTTCATGTCCACTAACTAATTTGACGCCCACCATGCCCCTCTGAGGCACGTAGTGCAAGTATTATCCTCATCTTAGCACAATGCCTGGCATGTGGTAGGTGTTTAATAAATGTTTATTGACTGACTGACAAATGTAGAAATTGAGGCCCAGAAAAGGGTAGAGACTCAGCCAAAGTCACTCAGACTCTTTCCATGCCACAGTGGTATGATAGGTACCTGTTGACCTTCAAACTGCTGTTCTTTCAGCCTGATAGTAGCTAAGTTGGGGATTGGAGGGGAATGTTGCCACAATCCCGGAGTGAGATGAGAACTGGTCTGCAAATAATAGATGAGCAGCATTCACTCTTCCTCTAGGCCTTTGTCACTGAGTAAGAGAGTCTCTCACTCAGGTTTCACTCCAGCCATCTCTATATCTTTCTCCAGGGAAGTATCTGAAAACCAGTCGTGTCCCTTGTGAACTAACCCAGAGTCTGTGTTCTGTCTTAGTTGGTGAGCAGACGGTTGTTCGGAGCTTCCCCATAGCATCCATCACCAAGGAGAAGAAGATCACCATCCCAAACCAGCTGCAACAGAACATGCAGGAGGGGATGCAGATCACTTCGGCCTCCTTCCAGGTACCAGAATGGGGAGGCCGTGCTGGGGCTTACAAGGAATCTACCGCTCAGACTACCCAGGTTCAACTCAGTAAACATCTAATGAGGACCTACTATGTCAGCACAATTCTTCCCGCCCCCCCCCCCCACTCCCCCAGTACAGTTGACAAGGGTGAACACGTACACAGACAAGGATGCTGTGGGGTGGAGTAGCACAGGGGCCAAAGAGAGATCCAGAGCACTATAAGAGACTGGAGAAGGGAGAAGACACTTCTAATCTGGCAGGAGGTGGGACAGATGCCACACAGAGAAGGCAACAAGCTGGTATTTATAGAGAGAGCCTTACAAATATCATTTCATTTTTGTCCTCACAACAACCTGGGGAGGTAGGTGTTATGGTGCCCATTTTACAGATGAGAGAACTGTGGCAAACAGAGCTTAAGAGACTTGCCCATGTTCACACAGCTAATAAGCATCTGGGGCTAGATTTGAACTCATGTCTTCCTAGCTTCCTTAAAGTTTCAATGGGCAGAGACCATTGAGAGAGCATTGCAGGTACTCTCAACCAGTCTACATTAATGCATGGAGTCAGGAGAAGAAGGGATGAGGCTGGAGAACAATGAGGAGCCGTTCTGATTTGAATATAAAGCTTGTAAGGAAAATTGTGAGATAAGGCTGAAATGTACTTGAGATCCAGATCGTGACAAGCCTTGAATCCTTTGGGCAATGGGGAGCCATTGGACATTTAAGAATATTACTCTGGAAGCTACATGAAGGTGATATTGGAGAGGTGGGAGACTGGGGGCAGGAAGACCAGTTAATAGGCTGTACAATAGTCCAGTTAAAGGTGACGAAGTCTTGAAACAGGGAACACAGAGAATGAAATTGTTGATGGTGTGGAGGAGCAGAGAGTAATAAAAAGCTTCAGGAAGAGTTCGGGCATATTAAAAGCCAAGCCTTTTGGAAGGTAACCTTGGAGACATTGCAACAAACTCCACTGCCCCGTGGCCATACTCCATATGGGGATAATCATCTTCCTCCTAGTAAGAGACTGTGGTTTCAATTAGAGAAACTATGCAGGGAACTGTGGAGACAAGATCTGGTTTACTCAGAAGAGAACCCTGTTCACAAATAATATGCTGCAAAAGAACCCATTTCCCATGATATTTTTCTTGGGGTAGCCTCTAAGTTTCTCTGACCTCGGAATCCTCAAGATAATATAGTCTGATTAGTATTAGTCAGAGGAAGTTAAAGTGGAAATGAGACCTTAGAAACAATCTACTCCCAGAGGCCTTGACTCAGTCCTAATTCTTCATGGCCACTCCACGACATGTGACACTGCCTCTTCCTTGGATTTTCAAGATTCCTTTTTCCTGTCTGACCACTCTTTCTTAGTCTTCTCATCCAAGTCCCATGCCCTATGCCTAGGTGTGCCCTAGGGTCTTCTCCTGGGCCCTCTTGTTTCTCTGAGTTCTCTATCTTGGTAATCTCTCCAGTTCCCATCACATCATAGATGACTGCCATATCTACCTCTTCAGCTCTCATCTCTTCTGAGCTCTAGTCCTACATCACTAGTGAGATACCTGATGAGCATCTCCGCTTACATTTCCCATAGGTGTCTCTAATTCAGCATATCAAAAATGGAATTCAGTGTCTTTTCCTTTAAATTCAGACTTCTTCCTAACTTCCCTACTTCTGTCAATGACACCACCATCCTTCCACTACCCTGGTTTGCAACTGGAGTCCTCCTTGGTTTCTCATACCCTCTCATTCTATAGATTCAACCAGGTTATGAGACTCATCAATCCTATCTCCAGAACATTTCTTGCATCCATCATCTTTTCCCTACTCCCATATCCACCATCCTAATTGAGGCCATCAACACCTCTTACCTGCCTCAACTGTTTCCTGATTGGTGTCCTCATTCTAGTCTCCCATCTCCAGTACATTTTGCACAACTGCCAAAGTGATATTCCAAAAGCCTTTCCAAGAGGAACCTATGAGTCACCCATTAATTTAGCTTCCAATTTCCTTTTGTCTTCTGGTTTCATTTATAAGAAGAATGTCAAGAATGATATGATTTATTTCTTCCACTAATATGTTCACTCACTGGTCACTGAACAAGGTTCTCACATTCAGAGCACCAATAGCTAAATTAATGTTCACGTAGACACTCTAAAGACAGTGATCCTTAGCCCTCTCTTTCCCATATTCCATAACTGTCATTGTCTCAGTAAAATCAGAATGGAGCCATGCAGGACTAATGACCATTTTGCATTTTTCTTTTTTCTCATGGGTGGCCATGACCGAAGAATTGATCATCCAATGGCAGCTTCTGGTGGTATCTTACTTAGTTCTCATTTGTAGACTTAGGGTCTATGAGACTCTTAGCTCTTACTTAGGCTGATCCGTAGAAACATGTAGGCCCTGCCTGGGACTGTGTTGTAAAGCTCTGTAGCCTTTTAGGCCCCTCCAGAGCTGGTGCTCCCCTGGTATGGTTTTTGAGAAGCCAAGGTCACCTCCCAGCCAAGATGATGCTCTCAAGCTCGATTTCTTGGTGAATATTTTGATTAAAAAGAACCTAATTAATTTAAAAGTGTTATTGGATTCATAGTGACTTTTCTTAATCAACAAATACTAACCGTCTACCTAGTCATGTAAATGCCAAAAAAAAATTTCACCCTTTAAAAAGGGTCATTACATTCAAAAAAAGCTGGAAGCTACTGGACTTAGGTGATCTCTAAAATCCAGCTCTAAATGCTGCGCTGTGCTGAGATTCCAAGAGGAGTCCTGACTTGTCCCAACTAGTTAGTGAAAAAGCCAAACTATCACCCAGGTCTCCTGACTCCCTGCCTAGGAAGTGGGCTTTATGTGCTTTATAGCATGCTTCCACATCACCATCACTGTGGCCAAGGACCCTGAACACCAAGGCAGACCCTCCTAAAGATGGCGATAAAGTGGTAACCAAGGACACTCTTTAGTAAAACTTGGTTTTCCCATTTCCCAAGAGCTGGGAATCTGCTCTTCCCATACACTTTTGGATGCCTGAAGACTCTGAACTGCATTGGTAACAGAGATATTTTCATACTGTCATGGACAGCTGCCATTTGGCTTCTTCTGACCAGTCAGACTGTCAGCTATTCCACAGTGAACAGCATATGGGCCATGCATGTGACTGTGAGGTTTGGCCAGGAGCTCTCTGACCAGTGTCTTATGGCCCATCCGGGGGAGACCCGATGGGCCATGTGTCCAGGTGGAGAGTGTCACTGGGTGAGAGCAAGCTGCTGGCACAATATGGCATACATTTCCTCTAGCCTCTCATGGCTGCCAGGTGGCATAGTAAACTGAACCTGACCTTGGAGTTAAGAAGACTTGGGTTTGACTTCTTCCTCAGGTACTTCCTGCTGTCTGACCCTGGGCAGGGAACTTAACTTCTCTCATCATGAGTTTCCTCATCCGTAAAATGGGGATTATAATGACCACAACATCTATCTCATAAACAGAGGTTTATGAAGATCAAACATAATAATGTGTATAAAATATTTTGCAAACCTTAATGTGCCATATATCTGTCAGTTAATAGCATTAGTTTGTATATTCCATTTCCTAGCACAGTAGGCACTTAGTAAATGTGAATGTAATTGAATTGTAAACTGACAGTGGTGTTAGCTACTTAACCCAATAAAAAAATAATAACTAATTATATATAATTTTTTAAGCTTTGCAAAATGCTTTACACAAGTTATCTCATTTAGTGCTTAGAACAGCCCTCTGTGGTAGATGTTAACTAATGTGATCATCCCCATTTCACAAGAAGTGAAGGCTTGAGAGGTTAAGCAGCTTACGTCTGGTAGCCCAGCATGGGATGTGAGATTGCAGTCCTGTCTCCCAAACCTGCCTTTCTCCCAACATCCTTGATTTTCCTCAGTATAGACATGGCATTCAAGAAATGAGACGACAAAAGAGCAAGGCCAAGCCTTCCCCCTGAACCTTCTGCGAGCAGGCATCTCTGAAACGCCAGCTAACACATCTAATGTGATTGATCTCTCTGGTCTGCAGCTGATCCAAGTGGCTTTTGATGAAGAAGTGAGCCCCGAGGCGGTGGAAATCTTTAAGAAGCAGCTGATGAAGGCCCGCTACCCTCCATCCATCTTCAGCACCTTTGCATTCGCTGCTGGCCAGGCTGTTCCACAGGTCATCTTACCCAAGCAGAAAGAGAAGAACACTTCTTTCCGGTAAGAAGGGAGAGCAGTGAGTGCACTCCTCTCTGTGCTGCTGGGCTTGATTATGGGGTTATTGCCAGGCCTTTAGTCATTTGGTTTTTAAATTAGGTAAGATCATAATAAATCGTAAGAGCTGGAGTTTCTAATTCTAATTAGTTAAATAATAAATATCATCAAAAGTATATTAGTACTGTTGGCCAGGTTCCATATAACGTGTACTAGAGCGGCAGGGGGTACCTTTATAAACACAGAGAAAAGGTATGCTGTGTCCCCTGGAGTTTGTAGACTAGAGGTGTTTGTAGTTGCCATTAATACAGACCATGATAATACACAACTAGTTACCTCTGAAGACTCCGCCATCTTGGGACTCCCATTATCAGTTCTGCCAGACATCATGAAAAAAAGTATAAATATTTTAGGTAATTATAAGCATGACTTTATAGAATATCTATGCTAAAAAGGACCTCAGCTCATCTAGTTCAATGCCCTCACTTTTACAGATGAGGAAACTGAGGCTCATTATAAAGCGCTTGTCCAAAGACGCACAGCTAGCTGCTTAGTGGCTGACATGGAGCTAGAGCCCATAACTGCTGACTCCTAGGCCTGTGCTCCTATCATTGTGCCAGACAGGCCCTGGAATCCCTGTATTCTCCAGCATGCTGAGATCTTACGCAGTTCTGTTGGAGAGCAATGGGAAATAAGGGAAAGGAGAATAGGCCTTGATTGCGGAGAGTCCTGGAGGCAAGGTAGGGAAGTTTTGACTTGATGAAGTAAGCAACAGAGAGTGATTGTATGTTCTAATTGAAAGAGTAAACCTTATGGAATGAAAGCGATGCTTGAATAAGAGCTAATCCAGCTACCATGTGTACAGCGGCTTAGAGAACATGGAACTAGATCAGGGCAACCAATCAAGAAGTTGTTGCGGTGATGTCCTTATGAGGTGAGAAAGGCCTGGTTCAGGCTGGCAGCAAAGGGGTAAAGGAGGAGGTCAGTCTGTGAAATGTTTGTCACTACTAGAATTCAAGTATTTTTTTTCAAATTTTAATGAGTGTTTTATTTGATTTGTGATCTATAGCACTTTTTCAAAAACAATAGTGAAAGGTGCCAAACGAGCAGGGAAAATGACCATTGGTCGCCAGTATTTATTGAAGAGGAGAACAGGAACAATTATGGAAGAGCGAGGAAATCGTCCTGGATGGAATGAAGAGGATGACATCTCTGGTACACGTAACTTCTATTTCATAATTAAATTATGTTTTTATTCCATGTGGGAGACAAGGATCTTATCAGAATCTGGACTCTGGAAAAGGCCCTACAGGTCATCTAGTTTAGATAAGCCTTTTAAATCTAAGAAAAATGAGGCTTAATGAGATTAAATTATTTGCTCAAGATGGCACAGAAAATTGTTGGCAATGCCAAGACTTTACACCCTCGCATAGAATTTAGCAGCCCTCCAGCCATGACTTTCCAAGACCCAGATTTCCTAGAGAAAATTTTGGCTGTTGACCAGAATCCCAGAATTACACTTTCACAGTTCTCCATTGATCAGACAGGTTTTGTTCAGTGGACTCCATGTCTCACATTTCTAGAGCTGCCTTACTATGTCTGTCCACATCAAGTTTCACAAACAGCATCACCAGCCAAACTTGGTGGAAACCTAGAGGAAATCAAGTATTTTTTTGGTATAGAGTGTGTGTACGTGTGTGTGTGTGTGTGTGTGTTTGTGCGCGCGCACACATGCATATGCACGCACACACAAAAGGAGCAGATAACGTGCTCAAATTTGCCCTTCTTGTTGGGTTAGACAGAGCATGCTCTAAGGACTGGGCCCTCAGTGCTGAAGGAGGACAACTTTCTGAAGTTCACTGAAAAGAGAAATATCTGACAGGATCTGTTCACCATGGACAGGAAGGGGACCTTGAGTGAGTTCTTATAGGTGCTACCAACACAAGCCAAGGTCTGGTCAGTCTCCAAGTTTCTCACAATTTTAATCCATTCTCCACTCAGCCACCAAAGGACAGGTCTGACTCTGTTAGTCCCTTACTCAGTAAACTCCGGTGGCTCCCTATTACCTCGAGGATCAATTATAAAGTCCTCCTTTTGGCTTTTCAAGTCCTCCCTACTTTTACAGCTTTCCTGTGCTTTCATCTCTTTCATGGACTCTGTGATCCAGTGACATTGGCCTCCCTGGTGTTCCTTGCACCTTCTTGTCTTGTTCTCCCTCCTTGTCTCTCCCTCCTGGCTTCCTTGAAGTCTCAGCTAAAATCCCCCCTTTAGCAAGAAGTCTTTCCTGGTGCTTCTTAATGCTAGTGCCTTCTCTCTGAGATTACCTACATTTTGCCATTTAAAATATCTTATTCGTACATAGTTGTTTGAGTGTTGTCTCCCCCATTAGAATGCCAGCAGGGATTGTTTTTGCCTTTCTTTGAATCCCCAGTGTTTGGCAAAGCGAAGATACATAGTAGGCACTTAATTAATTCTTGTTGACTCTTTAGCCTTCAAGGTCCTGCATAGCCAGAATATTGACCTAGTGTTGGATTGTTTGCCTATTGGCCAAAGACCAGTTTAGGCAAGTGTAGAGAGGCTAGAAGGATGCCCACTAAGAGATCAGTCTTTATTGGCCATAGAAACTCATCATACATTCTCATGAACATTTGTGTCAGTGTGGGGTGGGCACACACCAGAGAAAACATAGATCCTTGAAATATTACTGTTAGAAGAACAGATGGACCATTTCACCAACACACAAAAATATCAGATGAGAGAAATCTTGGAAGAGCAGAATAGAAAGCAGTGACACATTATAAACAGAATCTATCTGGAAAACAGGCAAGAAGCTACCACCAAAAATCCAACTGGTAACTACTACTTCTCCCTACTCCTGCTTCTAAAATCAGTGAAACCACAAAGAGATGCTTCCAAAACCCACTACTGGAGGAAGCCTTCCAGATAGGCAGGTGAAGAGCATTCAGCTGTTGGAAATAGAACAAGATTGAAGAGTAGGACAGGTAGAAACCATCTTTATTTAATTTTACAGATGAGGAAACTAAGACTCTTAAATTTCATTAATTCAAGAAAAATGGGGGGGAAATCTTATCTCCACATTTTCTGTGGACCAAGATGGTGGTAGATGTAAATAAGCAATAAATTATTACACACAATCTTTTTTATTTAAAATTTTAATTTTTTATATATTGAATGAAATAACTAGAGTTATGTAGGACCTTACCCTAATTTAAAACATGTTAGAGCCCTGAGCACCAGGAAATTAGGGTTCTAGATCCACCTAGGCTGACTTGCTGTAGGACCCTGAGCAAGTACCTTTCCCTGTTTGAGTCTCCATGATACCATCTCTCAAATGAGGGCTTTTAAGGACCTTTGCAGCTCTGATGGGCTGAATATCTACTTAGCTATAACATCTCTATAACATCTCTAGTTCAGTAGCTCATTGCTTTCAAGGAATACTGTCCTTGACAGCACTTAAAAAAAAGAATCATCCTTCCACAGAAAGCCTACAGGCATAGAATTTTCTGTACTCCCAAATGAAAGTAGACCCAGCTTCCATTACAGATATTCTGCTACATTCTTCCTGGGAGGATTCTAAAATAAAATGAATAGCAAAATAAAAAACAGCAATAAAAATAACTTGGATTTGTAAGCCCTGGCCCAGAACCTCAGCTCCAGATTTACATGAACCAGGTTCACTTTGGGCACTTCTCACGTAATCACATTCTTTGGCTCAAGGTTTCCATTGGAAACATTAGAAATTGGTTCATGAGCCCTGGGTTTGGAATCAAAGGACCTAAGTTTACATCCTTGAGTAGTGAAATCAATCTACCATCCAAGGGATGTCAGGGCTGAGTTTGTACAGCAGTTTTGCTGGAGTTGAAGGTCACTAGTGTGAGATTCTGATATATTATTTTCAGCCTCATATCCCATTACAACCTGCCTGGCCTTCATAAACAAACCTAACTAAAATAGGAGGGCTTGGATATCAAGCCAAATTGGAATTATTTTTAAATAACAAGAATTTGTGTAATGGCACTGAGAATATGGGTGAAGTGGTAATAAAATTAGCTCTTAGCATTAATTTTCCTAAATATCCCCCATCATTCCTGAAAAAAAAGTACTTCTTGTAGATGTGTCTGAATATGGTTGTTTTCTATAAAGAGTTACAGCAACAAGAAAAAAATGCTACATTTATGCGTGATATTCTGAGCATCTTTAATTCTAATTTGAATTAAACCCCTCTATAATAAATTAAAGTGTCTCCCAGAAGTTTTTAGGTGCTATTGTTTTAGTTTTCTCCTTTCTTATAAATGTGTTTTTATTATCAAAGTTTCAGATGACAATGAACTACCCACAAGTGCAACCTTGAAGGCTTCTGAAAAATCAACAATGGAACAGTTAGTGGAACGTGCCTGTTTCCGAGACTATCAACGTTTAGGTCTGGGAACCATAAGTGGCAATTCTTCCCGCTCAAAAACCGAGTATTTTAGAATCACTGCTTCAAACCGGATGTATTCTCTCTGCCGCAGGTGAGCACAGTTGTGTCTTTATGTGGCCCCTTCCCTTAGCCTTCTCAGTATGTTCTCATATGAACAGGAGAAGTGTTTACTGAGAAAGTCCAAAAAAAAAAAAAGGCTTCCCCACCATGAGAAAAGCAGGGTTCTGTCCCTCCTTGGAGGAGTCTGTTCTTTCTTTTTTTTTTTTTTTTTTTTTTTTACTGATGAGGAGTCTATTCTTGGCTCATAAATTTCACATCAAGGCAAAGGGTTTTTTTTTCTCCCTAATTTTGCTTTTTTTAAAAACTTCATTATATTACTTTTGGTCAAATATTTCCTTCACAATTTGTTTCCTTCCAGAATTTTTCTTTTGGCAGGTGGGAGGGAGATCAATCTGACTCAAGGTCATAGGGCAAACTTCACAGAAGAACCTAGGACTGAACTAAGGCCTGAAGAAGAGGTAGCACTTTGCTAGATAAGGAAAAGCAATAAAAGCCAATATATAGATATAGATAGATTATATGTGTATATGTATATGTGTGTGTGTGTGTGTAAAGCATTTCTGTGTGCCACACAACCTGGACTTTTTTTCTTATAGTAATATTACATGGTATATGTAATTTAATTTCTGTATTGTTTCCCTGGGTTTTAGATCTTTGGGTCATTTGTGAAAGATAAATTCTATTGAAATTAAATGTATATATATATAAAGAGAGGCATATACAAACCTATATCTATTATCCACAAACTTTCTCACCTCAGATGTTTTTCTTTGCTCTTCATGAATTCATGCTCATAAATTAATTTTAATTCCTCTCTTCTGTTCATATATTTCCTTTTCACATAATAGTTCAGTTTCACAAAAATAACTATGAAACTTGGGAAGTAGTTAGCTGGTGCTCTTTGAGGTCTTGATACAAAATCAAATGTTTGTATTAAACACAATTTGGACTATGTAAAAGGCACAGAAGTTTTATAAAGATCTATGGCTGCATTTTATCTCTGAATATAATTTCATCATTACCTATTTCCCTCACCCCCAAGCCTTGTGTCATCTCTTCCTTATCTGGCAACGGAGCATATTATTTTATTTGTGTACTTTCATTTTGGTGTCAGACTGGTAGGTCAGGGGAAAGCTTTAGGCATAGTCTGACTTGATTTCAGCAAAACATGTGACAAGATTGCCATGCTGTTCTTGTAGGCAAAATGGAGAGATGGGGACTCAACAGTAGTATATATAAGTGGGTTCAGGGGTGGTTGAGTGAATGCCCAGACTGAAAGTGTAATCTTTGATGGCCTCATGTCAAATTGGAGACATTTTTATAGTAAAGTGGCCCCAGCATGTGGCCTTGGCCCAATATGGTTTGACATTTTTATCGATGACTTGGATATAGGTATCGATGGCAAGCTTCTCATGGGTGGGATAATTAACAACATTTTGTATAACAATCTGGTTTTTAAAAGCTTTCCATAGGCTATAATGTGGACTAGATATGAAATTTACTAGAGATAAATTTTACATTTTGGTCCCAAAAAAATCATTTTATAAATGAGTAAGGCATACCTAGCAATAATAAACAATATTAGTCATTAGTCAGTTGCAGGTTCAATGAGTCGACATTGCAAAATGGAAGTCAAAAAAGCTAATGACATCTTGGACTTTGAGAAAGAGTGATGGACAGAGAGGGAAGGAGGAAGAAAGAGAGAGAGAGAGAGAGAGAGAGAGAGAGAGAGAGAGAGACTGGGAGGGGGGGAAGGGATGGGGGAAGAGAAGGAGAGAACAAATATCAATGAGAGATAATGAGAATGAATTTAGTCTGAGTACTGGGTTAAGCCTATCTCACTGTACTCTGCCCTGATCAGACTGTATTGTTCTCTTCAGTTCAGGGCACCACATTTTAGGAACAGCATTAACAAGAAAGAGGGTGACTGGGACAGGGAGGAGTCTTGGGTTCCTGCCATGTAAGGACTGCGTAAAGGGAGCTAAGGTTTTTAACCTGAAGAAGAGAAGACTTAAGAGAGGAATATGTTGGCATTCTTCGACTATCTGAAGGGCTGGTATTGTGGGAAAAATGAGGAGCAGTGCATAGAAGCAGCCAAGAGTCAGATTGAGATTGGATGTTAGGAAAAACTTCCTAATTCTTAGCTATCATTTTCAGTCCTTAATAGCATTTTCACAAAAGGATCAGATGGAGTAGTAATGCATAAATTAATAATGCTTTTATTAGAGTACATTTAATCTTTCATGAAGGGTTGCTCGGGGCCTCAAACAAAACAGAGAGAGCCATACCTTTGATAATACCTTGATGTTACCATCACCCACAAGCATTCTACTTCAGTGTTCACGAACTCTGGAATTCCTTATCTATAGTCATTCCACTTCTCTCTGCCTTAAAACCCCAAACCCTGTTCTTCATTTTCAACGTGTTCCCCAGTCCCTCCACCCCTCAGTTCCCTGCCCTGCCTACATTCTTCTTCCTTCCTAATCTTGACCCACTAGTGAATCAGTTCAGCTCTGCACTCTCCTTGACTCCTTTGCTCTCTTATCATGTTGCCCTGCCAAGCCCCACACTTGGGTTATATGCACCACCCACTACCTTTTGTCCTATTCTCATGCTGCTGAGTGAAGTTGAAGAAAGTCATGAAACTACCAATTGAATCCACTACAAACTGATATTGACATAACTTTACCTGGGCCCTCACTGCTGCAAGGGAATTCTTTTACACCTCCCATTAGGCTCACCATCCTACTCACTACAGTGACTTTTCCAAACATTTTCGTCGTTCTTTAGAGCTCCCCATGGATCTCCCTTCTTCCACTTTCTCAGCTGAGAATATTGCCTCACATTACACTAGAAAAAATTGAGTGTATATGTGTATGTATACACACATACATATATATGTACATGTAAATTCTGTACCCTAAATCTATCATGTCTTTCTAATGGAATGCATTTCTAATGGATGTAACTCATTCATGGGTCCAACAACAGTGTATCAGTGTGTCTGTTTTCCTATAGCTTCTCCAAAATTTATCATTTTCTTTTTATGTCATCTTTGCTAACCTGATGGGTGTTAGGTGGAATCTCAGAATAGCTTTAATTTACATTTCTTTAATTTATAATGATCTGGAGCATTTTTGTCATATGACTGTAGACCACCCCTAAGAACCTTGGACCAAAAGTGTCAAACTCCTGGCCAATACCAGCAAAACTCCCAAGTGCAGCCTGAACCAGACTAAAATGTGATTGGGAAATGTTTAAATAAATAAAAATACAATACAACATAGATAATGTTAATTCATGGTTGTAGGGATTGGTTTCTATTTCTGTTTGACACCTCTGCTTTATATTCTTATAAATTTGAATCAGTTCCTTATATATCTTGGAAATGAAACCTTTATCCAAGCAACTTGCTGCTAAGATTTTCTCCCAGTTAATTGCTTCCCTTTAATCATAGCTTTATTAGACCTATTTGTGCAAAAACTTATATTTTATGTAGTCATTTCATCTTCTGTGTTCCTCTCCGTTTCTCTTGTGATCATGAACTTTTCTCCTCCCGTAGATCTTCTAGGTAGTTTTCTTCTTCTTGTTTATGATGTGATCTTTTTTATGTCTAGGCCCAGTATCTATTTGAAACTTAATTTTGTATGAAGTGTTAGGGATTGATCTAAATCTAATTTCTTCCATGTTGCTATCCAATTTTCCCAGAAGTTTTTGTCAAATATTGAGTCTTTATCATAGTAACTGAGGTCCTTGTGTTTATCAAATACTATCGTAGGGTATTAGAAACATTTATTTCTGTGTGTTATATACATGATCTGCCCCACTGGCCAGTCTTTATATTTTTTGATCAATCCTAAATTGTTTCAATAATTACTGATTTTCTTTGTTCCATTTTCTTTTCATTATTTCTTTTGAGATTCTCAACCATTTTATCTTCCATGTATGAATTTTGTTATTATTTTTTCTAGCTCTACAAAGTAATCCTTTGGTAGTTTGATTGGTATGGCATTGAATAAGTAAATTAATTTAGGTAGAATTTTCGTCCTATCTGTGAGCAATTAGTATTTTTCCCATTATTTAAGCATGTATTTCTGTAACCAGTTGTTTGTAGTTGTATTTATGTAGTTCTAGCATGTGTCTTGGAAGGTAGATTTACATGTATTTTATGCATTCTGTGGTGATTTTAAAGGAATTTCTCTTTCCCTTCTTGCTAGGTTTTATTGACATTACAAGAAATGCTAATGAGTCATGTTTATTTTATCTCCTATAAGTTTGCTAAATTTATTAATTGTTTCAATTAATTTTAGTTGACTTTTTAAAGTTCTTTAAGTACACCATCATATCATCTGCACAAAATGATAATTTTCATTTTTTAATCGGTAGTTATTCCCTCAATTTCTTTTTCTTATCTTATTGTTATTGCAGTCATTTCTAATCCTATGTCCATTAGAAGTGAATGTAATGAGTAGTTAGGCCAGGCTTCGGGACTCTGGGTGTGGCTTCTGCTGCTGAGAAAAGCCAGGTACTACTTCTTCTGTGTGTCCACAACTATAGCTAGCTTCTTCTATTATACTTCAACCCCACTAATGCCACCCATGCCAACTAACTAGGCAAGCCTCATCCAAGCAGCAGGGCCCAGGCAGAACTGGGAAGGCAACAAAACCAGGCCTTCCATCTGAGCAGCAGTTACCGTGAAGCAGCTGTGCCTGGTATAGGATCTATGAACATGGAAAATAGTAGGAGTCATGTAAAGATGCAGGAATATAGGTATCCTTCAAGTATTTATCCTTCAGTTCAACAAATAAATTTATTAAGCACCTGATTGGGGAAGTTTAGATAAGATATCATTCTGGCCCTTATTTTATTTTTGTTTTGTTTTTTTTTCATTCTTGCCCTGATAAAGTTTACATCTAGTAAGGACATATATTTATAAAGCATCTTATCATAGAAAGTAATGTACCTGTATACTAAATTTAGAGTAAAGCTTCAGTGAATTATTGGAGATACTTAAGCAACCCTAAATTCAGTCCACAGTGCTCAGGATACCTGCTTGTAGCCTTCAGAAAGAGGAGGAGAGAAGGAAGTGGAGCACAGAACTGTAACTACTAATTTCAGCACACAGGGCAAGAGGCACCAATTGGGAGACACAGCGTGAATGAGGTCAAAGTCAACTTTGTAATTTGTGATATGAAAATAATACAAATATTTGAGCAAATTCATTTGGCTGGGAAAGTGAATAAATTACTATAATGGCTTAGGGGATAGACTCATTTGGAAGGAACCTGAGGGGTCATCTAATATAACCTAGAGGATTTGGCATCTTTCTACTCCACCAGAAAGACTCCTTCCCACACAGCATATGAGAAGGAAGATAATAGATGGAATATTGCCTTCACTGGGGATAGGGAGTTAGGTAGAAAGATTTCACTGCTTGGAGTGGATTAAAAGCCAGATCCAACAGAATGTAATTTACAAGACACACCTGAAGCAGAGAGACACACAGATTTGAAAGGAAGGGCCTAGAGCAAAATCTATTATGCTTCAGCTGAAGTTAAAAAGCAATAGTAACAATCATGATCTCAGACAAAGCAAAAGCAAAAGTAGACCTAATTAAAAGAGTTAGGCAAAGAAACTACATCTTACTAAAAGGTATCATAGACAATGAAGTAGTATCAATACTAAACGTGTGTGTGTGTGTGTTTATCCAAATTCTTTTTTAAATTAATTAATTTCTTTTTAGTTTTCAATATTCACTTCCATAAGATTTTGAGTTTCAAAATTTCCTCCCCCCCTCTCCTCCCCCTTCCCCAAGATAGTGTGAAATCTGATGTAGGCTCTACTTAAAGCATCCAAATTCTTAAAGGAAAAGTTAAATGAGTTACAGGAGGAAATAGACAGTAAAATTATATAAGTGAGGGAATTCAACTTTCTTCTCTCAGAACTAGATAAATACAACCACAAAATAAACAATAAATAAGTTAAGGAGATGAATAGGATTTTTTAAAAGTTAGATATGATAGATCTCTGGAGAAAATAGAATGGGAGTATAAAGGAATATACCTTTTTCTCAGTGACACATGGCACCTACACAAATGTCGAACACATATTAGGGCATAAAAACCTTACAACCAATTGCAGAAAAGCAGGAATAGAGGGGCAGAGCCAAGATGGCCGCATGAAAACAGCATCTTACCGGAGCTCTCTTACAAGTTCTGTCAGATTCCTATAAAAAAGTGAATTTGAGCAGATTTGAGAGAGTTAGAAGCCGAGAGCAGTCTGAGTGGGGCAGATTTCCAATTCCAGGCCTTTCGATCTGAAAGGCCGAAGGAATGAATCTGTAGGCTTGGAGAGCACTAGGCGTGCAGAGCTGCTCCAGACAGCACCAAAGCGGAAGTGGCCAGGAAAACCCAAGTGGGAGACAGGCTGGGAGAAAGCTGGGTGCCCGAAACCAGTGGAGACCCCCAGGCCTCCCAACACAGGACGGCAGTTTGTGGAAGCGACAAGAGGCAGCACAATGCCACTGGCCGTGAGACATCAACTCCTGAGACTTGCAGCCCAAAGGTATGAAACGCGGATTCTTGAACTTCCAGGAGACATAATGGCCAGGTAAATGGCTCTAATCCCTCCCCTCCCCACGCAGAGAATTCCTTGGAAAAAAAACACTGGAATAGAGGAGACAGAAGTGGGGCTTCAGTGGCCAAGTAGTGGGAGTTCCTGAGTCCCAGAGGGGCAGAGCCAGCAGGGGTCAACACCAGGAGCCCAGACATACTCTTGCTCCCCCAAGGGAAGTGCCAGATACCAACTCAAACAACAAAGAGCTGAGACCATTGCTGAAGAGCAACAGGACTGGAGAGCAACCCTAGGGGAACAGACCTCAGGCAGCCAGACCCCTCCCCCACACCTCAGGAAACTGAAGGCTATAATTCACAAAGCCAACAACTAGACTCACAATCCCCAGAATAAGAAAGCTGGGACAGAGAGCCCTGAGACCCCAAAGCAGAAATTTATTGTAAAGCCAGGAACCAACATGAAGAACACAAAAAAACCGAGGACCATTGATTCTTTTTATGGAGACAGGCATGATCAAAATACCAATTTGGAAGAGGGTAGCAATGACACTATACTCACATCTGATACCTCAAAAGGTAGTGTGAACTGGTCTCAAGCCCAAAAAGCATTACTGGAAGAGCTAAAGGAGGATTTTAAAAAACAAATTAGGGAGGTAAAAGAAAAAATGGGAAAAAACAAATCCACTGACGAAATCAAGTCCCTAAAGAATAAGATTGGTGAAATGGGTAAATTACACCAAATGAGAAGGCACAAAAACACATTTTAGCAGAGGGAAAGAAGAGAGGGAGAAGAGCAGTATTTGATCTTTACTGTCATCTGATCTGGTTCAAGAAGGGAACAACATATGCACCAAGTGGTATGGCATACAGATTCTTAGAGGAGAGGTTAAGGGAGTTACAGGAAGAAATAGACAGCAAAACTATAATATTGGGAAACCTCAACCTTCCCCTTTCTGAACTCAATAAATCTAACCTCAAAATAAATAAGAAAGAAGTTAAGGAAGTGAACAGAATTTTAGAAAAGGCAGATATGATAGACCTCTGGAGAAAACTGAATGGGGATAAAAAGGAATATACTTTCTTCTCAGCGGTACATGGCACGTACTCAAAAATTGACCATGTACTAGGGCACAAAAACCTCACAATCCAGTGCAAAAAGGCAGAAGTAGTCAAAGCATACTTTTCAGATCTGATACAATAAAAATTATTTGTAACAAAGAACTATGGAAAAATAAGCTAAAAATTAATTGGAAACTAAATAATCTAATTCTAAAGAATGAGTGGGCCAAAGAACAAATCAGAGAAACAATTAATAACTTCATTCAAGAGAATGACAATAATGAGACAACATACCAAAACATATGGGTTGCAGCAAAAGCAGTTCTTAGCGGAAGTTTTATATCTCTAAATGCTTACATGAATAAAATAGGGGAAAAGGAGATCAATGATTTGGGCATACAACTGAAAAAGCTAGAAAAAGAACAAATTGAAAATCCCCAATTAAATACCAAATTCGAAATACTGAAAATCAAAGGAGAGATTAATAAGATTGAAACCAAGAAAACTATTAAATTAATAAATAAAACAAAGATCTGGTTTTATGAAAAAACCAATAAAAATGATAAATCTTTGGTCAATTTGATTAAAAAAAAAGAAAGAAGAAAATCAAATTACCAGTATGCAAAATGAAAAGGGTGAGTTCACCTCTAATGAAGAGGAAATCAAAACAATAATTAGGAATTATTTTGCCCAATTGTATGCCCATAAATTTGACAACCTGAGATATTGATGAATATCTACAAAAATGTAAATTGCCCAGGTTAACAGAAAAGGAAGTAAAATTTCTAAATAACCCCATCTCAGAAAAAGAAATTGAGCAAGCCATCAATGAACTCCCTAGGAAAAAATCTCCAGGGCCAGATGATTTTACATGTGAATTCTATCAAACATTTAAAGAACAATTAATTCCTGTACTTTGTAGACTATTTGGGAAAATATGTTAAGAAGGAGTCCTACCAAATTCGTTTTATGGCAGAAATATGGTACTAATACCCAAAACAGGTAGAGTCAAAACAGAGAAAGAAAGTTATAGACCAATTTCCCTAATGAATATTGATGCAAAAATTTTAAATAAAATATTAGCCAAAAGATTGCAGCAACTTATCACGAGAATGATACACTATGACTAGGTAGGATTTATTCCAGGAATGCAAGGCTGGTTCAATATTCGGAAAATGATTAGCATAATTGACCATATCATCAACAAAACTAGCAGAAACCATATGATCATCTCAATAGATGCAGAAAAAGCCTTTGACAAAATACAATACCCATTCCTATTAAAAACACTAGAAAGCATAGGAATAGATGGAACCTTCCTTAAAATTATAAATAGCATCTACCTAAAACCATCAACAAGCATTATTTGTAATGGGGATAAGCTAGATGCATTCCCAATAAGATCAGGGGTGAAACAAGGATGTCCATTATCACCCCTATTATTCAATTTGGTACTAGAAACATTAGCTGTAGCAATAAGAGAAGAAAAAGAAATTGAAGGAATTAGAATAGGCAAAGAAGGAGCTAAATTATCACTTTTTGCAGATATGATGATTTACTTAGAGAATCCTAGAGAATCAAGTAAAAAACTACTTGAAATAATAAACAACTTTAGCAAAGTTGCAGGATATAAAATAAACTCACATAAATCCTCAGCATTCCTATACGTTACTAACAAAGCCCAACAGCAAGAGATAGAAAGAGAAATTCCATTCAAAGTTACTGTAGATGCTATAAAATATTTGGGAGTCTATCTGCCAAGACAAACCGAGGGCCTATATGAACATAATAATGAAACACTTTTCACGCAAATAAAGTCAGATCTAAATAAATGGAAAAATATCAGTTGCTCATGGTTAGGCTGAGGTAATATAATAAAAATGACAATTTTACCTAAATTAATATATCTATTCAGTGCCATACCATTTGAACTACCGAAAAATTATTTTACGGTGCTGGATAAAATAATAACAAAATTCATCTGGAAGAACAAGAGGTCTAGAATATCTAGAGAATTAATGAAAAGAAATGCTAGAGAAGGTGGCCTAGCCATACCAGATATTAAACTGTATCATAGAGCAGCAGTCATCAAAACTACCTGGTACTGGCTAAGAAACAGAGTTGTGGATCAGTGGACTAGGATAGGTACACAAGATGGAGAAGTCAACGACTATAGCAATTAGTCTTTGATAAACCCAAAGAGGCCAGCTTCTGGGCTAAGAATTCACTATTGCACAAAAACTGCTGGGAAAATTGGAAAATGGTAGGGCAGAAACTGGACATAGACCAATATCTTACACCGTATACCAAAATAAAATCCAAATGGGTTCATGATTTAGGAATAAAGGCTGAAACTATAAGCAATTTGGAAGAGCAAGGAATAGTTTACCTATCAGATTTATGAAAAAGAAAAGAATTCATGACCCAACAAGAGATAGAGAGCATTACAAAATGCAAAACGGATAAATTTGATTATGTTAAATTGAAATGTTTTTGTACAAAAAAAAAGCCAATGCAACAAAGATTAGGAGGGAAGCAGAAAATTGGGAGAAAATCTTTACAACTAGTGTCTCTGATAAAGGCTTCATTTCTAAAATATACAAGGAACTGAACCAAATATACAGGAATACAAGTGATTCCCCAATTGAGAAATGGTCAAAGGATATGAACAGACAGTTTTCAGAGGAAGAAATTAAAGATATCTATGGGCATATGAAAAAAATGCTTTAAATCACTACTGATTAGAGAAATGCAAATCAAAACAACTCTTAGATACCACATCTCTCCTGTCAGATTGGCTAAAATAACAAAACAGGAAAATGATGAATGCTGGAGAGGATGTGGGAAAATTGGAACATTGTTACATTGATGGTGGAGTTGTGAACTGATCCAGCCATTTTGGAGAGCAATCTGGAACTATGCCCAAAGGGCTATAAAAATGTTCATACCTTTTGACCCAGCAATACCACTTCTAGGGTTGTATCCCAAAGAGATCACACAAGTGGGAAAAGGACCCATCTGTACAAAAGAATTTATAGCGGCTCTTTTTGTAGTAGCTAAGAATTGGAAATCAAAGGGATGCCCATCAATTGGGGAATGGCTGAACAAGCTGTGGTATACGAAGATAGTGGAATACTATTGTGCTACAAGAAACGGGGATGATACAAACTTCATAACAACCTGGAAAAACCTACACGACATAATGCTGAGTGAGCGGAGCAGAGCCAGGAGAACATTGTACACAACCACAGATATATGGATTCTGTGAGGACTAACCCTGACAGACTTTGCTCTTCTCAGCAACACAATGTGCAAAGACAACTCCAAAGGACCCACAGTGGAGAATGCTACCTACAACCAGAGAAAGAACTATGAAATATGAATGCTGATTGAGGCACACTTCATGCTCACCTTTTTATCCCCCCCCTTTTTTTTCTCTCTTTTGTTTTTGTTTTTGGGTTGGTTTTTTTTTTTTGGTTCTGTTTCTTCTTTCTCATGATTCATTCCATTGGTCATAATTCCTCTCCACAACTTGACTAGTGTGTAAATTAATTCAATGCAAAGTTATACATGGAAGTTATATGGGATTCCGTGCTGTCTTGGAGGGGGGGGACGGAGGGAAGAAAATCTGGAACTCAAAATTATGTAGAACCGTGTGTTGCAAACTAAAAATAAAAAAAAAAGAATTACAAAAAAAAGAAAAGCAGGAATATTAAATACATCCTTTTCAAATAATAATACAATAAAAATTACATTCAATAAAGGACCATGAAAAAATAGATTAAAAATTAATTGGAAACTAAATAATCCTAAAGAATGAATGGGTCAAAGAACAAATCATAGAAATAATCAGTAATTTCATTAAGGAGAGTGACAACAATGAGACAAAGTACCAAAATTTATGGGATACAGCCAGAGCAATATTTAGAAGGAAATTTATGTCTCTAAATGCTTACATCAATAAAATAGAGAATGAACAGATCAATGAATTGGGCAGGCAGTTAAAAAAAGAACCAGAAAAAGAACAAATTTTGAATCCCTAATTAAACACCGAGTTGGAATTCCTGAAAATCAAAGGAGAGGTCAATAAAATTAAAAGTAAGAAAACCATTAAACTAATATATAAAACTAGGAGCTGGTTTTATGGTAGGGAAATGATAAAAATACATAAATTATTGGTTAATTCGATTTTAAAAAGAAGAAAACCAAGTTACCCATATCAAAAATGAAAAGGGTGAATTCACCACCAATGAAGAGGAAATTAAAGCAATTAGTAGGAGCTATTTTGCCCAATTATATGACAATAAATCTGACAATCTAAGTGAAATGGATGAATATTTACAAAAATATAAATTGCCCAGATTAACAGAAAAGGAAATAAAATAGTTAAATAATCCACCTTAGAAAAAGAAATTGAACCATCATTGCGCTCCCTAAGAAAAAATTGGCAGAACCAGATAGATTCACAAGTGAATTGTACCAAACATTTAAAGAACAATTAATTCCAATATTATATAAACCATGTGGGAAAGTAGGCAAAGAAGGAATCCTGCCAAATTTCTTTTATGATACAGACATGGTGCTGATACCTAAACCAGGAAGAGCAAAAACAGAGAAAGAAAACTATAAACCAATTTCCATATATGTATATAGAATATGGATGCAAAAATTTTAAATAAAATACTATCAAGGAGTTTACAGCACTGTATCACAAGGATTATACACTATGACTAGGTGGAATTTATACCAGGAATGCAGCACTGGTTCAATAATTATGAAAACTATCATCATAATTGACCATAACAAAACTAACAAAAATCATACAATTATCTCAATACATGCAGAAAAACCTTTTGTCAGAATCTCACACCTTATCAAGATAAGGTCAAAATGGGTATGTCATTTAGACATAAAGTGTGATACTATAGGCAAATTAGGGAAGCATGAAATAGTTTACATGTCAGATTTATGGATAAGGGAAGAACTTATTACCAAACAAATTTTACAGGATGTAAAATGGATGTAAATGTAAAATAGATGATTTTGGTTACATTAAACTGAAAAGTTTTTGCATGAACAAAACCAATGCAGCCAAGATTAGAAGGAAAGCAGAAAACTAGGGGGAAATTTTTATAGCAAATTTCTCTGATAAAAGCCTCATTTCTCAAATATATGGAGAACTGAGTCAAATTTATGAGAATACAAATCATTCCACAGTTGATAAGTGGTCAAAGGATATGAACAGGCAGTTTTCAGGCAAAGAAATCAAAGCTATCTATAGTCATATGAAAAAGTCCCCTAAATCACTATTGATTAGAAAATTACAAATTAAAACAACTCTAGGGTACCACCTTACACCTATCAGATTATCTAATATGACAGCAAAGGAAAAGGACTAAGGTTGGAGGGGATGTGGGAAAATTGGATACTAATGCACTGTTCATGGAGTTATGAACCGATCCAGCCTGAAGAGCAATTTGGAACTATGCCCAAAGAGCTATAAAACCATGTATACCCTTTGACCCAGCAATACCGGTAGTAGGTCTGTATCTCAAAGAAAATTTTTAAAAAGAAGAAGAAAAGGTCCTTTATCTACAAAAATGCTTATAGCAGCTCCTTTTATGGTGGCAAAGAATTGGAAATTGAGGGGATGCCCATCAATTGGGGAATGGCTGAACAAGTTGTATATGATTGTGGTGGAATATTATTTCATTATAAGAAATGATGAGCAAGATGCTTTCAGAAAAACCTGGAAAGACTTGCATGAAATTATGCGAAGTGAAGTGACAGAACCAAGAAAGCATTGTATGCAGTAATAGCAATATTGTATAATGATCAACTGTGAATGACTTAGCTATTCTTAGCAATTCAAAGATCTAAGACAGTTTTGAAGGACTTAAGATGAAATGCTGACCACCCCAGAGAAAGAACTGATAGAATCTGAATACAAACCAAAGTACACTATTTTTTTTAACTTTCTTTAAGTTTTTATGTTTTTTCCCCATAGGTCTATGTTTTCTTTCACAATGTGACTAATTCAGAACTATGTTTTGCATGACTACACATGTATAACCTATATCAAATTGCTTACCTTTTCAGTGAGAGGGGAAAGGAGTAAGGAAGGGAGAGAATTTGGAACTCAAAAAATTTTTAAATGAATGTTGGAAGAAATAAAATGTTTAAAATTAAAAAATAAAAAAGGACTGCTTGATAAGGAAGGGTAGAAGAGAAGATGGTCCACTTGGAGAAAATAGAGGGAATGAGAAGGCCCATAGAGTGCATGGAGCAAGATGGAAGCAAGATGAGTTGAGATTTCTTAATGGAACAAAGGGAACAAATTGGCTGTAGTCCAGTGTCCACACAACTGCCAAAATCTGCACTTAACCAATGCTTGAAGCTACTCTCCTTACCTCCTTCTACTCTACTCAGGGACTGTGTGTGCTGAATTTTGTTATTGAGTTTTTTGTTGTTGTTATTTCAGACCTGTAATTTAATTGTCTAGGGAGCTTTAAGAATGGAAACTTCCTCTATCAATGTGTATTGGGAATTCTCTTTTATAGTCTTAAGGAGTTGCACAAGACACTGAGTGATCTAACCATAGTCACACAGTCATTATAAAGACGCAGAGATAAGTAAGATATGGTCTTATCCCTCATGGAAAGTATAGTTAAGTGAATAAGACACAAATACAAATGACTATAATATAAAATAGAACATGATAACTGTATGAAAGTAGAACAAAGATCCAAGGGTGAAAAAACCATTCTTTTCTGGGAAGGAAGGTGGGACAGATCCTCCTTCATGGAGGAGACAGTATTTGACCTGAACTTTAAAGAATAGGATGTTTACAGAATGGCATAGTGGAGAGAGTCCTAGATATGCAATCAAAGGACCTGGATTCAAAT
The DNA here is from genome assembly GCF_011100635.1 of Trichosurus vulpecula. NCBI lineage: Eukaryota > Metazoa > Chordata > Mammalia > Diprotodontia > Phalangeridae > Trichosurus > Trichosurus vulpecula. The sequence continues at coordinate 226,949,580 of NC_050578.1, read as the reverse complement.
CCTGGATCTGTCAACGTCTGCTTGTGTGACCTGAAACAAGTCATTCAATTTCTGTTGTCTTCACTTTCATATCTGCAAAATGAGGGACAGGGTTAGATAGCCCTTTCAGCTCTAAGTCCATGATCTTCTGGTTTATATGTAATATATGATTGTATTGACAATTTGGGTTTTTTTAGCAATTTGGAAATGGATTCTCCCACAGTTAATTTGAATTAATAAGATTTTACTACATATTAGAAATCTAGAATAAGGCTACCTATGGTACCCAACCTTCAAAATGCTTTAGAAACATGAGCTTAGAAGCTTGAAAAATGATTTTTGCATCTTTCTTTGTTGAAAGAGGTAACCAGCATATCTATATAGGGGCCTTCCTCATCAGCATCAGAGCTGAGCCACCCACAGACTAGAGAAAGGAGGATAGTCGTGGGTGTGAAATCTCCTTGGGGTTGAGTTTCTAAATTGACTCATAGAAGGAAGTACATTAAATTCCTTGAAACCTGCCCATCTTGTTACACTCACTGAATTGTAAAATAAGATGCTCATCTGTTTTTCTGTTCTCCCTGCCTAGTGTTCTACAATTTTTAACTAATCTGTTTTTAAAATAAGTATCAGTGTTCAGTATTAATAAAATATTTAAACACAATTTGACATTTGAACATATTGTCCTCACACCAGCAATGATTTGTTTTTCATTTTTAATCCTTTAGCCATCTCAGGCAATCATATATCCTGGTGCTAAAGCCTTTGTTTTGTTTTCAGTGATCCAGTGAGCTGCTGGCACTGTGACATGTCATTCTCATAAACCGGACACCAAACCATTAATCTTTACAGTCTTTATTTCAAGTTGAGGAAAAACAGAGCTAAATTAAGAAACAGCACAAGGGGAAAAAACAGGTTCAAACTGCAGACTTCTCACTAGTCAGCTTTGCTTTGAGTCCTCTAAAAACAGAACTTGTGCCACTAAGGGATGCAATTGTCATTGAAAGTGTCCTACTTTTAAAAAAAAAGTTTCTCATTTCAAAATTCATCTTAGAAATAAATGAAGGGAACAAATTGTTGACATAAGCCAGTCTACTCCCCCAAGATATTGCACAGGTTACCATTTAAATTGTGATCCTGTCCTAAAAATGAGATTTTCTGGGGCTTTGAACAATCATTTTGATATTCATATACTTTCTTTCACTCTCCTTCTGTCTTCTCTCCCTCCCACCTCCCAACCCCTCCCTCCCTCTCTCCCTCTCTCCCTCTCTCTCTCTCTCCTTTCTCCCTCTATCTTTTCTTCCCTTTCCCTCTTTCTCCTCCCTCCTTCCTTCCCTCTCCTCTCCCACTCTCACTCCTTCTCCCTTTCCCTCTCACCCTACTTCCCTCTCCCTCCCTCCCTCCTTTCCTCCCTCACTATGGAACTGAAGCTACCCAGGGCTTTTAGTGGTACCTCAAGCTGTCCAGGACAGTAGCTTATCAAGAGTGGCTCGCTGCTATCGGCAAAATCGCCTGCCTGTTGTCTGCTGGAAAAACACCAAAACCAGTACCCTGCTGCTTCGAGCTGGTGGATTCCATGGAAAAGGAGTCGTTGGGCTTTTCAAATCTCCAAATCCTCATTCTACAGGTAAGCGTTCAGTGTAGCCCATACAGGCTGAATGTGTTCATTTCCCTCACCAAGAGAAGCCATGATCAGGGCACAGTATGCTGCTATCCTAGTCCCAGCTCTTCCGTTAATTTTCTGTCTTGGCATGGCCAAGTCACTTTCCCTCTTCAAATCTATTTTTCTTTTTCTAACAGGAGAGAATTGGACTGGATGATCCATAAGGGTCCTCATATCTCCAGCCTTAGTCCTAACCCATGCCTAGGTTTTCCTTGTTTTCTCCCAGGTTCTCAATTTCACCATTCTCACCATTTACTTCTGTCACTTTTTCTTTCTATGTCATACAGTCATTTAGCTGATTAAAGCCTTTTCCAATTTTACCATATTTGTTAACCATAACATGAGCCAAAACTACGCCAACCTTGACTGCTGGTAGTCCATTCTTATTTCAATCGCTTGCTTACTTGGATCTTACTAAAAGAATTTCTCACAAAGTAGTCTTGAAAAAGTACCTGGCAGAACCAAGATGACAGAGTAGCAGGATGAAGAACTGCTGAACTCTTCCAAACATTTCCACAAAGACCTAGAAAATGCACATACCAAGCCCTAATTGGGAATTCAAAGAAAAATGACAGTGTGTCATATTTCTAGTCTGAGAAAATAGACAGGTTTGTGGACCCTGGAGAAGGAGGTCTGGCCAAAGGTATGCTATATGGGGCATTCCAGAAGGCCAAGGCTATGCACCAGGTCAGTTAGAGATCCCAGACCCCCCTAGGAGGATTCTCACTTTCTGCAGGATGCAGGAGCAGACACCTGCTGGCAGTTCTGTCATTTACTACACAATTTCAGGTCACAGATCTAGAACAGACTGAGGGGGGCAGAACATGTATCTAAGGGTAATGTTCTGGGATGAATAGCAGGCTTGGGCCCAAGTCTGTATGCTGGGTGAAGAGTGAGTTCAGAAGCAAATAGTGCTGTGTGGCTCAGACCCAGCAGTTCCACAGTGTCTCATTTCTAGACTCCAGCACAATCTGAAGCCTTCAGGGTCATAACTAGGGTAGGAATGCCAAAGCAAAAAGGAGCCTACATTTCTGTTGCTCTGAATCAGCAGAGCTATCCAAGTGTGTGAAAGTGGCTGAGTGTAGCAGCAATCTAACTGGAACTTCCAACCAGAGGCAAGCTCAGGGGAGTGTGGTGCATTCCCAAACTCAGGTCAGGAATCTGTAGAGCTCAGACCATGAAGGCAGTGATCACACTTTTCCCTGAATCATGTTGCATGAGTTTTCTTCATATTCATTAGCTAAGTACTGCCGATAATCCAACATAAGACAGATAGAAAAATTGCAGTTTATTCATTCAGAGTGAAATACACTCTACCAGCAGTTGATAGACATGTGAAGTTCTTAGAATTCAGCTGGTAATTCATGTAATCAATCTTTATCTGAGGCAAAAAGGACACATACTTGTTACAAAGCAGGTTGGTTGTGTAGAAAGGAAAGGTGTATTTGTTACAACAAAAGAAGATGCTCATCGCTAGTTAAAAGACAAGTATGTCCTGGTTAAACATAGCCATTCACATTAGATCAAAGAGAATCATATGTACCTTGTGAGACAAGGAAAAGAAGAGGAACAGACTTTCCTGGGTCTATGAAAATATTCCTTTCCAATGATAAAACTTTTTTTTGTTAGCAGAAGCATAAAGGAGATATTAAAAGAAATCAGTATGTTGTAAGCTGGTCCTACAGTATATGCTGAAGCAAGATGATGAATATAGAACAAAATGGAGTTAGTTATGTCAGCTCTTAACAGACCACTTTTAGCTATTAAAAATGCACTTTTAACAATCACAAGAGTTTGGGAGCATCAAAAGCTTAGAGATCCAAAGCCTGATCTGTCTCTGAGGTTTTAAAATAACACAACATTCAATACCCCAAGAAAGCAGCAGAAAGACCCAGGAGGAGATAAGCTCAGCCCAGATGTTCCCTCCACAAGTGCAAAGAGCAAAGTTCTAACATAAAGTTCAAAGCCTGGAAGTAAGCCGAAAGAATGAGTAAATTTTTTTAAAATCCCACCATAAAGAACTATTATGATGATGGCATTTCTAGAGACACAAACTTAGAAGAAGAGAATGATTCCAAGAGGTCTACAAGCAATTTCAAATGAAAAATTCAGCTTGGACACAAGTTCCACTAGAATTCATAGAAGAAATGAAACAACAGTTTAAAATAAAACAAAATCAAAAAAAGGATAGTAATTACTAAGTGATTTTAAAAATCAAATGTGATCACTAGAAGAAAAAATTGGAAAGCAGATTACCTTGGGCAAGCCATTCAACCTCTGTAGTCCTCACTTTAATATCATCAAAATTACAAGAAGTGGATTTGGAAAAGGAAATTATAGCTTGGAACAAAAGATACAAAATCTTAGAGAAGAAACAAACTTCCAGAAGTTTAGAATGGACCAAATAAAGCTAAAGACTCCGAGACAACAAGAAGTATTCAAAATCAAAAGACTGAGAAATATGGAAGAAAATGTAAGGTATCTCATAGGAAAAAAAAAACATGACCTGCAAAACAGATCAAAGGGAGAAAATTGACTCTCTGAAATCAATGACCAAAAAAAGAGCCTAGACACCAAATTGCAAGAAATCATGAAAAGAAACTCCCTAGATCTCTTAGAACCAGAGAGTAAATAGAAATAGAAAGGAACAGACTTCTTTGGGTCACTACCAGTCACCTCCAGAAAGAAATTCTGAGAAGAAAATTCCCAAAAATATTGTAGCCAAAATGCAAAGCTTCCAAGTAAAAGAAAAAATATATTACAAAGAGCTAGAAAGAAAGAATGCAAGTACCAAGGAGCCACAGGCAGGATCACACATAAAGAAGCAGAGAGCTTGGAATATGGTATTCCAGAAGGCAAAAGGTATAGGTGTAAACCAAGAATAACTTGCCCAGAAAAACTGAGTATAATCCTACAAGAGTAAAATGAATCTTTAATAAAATAGAAGATTTCCAAGTGCTTCTAATGAAAAGACCAGAGTTGTCTAGAAACTTTGAAATAAAACTTGAGACTCAAGAGAAACAGAAAGGTAACTGTGAGAGAAAAATCATAAAAGATTAAATAAAGATAAATTATTTATATTAGATTAAAGGATGGATTAGTCTTAAAAATAAGTTCTGACTAAGAAGCATTGATTTCAAGGAGAGACTCAAAGGAAAGGATAGGAATCTATTATTGGGTTCTGGGCAAGGGAAAGAGAAGATGAGTAGGTGAGCAGAGGCAGATTACACTAAACCTAGAACAAATCTTGTCCTGAATTCACTTGGTACTCTCTAACCACACTCATGTTCTTTTTAAAGAAGGGGCAAAAAACAAAGAGAAGGAAAAATATAAAAAAATGGAGAGAAATTCACAATTAACAATCATAACTGTGACTGTAAATAGTATGAACTCACCTATAAAATGGGAAAGGATAGCAGAATAATGGATTAGAAAGTGGAATCCAAAAATATGTTGTCTCCAGGAAAAATATTTGAGAAACAAAAGACACACAGAGTTCAAATGAGGAGCTGAAGCAAAATCTAATATGTTTCAGCTAAAGTTAAAAAGGCAAGGGTAGATTGGGCAGTTAGGCAGCACAGTGGGTACAATGTTATGCTTAGAGTCAGGAAGATGAGTTCAAATTGGGCCTCAAGCACTTACTAGCTGTGTGACCCTGGGCAAGTAACTTAACCCTGTTTGCCTAGTTTTCTCATCTGTTAAATGAGCAAACCACTACAGTATCTTTGCCAAGAAAACCCCAAAAGGGGTCATGAAGAGTTGGACACAATTGAAAATGATTAAACAACAACAACAAAGCAACCATGATCTTAGACTAAGCAACAACAAAAATAGACTTAATTAGAAGAGAAACAGGGAAACTACATGTTGCTGAAAGAAATCATAGATAATGAATTATTATAAATCCTAAACATATATGCATCAAATAGCATAAAATCTAAATACTTAAAGGAAAAATTAAATGAATTATAGGGAGAAATGTTGAAATTGTAATAGTGGTGTATCTTAATTTACTCAGACCTAAATAAATCTAAACAAAAACAAAAGTGTGAACCCGAGTAGAATTTTAGAAAAGTAATTAATAATAGACCTAGAGACTATTGAATGGGAATAGAAAAGAAATAAAAGAGTGTGTGTGTGTTTGTATTTCTCACTGTGCATGGTAATCTTCACAAAAAATGGCCATGTAGTAAGGCATAAAACAAGCACATCTTCACAAACAAATGTAGAAAATATAGAAAAGCAAAAATAGCAAACACATCTTCTGTGAACAACATGCAATTAAAAAAAATTATGTTCAGTAAAAGGCCACTGAAATTATTAAAAATTAATTAGAGACTAATTGTAAAGAATGGACTGGCCAAAGAGCAAATCATTTTAAAAAATCATTAACTTCCTTTAAGATAATGACAACAGTGAGACACCAAAATTTTGGGTATTCAGTCAAAACAGCCCTTGGGGAAGATTTATATCTCTAAACAATTTTGTCAACAAAAAGAGAATAGATATTGGTCATGCAGCTAAAGAAAAAAAAAACCTGGAAAACCAGGAAATTAAAAACTCCAATTAAACACCACAATAGAGGTCATAAAAACCAAAAAGATTAAATTTGAAAGCAAAAAGCCCATTGAATTACCAAACTAAAATAGAAACCTTGAAAATCAAGGAAGAGATTAAAAATGAAAGCAAAAACCCATTGAATTAAAAAAATAAATCTTGGAGCTTTTTTTTTTTTAAGCATCAGAGTACATAAACCATTAGCTAACTTGTTAAAAAAAAAAAAGACAGGAAAGAAAGAAGAAAACCAAATTACAAGTATCAAAAATGAAAAGGTAAATTCACAACCAATTAAGAAGAAATAGGAACTATTTCACCTAGTTATTTGCCAATAATAAAGACAATCTAAATGAAATGAATGAATATTTATAAAAATATTAATTGTCAGATTAACAGAGCAAGAAATAAAGGATTTAACCCAATACTAGAGAAAGAAACTAAACGAATTGTAAATGAAATTCCAAAGAAAAATACCCTAGAGCCAAATGGATTTACAAATTCTATCAAATATTTTAAGAACAATTGATTACACTATTACATAAACTGTTCAAATAAGGAAAGAAGCCTTACCAAATTCCTTCTGTGACACAAATATGGTCCTAATATCTAAACTAGGGAGAGTCAAACTAGAGAAAGCAAGCAGTATAGAGATATCCCTAATGAATATTGATCTCCAAAAAATTTTAAATATTAGCAAGGAAACTATAGCAACATATCATATATATGCACTGTTGCCTGATTGGATTTATACTAGGAATGCCGAGATGGTTCAATATCAGGAAAACTATAAACGTAATTGACCTTATAACAAGAATAGCAAATTTCATGTGATCAATAGATACAGAAAAAGATTTTGACAAGATACAATACCTATTCCTGCTTTTTAAAAAAAAAATCACTAGAAAATATAAGAATAAATGGAACTTTCATTAATGTGGTAAGTAGTATTTATCTAAAAGGAAGATCCAGCATTATCTGTAATGGGGATAAACCAGAAGCCTTTCCAGTCAGATCAGTAGTAAAATAAGGATGTCCATAATCATTACTGCTCTTCAAAATAGTGCTAGAAATGCTAGCTATAAGACAAGAAAAAGAAATTTCAAGAAAAGCATAGGCAAAGAAAAAAACATTTTTTTTCAGAAGAAATGATGACTTACTTGGAGAACCCTAAAGAGGCAACTAAAAAAGCTAATCAAAACAATTAACAATTTTATCAAAGTTGCAAGACATAAAATAAATCCCTATAAATTATTAACATTTCATATATTACCAACAAAATCCAGCAGGAAGAAAAATAGAAAAAGAAATTCCATTTAAAATAATTACAAAAAGTGTAAAATCCTTGGGACTTTACAGCCAAGGCACATGGAAAAACTATATGTACAAAACACTGTTTACACAAATGAAAACAGTTTTACATAATTGGGGAAATATTCATTGCTCCTGGGTAGGCCAAGCCAATATAACAAAAATGACCGTATGTCCTAAATTAATTTATTCAGTGCCTTACCAATCTAACTGTCAAAAGGTTACTTAATGTAGAGCTTAAAAAATTAAGAAAAAAATTCACTTGGAAGAACAAAAGATTAAGAATGTCAAGGAAATTTGTAGGTAAAAATGGGAACGAAGTGGGTCTAGCACGATCAGATTTCAGACTACTGCAAAGCAGTATCAAAACAAATTGAAACTGATTAAAAATAGAGAGGCAGATCATTAGAACAGGTTAGGTGCACAGTATACTGAAGCAAACAATCACAGTGTTTTATAAACTGAAAGACCCCAGCTATTTAGAAAAAAACTCACTATTTAACAAAAACTTGGGAAAATTGGAAAGCCATCTGGCAGAAACTAGGTAGAGAACCAACATCTCACATCATAAACCAAGATAAGTTAGAAATGGGTATATGTCTTAGATATAAAGGGTGATATGATAAATAAATTAGAGGAGCAAGAAAGTAATGACATATCTTATCTATAGATGGGGAGAAGTTCATAACCAAACAAGAGAGGTTCACAGGACAATTAGCAGAGTGAGAAAGTGGACAATTTTAATTACATAAAATTAAGAAATTTTTGAACAGCCAATTTAGCTAAAATTAGAAGAGAAGGAAGTGCCTGGGGAGGAGTAGGGGGGAAATCTTTGCAGCAAGTTTCTCTGATCAAGGTCTCGTTTTGGTTATATTTTGGAGGCAGTTGGGGTTAAGTGACCTGCCCAGGGTCCCACAGCTAGTAAATATCTGAGGTCAGATCTGAACTCAGGTCCGCCTGACTCCAGGGCTAGGGCTCTATCTACTGTGCCACCTAGCTGCCCCCAAAGTCTCATTTCTAAGATATATATGGAACTGATCCAAAATTGTAAAAATAAAAGCTATTCTCCACTTGAAAAGTAGTCAAAGGATATGAATTGGTAGGTTTCAAAGGGAGAAATCCAAGCTTTTAATAGCCACATGAAAGTTATTTAAATCACTAGTGATTAGATAAATACAAATTAAAATACCTCTAGGGTGCTACCTTACACCTGTCATATTGGCAATGTAGAACAGAAAAGAGAAATGACAAATGCTAGAAAAGTTGCAGGGAAATAGGTACATTAATACTCTCTTGGTCAAACTATGAATTGTTCTAACCATTCTGGAAAGCAGTTTGAAATTATGCCCTTTGATCCACAATACCACTACCATGTCTTTATGGCCCCAGAGAAATCAAGGAAAGAGGGAAAGGACTCATATGTACAAAAATATTATAACAGCTCTTTTTTTAGTGGAAAAAAATTAGATTATTATTATTATTAGATTATTATTAACTAGCTGAAGAAGGTATGGTATATAAATGTGATGGAATGCCATTATGCCGTAAGAAATGATGGTGGAGATTTCAGAGAAACCTATGCAGACTTATTTGAACTGTTGAGAGAAGTGAGCTGAACTGGGAGAGCAAGTGATAAAATAGCAACAGTAGTGTAAAGACAAACAACTTTGAGAGACTTGGGAACTCTGATCAGAAAATAATTAGCCACAATTACATTGGGCTCATGATGAAGCTCATCTCCTGGACTTGAGTACAGATGGAGACATTGTTTTACCTGGCCACTGCAAGAATTGGTTTTGCTTGACTATACATGTTTGCATCAGGAATTTTGTTTTTCTTGCTTTCTCAGTGGTGGTTGGGATTAGGAGGGAGAAAAGGGAGATCTTTGTTTTCCAAAAAAGTTAATTTAGTTTTTAAAAAGTAATATAAGTACCCATAACACATCTCTAATTTCCATATAAATGAATAAGTGAAGGATGAGATTCTTTCTCTATGTCAGGGTTTCTTAACTTGACATCTATGAATTTGTGTTTTAAAATAGGTTAATAAACTGTATTTCAATATCATTGTTTTCCTCATAATCCTATGTATTCTCTTTGTGTATTTAAAAAAATTACTCTGAGAAAGGATCTTTGGGCTTCACCAGAGGGATCTATGACAAGAAAGGATGAGAAGCTCTGCTCTGACTTATTACCCCCAAAGAAAGAATAAAGCAAGATATGGGCAGCAACTCTGCCTACGAGTCTCCTCCTTGCTACCTAAACTACCTTTAGTCCCCCTAGCATCCTTCCATATTCTTTGACCTTTTCTGATGTCAGCTGCCTCCTTTTGTCCCGTTTGGCTCAGTTAAAGCAAAGGCATCCTCTGCTCCTGGTATAGAATAATTTAAGACCATGTGTATTGAAGTCTGAACATTTTTGTAATTTTAGGTAATTGACCTCTCTAAATTGCTGGCCCTATGAAATTTGCCCAAGCTGTATTGCAGTTATAATAGCATATATGTATGTCTGAGTTACATAACAGCCCTGAGTCATTCCAGGACTCCAGATGAGACTTTAAGCTTGTGATGTTAGCTTTTTTTTGTTTGTTTAAGCCTTTCAATGAAGTGCTGCTTCTTTCATCTAAATACTTTTCACTTTTAAATAGGAAAAAAATCTAAACATTTTTTTTGTTTTCCTCTTTTCTAGTTAAAAAAAGACGGGTGCAAATTATAGACTGAGGCCAGGCTTATGGTGAATAGATAAAGAAAATGCATTAACCCCTCAAGTCATATAAACCAAAAGATTTCCATGTGGATGGGCTCTGTTCTCCCCCTTAAGAGAGATATGAGCAATACTTGATAATGTTTGCAGAGGACAGCAGCTCTTTTACTTATCCACAGAGCCAAGGGAAGGAAGGTATAGGGATTTTAAACACACTTCTTTTTTTCTCAGCTCAGAAAGACATTGGGTATTAGACATTGAAAAATTCAACTACCTTCTATTACAAATGAGGAAACTAACATCTGGACCAGGGAAGTCACTTGCCCAGCTATGCACAGCTAGCAAGTGACAGAACATAGGTCTGTTAACTCCTCATCCAGGGTCCTTTCCACTCCACAGAAAACCAAATCTGTATTCATGTCAAGTACAGTGCTTTCAGATGTGGCACTAGCAATACCAGTTTCTTTGGTCCTTCCAACCACTGTAGGAGCAGCAGCTACATGATCAGGAAATTCAGCAGTTGTATTTGTTAACTTATGTATGTGCCAGGCTTACATGGCAGAGTTGGATTGGAACACAGTCACCTGCATGGGATGGTAGAGCCATTTTCCCCAATGTGACCGATTCTGGTGTGCACAGCCAGATTTGACCAGAGATCCTCACTCTGCTAAATTTATGAGGAATGATGAAATAGAGGAGATTTTCGTAATGAATATAGTGTATATTTCTTGAAATGGGGCTATTTCAAGTAGTTTGGGTGTGTGTGTGTGTGTGTGTGTGTGTGTGTGTGTGTGTGTGCACGCACGCATATATAAACTGGTAACATGAAGCTTAGTTTGACATGAGCGTGAATAAGACCATGAAAAAGTGGCTTACAAGTACTTTGGGCCCAAGTTGTATTGGTATAGTCACTGCTTCTTCCCTTTGACCTTTTATTTCATCTCTCTCTAGCTCCCACCTCCTCTTTGGAAACATCAAGTAGTATAGAACAGGAAAAATACTTGCAAGCTTTACTGAATGCGATTTCAGTTCATCAGAAACTCAGCGGCAGCAACACACTCACTGTCAGGCCAGCGCTTGCTCTGTCTCCAGGTAAGGTCTTCTGAGAGATGACTCTTACTCGGGAAGGAGCGGGATGAGTTGGTTGCTCCTGTCAGTGGGGTATCACTGGGAGATTGCTGGGCTCTGGCTACTTAGAAATGAGGTTGGTTACCTATCCCGGTCAGGAATGACCAGATTTAAATGTCATTTTTTAAAGTTGGAATGAGGGGTGGAAGACTAGTGAAGTAGGAGAAGTTTCATTTTGCTTTAAGTGAGAATCTTTTTTTCAGCTGAAATTTTATGAAGTGATTTCCAAATCCCAAATTGTTAATGATGTTACAGAAATTATAGGGGAATATGTGTCTGCATTATCATATATGTAGTTTCAAATTCCCCAAATTACTGCCCTATCTTATTACCACCTGTATTTTAGAGAATGCCTTGGAGTTCAGTGTGTTTTGGCTAGATCTGGATGAAGCCATTGAGACTTACATTCATGTTCTGTTTCAGTTATCATGTGATGAAACCTGATAGGGTTCATGTAAAGGTAACCCTGATGTGTTAGACATAGGTGCATGTGACTTGAGAAGTTGGTCTACTTGGCATAATCACCTGTTTGAATCAGCCCAGCAGACGCAGAAGATGGCTTTTATTGTAAAGTAACACCATCTAGAAAGCATGCTTGCTTTGCTGCATTCATCATTGAGTTCTTTGATTGCATTGGCTAGACCTAACCCTCCATAATCTTGCAAATGTGTACGTTATCTCTGACAGAGTAATCATGTCTCCTTATTATCTCTAATACAGCTTTGGGTGCTTAAAAAGTACAGTATTTGGCAGCAATTGGACCTGTTATACATGAAGAGAACAGTATGTCATTTGAGTAATGTTAACTTGAACAACGTGATAGTTTTTATTCTTCTTTTTGGCTGACTTTAGGCTCTGAGCGAAAGACTTCAAGAATGTCCACTGTGCTCAAGCAGGTAGTGCCAGGACATTTGGATGTAAATCCATCCAATAGCTTTACCCGAGGAGGTTAGTAAGATTAATTTTATAACTGAGCACTGATGTAATTGAAAACAAAATGCCCCATAAAAAGTGAAAGTGGAACTCATAAGCTCATAGTTAATTGTTTAAGTCTCCATGGAGCACTTTATATCCATTAATTTTTCATGTTTTGTAACCACCTTTTCTTGTAAATTATTGCTTAATGAATTAATAAAATGTTAAGAGGCAAGCTTAAATGCATAATCAAGTGGTATCATAGTAATCCGAGGCTTACAAATCTCTTTTACTTGAGGACATTCAGAAAATCTCAGAGGGAAAAAGGGGACTGCTTGGGGAAATGCAAAAATGACCCAACCTGAAGAATGACTCAACTGGATGAGAGCTCCATAGTGGTCCCAATTTTTAGTCATGGGACCGCCAGGTCCAGCCCTGTAGCTAAGCAGAGACAGCATATGTTGGACCCTGGGGGCTCGTGCTTATCCGGGACAACTGTTGTTACCTCTGAGCTTCTGATTTGGAGGGTTAGGTGTCATTATAAAAGTAAAGTCTGCATGCTGGATTATTTGCTCAATGCCTCCTTCCTCGTAAAGAGCAGCTGATGTTAGGAGGAAGGGAGATAACAGTTTAGAAAAGACCACGTTAACCCCAAGAGTCCCAAAGGGCACCACAGCGTGTACTTCCCCATGAGAGGCAGGGAGAAGAGCACCATTCCATCTCTAGGTGAATCAGGGGAGAGAGCTCCTCATCCAAGCTGCACCCTCCTCCCCTCTGCCTCCTGTCACCCACGTGCAGCTCCTTGGAGCCTGTAATTCGTTTCCATTTTCTTCTCCTTTCTTCCCTTAGTTCAGATCATGGAGAAGTGACTGAAATAGGCCTCCATGTATCACTGAGCACAGACCTGCTGCCCAAGACTATGGCTGAACTTAATTGTCAGTCTATTCGATAATCCTATTGAGGCCTTCCAGGCCCCTTCGACACATAGTGCTACAAAAGTCATCGAACATCATTAGGAAGCAGCTGGTTTCCGGGGTAAAATATTGACCAAGCCATTTGGCAGTGCATGGCAGCCAGTCACCAGACCTGGATCAGACCCTCAGAAGCACTTTTTCCATTCTTATACTGCCATCTTATAACCATGGCTTTTGTGCTTCATAGAGACCCCCCATGGCCTAAAGCCTACATTCACTTGTGGTGACCTCAGTTATAAAAATCCATTTTCTCGGAAAGAACCTAATTTATATCACGCAAAATACAAAAGGACCATCTCTAATTCTGCCTCTCACTTTGGTGCAAATAGGTGCTTGAGGAACAATGTCCCATGTGGGGCCTCACTGGAGCACTTGTAGATGTAAAGACAGGATTATGGGTTCATGCTGCTTACATAAATGCCTGTGTAGTCGTGGCAGAGAGATGCAGCTTATGAGTAAAGGCATTTATTTTTGAAACGGGAGCTCTTATCGCTGTTGTCGTCGTCGTCGTTGTGCTTTTTAATGAATGTGTCTTTGGCTATACCAAATGGTTCCATGGTTTGTTCATCCCAATTTGCTGCTGTGCAGGTCTGATTTATACTGGCCTCCACAAGTGCTCTGACTGCTGGCTGGCATTTCCCTGTCAGCCCAGGAAGCTCTAAAAAGAAGTGGTTATTTTATTGAGGAAATGTGTTTCTGGCTGAATGGAGCCCCCAAGAATCTGGTTCCTTTTGGTATAATTCAACAGTGACGCCTCTCAGTTGCACTGCCCATTTCAAGTTTCATGGAATATTTATGAAATTTGGTACCTTTGAAAAAAACAGGTACTGAAATTTCATTGCACAGGAGTATGGTTCATCTTTTGGTGTGGGATGAGTTGAATCTTGTACTTTTTTTTTACTGTGGTTTCATAATATTTTCTCTTCAATGTTAAATTCCTGGGAAAATTAGTAACCAATTTCTTCCTTCTCATTCTACTGTGACTTTTGCTTCACTGCCTATCCCATGCCTTCTCCCGCCTTTAATTCTACCTACCAGTGTCTGGGCACAGAGATAAATGTTTCATTCAGACAAACCCCAAATCAACAGCTAAGGAAAGAGTCCATAATCAAGGTACAGTTCTCTGTGTTCTGAAACATCCATCATTCTCCACCATGTCCATAACTTGGTATGTTTTCATATGTTCAGAGGGATACTTCTATTTTTTTCCACAACCTTTTGTCATACATATATGTGTGTGTATATATATATATGTATATATATATATACATATATATATAATTTATTTTTATATATATGCATATATAAGGGCAGCAAGAGAGTCAGAAAGGCCTGGGTTCAAGCCCCATCTCTGGCGTCTGCTGGCTATGAGTCCCCAGGTGCCTCTCCAAGACTATATGTTATGAAGCAGTTTCCAGTGTTCATTGACAGAGCACATTTTCTCTCCATGAGATCCCTATACCATGAAATTACAGATCTGAAAAAAAAATTCATACATATTCTAAATTATCAAGTCTACCATTCTGTTTCCCTAAGCTTAAAAATATCCATTAGCATGGCACCTAAAGCAAGCTCAGTACACCACATTTAAGGATACCTCTTTTAGCTGAGCAGATGTGAACTAGAAAGTGTTTTCCTAAGACTTGGTTATGCTTCTCCTATCACAAAAATGCTCTCAAACAGAGAAGCATACAAGGGGTTATGCTGGCTTCTAGCCATGTAGAAACTCAGCCCTTTGTGATGCCTGTCAGAGAGGATCCTTCCAAGAAGAATGCATGCTTTTCTTTGCAAGGGCACTAGAAGTGGCCCAGAATCACTGTCACCCCATCACTGGTAGAAGCATTTGTGTCTGTGTGTGCCTAGCAAGTATTTCTGTTGCTCTAAATGTGTTGCAGTAAGCGTTCTATGATTATATATGAAATAAACCGCATCCCCACTGCCCTGTGATGTGAGATCTGATATAGCATGATTCAGATACCCATCACACCTCCTGGAGTTTGTAGCTTTGTAGAAGCCAATCAATAGCAAATTATCTTGTTCGCTAAATGTGTAATATCCTTGCCTAAAGAGGGAAATTCCTAATGATAATTGATGTGATGAAGACAGAATTAAAATCTACATGGGCTTCTTCAAACATCAAGAGCAGGCATGCTTTTAGAACATATCTGCATCTGACTTTCCTTTTAGATTTGTCTTCTAACCTGGCTTCTGCGAAATGCGGAATTCCAAGCCTTCATTGCTGACTAGGCTTTAAGAAATTGCATGTTAAGAGAAAATAAGGGGAAATTCCATCATTCTCAGAATCTTCATGCTCTCAGACTGTCCGTGGCCTCTGTATGATTGATTCAAGGGTATTGATTTCCAATCTAACATCAGGTTTTTTGTAACTTTTTTATTATACCTGCTAACTGCAGCAGGAAGAATGTTAGTGACATCAGTCCTTAAGTCTTCAGAAAGTATGGGGGAGAAGGTTCCCAGAGAACCCCCACTTTTCCCCAGCCTCCAGCCTGCATAGTATGCCCAATATATGCAGTACTGGTAATGCATGGCTAGCTTTTCTTACAGCAAGCTTTTTACCAGCCTCCAATCCCCAGTCAGACATTTGTATAATTCTGTAACATAAGCTGACACTTTGCTCCTTCTGCTCCCGTGACAAGCCAGCTGCTCTTTGAGCTCCAGGAAAGCTAACTGTAACTCAGCTGTCAGAAGGAGTTAAATAGGTCTGTCAGCTAAAAACTTACCCAAACAAGAGGCCTGAGATTCTAAAAGCCATGGTCCTGTAGAATGCCAGAAATGCTCTGCTGAGTGATGCCCTGATTGTGTGCCTCAGGGGCACCAGCACAGAAGCCTCCTCTGTTGTTGTTAATGACACCAGCTCCTATCTGAAGTGGACCCAGGTTTACAGAGCCCTCTGACACAACAGCACTGGAGAGTGGGTGGTTCAAGTACTAGTGTCTCCATTTTACAAAAAAGGAAACTGAGGCTCAAAGAGGAGGAATAACTGACTTAAAGGGACAAAACTTGTGATCATTAGAATAGGAATTCACCTAGCAAAATGGCTTTCTTCTGTTTCCTCCAAGTACTCTGGTTCATTTTGGAAAACGTTGGTCTTGAGAACAGATTCATCCTGTTTCAGATTCTAGTGTCATTAAGCTAGATGGAATTGATGTTGGTCTCTTCTCTTCAGAAACGGGTACAAAGTGCATGCTTTGGGTTCTGTAGTCATTATGATTTCCAGGTAAGATAATTGCATTCATCCAACCTGTTTTATAATGTTTGTGCCTCTTACAAAGGTGTCTGGGCCAGCCTTCGCTCCAGCAATCGCTTTATCACCTCTCCAGCATCCTTCATTGATGTTGGCGCCCGACTTGCAGGCAAAGATCACCCAGCATCCTTCAGTAACAGTGCCTACTTACAGAATCAGCTCCTGAAGCGCCAAGCTGCCTTGTACATATTTGGCGAAAAATCACAGCTAAGGGTAACATTTCTCTTTATCACTCAGGAAAGTGAGGACAGCTCTTCGGGCTGCTTCTGATTCAGACGCCATTCTTTGTGAGCCTGTTTCTCTAGCCTAGCTTCCCTGCATGCCCCAGGGTGTGACTCTGACCCTGGTGAAACCCCTAGGTACCCCTAACAGCCAACCCCCTCTTCAAATGGTGGGTACCGCTGGCTTAGGGCCTTTGCTTCCTCCACAATAACAGTGGCTGCTCATGTTTCAAGCCCTTCACAACCATTCTTTGTGTTCAGTTTCTGCAAAGCTTTGTGAAGAAGGCAGGGCAAATGGTGTCATCCCCATCTGACAGATGAGGAAAGGTAAAGTGAAAGAGCCCAAAGACGCTGTTAGGGAGTGATAAGTAGGGTTAGAAAATAAACACACTTATATACATATCTACTCATGTGGATTTAGGCCCATGCTTATTTGGGGAGAATGTGAGTATCATTTTTGATAGCTAATATATGTATGGAGACTAACATTATATTGAACCCAGGTCTTCTAACTATAAACCCAGGGCTCTCTGGGGACACAGTAGAGTCTAATTTTGTCAAAAAATGGCTGAGCTGGAATGATATAATGTCAAAGTTTGGAGATGAAGACTATTCTAATTATCATTTGGTGAGGAACATGCCTTACCTTGAAGTCCCTAGTCCAGAAAGCAGTTTTCTGGTAGTAAGCTTGTACATGTAGAATCTGCACCAAGGCTTTGAAATCTAGCCACAGCAGTGACTGTGCTAGGAACAGGATTGGGTACCCTGTGTTGGTGAGGTAACCTTCCTGAATGGGCATGCTGAGCATGCCCCACACTCCAAAGAATTTGGGTCTGCTTGCAGTACCTTCAGTTGTTCAGTGTATGTTTACTGAATAGGTGATACATATCAATTCATTAGTGGGAGCAAAAAACCAACTAATTCATGTTGCACCACCTACCCTACCTGTAGTTGTTCTTGGCCTTAGGCTTCCTGGACATGTTATGGCTAATGCATGCATGCACATGCATGAACACACCTACACACCCAGACTCAGGGCTATGAAGTGGTTTTTAGAATTTGTCTCATTGCTTTAGTCACAAAAATACTTCAAGAACTGAAGTGTGTTTGTGTACATGTGTATACTTATATATCCATTAGCCATGGAAATAAGCAATACTCACAATCCAAAGAATTCAAGATAGACCTAAAGAAAATCAGGCCATGACGCCAAAATAAAATCACTGTTCTAAACATACTTTTTCATCACTTTTGGTTTAGTTTGGTTTCTGTGAGAATCTGTGTTTGTAAGAAGACATCCAGCAGATATCTGTATCCTCAGACCCTTGGGACAAAGAAACAGGAGGAGAAAGTTTTGGTTTTTTTTTTCCTGACCAAGGAAGCTTTTTGAAAACCCTTTGAAAGGCTAATGTGTGTTATATATTCAGGGAGATGCATATACTCGGCTCCTTCATACAGGGTTAATAGCCAGTGAATTGGAGCTCAGAGCCAATGCTGGCGTTGTTGTGCTGTGAATCTGTCAGTCACTAAGAGTCCTCCTTAAAAGAGAATGCCCTATAGCAGCAGTAGGTACAATCCCTAATTGAAGCTCCCATTCATTGACACTGTGCTTTAAATGAATTAATTTTTAAGTAAGAAGTCCTCAAGAAACTTTCAGTCTGAGGTTACATGGAAAGTCATCCCCAAGTAGCCATCAGTCCAAACAGGCCTGGTACACCAGCTGTAACATGGAGCAGAGAGCCAGAGCCAGAGTAGAAGCACCTGTTGATCCCCTTTCCCTGCCTCCCTGGGGCCCTTTTGCCTCATGGGGTCTTCACCCACATGACAGATGAGGAGAAAGGCAGGCTAGTCAGTTGCTAACATCAGTGCAGCCTTATCAGTGGGACACTAGCCTGCCGTGTCATTTCATCAGTGATAGGACAGTCAGGTGGGGGAGCAAACAATAGGTTTTCCCTTTACCCATTGAAACTCAACCCTAACATGTATAAGAAAGCCTAATTTCATCAGTATGACCCAGTCACCATGTGCTAGAGCAGAGTTTGCCATTTGTTCTCTTAGAAAGGCGCCCCACTTACTTAGAATGCCAGCAGTGGCAGCTGGTGAGTTCCCACTGCCCAATCTCAGTCTCACCATTTACCCCAGACAGTCACACTTCAACACATGAAGCCGTCTCCATCGACAGAACTCTTGGGAGAGGCGCGGCATTCCTTGTGAACGTGCCCTGCCGCCCTTCCATAAACATGAGAGCCTGCAGAGTGCCCTGTGTGGCCCAGCACCAGGCTGACAGTGGTTTGCAACTTAGGAAACAGAATGTTGAACTTAACTTTGAAGGCACCAAAATAAAATACTGTTCCTGGAAAACTACACATGTGACCTTATCTGCAATTTTCCTCTTAGAGCAGTAAGGATGATTCCTTGTACTTTGATGTTGGAGGGGTTTTAAAATTAAAATATCTCCTGGCAGATGAGATTGGGAGTCTTGTAAGTCATCTTAAGGGCAAAGTAGTCAGTCTTAAAGTTGAAACTAATTTCCCGTTGTGAAATAACATTATAAATAGGATCTCCATTGGTTCAATATTCCTCCGTGATAAAAATTTTAATGGATGGTGGCTCATAGATTGAGAATTGGAAGGGGCCCTCTAGATAAAGAAAGACTGAGAGCAGAGAGAAGAGGTGACTTGTCCAGCAGCTCACACAGGTAGTTAAGTATCCTAAGTGGGATAATCCAGAGTGTTGGAAACCCTTAGAGTGTCATGAGACAAAGTGTTTCAGATGGAATGGACATCTTGCAGAGGCAGCTTTCTGTTATATGGTTTATAACCTACAATGGGGGACCAGGACTTAAAGCTAAATTCTCCAGTGGTCACACCCACATATCAACTAACCTTTAGCTGCCACATAGGGAGGCAGAAAAAGCCAGGACTCAAGACCAGGAAATCAAGGTTCATGTGGCCAGGGATATCAGGCAGGTGCACGTCTAACTGTGGGAATGTGAGCTATCATTATTGTTATTATTTTCTGTTCCCTGGCTTTCAGAAAATTTGCGCTGCAGGAGCAGTATAATTTGTTTTTGTATTATGTGATACAACACTCTCACTAGCTTGAAGAGGTATAATATCATGTCCTCCCTTAGGATTAACCTAAGGGTGTTTGGACACTCTTGGCTGGCACTACTGGGTTATTAGTATAGCACAACTATCTAAAGGATTCCTTCCTATTTACCTGCATCACCAATTCCTTCTTAAATTTCTAACAGGTTAAACCTAACCAGTTGAAAATAGGCTTAAAGAATAAGCAGTTATAAGCTCAGCCAGTATTTAAGTTTTACTGCATCACTTTTGGGCAGCTAGGTGATGCAGTGAATAATGTACTGGACCTGGAATCAGGAAGACCTGAGCTCAGATCAGGCCTCAGATACTTACTGGGCAAGACTCTGTTTGCCTTAGTTTCCTCATCTGTAAAATGAGCCGGAAAAGGTAATGGCAAGCCACTCTAGTATCTTTGCCAAGAAAACCCCAAGTGGAGTCACAACAAAGTCAGACACGACCGAACCAAGTATACAACAACTCTGTCTTTAGGCCCTCAGAATGATAGTAATTTTCCATATTTGAGTGATATACTAGAGGACACAGGGAAGATGGGGTCACCATACCCTGTACAAGCTTTTGAACGCCCAATTTTACTTGCATGACAGTTGCTATGGAGTAGATGGGATTAGCCACATAGGGCCTCATTTCCTGTGAAGCTCTTCTGCATGCTCAGGGAGGGAGTTTGAGACAATAGGCTAATAGTATTGCTTGGTCTCATCAAGTATGGACAGTGTTGCTAGGAAATTTGCAGTGCCTCTTCTGAATAACCTTTGGCACCTTTGTCCACAGGGTTTCAAATTAGAATTTGCTTTAAACTGTGAGTTTGTTCCTGTTGAATTCAATGACATCCGACAAGTGAAAGCCAGCTTTAAAAAGCTGATGAGGGCTTGTGTCCCCAGCTCTATTCCTACTGATTCTGAAGTGACGTTCCTCAAGGCACTAGGAGACTCCGAATGGTTCCCACAGGTAATTAATTGATGTAGCATGTTCCTTCTGAGTCCTCTCAAGTGTCCAAGTCCTCTCTGTCCAGGAGACTTCTCAGCACTAGGAATAACTGGATACCAAGCTTCAAGGTAAGCTAGTCTGGGGATGTCAATCTTTGAAAAGTGTTTGAGTATCTTTGTGCTAATGCCAAACAAAGAACAAAATCTGGCCATGGCAAGAGATGGGTGTACCCCTCTCCTAATCCCCAGCTTAAGTTACATTTCTATCCCAGGATGCTGCTATAAAGAAAAAAGTTAAAATCATTTTGATAACAAGAAAAAAAGTGGAAATCTGAATGAAATTCAATTCACCAAAAATGTATTAGCCCATACTATGGGCAAGCACTGGAGATACAGGAACAGTTCTGACCTATTATCTCTGTGCAGATCACTCTCAAATCTAAATCTTCAGCCCCAGTTTTTCTCCTGAGCCTCAGACATATTTTTTCAACTAATTCCAAGGCATCTCTAACTGGATATCCTGCCAGTACCTCAAACTCAGTACATCCAAAATTAAACTCATCCTATTTCCCAGACTAGTTTCTCTTCTTGACATCCTTTTTTGTTCATGGTACTCTCTTCCAAGTCACCCAAGACAAAAATGCCACCTTTGACTCTTCCCTTCCATTTATCAGTCACTACCAATTAGTCTCCAAATCCTGTGAATTTAATCTCCACAGTGTCTTGTATGCCTCAGTCTTTCCATTTCAGCTGCCCCATCCTAGCTCAGGCCTTCACTATCTCCCACCCGGCTTATTGCAGTGATCTCCTAACTGGTTTTTTGTCTCCTATTTCTCACCCCTTTGATCCATCCATAAAAAATGGTCTGATGCACATCTCTGATCAGGTTACTTCCCATTGCCTACCAAGTTCCTTATGCTGACATTCAAGGCCTTCCACAAAGTTTCAGCTTACTTTTCCAAGTTTATTTTGTGTTGCTGTCCATCATGTACAAGCCAATTTTAACAACTCACCAAGCCACAAACATTTCTAGCATTTTTCATTCATTTGCCTTTACTCGTATTGTTGTCTAGGCTTTACATGTCCTCCCACATCTGTGTATCCATTAAAATCAGCTGTTGTACAGGAGCCGGACCAATTCCTCTGGGAAGCTTTCATTGATCTCCCTGCTGGAGAGTGATCCTCCTCTCCTTTGACCAACCCTAGTGCTTCATTTATACTTCTTTTATAAATTTACTACATTCTTTATCTTTGTATGCACACACTCACTCAAGCACAAATGCATACGCCCAGAACTTCCTTTTAAGCATGTTGAATTTGTGATGTGGTGACACATGCAAGTTGAAATGCCTTGTGAGTTGTTGTAAATATGGGACCGAAACTCAGGCAGTTCAGGACAGACATGTGAAATTGGGCCTCACCAGCATAAAGGCGTAGTTGAAAGTGAGAAAACAGATAAGTTCTCTAAGCATAGAGCAAAAAGAAGACTGAAAAGAGAACCTTAGAAACATTTACTTTCAGGACAGGAGGAGGAAAGGAAAGGAATGACAAAGATGATTGATAGATATCAATCTATTTGCTTTCCATTGAAGTACACCTTTGGTATAATCCAATGTCAGGGAAGCTGAAAGAAGCTAGAACTTCCAGAAAGGGGGCAGAGAAGGAAATCAGTAGCATCAAATGGTGAAAAGGGCCAAGGATGATGAAGATGGAGAAAAACCCTTTGGATACAGCAGTGATTATCCTTAGGAGGTCAGATTCTAGGAGTTAGAGGGGGGAAATGGAGGGGCTACGGAAGCAGCAAGCATAGTCCACTCACTAAGAGAAGAGAGAGTGTGGAAGGAAAGAAATAAAAAGGTGGTAATTGATGACTTTGAGGAAAGTCCTGGCATTAGTTTGTGAGGTTTTTTGTCCAAAACTATGATTTTAACCATTAGGTGGTATGGGTAGTAAGCTAAATGAAGGAAAACCAAAATAAGATTCACCTATGATATTCAAAAAAGATTATTTAGATCACATTATGTCTGAGAGAGAATTTAACTGCTTTATCATCTTCACTCAAAGCACTTTTTTGTTCCTTCCCTCTCCTGGACAAGAGAGATAACCATAATTTTATCTAAGTTGGGGCAGAGTTGATCATCTTCATGTGTAGAGCTGGCCCTTGGCAACTTTAGGAAATAGAATTTATTTTCAGTACCCTCCACCTCTCCTTTCAGAGCTCCTCTTTCTCTTCCTGGCTCCTCCTTCCTCCTTAGCCCCTTCCCCATACATAATGCACTCAAATATCTAGTGCCTAACCAAGCTGCCCCAAAATTGAGATATCGCTGAAGATCTCCCTCCCAAGCCCTATGCTTTAACCTTCAGATTTATCTTGCCATCTTACTGAACATTCAGGCTCATCTGGCAGTCTCTGGTACCCTTAGTCCCCAACCGTCTAGGCGAGTTAGGCTCCTCCAGTACCTCACTCTCTAGCAAACCAGAATGTTAATAACAAATAACAGACTCTTGGGCTGTCCTCAGAGGAAATTTAACAGAGAACTCATGGACACATGGTGCCTGTTCCAAAAGAATTACAGTAATTGTGGCAAGCAAAAGATGAGCAGGCATGTTGTGTAGATAGATGCTTAGGTGCAGGAGGGCATTCCCCTCCTACTATTCCCTGCTTAGAAGTGACACCAGCAAAGATTTACATGAATGGATACAAAGTGAAGTGAACAGAACCAGGAGAACCTCATACACATTAGTGACAGTATTGTTCAATGAAGAACTGTGAATGATTTAGCTATTCTCAGCAGTACAATAATCCAAGACAATCCCAAAGGACTAATGATGAAGCATACTATCCACCTCCAGATAAAGAACTGAGATTGTTTGAATACAGACTGAAGCATGCTATCTTTCACTTTCTTTTATTCAAGTCTTGTACAAAATGACTAACGTGGAAATGTTTTACATGATTGCACATGTATAACCTATATCTGATTGCCTAGCATCTCACGGAGGGGGGAGGGAAGGCAGAAGAGGGATAGAATTTAGAACTCAAAACTTAAAAAAAACCAAATGTTAAAAAATTGTTTTAACATGTAAAAGGGGAAAATAAAATATATTTTTAAAAAGTGATACCAGCCTTGTTCTTGGGGGCCTCTCCCACCTACTAGAATATGCACATGGTTTTAAAAATGTGGCCAGTCCCTGCTGGTACTGCCAAGAAAAAGTGATGAAGACCTCCGAAATGTTAGATGGAACTCTGTGGCAGATTTATGGGAGGACCCAGGCAAAAGTCACCCTGGATGGGCAGGCACAGAAGAATCGTAGTTATCTGAAGAAATCTCCATATCAATGAGATCACAGATCAGTTTGAGGTTTTTTAAATGTCTCCATGTCTCTGGCCAGCCCACATATATTCCCCTTGAAATCTACCTACTGGGCTCAAGTCATGAGTTTATTATGAGGGTTTTGAGTCAGTTGGTTTGGTATAATCACTGAGAACAAACGGAGAAAGCTTTCTTCCCATTTGATTACATAATAGTTATCATGATTGACTTGAACCATTTTCAGCAACAGTCAGCTAAAGTGAGGGAAACATTTTAAAAAGCACAGTCATTCACTATGTGCAAGACCGCCTTCTTAAGCACAAAGATCATCTCAGACCAGACTCCCTTGCTTTGAAACTCTAGCTTTACCACTTACCAAGGAGTTCTCTGTGGTCAAATTCCATCACAACATTATTACTTGGAAACTTTTAAAAGCAGACATTAAAACAAGGTGCTAAGGCATTTTATCTTGATGTTACTGAAACTCTGCATGTTTGCGGACAGTCCTGGGGTCACACCGTCCAAATGACTCAGCTGTGTTCATGGCACAATTAAATGTTACATCCCAGGTTGACACAAAGTTTCCATGTCCACAGTTGCCAAGCTGTCCTCTGTTTAACCATGGTCTCATTTCTGTCCATTGCTCAGCTCCACAGGTTACTGCTGCTGGCTGTGGTTGTAGCTGAAGTGCTGGAGAGCGGCTCCTCTGTCCTGGTCTGTTTGGAAGATGGCTGGGATATCACCACTCAGGTAAACTGCTTGCATGAATTTTGTCATGTTTTAACTTTTGAATTTACATGTCACTTTAGTTTGTTGCAAAGTTCAGTATATAAATCTTGTCATCAAATGATCACTGTCTTTGTCAAGTGAAGAAATCCTGTTTTGCATGTGCTCTTCCATCCAAATTCTCTGGCTGTGGAATTTCAGCACGTATCTGGCATTTGCAAAACACCAGCACCTGCAGTTATGTTGGGTTGACAAAGGAATAAATACCAACCTTCATTTGGCCATACCCTGATGTCCTTAGGCACAGATTTGCATCATTTCTCTCCATTTCTTGGCAATGGGAACCCTCCTTATTTTTCCTGAAATGGTCAAGAATAGAGAGAGGAGACCATCATTATTGGTGGAACAAGGAGAGTATGAACAAGTTGCATGTGGACTCTTATCAGATTGATTCATTGATTAATAGAATAGAAAAAGCACTAGAATTAAAGGACGAAATTATGGGTTCTGTTCTTGGTTCTGCCACATGATAATAAGCAAGTAACAATCTATCTGAGCCTCAGTTTCCTAAACTGTAAAACTGGGATAATCATAATTTTGAACTATTTCCCGGTAGTACAAATTCACTAGTACAAGATCAGGAAGATATGGTGAGACAGTAGTGAATCCCCAGAAAGAGCCGGGGGCTTTATTGAGCTACAAGAAAGCTAATGTGATCTTGGACTGCACTGAGACGGACAGACCACCACTGGAGCAATGTTCTGTCCAAGGCAGGAAGGATGATGGCAAATGCAAAAGTGTTCTGGGGTGGGTAACAAGGATGGAGAAGGAAATGGAGCTCTTTTCATTCAATTTAACGGACATTTATTAAGTGCATACTATGTCCAAGACACTGCACTGGGTGCTCTGAATAGAAAGACACAAACAGAATGGGGAAGGGAAGGAATATAACATGTACAGAAGCATAGTAGAAGAAAAATTGAGAAAGAGAAAGCAATGACGTCTGGGAAGAATCAGGGAAGGCTTCACAGAGGAGATAGTCCCTGATCAAATGAAAACAAGGATTCCAAGAGGCAGAGATGAAGGCAGATGTTCCAAGCATGGGGGAATAACCCATGTGAAGAGGCAACAGCTACAGGGTCTTAGCCAGAACCTAGTGCTTGTAAAGGGGGTTGGCATGAAAGAAGACTGGAAAGAAAGGTTGGAGCCGGGTTACAAAGAGCCTCAGTATCTAGCTGGAGATACGTGTTCAGGAAGCCACAGATGGTTTTTGAGCAGGAGAGTGACCTATTCAGGCCTGTGCCTTAAGAAGGCCTATGGAGCAGCTGAGCAGAAGGTAGAGTGGAGTGGAAGAGACTGGAAGCTGGGACACCAAATAGAAGGAAATTATAGTAGTGCCAGAAGAGGTGATAAGGGCTTGGATGAGAGTGATGGCTATGTAAGTGATGAAAAAGGAATGAGGAGACAGAATCAACAAGGCTCAGCTGCAAATAAGACACAGCAGGTGAGGGAGAAGGAAGCATCAGCGAGGACTTTGGAGTGATAAAACTAGGTGACCAGGAAGATGGCAGTGCCCTCAACAGAAACATGGAAATTGGAAGAAGAGAAGGGTTGTAGGAGAAGATAATGTGTTTGAGGTGCCTGTGGGATATCCACGGAAATTTCCAGCAGGCAATTGTGGATACAGGGCTGAGGTTCGGAAGAGGGGTTTGACAGGCAGGTTGGGAAGTCATCTGTAGAAAGGAGACTTGAACCAATGGGAGCCAATGAGCTTTCTAATGGAGGGGGAGAGAACAGAGAAGAGAGCCCAGGACAGAACCCTGAGAAATATTCACACTAAGGGACCAGAGATTGGATGACAGGCCCACAAAGGAAGCAGACAGGTAGGAGAACCAGAAGAGACCATGACATATTAGAAAAAAGGATGCCTTCATGTATTTAAAGGATTTATAGGTTCATACATTTAGAGCTAGAAGTCACAGTCATCTGGTCCAACTCCCTTATTTTATGGTTAAGGAAACTGAGTTATAAAGTCATAAAGAGGTTAACTGGCTTATCCAAACTCACAGTTAGTGGAAGAGTCAGGATTTGAATTCTGATCCATTGACTCCAAATCCAGTCCTCTTTCCACTGCAGCATACTGTTTATCATAGCTCAGTGGAATTCTTTTAGTCATAAATTCCTTCTTTCAACATGGATCTTTTCTTCACATTTGGGGCAGAAAAAGGAGAACACTTCCTAACTTTAGAGCTGTCCAAAAGTAAATGGGATGCTTTAGGAGGTAGCAGATACCTGAGGTCTTCCAATAAGTGCTAGATAACATTGGGCATGTTGTGGAGAGAATTCTTGGTCTGGCACAGGGTGCACTAGATGGTTTCTGAGCTCTCTTCCAGCTCTGAGCTTCTCTGATTCTCCGGGTGGTTATGAAATAAATACTTTGTAAGCCATAAAGTGCTTTCTGTAGAAACCTGAGCAGCAGCATCTCGAGGGCAAAGAGAGGGCCTCCAAACCGGATATCTAGGCAGACCTCCCAATGTAGAGATCTGGGCTAAAGGGCAACTTCCTCACTGGGCAACCCATTGTGGCAGAGGAAGTGTGCTATTCTTGGTGTTCCCTCTGCGGGTGAAGTCCCTATCCCTGGGCTTATTAGCTAACCTCTGGTGATACTGATAGTCTTACCCTAAGCAAATATATTATAGGCTACTTTATCCAACTGTGGTTCAAATTTTGTGTTTCCTGAAAGAGAACACTATAGTCCAATTTGATCTTGAGTTTTTACAACTTACTAGAAAAATTCATAAATGAATTTGTTGCAACCAATTTGATCTGCTGGCAATGATGCCTTTGCAGCTTGTTTTGCTTTGTAACTTCCCTTCTGTCACATGGGGATCATCATGGAACTCAGGAGCCTTTTCCAGGATTACTGCTAACGCCCCATCTTCCCTGTCTGCGTCCTAGGTGGCATCCCTCGCCCAGCTGCTCAGCGACCCATTTTACCGGACTCTGGCAGGCTTCCGGATGCTAGTGGAGAAAGAGTGGCTCTCTTTTGGCCATAAATTCAGTCAGAGGAGCAACCTGACCTTCAACTGTCAAGGCAGTGGCTTTGCTCCCATCTTCTTACAGTTCTTGGACTGTGTGCACCAGGTAATCATGATACAGCTGGATTTCTCTTCAAGGGAAGGGGAAGGAAAGAGAAGGGAAGAAGAACTTTGTTAAGGCTCTGTGTTAAGCACTGTACAAATATAATCCTGTGGTACAGGTGCTATTATTACCCCGGCTTTAAAGCTGAGGAAAATGAGGTAGTCAGAGTTTAAGTGACTTGCCCAGGGTCACACAGCTAGTAAATATTGAAAGCTGGATTTGAACTCAGGCCTTCCTGACTCTGGGCCCAGTGCTTTATCCACTGCACCAAGTAACTGCCTCAGTTTATCAGCTCACTGAAGTGTTTGAACTTCTTGAAGAAATTGACAAACTAACTGATACTGGCTAGTT
Organism: Trichosurus vulpecula; assembly: GCF_011100635.1. NCBI lineage: Eukaryota > Metazoa > Chordata > Mammalia > Diprotodontia > Phalangeridae > Trichosurus > Trichosurus vulpecula. The sequence continues at coordinate 226,921,303 of NC_050578.1, read as the reverse complement.
GTAGTTATTGGTAAGAAGAGCAAGCGTCTCTGACATGCATTGATCTTCAATGTCTCCATCAGCAAGAAAAACAAAAGTGTTTTTATGCCACAGAACAGGAACTTGGTCTTCAGAACAAGGCTGATTGGCATTAAACTGTTGGGCTAGGCTCTTTTAAGAAAATGTCTATTGAGTAATTCTGACTGATTGTGTGTAAGCAGCATCTGGGGGAGTTGGTCACCGCCCCCCAAAATAAAAACCCTTTGTCGGCAAAAGGAACATCCATTTTTCATCAAAGGAAACCCAGTCTTCCTGCAAATTGCGTTTTTTGCCAGCCGATCAAGAGCAAACATGCCTTCCACAAAGGCATCCCTGCTGGGCCCCCATGCAGGCAGTAGTGTCTTACAGTGGAAAGAGCCCTGGACTAGAATTCAGGAGACCTGTTCAAATACAGGCCCAGGCTCTAGCTGGCGCTGTGAACTTGGGCAAGTCATTTCCCCTTGTCTGTAAAATAAACGTTGGGCAACTTTATAGACTCAAAGAGGTTAGAACTGAAAGGGACTTTAAAGATCGAACAGATGAGGAAACTGAGGAGAGGAGATGTTCCTAGCCAGGGTCATAGAGGGAATAAAGATAACAACTGGGATTCAAATCCTTGTCTTCTGATTCTCTTTCCACTGTGCTGCTTGCAGGTCTGTTTCTTAAGACTGAATTCAGATACTACTGCACACGTAAAGAAAGATCTGTTTTAAGAAAGAACTTAAGACTGCAAAGTTCTATAGAGCTCAACAGTGGAAAATGTCCCAGATTCCAAGCCTGATTCAATAAAATATGTTAGGCCACAATACAAAAGCAATTGTCATCGCGTATGCCAACATATTTGTCTCCCAAGTACATTAATCATTTTTAGAACCTTGGATGCCCTTTTAAAATGTTATCAAAAAAGGAGGGGGCAGTATGTGACCAGTACATAATAATGAATGAACTAATCATTACCCAGTATGATATATAATAGTTTCTGGAATCCTGGATCCCTGGAAAGCAATCAGTATTAGGATTTGGGTTGTGATGATGGATCTGGTTCAACCCCTTTATAATACAGACAAGGAAAGTGAGACTGAGAAGGAAGGTGACCGGCCCCCAAGGTCACACAGATAGTACATAGCAGACCCTCAGTCTAATGCTGTGGCCCCTCCACTACGCTCTCTCTTTATGTGTTTTGTCTTTGTTATTTCAGTACTTCAGCACCAATACACTAATTGGTGGAGGTGCTTCCTTTAATGGTGTAACTCATAACTCATCCATACCGTGTCATCCACATCCTCCCATACATCACTGACATGGAGATCTCCTTAGTTTAGCAAACGTCTTCTTCTAGGTCTCATTACTGTCATGTGAGTGCCAATGTCCTTTTCTTTCTAACAACTTTTCTTGTTCTGTGGCTAGACACACCCTTGTTTGGCCAGAGATCTCTGTTGTTATCTTTTATGCCACTTCTTACACATAATTTGTCATTTTTAATTTGCTATAGATCATTTATATTCACCATACACCTCTCCCAGGGGACTTAAAATTTTGATTTGTTGGAAATGGTGTTTTCCCTTATTCCCAGCTATGTAGCATCACCAGAAGAACATTGGTGTTGAAAAGAAGGGTCTTTCAGAGAAAAGTTCGATCAGGTCTGCTCTCTTCCAGCTTTTTAATTCTGGGAACATTTGCAGTGTATACCCAAAATATGTGTACTGATAGACAAGTACAGTGAACTTTCTATCCAACTTCCAAATCGTAGTCTGGATGACAGGTATTCTTCACCTACTTGGTTTTTCTTACATAGATTGTTACCATTTTGTGAGTATTTGTAAATTTAATTTTTAATGGTTTATCGTAAACTTAAATGTTAAGTCAGCAATCATTTATTAAGCTTTTACTTTGTACAAACACTATGCTAAGTGCTAGGAATACAAAGAAAGGCAAAAAGAAAAACAGCCCCTCCTCAAGGGGCTTACATTCTGATGGGAAATGCAGTAGATAAAAGGAAGCTAAAAGGTGAAAGGGCAAGAAGTAGGGTGGTAAAGAAGGTTTGGAAAGTTAGGAGAAGAGCCTGAGAGGAATGAGGTGATGAACATGACTGACCTGGTCACTGCTTAAAGGAATCGACCAGTCAGAGGAAGGGGCTGCAAGTATGGAGTGAGAAGGCCATTGTGATGTGGTAGTGAAAGTCACAAGATTCAGGAGAGGAATGAAGCAATGAACATTAAACATGAAACATCAGTAGGACTGATTTAACTTGTTACACTTAAATTCATGTCCTTGTTCTACTTCCTTTGATTCAATAACCTAGTCCAACATTTGTTTCACAGAAGAGGAAACAGAAGAGCAGGGAATTCACATGGCCCACAAGAGGCAGGGCCTTGATTCAAGCCTACTAGGTCTCCTGAGCCCTAAAGTCCACTGCTCTTTCCATTTTCAGAAACCCCCCTAGCTTTTCCAGCTCCCCACTAACTCTCTATCAAGGTGCTTTATTTGCGTGCTTGTTTCCACTTACTTTCCTCTGAGGTGGTCACGGTATGCACTCTTTGGGTTCTACTTTTCTCATTTTGTAATATTTCTTAAAGGACTTTCTTATGTTCATTACAATGTAAATTGCATTATATTATTACCTCAGTTTATTTAATTCCCCTCTCATTACACATTCAGTTTGCTGTAATTACATAGAATACTTAAAAATATGTGAACAGATAGCTTTTTTTAGTTTTTGATAATACCCTTAGTGTATATTCCCAAAAATAGCATTATCGGATCGAATATAACTTTTACTGCAAGACGTCTTTCCCAAAAGATCCTGTTAATGGCAGTGAAGGGGTATGTGTCTGCCTGTTTGTCCACAACCTGCCGACACTGAGTTTTATTGCTTTTAATTCCCCCACCCCCCACCTAAATTTGAAGAGCATCAAATGGTACCAAGAATTGTTTTAATTTGTTGCTCTTTGATTATTAGCAAGGTTGAGCATTTTCTCAAGTGAATATTGACAATTTCTGTTTCCTTATTTTGGAAATTGTGTTTTTTTGACTATCCATTGTAAATTGGGAAAAATCTTCATAAATTTTTAATTCTTCCTTATATATTATCACTCATAATATTTAGAAAGCTAAAAGAATAGGAGTACAGGGATTTTCCCCCAACACAATAAAAAGTGTCTACCTTAAACCAAGAGTCAACATAATATACAATTATTTAAAATTCCAAACATTCCCATCCAAATCAGATAAAAAAACAAAGATACTAACTTTCTCTACTTTTATTTTGCTGAATACTGAGAATTCCAGCAGTTTCAATAAGATGTACAAAAATATTTAAGTGATTAACATAGCAAATGAAGAAATCAAGAAAGCATTATTTTTAGGTGACATGCTAGAATGTCTACAATATCTAGCAGCGTGAATAAAAAAATGAATTGAAATGGTGAGTTTAGCAAGGTCTTAGGACATAAGATTAGCTCACAAAAATCATTCACATTCTTATTTGCAATCAAGGAAGCATTCTTTTAAAAAAAAATCTCCTTTACAATAATGACAAAAACTGTTTAATATTTGAGAACTAATTTAATTAGTCAGTCAATGCATATTTATTACTATGTACTATGTACTATTACATAGTACTTACTCTGTGCCAGGCACCCTACCGAGACTCTGAGAAATACAAAGAAAAAATGAAAAAGTCCTTGCCTTCAAGAAGCTTACAATCTAAGGAGGGAAGAATACACACATATATATGTTATACATATGCACATATGCTCACATGTATTATGTGTGTGTATCATGTACATACAAAGCAGATACAAGACAATCTAGATGAGGGAAAATTCTCACTCCCAAGGGGATCAGGAGAAGACAAACCAAGGAGGCAGAGCATCATGTGTGAGGAACAGTAAGAAGGTCAACATGGCTATGAGCAAAAAGGATTGATGCCCAAGTCTTGAAATGGAGGATGAGGCCAGGTTGTAAAGAGTGTAAATTCCCAACAAACACAGAAGTTTATATTTGATCCTAACGGTGATAGGAACCCTCTAGAATTCTCATAGCCACACCAACACTCTGGCAACTGTGTGGAAGATGTATTTGAGTAGGGGGGGGACCTGAGGCAGGGAAACCAGTTAGGAGGCTGTTGGAACAGTCCAGGCAAGAGGTGATAAGGACCCAAGTCATGGTAGAGCTCACGTCAGTGCAGAAAAGAAAAGACAAACAGAGGTGATGTTGGGGCAGAAACAGTAAGATTTGGTAACTGATTGAATATATGAACCTAGCTGCCTGGGAAGGTGGCAGTAACCTAGACAAAAACAGTGAAGTTTGAAAGAATGATGAGCTTTGGAGATTGTGACATTTTAAAAGTTTGAGAGACATAATTTCTGGGTAATTAATAATTTTATTAGTAATGCTAGCATTTTATTAACAAAAGGAATGGTCATTTGGCAGCAGGCTTAGGGCTTATATGCCCTTCGAAAGTGGGTGGTCCAGAAGGTGGCAATCAAATCTGATTGGTTAACAATTAATGATAGGTGGACATTTTTCTGATGATGGGATGGGAGAATGACTAGGTGTCATTCTTGGACGTAGGGACCTCTACACCCAGGCCACCTACAGCCTTGGGCAACCTAGACAGAGGATTAACCTCTGCCCAAATTAGCTTGAGTAGAACACAATGGGAAGGAATTCATTTTAGATTAAAAGTCTGATCTAGTTGGGTGGAGTAGCAATACCCAGAATGAGGAGAATGTTAATCCTATTTTCCATCAGCCTTGTCCTTCAGAAGGCTGGGCTTTGGACAAAGAAATAGGACAGGAAAAAAAAGCTTGTGTTTCCCCAATTTTAACAATTGGCTTAATATGAGAGAGAAATTTCTCTCAAGATAAAATAATGAGTTCTCTTTTAAGCATGTTGAGTTTGAGATCCCAATGGTAATGCAGTTTAGTATGTCCAATAAGAATTTGTTATGCATAACTGGAGCTCAGGAGCAAGACTGATACTAGATATAAAGATCTGTGAATCATTAGCATTGAGATAATTAAAGCCATGTGAGCTGATGAAGTCATCAAGAGAGAAATTTACTTAAAAATGTATATAAGCTATAAAACTATAATGACTGAAATAAAGGAAGACCTAAATAATTATTGGAGGAACATTCTGTGTTTATGAATAGGTTGGTTTACTATAGTAAAAATGACAATACTCACTAAATTATTTTATATATTTAATGCAAGACCAATAAAATGCCAAAAGTTTTCTTCATAAAATCAATATGAAAGTTATATGGAAAAACAAGTGGGCAAGAATTTCAAAGAACTTATAAAAGTGGTCTAACTCTCCCAGACTTCAGATACATTACAAAATGTTCAAGAATCTCATTTAGGAGGTTCTGTGGCATTCTGGGCCTTGATGCAATTAGTAAAATGCCTCATCTGCACACTCTTGGACACAGTGCTGAATATTCTCCATGATGGAGGCAAACACCTCTTACTATTCATATTAAGGCATATGTTTTAACAATCCGGCTAGCAGCTGTTGTGGGGGTGAAAGACCAACACAAGCCCAACAACAAGAACGCTGCCAGTGCGCTGCAAAAGCCCAGGTTCTTTTGATCTGCTTTAGTAAGGAAAGCAACATTAAGGGGTTGACAAGCTTACTTTAATTCAGCATACAAATATCACTCACATAGCTCAGGGGAAAAAGTCAGCACCCTAACTTCAGAACAAATACAAACAAATTACAAACATCGACAGACAGACCTTGTCTGATTCAAATCCCAATACATAGTTACCAGAGTTTAACAAAGTCCCAACATCCGGGTTTACAAGCTGGAGGGCTCTTAGCTACAGCTGCCCGAGTCTCTGCATCAATACCATCTCGAGTGAGAGCCCTGCGCAAATGGCTCTATCTTCTCTTCTTAAAGCATTTCAGATGTCATCAAACGTCACCTGAATGACCAGAACTTAGGCTCTATGATTGGCTCTGGAGTTAGCACCTCCCCTTAGTTAGCCCCACCTTGGGCCCCACCTTAGTTACCAATCCACACCCACATAGGTTTTACACCTAATAGGGGTTTGGGCGTGGGGCTTAGCACCTAGTAAGACTCAATAAAATACACTGAATTACTCAAAGGAAACAAAAGCCAAACTCTTCAAGGGCACTTGGTTGAACTAAGTGCTAAGAGCCCATTTTGCTTACCAACACAGCATAAACCAGAGCTGTCTGGTCACCAAAGGTGTTTCCCACTACTGTTTCTGTATTGACATAATGCTTCATAGTTACTAAGTGCTTTAAATACATTCATTCATTTGTGCCTCATGGCAGCCCAAAGGAGCTCGATTTTTATTATTTAGTTGTTCTCACTTTTCAAATGAGGAAACTGAAACCCCAAGAGGCCATGTGACTTGCTTTAAAGCCGTAACTAAGAGGTGACAGATCTGTGCTTTTTCTACTAGACCAGGCTTATTATGGCTCTGTTGGTCATTATATTAATATAGAAAATATAGAAAAATCCATTTTGAAAGAGAATTTTTTTTGTTAGGTTGTTTGACTCTGGGATGAAAGACAAGCTGTTCTCCATGTATTTTATATTAGTGGTTTACCAAACACAGTGAAAGAATAGAAATAGCTGCCTTAAGACTTTTCAGCATCATTTCAAATTTCATCACTGTCTCTTTTGCCTTAATAACTCCTATAACCAGAACTTCAGCTGAAGCAAGTAGCAGCCGAGCGGGCAGGCCTCCTTAATCACAGCATTCCAAATGTGCTCGTGTTATTTGCTGACCATCCCCGAGCATTCTGTGGCTTTCAGAGAGCAGCTTGTTTTATGTTAGAGTGGGGCCGTTTTTCCTCTGAGCAACGGAGGCCAAGGAGTGCTGTTGGTAACAAGTGTCCTGTCTGTTCTGACTGACTTCAATCTACGGAGACATTCCATCATCTCCAGCAGGCTGGTCCAAGGAGGAGAATGAATGCCTTGCTGGGCTCCCTTTCTAATGAACTTCAGGGAGATGTCAAAGTCAGGCAGATTTCAGTTGGTCTGTCTGCTACCAGAAGTTAAGCCAACACACCAAAGGTTGCTACCAAAATAATTTCTGAACGAAACAATGACCCATGAAAACATCCCCCTTTGACTGTTTTCTCCACCAATTAACTCTCTCAGACTCATGCTCTGAAGCCTCAGAGCCGTCCAGTGAAGCACCACCTTAGTTTGTCCATGAATTCAAATCAAATTACAAAGAAAACACAGGAGGCTCTGCCTCTTAAATTAGAACCGCCTCATGGCATAAAAAGCTGTTGTTGATGCCAATAGCTCCAGGTGTCAGCTGAATTACAAATGCTAAATCACTGTTTCATAATAGCAACATCTGGCAAGTTTCTCCTCCAAATGACAGTTTGGCTAAAGTGATGTCATTACAGGAAGCTTCGTTTGCTTTCAACAATGGAACTCAAGTCAAAAGGACAATCACCAAACTGCCAAGAGCCAGTCGTTACAGTAGGTGGCTTTTCCTACCTTATCAGGAAATCTGTTTTCTCTGAGTATGTCAGAGTTCTCCCTTGGAGTTCTGACGGATACTTCCAGGACAAATTTGGAGGAAGAAAAAACTACAATACATTTTTGCATTCTAAACTTTAATGAAACTGACTTAAACACAAGCGTGTTGATAGACGTAGTTAGAAAATGCCAGCAATCTGATTAGGGCTGTTCCAAAAAGTGAGGAGGCAATCGACTTCATTCAAGTTTTGAACCCTGTGGTTGGTGTCATGAGGTGTCGGCTAAGCTGTAAAATGAGAGTACAGGTTTGGGCTCTTCTGAGTTGTCGCCAGATGGGATGTAGCCGGTGGAAGTGGGGCAAACGCCGAACCTCTGTCTCACTTTTCAGCTGTCAGCCTACGCAGGCACAGCTAATGCAGACCAAGCTTCATAACAGAGCACTTTCCTTTATTTAGTCCAAGGAGCACAAACTGTAGCAGTGTCATGGCTTCCTGGTCCACAGTTGGAGTCGCAGAATGGTTGAGCTTCAAGGAACTGTCTAGTACAATTCCCTGAATGTACAGAAAGGGAATCCTGGGCCCAGATCTGAGAGAAGACTTGCCCAACGATGCGTAGCTACTAAGTACTAGAGCTGGGATTCAGACCCAGGACCTCAAATTCCAAGTCTACTGCTCTTTCTAATGGACCACATTAATCCTCTACCTTGGATTTTCATCTGGTGTTAGACTCTTTTCTAAAATCATCTGTAGCTTGAAATCTGTGCTTAGCAATAGCATGATAAATCCTTAATGTGAGAATTCCCTTTTAACTAGATGGGCTTCATTAGTTGCCCATATATCCATCATCTTGGCCTCTCACTTTAGGAAAGTATTTAATGGTACACAGTCAGAAGTGATGTAAAATACATAGTTCACCAAGAGCCACTTCATATTCCTTTATTAAAGAACTGAAATATTTGATTTTCCTTCCATATTAGGAGACATCATTGCAATGCTTCAGTCTTTCAAACTCCAGGCCTGACAATTTTCATTGAAACCACATAGAGCTATCTCTGAACTTAATGAAGCCTTGTACTTGTAAGGACACATTAGATTTATAACAAATGGAAAAAAGTATTTTGTTTGTAGTAAGAATTTCAAGGCCTCAAGTCTGATTTCCAGTGGGTGTCAGCTATTGGCTTGTTCGTGCCAACAAAGTGTGGGATATTGTTGCATCCAACAGCGGGAATCTATGGGAAGCCCACCAGCTCATGTGGCAGTGGCTTCTTTCCTAAAGGCAGGCAGACTTGCTCCGAGTGCGATGCCTGTGGCCCCTGGCTCGCCAGGCACCTTGGGATCCTCTCAACTCTTGGGGAGTAGTGAAAGGATAGAGACTAGCTTAATGTGTTGTTGAAGGAGCAGGCGGGACATGGAGTTCTCTGCTATCCAGGGGATTACAGAAGCTCAGTCTCAGTATCACAGGATCAGATCTAGAGCATCTGTCTCTGATACTCAAGCCTGAAGGTGGGTGTGTCTCTGGGCGTTCAGAATTAGATTCCGTCATTTGGAGGCAAACTGTCAACCTGCATGTTGATTATGGATCCTAGAATACTAATGAAGAAAGGAGAATCTAAGAATAATGCTAATTATAGTCATGTTATATGAACTTCTTGCTAATTATGCTGAATTATCATGCAGCTGGGTAATTTGCATGTTATTAAATATATATGTCAAGTTAATTTGAGTGAGTTTTACATGATTAGAACACTAAGCTCTGTTCATGTACGCTCAGTCTTCGTAGTTTGTTGCTCCTCAGGCATGTTCATATTAACAGAATGTGGTCTAGTCTAGAGGTCGTCTTGTATAATACCTTCATTTAACAGAGAAAGAGAGTGAGGCCCAGAAAGGTCAAGTGCATTGTGGCAGAGCTGTGACCAGAAGCTGGATCTTCTGACTCCCAAATCAAGGACTTTTTTCCATTGGTTCTACTGACAACCTAGTATCAGGGATTTATGGCCCAGTTTCTTGAGGCAAGTTTTCCTGTCGATGAAAATTGGGCATCTGGGACAGCTCACTAGACTGATGGCTGACTGGCCAGGTGTGCAGTTGATTAGGGGCCTGACTGTCCTCTTACTGCCTCTTCCTGGATTCCGTGTCTTTTCTAGATAAATTAAGAGCATTTTAGCCATGATCTAGTTAACAAACAGGCTAAAATCATGTTGAAGGAGCCTTTCCTCACCATAGGAAATTAAGGTTCAACTGTGTAAACTATGGCAAACAACATGCAGAAGCAGCATACATGACTTTGAATTCCTATTTCCTTTTGGAGTGATTAACATACTATAAAGCGCCAAGTTTACCTTGGCTTGCAAAATACAATTGAATATATTTGATGCAGGATGCATTTCGGAGATGATCAACTTAAAGAAAGAACAAAGTTGACTTTTACAAATGCTTTTTGAAAATTCCAACTGTAGTGCTAATTTGAAACAGCTTTTTAATAGAGTAAAATTATGATCGGAACTTTATTCATCCATCCAAAGATGTCCTAGATTCCAACAAAAATATATTTTGGCTTAGGCAGAATGAAGTTGGAGTTGTGTGCTTACGCTCTCTCCCTCCTCCTCCCCCTCCCCCTCTCCCCTCTCCCCTCTCCCCTCTCCCCTCCTCCCCTCCCTACTTCTCTCTCTCTCCACTCTTGGTCCTGGACGGATTAGAGAATATCCTAAGTCTGCAGTCAGATGGTCCATTTGAATCCTAGAAACTAACCCCATCTTCTGCTAATGCCAGACTGCCTTCTAAATATGTCTTCAAATATTTAATTTATTCAAATCCCAGAATGCTTAGCAAAAGCTCCTCATTGATTATTCTAAAATTTCTCCACTTTTCTCCAGTCCCCAGTGCCACTCCTACCTCCTCGATCTTAACAGATAATTTTGTCTTCTCTTTTAGAGAAAAAAAAATTAAGGCCAGCTGTGATTCACCTTCTCCCCTCTCCACCTCCTCTGTCTCCTCCTCTATCCCTTTCTTCCTTCCTTCCCCTTTTCTAAGACTAGCCTTTTTCCCATTGCCTTTGACCCTCTCTCCTCCCATCATTCTCTCTTCTCTTTTATCTTCAATCTATTCTCCACTGGCTTCTTCCTCTTTATGTCCAATCATGCACAGGTTCCCTTATCTTGAAAACACCTCCATTTGACCCTGCCAAACACCTCAGAAAGCTCAGCCTTTGGAAAGGCATTTCTCCCACTGTTTGACAAGCTGCCTTCCTGACACTCTTCTCCTTTGGCCCAGGTTCAGTCCTCACAAGCAGCACAGAACACACCTTGTTTCCAGGAAGGTCGAGCTTGTGAGGGAAAAGGACGTTGAGTTTGGAAATGAGGAATTCCCATTCCAAACCCCATCTTGGCCACTGACAAGCCATGTGACCTTGAACTAGTCACCTCTGTCAGCCTCAGTTTCTTCCTTTGTGAAAGCCCAGAGTTGAAGTTATTTCTAATTCCCTTCCAGCTTTAATATTCTAGGAGTCTGATAATGCATAGTAGCCCCTTTGGATATTTAAAGAAAATTGTCATGTCTCCCCTTGGTGGGCCGGACCCCTAAAACCCCCCACCCTGCAGGGCAGATGTGGCCTTTCACACTGCTTGGATGAACCAGGAGTCACTAACTAAAATTCTTTTGCCAAGGTGAAGGCCCACTGGACCTTGCCAGTTTGCCTGCTGCTGTACCCTCCAGACCCCTGAGTACTGCCATCTAACCTACCGCTGTTCCCTGAGGACCCCTAGGGCTTTACATTACCTCAGCAATGCACCCTTAGGACTCAGAGGCTTTTCTTTCTATCCTGCAAATGATCTCCTCCCAAGCTTGTTGTCAGCCCCTTGTGATCAAATGACTGTCTAACTTTTCTGTTTGTATCTACCGTGCTTGACACATTCTGAATGCTTAATAAAGGCTTTCTCATTCAATCACTCATTTCAAGATAAATACTCCTGGTTTTCTGACCACTCACCATGGTTGTCATCCTTTGTTCAATTCAACAGTTGGATATTAAAATCTATCTTACCGCATAGGGAAATAGGAAGGGCAGGTGATAAGAGAAGGTGGGGAGGGGGAACTGGTAGAAGGGAGGGCGGACTGGGGAGGTGGTAGAAGCAAAACACTTTTGAGGAGGGACAGATTGAAAGGCGAGAAAGAGAGAGAAGGATAAACAGGGGAAAAATAGGATGGAGGGAAATACGCAGTAATCCTAACTGTGAATGTGAATGGGTTGAACTCACCCGTAAAACAAAAGCAAATGAAGTGGATTAAAAACCAGAATCGTACAATATGTTGTTTACAAGAAACATACTTGAAGCAGAGAGACACACACAGAGTAAAGGTAAGGAGCTGAAGCAGAATTTATTATGCTTCAACTGAAGTTTAAAAAGCAGAGGTAAGTAGCAATCATGATCTCAGATAAAGCAAAAATAGATCTAATTAAAGGAGATAAGGAAGGAAACTACATTTTACTAAAAGGTGCCATAGACAATGAAGTAACATCAATACTAAACATATGCATCAAGCGGTATAGCATACAAATTTTTAAAGAAATAAAATGAGTTACAGGAGAAAATAGTAAAACTATACTAAGTCGAGGACCTCAACTTTCCCCTCTCAGAACTAGATAAATCTAACCACAAAATAAACAAGAGAGATGTTAAGGAGGTGAATAGAATTTTAGAAAAGTTAGATATGAAAACCCTCTGAGGAAAATTGAATGACATAGAAAGGAATATACCTTTTTCTCTGTACATGGCACCTACCCAAAAAGTGACCAATTCATTAAAGAGGATGACAAGCCCTGAATTCCTGGTATAAATCCCATCTGGTCATAGTGTATGATTGATATATTACTGTAATCTCCTTGCTAGTATTTTATTGAAAATTGTTGCGTTGATATTCATTAGGGAGATTGGTCTATAGTTTTCTTTCTCTGTTTTCACTCTCTATTTTATCGATATAAGCATTTGGAGATACAAATTTTCTCCCATAAATTTTGCTATGTTGTCTCATTGTTATTATTCTCTTTAATGAAATTACTGTTTCTATAATTTGTCCTTTGGCCCACTCATTCTTTAAGATTAGATTGTTTAGTTTCCAATTAATTTTAAATTTATGTTTCCACAGCCCTTTATTGAATATTATTTTTATTGCATTATCATCTGAAAATGATGCATTTAATATTTCTGCTTTTCTGCATTTGGTTGTGAGATTTTAATGTCCTAATCCATGGTCAATTTTTATGTAGGTATGTTTATTATTTTTGTTACTTCATTGTCTATTGTACCTTTTAGCAAAATGTAGTTTCACTGCTTATCTCTCTTAAGTAGATCTATTTTTCTTTTGCTTTGTCTGAAATCATGATGGCTAGCTTTGCCTCATTCACTTTCCCTCCCATCAGCACTCCTTCTCTTATCTCTCTCCTCTAGTACTTCCCTGTAGAGTAAGATAGATTTCTATACCCACTGAGTGTGGTTATTATTCCCTCTTTGAGCCAATTCTAATGAGATTAAGGTTAAAATGTTGCCCACCACCCCAGCCCCATATTACCTTCCACTGTAAAAGCTCTTTAGCATCTCTTTTATGTGAGATAATCTATCCCATTCTACCTCTCTATTCCCCCTTCTTGCAGTGCATCCCTCTTTCTCACTTCTTAATTTTATTTTTTTGGATATCATTCCATCAGAGTCAACTCACATCTGTGCCCTCTATGTGTACTCCTTCTAACTACCCTGATAACAAATAAAGTTCTTAAGAGTTACAAGTGTCATCTTCCTATGTAGGAATGTAAACAGTTTTACCATGTCAAGTCCCTTATAATTTCTCTTTCATGTTTGCTTTTTTGTGCTTCTCTTGAGTCTTGTATTTGAAAGTTAAATTTCCTGTTCAGTTCTGGTCCATTTTTTTCCCCTAAAGGATTATACTCAGTTTTGCTGTGTAGTTGATTCTTGATTGTAATCCTAGCTCTTTTGTCCTCTGGAATATCATATTCTAAGCCCTCTGCTCCTTTAACATGGTAGCTGCTCCATCTTGTGTGATCCTGATTGCAGCTCCACAGTATTTAAATTGTTCCTTTCTAGATGCTTGCAGTATTTTCTCCTTGACCCATGAGCTCTAGAATTTGGCTATAATATTCCTGGGAGTTTTCATTTTGGAATCTCTTTCAGGAAATGATCAGTGGATTCTTTTGATTTCTATTTTACCCTCTAGTTCTAGGATATCAGGATAGATTTCCTTGATAATTTCTTGAAAGATGACGTCTAGGCTCTTTTCTTGCAGTCATGGCTTTTAGGTAGTCCAATAATTTTCACTACCTCTCCTTCATCTATTTCCTAGGTCAGTTGTTCTTCTGATGAGATATTTCACATTTTCTTATGTTTTTTCATTCTTTGAATTTTGTTTAATTGTTTCTTGATGTCTCATAAAGTCATTTGCTTCCACTTGCCCAATTCTAATTTTTAAGGAATTATTTTCTTCAATGAGCTTTTGTACCTCTTTTTCCATTTGCCCAATTGTAACACCAATGCTGCTTGCAGCTGCTATGGAGTTGTGAGGCCAATAACACCAGCACACAGGAGGGCTGCTAGCACAAGTTCTTTGATCTGCTTTTCTAAGGAAAGCAGTTTTAAGGGGTTTACAATCTCACTTTAATTAAACATACATATATCATTCACTTAGTTCAGGGGAAAAAGTCAGAAGCCTGAACTTCAGAGAAAACACAAAGAGAAATTGCAAGCAGAAATTATATAAACAGAACAAGTAACACAAGTCAGCAGCCAAGGCTTCTAACCATCTGTCCACAGCAATACAGACATAGTTACTAGAAGCCAGGGGGCTCTTTAATGGCTACCCAGAGTTTCCACACAAACGTTCTTCCAATGTGTGAGCCCACCAAACCAAAATGCTAACCTCTGAGTATATATATGCTTCTTCTGGGTCAGAGGGCGTCACAACCATGTGACTCAAACTCATGTGACTTAGGCTTTCTTGTGACTTAAGCAGGTGATCAAAGACTCTTGATTCAAACAAAGACAAGACTCAATCAAAGTCACTTGATTGCCTTAGTGCTGAGAAGCACTCCAAAAGAAAAAAAACATCCAAAAAGTCCCACTTTGCTACCTTCTAAGGAGTTCTTTTCTTTATTGAATTTTTGTACATTTTTTCCATTTGGCCAATTCTGCTTTTTAAGGAGTTCTCTTCCGTGGATTTTTGTACCTCTTTTGCTATTTGGCCTATTCTGTTTTTCTAAGGTGTTATTTTCTTCAATATTTTTTGGGCCTCCTTTATTGACTCTTTTTTTATTATTGCATCACTCTCATTTCTTTTCCCAATTTTTCTTCTACCTCTTTTATTTGATTTTTTAAATCCTTTTTGAGCCTTTCCAGGGCCTGAGACCAATGGATATTTTTCTTTGAGGTTTTGCTTTGATTTAACTGTCTTCTTCTGAGTTTGTGTTTTGATCTTCCTTGTCACCATAGTAACTTTCTGTTGTCAGGTTCTTTTTCTGTTATTTGCTCATTTTCCAGCTTATTTTTTGACTTTTAACTATATGTTAAAGTTGTGGTCACTGCTCTCCTGGCCTGTGCTTGACCTACCTACCTCACTGAGTTGTGAGAATCGAAAGTAACAGTCTCATTGGAAAGCACTTATTTTCCATCCATAAAGCCTTATAGAAATGTCCGATTCCATTATCAGCAGAATCCACTGTGATTTCCCTATGCTCATAGACTCTCAGAACTACAGGAGGTCTTAGAAGTTTTCATTCCAACCCTGTCATTTTTCAGAGGAAGAAATTAAATCCTTACACCACTTGTTATCTGTGTGCATCCATAGGTCTGTGCCAGTCATACGACACCAGTCACATTCCACCTCATATTCTAGTCATTTTTTTGTGTATCTTATTTCCTGTTTTCGTTCCTGAAGGACAAACCTTTTATAATGCTTTGTACATAGCAGATGATCAGTAATATTTACTTAAAGATTAAATTAGTTTAGATGAATAAGTCCATTTGGGGGCATATTTGTGTGGAAGTGGTATGAACATACCCAACACCATGATGCCTCAGGTTCTCCTTTGAGATCTTCCATAAAGTGAGATGACAACTTTGTTTTATCACATGAATCTCTCTTTTCTTTGTTTGTTCTAGGTTCACAATCAGTATCCAACAGAATTTGAATTCAATCAGTATTACCTAAAATTCCTGGCTTTCCACTACGTCTCCAATCGTTTTAAAACCTTTCTTCTGAACTCGGACCATGAGCGATTAGAGCATGGTATGTATCTGCGCATAGTCCTTGCTCATCTGTCTATAGCTTTGTGTATTTTTCTTGTGATGAGGCCAGGGGAGTTTTGTAGTGGGGCAATTTCCCTTAAATTAGCCATGTAACAGCTGGACTTTGAGCTGTAGATAGTTCTTCTTCAAGGCAAACATTTCATACTGGAGAATCAGATAAAACTGTCTAAAGCTAACAAATACAAAGTAAGACTACTTGGCATTTCATTACATCAACTTATTTCATGTAACTGTTCATCACTGTGCTTCAAGCAAACTAATCTGTGATAGGAACATCCCTGTGGTTCTTTACCTTGGGGAGGGAGGAAAAGAAACTGTTACAGGATGATTTTTTAATTTTGTTTTTAAAAAAAGGCTTCTGTAATTCACATTCTAATTCTTTGAAATTATACTTAATGGGCTTCCTGTAGCTGCTGTTATTCTGGATCTAATTGTTCTGAAAAACATGTTTTCTGTATATTAACATATGTCTAAATATTTACACTTGAGGGACTTTTGTAGGAAGGAGTAAAAAACCATATATTGGTGGTATCGATTTGACTTGAGCTTAAGTTTAAGCGAAGATGTTCTTCATGGCCTCTGGATTTCCTTGCCTTCCTTAAAGACTCAGCTGAAACCCTTCCTTCTATGAGAAGCCTTTCCTGGTCCCCCTCAATACTAGTAGTACTTTCCCTCTGAGATTGATTGCCTGTGACCTATGGTCTTATCCAGCACTAATTACAGCCCTCTTTATGCCTTTTGAAATAATTTCATGAATAGCTGTGACCAAAAATAATCACCCCTGCCTGGTGGCCAAAATTCTGGTGGTAAGCTTCTCTTTACTTCAGATGACAGCAAATAGCCTATTGCTGTCTATTGCCACCTATTGCAGAACCTTCAAGGTCACCTCTATGTCATAAGTCACAACAGGAGAGGACATTAGTAGAAGAACAAACAGTGTAAATCTAGACTACTTGTTTAATGTGCTGATAAATGCTGTATTTTTTTAAATAATTTTTTTCCCAATTACATGTAAAGAAGATTTTTAACATTCTTTTTTTAAAATCTGAAGATCCAAATTCTCTCCTTCCTTCCTCCGCTCCCTGAGACAGTAAGCAATTTGATATAGGTCATACATGTGCAGTCATGCAAAACATATTTCCATATTAGTCATGTTGTGAAAGAAGATACAGATCCAGAAAAAAAGACTCTTGTCTCACCAGAAGTTGAGTGGTCTGTCACCAAGTTCCCACCCACGTGTCCACCTTAAGTTTTCACTGTTGCCTGAGAGAATGATCATCATGAACATAATCAGAAAGCCTCATTTCGCATTCCCAAGTAGAGCCATTGTAACGAGCCTGATTAAAGCTGGTTACAGCACACGAGACCTTCCAAGAGGAATCTGAGTGGTTGTTTAAACTAACTAAACTGGCCACTGGTTCTGGCAGCCTCCCTGCTTGTTTTCCCTTCACAACTCCTGAACCGCTTAGACACTGTCAGAACTAATGGTGGAGAAAAGCAAAATGACTGTTTACACAGTGTGAATAGAATAGGAGTCCACTACTCCAGTCTTCCTGGTGAGGAGTCCTACCAGGCCATAGGTTCTGCCCTGCAACTGCATCCTAAGACCCTCGGGGGCTTACCATCTGCCCTTCCTCTGCAGCCTCCAGACCCCTAGGCACTTTCATTTGACCTCCTAATGCACCGTAAGGATTCCTGGACCTTATCATCCTCCCTGCTGCAGAACCCTTAGGACTTGTGGGCCTTTCTAGCACCTTTGATGTATTGTCTCTCTCAATTAGAATGGGAATTGCTTGAGCAGAGACCATCTCTGTTTTTCTGTTTATGTCTCCAGAGCTCAGCACAGAGCTTGACATAGAGCTAGTGCTTAATAAATGTTTTTTTTCATTCATTCATTAATTCTGTCATCTTGAAAATGTGGCACATCATGCGAGTGGTGAAGCCATTTGTGAAAACTTATCATCACCATTTAAGAACTATAAAAAGCATTTGTCATTTAAGACCGTTCTGTTGTTTTTTCCCTCAGAAGCCTAGAGCCATAGGATGTCATACCTGGAAGTAACCTTTAGAGATTGCTTAGTATAAGCTGGGGAAATGGCCCCAGAGAATAGAACTAACGCAAAGGGCTAGTGGCAGAAGTGAGACTAGAACCTATATTTCTTATTTAAATGTTTCTTTTTTCCATCTCTGTTACTTCCCACTGTCTCACCCTGCACCCCAACAAAGGAGTCCTCCCCTGTAAGAAATAAAAATAGTCAAGCAAAATCAGACTTTGCATTGGCCATGTCTGACAACGTATGCCTCATTTCACACCACTAGTCCACCGCCTCTCTGCCAAGAGGCAGGAGATTTGCTTAACCATCAGTCTTCTGAGATCCAGATCCATCGTAGTCAGGTTCTGAAGTCTTTACGTGATTGAGGTCATCATGTACATTGTTCTCACGGTTCTACATATTTCATTCTTCTTAGAATTTCTGAACTCCCAGTGCATTCCTCTTTCCACTATACCACCACCTCTCTCAGTCCTATTCCTAATACCTCTAGTGAATCACTCACAGTATGTTTGAGGAATAGCTTTGGCTCTCTGTCCTTGAACATTGTCAAGAATGCAAGAGGCAGAATATGAAAATGTTTAATATGATTACATATACATATATGTATATATAACCTATATCAAACTGCTTACCATGTTAGGGAGGAGGGAGGGAGAAAATTTTGGAACTCAAAATCTTATAAAAAATGAATGTTAAAAATTGTCTTTATACGTAATTGGAAAAAATAAAATACTCTTACAAAAAGAATGTAAGAGTCAGAGACCCCATCCACATAATTATATAATAGAGTATTAAAGACTTGATCATATACTAATAGATGTCAAATTTGTGCCTTGAAAGATTTAACCCCACATGCCCAAACACTTTAAGTATTACTAAAGGTGTTAATAATGTAAAAGGGTGTGTGATCTAGCTGTGATTTTTTCTAAGTTTCCCAATTGGCCTTTTTTCATCTCACCCACCAACAACTACCAGCAAATATCATGTCCTGAAGGGGAGGAGCTTATGTTAGGGTATGAGAGGCAGGATATTGTATCTTCAAATATAGCTCCAATCCCTTCCTCTAAAAGATGACCACAGACAGTTTGGATCGATGCTGTCCCACGTGAAGTACGACATAGTAGGCAGGAACATTCCCTGTTTCTCTACCTGCATTAAGACTCAACGGAGGAACAAGTTCATTCATTATGGCTAAATGAAGTCGTGTCAATCATAGTGTATTTGGTGTAGCTTTCAGGTAATCGAGCAGAGCAGGAATTTTAAAACAAGCTTCAGCCACTCCTTTTTGATAAATGAATAAATTGTTGGTTGACATGAGTCATTTGAACCATACCATAGCAAGAAGTCACTCCTAGATGAGGCACCACTCTTAATTATCAAGGAACCAACATATCTGAAGAGACTCCTGGCTTTTGGTCCCATGTCTCCAGTCCAGTCTGCCCCAACCTGCCCAATCTAGTTGTAGAATTATTCTAGGTAAAATATGATAAGGGGTTACAGCCCATTTTAATTCATTAGAAAATGTAAAACAGTTGCATGGAGCATGCTGAATTGGGCTTCCAACTATGTCTTTGATTATTACCTTTTTTAAGTCCAGTGCTTCAGGATTGAAACCACACCTATTCTCTATCATCTGAAATCACCATGACCATTATTTAAGGCGTATATAAATGGTTAAACAATTAAGAAAACTCTTTAAAATGGTTTCATGTCTGACAAGTACAGACTGGGGAAAAAATTCTAATTATATAGTGAGGTGCAACATATGATTGCACATTGTTCTGATTTTCAACAAAGGGGAAAGAGTGGGGCTTGCATATTATAGGCCAGTGAGCTGACTGCAATTCCTGGCAAACATTGAAGATACAGTATTGGGGGAATGGTGAACATCTAGAAAAGGAAGCAAGGTTCAGAGAGTCAGTATGGCTCTCCAAATCACAGATCATGCCGGACTAACCTCATTTCCTTTTTTTTAACAGGGTTACTAGACTGAAAGATCAGGAAACCACTGTAGATCTAGTCTAGTGTGCCTAGATTTTAGCAAAGCATTTGACAAAGGTTCTCATGCAAATGAACAAGATGGAATAAAGTAGACTAAACTATAGTAGCGTTTAGTAGATGTGGAACGGCTAGAATCAAAGAGCAGTCATTAAGGATCTGATTATCAGGTTGGAAAGAGGTCTTTCATGAAGTACTTCAGGAGTCTAGGCTTAGCCCAGATCAATGACATGAATAGAAATGGAGAAAGCATGCTTCTCAAATTTGGAAATAACCTAAAGCTAAGAAGGATAAAAGTCAGGATCCAAAAAGATTTTTGCAAACTAGAATATGATCCTGAATCAAATAAGGTGAAGTGTAATGATTGAACAAATAATTGAATGAAAAAGCATTTATAAAAACCCATATGGAGGTGGAGTAAGAGTTAGCATTTTTATCCAGCTTACCTAATATACATCCTCTACATACAACAACCTAGGAAACACACTGGACTGAATTCTGACCAGGAAGGCTAAGAAAAATCAGAATAAGGCATTTTTCCTGCCTTATAGCAGTTTGGGAAGATAGAGAGATCTGCAGACACTGGGGCAAGGGCTGCAAGGAACATGGTCCAACGGCGGCAGTAGGGAACACCTGAGTGGAAAGCAAGTGGGCAGAAAGAGAACCAGCACCAGGAGCAGGAACGAGTGCTATCCGGCAGCTGTATTACTCATTAGCCACTTCTAGGTCACAGTTCCAGGGTGAAGAGGTGCAGTTTTGGCAGATACTGCGGTTTAAACACTAGTCAAAAAAAACTAATTTAAGCAATAGCTTCACCAAAACTGCGGTATATGAGACACCCACATTTCTCTCTATTACAAGGAAAATCCAGGAGGGAAAGGTAGAATGAGAAATGTCATTTATAACAACTGCAGATAACATAAAATACTAGGGAGTCTGCCTGCCAAGACACACAAAGGAACTAAAACACAATTAGAAAACGCTCATCACACAAATCAAGATAGATCCAAATAATTGGATAAATAATTGCTCATGAATAGGATGAGCCAATATAATTTAAAAAGACAATGCTACTTAAGTTTACTTATTCAATGCCATACTAGTTAAATGACCAAAGAATTATTTTATAGAGCTAAAAAAAATAAGGACATTCATCTGGAAAAACAAAAAGTCAAGAATATCAAGAGAATCAATGAAGAAAATGGGAAGGAAGGGAGCATAACATTACCAGATCTCAAACTATACTACAAAGCTGGAATTATCAAAATATTTTGGTACTGGGTAAGAAATAGAGGGGTTGATCAGTAGAACAGATTAGGTATACAGTATACAAAATCAAATGAACACAGTGACCTAGTCTTTGATAAACCAAAGATTTCAGCTATTGGGACAAGAACTCACCCTTTGACAAAAACTATTAGGAAAGTAATC
The DNA here is from genome assembly GCF_011100635.1 of Trichosurus vulpecula. NCBI lineage: Eukaryota > Metazoa > Chordata > Mammalia > Diprotodontia > Phalangeridae > Trichosurus > Trichosurus vulpecula. The sequence goes on along the minus strand of NC_050578.1, from coordinate 226,900,017 downwards.
TGGCAGATAATAGGCATAAGCCAATATGTCACAGCATATATGAAAATAAGCTCAAAACAGGCTTATAATTTAGACATAAAGGGTACTATCATAAGCAAGTTAGTGGAGCAGAGAAGAAATTACCTGTCAGATCTACGGATTAGGAAGATTGTTACTGTTACCAAACAAGACAGGTTTACAGGAGATAAAATGGATAATTTTGATTACACAAAATTAAAAAATTTTTGCACAAACCAAACCAATGCAGCTAAATTTAGAAGAATAGCAGGAAACTGGGCGGGGGGGGAGGGGCGGGGAGGGAAGGATCTTTGCAGTAAGTTCCTCTGTCTCATTTCTAAGATATAGAGAGCAGAGTCAAATTTACAAGAATAAGAGCCATTCCCCAATTAATAAGTGGTCAAGAGATTTGAATAGGTAGTCTTTAGAGGAAGAAAGCAAACCTGTCCATAACAATGAGAAAAATATGCTCTAAATCAATGAACTAGAGAAATGTGCAAATTAAAACAATTCTGAAGTACCACCTCACACCCATCAGATTGGCTAAGATGACAGAAAAGGAAAATGACAAATGCTGGAGAGAATGTGGGAAAATAGTCACTGCTAATGGAGTTGTGAACTGGTCCAGCTATTCTGGAAAGCACTTCGAAATTGTGCCCAAAATGCACAGTTGACCCAGCAATACAGCTACTAGGTCTATCCTCCAAAGAGATCAAGGAAAGAGGGAAAGGACTCATATATACAAAAACATTCATGACAGCTTTTTGTGGTAACAAAGAATTGGAAACTGAGGGGATGCCCATCAATTTAAAAATGGCTAAACAAGTTATGGTATATGAATGCAGTGGAATTCTGTTGTGGTATAAGAAATAACAAGTAGGGTGGTTTCAGAAAAGCCTGGGAAGCATTATATGAATTGTTGCAAGATAAAGTGAGCAGAACCAGGAGAACAATATACACAATAACAACAATATTGGTGACAATGATCAACTGTGAAAGACTCAGTTACTCTGATCAACATGATGACCTACCACAACTCCAAGGCACCCATGATGTAATATTCTGTCTACCTCCAGAGAGGAAACTGCTAGACTCTTGAGTGCAGACAGAAGCATATTTTCCTTCCTTTATTTCCTTTTTTTTGCTTCTTTAAGAAACATGGCTAATCAGAAATTCGTTTTGCATGACAATACATCTTTATAGTAGGTTTTGTTTTTCTTGCCTTCTCGTTGGGGGCAAGGGAACAATTTGGAACTGGAAAAAAAGTCTCTTAAAAAAAGTACATGCCATTCATTGTGTCAAATGCTGGGGATACAGATACAAATGAGCAATACACTCCTTTGGGGGAAGACAGCACACGGCTGGCAGGGGTGGGGGTGGGAGGTTGTTATACATAGGGTAGATTGGCTGAGAAATAGAATTGGCATGACGGCCTAACTCCAGACAAATTAAGGTGGAAACACCTATAAAAGCCCAGGGCCCTAGTGGCATCGTCAAAGAGGATGAGGAGGATGACAGAATTTGAAAATGGCCAGGTAACTTGATAGGAATAAATGTAAAGTCTTATGCTTGCCCTCATAAAGTCAACTTTACAAGTACAAAATGAAGTAGGCATATCTAGATAGCAATTTACCTAAACACAATCTGGAGTTATTAGTGAACTACAAATTCAAGATGAGTCAACATAGTGATAATGGCAGCCAAGAAAGCTCATGAGATCTTAGTCTAAATTGAGAGAGGTAGAAGGTCTAGGACTAAGTAAGTGATAGTCCTGGTGTTTTTTTTGCTCTAATCAAAGAATACCAGTAGTCATATGTTCAGCTCTGGGTGCCATGTTTTAGAAGGGTATTGATAAGTTGGAGAGTATCTAGAAGAGGGTCACTAGTGTGATGGAGGGCCTTGAAAAAATGTCATATTAGGATTAGTTGAAGGAATTGAGGATGTTTAACCTAGAGGAGGAAAGATTTAAAGACATGATAATTATCTTCAAATATTTGAAAGTGTAACATGCAGGAGCTGAAATAGATTAATTCTGCATGATTCCAGAAGGCAGAACTAGAAACACTAGGTAAAAGGTGCAAGGAATACACTTTTAAGCTTCATTTTAAGAAAAAACTTCCTCATTACAACTATCTCAAAATAGAATGGACTGTTTTAGGGAGGTAAGAATATTCCACTCCAAACAAGGATTAGATGGCCACTTATCAGAAGCATTATAGAGAGAGTTCTTGTTCAGGGTAGATTGGACTAGTGAACTTCTCAGGGCCCTTCCAGCTCTGAGACTTTTGAGTTTCTATGAATGAACAAATGAATGAATGAAAAAGCATTTATTTAGAGCTTTCTGTGTGCCAAGCACAGTGCTAAATGCTAGGGATACAAATGCAATAGCAATCATAGTTTCTGCCCTCAAGGAGTTTATGTTCTAATGAGAAAGATAGCACTCATAGGGGAATGGTGACCAACGGGACTTTGGTCTGGATAGTTAAGGAGATGAGTAAGACCATAGATGAGTAAATTAACATCCCTCATCTAGGATCAGACAGAGTTGATTTGATCATGGTCCCAGAATTGGGGATTTAGGGATGTGGGTGACAGGTGATATGGACATATGGGTATAGCACAAGGTGATTGGAGAGATCTGTGGGGAGGCTGGCCAGAGAGTGAGGAATGAAGTGAAGCATGCCTGGGCTTTCCTAAAGGAGTGATCCTGGAGAAGCAGTCACCCACAGCAGAACAGTGGGGCCGAGGGCTGAGGTTCAGTCAGGCTGTGGTCCAGAGCCAATGATTGAGAACCGGAAGGGTCCTTAGAGGTCATTAAGTCCAACCACCCCATTTTTAAAAAAATCCATTTAATCTATTTTCCTCTCCCTCCCCCACCACCACCATTGGAAGATAAAAGAAAAACAAAGCCAATGTGATAAATATGCACAGTCAAGCAAAACAAATTCCCAAATTGCCTGTGTTCAAAAAATATCTATCTCAGTCTGTGCCCTGAGTCCACCACCTCTTTGTCAAGAGGTAGGTACCATGTTTCATCATCAGTCATCTGGAATCATAATTGGTCATTTAGTTGATTGACATTCTTAAGGCTTTCAGAGTTGTTTGTCTTTGCCATCAATCCTCATTTTACAGATGAGGAAACTGAGGCCAGAGGAATTCAATGACTTGCCCAGGTCACGTAGGTAGGAAGTAAGAGGCTGATCGAATCCTCTTTCTCCACATTCAGTGTTCTTTCTATCATACTCCATATTTTTTCTTATTCCCATTGATCTGTGAAAGCCGTCATTTTCATTTCCATAAAACTCCCTTGGTTATGAGACCTGTGGGCATTTGCTATGGTTTTTTTAAGTTCATTTTGCTGGCGCTTGGCATAGTGGCTGGCACATAGTCGGCGCTTAATAAATATTTATTGATTTATTCCCTATTCCATATAAAATATTCCTCCCTTTTCTGTTGAAATTTTTTTTTCTTACCTCACATTTTTAGCCTAAATTTCATTTTATCTAACTTTCATTTTTTTGTGTTGTTTTTAAGGAACACTGTTTGAAGATAAAGGAGACAAGCATGCCAAAAAGGGAATTTGCATTTGGGAATGTATTGAGAGGATGCACAAGAGGAGTCCCATTTTTTTTAATTACTTATATGCACCAGTGGAAACAGAGGTACTCAGAGAAATCATTCTTGTTTGATTTTTTTTTAACATTGCCCTGGAGTTACTGTTTTGTTGAGTTTAATTAAAATAGCACAAGCTGAATATAATCTGTTTAGACTTTCAGAAAAGTTAAACACCAAAGGCACCTTGGGATGATTTGGAGTAGGGGATAAGGGGAATGTTTTGTCAGGGAAAGAACTTTCCTGATTTAGAAACAGGAAACAAAAGTAGTTTCCCAAGGAATAATGCCAGATCTGGTCTTACTGGACTTTTTAATAAGCCATCTTGAAAGAAGACATGCTCAAGGAAATCCTCCACATTTGTGAAATGATAGTAAGCACTTCCAGGTCATGAGAAGTCAGATAAATAAGCTTGGGGAAGATCTTAAGAAGCTACATAGGTAAAAAAAAAAAAATAAAAAATAAAAAAAATTTTTAAAAAAAGAAGCTACATGGGTGAGATAAAAAGAGGCAGCTGAGCTTCAGTGCTTCTAAATGCAAAATAAAGAAGTAAGGGGAAAGTAAACCAAGCTCCTCTACTCCAAGACAATATCTGAACTCTCCAAAGGGATCTAGGAGTCCTAAACATCACAGACAAGGCTGAGCAGCCAGATGTGGGGCTTTCACCAAGCAGAATAATCCCACATGGATGCAGAATCATGGTGTGTCTGTATATGGAGTCCTAACGGTAGGCCTGGTAGACTCTGGTCAAGGGGCTAGAAGGGGACAGGGAGGGGACAGTCCTATATGAAATCAGACAAAAGATGATGAAGACTTGAGGATAAAAGGAGGAATTCCAGGAGGATTAGGATTGAAATCTGAAAAATTGTGAGCATCCAGGATGAGTTGGAGTTGGGCTGGCTCACTCAGTCCCAGAACTCTGTCATTGGAAGAGCATGAAGCTTGAAAAGGGCAAGGTTAGGATGTATAAAAGGAAGAAAAGGAAGTTTGTATAACTGGAAGTAAACGGTCAGATTCCTTAGCCTTAATCCAGGATGAAAGTCTAAATCATTTCTGAAGAGATTTTAGTGAAGTTATGTAGCAGTGGGGCTATAATGGCTTATTAAGGGAAATGAAGTTGTTTGGCGCATAGCCCTAGTACACGAGGCTGTCCTGGAAGACAGTGGCCATGTGCTTCTGCAGCCCATGTCCCTCGTGCCTCTTGCAAAGATAGAAGAATTCAGGCTTAAAAAGAATAACTCAAAGTGACAGTTCTCATGTTCAGGAATGATTTGCAAGGTAAAAAATAGATAAAGGTATCACTCCTTACCTTCATGAAGAGTCCTTTTGGCTCAACTCATAGGCAGCTCTAAATGTAGGCTCTTAAATAAATTGCTCAGGAAAGTCAGATCACCAGGATTGGCACTGAGAGTATTTCTGCCCAAGGTGATGGTCAAGATGTTCCGTGTTGATTCCTCGCGCTTTCAAAAGAACGGTAATTTTACTACTTAAAGCAAGCTGCCTCACTTCTTGGAGCCCAGCATGCAGGTGTGGGGAGAGCAGATTCCCATCGTGTTGAACAATGTTCCACCTTCAAGGCAGTGGTGTAAATTGTAATGTTCCATTTAAACAGGTACTAAAGCCCAGTATAAATGTGTCCAGCCTCAAGAAATGGGATTATTACATGGAAGAAACACTGTCCACGGGGCCCTCTTATGACTGGACAATGCTCACTACAAAATCCACACCTTCCGAAGACACAGACCAAGCAGACGGAAGCAGGCCACAGAGCCAGAGGAGAATAGTGTGGCCATGCTATGATGATGTCAGTAAGGTGCAGCCAGATGCAATCACTAGCCTCTTCAACGTAAGTCAGCACTCTCCCGTTTCTTAAGTCCCATTTCTTAAGTTGCCTTAAGACACAAGTGCCTGTTTCCTCCTCCAGATAGAAAGCTAGGGATTAGATTCAGCTAGAGCCTTGGGCTTAGGAGCTTTTTTTCTGTGACCTTAGGAAGTCAGTGCAGTTGACCTTGGACCTGAGTTTCTGTTGTTTCCATAAGCAGATGTACACGTTGCTCTTGTTACTCAATGACAGTACTGTAAGAGCCTCAAAGTATGCACAAGAAAACCAGTTTTGCTTAGAAACATTGTCATGGGAAAAAGCGGAGCTGACAAATTTTGGTATCCTGATGTCACTGCTATAATACTAACTGGTCTCTGTTGAAATGAGCAAAAGGGCTACATAGCTGGAACCCAACAAGGCCCCTTTTGTGGCATAATTCTGTGAAACATGTAAGGGTGATTGTTAATGCCCCAAACAAGAACCTACCTTCCTTTGTAAGGAAAAAGGGTTGTAGTGTCTATGATGGCCCAACCAGCTGCCTTTCACTGGAAGACCATTCCCAGATAAACTCAATGCCTACCAAGAAACATTTGGAAATGGAGTAAACTCCAGTTATATGACTGCCTGCCGCTCCTGGTGCTATGTCTATAGACCCTGTGCTGGGAGATTTCTAAGCATGAAATCTAGACCGGTAAGACCAGATTGCATGGGCATGGTCAGATATTGTCACCTCAGACCTATGTGGACATCTCTCAGTCCATCTTTCCCATGCTGGGCCTTTTTCCTGTAGGATTTGTTTTGTTGACTGTAGCAGAGATGTACTAAGAGTGTCAAGTCCCAAGGGTCCATAGTGGTTTGGGAGGAGCATTTTCATCTTTTACCATCTAAGCCCTTTCACTCACTAAAAGGCTTTGAGTTCTTGAAACATCACTTTACACATGTAAGCATTGCATAAGGATAGTTCCACCACCTGGACCCTAGGGACCCTGACTTTGGGGGCCAAGCAAAGACCCTCTTTCATTTCTCTCCCTGGTTGCTATTTAGAAAGAACACAGATATTGGGTTCTAATGCCAGAGCCCCAAACCAGCTCCTCATCTGGCCTTTTCAGTGTCCACTTTCTGCTGTCCATCACAGATTTTGCTATAAATGTGATGCAGCTAATGAATCAGCCTGAAATACTGACCTTCTCCCAAATCCCTTTTCCTTGACAACAGGAAATTGAAAGGTTAGAACACAAATTGAACCAAACCCCAGAAAGGTGGCAGCAGCTATGGGAAAGAGTGAGCGTGAATCTTAAGGAAGATACAAGACAAGACCAAGTAAGTGGGTCCAAACAAGTTCCTTCATGTGTTTACCTTGGTTTTACATCTTCTGGACCATCACTTTTCAGATCTCTACATATGAGGTTTTTGAAAGCAAGGCAGCCTGAGCTCTGGAGGCCATCACAGAGATATTCTAAATAGCCATAGCCTGGCTTCCACACAGAGAGGACCCAAGAGGCACATCTGCATGGGTGTCTCACATTGTCAAGTGTCCTTTTGCAAGCAGATCATCTTTGTTTCACTGATCCCTTCCTGGCTTCAACAGTCATGTGTTACATGCCTATTATGTGTAAGGCAGCACGCTAAAAGTAGGGCAGCCAGGTAGCACAGTAGATAGCGCACTGGCCCTGGGTTCAAATGTAGCCTGGTTGTGTGACCCTTAACCCTGATTGCCTCCACACACAAAAAGTAAAATAAAAAATAAAAGTAATGGGAGAGATACAGGTGTAACTACTAGGAGATGTGGTCATTTCCCTCTAGGAATTTACAGTCTAGCAGGGAATGATTAAACTAGATATGCACATGCAAATGTGCTAATAGATGAGGAGTCTATATGAAGAGTATGACACGCTCTGAGATGAGAGCAGAAGCAGTCACTTCCAGCTGAGGGGGCCCAGGGAAGTCCTTGCCTCATGAAGGAGCTGTCATTTGAGCCAAGCCTTGAAAGATGGGCAGATTTCCTCTCACTCTTAGCTCTCTGCAGGCTGGCTTCCATCCTCCTCATTCAACTCTAAAGTTACTCGTGATCCCTTCATTGACATATCTGACGGCCTTTCCTCAGTCTTCATTCTTCTTGAACTCTGTAGCTTTTGACATGGCCATTCACCTTCTTTTCCTTGAGCTTCTCTTCTCTCTAGGTTTTCAGCACACTGCTCTCTCCTGGTTCTCCTCTCACATGTGTGACCACTTCTCAGCCTCCTTACTTGATCTTCATCCAGGTCATGCCTATTAACTGTAGGTGTCCCCAAGGTTCTGCCCTAGGCCTTCTCTTCTCCCGCTACACTATTTCACTTGGTGATCTCAACTATTATCTCCGTGCAGATGATTCTCTGATTTATGTGTCCAGCCCTAACCTCTCCATTGACCTCCAGTCTCAAATTTCCAGCTGCCTCTTCATCTCATTCTGGTTGTCAGATATACATGTTAAGTTCAACATGTCCAAAACTAAACCCATTATCTTTCTCCCCAAAACCTGATCTCCTTCTGACTTTCCTATTACGGTCAAGGGTCCCAAAGTCCTCTCATGCACCCAGGCTCCCAACCGAGGTGTCATCCTCAGCTCCTCATTTACACCCCCTCATCAGTCAGTCACCAAAGCCTTTCATTTCTACTTTCATAATAGCACTCACATACATTCCCTTTCCTCCTCTGACACTGCTACCCTCTGGCCCGGGCCCTCCTCATCTCCTGCTGCGTGGTCTCCCTGCCCTACCCAGCCACCCTCCACTCTCCTATCAAAGTGATCTAAAGTACAAGGCTGACCTTGTCACACACCCGCATTCAACCCATGCCAATGGTTCCCTTCTCCTTTTAGGATCAAAGATAAAAAGCTTTGTTTACCCATAAGGCCCTCTGTAATCTGGTCCCTTTCACCTTTCCAGTCTTTTTATGCCCTACACCCAGCTATATTTTCTGTGATTCAATGACACTGGCCTCCTTGCTCTATCTCCCAGCTCCAGGTGTTTGGCTGTCCCCATGTCTGGAATGCTCTCCCACCATCTCCACCTCTTACTCTCCCTGGCTTCCTTCAAGTCAAAGCTGAAGTCTCAGCTTCAGCAAGAAGGTCTTCGTAATCCCCTGTAATACCAATGCCTTCCCTCTGATGTTCTCCCAAATTCATCCTTTCTATATCTTGTTTGTTTAGAGTATATTGCATGTTATCTCTCTGTGAGCTCCTTGAGAATAGCAACCGTCCTTTGTCTTTCTTTATACCTCCAGCCCTCAGCACAATGCCTGGCACATAGTAGGTGCTTAATAAATGTCTGTTAACTGACTGACTCTGCTGAGCTTTTAGAAACCTTCACTACCTGTTTCCAAATACATTACTTCCTCAACGACCCTCAGCCTAGCCAATCTAGCCTTAGAATCCAAAAAACCTGTGTGCAAATCCTGCATGTGGCACTTTCCTAGCTACGATCACTTAGTCTCTGTGAGCCTCAGTTTCCATATCTATAAAATGGGAACAATGATACCCACTTCCCTTCATGCGCCTATTGTGAAGCCGCAGTGAGATAACGTGCAGACTTTAAAGTGCCACGTGGCAGTTGTTGTTATTATTGTCTGGTAGATATGACAGGAATATGAAATAACGTGAATACTGACTCTGCAGTCAGGAGTTCTGGGCTAAGAGTCTTGCCTCTGATACTCAGAAGTCGTATGGCCTTTGACAAGTCGCTGAATCTTCTCAGCCTCACTTTCCTAGTCCCTGAGGTCTTGTCTAATTCTAAGTCTACAATCTCATGAGAGGTATAAAAAAAGACAAAACAGGAGGCCGTTGGATGTTCTAAAATGAAGTCATTGGTAACCATCTCGTTGCCTTGCATATAGTAGATACTTGATAGGTATTTGTTGAAATGAATTGAATTCTCTCCACTTGGGATGCAAAAACTACTAATAGGAGTGGGTAACAGCTGCCTGGTGGTGGTACCCTAGGAACGGGATGCATGTCTGTAAACTCAGGTTTTCTGGCAAGCTGTTGAGTTTTAGAAAAGATTTTTTCAAAATACTCTGACTCACTATTAGAAATGCAAATTAAAACAATTCTGAGGTACTACATCATACCTATCAGATTCACTAGTAGGACTGAAAAGGAAAATGACAAATGTTGGAGGAGATGTGGGAAAAAATGAGACATTAATGCACTTGTGGGTAGAGTTGTGAATTGATTCAACCATTCTGTAGAGCAATTTGACCTATGTCCAAAGCACTATAAAACCATGTATACCTTTGACCTAGTAATACCGCTACTACATCTGTATCCCAAAAGGGATTAAAAAAAAAAAAGGAAAAAGACCTATATGTACAAAAATATTTATAGCAGCAACTTTCTGGTGTCAAAAACTTAGAAAATGAGGGGATGCCCATCAATTGAGGAATGGCTGAACAACTGTGGTATATGATTATGATGGAATACTATTGTGCTATAAGAAATGACGAGCAGGAGGCTCTCAGAAAAACTTGAAAAGACTTGCATGAGCTGATGCAAAGTGAAATGTACTGTGTACAAAGTAACAGCAACATTGTAAGAGCTGTGAATGACTTAGGCATCCTCAGCCATATACTGATCCAAGACAACCCAGAAGGACTTATGATGAAAAATGCTATCCACCCCAGACAAAGAACTGATGGTGTCTGAATACAGATTGAAGCATGAGTTTTTTACTTTATTTTTCTTGAGGTTTTTCTGGTCTATGTTTTCTTTCACAACATGACTATTATGGGAATTTTTTGCATGACTACACATGTATAACCTACATCAAAGTGCTCACCTTCTCAATGAGAGGGGGTGGGGAAGGAGGAAGGGAGAAAATTTGGAACTTAAATTTTTAAAAATAAATGTTAAAAATTTTTTTATGTGTAATGGGGAAAATAAATATTAAACAATTTTTAAGTTCACTAGTTGTTTTTAAAAAATGATTTTTCCAGCTTTCTATCCAAGGTGGCCTATGAAATGTGTTTTATGTTTTCAGCCCCAGAGACACCCTTCTAGCTCCTCAGGAATTGTGACTACCAACTTGCACTCCTATCAGAAGAGATCTCTGCTTCATCTTCCTGACAGTGGCCTAGGGGAAGAACAAAATGCCAGCATCCCCCCATCCAATGGAGTGGACCGGAGGGCAGCCACACTCTACAGCCAGTTTGCTTCCAAGAATGATGAGAACAGGTGACATGCAGCAAGAAGGTCTTCGTAATCCCCTGTAATACCAATGCCTTCCCTCTGATGTTCTCCCAAATTCATCCTTTCTATATCTTGTTTATTTAGAGTATATTGCATGTTATCTTGCCACCTAGAGCATGTGTCCCTGTGGTCACCACGTAGGCAAGAAGGATGGTCATCTCTGTGTCCCTTTTCTTCATTCGTCTTTAGAGCTAACTTGATTTGTGGGATTGCCTGCCATCTGCCAGGCAGCAAGTCCTAGGATGCATTTCTTTTTTACTGAGCGTTTGATTAACTTGTGCATAGGTAAAGGTTTAATGTATTTCAGTGGATTGGTGATCTCATTGGTGTGGGCACTCCCTCCAATGAGGTAGGTCACCACCCTTCTACTTTCCTACTCTTTCCCATGTTCTCTATAACTCCTCCCCAGGGGCCAGCTTAGCATCTGGGGTCCTTCCTAGTGGTGTCAGCATTCTGTGAGTCCAGTGCAGCACCAAGACTATGCCTCTGTGCTAAGAACTGGTCAGAATCTCCTTAATGAAGTCCTTGAGGCCACACACCCCACATGTGTTGTCTCCTTCTATTGAACGAATGGTCCTGTGTAATTAGTGTTTAGTCGAGTGCCTGCCACATAGCAAGCACCTTATAAGTGCCTTTTCATTCATCCATCCATCCACTATATATATTATAGTTTGGACAATCTTCATCAACTTGTTGTTTACCACATGAATGGTGAGGATAAATGAAGAGTAGCTGTGAATCTTATTTAGGAGGCTCTTCAGTGTTCCAGGGCTTCTTAAACTTTTTCCACTCATGACCCCTTCAGTGCTTCTTAAACTGTGGATCATAACCTCATATGCAGTCGTGACCTGCAGTTTAAGAACCGCTGGGGCACAATGTCATTTGCAAACAGGAGCATCTAAAGAATATCACTATTTATAGAGAAACAATCTCTCTTCCATTTGCATTCTGACATTCTCTATGACAGTGGAAAATCCCTTTAGTGAACATATATTCCCCAGTTTTGTACTTCACTGAACATTAGTAATGAGTGAGTTATCAAAGTTACCTCTCCTGTTACGTCCATCAAGGAATCTCATACCATCATAATGTTTGCATCAGAAATACCCTTAAACACCTTTTAGAGGAGAGTCTTTAAGACTACATTTTTCCTCTACCAAACCAAATCCTGTAAAAGAACAATATTCACTGTAGAATCTTGTGTTTCCTGACCCTTTCGGCTGATTGGCTAAGGTGTGGTTTGCTATAGAATTTCATTTGCAAAAGATTGCATATTTCCTTCTCATGTTTTTATCAGAGATGTGCTTGTTCTTTGTGTAGATAATTCTGATGACAGTTTCACAAAGATGAAAAAGTAGGTATATAGGTTGGTGATTGTTCATGTCCTCTTTCTATCACCTTTTTTCTATAGTTGATTTTTTTCCCAGTCATTTGGTATGTTCCCCTCTTTTAAATATCTGGAGACTCATCTGTCGATGCTTTCAAAACTATGTTCCTTGTAGCATGTTCCTCCTCGTTATATTATACTTGGTCTAATCCAGCTGTTTTCTTTAGCGCTTTTTCTGTTTAACAGAGCACACTATGGACTCTGATGTTAGAAGAGGTTTTCAGTGTCTAAATGTGGTTGTTCCACTGTCACTGAGGGAGGAAATTGTTGACAGGTCTTTTTCATTCTTGTCTTTCTATTGTCTTCCTTCCAGTTTCATCTTTAAAAAGCTGTAGGATGATCTGTCTTAATTAGACTTCAGGCCAACCATTCTGCAAACTTATTGCTTCTAAAGTTATTTCTCTTTTATGAAGTGATTTTCACTCCTAATCTTCCACAATTCTCATACTTCAGATTTGAAATTTGGTAAATGAGCTTCTATTCTAAGCCTGTGTTGCCCTTGGTTACCACATCTCTCTACCCGGCAGAGAGATCAGATGTTCTGTCCAAGGCTGTTCCTAGAATTTTTTGGCCTCCTTTTGGTGACTATTCTACAGTGGTTAAATTTCCATGAACAATTGTGATTGTCTACATAGATATCAGTTCCTTTATCTATTTCTCATTATAAAAAATCAGTAGATTGTTTTTCATTGTAGGCCATATCTTTTCACCTTATCCTTTTTATTTGGTATTTTGCTCTCTTCTCTAACAAGCTCATGGCCTGTCTGACATAGACAGCTGATTTGGAGATTATTCTCACATTGGTAACCACTTAGTTCCTGTCTGTTAAGATGCAATCAGTTTCATTTTTTGTGATGTTATTCAGTGTTTTATATGTCTCACTTATTCAATAGAAAGTATTCATGACATACAGTTGTGAGGCTTCTGTTGTAGTCTACAAGCTTTTGGCCTTTTTTGTTTCTTTTTCCTGACCTATATTTTCCAATATTTTTTCCACCATCCTCCTTTATTCTTACCTTTACATTGAAGCCACTGAGTATAATGTAAATGTTTATTTAATTAGAAGCACTTATCAAATTCATTTTCAAATTTGGAGTCAGAAGACCTAACAGGGTCATATGCCAGCGTGGTCTTACTAGCTGCATAACCTGGCAGAGGTCCCTTTGCCTCTTTGCAATTCAGTCTCCTCATCTCTAAAATCAGGGGTGACTGAGCTGTACCCACAGTCAAAAGCAGCCAAACAAAGCATAATGCCAGAGCAGAGAATGTCAGCACTTGCAGCTTGGGTTTCCAGGGGAGGGAGAGAGTCTTAGATGTGGCCAAGGCCTTTCTGCTCATCTCCCCAACTTCCATCCTGCCAGGTCTTTTGAGGGGACGCTCTACAAACGAGGAGCTCTGCTGAAAGGCTGGAAGCCCCGCTGGTTTGTGCTGGATGTGACAAAGCATCAGGTAACACTTTGGGCGGGAGAAGAGCACTTCCTTCCAGTCCCCTTCAGTGACTGCTCGTCAGGCTCCGAGTGGCTCCTGGACACTTTTGGGAGTGACCAGAGGATGTGTCTGCCTGCTGCAGGGCACACTTATGCTCACACACGTACATGCATATGCCCATTATTTCTCTTTTTCCTGGTGATGTCGGACCCTCTGCCCATGTCCATGATCATCGGTTTCATAAGATGTTGGGTCTGGTGTGCATCCTTGGAGAGGTCGGTAATGAGATGCCAGCTGTCCTAGAAATAGCAGCCCCATTTCTGTAGGCTTTACAGGGTACACAGCGCTGCCCTCACCACCCTTAGCAGAAGCTATAATTAACCCTCATGGTTATAAGAGGATCAGCATTGACTTGTATGGCTCCAAGCCCTGCCTTGCTCTCTTCCTGTGATCGGCCGGCCTACCTCCTCTGCATGGCCCTACTCTGTACTTTGTCCTGAGATTATGTGTCCCCCACGATGACAAGTCAGAGGAAACATTTGAGGGCAGAGAGAGGGAACAGGCTATTTGAATGGGGAAGAGTGAGTTTCAGTAGGGGGGTGGTGTCCTGTAGTGCAGGGGGTCGAGAATGAAGGACCCCAATGGGGCGGCTGGTCCCTAGAGAGCTGTGGCTTGTATGATGTCACACTCGCCACTCCTGCTGTGCTCTACTGTCCTTAGCAATAGGGACCACGTGTCCAGCTGCCACTAGCACCCACAGCTGTCCTGGGTGACAGGACAGACAGTGGAACAAAGTGGTGAGTCCTAGATGGGGGGTCACAGAGATCAATTCAAGTGCCATGTCAACCACCTTTTGCTTCTCTGGCCTCAGTTCCTTTGTCTTTAGAGAAGGAGCTTGGATCAGACAATCACTGAGACCCCCTCCTGCTCTACTGCTTCTGGCCCCTAGGCCATGCACTCTGCCCTGGGCAGGTGTGGGGGCAGGGCAGCCCCTCCCAAGTCTCTAGCCAGTCCTGTAGCACCCTACAGTCCATGCCATCAGGGAATCCCCCTGAGCACTAGGAATTGTCCTTCCCCAAGGCTGACCATCTATAAAACTAAAGCATTTTTTTTTTACAATCTGATGATAAAGGCATGATACCTACAATGTCATATCACAACATTATGTGAATGTGCCAGGTAACACATCAGAGATCCACAATATTTCATTGTGTGAAAGTGTCCCCATCTCCCAGGTGCCCTGGGGCTCCCTGCTAGGGCCTTGTTGAGACTGCCTCTCCCTCTGCTCCCAGAGTTTGGCAGAGGAATGCAGAGAAGGTGTTTTCACATATGCAGATGGCAGCCCTTTGAAATGGCATGAAAATTCTAGTATCTGCAGAACAGAGGAAGGCACCATCCAACCGCTAACCACAGGAGCAGACTCTGTCATGGTGTGACCATAATTAACCATTTCATGAAATTATACTCACACTCACATTTTTTTGCTGATCATCTTAAGTTCTTGAAAACCCAAGAACACAGGCTTTTCATTAGCCCCACTGATCCCGGGCCAGGAAGGTGGCCGCAGGGAACATAGAGGAAATTCTGGGCCCAGCAGTAAAAGACAACCGTGGGACTAGATGTGAAAAGAAACCAAGGCATAGGGCCCAATATCAATCATAGAGACACCCCTTGCCCACCCAAGTGAATCCCCACATGACACCCCAGGCAGGTGCCCATCCAGCCTGCATTTAGATTGCTGAACCAAGCTGCACCCCTGGCAAAGCTTTAAACAAAACAGAGAATGTTGCCTCCTAACGCTGACTTGGGCTCTTGATATCCTTGGATTCCATATACATGATCTTGGGCACCTTGGAAGGGTGGGATCCTCAGGAAGTGTGGGTGGGTGATGTAGATTCTTGTGCCATGCCATGTTAGAAGTAGGGCCCCAGCGGCGTTCTCCCATGGTGACAGTATCTTAGGACCATAGATGTAAAGAAGGAGGAGACCGTGGAGAACATCTAATCCAGTCCTCTCGTGTTCTAGATCTAGAGAGCTAAAGTTTTGAGCCCCAGGATACGCTGGTAGCAAGTACGAGAAGGGTAGGATTTCAACCCCGGTGCTCTTGATTCCAGAGCCATTGCTCCTCCACTGCGCCACACTGCCCCAGGATCACAGCTTCTTTGCAGAGTCACATACATTTAGACCATCTGATCCTCTAGTTCTGTTCACACATATTTAATTCCTTTCTCTTTATCTCCTGTGTGTTCTAGTTGAGATACTATGATTCTGGTGAGGACACAAGCTGTAAAGGGCACATTGACTTAGCTGAAGTGGAAACCATCATCCCAGCAACCCCAACCATGGGCGCCCCAAAGCATGCCAGCGACAAAGCCTTTTTTGATGTAAGTAAATCATGCCTTTACCAGCTCCTTCCAAAACTAGGAAACATTCTCTCCACATCTTCGTGTTCCCAGGTGACCAGGGGGAGAGCGGGCACTCAGTGGTAACTAGAGAGCAGTGTCACACACCTGCCAGTTTAGGCCTGGGTGGCCCACATGCAGCCTAAAGGCCAGAGGGACTTACTTGGCCCCAAAGTGCAGCCCACTTTATTTAGCAAACAAAAATTTTAGCTAATTAACAAACATTTTTGTCCCCAGGGGCTAGTAGGGCCAAATCACCCACTCTTGATATGGAATGCATCATGGGAACAAACTTGGATTTAATTCCATAAAAGTGAAATGTTAGTAATTCTGTAATTAAACCCACGGAACAGAAGCCCAAGGATTTCTGATCTCCCGGAGTGCTCTCGTGAAAGCAGAGCTGCTCAGCCTGAGCCAGGGGAGCCGTCCCAGCCATCATTGCCTCTGTCCCTTCGTCTCTGCTCTAGGGGCCCTTGGCTTTCTGATGGTTTGAGCAGGTGGCATCTTATTAGAATGTAAGAATGGACATACTTTAAGGGGGATGTAAATGGCCAGTGGCCAGCTCAAGTTCCCTGAGGCATTTCTTCTTCTGTGAAGATACATTTTTCCTAATACACATAGACAGACTTCTTTCATTGGGTTTATATCCCAGTTTTCTTTGACTTGATTGGTTCAAATGAGAGTTTTTGAACCGTGACATTCCCGCCTTCCTTGGACAAAAATGAAATCTACAGATTTCTCTGAAATCACTCACTGCCCTATCAGCGAGTCCACAGAGCAACGATTGGTCCTTATTTTCCTTTGTCTTATGTCTAGGGTTAGTCTCCTCTACACAATAACTCCACTAGTAGAAAATGTTCCCCTGGTCATGTCAGGCTTCCCTAAAGACCAGGCTTCCTGGTACCGGATCTCTTGGGAGAGCCTAGCCCCCACAGCTGGCGCCAAGGGCATAGAGTAGACAGGCAGTCACCGCCATGACTTACAGCAAGACCCTGGTCAGTGCAGCTCTGCTCCTTAGCCCTCTTTGCCCTTCATCCCTACTCCTTCCTGTTCTCGCCAGGGAGTCTTTTTCCAAGGGCAGATACTGGCAGGAGAGCCCAGAGCTCTGGCTCCCTGGGAGCAGCCTCGCGTCCGTCCCTTCGGACCACCCGACAGTATTTCTTCCTTGGAGCGCTGCAAAGAGCAGTATTTATAGAAAGCCACATCAGAGGTGTTGAGGGTAAGAAAGTGACTGTGCCTAGTGTGAGCCAGAGGAATTAGAAGAGTTAGCTGAGCAGAAACGGCCTCTGGGCATGTGCTGCCGACAGCTGACTAAGAGAAAGCAGAGCAGGCTTGACTCTTGCCCTGGCCGAAAGCCTTCGGAGAGTCTTCCTCTTCATCTCTGGTGTTTCTGTTTCATTGTATAGCTGAAGACCAGCAAACGCGTGTATAACTTCTGTGCCCAGGACTCACAAAGTGCCCAGCAGTGGATGGATCGGATCCAGAGCTGTATTTCTGATGCCTGACCAGAGCCCCCTCCAGGACATGGAGCAAGAGGGAGGCCTTTGGCTGCACCAATAGGAAGAGTCACAGGAGAGACTTTGGGGAACACTGGTACCAAGGATATAGCTCTCTCTCCCCTTGAGACAGAATCAGTCTTGAGCCAGCCTCCCTTACTGTGTAGATCTCTAGTCTAACTCGCGTACCCCGGTTGTGTTTGTCACGTGGAGCCTCAGTATGAAGGCAGCCAGGGGCCTGCTTGGGTTTGCACCAAGCTGTACTGATGGGGCAGTGTAGACAGCCCATCCTCCTTATAGAGAAGGCTGAGGCCATGACAGCATTCTGGGGCCAGCCCAGCGGGACCTGATAGCCTGCTGTCACCATTCTGAACACCGTTTGCCTGGGTCGGTCTCTACTTGGCAGAGCTGATGGTTTTACAAACAAAAGTAGAAAACTCTAGTGCCATCCATTCATAGTTGGAGCAGTGATTGCCAGCAGACCTGACGCAGACATTTCACAGGCAACATCCCACAGCCGGCTGCTGGCTCTGCCAGGTGTGGGCTGTTTTCAGAACGTGCTGAGGTTTCCAGATTTGGTGGGACTGAAGGAAGAGACAAACCATGTGACCTTGCCAAGGGATTTGACCTCTGGGGAAATGGGAGAAAAATTAGTCTTCAAATGTATGGACTCTAAAAGAAATTGCTTTCCCAAGGCTGAAAGAAAGAATGCTCATTGTGTGCTCTTCTGCTCACTCTCAACTTATATTCACAAAGTAACACAAGGATAAATGCACTAAACAATAAAGCAAGCATGGGGCCCGGAAATCCTCCCAGTGCAGCCATGTGGGCAGGCAGGAGTGTGCTGCCATGTCCCGCCATGTGCCTCCAAACCAAGCCTGTCTGAAAGAAGGGGACAGGAAAGAGAGGCAAAGGCCCAGGAGGGTCATCACAGGCTGGGGGGTGGAATTGGATACTGAAGGCAACAGTTTTTGCACATAAATTGTAAGAACAATTTTAGATTTTTACATTTGAAAACATTGTGTTCATTAAACTAAAAGCTACAGAGCAGACACCCTTTCCCTTGTCAGCAGGGAGCTAGAGCATCGTGTCTTGTTTGGAAATGTTAATATGTGAAATATCAGACTAATATTTCAAAGAATATGTATATATGATTTAGTACATTCTGATTTTTCAGACATCCTGCTTGTAATTTAATATAAAACTAACCAAACTGATTCACTCATAGGATTTTGGTTGTTCAGTGGGTCCTTTTTCTAAGAAAAACCACTCTCTTCGGGGGTTAAAGAATAAAAGTAAAATGTCCAACTTCAAACTGTATACATACCAGGAAAAAAAAGAGTTGTCTGAATATCTAAGGAATTGGGGGGAGGGTGGGAGACAATAGGAATGAAGGACTTTTCTATCATTTTCAATTTATACACTTCCACCTGTGAAAATGGCCATTGCACATCATTTGTATTTTTCTTTGTATATGAAGTACTTTTTTATGTACTTTGTAAGATATGGACCCCATCATTTCATAGGTTGAAACTGTGCACAACACTCTTTGGTAATGAGGTTATTTTAACAATTTTATGTAGGTGTGACATGACTTTATAACCATCTTGTAATAAACATACTTCTTAAAAAAGCACAATCCCGCCTTTCCTGGGGAATTCAAGGCCAGCCCAGCACTCTCTGTGTTTCACATGCATAGAGTAATGGGGTTAGTAGGTTTAGGAATCAGATGTGGGGCTGACACCCAAGCAGGGAGAGCCTCTTGAGTGGGGAGGCTGTTTTCCCAGCAGCCTATGCATATGCTGACTACCAGACCCATCCAGCTGGCAGCCCCACTAGCACTTCAGCATGTCCAGTCCTGCTGCTTTCCCAATTTCCCAACCATCTATTGGTGTCATCACATCCTGCCAGTAACCCTGATTCAGAACCTCACAGCCATCTGTGACTTCTCCTTACCAGTCTCCCTCCTTTCTGTTTCTGAAGCTCCCTACACCCTAGTCCAGATCTTCATAATTTCTTACCTAGATCACTAATTCAATTAACCACCATTAAAAGCCTACCATGTGGGGCAACTAGGTGGCGCAGTGAGTAGAGCATGGGCCCTGGAGTCAGGAGGACCTGAGTTCAAATCCAGCCTCAGACACTTGACACACTTACTAGCTGTGTGACCTTGGGCAAGTCACTTAACCCCAATTGCCCTGCCTTCCCCCCTCCAAAAACCAAAAAAAAAAAAAGCCTACCATGTGCAAGAGAGGATGGAGGCAATGGGGAAGACATTTGACATGCCAAGCTCTAGAGAAGATGGGGTTGGCAGCATGTAGAGGTTACTACAGACACAGAAATGAAGTTCAGTAACTTGTGCATAATGAAACAACCACAATCTGACCAGAAGAAAAATACAAAGCACTGTGAGAGATCAGAAGAAGGAAAGACCATTTATGACTTAAACTGTGGAAGGAAGAGAGAAAAGATAAGAAAAGGCCTCCTGGTGGCTCATTGGCTTTAGAGCTGGGTGGTACCATAGAGATCATCTAACCAACCCCCCTCATCTTCAAGATGACTTGTCCAAGGCCACACAGTCAGTAAATAGCCGAGCTAAGCTTCAAACCGTATCCTCTGACTGAAAACCCATGACTTTCCACGCTACACCATACCTCACTGCCTCCATTGTGCTGGGTCTTCAACAACAGACAAAATTCCAAGAAGCAGAGATGAAGGAAGGACCTTCTAGGTATAAGCAAAGACCCTGAGAAGGGAAAGCATTAGATGTATACAAGGAACTATTACAGTGACCACCTAGGGGCTCTGTTATCTTCTCTTCCCAATCTATCCTATATACACCAACAGAGTAATTGCCCTGGTTCCAATAATACAAACTCTCTTGCTTAAAAACCTTCAGCAGCTTGTCAATGGAAGGATGAAGTCCAAATACCTGAGCTTGGCATCCAAGGCCCTCTATGACTGGCTTCCAACCTAGCTTTCCAGCTTTATCTTAGTTTATAGAATCTCTGAGGTGCAAGGGCTCCAAGGTCATCTAGTCCACCCTCTACCTCACCAAGAATCCCTTCTCCAGCACAGCCAACTGTGGCAAGGCTTTATACAGATGCTACTGAAGAAGACCCTACCTCCTCTTGAGACAACCTGTTCCGCTTTGGGATAGCACATGTTTTTCCTTACATCAAGCCCTTCAAATACTTGAAAATAACAATCATGCCTCCACCTTAAGTCTTCTCTTCTCCAGGTTAAACATTTCCAGATCCTTCCATCAATCTTCATAGGATAGGATCTATAACAAGAAGGCACTGGTCACTGGGGCAAAAATGATAGGAATCTTGGAGGGGAAAGACTCCACTGTCTTGGAGTTTGCATTGGAGAAGAGGAAAGCCAGAAATGGTCCAATGTGCTCCCAAGGTCTTGGGAGATGAAATTACAAAGAGTTCCAAGAAAATACAGATAGCAATGCATGGACTAGAATTCCACAAGAAACTCTCAAGAATGTAAATCTGAAAACACAAAGAAAAGCCATTCCAGTAAGGAGGAAAAGGGGGAGTTGTCAAAAGATAGAAGACAGAGAGAAAAAGAGAAAATGCAAGCACACACATGTTTGTGCAGGAAGAAGCATCACAAGCATCTATTAACTGCCTGCAAGGCCTGTGGATACAAGTACAAGCAAACAAGCTAACCCCTGCCTTCAAGGAACTTATGTTCCAATAGAAGATGAAATAGAAAGGAGAGCTGGAAATCTGGGAGGGTCTAAAAGGAACAATGCAAATACGAAGGGAACTCCCTAACCAGTTAAGATTTTTTTAAAGACCTGTACAAAATATGGAAGCAAGATTAATTGAGGATAAATACAGAAGAGTGACACCCGCCTGCAAAAGTGTCAGGAATGATAAAGCTAAGAATGTAAGAAGACTGATAAGGAAAGTAAGGACAGCAAAAGGCCAGAAAACTATTGTAGAAAATCAATGGATAGAAAAGATAAAGATGGTTTAAAAAGAAAGGGATAAGATGGTAAAAGTTCAAGTCATGAACTACATGTTAAGGTTTAAAAGATAATGGAGAATAAGAAGAGATAGCAGAGAATTAATTGTCAATATCCCTGCTTTCAAGAAAAGGAAGAGAATGGAACCTGCAAACTCTAAACTAATGAGCTTGACTTTTATTCCAAACAAAATTCTATAACATTTTAAAGGGATGGTTAGTGAACATTTAGAAACAGAAGCAGTGATGAGAAAAGGCCAGCATGACTTCACCGAGAATAGACCGTGCCAAACTCTTTTTTTTTTTTTTGCAAGATTGCTAAGCTGGTAGATAAGAATGCTGTCAATCTATCTAGATTTTAGCAAAGGATTTGGTGAAGTCGCTCATTCTGTTCTTGTGAAAAAATGCAGAGGTGTAAGCTAGATAATTAGGGAGACACAGAACCAATTGAATTGCCGAACTCCGAAGTATTTCAGTGTCTGCTTGGAAAATGGCAGATTGAGTGCTGGGTTTGAAGTGGGGAAGACCTGAATTCAGATTCCCCATCTGACACTAGGTGTGTGATCCTGGGAGAGTCACTTAAATCTCTGCCTCAGGAAACTCCATAGGACTTGTCCGTCAACTTGTAGATGGGTTCCCTCCATATTGAGTTACATAAATTAATTAAATCACAGCTCCTTATTTTTTTCCATCAGTGATGTGAACAGGGATATGTGATTGGCCTTGTACTACTAGGTACTGCTAGCTAGGTGGTGCAGGAGATAAGAACATTGTATTTGGTGTTAGGAAGACCTAAATTCAAATCTTGCCTCATCCACTTATTAGCTGTGCGATCCTGAGTTTTCTCATCTATATAATGGGGATAATAAATAGCACCCACCTCCCATGGGTGTTGTGAGGAGAAAATGAGTTAATTTGTACAATACTTGGTAAACGGGGCAGCTGGGCGGCACAGTGAGTAGAGTGGAGTCAGCAGGACCTGAGTTCAAATCCAGCCTCAGATACTTGACACATTTACTAGCTGTGTGACCTTAGGCAAGTCACTTAACCCCAACTGCCCTGCCTTCCCCCCTGCAAAAAAAAAAAAGTAATACTTGGTAAACCTTAAAATGTTATATAAACATTAGTTATTATTGATTATTACCATTAATATTGTTATTAATGACATGGATAAAGACACAGATGGAACACTGATGAAATTAACAGATGATACAAATCTGGGAAGGAAAGTAACACGCTAGGTAATAGTGTCAGGATCCAAAAAGACCTAGAGGGGTTGAAACAGTGGATCTAATATAATAGGATATAATCTGGTAGGGATAAATGTGGAGTCTCATACTGGGTTCAGAAAACCTTTTTCCCAGGTAGAAGATGTGGGAAATACGATTGCACACTAATTTGAAGAAGATCTGGGATTCTATTTTACTGCAAGCTCAGTATGAGTCAGCATTGTGGTATCTACCCTAGGAGAAGCTAAAGCAACCTCAGGCTGCATTAAGAAGGATGGTGTCCAAGAATGGAGAGGTCATCATCCCACTGTGCTCTGCCCTGGTCAGAATATAAATTTGCAGGATTAGGTTCAGCTCTGAGGAGGGGAGAGGCTGGGGAGGGCCTTGCTTTAAGAAAGATGCTGAGAGACACCAAAGAGTATCCAGATGAGAGCAATCAGGAAAACAGAGTCTCAAGGTCTTGATGGAAGGAAGTAGGAATGTTTAGCTTGGAGAAATGAGTGAGGACTTAGGAAAGACATAATAACTTTCTTGAGGTACTGAAAGGTCCATCCCAGGGAAGAGGAATAAGACTTGTTCTTCTTGGCCCTGGAGGACAGACTAGAAGTGAGGGGGTGGGGCGGGCAGGGGGAATGGCAAAAAGACAGATTTTAGTTGCGGAGTCAGGAAAAACTTCCCAATAATTAGAGCTACCCAACAGAATGGGTTTTCTCTGGAGGTAATGGGTCCCCTCTTCTTGAAGTTCATTAAGCAGAAGCATACCCCCTTTCAGGGATGCTGTAGCAGACATGGAATCCTGAGAACTCTGACCTACATGCCTTTGTTCTGCAGAGACCACTGGCCAGAAGCTCAGCCATGGGAGCCAAGCTCACTCTCTCAGAGTTGCTTAGGCTGGAGCAGCAAATGGCCTCCCACTTTCTTGTGTCGCTCTCTAGAGCTAGCCTTCCAGGGGGGACCATTAGACTATGTTATTCTATTAGTGGCGTGTGCTCACATGGAATTTCACTGGGAAATTCCAGCTGGTTGGGCTTTTGACCCTTTGTTCTGGTTAAGTCCAATCCGCTTGGAACATCAAATTTTTACCTCTCAGTGACCTTTGACCAGAGTTTTCCCATTCATTTTCAAAATAAACAAAAACAGAGAAGTGGAGCCAATATGGTGGAGAAAAGGCAGCAACTCACCTGAGCTCTCCCTAAAACCTCTCTGAACATCTTTAAATAATGCCATGAAACAAACCCTGGAGCAGCAGAACCCCAAAAAGGATAGGGTGAAATAATTTTCCAGCCAAAGACAACTTAGAAGGTCTGCAGGAAAAGTCTGTTGCACCTGGGTGAGAGTGGAGTGCAGTCCAGTATAGGCCACAGCAGCACAGACTCAGCCCCAGGAAACCAGGAGCAGGCCTTGGGAGTCACTGAATCAGCAGTAGCAACATCTGCTTCTGGAGCTCTCAGCCCACAGACAGTAAGGGGGTCAAACAACTGATCAGAAGGAGATTACAGGAGTCTCTTTGCTAGAACTGAGGCAGGACTCTGTTGCTTTGCCCATACTCAGATCCAGGTCACAGTCCTGAGTTGAAGTCCCAAGGCAAGGAGGAGCACTGGCACACCAGAGTTTGTAGCCACACTGGAGCAGGGAGCCTCCTCACAGTTCCAGGGCAGAAAAGAGTGCTTGTGGTCACAGACCAGGGCACAGGCCAGGAGAGTAGTAAACACACCTCTCTTTAGATCATACCACCTTGGAAAAACTGAAAACTTACAGGTCCCTAGAAGTATCTCTGAAAACAGCTGCATAAAACCTCCTGAAGCATGGAACAGTGTGCCCACCACCCTGGAAGCAGAGGCCCACTTTAACAAAGAGTTAAAAGTCAAGAAATAGACTGGAAAAATAACAGAAAAAAAATCTGACCATAGAAAAGTTACCATGGTGACAAGGAAGATCAAAACACACATTCAGTAGAAGACAACAAAGTCAAAGCTCCAACATCCAAAGCCTCCAAGAAAAATATGAATTGGCCTCAGGCTGTGGAAGAATTCAAAAAGGATCTTGAAAATTAAGTAAGAGAGGTAGAAGAAAATTGGGAAGAGAAATGAGAGTGATGCAAGAAAATCATTAAAAAAAATGTCAATAGCTTGGTAAAGGAGACATAAAAAAATACTGAAGAAAATAACACATTAAAAAACAGAAAAGTCCAGATGGTAAAAAGAGGTACAAAGAGCCAAAGAGAAAAAGAATGCCTTGAAAAGCAGAATTGGCCAAATGGAAAAAGAGGCACAAAAATTCACTGAAGAAAAGAACTCCTTAAAAAGTAGAATTGGCCAAATGGAAAAAGAGGTACAAAAGCTCACTGAAGAAAATAATTCCTTAAAAATTAGAATGGAGCAAATGGAAGCTAATGACTATATCAAGAAACAATAAAACAAAACCAAAAGAGTGAAAAAATAGAAGACAACTTGAAATATCTCATAGGCAAAACAACTGACCTGGAAAATATATCCAGGAGAGATAACTTTAAAAGTATTGGACTACCTGAAATCCATGATCAAAAAAAGATCTTAAACATTGTCATTCAAGAAATTATCAAGGAAAGCTGCCCTGATATTCTAGAACCAGAGGGTAAAATGGAAATTGAAAGAATCCACCAATCACCTCCTAAAAGAGATCCCAAAATGAAAACTCCCAGGAATATTATAGCCAAATTCCAGAGCTCCCAGGTCAAGGAGAGACTATTGCAAGCAGCCAGAAAGAAACAATTCAAGTATTGTAAAGCCACAGTCAGGATAACAAGAGATTTAGCAGCTTCTACATTAAAGAACTGGCTCTCTTGGAATATAATATTCCAGAGGGCAAAGGAGCTAGTATTACAACCAAGAATCACCTACCCAGCAAAAATGAGTACAATCCTTCAGGGGAAAAAGTGGATGTTCAATGAAATAGAGAACTTTTAGGCATTCTTGATCAAAAGACCAAAGCTGAATAGAAAATTTCACTTTCAAATACAGGACTCAAGAGAAACATAAAAAGTAAACAGGAAAGGAAAAATATAATGGACTTATTAAGGTTAAACTGTTTACATTTCTATATGGGAAGATGATACTTGTAACTCATAAAAATGTTCTCATTAGGGCAGTTAGGAGTATATATAGACAGAGGGCGAGTATAGACAGGTGTGAGTTGAATATGAAGGAATGATCTCTAAAACAAATTAAAGGGTGAGAAAGAGGAATGCTCCAGGAGAAAGGAAAAGGAAGGGGTAGAATGGAATAAATTTATCTCAAATAAAAGAGGCAAGAAAAAGCTTTTATGGTGGAGGGAAAGATTGGGAGGAAGGAGTGAACCTTACCCTCATCAGAATTGGCTCAAAGAAGGAACAATATACACACTTAATTGAATGTAGAAATCTATCTTACCCCACAAGAAAGTAGGAGAGGAAGGGGATAAGAGAAGGGAGAATGGTGATGGGAGAGCTGATTGGGGAAGCTGGTAGTCGGAAGCAAAACACTTTTGAGGAGGGATGGGGTGAAAGGAGAGAGAGAAAGAATAGAATAAATGGGGGCACAGAAATAGGATAGAGGGAAATACATTTAGCTATCGTAACTGAAAAAAAAAATTTGAAGCAAGTTTCTCTGATAAAAGCCTCATTTCTCAAATATATAGAGAACTCAGTCAAATTTATAAAAGTAGGAGCCACTACTCAATTGATGAATAATCAAGAGATACGAACAATTTTCAGCTGAAGTAACCAAAGCTATCTATAGCCATATGAGAAGGTGCTCTAAATCTCTATTGACTAGAGGAATGCAAATTGAAACAATTCTGAGGTACTACTTCATACCGATTATATTGGCTAACAGGACAGAAAAAGGAGGATGACAAATGTTGGAGGGGATGTGGGGAAAATGAGATATTAAGGTGGTGGATTATTGAACCGATTCAGCCATTCTGTAGGGCAATTTGGGGCTCACAGAACCGGGCATACCCTTTGACCTAACAATGCCACTACTAGATCTATATCCAAAAAGAGATTTTAAAAGGGCGGGGGTGGGGAGGGGAAGGACTTATATGTATGGAAATATTTATCTTTTCTGGTCGCAGGGAGCTGGGAATGGGGGATGCCTATCAATTGGGGAATGACCAAACAAATTGTGTTTTGTGATTGTGATGGAATACTATTGTGCTATAAGAAATAATGAGCAGGATGCTCTCAAAAAACCTGGAAAGACTTACATGAGCTGATGCAAAGTGAAATGTACTGTGTACAAAGTAACAGCAACATTGTAAGATAATCAACTGTGAATGACTTAGCTATTCTCAGCAATACAGTGATCCAAGACAGCTCTGAAGGACTTATAGGGAAAAATGCTGTCCATCCCCAGACAAAGAACTGATGGTGTCGGGATACAGATTGAAGGATAGGGTTTTTTAATTTTATTTTTCTTGAGGGTTTGTTTTTGGTTTATGTTTTTTTTCACAACATAACTAATATGGAAATGTGTTTTGCATGACTACACCTGTATAACCTATATTGATTTGCTCACCTTCTCAATGAGGGGGGTGAAGAAGGAAGAGTTTTAAAAACAAATGTTAAAAATTGTTTTTCCATGTAATTGGGGAAAAATAAAATACAAAAAATTCAATAAGATAAAAAAAAGAAAAGCAAAACTCTCTGTAATGAGGTAAATGTAGAGAATATCCATGGGCCAGAAAGAATAAGAGAACCCCTTGTCCTGTACGTATCCATATAGACCCATGCAACATGAACTCTAGGGTCCTGCTGAGCCTGAAGCATGTCTTCTGCTACTCCATTTTCTCACCGATTTCCCCCAGAAGCCCATCCCAGAGTAGCCTCAGCCTCCCCTGAGCACTGGGGAGCTAGATAGTGGGTAGGGGTCTTATCTGGTCACAGAATCAGAGATGGTTACAGTCAAAAGGGATCATTCAGCCCACTACCCTCATTCCACAGAAGAATAAGAAGCTAAGGCCTGGGGAGAACAAGGGACTTGCCCAAGGTCACATGGCCGGCCAGAATGAGATCTGTCAAGCGTAAAACTCTGTACTAGTTCAACCTTTCCCAAATTAATTGAGCCACAGATGCTTGGAAGTTTGAAAGATACTGATAAAAAGTGTAAGTGCTGTTCAAAGAATATTCATTCAACGGGTACTCATTAAGTATCTTCTGGGTACCAGACATGGTGCTAGGCAGTTGGGATACAAAGACAGAAACAGTCCCTGCTCTCAGGGGATTTACACTCTGCTATAGCTTACATCATCAATGAAATAAATTTCCCCTCAGTAAAAGGAGTTTGGGACATTGGGGATTAAAATAAAAATAAAAACCCAAAATTTTCTGCACATAAAAGAGCTTAGAATTCATCATTTCCTGCCTTGGGAGGACATCCCTGCTGCATCAATACCTTTTCTTGGCAGCCTAGACACACCATGCATGGTTTGAGAAATGTAACTCTAGACCCGTCTTTTGTCTCTTCTTGGCCGTGCCCTTTGGTTGCGATATGAGCCTGGCCATGATGGCATCATTTGCCTGCCCATTTTTTGTCACTGCTCCTCCCCATCCTACTCCCAGCATGGGTGAGCAAGCCAAGCAGGGCAGAGCATCACTAGGTTGATCTTGTCCAAAGCCCTCGTGGAGAGAAGACAGGGATCTGCTGGCAAGCAGGATATCGTTGGCAAGTATTTGTCTAGCGTCTAAACATTCCACTCACTTCTGTCTCAGCCAAGAGTGGCAAGAAGTGCATCTTGCAACCCATTTGGGGGAAGAAAACCAAGGGAGAGCAAAAGACCTTTTCTCGGACAGTTCCAGGCCTACAGCCATGCAGCCGAACTTGGCCCTCACCCAAAGTGAGCCAGTGGACTTTTCCTCTTTGCCCATGAAGGATGCAGGACCCAGGATGCTAGACCCCCTGAGTTAGTCATGTCTCCCTCCTCCCTGGTGGTCAGTCAGCTGTCCCCTGGGGTTCCTACTGCACCTGCCCCACCCTATTCAGTTCACTTGAGACTCAAAGTTTAAATGGTCACTGACCAGAACTGCCTCAATTCAACACAAGCATGTACTTAGCACCTACTATGAACAAAGCCAAGAAAACAAAGGTCCAAGAAAAGTCTTGGTGCTGGTAATACAACTGAATACGGCTGAAGCCACACAAGCCCTGTCTTCAGGGAGCTTCCAGTCTTGCAGGGAGAGAAAGAGAGAGAGAGAGAGAATGAGAATTAAAATAAATCATTGAAATATGAGTCATTCGGTCCAGACTATAATTTCACTGTTGTGAGAGAACTCTCAGTGTAAAAACTCCCTTTACCTGTGCAGGTTGGCAATTGTCTATAACCTAAATATGACAGAAACATAGGAAGTAGACCACAAGAGATGGGCGTGATATTTGCAGGGGTGGGACCACTTCTAATTGAAGGAATCAGGAAAGGCCTACTGGACAAAGTGGCTACTTCTCTCATCAGCCAGGGATATAGAGGGGGAGGGCCTTCTAGGCATGGGGAGAGGGGTCAGGGGAGGGGGACAGAGTTAAGAATGTTGTGTTTATAAAGACAAAAAAGCTGAAAAAGGAAGTTGGGACCAGACTCTAGAGGGCCTTGTATGCCAGACTAAGGACTTTACATCCACTATATGTGAACATCTACATTTTGAGGAATAAAATACACAACTTTCCCCATCATGGTTTCAATATATCGTGAGTCAGCATAAGAAATTAAATGGGAATTTTGGGGGAATTTTGTGGAAGCCTCAGATGACGCACGAAGGCCAGCAGACAACACGGGAAATTTAGTTTAGAAACTTGGAGATGCATAAAATTTATGTATGTTTTTGTATAATATCTTTTAATACCTTGGTAATTCAGACATCTTCTCTGGTACAAAGGGAGGACCAAAAACTTTTATGCCAATTGTCCAGATCGCAGAGGTGCTGTGCCCCCAACCCCCATGATACGGAAGGGGTAACGGTATTAGAATAACACATTCTCTCAACCAGCTTTGAAAGATTCAAAGTTCATAAAAGAGTTTACAAAATATACTAAATAGAGAAAAAATGCTCCATGGACACCATAACCAGGGCTATTAAATACATAAGTCATGATTGAAATAAATATCTTTGGAAGAAAGCGCTCTGGACTACAAGGAGACCTGGGTTCTGGTCCGTCATGCGACCTCCAGCCGTTTAATTTCCCTAGGCCTTGTTTCCTTCACAGAATGAAGGGATGTTACTGTCTAGAGATTTTTCACTGTCTGGAGAAGGGGTTCTTTAACCTAAGGTCCATATTTTTTTATATTTGGTCATGCATTTCAATATTATTTCCTTTGTAACCTTATGTATTTTATTTTATGCATTTGCAAACCGTGTTCTGAGAAGGGTGCCATAGGTTTCACCAGACTTCCTAGGGAGTATCTAACACAAAAAAGATGAAGAACTCCTAATGTAGAGTCCAAAGTTGCTAAATAGGACTAAAAATGACTCAGTGTGAATAAATGGCATGATATGGAAGCCAAGTGAACAAATAAGATCTTTAATTGCATCGATGCAAGGCTGGTGCCCCGAATGAAGGAGGTGATAGACCCTGGTTAGGTCATAGTGTAGAGTGTTAGGTTCAGTTTAGGGGCATCGTATTTTAGAAGGAAAATAATGAGGCAGAGCATGTCCATTCCAGGGCAAACAGGGTGATAAAAAGACCATGCCAGGGTCATCAGCTAAAGAAATGAGGGAGGAAACATGGGGGTGGGGCCTGTCTTTAAATTCTGAAGGGCTACCATGCAGAAGAGGGATCAGATGCAGGGGAGTGCTGGCGCCAGCTCAGACTAGCTCACTGTCAAGTTTTCGGAATGAGCATTTACACCTTGGAAATCAGCAAACCCCACAACCTGGGCTTGATTGGCTCTTTGGTTGTCTGTCTAGACTTAAGAGAAATGGAGAAAAATGTTAATGATGTTCAGTAAACTGAAAAGTATGTCAAGCACACATTTTCCCCTGATGGGTTGTCAAAGATTTACCAGCACAGCCCTGAAAATGCATTCTGCGTGGCCCCAGTGGTCCAAATGAAGATCAATAAGTGAAAACTCATTGGCTCCCTATTGTCTTACATTTAAAACTCTCCAGAATCCAGTATTGCCCTTACCACTCCATTCTTAACTTAGCTACTTTCCTCCATCCCCATGCATTCTGACCAAACTGGCTAGCTCTCAGCGCCCCCACCCCACCCCAACACATCAAGTGCTCTCTTGCCTCCATACTCAATGTCTAGGAAGCATCCTTTTATCTCTCCATGCTGAAAGAATTGCTGCCCATAAATAAAGCCCGGTTCAAATTCTTCCTCCTCTAGGAAGTCTTCCCTCATTCCACTGAGCAATAAGGACCTTTCCCCTCCCCTAACCTGATCTAGCAAACCAGTTTGCTTTGTACCTCTCTAGTATGTCATGTGGTGCTGTGTATGACTATAGTTTTCTGTATTCATGTCTTGTCTCCCTGATAGACTGGAAATTTCATGAGTCAGTCAACAAGTGTTAATTAAGTGCCTACTATGTGCCAGGCACTGTTCTAAGTATGGGGGATACAAAGAAAGGCCAAAAAAAATGCTCCCAAGGAACTCACATTCTAATGAAGACAGGAACCATGTCTTATCTAACCTTGGCATTTCCTACAGTGCTTAGCACAGAGCAGGTTCTTAGTCAATGATAAATCAATGCATGGAGATTAGAGGGAGACATATTTCAGCTTACTATAAGGAAGAACTTTCTAACAATCAGCAATGAAATTGTGAAGAAATGAGCTTCCTGTCACTGGAAGAGATCAGTGATATTATAAAAGAGATTCCTATACTGGGCAGGATAAGAGGTTGGGCTAGGTGACTGGCCTCTAAGGGATCCTCCAAAACTCTCAGATTCTCTAATAGGTCTAAGTTAGGAAGGAAATGTAAGTGAATGGCCCTAGAGTTCAGAACCAATGAAGTAAGACCATCAGAGAGAAAGAGAGAGGACCACTGGTTGGGAGCAGAAGCACGGTCTGAAATGGTGGTGAGGGGAGAACGTGGGGGCAAGAAAGGGCTACTGCCAGGGAAAACACCAAAAGCATCTGACCTCGATCAGTGCCAAGACCATCAACTGCAGAGACCTGACAATGGTGGAACCAAGCTCCCTCCTCTCAGATGAGTCAGACAATCCAAGGCGTTGGGTGGTTATTTTCTAATGGTACTTTGCTCTCACCAGAAGGGTCTCTATTGGTATTGGGGAGTTAATTGGGGGAATAAAGGTAATGCAAACAATTTTAAACCTCTTTTTAAGAAAAGAAAATAGGAGGAGGAGAAAGAAGGGGGAAATGATGGTGAGTGTTACTTATTCCCCAGGAAAAGGAATTTATGTCTAGGGAGGCAGCAGGTACACTGGAAACAGCCGGGACATGGAGTAAGGCAATCGAGGCTGGTTTCCCTGCTTCTCCATTTATTAATCCTGTAACAGGAGACAAGTCACTTAACCTCCCTAAGCCTCCGTTTCCCCATCTGTAACATGGGAGTGATAATATTTGCACAACCTCCCTGGAGAGCTGTTAGAAAGAGAGCACTTTGTAAACTATGAAGTATTATTTAACATTGTCATCATCATCATTATTATTAGGATCCTTCCCAACAAAGTCCTCTTCCTCTGATGTTTCATCATGACATAGAGGTGACTCTGGGTTCTCAAAGGCCATGCCAGTGATGTATGAACTTTGGAAAGTCCTACCAAGCTGGAAGAGCTTCAGGGATGGACTTAGCTATGAGCCATCTGTTGGTCATCCAATGACCAGCCTCGCTAACTGTGGAGAGGCTCATCAGTGATTGCCTGTAGGGAGATGAAGGTTTTGGCTGCAGTCATTCCCAAAGGCCATCTAGTTAAGAAGTGAGAAGTCACAATCTACATAGATATAGGGAGTACCCATCCCAGGGAAATCACAGGTCTTTGAAATATTAAAGTTTTAATACTTTAATTACATCTAGGGTCAGTGACTTCAGCGGTAGAGACGATCTCTTTATCGATATAGGTCATAACCTCTCTATTATTGGGTGAAAAACAGATTAATGGAACCAAATAGAAAAGCCAGTAAAAGAACCAAATTTAAATGAGAAGCTCATAAGCCCAATATTCTAAAATATTTGAGAAATTAGTATTTAAAATTGTAAATTATTAGGCCAGTTGGATAGCAGTTCATATATCAATTGCTATTGATAATAATAGCAATAGAGTGGAACCCTTCACCTATGTCATGGGGGAGTGGAGGGGACAGTGACAAAGTCAGAGAATGTTGGTCATGGTGATGTACCATGTACCATGGTCTCTGTGTTCTCCAAGACCACTGCCGTTAGCTGTGAGGGCCTGACAGGAACCCCCAAACACTGGCTAAATGGTCTCTGACACTATCAGTAATTGGGTCAACACTCTAGTCGGTATGAAGTAACTTCTCTTATGAATCTAAGCATCATGTCTCACATTCTGCTTAGCATTCTCTCCACCATCCTAGAGTCATCTGGACACCGCATGCAGAAATTCCCCTGGCTTGGCTTAAAACCTGGGTTACCTCAGAAATAGATGAAGCCTCCTCAAGAGCATCGGGACAATCAGCTTGACACTGAGGCCAACAGAGCCAGCATCCCTTCTTTGCGGTCTGGCACCTCAAGAAGGCAAGAGAGATATATCGGTAGAAATCAGAAATAGCATTTCTGCCCTTGCTGGGGAGAGCTTCAGGGCAGATGTCACTGACCGCAAAAACAGGGAAACCACAAATACGTGTGAGACGGACCAAAGACAAAAATGCTTTTATTATGTGCCAATAGGACGACTTAACAAAATTGGAAGCAGATTTTGCCAGCTGCAGGCAAGGATTCCATGCTGCTTTTTGACAACAATATCTTTAGTTCCAAGTTACACAACCACAAATTACAGATCAATGCAAGGCAACGGTAAGAAATAGCTTCACTCCTGAGCCCAGGTTAGATGAAATAAGAGCAGAAATTGAGATGGTGCTTGAATCTAAAGAGGGAAAAGCTAAAGAACCTAATACCAACTCCCCTCTCTGCCTCCAAAAAAAAGTGCTGCCTACTCCTGAATCAGATGGCAAAAATAATTCCATTGTCGCAAATGATTTTGAAAAGATGGACAGAAGGGATAGATCATAGGATCATAGACTGAGATCCGGAAAGAATCTTAGAAGTTATCTAGTCCCTTAGTTCATAGATAAAGAAACTGAGGCCCAGAGAGGTTGAATTACTTGCCCAAGATTACATGTGTGAATCAGGACAGAAGTGGGATTTGAACCCAGGCTCTCTGGCTCCAAAATCAGCACTCTTTCTCCTCTATGCCAATGCCTTCCAGAGCCCAGCAAGGCCTCCCTGTTCCCAGCTCTCCCTTCTCTCCCAAGTTGCACTCTGTTCCTGGCCAGAGGCAGCTAAGCCACAGTCTCCTGGGGCTCCAGCCACCCACCTGTGGAGGCCAAGAAGCCACAGACCCTTCTTAGCATCCTTCTCCTTCGCCAATCCCCCCTTCCCGTGTGGGTGTGGGAACAGAGCAGCACTTCCGCTCCCCAAAGAGCCAAAATGAATCCAGCTGGTCCTCTTCCTTCCCTGTGGGCGGGATCTGCCCCTTGGGACCGTTGGTCAGAGTGACAGAATTGACTTTAGAGTCTCTGTGACTGGAGCCCTGGCAGGGGGACAGAGGATCACTACATCTTCCTTCTCTGTCTCTGCACCCTGAGAGCCACTACCCAGGCAAGGGAGGAGGGGCCCATGACTTCTTTGCTGAGCTGCTGGGGACAGGACCAGGAGGTTTCCAGGTGGGAGTATAACGCAATCTGGTCCCACAGAATCCTGGAATCTCAGAGTAAGATGGGACCTCGTGAGCATGTAGTCTAACCCAAACTCAACAAAGACAAATGGTCATCCAACTCCAAAGCCTTATCATGGGAGGGGACCCACCATGCCTCAGCGTGACTCATTCCACCCTGGGCAGCTCTAATGGTTAGAAAGATCCCCTTTCTGCATTTTTTAACTCCCTGTGCCCTGGTTCTGCCTGGTGGACCTCACGCTTATGCAGGATAACCCTTCAAATGCTGGAAGAGTGTCATGTGATCTCCCACCCACCCCCTCTTCTCAGGCTTCTCTTCTCTTAGCTAACCATCCACAGTTTCACACTTTGGTTGGCCTAACTACAGGACAGAAAAAAAACAGTCCATTGCAGCACCTCCTCTGGTGCTGATGCCTGTAATTCTGCCATTAAAGCTTCTAGAGTTTTGAACTTGGCATCAGAAAGACCTGAGTTCAAATTCTGCTGTGGGAATTTATTAGCTGCATGACCCTGGGCAAGTCACTTAATATCTTTCAGCCTCAGTTTCCTTATCTATAAAATGGGGAACAGTTAAAAATGGCATCTACCTCACAGGACTGTTGTGAGGATCAAATGTATCTTTGCAAACCTCAAAGTGTCACATAAACACTGGTTAGCATCTCATGATCATCATCCTCTTAGGCCAAGGTTTATCCCAGGGAAGTTTGTACTATAAGTGTCCTTAGTCACTAACACAGGGAAAGTGAATGAAGCAGATCTGGATAGAGGAATGGGGCAAGAGCTTTGGGTGGAGAGGTTGGGGTCCAGAAGAGTATTCCCACTAAAGAGGAGACAGCACGAGGTCAAAGATGCCAGACTAGCCCTGCTGCCCTGGAGCTCTAGCCGCTGGTCTCTGGTAACCCCAGTTTCAGTCAAAACCTAGTGTTCTGGAAGACCCAAAGAAGAATCAGAAGCCTCCTGGACCCCTCAGAGCTCAAGGCTATGAAACGAGTTGCATGGAAAGTTTCATGAAGAGATTGGCATTTTAGCTGGATCTTAAAGGATTAAGTCCCTGGTGAGGTGAACTCAGCTGCTTCCAATGCAGGAAAAACTACAAGGGGCCAGGAGCTGTCCACAGCTGAACTTCATGCAGAAGATCAGGAAAAGGGAAGGAGCGCCCCAAAGATTAGGGCTCAAAAGGTAAAAAGTTGGTTAAAAAAATCATTGCTGAGAAATCTGGAAAGCAAGTGTGGCAGAAGTTGGGCAGAGACCAATATCTTAACACCATTTACCAAGATAAGGTCAAAATGGATACATGACCTAGATATAAAGAGAGAGATTACAAGAAAATTTGAAAATGAAACATATTACCTATGAGACTTATGGATAGAAGAACAATTTATGAATAAACAAGAGATAGAGAGCAGTGTGGGGTATAAAATGGATAATTTCAATCACATTAAATTTAAACAGGAAGGAAAGCAGAAAATTGGAAGGGGCAGGAATTTTAGACAATTTCTCAGATAAAGGTGTCACATCTCAAATATGTAAAGAACTTTATCAAATCTCTAAGAATACAAGTCATTCCCCAATTAATAAATGGTCAAAGGATATGAACAGGCAGTTTTCTGATGAAGAAATCAAAACTATTTATAGCCATGAAAAAATGCTCCAAATCATTATTGATCAGAGAAATGCAAATTAAAATAACCTCAAGATATCATTTTACACCTATCAGATTGGCTAAAATGATAGAAGGGGGAAGTGACAAATGTTGGAAGGGATATGGAAAAATTGGGACATTAATTCACTGTTGGTGGAACTATGAACCAATCCGATCATCTGGAGAGCGATCTGGAATTATGCCCCAAAAGTTATTAAACTGGGCAGCAAAATACCACTAGGCCTTTTTCCAAGATGATTAGGGAAACAGGAAAAGAATCTACATGTTCTAAACTGTTTATAGCAGCTCTCTTTGCGGTGACAAAGAGATTGAAAATTTCCAAGATGCCCCTCAATTGGGAAATAGCTGTGGTATAGGATGGTGAGGGAATACTGCTGTGCTGTAAAAAATGATGAGCTCGATGGTCTTAGAGAAACATGGATAGACTTACACAAAGTATCGAAGAGTGAAATGAGCAGAACCAAGAGAACACTGTATACAGTAACAGCAACATTGTTTTAAAAACAACTTATGAGCAACTAAGTCATTCTGACTAATATAAATACCCAAATTAACTATAAACAGCCTATGAGAGAAGATGCTATCTGCATCCAGAGAAAGAAGTCGATAAATAGAAGTATGTGTAGAATGATTTTACATATCTATGTACATATTTGTGTCTAATGGTTGCCATCTCTAGGGCAGGAAAGAGGGCAGAAAAAAAGGGGAAAAAAGAAAGTTACATGATAACTTTATCATGTATTTAAAAGGAGTAGTGAGTTGTACGTAATAGATTTGCAGATGATATGCAATCATTTTTTTCTATTCTATATCATAGAAATGTTTGTTTTATTTTTTAAGTTCAAAATATTTTTTAAAAGGGCAAATGTGTAGTCATTCCCCCTAAGGAAGTCAAATGAGGAAATACACCCTGTGTATTTCCTGTGAACCCTATGAGGTAGGTGCCATTTTTACCTCCCATTTTACAGCTAAGGAGCTTGAGTCTGGAGAGCAGGTTTCTTGGATACCCAGCTGACCCTGGACTGCCTTCTCCATTGCAAACCTCCTTCAGTCATTCACTTGGAATGTCAGTGGTTCCAAGCTGACATTGAACTGTTAGTGACTATTCTCTGAGTCAGCTGGTTCTGAATCTAATTATGTTGACATCCTTGTCACCAGGTCAGCATGAGACATTTTATCAAGTGCTTTGCTCAAATTTAGGTAGAGCTACTACATTTCCCTGTGTATGTATATGTATTACATATATGTATATATAATATATAATACATACACATGCATACACAGTATTCTTATATGTACATAAACTTACACATGTGTATACGTATATGTGTCAACATACATCTATGGAAATCAACACATACCGAAAGGTGGGTTCTGGGCCTGTGGTTCCATTGATTTGGGAAACTCCTGGATGACAAAACTCCTTCTACTGATGTCAGGTAACTTATGGTCTTATGGAGATGTCTAGAGAAATGATCAAGCCCAAATAGCAATAGGGGCCATAATCCCTACATAAGGATCCCTGTGGGCTACATTTTGATTTAGGTTTAAAATGTAATATTATTTGTTTTATGGAATTTTTGTAAAATTTATTCTGTTAAATATTTCCTATTTTAATCTGGTTTGGGCCCATTCTGGACTGCATGTGACCCACAAGTCATGTGTTTGATGCATGGCCTGAGAGGTTAAGTGAGTGACTTACCCAGAGTCACTGAGCCCCAATGTATTTCAGAGATGGGACTTGAACACAGGTCTTTCTGGCTCTAAGACCAACTTTCTAATCAATATGCCATAGTACATATATATACATATGTATATGCATATATATCTTTTGTTTTTAATTACATTCATTTCTAAATATATCTATACACACACCCAGCAAGCCATTTTTGTGACAAATATTTTTAAAGAAATGAAAAAAATCAGATTAAAACTAATATTGACCTAACCTGAGAGTGTCTGCGGCATTCTAAATTCATAGTTCACTATCTCTGCAATAAAGGAAAGAAAGTGCTTTTTTTCATTTTTTTCAATTGATAAGCTCTTATTTTCTCTCCCTCCTACCTCACCCCCACTAAAAGAAAAAAGAAAAAGAAAACCTTTGTAATAAGCATGCATAGTCAAGCAAAGCAAGTTTCCACATTGGCTGTGGCCAAAAAAATAGATACATCTCAATTCTGTACCTTGACTCTGTCACCTCTGTGTCAGAAAGTAAATAAATATTAATTGTCATCAAACCCTGAAATAGTGATTGGCCATTACATTGAGGAAAGTTCTTAAATTTTTCAGAGTCATTTGTCCTTACAAGGTTGTTGTTACTATATAAACTGTCCCCCTGGTTCCACTCACCTCATTCCGAGTCAGGTCGTGCAAGAGTTCCCAGGTTTCCTTCAAACTGCCCCTTTTATCATTTCTTATAGCACAATAGTGTTCCTTTACATTCACATACCATAATTTATTTAGCCTTCCCTCAATTGATGAGTATCCCCTTAGTAATTTGCCACTACAAAAAGAACTGCTAAAATTATTTTTTGCATGTATGGGTCCTTTTTCTCTTTCTTCTCTCTTTTTGGGATATAGACCTGGTCATAGTATGCACTACTAGCATGAGTTAAAGGGAATGTATAATGCAGGCAGTTTGGCATTCTCATTCCAAATTGCTTTCCAAGAGCAGTTGCGCCTAGTTGTAGCTCCACCAACTGGACATTCGTGGGCCTATTTTGCCTCAGCCCCTCCAGCATTTAGCATTTCCCTTTCTTTCTCAGCTTCCCTCATGTGATGATGTGAGGCAGAAGGAAAGTACATTTTCTCAACTCTTCTTCAGGGTAAAACTAGGTCATAATAATTCCATAAAATTTAATGTCAGTTTTTTGTCCTTTCCATTTGCATGACTGTAGTCAGGATGTGTGTTGTTTTCCTGGTTCTATTTATTGCACCCTGTATCAGTTCATATAAGTCTTACTGTGATTCCATGAATTCTTCACATTCATCACACTATAATCTCCTACTGCATCCTTGAACCACAAATTTGTTTTCATCATTACTGGATAGATGGACTCCTACTTTGCTTTCTAACATAATTCTGGATTGCTTTCCAGAACAGCTGAGCAACTTAAAACTTATTAGTTCCTCTCCTTTCCCATAACATTTCTAACATTAACTATTTCCTTTTTTTTTGCTACCTTTGCCAATTTTGTGGATGTGACAAAACCTCAGTGTGGTTTTGTTGTGCAAACTAATAGCGAGCATGCTCTTCCATATGATTGTTAATAGTATGCAAGTCTTCTTTTTAGGACTGTTTGTTCGTATCCTTTGATCTGTTATCCTTTGGGGAAGATAACTCTCAAGCATAACCTCTTCTTGCTGAAGCTGTGCTGACTGTAATCAACATTTCCTTTTCTACTTATGCACTAACAATCTCTTTACTAATGACTTCTAGATTTTTGCCAGCAAGTCAAGCTCACTGCCTATAATCTGTAGGCTAGTTCTATTCTCTTCCTTCTTTTGCAAATTGGGATAATACTTGTCCTTCTTCACTCCCATCCAGTACTTCTTTGTTTCAAAATACTTACTCTCACAGTAAGGTGACAATCATATCGATCAGTGGTTCAGATGATCTGAACTCACCAAAGGGCAGCCAAGTGTTCTCAAGCTAGCTCCTGATTTGTGTTGAGTATCTATTCCCTATAAGCTATTTTCATTCTGCTCTTTCTAGGCTAAAGGTCATTCTCATTGGCAGAGAAAGAAAAAACAAAGTAAAAATTGAGAAACAAAAAAAAAATCTGTTAAAAACTGAGAAACCAAAAATCAAAAAAAAAAACAGAAACAAAATAAAAAACCTCTCGACATATCTTTTTAATATCTAAATTGGTCCATAACTTTTCTATAAACCCACATTATTCTCTTCAAAGAGGTGTCATTTTTCCTCCTCTTCAGAATTGTTCCCCTGGATGCTTTATATCTTTAATGTTGGGAATCACTTATCCCCCCTGGGTTTACTTCCCCTTGGCCATGGGATCCTATCTATTCTTCTTCCTAACCCTTTGAAACCTGTTTCCCCCCAGATCTGGAATAATGGATTTGGTTCTGAGCTCTGTGTTTTAGGCAGAACACTACTAAGCTATATAAAGGAGGACAACCAGCATAGTTGTGGCTGTAGGCTCATTCTATATAAGGATTGGTTGAAGGAACTGGGAATATTTAGTCCAGAGAAGAGGATATTCCTGAGTACGGGAGAGCTGCCTTTGAGCTTTTGAAAGGTTGTCATGGAGAAGAAGGAATCTAATTCTGTTTGACCCCCGAGGGCTAAACTGGCTGTATTGGATTACAGGTATAAAGAGAGAGGGAACGCTTACCTGCTATAGCCTCCCACTGTATCTACCATAACCTCATTTTCTTCTACAGATTCCATATCTTTCAATGCCAAAGAAAAGGGGAGATTTGGGTGGCAAAGGTTTATCCCAAAAGATCCTGGAGATTCATTTGGGAGCAAGGGGGCATCACAGGATTGGACATAAACAAATCTTCCATTCCAATTTTCAAAAAAGGGACAAGAATAAAGTTGGCAAACTATAGGCAGTGAGCTTGACTTAAATTCCTGGAAGAAATCTCAAGTGGATCATTAAAGAGGTCAATAAATCAATTGAGAAACATTTCTTAATTTTTTATTTTGTTTTATTTTATTAACAAAAATCCATCTTCCCTGCCTCCAAGCTCCCCCTTCCCACAACAAACATTTATTACACATCTACTATTCACCAGGGACAGTGCTAGAACCTAAAGCTTCAAAGACATGAGTGATGGAGGCCATGCCCTCAAGGAGCTTACATTCTATAAGGCAAGATACCATGTGCATAAAAAAATAGACTCAAACTACCTACCAAAAAAATACAAGGAAATTTGGGAGGGTCCCAGCAGCCAGGGGGAGCAGGACAGGCTTCATGAAGGAGGTGGCATTTGAACTGAGCTTTGAAGAAAACTTGGCATGCAAAGAGGCAGAGGTGGACTAAATATTCACAATAAGATACACATTTTCGGACCTGTCCCATATGGGAATTGGTTTTCTTGACTATGCATATTTGTTGAAGAGTTTTGTTTTTCTTCTTTGCCTGCTGGTGGGGGGAATGAAAGAGGGAAAAAAAAATGCTAGTTAATTGAAAAAATAAAATTTAATTTTAAAAAAGAGGTAGAGATGAGGAGGAAGTACATTCCAACCATGGAATGTGCAAAGTCTCAGGGGTGAAAGATGGAGCATCACATTGAGAAATAACAAGAAGACCAGTTTGGCTGGGGAAGAGAATACATTACAGAGTAGAATGTGTTATGAGATTGGAAAGGTTGGAGCCACATTGCGAAGGGTTTGAAATGCAAGAAAGAATTTGTATTTGATCCTAGAGATAAGAGAGAGCCATTGGAGTTAGATGAACAAGGGAGTGATGTGGGCAGACTTGAGTTTTAGAAACATCATTTTGGCAGGGTATATAGAGGTTGGATCAGAAATGGGACTAATTATTAAAAGGTCGTTGCAGTAATCAAGGGATGAGGTAATAAGGGCCTGAATTAGAGAAGCTGCAGAGAAAGAGATGAATGTAAGACATGTGGAGGAGAAACCCCCAAATCTGATAACTTATTAGATATGTGGGGTGAGAGAGAGAAAGGGTAAGGATCTGGGGATAACTCAAGGTGAGAGGTGAAGGATGATGGTACCCAGAGCAGAAATTCAAGAGTTTAGAAGAGAAGTGTTTTGGAAAAAAGATAATGATCTCACTTTGGACATCTTGAATCTGAGATGCCTTTTGAATATCCAGTCTGTAATATTCAACATGGAATTGATATGTGACTGCTCAGGAAAGAGACTAGGGCTGATGGTAGGTAGGTAGAGATGATCATTGAATCCCTGAGCAACGATGGGACCACTGAGAGAGTATAGACAGAGGAGGGGAAAGGCACCGTGACAAACCCTTGGCGTTCATCCAGCTATGGGGTGTGAAATAAGCGGTCATGGAGAAGGAACAGTCAGATAGGAGGGAAAATGGCGCCACAAAAACCCAGAGAGAGGAAAGAACATCCTGGAGGAGATGGTGATCAACACTGTTAAATGCCGCAATGAGGTCAAGAAAGATGGCAGATGAGAAAGGCCATTGGATCCCTGACAGAGTGGTTGTGAGGGTCAACTGAGATCATATTTGTAGATCCCTTAACAAAATGCCTGGTGTGTAGTTAGTGAGTTGTTTTCTACCATGTCTGACTCTTTGTGACCCCATTGGGGTGTCCTTAGCAGATACTGGAGTGGTTTGTTATTTGCTTCTCCAGCTCATTTTACAAATGAGGAAACTGAGGCAAACAGGGTGAAGCAACTTGCTCAGGGTCACAAATCTATTAAGTGTCCGAGACCAGATTTGAACTCAGGTCTTCCTGACTCTGGGCCTGGCACTCCCCTTCCTTGTGCCATATGGCCAACACTGTCCTGGGATTCAGGAGACCAGGGTCCCAGTCCCAGTAGAAAGCTTCCTGACTCTGGAGTCTCAGAGTCTCAGAGCACTTGAGTTTAAATGCCACCTCTAAGTCTTATTACCTGCATGACCTTAGACAAGTCACTTGTCACTCTTTGTTTCCCCATCAGTAAAAAGAGACTCTCTGATCTCTACGGTTCCATGGGCCCTTTTACATTCCCTGGTCTAAGACTTTAAACTAAGAGCAAGGTAAGATGCAGGCCAGGAGGGGACAATGCTACAATTGCCCAGATGTATAAAACTGTGTTTAAGGTGATCGAAATTGAGCTCAAGTCTTGTACCAGCCCAAGTCAAAAAGGATTTGTTGCTGGCCTTGAAGAAGCTGGGGAGGTCACAGAGTCATTCGCAGGACTTGGTGTTGACAGAAGAACACAAACAGCCCAGCCACCTGGTGTCCAGCTGCCCTGGCTGCCCCCATCCCTTTTCTGGACTGTCCAAGGGGAAGGGCAGGAAAAGGAGAGGAAGGAAGAAAAAAAGCAGGCAGAAGAGGGAGGTGATTGATTGAAAGACAGCAGTGCCCCCAAGCCCTACAGGCTGCTCCCGGACCAGTGGCCCCCCAGACCCCAAGTCAGTTGGACTAATAATTCACTAACCCCCTGCAGAGCTGGGTGTCTGGGGAAGGGTCCTTTGCAAACCTTAGAAACAAACTGTGTCAGAGGTTGAGATATGGTTTGAGGGGCTCGTGGGAAACCCTGTGATGGATAAGAAATCTCCTCCCCACCTTGGGAAAGGAAATTTTCCAGCAAAATTTTACATCCCTGCAAATTTTTATTACCAAAGGTCCATACATCTTAAAATCCATCCCCTAAAAACCTGACTCTCCCATCTCTTCTTTTCCCTGAATTCTACTCCTCCCAACCTGGATCCCTGTCAGCAAGTCTCTATATTGAGTTTGCAAAGAACAGCCTGTACCCTGTGGAGAATTTAGAATCTCGCCTATCTCAAAATAGCCCTCAAAAAACTGCACGTAAATTCATGGAACACGTTGAGTCCTCACCCTTTCAGAACCATAGCCTGTGAGCCCCCATCCTGTGTTTCCCTTTTAACAGGCCAACCAGAAAACATTAAAGCAAAAGCTTTAACTAATTTTATTTATTATATTTATTGTGTATTACTTATTGTAAATATATAATATTTATTATTTGTTGTTGTTCAGTTGTTTCAGTCATGCCAGACTCTCCTTGACCCCATTTGGGATTTTCTTGGCAAAGATACTAGAGCAGTTTGCCATTTCCTTCTCCAGCTCATTTCAAAGATGAGGAAACCAAGGCAAACAGGGTTAAGTAATTTGCACAGGGTCACACAGCTGTGTGAGTGTCTAAGGCTGAATTTGAACTCAGGCCTTCCTGACTCTAGTCCTGGCACTCTATGCACTGTGCCACTTAGCTGCCCCAGAACATTTATTCTATATAGTGATGTATTATTCTATTGTTTCATTAAATTAAACAGAATAGCTAGGTACACAAGAAGGAAAAACCCTCTCTCCTCCACCATAAACACAGTCTCCAAGAGCTTTAGACCCCACTGGAGTGAAGGGAGAGAGGAAACATGAGAAGCCTGGATAACTTGTGTTAATAGAGTTGTCTCCCTGCTAGAATCCCTCTCTGCTCTGTCCCAGCTGCGGCTTTCTGCTTCCTCCAAGAGCTGCTGACATTATCTGCTGGCTTGTTGAGGCCATGTACTATCTCTTGTCCTTTTTATTTAAATAGATTCTGGCAGAACTGATCTGGCATACAGATGGGGAGGACAGAAAAAGGGTGCCTGGCGGTCGAAGTAATAGAAATTAATTTGGAGCACCAAGACCTGCCCCTGGCTAGTTGGGTGACCTCATCTGTAAAGTGAGGCTGTGGCAGAGGGTGAGAAGAGGACATGAGGAAGGACCAGGTGCCCTGCACAGATTACATGATCCTCTGGTGCCGGACAGATCAGATGGAGCAGCACTTTGTACCCAGAGAATAGAATAGCTCAGAGGCAGAGGGTCAGAAGGCTCCCTGGCCCACCCCCCCGATCTCCAGTCACGGCTAGAAAGCAGCAAAGATTAGATTATAAAATAGAGGAAGCCTGGGACAAGGTCAAGGTTCTCCTGATTCAGCTCTGCCCAGGATCCAGTTCCCTAGGGAAGCTTAAATCCCATGCAGGGGCCAATCCCTTACACCTCCCTCTAACCCCCAAAGGACCAGCTGTCCCAGCCTGGGTTTTCAGGGATTTAGGGAGATCAGCACTGGGACAGCATGAGAACTTGGCTAGAGACCTTCTTCCCTTCCCTAGCCCAGCACCATTCCTATGTCTCTGAGCAGGCAGGTGTCTGGGGAGGGGAGCCAGGGCTGGGTGCTTCCAGGAACTGTTGGGCTTCAAGCAGGATGCTGAACCATCGGGGGACCTGGACCAGGTGCTGCCTGTCCGGAGCA
Source organism: Trichosurus vulpecula (assembly GCF_011100635.1). Classification (NCBI taxonomy): domain Eukaryota; kingdom Metazoa; phylum Chordata; class Mammalia; order Diprotodontia; family Phalangeridae; genus Trichosurus; species Trichosurus vulpecula. The sequence goes on along the minus strand of NC_050578.1, from coordinate 226,855,030 downwards.
GGCCCAAGGTCCGGCTGAACTCCCTGGATGACACAGGGGAGGCGAGAAGAGAAAAAAGAAAGCAATGATAACCATCTAAAGCCTGAAAGCTTCCTAGAAATGAGAGTTTGTGTCTGGCATCCTGGTTCCTTCAGTTATGGTCTTAAACCACCCCCTGCCCCAAGGGCCCTTTCTCTAACTGATTGGTGGATGTGTTTGTGATGAGTAGGCTTTGCAGAAAAACAAACACCATACCCCCTAGGGTATGGCAGCTGGCCAGAAATGGGGGCTGAGCCCATCTTAGGAAAACCTTCACAATCTCTCTTATCCTTCCGGCCCCTGGGGGGGCAGGGGTATGGGTCAAGAGCCCACCAAGCTGGCAAGAGGAGGAAGCTGTGTCTTAGGAGACCCAGGAAGAAGCAAAGGCTTCCAAAGGCTCTGAGATGTTGGTCTGTAGGCCCATCCCCCAGGCCCCAGGACTCTGCTCAGCCTCTCCCGGTGACAGGAAAGCAGCTGGCAAGTCTCCAGTTCCTTCCTGTGGTTGGCACTCGTGTGTCCCTCCTGTCCCAGATATGCCTTAGTGCCTGAGTTCTCTGAAAGCCACGGTAACATAAAGAACCCTGGATTTGGGAGTTTGGGTCCCAGTTCTTGGAAACTGACTAGCTTGTGACCTTGAAGTAACTTTGATGCCTTAAAAGTCTCAGTTCTCTCATCTGAAAAAATGAAAAGCACACTTGTCCTTCTTACTTCACAGGGTCATTCTGAAGAAAGTCCTTTGAAAACCTTAAAGCAAAAGTTCTTAGCCTGGAGTCCTTGGGTCTGTGGAGAGATTTCAGGGGGCCCATGAACTTGGATGGGGGAAAAAAATTACTTCTTCATTTTGATATAATTGGTTTCCTTTGTAAGCTTCTGTATTTTATTTCATGCATTTAAAAATATAATTCTGAGGAGTTCATGGGTTTTACCCGATTGCCCAAGTGGTCCATGACAAAAAAAAAAAAGTTGAGATTTCCTGCCCTAAAGAGATAGAAAAATGTATAGGAGGTCACATGGTGTAGGGACTAGAGCCATCAACACCTGGGTTCCCATTCTGCCTCTGACACTAGAGCTGCATGATCAAAAGCAAGTCATTTAGGTTCTCTGAGCCTCAGTTTACTCATCTATAAGATGGGATAACACATAAGAAAATTGCAGCCCTTTTTTTTGGAGTCAATTAGGTTGTGACTTGCCCAAGGTCACATAGCTACTAAGTGTCTGAAGCCGAATTTTAATTCAGATCCTCCTTGACTCCAGCCACCTAGTTGCCCCTTTTCTTTTCTTTTTTTTTCTTTTTAACTTGGGAGCCTGTTTATAAAAATATTAAAATAAGCTTTCTTTTTTATTGTTAAGCTACAACAACAAAAACATTTTAAATCAAGTAAAAAGTAACAAACTGAACATTAAACGCTTTAATACTTTCCATTAGAAATGTGGTAGGATGAATAGCCTTCTCCAATTATGCCCTGTTACCTCCCTAGGTTGTGATAAAGGACTGCGGAGATCCCTTATGATGAGTTGTCCTCACCCTCTAGCAGCCACAGCCCTGGGACCAGCTACAAACCCAGGAGGGCTCCAAGGAGGTGAGTGGAAAAGCGGCAGAACCAGACATAACAGCCTCAGCTTGGGTCTCTCAGCTCCCTCCCAATGCCAGAGCGCGATGTTAAGAACACACAAGAGGATAGCTGCAGCCAGGGCAGAAATTAGTGCAACAACCCCCATCAGATGTCAAGCAAAGCCTCAAATACAAGGAGTACATACACCATTGTCCTGAAGAATATGCATGGTTCAAGTGGAAAGATTCCCAATAGATGATGGGGTCTTCTCAGGGCTCTGATATGCGGATGACATTGTGCTAAGTGCAATGAGTCTGGGAACACTACAGCGCCACTTCAAGGGAATCCAATGCTGTTCAGAAAGAGCAATACAGAGGGGGAAAACAGGCAAGAATGTGTGTTGATTGGATGATGACATGCAGTTGGATGGATGATCTGATGAGTTAGCCCACAAGCCCATTTATCTTGGTTAGTCACAAACTGTGGACACTTCACTTGGTGATCTCACCAGCTCCCATGGATTCAATTACCTTCTCTATGCAGATGATTCTCAAATCTACCCATCCCGCTCCATGACCTCCAGGCCCCATCTCCAACTGCCTTTCAGACATCTCAAACCAGATGTCCAGGAGACATCTTGAACTCAACATGTCCAAGCCTGAACATCTTTCCCCTAAATGTTCCCCCCACACACACACCTCCTTATTACTGTAGACAGTATCATCATCTTCCCAGTCCTTGGGCTTGAGACCTAGATGTCATCCTGGACTTTCTCTGTCTCTGTCTCTGTCTCTCTCCGTCTCTGTCTCTCTCTCTGTCTCTCTCTTTCTCTGTCTCTCTCTCTCTTTCTCTGTCTCTCTGTCTCTGTCTCTCTCTCTCTGTCTCTCTCGCTCTCTCTCTCTTTCTCTGTCTCTCTCTGTCTCTGTCTCTGTCTCTCCTTCCCTCCTTCCCTTCCTCACTCTCCCTCCTCTCTGTCTTTCTTTGTTTCTGTGTCTGTCTGTCTGTCTCTCTCTCTCTCTCCCTCCCTCCCTTCCTCCCTCCATATCCAACCAGTTGCTAAGGTTTGTTGACTCCAACTTCGCAGCATCTCTCATATACGCCCCCTTCTCTCCTCCGACACAGCCTCTACCCTAGTGTATCATCTCACACCTGGATTACTTCCATAACTTTTCATGGATCTGCCTGCTTCAAGTCTCTCCCCACTCCAATCCATCCTCCATTCAGCCACCAAAATGATTTACCTAAAACGCACTTCCAACCACATCACCCTCCCCTGCCCCCAGTAAACTCCAGTGGCTCCCTATCGTCTCCAGATCAAATACAAAATGCTCTGTTTGCCATTCAAAGCCCTTCACAACCTAGCCCCCTCCTCCCTTTCAATTCTGTCCAGAATCCAACATCAGCTCTGGAGAAGACGTCAAAAATCTTGGAAAGAAAACAACACTGTCCAGTAGAGGACAATTTATACTTTCCAATCCAACAACATGGATCTCCTGGCTGTTCCACGATCGATACACTCCATCTCTCAACTCTGGGCATTCTCTGACTGTCCCCCATGTCTCAAATGCACTCCCTCCTCTGCTATGACTATTGCCCTCCCTGACTTCATTCAAGTCTCAACTAAAATTTTACTTTCTACAAGAACCTTTCTCGACCCCTTAATTCTAGAGCTTTCCTTCTGCTCATTGCTTTCTGTTTATCCTGTCTCTGGCTTGTTTGTACAGATTTCTTTGTTTTCTCCTCCATTAGATTGTAAGTGCCTTGAGGGCAGGGCCTGACTTTTGCCTCTTTTTGTATCCCCAGCAGTAGGGCAGTACCTGGCTCATAGTAGCCACTAGTAAATGCTTTTTGACCAACTGACTGACAGTGAGAGTGGGCTGGTCATGTTGCTCCCTTTGGTGAAGACTTCATTGGTTCTTTGGTGCCTTCAGAATAAAGTTCAAACTCCTTTCCTCTGTTATAAGCCTGGCATCACCCCATCTTTCCTGCTTTATTTCATATTATTCCCCTCTACACACTCTATATGCCAGGAAAACTGAATATTTCACTGTCCAAAACACACACTAGATCTCCTGTCTCCATGTTTTTGCTTAGGCTGCCCTCCTACTCACCGTCACCAGGAAAGCTCCCGAATCAGAATCTCAGAGCTGGAAGGGACTCATCTACACAGGAATCCATCTTCCTCTAGAATATCTTGGGTGATAAGGAACTCACTGCATCTCAAGGTATCCAAAGGGATCTTTTAATGAGAAAATATAGATCATAAACATTTTCTGAAGTTACCAAAAAATGAATAAAGCCATTATAAATTAATGGCATCTCAACAAATTTAGCAGATCAATATCCAATAATATATGTGCACACATGTGAGGCAGCTTGTAGATCTAAAGTTAAAAAGGACCTTAGAGGATGTCTTTCTACAAAAGAGGAAGCTGAGGCAAGTAGGAATTAAGTGACTTGTTCAGGATCTGTGTGCCTAGTAAGTGTCTGAGGCAACATTTGAACCCACATCTTCCTGACTCCAAGTTTAGGGCCCTACCTGTTGCACCACCGAGCTACCACTAAGTAATCTGAGTTTTAGACCCACTGGATTAAGACCATTTAAATTCTATGTACTTCAATGGACTCAAAAGATTTATCTATTAAGTCTATGATTGAAGGAGAGAATTCCTTGCCATCAATTCTTCTTTATTTGTTCTTTTCTGGTAAGGAGATCTAGAACTACCCTCGCCTACCCCTTACTGAACACTCCAGCCCATGTGTAAGCAAAGTCTTCTAGAATTCCAAAAGTGGTGGTGGTTGTTTCTTTTTTTTTTTTAATCAATTTTATTTTCTTCACATCCAAGTTTTCTTTTGGTTCAAGATTTTGTTGCCAAGATGTTATCTATGAAAAAAACTAAGAATGTTTTTGTTTTTCTTGCTTTCTCAGTGGGTGAGGGAAGGGGAGGTAGGAGGAAGAGAATTCAAAACTTGAAAATAAGATAAAATTGAAATAAAGAGATAGAGACAGAGAGACAGAGAGACGGACAGACAGACAGACAGACAAGACAGAGAGAAACTAAATTATGCAGATACCAGGGGAAAAAAGAGAGAATCAGCATCTATTTCAGGGTGCCCACTGGTAGCATGTCTGAAAGGTAATTTTCTAGACTGCCTTCCAGAAGTGCTAAAATAAGCAGCAAGCCGTCAGATATTTCCTTTCAGCCACTGAATGCAATTATGTTGATGGCAGAAATGGATCTGTTTGCAAGAGTAATAAAAACGTCCCCCAAAAATACAAAGAAGGAAATTGCAACAAGCAAAATAAATGCATTCTAAGAAAAAAAAACACCAAACGTTCACATTCAACACAAGGAAGTGCCTACTTAGGATTCTCTCAGCTTTTGAATTTTCTGCCCATGATGACCCGGGGCAGCACGGAGCTGGGGATCAAGGGGATGCGGGGGATCTGGATTCTGGTCTGCTCCTGGCACGTAGTAGGTGATACCCTGAGCTGTTTGCTTTAAATTCTCAGCGCCCCCAAGCATATCTCTTAAGACCACAAATCACAGAGGAGTTACTTGACCTTAGTCCAGCGTCTGGCACCTGGGGGACATGTAATAAATGCTTATTGACGACATCATTTGCATCAGGGGAGGGAGTTTTCCCCACTGGGAGTTCCCCATACTGCTGAAATCACAGGTCAGGACCAACAAAAGTAATTACAGATGACATTGACAGATCTCCTGAAGTTTTTCAAATGCTTTGCTTTCGTGGCAGACACCATTCTATCTGATCCTCACAACAACTCAGTGAGGTAAGCACGACACAAGTTATTCCCATGTTACAGATGAAGAAACAGAGGCTCAGAAAAGTTGACTAAGTTGACACCTAGGATCACAAAGCCAGTAGAGTCAGAGACAGGATTCAAACCCAGGTCTGCTTGACTACCCTTAATAGTGGGGCATGCCCCAGATTATGGGGGATCCTACCCCTCCTCCACCGTCTCTGCCCCAGCCTCCGGCTGAGGGATAGCACCCTACCTTCCACAGCCATCGATGCCTCAAGGCCAACAGCAGCTGCTCCTCCTGCTGTCACTGCCCTGGGCATCCCTTCCCAGCCCCTCCCCACCCCCATCCAGTTCTGGGGAGCCCCCTGAAACCATGGGTCGCCAGAGGCTTCCCCCGCCCCCTTCTGGCCTGAACATTTGTCCTTCTCTTACCTTATCCACCTCCATGATCTCAATCAATCAGTCAATAAGCAATCTGTTGAGCACCGATCATGAACCTGAGCTGTGCTAAGAGGGGAGGAGCTGCAAAGAAAGATGCAGACACTGTCCCTGCCCTCGGGGGCTCCCAGTCTAAGGGTGCAGGACAGCAGGACCACAGCAATGACCATCTAAAGTGTAGAGAGATCAGAAGGAGGGTTACCTGAGAGGAAAAACCCTGGCAGCAGAGGGGGCGCGGCAAGGAAAGGCCTCCTCTGGAAAGGGGGATTTGAGCTGGGACTTGAAGGAGGGGAGGCAGGGGAACATTCCAGGCCTAGGGGAGATACCCAGGGAAAGTCATGGAGGGAGGAGGTTGAATGTGTGTAGGAAGGAGAGCAAGAAGGCAATGTCTCTATTTTGTAGAGGGAAGTAAAGGGTTAAGAAGAGTGGGGGGGGAGGGGAAGATTGTGAAGGATTTTAGTAGCCAAAAACAGGATTTTATATTTGATCCTGAAGGTGATAGGGAACTGTTGTTGGTCAGTTGTGTCCAACTCTCCATGACTCCATTTGGGGTTTTCTTGGCAGAGATATTGGGGTGGTTTGCCATTTCCTTCTGCAGCTCATTTTACAGATGAGGAAACTGAGGCAAACAGAGTGAAGTGACTTGCCCGGGGTCACACAGCTAGGAAGTGTCTGAGGCTGGATTTGAACTCAGGAAGATGAGTCTTCCTGACTCGAGGCCCAGAGCTCTGTACACTATGGCGCCACCTAGCTGCCCAATAGGGAGCTACTGGAGTTTATTGAGTAGGGAAATGACACACTTAGAACCCAACCTTAGGAAAATTCACTTTGGCTGCTCAGCGAAGGATGGATCGGAGCCAGGAGAGCCTTGAGGCAGAGAGACCAGGTAGAAACAAGGCAGCGGCAGCTGCGGAGGAGAGAAGAAGCACCTTCTGCCCTCCCCCAGGAGCCTCCTCTTGTCCTGACTGTCCTTTGGAGGCCCCCAGGAGAGCCGAGCTGATCCAGGTTAAGGGGAGAAGCCCACATCTCGGAGCTGGCTGGGAGGGATCCTCATCCCTGGGGATGCAGCCAGGGGATCTGTGTCCTAAAAGTCTCTGGTCAGCACATGGAAGAGGTTTTCCTGCAGAAACACAGCCCAATAATACAGCTCCTAGAGCAGGGTATCAACCTTTCTCAGTCCATATAATCCCTTGGCTTTCAGCGAACTTCCCCACCCAATCAGAAAGGAAATCCATTCTAGAGATCACCTCTTACACCATTCTCAGTGTGGAAAGTCTTTCCCTTGATAAGTTACAAATTCCTGGAGTTATAGGGATTTGGGGGGATTAGTTACTCTGGAAAGCCAAGTTTTCAAAGAGCTAAGGGTCAACGCTTTCAAGAGAAATGGGATTTTTGGTGGTGTTGTTGGGTTTTTTAAGCCTCTCAGTATGCAAATGTAAGGGAGACTATCCAAGAAGCCCAAATGACACGTCTCCTAGGAAGTGGTAGCAACATACATCAAGGCGTCCATAGTGGGGTGATAGGAAAGCTTTGCTGTGGTTCTCAGGAGCTCTGAGCTTTCAGGAACCAGAATCCTGAAACATCCCTCCATGCTGATGGCCCATTTTTCCTATTGGTGAGTTCCTCTGAGAAGCTCCATTTTGAAGAAGAACCCAGGATAATTACCCTTCTTCCTTTTCCCTTCTCTGCTGCTGGCTCTCTCAACTTTACCATCATACCTCAGCTTCCTTCTTGTTCTGAAAGTTCCCTCAGAGTCTGTTTCCTATCCACCCTGGACCAGGGGTGGGGAACCTGCAGCTGCACTTGAGGACCTAGAAGGTCACACATGGCCTCAAGGCCATGGGTTCCCCACCCATGAAGGACCATCCCCAAATGCTTGTTGACTCACTTTCTGAACCAAAGGCTAGGGAGTATTTGACACCTTCTTGGTATAGAAAGAGCAAGCTGGAGAATGTTTGGCTTCTTGGCCCAAGAACTAGATGATCCCAGAAACTCTAACTCTGAATTTCATCGTTATCAAGATCTAGGTGGGACACTGGAGCCTATAACTGAGTTGTCACTTTCTTCTTGTCTCACCCTGGGTGTCCACCTGGGCTTCTCCTAAGATGTCTTCTGGTGCCTTTTAAAACCTCCCACAGCCTTGGAGACTCATAGACAGCCTTCTGGAGAATCTCATCCCAAAGCAAATATGGAGTCTATGCTGTGAGGACAAGTATCTACACATGCCTACCTTCTTACATAGCCTCCATTATTGTGAGGGGCTCTGACCCCCGAATACCCTCTGGCCTATCCAAGTGAGGTGGGCTGCTGGCTCCAGCATCAAACTGGCCCAGTTTGCTATATAATTTGTTTTTTTAAATAGTTCTTTAGTGTCCACACTAATGTCAGGAGCTACTAGCAGCCACACCCACATTTACTTTTCTTCTAATTGGGCTTGATTTCAATTCAAAAAAAATGTCTTAAGAGGCCCCTGTGTGCAAAACCTAAATCGCCGAGATTATCAAAATTATAAGTAAAATAAAGGTAAATGAACCCTGAATGGGGACCTCCCTTCTACACGGAAAACACTTGGAGGGCATTCACTTAAAAGCATCTATTTTGGCTGCTCAGAGACTTTTTTTGTTTTCTCCCCTGGGTCTTAGCTATACCCTGAGAGGAAGCTGTGACTGTCCTCAATTCCGGACATATTTTATGTCCCCACCATGCAATACGTACCTACTGGATCACAGAGTGATTAATGGAAGGCCCCTGTGTCTACCACTTTTCTCTGTCCTCGCCTTGGAAGTGAGCAATGCAGCCAGTCATTTGCTTGCCTGTTTTTCCTACCCCCAGGTTCCCCTGAGGGCCCCCTACATCCCCCCCTCAACAATCCCAGGAACTGCAAGTGGCCACGGGGGGGCTAAGAGGCTGAAAGGAATGTCAGCCATCCCTGGAATCCCGCTTTCCAGCAGGCCTGGTCTCCAAAAGAGCCCCACATCTTGGCTGCCTGGCCCCTTGGGTCTGTACTCTGACAGGAAATGAATTGGAAGGGTTCAGAGGCGGGTCACGGCCCTGCTCCCCCACTGCCAGCTGCTCTGCTGACCCTCACAGTATGTTTTCAGAAACTCGATCCCCTTGCTTATTATGAAACCCTTTTTTCTTGGTCCTCTGAGAAATCCCTGGCAGAGCTCAGCCCCGCCCCTCCGGAGCCCCTCCTCAGCCTGCAACCCCCCCTTGCTCCACATTCCTCAAAGCTGACCTCAGAGTAGAGACACATGGACATCAGGACTGGAAGGGGTGAATGAGGCCAAGCCTGGGGCCTACCTGGCTCGTGTCCGGGGGAGCCTCCACTGGCTCAGATACTCTCAGTGTCTACTGTGAGCCCAACCAAGATGGGCCCAGCTGAGATACAGGTCCAAGAGCCCCAAACTTCACTGGCCTAGGTCTGCCCCCCAGGTGGAGGGTGCAGGGTGGAGTTCCATGAGGCCTCCAGCATCCCCTCCTCCTCCTGTCCTGAGTCCTCTGAAGCCCCAGGGCTCTGGCCAGCTGGGCCTGGATCCACTGGCCTCCCATGGCCCCGAGGAGTGGTAGAATAGGAAAACACAGTGAACCCCATGCTTGCACTATGCAGCCAGTTTGGAGTCCCTTCTGAGAATGGTGTGGTGGGAAAAGGATGAATTTGGGAGCCAGAGGATCCGGGGCTGAATCCTGTTCTAATTCCTAATTACAAGTTCTTGACTCTCTTTGGGACTCAGTTTCCTTCATCTATCAAAGGGAGGGGAGAATTGGAGGAAATGACCCGTGAGATCCTTGCTAGCTCTAAATTACACAATCCCATCCTCTCTCCCAGCTGGAAGGGTCAATTTGGAACTGGAAAAGATTCCTCTTTACAATCTTCTGGGTAAGTGGTCAGATTCTGTGACTCCTGAGTCAGGCCAGAGCTTACCTGGGGGCCAGAATAGGGGCTGAGCCTTGAAGCCTCACCCTGCCTCCCTCCCACTAAGAAACTACCCGGAGCCAAAGGAGAAGCCCCTGGCAGCCACAGGGCAATCTCATAATTCCTCCTGACCCCAGACCCACATGCCCAGAAAATAGACTCCAAAAAAAGCCAGAGCTTCACTGAGTCAGAGCGCTGGGCACTGGTGCCCATAATCCTGGAGCCCCTCTCCCACCAGAAGGAGCTAACCTGGAGATGGAGAACAGAGAGGACCTTCTGGATTTGATTATTCCTCCATTCTGGCTTTGTTAATCAAATAAGAAACCAGCTGGCCCCTGTTATCAACCTGCAGAAACAGCAGACATCCCATCCAGGGCTCCCCCCCCCCAGGGTTATTGAGTCATTTCGGCCACCAAGCAGAGCCGAGCAGCAGCATCAGTAGACCCTGTCCAGCCCTCCAGCTAGGGCATGCTCTTCTCTGTTGCCCACCTCCTGACCCCCAGGACCGGCAGCCTCCGGACCCTCACCTCTGTGATTGGAGAATCCAGATCCCCAGGCCCTGGGGAAGCTAATTCCCTCCTCTCTGGAGCTCCTGCCCTAGCCTGCTCTCTCCATTAACTGGCCCCAGACCCCAAGTCCAGGCCATGTTCCAGCTTCCTGTCCCATGCAATCATCCACCCAGTCACTTTTCCATCTGCCTGACACTGCACGTACCCCATGTGGCCACCCCCCACCCTGGCTTTCCATTTCCTACTTTGGGCACAGTAATCAAATCCATACTGCCATTGCTTCTGGAAAGGACATGATTCACCATCCCTACAACTCCTCTTCCTTGAGCACCACGCCCCAGATGTACTGCCTCCCTCTAACGTAGGGGCGCTTAATAAAGGTCCATGAACTTGGTTTTTTAATATATATTTTGATAAATGTATTTCAACATAATTGGTTTGCTTTGCAATCTTTATTATATGCATTTAAAAACATTATTCTGAGGAGGCTTCCCCAAACTTCTCAAGGGGTCCATGGGTTTCTCCAGACCAACAAAGAAGTCCATGAGCTGTCCCAGCCCTCCCCCCCCAAGGGGTCCATGGGCTTCTCCAGACCACCCAAGGATTCATGACCCAAGAAAGGTGAAGCACCTCTGCCCTGTTAAAACGTAAATTCCTCGAGGCCAGAAGCTATCTTATCTCTCTTTTTATATTTGTATTTCCAAATAAAAAAGCTGTGCTGGGCGTCCCCAGCACCAGACCTGGCACACAGTGACTGCCTAATAAATGCTTTTTGCATTCGTTCATTCATACTGAGCTAGAAGTGACCTAGTCCCACTCTCTCGTTCTACAGATGAGGAAACTGAGACCCACAGCGACTTGGCCAAGGTCATCAAGTGGTAAACATCAGAGACAAGATTCAAACTCAGGCTCTGTGAATGCAAGTTCAGTTGCTCCACAAGCACTTACTACATTTGCTATGTGCTGAGCTCTAGGTATACAAACTAAAAGCCAACACGGATCTTTTCCACTGGACCCTATTGCTGTGGGTCAGGATGAGGACCAGCCCTGATTCGATTTAAAAAAAAAAAAGTCATCAGGATCAATGCACATTTGGAAGATCCCTGTACTCCCCAAGGAGCAGCCACCTTCCCCGAGACCCCTATCTAGGATCCTCCTAAAGACCCCCATGCCAATAAGTCGGCTACTAGCTATAGCCAAATGAGCATTTTGGGCTGCTGCCCCCTCCACAATTTGGACCACTTGCAATCCTTAATTCCAGGCTTTCCCTAACCTTGTGAGAAGGTGGGGGAAAAAAGCCCAGGCCCTGGAGTGGGAATTGTGGGCTGGAGGCTCTTAGGTTTTCACCTTGTGATTAATTTAACCCTTCCTGGCTCCCTGGGGCCCTCATACCTTGGTTTCACACAACTACTTATTTTATGCCTTTGATGTAAGTATGGGAGTGTGTGTGTGTGTGTGTGTGTGTGTGTGTGTGTGTGTAGGTACTCATTTTCTTGGGACTAGGAGAAGGGTGGATTGGAAATAGGCCCCAAAAAAGGAGTATGACCAGGCCCTAAATGGATCCTGGGCAAAAATAGTCCAGATAGCTTAGGGATAAGATGAATCAGACCTCAACCAGGGTCTGCCAAACACACAGCAGTTGATACAGATGGTAAGAAGAAACTCTATGTATATTGGCTGTGGAGCAAAGAAAGAATGACTGTCCCTGGAAACTGGCCCCAAGCAGGGCCTTAGAAAGAGTCTAGCTAGAGAGGGTCTGATCTTAGAAGCCAGGGCTGAAGACAGCAAGCACGGGTGTTAGATTAACTGCAGAAACACGATAATTTTAGCATGGAGCCGGGCAAGGGGAGAAGGGCACACCTGGAGCCCGGCCAGCTGGCCCTCTTGTTTTTCATGGGGTGAGGTGCAGAGGGACAAAGCAATAGCTCAGATCCTTAGGGTCTCCAAGTTCTACTCTGACCTTTGCCACTAGCCGGTGATGAATGGGCCCTTCCCCAACTACATGGGCTGTAATTGTACCCCTGGGTTCTATCGACTAATTACTTTGGGTCTTCTGTGAGTTTCAGAGCTTGGACTAAGAGGCCACTGGCCAACCTAGAAATAAAACCAATTGCAACTGAAAAATCCCTGCCCAAGTCACACCAAGTCGACTTCATGGCCAAGCTGAGTACCTGTAACTTCCCTGGGTTTCAATACCAGCTCCTGCTCTGAAATACCATAGTAAAATTGGTCTCTCATGTGGAACAGCTCACAGAGCATGCTGCTAATCATCTGCAGAAGGGTTAGGGCATAACTGAGAAGAGCAGGATTTGCTTGCACTTCCAGTGATGGAGTCTCAAGGGGAACCCCTACCCCTACCCCACTCTCCGGTGGATAGAGCACTGGGCCTGGAGTCAGGAAGACCTGAGTTCAAAATTGATCTCAGACACTTACTAGCTGTGTGACCCTGGGCAAGTCACTTAACCTCTGCCTCAGTTTCCTCAACCATAAAATGGATTAACCCTGCCAATGTTATGGTGGGGATCCAATGAACTATTTGTAAAGTGTTTAGCACAATAGTAGGTGCCTAATAAATGCTTGTTCCTTTCCCTCTTCCCTTCCCGATTCCGTTATAAGGAAATGGCAGAAGCAGTCAATGGGGGACTTGGGAAGACCCTGGGTTGAGGGTCCCCTGAGCAGTTTTATCTCACAGCTCTAGGTATCCTCGGAACCCCTCCATCTAAGCCATGGGTTGTGGGTCTAAGGGGAGGAAGTGCCCCCACCCAGAGCTGGTTGTGAAACATTTGACAATCATACAATACCAGACCAGCAGCCTTCCTTGTTTACCATGGAAGTCACTCAAGGCAAACACCAGGCGGAAGAGACCTGTGTCTCTGAACAGAAAGAGAGGGAAGAGCCACAGCCTATTCCCAGCACTGCTGGCTCATCTGAAGAGAAAAACGTGTGACCCCTGGGAGCGGCAAGAGAGAACATCTGACCTGGACGTGGCTGCCCAGGCAGAGGGCTCGGGGAGTCAGAGCTTCTCTGCCCTGACTCTTCCACATGGGAGCCTGGGGGCCAGAATGAAAGCCAGCACTGAAGGAGAAGGGGGTGGGGAGGGGGTGCTGCTCGGTGAGGAGCAGGGAAGCCCTGAAGGAAGGAGGCCAGACAGGAAGTCATACTCTCCCTGGTCTCTTGCTCCAAGCCCAGCAGGGCTTCCCAGGATGGTGACCACAGAGCCACTTTGGTGGTTTTCCTCAATAACTCCTCCTCCTGAAGAAGCCCAGGGGGCTTCTGACTTCCTGCCCTGGGCTCTTTCACTCCCTCACATCCTAGAAGGATCATCCTTAGTGGCCTCACTTCCTATCTCACTCTTTTTTAATGCTCTGCATACTCTTGCTTCCAACCTCTTTGTTCAACTGAAACTGTTCTCTCTAAAGTCGCCAGTGATTTCTTAATTAAGCAAATTCATTGGCCTTTTCCCAATCCTCATCCTTCTCTTCAGTATTTGTATTGTCGATGGCTCTCTCTTCTCTTGGATGCTCTCTCTTCTCTAAGTTTGTACGACACCACACTGTCCTGGTCCTCGGATTGGCTCCTTGGTCCCCTTGGCTGGATCTTTATCTACACCATCCTCATCAACTATGGACATCCCCCAAGCCTCCATCTGGGGCCCTCTTCTTTTTTCTCTCCACTGGAGGATTGAAAAAGAGAGAGGAGTCAAAGATGTCTCTGAAATGTCCAGCCTAGTTGACTAGAAGCCACTACAGCCATTTGAAAAAGGGTCAAGTTCAAAGGGAATGACAATGGGTACAGTGTGGGATGTGTTGAGTTTGGGGTGTCCCATGTAGATGTTGAATGGACAGTTGGTGCTGCCAGCCTGAAACTAGGGGGAGATCAGGGATGGAGACATAAATAAATTTGACTCAGTTGCATAAAGATAATAATTGAAGCCAGGAGTTAATGAAATCACTGAAGGTGATGGTAGAGACAAAAGAAGGTCAAGGACAGAGCGTTGGGGCCATCCATTCAAACGTAGAAGAACCAGGAAAGGAGACAGAGGAGGCCCAGGAGCCCTAGAACTTGGGAAAGGCCATGGAATCCCCAGCCTTGAACAGAGAAAGAAAAAGGAATTAGGTTTGGGGAGGAACAGCTACAAGGTGAGGCCAGGCCCAAATTCTGGGAAGGTAGAAACAACACTCTTGTTGGACTCTCAGAGTCTCCAATTTAGCAGGACCTCAGAGGCCATTGAGCTGACCAAGAATTCCTTCTACAATGTCCCTGAGCATCCAGTCTCTGCTCAAAAGCTTCCATGAAGGGGAAACTCCCCATCCCCTAATCAGGCCCATTCCACTTGGGATCGGTTCTAACTACTGGAAAAACTTCTTTTGAACGGAGCCTAAATCTGCCTCTCCACACCTCCCCTTCATTGCTCCCAATTCTGTCTTCTGGGGCCAGTTGAGACTGATCCTCCAAATACTTGAAGACAGCTAATCTGTCTCCTCTCAGCCTTCCAGTTCCTCCAAATAATCCTTTTGTGCTCTGATCATTCTGGTAAGTATGATGCAGACATGCCCCGGGTTGTCAATGTCCTCTCTAAAAGGACACAATGAAGTCTGACCAGAGGGCACTGTTCTCTCCCTTGTTCTGGACCCTCTGTCTCTCTGAATGTAGCCCAATTCCTATAGCCCAATTCAGGCTGTCAAGGCACGCTCTTGACTCATAACAAGCCTACCAGCCATACAGATACTCTGCCTCCAGCCTCTCCCTTCTCTAAGCCATTCGCCTTTATTGATTCTGTTGTTCATTCAACAAACATTTTACTAGAGGTAATCTGGTGTAGTAAGGACAGGTGCTAGGCTTGGAGTCAATAGGTAAAGAGGAAGAATATGCTAGGTCCTGGGTACAGGCAGTGCAAGGGGACAGTCAGGAGAAGGAGTGTCATGCGCAAGGAATAGCAAGTAACCAAGTATAGTGATTGAGATAGGGAGAGGGAGAGGGGGAGGGGGGACCGGGGGACAGGGGATGGGGACGGAGACGGGCTTTGGGACATGTAGTATGGTGTACTTGGAAGAGTGCTGATTCTGGAGCCAGAGGACCTGGGTTCAAATCCCAGCTCTGCCACTTACTAACTTTGAGCCTTTAATCTCAGCAGATCTGTTTTTTTCATTTGTAAAGGATACTTATTCAGTACCATACCAATTAATCTACCAAAGGATTACTTTATAGAGCTAGAAATAATAATAATAACAGCAGTCATCTGGAAGAATAAAAGGTAAAAAGTATCAAGGAAATCAATGGGGAAAAAAATGGGAAGGAAAGGAGCACAGCAGTACCACATCTCAAGCTATATTACAAAGCTGTAATCATCAAAACAATTTTAGTTCTGAGTAAGAAATAGAGGGGTTGATCAGGGGAACAGAGTGGGTCCAAAACATACAGAAGCAAATGAACACAGTAACCTAGTCTTCAATAACCCCCAGAATGCCAGATATTGGAACAAGAGCTCACTATTCAACAAAAACCACTGGGGAAACTGGAAAGTAGACTGGCAGAAACTACATATAAACTAACATCTCACATCATATACCAAGATAAGCTCAAAATGGGTATGTTATTTAGATATAGAGAGTAACATCATAAGCAAATTAGTGGGGCAGGGAAGAAATTTCCTGTCATATCTATGGATAGAGGACGAATTCATGACCAAACAAGAGATAGAGAGGTTTATAGGAGGCAAAATGGATCATTTTCATTAGATGAAATTTAAAAATTTTTGTATAAACCAATGTAGCTAGAATTAAAAGAAAAGCAGGAAACTGAGGGAAAAATTTTGCAACAAATTTCTTTCTTTTCTCTAAGATATGTAAGGAACTAAATCAAATTTAGAAGAAAAAGATCCATTTCCCCAACTACTAAATAAAGGACATGAATAGGCAGTTTTTGGAGGAAGAAATCCAAGCTATTAACAGCCATTTAAAAAAAAAATACCCTGAATTACTAATAAAAAGTGAGCTGATCCAGCCATTTTGGAGAGTAATTTGGAACTACGCCCAAAGGGCTATAAAAATGTTCATACCCTTTGACCCAGCAATACCACTTCTAGGGTTGTATCCCAAAGAAATCACACAAGCAGGAAAAGGACCCATATGTACAAAAATATTTATAGTGGCTCTTTTTGTGGTAGCTAAGAATTGGAAATCAAAGGGATGCCCATCAATTGGGGAATAGCTGAACAAGCTGTGGTATATGAAGGTAATGGAATACTATTGTGCCATAAGAAATGGGGATGATACGGACTTCCTAACAACCTGGAAAAACCTACACGACATAATGCTGAGTGAGTGGAGCAGAGCCAGGAGAACATTATACACAACCACAAATATATGGATTCCGTGAGGACCAACCCTGACAGACTTCGCTCTTCTCAGCAACACAAGGTGCAAGGACAACTCCAAAGGACTCACGATGGAGAATGCTATCTACATCCAGAGAAAGAACTATGAAGTATGAATGCAGATTGAGGCACACTTCATGGCAGCCTTTTTCCCCCCATTTTTTTTCCTTTTCTCTCTTTTGTTTTTGTTTCTGGGAAGGGTTTGGTTTTTTGGTTTTTTTTTTTTTTTTGGTCCTGTTTCTTCTCTTGCATGATTCATTTCATTGATCACAGTTCTCCTCCATAACTTGACTAGTGCGTAAATTAATTCAATGAGAAGTTATACATGGAAGCTATATGGGATTCCATGCCGTCTAGGGGAGGGAGAAGGGGGAGAGAGGGAAGAAAATCTGGAACTCAAAATTATGTAGAACCGAATGTTGTAAACTAAAAATTAAAATTAAAAAAAAAGAAAAAGAAAAAGAAAAGAAAAGATACTATAGAACAATAAAAAAAGAGAAATGCAAATTTTAAGAACTCTGAGGTACCATCTCCCACCCACCAGATTGGCTAAGATGACAAAAAAGAAAAATGGCAGCTGGAAAGGCTATGAGAAAATAAATATGCTAATGTATTGTGGGTAGAACCAATTCAACCATTCTGGAAAGCAATTTGGAACTATGCCCAAAAAACTTTTAAACTGTGCATACTCCTTGACCCAGCAACACTATTACTAAGTCTATGACCCAAAGAGATCAAAGAAAAAGGAAAAGAGCCCATATATACAAAAATATTTATAGCATCTCTTTTGGTGCTGACAAATAATCAGAAATTTATGTGGATACCCTTCTATTAGAGAATAGCTGAAAAATTATGACGTGAGTGTGATGGAATCATACTATTAGAAGTGAAGGATGGAATGGTTTCAGAAAAACCTGGGAAGAGTTGTATGAACTGATACAAAGTGAAATGAGCAAAATTTATACAGTAAGAGCAATATCGTAAAGATGATCATCTTTGAAAGCCTTAGTAATTCTGATTAAGACAATAAGCCACCACAATCCCAAAGGACTCATGAGGAGACCTACCATCCACCACCCGATAGAGAGTTGATGGACTTAGAATGTAAACTGAAGCATATTTTCTTTTCTTTCTTTTTCCTTTTACCTTTTTTTTTTACTTGACAAATTCAGGAATTTGTTTTTCATGACCATACATACTTGTAATGGGTTTGGTTTCATTTTGTTTGCCTTCTCAATGGGTGGGATAGGCAGAGAGGGCAGGTAAAGAATTTAGAACTGAAAATAAAATTGAATTAAATATAAAATAAAATAAAGGAATTGAACTAGATGGTCTCTGAGGTTCCTTCAAGCTCTAAATTTGTGAACTCATGAGCCATTTTAAGAGGTCAGAAAGAGGCCAGCAAAAGAGTTCTTCAGAGAAAGGGAAGTGAAGCCCTGGAGGAGGGGCTCAGGTCATGGAGCAGGAGTGGGAAGAGGACATCCAGAATCTAACCATTGATGCCAGGCTGGATGCCTGTATCTGGAGGATGTCCAATGAGCATCTCCCAGTAGGTCTGCCCTCCTTGCTGTTCCACCTCCCAGCTTGGTTGTTTTTCACTGGTTGTCCACAGCGCCTGTAATGCTCTTCTATCTCACCTCCACATCCTGGCTTCCTCAACTTCCTTCAAGTCCCAGGTAAAATTCCACCTTCTACAAAAGCCTTTAGCAAACTTCATTAATGCTTTCTTCTTTGATTATCTCCAATTTCTCCTGTTTATAGCTTGTTGCATGTTGTTTCTCCCATTCAACTGTGAGTTTCTTGAGAACAGTGATTGTCTTTTGCCTTTTTTTGGGTCCTTAGTACTTAGCACAGTGCCTGGCATATGGTAGGCACTTAATAAATGTCTATTGACTGCCTACCTAACTGCTTTCACTCTGGAGCATCATGGCTGGGTCCAGAGCCATAAATGTGTTCCCGATGTAAGGTATAGAGCTACAACCCTGTCTGAGCCCATCTCTCCTTCCCAAGGATATCCTACCCATGACCTGAGATGTATCTTAGCATTCCTGGAGACCATGACAAGCAAGGTCCCAGATGCCACACCCCAAGATTTCATGCCACATGACCCAAAAACTACCACTACCCACCCCCTGCTCCACACCCTAGAAATTACAAATGGCAATTTCATGACTCATTAATTGTGTTTCTGCTTTAACTTATAACTTAAATTCCTTAATTCCACTTAGTAAAAAAACAGAATGTTAATAGTAGAAATATCTTTCTTCCATCTAATCTCTAAAAATATTTTGAGTTTCATTTAATGGTACTATTTTAGTCAAGTAGAACATACTTCAAATGCATCTCATAGTCACTTTTAAACATCAAAGTGCACTTCAGTAACTTGCACAGAGCCTCATTCCTTACTTGTAAGGAAAAATTGCAATGTGGATAGAGAAAGAGGGGATTGCTTACTGGATGAAAAGATCCAGAGGTCTGGGTTCTGGATTCTAATCTCAGTTCTGCAATTTATGAGCTTTCTGGCTGTGGGCAAGGCTCTTCTCTTGTCTGGGCCTCACTTTTCTCCCTTGTAAAAGAGGATTTACCCTTTGACCCAGCAATGCCACTAATAGGCATGCACTCTAAAGAGATCGAAGAAAGACTAAGAGCATTCCATGTACAAAAATAATGATAGAAGCCCTTTTTGTGGTGACAAAGAATGCAGCTAAGGGGGTGGCCATCAGCTGGGGAACAGCTGAACAAATAAATTACGGTAGGTTACTGGAATCAAATACTATTTGTGTTGCGCTGTAAGACATGATAAAAAGGGAGAGTTTCAGAGAAATATGGAAAGACTTGTATGAACTGATGCAATGAAGTAAGCAGAACGAGAAGAACTTATAAATCAGAACAATTCTATAATAACGACATTGTAAAGAAATGTTTACATTTGGCTGAGAAAATGGATTTTTGCTGATTGAAAATATATATATATATAATATTTAAAGTAATAATAATAGAAAGTCAGATGTGACATTTTCTGTTCATTTTTACCAGAGCCCTGGAGGCCATGCTTCATCCCAAAGGAGAGGCTCAGTGTCATCCTCAAGTCTGACCAAGCCTCGACTGGGAAGGGTGAGGGTAGAGGCAGCCTTGGTCCCGTCCTCAAGAGAGGCAGGATGAGGACGGGAAGACTTGGGGTCACAGAATCACAGGATCCTAGAGTTGGAAGGAACTTCAATGGTCTTCTAATCCAACCCTTACCTAAATAAGAACTATGACATAACTTTGTTTGAAGACCTCCAGTGGATCAAGTCAACAAGTATTTATTGAGCATCAACTACATGCCAGGAACTGTGCTCATCACTGAGAATATAAGGAAAAGTGAAAAAGATAGTCCCTGCCCTCAAGGAGCTCACAGTCTAATGGGACAGGAGGGGAAGGAAATATGCTAATAACTATGTACAAACAGGATTTAGACAGAAAAAACTGTAGATAATCACCGAAGGAAGGCAGTAGAATTAAGGGGGAGATGGAAAGGCTTCTTGTAGAAGGTAGGATTTTAGCTGGGACTTGGAGAAAGCCAGAGAGAGAAGCCAGGAGGTGGAGGTGAGAAAAGAGAGAATTTCAGACATGGGAGGCAGCTGGTGAAAATGTGTGGAGTTGAGAGATGGAGTGTCTTGTTAGAGGAACAGCAAGTGAGCCAGTGTCACTGGATCTTAGACTACATAGAAGGGAGTTAAGTGTAAGAAGACTGAAAAGGGGGAGGGGGACAGGTTAGGAAGGATTTTGAATGTGAAATAGAGGGTTTTATATTGGATTTTGGAGGTGATAGGGAGCCACTGGAGTTCACTAAGTAAGGAGGTGACATGGTCAGACCAGGCAGCCCTCTACTACCTCCTGAAAAATAGCCCACACCACTCTTAAGGCAGATTTCGTCACTAGGAAGTTTTTCCTTCCATCAAACCCAAGGACTTCTTTTTAAGGTCCACCCATTGTACACCACCCCCTTGCCAAGGGCAAATTAGCCCAAGTCAATTCCTTTTTCAATGCAACAACCCTTCAAATCTTGAAGATATTGATCATATCCTCCCCTAATGAATCTTATGTTCTGCCAATTAAACATTCAAAATTCCTTCACCCATGTGACATGAAGCTTTCCACTATACCTCCTCTAGGCATTTTCTAGCTTCTCAGGGTCCTGGACCTGAGGCACCCAGAATTGAACACAGAGCTCCAGGTGTGGTATGGTCAGGGCACAATACAGAGGAACAATCACTTTTTTATTCCTGAACATTTTAATGCAATTGCAACTGCTCTTTTTGGAAATCATATCACTTTGTCAATTCATACTGAGCTTGCTTTCCACTAAGCCCTCTGAATCTTTTTTACGTGAACTGCTGCCTAGCCATGCCTCCCCTGTCTTATATTTGTGAAATTGATTTTTTTTGACCCCAAAGTTGGACTTTACATTTATCCCTACTTAATTTCGTCTTAATGGATCAGCTCCAATATTCATGTTTCCAAAATCTTTTTTGGATCCTGACTCTATCAGCCAACATGTTAATTCCATGTCATCTGAAAATCTGGCAATCATACCATCTACACCTTATCAGAGTCACTGGGTATGGTAGAGCCCTGGGCATGGAGTCAGGAAGGTCTCAGATGCTTTTTAGCTGTGTGACTGTGACCTCTATCTGCCAGTTTCCTTGACCGTAAAATGGGAATAATACCTTCCACCCAGCATTATAAAGATCAAATGAAATAATATCTGTAAAGTGCTTAGCTCAGTACCTGGCACATAGTAGGTGTTTAATACATGCTTGCTTAAAAAAAAGAAGACCAAACACAGGTCCCTTGGAGACCTCCATCCAAGTTGATATCAAAATATGAATGACTGCTCTTTGGAACTGGCCATCCAATGAGTACATCTCTTCATCTTTTCTGCCAGTATAACATGAGACACTGTTAGGTGCTTTGCCAAAATCTTTGTAAGCTTTCTCCTTGCCTCCTAGTTCAGTAACCTTGTCAAAAAAGGAAACAAGGTTAGTCTGGCGTAACCGGTTCTTAATGAAGCTGTGCTGACTCTGATCACTTCTTTTTCTAGACCTTCACTAGCCCTTCCTTTAATGATATATTGTGGAATGTTGCCAGGAATAGAAATCAAGTTCACTGGCCTGTAATTAACAAAGATCATTCTCTTTCCTTTGTTTGGAAGTCAGGACATTTGCCCTTGTTCAGTTCTGTGGTATTTCTCCTGTTTTTCAGGATCTTTCAAAGACCACTGGCAGGAACACAGCAATCACACCCTCCAGTGCTTTCAGTGTCCTAGGATAGAGTTCCACTGAGCCCATCATAACCTGGCCTCTTCTAGTCTCATACCTTTCACCACCCACATACTCTTTGATCCAGTGACACACGTCTCCTGGCCATTCCTCGAACAAGACACTCCTATCTCCTGACCAGGGTCACTTTCACTGACTGTCCCCCATGCCTTCCCCTCCTCACTCTCCCCTCCTCAGTTCTGGCTCCTAGCTTCTCTGGTCCCCTTCTAGGCATAGCTAAGAAGTCACACCTCCTGCTTTGCCCTGTAACCTTAGAGTCTTTCTTCTGAAATTTATCCTTTTTTTATGTATAGTTGTTTGTATGTTGTTTCTTCCCCCATTAGACTGTGAGCTCCTTGAGAGCAGAGACTTTACTTTAGAGAGGGAATAATTGTGATGTGCCCACTCCAGCCGCCCCTTCCCCGCAACCACACAGAAACACAGTGTCTGGTCATAGGTTTGCCCCCAAGCTTCCCCAGGGTAGTTCTGCCCCACCCCACTCACCCCAACCCAGCTTTCCCACTGTGCCTTTTCTGATTCACAGGAGGCTGAATCTGGTATTGGGGCATAAGCTGCCCCGAGCCCTTGTCCACTTCCTGAACTATGCGATGCCCTCCCCCTCTCTCTATCCCTTCCTTCTGTGTGCCCTTTCCCACCCAGGCGAGCATGAGATGCCCTGATCCCCTCCCTTTAATACCAGGCTGAGGAGTTTGAATTTGGTTTCAGTAGTAATAGAATGCTGCTACTGGCACCTGTGAGCTTTGAATGCCAGAGGTGTGGAAGGCAGTAATGACAGACAAACGTTTTATTGTGAAACTTTACAAGCCTGATTCCCAGTATCCCCCAGAAGGAGTCAGCTACTCTTCCAGCCTGCAGGCAAAGCTGACACTTCCTTCAAAGAGAGTTTTGCAATGGCTCCAGAGTCCTCAAGAGTTCTTCATCATCCTCCCCCCCCCCCAAAAAAATGGCTTTTGCAGAGATGGAGATCCTTTTTTCAATATATTAATTAGTTTTGCTGAGGGGTTTTTTCCTCTTCTTTCTCTAAAAAAAATTCTTTGTTATATGAGATGTTTCTCAGGGAGGGGAGGAATAAGATATAAAAAGACATGAAAACAAAAAAAATCAATAAAAGTCTATTTTTTTAAGTAATCGTAATAGCCCTGGTTACAAACTGATACAAAGCAAAGTAGGCACATACTGGAAAACAAAACACCCCATGATTATAACAACGTACATGGAAAGAACAGGAAAATGGCCTCTGGGCAGTGGGTCATTAGAATGATCCAGCTCTGTGCTGAAGAGGGAAGGGGAAGGCAGGAGGGATTGTGGGTGGAATACATCACATACATTGTTAGCCTCAGATGATGTGTTAATTAGCTTTGTGGATGGCTTTTTTTTCTCTGCCTAATTTTTGGTACACAGGAAGGAAGCATTGATAATCATGGCCATGAAGGTGATGAAAAAACTGAAAGGCAAGCTATGGGGTACAGCAGAAAAAGCACTGGGCCCTGGAGTCCAGGATCCTGGGTTCAAATGCTTACTACCTGTCATTTAATCTCCCTGAGTCTCAGTTTCCATATTTAAAAATTGAAGGGGCCCCTTCTAGCTTTATAGCTATGATCCAATTAACATTTGAAAAGAAGGGAAAAAGAAATCAAATATTCAGTCAGAATATATGGGTTGAAGACCCAGCTCTGACTATCCCTCATTGTGTGACCTGAGGAAAATCATCAGGTTCTCTGATATTTGATGGCCTCATCTGCAGAAGTATAGCTCACATTTCTAGTCAGCAGCTCCTTTGAAGTTAGGAGGGATGATCCCAGGCTGAGATGGTATGGTCAGGTGTCAATAGAAAATAGCTTTGACGTGGCCCTCATGGAATGTCTGAGTGTGAGCAGGGCTGTGTTAGATGGGCCTCAGCCTGCCTGGATGAGTCAGCTGCAAAATGTGGCCCCAGGGGGGTGGCTAAACTAACCCAGGGAGCAGGTTATTTAATACTGCCCATTTCCAAACTGCCCAGCAGGGAAGCAGGTGGCTGCCACAGCAGTAGTTTCAAACAGAAGCCAAAGAGAGTGGACCTGGGCCAAGGCAGGCAAGAAGCTTGATCCGTCAGAGACCACCGGGGGAGGAAGGAAATGCTCGGCCTTGTCCCAGAGCGAGGAAGTGGGTGGAATCAGCAGGAGAACTGGGGCCCTGGGGTTTGCTGCCTGCTGAGGAGTCTGTGGGCTAGGAAGTGGGCAACAAGCAGTGAAACCCAGAGGCCGCTGCTCATATCTGTGCCCATCTGAGATGTATGACGGGAGGCAAGTCAGCTCCCTCTGGACTTCGGTAAAATGAGGAGATTAGAGTAGTTGTCCTTGAAATACCTTCCAAGTCTGATATTAGAACTTCCAAGGTCCCTTCCAGCTCTAACTTTCTACATTATATGTCCTCAAGGGGCCTTCTTGCTCCAGTATTCTGTGTTCTCAAGTTCCTCCTAAACTCTGATGTGCCATGTTCCAAGATCCCTTCCAGCTCTAGCATTTTACAAGTCTTCCTGAAAGCAGACGTGTGGCTTGGGGTTTGGGGACCTAAGTTTTCCTTACACTGTGGAATCAGTCAGCTGTAACTTAGTGTGCTAATCTGTAGGAGCCAGGACAAGGTCATGACTGAGGTGGAGCAGCTGGACCTCTGCCACAGGGTGCTAAGACATGGAAGATGCTAATAGTATTTGTGCTCCTTCAGCAGGTAGAAATAACTGAGTTTAGCACCTAGCACAAGAAAAGTGAGTTAAAACAGGAAGAGGCCAGATAGCATGGCTCCTTCCCCACCCACTTACCCCAGGGTGATCTCTTCTTCAGACCATATCTACCTTGCTTCCTTTCCAATGGCCATCCCACAGCATCCACAGATAATCCCACCCTCAGAGTATGGCCAGCGACCCCCTTCCCATGATGCTTTGTGTCCAAGATCTCCAGGGTTCTCTCCCCCCAACAAAAAAAAAAACACCAGACTTAGTCTTTTAAAATGTATTTGCAAATGCATTTTGTGGCTTTAGGCCTGGATGTCAGAACTGCCTATTGCCTTTCTGAGGAAGGTGAGGAGGAGAATGGATGGGGAGAGGGAAGATAAAGCAAAGATACCCACCCACAGAGGTGGATACACCCACTCTACCTTCTGCAGACTTGCCCCATGTCTTCCCACCTTTCCATATCTGTACACTCTCTTTTCTATGCCTCTAAGACCATCCTGTTTTCCATACCACTTCACTTGTTGACATCCTTCCCACCCGTCAAGACCCAACTCAAATTCCTGTCCCATGAAGACTTCTCTCATCTCGTGAGCTGAAAGTGACGTCTCCCTCCTCTAATCTCATATCACTTGGTGGTCCTCATCATATTTTAATTTTATGATGCTTATCTATGCCTTCTCTCCTCCTGTCTCTTTATTTCCACCTCCTGAACTATGAGATCTTATGAGGGAAGTGTCTTATTTATTTGGAACATCGTCCATTGATGAACGAATGAATGAGAGAGGCTGGGAGCCAAGATCATTAACTCTGGAGGGGAAACATTATCACTCTGTCCCCTTGGCAGGTGGCAGCAGAAAGTTAACAAGGAGATTGGCTAGGGGACCTTGAAGCCTGTCTGTTCTGAGAGCTCAGGTAGAGCATCTGCTCTTATTATAATGAAGGCCTCCTACTCCAGGGGGTCACCCCTGGCAGTAACCAAACTCCCTGGAATTAGGCGGTGAAGCCTGGCCTGGATGGAAACCACGGCCTATTGATTTTTTTCCAACTTCAACAATTTGGGAGGATTCCTCCCTCCTCCAGCTGAGGGGAGGTAGAGGCAAAGGCAATGGGGTTAGAAATGCCAAGATGGATTCCACTTGGCATGAACGGGCAAAGGGAGCTGAGACATGATTTTGGAATGACTTACCTGACTCTACATCCCTATAGCTAGACACTGGGACCAACCCCTGGCCTGAGAACATAGGCAGCCCTAGCTCAGCATTGTCAGTCTTGTTGCTGGTCCCGCTCTCACCCTGGGGTCTCTGACACCCTCAGTAACTACTGCCATGTTTCCCCTTTTGCCCAAGGGTCTGCCTGATCCCCTAATTCCCCATGAGAATGAAACTCCAGCCTCTAAGCCACAGCATCCACATGGCAGAATCCCGATACCTCCTGATGGAGTTACCTGAAAGTGACTTCTTACCTACCTGGCCCTCTGCCAACCACCTGCCCCACCCCTTCTCAGACAGACACCCTAAAGCTGGGGAGGAGATGGTGAAGCGGGAAAATCACTGGAGTTGGTAGAATCTTGGCTCTGATACTAAGTGGGTACACCTTGGGCCAGTGAGCCTCTCTGAGCCTCTGTATAATGCAGATAATGGCATCGATATCCCCTTACCCAAGGAATGGTTATGGAAAATAGCACTTTATTAAGCTTAAAGAGAGAAAGAAATGTGTACGATTACTGGACTCAGTTGAGCTTTGGGCAAATGATAAATCACCCCTCTCTCCCTTCCTTCTTCCAATAGAAGAATAAAACATAAACAAAGAACATCAGAGTGAAGCAAAGCTATTTACTTACAAATGATCTAAGGTAACTAACAAAGAATTTAAACAAGTAGCAAGTCCTCTGGCCAACGAGAGCCACCAGGGATTAAAACGAGCCTGTTCTCAACATTTCTCCACAAGACAAGAGGCACGAAGGAGGTTCCTCGCACAAAATGAGTTTATGAGTTGATTAGCGTTTAAAGCAATCTCCTGATTAAGGACATTTCTGTACCACCTTGCCATGATATTGGAAGACCATGCTGCTCGGTACAGCAATCAAGATGCCTGTTGAAACTGAGTGCCATCCTGAGAACACTCCTCCTCAGCATAGGAGCTGACCGAACAAGACGTCAAGGTCAGTTACCAACCACCATTTATTCCCTTTCTGTCTCTAGATGACGAGTTTCTAGAACCCCACATCTTCATAAAATTCCCATCCTCCCTCCATTCAAGCTGGGAATGCTAAAAGCTGAGCTCCCATGCAGGCTTCCAAAAGATGTAGTTCAGAGACTCCTGGATGTGCCTACCGGTCTATCCTTCAAAATAGGGAATGCACCACTGGGCGTTCAGGGAGGATTAGCACCTCTGGCGTGAGGGCTTACCAAGCCCTTTTCAGGGCTGCTCGTCCACCTTTGGTGTTCACCTTTTACCCAGCTCTCATCTGTGGCTCCAAGAAGCTATAGCATTCGTAGCAGCCACACCCTGGTAAGACTTTTAGCAGCTCAGACTTTCCACCCTTCCCTTTTTCTCCCCTCTCCTTTCCCACTCTTCTCCTTTTCTCTCCCCTCTCCCCCTCCTTTCCCTTCCCCTCTTCTTCCCTCCCCTCCCCTCTCCCCCTTCACTCCCTTCCACCTTTCTTCCCTCCCTGCCTCTTCTACTCTTCTTCCCTCCCCCCCCCTCCTCCTCCTCTCCCATCCCCATCCTTCCTCCAATCTTTCTCCTTTCTCCCTTCCCCAGCCTAGACGATGGTGGAAATGGCCGAGGAGACCACGGGGCTGTGCAGGACATGTTCTCCAAAATGACCACGTACCTGACAGGTAAGCTGACAGCCACCAGTGAAAACTATTAACTTCTGGAAAATCTGAACAAAATGATGAAGTATCCAAAAATGAAAGACATTGCAGTAAACATAAGGAGACGCCTAAAGGCCTTAAACCAGATATCTGCAGCACTCCAGCCTTCTCTGGATCGGATCACTAATTGAGAAGCCAGTAGCTGCTTTTGAGCAGGCAGCTACAAGGTGGATTCATATGCAAAGAAACTAGAAGCAAAGTACAAGAAGTTAGAGAGGCGATGAAAGAATTCTTTAGCACGAAGACTTTAGCTACAAGAATGTTTCATAAGAGCTGAAACGCACCAGATGGAACCTATCAAACCTCTATGCTCCAGCTCCATAAAGGAAAGTGGTGCTGCTGATCCAAGGAGAATCCCAGCCCCCACCTTGGGTGGATGCCTTACATTGCCCCCCACCACGATGTTTTCCTAAAACTGTACCCCCTGGAACTTCATCTTATCATGTGCTTCATTGTGTGCCCTGGACCAAGCTCAGAAATTAGGATCAACCCCATCTAGAGCAGGCACAGATGAGAGGCTGTGGTCTCCGTCTCCTCCCTAAATAATAAATGCTGATTTATGACCGTCAAAAAAATTATTTTAGCAGATGGGCTAAACCAGGTTGAAGATAACCAACAGGCCTCAAACCCATTGGCAAATTAGAAGGATGTTTACCCCAAGCATGTGAGGATTGCCCCTGGCAGAACAGATAGATGAGAACAATTTGTTCCAGTGGCCATGAAGGCAGCTGAAGCAGGCACTGCAGAGCCATCAGAGCTTGGATCTCAAAGACACCAAGGTCATCCACTGCATCTTGGGACATTGCCAGTCATCTTGACTTTTGTCTTGCCACTGGATTCGGATGATTCTAGAAGAGAGAGGGAGGCTTATGACTTGACATAACTCTGCCTCATTTAAATCCAATTTCACTTGCAAGTCAAGACATCACCCCATGACGTCACTGGTCCTCTTTGGAAAGGAAGGACAAACAACAATGCACCACTGCTCCTCATGTGCATATAGCAGTCTGCAGTTTCCAAGGTGCTTTCACAAATATTATTTTATTTAGTCTCTAGCTTCATTCCAATGTTCCAACACTCCCCCTACACCCTACCTGACAGTTCTGGCTCATCCAGGTCTGGCTCATGCCATGGCCAGTTGGTCCTGGAACCTCCCTTTGGTGTTCATCCCCCTGTCCCAAAGCAGCTTTCAGAAGAAAGTCACTAAAAAAATATTAGTCGGAAATGCTTCTTTAAAAGGACAGGTCTGACATTGGGATTTCTAGTATAATGTCTGGCAATTTTACTGATCAAAAGAGAACAGAGAGAAAAACAAAGGAGAGACTCATATATACGAAATCCATTGAGGAAGCAGCTGGAAGAGATGCCGATCTTCGCCAGGGCAGAGATTGGCATCAGCGCCTTATTTTCCAACTGTTCATTTGCATTTGCTCACAAAGAAAGCTTTGAAATTAGTAAGTGGGAAACCCTGAAATCCAAAACTGTTTTGTGATTATTATCAGGGTCCATTGTCTGGTTATGACTTAGCCAAAAGAAATAATGGTTTGGTAATATGCTGATTTCTCACTGAGAGGACTGAGCCCAGAACCAAGATGAGTTGGTCAAAGAAAAAGATCTTGGAGCATTGTAGAAGAGGGACAATTCCTCTCTGAACTGTCCCCTGAAAAGAATTAGTTACTGATCCCTCTTTTGATCCACACAACAACACTGGGAGGTAGGTGCTAATTATCCCCATTTTACAGCTGAGGAGATGGAGGAAAAAGAGGTTAAATGACTTACCCAGGCTCACACAGCTAGGAAGTATCTAAGGCTGGATTTGAACCCACATCTTCCTAACCCCAGAGCTAGCCTTCGATCCACTGCAGCCACCAGCTGCCTGTGAGAAGAAGGGTGTGCCTCAGAAGGAATTATTCCAAAGACAGGCTTTGCTCTGATGGGACACATCAATGTACCTTTTATGGCCTTTATTATCATCGTGGACAAGCTGGAAGAAGGCAACTGGCTATTTTTTTCTCCTTTTTATCTCATTTTTAAAAAATCTTCCCTCAATCTATCTCATTTTTAAAAAACCTAAGCAATAGGTCCAGAGAGGAGCAAGGATCATAGATCAAGGACTAGAAGGTACCATGGAGGCCATCCAAACTAACTCCTTCATTTTACAGATCAGGAAACTGAGGCTTGGAGGAGTAAAGTGCTTAGCACAGTGCCCAGCACATAGTAGGTGCTTAATAAGTGTTCATGATTAATTGATTGAAGTGAAGCAAAGTTATAGAGTGAGAGACAAGATTTGAAGCCAAGTCCTCAGTTTCCGAATCCAGCACCCATTCCATAGCATCTCATGCTGCCTTCCTGGAGCAGCTCTCTTATCCAACTCACAGACAGTTTATAAACTCAGATTTTCATGGTGCAAATCTAGAGATAAAGAGAACTCCTTCCCACCAACACACCCATGTCACACTCACACACACACACACACACACACACACACACAATCACAAAGACCCCCTTAATGGTCCAGTATCATACTGGTCTTGCCAACAAAACAGAAATAAATTACACAGTTGGGCTCTACCAATATACTGTAAGCTCCTTGAGGGCAAGGCATGTTTGAGTTTGCAGCCTCAGCCCCTGGCCCAGTCCCTGGCATTTGCAGGGGCTTACTTTGTGTTTGTACAATTGAATTGGGGAGGCAGAGGGATACAATGGAAAGATGCTAGTTTGGGAGTCAGAGACCCAGGGTGTGCAACCAGATGACCTCTAAGGTCCTTGCCTAAATCTACATCTCTGTGAATTGAATGAGATCCCTCCCTGGGTCCTTGGGTAGCAGAAATTGAAATGATTTTTTTTCACAGATAGAAAAGACAATTTCCATTCTTGCATGAAAGTTAGGGTTGGCAGGGGGACGGCTGGAACGTTCTGGTTCTGTGCAGCTAAAGGTGATCCTTGTAAATACTGTAGAAGTGTGTCTTGGTTAGGTACGGACTGGGCTTCCTTCCAGCTCAGAGAGTGTGTGATTCTGGGGATTAAGCATAGAGGCAGCTGAGTGTGAGGAGACTCAGGGCAGGACATGGGACTCAGGTTGCCTCCCTCCCAGCTCCATAAACGCCGAGGAATTTCCCAGGGGGCTCAAAGCCTAAGTGTCCAGTCCAAGATGTGCCTGTTGGAGGCTCCCCACCCTCTGGCCCAGACTCGCACTGCTGGAACTTGAAGCCAAGAGGCCAGCTCAGGAGCTATTTATATCCCTGATAAAAAAACCCAGCAAAGAAGTTAGGGGTGGAGGAATGCAAAGTTTAGAGCTCATAAGGAACTTCCAGTGTACATAATCTAACCTCTTCGCTCCCACTTGGGGCTCTTCTTTCACCCTGGCCCCACCCTGTACCTGGACTGAGATGCCCTTGTTCTGACCTACTCATAACAGAAGCCTTACCTGCCCCATCCACAGCTACAGCTCTTTCTAGGCACCAGTGATTTTTAGGGTGAGTGAAGTAAGCTGAGGCAATGAGCAGAAGCCCTCCTATCCCAGAAACTCAGAGCTGAAAGGGACCTGAGAGGCACATGGTCTAAACAGGACTCCCCCTCAATACCATCCAGCCCCCAGCAGAAGTCTGATAGTGAGGGGAGCCCACCCCCTCCCCCCAGCAACCTCTTCCACTGTGGGACCCTTCTAATGGCTTAAAAGTCCTACGCTGATGCTAAACCAATCTCCTTACAGCTTCTACCTATCGGTCCTTGTTTTGTTTTCTGGGGCCAAGCAAAAAAATTCTTTATCTGATAGCCCCTGAAATTCTGGAGGACACCCAGAATACCCGTCTTCTCTTCTCCATGCCAAGCATCCTCAGTACCTTCACCTCATCCTTGCCCTGGTCTCCAGTCTCCTCACCATACTGCTCACCCTCCCCCGACACCCTCCATTATATCAGTGCCTCTTTCTTAACTGTGTCACCCTGACCAGAACAGTCCTCGAGATGTAATCAGGACTGGGCAAAGTATGGCATGACTATTGCCTCACTGGTTCTGGACGCTGTCATTACGTTAATTCAGCCTAAGATACCATCACACTGGGTAAAGAGGAGGGGTCCATAACCATATCATACCTTTGACTCACTGAACATGAAGCCCACGAACACTCTCAAGCCTCTGTTTTAAACACTAAGGATCTCTCCAGGGGCCGCCTTCATTCCCATGTGAACCAGCTGGGCCCATTACCTCATTCTCCCTGCCATAGCCCCATGCCACCCAACAGAAGATCCTGGACACCAGGTCTCTATGACCTTCCAAGAGGGTGCTGGTAAATGTTTAACAATTAGCTTTCCAGGGGGAAGGGGAAATGTACACAGGACTTCAGTTTAATCTACATTTTTTAACATTTTCTTCATCACTTTCTTAAGCCTAGACAATCAACAAAATAATAAATCAAACCCTGATTGGTAGGTCTTGCCAATCTCCAAGATGCAAATGCTCACACAGAAAACTGAACAACCACCTCTCCCCACCCTTCCCAAGTTGGCTCCAACGCACCACTGCCTTGAGCCCTTGGCATTATTCTGGGCAAGGCCAAGGTCAGGCTGGACTTCAGTGGCCTGCATTCCCCTTGCTCCTTGACAGTCAGAGAAAGAAAGGAGCCAACAGAGCCTTCACCAGGAAGCAGTTGACTTCATGAGCAAAGACCTGTCCCAGGCAGTAGAGAGTCAAAGCAAGAAGGGGAAATGAGTCCCATGAACCCCACCTGAAAGGAAAGGAAAGGAGAGGAGATTCCGAGAAAACTTTGTTCAGTTATCAAAACTGGACCCTGCACTCTCTGCAGGGGTCACCGTGGGATGGTTGGTTTCTAGAGAGGGAACAAAGGCCCAGCTTGGCTTCCTGGTTCTCCAGCTGTGAGGGAGTGTTCAAGTCATCAGAATACAATTTGTCCGAGAAGGAATGTTCCAAGTCCTAATCAATTTAGATGAAAACTTCCTGGCCCCTGTTCAAGCCAGCCCGTTCCTTCGGCCCCCAGAGCCCAGGCTCCTGCCTCAGCAGGCGCCCAGCCCACACTCGGAGCCTCCCAAGGAGTCAGACTGTCAGGACACAGTGACACACTTAGGAGATAGGGCCTTTCCACCCCCCCTCCTCTTTTTCCTTCTTCTTTACTGTCTTGTCTTTAAGGCAGAAGTAGACCCTGGGCAGGTTACTATTGGGAGGGCCCTTTAAGGATAGTCCTGGGACTTCCAGACTGGGCATAAGCCCTACCTTGACCTGCCAGTGCCCAGAGCTATTTTTGAAGTCTTCAAGCTTCTGAGCCAGAGAGATAAAGAGATGACCAGTCTGTGTGCCCAGAACACCCCAATTTAGGGCCTGTAT
This sequence comes from Trichosurus vulpecula, assembly GCF_011100635.1. Classification (NCBI taxonomy): domain Eukaryota; kingdom Metazoa; phylum Chordata; class Mammalia; order Diprotodontia; family Phalangeridae; genus Trichosurus; species Trichosurus vulpecula. The sequence continues at coordinate 226,822,198 of NC_050578.1, read as the reverse complement.
TTTTCCACTCTGAGCTGGGCTCGAAAGAAGAGAGCCTGTTTCTCATACACCCTATGCCCAAGGGTAAGGATAGGTCCGAAAGGACCTGGGTGAGGTTTCTGAAAGAGGAACTGAGCTTCAGGTGGAGAATTTCTAGGCCCAGGCAGGTGTAGCTCATTCCAACTGGGGGCAGGAAGGCAGGAAGCTGGCTTCTCCCTCTCCCTCAGCATCCCCTCCAGCCCCCTGGGCTCCCTGGTCCTTGCCTTCCAAATCTGCATTCTTAGGTATTCCCCGTCTTCCCCTTCCTTCTTCCTTCCCTCAGACAAAGACCCCTCATAGATTTCCACCCCTTGGACTCACACATCCTGTGTCTTGCATAAAGGCTACTACCGTTTCTTCCCCCACCTAAGTCTGGAAGCCTGTCTCATTGGGATGGGGGTTCATGAGTTCCTGGCTCCATGCAGAAGCACCAACTCTATCCTTTATCTTTCCAAGGCTGAGACCCCCAGAATTATAGACTGTCAGACTGGAAGTCCTCTTGGACAACATCAAGCCCAACTCACACCTTAAAAGAGACCCAGAAAGAAGAAACATGCCCAAGGTCACACATGAATCGAGCAGGAGACCAGGACAGAGGACTCCATGGAGGGGTTAGCTTGTCATGCTGGACATGGAGTCACAACCACCTCGGTTTGAAGCCTGCCTCAGATGTGTACTAGCTGGGTGGCCCTGGGCAAGTCTGTGAGCCTTTCTTTATCCATCTGCAAAAGGAGATAATAATAGTATCTGCCTTACAGAGTTATCGTGAAGATCAAATGGAAAAATGCCTAAGAAATGCTTACAAAGTGTTACATAAACGCTACCTTGTATCATTACTATTCTGCAAGTGCTACATAAATGCTATCTAATAATAGTAGTATTATTAATATCTCCCATCTCCCAGGCCAAAGCTTTTCTCACTGTCCCATCTAGCTCCCTCATTCCACTATCCAGCCTCCTTCAAGCTGTATCTGCAACTCATGCTTCTGTTGTATTCTTTTCCCTTCTAAAACCTGCCTAGCAATTAAATATACCTCTGGTTTTCAGGGTCACTCCAGGACAGCACCCCTGCCCCCTCCCAGAATCCTCCCTGCTCTGCTTGTCCTTAGCCGCCTGACAGAGTCCTCAGAATGTTTCAGGCAGACAGCTATAAACAGCTGATTAAAAAGAACTGCCCCTTCTTGGGAAAAACAAACTCTAACCCATCTCTCTCCCCAGGGGCCTCCCGGGAGGAAGCCAGACTCCAGGGCTGCCAGAAGGAGGCGGCAAGGAGCCATCGACGAGCTAGTCGAGGGTGGCCAACCTGTGCTCAGCTGAATGTTCTTCCTTCCTTCCCTGTGGGGTGGGGGTGGAGTGGGGTGTCTTCAAACAGCTACTGAGTCACACTGTACTTCTTCCTTCTTCACAGGGAAGTCCCGTTAAGGACACCGAGTTAGAAGGGACCTTAGAAGCCATCCAGTCCAACTCCCTTCTTTTATAGACAGGGAAACTGAGGCACAGGGAAGTTAGGTCACTTGCTCAAAGTGATGCAGAAATTAAGCGGCAGAGACAGGATTTTAACGCAGATCATCTGACTCCAAACTCGGGACTCTTTGCACTCCATCCCCTTCAAAAAGATAGACCGGCAATCACAGTAACTAACATATAGATAGCACTTTAAGGTTGGCAAAGCACAATCCTGTTTAAATCCTGTCGCTGGCACTTACAAGCTGTGTGTCCCCAGGAAAGTCACTCAACCTCTCTCAGGCTCAGTTTAGCCATCTGTCAAATAGAGATAACAGCTTCTACCTCGAAGGTTGCTGTGATCATATATACAGAGGACTTTGTGGTGCAGTGGATAGAACACCAGGCCTGGAATCAGGAGGACTTGTCTTGAGTTCAAATCTTCCCTCAGACACTTACTAGCTGTGTGACCCTGGGCAAGTCACTCAACCCTGTTTGCCTCAGTGTCCTCACCTGTAAAATGAGCTTAGAGAAGGACATGGCAAGCCACTCCAGTGTCTTTGCCAAGAAAATTCCAACTAGGGTAATGAAGAGCCAGACAAGACTGAAATGACCAAACCACAACAAACCGTTAGCCATTCTTATTAGCATGAAAAAAGGTTGTTGCCTCAAGCCAGCAAGTTGAGGAAAATGACATAGGTCTCATGTCGCTATGGCAAACCAACAGAAAGCCTATGAAAAGTGAGTCAGATGCTGTCGGCAGGACATTCTGTTCATTCCATCAGAATAAACACACGTGTCTGTGTGTGAAACCCACCCGCCCGGTGCTAACTCTGAACCTCATTAGCACACTATCTGCTCCACAACCCACTAGCCGAGTGAAGACAGGCTGGGGGAGAGGGTGACTGAAGGGGGCTTGGCCTTTCTCTGGCCTCAGCATCCCAGCATGTCCCGAAGCACGTCCTGCTGGGGAGCAGGCCTGTCAGGCCTCCTCACATGATGCATCCAGGCGCCAGCTTCTACCACCCATTTACTTAAAAGCTAACATTCTCCAGACTTGTCACTATCAGCCGGGCCCTGGAGTGAAGACCAAGGGAAGAGTCGTATAAACACAGGCCAGATTGCCAGGACCAGACCTCGAAAAAAAAGCCCAACAAAGAGGTGTTTTGAGGCCCCTCTGGTTCTCAGAACCTGACCTTGTTTGACAAGCAGAGCCCATCAGCAGGCTTCATCCCCCAGAGACCTTCCCAGAGAGCATCCTGAGCTGGGAGACAGGATTCCTGGCTTCTGGTCCTGGTTCTGTACTGTCGGACCCCTGGGAAGTGCCAGGGTCTATTAGATAGTGCCCTGGATTTAGAAACAGAATATTTGGGTCTGAATCTGGGCTCTGCTGTGCCCTAGCTGTATATATGACCTCAGGCATGGGATCTCCAGAGGCCTCTTCTCATCATTCTTAAAATGAGGAACCTGAACTAGATCGTCTCTAAGGCCCCTTCTTCCTCTAAATCTTGTAATCTCATGACTCCAACCTATTCCAACAAGCATTTATTAAACAATAATTCTATGCAAGTTACTGTGTTAGATACAGGAAATGAAAGCAAGCAAGCAATAAGCATTTGTTAGACACTTACTGTATACCTTGCATTGATGTAAGAGCTAGATACAGGAGATAAAAGCACTGGGCATTTATTAATCACTTATTGTGTACCTTGCACTGTTGAAGAGCTAGATACAGGGGGGTACAAGCAATCAGCAAACATCTATTAAGCACTTACTGTGTACCTTGCACTTGTAAGGACTAGGGATACAAAGAAAGGCAAAATCAGTCCCTGCCCTCAAGGAGTTTACAGTCTAATAGGACAAACATGTGCATTACTAAACACATAAAAAATACATACAGATTAGATAAAAGATGATCTTACAGGGGAAGCCTCTAGCAGCAGAAGAGGCTGAGAAAGGCCTAATACAGAAGGTTATCCTTGAGCTGAGACTTGAAGGAAACCAGAGATTCTAAGAGGTAGAACCAGACATTCCAGGTATAGAGAATAGCCAGGGCAAAAGCAGGACCTGGGAAATGGGGCAGCATGTTCAAGGAACCAGCAAGTAGAACAACAGAGGTGGATCATGGACTTCATGGAGGGGAATAAGTATATGAAGATGAGAAACATAGGAAAGGGTCAAGTTGTGAAGAGTTAAGTGCCAAAACAAAATGAAAACTAGGACTTAACTATTCCACAGACTTGAAATCCCCTACTTTGGTACATTTCCTCACTCATTGTCCTCATCTCATTAGATTGTAAGCTCCTTGAGGGCTGGACTGTCTTTCCTTTCATTAATTGTGTCCCCAGCACTTCACACAGTGCCTGATGCATAGTAGGTGTTTAATAAATGCGTACTGGATTTACTTATTATTGATCTCTGACTTTCAGAACCCTCTTCCTTCAAGGCTCCCACTTCCATGAAGACTTCCTTGGCCAACCAAATGAAAGTGTTTTCTCCCTTCCTGAACTTTCCCAGGGCACTTTGCTTGATAATTTTTCTAGCCCTTTTCCTTCTTTTCTGTGTCTCTTATCCATGCACACATAGTATAATTTACCTAGCTTTTAGCAAAATATTTAACCAAGTGTTTTCTACTATCTTTGGATACAGGATGGAGAGATATGGGCTAGAAATGGTGTACCGTGTAAATATTTGTAAATAGTCAAATTTGGACCTAGTTGAATGACCAGACCTAAAGAATTAGTTAATGAGAGAATGAGTCAATGTCAACTTGGAAAGAGATCTTAGTGGAGAGATCTAGGAATTTGTGCTGTAGACCATTTTTATCAATAACCTAAGTGAAAGCGTAGATAGCTTATCACAATTACACATAGCTGAAAGAGATAAGAATTAAGATCCAAAAATATTTCAACACACTAGAATGTTGGGCTAGATCCAATGAGATTAAATTAAATAAGGACAAATGTAAGGTTTTGTACTTGGGTCCAAAAAATGAACTTCCTGAATATGAGATGAGAAAGTATGTCTAGATTGTAATTTGTCTGATAAAAATGTGGGGCTTTTAGTGGATTAAAAGTTCAATAGGAGTCCACAGTGCAATGTGACTGCCCCCCAAAAATACCAGTGTGCTGTTAGGCTTCACTGAGAGAGGTCCAGTATCCAGAACAAAGGAAAAGATAATTTCAGTGTCTTCTGGACTGCTCCAACCACTTTGTGATCTCTGAGTTCAATGGTGGATGTTACATCTTAGTACAGTTGGAGAGTATCCAGAGGAAGATGAACCAGGATAGCTCTGCTCCAGATTGCCAAGGGGACTGTAGATCATGTCACATAAGGTTCAACTGAAGGAATCATGAAGAGAGAAGGCCCAGCTATCTTCAAGGGCATGAAGGGCTGCCATGTGAAAGAAAGATTAGGTTTGTTCTTCTTGGCCCTAGAAGGTAGATCTAGGAGGAGTGCATGGAAACAAGAAGAAAACAAATTTCAGCTGAATGAAAGGAAAAACATCCTAATAATTAGAGCCAGAGAGAAAGAGGGGGAGGGAAGGGAATAAGCATTTATGTAATGCCTACTATGTGCCAGGCACTGTGCTCAGCACTTTATAAATACTATCCTCTTTGGTCCTCACAACAACCCTGTGAGGTCGGTGCAATTATTAGCCCCACTTAACAGATGTGGAACCTGAGACAAACAGAGGTTAAGTGACTTGCCCAGGGTTACGCAGCAATTAAGTGTCTGAGGTCAGATTTGAACTCAGGTGTTCCCAACTCCAGGTCTAATGGTTCCAGCGAGATGGCTAAGCATCTTGCCTAAGATGAACTCTTCTTCTTCATCTCAAAATAATTAAGAAAAGTGCTTGTAATTCGGGAGAAAAATAATTTTTTTAAAAATTGTGGTGAATAAAAAATGGTAAGGTAGAACTGGAATCTATTAAAGAATTTTTCAAGTGCTAAGAGAGCCAAAATACTCAACAAGTATGGTGATATGAGGCGGCAGATTGGCTTTGCAATCAGGGACACATGGTACAACCAAGGTTCCAATATGTAAGGAGTATTGAGAGACCCAGAAAGATATCCCTAACTACCTACAGTTATTTATTTATTTATTTGTTTAACCACTCATTTATTCATTCATTCATTCGTTTATTCATTTATTTTTAGTTTTCAACATTCACTTCTATAAGATTTTGAGTTCCAAATTTTTCCCTCTCCCTCCCCTCCACCCTCCACAAGACAGCATGCAATCTGATATAGGCTATACATGTACAATCATATTACACATATTTCCATATTAGTCATATTGTGAAAGAAGAATCAGAACAAAATGGAAAAACCACAACAAAGAAAGAAAAAAAGAAAATAGTATCCTTCAATCTGCATTCAGACCCCATAGTTCTTTCTCTGGATGTGGATAGCATTTTCCATTATGAGTCTTTTGGAATTGTCTTCGATCATTGTATTGCTGAGAAGACCTAAGTCTATCAAAGTTGGTCATCGCGCAGTGTTGCTGTTACTGTGTACAATGTTCTCCTGGTTCTGTTCACTTCACTCAGCATCAGTTCATGTAAGTCCTTCAAAGTTTCTCTGAAATCCATCTGCTCTTCATTTCTTATAGAACAATAGTATTCCACCATATTCATGTACCAGCCATTCCCCAAATGATGAACATCCCCTCAATTTCCAATTCTTGGCCACCATAAAAAGAGCTGCTATAAATATTTTTGTGCATGTGGGTCCTTTTCCCTTTTTTATGGTCTCTTTGGGATACAGACCTAATAGTGGTATTTTTGGATCAAAGGGTATGCACAGTTTTATAGCCCTTTGGGCATAGTTCCAAATTGTCCTCCAAAATGAGTGGATAAGTTCACAATTCAACCACCAATGTATTAGCATTCCGATTTTCTCACATCTTCTAAAATATTTATTTTTTTGTCATATTGGCCAAATCTGATAGGTGTGAAGGAGTACCTCGAGTTGTTTTAATTTATGTTTCTCTAATCAATAGTGATTTAGAGCATTTTTTCATAAGACTCTACACAGGTTTAATTTCTTCATCTGAAAATTGCCTGTTCATATCCTTTGGCCATTTGTCAATTGGGAAATGACTTGTATTCTTATAAATTTGACTCAGTTCTCTATATATTTGAAAAATGAGGCCTTTATCAGAGACACACAGGCTGCAAAAATTGTTTCCTGGCTTTCTGTTCCCCTTCTAATCTTGGTTGCACTGGCTTTGTTTGTGCAAAAACTTTTCAATTTAACACAATCAAAATTATCCATTTTGCATTTCACAATATTATCTATCTCTTGTTTGGTCATAAATTCTTCCCTTCTCCATAGATCTGACAGGTAAAATATTCCTTGCTCTCCTAATTTGCTTATGGTATCACTCTTTGTGTCCAAGTTGCATACCCATTTTGACTTTATTTTGGTATAGGGTATAAGATATTGGTCTATGCCTAGTTTCTGCCATACTGTCTTCCAGTTTTCTCAGCAGTTTTTGTCAAATAGTGAGTTCTTATCCCAGAAGCTGGAGCCTTGGTTTTAGCAAGTGGTAGATTACTATAGTCGTTGACTACTGTGTCTTGTGTACCTAGCCTATTCCACTGATCTACCACTCTATATTTTAGCCAGTACCAAGTAGTTTTGATGATTGCTGCTTTAAAATACAGTTTTAGATCTGGTACAGCTAGGCAACCTTCCCTTGAATTTCTTTTCATTAATTCCCTTGATATTCTAGACCTTTTGTTCTTCCAGATGAATTTTGCTATTATTTTTCCAAGCTCTATAAATATTTTTGGTAGTTTATAACTACCTATATTAATAAAAGAATATCCAAGATTTTTTTAAAAGGTCTGGGGGAAGATGTAATAATATACTGTTGGTAGAACAGTGAATTTCTCCAACCCTCAAGAGCACTTATTATTTACCAGGCACTGTGACAGGCATAGAAATAACCAAAAAGAAAAGGCAAAATCAGCGCTCACCCTGAGGGAACTCATATTCTAATAGCTAAGGGACATGTGAGTAACTAGATTTACTCAAGAAAAGTAACTGAATTGTTCATATCCTTTGACCCAGCAATTAAGAGTGTTGGTTTAAATCCTCAAGCTGTCGCTTACTTCCTGTGCACCTCTGTACCTCAGTTTCCTCAAATATAAAATGGGAGAAGATTGGACTAGATGCTTTCTAAGTTTCCTTCTATCTCTAAATGTTTGGTCCTATGATCCCACTACCAAGCACATATCCCAAGAAAGTCAAAGACAGAAAGAAAGGTCTCATGGATATCCGAAGTATTCATAGCAGCACTTTTGTGATAGAGAGTGACTACAGACAAAGTGAGTGACCACTGTTTCGGGAAGGGCTCAACAAAATTGTGTATGTAAGTGTAAAGGAACGTTATTGTCCTATAAAAAAAATGAGTAATTCCAAGGAAACATGGGAGGATTATGACTTGACGTAGAGTAAAGAAAGCAAATGAGGAAAATAGTATATACAATGACTAAATTAGTGTAAACAAAAAGAACACTAAATGGAAACCAAATTCTGAATAGTCATCATGACCAATGTTGCTCCTAGAAAACAGTTAATGAAACACACCTCACTCCTTATGATAGAGAGGTAGAGGCAGAGGACACCCACTGGTAAGAATGAAGTATGCAGTCAGATAAGGTCAACGTATCAGCCAGTTTGCTTAATCTTTTTTCTTTGTTACAGAGAAATTGTTCAATGTGTGAGGAGGGTTGGAGGTAATGATGGGGGTATGTGAATAATTGTGATATAAAAACAAAAGGGATTAATCAACTATTAAAATAAAGCAAGAAATGTGCCCAATAAAGTAAAGGATCAATCACAAAAAGGAGAGGAAAGGGAAGAAATCCCTACAAGGAAAATCTTTAAGAAAAATTAAGAGACACTGAAGAAATGCATTTTTTTTTAAAAAAAAAAAGCCCTAATAAAATGTATAAATAGTATGGAGTAAAAGAAAGCCACAAGAAATCTTGGGGGGGCAGAAAGAATCATACTGTGATAACAACTAGACCCCTTCTCCCCAAATGAGGATGAAGTAACTGCAAGAATCCCTCAGAGTCATTGAAAAACTTAATAAGAAAATGGACTCGAATTCAGACTCAGACTTTGGAATCTTTCTTTGGTGACAAAGAAGACCAAAACATACAGCCAGAAGAAGTCAACAAAATCAAAGAGCCTACTTCAAAAGCCTCCAAGAAAAACATGAACTGGTCTCAGGCCATGAAAGAGCTCAAAAAGGATTTGGAAAAGCAAGTTAGAGAAGTAGAGGAAAAATTGGGAAGAGAAATGAGAGTGATGAGAGAAAACCATGAAAAACAAGTCAATGACTGGCTAATGGAGTCCCAAAAAAATACTGAAGAAAATAACACCTTAAAAAATAGACTAACTCAAATGGCAAAAGAGCTCCAAAAAGCCAATGAGGAGAAGAATGTCTTCAAAGGCAAAATTAGCCAAATGGAAAAGGAGGTGCAAAAGACCACTGAAGTAAATACTACCTGAAAAATTAGATTGGAGCAAGTGGAAGCTAGTGACTTGATGAGAAATCAAGATGTTATAAAACAGAACCAAAGGAATGAAAAAATGAAAGACAATGTGAACTATGTCGTTGGAAAAACCACTGACCTGGAAAATAGATCCAGGAGAGATAATTTAAAAATTATTGGACTACTTGAAAGCCATGATCGGAAAAAGAGCCTAGATATCATCTTTCAAGAAATTATCAAGGAGAACTGCCCTGATATTCTAGAGACAGAGGGTAAAATAGAAATTGAAAGAATCCACCAATCGCCTCCTGAAAAAGATCCCAAAAAGAAAACTCCTAGGAACATTGTTGCCAAATTCCAGAGCTCCCAGATCAAGAAGAAAATACTGCAAGTAGCCAGAAAGAAACAATTTGAGAATTGTGGAAACACAATCAGGATAAGACAAGATCTAGCAGCTTCTACATTAAGGGATCGAAGGGCTTAGAATATGATATTCCAGAGGTCAATGGAGCTAAGATTAAAACCAAGAATCACCTACCCAGCAAAACTGAGTATCATGCTCCAAGGCAAAATATGGATTTTCAATAAAATAGAGGACTTGCAAGCTTTCTCAGTGAAAAGACCAGAGCTCAAGAGAAAATTTTACTTTCAAACACAAGAATCAAGAAAAGCATGAAAAGGTGAACAAGAAAAAGATATCATAAGGGACTTACTAAAGTTGAACTGTTTTGTTCACATTCTTACATGGAAAGATGATGTGTATAATTCATGAGACCTTAGTATTAGGGTAGCTGAAGGGAATATACATATATAGAGAGACAGAGGGCACAGGGTGAGTTGAATATGAAGGGATGATGTCTAAGAAAATAAAATAAAATTAAGGGATGAGAGAGGAATATAATGCGAGAGGGAGAAAGGGAGAGATAGAATGGAGTAAATTATCTTGCATAAAAGTGGCAAGAAAAAGCAGTTCTGTAGGAAAGGAAGAGGGAGCAGGTGAGGGGGAATGAGTGAATCTTGCTTTCATCGGATTTGACCTGAGGAGGGAATAACATACACACTCAATTGGCTATCTTGCCCCATAGGAAAGAAAGAGGAAGGAGATTAAAAATGGAAGATGATAGAAGGGAGGGCAGACAGGGGGAGGAGGTAATCAAAAGCACTTTCGAAAAGGGACAGGGTCAAGGGAGAAAATTGAACAAAGGGGGATAGGTTAGGAAGGAGCAAAATATAGTTAGTCTTTCACAACATGAGTATTGTGGAAGGGTTTTACATAATGATACACATGTGGTCTATGTTGAATTGCTTGTCTTCTTAGGGAGGGGGGTGGGGAGGGAAGAGGGGAGAGAATTTGGAACTCAAAGTTTTAAAAAACAGAAGTTCAAAAAAAAAGTTTTTGCATGCAACTAGGAAATAAGATATACAGGCAATGGGGCATAGAAACCTATCTTGCCCTACAAGAAAGGAAGGGAAAAGGGGATGGGGAGGAATGGGGTGACAGAAGGGAGGGCTGACTGGGGAATGGGGCAACCAGAATATATGCCATCTTGGAGTGGGGGGGGAGGGTAGAAATGGGGAGAAAATTTGTAATTCAAACTCTTGTGAAAATCAATGCCGAAAACTAAAAATATTAAATAAATAAATAATCTGGAAAAAAACTTAATAAAAAACTAAAGGAGGCTAAAAGGAGGGAAGCCAGACCTCTTAAAGAATTAAAAAAGAGGAACAGAAGAATTGATGACTTAGGGCAAATGGTGGGAGACTTAATAAAACAGAAATACTCTGAAAAAGTAGCAAAATTAGAAGACTGAGATCTTTACAAATCAAAACAACAGAGAAAGACCATTTGAGAATCATTATTCTCTCATAAAAACATGATGAAATGAGGAGTCTGAGTGACACAAATGTATATTGGTGAATCCATAGGACACTCAGAAAAGAACTCAAATTTAACTCAACTAGTTTATAAAATCATAGATTTAGAGCTGGAAAGGACCTCAGATATCAACAATTATTCTCATTTGAAAGATGAGGAAACTGAAGCCCAGAGAGATCAAGGTTTTTTTCCCCCAGAAATCAGACCTGGATTTGAACCAGGTCCTTTGACTCTACATCTAGCATTCTTTCCATTACACCATGCTATTCCCCAGAGCTTTGCTGTCAAGTAAAGATTCTTGTTGTTGTTTGTCCTTCTTTCTAGAAGAGGACCATGACATCATGGAGGTGATGCCATGACATACAAGTGAATTGGATTTAAGTGAAGGACTGTGCAAAGTCAACAGACTCACTTTCTCCTCCAGAGCCATCTGGGTCCAGTGGCCAGATACACATCCGGATGACTAGAGATGGCCCCCAAAGATTCTTACAAGTATCCAGGAACAGGCAATCAAGTGACTTGCCCAAGTTCACACAAACAATAAATGTAAAAGATAGGATTTGACTCCTCGTCTCCTAGACTCCAGAACTACTGTTCTTTCTCCTGTACTATGCTTAAAAAGCAAAGAAAAAGTCCTGTGCCCCAGGATTACATATTCTAAAACTGTGAGTATATTCTGACATAAAAAGATAACAAATTTCCAATCATTCCTTCACTTAAAAACAGAGGTGAGCAGAGTCTTTAAAAAGCAAGTGTAGTCAACAAAAGAAACTTATTAAAGGTAAATAAGTAATAACTAAATATTAATATGCTGAAAGGAGGAAACAAGATAAATTCTTTAATCCAGTTTACCAAATATTCATTGAAGGAATGTAGAGAGAATAGTTATGGGCAAGTCTCATCAAGGGTGATCAGACTGAAGTCTCCTGAGGAAGGAAGGAGAGGCAGGAAAACAAGAAGTGAATTAGTATTTCTTGAAATCAGGATATCACAGGTAAAGATCATTTTTAAAAAGAGCTGGAGGGATGAAATGAGGAGAAGGGGGCCCCTGAACAACATTCTTATCTGAACTGGTTAAGAGTTATGTGAGAAAATTATATCAGTAAAAGTTAAACCTGGGGATCTAGTGTAATACTGGACTAGGCAGGGAGAGGGTGGTAACTGTAGGTTAGTGTGAAGACTGGGATCAGATTGCTTCAAGCAAAACAAGCTGCAGGAACATTCTGATGCTAGGATTTTTCAAATGGTAATATAAAAAGATCAGATGGAGAGGAAAGCAAACAACTCCAAATGAGTGTTAATAGGCTAAACTTATCTCTTCAAAAAAAGAAAAGAGAGTTAAAGAATGGATTTAAAAACAATATAACAACAACCACAGTACACTTAAAAAGTAAAGGCACATCCAGAACAGGGTAGGAGGAACTGGAATAAAATATGCAGTATGTCCCAAAGTCTTGGTGAAGTTTCAGGCTTTTAAAGCTTGTATTATGCTGAATTTAAAAAAAAAAATATCAGGAGCCAAAATCATGATTTCAGGTAAAGCAACAGTGAAAATAGATAATATCAAAAGTAACAAACAAAAAAACTATACTATGCATAAAATCACTTTAGATAATGAAAAATATTAGTACAAAATATTGTACTAAGGAAGTACCATGATTCAGTGGAAAGCATATAATGTCAGGGGACTTTGGATTCAAATCCTGACTCTGACACTTACTACCTCTGTGACCTTGGATAAGTCTCAGCTTCATTTTTTTAATCTATAAAATGAGAATTGGAGAAGGTGACTTCAAAGATCCCTTCCAACTGTAAATCTGTTAGGATAATATGATCCTAGATTTAGAGTGGAAAGGACCTTTCATGATCCACTGGTACTACAAATGGCATATCATCTAAGTATTTAAAGGAAAAGCTAACTAAAATGTAAAAAGAATTAGATAGTAAGACATAATATTAAGTTACTTTAATATGCCTCTTTCAGACTTTGACAAATCTAACAAAGATAAACAAGAAGGAAATTATGAGACTGAATAAGAAATTGGAAAAAAGAACAACTTTAGATCTGGTGATTTATTGATTGAGAATTTAAAAGAATGCACTTGCTTTCAGCATCACATGATACCTTTACAAAAAATGATTTTGTACTAGGGTATAAAGAATTCTTAAATATGTAAATGTAGAAACATTTAGCATATTCCTTAGACACTACATAGTTTACATTCCTTCCTTAAAAAACAGTAATCAGTCATGGAAATATGAAAAAGATGCAGCTCTAAATGGAGACTAATTAATAACATCCTAAATGATTCCTGAGTCAAATCAAAACAAATAATTTTATTAGAGACCAAAAAGAGACAGTATAATAAAATTTATGGTATATTGATAAAACAATCTTTAAAGGAAAATTTATATCTCTGAGCATTTATATTAACAAAAGAGAAAAGGATAGGATAATTAATTGAGTGTGTAATTTTAAAAATTATAACACAAATTAATCATCCTAACAGTTGGAGCTACCCAAAACTGCTTCATGAGGTACTAGGTTCTTCCTCAATTGTGATCTTCAAGAAAAGGATGACCATTTGTTGGGCATGTTGAAGAGGAAATCCTGTACTCTTGGGTGTACATAGTGTGGGGTTTGAGAGCAAAGAGAGATTCTGTCTGACAGGAAAGTCAAAGGAAGAACCAGAATTTGGTAGCATGTAGGATCTAGAAAAGGAGGAAGAAGGAATCAGAGAGTATCCAGAGCCTTTAAGCCTGAGGGCCTGACACTGCACACCTCAGAAATAGAACCACCACCCTCAATAAAAGCCAAAGGTACTATGCAGAGATATTGAGGGCAAGTAACCATGTCTGCCCCCCATCCAAGGGTATCAGACTCCAAGCCTTTGAGGTTTGCATAGGGATATGGTATGCATGTAAAGTGAAGACAACTAGAGGAAGACCATGAGCATAGTGGGTGAATACTCTATGAAGGATGTATGGGAGGACATGGACAAGAGTCACAGAGGATGAGATGGTGCAGATAGGGAGGCATCATGGTACAGTGAAAGAAGCCCTGGCTCTGGAGTCCAAGCTTCCAGATTCAAGTCATTTAATTTCTTTGGAGTTTAGTATCCTCATCTGTGAAATATAGGGCTTGGAGTTGGACTAAAGGCCTCCAAGGTTCCTTCCTGCTTTAGATCTAGAACTCTATGATTGTGCCGCCACCACCACCACCACCACTGCCACCATGGAGGACCCACGTGGATGAAATCACAAATCCTTCAATGGGACTTAAGTGAAGGAAGTGTTGAAGTAGTCAGGAGGTAAGGAAGGGCTGAGGGTAGGTGGGGAAAGAAGGAAGCACATGAGAAAGAGATCAAAGTACAGAGTGAAGTGAGCAGAGCCAGGAGGATGTTGTACACAGTGACAGCAATATTGTAAGAAGACCAACCATAAATGACTTAGCTCTTCTCAGCAATATAATGATCCAAACCAAATCCAAACAACTCATGATAAAAAATGCTATCCACCTCCAGAGAAAGAACTGATGGAGTCTGAATACAGACTGAAGCATACTGTTTTTTACATTATTTTTCTTGGATTTTTTGATCTGTGTTTTCTTTTGTAATATGGCTAATATGGAAATATATTTTGCATGACTAAACATGTATAATCTATATCAAGTTGCCTGCCTTCTCAAGGGAGAAAATTTGGAACTCAGATTTTTTTTAAAATGAATGTTAAAAATTGTTTTTACATGTAATTGAAAAATAGAAAAGAGAGGAAGGAAGGAAGGAAAGAAAGAAAGAAGGAAGGAAGGAGGGAGGGAAAGAATGAAGGATGGTAGGAAGGAAGGATGGAAGGAAGGAAAGAATGAAGAAAGAAAGAAAGAAAGAAAGAAAGAAAGAAAGAAAGAAAGAAAGAAAGAAAAGAAAGAAAGAAAGAAAGAGAGAGAGAAAGAAAGAAAGAACAGATAGAGTCATCTATCCAGTAAATCGGGGTAGACTTAGCCCAGGTGCAAAGGAGAATGGAAAAGTATCTTGGGTGGGCATCATCTCTCCTCACCCCTGGCCCAGTGGTGTGGTAGTGACTATGTGCTCCACCTTCCCCAAGTCTTAGACAGCTATGATTTCCCCCAGGAGAGCCTTTAAGGCCCAGCTCTGAAGCCTGTTTCTGCCCACCAGCCCCTGAGTGGATATGGTTCCAGCAGGCCTGGTCATGACCCCCTGCCACTGAACTCAGCTCCGGTCAGCTGCTGAGAAGTTTCCCCACAGGCTTGGTTCCTGGTTAACTTCCCTAGACTCTGCTGCCCGGTGATGTCACAGCTTGGGGAATGGAGCTGGCCATAGTCCCAACGGCAGAGGCTATATTTGGAGCTGCGAGAATCTCAGCCCAGCCACTCAGGACGTGAGGCTGGAAGACCATGACTGTGTGTGTGTGTGTGTGTGTGTGTGTGTGTGTGTGTGTGTGTGTGTTTTGTGTGTGTTTGCTTGCACGCCTGCCTCTTGCCTTCTGGGGATGTGACTCAGATGCACATGGTGTCTCTGTAAGCACCCTGGGCTGGCAGCGAGGTTATGTTATGGGCTTCCTGCCAAGACAAATAGTGATTGTTTTGAGTCCATATTACATTTCTCCAGCATGAATAAGTACCCCCTGCAGCCAGTGAGAAAAAGACACTCCAGGAGCAGAGCTGCAAACCTAAGCTGCCCCCTCCATGCAGACAGGCTGCAACAGGAACCCCATTACAACTGGCCTGGCAATGCCCGCGGGCAAATTCCAAGCAGGTCCCAACAGGGTCATGTGGATCCAGGCACTTGGGCCCCACTTGCCACGAGACCAGCTTGGTTCACTAGTTATGGTGGGGACCAGGATTTCCTCCTCCCCCTCTCCACACACACGCTTCTAAAAAAGCCAGGGAGTTAATAGTAATGATAGCCCTTCACACATGCGTGTACAGTACTTACAATTTCTACCACCTTCATATATATGAGAGAGTCCCTCACCACAGTCCCAAGAGGGGACCAGGGCAGGGACCATGAGTCCCATTTTACAGATGAGGAAAAAGTGTGATGTAGTGGAAAGAGAACCAGGCCTGAAGGTAGAAGACTCAGTTTCCAGTGCCAAGCTGGCCTCCTCCTCACTGTGGATGAGCAGGACAGGTCACCTGAAATCTCTGAGCCTCAGTCTCTTCGCTTGCACAAAGGGGTTATGGGGGGTAATCCTACTTGTTACTCTCTGCCTTACAGGGTAATTGTGAGGGAAGAAGGAAGCAATGCCCATAAAGTGCTTTGCAAATCTTAGAATAGTACCTGCTAGCGAGGCTGAGTGTTTTGCCCAAGGTGGCGCTATGCCACAGAACCAGGACTATAACCCAGGTTTTCAAATTCCTGGTTCATTTCTCCACCATGCTGCGCAAAGAGGAGGAGTCTGCATTCTTGACCCACTCTTCCCCTTTTCCTGACCTCAAGAGAGCTTACTGGGAGGCTTACTAAGGCTGAAGCAATTCTGGAAAGGTCCCTGAAATGCCCTGTGAAAGCCCGGGAATGTCACCAGAAGTTTCACCATTGACCCTGGTCTCCTTCTCGGTATGCCCTCCCCTCAGGGTTTCCTGACCCTGATCATTCCTGGTTCTCCTCCTACCTGGTGGGCCGCTCTAACTCAGATTCCTTTGCTGCATCAGCACCCGTAGCACATCTCCCGACTGTGGATGTGCCCCCAGATCTCTGCCCCCTTTGTCTAATTCTCTTTTACTGCCTTCATTAGTTCCTCTGGGCTCAGTTATCTCTATGCTGATGAATCTCAGATCTCTATCTCCAGCCCTGATTTCTCTCCTGAGCTCCAGTCCTCTATCATCAACTGTCTATTGGACGCGTCAAACTAAACTCAATATCCTCCCCCTCCAAGCCACCACTCTTCTGAATTTCCCTGTTATTGATGAAAGCTCCACTACCAACCCCTTACCCAGGCTTGCCACCTGGTCACCCTTGATTCCTCCTTCTTCCTCACCTTCCATATCCACTCCGTTGCCGGATCTTATTATGCCCATCTTTACAGCTTTCACATCCCTCCCTGGGCACCACCCTAACCAGGCCCATCGCCTCTGACCTGCACTTTTACTGATAGCCTCCTACTCTGTCCCCTCTCCAATACACCACCAGCAGCTGTGACACAGTGGATAGACTCGGGGGTCAGGAAGATGAGTTCAAATCTGGCCTCAGACACAAGCTGTGTGACCTTGATCAAGTCATTGAACTTGTCTGCCTCAGTTTCCTCAACTCTAAAGTGGGGATAATAATAGCACTTAGCTCCAAACGTTGCTATGAGGATCAAATGAGATATTAATTTGCAAAATATGATAAATAATAAATTCTCTCTCTCTCTCTGTATGTCTGTCTTTCTGTATCTCTGTATGTCTCCCTCTCTGTCTATCTCTGTCTCTGTCTCTGTCTCTCTCTCTCTCTCCCCATTTTCTGTCTGTCTGTCTCTGTGTATCTGTGTGTGTGTGTCTCCTCTCTGTCTTTCTGTCTCTCTCTCTCTCTCTTTCTGTGACCTAACTCCTAGCATTCAATGCCTTCCATATCTAGCTGCTTGCTTCTGTGAACACTACACTCTGGCCCAGCTTTGCCATTCTCTGTTCTTGCATGGCTCTTTCCCATCTCCGTGGCTTTGTGCAGGTCCCTCCTACCTAGAACAGATTCCTTCTGTTCTGGGTGGGGGAGGGGTACAGTTGGTTTGTTTGTTGACACCCTATATCTCCCAGGCTGAAAGTGTAATGGCTGATCACAGACCCACCCCCACTCCTGATTGTTGTGGAAGCTTTGACCTTCTCTACTTCTGACCTGGGTCAGTTCATCCTTCCTTGGGCAGGTTCACCATGTTGGTATCACACTTAGTACAGACACCTGATGGGTTTTAGCCCTACTTGAGCTCAGAAATCTTAAGCTCAAGTGATCCACCAGCTGCACCGTCCCTGGTCAGTAGCAGAGACACAGAGTATAGGCACATGCCACCACACCCTGTGGGTCCCTACCTGTTAAAGCTCCTCCTCCATGAACGTAATGGAAAATTATTGTATCAGGGACAATGAATAGGAAAAATTCAAAAACCACAAGAAGACTTATAAGAACTGATACAGAAGGAAGAAAATAGAACCAGGAGAACAATATATGTATAGACTACAACGTAAATGAAGATAACACCACAAGACAACAGAATTCACACCAAACTCTTTGACTAGTATTGGTTCCAAATGACTGGAGTTAAAATATAATGCCTTCCCTTCTGCAAAGAAAAGGCAAATGATGTGAGGATAGAGTTATACAGCAGTAGCTGCCAGCCTCAGTCCTTCTATTAGACTAACTATATTTTTATGAGAAGGTACTTTGACAAGGGAATTTAGTTGGGAAGTGCTTCCAAATAAAACTACAATGGGCTGTCTTGAGATTTAGGTAGCTCAGTGGTTAGAGAGAAGTAGACTTAGTGTCAGAAAGACCCAAGTTTGAATCGAGCCTCAGGCATTTACTAGCTGTGTGACCCTGGGCAAATCACTTAACCACTGTCTGCCTTAGTTTCTTCATCTATAAAATGGCCATGATAGTGCCTACCTCCCAGGGCTGTTCTGAGGATCACATGAGATAACACATGAAGCACTTTGCAAACATAGGAATGTGACCAATTATCATTCCTCACCCTCTTTGAAGGATTTCAGGCAGGGGCTGGATGTTGGGTATCTGACTGGGAGAATTCCCTCCTGGCAGACCTTGGAATAGATTAAAGGTTCTTCTTTGTGGCACAGGCCCCTTTTGGCACATGTGAAACCTGCAGATTCCTTCTCAGAATAATTTTTTTAAATTCACAATTAAAGGTATTGCTAAAAAAAAAATCAGTTAAAGTTTAGTGAAAATAAAGATTTGTTCTCATCCGAGTTAATGGACCCCCTGAAATCCATGTAATCCATGAAATCCAAGCCCCCTCAGTCAAGAACCCCCTGGACTAGATGGTCACTAGGGTCCCTCTCAAATTCTGTGAGAATGAATCAGAATGACATTTTAAAGATAAAAAGTTTTGAATCTTGGATCAGACTCCTCTACCAGACAGACTTGGGATTCCTTCCTTCACCACTCTTTCTATTGCCCACCCCAGGTCTGTCAGGCCCCTACCTGTACCCCATGTTTTCATCCCTGCCCCACCCGCATTCTGTGCTGCTGACATGTCATGTCCCCAACCTGTCCCTGCATCCCTCAGTGCTGGAGCCAGGATGGTTGAGAGGTTCCTAAAAAATCTGGGTATGAGTGAGGAGGGGGGGGCACCCCTGATGGGAAGAGGGCAGGGATTCTGGGCTCAAGGAGTCTCTGGGTTATAGACTTCACAGGGCTTTATCAGAACCACTTTGGCCCCTTCCCAGCATCCCTCCCCTTGTCTCCTCCCCAAGCTGCATGCTGGAATGTCACTCCTAGATAACATTGCTCAACATGTGTCTGGCCCCTTCAGATAAACGGAGTTCCTCCAAACCCACCCTGGGCCAGCCTAACAACCAGCCCACCCGGGCTCCTGCTCCCGCTCCTGCTCAAAGCAGCTCTGTTCCTCCAGCACACGACTTACAGAACAGGAAGCCAGGAAGGCTTTGGAGTCACAGAAGGCCCGTCCTTGAAGGCCCTTCCAGGGGTTCTCAGGGGCAGGAAACACCTGAAGCTTCCAAGGACTCGTCCTCCCCACCCCCCACCCCTCACCCCAGCTGGAGGAAAGCAGCTGTTGTCCTCAATCCAATTAAGCTTCCTGGTGCAGAGGCCTGACCCTATCACTCTCCAGTGCTAAAGTTTTCACTGGGTCCCTTTTGCCTAAAAGATAAGGTACAAACTCCTCCAACAGCCTGACCTTCCAAGCTCCGAACTTCCTTTGCCATCCTTAGTTCACCATGGGCTGACTCAAGGCCTAGAAGTACCAGCCAAACGGACCCATTCTCGTCCTGTCTTCTCCTGCCTCCTCCCTTGGCGAAATCTTTCAAGGCCCACCCAGCTCAGGTGCCCCCTTCTCCATGAAGCCTTCCATGATTCTCACTCCCCACCCCCTACCCCCAGAACTCTGTATGGCTCACATTCTATCTTGGAGCACACTTACTTGTAGAGGTGTATTATCCTCTAGTTTCCCCTCTTGTATCCCAGAGCCATCCTGGTGTAGTGGACAGAGCCCTGAACTTGGAGTCACAGATACTCAGTTTGAAACCCAGCATCACCAACATGAAGATCAAGTCCTCGTCAGGCAGGGTAAAACATCTGGATTTGGAATTGAGGAACCCCATTGTTAAATCCCAGATGTTCTGTCTACTAGTTGTGTGACCCTGGATCAACCGCATCACTCTAGTGAATGTCTGAGGCTAGATTTGAACTCAGGTCTTCCTGACTGCCTAGTCCAGCATCTATCCACTGTGCCACCTAGCTGCCATGCTAAATTCCTTAAGGTCAGGAAATGGGTCAGGTTGGTTGTTGTTTTTTTTTAAATCTTTGCATCAGTGCCTAGCAGAGGGCCTTATACATAGTAGACATTTAATGAATGTGTTGGATTGATCCTGCATCAGCAGACAGGGCCTCTCTGAGATGCTTGACCCTCCTCAACCCAACCCCAAGGATGCAGCTGCCCCTTGAGGATGGTGTGAGAATTTTCAAAGATGATCAAAATAAAAAAAGGAAAATGGCAGACACAATGAAGGAAAACTGCCACCCTGATTGCTGCCCTGTTGGTGGAGTTGTGAACTAGTCCAGGTCTCCTGGAAAGAAAGCAATTGAGAACTATATCCAAAGAGCTATTAAACTGTACATACCCTTTGACCCAGACATGCCACTACTAGTTCTGTCTATACCCCAAAGAGATCAAAAAAGGAGGAAAAGGACCCATCAGTATGAAAATATTTGGATCAGCTCTTTCTGTAGTGGTGAAGAATTAGAAACTGAGGGGTTGCCCATCAATCGGGGAATAACTAAAAACATTATGGTATATGAATGTAAGAAAGGATGGTGTTATGACAAGGGGGTGTCCAGCCTTGGCAATGGGAGATTTATCGGGGATAGGACGCGCATCAGTCTCATTTCTTCTTCTGCACCTGCTGGAGAAGCCAGATTCCTCTTCCATCAGAATATGAGCTCCATGAGGTCAGGGAACATAGTTTGTCTTTCTTATCCTCTGTGCTTAGCATGGAGACTGGCATAAATATAGTAGTTAGTTAATAATTGCTTATTAACCGCCTAGCTGACTCTCCCAACTGCCTTCCTGAGTTACTGCCCAGCCCCAACAAGGGCTGGGGACAAAGTCTGAACCCAAGGGTGGCTCAGCTCACAGGACTCAGCTTCTCTCCCTAGCACTGCTCAGCCCTGGGGCCTCTCTGCCTCCTTTTGCCCCTCTGTTCAAGGTTGCCATCTATGCCTAGTCTCTTCCTGCCCTAAATAATAATTTGGGACTCATAGTCATAGAACACTCAGAGCTGGAAGGCACCTTAGGACATCATCTCTTCCCACCCTCCCGTTTTGCTCACAAGGAAGCTGGAACCCGGAAAGATGAAGGGATGGGCCCCAGGTTACCCAACTGGTTAGTGATGAGGTCAGGGCTAGGACCCACCTCCCCTGCTCCTAGACCAGTAGTCATTATTCATTAAAACCACATTAAATAATTAAATTATATTAACATATTATATTATATATCTATAATAATATAATAAATTAAATAATTAAAACCATAACCAGGAGGCTCCATACGTCTTGGCACTTGCCAGTCCTTCCTAGCCAGAGTGCATCTTTCTGGGTCAAGGGACTCTTGGTATCCAACCTCAGAATCACAGAATCAGCGATAGGGAGAGAGGAAGGGAGGGGGGAAGGGAGGGGGGAGAGACAGAGACAGAGAGAGACAGAGACAAAGACACAGAGAGACAGAGACAGACAGACAGAGGGAAGGAGGGAGGAGAGAGAGAGAGAGAGACAGAGAGAGAGAGAGAGACAGAGAGAGAGAGAAAAAATGTAGAATGTCCAGCTTGCTGCTGGGCTGGGTCCAAGGCTACTAAGTGGTCTAAGCCTGACACCCAGTGGCCAAAGAGTGGAGAAACATTCTCCCTGCTGCTTAAGCCATGGATTCTACTCCCAGCCCTGGGGTGAGCTGCTGGGTGACCTCCACCTGCACCTTGCCTACCACCGTCCACCCTGTTCCCCTCCCTCATATCTTGCAGTAGGATGAGTCTTCCCCAGGCTAGGAGCCTGGAGAACTGGTTTCTACTCTGCCACTAACAAACTTTGTGACATTAGCCAAGTCTCTTTTTTTCTGAGCCCCAATTTACTCTGTAGAAAAAGAGGGATGGTCTTCAGAACGTGAGACCCCTCTTCCCATTTGCATTGAAAGATAAGAGACCTAGAGCCGGAAGGGATCTGGCCCAACGTCCTCATTTACAGGTGAAGAAACTGAGGCCCAGAGAAGGGACCTGAGTTGGCCAAGATCACTCAGGTGTTTAGTGGCAGGAGCAAGAAGCCCAGCTCTCTTGGGTCCTCCTTCCATGCAGTGTGTCTATGCCGTCCATCTTCCTTGGGACTGTGATTCTCATACTTGAACACAGTATCATCCCTCCATCCCCCCCCCATCTTCCCTTCTCCAGGCTAAATATCCCCCAAGGCCTTTCCAGCTCTAACATTCTGTATTACTCTCTCTTTGATCCTCGAGGTAGCAAACAGCCCTCCATCCCAAAGAGAACAGCAGAGCCAAGAGGAGTCCAGGAATCTGGCCTAAAAACAGAATAAGAAATGCAAAAGAACATACTTTGGGTTCAGAGGGATCTGAGGGTTTTGAGAGATTGCCTTCCATAGAAATTCATAAACCTGGAGTAGAATGGAGGTGTTCAGAAGTAGGGGGAATGGGGCCCAGCAATGACCAGGGCTGCCAAGTGTTCCTAGAAAGGTGGGAATGAGAAGAGATCAGAATTAAGAGAGAATAAGATGAGCCGAGAAGTCTGAAGGCAGGCAGCTGGATGAAGATGAAAGGAGGCCAGTAAGGCTGGTCCTAGCCTTTCTCTGCATCTCTTCCATGCTTGCGTAATCTGAGTGCTTCAGGAATGGGGGGAAATGATGAGAAGTCCCAAAGGTTGGAATGGAACCCCTGAGGTGGTGACTGTGGGATGGGGGATGAGACTCTGAGGGGGAAGACAATGGGTGTGAGACACCTGGTGCAAGACTGAAGTTTTCAGTGGGCAGCCCTGGTGGTGATGACTGTGTCCACAGGCAAGAGTTCAGGTTTATGGAAAACAGTGAGTACGGCACCTGTAGCCCAATGCCTACCTGCTAGCATTTCAATGTGAAGTTAGAGAACAGTCTGAACTTTGCCGGGCTCCATCAGTCAAGACTCTGGGCTCCAGAAATGAGAATCCTAATGGGGGTGGCTAGGACAAAGTGGGGGTGGTTGTTCCTTGGGATCAACCATAGGATAGCAGAGGTTTAGCTCCCTCTCTGATACCTGTTGCTGGCAAATAGTTTCTTTGTGCTTTCCTCTACTTTTCTAAAAAGTGAGTGTTATCTCCTGATTTTTTTTTTGCCTCCTACAAAACATGATCAGTCATAAGTGATCTGTGACTACCCCGTTAATTAATTGCATGTGAAGGGGGTGGGAACAGGGAGGAGTCCAATGGAGGACACCAACAACTACCTTGCTATACACAGAACTAAAATAGGTCAGAGGTTTAAACCTCTGTCCAGAATGCCAGGGTTTCTCTAGCTGGGAGCTGAGCTGACTATGAGAGAACTTTATGGTTTTGATTTTATTAGTAACCTTTATAAACTCCGAAATAGCAGAGATAGATGAATCACATGACTCAGGTCTGAGGAAGCTGAACTGACTCACTGCTGAACCAGATTCTGGTAGCTTAGAGCACAGGTGTTTCACAGAAGCTCTGCTTAAGTAAGGGGGAGGAGTAGAGATATGAACCATATGCCTCTTGGGCCACCCAGTGGGAGGAGAAAGGTGTGATCTCTAAAGGATCTGTCCTGATAACATTGCCAAGGTAGCACTCAGCTAGAAGATAGGATGACTCTTTGATCTCTTCACTTTCTGCCCTAAGTGTCCATTCCTTGCCAGACAGTGACACCTGCTGGTTATACTTGTTACCTCCAACCTGCCTAACTGTGAGTTCTCTGCCCTTTGCAGAAAAACAGACTCACAGAATATGCAGCTTCGACAGACCAAGTTCAATATCCAGCACCCAGTAGAAAAAAATAGTGAATTTAGAATCCAAAGACCTACATTTGCTCAGTTCCTGGCTCCTCCTTTCTCTGTGGCTCAGTGGGAAAGTCACTGAAGCTGGCTGAGCCCCATTTCCTTCCTCTGTCCATCAGCTCAGAAGGTCCCCAGCGGTGTGCTCCCAGGATCTGAGCTTGGTCCTAGGTGGCTTATCATTTTCATCAATGACAGACATGGATAAATGCAAAGAGGGCATGCTCATCAACTTGACAGGTGACCCAGAGCTGGGAGGAAGAACTAAATACACCGGATTCAATTCACTTCACTTCAACTGGCATTTCTATTAAGTCCTTAATGGGAAAGGCACTGTGCCAAATAGTGGAGATTCAAAGGCAAAAAAAAACCCTACTGCCTTCAAAGAGATCACTGGGGTAAAACAACAGGGATCAAGACAGAAACGTGTTCTGGTAATTCATAATGGGATCACGGTGACCCTGAGCTCTTGACAGCTATTTCAATGGAGTGCAAACATTGGCAAATCCTACAAGGTGGGAAAGGCATTGGATACAGGTCCAATGACGGACTATGAGTTTGTTGTTGGAGGACTTGGCCCTGCTAAGTGTGGAGAGACTTAGCGGCAGAGGAATGGCCAGCAGGTTTCGTTTTGGGTTGGTTTTTTTTTTTAATGGCAATTCCCCAAACCATCTATTGAGTCATGGAGGTGTGGGATGTTTCAAGTCAAAGCAACTAGCATTTATTAAGCGCTTACCATGTGCCAGGTATAGTGCTAAGCCCTGGGGATACAAAGACAAATAAAAAGAAAGACAATTCCTGTCCTCAAGGACCTTACATTTTAATGAGGGAAGACAACACATAAACACATAAATGAGCTAAAGGGGGTAGAAGGGAGGGCCATGATGGTAAAGTCAGAGAGTGGAGTTGGGAGACGAATGAAGTATGGTAGACCTGAGTCTTTCCTCAAAATGGAAGTTCCAGTAGGAACTCACCAATTGGAAAAGGAGGCTGGGGGGGGGGGGCGGTAAAGGGAAGCTCCAGAGTGAGGAGGCCACAGAGGCAGAGGGTGGGAAGGCAGCTGAGGCACAGGAGCAGAGTCCAGAGTCGGAAACAGAGCTAGAAGAGATGGTGCTCTCATGGATGGAATCACGGCTCTTAAGACTATTGAAGAAGGGCCACTTTTCTCCCCTATCAAAATGGTTTCAGTGGCTCAGAGGGAAGCATGCTGGTCTGGAATTAGGAAGACCCAAGTTCAAATCCTGCCTCAAATACTTGCTAGCTGTGTGATTCTGGCTAAGTCACTTAAACACTCTGTTTCTTAATCTGCAAAACAGGGATAAGAATAGCACCTACCTCACAGGGCTTGTTATGAGGATCAAATAAAACGAGGTAATGCTTTGCAAACCTAAAGCATCACGCAAATGCTAGCTATTGTGTTGTATGCAACTTTTCAGCAGCAGATACATATTGAATTCAACCTGAGTAAAATACAGGTAACTCTTAACCTAGAGCCTGGTCTGAAATATCCCTGAACCCTGGACCCAGACTCCAGTCCCAGTCCCTCAGACCCTGAAGGATCTAGGTTGGCTTGTGGATTTGGGTTAGAACAAGGATTTGAGTTAAATGGTATAAAAATCCCAGAGCAATGCGGATCTCCAAGGCCCACCCGGAATGAGAAATAACCTCCAAGTCTAGAATTCACCTGAATCAAGAACTAAATCAAATGAATCAATCCCAGGCTCCCGGAGGTGGAGGCAAGAAAAGATAAAAGACTATTGACTCGGCTTCATTCTCAATACAAACCCATCCTGGCCAACCCTACAGAATGAGGTGGGGAGAATGCTTACCTGAGACTCAGATGGCAGACTTAGCGATCAAGGAGAATGACCCAAAGGCGATTTTCAAAGATGGTGCTCACAGCCCAGTAATTAAATGCTCAACTTTAGAGGCAAGCCACTCACACTTTGTATCCTCCTCCAGTCTCATGACTTTAACTCAGGGGTCGGCAAACTATGGTCCAAGAGCCAAATCCAGCCTGCCACCTAATTTTTACAGCTACATAAGCTTAGAGAAACTGTTGTCACAAGCTGTACAAAAATAGGCGGTTGTCTGGAATTGGCCCTCATGATTACCAATCCCTGCTAGGTTACGAGAGCTCACATAGTACAATTCCTTCATTTTACCGAAGAATCTTACACACCAGTGTATGTTGGCATGGCCTTACGAGGTCTTCTCAGCTCCCCCAGACCTCAAATGGATGGAGAAGCTTGGCTCTGAAACCCCAAGTAAGCAAGTTTTAGCATTTCTAGTTGCCCCTGTTATGAGTTTGGGGGGTTTTAAGGTTTAATGTTGGGTAGATCCTTCATATGTTTCATTCCAAGCAGCATTTTCTGATGTAACAGTATTGTGGAGTGTGACTGGCTGATGGCCTGTGTTAGCATGTGTATTTAATAATCTACAAAATGACTTTTTGTGGATTGATTGATTGATTACATCAGTTAGAATTTATTAAGCATTCTCTACATGCCAGGAACCATGCAAGATATTAGAAGTAATTTCAAGCAAATCCAGGTCTATTTCAGCGTTCATAATAACTTCAATATAATAAATGTTTATAGTGTCTGTGCGAAAATCCTCAATTAATACTTATTTACATATCATGACCCTGTGATTCATCCTGTAAAAACAAAAAGACACCTTAGGTAATGATGACAAGCAAGATAGAGGAATACCAGGACTTACCACATGCTCTGCCCCTGCTCCCTACAGACTACTGGGCCTTTCCATCCACCCTGCAGCTGACCTCCCTATCTCCCTCAACTAGAATGTGACCTCCTTGAAAGGAGGGTGTGTCCTGTTTTTCTATTTGTATTCTTAGGTTGTAGTACAGTATTTGAAACACAGTAAGCCCTTACTAAAAGTTTTTTCATTACATGATGCCTCCATCATATTCATTGTTTATTGTCCTTCGCTGTGTAGTTCAAGGGAAAACCATTGAGTCTCGAAAGTTTACTCAGCTTATATCATCAGTGTCACATGTACGTCAATATCCCTTTCCAAGTCATGGTCCAAGGTGATGTAGAAAGGCCCTACCCATAGCTCCTTCATTTAAATAAAGTACACTGATCCCACAGTCTCTGAGAGTAAGTTCCCCTTCAAGGGCAAATATAAGCTGCAGTTAGAAATAACAAATGGTTAATTCTGGGAAATCCAAAGGATAATAACTCTAGAAGCAGAGGGTCAAGAAAGACCACAATCACGATCCAAATGGATTTGCTCAAAGGAAAGTCTTCCACTGACATGGACTGGCTTAAAAGAATAAGGGAGACTGTATGGATGTGGGTTCGAGTGTTTCTTGGCACAAACCCACATCACTTTCCCAGCTTATATTCCCTCTGGGACTCAGTTTCCCTACATATAAAACTAAGTCCCATCCAGTTTCAATGATCTAGCTGCTCTTGAATTTTAGTCACCTGACCCGGGTGCTCTGCATCCTTGGGTAGTAGAAGAATTGAGGGATTTGATTGCTGAGCCATGGTTGGAATATTTTAAAGATTATGGAAGACAGGAGAGGCACCATAAAATGAGAGAAGGGTAAATGTCCCAATTTTCAGAAAAGGGGGGAAAAAAGTCTGCAAATTATAAGTCAATGAGCATGACTTTGAAAAAAAGTCAAGGAAAGGTCATGCCAACCTAGCTTTACTTTTTTTTAACAAGGTGACTAAATTGGCAAGTAAAGGAAATGCCTGAATTTTAGCATAGCATTTGGTAAAGTATCTCATGCTATTCTTATGGGAAAACTGAAAGATATAAACTAGATCATAAAACAGACATACTCAGAATTGAATGGATGGCTGGACTCAAAGAGTTGGAGGGCTTCAATGGAGTGTCCCATGGATCTATGCTTGTTCCTGTTCAGTTTGACATTTTTATCAAACCATGACCACCACCTTGACCACCATCTGCCCTCAAACCTTGATGGAGATAGCCCAGACCCCTGAGCCCAAGAGCCTTGGGAGCAGCAGTGTCCCCCAAATCACTGGACCTAGACTTCCAGCCAACCCCTGCAACCATCATTAAGGGCAGAAATCTTTATGGAGAAGGGGCCCGCCTTCCTCATCACCAACAGCAACAACTGCCTACCAGCTGATACTGACAGATAAGCACAAGAGACCAGAGAATGGCGGCACCCTCCATCCATACAACTGGTCCTGCTTTCAGCCTAACCCTTGCAACCATCATCTGGGGTAGTGGCTCCTGTGGAGAAGGATCAGTCATCCCCACCAAATGCTAAAACCAATCACAATTCACAGGTCAGGCAAGCCAGCCTAGCTAAGGCAGCAAGGCACTCAAAAGGAGAGACAGGAGGCAACATGTGCTAAGCAAGGCAAATCTTCATCCCCACCACCTTGACTACCATTTCCCCTCAGACCATGATGTAGACAGCCCAGGACCCTAAGCCTGAGAGCACTTGGAATACCATTGCTTTCAGCCCAGTGCCCTCAGCCCTGGAAGCAACCACTGCTCTGGCAGGGGCTACTGCCACAGGTATCAAAGATCCAGTGATTTTATCACTGGAAATAACACGAAAGAAAATCCCTTGCCATCTGCTCTGCTGCTGTAGCCTAAAGACCTTGGGACCTTTCCACCTGACTTCCACGTGTACTATCTTCCACATTAGGATGTGAGCTCCCCGAGGACAGGGACTGTCCTGCTTTTCTGTTTATATCTCCAGCACTCACACAATACTTTGCCTATACTAAGTGCTTAATAAGTTAATTCAGTCCGCACAAAGCAGCAGATAGCCAGCTTCAAAGCCGGTAAGATCTGGGTTCAAGTTCCTCCTGGCACATACTGGGCAAATCGCTCAACCTCAGTGATCCAGGCAATGCTGAGACTAAGATGCATTGAAGGTGCCAACCTGCATCCGTAGAGGGAGTTCCCTATACCAATGAAGCCACAAGTCTATTCTCTAGCCCTAGCAGAGACTCGGGACAAAGGTCTAGATGAAATGCTCATCAAATATGCAGATGACCTAAAACTGGAAGGGACAGCTAATGCTAACTGGACAATGGTCAGGATCCAGTAAGACCCTGACAGGCTAGAGTCACAGAGCTGAATCTAACAAGATGAAATGCCAAAGGAAATAAATGTCGAGTCATACTTGGCTCCACAAAATCAACTTCACAAATACAGAAAGGGGGAGGCACGGTAGGGTAGATGTTTGCATATTTTTTCAGATGTTTATCTGAAAAAGATGACAATGTTAGCGAAATGCAAACTCGGTGTGAGTCAGCAGTATGAGGATGGCTGGAGCCTAAAAAAGCTTATGACAGCTTGGGCTGCATCTAAAGCAGCACAGCCCCCAGCCATGAAGAGGTGGTAGGTCCTCAGTTCTCTGCCTTGTCAGACGTCCAGAGTCTCGTGTTATATTATGAGTACCAGAGATCAGGGATACAAAGTTGGAGAGCATCCAGATGAGGGCAAGGAGGGTGAAGGGCCAGAATGGTTCATGCCAGGGAATCTGTTGCAGAAACTGGCAGCATTTCGCCTGGAGAAGAGTTGAGAGGATAAGGTAGCTGTCTTTGGGTATTTGCAGAGCCATTATATGGAAGGATTATACTTGTTTTCTTTGGCCCCCACTTTGTCCAAGGTTGGGGCCTCTGTTTGCAGAAGTGGGGACAGGCTCTTTTCTCATTGGCTCATCCCTATTAATAGTCAGAAGCAATAAGTAGAAGTTGGAGAAGGGCAAATTTAAGCTTCCTCTCAGGAAAAACTTCTTGATGACTAAAGCCGCCTTGAGAGGTGGCGAGTTCCCCCTCATTTGAGATCATTCAAACAGTCTGGACAACCACTTTGGGGTTATGGTGAGGATTCCTTTCTTGTATGGGTTTGACCAAAGGGCTGCTGAGGTCCCTTCAACCCTCAGTTTTTGTGATCTGTGACCATCATCTATAGTACAAGCCACTGAGGATCTCTGCACCCCATAGGTTGACACCGGATTAGACTCAGGTTCCCAGATAAACAATGGACCAACCAACCCAGGCTCTGAGGAGAACAAAAAAAATAAGGAAAATAATTTCCCCAGGCATTAGGACTCTCTCCCTCAGATATTCCTAGAGCTGTTTGATCCCTCCTTCACTCCCTCACCCTCTGTAGTCATGCTTTATCCCCACCTCCATTGTTACTGCACTAGCTGGCCCCCATGCCTGGAATGTTCTCATCCCTACTTCCTAGAATTCTGGCTTCCTTGAAGACAGCTCAAGCACCTTCTCTTCCTGGCATGCCCCTCTCCCCTCACCTATTAGCACCTTCCCCACTAAGGTTCTGTTGGTCTGAGCACGGGTGTGTTTTTTCTTGTCTTCTTCCCCAGATTCCAAGTTCGCTTTCCACTACTAACCTCTCTTACAGACATTGATGGCTTTCCATCTATTTTGTATTTATCTTATATGTTTTGACTTATGTCTATGTTGTCTTCCCCCATTCTAATGTGAACTCCTTGAGGGCAGGGGCTGGTTTTGCTTTTTCTTTGTACCTCCAGCATTTAACAAATGGTTTTTGATTTATCCCTCCAAGATGTATCCCCCCTGAAGACAGCGACTTTGGGGGAATGACGGAGGACCTTTATGTCCCTAAGCTATTGTAGAGCTCCTTATATCCAATAGGTTATTTTAAAATATTTGAATTTTTGCTGAAATGAGAAGTAGAAATCTATAGGACCTGAACACAAGGGTGGACTTATGACTTAGAAACACCCTCTCCCTGGACCGAGGCCTCCAAATGCATCCACTGCTTCCTCAGTTTTAAGGAGAAGTTACTTGGACCAGGTTGGAGCCTATGGATAACCAGGCCCCAAGAAAAGATCAAACTGGGTAGCTGGACAGACATTCAAAATGGTGGGATCTGACTTATTTCCTATGAAAGCCAGAGCAAGCTTTAACTCCTTACCTGTATGCGGTTCATGCTCCTAGAAAGTCTCAAGCCTCAAGTAAAACACATTTTGTTCCACTCAACACAACTGGCCTGCGTGCCTGTTGCAGCTTATGACTATGGAGAGAGATGCCAGTGAGGAAAGGGCCCATCCCCACTTCTGCCAAGCCAGAGGCCCTAAGCTTGGGCAGTTTCAGCAGACATAGCAAAGGTAGCTAGACAGCCTGGCTCCTTCCTAATCTTTCCGGCCGTATACACCTTGCTCCCCACCTCACTGAGGCCTAGCCATCCTGGCCTACTCTCTGTTCTTCACGTAGTCCATCAACCATGAATGGTCTGGCCTTTGTCCTTGGCTGTCTGCCATGTACTCTCTTTTGGCCTCCACCTCTTGGAAACCCCCATGGCCTTCATTACTCAGCTCGAAGGACACTTGGATGAAGCTTTACTGGTCCCCCAGCTGCTTGTACAATCCTTCCCTAAAACTCCCTTATAATCAGTTTGTATATATTATGTACGTAGGTAGGCATGTTTATGTTGTCTCAAGAATTATTTCACTTTTATCTGTGTATTCCTAGCACTTAGCACAGTGCCCGAAATATAGCTTGATTGATTTGGGAACAGGACTGAGAAAAAAAATTTTTTTTTAATTTCACAGGGGATAAAATGGGACATGAGGAAATAAACAGAACCAAAAGGAAAGTGTACTCTCACCTCCGTGGCTGGAGGAAATGAAGTTTGAAACAAGACGATAGGGCCCTCACCTCTGTATGTGCGCACACGCATACATGTATGTGTTTGGGAAGTAAGGGAGGGGGCAAAAAGAAAAGGAAAATCTTATCCCTGGAAGTGAATTTAATATAGAATATGCCAAGACTTGATGTGTTGGTTGGTTTTGATAAGCAGCTTTTTTTTATTCTTTCTGACAAGGGATTGCTCAGTGGTAGGGGAGAAAGAGGGATGCATCTGGAAATGAAGCTGATTTAAAAAGAGGTAGAAGTGGGAAAAAAATTAGAGAAAGAAAGCAAATTCAAAACACACAGGAAGAAAAGCCAAATATGTGAGTTCTTTACAGATCCTGCAATGGATCTCATGAAGATGGGGGAAGAGAGGGACAATGGAGAAAAGGTGGGGGAGGAATGGACACTCCCAGCAGTACAGCAGCAGCTCTTGACCTTTTAAGTATTAGGAGCGTGGTGGATAAAGCGCTGGGCCTGGAGTCAGGAAGATCTGAGCTCAAATATGGCCTCAGACACTTACTGTGTGACCCTGGGCAAGTCACTTTACCAATTTGCCTCAGTTTCCTCACCCGTAAAATAAGCTGGAGAAGGAAATGGCAAACAACTCCAGAATCTTTGCCAAAGAATACCCCAAATGGAGTCACGAAGAGATGGACACAACCGAGTATCAAAAAAATCAGTGGACCCCCCCAATCCTATGAGAGTTGGGGTCACAATGGCTCTTTTGGGGTGGGGGGGAGATAAAAGATCAAAATAATGTAATTGTGTATATGCATTCCTGATGCACCAAATCTAATCTCTGGGTTTCAAATGCGGATCCCCAGCTCCCAGTTCCCTTGCTGCCAAGGGTCCAAGCAGTCATGAGCAGACCCAGACATCTTTATGAGAAGTGGAAGGTTTCACCAGCTGGGCTCTGAGTCTGCTCTGGCTCTTCCCTCCCAAAAAAAACCTCTCCAAACTGTTTAATCTGTGGATCAAAAGTCAAAAAGAAAGCCCAGAGGCATAGAAAGACACAAGACGTGTGAGGGAGAAACGTCTTTATAAGTTTTCTCATGTGACCTGATCCAACCACTCTGACAAGCCCATCATCCATCCATTATCTCCCCCATACTAACGGCTCAGAAACCAAAGGCAAGAAAACCTTTCCTCTAAGCATCGGTTTTGCTCAGTTACTGAGTTTACCACACAGTGTGCTGTTCTGTTGTTTGGGTTTTTTTTTTTTTTGGAGTAACTTCCACAAAACTGAGCATATGCATATATTTCTTTATTGAGAAACACACCGTACTTTCCCCCACTGTTTTATTAATGTGGACAGTTCTAAATTCAGGTCATTCATGTATTTTTCCTGTTCTTATTTGGTCTGTTTTCCTAAAAAATGATACAAAACACTTCAAAATATTTTAGGAAAATTAGCAAAAAGTTAGGCAAGTTGAACATGGCCAATCTTGGAGTGTTCAGACAATAAGACTGCTTGTAAATTACAACACACACTCCCACTGCACCTTCAGACCTAACAGAACACAAAAGTATGTTAACCTTTTCATTACCTGTGTTTTCTGACCTCTTTCTCCATTAAACAATCACACTGCTAGCCATTTAGGAACCAATGGCCCACAGCAAGCAGAATCCAGATACTGCTGTGGTCTGTGGGCACTCTGCCACAAAGAGCACTTTACTTCAAACATCAGGAAGAATACTGATGAGGATGGAGAATGGCACTGAGTTCATGCGTACAAGGCCTGGCTGTAGGACCTGGAGAGTCTGAATGTAAAGAGAAGTCTTGGGGAGGAGGGAAGGCCCATGGCTGAAGGGCCATCAGTGGGAAGATGGATTAGACCAGATGATGCAAGTTTCAAAGAAGCAAATTAAAGCTTGATATCAAGAAAAACTTCCTGACCAACAGAGCGGCCCCAGACTGGGCTAAGCGGGCAGCCTTGGAAGCCAGCTGGCTGGCCCTCCCTTAGAGGCACTTCAGCCAAGTCTGGGGGACCCCCTGTTGGGGAGATAGCAGACGCTATCCTTTCCAAGGAGAGGCTGAACCAGATGACCATGGAGCATTCACCCAATTATTCCAATTATGAATTGAATTAACTCATTTTCATGTTGTCCATAATCCACAAAAATCCACTGGAATTAAATGGTTTTTAACATGATGCTACTTTTTCCTCTATGGTAACTAGGGTATTTAGAATACTACACACTGCATATGACAGATGTCCGCTGAAGATCTCTGGCACTGATATTTAACTGAAAATTACTTAACCACTTGGCCAGGGTTGAGATGAAGTTAAGAATACTCCTTGTGGGAGCCAAGCGAGGTGGAAGCAGCTGGCCAAAGGCAGATTCTCAAGAGCCAACGATGGGGCTGAGCCTTTGGGGCCATGGTCTGTTTGCTTCAGGAGAGAGAGGGCATTTCATCAGGGAGCAGGGGCCTTCCCCATCCCTTCCTTTAAGAGCACAAAGCAAGGTGTTTTCCTTGAAGATAAGCATTTTTTCATCCAGCGCTTTATACTTCTTTAGAAAGTCTAGGTTCCTTATTAGTGATTTGTTATACTGGAGTCACATGTGGAATCCTTAATCGAATTAAGAGAAAATTATCTGTCCTCTTTCACATCTGCAGATCTTATAGGCAGAGTTTAGGATGACTCTAAAAGGCTGACGCTAGGCCTCAGTCCATACCTGTAAAATACATTACTGAATAAACAAAGTAATAATACTGATAAATATCTGGATAGAAGAAGCAGAAACCCAAACTGTTATCTGCAAATTTTCAAGAACCCTAATGGGAAGTAACTTTTAAAAATAAGAAAATAAAATTTACAAAGGCAGGA
This sequence comes from Trichosurus vulpecula, assembly GCF_011100635.1. Lineage (NCBI taxonomy): Eukaryota > Metazoa > Chordata > Mammalia > Diprotodontia > Phalangeridae > Trichosurus > Trichosurus vulpecula. Next base: position 226,787,647 of record NC_050578.1, on the reverse strand, counting down.
GGAAGTGAACATTAAATAAACTTATGCTTCAATTAACTGCCAAAGGCAACATGATTAAAAATTCATAATGGCATTTAACTGATTAATGTCTTTTACTCAGATAAGAGGCAGTAACTTACAGGATTATATCCCTTTCAATTGTAGCTACATTTGTCTAAAATAATATGAATCTGCATGCATGACATTTCAGAATGGTTTAATATTATTAATATCCATCTTCCACTAACACACTCCTCTAGTGCTTCAGCATGGTGTGAAAACAAGCCTCGGTTCTTGAAGGCTCCACCAGTGAAACACGAGCTCTAGCGTGTCCTATGATGCTGAGAAGATTTCAAGCCCGGGACCAGCCTGAGTGTGGAGAAGCTCAGTCCCTGAAGACTGGCCACAAGGTGATGGGATTTTTAGAGCGCTCACAAGAAAAGATGATTCAGCTGTTTTCATGCAAACATCTGCACTGAGGCCAGGGTGGAAGCAGGAGGGCCCAAGCCACTGAAATCCCATCTCATCCGAACCACCATGGTGATGTCTGCGGGTGAGGGTATTTGACGTCTGACCAGGACACTTTATCCATTTAATGTTAGGTGGGGAAGGAGAACGTTAGTAGAAATGAATGCTGAATTCTCTCCTTAAGCCATTATAAGCTTCCGAAGTTGGTTCCATGAAATATCCCCAGATGGCTGCACCACTTTGAGAATATGTGTTACCCCCCATGGGGTTACTTATGCTTTTAAATTATATTCAAAAGGTGTTGTTCTGATATTGTTTTCTCACTATCTGAACCCAAAACAAGTATGGAAAGGCTTCCTAAAATGCACAAGACAACCTGTGAAGCCAAGCAGCCTCTTTAACCTAGTTCTTAGGGACAAGAACTAGACCTGCAATTCCAGTGGCACAGGGAACTCCCATGTGAGGAAAGTCCCTCTACCAATGCAGGTCAGCACCTTCTTGGCAAATTATAGCCTGAGAGAGCAAAGAGAGGCCCATGACCAATCTATCAGTATGTGAACCTTCCTGGCTTCGAGACCTGTGTTCTACCCACTACATCACATTATCTGTCTCTCATCTCTTGTTCTTATCTAATGTCATCTTCAGCACCACTCAATATACAGTGGGTCCTAGGAAGTCCACGGGACAGTGACAGGCCACCATTTGTAACCACTGAGTTGGCTGCCAGGCTGATACAGACCATTCTCTATTACCCACTTACAGAGAGTCTGGATCACCCACTGCCCATTTTTAATTCCAAATTAGCTTGCTCCCAAGGTCATCTTCTCTGCAGCCTAGCTGCTGGGTTTTTAGGGAACACAAAGCAATGGTGGGCAGCAGTAGAGAATGTCCATTAACACAGGCCAGCCTACAGTTGGCTGGGAATTCAGGGAAAGTGAATATTAGACTCAAGAGGAAGAAGACACACATGACAGCGTATCTGTTTCTTGGGAAGGAAAGGGAAGGAACTCAGGAAAATTCCACATGGCCAACGATATTCTGAAGGGGCAACCAGGAAGTCACAATTCCCAATCGCCCCATGAGAGCATCACTTGGTCAGTGGTCAGTATGAATGGTATATGCTTGGACAGCTTCCTGGCCAGGGAGATTCCTACATTGCCAAGAGCAAAGAGGACGTATTACAAAAACAAAGGTGTATCTGGAGACTGTACACTGCTGTAGCTCCCCTCCACTTGGGTAGAAAAATGAGAGCTGTCTCTATGGGGGGGGGGGGGGAGCAGGAAGGGGAGACAAAGACCAATAAACAAACGGGGTGGACATCTGTGACGCTGCTTCAGAGACGGCCCTCGTGCAGAGAGGTGCATAAAATAGCATCTCCTTTTTCATGCTGGCCCAGCCGGCAGCACTCAGGGGGTGACCGCGGCAGGGCCACACACTGCAATGTCTTTGGCACAAAGCTCCCCAGCTCCACCTGACCTCTGGCTCCAGGGGCGGGTGGCGTCTGCCCTGGGAGTCACTCTGTGCTCTTCTTCCCTTTCCAGCTCTTCTCTCTCTCTTCGAGTTCTGCTTGAGTGAAGGCTGCCGGTCCCCAGTTTGTAATTAAGTGAGGATTTTTTGAACCTGAAAAACAAACATGCCTATATGCTAGCTTTTATATCAGACGTGTACGGTACACATACATGTTACAGGCACTACATTCCATTATCACAGTGCCTGGAAACAAAATGAAAACTTATACTTTGTCCGCTATCTATATCTACAATTTCAGACTGTGGAAGGTTGTACTTCTTTCTGATCAGCAGGCCATTTCTCCCAATTAAGAGGCTGGCTCCCAGGAAAAGTCAAAACACAATTACCACAAATAGCTTTGGTTTCTAATCCTTCTGGCCAAAAGCACACTCTAGAAGAGGGGCTAACCTAGAATCCATAAACTTGATTTTTTCATCTCTTTATAAGCATCTTTCAGCATAATGTCTCCTTTGCAACCATTGCATTTTATCTCACGCATGTGAAGACACTATTCTGAGAAATGTATGGACTCTATGACACAGGATAGGAAAGGATCCTTGCTGCAGAATCACACAGAGACAAACAGGGGACTAAAAGCCCAGGTGAACTTGGTGCTGACTTCACAGAGCCCTTACCTGGTTCTATCAATCGAATGAGCCCCTCATGCTGGGCCACCTTATCCTTCCAGCTCCTGGTCTTGCTGGCTGCCATCTCTAGCTTCTTTTTGACTCCCTGAAATAAAGAGTTTGGACTTTGATTAGACAGAGGAGTTTTCCAAGTTTACATGTGCATAGTCATTACGCTAACAAAAAAAGCGATCTGAAAAAGCAATCCAGAATCTGGGAACTTTCAGATTTTCCTGGCATCAAACCAACATGACGAGGTACAAAGAAGCCTTCCTCAAACACAACTCTTCTCCGACCACTAGAGAATCCTCCAGTCTAAGACTCAGAGGTCACCTCGTCCAACAATCTACCTCCAGACTCCCCAGCTTCAGTCTGAATGGTTATCTCCAGTTTTCCAAGAAGGCCATTAATCCTTGCCCTTTCCAGACTGAAAACACTCCTTTGTTGAGACAATAAAAGCAGGTAAAATTCAGTTCATGTGACTTCAATCTCAATGAAACAACAGGTGCCTGCTGAAAAAGCTTAATACCTCTGAATTAGCAGCACGAAAAAAAGAGCAGGAGTTGGAAGAGGAATAGCAGTTAACATGTATGCACAATGCTTCAAGATTTAGCCCCATATGTATCCCCTTTACGTTTATGCTATATATATTTTCTATGTGTACTTCCCATCTCTCCCATTAGAATGTAACCTCCTTGTGAATGGGGATTGCTTTCGATCTTGGTACTTGCATCCCTAGCATGATGCCTGGCACATAGTAGGCACTCACTAAATGCTTGTTGAGTGATTTCTAGGAATTTAAATGTGAAAGGGAAAAGGGATCTGGAAAAATAGAAAGGTTAAGGGAATGGTCGGGCTAAGTGAAGGCTTTCAAGAAAAAGGGACACCTATCGTTATTAGCCCTATACCCCAAAAAGATCAGAGGAAGAAGAAAAAAAAAACCCACATACACAAAAAGTACTTACAACAGCTCTTTTTGTTATAGCAATGAAGGGGAAACTAAGGGGGCATTCAACAATTGGGGGATAGCTGAGCAAATTATAATACAAGAATGAAATTATTATTGTACCACGAGAAATAATGAAAGGGAGGGTCTCAAGGAAAGCTGATGCAGCAGGAAAGGAGCAGAGCAAGAGGAACAATTTATACCATCACAAAAACATTAAGAAAATATTCTTGGAAAGACTTAAGAACTCTGATCCATGCAAAGATCAACCACAATTCCAGAGGCCCAGTAATGGAAATGTCTCCTACCTCCTGGCAGAAGGGCAAAGGACCAAATGGACAGAATGAGGCATCCATTTTTGGACACAGACAATGTGTGAATTTGTCTTGCTCAGCTACGTTTATTTGTTAACAGGTATTGGGTTTTTTCCCTTTCTAAGAATAACTTAGGGGGGAGGTAAGTGCTATCAACAGTCCTGTCAAAAAAAATAAAAATAAAAGTTCACTGAAGCCTCTAGAAAATGCACAGACGGAAAGAACAACAATAAAACAAAAGAATGTTGCACAATTACAAACAAACAGCACGGGTCAGAAGACACTCCAACTCCAAGCCCTTCACAGAGATGGGAGGTCCACAAGGATTGTCCATTGCACATATTTTCAGACTTTCACAAGGTATTGATCAGTTCTGCTGATTTTTTCCCTCTTCTTTCTTTTCTTTTTCCCTTTAAAAATACTATGTGCAAATGATGCATACCCTTTGATTTAGCAACACTGCTACTAGGTCTGTATCTCAAAGAGATTTAAAAAAAAAAGGGGAGGGCCCTATTGTGCAAAAATATTTATAGCAGCTCTTTTTGTGGTAGCAAAGAACTGGAAATTGAGATGATGTCCATTAACCGGGGAATGGCTGAATGAGTTGTGGCCCGTGATTGTAATGGAATACTGTTGTGCTGCAAGAAATGATGAGCAGGCTGATATCCGAAAAACTCGGAAAGACTTACATGAACAGATGCAAAACAAAGTGAGCAGAACCAGGAAGCACTGCACACCGGGAACAGCCATATTATAAGACTGATCAACTATGAATGACTGTGCAATTCTGTGCAATTCTCAGCAATTCCAAAGGAGTCATTATGGAAAATGTTATATCCACATCCAGAGAAAGAGCTGATGGAGTCTGAATGCAGATTGAAGCATACTATCTTTCACTTTTTTTGTGTGATTTTTTTTTCTTTTGGTCTGTTTCTCCTTTTACAACATGATGAATATGGAAATGTTTTACATAATTGTACATTTTTAACCTATATCAAAGTATTTACCATCTTAGGGAGGGCAGAGGAGAAGGCAGCAGGGAAGGAGAAAATATGGAACTCAATTTTTTTTTAAATGTTTAAAATTGTCTTTACATGTAATTGGGGAAAAATAAAATACTAGTAAGAAATAAAAAAATACTACGTATTACATAGGATGACATATGGGGAGAAGTAGGAACACCAAGGACATTACAGTGATATAAGGAACAAAAGCCTTTAATAAAAGCTTATTTAAAAGGACAGTGAACACAAAGGAGCAGATAAAAGTTCAGATGGAAGCACAGACAAACAGGACAGTGGTAAAGGTATGACATTGAATTACATGCTCTCTTAAAAAGCGAGCTATACGGAAAAAGATTTTCTTTACCACTTTGCACATCTTTTTTTGATATTCATTACATTCAGAATAAAAAATACTTTTTCAAAATAAAAAAGGAAGCCCTAAATGTTTGCAGCAACAGAAGAGCCTTTTATTCACCAATCTAAGGATTAAACCTCAATCTAGTATAAGAATCTTATCCCAAGGCACCCTCTTTTTCTACCTTTTTTATTTTTCCCCCCAGTTTTCAGGCTCTTCCTTACAAACTGTGCCTCGCACTGCTGTCCTCCAGCCCCCGAAAAGGTGGGAGCTCACCTCGTACTGCTCGAGTGCCTGCTTCCTCTCCAATTCCAGCTGCTCCAGCTGCTCCATGGCTTCCTGGAGGGCACGCTCCTTGAGCATCCTCTGGTTTTCCAGCTCCTGCTTCTCGGCCTCGGTGGTCTGGATGGCCTGCTGCTGCTCCAAGTGCCACCTCTCTAGCTCAGCTCTCTTAGAAGACTCTTCTTCCAGCAACCTGTGGAGGGGAGAAGTGGGGGTCAAACAGAGAAAAGGCCACTCCAGCTCACCACATCTACTGCCAGGCACCAACTTACTATTCATGAAAGACCTGCCAGATGTGATGACAACCTCATCAAACACAGCCAAAGAACTTGTGGGAGGAGGGTGGTGACAAAAGTGGGGAAAGAGGAATAGGAATGTCTTCTAGGCACTCAGGCAAAGCTCCCAGTCACTGTGGGATGAAAAAGCAAATGAGCATGCACTACAGGGAATGTGGTAAGCTGTCAGGCAGCAAAGGTCTCCAGGCATTGAAGGGTAAGGAGTCCATTACCATTAGGGACAGGAAACTACATGCACACACAGAGAATAGAACCTGATATGGAGAGTCAGGAATCACCGCTTGATAGGTCAGATACAAAATCTGTAATTCCCCTAAAATAAACAGAAAGGAAATTGACAGGAAATTACAGGATCTCCGAGTTGGACGGGATCATCAGTGTTCCTGTAATCTAACTTCCCGGCCCATGCAGGCATCCGCTCTTACATCCATCCCCAGCGGGGAGTGGAGCAGCCTCCGAGTGAATAATTCCATCAGCAGGAAGCTGTCTGGCCAGTGCCCAGCATGGTGTCTGGCACACAGTAGGTGCTTCATAAATACATGTTAATCTGATTTGACTTGCCAGGCAATGATTCTATTTCTGAACAACTTTTGCCGTAAGAAAGTCTGTGCTTGCATTAAGCCTCTTAATCACTCCCACCTTGGCCCTAGCGCTCTCTCTCTCTCTCTGGGCCAAGCTGGGCCACCCCTTCTCGTATCTGGCACCTGCTCCAGAGGGTCACTGGGTAGAATATACATGTGGAGTCCTGCTGTGACATTTCTCTGAAGTCTTTCAGGCACCCCCACCCCTACTCTCCAAAGTTCCTCATCTGCTCCTCCTACTGCATGGCTCTGAGCCTTCTTCTGGATGCCTTCTGGCTCTCCAATGTTCTCTCAGAAACACGGTGCCCAGAAGGACACTCCAGGAGTGCTCGGTCCAGGCTAGAGGACATGAGCCCTGCCGTCCCCTCTCTCACTCTGGACCCTGCATCTCGAGATCAAATTAACTGGCACACACTGAGCTTGCAAGTCAATAAAACTTTGAGGTCTTTTTTCATGTGAATTACTTTAACCCATCCTGGAGTTAGATATCTTATTTGGCAGCCTTGCAAATGGCAGCTTAACCACTCAACAAAGGCAATTAGGATAAAAATAAGCCCAGCTACAAGGGTGGGGGGGGGGAAGCTTATTTCCTTGATTTTTATCATCACCACCATCAACAAAGAGCATTTATTGCATTCAGCATGATGCCTTTGTTGCAGGAGCCCAAACCAAGCTGATAACAAATGCTCATCATCCATCCTCTGATATGCACAGGTGGAGGGAAAGCTCATTCAGCTGTTTCATTGGTCTACACATTTTACACGGACACAACAGTTAGACAATGAACCGTGCCCAAAATTCAAAAGAAAGTGAACTGGACTGTATGTGGGAAACAGCAAAGCATTTCCAAAGACCCCAACCTTCTCCCTGAAACAAAAACCCAACTTTTTAAGACCAATATTCTTAAGTTATTGCCATGTGGCTTCCAATTATGTGATAGGACAATGCTTTGAAGAATCAAAACTGCAGATCGCCAAAGGACAAAAGAGAGACAGAGAGTTTTCAGAAATGGGCTGCAGCATGTTACCGAGGACGGAGCGGGTGCAAGAAGTACCATTCAGATTAGCATCAAAGAAATGGAAGCCCAGGAAAGTTGGTTCAGTCACATACAGAAAGCAAAGGCTAACAGGTTAACAGCCCTGATACCCACACGATCTTAAAAGACCTAAAGGAAGGCCCCCAATATGTTGAGCAGACCCTCTGTAAGGAGGACATGGATAAGAAATGCACAGGATGAGAAGGCCTGAAGAAGGTACCAATCAGTTTAATCGAGAAGGTCCCCAAACCGAAAAGACCATGGTGCACTTAAGTACTGACAATGTCTGAGCACACGGCCAAGAAGAAATATTTGCTGGATTATGTGGACCCGAAGTCTTAGTTCCTGCGTAGATCATGTTGGACCAGAAAATATTTTCAAGCTTATTACATGCGTATGACTACATTTTTAATGAAAATCTTTTTTTATATTTTATTTTTAAATTTCATTTTGATTTTCTGTTCCAAATTTTCTCTCTCTCTCCCTCCCTCACCCACTGAAATGACAAGAAATGTGATACCCATTATAAAAAATAAGGAATACATCCATCATCTTCAAACAGGGACCACACTAATCCCTTCTGTATCACTCCAATTTTAGTACAGGTACTGATGAAGCCAACACAGATGGATACGTTTTTCTGCTGTTTCCTCATTTTTCCAGCCTATTTCTTGATGTTTAACTCTATGCTAAAGTTGGGCTCTGCTCCCAGAGTGGAGGGGGCATTTTTCCAAGCTTCAGGTTTTTTGTGTGGCTGTTTCAGAGATGATTCTGGGGACGGGTAAGTTTTCAGTTCTTCCAAGGTAGTATGATCTAGGGAGAGGTCTGTTTAATACTCTCCTGGCCTGTGCTCTGGTCTGTGAGTGACCACAAGCACTCTTTTCCACCCTGGATCTGTGACCAGGGTCCTAGCTCCTCTGTAGCCATAAATTCTGGTATGTTCCTCCTCACCCTGGAACTGAGGTGCATGCCTGCGACCCAGATCTAAATATGGGTCATGCAACACAGTCCTATTGTGCCAGCAAAGGGACCCCTGTAATCTCCTTCTGACTAGTAGTCTGACCCCTTCTGTGGGCTGAGAGGTCTGGAAACCACCACTGCCGCCAGTCACCCCCAAGGCCTACTGCTGGTTTGCCGGGGTGCGGACTATGCTCAAATCTCACCCTGGTACAACAGACCTTTCCTGCTGACCTTCTAACTTGTCTTGGGCTAGTGAATTGTTTTGCCCCATCCTTTTGTGGGTTCTGCACTTGAGTTTTTTCTTTTGAGACATTATTTAAACTTTTTTGGAAGGTTTTTAGAGAGAGCTCAGGCGAGTCTCTGCCTCTTCTCCACCATCATGTGACTACGTTTTTCAAAGAGAAGCCATCTATTAGAATATTATGGCACTGGCTAACCAAAACCTGCCTCCTCTAATTTGTAACCTATACATCGTAAACACACTTGCCTTCTAATAAGGGAACACTTTGTCTTCTACAGAAGAGGCCAGCTCCTTCTACAAGATGCAATAAAGTTAGAAAGATTTTGTTTACATTTAACTTTCCTTCCAACTTTATGGCTTTTTCTTGCAAGTGCAACCTACAGTCCACAAATATCATGTAGTTTAAACAAAAAAAGTCTTAAAATAAATTATAAGCTTGGCCTTGTAAGTTATGATTAACTTATTACATTAGAGAATAATCAGCTTAAAGAACTTCACCAGTCACCTAATCCAGGCCCCTGCTTTCAGGAAGACCACCCAAGACAGCATGGCGGAAGGCAGGCCTGGATCTCAGACCTCTAGTCATGGCTCCTCCATTACTGCAATATTCCCCCTCTGGGAACTCAGTTTCTTCCATATGTCAAATGAAAGAGTCAAACTAGATGACCTAGAGAATAATATTAAAATTCCATAAAGGGAATTCCCGCAATCAACTTTCTGAAGCAACCTTAACAACCAAGGAATCTTCTCAATCTTCTCTTGTCTCTGTTGTGTTGTTTTATTTTGCTTTGTTTGCCAGACATTTCCCAATTACATTTTAATCTGGTTTGGGCCTCACTTTAGGTCCCTACACCACACCCCATCCTCCTTCTCCAGAGGGTGACGTCTCTGCTAGAGAAGAATCACCTTCTACCTTGAAAGTGATGATGTTTTTACTACTTAGCACAGAATTTTCTAGAAGTTTGACTCTTAGAAAGGGAAGGGAAATATAAGGTGATGGCTGAAAGGGGTGGAAGGTTCAAGTGAAGTGAAATGGTTTTCAATCCCTACACAATCTTGCTAAAACTTGGCCCCAGAACTGGATACAAGACTCTACGTGTATACAGGACAGGTCTCAAGTCTCTAGTGCAGATTTCAGCCCAAGAAACAACATCACCTCCTCCTTCCCAAGCACTATCTGCCTTAAGAATGACCAAAATGGCCACAGTTCTCCTCGATGCCACTGTCTAGAGGCAGCCTTTTGCCCAGAGTTCAGCTGAAGCCAGCCTGGCCTCCCAGGGAATAAAGCTCCCTGAGGCATACACATTTCATCCATGACTTCAGCCCCAACATCAGACCTCTCTGGGCAGTTATGAACTTAGGATGTGGGAGCTTGAAGCATATAATATGAACTGATAAATAATTTAAGGAGAGGAGACATACATCCAAGGCACAGTCACGCTTCAGCAGAGGGCTGCTAGAATACTTCAGAAGATTCCCGGTTCCCTCCACGGTCCCAGATCAAAGCCCTGCCCTACCCCTCTGAAAGAGGCTTCGTGCCCCACCTTCTGGTGATGAGCCCCCTTTTATTTGGGTGAGTTTGGTAAGACACATCCCACAGTCTATAGAGGAGCTGAGCCTATACGAGCACCAGAAGCCTAGAGGCCACCAGCAGAAGCTTTAAGAAGCCAGCCTCACCTCCAAGACCCATTGTAGTGGCTAAAAGCAGACTGGTTGTTGGGGGCTGTTTGGTCTGAATCTATAATTTCACTAGTGGAAGAAACTCCCTCAGCTGAAACTTTCTTCACTGATACAAAAAAGCAACTTATTAGTAATTTATAGTCTGTGAGAGTTGCTTCAGAGAACTAAAAGTGCACGTGTGTATTCACGTGAATGGGCAGAGGCTGGAAGGAGATTCCAAAGAGATAATGGATGACCTGTTAGTGCAACTCCTGCGTTAAAAGAGACTTCTCATTTAAATCAGTTTTGGATTTGTGCCCATTTTTTTATCGGGCTGATGAGAAAACTTATCAGAGCATTTAGTAAAAGGAGCCAGCACCTGGCCTGAAGCTTCCGAACGGTCTCTTCATCTTGCCGAGCTTGCTTCTCATCTTCCAGGGCTTCCTGTAGCCTTAGGTACATGTCCTCGAGCTCTCTGACCCTCTGCAGATATTGCTCCAGTTCAGATGACTTCTGGGCAACCTGTTCCTCCATCTGCTGCCGGATCTAATGGTATAAAGTAAGAAAATGTGAAAGTTCCACCCTAGAAGACAGGGCCTCGCCGACAAGAGCCACCCCTAGAATCCCACCCCGCCTGTCCCCCGTCATGATCCAACCACCACTGGGCAGCCATTCAAAAAGGGATATCCCACTCTAATCTAAAAACTGAGAATTCAGAATCAAATATAATGTAAGTACTCTAATATGCCCAGCCCTCTAAAAACTTTCCCTCCCATAATCAAGAATATTTTCCCTCTAGAATCTCCTTCCCTTCTCCTTCTACATTGAAAAGCAATGAGGGATTACCAGTAAAGGGTTAAGTGGAATGACCTTGGTCCTTTCTAAGGCAAGCAAAGAGTTAAAGGGTAAAGCTTGGCCAACTAACCACTCTGTGTTTTAGGAGGGGTCGAGGAGAGGATGAGGAGCCTACTTAGCCCTGCTTTCTCAGTCCCTGCTGTCTGCCTGCCTCTCTCTCTCTCTCTCTCTCTCCCCCTTCCATCCCTTGGGGCTCCCCTAGACTAGAGTCATGAGGCTATCACTCCCCATCCTGGTACACCTCCAGACTCTGGCAGTGAAGTGTGACAAGAGCCCCTCAAATGCAAATCTGAGGTACTACCTCATACCTATTAGATTGGCTAACAGGATAGAAAAGGAAAATGACAAAGGTGGAGGGGATGTGGGAAAAATTAAACATGAATGCACCTTTGGTGGAGTTGTGAACTGATTCAACCATTCTTTAGAGCAACTTGGAACCATGCCCAAAGAACTATAGAACCTGCATACGCAGCTTAGGTGGAGCCAAGATGGCAGCTGGAAAGCAGGGACGTGCCTAAAGCTCTCCCCCAGGACCCTCCAAACACCTGTAAAAAATGGCTCTGAACAAATTCTAGAACTGCAGAACCCACAAGATAGCAGAGGGAAGCAGGGCTCCAGCCCAGAACAGCCCGGATGGTTGCTGGGTAAGGTCTATCACACGGAGCTGGGAGCGGAGCACAGCAGAGCCCAGCGTGGGGTGCGCCTGAACCAACCAGACCCGGGAGCCAGGCAGAGCAGGCCCTAGCACCCTGAATCAGTCAGCTGTGGCAGTTACCAGACTTCTCAACCCACAAATGCCAAAGACAACAGAAGAGGTTAGTGAGAAAAAACTGTGGGGACAGAATGAAAGGAGTTCACGGTTTGGCCACCAGGCCCAGGGGCAGCAGAGATGGTGTGGCTACAGAACTACAACTGCAGTTGCTTCCAGCCCCAGGCCCACCTGGTGGGAGGAATTAAGTGGCAGATCAGAGCAGGAGTGCAGAGCCTGCTCAGATCTGAGTCACAATCCAGGTTGGTGGTTCTTGGGGGAGGAGGAGCACTGGTGTGGGAAAGCTTGCTCTGTAGAAAAAGCTCTGAAAACAACAGTGCAGCCCCTCAAGCTTGGGACAAAGTACTCTACACTCTACAAGCAGTCATACCCGACGAAAAACTCAAGGGTCAAGTAGTTGGCTGGGAACACGGCCAGGCAGCAAAAACGGACTCAGATTCAGACTCAGACTTTGGAATCTTTCTTTGGTGACAAAGAAGACCAAAACAGACAGCCAGAAGAAGTCAACAAAGTCAAAGAGCTTACATCAAAAGCCTCCAAGAAAAACATGAACTGGTCTCATGCCATGGAAAAGCTCAAAAAGGATTTGGAAAAGCAACTTAGAGAAGTAGAGGAAAAATTGGGAAGAGAAATGAGAATGATGTGAGAAAACCATGAAAAACAAGTCAATGACTGGCTAAAGGAGACCCAGAAAAACAGTGAAGAAAATAACACCTTAAAAAATAGACTAACTCAAATGGCAAAAGAGCTCCAAAAAGCCAATGAGGAAAAGAATGTCTTGAAAGGCAGAATTAGCCAAATAGAAAAGGAGGTCCAAAACACCACTGAAGAAAATACTACCTTAAAAATTAGATTGGAGCAAGTGGAAACTAGTGACTTTATGAAAAATCAAGATATTATAAAACAGAACCAAAGGAATGAAAAAATGGAAGATAATGTGAAATATCTCATTGGAAAAACCACCAACCTGGAAAACAGATCCAGGAGAGAGAATTTTAAAATTACTGGACTACCTGAAAGCCATGCTCAAAAAAAGAGCATAGATATCATCTTTCAAGAAATTATCAAGGAGAACTGCCCTGATATTCTAGAGACAGAGGGTAAAATAGAAATTGAAAGAATCCACCAATCGCCTCCTGAAAAAGATCCCAAAAAGAAGAGTCCTAGGAACATTGTTGCCAAATTCCAGAGCTCCCAGATCAAGGAGAAAATGCTGCAAGCAGCCAGAAAGAAACAATTTGAGTATTGTGGAAACACAATTAGGATAACACAAAATCTGGCAGCTTCTACACTAAGGGATCGAAGGGCTTAGAATGTGATATTCCAGAGGTCAATCGAGCTAGGATTAAAACCAAGAATCACCTACCCAGCAAAACTGAGTACCATGCTCCAAGGCAAAATATGGATTTTCAATAAAATAGGGGACTTTCAAACTGTCTCAGTGAAAAGACCAGAGCTCAAGAGAAAATTTGACTTTCAAACACAAGAATCAAGAGAAGCATGAAAAGGTAAACAAGAAAGAGAAATCATAAGGGACTTACTAAAGTTGAACTGTTTTGTTTACATTCCTACGTGGAAAGATGATGTGTATAATTCATGAGACCTTAGTATTAGGGTAGCTGAAGGGAATATACATATATAGAGAGACAGAGGGCACAGGGTGAGTTGAATATGAAGGGATGATATCTAAGAAAATAAAATCAAATTAAGGGATGAGAGAGGAATATAATGAAAGAGGGAGAAAGGGAGAGATAGAAAGGGTAAATTATCTCACATAAAAGTGGCAAGAAAAAGCAGTTTGTTGGAAGGGAAGAGGGGCAGGTGAGGGGGAATGAGTGAATCTTGCTCTCATCAGATTTGACCTGAGGAGGGAATAACATACACACTCAATTGGGTATCTTACCCCACAGCAAAGAAGGAGGAAGGAGATTTTAAAAAAGGGGGATGACAGAAGGGAGGGCAGATGGGGGAGGAGGTAATCAAAAGCAAACACTTTCGAAAAGGGACAGGGTCAAGGGAGAAAATTGAACAAAGGGGGATAGGATAGGAAGGAGCAAAATATAGTTAGTCTTTTACAACATGAGTATTGTGGAAGGGTTTTACATAATGATACACATGTGGCCTATATTGAATTGCTTGCCTTCTTAGGGAGGGTAGGTGGGGAGGGAAGAAGGCAGAGAATTTGGAACTCAAAGTTTTAAAAAACAGGTGTTCAAAAAAAAATTTTTTGCATGTAACTAGGAAATAAGATATACAGGCAATGGGGCATAGAAATCTATCTTGCCCTACAAGAAAGTAAGGGAAAGGGGGATGGGGGGGAGGAGTGGGGTGACAGAAGAGATGGCTGACTTGGGAACAGGGCAATCAAAATATATGCCATCTTGGAGTGGGGGGAGGGTAGAAATGGGGAGAAAATTTGTAATTCAAACTTTTGTGAAAATCAATGCTGAAAACTAAAAATATTAAATAAATAAACAAATAAATACATAAGAATTTAAAAAAAAAACCTGCATACCCTTTGACCTAGCAATACCACTACTAGGTCTGTATCCCAAAAGAGATTTAGAAAAAAAAAGGAAAAGGAGCTATATGTACAAAAATATTTATAGCAGCTCTTTCCTGGGGGCCAAGAATTGGAAATTGAGGGGATATCCATCAATTAGGGAACGGCTGAACAAGTTGTGGTACATGATTGTGATGGAATACTATTGTGCTATGAAAAATGATGAGCCAGATGCTCCCGGAAAAGCCTGGAGAGACTTGTATGAGCTGATGCAAAGTGAAATGTACTGTGTACAAAGGAACAACACTATTGTAAGAGGATCAGCTGTGAATGACTTTGGTATTCTCAGCAACACAATGATCCAAGACAACTCTGAAGGACTTAGGCTGAAAAATGCTGTCCATCCCCAGAGAGAGAACTGATGGTGTCTAAATACAGATTGAAGCATGTGTTTTTTACTTTCTTTATTTCTCTTGAGGCCTTTTTGGTATATGTGTTCTTTCACAACATGACTATTATGGAAATGTTTTGCACGCCTACACATACATAACCTATATTGAATTGCTTGCCTTCTCAATGTGGCGGTGGGGAGGAAGAGTGGGGAGGAAGGGGGAGAATTTGGACCTCAAAGTTTTAAAAACAAATGTTAAAAAGTTTTTACATTTAAGTGGGGAGAAATAAAATACTAAATAAAAAAATCTTTTGAAAGAAAGATAACAGCCTCTCAGCCGTCTGTGAACTCCTCCCTCACCCTGACCTTCTTTTCCCCTACATACATCTCCAGTCACAGCCTCTTTTATTCCAAACAATGAGAAACTGCTTTGGGGAAGAAGATATGTTAGGAGGCCTCTATTTCTGAGTAATCCTGGTTGGGTCAATGTTCCTTAGTGAGAGGATGAGACATTCCAATGAGAATGGAGGTAACGATGACCTAGATGTTCACATGATTGCACTAACCCACACCCTTTTCATTTGGAAAAGAAAATATTTGGGGAGGGGGAAGGAGGGAGAAGAAGGAAAATAAGGCGTAATAGTCATCAAATTTTAGAGTTAAAAAGGATCTTGGAAATGATCTAGTCAAGCCCCTTCATTGAAACCTGGAAAGGTGAGGTCACTTGTCAGGACGCAGTCAGGACTTGTTCCCTTTCCATGGTTTCACGCTGCTGGGTGGAAGAAAAAAAATGCTTTTTCATTCCCCAGATGAGATTCTTACTAGTTTCTCTCTTTCCAGCTCCAGGCTAAACCTGTCCTGTAGTTCCACTTGAGTCTGAAGACGTTTCTTCTCCTCTTCTGCAGCACGAGATGCAGCTTCTTCTAGCTTCTGTATAGTTTGGCAGAAATAACACAGAACCAAAAAAATGAGCTGTCCACTTACATACAATTTGGAGAACAGTAACACCATACACACTGTCTCTAATGAACCACTTAAATACACTGTAGAACATTCAAGCAACCTCATGAATCACTGGGCTTCAATGTTCTAAATTCAAAAAAATATAGAAATTCATTCTCTTTCAACTTCTATTTAAGAACTGTGTTTAATGCACATTCTTCCTATTCTAACAGACAGATCTGCTGATCATGACATCAAGTCCTTTACAATCTGAGTAAATGACACTAAATATTAATCATCAGTAAAAGCATAACATTCTTCTAAGAATAGCCCTATGCAGCTACTGTGTTGGAAGAAAGGGAAAAGCAGCTTCCTTGAAGATGAAATTACCTCATATGTAAGTTCTTAGGCTAATACTGTAAACTGGCAGGTAGCAGGCAATGCTGCCTTGCAAATTAACTTTTTAAAAAGTTAACAAGCCACAGGATTTTTAATCTTCAAACCTTCTATCTCTAAGAGGATCATAGATATGAAAGCCAACCCAACCAATACTTTTAAATACTCACCTGGCATAAAATTATTATCCAACCTAAGAAAGTGGCTGTAAGTACTCTAATTGGATCATCCCTCTGCAGAGGATATAGACTATAACTTCACAAGTGTGGTCAGACATTCATGTAGGAATGAATGAATGAATGAATATTTATTAATTATGTGACTATAACGTGCCAGGTACTGTGCTAGGTGCTGAGAATACAAAGACAAAAGGCAGCTGAGGGCCAGCCGCAGGCGGGGTGGGCAGCACGCAGCCCCCCGCCCCCCCCCCGGCTGCCCCCCTCCCTCCCACCACCACCCCCGGTGCATCCCGCCCCGCCTGCACCTTGTACACATCCCCGTAGGTGCCAGCCCCCACCCGCTGCAGCAGCTCGAAGTGCTCCCGGGGATCCTGCAGCGACACGTCCCGCAGCAGCGACATGGCCCCGGTGGCGGTGGCCGGCCGGCCCACCCGGTATATTCTCATGGGAGAGACAATACATATGAGGGAACGGTGGCCAATGATGGGAGGTTTTTCCCCCAGAAAGTCACAGGAATGGTGAGTAGAGCCACAGGATGCTCCACTGTCATGCCCCTCCTAGAAGCAACAGTAGCACTGATTGATCATTCCTTGGGCTAGATATGAAAACGGCACAGAAGAGGATGTATGCATAAGCAGAACTTCTTAAAAGCTGCTTGATGGCTCTCTGACATGGCCAGAGTTACCATTTTCCAGTGTCTCCCCACCAATCAGATGGTGAACTCAACCAGAGAAGCTCAGAGATCATCTGGTCCAGCCCACACCTGAACAAGACTCCCCCTCCAACATTCCCAACAAGCCATTACCTGACTGCCTGAAGAAGACCCCTCCTCCCTCATGAGGCAGCTCACTCCCTTTCTGAACAGCTCTAGTGGTTAGGAAGCTTTTCTCTCCAGAAAGCTACGTCACATCTAAATCTGTCTGTTCTTAGCTCCTACCCATTGGCTCTAGAGGGCAGAACTAATAAAAAAAAACAAAATGGGTTTATTTTCCCTTCAGTGTGAGAGAAGACACTTATCTTGCTCCAAGTATGCTAAATATCCCCATTTTCTTTAACCAATCCTATAGGGCAAATGTCTTCCCAACTGAATACAAGCACTCCAATTGTACTCTGAGCAAGGCAAAGTACACTGAAACTTATCCCCTTCCTAGTTCTGTCCATTAGGCTTCTCTCAATAAAGCCCAAGTCTGCATTTGCCTTTTTAGTGATTCCTATTAAGCTTATAATCCACTGAAAAGCCCAAACCTTCTTAGATGAACTTCAGTCTGGCCAAACCAGCCAAACAAGTGAAGCAGAAGGCTTCATGAGGCTACATGAGATGCCAGACCTACTTTCCTTTTCTAAGCTAGTTATCATCACGTTAAAAGACGCAAAGTTCTGACAATGGCTTCCTGGCACAATTCATTGTTAAAATGTGCCTACTCTTATGAAGATATTCTTCCTTTATAGGTAATACATTTACTTTAAAAACGTTATTTCTACAGAAAAATCACCTTGAAGTCTATGGTCTAAAGGCTCCTTATACACCAAAACATTTACAGCAGCACCTTTTGTAGTAGCGAACATATGGAAAACAAAGTAGTTTCCCAATGATTGGGAAATGGCTAACAAGCTGTGATTTGGAATGAAATGGAAAAGCAACTAAAAATTTATTATGTGCAAAGCACTGTGGGCATAAAAAGAACATGGAGACAGATCTTACTCTCAGGGAACTCACATTCTAATTGGGGAAGACAACACATAAAGGAAGGCTCATGCTCATGCTCACAGCAGATGGAAAGGCCAGAAAGACCTTGGGTAGGTAAAGCTGCAGTGAAAATGGCAAGGCCCAAGGGGGAGCCACGGCAAAGCAAATGGTCCCTACCAAGAGGACAGTGAGGAGAGTTCAACACTCAGAATAGAACAAGGCTCTGGGATATCTCCGGCAGATTTAAGGGTGACAATGTCCAAGTCAATATGCAAATGGAAAGAATAATAAACCACCTAAAACTGAATGCTGTGAAATTATAATTACCAAGCCTGGCTCCGAAAAAGAGATAGGAGAATGTGTCTGCTTCCCTTCTTCGCAGAGACTATGTGTATGGTACACGTCTATTTTTTATTCTTGTTAGAAGGGACGACTGGATGAGGGATGGACGTCCAAAAGTGGAGAGTAATATAAAAACAAAAGACAGCAATAGATATTTTTAAAGACCATCTATGTTTAACTAAGGAAGCACAGCACAGGGCTGAGAATCCTGGGCACTGAATTAAAGACCTGGATTTGATTTCTAGCCATGACACTGACGCCAGCCAAGTCATTTATCCTCTCTGTATCCATATTTCCTCGCCTAGAAAACAAAGATAATAATTCTTCAATTTTCAAACTTCAAAGCACTATATTAATATGGGGTATTAATTAAACACAGAATATGAGAGTTTGAAGGGATCCCAGAGGCCATTAGTCCCACCCAGAACTGAATAAGAATTCTTCTTGGACAAGACCAGCTGGCTCTTCACTAAGCGCTCTCATTTACTCTGTGTGTGTGTGTGTGTGTGTGTGTCTGTCTGTCTGCTGTTCAGTTATTTCAGTCATGTCAGACTCTTCCTGACCCCATTTGGGGTTTCTTGGCAAAGATACTGGAGTGGTTTGTCATTTCCTTCTCCAGCTCATTTTACAGATGAAGAAACTGAGGCAAACAGGGTAAAGTGACTTGCCCAGGGTCACACAGCCATTAAGTGTCTGAGGCCAGATTTGAATCTGGAAGATGAACGAGTCTTCCTGAATCTAGGCCTGATATTCTATGCACTATGGTGCCACCTAAGCTGCTCAGTGTGTGTACTTATTTTTATTTCCTTACGCCAAGCACAAGAAATTTTAACTGGTGCCCCATTAATCATTGAAAGCATCTAATGAAGAACGAACCAAGAAGCTCATTCTGAAACAAAAAATGGACCAGACTAAGGTGGCCTCCTGCTCCAAAAGGTGACCACACTACGAGCCCGAAGTTTGTTTAGTGTTTGTTGTTCTATTAACACAGATTCAGAAAAACAACATTACCGTTAAGCTATTTTTCCATTTTGTCTTGCTTTTTCTCAGTCCCACAACTTCCTCAAAACTTTCCCCATAAAGTGAAAAGCAACATGAGTGATAAAGTAAAGCAACAGGTTTTAAAGTTCAGAAACAGGTTGTTTTTTTCTCTTCACGTCTACGAATAATGAAATAATGATGTACATCCCAACCACAAGCACGTGAGCAAAAACCAAGAGCGAGGCCTGTTTAGAAAGTACTCTGGTGTTACCACTTATATCACCAACCATCTACACTATAAAAATTTTTCCCAAAGATGTTTAAATATAGAAAGTGATATCACAACACCTGGAGGCCCTGAAGGAGACTGAGCAGAATACAAGATACTACGACAAACGTCTCTGCCCTCTCTCAATCAAATAATTGAGAAAATAAAGTTCTTTGGTTTTCTTCTTTCATTGTCATAGCAAAGTAGAAAATTAGAGCTACGGCAAATACAAACTACCTTTTTTCTCAAACTCCATTCTCTCCTCTACTGTCCTTCCAAGGTTCCCTTTTCTAGCAAACAAAAACAGCAATGTTGTTGCTAATATTAATTTGCTTTCTCATAGCAGAAAGGAATCCTTGCTCTCTAAGACCATTTTCTTTTGTCTTTGGTTTCATTTTAAGGACACATATCCCCAGCCAGCTGGTCTTGTCCAAGAAGAATTTTTATTCAGTTCTGGGTGGGACTAATGGCTTCTGGGATCCCTTCAAACTCTCATTTTCTGTGAAGCCCAACTACCCTTTGCAAGCTAACACTATATTTGCCATTTCCTTTCCTGTACATGTAAAACTACCAAGGTGTCATCCAGTTTAACTGAAGAAACACCAAGGAGTCTATGTGCCAAGCCATGTGCTGAATATCGGAGAAATGATAAATGAAAAATTATAAGGGTCCTTCCTCTCAAAGAGCATAAAATTTAACGGAGGATGAGGGAGAGGGAAGGGAAAATACAGCATGGATACAAGATAAGCATCATATAAGGTAATATGTAATATTATAAGGACAAAGGAATGATCCAGATAGAATGCTCTGAGAAAACTCAAGGAGGGAAATTTTGTTCCTGATAATGATTTTCAAAGAAGGCTTCATGGAGGAAGTGGGGCCTGACCTGAGCCTTAAAAGAACATTTCAACAGGCAGAGACAGTGAAGAGGTCATGTATTCCAGGCATGGAGGGTGCTTTGCCCAACTGCAAGAAAGGAAGAGAAGGCTGGAGAAGAGTGAGCAGCAAGTACTTGTGTATGTAGGATATAAGGGGGACTGGTGTAAAATAAGGCTGGAAAAGTAAACTGGCACCAGATGGCAGAGGGCCAAGTGCCAGGCAGAGAAGTTTGTATTTCATCCTTACGGCCACAGAAAGTGCCACAGAAGACTTCTGAGCAGGGCTGAAAGTGCCCTTGGAAGCAAAAAAAAAGCTACTGGTTGTGTCATGACTGCCCTGGAAGGGAAATGCTGCTTATAAACCACTTCTGCTGCTCACGGACGGCAGGGCCCTGAAGCAGAAACAGCTATCAGAACAAGTAAAGCCATCCCAGGCAGAGAGCATCCTCCTCTTCTGTGGTCACTGGCAGAGCAACAACAGAAAGATGACTGATATGTTCTCTATCCACAAATGCAACTTCTCCGCCTCAGAGATACAGAATGTGCATGAGGCAGCTAAACTGTACAGAAACATGAAGCTGTGGCTGCTTGGGTGATGATGAGAGCTAGAGAGCTGTTGTCAAAATTCACAAATTGTTTCGGGTTCTAGTTTTCATATGTGTGGGCTCGAAAGAGTTAAGTTCACAATTACAGGAAGGGAGCGGCCATGGCTGGTGAGCAGTTTGAAAAAGATCTGAGGGTTTTCATAGATGGTGGCAGCCCAGTAATAAGGAGGTGACAGCCCCCTTGTGCCCACCAGTGGTAAGCATTCTGTTCTTAATAAACCGGTTTAATGAGGATGCTGAAAAGCTAGCCTGTCCCCATAGGAAGGCAAACCAGGATGGTGAAGACCCTCAAATCCATGTTATATGACGAGTGACTAAAGGCCTGGAGAAGAGGAAACTTCAGCTGGAATATGAGATCCGTTTTCGAGTATTTGAAGGAAATCAGAATATTAGAACGGATATATAGAAAGAGGATAAGACCTGTTCTGTTTCGTGTATATGTTGTTTCCTTCATTAGAACACAAGCTCCTTGAACGTCAGGGGCTGTTTCTGCTTTTTGTTTATATCTCCAGTACTTACCACAGTTCCTGGTATATATAGTTAATAGATGTCTGCTGACTAATTTATTGGCCTCAAAGGATATAACCAGGAACCATGGCTTTCGGTGGCCACGTAAGTTCTGTTTGGGGAATATTGAGTTTGACAAGACAACCAATAGTAAGTTAGTCAGGGATGCAGACCTAGGACTGAGAAGTTCCAAAAAGGGGGAGGAACCAAGATGGCAGAGTAAAGGCAGGGACTCACCTGAGCTCTCCCAAATTTCCCTCTGAACACTAAAATAATGCCTCAAAATGAATTCTGGAATGGCAGAACCAGTGAAAGGATGGTAAAGAAATTTTCTAGCCCAAGACAAGTTAGGTCAGAACAAAAGGTTTGTCTCACTGGGGTGACAATGGAGCACAATCCAGCAACAGGCCCTGGGGGTGGCTTAATCAACAGCAGTGCCCTCCAGAGCTCTCAGGCCACAATCAATCATATCCGACTCTTTGTGACCTCATTTGGGGTCTTCTTGGCAAAGATATTGGAGTGGTTGCTGTTTTTTTTTTCCAGCTTATTTTACAGATGAGGAAACTAGGCAAAGAGGGTTAAGTGACTTGCCCAGGGTCACACAGCAAGTAAGTGTGTAAGGCTGTATTTGAACTCAGAAAGATGACTTTTCCTGGCCTTCCAGGCCTAGCAGTCTATCCACTGAACCACCTCACTGAGATAATCACTTAGATTTCTCTAAAAGCATCCATTTTAACAGTCTGATTCTTTAGGATTGCTTAGTTGTTCAACTAAGCAATTAAATTCTCAGTCAAATTTTATGAAATTAAAATAAGTGTGATCCCATGATATTTATTAAAGCATTATGCTTTTCAGAACAGCTTCCCTGGAGCCCTAGAGGGTTGTTAGTTTGACGTTTTTTAAACCAAAACTTTAAGATTGTTATGGACTCTACACCAATTTCCCAATACTTCTCCCTAATGCCCTAAATCTGCCACTTTGACTCTGGGCAAGTCGCCTAGTCTCTTAATGTCCTCACCTGTAAAATGAGAGAGCTGAACTAAATCATCCCTAAAATCTCTCTCAACTCTAAAACTCCAATGATCCTAAAGACAAGGAACTGCCACACACGGACTATAGCTCCTTGCACCTTTCTACCCCAAATTACGGCTCAATTTATTTTGTATGTATTCCATGTTTTCTTATGTATGTGCATGTTCTCTCCCCTAATGGAACAGAAGCTCTTGAGGGCAGGGGCTGTTTGACTTCTGGATCCCCAGGGCCACGTACAGCGTCCAGTCCACAGCAGGCGTCTTTTAAATGCTCATTGACCGAGTATACAACATGGTGAACTCTACATGGACGGTGTCACAGGTCCTAAGAAGTGCATGTGTTTTATATCAAGGAAGCTGTAGTCGTAAGCAGCTGGCTCTTATATTGAAATATTAAGGGCCCAGGGAAAGAAAAAGTTGATGCTGGAAAATCAGATAAGAATGGGGAAAAATGTGATGGTGTCTACAAGGCCAACAGGATGAAGTCAAGAGAACCTCTTCAGCAGAGAGACTTCTAAAGGAAATTAAAGAAAAAAGCCCCCTCTGTAGTGGAGGTGAGGAGTTGGAAGCTGAGAAAAAGAAGACAAATATTACATCAACAGACACCACTCTCTGGACAACCTAAATGAAGGCCCAACACATTAGCGTGCACGTCGATAATTCTTTCTAAGTTACTGAAAGATGAACTAGAAACAAGAAATGTATTTATTCATGGCACAGTATAGTCTCCACCCAAAATCAGCCCCAGGAACTTTTTTTCTAAATGACATATCAGACACAAAGCCTTCCTCTTTCGGGCAGCCTTTCCCAGTCTCCCTAGCTGCTGAAGCTTTACCCTTCCATGTACCCAATCTATCTCATACGAACCTAGTTATTTATAGGCTGACTCATTAAAAGGTAAGCTTCCTGAGGGAAGAGACATTTTTTTATCTTTCTTTGTATCTCTAGTACTTAGCCCAGCACCCAGCACAGAGTACAGGTTAAATAAAAACTTTTCACCTCCCCAAGGTCAACCTTTCAGGTCAATAACATGGTCTTACTATGCAAAGATCCTTAACTTTTGGAATGTTTGACAGCTGCCTTTGCACAGTGGTCTGTGTGTGTCTGCTGTAGGCAAGGTTGACCAGCAAGCCCTCTTGGCAATTCTCCCTATCCTAAGAAGAAGCCTTGGGCCCAGGGAAGGGAAATGATTCGCCCAATGTCATGAAGCTAACGAATGATGATAGAGCCAGGTTCTGGCCCAGGCCCCACCCCAAGTCCAGGACCCCACTGATCAAACAGGCACAGCAGTGCAGGCACACTCCCACCTTTCTCACTTGCTCCAGTTCCTGCTGCTTGTTCTCATTGGCAACCTGGAGCTCCTTCATTTGCCTCTCCAGCTCCTCCTGCTCCGCCAGCATCTTCTTCCTCAGCTCCTTCCGTCTCTGACGGGCTTCTTTGTGAGGAGGTGGACTGCCCAGCTTCAGCAAGTGCACAGTAGAATGAATGGCTGGAAAAGGAAAAAGAGAAATGGAATAATCATTACTCTCTGCTACACTAAACACTTTAATTGTGCCTGGTAATATCTCTTATTAACTGTTTCCCCCAGAGTTATTCTAAAAACTCTAAGAATCTAAGGCATTCCTTTGTTCCCTTAACCCTGGGAAAGTAGGTCAGCAGATGCCCTGATCCCAGCATGGGCAGCAACAGGAACTCTCTGACCTCTCATTGGCTCTCCTATATTTAGCATTTTCTTCCGTTTGTGCTCCCTTCATATACTCCTGCCAAGGATGAAAACTACACAGCATCTTCAACAGCATGCAATCCTCTCTGATTCTATAGAGAATGTTCACATTCCTTTATACTGCCATCAATTCTATGCTTCAGAATCTGCTTTCTCTTCTAAAAAGAAACATTCTGTTTTCTCTTCTTTGGACTGGGAATGACAGAAGTGGTGAAGAAGGAACTGAAACCCAAAATAAATGTGACAGGGTACAGCAATCTACTCCCCTGGTACCCTGTTGACTATCTCCTCACTTTAACCTTTCAAAGTAACCTTCCCTGGCTACCTTTCCCTTCTATGCATTGTTCCCTCTAGAATGAAAGCTGCTTGAGGGAGCTATCTTGTTTTCGTATCTGTGTCCCGGTATTTAGCATAGTGTTTGGTATAAAGCATTAAAAATGCTTTTTCATTCATTTATTCATAAAAGAGTACCTAACAACACTCAATGCCTGGTTCAAGTCACCAGACTGAAAGGCATTATATCTTACAGCACTGGAAGTCCAAGCAGAGGTGACTATAAGGCATCCCTGGTCTTTGAGACTCTAAGAGTGAAAAAAGCAAAGAGCGCAATCTATAAACTAAAAGCAAATAAAACTGACTTCCAATTTTGCTTTGACTAGATAAAGCCCATCCAGAAGAGGACGACGAGGCTGATGAGACCGGAGAACTTGCAGTACAAATGCCACCTGAGGGATCGGAGAAGGAGGACATTGAGGAGGGAACACGCATCCCTCCAAAGCATCTGACGGGCAGAAGACGGATGAGATTTGTTCTGCTGGGCCCCAGAAGGCAGAACAGGGAACGATGGGTGGAAGCTACAGAGGCAGATTTAAACTTGATGCAAAGAAAGCAGTCCAAAGATGGAGTGGGCTGTCTCAGGAGGTAGTAGCTCCCCTCACTAAAGGCTTTTAAGTGGAAGTTGGATGGCCACTTGTCAGCAATGCTGAGAAAGATATTCTTTCTGTTTTGTTTTGAGGAGGCAATCAGGGTTAAGTGACTTGCAAAGGGTCACACAGTGTCTGAGGTCATATTTGAACTCAGATCTTTCTAACTTCAGGGCCAGTGCTCTATTCACCGAACCACCTCTCTGTCCCTGAGAAAGAGATTCTTAATCAGCTCCCTTTTGAGTAGGAAGGCTGCTGAGGTCTCTTCCAACTCTGAAATTATGGGATTCTGCATCAGAATTAGCCACAGTACCCTCTCCCCTTTCAAAAAAATCATAAGCTTCTTTTTGTAGGATTCATGTAGGTGCCTAGCAGGGAAATCCTGGTAGAAACAATGGTAAGAAGTTGGGAAAAACTGAGGGAGGCTTCCTGGGTTTCACCCCTCAGGGTGACATGCCCCACAACTGTTTATCACCTAGGCATCACCGCCAGTTTTCACTCAAGCCTTCCTCACTCTCTCATAACAGCCCAGAATTTTGTAACTGAAACAGGAAACCAAGGAATGGAAAAACCAGAATCTTCCTCTCCCATCAAGTCTCAGAAGAAGGCAGTCAGCTGATTCAGATAAATAAACCTCACCGACACCTGCCAGAAGGTCTTCAAATAATGCGACACTGGAAGTTATTCAACATGTACCCACTTGTACTCTCAAGGGATTCAGTCCAAATTTTTCAAAGACCTTAAGGTAACAAGTATTCCCAATGTAAAGCATTCTTGCATCTTTTTGCTTTCCTTATTGCTGTGAGCTCAAACTAGACCCTTCTTTCTGCTTAGGTGACCAAGGAGGAGAATGCCACATCCTTTGCAGATGATGAGAAATCTCTGGGTGAATTCCTCCCTCAGTACAATTTCCCCAAATATATTATGTAAAAGAGACCGAGGGAAAATAAATCGAAGCTCTAAGTCCCAGCTCGCTCTTCTCATCCATTTTCTCCCACGTGGAAGCTCAGACTTGTGTGTGTGTGTGTCTACTCTGCATCTCCCTCACGCCAGGCACAGGGCTCTCCACCCCACAGGTACTTCATCAACGTCTGTTGAATGAATTCCCAAACCAAGCTCTCCTCTGAGCTCTGACCAGTATCTGCAACTACCTGTTGGGCATCTCCATCCCAACGTCTCATCGACATTTCAGAAATCATTATGTACAAGATATCATTCCCCAAGAACTTGCTCCTTTCTCTCAACCTCGCCATTTCTGCTGAGGCCACCACCACTCTCCCAGATACCCAGGCTCAAAATGTGGTATCAGCTTTGACTCCTTCCACCCCCCTCACCCCTGATGCCCAGTGCAGGGGGCTGCCAAATCCTATCAATGCTACCTCTACAGACATCTTTAGCATCTCACTCCTTCCACCTACATTAGAACCATAATTCAGTGCCTCTTGCCTAGAATTACATGACCAAAAAGCTTGAAGGGGCCCTAGAGACTATCTAATCCAACCCCCCCCCCCTTTTTTTACAGGAAATAGAGACGATAAGTGACCTGGCTAGAGTGACACAGTCCAGATCCCTGGACTCCAAATCCAGTGCTCCTTCCCCTCCCCATCTTCCTTCCAGGCTATCTGAATGGACGTTCAGCTGATTTCCCTGCCTCAAGCCTTCCCCTTTCTCCAGCCCCTTCCTCACCTAGCTTGCTAAGTTACTTCCTAATACAAAGATGCTGGATCAGCTCACCTCTCTGATCCAAGAATGGTTTCTCATTTCCTAGAGAAAAAAGACAAAATTTCTTCACCAGCCTGATGTCCAAACTCTCCTCCACGCACTCTCTATTCTAACAGAAGGAAGACTGATCCCCTGATACCATTCTGTCCTCTCTCTATGTCTGCCAGATTAAATCCTCCTTATCTCAGCTACAACTTCCTCCAGGAGGTCTTCCCCCAGATCCAGCCAGACTCTCGACAATCCCTTCTTCCCCGATCTTCCCCAATCTCTCCTCCCTCTCCATTTCACCTCTCTAGCCCATATGTAAGATGCACCCCCTCCTCACCTGTCTCTGGGCACTCCCAGTTGCTCCTGGACTGCTGGCTGACTGATCAGCTCTCCAAGGTTCAGCTCTGATTTCCCCAACAGTTAGTGCCCACCCCCTATTTCATGCATCTCCTGTAGGCAGATATTCATGTGACCTGGCTGTATCCCCCAAAAGAATATAAGCTTCTTGAAGGCAGGGATTATCTCCTTTTATATTTGCATCCCCAGCATCTGGCATATAGTGGGTGTTTAATAAATGCTTACTGACTGATCACAGATCTAATTTATATTCTAGTTGTTTCTGTATATAGTTTGACCATCAATTAAACTGTTAAGTTCTTTGATGACAAATACTGTCCCAGAATCGAAAACGGGCCTCAGAGGCTACCCAGTCCCACCACAAGCATTTCCTCAATAACCTACAAAAGAAGGCATCCAGCCTTTGCTTCAGGGCTGCCAGAGAGGAAACCACCACCACCATGCTTGCGGAGCTCCTACGGTAAGAAAGTATTTCCTGACCATACATCTGAGCCTCCCTCTTTGTGACTCCCACCCCCTTTGCTGCCATACTGCTGCCCTCTGGGGCCAACGTGAAAGAGAAGCATCAGTTTTCGACATGACAGCGTGACAAATACTCAAGGACAGATAACTCGGAAATCTTTATACCCCTGGCTCCAGCACACTTGACAAAAGTGAACTGCTGATCTGACCACTAAAATTTGCCATCTTCCATAAGAGAATATTCTCAGAAGAACATAAACTGAGGCAAATTACTGGAGTGATCTTACCTTGAATCCACTCCTGTTTCTTCTTCTTATCTGAGGCACTGATTTCAAATGTCTTATCTAAACATTTTATTAGGAAAAGACATTTCTTTCCGTCTTTGTCAGGTAAGGACTAGAATGGAAAACAAATTATTAGTTCTTTTAAAACCTATCTTGGAATATTTATGACATAACTCCTAAAAATCTGGCCTGAAATTCTGAGGTACAATGAAAACAATGTCAATAAACACCTTGGTTTCCTCAAAGGACATCACTGACTTATAGAACATATCGGGCTGCTAGGTGCCATAGTGTGTAGAGCGCCAGGCCTTGAGTCAGGAAGACTCCCCTCCCTGAGTTCAAATCCAGCCTCAGACATTTACTGGCTATGTGACCCTGAGCAAGTCACTTCACCCTCTTTGCCTCAGTTTCCTCATCTGTAAAATGAGCTGGAGAAGTGTGTTGGTAAACAAAATGGGCTCTTAGCACTCAGTTCAACCAAGTGCCCTTGAAGAGTTTGGCCTTTGTTTCCTTGATTAGATTTGGGTGTCCGTGGTGACCTCCTTGCCTCAGGAGAGGGCCTAGTTTACACATGAGTTTGAGTGACATGTTTGGGACATCAGAGGCTTTTAGACCACATGGGTTTAAGTCGCCTCTTTGTGACGATTCTAGGTCACATGGGTGAGTCGCATGTGTGACTCACCCTTGACCCTTAAAAAGATATAAAACCAGGGGTTGGCTTTCTATTTTTCGGAGCTCTTACCCACAGCAGTGGTGGCGCATGTAACTCTGGGCCAGCCCTTGTTATGAGCTCCCGGGCTGAACCTAGATGTTGGTAACTACGAATCTGTATTGGGTCTGTCTGTCGATGTTTGTAATTTGTTTGGATTTGCTCCAAAGTTCAGGGTGCTGGCTTTTTCCCCTGAACTAAGTGAATGGTGTTTGTATGCTGAATTAAAGTAAGCTTGTCAACCCCTTAACGTTGCTTTCCTTAGTGAAGCAGATAAAAAGAACCTGGGCTTTTGCAGCGTGCTGGTAGCGTGCCTGTTGTTGGGCTTGTGCCGGTCTTTCACCCCCACAACAGCTGCTAGCTGGATTGTTGAAACAAGAAGGAAATGGGAAACCACTCCAACATCTTTGCCAAGAAAACCCCAGATGGAGACATGAAGAATTGGACATGGCAGTAATGACGAAACAACAACACAGAACATTTCAGATCCCAAATCAGACACTAAATATCTCATAGTGTTCAATGACTTTTGAGAGAGAAAAGGAATGTTGGCAAATATCTAGTCCAACCCCATCATCGTGCTTGTTGTTCAATCATTTTCATCATGTCTGACTCTTTGTGATCCCGTTGGGGGTTTTCTTGGCAGACACTGGAGTAGTTTACCATTTCCTCCTCCAGCTCATTTTACAAATGAGGAAACTGAGGCAAGCAGGGGTAAGTGACTTGCCCAGGGTCACACAGCCAGGACGTGTCTGAGGCCAGATTTGGACGCGGGTCTTCCTGACTCCAGGCCTGGCGCTTCTCGCACTGCACCACCTGGCTGTGCCCCCGTCATTATACACTTAGGAAAACAAGGGCCAGAGCGGGGCAGTGACTTATTTAAAGTCACCCAGCCTATGGCAGAGCTAGAACAAGGGCCAAGTCAGGAGATGGGAATCTCTTGACTCAAGTCCAGACTCCTTCCACAACCCTACTATATTTGCCTATACATTTTTTTTGAGGGGGAAAGGCAGGGCAATTGGGGTTAAGTGACTTGCCCAAGGTCACACAGCTAGTAAGTGTGTCAATACCTGTACGTTTTTGAAAAAAGAAAACTTTGCATTTTCCCAATGTCCCATTTTCAAGAGGCAAATGCAGATCCAGAATGAGGATAATTTCAGCCCCGGGGGAAGCACCTAGTAAGTCATCCCAACAGAACACTAATAAAAGAAACAGAAACTTTACCTCTACACAGCAGCTGTCATCCAGCATTATATCTCCTTTCTTATCCTTTAGATCCTCACTTACATAATAAGAAATGATGTTGGGTTTCAGCACAAACCAACGTTCAGTCCAATTTTTCCTTCTATGGCCCTTCTTCATCATGTAACCCTAAAAGAAATGAGAGCTGATGTCAGTGTTTCTGGAGAACCAGCTGCTTTCTTCTTTAGTTATCGGAGTTGGCACACTATCCGACCATCTGGTGCTCGTCAACTGAATCGCACTTGTAGTAAATTATCCACCTTACTTACCTAAAATAGTTAGGAGAGGGTGGATGGGGGGGCTTCTGGCACAGGCTCAAACCCACACTCCTAAGCCCAGCTTTCAAGATCCTCATGATCTAAACCCTAGCATTCACCTCTCATCCTGGAGAGGTCAATGTCCCTACCCTGTCGCTCAATTATCCTAATATGCATTTCTGCCTTTTCTACCATACCTCAGCCTAGACAGCCCGCCCTCCCTGGCAGAATCCTGCCCAACCCTCAATTCCTAGATTAACTGCCACTTCTTATGGCGCTAACAAAGTGTACCAACTAGACAATAAATGTCTGTTGAATCTGATTCCTACAAAAGATAGTCTGCATCATTCATTTGACCATACATTACCTTTGCATGTATATGTGACCAGTCTCTCCAGTTAGTTGGTTATCAATCAATAAACATTTATTAAGCATTTACTATGTGCCAAACACTGTGCTGGGGTCACAGAGATGAAAGTGAGACAGTCTGTGCTCTCAAGGAGTTCACATTCTGCCAGGGGAGACAATAGGTACATAAAAGAAGTACTGAGTACCTGGGGCAGGGAGAATTGGGAAAAGTTTCATGTAGGCATCAGTATTTGAACTGAAAACTGAAGGAAATGAGGGATTTGAAGAGGCAGAAGTGAGGAAGGAGAGCCTTCCAGGTACAGGGGCTAGTTTTTGCACAGGGACAAGAGATGATTTGTCACAGGTGACTAACAGTAAGTGAAGCAGTTTGGCTGGATCTTGGACTGCATGGAAGGGAATGATGCATAATAAGGCAAATTAGAGCCAGATTGTGAAGGGTTTTTAATGCAAAAAAAAAAAAAAGAATCTGTGAGAGCTTAGAGCCTCGAGTAGCCCTGGAGTGAACAGAACAGCAGCAATGCTGGTCAGACGTGTGCTTCAGGAATGTCCCACTGGCAGCTGTGTAGAAGATGGACTGGAGACGGGGGAAGGCAGTCAGAAGACTACAGGAGGCATGTGAGGAAGACCTGAAGGAGGGCACTGGCTATGTGAGTGCAGAGAAAGGGCTGTGTGTGAAAAGTGCCGAGAAAGGACATGCCAAGCAAATAAGAGGGAGAAGTTAAGGCTGACTCCAAGGCTATGAACCTGAGTGACCCCCAGGATGGAGGTGCGCTCATCTGCAAAAAAGAAATTCAGCAGATGAGTGAATCTGGAGGGAAAGCTAATGAGTCTGCTTTGGAAAAGGCTTCTTTGGGGGGCTCTCACGATATCCAGCTGCAAGTGTCCAAAGGGCTGTTGATGTAAAACTGGAGCTCAGGGGGGCCAAAGTGGGATTATATAGACATGGGAACCATCTACAGAGAGCTAATTATTAAATCCATGAGATGACTTGGTGGCTGAGAAAGAGGGTAGAGAAAAAAGAAAAACGTCTGGAACAATGCTCAGAGGTAAAACCACAGTTGGGGAGGGATGTGATCTAGTATTTTTCAAAGATGTCAAAATCTATGAAAACATTAAGAGCCAAGAGTTAACCTTATTTAATTAACATGCAGATGCTAAGTTAGATTCAGAGCTTTAAATAGATAGGAAGTCCTCAAGTTACAAAAAGTATGCATCCCCAAATCCGAAAGTCCTAGAACAGTATTGTAGATACCTGAATCTTTTTTTTTCTAATGATGATGAAGTAAATTAAAAGAAATTCATTAGGCAAGAGAAAGTACAAATTTCAGAAAATCCTGATTTGGGATAACATGAACATAGGAAATCTGATGGGTCCAAGAAAAGCAGTACAAATTATATGAAAAAATAATGTAGATGTGAAGTTTCACGGGAGGGATGTTGTACAGATGTCCTTGAAAAGTAGGGTGCACATTTCTCTTCAAACACACATACTTTAAAAATAGTATTTAAACCCCTCTAACATGAAAACCTACCATAATACTAAGGAAATAAACTTTAAGCCCATGAAAAATAAACTTAAAAGGTTCTAAGGTAGAAGGAAAGTCAAATCACTTTTACCTGTTTCAGCACATCTAATATAAGTTCGTTAAAAACTTCATTAATTGCCATAGACACTGTCTGCCGATCCATGCCTTTGCTAAACTGTCCACTTCCAATAAGTTCAATTAATTCCCATGCAGACAGGCCCTCTCGATTGGCATCAAAGTTGATTTTGT
Source organism: Trichosurus vulpecula (assembly GCF_011100635.1). Classification (NCBI taxonomy): domain Eukaryota; kingdom Metazoa; phylum Chordata; class Mammalia; order Diprotodontia; family Phalangeridae; genus Trichosurus; species Trichosurus vulpecula. The sequence goes on along the minus strand of NC_050578.1, from coordinate 226,755,246 downwards.
AATGTTCAAATTCTTCTTGCTGCCAAACGCCCCCCATTGCTTCAGTAAGCTTCTTAAGCAGGTATTCAATCTGTACAAAAAAAGTAAAAAATGTCATGTAAGAGTAACATACCTGGGCAGGTAGGCAGCTCAGTGGATAAAGCATTGGAATCACAAGGACCTGAGTTCAAATCCAACCTCGGACACTTACTAGCTATGTGACCCTGGGCAAGTCACTTAACCCCGACTGCCTGGCCAAAAATAATGTATCATATTTAAAACAAATGTAAACGGCGTTGTTTAGGAGAAATATCATTTAACCTCAGTGTTCTCGGCAACTCTCTAAGACCAGAAATTCCAGCTTCCATCAGTAGAGGGAGTTTCCTCATTTGGGAGGCCTCTCTGTCAATAAAATGCTAAGTCCAGTGCATATCCTGATTCTGTGTTGCTTCAACAGTCCTGGTAGGTTTAAGGAATATTCATTAACGGTGTCAGCAAGGCACAAAATTAAATGTTTTCCAATTTTTAACTAAAAATAAGTAGACAGCATAATACACAATGTTTGACACATTGAAAAAAAGTCAGCAGCACCAACTGTGCTGATTTGGGATAAGAACTACATGAAACTGATAACTCTCGATGAACATATAAATATTTAGCACTAACCAAATGCAGGAGAACAAATAAAGGTGATCTAGTATTTTTCAGATCTGTCGAAACCTATTTAAATATTATTAAGAGCCAAATGTTAACCTTATTTAATTAACATACAGACACTAAGTTAGATTCAGGATCTTAAATAGGCAGGAAGTCCCTGAGTTACAAAAGTAATGCAACCCCAAATCCAAAAGTTATTTGTAAATTTGCTGTTTGAAATTCAAGAGAGTTTTTCCTCTAGAAATGATATTATAAATGAGAGTTGAGTTTCCAGTCCAACCCAGGGGTTTTTCTAATTAATCTATTTAATTCAGCTATCCATTTAAAAAGAAAATGTTGAAAATAATACTACTGTAATGCTTAGTAATGAAACAATAAAGGAAAAACATCAAATAAGAGCTTTACGTTTCTATCAGATGTTGCTGCTAAGCAACCTAAATCAGGAGTCCAGGACATGAGGCCTTTCCAGAAGGTTCCCTACAGGAACATTCACCGCTTAAGAGATGAATCTTAGACAGTGAATCTTTAATATATTTGATTTCACTTTCAAACACAGGGTGTCTCTTGCCTTTAACTCAGTGTAAGATTAGCATGACTCTTAGAGTGAGAGCAAGAACAGACTTGGAACGGACTGGCTCTTGGGACACTTACTGTGTAGCATGCCCTGAGCTAAATGTTGGGAAAACAAAGAAAGGCAAAAACCAAATCCTGCCCTCAGAAAGCTTACTCTAATAGGGAGACACAACATGTAAACAACTAGGGGCATACAAAATATAAACAGGGGCTGGCACCAGCAGCTGGGTGGGGAGTGGGAAAGAGCCAGTGAAGAATCATGAAAGGTTTCCAAAAGAACACAGGATTTGAGCTGAGTCTCAACAGAAGCCAGGGAGACTAAGAGGCATTGGAAGGAGCAAATCATGCCAGGCATAGGACAGCCATTGCAAAGATACAGGGAGGAGAGGTGAAGGGTACAGCAAGGAGGCCCGTGTAGCTGGACTGTAGTTTATGGAAGACAGTAAAGTATGAGAAAGCTGGAAAGGTAGAAGAGTTTTAAATGGCAAATATGTTTGATCTTACAGGTAACAGGAAGCCACTAGAGCTCATCACCTTGGCTGCTGAATGAAGAATGGGCAGGAGTGGGGAGAGACTTGGGGCAGGGAGACCATGGCAAGGGTTATCACAGTAGTCCAAGTGAAAGGGGATGAAACATGCCTGTATAAGGAGAAAGAAGGGAATGGACAGGAGAGAGAAGGGGATGGGCAGAAGACTTGTGGTGATGGTAAAGAAAGAGGAAAAGATTTGGCAACAAACTGGATATGGAGGGTGAATGAAAATAAGGAATGGAGGAAGACACCAAGGTTGCAAACCTAGGGATACCGGGATGGGGGGGGGGGGGGAGGTGTGGCTTGAGCTTGGGAAATTCAGAAGAGGAAAGGGTTAGGGGAAAGCCAATGAGTTCTAATTTGGACCTGTTAAATTCTAGGTGCCTATAAGACATCAAGATGTCCAAAAGGAAATTAGTGACGTGGGATTAGAGTCCAAAAGAATGACCAGGACTAGACATAGAGATCTATGAATCATGTACACCGAGGTGGTAACCAAATCCACAGGAGCCAATGACAGAGGAAAAAGAGACCTACAACAAAGCCTTGGGGGACATCTACAGATGAAGAACCAACGAAGGAGAATGAGACAGTATGATCAGACAGATAAAAGAAAAATCAAAAGAAAAAACTCACAAAAACCTCAAGGAGTATCCAGGAAGAGGTGGCAGAGATGGGCCAGACCAGCTTCCTTGCCATCTGCCATCTCAATGGCTTTGCCTGCATTGTCACTCATGTCAAAAATGCACTCTTCCTTCCACAGAAACCTTAAGATCCCTAGTCTCTTTCAAAGTTCAGCAAAAGTACCACCTTCCACACCTTTCAGGGGGCACGCCTTCCCACCAATATGTGCCCCTTCTATTTGAGTTATCTTGGATTCATTTTGTATCCATTTCTACATGTACATGGCATCTCGAAACAAAAGGCAGGGGCTATTTCATTTCTGTCTCTGCAAACACCTAGGCAGAGTGCTTAACACAAAGTAGGCACTTAATGAAATGCTTACTGATTGGCCAATGTACTCCCTCATTTTTACCTCTTAAAAACCTAGCTTCCTTCAAGGCACAACCAGGTGCCCCTGGTGACGAGGAGTTTTCTTGATGCCCCTAATTGCCGGAGCTCAATAACACCTCTATTTCTAGAGTATTTATATACCGCCCCCTTCTCAAAAAGTCAATGCTCCTTGAGGGCTTTTTTGTATCCCTTGTATATAATAAGCATGAAACAAATAGTTATTAAGTTGCATTGGCCATGATTCGGTTTGGAGGATGGAACAAATCTGGAGAAGTAAAGATAGCAGGAAGAAGAGGAAGGAGAAATAGGACAGGTAAGAAATTTCCAGAAGGTAACTAACTGGGCAGGTGTTAAAAGAGAGGAAGCGGAGGTGTTTAAGCTTGGTACAAGTACAATTTCCTGGTGAAAAGAAAGGTGAGATCTAGCCTGTCCTCTTTTAACAGCCCAGAAAGTCAAAGTGACTTGCCCAGGTCCCACAAAGGAGTGAGTGGAATCCAGCCCCTCCTCTAGAATGCTTTCCCTTACACTGTGCTTGCTTTCTCTCTACATCTGCTATAAAGGAGGCAACAAGGGACAGTGAGGAAGAATCCCAGAGTTCAGAGAGCTCCAGCTGCCCCTGGGACAAGGGCAGCACAAACGGTGGGGGAAAGAGGGAAAGCGGAAGGCGGAAAAGCCTCATGGGGACATGAAGGGGAGCAGTGGCCCCTAATTACAAACTGGGCTAGTGCCCTGGTGTAAAATAAAGAGCCTGGAGAAGAATCAAGAGACCTGGGCTCTTGGCCCAGCCCTGCCACTAACAAGCTTCCTATCTTTGAGGATATCAATTTCCTCCACTGCCAAATGAAAAAACTGGACTAGATTCTCTCCAAGGTCCCTTCCGGCTTCATGACCTCCATCCTAAACTGTATCAATTACACTCAGTATCTTATCCAAGTCCAAAAAATCACTAACTTCAGGATCTCTTGATGCGTTCAAACGTTCCTACTTGTCATTACTGAGTAATATTAAGAAACAGCCCGTGTGCCTCTATGGACTCCTGCTAAACACCAACATTCTGAGAGCTCATTCAGTTTCAGGAAGCAGCTTACTTCCTATTTCCATTCAGGTTTCACCCAAAATAACAAAGAATGAAAATTCCAGTTGCATGTGATGTTAGATAGCTAAAGCTTTATCGCCTTTTATAGTTGAAAAGCCTGTTACCAAGGTTGGGCTTAATAGTCAGATTTTCTTTAAGGATCTTTCAAAATTATATCAGTTTAATTTGGATAGCATCTTCCAACTCAGTTCTTCTGAACATCAGACACATGTCCTGCTTTATTCCTGACTCACTGAACAGCTGGCACCAAATATATTGGGGTAATGGCAAAAACAGTGGTCCCAGAATCAGAGAAACCAAGTTCAAATCCCACCTCATACCCATATGAGCTCTGTGACCTTGAACAAGTCACTTAAGTTCCAGGGGTTTCTGGCTTTTTGTCAGTAAAAGGAGGAGGGGGTGACAAGGTGGTCTCCGAGGTCCCTTCCAACCCTGTCTCCACGACCCATGGCAATACCTACTTTCTGTGGCAAACACAGATTTCCAGGAGTGTCTCTGAAGGATGGGTCAACGGACTAGAATTCAGAAGTAAATCAACAAGCATTAATTCCAAGAATAACCTTGGCCAAATCACTCCACCTCTTTCAGTCTCAGTCTCCTCTTCTGTATTGTACCACCCATCCCACATTATTTGTTGTAAGAAACAAATAACAGAATGCAGGCTAAAATGTCTTGTAAGTGTAAGTGCTACGGTCACATATTACTATATTAAAATAAAACAAGTTGTCCGATGCAAGAGGTGAGAATACCTTAACATTGGAATTTAGTCAATTAACCTTTACTTAATATCCAGGGTGATGGATAATACTGGGTGATAGAAAACTGAGTCCCCAAAGAACTAAAAAATTTTTATTATAATTAGATTTTCTATAATTTTTATCTATAGAAATTATCTGGAATAATCGAGATGCGCAAGCACAAGTCTACACAAAACAGAGAGGAAAAGATGGGAGGAGCAGGCAATCATTGAACATCACTCATTTAAACTGGTCAAAGATGTGAAGATTGCACTCACACAGTTGGGTACGGAAATGCATTTCACTCAACAGAGAAACAGGAGAGAAAAAAGAGAGGAGAAAAAGAGGGAGGGCAGATTAAGGGGGGGATTAGTCCTAAGGATTAACAAAGTACAAAAATATTTATAGCAGCTATTTTTGCAGTGGGAAAAATGAGGAAATTGAGGGGGTGCTCATCAATTGGGGAATGTGTGAATGAGTTATGGTACATGAATATGACGGGATACTACTGTGCTATAAGAAATTACGAAGATGGTTTCAGAGAAACCTGGGAAGACTTAAGTGAACTGGTACAATGAAGTGGACAGAACCAAGACCAATATCTATACAATAAACTACAATGTTACAAAGACAAATTTGAAAGACTTAGACCTAGTAATGCAATGACTGACCACAAGAGGACTCATGATAAAACACGCTACTCACTGCCTGAGGGAAAGATGATGGGACTCAGCACAGCAGGACATTCATAGAGAAATGATGGGACTCAGCGCAGCGGGACATTCATAGAGAGATGATGGGACTCAGTGTGGGGGGACATTCATAGAAAGATGATGGGACTCAGAGCAGGGGGGACAATGATAGAAAGATGATGTGATTCAGTGCAGGGGGGACGTAGTTTTTTTGGACGTGGACAACGAATGGAATTTGTTTTGCTTGACTATAAGTGTCTATAACAGGGATTCTGTTTTTCTTTCTTTTTCAGTAGGGGAGGAGAGGGAGAGAGAAGAACTTCAATTGACTGAAAAAATTAAATTTAATATTAAAAAATGAAGGGGCAAAAAAGGGAAGGAAAAAAAGCAGAGGAGTTGTCAGAGACAAAAGAAGTACCAAAATAATAAAGGGTCAAAGATGCACGATGAGGAAAAAAATATCAGGCATCAGGGGTTGCTTAAAACTACTAACTGCTACAAAGAAGTCAAAGAGAATTCAATTCAAATGTTAATTAAGCTTTACTTAATTAGTAGAAGCAAGGCACTGTATTAAAAAAAAACAAACCTGGGAACTCAAAAAGAAGAACCCAGAGTTCCTTGCTCTCAAGAACTGGGAGATAGCACATGTAGCCAAATAATTGTACTGTAAGGGTCCTAACACACAGCACAGAAAAGGCAATGCTAGGACATGAGGCTGAAAAGACTGGTGGCAGTCAGATGTAGACAAGCTTCTAGACCAAGGTGAGTTTGGTTTTCTCCCAGAAGTAAAGGAGAGAGCTCATAAGTAAAACATTTACAGTGTATCTCCTCCATTATAAGAATAAACACCTTGGGAGCAGGGGCATCCCCAGCACTTAGTATAGTGCTGCTATACAGCAAGACCTTAATAAATGCTTGTTGAATGAGTGATTTAGAAATAAAAGGAAGACATATGGCAGCTTAAGGGCAAAGCTGGGGCATGTGAGATGTTTTTAAAGGGCAGGATGGGTATGTCTATAGGGAACAGATGAGCCAGGAGAATAAAGACAGAAAATATTCAATTTGGTGATCAGAAGCAGCATTCTTCACATCAATTTGTAAGGAGTAACAGCATTTCAAAGAGAGGCACCACCAATTAAATTCTCTTTATCTTTCATATGGCTTAACTTTTATCTACCTCTACATGGCTGACATGGGCTGGTGCAGTGGATAAAGCATCAGGCTTGGAGTGAGGAAGATTCATCTCTTGAGTGCGAGTCTGGCCTCAGACACTTCCTCACTGTGTGACCCTGGGCAAGTCACTTAAGCCTGCCTGCCTTAGTTCCTCATCTGTAAAATGAGCTGGAGAAGGAAATAGCAAACCACTCCAGTATCTTTGCCAAGAAAACCCCAAATGGGGTCAGGAAGAGTCAGACACGACTGAAATGATTCAACAACAACACACAGCTGACTTTTCTCAAGACCTGTTTTCTGTGCAGAGGTCCAGTCCCACATCTACAACTGCCTCTTAGACCCCTCCATGTGGATGTCCCATTATCAATCTCAAATTCAATGTATCTACAACCAAATGAATTCCCCTCCTCACAAAGCAAAGACTGACTTCTGACCTTGAGTCCTACTTTCCCTATTTTATTGAATGAGGTCATCATTCCTTCGGTCAACCAAGATTTTTAAAAGTCCGTTGAATGTGACTCTTTTAAAAAGGAAACGGTTGCTTCCAAATATAAAACCTCATTGTGGGGCTGTTAAAATGACAATGTAGCCCTTGGTCTAGAGATGTGGAGAGGGCAGGGAATTTCCATGACCAAAAACCTCATAAGATTAGGCCTCAAGTAGGCAGCACTTATCAATAATTTACAATGAGATCTGCGTATCTTCTTCTCAAGGTTTTCCCCTCTGAGATCACTTTCTCATTGTCTCTAGCATGCTCATGCTCATTCTTTTAAAAACAATCATACAGCGGCATATCTTAAAATAATACATAAAAACAGGATCAAACACCACATGTGCCTGGGCAGGCTGGCTCGGTGACGCAGGAGATCGGGGACGCTGTGGATCAGAAGACGAGAAACAGAAGCCACTGTTTTAGGGCCTCCCCTCAAACCCTCTCCTCACATGCTCACATTTCTGCAGAGACTCCAGGGTCAAGGCAAAGCGCCCGACAAGCACCCAATGATGGGGCATACCCCATCCAGGCCCCAGAAGGGAAAGGGAGAGACTGCCGTCCACAGCTGTTTGCATGGGCTCCCCACTTAGACTGTGAACTCCTTGACCACAGGGACTCTGTGTGCTTCCCTTTTTTCTAACAGTGCTTAGCACAATGCCTCGCACATAGTGTTTAATAAATGCTAGATTACTCACTATGTTATCAGTAAGCACTATTATCCTAGAATTCCAGCCACAGAAGTGACTGCAGAAGTCCCCAAGTTATCTAAGCTTGGAAGCCAGGCCCAAACTACAGCTCTCCTAATTAGCAGCTCTGGGGCCCTAGGCGCAGCACCTTGCATAATTCTCATCTGCAAAATAAAGATGGAAGACAGCCTCCCTCACAGGGTTGTTGGGAGGAAAAAAAAAATCAAGAGCACTTTGCAAACCCTCAGCCTCTGCAGCTCATTATCGTCATCTGAAGCATACATCTTATTTATTACTCCTGGTGTCTTTTCATGTTACCTAAGAGGCATAATTTCACATTAGTTTTATGTGGACAGGCACAAGGCTCAGGGAATATTAAAAGTTCATCTAATATGTTTCTAAGGGTAGCAAAGTGGCCCAGTGGATAGAGCACTGGGCTTGGAATCAGGAAGACTAATCTTCCTGAATTCAAATCTGGATTCAGACACCTACTAGCTGTGTGACCCTGGGCAAGTCACTTAACCCTGTTTGCCTCAGTTTCCTCATCTGTAAAATGAACTGGAGAAGGAAATGGCAAATCACTTCAGTATCTTTGCCAAGAAAACCCCAAATGGGGTAGAGAAGAGTCAGACATGAGTAAAAAATGACTCAACAACAATATATTTCTGGTGATGAGTTTGTATTCTGGAAAGACACAAATATAATCTTGCTTATTCCACAGAATATTCAGATCCATTTTTTTGCTTAGTGTTATACTCTTCCATGAAGCTCTTCTGGTAGCAATAGAATAGTATGTAAACTTAACTCTAATTCTAATCTAGAGAAAATTATCAGTGATTTAAGGCCAATATTCTATAGGTAAATACTTACCTTCCTCCTCCCCCTCAAAAAAATAAAAACAAAAACAAAAATCCAGGAAATACTGACGGTGTGATTCTGAGAGATGTTCCTCCCTTTGTAAAGCATTAGCTTCTCTTGAAATGGCCCCAAGATGTCCCTAAGTGACCAGACTAACTCCATCCACTACTTATAGACTCTGGGCAACCCCTGGTTCAGATGCAAGTCCAGGTGGTGGAAGGAGGAGACTGCCCCCCAAGGCATCCAAGAAGGCTTTCTGTACCTCTCCAGGGTGTCCAGTAAAGCAAAGCTGTCCTACCAGCTCTGGATAACAACAAAGCCAAGAACACGTCTCCAGACACATCCTGCCTCTGGTAACTGAAGTCTCCCTGCCCAGGGCTAGGCCCTAGAGACAGAAACAGAATGAAACAGTCCTTACAGGCCAGGAGTGCCCTTTAAGATAGGGACTCCAAGGCACAGGGGAGGAGGGAGCACAGCCCAGAAAGCCAGTGCAGAGGCCTCAGGACCAGAGATGGAAAATCAGGGAGGAAGACCAGAGAGAAGGCCAGTTTGGCTGCAGACTGCAGAATGGGGAGTTCTGTCCAGGGAAGCCAGAAAGATGGGGAGGGCCAGGTTATGAAGGAGGTTAGAATGATAAACAGAGGAGTTTCTATTTTATTCTAGAGGCAAGAGGAAGGCACCAGAGTTTACAGAGAAAGGCAGTGATACGGTTGGGTCCGTGCTTAGAACAAAATCATTCCTGAAGAAGATGTAATTAAGTGGAGAGAGATGAGGGGAGGAGAAATTAGAGACTGATGCAAAAAGCTTTCAAGGCCAAAGGTGATTCAGGCCTGAACTAAAGTGATACCTGCATGAGCAGAAAGAAAGAGGTGGATACAAGAGGTACTGTAGAAACAAGATTTGCCAAATGACTGGCTATATGGAGCAAAGTTGAAAGTAACGCTAAGGTTGCCGATCTGGGAGATCAGAAGCATGGAACCTCCAAAAGAAGCAGGGAGGTTCAGAAGAGGCACAGGCATTTCATAACACAAAATAGAAGAGGGGTGAGGTGGGAATGGGGAGAAAGACAACGGCCCTGTTCTGGATGTGGTGAATCAGAAATATCACTGGGACATGGAGTTTGAAATGTAAAACAGTCAATTGGTGATGCCAGACTGAAGCTCAAGGACAGACTGGGACCAGATATGTAGAGAGAGGGGTCGTCTGCGCAGAAATGATCATTGAACCCATGGGAGCTGTCTTCATCTTTCCAAAAATAAGTCTACAATAACAGGGCTATTTGCGGTAACCTGTCCATTTCCAAGACAGGTTAATAACGGAACACACGTGCTCATACAGTGACCCACAAGTCTTCCCACGGGAAATGACTTCACTTGAGTATCTACTGAATAATATTCCAATTTTGGAATGCCTGGAAATCCTATTTTCTTCCAATTTCTAGAAAAACATAAATTATCAAATAAATCTGATATACTTAATATATACTTATAAAACTCGATTTTTAAACTATCACAGATCTCTTAGCATTACAGGTAGGGTTTTTTTTGTTGTTTGTGTTTTCTTACCACCTTTAGGTAGATGTTTCTTAAGCTGTCCCTTACTAACATTCATGGGATCATAAGATTTAAAGTTCAAAAGTTCCTTTGCCCTTTGTTTTACAGATCAGGAAACGTGACCCATAGATATTAAATAAAATAATTTAAACAAAGGTCACATAAAATATAAATATCAAATCTGGATTTGAACATAGGTTCTCGAGTCTAAATTCAGCATTCTATATACAGTACTATTTCACCCCAATTCATTAAAATAATTTTCTTTGGCAAAAAAAAAAAAACCAGCATACATCCCACTTCCCATTTCCCCATTTAGGTACACATACAATTCAACCAATATTTATTAAAAGCCCATACCTCACACCAAATACTTTTGTTATTAACACAGTAAGATACTAAATGTCGAAGAATCTCTTGCTCTAATGTATGATTATCTTTCTTGGTTCCCCCAAGTTAAGTTCAGAAATCTACGCTTTTTAAATAGCTAACCCCCATAACACTAACAGACTCATAGCAGCTTGAAGTCAAAGGAGCTGAGTTCGACTCTATCACTCACTCCCCATGTGGCAACAAGCTGGTCATTTATTCTCTCATGGCCTCAGTTTCATGACTGGTTAAATTGGGAGTTGGTGAGGGCGGGCAGGAGGGGGAATAGCTCGCTGGCCTCGAAAGTCATTTCCATCTGTCCCTCATGACTCTAAGAACAGTGACGGTGTTAGGAATGCTGTGCATCCTGGCTGTCTCGTTTTCCTAGTCCTCATTCTGCTTCAAGGGACAACAAAAAGACTCATCCTCTGTCCATCAATTGGGGAATGGCTGAACAAGCTGTGGTATATGAAGGTAATGGAATACTCTTGTGCTATAAGAAATGGGGATGATAAGGACTTCTTAACAACCTGGAAAAACCTACACGACATAATGCTGAGTGAGCGGAGCAGAGCCAGGAGAACATTATACACACCCACAGATATATGGATTCAGTGAGGACTAACCCTGACAGACTTTGCTCTTCTCAGCAACACAATGTGCAAAGACAACTCCAAAGGACTCACGATGGAGAATACTATCTACATCCAGAGAAAGAACTATGAAGTATGAATGCATATCGAGGCACACTTCATGCTCGCCTTTTTCTCCCCCCCGCCTTTTTTTCCTCTCTCTTGTATTTGTTTTTGGGTTGTGGGTTTTGGTTTTTTTTGGTTCTGTTTCTTCTTTCTCATGATTCATTCCATTGGTCATGGTTCTTCTCCACAACTTGACTAGTGTGTAAATTAATTCAATGCGAAGTTATACGTGGAAGTTATATGGGATTCCATGCCATCTTGGGGGGGGGGGGGAGGGAGAGAAGAAAATCTGGAACTCAAAATTATGCAGAACCGAGTGTTGCAAACTAAATAGAAAAAGAAAAAAGAAAAATAAAAAAGACTCATCCTCCAAAATATGTTTGCAACTGACAAGTGCCTCAAAAATAGAGGAGACGTAATGTGGCATGGGATTTCTCAGAGCTATGTGGTTGTTCTGGCATTACAACGTTGGGCAGACAGCTGGGAAAATCCAATTCTCCTTTGCATTTCGTCAAAGACCGAGAACTTCATGGACAGACACTCTACCACCATCCTAACTTTGAGACACAGGAAAACACATGAAATTTCATGACTTCCCTGGAAGACACAATCGCAGATGCTCAAGCAGAGGTGTCAAACACTGGCCACTCCACACGGCACACAACATTCCCACGTGCCCCAAACCAGATTCAAATGCAATTAGGAAATACTTGACAAATGAAATGAAAATGCAATAGAACATAGACAATGTGAGTGTGTGATTTTCTAAGGCAATATGTGGTCCACAGGGGTCCTTAGGCATGGTTTAGTGGCCCCTGTTTCTATTTGGGTTTGACTGGCCTTGAGCAGCACTGACAGGTTAAGTGACCTGCCCAGGGTCATACAATCTAGTAGATGTGTGAGGTGAGACCTGAACCTAGGTCTTTATTAATCCAATGCCAGCTGTCTTTCCAGCAAGCAATACTGCCTCTCTTTATAATACATATTTCAGCAAAACATCATGCTGGAACTTAAAACACTAAGTGATAGGCCCATATTCAATAGATTATGACAGCCTTGAAAGAAATTTCCCTCTGATAATCCTCGCTGACTTCTGTACAACAGTCGACATGTAAGTAGGCAGAAAGCTATGTCTGCTAAATATGCCTTGTCTTGCAGAAAGCCATTTTGGGCATCAGAGATGGATTTTTCTATAATTGCAGCAATTCAGAAGAGGAAGAAAAAGAGTCCCACCCTGCTTGCCAACCTACAGAAGAATTTAGCTTTCCCACAGCATTCCATTTTGGCCTTCCCCGGTGAAAGACTATCTGCAATTAGATGAGGCAGATGCCTGGCTAAATACTGCATTTCTTACCAATAAAGTCTAGTCCAGAGGCTGTTTTCCTCCATATCCATTTTAAACCACAATGTTTCTAATTTGTGTCTACCAAAATGCCCTATAGTTTTTGTTTTTTGTTGTTTGTTTAAAAAAAAAAAAAAAAAGGTCAGGCCTGAGTCAAGAGATCTGGGTTCTGCCGCCAAACTTGATGCGTAACCTGACGAAATTAATTTAACCCCTCCGAATAATCAATTTCCTTCTCTGTGACATGGTACCCATTCCATCTATAACATTCTATTACTCTATCATAATAAGAAAGCTCATTTATACACGTTTTTCAAAATTACCTCTTACCTCTTCAGGCACAATAATTAAGGGGTATTTGTCCTCGGATAAAAAGTTGAAAATAACCCACACTTTAAATGAGTCTTCTTCACTGATGAGCAAGGGACTTTTGGTGAGATTTTTTTTGACACAAAGCGTCCAACACATCCTATTAAATTCAATCTTGTCAAAGTTTCCTTGAACCTAAAAAGGAAGGAAAAGTACAAAACATTTAAAACAAGGACCGCCAAAAATAAGTGCAGGTATACATCCCAGTACTGGTGCTTTGACCAAGATCACACATGATGATATACTCCTGTGAAATAACCAAACCCCGATGTAAAGTTAAACCCCTCTGCCCCCATAACATTACACTGTTCATTCATATAAAACGTTGATCCTATTGAACTAACTACCCTGTGTCCTCATGTGCCTAAAGTCATGTTTTGGAGAACCAATTAATGGCAAGCATCAGAGGGATGGCTGTAGTCATTAAAAACAAGCAGAGCAGAAAAGGAGAGCTTAGAAACTTTGTTAGGCCCTCCTGGTGACAGGACAGATATATTAACACCACAACATGGGACCTGGAACTGATTCTTCCTAGTTATGCAAGAACTCCCAGAATGACAGCCAATGTCATAAAAGGGGGTCAGGTTGAGAAAACGGTCTGAATCCACCCATTTCCCAACTGATTAATAAACAAGAACCCAAGTTTAAAAAACCAAAGACTACCACCCTCCCTGGACTTATCCACCACCACCCCCACACCAAAAGGATCTGACGTGCTCTGTTTATCTCCATGTCCAACTTTCTAACCCCCCAATTTTTTCTCCTTTACATAATTGGAATAAGAGGGCCACTGTCAACACTATCAGTATGAACCTCTCTGACATTTTCATCATTTTATATAATAAATTCTAGCAAAGTTTCACAATTTATATTATCTACAGAACTTTTCTTAATAAACCAACAAACATTTACAGAGCACATTTGGGGTCCCTGCCCACAGGAAACTACCTTAGTTGTGGAACAAAGGCGTAAATGCATGAGAAATTAAATAACCATACAAATATTACATAACACAAAACAATCCCCAAACCGTCACAAAGCACTCCATAATTAATTACCGAAGGAGAATATGTGCTATGAAATCACGATGAACAGGGAAGTTCTGATTAAGCATCACTGAGGCCACGGGCTTAACGCTGAAAGAAAGCTGGTGCAGACTAGAAAGCAAACTGAATTTGGGGTCAGAGACTCTGGATCCAAATGCCAGCTTGGCTCTTCACCACCTTTAAAAATGTGGCTAAGTTTCTTCACCTCTCCGGGCTTCAATCTGCTCCTCTGTAAAATGAGGAGCCTGGACTACAGATGAACTCAAAGGTCCCTCCCAACTCCATGATTATCTAATGAAGAAAAGGTGCTTAGAGGCTAGGAATGTGCAGTGTGCCACAAGAGTGGTTATAGAATACAAAAGCAGTTAGAGAAAGTCAAGAAAGCCTTCCAAGGAAGCAGCATCTGCACTGGCCTCAGAGGTAGATAACACTTCAATAAATACAGATGGAGGAGTGGAATGGCACTACGAGCCAGATAGGATGGAACAGCATGACAAAGGTGCAAACAGAAAAGCAAAGAAGATGTTCAAAAAATGGAAAGTGGCCCAAATCTATAGCCCAAAGTGCCTATAGATTTCTGGGGAAAACAGAAATCAGTACAGCAGAAACAAACAATAAGCTCCAAATGTATGCTCAACCAAAATATTAAATGTTCACATCATTTTTTAAAAAAGTATACTTTGTAATAATGGCTATAGGGAAAATTTTTAACCAAGTGAGAAAGAGGTTAACTGTAAAAGATAACCAATCTGAATTACTTAAAATTTAAAAGCTTTTGCATAAACAAGATTAATGCAGAAGATAAATTCTCAAGTAGGAAAAAAATACATCTGCAACGAAAACCAAAAAAAAAAAAAAGTCTGATAACCAAAATATATAAGGGATGGATACAAATATAAGCCCATCCCTCAATGGCCAAAGGATACAAACAAGTTTCCAAAAGAAGAATTTTAAGTGACCAACAATCATATGAACAACTAATCCAAATCATTACTAAAAGAAATGTTTTACCTCCCACTCCCCAAAATGGCAAGGATAAAAGACAAAAATAATCAATCTTGGAGAAGCTACAGAAGAAGGGGCATTAAACACACTCTTGGTAGGACTGTGAATTTGTCCAAAAGTTCTGGAAAACAAATTTTGGAGAACCAAATGTAGGGATTTTTCTTGCACTGTTCCAAACTGTTCATACTCTTTGACTAAGCAATTCCACTTCTGGCATATATCCCCAAGGAGGCCGATGACAGAAAAGAAAGAAAAGCCCTCATAATAACAAAATACTCTTATTAATGTTTTTTATGATGATAAAAAATTGGGAAACAAAGTGGGTGACCATCAATAGGGGAATGGCTGAACAATTTTAAGCATAAATGTAACAAAATATTATTGTGCCAAATACAGCTATGGCTGCCATAGAGGCAGGGAAGCAGTATGCACAGAAACAGGTGTTCAGTCTCATCTCCCCACGGCTCGCTCCCCTGGGATGATGACTTGGGGGGGGGGGGGACAGGGTCTTGCTGGAAGGATCAGCCAAGGAGACACCACAAGAACTGCTTCTGGCATTATGGCTACCGGGACAGGGTTAGAAGGGCTGCTACCATTCCCAGGTCTCTTGAATGTAAATGCCTTTCAGCTGCAGCTGTTCTGGTGAGAGTTATGGTAAAGAAGGTAGACCCTTTCTCTACAGTGGTTGCTCCTCTCAATGATGGCCCTGGGGCCTAGGATGGAAGCAGGACTGATAGAAGGTCTGGGGAACATTGCTACTCCCAAGGCTGCTGGGTTCAGGGTCCTGGCCTAGCTCCCTCAGAGTCTGAGAGGAGGCAGCAGGCGAGGAGACAGGCTTACCTGCAGCATGCTGCCTTCCATCTCTCTCTCAGGGTGCCTGGCTACTTCAAAAGTGTAACTCTGAAGTCAGTTTTCAACACCAAATAATATTGTACAGCACATTAAATTCAGTTATGTGCCCTTGGCATTATGCTATCACTAAACTAGAAAGGCAAGGAGGCCAAGACAACAAAATCAGACATAGCACTACAAATGAGGTGAGAGATACATGCATTTACGTAAGTATGTACATGTATGTGTGTATATGCATTTTTCACATTTTCACATTTAAAAATATACTTAGGGGGAAATACAATCCTGTCTGCAAACACCTAAGAAAACTGTCATGACAGAGAAATTAAATTTGTTCTGTGTCTCCTGTACGTTAAAGGAGAACCAAAGTCTTAGGAAGGCAGAGTCTGGCTAAAAAAAAAAAACAAGAATTAGTGCAGTCAAAAAATGAAAGAGGCCTTGTACAAGTGAGTTTCTACACCTAGTCTATTTGGATCAACTGGAAGCTGTCAAAGTGTGTGTGCATGCAGGGTAGGAAGAATCAGATGATTTCTGAGTCCTAACTCTAAAAATTGATGATTCCACTAATTTTCTGAACAAATTACTGTTTAACAAGACCAGAACATCATGTACTGGTGTGAACAGTGAAGCCTGGTTTTACACTGAACTTTGAAAGATTCATTTTTCTTATTTTCTTTTTTTATGCTCTAATCAGGGGTGGGAAACCTGTGGCCTCAAGGCCACATGTGGCCCTCTGGGTCCTCAAATGCAGTCCTTTGAATCCAAACTAGAAGGACCTAGAGGGCCACATGTGGCCTCGAGGCTGCAGGTTCCCCACTCCAGAAACCCTTACACATCTCAATGGAAGTTAAAATAAAATATCTTTTCAAAAGTTTGAAGCATCATCTATTAAGTTTTGTGATTCAGTCATTCACACTAATTCACGCCTTCTGCTCTGAGTCCCTTACTTAAGTTGCCCGTAAGTGTGGAATTCCTTTTCCTCCTTTTGTTTAAACTGGGGGTATGAGGGCTAACACTGTTCTAAAGGAAATAGCTGGAAACAAGGCCAGGCCGAATCTCCTCCCTGTAGGTTTTAGGTTCTAAAGCAGCTCAAATCTTGTTCCTCACTGTGTCTATATCTTTAAAGTCACTAAGAATCAGAGAAAAGTGAAAGGACCTTAGAAGGAAGATGAGGAGAAGAAAAGGCAATGAATAGTCAGAGGACCCAAACTCAAGCCCCATCCCTGCTACTTAACCTGTGTCTTTGGGTGAATCACTAAATCCTATTATCTTTAACTCAACTTAAAGACCAGGCAGAAGAAATGACTAACCCACAGTCACACAGATTTGGGACTAGATCCTGACTCACAGAATGACAATCGGACTTGGAAGGAGCCTTGATTTCCAACTAATCTAATGCAAGCACAAATAAACAATCTCTGACTACAACACACAGGACAAGTGATTATCTTGAAGACCTCCTCCAGAGGCTGGCCCTTCCCCATCCTGACTGTGCTGCCCTGCTCACTCTGGAATTTATTCATGTTCTTCCTAGAACACAAGGTCCAGAACTGACCACAGAACTCCTGATGTTGTCTGACCAGGGCAGCATACAAGGGGACCACCACCTCCTTATTCTTCAAACTTATGCCCTTCAACATAACCCAAAAACATAAGATTTCTAGCTGACTTCTCATGCTCTTGATGTGTATCAAGGTTGTCCTTTTTTGTTGTTTAGTAATCTTCAGTCATGTCTGACTCTTCCTGACCCCATTTGAGGTTTTCTTGGCAGAGATTCTGGAGTGGCTTGCCCTTTCCTCCTCCAGCTCACTTTATAGGTGAGGAAACTGAGGCAAATGTAGTTAAGTGACTTAACCAGGGTCACACAACTCGTAAGCCCACTGGCCAGCGTCAAGGTTACAATTCACTAAAGCTCAGTATGATCCTCATTCTACTATGACGTCATACTCACATATAACCCAGGAGGCCACAGGTTCCCCACCCCTGAAACCCTTACATATCTCAACGGATGTTAAAATAAAATACATGACTTGAGTATGACATCAGACTCATGCATAACCTCTCTGGACTGGTTTGCTCATTTGTAAAATGGGAGGCAGTCTACATGATCTCAAAGGTTCTCTACAGCGCTTGCAATCTTTAGAATTCTATGGACCTAGAGCCTCCCTTGAATGTGACTATGTAGCATTTGCTCCTAACTAACAATCAGTGAAAAAGCTCATACCTGCTCACAGCGTCTGAAGACACTGACATAAAGATCATCTAGAAATGTATGCTCTTGAGCACCCCCAGAAGCTTTTCACCCAGAAGCACAATTAGAATGTTAAAATGCACATTTGGATGTCAATTAATAGGTTTTAATTCTGACTACTTGTTAAATTAAAATGGGTATCCAAAGGCACTTAATGATGTTCCAGACTTGCTCCCATCTTCATTGCAATGCTCCAAAATTTGTTTCCGATCTATAAACTCTAGACTTTAAGGCTCATGAAGGATTTGATCATCCCACTAAGAGGCAGAACCTGGACATGAACCCAGTTCTGAGTTCAAAGCCAAAGTTCTTTCTGGCTCCACATCATAAAGCCTCCCAAATTTCAACGTCTCCTTTACTTCATGTTGCAAATTCAAAAGGTCAAAGAACAGCTTTAGAAAGCAAAAGGAGGCATGGCATAAAGGACAGAAAGCTAGCCTCAAAGCCAGAAGTCCTGGGTTCAAATCCTGCTTCTGACTCATCCTGGCTGAGTGACCTTGGGGGAGTCACTCAAATTCTCTGTGCTCGGGGTACCTCTCTATAAACCACTATTGGTTCACTGAGTCTACTAGCCTGGGAGTTCCCTATACCAGTGAAATCACGGGTCCATTCTCTACCCCCTACAAACAGGTCGCATGGTTAAATTGTAGGGGCACACCCAGTCAAGGGTGGTTATCACACTTCACTTACCAGGTTAATTTCTGGGATGCTTAAAGGACAGGGGGAAAAAAACTGGCAAATGCCCTTTATGTAGGGCAGGGTTTTTATGCTTAAAAAGCCTTCACAAAAGCCCAAAGACATCCCTTCTCAAATGTTCTTTCTCAATAACATGAACTCCCAGAGGTTAAACTCTCATCTCTATGTAGATAACTTCCAGGCTGAGCCCTTCTCTCCACTCACACAACTAGCCACCCCCTTAGTTCAGGCCTTCATCACCTCTCGCCCAGATCACTGCAACAGCCTCCGTCCCTTACCCACTCTGGTCCATCCAACACACAGCTCCCAAAGAAATGCTATGAAGTGAGGATCTGATGAGGCCACTCCCCTACTTAACCGACTGCACAAGCTCTCTACTGCCTCTTGAATCAAATAGAAACTTCTTTGTTTAACTTTTAAAGTACTACAGAATCTGGTCCTCAATGATCTTCCCAGCTTCACTGGACATTTCTCCCCCTCTCCTCCTCAGCGATACAGCCACACTGGCTTGCTCTCTGTTCCTCGGTCACAAAAGTCCATCTGCAATAACCATGGCCTTTCCCAATGCCTGGAATGTATTCCCTCTTGACTCCCTGCAAACTAGATTTAAGCCTCATCACTACACTGAAATTACTCTCTACAAAATTATCAGCTATTTCTTAATCATTAAATTTGATGGTCTTGTCTCAATCCCCATCTTTCCTGACATCTCTGCAGCATAACACTGTTTACCAACTTTTCCTCCTGAATACTCTCCTCTGTTATCACCTCTATCCAAACAGGTCCCAGCCCTATAATATCCAACCAAGTCTCTTTCCAGATCTCCACTCCAGCTGCCCACAGGAGATCTCCACCTGCAGTATCACAGGCACCCCAAACTTAGAACTCATCTTCCCTCAAAACCTACCTCCTCTTTTTTTATTTTCCTATTTATGTCAAGGGTACCACTATGTTGCAAACTCAGCTCACCAATCCCACAAGGCTCACAACCTTGGGGTCATCCCGACTCCTCATTCCCCCCATCTCACAGCCAAAC
Source organism: Trichosurus vulpecula (assembly GCF_011100635.1). Classification (NCBI taxonomy): domain Eukaryota; kingdom Metazoa; phylum Chordata; class Mammalia; order Diprotodontia; family Phalangeridae; genus Trichosurus; species Trichosurus vulpecula. The sequence goes on along the minus strand of NC_050578.1, from coordinate 226,735,541 downwards.
CCAGTCAAACTGAGACCTGCTTAGCTTAAAGGGGCAAAATCTCCCACTGCATCCAGGGCCATCTCCAGGCTTCCTGATCTATATTCTGCCATTGGACTAACATAGCTGTGGAGGAGAAAGTGAGGCTGGAGGCTTTGCACAGCCCTGCCTCATTTAAATCCAATTCACTTGCATGTTACGGCATCACCTCCCTCATGGTACGGTCCTCTTTAAGAATGAAGGACAAACAGGGGACTCACGATGGAGAATGCTATCTTCATTCAGAGAAAGAACTGCGAAGTTTGAATACAGACTGAGGCACACTACTACATGCTCGCCTTTTCTGCTTCTCTTTTGTTTTTTTTTTTTTGGTTCTGTTTCTTCTTTCTCATGATTCATTCCATTGGTCAAAATTCTTCTCCACGACTTGACTAGAGCATAAATTAATTCAATGCGAAGTTATACATGACAGTTATATGAGACTTCATGCCGTCTTGGGGAGGGAGGGGGGAGGGAGGGGAGAAAAACTGGAACTCAAAACTATGTAGAACCGTGTGTGGTAAACTAAAAATAAATAAAAAATAAATTTAAAAAAAAAAAAAAAAAAAAGAATGAAGGACAAACAACAACAAATCCAATGAGCCTTTGAATCTTATTGATTCTACTTCGACATCTCTCCCGGCCTTCTCTCCACTCACATGGTCACACCACAATGGCTCATTTTGTGTATATGTTGTCCCCTTACGGAATATAAAAGTTTCTTAAGGGCAGTGACTGCCCTCTGACCATCTGAGCAGTCTTCCCAACATGTTAATCTAGAAGACAGTCACTGATTGCTACTTTAGCTCTTTCATAATAGGAAAAACAAACCAATTATTCTGAAAGAGGCTAATTAGATGTTCCGGTTTTAACAAGGATGTAAAGGCTTAATTCTTATTCCTTATTTTCTTTGGGTAATTGACAACAGCATTAAACTTTACAACACCATTTCCAGTCACTAGCAGACTTTTTTTCCATCTAATTCTCAAACCTAAGCACTAATTTTTGCTCAATCTAAATCCATGCCATGGAAACCTTGGCTGCTTTTCTGTGGCTGGAAGAGCTGGCAAAACTCCACTCCAGGTGGCTAAGCAATAACAAACAAGCTCTCACTGTTTATCCCATCCTAGCTCCTTTCGTGAATAGCTTTCCTCTAAATTTAGTGATATATACTGGCTTATTTTGGAAACGTTGAAGAAGTACTGCACTTACTCTTCTAGTTATAATTAAGGCTTTGATTGAGTGAAACCGAACTGAAACAAGGAACATTTCAGGCTTGGCCCCTAATGATATTAACACAACATTGGCATTACCAAGGAAATAAACCAAACTAGTTGACACCCATTGAGTGTATGGGGTATACTGAGGAAGAGGGGTAATTCTTCTTAAGGAATTTATAAGAAGCCATTATTGGGGAGGGAGAGTATGAGTTTAAGAGAAGACTTTGGGAGGATGTGATCCATACTTACAGATATTTAAGGGCTGATATCCTAACAACTTTAGGGTGGACATAGCACTGTCCTCACAGCCCAGCTAGAGAGATTATGCAAGTGTTATCACCCATCTCACAGATGAGGAAACTGAAGCTCTGAAAGCTAGAATAACCTGCTCACAGACACACAGCAAAGTAAGGGTCTTTCTTTTTTTAATCAAATTAATGGTCCATTTTATTGTTTTTACAAAACACACACACAGAGACACACACACTTCTAGTTCCACTTGTTAATTCAATTTTTTTTTTTTACTTTCAATTTTGTTAACCTCTTCTTGATTTTGAAGATATCTATTTTGGTGTTTCATTGAGAGTTTTAAATTTGCTGGTTTTTCTAGATTTTTTTTTTAGTTGCATGTCCAATTCCTGTCTTGTCTTTTCTTTTAAGCCCCTTTTCAAGATCCAACCACTTTAGTTGGTTTTAAGACAAATTCTTCCCTTAATCTACCCTCCCTCTTATTCTCCACTCTCCCTTCTCCCCTTTGCCTCCTATTTCCCTGCTAAATTAAATGTATTTCTGTACATGGGTGTGGCTGTTCAGAAGAGAGTAAGGTTCAGGTGGCAGCCACACCCCAATCCTTTCCTCTTTGTTTGTATACACTTCTGCTGGATTATATGAGATAACTTTCTCTATCTTTCCCTTCCCCCAGCCCACTTCCACCCTCCAGTGGTAATCCTATTCCCCACCCTTTCCATTCTTATTTTAAGATTATCAAAACATAAAAAAACTATTCCCAAAGGCTCACTCCAAGACTGGTGATGAGGACAGGGTTATAAGGTTTTGAGACTTAAATACACACACATACATACACATGTGTGTGTATATACATATATATGTATATGTGTGTATACACACACACATACCATCTCCCCATCTCAGAATGTAAACAATTTATCTTTGTTTAGCCCCTTATGACTATTAGTTCATGTTAGTTTTTTGATGTTTCTTGACTCTTGTGTTTATATTTCAAAGTTTCTACACAGCTCTGATCTTTTAATCAAAAATACCTAGAAATCCTCTATTTCACTAAAAGTACTTTTTCCCTATTCCTTTTACTCAGCTTTTCTGAGTAAATCATTCTTGGTTGTATGCCTCCATCCTTAGCCTTTTAGAATATCTTGTTACAAACTCTATTCCTTCAGAGTGATGGCTGCTATCTCCTGGATAATCCTGATTGTGACTCCTCAATATTTCTTTCTTTCTGACTGCTTGCACCATTTTTTCTTTGACCCGGAAGCTCTGGATTTTGGCTGGGGATTTTTCCTGGGGATTTTCATTCAGGGGTTTCATTCAGGAGGTAAATGGTAGATTCTTTCTTATTTTCCCTTTACACTCTGGTTCTAAAAGAGCTAGGCAATTTTCTTTTGTTCAATTATTAGAGTCCTCTAATTGAGTCTCCCTGACCTTATTTAAGGTTTTTTTGGCAGAGATACTGCAGTGGTTTGCCATTTCTTCCTCCAGCTCATTTTATAGATGAAGCAACTGAAGCAAATAGGGTTAAATGACTTCCCCAGGGTCACACAACTACAAGTGTCTCAGCCAGGATTTGAACTCATCAAGATGAGCCTTCCTGACTCCAGGCCTGGTGCTCTGTGTACTATGGCGCCACCTAGTTGCCCTATTTTCCATTAAGATCTCTTAAAATATACTATCTATGCTCTTTTTTTGTTCATGGATTCTAGGTGGTCCAATTGAACTCTCCTAAAATCTTCTCACTAGATGAGGCAAGCCTTTCATTATGGCTAGGCCCAAATCTCAAGGTTATTCTTAACCTAGCCTAGCACTCCATTGTCTGGCTCATTTCCACCCTTGATCCTATCAAAGTGTCTATGCCCAAATCTGTTACCCTTAAACTAGTCTAGCTCTACATAGCCTGTTATCTCCAGGTAGCCTTCAGCTACTTCCTGCTCTTAATCCCACCATTCTCTTGGTTCCTGGAGTCCCAGTACCATCAAGCTCCTCCTTAGACTCCTCCTCAAGACCCTCCCTAAACCTCTCCTCCCATCACCCCAGGACCACCCTAGATCCCTCCCACAATCTTTCTCTTATATAAAGTTTCATCTTGCCTCCATGAAGGTGCTCAGATTCAATCTACCTCAGACTGAATCTGGCCCACTTGTGAAAACAAGTGTCACAAATGGTGAGATTTCTCAAGCATCAACCCAATATGGCGAATCAGTAATTAACTTTGTTTCTCTTTGGCTGTGAGAAGGCTTGAGTTGAATTCATTTGAGCAGGACAGTGTGTTGGTATTTTGGGGTCTCAAGCACCCCTAAAAATATATGGTTTCCTGACTTCATCACAACGATTCTTAAATTATCTCTCCTCAGTCTGTTTTTCAAGTCAGTTGTTTTTGCTATGAGATATCTTATATTTTCATCTTAGGGCTAATTTTTTGTTGTTTCATAGAGTAGTTAGTTTCTATTTAGTCCATTTTAATTTCCAGGGGGTTTGGTGCCTGGGTAAGATTTTATACCTCTTGTTTCATACTATTCGTTTCCTTTCCAAATTTTTCCTCCATAGTTCTCATTTCTTTTCTCATTTTTTTCCTCTAGTGTTCATTTGATTTTAAAAATCATTTTTAGGTTTTTCTTAAACTCTTCATTTCCTCCAGAAATTCTAGCTGAACTTTTGCCCAAGATGAGTTTTACTTGGAGGTTTTGTTTTCAGATGTTTTGTAGTCATTCTCTTTTCTAGATCTGTCTTGGGTGTTCCTGTCACAATAACAGCTCTTTATGATGGGATTCTTTTTGTTGTTGTTTGTTTATTCTTCCAGCCTATTTCCTGACTTTGGATTTGAGGCTAGGGCCATGCCCTGTGTGTTTCTGGATGGAGTGTCTGGGCTGATGTTGTCTCCTCTTTGGTCCTGCTGCTTTACGGGGGTATTGAGTGTTTGGAGTGTTTTTTTTTCCAGGCTCTCAGGGACAGCTCAGGATGTGAATCTACATGCTTTGAGTGGGCTGATCCAAGGCAAAATCTGATCACTGAAGCAAAGGAGATGGGACCACAACCAAGAATCATCTACCTGGCAAAATTAAGCATAATACTTCAAGGGGAAAAATGATTATTCAATGAGATAGAAAGAGTTCAAGTTTTCATAAGAAGACCAGAATTGAACAAAAAATTTGATCTCCAATATTAAGAACAAAGAGAAGCCTAAAAAGGTAAAAAGGGGAAAAGAAAACATGAGAGATCCATTCAATGAAGCTGAACTGTTTACATTCCTACATGAGAAGATGATATTTGTAATTCTTAAAAATTGTACCACTAATAGTACAACTAGAAGGAATATATATATATACACATATATATATGTATATATATATACATATATATGTATATATATATATGTAGAAAGAGAGAGAGGGGGTATGGGTATAAGGTGAATTTGAGGAAATGACATTAAAACAATAATTAAGGGATAAGAAAGAGGAATACATTGGGTGCAGAAGGAAGGGAGAGGTAGAATGGGGTAAATTATTTCACATAAAGAAGCACAAAAAACCTATTACAGCGGAGGGAAAGATGGGAGGGTAGACAATGGGCATTCCTTGAACCTTACTCTCATCAGTAATGGCTCAAAGAGGGAATAATATACACAATCAGTTGAATGTAGAAATACATCTCACTAGACAGGAAAGTAGAAGAGGGGGAGATTAAGTAAAGAGGTGAGGGGGGGACTAACAGAAGAGAAGGCAGATGGGGGGGAGGCATTAGACAGAAGCAAAACACTGTCGAGGAGGGAAAGGGTGAAAGGAGAGAGAGGACAAACAGGAAGAAAAATAGGGATGAAGGGAAATACACAGTAATCCTAACTAAATGGAAATTGGAGGAACTCTCTTATAAAACAGAAGCAGATAGCAGAGGGGAGAAAAAACCAGAATCCTACAATATATTCTTTACAAGAAACACAAGTGAAGCAAAAGACACACAGAGTAAAGGTATGGGGCTGGAGCACAATCTATTATGCTTCAGATGGAGTAAAAAAAAAAAGCAGGGGTAATCCTGACCTCAGACAAAGCAGATGCAAAAACAGACCTAATTAAAAGAAATAAGGAAAGAAACTATCTTGCTAAAAGGTGCCACAGACAATGAAGTAATATAAATACTAAACATATATGATCTAAGTGGTATAGCATCCAAATTCTTAAAGGACAAGTTAAGTGAGTTATACGCTCTTGACCAAACAAGAGATAGAGAGCATTATGAAACGCAAGACAGATAATTTTGATTATATTAAATTAAAAGGCTTTTGTACAAACAAAACCAATACAAGAAGGAAAGCAAAAATCTGGGAAACAATCTTTACAGCAAATGTGTCTGAGAAAGGCTTCATTTCTCAAATAGATAAAGAACTGAGTCAAATTTATAAGAATACAGGTCATTCCCCAATTGATAAATGGTCAAAAAATATGAACAGGCAGTTTTCTGATGATGAAATCAAAGCTAAATAGGTATATGAAGAAGTGCTCTAAATCACTTTTGATTAGAGAAATGCAAATTAAAACAACTCTGAAGTACCACCTCACACCTATCAGACTGGCTAATAAGACAAAAAAGGAAAATGATAAATGTCGGAGAAGATATGGGAAAATTGGGACATTAATGCACTGTTGGAGGAATTGTGAATTGATCCAACATTCTGGAGAGCAATTTGAAACTATGTCCAAAGGGCTATAAAACTGTGCATACCTTTGATCCTGCAATACCACTACTAGATCTGTATCCCAAAGAGATCACAAAAAGGGGAAAAGGATCCACGTGTACAAAAATATTTATAGCAGCTCTTTCTGTGGTGGCAAAGAATGAAAATTGTGGGGATGCTTATCAGCTGGGGAATGGCTGAACAAGTTGTGGTATATGAATGTAATGGAATGCTACTGCGCAGTAAGAAATGATGAACAGGCAGATTGCAGAAAAACCTGGAAAGACTTGTACAAACTGATACAAAATAACATGAGCAGAACCAAGAGAACATTGTACGCAATATCAGCAACATTGTGTGATGATCAACTATGAATGATTCAGCTCTTCTCAGCAACACAATGATCCAATGATTTGTACTCGTACAAAGGACTCACAAAGGAAAATGCCAGATAAAACTGATGGATTCTGAATGCAGATCAAAGTACACGTTTTTCACTTACTTTATTCTTTTTGGTGGTGTTTTTTCTTTTGATCTATTTCTTCTTTCACAACTGTGACTAATATGGAGATATGTTTTAATGCTAGCACATGTATAACCTGTATCAAATTGCCTACCATTTCAGGAAGAAGGAAAGGGAGGGAGAAAAATCTGGAACTCAAAATCTTGTAAAAGTGAATGCTAAAAATTGTCTTGACGTAACTGGGGAGGGGAAAAATAAAATACTATTTTTAAAAAAGAAAACAAGAAAAAAGTCTGATCACTGCCCTTTTGGTGTGAGCTTTGCAAGTTCCTCACCTGGTTTTAGGTGTGCACAACACCCCTGTGGGCTTGCTCCTGATGGGACTCAGCCTCTATCAGTCAGCTGGAAAGCTCTTATGGTTCAGAGTGACAGAACCACAAGCTCCCTTCTGATCTGGGATTTCTGTCCTGATTATTCACCTGCAGGTGTCAAACTGGAGTAGGGGTTGTTATTGAGACCTACCTCATCTCCTGGGTTCAAAGCCACACAGCTGATGCTTGATTCTGAACTTGCTCCTCACTCCCAACAAACTGACCTAAGGACCTTACAGTGGAACATGACCCCCAAGTGCAAGTCCCTTCCTCAGTTTGCCCTTGATCTAGAACCCACAACTGGATGCTGAACCAAAGAGCTACCCATCCATACCTGACTTTTGCCTCTTTTGTTATCTCCAGCACTTAGCCATCTGACACATAGTAGGTACTTATTTACTGAATGATAGTAAATGGTAAAGCCAGCATCAAAAAATCACTTTTTACTTAAAGCAGAAGGAAATTCATAAGGAGTCACAGATAAGCAGAGAATGAACACATTAAATTTTAATTATGTCCTCCCCCCAAAAAAAAGTATGTAGTAGGAAAAAACAACTGTTTTAGTTTCACAGACAATTTCCTTTGTTATTATTCTTTGCATATGGAAATGTTTGCTTTTCTATGTTTATTAAGTTCATAACTAAAAATATTATTTTTAAGAACCAGAATAAATGTAGGTGGTAGAGCCAGATAAAGTTCTAAAAGACCACCTGACCAAAAACCAAAATTTGACATAATCTAAGGAAATTTCAATAAATTATCACAGTAATAACGTATAACATTATACATTAATAATATATATATAATATGTATAACGTATATATGCAACATATGTATATGTAATGTATAATATGTATGATGTATATATAATAATAATGTATAATAATAATCTTCATGTGAACATGATCCATTCCAAAAGATCTACTTTATTGTCAGAAATCTTGGTGCCACGGATAACAGATAATACATAAGGTACAAGGACTGCTTATGTTCACATCACCTTCTAACCCTGTCCTTCAGTCACCTTGCCAGACAGAGCCACCAACTCTGCTGCCACTTTTGCTTCTTCCCTCCATTCATCCAACCAACATTAATTGTTTAGTGAGTGTAAGGCAAAATATTCAACCTCAGAGGAGATTCATTCTCTGTCCTCACGAAGCCTATAAATCTTAAAGGACAGTAAGACAATGATAATTATAATACACAAACACACTTAAATATATTCAAGATTAGAAAAACGCTCCGAGGTCCAAGAAGTAAAGTGATCAAGGGAGACTGCATGAAAGAGATAGCATCTGAGCTGAGCTTTAAAGGATGTTTGGAAATTCGGCAGTCGAAGAGCAGGAGGGCGAGTGATCCAGGCAGGAGGATCCAGGACAAAGGCACAGAGGCCTCCAGGAGGGCTCCTGGTTCCTTCCAGAAGCAGAAAATAGAGCTGTTTGGGGGAAAGGTGTCCAATGAAAGAAAGGTGGGGTGGCACTAGAATGTAGGAGGAGGCCAGGTAGGGAAGGTCTGAAATTTACCCCAGAGGCAACAAGGAACCACTGAAGATTTTTAGTGAAGCAGTGGCATGACTTAATTTTAGTACAGGAGAGATTATTCTAGCAGCAGTATTGAAGAACAGTTTGGATGGGGGAAGAGCGAATGAAGAAAGGAAGGCCTGTCAAAATGCTATTTCTATAGTGGAGACATTGGCTGGTCTTGAGGATGTACACTAGTATAGCAACGGGGAGACTAGAGGAGAGGGGAGGGATGTAGATCCGGCCTGCAGTTCCCATCACCTCACTAGCCGCTGCTCCCATCAGTCTCCTCAGCCTCCAATGTTGCTGTCATTTTTCTTGGCCCCAGGTGCTTCCTCTGCTGCCACTACAACAGCCAGTCTCTTCATCTACCGTTAACACCATGACCCAACCAACACCCACACACATCACCTGGCCACCATAAATTACTATTTTTCAGTATGGGGGACAGGACCACTTCAGCGTAGCGCTCCATCATGTTCCCCTCCTATGTTCCTTCAAAGTATGGAGGTTACCCTGGTTTCTTGAATGCTCCATCCATGGAATACAAGTTCCAAAAGCTTCTACCACACTAGAAAGGCTTCAAGTACTGTCTCAGCAACAGATTTCTATCTGCTTTCTTTGGACTAGCCCAGCTAAGGACAGATAGGTTCATCACCGAGAGCCTGGTTACTGGCGGATGAATTCTCTGACCATATCAACCCATAAAACAAACAAACAAAAAAAATCCACAATCACCCTTAGACCTAAGCAATGAATTCTGCAGTAATGGTGGCAGAGTGAAAAAAAGGTAGGAGAGAACGAAAAGCATCCGGGTTTTTAGACCACCTATAAGCATTAACTTGGCTATTGGTACTCTAAATGTGAGATTCCTATCCAGAGGCCAAAGAGACATGCTACTGGAGGAAATAAATCATATCAATCTTGACATTGTTACTAAAAATCAAAGCAGAAGACAAAAGGAAATTGCAGCTAAATGGTGCTCACGGGTTCTCCTTGGAGAAGTCAAAAAAAAAAAAAAAAGGAATAAGTGTACTATTTTACCCTGACTAGAGGAAATAAGAAACATTTTATGAGAAACCTGGCTATCTCATATTGTAGTTCTTATGATCAGCAACTGCAAAAAGACCACCATGAAAATAACTGCAGCTCATATCTGTTGCACAGGATGAGGTGATGAAGAAATCCTATGAAGAATTCAATAAAATGGTCCAAATTAAATCAACATGTTTTAGCAAAGGTGGGCCTAGGGGAAGACAGTGAAAACATTGGAAAATAAGGTTCAAAAATAAGAGTAAAAGGTTTTTAGTAATACACAGAAGCCTCATACATATATATTCATTTGTAGATACGTACATATATGTATATATGTACATATGTGTATATACATATGGATATGTGTGTGTGTGTGTATATACACACACACACATATATATATATCAATATTTCCTGCAAGAAGAGAGGAAGCCCTAGGCATGGAAAATGCCAAATAACTTCACAAAAACAAGACATATTTTAGAAAACAGAAAAAGAAATCACATCCAAATAACAATCTATGTACAATCAACTTTTTATTGCAAACATCAAAAACCAAATTATATGCAGGAATTTGAGGCAACTCCAACCTGATCTATTTTTAAAACCTACTGATGCCAAAAAAAGAGTAGTAACTGTTTAGTAATAAAAAAAAGAAGTAACTAGAATAAAAGGACACCAAAATGAACTATAATCATTTCCTAGGAATGCTTTACTAATGTAAATCAATCACCACGAAGAGGAGACTGATGGAACCAACAAACCAAATCAGACAAACAAATATTTGTTCCCCTTGAGAAGTCAACAGCAACGGTGGCTTAAACTATAAATTCATTTTTAAGGTCTTACAGATGAATATGGAAGATCATTTCATAAAACAAGAAAAGAAACAGAAGGAAAAACGAGTTTAAAGTTTAGAGAGAGGCTCAACTAAATCAGATCAGCACAAGGACATTTAAGGATGAAAATGGTAGAAGGAGAAACAAAACAATAGAAAAGGTGCCAAGGTTCCCATTTTTCTCCATAAATGACAACAGAAACATCATATTGTAACTCTAACATTAACATCCCCGACGGGGCAGGAGGAAGGAAAAAGTGAACTGATGATAATACCTAGACTAAGTATAGCCAGAAGAGGTCTCTACAAAAAGAAGAACACAACTTTGGGGATCAATCCTCAAAATATCAGAAAAAGGCGAGAATATCTTAGGCTTGGAAAAAATTATATACTCTGTTATAACTTACTCTTCCACATTCCCAACAACTGAAAAAATACCAATATGTTACCAACTCACACGCCTACTTTCTCATCACTACAAAATCTTTATGAAATTAACACACATGTAGACAACCTTGATGAAGGTATGGGAAGCAAACAGCCAAGTTTTCACAAGGGGTATTCTGGACCATAAATCTTTACAGTCACACAACCAACCAAAAGGTGTAGAAATGATCTTGCTTTACCACTAGTTTAAGAAGTTGATTAAGTAAAGCCAATTCTTGCCTCTCCTCAAACACGGTGGAAAACAGCAAGGCTGACATCAAAATCGAACAAAATTCCTTTCAGGATGAAACAGAGGCAGCTCTACTCAGCAATGCTCTGGCTTTTAATTCTAAGTAAGGCTTAACCAGGAAGACACACACTCGTCAAAGGTGCTTGCCATCATCAGGGAGGATGTCCAGCACAAAGTCAAAATGGAATCGGGATTCTCTAGAGACAGTGAGGCCCTCCACGTGCTCCTGTGTATATATGACACTGTGTCACTTGCAGCCAGTCCTGAACACTGAAGTGCCTCCCGTGCCATATAAAAGGGTGATTTATCTGCTATGAACCTGCCTGCCTTTCCTAGATCCTAACACAGTCTTCTCCCTCTGCCTCGTCTCTGATTCCCCTCTCTCAAGTCTGCCAGGAACTCCCACTTGAAGCACACAGAGACTGAACTGAAGGAGAGAACACTGGCCTCAGAGTCTTGTTTTTTTGACCACACTTTCAAATCAGGAACGCTTACACCCAGGTTTCCAGACTTCAACATCCAAAGCCTTGTTACAGAATAACTTGTTCCCTAATTTGCCAATCATCTGTACTCAGAAATTGTTCAAGTTTTAAATTTTAGAGAAACATAAGTTTGAATTCTTGGTTTAAATTTCAGTATGGAATCCCTAACCCTCAAATAGAAAATAAATATTCAAGCAAAAGGCCTCATTCATACTCTATTTCCACTTGGATGGTATGATAGTTATGCTTTCCAATTTTTCTTATGAAGAGAAAACTAGGAAATAACAATTATTAACACTGGCCCAATTAACTTCAACAGTGAAATCCAAAGACAAAGATGCTCACTAAATAACTACCAAATGGATGCCACACAATCCCTTTCAATAAATTGTAACTAAAAGGCATCAGAGTATAGTGGATAAAAAGCCAGCCTCATGATAAGGACAATATAGGCCCAAGCCTTGCCTCCAACACATAAAGGCCATGTGACCACGATCACTTCTCAGGTCCTAGGCAGCTCTGGAAGGGTGCCACTCTTATAGAAGGTGCTAATCTTCACTAGTAGAGGAAATATTTCACCAAGAGCTCCTAAAATCGATGAAATCACAGAGCCAGGGAAGAATAAAAATTGGAATTCACCAAAGCTATACATTATATAATTCTATGTAGCTATAATATAATGGACAGCTGGTCAAGAGGCATGTTACTTCTTGATCATGGGCATAAATATTAATTTGGTCACTGGTTTACAGAACTCTTCTTCTAAAGGTGCAATCCTTTTTTTACCTAAAGGCACTAGAACCCTGAGGGCTCCCTCTGTTACATCCCCAGCAGGAGGGAGCCCTGACTGCCCCCAGAGCACAGGGTCTCCTCCAAACTACCCTTAGGGAACCACCCAGGGAGCTGCTTTATCCTGGGCCACACATCAGGCGGTCCTCCTTCTGGGATCCCCAGAACCCGGTTCCTCGGTTGGTGTAGGACATAAGCCTGCCTGCCTGCCTCTCCGGGATCAGGACACACTCTTCTCACTCTGTCCAGGCTCCAAGTCTTCTCTTTCTAAGGACTCCTCCTTGAAGAGAACAGAGACCAAGTGTCTCTCTTGCCAACACTGCCTCAAAGGCACCATTGAAAAACAGCAGCTCAATGAAAGAACTGTAAGCAAGGACAGGCTACAGAGGTGAGAAACTGGCCTCCTACCTTTTCCAAAATGAACTTGTTTAAATACGGCATGTAGCCCTGATTGGAGACAGGCCCCTCGTCGTCATCCCGAAAGTGTTCTTCCAGGGCCACGGGGTCATGTGGAACCTTCAGCACCGTACACAGATTGTGAGACAGCACCTAAAAGGACAAAGATCTTAGAGACAGCAAACCACAATACTCATTTGCAATAGTACCCCCACCACCACCACCACCATGAGCTCCTCTCCCTGGGATATCCAGTAAAACAAAAGAGGGTACATGGAAAGGGACCGCCGGCAGCCCCTTGGCGCCTGCCCTTTGGCAGCCTCAAACAGGCCTGCACTGGGAAGGAGAAAGGCAGAGAACATGTTCTGTGGACCACAGGGAGAGCTCCAGAGTCTGCTGTCAGCCCTGTCACTAACTAGCTACAAGACCCTGCAAAGACATTTCAGCCTTTTGGGACTTTGTTCTCCATCTGTAAAATGGGGAGGGGGAGTTCATATCCTCTCAGGTCCCTCCCAGCTCTAAAATTCTGTTTAGTCATTGCAATTCAACTAAATTCAACAAACTTCTATTAAGTGCCAAACCTGCAAACCTGCCCTCTGTTCTGTGGCTACAACTCAAAGAGTCTACACAAAAATAAAAGAACTTGGGTACACAAATAAGTGTATACAGAAAAAAAAGGGTAAAAAGTGTGAAGGAGAGGCGAAGCAGAAACACGAAAAGTGATGGATGCTAAGGTGAGAGAGAGCAAAAAAATAATCCACACGAATTTATTTCTGCTGGCACTAAAAAAATCCACCATGTCGAAAACAATTTGTTGAAAACATATTTTATATGGCTCTGAACTCGGAAGAAAAGTAAGGGTCATCGGGCCATGGGCAAACATGCTGGGACATCAAGCTGAGTGCACTTAATTGACCTGAGACCTTCCTTCACCTCTCAGACATTTACTGGTTTTGTGACCCAGAGCATGTCACCTGACCTCACCACCTCTCACTTTCCTCATCCATAAAATAGGAAAGGTTGGACTCACCGGCCTCAAAGGTCCCTGCCAGCTCTAAATCTATGATCCCATTTTAAATCACATCAACTTCACACACACATCTTTGAATGCACTAAACAAATTAAGTCTAAATCTTCCCGCTGAGACAGCCAACCTTAGGTTAAAGTTCACCTCACTTCTGAAAACAAAAGTAACCACAGACATTCGACATTCGGGAGATGGTTTTAAAGGATGAAAAGCAAAGCCCAGCAAAGTCAGAGGCTAGGAGAGATTAGCACAGGAGGGGAACTTTCCTTTTCCTCCAAGTTTCTGGTAAGGGTTTGCTTTGAATATCTTTATTTTTTTATCCATAAAAAGAACATGTGCAAATCCCCACTCTGCATTTATGTTTTTCTTACAGTGTACAGAAAAGGGACCTCCCTGAGAGTCTTTCCTACATGCTCAAATGGTTTTAAGGAAGTAGGCAAAGTAAAGGAAGTAAATACAAAAGAGATTCTAAATGCAGTAGGGAAAACTTAGCAAAACCACGCAAAGCAACAAGGAGCCATTTCTAAGGAATAAGACCAAACCAGAGGAAGGAAAATCTCAAGCTTAAAGACTGGGCCCTGCCCTGTGGGCCCCCTCTCCTCCCCAACCCTATTCCAAGCAGCTTCGATTCCCTTCCCCCCAACCTTATTCCACATAAAAATGAAGAACTCTACTCAGGCTGGGCTCTGGCTCTGAGAGCCTTCTAAAACTCCCCATTCAAAAATGTTTGGGAATTTACCCAACACATTGCATTTACCCAGTAAAAAGAATCATGTGTATAGAAGCTTTCCTATGCTTCTCAAGTCAGGACAAATGGAGTAGCAACGAAAGCATAAATAAGGAAGATGAGAAGAAATTGTTAAGAGAAGGGAAAAACAAAGTTGCATCCCATACTCTGGAAGTCTTTATTCTTCATAACACTTAAAAACACAAACTGTATCTAAAAAGTTTTTATCTCATTTAAGAATTATGATGACTTTTTGAGGACCAGATGATCAGCACTCTAAGTAACACTATCTTTATGGTTTATAAAGTACTTTCTATACATTATAAAGTTGAATCCTTACAAAGTAAAATCCTTCCTGGGAGGAGGGGCAGGCAGAGATGGTTACTACCATTTTACACAGAAGACATCATCTCAGACAATCAGAGAAATGGCTCAAGGTCACACACGCAGCTAGTCCAGGGCAGAATTTGAACCACCATTCATGCCTCCAAACCCTCATCTCTTCTTACCATAGCAGGATGCCCGTATTGAGTTCATAGTACTAGGCATCACTGCGGGTGGGTGGGGGAGCAGGACTCCATGTTACATCCTGCTTCACTTTTGTACTTGGAATGCTGTACAACCCTTCCTATAAAAAGGTGACAGTTACAGTCTTTCAGCAGTAATGGTGATGGATCTGCATAGATTCCTCCACATTTTCTCTTACTTTATAACATGTAATCAACGGCATGATAACGGACCCAGTCTGTGGCCATTAACAGGGCCAGGCTACCCCGTTCCCCTAGAAACTGATGCTAACGGCTTTGGTGAGCATGATGCTCTATACAACAAAGCTGCGTGGTAGCTGCTTTACTGAAAGCACAAGCCTTAGAGGAAAACCACTGTTAAGCTTAGCAGTGACCCTACTTTACAGATGGGGAAGTAAAGGCCAAAGATCACAAATTCTTCATTTAAAAGAAAAAACTGACCATATCTTTAATCAGGACACTTGATAGCTCTCCTTTTAAAAAAAGAAAAAGCTGAATATGTATAACAAACGCCTTCCATAAAATGTGTTAAGCGGCCAAACAACTGTGAAGCATTTTTTCTGCTTTCCCATTATCAAATATTGAATTATTGCTACCACATTAAAAGACATATTTCTAGGCAAGAAACCCATCTCTCCAGTTCATCTGTTGAATTCTGCAGTGGCTTCTAATTAATGATATAAGTCGCTGCTAAGATCTTCTTAGCCTCTGACTGTTCTGGGGTTTGCTTTTCATCCTTTAAGCACTGCAAGTAAGATCTATCATGAAATTAAATCAGGACTTTCCAACAGATTAAAAGAACAGACAATTTTCAGCCCTGTGGAAAAAAACGCTCCAAATAACTGATAAGTAAAGAAGTACAGTCAAAAAGACTATCATGGGGCAGCTAGGTGGCGCAGTGAGTAGAGCACCGGCCCTGGAGTCAGGAGGACCTGAGTTCAAATCCGGCCTCAGACACTTGACACATGTACTAGCTGTGTGACCTTGGGCAAGTCACTTAACCCCGATTGCCCTGCCAAAAAGCAAAAAAAAAAAAAAAAAAAAAGACTATCAGATTTTAACTCACACTTACCAGACTGGCAAAGATGACCAAAAATGTGAAGTGCTAATTGTTAGAAGGTTTGCAGGAAATCAATCACATTAATGTGCTATTAGAAGATATAAGAAATAGCCCAACAAGTCTGGAAAATAATTTGGAACTATGGGCAAAAAGTTATTAAACTGTTCATACCCTTTGACCTAGCAATATAACTACTAGCCCCAGAGATAGCCAGAGATGAAAGAAAGTAGAAAGGGACCCAGATGTTGAAAAATATTTATAGCAAGGTTTTGGGAGTGGCAAAGAATCAGAAATTAAATGAGTACGCATCATTTGGGAAATGGCCTAAGAAATTATGCTATAAAAGTACCACGTAACACTACTGTACTAAAAGAAGTGACAAATAGGATAGTTTCAGAGAATTCTGGGAAGATGTGTATGAAATGGCGCAGTAAGGGGAGGAGAACCAGAATAATTTATAAAACACTAAAAATGAACAATTTTGAAAGATTTAAGAACTCTGATCAACATGAAGACGAACAATTCCAAAGGGCCTATGATGATGCATGCTACCCACCTCCTGACAGAGAAGTGATAGACTCAAGGTGTCCAATGAAACATAAACTGGTGGATACAGCAAATGTGTGAATTTGTTTTAGGTATGCTAACTTGTTACAGGGATTATAGGGTTTTTTTTGGGGGGGGAGGAGATCTGGGTGAAAGAGAACTACGGATAGCATTCCCCCCAAAAAAGGGGGGGTGTCATTGAAGCATTTTTTTTAACATGCACAGGAGAAAGTTCGGAAGTAAATACAGAAAACCTGCTGTGAAAGTAGCAGGTTGAATAATGTAATTTTTATAAAAACAAGTTGCATGTAATAGGAAATCACAGTTTCACATGTAATCCTCTTTCTTTTTTGCTTTTCTATGGTGTTTATTAAATTCTGAATACAAAAAAATTTTTTAAGTTTCAAGGAAAGTGAAAGGAATGTGCTCTATTGACTCATAGAGTAAAAATAATATTCCCAAATCTACATTACCATAACAGTCAAAATACCAGTTCTTCACAGAACCAGATACCATCTTAACAAAATCTATATGCAAAATGCAAGTAGCACCAACAAAAATATCTAAGACCAAAAGTCATTCCCCAATAAATAATTGATAAAAAGGTACGAGCAAACAGACCTCAAAAGAAGAATCACTAATTAGGAACAACCACATAAAAGAGTGCTCCAAATCACTAATGAGAGAAAAGT
Organism: Trichosurus vulpecula; assembly: GCF_011100635.1. NCBI lineage: Eukaryota > Metazoa > Chordata > Mammalia > Diprotodontia > Phalangeridae > Trichosurus > Trichosurus vulpecula. The sequence continues at coordinate 226,718,236 of NC_050578.1, read as the reverse complement.
ATATCAAAACAACTCTTAGGTTTTTCCTCACACCCAGTAAACTAGCAAAGAGAAAAAAAAAAAAAGAATTGTCAATGTTGGGAGAGTTATGGGAAAACATGATGCATATAATTAGTCAAACCACCATACAAATTTGGAATTATTTCAAGAAAGTGACTAAACCCTTTGGTCCAAATATCCCACTACTAGGTATATAATCCCAAGGTCAATAATAAAAAGAAAGGCCCCACTTACAACAAAACATTTATAACTTTTTTTTTTATTTTTTTTATAGTGGTAAAGAACTGGAAACAAAGTAGATACCTATTGATTGGGGAATAGTTAAAACAAACTGTAGTACAAGAATGCAATGGAATATTACCATATTATCAAAAAACAAACATAATGAACACAGTGAATAATGGAAGGATTTATATGAACTAATGCAAAGTGAAGTAAGCAGAACCAGGAAAACAACTGATACAACTATACTGAAAGGCAGAAAGAGCTCTGGATTTGGAATCAAAGGATCCTGGTTCTGCCACTTACCATCTGTGTGACCTTGGGCAAATCACTTAACCTCTGTGGGACTGAGTTTCCTCATCTGTAAATGATGGGGTTTGACTAGATAGCTGCTAAGGCCCCTTCTAGCTCTGAATCTGCGATCCTGTGATCAAATGTAAATGGAAACAACAGTAAAACTAGCCAAGACTGAATGTTGTAAAAATAATCTAACTTCCCCTCCCCCTCCAAAAAAGAAATACGAAAAAGTACCTTCTTCTCCTCTTTCTTCTGAGGGTTTGGGGGAGAAGAAAAGGAGAGATAGAACAGAACACTACAGGCCTCTATATAACGTCAGTTTGGTTTTGGGTTTGGTTTTTTTTTTCCAATATATTGGCTAGTTTTACTGAACTGTTTCTTTCCTTCTTTATTCTTTGCTATAGGGATGGCTCTCTAGGAGAGGTGGGGGAGGGATACAATGGAAAATATAAAAAATGTAATGTAAAGGTAACATAATGTAAATGTAAATGTGACGTAAAAATGAAAATGTAAAAAAAATTTTTTTCAATGGATAAGAATGTCAAGCGGGTATAAGGGGGAAAAAAAGTTGATGAAGAAGAACTTGTGTATCCAGGTTTTCAAATCTATTATAAAATGATTATCTTCAAAACTCTCTATTCCTGTGAAAAAGTAGGAAAGTAAATCAATGGACTACAACAGAGACCAAATAAATGTAAAAGATGAGTGTTTGACAAGCTTGTAGAAAATAAAACTGGAGAATAGATTCAAGAAACTATTAAAAAATATTTAAAGGTAACACCCAGTCCCCAGCGAGCAAGTACGAATGATTTTCCAAAGACCATACATATGCTGTAAAAGGCACTTGAAAAAAAGTTCAACTTCACTAACACCCAAAGAATTAAAAACTTGAGTTACTAACCAATCAGCCAATAAGAATTATGGACCTACTATGTGCTACACATTAAGCTAAGCACTGGGGATATAAAGAAAGGTAAAAGTAGTCCCAGCTCTCAAAGAGCTGACAGACTAATGAGGAAGACAATATGAAAACAACTTTGTAGGGACAAAATCTATACAGGATAAAATGGAGATAATCAACAGAGGTAAGACATTCAGGGGGATCAGGAAAGGCTTCTTGTTGAAGGTGGCATTTTAGTTGGGACTTGAGGGAAGCCAGAAGCCTGAGATGAGGAGGGATAGAATTCCAAGCACAGGGGACAGCCAGTGCCAATGCCAGGAGTTGGGAGGTGGAGTCTTAAACGAGGAACAGCCAGGAGGCTAGTGTCACCAGATTACAAAGTACAAGGGTGTGAGCAAGGTGTAAGCAGACTGGAAAGGAAGGAAGGAGCCAAATCATCAAGGACTTTCAATGCCAAATCAGATTTTCTATTTGATCCTGGAGGTGATGGGAAGCCATTGGAGTTTACTGAAGAGGGGAGGTGACATGGTCAGATTTGCCCTTTAGGAAGATTGATTTGACAGTAGAATAAAAGAGGGACTGAAGTCGGGAGAGACTTGAGGCAAGAAGACCAAGGAGCAGGCTAAAGCAATAATCCAGTTTGAGATGATAACGGTGATAGGCGACATCAAAGGCAACCCAGAAGTCAAGAAGGATGAGATTCGAGAAAGGGCCATTAGATTTGACAATCGAAAGATCACTGGTAACTTCGAAGAAAACAGTTTCATTTGAATGAAGAGGTCAGAAGCCAGACTTTTAAGAGTTAAGAACAAAATGAGAGGAAATTAAGTGAAGGCTTCTATTGTAGACAGCCTTCTCATGCCCATCAAACTGGAAAAATAATTGAAAGCAATAAACAATGCTCAGAGGATTGTAGGGAAATGAGTACGAAAATACCCTGATAAAATTTTTTAAAAACTGGTGCAATCTTTTTGGGAAGTAATTTGGCTGAAAGAAAATAATTACAAAATTACAAAAATAATAACACCCCATAACAAAGTCCTGGGGAAGGGGGAGGGAGGTACTTACCTAGAAATAACTATGACATAACAACAAAATGCGCCAATAAAACTAATTACAACAAAAAATGTTTTAATAAACAGATGCTTTGCCACAATACTTGCGTCACTGTAAATATAGCTGGAAAGTGTAACACACAATGCACAGAAGGATCCAGTCAAGGATACTTTGTTATTGTGAGAAACCTATTACATTCAGCAACACAGGAATGGTTAAATAAATTTCTGAACATTCGAATATGGAATACTATGATGCAAGATTGCATCATATGATGCAAAATATAAGGCCAAAAAAATCCAGAAAGACCTTTATGAAGCCACAAAGTTTAAATCGTAGAACCAGAAGATCTCTCAAAGTGCTCACTCTTGCAGAAACAGAAAGGAACAGAAATTAAGGCACAAACCAAACTGGTAGAGATAAAGGAAGTAACTCACAAGTTTTAAGGGACTTTTGCTAAAATTCATTTATTCAAATAAAAAGAGCTGTAAAATGAAGCAGTTTTATTGATGTTGGTCAGGATAGAGTGCCAGTCTCAAAGCAAAGAAGACCCCATGTCAGACAGTACTCCCTCTGGCACTAGTTATATGACCCCAAGCAAATCATTGAACCTCTCAGCATTTTAGGCACTTCTGAGTTGCAAAGAAGGTACCAACCTAAATTGGCAAAGTGAGCTCATTCACCTGTGCCAGTGAAATCACAGGTCCTGGCCTTACTTTACCATCAAAAAACAAACAAAAAACCTGTGGCTTGAAAAGCAGTATTTCAACATAGCTAAGGGCTTGAGTTTCTGATGTTAAATCCTCCCAAAAAGTGTTTCAAAATAACAAAGTCAAAGAATTCAGCCTTCTAAAAATGTTAAGATCCCATGGACTTTGCGACTGGCCCAATGGACAAATAACATGTTTTTCTTTACACCAAATAACCAGGTTTTACCAATGCAAAAAATGAAGGGCTTACTGCAGTTGACTGACACAGTACTTGATCACAGAACAAGTCTTTCTTTTTAGGTATGAACATTTTCTAAGAGTTTTAGAAAGCATGAAGCTAACAGCAAATCATTGGAAAATTCCTCCTAACAATGAACCACTATGACCAATTTCCTACAGTCGTTCTACACAGACAGGAGTATTGTCTCCCTGGGAGTCCTGCCCCATTCCACAAGGAGTCACTTTTCCCTTTCCTGACAATATCCTTACTCCTAACTCTCCTTCTCTTCGGTCTTTCCTTTTATGTTCAGACGATCTGATAGACTATTCTGTTGCAGCTCATGACTCAGTAATCTCAGATCACTGACTCCTTCCTCTCTCTCAAGTCTAATTAACTCATCCTTTACGAGTTCTCTCCCCAGTCTCAATCCTTTCCACTGCTACCACCTACAATAAGGGGCGCTTTACAATTTACAAAGTAGTGAACCTAAATTATCTCATGTCAGCCTTACAAGCACTCTGTGAAGTAGAAAGCATGAGTATTTTACAGATAAGGAACTTAGGAAATGACTTGATCAAAGTCACAGGACTAATGAGTGGCAGGCAGAGTGCCTGGCTTCCTGGATGGCCTGGCAAGACTGAGATCAAATCCCACCTTCCTTCTGCAAAAAGTCTTTCCTAGTTGGCCCTCCCAACCCCACTCCCCAAGTGCCTTCTCTAAGAGATTACCTTCTAGTTACACGTTCTACATCTTCTATGGACCTCAGCTATCTCCAGCTGCTTTGAGCTTTCTTTGTACACCCCATGCTCAGCACAGTAATTGCCTGGCACATACAAAGGGCTTAATAAACACTTGTTGTCTCACTCAAACCCACATCTTCAGCCCATGGACTAAATCCATTGCTCTTTCTTGTATGGGAGCAGCTTCTCGGGTCCACGTCATTTTGTTCCTAAACTAGGGGCTCCTAACTTGTCTTTGGCCTCTTAGCCCATCCTCTCTCAAATTCATCCTCATTCGAGAATTCTACAACCAAACTCATCATTTTAGAGCCGGAAGGAAATCTTAGAAACCTTCTACTCTGACCCCCTAGTTTTACAGGTAAGGAAACTGAGGCCCAGAAGATAGTCACAGGACTACTAAGCATCAGAGGTGGGATTTGAGTCCAGGAGCTCCAATGCCGTTGGAGCGACCTCTCCCTCACTTCTTCAAACGCTGTTATTTTTTTTTTAAGGGGGGAAGTCAGCGCAATTGGGGTTAAGCAACTTGCCCAAGGTCACACAGCTAGTGTGTCAAATGTCTGAGGCCGAATTTGAACTGAGGGCCTCCTGACTCCAGGGCCAGTGCTCTATTCACTGCACCACCTAACTGCCCTTCAAACATCATTTTAAATGTTATTCCTTTGCTTAGAGGTATGGCAATAAGGCAGAGTGGATGGTACATTCACTCACTTCTCTCCACCTCCACCCATCTCTACCTTCATAAAATCTACCCATCCTTCCAAACCCCGCTAGAATACTAACTTCTCCTTAAGCCTTCTTCAGCTAAAAGTGCTATCTCCTTTCTGTGAACTCTTACATATTCTGGACCACTGGTGTGCAACTTAATGTCTTTGTTGTCGCTATTAAGTCATTTTTCAGTCCTGAAAGACTCTTCATGACCCCAACCATTGGAGTGGTTTGCCATTTCCTTCTCCAGTTCATCTTACACATGAGGAAACTGAGGCAAAAACTTGCCCAGTGTCACTACTAGCAAGTGTCTGAGGACAGATCTGAACCCTAGCCACTGCACCACCTAATTGCCCCAATAATGCCTTGTGTTGTAGTTAAAATTTGTGTCTTATCCCTAACTAGTTTTTATAACCCTTGCAACACTTGGCATGTGGTTTGTACTCGACATTTATTGATGGATATTGAGAGATTGTGTATCTCAATTGCTTTTTCCCCTCTACTAATATAAGATCATGATTCTTTTCCCTAGAAATTCACTCATCTGCCTAGCTCTATTTACCCATCCTTCCTCAGGGACCAGCTCCTGTCCCACCTCACTAAGCTTTCCCGCCTGATACCCACTGTACAAATAGTCTAAACCACACAATAATTACATAGCTTTGTTATTTCATATTGAACGGATGGATGGTTTGTCTTCACAACTGAACTGTAAGAGGAGCAACCTTGTCTTTTTTCTTTATGCCCCCAGGGCCAATCCCACCATCACCACCATCCTGAATACAGAGCAGAGGCACCTTCAGCTGATACAGCCAGTTGAAGCCTGGAGGAAGCCAAGGTAGAACGCCGATCCTTGAGACATGTGTATGCCACACTATTCAGGTGGTGTCCATCTCCTAAAGTGCTGTTTTTGGTACTTCCATAATTAAACTCTCCTGGATAAGGTTCAATCTAAATTCATTTTCTCAAATGTATAAGATGGCTTCTTTTTTTTCCTTTAATATTTTATTTTTTCCAATTACATGTAAAAACAATTTTTTAATATTCATTTTAAAAAATATTGAGTTCCAAATTTTCTCCTTCCCTTTCTTCCCTCCCCCCTCATTGTGAAGGCAAGCAATATAATACAGGTTTTACATGTGCAAAAAAAATTCATTTTCTCCTAAAATCCACTCTTAGAGTGACTATTGTAAAGCAGAGACCTTCTTCATCATCTTTACCCTTTCACTCCAACCTCTCCCTTACTCTGAAATCTAGTTTAAAGTTGTCAGATTATATCACAAAATCTGCTGGGAAAGGATACATGTAGACACCCAAAGTGAGAAAACTCTTCATGGTACTCCTAGCAAGAGGAAATTGAAAATTCACTATATTTCATTTTATAGCTATTCCTTCCTCCTCAAAACCCCAAATAGCTCTCCATTACACAGTCAATTAATCCAATCAAAATTCCCCAGTCTAACATTCACAGGCTTCCCTTATTTATGCAACCTCTGCAAGTCAAGATTCAACTTTTCCAGAAAATCTTTCCCAAATGATCACTCCCTTAGTTTTCATTTCTTCAGTATTTAAGAATTTTTTGTACTATACCTATATTTTTTTCTTTAAAACCCTTTGCATATATTATTCAAGACTCAAATACTTGTAATTGTTCTTTTTTTAATTACATATATATATATATATATACATATATGAAAAGACAATTGAACTTGGAATTAAAGACCTTATTTTGAGTCTCAGCAGCACCACTTTTTAATTACTTGACTTTGGGCAAATCACATCCCTTCTCAGGGAAATGAAGGTGTTACCCTAGATAATCTTTAAAGTCCTTTTCAGCTCTAATTTAACATTCCATGATTCTAATTTTTTTTTTCCACTCAACTTCACTGTAAGCTTAGGGACAAGACAGAGGCTGTTTTCTAGTTCCTCGCTACATGCACATTAAGAGCTCTGCAGTGGGCTTCCCGTGTTGGATTTACACCACTTAGCTTCCTATGAATTACAGGAGGACATCTGCTGTCCCCATCTCCGTACAACCCACTTTCTCCTTAATCAACCAGGAACCTGGTTCTTCAACAGAATCTTCGGTTCCTAGGAACACTATTTTATCACATCCCATCAAGGCAGACCGTAAACCTTCTGACGCTCAGGAACCTAGTAACCTGTCTTTGAGAATTACCGTAGTCAGAAAAGTCATCCCCCGGCAGACAACCTGCGGAGGAGGCTCTCCGAACTTAGCTAAGCTTGTCATCTCACAAACGTTCAGTCAATTCACTGCCGGGCTCATCCCTGAGGCCTTGCTGATCAGGTAGAACCCACCAGAATTTGTGATCATATGGTACGGCATTCAGGAACCCAGAGTCACGTCCACACCCTAAGGCATTGCCCTGAAACTCTTCTCTGAACATCCCTTCTTCATGAAATCTTCAGGTCTTTTCTTTGTCCTCAATTCCCTTGACTTCTCTTCAGGACCTGATTCTTCTGGACACCTCTTCTTTTTAAAGGATTGTTTTCCCTCAGGTTTCATGTAACGCCTTCCTTTGATATCAGTGAGGTGAGAGGTGTTACAGACACACACAGCAATTTCCATCTATCAGACTCCTATGTTACATCTTCTTCCTACTTAATAAATGAACTTCAAACGCAAAGAGGAAAGTGGCTTTACCCAAGTCCACAGTTAACAGCAAACTCAAAACAAATCCAGTTTTGCTAACTTGCAATCAAGAGATCTTACCACGACTTGACCAATGTTCCTTGCATGTTTATTAAACTAGAGTTGAAATCGTTCAAGGCATCCACACGGACCTGAGCTCCATCTCTGAGGAGCAAAAACTGCTTTTGCCTGTAATAGAATGGCCAGCATTGTGGTTCTCCATCTTGCCTTTCTCCTCTTTTCTGCGAGCCCTTCTATCAATGACCCATGGCTGATACCTTTGCAAAAGCTGTCATCCCCCCAAGCCTTCAGGGAAACCCCCTTTTCATCTCCACATCCCAAAATCCCTCTTTCCTCCAAGCTGAGCTCAGTGTCATCTTCCATGTGAGCCCTTTCCTGATCCCGGGAGCCCTCAGTGTTCCCCCACATTACTTCGTATTTATTTTGTAGATTTCTTGAATATATTTACATGCATGTTGTCTCACCTAAAGTTCTTCAAAGGCAGGAGTGGCTCCATTTGTGTCTGTGTGTCCCTCAATCTAGCACCATGCCTGGGGCAGAGGCGCCATTGAATAAATACTCACTGGCTGATTGCATCATCCTTCCCAAGCAAAGCTCCCTCTCCCTAGGCAAAGACAGATCTCAAGTGCAAAGCAGACCACTATGAAAGTCACTGAAACCAAGAAAACAAAGAGTGCTCGCTGATTTGGAAAGGAAAGTCCAGGAACGATATGGGGGGGGGGGGGGACGACAGGGAGGGTCACCACGGGAAGTACCCAAGAGTTCCGCAGTATGGGAAGTCCCTCCACCTACACAGATCGCATCCTGACTATGACAGAGAATCTTAGGGCCCAAAGAGGTTTGAGTGACTAGCCCATGGCAGTGGGTGTCAAAAATGGAATATGAACTCAGGTCTTCTGACTTAAGATGAGAAAGCTTTCCATTAAACCAAGATATCTCTATGGAATGGTATTGCATGTAAGTCAAAGAATGAAAAAAATGAAAAAAATCAAATGTTTTCCCTTAAAGCCCTTGATGTATTGTGTTGCCCTTTATAACAAGAGGATCATATCTCTCAGAAAAAGTGCTGCACGCGCTCCTTATGGTTTTTACAACAGCAGTGATAAATCCTAATTCAGCTACTTAGTCTTACTCTCTCAGGCCTCAGTTTCCTCGTCTGTAAAGTGAGGAAAACACACCGTATCACTAGTTGCTAAGGTACTTTCCAGCTCTAAATCTACGATGCTATGAGTTGAATTATTCATGGCCCAGAGTCCCTAGAAATCAATATATAAAACGACAAAGCATAAAGTTACTGGATACAAAACCTGTGCTTCACTAGCACTGCGGATGTCATTTAGCTGAATTTAATTTAGGTGAACCACACTGAGAAAGGAATGAAATGTCTGGTTCAGGGCTTCAGCGGGATGACAAAGACTTCTACTTTAAAAATAACAGAATAAAAGCAAATTGCATGCTTCTAAAAATAGCAACAGGTCAGCAAAGAGCCAACTAGTTTGATTCAAAACAGTATTACATGTAATTCATACTAAAACCATAACCACAAGCAGCAAAGCTGTAACTGTGTTCACAAAAGTACCACTCAATTTTGCTATATTTAACTGAAATGAGAGGCACCATGACATAGTAACTCCAACCTTGGAGTCAGGGAGTACAGGGTTCAAATTCTGCCTCTGCCTCTCACTAGCTATGTAAAGACTGCCCCATTCCACTCTCTGAGCCCTGAAAATGCAGATAAGGACTTGATCCACAATGACAGAGGGAGCTTCCAAACAAAAAGTTCTCTACATGGATGAAATCGGAGCTCCAGGACAAAAACAAAACCCTGAAATCAAACTCTCTACATAATATGGATTAAGATATACTAAATGTATTATCAGTTTTAAGGCTTTCTCCTTACGGGATACAGAGCCTTCAAAACTGCAGGTAAAGCAATAGACAAACTGTCTACATAATTTAAATTTAAATGTCAGCAAAGGCATTCTTAGTCAATCAGTCAATAAACATTTATTAAGCTCCTACTATGTGCCAGGCAAGGTACTAAGCAAGAGGGATACAAAGGAAGGTAAAATTCAGTCCCTGCTCTCAAGAAGCTTATGGTGTAATGGAGAAAGCAACATGCAAACAACTATGTACAAAGATATTTGTCCTATGGTATAAATTGGAAATAATCAACAGAGGAAAGGCTTCCTGTAGAAGGTGGGATCTTAGCTAAGCCTTGAAGGAAGTCAGGGAAGCCTGGAAGCAGAGACAGGAGGGGGAGCATTCAGGCAGGGAGGAAACCCAGTGAACTGCAGGACCCAGGAGATGATGAGTGATTTGTTAGCAAGGGTTCCAATATCACGGGATCGAAGAGCACCGGGGGTGTAAGATGTAAGAGGCTGGAAAGGTGGGAGAGGGGGCAGGTTATGAAGGACTTTGAACACCATACAAGATTTTACATTTGATACTGAAAGTGATGGGGAGACACTGGAATTTACTGAATAGGAAGACAGAAAGGGTGACGTAGCCAGACTTCCCTTTAGGAAGACAACTTCAGACAGGTGAGTGGAGGCGGGGCTAATCTAGGGTGAGATTTGTGGCTGGGAAACCAACCAGCAGGAGATTACAACGACCCAGGTATGAGGTAATGCAGGTCTGCACCGGGGCAGGGGCAGTGACAGAAGGAAGGTGGTGTGTGCAAGAAAATGTAATGGAGCTAAAATCTTTGCCAAAGACTGGATACGGAGGGAGAGGAAGGTGAACACGGCATCTTATAAGCTTGAGTGATGGAGAGGATGGTGATATCCTCAACAGTAACAGGGAAGTTTTGAAGGGGTGAGGTAGCATGGGATGTCAATGGGACATCCAGTTTGAGATGTCGAACAGGCGGCTGGAGATCCTAGCCTGGAGGTCAGCAGAAAAAACAAGCATTTATTAATAAAGGGTGCCAGGCACCATGCTAAGCACTCTACAAATATTTGATCCTCACAACAAGACTGGTAGTAGGTGTTATCATTAACTCCATTTTGTACTTCTAGAAACTGAGGCAGCCTGGAGGGTTTGAGTGACTTGCCCAGGGTCATACGGCTAGTATCTGAGATTGGACTTAACTTCAGGTCTTTCTGACTCCAGGCCCGGCATGCTTTCCATCATACCTCCTCGCTGCCTCGGACAACACCACCAAATGAAAGAGAGGAGGGCCCAGAGGAGGACCCTGTGAGACATCCACAATTAGTGAGCGGAATCTGGATAAGATCCTGCAAAGGAGACGAGGAGGCTGAGAGTCAGAAGAAAGGAGCATCACAAAAACTTAGAGACAAGACAGTACTAAAGAGAAAGAGGCCAACAAGGAGGAAAACCGAGAAAAGGCCGTAAGATGCGGCAATTCAGAGAGCATGAGGAACGTTGCAGAGACTGTTCCAAGTGAAGGATAAGACTGGAAGCCAGACAGCAGAGAGTTAAGAAGAGAATGAAGGGAAAGGAAGTGGAGGCAGCCATTGTACATGGCCTCCTCAAGCCACAAAAGGGAAGAGAGATATGGGCAGTAGCTATCGGGGATGGAGGGACCACGTAAAGGTTTTTTGAGGATGGGGGAGATATGGGCGTGTTTGTAGGCAGCGGGGAAGCAGCCAAGAGACAAGGAAAGAATGGGGAAGATAGAAGTGGCAATCAGCCGGATAAGATGGGATGGAATGGGATCACTTGTGCAGGTAGAAAGGTGTGCCTTGGCAAGGAGAAGGGGACACCTCATCATGTGAGACAGGTAGTGGAGAAAATAGTGGCGGAAAGTATCTAGGTGATGTGAAGAGGGGAGAAGGGGAAGTTCTAGGCAAAAGGCTAGATTCTAGGCTGAGAAGGTGGCAGGGAAGAGAAGCCCTGGGAGGTCTGAAAAGGTTTGGAAGAGCTGCTGTGGCAAGAGGAACAGGAGTTAATTAGGGAGGTTATAAAAGGATTGCCTTGCAGCATGGAGGGCCCAAGAGGTTATGTACATAAATCTGCAGTGGACCCAGTCAGCATTACTTCTGATTTTTCCAGCTTTATTCATGTGTGAATAAGTAAAAACAGCAGACAGTGGGTTTTGTGCACCATTCTCTTCATCTATTTCCACTGACAGATCTTAGCCCAGAAGCTATAGCGGTTTTTTAAGAGGCAGTTTTAATGCTGTTTCATACACACACAGATGAAGGAGGTTTCATATCAAGGTATGCCTCGCTTTAGGAAAACCAAATATAGGTACAGGCAACCACAGCAAGACAAAAGGGACACAGTGAAAATTTAGGGGAAAGTAAGTGTAACCAGAATGGCCTTTGTTTTCTTTGAGTGACTCAATTTATCCCAGTGAGCTTTACTAGGTGCTAAGCCCCAGGCCCAAACCCCATTAGGTGTTAATGTAATCCATGTGGATGTGAACCTCCCAGGGTCCTAAGGGGAGGGGCTAACTCAAGAACCAATCACCAGAGCCTGAGCTCTGGTGATTCAGATGATGTTTGATGTCTGAAGCCCTAGAAGAAGGGAGGACAGAGCCATTTGTGCCGGGCTCTGGAGATGGTGTTGATGAGGAGACTCCGGGCAGCTGTAGCTAAGGAGCCCTCCAGCTTGTAAACCCGGATGCTGAAACTTTGTTGAACTCTGGTAACTATGTGTTGGGACTTGAATCAGGCAAAGTCTGTTGATGTTTGTAATTTATTTGCATTTTGTTTTGAAGTTCAGGGTGCTGGATTTTTCCCCTGAACTAAGTGAATGATATTTGAATGCTGAATTAAAAGTAAGCTCATCAACCCCTTCACCTTGCTTTCCTTAATTAAGCAGATCAGAAGAACCTGTGCTGTTGGCAGCTTTCTGGGTGCTGGCTATGGGTGAATCTTATACCCCCACAGAAGCTGCCAGCCAGATTGTTGAGACAGTACGTGAATGGGGAAAATTTCTACCAAATTTTAATTGAGTCCAATTATTCAAACATTTAGGTTTTTGCTAAGTGCTCTGTCCCTGCAGTAAAATAAATAGGAGGTAATCTGAGAAGGGAGAGAACACTAGCCATGGGGGAGGAGAGGGATCTGGGAAGACTTCACGATGGGAGGCACCTGAGAAAAGGCTACAAGAAAGATAAAGTTTCTGAAAAGTGCCAGGAGGGAGCACCTTCAGGCACGGCATACGGTGTGTGGGAAAACATACTGAAGATGGAATGCCAAATTTAGGGACTATCCAGTAGTCCTGTTTGACCAGAATAGACTATATGGGAATATGAAATGGAGCTAAAATGCCTCAAAAGGCAAGTTGGAGTCAGATTATGTAAGACCCTAAAAACCAGCCAGAAGAGTTAGTATTTTAACCTGGGAGAAGCAGGGAGCCATTGAGCCAGTGGATAGGAGACCAATCCATGAGGAAGTATTTTGTCAGGGATATAGAAAATAGACTGGAGTCAGGAAGACCAATTAGAAGGCTAGTCCAGTGGTCCAGACAGGAAGAAGATCCTGAACTCAGATAATGTACTTGTGAGTGGAGAAAAGGCTATGGAAGAGATCCCATGAAGGAAGAATCTATAGGCCTTGGCAACCAATTGCATATGGAGAATAGAGGAGAGGGAAGCATCAAAGATGACCCCAAGGTTTTAAATTTGGTGATAGGAGAGGATGACATGCCAGCCACGTAACAAACAAGTCTGAAAAGGATGAGTTTAGAGGAAAGACTACGGGCTCCATTTTGGACATGCAGAATCTGACTTGCCAAAACACAAAGCAGGAAATAAAGACCCAGGAGGAAGCTGGTCATTCAAGACTAAAATTCTGGAGACATTAGGGTTGGATATACAATAGAAATCTGGAAGGCACAGAAGTTTAGAGCTGGGAGGCCTCCACAGCAACCTCCTAAGACATTCTATTCCATTTACTTCAAGCCTAACTCTGACCCTGCAAAGTACACCTATCGTTTCTAATTCTGCCCTCTGCAGCTGAGCAAAACAAATCTGATCCCTCTTCTTTGGGATGCCCCTTCAGATACAAGAAGACTTGGTTAGCTTGTCCCCTCAAGGTCATCTTTTCTCCAAATTAAACAAGCCCATTTCTTTCAAACGGCATGATCTCATAGCCTTCACCATTCCAGCAGCCCTCCCCAGGATAGTCTCTAATCAGTTTATTGGTGTCCTTTCTAAAATGTGGCCCTCAGAAGTAAATGCAATATCCCAGGTATGGTCTGACTGGGGCTGAGAACCAGTGGTTGACTCTTGACTGGTGAATGAATTTGCTCTTACTGCACCAGCAGGCTGCCCTAGCTTTTCTGGCTGCATCACTGCTGAATGCCTTCTGGGTCTGCTTCACATAATGGTGAGGATCCCTAATGATGCTAAATATTCAGTCTTTAAAAGGAGATTTACTTCTTATAACAGCAAAAAAAAAAAAAAAAAAAAAAAGGTCATACAGTGTGCCTTTACAGAAAAAAAAACCTGACTTTAATAAACATACATCAGAACTTCCACATATGTCTAAGTGCATCTCACCCCTTTCATTTTTTGTTTGTCCTTCATTCTCAACGAGGACCTTGAGCTCAGGAAAGTGATGTCAAGACTTTCAAGTGAATTGGATTTAAATGAGACAGGGCTGTGCAAGGTCACAAGCCTCATTCTGTCCTCCAGAGCCATCTGGGACCAGTGACCAGATATAGACCAGGACGACTAGAGATGGCTTCCAGTATTCATCTAGGACACAATGCTGCCATTACTCAAAACATGCCTAGAATACTTCCTTGGGAATCACCTTCAAGGCCACCCAAAGCAGTCCCATTACCTTTCATTCAAACAGCCTTAGCCTTTATAATTAGCACCATTTTGTATCAAATAGGTTTTAGTTATTTACAAAAATCAGATCTAAGGATGTTTGGAAATATGATTTTACTCCCTTTCCGGCTTCCTACACACCCTCTTGGGTGGGTTGGCATTCTCTGATTTGCACAACATAGCTACTTCTGTTACAGCTGGAACTCGTGGAAATTTGGAACTCAAAAGACAATATTCAAGCCTCCTGGGTAAAGTATTTCTTTAAGGATGAAGATTTACCATCATCAGCAACATTCGAAATAACAAGAAGCAGAAGCAAAAAGCAATGCCAAAATAGGATTTCCAAGACATTTTAATAATGATGTCAGCACTGGAATAAATGCCTTCCTCTGGGACAACACTGATTTGGTATTGTAGGGTTCTGATGCAGTTTGTTAAAAAAAAAAAAAAATCACTACTCCCCTCCCCATCCAGTAGAATATAAGCTCCTTGAGGAGCATACTTATTTTCTCCACACATGCCAGCCTGGAGCATAGTGCCTTGCCATAGAACCAGAACTGCACTCTCTGGTGACTACATATTCATTTTTTTAAGCCAAAGGCATAAGAAATTCAGGGGGCCTTGGCAAGAGGCACATAACAAATGCATGTCTGTCTTTTTTTTCCCCATGTTTGGTTTTACCTTGCTAAAAAGGGTTTTACTTTGTTTCTTTTTTTGTATGCTTGTTTCATTATTTGTCTTCACGGATATAAGTTTAGAATAAAATAATTTCGAGAATTAACTTTAGGAAAAGTTTTTTAAAATGTGTCTGGAAATTCACATGGAAGGTTCTTCTTCTTTCTTCCTATCTTAGACTTCTGAAATATCTGCCTGCCTATTCCTCCAGCCTTGTTCATTTCACTCAATACACAGGCAATCCTTTATAGCCCGACTCATAGACAGGGCACGAAAAAATGCTTTTGGCAAAGTTAAAAGCTACAGCCAAATCACGGTGGGAAGGGGAAGATCTTGATCAGGGCTGCTCAAGGTAAGAAATACTTTACCTAGAAGGGTTAAATACTATCTTTTGAGTTCCAAATTTCCACTAGTTCCAGCCTTAACAGAGAAGTAGTTATGTCGTGCAAATGAGAGAATGCCAACCCACCGAGAGGGTGTGTAAGAACTCGGAAAAGGGAGTAAAAGCGAACTTCCAAAAATAGGCGTCGCCAACCAAGCGAATCCCCACCCGCGTAGAGGCTATTCAAACCTGCTCTTAACTCCTTCATTTCTGAGGTGTACCGACAACAGCTGGGAAGAAGAGGAAGCCAGGGGTGGAAGAGGGAACTAACCAGAACTGGGGCACCGGAGTTCTTCTGGTCAAGTCCTGGCTCTGCCTTCCCCCGCCCTCACCAGCCGTACAACCTCGGCCAGCTTCTGTGGAGCTGGCCACACGCACACGAAAGCAGAACCTGTGCAGACTGAAACGCTTGCACACGCGCACGCACATTCGCCATACTGAAATTTACACACACAGCCCGTGCAGATTAAAACACGCGCGCGCACACAAACCCCAGATTGAAAAACACACACAAAACCACAACCTGTGCTGACTGAAACACACACACACACACCAGATGGAAAAACACACCCAAAACCAGAACCTTTACATATACACGTACACACATACACACACACACACAACCAGAACCTTTGAAGACTGAAACAGACGCACAAACCCAGAACCTTCTCTCTCTCACACACACACACACCAGATTGAAAAAACACACTCGATTAAAATACACATACACACCCCAAATTGAAACACACATCCCTCTCCTCCAGCCTAGTCTCAGCTCCCCCAGCCTCAGTTTACCCACTTTTTCAAAGCGGGGGGGACTGGCCCAGACCCTCCCACGTGCTGGGCGGCTCGGCCCAGCCATTCCCCAGCAGCGCGGGCGCAGTCTGGAGTCTGCAGCCGGGGGTGGGGGAAACCTCTCCGGGCCTCAGTTTCCTCCTTGTTAAAAAGAGGAGGGGATCCCGGACTAGGCGGCCTCGGGGCCACGGCGCTAAGACGCCGCCAAGGTTAAAAGCTCGGGGAGGCCGAGTGCCAGCCGGTCTCCCCCTCTTCCGCCCCCGCCGGGCAGACTGACAGACCTCCCTGGTGGGGTCGGGGTCCGAGGCGCCCACCTTGAGCTGAGACTTGGAGACTTTGCCGCTGCGGTCCAGGTCAAGCGCGGTGAAGGCGTGCCAGATGGCCTTGAGCAGCTCCTCCTTGAGGCCCCCCATGGTGTGGCCGTGGCCCCCAGATCCCCAACCAGCGCAGAGCAGCCCAGCCGCCTCCGACACCGCCCCCGGGGACCCGGGCTGCACAGCCGCCGCCGCCCGCCGGCTTGCTCGCTCCCCAGCCCGCCCGGTCACCTGACCTTCGCCCCGCCCCCCCCCTTGGAGCTGGGGCGCAGACAGGGGCGTGCGGAGGCGCCGGGGGCGGAGTCTGGGTCGACTTTCAGGGGCCCGAGCTTGACTCCGCCCACCGCTCCCCGGAGCGAAGCCTTCGGCGCGCGCGCGCTGCACGCTGGCCCGGGCTCCCTGAGGCCCCGCCCCCTCCCGCCTCCCTTGGGCCGGACCTCGGAAAGCGTCCCAGCATCCCAGCAGGAGCGCCCTGGCGGGGGGAGGAGGAAAGAGGGGGCTTCGACCCTCTCCAACCAGGGGAACCCTAGAGGCAGTCCAGGAAGCCTTGGGACCCCTTTGGCAGTGTGCGGAAACCCCGTAAAACCTGGAATGGGTTGGAAGAGTGCGAGAGGCAGAAGCCAGCCTCATTTTCTTCCCCTGGAAAGTGGGGACATCGTAATAGCACCTGTCTCGCAGGGTCATTGTGAGGATCCCATGAAATAACAGTTGCAAAGCGTGCCCCTCGTACTAGAAGGGGTTTAATAAATGTTTCCTTCCTTTAAAGAATGCTTCTAAATTGGTTTAATAAAATACATAGGATTTCAAGAGAAACCAATTATAACGAAGTTGTTATCAAAATATTTTTTAAACAGTTCACGAACCTCAGGTTAAGGACTCCTACTTTGCACAAAGATGTCCAGTAACGGCAACCCACTACCTCCTGGAGGCCCCTGATGCTTTTAGATAGCTGGAAGGGTTTTTAGCACAGTTTGGATTTTTGTTTTTTCCTGTTGTTTTGGTTTTTCTTTTCGTGATATGGAGCCTCAATCTGCCTGTCTGCAACGTCCCCCCATTTGTCCCTCTGGTGCCCAGAAGAAAAAGTATAATCCCTCTTCCCCAAAGGTCATAGGATCATGGATTTAAAGTTTAAGTGCCATCTAGTCAACGAATCCATTTCTTTTTACAGATGAGGACGCTGAGGCCTGGTGAGCTTATGGGTCTTACCTAAATTCTGAATCTCCCCAGGCCCCCAGCACACAGGACAGTGTTAGAACTCCCAAAGATGTCCAGAGATTTCCCCCAGACAGTCTCTAGGGTTGCATAGGGCCCAACAAATTAACATTTGTTGAAGCTGAAATAAAAGATTGCTTTTTTTTTTCCTGTGTGAATTCTATAAATGTTTAGCGATTTCCTAGGGCTGATTTCACCATGGTGTAAGCAGAATTGTTGAACCCGGAGTCAAAAAGCATTGGGCATCCAGTCCTAAGTCTGATATTCATTAGTTGTATAACTTAACCTTAGGTCTCAGCTCATCTTAAGGCTTTCTATAAATATCAAGTCCTATTTTATTCTGTTTAGCATTTAAACCTCCTTAACAGTAATCGAAGCCATCCAAAGATGAAATAGAGTTGCTTCTAGATGGAGCGAGTCTTCACTGGGGGTCTTCAAGAGGAGGATTCCTGGCCACTTGTTGGGGATTTTGAAGAAAGGATTCTTGTGCTGAAGATGCCACCTGGGGATCCTTCCAATGGTTTGAAAGTTCAGCAAGAAAATATTTGAGTGCCCTTTGACCCCAAGATCCCAGTGCCAAAGCTACATCCCCAGGAGGTCACAGACAGAGGGTTCCCATATCCACTTCCATATTCACAGCAGCATTTTGAAAACAAAGTGAATGTCCATCAAAAGGGGCATGACCAAACAAATTGTGGTGTATGAATGGAATGAATATTACCAGGAGGAATTCTGAGAATATGAAATTAGCAGAATAAAGGATGCAGAACAGTAAAGCAATATACATGACTGCAACAACATAAGTGAAAAAAAGGAAAATGAAACGAAGCTGAATATTTATAATGATGGATATTAGCCCTGGAGAAGAGGTGAGGAGGTACACCTTCCACCTTTCGCCGGAGAGGTGAGAGGCTATGGGTGCACAATGTTGTATACGTTGTCAGGGACAATCGATGAGTGCTCGGTTTTGCCTAACTGGTTTTTTTTTTTATTCCTTTACAAGAGAATGGGGGTGGGGAAAGGGGAAAATGTGATGAAAAAGATAAAGTCGTAGATTTTTTTAAAAAACATAATGGAATGCTGATAAATATAGTTACGCCAAGCAGGGAAGAGATATAGGGGGAGGAATGGGCAAAGTATAAATTTGGGCAGACTAGGGAAGGTTTTATAAAAGAGGCTAGTTTTCAGGGTTTTGAAGAAACCGTCATTTTTGACCACAACTCTCAAAGTCCTTTTCTTTCATAACCTCCTACTGTTATTGAAAAGGATGTGATGCTCATAGCCCCGGGAAAGTTACATATGTTTTCTATTGAGTATCATTTCAGGCCTCTTGTGCTTCTGTAAAATGAGATGCAAGGAGAGTCAGATGAAGGATGAAGCCTGGAGAGAGCCTCAGAGGTCATCTAGGAAATTCATCAGATAAAGAAACCGGTCAAGAGAAGGGAAGGAACTTAGCCAGGGTCACACAGGAAATAGTAGGGCTAGGCTTCCAACCCATGTCTCCTGACTCTGACTGAGCCTAGGGTTCCTCATGTCGTGGCATACTGCCTTTCATAAAACCATTGATCGATGGTACTAGAAGCGACTTGAGGGTCCAATGGGATGAGTCCAACTGGTTCATTGATCTAGAAGAAGAAATTGATGATCGCTCCAACCATCCTGTGTGTCAGGAGGTAGCTGGATGAAGAAGCAGATAGAGCCCTGGACCTAGAATGAGGATGACCTGAGCTCAAATCTGGCTTCAGACACTTACTAGCAGTGTGGCCCTGGGCAAGTCACTTAACTTCTGTCTGTCTCAGTTTCCTCAGAGGTAAAACGGAGATAATAGCACCTCCCTCCCAGGATTGTTGTGAAGATAAAATAATAGTACTTTGCAGACCTTAAATACTGGGTATTCTAACAGCACCCAGCACAGGGTACAGCATGAGCAAGCATTCAATCAGTATTTGAAGACACTTACTAACTGTGTGATCCTGGGCAAGTCACTGAATTCTGTTTGCCTCAGTTTCCTTATCTGTAAAATGAGCTGGAGAAGGAAATGGCAAACTGCTCCAGTATCTTTGCTAAGAAAACCCCAAGTGGGTCATGAAGAGTCGAACACTCCTGAAATCACTGAACAACAGCAAATGAAGATGATGATGATGATGGTAATGATGATTGTAGTTCCAGATTCCCAATGTGGTGGAAAGATCGTTGTACAAGGAGTCAGAAGGGCTGCAGTTCAGAACTGGATATTTATTAGTTCTGTGTCTTTGAGCCTCAGAAAAATAAAAAGGTAAAAAAAAACCTGCCCTGACACCTTCACAAGGTTGCTATGACGACCAAATGAAATAATATTTGGGAAACTGGAAAGAACTATATGTATATGAAGCAGGGAATCAAAGGATCTGCAGTCAACCAAACTCACTCGTAGTTCTCCCCCCAGCCTGCTAGTTAACTCATTACCATGTTTAGCCTCATCATCATACAAGAGTTCTACAAATTCTTGGGTAATCCAGGAGTACGTTTGGGTATTCATAAATGGCTAAAATTTAAACCTCTCTCACTATCAGTTAAAGTCAGAGCCCCTACCCTGGTTCACTAGATATTATTCATTCATTGAGGATAGGACCTGGGTGAGGAAACTCTCTACCAATGCAGGTCATTCTCTTCAAGTTAAAGTCTTAGAAAGTTGCCTAGAATATTGAGAGGTTAAATAACTTGCCTGGGATCATAGAACAGGGAAGAGATAGGACTTCATTCCAGGTCATTTGGACTCTCTATCCACCTTACCATAATTCTTCTCCAGGCCCAGGCAACCTTACTGCGTTCAGACATGGAAAAGATTGACAGATTTATTTAATAGACTAGAAGAAAAATGTTCCCTGTAAGTGGTGGGCTTTCAAGACTGTGGCAATAGAGAAGAGAGAACCCCAGACCCCTCAGGGTACCCTACAATCTTGAGAAGCTAATGTCTCCAACACAGCTTTGGGAAAGTAAACCAGAGAGTACTCACTACACATATATAAGGTGAGAATAACCCAATGAAGTAGAATTGCTGCCTTCTCTGAACTGAGCCCAGAAAATCTAAATAATAGGCAGAATATAGCTAATATCACTGATTTCCAAAGAAGTAATGTTTGGTTTTCTTTTGGAATTGTTTCTTAAACGTAATGCCTTTATTAAATTCCTTAAATCTTTCAAAGAAAAGGCATGAAGAAAAAAGTAATGAAAATGAGAAAGGAAGAGTGGTAAAGGCAAAGGAGGATAGCTTCAAAAAGCAAGAATAAGAATGGGAACAAGTTGGGGGAGGAAAGGAAAGAAGAAAACCGTGATATGAAAGAGTCAGGTAAAATGGAGAGCTGGAGAGAAGATGGGAAACATGAGTGGGAGTTGGGAATGAAGGAGAAGGAATGAGAGAGACAGACAGAGACAGAGACAGAAAGACAGAGAGAGAGAGAGAGAGAGAGAGAAACTTTTTGTTTTCATCACATGGCCCAGAAGATCAGTGCCAATCTGCTACCATCTCTACCAAGTTTTAATATTTCCTTTACCATCAGTGTCCCTTCCCTCTCCAAATCCCTCATCCCTCTGACTTTGCCCTCACCTGTGAACTTACCACATTACCTATACATCAATACATTAATTATACATAATGCATAAGTATTTACATATATGTATTACTCCTCCCCTATTGGATTCTAAGCTCTTTGAGGGTAGGGATTGTGTGTATTTTCATCTTTGTTTTCCCTGTGCCTTACACATAGTAGGAGTTTTAATAAATATCGGTTTTATTGAATAGAATTCAATACCCATGCTTCTTCCTTTTCAGCTCCTTCACACATCAACAAATTAGAAGAAATAAACATTTTTAAACTCTGACTCTTGCTTGCCAACACTGGTGTTCATGGTCACAATTAATAGCAAATTTCCAGTCTGAAAAATAGGGTGAGGGGAATGGAGGGAGCTGGGAGACAATGGAAAGAAACCCAAATATGGGATCAAAAGACCAAGGTTCAAAGCCAGTACTCTCATTCACAGCAGGTATGATCTTAGATTAATTATTTATTTATCATCTGAGCGTTTTTCTTCATCTGAACCTACATTATTCCTTTTGCTGGGTGCTAGGAGAATCAAATGAAATTATTTATGTAAAACATTATAGAAATAACAGCTACTTTTATGATTGCCAGCCTCAGTGATGGCTAAGATCCCTTGTGGCCCTAACCAGCAGCTGACCTTCCTTCTCCTCTGTCTCTGGAGGCTCTAAGGAGATATTTCAAGACCTGTGTTTGGATGACCAGGGATGATGACCAGAGTGTCCAGAGCCCGCTCTGTCCCACCATTTTCACAATCCTTACAGAACAGCAACTCAGGCAAGCTAGGCCTGCCAAACATGCCAGTTAACTCTTGAGTCTTTATCTTCTAAAAGGTCATTACTGTCCCTTATCATTGCTTGTGATCTGGCAACAGGAAGCTAAGGCTGCTGTAGGACTGCTTAACTGTCTTGGCAAAGATCCCAACACCCTACTCCCTCGATGTACCCACCCTCCACCCCAACATCTCCTTTTATCAACAAACACAGGTTAAAAAAACATTTGTGGACTCAATAACAAAGTTCTGAAGAGGAAGAAAAAATGTATACTCCTGCCTCCATCAGCTGAATTCAATTAATTTAATTTAACAGACTTTTACTGAAGCATGAATCCCTAACCTTGGCCTGACCAAGTAAGCTGAATGAAATGGCTTTTCTGAATCAGGGGCACAACAGGCTCTATAAAAAAAAAAAAGTTTAGAAAGTCAAGTCCTGAGTCAGGAGATGGGAGTGTCTTGGGTGAAGAACAGCCTGGAAGCCAGAGTTACTGGATCTCAGACTAGATAGAGGAGAGTAAGTTGTAAGAAGACCAGAAAAGTAGGAAGGTTCCAGATTAAAAAGGGTTTTAAAAGTCAGAGAATTTTATACTTGATCCTAGAGGTTTAATAGGAAGCCACTGAAGTTTATTCAATAGTGAGGGTGACATGATCAGACCCAACCTTAGGAATGACTAAGCTTTTTTCTTCCCTTTGATCTATTAATGCCACTACCGGATATCTATCCCAAGGAAGTCAAAGGTAGAAAAGGAAGATCCCACATATATCAAAATATTCATAGCATCTCTTTTTGTGGTAGCAAAAAACTAGAAACAAAATATGTTCCCATCAACTATGGAATAGCAGAACCAATTGTGGAATGTGAGCGTAACAGAATATTATTTTACTGGAAAAAAACCAACAAATATGAGGACATTTTAATTGCCTAATTATTACTCATTGGAGACGCATGGGAAGACTTGCAGCAACTGATGCAGGGTGCAAAAGCAGAAATGGAGAGAGAAATAGGCACAATGCAAATGGAAACAACATTAAAGGACATCAGATTTGTTGTTGAGTCACGTCTGACACTTCATGACCCCATTTGGAGTTTTCTTGGCAAAGATACTAGAATGGTTTGCCATTTCTTTCTCCAGTTCATTTTACAGATGAGGAAACTGAGGCAAACAGGGATAAGTGACTTGTCTAGGGTCACATAGCCAGATTTGAACTCGAGAAAATGAGGCTTCCTAACTCCAAGCCAGGCACTCCAAGGACTGTACCACCTGGCTTCCCTAAAAGACACCAGAATCTAGATTAAATGCAATTACCAGCCTTGATTCCAGAGGAACTGGTGATGAAACAGATTTCCTTCCTCTTGGAAGAGAGGTTGTGAACTACAGGTGTAGCATGTCACATAAGCCATCAGATACACTAATTATGTTGATCGATTTTGCACTTTTGTTTGTTTTTCTTTGCTTATAGGGTGGTGGGGTGGAAGGTGGCGTGAGGTGATAATGGGAAATGAATATGGTATAAAAAACAAGAATCATCAAGATGTTAAATAAATGTGAAGGACAATTGAAATAAGTGATACATCACATGTCTATAACACTTTAAGGTATATGAACAGTTAAGCTTGTATAGTATACAAACAATTAATATAGTATAAATACTATTATCCCTCTTTGCAAAAAATGCTTGCTCCTTGGAAGAAGGCAAATCTGGACACCATACTAAAAATCACCTTGCCAATGAAGGTCCCTATAGTCAAAGCTATGGTTTTTCCAAGAATAACATATGGCTGGGAGAGTTGGACAATCAGGAGAGCCGAGTGCCACAGAATCAATGCTTTTGAATTTGCAGTGCTGGGGAAGACTTTTGAGAGTCCCTTGGACAGCAACAGGATCAAATTAGTCAACGTTTAAAGAAATTAATTCAGATATTCACTGGAAAGCCAAATACTGAAGTTGAAGCTTAATCCTTGGGCCACCTAATGAAAAGATGGGACTCATTGGAAACGATCTTGATGTTGGGAAACATTGAAGGCAAAAGGAGAAAGGGTTAGAAGAGGATGAGATGGTTAGATAGTGTCATGGAAATGATGAACATCAACCTGGACAGACTTCAAGAGACAGTGGAATATGGAAGGCCTTGGAATGCTATAGTCCATGGGGTCACAAAGAGTCAGACATGACTGAACAAATGAATAACATCAGCAGATGACATATTATTGCTCGATAATTACTGAACTGATCATAATATGTATTCCTAGGACTTTATGGCACATCCTTTTTTATTCTTCAACCAAGATATTCTTTTCTTGTGTTTATAAATTTTTTTCTTTAGAAATACAGTGTCAATGCTTTGCATAAAAGTATATAAACATATCCAAAGGGGTCTCTAGTGTTCTCATCCTTTGGAAATAGATACGTGATACCTTCTATTAAGAAAGTTGGGATCGAGGTTCCTCCTGAGCGGAAGCTGGTGAAGTACATTGCTAATAATTCACATACCACTGTAAAACTTTGGAGCCAATAATCACTGGACCTTATCCAGCCTGGCCACTGTCCAGTTTTGCAGAAAGGCTAGAGTTTCAATGAACCTTCCTTAATATAACTGTTCAATTGTCTATTACATCAATGATGTGCAAGTTTTCTGTTTCTTGTTTGACCCAACTTTCATTTTCATTGTATGGGACTCCTTGTGACCACATATAGAAATATTCCACAATCACCTTCTTTGGTGGTTCTTTTGTTTGTCATTATTATTACTAATAATAATTATTATATATACATTTGGGTGATTGTTGGTATTGGTTGAAGTAGTTATTATCATTACTATATATACATTTGGGTCATTTTTGGTATTGGTTGAAGTCAGGAGACCTTGTGGATTCTTAGCTCTGAAACTTATTAACGGTGTGACCTTGGGATAATCTTTTGCCTAGCAACCAATGATTGGCTGAGTTCTAGACTACCATCTATATATTCCAGCCTCTGGGGAAGCAAGCAAAATGACTGTGAATGAATATAATGAGGGTACGGTGGTTGGTGGCATGCTCTACATTCTTGTCCTGTATTGACATATGACTGAGATCAGAGTAGACCAGGAACGTGGAAGCTGAGTGGAAGGAGCAGGATTGTCCCAGGAATCTCCAAACCTGGATTTTACATCACAACTCTGTCATTTACTGCCTGGGTAAGCTCTCTGGCCCTCAGGTTCTCCATCAGTAAAAAACAGGGGTAATAATCTTGTTCCAGGACAAGGATGTTTGTTGTGAGGCTTAAATGAGATGATGTATGTTAATTGCTATATAGAGGTAAGGGAGTATGATGATCATTAAGGGAAGCTCCCAAAACTAGAAAGATAATTAAAATTTAGGGTTCTGAGTCACAGAGTCAGAAGTAGCAAGTACCTACTTAAGTCTTTCCCATCTAACTCATACCTGCCTAAGAATCCTTTCTAAGAAATCCACAAGCTGGATAGCTTTCTCTTGAAGACTTCTAATGTGAATGGAACTCCCTAGCCTTCTGAGAGTCACAGACCCCTTTGGCAGCCTGAGGAAGCATGTGGGCATCATCTCAAAATAATATGTGTTGCCTACATTCATAATTGAAGGAAATGTTAAGTTTCAGTTAGAAGTTAGTGAAAATCAAGACCCATCCAAATTCATGAACCTCCTGAAATCTATCCCCAGGCCCCCAGGTTAAGAACCCTGGAACTAGGGCGTGCCCACTACCTCAAAACTGTTCATTACACTTTGGAATTGCCTTCATCATTATGAAGTTTAATAAATTAATTACATGTTTTTGCTTCTCTCTCACTCACCCTTCTTTTTGTGTATGTAGTGAGAGATAGAAATCTGAGTCACCACCTCCCTGGCCTTTCTGATGAGATCACAGGGCAGGGATCTTTACCAAAGAGGGGAGCTTGCCAGGGAGCCAGGCCTATGCCATGACCCCAGCCAGGTTACAGTAATCTTATGATGGGTCCCCAATTACTGCTTCAAAATGGTGAGTACCTGAAGCTCAGCAGTGAACCTGAATCCATGTGAGCCCCAAACCCATCTGTTCTGGAGTCTAGGATTCGTGTGTATAGGTCCTAGCTTCTTAGCTTTTCAGCACTTTCTGAGGGCAGGGACCAGGCTATCTATTTTACCTTGAGTATTTAGGGCTTATTCTGTTCAGAGCAGAATGCTCAAGACCAGGATTAATACAGAGTTTAGATTAGACCCAATTTCTGCCTTCATGGAATATATAGTCTTTATTTTTCTTACTTTCTACTCATCTTTATCGGGAGAAAAAAGGCTGACCAAAAGTGAGAGTTTCCTGTGGCTTACAGTTTCTTTCTTTTTTTTTTGACACTTTTAAAAAAATATGCAGTTCCAAATTCTCTCTCTCCTAGCCCCTCCCCGACCCATTCAAGAGGCAAGCAATGATACCCTTTATACATGTGAAGTCATGCAAAACATTTCCGTATTAGCCGTATTGCAAAAAAAAAAAAAAGAAAAGAAAAAAAAGGAAGAAAAATAAAATGAAAAAAATAGAGTATTTAGTCTTATAAGGAAAACATGTACACATACTTTTTTTTACATCAGTCATGTAGGGCACAGGATAGTCCCAGCATCAGGGAACACTGGATGTAGCCCTGGCTGAAGGGGAGCTAAGTTACTGCACAGGGTGACCTTGGGAAAGAAGAACACTAGACATCAGGAACTGGGGGACATGAAGTCCCTCTTATATCTCTCTTGCCTAAATGTCCTCAGTTCCTTCCACATATTCTTGTATGGCATGATCTCAAGGACTCTCACAATCCTCCTTTCTGTCACAAACTCCAACATCAAGAATCATTCCAAGATGGTCCCAACCCCCAAGAATTCCATCGTTCCTCCTGGACCCCAGCAACAGGTTTCTCCTTGTTGGATATTCCTCCTTGTGGTGTTAACAGCTCCCCCTCATTGCCTCCTCCACTTTTTGAAAAACAAAATTGTCGTTAAGGCAAAAGTCAAATTATTGGTTGCTCTGTTTTCTGGTAGAGTTTGTTCCAAGGGATGTCTAGGTAATTGAAGTGCCCCATCACTATTGTATGGGAGACCCCTTAAGGGTCTCTCAGCTCCAATCTACTCATCACAAAGCTGACAAAGAGATTTTCCTAAAGCACAGTTTTGACCATTTCACTCTCCTCTTCTCAATAAACTCCAGTGGCCCCTTATTTCCTACAGGATCCAAAATTAATTCCTCTATATGACATTAAAAGCTCTTCACAACCTGGCCCCACCTTACCTTTCTGGAAATATCACAACTTCCTTCCTTCACGTACTCTCTGATCTAGGCAAATTGGCTTCCTATTCTTCACATAGCACTCCATATCCAGTGTCCACCCTCCATGACTGGAATGCTATCCCTACTCCTCTCTGCTCTTGAGAATTCCTACTCAGCTCAGTGAGAATGAAGGCTTTTGTTGATGCCACCACCCATGAAGTGCTAATGTCTTTGTTTGGGGTTTGTTTGTTTGTTTTTTAACTTATATATACACATATCTATGTATAATGGTAGACATCTCTTCGGTGGGGAGTGGGGAAAAGAGGAAAGAGAAAAGGAAAAAAAAAGAAATTTACATGATAATTTCATTATAGGTTTAAAAGGAATAGCAAGTTGTACATAATAGATTTGCAGTTTCATGTGCAATCTTCTTTTGTTATTATACTATGTTATGGAAATGCTTGTTTTATTCCATAAATTAAAAATTAAATAAATAAAAAAAATTTTTTTTAAGAGAATGAAGGCTTTTACTGATGTCACCGGCCATGAGGTGCTGATGCCTTTCCTTATCTCCCCCATAACTTTGTGTTTATTTTGTATATATTATGAATATATTCATACACATACTCTAAAACGCAAACTCCTTGGGGGGAGGTATTTTTTCACTTTTGCTTTTCCATCCTTAGCACCTAGCCTAGTGAATTACGCATAGTAGCTGATAAATGCTTGTTGACTGACTTTGCTCTGAATTTGTGATCTAGTTGCCCAACCTTTCATCTCTTTCTTCCTTCTGCCAGGTGATCTGCAATATGCCACCATGAGAATATCGCTTCTCCATCACCCCCTGTTGATCTTCATTCAAAGGTTCTCCCTCATGCTTCCCCCGCTAGTCCCCAGACTTCCTCACGTGATTATATCTCATTAAGATGCACTGCTACTCTGCTACTCATGATCCTTATATGTTTTGTTCCTGTTGATCGTTATACCCTTCCAACCCCATATTCCAGTGATGAGTCTCATCGTCCCATCAATTCTAAGTGATACCTAAGAGACAGAATTTGCCTCCTTGATTTAGGACCTCTAGGTCACCTTCTTCATGGCCCATCTCTTGTGTGTCTGTGTATAGGCCTCTGTATCTGTGCCTTTGAGTCAGGATTTGGATTTCTAATTCCCTTCTTGGATTTTTGACTCCTGGGAAGTACTGGGTGTCTCTACTACCATGCTTCCTAGGTTGTAGCTACTCTGTCTGGTATCTATTTGGATTGTTGTTATTGTTAAGTCATTCAGTCATGAACAACCCTTCGTGACCCTGTGGAGCATAGTATGTCAATATTGTTCTCTTGGCAAAGATTCTGGAGTGGTTTGCCATTTCCTTCTCTGGCAGATTAAGGCAAACAGAGATGAAGTGACTTGCCCAGGGTGACATAGCTAGTAAGTGTCCGAGGCTGGATTTGAACTCAGGTTTTCTTGACTCCAGATCCAGCACTCTTTCCACTGAGCCTCCTAGCTGGGTAGACATATATAAAGGATTTTACCTCTCCTTTTTCAATTAAGACCCTTTTGAGTAGATTTGTAAAACTCCAGGGAAATATATTTTCATTGGCACTTGTTACCTACAGTCCATCACTGTTTAAGCGCCCCTTATTCCAATATGTAGCCTCTAGATACTCCCCCAAACAAGTTACCCTGGATTCTGGGCACTATGTGGTACAGGAAATACTTGAATCACTTACTCCACTAATGCTTCTATTTTTAAGTAAGCCCCCCAATACATTTACTTTTAGCCCCCAAAAGACATTATTCAATAAGTTCAATTATTTGTACATATCTATTTAATCAAACAGGATAGTGAGTAAAGTAACAAGAAAATATTCCCCATACATAACAGCACACTCTACCAAAAGTGGCCAAATCACCAGCAGAGAACGGTAGACATCTAGAAAACATGTGTGGCCAGGGAACATACATGGAAGGTATACATATAAGGAACACCTATGAACAGGGACCATATATGAAAGGACACATGCCAGGAACCATGTAGTCAGAGTAAAGATCTGGAGGGGGCACATGTGGTTTGGGTGCATGTGTAGCCAGGGTAGTTTATGCCTCTGGTCATACAGAAGTTCAAATGTTTTCTAATGACATCATCATGCTGTCCTCTACTGGTTGCCACATTATGTTCCCTGGGAGTCTTGTGCCTCTGCTGCTCTTTGTTTCCATCTACAGGGTATGGGCTCTTCAGGGCTATCTTCAAGGTCCTCTGCCCCCCCTACTAAGGTGCAGTGACTAGAAAGCCTCTCCCTGACAAGGGCAGACTGACTGACTCTCTTTTTAGTGCCCTTAAGGTCTTCAGTTTCTCACCTAGGACTCCATCATCCTCAGCAACAAGCTTTGGTTTCCTTCTGGCAATATTGTTTGTCTCTGCATGAATCACCAGGAGTAGGAAGAAGTAATCAGGTTCAACAAGTTTGAGAAGCCTCCTGTGACAGGGCCTCCTAGGCCCTTGGGCACAGCCTTTTAACTGAGTCCAAATTTTACAGAACAAATCTTTTTATTAAGGACACTTGTTCTGTGAAGTTTGGATTTAGTGAAAGGAACACACTTGAGGACCTAGAGGGCCACATGTGACTTTGAGGCTGCAGGTTTTCCACCCCTGGCCAAGACTATGACTAGAAAGGTAGAAGAGAAAATTACCTTGCCTTTTGGGCTTAACTTTGTTTCTGAGCTTTGTTCCCTCCTGTTTATGTGCATGGGAAAATGAAAAGGCTTTGGAGTCTATAAACTAAGGATTCCTAGAACCCCAGCATGTTCTGGAAGCTTCTGAGTAAGTAGGCTTTAAATGGATGATAACTAGGTGTAGGCTAACCTTCAGAGGTCAAAAGTGAAATTCGTAGGGAATGCTTACCATAAGCTAGAGTGAGGTCCCCCACAAAGATTCAAGCCCAGGCACTAGGAGGTTCAATCCAAAGAAAAGATTTATCCCGTGGGCATTGACTAGCTTGGATGACCCTACTCTGTATCCTTACGAGCTTGGTGCCTGAGCCACAAAATCTCCTGATGGAAATAGGAAAGCCTTTTAGACAAAACTGAAAAGATGGGTTATTCCACAAAGGAAAAGAGCCAGAAGGATTCCCCTCAATTCCATGTAGGGAAGGGGGAGGAGGCAAAGGTTGCTGCTTTTCTAAAGGAACAACAAAAAAATTAAATTCAGGCTTAGTTCTAAAAGAGCATGACAGAGTCCATTCTCCTCTGAAGGAAGAGGTTGCATGATCTGCTCCACAGTACACTGACATCATTAGAAGACAGAAGCAGCTTCCATTTTTGTGCGCTAGCCAAGTGTTCCCTAGGTGTGTCCATTGGGGCAGCCAGGTGGCACAGGAGAAAGAGCACTAGTCCTGGAGTCAGGAAGAGTCATCTTCCTGAGTTCAAATCCGGCCTCAGACACTTACCAGCTGTATGATCCTGGGTAAGCCACTTTACCCAATTTGCCTCAGTTCTCTCATCTGTCAAATGAGCTGTAGGAGAAAATGCCAAACTACTCCAGTATCTTTGCCAAGAAACCCCAAATGGGGTCGCAAAGAGTCAGACATGACTGAAAGAACCAAACAACAATACATGTCCATTCTTCCTGTCAGTGGTACCCACGTACTACGGTTTTGGTATGAGCCCTTAGAATACCTTGAACCTGAAGCAACCGTCTCTGAGGGACCTACCCTATGAGTAGGGGTTAGAGGAGTGGGATGGCATCAAATGTTACAGATCCACAATGCTATTGCCTGGAAACAGAGGTAGATGAGATGGTTCATCCGTTCTTTTCAGCCTAATATTTAAGGAGACAGTCGTAAGCTGCGCCGATTCCATCTAGCATTCTTTGCTTTAAATTGTTCATGTCCCTCTAGCACAGAGAACCATGAAGCAGCTTTAGGATTGGGGCCGTGACTAATCAATCAACCAAAAGGCATTTATTCAGTACTTACAGTATCCATCGTGCTAGTGCACATTCCTTGGAGGAGAATGGACTCTACCAGGCTCTTTTAGTTCAAAGCCTGAATATACAAAGATAAAAGCATAACAGTCCTTACCCTCAAGAAGCTTTTGTTCTATGGAGGAGACAATATGTATATACATATACAGGTAAATACAAAATAGATACAAGGTAATTTGGGGAAGGAGGGTACTAGAAGCTGATGAGATCAGAAAAGTTCTCATACAGAAGATGGCACTTGAATTGAGACCTACGGGAGATTAGGATTTTTAAGATGTGGAGGTAAGAAGACAAATGGAATGCCACGTGGTAGGAACAGTGAGAAACTAAACCATAGGGTACAACACCAAGGGGATTAGTGTATAATAAGTCTGGAAAGGTAGATTGAGGCCAGATTGCAAAAGCCCCCTAAAGGCCAAAAAGAGAAGTTTATATTTGATTCTAGTGGTGATAAGTAGGAAGTCACTGGGGTTTCTTGAAGTGACAGGGTCAGTCTTCTGCTTTAGGAAAATCACTGTGGAGGCTGGGTGGAGGATAGATTGGGAAGGGGAGAGACTTGGCCAGTTAGGTCCTAGTAACATATCAGGTCATGAGAGTCTGAACTAGGGGTTCAAATAGAGAGGAGGGGATGTTGTGGAAGTAGAAACAAGACTTGACAATGGGTTAGATATGTGTGATGATGAAGGAAACATGATGAGAGTCAGTGATGACACTGAGATTGCAAACCTGGTGGTGCCTTTGGCAGAAATTACAAAGTTTGAAAGGAAGGGTGGGTCTGGGGGGAAAGACAATGAGTTCTGTTTGAGACATGGTGAACGTAAGATGTCTCTATGACATCTGGTTCAGATCATCCAATAAATTGTGATACGGGACAGGAGAAATACCGGTGATGGGAGCCATCTACTTAGAGATGTTCATTAAATCCATGCTACCTGCTAGGCAGGCCAATGGTCTGGAAGTTTATTTCGTTACCTTGGCAGCTTTCCCCTAGCAGGAGAGCAAGTGAAGAGTCCTTGAAAGAGAAAACAAACCGTTAATTCATTTTTAGTCACTCTCTCTCCACCAATCACTGGTACTTTTGCTCTTGGGTTACAACGTCAAGGAACGAAGGCACAAAACCCACTTTCTCCTGCTTGACCTCTCATGTCCTCAAGTTCCATCTCTCTAAAATGAGGGTTTTGAACTAGATAATCATGGAGGTCCTTTCCAGATATAAGGACCAGGACCCTTACATCTCATTCTTCCCTCCTACTTTACAAGATCTGCCGCAGGCCCAGGAGATTAAGCAAGAAAAGGAAGTGGTTCCTCCAAAGCAGGAAATTCTGCCCAAAGGTCACCCAAGTTCTCTGAGATTTGGGGCCCACCAAAGTGTCGGAGAAACTCTTGGGAATTCCAAGTGCTTTGGCCCCTTGCCATTTTCATTTTCACTAAAGTCTCTTTTGTTCTTTTGTTTGTTTTAATTAAGCAAACAAAAAAAACCCAACCCTGTAGCCCAAGTTTCAATGGTTCTAGACCTTCAGAGTCAAGTTCAAATCTTGAGGCATTTTCAATAGCATTTTATCTCTTTTGTTCACTTTTGCTCCCACTCAATTTAAAAGACTGACTTCATTTGGGTATAAATATTGTTTCATGTATAATTTCAGGTATTGTTTCCCTTCTCAATGGGTAGAGGAGGGACTGGAGGGAGGGACAGAATTTGGAACTAAAAGTAAAATTTAAAAAAAAAATATTCAGTTGCTGAAATTGCTATCAGACCCTGGCAAGGAACAGCACCAAAATACTGGAGTATTTCATGGGGACTAATACGAATAATAAAACATAACAACAACCCGTGTTCCCAAATGAGTATAAACTAATCCCCATTCCCCCAAAGTAGTTTGGGAAATGAATTTCTCCACCACCACCCCACTGCTGGAGGCATATGCAAGATTTCTCTTTGCAGCTAGAATAAGAGAGTTGAAATCTTCAGTCCTGGCAGCCTTGGCCTCTTTGCCGGAAAACCGTTCCTGATCATATCTGTTACCCACTACTTGCTGGTCTCCACACAGTTTCTCATTTGTCTCTCTACCCGGTATGGCCCCAGGCCAGTATTGGAGAGCTTAACCAGCAAGGATGTGCTGGTAAATGTTTAACAACTAATTCTCCAAAATGAAAACTACATTGGACACATTTTTTTAGTTTAATTTGCATTGATAA
This sequence comes from Trichosurus vulpecula, assembly GCF_011100635.1. Classification (NCBI taxonomy): domain Eukaryota; kingdom Metazoa; phylum Chordata; class Mammalia; order Diprotodontia; family Phalangeridae; genus Trichosurus; species Trichosurus vulpecula. The sequence goes on along the minus strand of NC_050578.1, from coordinate 226,684,808 downwards.
TATTTCTCCATTGCTTTCTTAAGTCTAGATGATCAAAAAAACAATAAATCAAACCCTGATTTTCTCATACTGAAAATGTAACAATCTACTCCAAGCTGACAGATGCGTCAATTAATCTCCAACTCTCGGTCTCCTTCTCCATTCCACCCAACATAATCGATCTAGGTGCTAACATACATTCTTTGAAGTTATTATGTGCAGCCCTTTGACTGTTTGTGAAGTTTGGATTCAGTCAAAGGGCCACACTTGAGGACCTAGAGGGCCACTTGTGGCCTCAAGGCCACAGGTTCCCCCACTCCTGGTTTAGGTTTTTTGTACACTATCTCTTTTGATCCTCACAACTCTTCAGGAATCCTTCCCTGATACTCAGTGTTCCCTCTCCCCTTAATTGGATTCTACTTCTGCCTTCCACTTGGGATCAATCAATATAGTTCACGTTTCTACGGTGTTTTAGGCCTGACAGTGTTATAGGCAGGCAGCCTATTTCTAAAAACTCTTTCTCCACAAAAGCCATGGTTGGTGTAAATGTGATTATCCCCATGTATACAAATAAGGAAGCTGAGGCGGAAAGGAATTAAGCCACATGGTCACATAGCCAGCACGAGTCAGAATTGGGATTCAGACCAGATCTCCGGACTCCCAGACCGGCTCTCCTACCATATGAGACTTTTAGTCCTATTTTAGGCAGCTATGTGGTTCAGTGGATAGCACCCATGAGATAGGAGAGTAATAGCTGTTGTTCAGTTGTGTCTGACTCTTTGTCACCCTGTAAACAATAAAATGCCAATACTCTCCATGGGGGTTTCTTGGCAAAGATTCTGGAATGGTTTGACATTTCCTTCTCCAGTAGATAAAGGTTAACAGAAGTTAAGTGACTTGCCCAGGGTCACACAGCTATTACGTGTCTGAGGTCATATTTGAACTCAGGTCTTCCTGACACTCTATCCACTGCACCACCTAGCTGCCCCATTCTCCCTCCTTACCTCCACCTTCTAGAATCTCTAGTGTCTTGCAAAGCTCAATTCAGGTGCAACTTTTGTGCCAAAAGCCTTTTCTGATCTTCCCAGATGCTGCTGCCTCCCCCTAACAAAATTATCTTCTCTGTCTCCTCTCTCTCTGTCGCTCCCTTTCTCTGCAGCTCTTTTCTCTCCTCTTTTTCTCTCTCTCTCTCTGTGTCTGTCTGTCTGTCTCCCTGTCTCTGTCTCTGTCTCTCTGTGTCTGTCTGTCTGTCTCTCTCTCTCTCTCTCTCTCCCTTCCCCCCTTCCCCTCCCCCCCCCCATGACCCATTCATTTCCTCAGCACACCCTGGGACTAACTAATACCACAGCAGAAAAAAGGAGCAGAAAGAGGAAGAGTACAAAGTCTGTAAAAACCACAGCGTGGGTGGATGAAACTTCATGGTTTTCTCAGTTAGTTTCATTCATTCCAAATCTAATAGTAGCTTTTCACCTTGGGCAAATACATTCATTTTCTTCTCTGAGCACTTCTTCTGTGATCCTCTCTATTCCTCACACGTGATGCTTCATTTCCTACCTCTGTGCATTTGCTCTGACAGGCGCACACGCCCGGAATGCCCTAGTTCCCTCCCTCTGCCTCACAGAGTCCCTCTGTGTCTTTCGGATGCAGCTTTTTCAAGCACTATCTTCTTAATGGAGTCTTTTCTGATCCCTCTAACTGCCGGTACCCTTCCTCTAAAATTCCCTTCACTATTTTGTCTTCATTTATATTCATCCAATATATTTGTACATGTTCTCGTTGGTCTCCACCATTAGAATGTAGGCTCATTGCATATAGGAATTTGTTTGTTCTCTGTACTGGTACCCCAGCACCTAGCTCAGTATCAGGCACACAGTAGGTGCTTGGTAAATATTTGTTGATTGATGATCAGTCTCATTCAACTAGACCTAGCCTTGGGCATTTGTAAGTTGACCTGTAGGGACCAAGTTCTACAGTCAGAAGACCTGAGTCCAAATTCAACTCCTAAAGCTTGTGTGACTATATGTAAGCCCTGGGCCTCAGTTTCTTCATCTGTAAAATGGAGGGGTTGGACTAGAAGGCCTTCTCTCTGAGGCCCCTTCTAGCTCAACCTCTGTGATTTCAAGGTCTCCTCCCTTTGCATTCTGAGAATCCCAAGCATTCCCATTAATTTAACTCAACAAGCATTTATTCAGTATTTACTATGTGCCAAGCACCATGCTAGTTCCTAAGGTACAAAAACAAATACGAAACACTTCCTGCCCTTTTTTTGCGGGGGCAGGTGTCTAAATATGTGCGGAGATAATAAAAGAGAGGGGGTAAACAGGGCGAGGGAGAGATGACACAAAGCGCCCTGAGACAATCTGAGCAGGGAGAACATACATGGAGATCAGGGAGGACTCCATGGAGGTGGTGACAACCTGAGTTTAGCCTTGAAGGAAGATTAGGGGTTCTGAAAGGCAGAAATGAGACCAGCTCACAAAAAGGATCACCAGAGGATCTTCCTTCAAATGAGATTCATTGTTCTTCCTCACTCCTCTCCCACCCCATCCCCATGCCCAGCTTCAATCTTATTTCACAAGTGGGTCCTTGTCCATTTCAGCCATGGTTGGGCTTCCAGAGCGGACAACAATCTCACCAAACACCCAAGAAGCAGGAATTCAGGATCAGGACTGCGTTAGCATATATGTCTGGACAAGGTACTGTCATCTTCATTTTACAGAGGAGGAAACTGGGACTCTGAATGGTGAAGAGATTTATCCAAGGCCACCCAACTAATGAGGGGTAGAACCAAGACCAGAAGACCAGGGCTCCCAACCCCAAATCCGGGGCTCTTCTGGATTCACCAGACCTCCCTCTTTCAGGGGAGGTTAAGACTCATGGAAGACAGACCAATATAAGGCAAATTAGAGTGGGGGAAGTTTGACCCAAGGGCAAGGCAGCACACTGCCCAGTGACCGGCTCCCATAGTTCCACATGCCCTTCCTTGAGCTCCAGGTCAACTGGGAGGGTAGAAAGTGTCCAAGGGTGTTACTGCACCATAAGAAATGACAATAGAGGAGGAGAATGAGGAGAATTATTTTATAAGACCCGCAAAAATATAAAATGATGTTGAAATGACTAATGTAGAAATATGTTTTACATGATTGCACATGTATAACCTATATCCGATTGCTTGCCATCTTGGGGAGGTGGGAAGGGAGGGAGGGGGGTATGGAATTTGGAACTCAAAATCTTTCAAAAAATGAATGTTGAAAATTCTTTACATGTAATTGGAAAAAATAAAATACTATTAAATTTTTTTAAATTCCACTAAGAGACTTTAGAACTTTGATCAACACACTGACCAATTTTAACAACAGAAGACTGATAGTGAAATATGTCTCCCTCCTCTTGGCAGAGAGGTGAGGAATGAATTGAATAGTAGCATTTGTTTTTTGTTGTTGTTGAGTTGTTTTAAGTTATATAAGCTTCTGATATTAAACCATCTGATACTGGGCTGGAAATACTGTTATTCCTAAGGCCCTTGGGCTTAGAGTCCATCAGGATGTGAGGAAAGATGGCAGCCATTGGGATGGTGTTCATGATGCGACCTGCCTGACTCACATTGCCTCCTGTCTCTCTCTCCTTCAGGCTGCCTTGATGCCCTAACTAGGTTGGCTTGCCTTTCCTAGGAGAAGCAGTTAGTGGGGATGGCCGACTCCTTCTCCACAGGTGCTGTCTCCCCAGATAATGGTTGTAAGGGCTGGGCTAGCAGCAGGTACCGTGGAGTGATGGGGTTGGGCAAGGGGGCAGAAGGAGGGTGCTGCCACCCCCAGGGCTATTGAACCTATCTACACATTTGTGGTAGTTAGATAGTAAAGAGATGGTAGAAGATAGTAAAAGTTGGCCTTGGTGATGATGAGGAAGGTGGGACCCTTCTCCAAAATAATTTCTCCCCTTAGTGGTGGTTGTGGGGCAATGGAGTGCACATTTCAGACATGACTAATGTGCTCATTTGTTTTGCTTGATTGTATTTATCTGTTACAAGGTGGGGACCATTGAGAGGGGGAAAATCATTGGGAGATGATGAAGATTTTTTTTAAAGAGCATCAGTAAAATATTTTAAGACAAAAATAAAAAGAGAATGTCCCAGGCCTCAACAGAGTCCGACGTCAAAGTCTCCAAAAGTCCAAAGCTGCAGAGGAAACTCCCAGACTACTGAAATAGACTCCTCCAGGGCAGTGGTCTATAGGGGGAAGCCTCTTGTGCACCCCCCTGAATGTGCAGATGTGTGGGTAGACCCAGAATGAAACCTGGGGGGTAGTGAGGCATGAAGCATTTGCATGAGTAACATGGAAAAAACATCCACCTTGGGTGAGTGTCGTGAAATGAAGAAGTGCCCTTGCTTGCATTGAGAAAGATTTCACAAGAAAATTTACTTGTGCTGTTGGAGTTTTCTTGAGGATGAGAAAGCTGAGGGACCACGGAGAATCTTCCCCAAGTTCTTGGGACTTGAATGCTATAGGAGCTCCCACACACAGACATCAAATAAATAATATCTAACTACAGTGTCTACTATGTGCTGCTAAACATTTTACTGTTATCACATTTAATCCTCACAACAATCTTGGGAGGTAGAGGCTAGCTATTATTATCCCCATTTTACAGATAAGGAAACTGAGGCAGATTAAGTTATTTAAGTGGTTAAGTGACTTGCCCAGGGTCACACAACTAGCAAGTGCCTGAGGCTGGATATTAACTCGGCTCTTCCAGACTCTAGTCCCTAGCTGCGAAGCAGGGGTCACTGGGACAGGCTCAGGCCATAATCTTCTAAAGGTCTCTACCTACCCCCACCCTCTTCCCCTTCTCTCTACTCTTAAGGCCTCAGGCACAAGTCCCAGTTTGGAGGTGATGGGATTAGCGTGTGGGGGTTTTTCGAGGGGGTCACAGTTCCACTTGGCTTACTTTCTCTGAAAAGCTCAAAAACTTTAAAATGCAAACTGCTAATAGAATTCTTCTGATGTTTTGAGCTCCCAGGCAATCTGAATTGCCAAGCCTTGATGGTGATTTCCCATCCGGCTGAATTTAGTAAAATCAAATATCCAGGGGTTTCTTTTCCTCTCACACTTCCTAAGGCAAAACACAAAGTCGGGATGCCACGAAATATCTTATCTATCAATCTTATTTTCATTATTAGAAAAAGTGAACAATTAATGGGCGAACTGTTTGAATATCAAAGCAGACTACAGCGATTAACCCTTGTCACCCACTGCTTCCCCCAAAAACACAACTAAGAGAAACTGAGAGTGGAGGAGATTCACCTTCCTTTCTGTGATTTCCCCAAGAAGCCAGAATTCAGTCATTCTCTGATGGATTATCCTATTAAGTCAGGCTTGAGCCAAGGGGAAAAAAAAATGGCTAAGAGGTTTCTAAGAAGAGACTTCCATGTGTCTATGCTCCCTTTAGCACCGTGCCTTCTCTTAATACAGTGCCCAGCACATCGTAGGCACTCAATAAATATTTATTGATTGATTGGCACTGCCACAATCTATCTCCAATTCTTTTCTCTGTCTCCAGAGTGTTTTTAAACTTTCTGTCCCAGAATGTCCACCCTCCAGTCCTGATTCTTCAATAAGCGTCCTCTCTTCTCTTGCTTGGAAGAAATACAATTCCCAGGATCTTTAGCATCATGTGCCACCTTGGAGACTATTTGTCCAGCCTTGCCAGGGGAGGTGTGACACATGCATAAGTCACACCAGGAAAAATCCCACAGTGGGGCTGCGTTACTTAATGAACAGACCCAGTGGAAGCCAGCCAATCAGAACCTTTCGGATGCTGCTGAGCCCCAATTCATCTGACATTCTAACAGCTGGACCTGTATGTACATTCATTTTTTTTTTTAATTTCTGCATGTACATTCCTAGATATGGCTAATACTGGAATTTGTTTTGCTTGCTTATGTATATTTGTTACAAGGGTTTGTTGTTTCATTTCCAATTTGGCAGAGAGAGAAAAAAATAAATGTTGATTATTGAAAAAAAAAGTTTTTAAAAATAAAAAGATGAGCCTTTGTTTCAAGAAGTTTGGGACCACTAAAGGCCCCAAGAGGCTTCTTTACTCTCTTACAGTCAATACTTCCTATATAATGTGGTGGAAAGAGCATTAGCCTCCAAGTCAGGAGATTTGAGTTTCATTCTTGACTCCGACAGCTATGTGACCTCATGACAAAGTCACTTAATTTCTCTGATGCTCAGTTTCTTCCTCCCAAAAGTGAAGATAAGAATGCTTCTACTACCCAGTGAAGAAATCCTGTCTATTACTCAAATCACAGGTCCAGAGGAAAATCAGAAGCAAGCTACCCACTTCCTAAGTTTACAAAGAAAGTGCTATAGAAATGTGAGTTATTATTATTATCATTTAATTTCCTTTACTCCTGTCGATTCATTCCATTCAATTTAACAAGCATTTATTGGATCTCTATTAAGTGTCAGGCACTGTGCTAAGCGTTAAGGATACAAAGAAAGACAAAAATACAGTCCCTGATTACAAGGAGCTCACAGTCTAATGGGGGAGAGAGCATGCAAAAACATATATGTACATATACATACATACAAAATATATACTGTTTAAATGGAAGGGAATCTCAGAGGGGAAGGCACTGGCTGTGGGAGGGAGGGAAAGACCCGTTGTAGAAGATGGGATGGCACATCCAGACTAAGAACTATGGAGTCTGAATGTAGATCAAAGCATACTATTTTCTCTTTTTTTTTCTTTCTTGTGGTTTTTCCTTTTTGTTCTGATCCTTCTTTCACAACATGACTAATGTGGAAATATGTTTAATATGATTGTTCAGTACAGCCTATATCAGATTGCTTGCCATCTTGGGGAAGGGGGAGGGAGAGGGAAAAATATTGGAAACTCAAAATCTTATAAAAGTGAATGTTGAAAACTGTCCTTACATGTAATTGGAAAAAATAAAACACCATGAAGTGGAAGGAAAAAAAGAAGATGGGGTTCGAGCTGAGGCTTGAAGGTGTAATGTTAATGGGATATGAAGATCTTTCCCTACGGAGCCCATTAAGGGAAAGTTGCTTAGGGGAGGCTTGCTTGTAAGAAGGCTTTCACACCTTTTGATATTAAGTTGATTAGGCACTGAGTCACCAGGGTTGTGATGCCTTCTGGCTCTGAGAAGTGTATATATACCCTGAGTTGGTATTTTGCTTTGGGGGTTTGCTACGAAAAGGATCTTTTGATTTCCTGGTCGAGACTCTAAGTAGCTATATGTTCAGAGCTCCCCTACAGCTTAGATGTAAAGGCTCTCTTGATCCAGTGGTGTATGTAAAGTGTATCAATATTGCTTTGATCAGGAGGTTAGAGCCCTGTCTGTTGGTCTTTATGCTAATTTCTCTGCTTGTATTTTCTCTGATGTTCAGGGTGCTGACTTTTCCCCTGAACAAGTGAATGTAATTAAAAGTAGGATCGTTAACTCCTTTTTGAGCAGTCTTTCCTAGAAAAGCAGATCAGAGAACCTACGCTAGCAGGCCATCCTGGGTGTGCCAGGGTGCTTGATATTACAGAAGGAAAATAGGAATCAGAGAGAGGGAGTTCTGGGCATGGGGGACAGCGGGTGAAGAGACAGAGGGAATTGGGACAGCTGGGAATACACAGGCAAAAAAACAGTCTCTGCCCTCAAGGAGCTTATATTCCACTGAGCCAGGGAAAGCAGAGCACCAGATAATGTCAAAACCTTTAAGAAGAGTTAGAGGGGAGAGGAAGCATTTAAATGGGAGTCAGAAAACAGAACCACAGCTCTGTTACTGGTTGTGACCCAAGGCCAAAGTCTTTCCCCTTTTTGGAGCTGTATCCCGTCTGTAAAATGAAGGCATTTTGATGAAATGAATCCTCCAGCTCTGGCATTTTATGACCCTAATATCTGGTCTGAATCAATGTCACAAGGACAGACTTTTAGCCGTGGACATTGCTGGACTGGAATGGGGTCTACCTTTCTGGGAGCTAAAGCCTCATCCATCCCACTTGAGTTAAGGACGGCCCTTCCCCTCTTTGGGAGGGCATATTCAGTCAGTCACTAGACCCTCCTGATTCTCCCTTCCTCCTCCCCCTCATATCCATCCCTTCCTCTTCGTTCCTGCTGCCCCTCTTCTAGTTCAGGCCTTTCTCACCTTTATCTCACCCAGACCATTGGAATGGCCTCCTGATTGCCTCTCTGCTTCCTGCCTCTCCCCTCTCCATTATACCCAGGACACCTGCAGTCACGCTAATCTTCCTAAAATCCAGTTTTGATCAGCTTCATCTGGGCAATCCCTATCCAGAAAAGAGTTCCTCACTTGGATACTTACAAATGAGCTATGATTTCCTCAATGCGGGAACCCCTTTCCACTCACCTGTCACAGATCCCACCTTGACTCCAAGATTTCTCATCTCATGACTCTTGCCCTGGTTTGAAAGACAGTGTGGAACAGTGGATAGAAAGCTGCAAGATGCTAACACTTAGGAACTGGCTGACCATTTATTCCTGGAAGCCTCCATTTCTTGATCTGTAAAAATGAAATAGGGCAAGCATCTACATTACCGGAATCTCCTGTGGGTCAAATGCGATGACACAGGTAAAGTGCTTCTTTGTTGTAGTTATATTCATTATTGTCATTAGATTATCACTAACTGTGTGACCTGGGGTAAGTCACTTCATGTGAATCAGTCTGGATTTCCTCATCTGTAGAATGGAGATCATAATGGCACCCATTATCGAATAAGACAACATGTCTAAGGGGCCTGACTGGTCATAATGCATTATATGAATGCTAGCTATTATGATAATTGATTAAGCATATATTAAAGACCTAGGCCTATTCCAGGCACTGTACTAGAAGCAAAAACTGATTACAGACAAAAATAAAACAGCCCCTCTCCTCAAGGAGCTTACATTCTGCAGAGAGAAACATGATCCTATGTACACAAATAAGTTAATAGAAAATATACAAGTATTGAGCCTCAAATTTTAACCATTGAGTGGCAAAGGAAAAGGGTGGCCTCAAACTGTCCTCTGGGTCTGTCTCATCTTCCAGTGGCGGTGGAGGTGACCCAGGACCAGAGGGATGAATGAGTTCTGGGCTGGGTTCCCAGTTCCCTACATCAAGCCCCAGTGAGCCAACCACATTCATTCTGCATTTGCTTTGTCCCAGTTCTGGGGCCCTACCCCCTCCTGGGGTCCTCCCCTTGGGCCTCACCACGACACCCTTCTCCATCTGCAGACATGTAATTTTTGGACAAGGCCAATGCAGGAATTTGTTCTGTGTCACAACGCATATTTGTTACAAGGGTTTCGCCTTTTCTTTTTTAAGTGTGTGGGGCTGGGAGAGGTAGAAGAAGGGACAGAAAATTTATTTTTGTTCATTAAAAAAACAAAAGTTTTTGTTTGGGTGCTTTTAAAGGTGAACCTCTGTTTCAAGGAGAAACATGGGGTCATTAAAACCCCTAAACAATTTCCCAAAGGGGTAATTCAACCTCTTTCTTCCTGTTTAGCTCTGGGTTCTGCTCATTCTCTCCTTGCAGGGTCTATTCAAGATATATGATTATAATAACAACTAATAATAATTACCATTTATCTATCATTTTGAGGTTTGAAAACACTTTACATATACCTCATGTGGTCTTCATAACAACTCCAGGAGGGAGGTACTCTTAATATTCTCATTTTACAGATGAGGAAAGTGAGCCTGAAAGAAGTTAAGTGACTCACCCTATATTGCACAGCTAGTATTGGTATATGGGTCAGGTTCAAAGTCAGGTTTTCCCTACTCCAAGTCCTGAAGCCTATCCACCAAGCCACTTAGCCAATGGACAAGGTCTCTGGACTGATCATCCAACAGCATGACCCAGCCTGGATGAAAATTATTCTTTATCCACTTGGTTTTTCCTGTGTGGATGATTGGTTTGAGTGATTTTATTTTTACCTCGTTTAGAAAGCTCTATGGCTTGATGCAACCAGAACAATGTTATCCACAAAGACAGTTAGTCAGTCAATAAACATTTATCAAGCCCCTACTATGTACTAGTCACTGTGGCAAGTACTGGGGAGACAAAAGACAGTCCCTGCCCTCAAGAAGCTCACAATCTAAGGAGGAATCTCTGGATGATCTCACTATCTATAAGGAAATTAAGGAAATGCATTCATTTTTAATGAATATATGTGAGTTTGTTCTAGCTCCCCAACAAAACTGAGAGCTCCTGAGGGCAGGGACTAAGTCTTATCCTTCTCCTTATCCCCCAGAACTCAGGCCAGCAAAGGACTGAGCTTCGCTGAGGCAAATCTTTCCACTGGAATCCTAGTCTTTCTCCGGAATTTCTACCCACAAATTCACATACTGCTCATGACCCTGGGGAGGGCTGAGCCTTGTGGGAAGAATACTTTAGTATTTGTGGTGAGTCTTGGCATCTCTGAATGGGAGGAACCACAAAAGAACAGAGTATGATTTCTCACCTTTGTTGAAAGGGAAATGCCGTCATGAGCCTGTTCACAGAGCGTTTACATAAAACGTTATTTACGGTTGGGCCTGGAGGTTACTACTCTGGCTGGATTTTCCAGAAGTATGTTTACTGTTCCCCCCTCCCATCGCCAGGTCCCTGGGGGTTAATGGGATGCTCTGACCTTCTCTGACCACAGAAGTATTGACTGCCCCCATCTCCTCTCCTCTGAATTGCTTGAAGAGCCAGGGCCAATCTCTCACAAGCTCTGGGAGCCTAATTGGACAAAGAGGAAAAGGGCAGGAGTTTTTAAAAAGCAAGGAGTTCGTATGGGGAGTGGGCAGAGAGCCATAAGGCAACTTCCCTCTCCCACTCCCCAACATGCATAGACACACATTCCTCCACCTAGACTCAGGGGCCAACTCTGATGCCCTGGTACTTTTCTCAGACCTCTTATACTATTTTTTCTTAAAGACTAGGATTCTTTTGGCCACCAGGTGTTGCTACAAGCTGCGATAGTATCTAGACCAGAAAGCCAAACCGAAGTTGATTTTTGGTTTCCAGGGCACTCTAGCTCCTTGACGCGTTTTGTAGACTTGGTAACTCAAGAAGGAGCCAAACAAATAAGAAAGTGGGATAGAGCCTGGAGTCCTCGGCTCATTGTGGGGAGGGGAGGAGACCCCAGATCTCAGAGGCTCTGCCAGAGGAGCCCAAGATTCAGCAGCTCTTACCCATCTATCTATACAAGGTGCCAGGGCTTCAAGGAATGAGGACCTGGCAATGGTTCACTCTCTGAGAACCTGGCCAAAGTTCGTCATTGGAGACTTGATCACCTGGGGAGGAATTTGTTTGGATCTGTTTTGTTTTTATGGACACAGCAACTTATAAAGATTGTCCGCTGAGACACTGAGGGGAAGTGATTTTCAAGGGGAAAGAGGGAAACCCCCTCCCCTATCCCCACCTCCACCTCATGAAACCAAGGATCCTTCAAGCATCGAAGTAAGTATTTGGAATGTAACTCGTAGAATTTTGCTAGAGGGCCTGTGAGTGGAAGGGACCCTCTCTCCTAGACTCTTTTATGTGTGGGGAGGAATTCCAGAGGAATTGGTTAATAACTTACTAATTGTTCATGGTCCCAAGCAGGTTGTGAAGTTACAGACACCAGGAGATTAATTAGGAATAAACTACGATTCAAATTAGCTTCCTTTTGCTTGCTTAGCAAATGTCCAGCGGTTAAAAGGACCCCGAGTTTAGAGCTGGTTGGGGGTCATCTGCTCCAACACCTTCATCTTATAGGGGAGGAAAGTGAGCCCCACAGAAGAGACTCACCCAAGAACATGCAGACAGGAAAGCATGCTCCCCAGGAAAGGGGGGACATTTTTGTAACTTATGTTCTAAGGAAGTGTTCTGGTGGGATGAGGGGGAATCAGAGACAGGTAGGGAAGGGTAAAGCTGGGCTTAGGCTCAGAGGGTCCTTGGGGGTCATCCCATCCACCAGCTTCATTTTGCAGATGATGAAACTGAAGCCCAGGGAGGGTGACTTGCCCAAGGTCACACAGAGATCAAATCCTAGCTCCGGTCATCTTTGTAGCCTTGGACAAGTCAAGTTCCCCTTTGGGCCCTTGGTTTGTTCTTCTATAAAAGATAAGGGGACTGGACTAGATGACCTCCTAGGTCTGTTCAGATTTTCAGTGTGATCATGTCAAGCCCCAGAAACCACCAAGAAAAACGCTACAGATTAAGGTTTGATTTATTGTTTGGGGTAATGAGGGGAAGGGAATAAGCATTTATTAAGTATCTGTTATGTACCAGGAAAGCACCTTAAAATATTATCTCATTTGATTTTCCCCCCATTCCAATAACCCTGGTGCTATTTTTATGTCCATCTTATAGCTGAAGAGAACGAGGCAGAGGTTAAGTAACTTGGCCTCGGTGACACAGCTAGGAAGTGTCTCAGGACAGATTTGAATTCAAGTCTTCCTGACTCCAGGCCCTGGACTCTATCCTCTGTCACTCACCTGATGATTGATGATCTGGACTTAAGAAAATATAACTACGAATTAAACTTAAAGGCATTTGTATATACCTTCCTGTATATACACCCGAGATCTGGATTGTTATACATTTACCAGCACACTCGGGCTTCCAATCTGCAATCTATGATCTGACAATCCCCTTTGATGTTGTTCAGTCGTGTCTGACTCTTCGTGATCCCATTTGGGGTTTTCTTGGCAGAGATACTGGAGCGCTTTGCCATTTCCTTCTCCAGCTCATTTTACAGATGAGGAAACTGAGGCAAACAGGGTAAAGTGTCTTGCCCAGGGCCATACCGCTAGTGTCTGAAGTTGGATTTGAACCCAGGTCCTCCTTATTCCAGGCTTGGCACTCCATCAACTATACTACCTAGCTGCCCAACATCCCATTACTGTGAACTTCCCTAGAGATCCCAAAATTACTGGCATACAGAGAACTGTGGCAGGGCCCTACAGAGGATGCACTTTTTTTTTCTGCTTGAAGAAACAACCTAATAATGTATGAGGCACTTTCCTGCTCCAGTTCTATGACAGGCATGTTCCACCTCAGGGATAACTGATAACCTCATGGTCAATTGTCCAAAAAAGCTTGGGGAAGCCCCTGTTCTCTAGGGTAACGGAGACTGATGACTGGGTGTTTCTATAACTCTTAAAGATTTTCAGAGTCCTTGACCTGCATGAGTTTGGGTCTCGTCCCATCCATGAGGTAAGCACAGCTATTAGGACCTTCACCACTAAGATCGCCGTCCACACTCGGCACCTTTGTGTATTTATTGTCTCCCCTATTAGAATGAAAGCTCGGATGGAGGGGATTATTTTTGCTTTTATTTAGTATCCCCAGCCCTTAGCTTAGTGTCTGGAACATAGTAAGCACTTAATAAGTACTTTCTGATTGATTGATTGGTTGGTTGGTTATAATAAATATTATTAGCCTCAGGAAGACCTGAGTTCAAATCCAGCCTCAGACACTTACCAGCTGCGAGACCCTGGGCAAGTCACTTGTTTGCCTCAGTTTCCTCCTCCGTAAAATGGGGCCAATAACAGCACCTACTTCCCAAGGTTGTTGTGAGGATTGAATGAGATGATCCTAAGTAAACTTACTTAGTTTGCTTCGTGCCTGTCACATAGAAAGTGCTATATGTTAGCTATTATGATTAATATTAATTATTGTCCAGATGCTCATGAAGCTCATAGAGCTCAAAGAGCTTTATGTCTCGCCGGCGGACGCACAGCTAGTGTCTGAGGTAAGACTCAAGCCTAGGTCTTCCTGATTCCAAGTTCAGTGCTCTATGGAGAATATCATCAGGAGGAAAGAAAGGAAAAAAGATGGTAAGAAATTGGAGAGAACTCAGCACCCTGCGGAGGTGGACAAGGAGAAAAACATGACAGAGTTGGGAACCAGAGGGAAAGGGCATCCTGGCTGGGAAGAACAGGAAGCCCTGGATTCGCCTCCTTCTCCTCGCACTCACTAGTCGTGTGAACACTAAATTCTTTGAACCCCAACTTACACATCTACCAAACGGGGATGATGATACGTCTAGTACAGTTGTTCTTAATCTTTTTGTTTTTATTTTTTGGTGTCATAGACCCCTTAGCCAGTCTGGCAAAATCTTTGGACCTCTTCTCAGAATGTTTTTAAATAATTGAAGGAAATGCTAAAATGTCAGTTGGAGGTTAGTGAAAATAAATGTGTAATTTTTTTCCCCACGTTACAAATTATAATTTAAGTTAAAAAAAAAGACTAACTTTACTAGGGTGAGATAGAACTAGGATAAGAAAAAGAGTTTACTGTATGCTTGGCGAAACCTCAGTTTGGGGCTTTAGCAGATGTGTGGAAACTTTGAAAATTTTCTTCCTCCTTTCTAAATGTTTTTCTTCTGTACTTTCCCAAGTAAGTACTTTTTGAGCCTTAAGTCAGATGAACTGTTCCACCTGAGGCAGTGCGTGCAAGGATCTTCTTTTCGTGGTATCTTTTGTTTAGGTGCTAAGGTATTGGCCATGCTTATACTTGTGCCAGATAATTCATCCCAATGTCTATTTTCTGTAGGTACTTGGTCTTGACTTTTCTTGATCTGTCTGAAGAAGTCTCAGAGTATCTTTTCTTTCCTGAACAACTTTATCTAAAGCATCCATAGATTCTGACATTTTCTAATCACTCTGGACTTGGCATTGGCAACAGTTATCTTTTGTACATGTCTTTTAAAAATCTAAGTTAGTTGGTAAGTTCTCTCTGCACCCACGTGGGTCTCTCATGGTGTCAAACTCAAATAGGAAAGGGGGTCACTAAACCCCATGTGTCTTTATGGGCAATGTGTTGGCTTAGGTTTAAAATGTAGTATTTTCTGTGTTTCATTATATTTTTATTTTGTTAGCTATTTCCCATTTACAGTTTAATTTGGTCTGGGCCACATAGTTGACATCTCTGTCCAGACCACTTCTCCTTTTTTTCTTAGAATTGTTTCTCAGTTTCATTCCTGAGAACTCACCATTCCTCCTGGGTTGGCTTCCTCTTGTAGAATTTTAGGTCATGGTTTCCTACCTATCTTTTCTGAATCCTTTGGAAACAACTCTCTCCAAATCTAGGAAGTCTATCAGGCTATGCCCAGATTTCCTCTCCTTCTCTATCACAAATTCTAAGATGAATTAGTTACTTCTCCCTAGGACACCCAAGTACAAAATGAGGGAGCCACAACAAGACAACAGAATCACAGAATTTCAGAGTTGGAAGGGATCTTAGACATCATCTAGTCTTGAAGTGAAAAAAAAATCCTTTCTACAATGTGCCTGGCAAGTGGTCATTCAGTTTGATTAAAGACTTCAAATGAGGTCTCCCCTTATGGTAGCTCATCTGAAAACAATCTGAGGGTCTAAGTGGACTGTAAGTCTCAATATGCACATCAATATGTGATATGACAATAAAGAGAGCTAATGCAATCTTTGGCTGCAATAAGAATTCAGAATTAAAAAGTTGGTTGCATTGACACACCCCTGCCATCATCGGAGCACGCAGAGTATTGCATCTGGCTCTAAGTGCCACATTTTAGGAAGCACATGTGTAATAGGAGAGTGAAGGATCTCAAGATCATGCTGTGTGGGAATGAAGAAACTGGGGATGTTCTCCTGGAGACCAGGGATACGCTAAGCCAGGGGTGGGGAACCTCCAGCTTCAAGGCCACATGTGGCCCTCTAGGTCCTCAAATTCAGCCCTTTGACTGAATCCAAACTTCACAGAACAAAATGTTCTTGAGGACTTGGGGAACTGAATAAGGAATATGATTTAGGTCTGGGTTGGATTCGGAGGCCTCTGAGCTCTAATTCTGAAAATCTGTGAGTCTGTGGTTATTTTTTTGGCATGACTGTGCACAGCAACTTGATATCTGTTGTAGAAACAGGCCTCTTTCACCATGATTGATTGTTTATATACTGAAGGAGGGCCTGGAATCACATCTGGGCAGGAAGTTGAGACTTTCTGTGGTAGTCGCCGTGTCTCCTGTAAACTACTTTCACTGATTTGCATAGCCGTGCCAAGACTCAGATATGAATGGATTTGAGCAGTGGTCCCCAGGACTGTTGATTCTTGATAAATTACTCTCTGGGAATTCCATGGAAAATTTTGGTTTCTTTCTTTAAAAAAAAAAAAAAAAGGTTTATTGACATTCTATTTTTTTATACTGCTCTCACTTTCCCGTCCCCACTAATAAAAGAACCCCTCACTTGTAACAAAGAACTGTCCAAACAAATCAATGTGAGACCTGTCAAATATGCATCTCCTTCTGAGCCTGTCTTTTACCACCTGCCTATAGGAGGTTTGTTTCACCATCAATCCTCTCAAGTCATGATTGGTCACCAAATTGATCAGAGTTCTTCCGTGTGCAAATCTTCCTGCTGGCTGCCTACTTTGCTCAGTCTCTGTTTTTACATGGCTTCCCAAGCTTCCCTGAATTTTTCAGACTCACCGTGTCTCTTGGCACGACAGTATTCCATTATATTCACACACCAGGTTGTTCAGTCATTCCCACTTGAGCATCTTCTGTGAATCAGATAACTCTGTTCACATTTAATCGTTGGATTCCAATTTATTTTACAATGAATACTTAATTTCTTTGCATAGGATGTGAAGGCACGGAAGGTTCCCAAACTGATGAAAGAACCAGAGGAAGGCCTCTAGTGCATTGGGGCAGGTAAGATTCGGAGCTAGAAAGGACTCTCAAGGTCATTCAGTCCAACAGCTTTGTTTTGCAGGCCAGAACACACGGAGCTTCTGAAGTCACACAGATTCGGCAGCAAAGATTCAAATCCGTCTTCTGTCTCTAACTCTAGTTCTTTCTCCATTATACCCTAGGCTGCATCTGCATTGACGTACGCACGTGGAAGAAGCAAGTCACGGATGGGTTGGGATTTGCATGGAGATGTAGCAGAGGTAATGGAGAGCCCAGGCTTTGGAATCAGAACTGGGTTCAAATCCTGGTTCTACTATTTGCTACCCATGTGACCTTGGAGATGTTAGATAACCATGGAGGTTGCTACATGGTGTAGTGAATAGAGCTCTGGGCCTGCAGTCAGGAAGACCTGAATTCGAATCTAGCCTCACTAAATATGAACTGTAAAATGGGGATAATGATGAGATATTTGTAAAGTGACTGCCACATAGTAGAGGTTTAATAAATGTTACTTTCTTCCCTTCTGTAAAATGGCCAGGGTGGGGAGGGGGGAGTTTTAATTGGATGGCTAATCAAAATTCCCTTTCAGCTCTAAATCTATGATCTTCTGATTCAAAGCCATTAAGATCAAAGACCCAAGTTTCAAAATAGTTTAAAATACCCATTAAAGTGTCTATGGCCATTCCAGCTCAACAGATAAGTGGTCCTTAAAATAAAAAGTACCTTTAAGGGGACGAGGATTTATGATTCAAGTGGGGCACTTGGAATTCAAAATGCTATTAGTTGGCTGGTTGGTTGAAAGTCTTGCTGCTTCTCATATTTTCATCAAGGACAGTCTTGACACATACGTAGATCATCCTGATTTTTATAAAAAAAAGGTAGACCTATGGGTCACAGGGCAGCTAGGTGGCACAGTAGATGGAGCACTTGGCCTGGAATCAGGAAGACTCCCAACTTCCTGAGTTCAAATCTGGACTCAGACACACTCGTTGTCTAGCTTGCCTCAGTTTCCTCATCTATAAAATGAGTTGGAGAAGAAAATGGCAAACCACTGCACTATCTTTGCCGAGAAAATCCCAAAAGGGATCACAAAAGTCTGAAATGACTGATTGACGTGCCACCATCTGGCACAACCAGACCTATTGATTTTGGTAGCCTTACGGAAGAGAAGACTGGAAAAGAGACAGAAGCAAGGAAAGCAATGGGAAGGTTACTGTATTAGTTCAGGCTAGAGGTTATGAGGGTCTAAAATAGGGTGAGTGTAAAGGGGAACGGAATTGAGACACGTTATAAAGGCAGGACTGTTGGGATGTGTTGGCAGAGAAGTGAAATGGGGACTGAGGGAGGGGCGTGAAAGATGATTCAAAGGTTATTAAATTGAAGCAATTAGCAGGACAGTGGTGCAGCAGGAATAAGTGGGTGGCAAAGATCTGGAAATTTAGGGGATGCCCAACTGGGACCCGAATGGCTAAACAAGTTGTGGTATGTGATTGTGATGGAATACTACTGTGCTTTAAAAGACAATTTTAGTAAAACATGGAAAGATTTGCATGAAATGATAAAAAGTGCAATGAGCAGAACCAAGAGAATATTACATATACAGTAACAGCAGTATTGTTTGAAGAATAATTGTGAACAACCCAAGTTATTCTGAGTATTATAAATACTCAAACCAACTACAAAGGACCTATGAAGGAAGATGCTATCCACCTCCAGAGAAAGAACCAATAGAAGTATGCATAGTATGGTTTTACATACACTTACAAATGTGTCAAATGGTAGCCTTCTCTAGCGCATGGTGGGGAGGGAGACAGTTTGTAACTTAAAATGCAACCAAGTAAACAAATTTAATTTTTAAAAATAGAATAAGAAAGTTGGGAAAGGTTTAATGAGGAAGCAGGTAAGCTTAGTTTTAGACATGCTGAATTTGAGGTAATAGGGTTTTTGGGTAATGTCCAACACAAAGCTGGAGATGTAAGCCTGGAGTTTAGAAAAAAAAAATTAAAAAAAAATAAGAGATTAGGCCTAGAAGTACAGATTTAGGTACCATCTTTGTAGAGGTCTTAACTAAGTCCAGGGGAAGAGGATTAGATCACCAAGAGAGTATATACCTTAAAGAGATGGCCCGGGGAACCCTGGAGAGCATCCATCCAAAGGGCAGTTACCAACAGCACCAAAAGCTACAAGACTGAGAAAAAGGCCATTTAGTTATTAAATATACCCAGCAATCTTTGATGGAAATTTCAGTAGAGTGATATCACATTGCAAAGGTTTGAGGTTCAAATGATCAGACCCAGGTCAAATGTATTTGAACGTATACCAACGGAAAAAGTATAACAGTACAAAAGTGTACTAGAGGGATCCTAGGACTGTCCAGAGTCTTTGAGTACAAGCCTCAGCTTTCACAAGCCCCTGGAGACTCAACTGCTTTTACCTGTAAAGTTTCTCTTTGGCTTGTCCAGCTCCAGGTCTATCATTCTATGGATGAGATAACCTCAAAAGAAAACCAATGTAAGTCAAACAAACATTTCTTTAAAAGTATTTGAGGACCAGATTCCTTTTTCTTGTTTAAACACATTCTCCCTGACTGTGGGGAATCTCCTTCCACCTGCCTCACTTTTGATCAGCATTTCAGTTTGCACATCCAAATTCTGAAACCATTAAGTCTGATATCAAGTCCAACCTTTTTCCAACTTAAAAGATCTCTTTCTAATGGTTTGGATGCAACAAGAAAGTCAGAAGTGGTAACCAGAATGTTCCCAAACTGAAGCTACAGAAAAGAATTGCAACCTCTTCAGTAGACAGGAAGTAAAACATTTAGTATATCAAAAGTCACATAAAAACAGTTTCAAACATTTACAGTTGTGATTAAAAATCCTCTTGACTCCCAAGAATCCCAAGAACCTAAGATTTCTGAATTAAGGACCATAAACTGAATGGTTGCAATTATTCTGGTCAACAAAAATTTTTCTAGGGTTAAAGAAAATCATATAAGCTTTGAGAATCGAACCCTTTATGAACTGATGAAGTGCCCATTGAAGCCAAAATGCTAAAATCATCTCTGTTCCCATCAATATTTCCAGTGTAGCAATGGTCTTCAAACTTGTCATGGCATGGCACAAAATATTATTTATGGCATTTAACAATTTACAAAGTGCTTGCCACCCAAAATCTCTTTGAGGAAGATAAGGCATTAAGTATCATTTCTATTTTATGACTAGAGATAATATAATTAATAATTACGAATAGAGATTTTATACTTTTACAGGAAACTGGGGCCAAAGGTCAAATGATCCGTGCCGGGTTACACAGACATTAAACGAAAGTTCTAGGACACAAGTCCAGACTTTCTTCTCTAGTATAGTTCTCCTTCAAATGATACCATACTCTAGCTATACAAAATGCAAGATCCAACTCAACAGAGCACAACGGCATTCAGAGACAATTACTAATCTCCGAATGACTTTTAACATGCTCATCAACACTAATAAAAATATAAGTCGAACCCAGACAAATGTAAACATTTAAAACCAAAATTAATGACAAACAAACCAGTAATAGTCAATTCTATTTGGGGCAAGATCCACTAAATCCACTAACAGTCTGTATTATTAGTTCAAAAGGCTAATTTACAGTCAAACTATGTTTCACGAAGAACTCAGAATAGTGAGAAGTCATTTGGGTATTTCAGATTGTAGGTCTGTACAGTATCAGCAAAAATCAATTTATATACATGAATGTCAAAGAAACAGGCAAAACATTTAAAAACAGACTAACAGTACAGCCCAGTACAAATGCTTGGAAGGAGGGAAAAGGAAAAGAAGAAAACATCTTAAAAATTGGAGAGTAAGCAGGAAGGCCATTATTGGGAAGAATTACAAAACCAGTAATAATTATACTACATTAATACAGAGTTCCAAAAAGAGACAAAGGTGCATCTTTCTAATGCACTAGCTTCCAAGAAAAAAAAGGGGAAAAAAGCTGCTTTTTCCTTAGCAGCTTATATTGTATCACATAATTGTTTCAACAGAAAGCCTATTAACAATGATTGTTTTAATGCTACAATTTTACAGCAAAGACAAAACTAAGATAGCAGCAAATTCACAAGGCAAATACTCCCACAGGACCATCCTCCCATGGTTTCTGTAATGCCTACAAAGTGCTCCCAGTTGGATATACAAGTAAAATTCACAATTAAACAACAAAAGTTTGACACCAGGTAGGGTGGTTGGTGCTGAGTCATCTCAACACTTGTTTTCCTTCTTAAAAAGGCAAAATCTGATTTGCAGTAAGGCCATACAGTCCTCCTGACCGGTGTAAGGGAGAGATCGATGCCTTCTATCATACAATGTGACGGCAATTTCAAAGCAGCACACCACAATAGTGGTTAACCCTGGGACAGCTGGTGAAACCGAACTGAGGGTGCGGGTCTCAGCAAATGCACCACAAGACCTGGTACCAAGTCCAAGATAAATACCAATGGTCAAAATACAGCTTCCAACTGTAATTCACCAGTAAAACCCATCGAAGGGACTTCAGTAAAACTATAGACACGGAAGATGGATCTTTGCAGCTTCTTGTCACAGGTTCAGTTCAGTATATGGTCAGGCTGACGGAACGGTTCATCTTCTTCCCAATGAGCCGGGCTGTTCTGTTGCCTTGCGTGCTGGACCGTGTGGCCATTCTGTCTGTGAACAGAGCTCGCTCCTCTGCAGCTGCTTTCGCCATCTGTGCTTTCTTCAGTTCTCTATGAGGAGAAAGAATGAATGAGGAGGCAGGAATTCAAATGCTATCTTTAGCAAATTCATTCAAATGAGGACAAAATTCTGAGGAGCAAATGGCGGAAAATGCAGGTCTTAATTTACCACCATTATCCCTAGGTGAAAACATGAAGACAGGCTTAACATTTTTAAGCTGTTTGCTTCACACTTATTCAAGCACCTCTTGACAGAGCTCTGGAATTCCAGAGTTGGAAATGCACCGCAGCAGTCAAATCATCCCAATCCCCACCCAATTTGGGGCTTCCTTTTAAAATCCCTCCAACAAGTACTTGCCTGCATCATCATTTTGGATAAATCCTAAAGATGCCTGCAACAATTCTGGTCTCAATCAAGGACATGCAAAACACACTGTGCTCTACGCAATTCACAGCCTGAAATCTGTTGTCATAGCTTTCACACGCATCCTGCCGGCTGACCTGTGAATGCTGATTAGGCTCACACCCTGTATGTCTCAAGTGAACGACTCAAGACAAATCAATTCCCTTTAAAAGAATGCCATTCCTGTGAGACAAAGGTTCGCTCAGGGGTGGGGAACCTGCGGCCAGGGGACCACACGTGGCCCTCTAGGTCCTCCAGATCATAAGGGAGGCCCTTTGATTGAATCCAAACTCCACAAAACAAATTCCCCCTTAATACAAGGATTTGTTCTGTAAAACTTGGATTCAGTCAAAGGGCCGCACCCAAGGACCCAGAAGGCCATTTGCAGGTTCTCCGCCTCTGGAGACAGCTGGCAATTGCCAAACCCTGTTTCTCATAGGTAACTAGAGAGCCATTAAGGCAATACTGCCGAGCGGTTTTTGCTCCTACTTCTCTCGTGGAAAGCACGTCTGTCTTCACAAAATACCTCTTTAATGCCTTGCATTAGCGTAGGGGTGACCCCAAGTCCTCACAGACAGCCACGGAAGGTCTTCCAGCTTTGAATACGGCTCTGCGGCCTGCTGTTTGAGAGGCAGCGTAGCCAACACCAGAGAGTCCGTTATTAAAAGTTAACTTCCACGGTGTCTTTTCAGCCAGATAACTCATAAGACTGACAAAAACACAAAATTCTTTAGCCAGTCCTATAGAGTCTCTTTCTCCTTCTGTTTCAAGGAGGCAAAGCACGGAAAGGGCCCTTTCAGAACCATCACCCTCACGCAGAGCAGCCGAAGCACAGCCATCACTGAAAGAGGGAAGGGGAGGCTAGAAACAGGAGGAGAAAGAGACGGCCGAGCAGCCACTTAAGAGTGAATCAGAGGAAGACCTCTGGGATGTGGGGCGGCTCCTCTGCAGAAGACTGCTGGAAAGGTGCAATCATGAGAAAGCATGGAAGAAGGTGCTGGGATCTGCTTCAGTGGGCGGGACACCAACACCTACGCGCCAACGACGTAGCATGGTAGCAAAGCTCTCTCCCACTGAACAACGGTTTAGAATGATGGCCGTGAAGTCTAGATTATATGCTTGTAGTACAGAGCTCAGACCAATGGTACTATTTCTGGTCTTAATACAGCCTGCACTTTTCCCTCCAAGCTAGCTTTCTTATACAACCTGAGCTTGACCTACCAACCTAGAAGTCTTTCAACATTTACCCATTTGTTTTTATTTTCAAAGAGAACATTAAGGGAATACAGCCTATATTTGGACCAAAGGAGTTTATTCTCCTCAGCTGCTCTGTAACACAGTATTATGGAGGCAAAAAAAAAATAAAGAAAGGTCTCAAATACACCAAAATATTCATAGCAGCAAAGAATTGTAACTGAAGCAGTGCTCATTCAAGGGAGGAATGGCTAAATAAATTATGGTCACGAATGCAGCAGAATAGTAGTGCACTGTAGAAAAAAACAAAAAACAAAAACAAAAACGATTACTCTGAACAATGCAGGGAAGTTTGGGAAAAGTTAAATGAATTGATCCAGAGATAAAGGAAGTGGAGCTAGGACAACAATCTACACAATGATCACAGCCACCTAGGTGGGAAGACCAAAAAGGAACTGTGTGATCGTAAGGGCCAAGGTTGGCCCCAGAAAAGAGAAAAAGTATCTCTCTTCTTGGCAGAGTTGGGAGACCATAGCTGTGGAACACTGGCTACACTGCCAGATTCCATCAGCAGTTTGGTTAGTTCTGCTGAACTGGTTTCCGCCTTTAAAATCTGTTACAAGGAATGTCGAGGGATCCGTTCAGAAAGGAGTGACACAAAACACAAAGTATACAAACTCATCCCAAAGCAAAAACAGAGGCTCCCAATGCTGTGACAACACCCAAGGACTTACTTCTGCAGGAGGGAGTTCTTGAATTTTTCTGCATTCAGCTCTATGCGTAACTGCTCCGCACTCTTCCTGGAGGCAGAGAGTAACACTGAGTGCTTGACCAGTGCCACCGCTGATGGTCTCCTCTCAGGGTCAGGATGAATCATGACCTTTTTCAACGAAAAGGAAGAGACCCACAACTGAATGGAACAGGAAATGGAAGATGCCTTGGTGATCACCCCGGTGAACAGAGCAGGACAAGGCAGAACTACCGAGAATATTCAACACTCACTTTCAACAAATCTGTCAGTTCTTGTGAAAGAACTTGTGGTATCCGGGGCAGCTTTCCTTGTCTTATTTCATGCCACTGGTCTCCGTTTGTGGGGAGCGGTTCAGCGCCAGCAGCACACACCACGGTGAGGGCCAGAGCAAAAATATCTGCCTTTGGCAAGTGAGTGTAGTTCTAAAAGTCAGAGAAGAATATGGTCTCAGAAGGGAATGCTCTCAACTCAAATCAAGACCAACTTTGTTTACGTATGGGACACAACAAAAATGCTGCTAGGGGCCACAGGTTCAGAGTATTAAGGCAGGGATCTCAGACTTGGGCTGGACTAGCCTCTCTCTAAGTAACAAGAGATTGGCCAGAACCTTAGACAAAACACATGGTCACCTAGCCACAGAGGTCAAAGAAAGGATACATATAAACATATTTTAGTAGGTTTTTTTTTTACAGTAGCAGGAAGGAAGGGAAGAAGGAAGAGAAAAAGAGAAAAAGAGAAAAAGGAAGGAAGGGAGGGAGGGAGGAAGGAAGGAAGAAAAGAAGGGAGAAAGAGAAAAAGGAAAGAAAGAAAAACTAAAAGAGTGCCCACCTATTATTAGGGAATGACTAAACAAACTACGGCATATGAATGTAATGGAATACTACTGTGCCATAAGAAATGATTAAATGGACAGTTTCAGAGGAAACAGTGAGGAAATGCTAAGAGTTGATGCAGAGTTAAATGAGAAGAACTAGGAGAACTATTTATGCCATAACAACAGCATTTTAAGGAAAAACAACTCTGAAAGACTCTAGTAACTCTGATCGATGCAATGATAAAACCCTAAATCCAGAGAACTAAAAATGAAACACGCCATTTTACCTCCTGCCAGAGAAGTGATGAATTAAAAATGCGGAATTAATCTGAAGTTTTTGAGGTTACAATGTTTTGTTGGACTGACAGTTTCTAAAAATTTTATTATTTTATTATTATATTTATGGCAAGGAGGAAGGAGAGGTAATAAATGTATTTCTGAAATACATCATAATAAATAAATAAATATCAAAGGGTTGAGAAAGGAGAGAGAGCTCAACAGTCCTTTCATTACGCCTTAAACAATACTAATTTCTCAGAAGTTTTTCCTTATACAGCGACTGAACCAAAACCTGCTTCCCCGTAGTACTTCTCCCTGCTGCGGCCAAGCATAACAAGTCTAACCTGTTCTTCCTTGTGAAAATGCTCCAATATTTTACAACTGATAAGATCACTTCCTAAGTCTTCTAATCGCCAGGCATTTCAATATAGACATACCTAGCTTCGTATTACTCAATGGTTTCAGAGAAACCCAGCATTACGTAAAACACTGGAGGGCAGTTAGTTCCCCCAAGCTCTACAATGTTACTCTAGGGTTTGGTTATAGGGTCATAAATGATATTACTACAAGGTTGACAAGGCTGGGACAATATTATCTAAGCCACAATGTCTTTCACATAGTTGGCACAGACTGGTTTGTTGAATTTAATTAAACAAACATCATTAAGCACCTATTATGTGCGAGGGAAGAACAAAGACAAAAAAG
Source organism: Trichosurus vulpecula (assembly GCF_011100635.1). Lineage (NCBI taxonomy): Eukaryota > Metazoa > Chordata > Mammalia > Diprotodontia > Phalangeridae > Trichosurus > Trichosurus vulpecula. The sequence goes on along the minus strand of NC_050578.1, from coordinate 226,659,333 downwards.
CAAAACAACCTCTACCCTCAAGGAGTTTTCATTTTACCAGGAGATGCCCTGTAGGAAACCACAAAGGCCCACAATTAGTACTGGCTGTAACTTAGTCTGATTCAGCACTGGCAGCTCAAGTTACCTCTTGTAAGACTTCATTGGCAAGGAAACGGCTATCACCTTCTTCTACCTGAGGACTAGATATCCTAGTTACATGCCCAAGATCACCTAGGGAAAACAAAAGTCAAGTCAAACAAAACAGAAGCTTGTTTTATTATACTAATACAAAGAATAATCTTCTATTATCTTACCTATCTTAAAAATAACTTTATTGGCTGTCCAATCATCTTCATCCCCTTCCTCAGCTGTACCTGGGATTGACACCCTAGATATGAAAATATTACCTGCCGAAGGAAAAAAAACTGTAAGTAGAAATAAAAATTCCGTTTAAAAAAATTACATAATACAAGTTTCAAAGTTTAGTCAAACTCCATTAATTTCAGACTAACTGGAGTATTAAGGGTAGACCTGAATTAACGACAGCCTACACAGGCACAGGACTTTATTAACTTCTTATTAAACAGTTGCTTGTTTGAGACCTATGACTACCATCTCATTTTGCAGATGAGGAGGGACCTGAGCAAGGTTCAGGTGTTAAGTGACTTATGTGACACAGCTGTAAGTGGCAGAGCCAAGGCTTGGCCCTAGTAAGTGCCAATTTACCACTACATGTAGAAACAAAAGGTGAATAATTCAAATTAGAAGTCTAAACTAAGGTGACCTGTTATAAACGTCCCTTTATGTTTCTAGAAATGCAAGATCGACAGGCACAAACACACACAGATGCAAGATGCATGATTTCTAGACCTTGCCAAAGACACACATTCTTCCTTGCTCTTTAGTCATAGCTTCCCAATGAGCTTGAGTCTCTAAAGCAGAATTACCTACTTGTGTACCACAGTAGGGCACTGGGCCTGGAGTCAGAAAGAAATGAGTTCAAATGTGGATTCAGACACTTTACCACCTGGGTGACCCTGGGTCAGTCACTTAATCCCGATTTGCCTCAGTTCCTCACATATAAAATGGGGAAAGAAATGGCAAACCGCTCCAGCATCTCTTGGAAAGAAAAGCCATGGACACAGTCCATGGGGTCACATACAGTCAGATACGACTGAACAACAATAATGCCACAAGGTAAGGTGTGGGTTCTGAGGATTATCTAATCAATACATACACCTGCTTACATTGATCAAGGAAGCCAATACCATGTACAATAAACTTGTAAAGCACAATATTGGAGCAGAATCCTTTGGGTCCCAGCTCTGTCATTACCTGTGTAACCTGGTGTGCTGCCCCTTTTCAGGACCTATTTCCGTGCCTGTAATTCTATAATAACTTATACTGTTCTAGAAAAAGGATGGAGTCAGTCTCTGCCCCTCATAATCTCATCTTGAAAAGCAAGCCCCAAGTAGCATTTCTAGCAACAGCAGTGAAACTACCACCACCTTCTAAGACTTTAAACAGTATCTTAAAGGACCACAGACTGCACTTTTCTCCATGAATATTCATTTCTCTCAGTATCTCAGCCACCTAAGGACTGGGAAAAAGTTACATATTCATTTTAAATTGCCCCTGAAGTCAGGATGTATGTTTATTATAAAGTAGTTAAAAACTTTCAATAAAATACTCAAAATAAACTCATGTAGGTTTAATGAAAATAAGCACAGGCAATCCCAAAACTAAGTGCTCCCAGTACTATAATTTCTAAAATAACCTATATTCTGAGCCAAGAACTGTAAGACATTTTTAATTGCCCAATACTTTTCCAACTTTAATAGAATAAGTTGTTCGAACTTTTAAATAAATGTAGTAAGTATAAAGCACTTTGCAAACTTTAAAGTGCTACATAAATGTTAGCTATTAAGTGACATCCAAAGCTATTTAACAGTATTTTAAGGATTGGTGACATTACTGGTGTACACCGGTGATTTCACTAACATGGGCAGTGCCCTGCAGCCCTTCATAGACATCTCTGGGAGTCACCATAGGTGAAAACATTCATGGCCTGGTGGCCAGCCCTCTGGTGATGAGTCTATCTTCCCGGTTTATTAGGCCCTGCTGGCACAGGTTTTTGAAAATCCAGGGGCACCTCCCTACCATGATGATGCTTTAGAGGAGGACCCATCAGAAGCGAGGCACCTAAAGCTAACCAAAGAAAATCTGCTCTGAAGCTACATAGGTCTTTTCATCTAAGATCAGGTAATGTGGCCTCCAAAAGAACAAAACTTTTACACTGTACTCACTGGGCTTAATATCCATGTGTACCAATGACATTGAATGAATATATTTCAAGCCACGAGCAACTTGTATGAGGAGATCTTTAAGTTCTGTTTCCGAAAAATAATTCATGCTTCTGTAGTTTTCACTTATGGCATCCCCTAAGCTTCCACCTGACAAAGAAAAGACAAATTAGCTTTTCCCTTCTGAAATATTTGGAATCAAATCCCTTGATTTTTAGAGTAAAGCTATGCTTATTTAATTAAGCACAAAGTATGTTTTGAAAACTTCTTCCTTGTAATTAACTCTCATAGAATCATTCAAATCAGAAGTAAGACAATATTGTATTACACCTTGGTCCCTGGCCTTTATGAGATCCCAACCTAATGGAACATCTTCTCCATGTTCTCTGTGACTGGAACAGATGCCAGCTCTGGAGTCAGAATCCTCAATTCCTCTTAGCTAGCCCGTTTAACTATCTGCCCCATTCCTTTTGTTCCAGGGAGACTATACAATTGTTTCCTGGCCCTGATACTCAGCTTGAGCCCTCCATAGATATTTATACCAAAGCTATGTAAATTTTTTACACAGGCCAAATGATATCTTTGCCTGACACCTTCAGTCAGCAATGATCTTTCACTATTCTTGCAAAATCCTAAGAGTACTTGCTTTGCCCTGTTCACATCTCATTGCCCCTACTGGATTAAAAGCATCTGGAAGGTCGAGAATCATGACTTACTTCAATTTTATGTCCCTGGCTTCTCCCCTAGTACACTGCAGATTCAGAATTTAATGAACATTTGTCGCATTCAATCATTCAACAAGCATTTATTAAGTGGCACCTACTGAGTGGCAGGGCCTGGGCTAAGGCCTGGGGATACAGTCCCTGCCCTCAAGAGCCCCCCACATCCTAATGGGGAAACAATATGCAAACAGATATTTACGTAGATATACATGCAGTGTGAATGAGAGGGAGTATCGGAGGGAAGGCATTAACATTAGGGGGAATTTTTGCAGAAGGTAGGATTTGAGGTGGTTCTTGAAGGAAGCCAGAAGGCTGAGGTAAAAAGAGAAAGAATTCCCAGCATCCGGTATAGCCAGTGAAATGGCACGAATTTGGGAGATGGGGGGGTCTTGTTCAATGAAGCGCAAAGAGGCCAGCATCAACAGATCATAGAGTACATGAAAGGAAGTGAAACATAAGAAAACTGGAAAGGAAGGGAGCAAACTGAAGGACTTTAAAAGCCAAACAGAGTATTTTGTCTTTGATCTTAAAGGCAGTATGATACTTCTTCAGTTTATTGCCTAGGGTGGTGATATGGTCTGACCTAGGCTTTAGATGTGGCAGCTGAATGCAGAATGAACTGGAATGAGGAGACTTGAGGCAGGAAGCCCGATCAAATGTTATTAAATGGTTAAAGCCTGAGGAGATAAGGGCCTACATTCGGTGGGAAGAATGAGTTGTGTTTGAGATGCCTATAGGCATCCAGTCTGAGGTGCCCAACAGGCAGTAGGTAATATAAGACTAGAGGTCAGGGAGAGATTAAAGTTGGATAAATAGATCTGAGGATCACCCGATTAGAAATAATTGAACTCAAAAGTAGCTGATAAGATCACCAAATACGATAATGATGAAGAAGAAGGCAAAAAAAGCCCAGGTTAGAGTCTTTGGGTGACATCCACTTTGGCAGGCATGACCTGGGGGAGGATCCAGCAAAGAGATCCAGAAGGAGCAGTCAGACAGGTAGAAGGAGAACCAGGACAGAGCAACGTCACAAAAACCTAGAGAAGAAAGTACCAAAAAGAGAGCCATCTGCAGTGTCACAAGTTGGAAAGAGGTTAAGAAGGATGAGGATCAAGAATATACCACTAGATTTGGTCATCAGAAGATCAAAGGTGACTTTGGAAAGCGCAGCTTCAAGTAGCATGAGGCCAAAAGCCAGACTGCAAAAGGTTTACAAAAGAGTAAGAGTAGAAGAAGGTGAGGCACCAATTGTAGAGGGCTTTATACAGAAGAGTTTAGCCATGAAAGGGAGGCGAGACAACTGAATTCCTATCTTCTAAATCCTAATTGGAAAGTTAAGTCTCCAACAGATCAAGAAAAACTCTTGGCTCACACAGCTTGACTTAATTCAATAAACTTCCAAGTTTTATTATGTTCAAGGCCTTATTGCTAAGTGTTGGGGAAATGAGGACCAATTGAAAACAGCCCCTCTCCTCAAGGAACTTACAGTCCACTTGGGGGGATGCTATACTCACACAAGTAAATAAGAATGTGAGGAGAGAGAGCTCTCCCACCTAGAGGTCAGGAAAGACTTCCTCTGAACAGGTGAGCAGCGCTTTAAATGGCAAGCCACTGAAAATTCACAGGCACGGAAAGATAAGGTCAGACTTCTTTTTTAGGTGGATTATTTTGGCAGCTCTGAGGAAGATAAACTGAAGAGAGATCCTGGAAGCATGGAGACTAACTAGGAAACTATTACAATAGCCCACGGGGTAGCGGCCATGTGAGTGGAGAGAAAAGGCATCTGCGGATGCTGCGGAGGTAAAATGTGTAACCACGGCAACTGACCAGACATAGGGAAGAGGCGGTGAGGGAGGGAAGGGTCAGGAACTGAGTTTGTACACCTGGCTGACTGGGAAGATAGTCATGGTCTTAAGAGAAGCAGTGAAGTTGGGGGGGCAAGGGACAGAGTGGGGGAGTTATAAGTACTACTTTGGACATGCTGAGTTTGAATTGCCTATAGGACAACCTAGAAGAAGACTACTAGGCATCAGGCAATACAAGAAAGGAGATCAAAAAAGATGAGGTTTGGATATATAAATCTGTGAGTCATCTGGCAAAGAGATGATACATGAACCCATAGGAGCTGTCAAGAAGAAAAGCCCCAGAATCTTAGGGGATGTATAGTTAAGGGGTGAGATGGAAGATAATGATTCATCAACAGAGATAGAACAGATAGGTAGAATGAGAAACACAAAAAGTAACATAAGACAAGCAGAAGAGAAATGAACTAGGAGGGAATGGTCAACAGTATCAAAAACTACAGAGAGCTCAGGAAGGAAGAGGACCAAGACCAGGCCATCAGCTTTAGTAATTATGAGATCTTTGATAATTTCGGAGAGCCATTTCAAGTCAGTGGAATTAGAAGCTAGATTACATGCATCTGAGATGCAAACAGTGAGAAAGTAGAATATATACATGTAGATAGTTTTCTCTGATATAATGACTTTCTTTGAGAATACTTTTCACGTATTTTTCCCTATCAAAAACAAAAAACAAAAAAAAATTGCTTCGTGTTACCTATGCTGCACAGCGCAAAAGCATGATATAGGTTTTGTTTGTATTGAAGAGGTGACTAGGTGCCTGTTACTTTTCCTATTTTAATTAGAAAATTGCTGTGGTGCTTTCTACTTAATAAAGCAGCAAGACAGTGAAAAGAGCATAAGGAGGCGCCATTCTGCACTCGCAGCTCACGGGCCATGTGAACCTCAAAGTGCGGCTGGCTGGAAATATACTCAACTTATTAAAAAAAAGCTTGGTGGAGGTTTTAGCTGGAAGTAAAATGGATTCTTTCTAGCCTTGTTAGTTTCTCTTTACACAGGCAACTGATGATAAACGCCTATTAAACTCAATTGACATAGAAAACACATCAATAAAGTTAAGACTTTAAGTGACTTTAGGAATAATTACTTTCAGTATTCACTTTGTTTAGAATAACAGTATCAACAACAGCTGACACTCATTCAGAGCTTTACAGTTTACAATAAAGCCTTTCACAGTCATAATCTCTTAACTCTAAAAAGAACCACAGAAAATAAGCAGCACAAGGAGGATTCCACATTTTAAAGAAAAAGGAGACACCTAAAGTGACTCAGCAAATAGCAGTTAGGACTAGAATGCTGGTGTTTGAACTCTTAAGTCTGTTGCTGCTTCACTCATGCTTCCTCATCTGGGAAGAAATAGGAAAACAAAATGTTTTAAAAACAATCCCCCCCCCAAAAGTCTGGCTTACCATTACAATATTCATTCTGTATCAGCATGTGATCATCTTCCGCCCATGCAGAGAAGTATCGAACCACATGAGAATGTTGTCCAAGTACTGCATGGGCATAGACTTCTCTTAAAGCATTCTGTCTGTTTATAAGAAGTTTGGAGATCAGTACCAACATGAACCAGGCAACTTCACCCCATCATAGATCATCTGATAAACTATCAGTCTCTATTCCTTCAGGGACCTTTTACATGGGACAGAGGTTTGGTTAAGGGACAATAGCCCCTTCGAGTCCTACAATGCAGGAAAGCTTAGCGGTGAACTTGATTAAGAGGTAAGGGCATAAATACCTCTGAGAAGGGTTTGATATCCAAGACATAAAGAGAACTAATAAAAATATGTAAGACCAAGACAGTTCTCAAGAGTGTTGGAAACTGTTAACAACCATAAGAAAGTGACTATTATGGATACGTTTAGCATGGCTACACATGCATAACCTATATGGAATTGCTTGCCTTCTCAAAGGGGGTTGGGAGGGGGGAAGGAAGGAGAGAATTTTTACATGTAACTGGGGAAAAATTAAATACTAAATAAATAAAAAATAACCATATGAAAGAGTTTCTAAATCACTTGTAAGTAATAAGAGAAATGCAAATCAAGACAACCCTGAGGGTTTCACCTCACCCCCAGCAAACTGGTAAAGATGATAAAAGAAGGGCTAGTCAATGCTAAAGGGCTTGTGCAAAGACAGACACATTAATGGCCTAGTTAGTAAAGATATGTACTGATACAATTCTGGAAAGTAATTTGGAATTATGTAAATAAAACTGCTAAAACAAACTGTCCATACCATTTGATCACACTCTCTCTCTCTCTCTCTCTCTCTCTCTCACACACACACACACACACACACACACACACACACACACACACACGTCCCACATAAAAGAAAATTTTATGGCAGTACTTTTTATGGTAGCAAAGAATTAGAAACAAAGTAGATGTCCTTCAGTTGCTGAATGGATAAACAAACTGTGGCATATGAGTGTGATGGAATATTTCTGTGCTTTAAGAAGTGATGTAGGCCAGGGCTGTCCAAATTGCGGCCCACAAGGCCGCAATGCGATTTTATGCCACTTTAGTGATTTTATGTGGCCCGCCTGTGTTTACTACAGGCTTGGAAACTGACATAAATGCTTTAACTAAAACATCTGTGTTATTTCTGTGCTTGTGGTGGACGTGGACACAGGCGGGCCTCAAGGGGGCGCACAGCCCATGTTTTGGACAGCCCTGATGTAGGTAATGAATACAGAGACACATGGGAAGATCTATATGAACTGATGCAGAAAGAAGTAAGCAGAGCCAGGAAAACAACATATACAATGACTACAACAATACAAATGTTAATAACATCATAAAACAAATGAAAGTGAAGGTTACAAAATTACAAAGAATAAGCATGGCCTCAAAGAGGAGGCAAGAGAAGACACACCCCCCAATTTCTTTGCAGAGATGGGAGGTCCAGTTTGAAGCATTGCATCTAATGTTAGATTTGTGTGTTAATTTCTTTTGGTCAGCTTTTTTTCTCATCTTCTTTTAAAAAAACTATTTGTTATAAGAGACAGCTTTGTGGGAAGGGAAGGAGAAGGGACAAAGGAAATGTGGGCTGGGTAAAAACAAAAGATACCCACAGAAATACTATTTTGTAAAGGTAAGGGCAGTAAAATCATGCATCAAATTCAGGCTAGACTTCAAATACTCCCAAGTCCAAATAAAAGCAAGCAAAATTGACCAGAACAACATTTTTTCTAACTTTAAATAACCGTTCCAATTTCAACGCCTTTTAAGTTTAGAATCTGAATGCCGCCAGAACTCAAGAATTTAACAAGCTACCTCTGACAAAGGAGCATAGAAACAAAGATTAGGGTTAAAAAAAATACTCACTCATCGACAGAACCAGCCAATGGCTTCTTTGATCGCTTTATGGCGTAGATACAGCCATCTAGCCTCTTTACACACTTAAATACTGAACCAAATTCTCCTGATCCAATCTTCTCTAGTTCATGAAATTCACTTTCATATCTTGATTTCATGTTACTTTCCGTAATTGTAATTCTCTGTAACAACAAAAAATTTGACTGTTTCAAAAGTATAAAAGTCAAGTCGACAGAAGGCACAAAGGAGGAGGAGGCTATGTGACAACATACCTTGGCAGGCCTGGTAGTCTCATCTTCAAGCTCCCCATCACTCGCTTCCATGTCTTCATCACAGGAACTGAAATAAGAATTGGAGCTCTCGTCACCAAATATACTGGGAAGACATATTCCAACCCCTGCTCTTAACTTTATCTGGCAAGTATATTCAGATTACTAGTGGGATTTTAATAGGACGATGCGGCAAAAACATAACCAAGCATTTCTCCTTCAAAGGTTTTTAAGGTGAGGTTACTAATCAACTTAGTTCAGGGTAAAGACCTTCACCCCACATTTGTTTTCCAGATTCTATGACTATCAAATATTGTATTTGTCCCAGACCAATGACCTGGACCATAATTCCCTAACCCTACTACAACTATCTCCAAAGGCCCTTCTAAGTTAACTCTCCCAATCTAGAATTTAATAATAGAACCTGGGTTGGAAGAAGCCCCCTCATCTAACAGCTATAACCCCTTCACTTGACAATAAACACTTCCTTGAAAGTGTCTCAATTCTGCTTGAATACTTCCAATGAAGAGGGTCTCAGTACCTCATGAAGCAGTCTGTATTATTAACAGCACTCCACCTCTCTAACTTTCCCCTATTATAACAGTATTCAGTACCACCTCTTATTTCCAGGCTCTAAACACCTTCCTCCAAGATGAACAGGCAATCTTTTATTTCTTTCTGCTCTACAAAGGTCCCTTTTCAACAGGAAATAGCGCCCTCAACATTTAGAGCTAAACACACTTCTACCTCTTAAGAACCTCTAGAACACAACATAGTCTAGAAACTCACTGTAAATAGGAGCATTAAATACAAATTTTTATTTCAATCAAACGTATAAAAAGCAAGACTTGAAAATAAGACTGGATAACAGTATCAAGGGACATACTCATTCCAGTGTGTTCTCTTCCTTCGACGACACTGTCCCGAAGAATGAAGCAACATTGAATCTGGAGTGAAGGGATTAATATTCACTTGAGGGGTTTGTCTCACATCAAATCCTTGCTTTTCTGATCTTCCTGAGCTCATGAACAGAGAACCACCTCGGATTTTAACAGAGCTGGAATCTATTCCTCGAGCTTTGGACAGCAAACTCTAGATTGTAACAAGGAAATTTTGTCAGTATCTAAGATGATCAACAAAGTGCTCCCCCACTCCCACTTGGCCAATTTAGTTTGCTTGAAGAGTAGGAACTAGTTAATACTGCTAAATCTGCTGATAGCAAAACAAAAAACAATACAAAACAAACAAACAAGTAGACAAAAAAAAAACCATAAGCCTGTCTAGTTCCTAGACAAACAAGGCTGTATACCTGGGCTCAGGATTTCTCAAGTTTGGCCTACTTTCTGTAAAAGTAAACTAGTTAAAAGAGAGTTCCTCTGAAGTCATACATAAAAGGAAGCTGAAATGAGCCCTTCATTTTTCAGCAAAAGTTTATTTTTCAGTAAAAACTGAGCTCAAAAGAAGAAATCCAGCTGGCTGGCGGTGAGCTCCTAAACGAACCCTTTCGATGCCTAAAGCAATGGATAGGAGGGACAGGCAGCCAGAAACCTCCTCCTCCTGGTGACTGTTTCCCTCCCCCAACCCTCTCAGACTCCAGGAGATGTGGGATGGGCCAAGCTAGCCAATAACAGGGACAACTTGGAGGCTCATACTACCACCATCTTTACAGCTGCAAAAACAAGGAAGCAAACCCAAAGACGAACGTAAGCAATTCAGCTTTTATAATGTTAAATATTTGTTAACTTCTTTCTGGAATCATTTAAAATTTCAAAAGACTAACTTTCACACTGGCTGGACAAAGGAGACATCCATTCATTTTACAAACGTTTACTAAACGACTATGATAGGTATTACATTGCCTGCACTGGGTTAAAGAGAAATACTGGGGCGCTAAAATAAAGGTTTTGAAGTTAGAAGGCATCATTATGTAGAGTTTAGTTTGGAAGCTCTGACATTCTATGTGCATACATATGTACATATACATGTATGTATCTTTAAATATATACTATATGTATACAGATATACATATTTTACACTCTGATACATAAATGTCACCTCTTCTGTCTTAAAAAGTAAAACAGAAAACAAGTTTTGTCCTACAGGCCTGAAAAGATTCTGCCAACTCAATGTGTAAAAAACATTTAATGTCTTCGTTTTCTTTTCTCAGGAGGCAGGGCTCACTGGGAGATGGGGAAGACTGAAATAACACATGTCAAGACAAAAGGCATCTTCGACAAAACGCATTAAAAAAAAAACACAAAAATTTGGCTATGGCTACACAGTATCCTTACGTACCCTAAACTTACAACTGCAGAACGCAGCACAACCTATTAAATTAAAACTGAAAACACACAAAGGTAAAACTTAATTTAAAACTCCGAGTCTTCAGTATTCCAACTGACAAAACGTAGAGGGGCTGTGTCTGCTCCCAGGACACACGGTAGGACGTAGGGGGTTTATCGAAATCTAGACAGACAGACAGACACACAGACAGACACACACACACACACACACACACACACACACACACACACACATCCTTCCCAAATTTTACAAAGCCACACTTCTTTTTAAAACTGCTCATCTACAGCATCGGTCCCGTCCCGCTGACCGCCCGTAGGGGCCGGGTCTGCTCCCCCCGCCCGGGGCGGCCCTAGCCCTCCCACCCCCGCGACCACCTTCCCAAAGCCCCGGGGCCCGGCCGGGGGTTGGGGGGGGGGGCGGCTCTCCGCGGTTACATAACCCTAACGGCCACTGGCGAGGGCAGGCCCCGGTGCGCGGTGCCAAGTGCGGGCGCCGCAGCTGCGAGGTTATGTAAGCTCCCCCGCCCCGCCCCTGCCCCTGAGGCCCGAGCACCCCGGGGGACCCTCCCCCGACCTCACCTTCGGGGTGTGCGGCGTGTCGAAGAGCCGCAGCTTGCGGAAAGTCTTGTGCGGCGGCGTGCCCGGGTAGTCGGGCACCGGCGAGCAGGAGCCGTCACGGCGCGGGCGGCCGCGCGGGGAGCGGTCCCCGCGGAGCGGCGACAAGGGGCTGCCCAGGTAGTAGGGGGCGGCGGCGGCGGCAGGGGACTTGACCGGGGACGACGAGCCGAAGCCCTCCTCCTCCCACGAGTCGCCCTCGGCGCCGCCCGTGCCTCCTTCGTCGGCCGGCGGCATCTCCTCCTCCTGCGGGTCCGGGGCTGGGAGCCGGCCTGGGCCGCGCCTCTGGCCGCCCGGCTCGCTCTCGGGCTCGGCGGCCGGCCCCGGGGCTGCCGGGCTGCGGGCGGGCGGCAGCGGTGAGTCTGGCTCCTGGAAGGCCGAGTCCTCCCCGGTGCTGTGGCCGCTGCCCTCGTCCTCCTCCTCTTCTTCCTCCTCCTCCTCGCAGTCGCTGCCCGGGGAGAAGATGAGCTTCTGCCGCAGCGCGCAGGAGCCTCCGGGCCGGCCGCGGGGCGGCGGCGCCTGGAGCCGGCTCTGGAAGCTCATGGGGACACCGAGCTGGGGCCGAGGGGGCGGGACCGCCACGTGCGGCCCGAGGAGCTCCGCAGGGGCGGCGGCGGCCCGGGCAGCTCCGGCTTCCGCGCCTCTGCGGGACGTCACCGCGGCCACTGGTGCTGAGCGGGGGAGGGGGCGAGGAGCGGGGTCGCGGCTCCGAGGCGGCGGCGGCGGCAGCTGCTAGGGCAGGCTAGTCCAAGCTGCTGGAGTCCGGGACGATCTGCCAGCGAGGTTCGGGATCCGCGGCTTCCCGCGACCGTTAGTCACGTGAACGCCCAACCCACCAATCCCCGCCCAGTTTGGGGTTTGAAAAAAAAGGAGGGCGCTACGTTCCCCGCGGGGGGAGGGAACGTGCTACGCGATTTTGGCGCGAAACTTGTGGCTCCGCCCTTCCCCGCCCCCACCTCCACCCCTCTCTACACGTAGTTGAAGACACACAAACATACACACATCCGCCCAGGGGGAGAGGAGCAGGGAGGAGAGAGGGCGTGGCTAGCAGTGCTGGCCTATGGGGAGGAGAGACCGCAGCGGGACCGAGGTTGTTGAGGGTCCCACCCCACAAAAGGGTGGGGGGAAAGGGAAAAGAGAAAGAATAGGGAGGAGGAGCGGGGCAAAATGGGAGGTGGGGAGAGAAAAAGAATGAGAGGGAGAAGGGGAAAAGAATTGGTAGGTGAGAAGGAGGGTCAAAGTGAGGAGGGGGAGAGTATCGGAAGGGAAGAAAACAGGAGAGGAGGAGAAAAGTAGGGGGAGGGGAGAATGGGAGGGAAAGAAGAAGAGGAGGAGAAAAGTGGGGGTGGGGGAGAATAGGAGGGGAGAAGGAGAAAAGTGGGAGGGAAGAGGAGGAGGAGAAGGGGGAAAAGGGGCAGGGGGGTGAGAAGAAGAGGGGAAGGGGGCGAGGCGCAGCCCGGAATTCTTGGGGTCAATGAAGAAGGGTTTTCCCCTCGGGTGCTTTCCCTGAGCTGTGAGGACTGCTCGGGCGTGAGCGCCTGCCTGCTGCTGCTGCTGCAGCTGCACCCTGCACAGCCTTCCTGGCGGGTGGGGGGCTGGCTCTGCGGAAGCTTGGGGGTGGGGAGAACCGCAGTCCCCCCGCGGTGACTCCGCAGGGCCCCTTGCTGCAGGCAGGCAGGCAAAACTCCGTCTAGCAGCTGAGTAAACACGCGTGTCCAAAGTCCACGTCTAGGCAGAGCTTGCTGGGGGTGGGCGGCCAGCCGGGAATGCCACCGAGAACGTGCCTGCTGGGCCCCAAATGGGGTTGAGTGGAGTCACCCTTCGCCGTCTGGTCACGTATGAGCTCTTCAGCACCCTGACCCTGACCTTAGGCAAAGCCTGATCCGGTCCAGTTGTGGGTCAAACAGGCGCCAGAGGCCGGTGGGTGACTGGGGACCGCAGACAGAATGGTCCCAAGCGTTAAGGGCGCAGAGCAGACACACTTCGGTCTGCAATTTATTTAGACGGAGGGGTTAGAACTGGAGCCCGGACTGGCAGCTCCGCCTGGGGGACAGCTGGAATCCAACGGGCCCCGCACGAATCCCGTCCTTTTGTCGCTTTCCAAAGGGGACACCATCGAATTAAGTTTCTAGTTTGAAAGATGTCCACACTCTGGAAATAACTCTCACCTCCCGAGTCCAATCCCATTCTAAAGGCTCAGAGAGGGGAGGGGTTAACAGAATAAAAGATGAACCTAGTAATCATTCCCTTATTTCACTTATCTACCGCCTTTTGTTGTCCGTTAGTAATTTTTCCTTTCCACTCCCACTGTTTCAGTTATCACCTCTCTGCAGATGTCTACCAAATATATCCCCAGCCCCGAGCTCCTTTTCTCCCCGAGCTCCAATCCCTCTTCTAACTGACTTCAAGACATCCACAGAGAAGGCATAAAATGCTACCCTTTGTACATATGAAGTATATAATTCTGCTAAAATGTATGACCATCCTCCAGTCACCAGGATCTAAACCTTTGAATGACTTTGAACTCTTCCTTCTTCCTCATCCCCAACTTTATAGCATCTCACCCACCCATCCTTTTTTTTTTTTACTCCCACATGCACTTCTCTGGTTGGGGGCCTCATCTCTTTCAAGTAATAACCTCTCCAATGGTTATACATGGCTTCTCTTTCAAATCCATCCATCCATTGCATAATGTTAAAATAATCTTCCCCAGTTCTCAGGTTAGAGACCGTGTCACTCCCATACTCAGAAACTTTCAGTGCCTTCCTACAGCATAAAAACCACAGGTTCCCAGATGTAGGGAAGGGAGGGAGCCCAGAAGCCATCTACTCCCACCCCCTTATTTTACAGAGGAGGAGACAAGCTGTGACTTGGCCAAGGTCACACTCGTGCTCAGCATGTGCACAGTTCCTCCAACTGTACCACCACCCTTCTTTCCTTGCCAGTCTATGCCCTTGGTATAGAAGACCTTTCACAATATGGCTCCAAGCAGTCTCCAGCCTTTGATCTCTTCTGTATTTCCACTAGTCATTTCCTAATTCTGTCCTGACCTCTTCAATTTTCCTGCATTCACACCAGCTGTGCCTACTGGAATACAGTTCCTCCTCAGCCCCACATGAAAAATTTCTCTTCCTTGACCAGCTCAGGCGTCACCTCCATGAAGCCTTCTCTAATTCCGCCCCCTCACCCCTAAGCAGTGGTGTCTAACTCAAACAGAAAAGGGCACTAATGTGTGCATAAGGAACCCTGCAGACGGAATATTGACTTACTTTGAAAATGTTATGTTATCTATGTTTTATCATATTTTTATTGATCTCGTTAAATCTATCCCAATTACTTTTTAATCTGATTTGGACAGTACTCAGGAATATTGACCCTATGTTTGCCTCCTCTGCTCTAGGGTCCTAGTGACCTCTCTTTTCTTCCTCAAATTACTCCTAGCCCTCTGGATTGCACCTTTCCTCCTATCACATTAAGCTTTGTAACATTCCTTTAGATTCATCTCATCCCCCGTATTAATTGTCAGGTCCTTGACAACATGGATTGTGCCGTTTTTCATTCTTCTATCTCCCTTGGTGCCAAGCACAAAACCCAAAACATCGGAAATAATAAATCACTAATACATTGAATGTGTGTGTCTTGTCTTCCCAATCAGACTGTAAGCTCCAGCAGGGCAGGAATTCTCTTTCTTACACATAAGGAGTTGCTAAAAAAAAAATTGCTGATAGGTAGTTAACAATAATTCATACTTTACATCTTATTTGAGCCTCACCACCGTCCTATGAGGTAGATTGCAGAGGAGTGTGTTACTGTTGCTTTTATTAAGTCCGGTCTGATTCTTTGTGACCCCATTTGGGGTTTTTTTGTAAAGATACTACAGTGGATTACCATTTCCTTCTCCAGCTCATTTTACAAATGAGGAAACAGAGACAAACAGGGTTAAGTAATTTGCCCAAGGTCACATAGCCAGACTTGACTTCAGGCAGGTCTTCCTGACTCCAGCCCCCAAGATTTATCCACTGTGTCACCTAGCTGCAGAGGAGTGTAACTAAATTCAAATCCATCACCAGACATTTAGTGGACCGACTGAGCTGTCTCCCTCAGTTTCTTCATCAATAAAATGGAGATGATAAAAACACCTTCCTCCCAAAGGGAAGGAGGTAATATTTGTCAAATCTTAATGAGATTTATAAAGGCTCGCTAATAATAATAATAATTGAGTAGTACGAGGCCAATGAAAGGGATCGGGGTACCATCTGCCCCTTCCATATTGCCTTCCTCTTGGAGCCCAAGGGGGTGATCCCAGAGAGCATATGCTACCAGGCAAAAACATTGAACGTCCCCTTTCTGTCAGGTCAGAACCAAACTGTCAGTGCCACACCTCTAACTCTTTTTTTACCCCAGGTGAAAATATGCCTAGCTGAAACTGTGGTCGTATTATTATCCCTGTTCTAGAGATGAGGAAGATAAAGCTCGAGAAAAAGATATAAAATGGTTTTATCCAGGGTCCCATTAGTAACGATGGCTAGAAAACTAGAATCCTGGTCTTCTGAATACCCAAATCTGTCAAGTCTTTTTTCCATTCTACCATGGGAGAGCATCATATCTAGCATGTGAAGTCTACCGTTTGTCTGCCTTGAGACTTTAGCAGTGAAGCTGCCTTTTTTTCCCCCTAAGTAAAAGTGCTCAGATAAGAGAAACTATCCCCAAGAACACAGCACATCCTGTGTGCTGGCTGGGGCACAGGAGGGTATTGTAGCTTAATAGGCAGCAGATACAGTTAACCTTTTAAATGGCCAATCCCGGCTTCCTCTGCCTTTGGCTGTTTAAAGGGAACAACAGGGCGTCTCACACAGCCTCCTAAAGCTGGAGAGAACAGTTCACACCCACCAGCCCCAGGGCCTGGTTCCCTTCCCCACCCACTAATGTTGCTCAATGTGGTGTTGCTAGGGAATTTTTGCCAAATCCATACACTTTTTGATAATGTTGCAATAACCGAAGAGAGGGCAAGTTTTCTTGCTGCTAGTGGTTGGGAAAGCAAACTTAACCTGTTTGTCTCCTTTAAGAAACAGGACTGAGAGTGAAAAGGCCTTTTGTGGGGCCAGAAATTCCTCTGTTCCCAACAGAGGTGGATTCTTGCCTGGACAACTTAGTCTCAGATTCATAAGCCAAGTCAACTTCTGGTTTTGAAGTTTTTTTGTTTTAGGGTGGTTTTGGGTTTTGTTGTTTGTTTTTTTTAAAAGAACAGATAGTGAGTTTCTGTTCATGTCTGCATCAAATTTCACTTTGAGAGTGGAAGTACCTGTAAGGCTTGGCCTCCCCTTTTTCTAGAGCTTTATTTTTATTATTTTACTCTGGACCTGTGATTTCACTGGTCCCTGCTGAGGAAGCTCTTTCTACCAATGATGATGGACAACCCTTCTATACTTTAGCAGGCCTGCCCAAAGTCTTAGAGAGTAATCTGGGGCAGTGAAAACTTACAGTGACTTGGCCTGGGCTATGTATAGTCAGGTTGTGTTAGAGACAGGACTTGAACCCTGGTCATCCTGATTCAGGGGTCGACTCCCTAACCTCTCCCAGTGCTCTAAGTCACAGAATCACAGAATGCTGGAGTTGGAATATGCCTTAAAGATCTCCCAGCCTTTTTGTTCGATGCCCTCACTTTGTAGAGGAGGAAATGTGGAAAACAAAGGGAGACTAGATTTTAGCCTCAAGTAAGGACTCTTTTCTAACTGTACTTTTAATTCTGGGGTACATGAGCAACAACTAGGCTCTCCTGCGATTTGGAATTTGAAAAGGCAGTCAAATTGTGCATTCCTTTTGACTCAGCAATACTACTACTAGGTCTGTATCCCAAAGAGATTTTAAAAAGGGGGTGGGGGAGCACTTATGGGTGCAAAAATATTTATAGCAGCTCTTTTTTGTAGTGGCAAAGCATTGGAAATTGAAGGGGATGCCTATCAAATGGGGAATGGCTGAAGAAGTTGTGGTATATGATTGTAATAGAATACTACAGTGCTATAAGAAATGATGAGCAGGCTGATTTCAGAAAAACCTGGAAAGACTTAACATGAAGTGGTACAAAGTGAAGTGAGCAGAACCGGGAGAACACTGTACTCAGTAACAGCAACATTGTACGATGACTAATGGTGACTGTCTTAGCTCTTCTCAGCAATCCAGTGATCGGAGACAATTCCAAAGGACTCAAACGATTTAAAATGCTATCCAGACTGATGGAGTCTGAACGCAGATTAAAGCATACTATTTACCACCTTCTTTATTTTTTCCTGTTTTTTTTTCTTTTGGTCTGTTTCTTCTTTCACAACATGGCTATTAAGGAAATATGTTTTGCATGATGGCACACATATAACCTATATCAAATTGCTTACCATTTTAAGGAGGGAAGGGAAGAAGAGAGAAAAATTAGGAAGTCAAAATTTTTTTAAATGAATGCTAAAAATTTTCTGTACATGTAATTGAAAAAGCTAAAATCTGGAAGGCAAAAACTTTTTTAATGCTAAAAACTGTCTTTACATGTAATTGAAAAAGCTAACATACTATTTATTATTGAAAGGCCTAGAAGTGCAGCATCCACTCCTACTCATGGAAGTTTTAACTTGCTTCATTTTTGCTGCCTGGACTGATTGCTCCTGTCTAAGGCAGCCTTGGTGGCCCTCTGCTTCCCAGGGCTCACTGTATTGGTGCCAGACTCAACATAGAAAACTGAATTCAAGCTATCCACCAGCCACAGCCCCTCCAGCATCAGGAGCTACAAACACCCGACTGGAGCAGTTTTTCCTAAGTCTATTGATAATTGGTTTTCTTCCTCTGATAAATTGTTATTCATATCCTTTGACCATTTATCCATTGGGGAATACAAAATAGTTTGAGGAGAGAGAGAAAGCACTACCGGTTGTGGGTGATCAGATAGGCTCCTGGCTAGATGGATAGGCTCCCCCTGGGAACTGAGCTTGCCCAAGGCCGTAGCAGGTAGATCAATAACAGAGGTGTGATTAGAAATCAAGTCTTCCTAACTGCAAAGACCTGCTCCCACCCCTGACCTTAGCCCCAGCCTGCCCCAGCCTGCTGGCCATACTATCAAATGCAATTTTGACTTCTGTCTGCTTCTGTTTTTCCACCACAAGAATTCTCCAGTTCCTCATCACTCCTTTAGGCACGTGCCACCCAATAGCTAGTGCCCCAGCTTTCACACACACCCCCCCAGCACCACCACCCCTAATTTGTGATATCACTGGCAGTTCAGACTACTCCGAGGCTCTCTTTGCCCAGTTTCTCAGACCCATGGTTTGTTCCACATACCACTCACTTTTATTTTTTGGAGGTATTTTGGATAATAATAAACACTATAATTTATATTGGGCTTTAAAGTTTGCAAAATGCTTTATACATATAAACTTACCTGTTTCTCACCACAACCTTGAAAGGTAGGCCATTATGATCCCGATTTTACAGATGGGGAAACTGAGGCTGGAAAAGGTCACGTGACTTGCCCCAAGCCATACCACTGGTAAGATGGGATTTGAACTTTTGAACTCAAGGCTTTATCTACTGCACTATCTAGATTGTGGGGAATCTGACTTCTGTGTAGTCAGGGGTTCTTAACCTTTTTTTGTGGCATGGACCCTTTTGACAGTCTGGTGATGCCTACTCACAGAATGATGTTTTTAAATGCATAAAATTAAATACACAACATCACAAGGAAAATAATTGAAATGCAATTATCAAGGGGCAGCTAGGTGGTGCAGTGGACAAAGCATCAGGCCTGGAGTCAGGAAGATCTGAGTTCAAACCTGGGCTGAGACGCTTACTAGCTGTGTGACCCTGGGTAAGTCACTTAATTGCTATTTGCCTCAGTTCCTCATCTGTAAAATAGGGACACACTGGAGAAGCAAATGGCAAACCACTCTGGTGTCTTTGCCAAGAAAATTCCGTGGTCAGACGTGACTGAGTGACCAAACAACAACATAATTATCAAAAAACATATTTTTTAAAATTCATAGACTCCAGGTTAAGATTCTTTTATCTAGATTCATGGTGTCAAATTCAATAGAAACAGGGCCCTGACATCATTCATCCCAGCTGGTCAGCATATTGACTTAGAAAACCACATATTAACACTTCCTATGTTCTATTGTATTTTTATTCATTTTGTTAAATATTTCCCAGTTACATGCACTCTGGCACCTCTGATCTAGATGGACGGGAGTGATACTGAGCCAAGTTCATTTTATCCCTCCAAAGTCCCAGAAACAATTTACCTTTTACCTAGCACCAATCTTAAGTACAGTTTTTCCTTCCAGCTCACCAGTTGTTATCTCCATCCATGACTGGCCCTTCCTGGAGGGAGCACACAGTCCTTCAACCAATGAAGATCCAATTCTTCTCTCCCAGGTTAATTCTGACCCTGGTATTCCCCTGAAAAAGCTTCACTGGATCCCACTTGCCCAGTTCTACTTTTTAAGGAATTATTTTCTTCAGTGAGCTTTTGTACCTCTTTTTCCATTTGGCCAGTTCTACTTTTTAAGGAGTTATCTTCTTCAGTGGATTTGTATACATCTTTTTCCATTTTTCGTGCTTTCTTTACCAAGCTGTTGCCTCTTTTTCAATGATTTCTTGCATCATTTTCACTTCTTTTCTCAATTTTTCCTCTGCCTCTCTTATTTGATTTTTTGGGGGGAGACAATCAGGGTTAAATGACTTGCCCGGGGTCACATAGCTAGTAAGTATCTGAGGTTGTATGTGAATTCAGGTCCTCCTGACTCCTTATTTGATTATTAAAAATCCTTTTTGAGCCCTTCCAGGAATTTTTTTTTTGGCCTGAAACCAATTCACATTTTTTTGAGGCTTTGCCTATAGCCGTTTTGATATCGTTGTCCCACTCTGAGTTTGTGTTTTGATCTTCCCTGTCACCATAGTAACTTTCTGCGGTCATGTTTTTTTTCTCATTTTTTCCAGTTTATTTTCTGACTTTTAGCGTTGTGTTTAAGTTGTCCTCTGCTCCTGGGGTGGAGGAGGCACTGCCCTAAGCTTCAGTTTTTTTGTGCTGCTGTTTTCAGAACTAGCTCTGGAGGTCTGGGGGTCATTTTTGTCTTTGTATTTCCAGCACCTAGCAGAGAAACACAAGTGATGGAAAAATAAAGACATCAGCAAAAATTGATTTTCAAAGAGTTTATATTCTGCCCAAAGTGCATTCTTTACCACAGCATGGTCAGCAGGTAATGCAAGCATTATCAGCTCAGAGGGATTTGTCCAAATTCACCTAGTGGCATTGCTGGCTTTCGAACCCAAGTCTTCTGAGCCCTTCCTGTGGTAGCTCTGTGCTCAAAGACCAACTGGCTGAAGCAGGAAGTGACTCAGAGGCCCCTCTGAGGGCTGGTGGCTGGTAGGAAGGGGGGGGGGTGAAGTAGGGGGAGCCTCTGGGAGGCTCCAGAATGGGGGAAGGGAAACCAGGATCTGTGGCCACAGCCCTGTCTCCTGCCAGAGGAAGGAGGCAAAACAAGTCAGCCACTGCAGGTACATGATACATGTCGAATTCCTTTTAAGGGAATAGAAAAAGCAAAGCCCACATGGGATGAGTTATAAGATGACTCACACTTAGGTAGCCCTCTGTGATTACAAAGCCTTTCATTTATCAATGCTTATTGACAGACATATCAAGCTACAGTCCCAAATGGTGACAGAGATGCTTATTTGATTAGCGTGGCTTCTAGCTATCATCCTGTATTCTTCCTTTCCTGGCTACTTGTGTGGCCTTGGACAAGTCACTTAGCCCTCGGAGCCTCAGGTCCCTCATCTGTAAAATGAGGGGACAGGATTGGGTGACCTCGAAGATCCCTCCCAGTTCTATATCTATGATTTATGTATGTTCTCACCTGACTTGTCCATAGTCAGTGGTAAACGGATGAACTGGGATTTAAATCAGGTTTCTAACACCAGTAGTTGCCACAACAAAGTCACTCTCTTTCTGTTTTGGTCTAGGACCAGCAGCTCTGAGACACACCCTTGGAGGATGTTTAAAAGTTGTCATGGATGTGAGAAGACAAAACAGGTCCATATGAGGTCACCGTCGTTCAAAGTAGCCCTCTGACTTGTTTCTCAGCTATCTGGGCTTCCTAGGGGGATTACACAGGCTCCTTATCTTCGGCAACTTGTTAGACCTTCACCAGCTCAGACCAATGGGCTGTGATGCTGAATCTAGGACTTTTCCCAAGAGAAAATTCTGACCATGTCATACTTAGATAAGGAGGTGAGAGCTGGTCAGACAGATTGCAAACCCCAGGTCTCTGAGAAGAATTAGCTGGGGAGAGCCGAAGCCCAGCCAGCATTTCATTCGTTTGTGTTTAAAGGGCTTTGCTTCTTTTTGTCTTTTACCTCACAATTATTTTCTGATGCCTCTTCACTTCTACACTGAATCTTCCTCTGTAATAAAGAAAAACAATTAACAAAATGATTCAGTGTGACACCCCGTGGGCCTTAAATGCTGAGACAATACAAAGCTTCTGAGGAAGAATAACCTTGGGCAACTGGGTGGCATAATAGAGTGCTGGAGCTAGAGTCAGGAAGACCTGAGTTCAAATCCTTACTCAGACACACTTACTAGCTATGTGACCCTGCCTAAGTCACTTACTTTTTTTCAGCCTTAGTTTCCCTTTTTTAAAAAAAAAGTATTTTATTTATATATTTTTGCTACATTTTGAGTTCCAAGCTGTCTCCCTCCCTCCCTCCCAACCCCCCACTAGAGAAGACCAATGTTTGACACAAACATATATGTAAAACTATAAATAGATAGTTCCATATATCAATACTTTCTCTGGAGATGGATAGCATCTTCCTTCCTGGGTCCTTTGTGGTTGATTTGAATATTAATATTACCGAGAATAACTTAGTCATTTATAGTCACCCTTTGAACAACATTGCTGTTACCCTATACAACGTTCTCTTGATTCTTCTTGCATCATCTATCTATTGATCTATCGCTTGATCACTCGATCGATCCGTTTCTGTCTAGCCATCTCCCTTTCTACATCTTGATACTCATTTGTATCTCTATATCTGTCTCTCTATGGCAGACCTATCTACACCTCTCATTGTTTCATGCAAGTCTTTCCATGTTTTCCTAAAACCAACCTGCCCAACATTTCTTACAGCATAGTAGTATTCCATCATAATCATAAACCACAATTGACCCAGCCATACTCAGCCTCAGTGTCCTCATCTGTAAAATCGGGACAATAATAGCATCTACCTCCCAGGGTTGTTGTGAGGATCACAAGATAATATTTGCAAAGTACATACTTTACAAACCTCGAAGCACAATGTAAATGCTAGCTGTTATTATTATTACACCTTAGTAATATTATATACTATATAATCATATTATTTTATTAGTAATAGTATATATTATATAATGATATTATTTATATATAATATTATATTAATATATAATTATTATATTATTATATTATATATAATATCATATATTAATAATTATATATTATATACAATACATATATAATTATATATTATCTATTATATACATTAATAATTATATATTAATAATATAATTAATAATATGTATTATTATATATTATATACATTATTATATTATTATATACTATTAATATAATATATTAATATAGTATTATATAATATAATATATAATATATTAATATTATAACATATAATACAATACTAATATGTATTATATGGTAATATTATTTTATTAGTAATATGTTATATAGTAATATTATGTTATTAATATTATACTTTAGTAATATCATTTTATTAGTAATACATCATATAGTAATATTATTTTATTAGTATTATATTTTAGTAATATCATTTTATTAGTAATACATCATATAGTAATATTATTTTATTAGTATTATACTTTAGTAATATCATTTTATTAGTAATACATCACATAGTAATATTATTTTATTAGTATTATACTTTAGTAATATCATTTTATTAGTAATACATCATATAGTAATATTATTTTATTAGTATTATACTTTAGTAATATCATTTTATTAGTAATACATCACATAGTAATATTATTTTATTAGTATTATACTTTAGTAATATCATTTTATTAGTAATACATCATATAGTAATATTATTTTATTAGTATTATACTTTAGTAATATCATTTTATTAGTAATACATCACATAGTAATATTATTTTATTAGTAATATAATGCCTTAGTAATATTATTTTGGCAGGAAAGATGAAATGGAGAAGGGAGAGACTGCAGATAGAGATACCAGTGAGGAGATTACTACAGTAGTCCCGGGGAATGGGCCCAAGTTTGGGTTAATAGAGAGGAGATGATTGAAGAGGTGTCACATTGGATGTGAAGGAGCAGGAAGGACCACAAATAACATCCAAGTTCCGAACCTGGGTAATTTAGCCAGCCATCACTAACTGAAATACGGAGATTGGGAAGAATGGCGGACAAAATGATGAATCTAGATTTAGGTATGTTGAGTTTGCGGGGTTGGCCGGGCGTTCAGACTGAGCTGCACTGTAGGCATCGGGAGATCCACGATTGGTGGATCAATTTAGAAATCACCTGCGTGGAGTTGAAAATTGAACCAATGCAAACAAGCGAGATCACCAAAGGGAGAGAAGGGCCAGAGCCTTGGGAGACACCCAGACTTAGGAAGCAAGAGCAGGATACTGAATTGGCAAGAGAGACTGAGAAACAGGCAGAGAGGAGAAGAACCAGGGGAGAACAATGTCTCGGAAGCCAAAGGATCATAAAATCTAAAGCAGGAAGGAAGCTTTGAGACCATCGAGTCCAATCCCCTGGTTTTACGCAGTAGATCAGAAAGGTACTTTACTTGAAGTCGCACTGGTAGTGAGTACCAGAGCCAGTATTATCAACTGGCTCCTGGAAGTCTGAATCTAGGTTTGAGCTGGTTCTTTCTAACATTATACTTTAGGATGTGACGCGATGACAGATTTCACTTTTAATGGAGGTAGGGAAAGTCCAGAGCATTCACCAATAGGAGAGGCAAGCTTGAGAATTATAGAAAGTGAAGTGTTAGAAAGGTCTTTGCAAATCAGAATTAATCTCCGTCATTTTAAAGATCATCAGCCATGCATAGGAAATTAATTGGAGAACCAAAGGAATTTCCTACTTAAAACTCAACACTGTAAAAAGCAGTTGTCTATTTAAATCAGGTTTGTTCAGTTTATCTTAGCACAAAAAGTCCTGATGACTCCTTTTGGATGAGTCAAAATGCTGTAAAAGGCCCCAGGAGAGGAGAGGGGGATGGGGGAAGGGGTTAGTCAGTCATCCATCTCAAGCTGGCCTTTTGTGTTTGAGCCGGGCTAAATTTTGATAACTCAGGCTAAGCCAGTTTAAAGTATTGTAAACAGCAGCCTTGTTGTTTAGAGGTGATCTCATACTGGAGCAGGCTGGGGGAGGGGAGGAAGCCCAGAGTCTGGGACGTAGAGCAGGGCTGTCTGTACTTCCACCCTTGAAAAAAGTGAGAGACAAGAGACAAGAGACAGGAACAGAGATAGAGACAGAGAGAAACAGATAGAGAGACAGAGACAGAAAGAGATCGAAACTGAGACAAACAGAAACAGACACAAAGACAGGTTGAAACAGAGAGACAGAGACAGGGAGAAACAGGTAGAGGGACAGAGACAGAAACGGAAACAGAGAGACAGACAGGGAGGAACAGAGACAGACTGAGCTAGCCCTGCAAATTCAGTAGCATATCCTGTAGCTCAGATTTGTGAGTATGAAGGAGGAGGAAGGAGGTTGGGACAGTCCCACACACCAACTGGATATAAGGACAGAGCAGCCTTTTGGGTTTTCAAAGCATAACTCTCTATAAAATCTATTTTAAGAAAGGAAGAGAGGGGTGGGAAAGGGGCCTCTGGAGAACTGACCTGGGTCCAAATACTAGCTCTGCCACTTGCTGAATAACATTAGACAAATCACTTTCTCGTCTATACCATTTATTTTTTTTAATTCTCTTGATTTTAAAAATCTTAATAATAGGGAGAAATCTCTTTGGGTAGGGGAGATGGGAGGGAAATATTTGGGGAAAAAAAGTAATGTAAAAACAAAATGTTGATAAAAAAAATTAAACCGAGTTTTTCAGAGAGAAGAGTAATAGGTCAAAGCTGCACAATCCCAGAAACTCAAAGTTGGGAGATCTCACCAGCACAGAATCACTCATCCCTTCCCAATTCCTTCCTCCTTCCCCTTTCATAGGAAAAACTAAGGCTTCAGGGAAATAATAATTACCTCTCAGATGTGTGCGTCTGAGAAAGTGCTCTCTCTTCCATTATCTCGCTAGATCCTCACTCTAGCCCAGGGAGGAGAGACAGGGCAAGATCATTGACTTTGTTTTTCAGAGAGGGGGAAGCAAAAGCAAACACCAGGAATATATTTTGAGTAGCCGTAGGATTAGCAGTGACTCTTGGAGGCAGCCATAGGGTGGGTGGGGTTGGGGGGAGGTGAGAGGAGAAGGAATCACACAAAAGTCATTTAATCCAACCTGTCCGTACCTGATTTAGAATATATTACCAACGACCAGTCATCCAGCTCCCACTTGGATGACTCTAGTGAAGGGGAGCTCCTTCTAGCCAGAGGTAGCTCAAACCACTAAAAGTTCTAGTCGTCTGCAAGTTTTTCCTTTTCATTAAGAAATTTAGGCAGCCTAAAAGTGCCTCTCTGGAATTTGCTCCCCTCCTTGCTAGTTCATCCCTCTGGGGCCAAGCGCACCAATTGAATTTCTCTTCCATAGGACATCTCTTCAAATATTTGAAGAGAACTTCTGTGTCCAACCGGAGAATTTTACAGAATCACAGAATTTGAGAGTTGGAAAGATCTTATAGCAGCCATAAAATTTCAACCCAGATATAAAAGAAATCCATACTACAAAATAGCAGACAAGTCTACAACATCTCGTCTTCAGGATGGGCATCCCTTCTTCTAATGGGTCCTAGTTTGGCGTGATCTCACGTCTCTTCACCATTCTGGGTACCCTTCCTCTGCTCACTCTCCAGTTTGTCAAGGTCCTGTTTACAAAGTGGCTCAGTACTATGTCCAAAAATGTTCATCAAATTCTGCGTTTAAAGTCTAAGAGGTGGGTAGCATGTTTCAGCTTCCATCCTCTGGAATCATGGTCCAGCCTTGTGCTGATGAGTGTTCTTAAATCTTTCAAAACTGAATTTCTTGTCTGTCTAAACTCTTAGATCTTCTGATGTCCCAGTTTCAAGCCCCACTACCAGGGCCTTGGTTATGGGGATGAGCTTTTACAAATGGAATATTTACTACAATACGTCCTCTCCCAGTGCCCAGAGATCACTTCTCCCCTCATTCCAAACTTCCTGAGAGAAGAGAACTGGAGAAGAGAAAGTTCAGGGCTAATAAGAAAAAACTGCGTTCAAGTTCTTGCAGGACCCAAATTAAGAGCTAATTCTGACAGGTCCTACTAAGATAAAAAAGACCTCAAGGTCAGATGTAGGCATGGACAGTTCAAGGATCAGCCTCCCTAGATTTGGAAAGGTTCACCTCCAGACTGGTTACACAGTGTTGAATATTTCAGCTCCAGAAATTACTCAATCATACAAAAGTTGCAGTCTGTATCTATAAAGGGAGCATTCACACCAATGAAACTGCCAGTCCTTAAAGCGGGGCTAGGGGAGTGGGGAGGGGCATGGGGGCGGGGAGTGGGAAGAGAAGCACAAATGTCAAACCACTTCAGTTTTCCAAGGACTCCAAACTTGAGTAGGGAAGTTCAAATAACAATAAGAAAAATGATCTCTGGAATTTTCAGATCTGTCAACTTGCTTGATCCCTACAAAAGCCCTGTGAGGGAGGCAGAGCAGGAATGGTTATATCCATTTTATAGAGGGGAAAATTGGGGAAACTTCCCAAATTAATCACAAAGCTAGTAAGCAAGAGGAGCCAGAGTTCGCCTCTTGACTTCTAGGCAAGTGAGCTTTCCACCGCAGCAGAACTGTTTTTCCAGAGTTAAACTCAACTGGTAAATCCACATCTCCCTCTATCAATGGCAAAGGAGAAAAGCCTGTAATCCTAATTATCAGTCAGTTCTCAGTAAATAGCAATCAAATAATTCTGTATTGAGCAATGACAACCTTGGGCAAGTCCCTTCACATTCTGGGACTGTTTTCTCAACAGTAAAGCAAAGGTAGAATGGGGCTGGATGGTCTCTGAGAGTTCTTACAGTTCCACCATCCAACAGGTCTACAATTTGGACTTGATTTGTAATCCATCCAACTGAGTTAATGCCATCTAGATAAGTCATTTTCTGTTGCAATTGTACTAATGGCTCCCATAACTATAGTGGTTCATAATTTATAAACTTCTACAAAGATTATTATTATTACCACTTCACAGCTAAGGGAACTGGTCTTTCCTGTGCTCCTCTATTTTACAGAGTTGTCTGGTCAGTTGAGTTGTGAATGAAGATACATCTAAGAACATTAGTGCTGAGTCAGATGCTTCACTCCTGCTTGTGCTTGCTTCTTTTAAATTAAATTTTCTTATTTTTCTTTTAATTCTTACAAGCATTTATTTTCTATTACTCCCACCCTGCAAAAAAAAAACACAATAAAAAAGAAAACCCTCATAACAAATATGCACAGTTCAGCCAAAAAGATTCCTATCTTGCCCAGAAATGTGTGTTTTATTCTTATTCTTGAGCCTATTAGCTCTCCGGCAGAATGATTAGTCTTTGGTTCTCTGAAATCATGGTTGGTCACTGTGTTGATCCCAATTCTTAAGTCTTTCAAAGTTGTTTGTTTTCACAATGAAGTTGGAATAAATTAATAATTTTAATAAATTGTTCTCCTGGTTCTGCTCTGGTTACTCTATAACACTTCTTACACATCTGGAATGCCAGAGTATTGAAAGGACCTGCAGCTATGACCTTTGTGTAATTGTGGAGAAGAAAGCTGCCTAGGACTGGAGTAAATGTCTCAAATCTCTAAGGACAGAAAAGGAAAATTCTGCAGACTATAGACCAATGGCCTTGAGCTCTCTTGCTAGAAAAGATCTACAACAGATTTGGTTGTTAAGCACTAAAAATGATCCAACACTGGGTTCAGGGAGGAGTCATGCCTGAGTATAGCCCTTTAACATGTTGTTCAGTTGTTTTAGTCGTGTGTGATTCTTTGTGACTCCACTTGGAGTTTTCCTGGCAAAGATACTGGAGTGGTTTGCCATTTCCTTCTCCAGCTCATTTTAAAGATGAGGAACCAAGTTGAGTGACTTGCCCAGGGTCACGCAGCTAATAAGTGTCTGAGGCTGGATTTGAACTCATGAAGAAGAAAGTCTTCCTAATTCCAAACCCAGTGCTCTAATCCACTGTGCCATTTAACTGCCCCATCTTGTACATAAGAAGGCTTTAATAAACGTTTGTTGAATTGAACTCAGTAATTGCTGGTTCAAAGAGTGTTAGTTCTTCCACTGCAGGCCAAGTGAAAAAAGCCTCTCTCTGAGCTTTGGGGCGTTAAGGGTGGAAATCTACCTCATTTGCAATAAACACAGCCTGGACTTCTCCCTGAATCAATCAAAGTGTGAAAAAGGCTCAGACCTCTATCCTGTCATCAAAGGTGTAAGCCAGGTGTGAACAAAGGAAATGTATTGGGATTGTTTGAAGAGAATCAATCATGCCCTTTGGGCTTTAGATAAAACAGCCAGCTGGTTCAGAATACAGCTTTCTGGTGGTGGGTCAACATAGAATTGGCTCATCTTTCATTGGGTCCTTGGAAGAAAATCACTGTTGGGGATGGGGGGTAGAGGAAGGAGAGTCTCATTGATCAGAACAATGGTTCTCAAAATTTTTCGTCTCAGGACCCCTTTAATGCTCTTAAAAATTGAGGACACCAAAGACTTTTGCTTATGTGGATTCTATCTGTTAATATTCACCATATTAGAAATGAAAACATCTTAGTATTCTTTTAAAAATAGTTTTGACCTTATGGATCCCCTGAAAGAGTCTCTGGGATCTTCAGGGGTCCCCAGACCACACTTTGGGAATCTTTGAACCAGAGCAAGATTTGGGACTTCCCACTTTGACAGAGAGAGCCACCTTTTGGGGAAAGGTGGTACAAAATAGAATGTAAATTCCTTCTATTCAAATCAATTCCACTCAGGGTAGGATGTAGCCTTTATTCAGATATTTCCAATGGATCTATGCCTCATCAAAGTGGGTATTCCCTCCAGTGATCCTGACCACAACCTGCCCACACCTCACCATTCTGCCACAACTCTTGTCCAAATATCTTCCCATAAATTTGACGAAGGAATGAATGGCAATGCTAACGAGACTGAAATATTTGAGTAAATGTCAGATCCTACACTCAGGTGAATATCTTTAATTTACTAGTATCGGATAGAGAACTTGGTTAAAAAAAAAAAAAACAATAAGACACTTTAAGCTCGTATATCTAAAACTGGGTGTAGGCAGATATAATTGTGAGCTAGGTCCTTCTGTGACTTTGACTCTTTTCCATGAGAAGAGATTCCACCTGACTGGTCTCCAGCTTAGGTCCTTCAGGTGTTCTTTCCTGGCCTATCAAAATCTTAGGAAAGACTTTAGAACCGGAGTTCTCAACCTTCCTTGTGGCACGGGCCCCTTTGGCCAACTGGGAAAGCCTTGTTGTTACTGCTGCTATTGTTGGTCCTTTGCTGTTGAAGGGGACCAAGGGACCCCTTCTCAGAATTATGTTTTTAAGTGTACAAAATAAAATACAGGATGTCCCAAAAGTCCTAGTGCAGTTTTAAATCTTAGTAGCTTAAAACACCACAAATAGAGCTTCTATAATTATTTTATCTATCTATCCATCCATCTGTCTAGCTATCTATTTAGTTCTTTTTCCTGTTTCTTTGATCTCTTTGGGGGAATAGATTTAGTAATGGCATCACTGAGTCAAAAAGTATGAACAGTTTAGTAACTTTGGGGGCATAGTTCCAAATTGCTTTCCAGAGCAGCTGGACCCAACTTTATATGATTCCTTCTCTCCATGCATTCACACATATAGCTATCTCCCTAAGTCACTACCAATCTTCCCTTGGTGATTGCTCTTTCCCAGATGGGGCAAGGTGCTTCCTCTTCCTCCCTTTCTCCCTATCTCTGTCAAGTTGTGGGATACAAATTCTGTCTCTCTTCATTTCTTCTCTTCTCTCCCCCCCCTTTCTCTCTCTCTTCTCTTTCTCCTCATCTCTGTCTCTCTCTCACACCTACACTCACCTCTCCCCCCCCCCTCCAGTTTCACCTGTCTGTCTCTCACACATACACTCTCTTCTCTCTCTCTCTCCCTCTCCCTCTCTCTCCCTCTCCCTCTCTCTCCCTCTCCCTCTCTCTCCCTCTCCCTCTCTCTCCCTCCCTCTCTCCCTCTCCCTCTCTCCCCCCCTCCCCCCCCCTCTTCTTTTCTCTTTCTCTCCTTATCTGTTTCCCTTTCACACATACACATCCTTTCTCTCTCTCTCTCTCTCTCTCTCTCTCTCTCTCTCTCTCTCTCTCTCTCTCCTGACTACATCTCTTGCTGCTCCTCTCCCCACTCTCTTAGGGAGCAGGGAGGAGAGGGGTGGTCTTTTGCTTGTGAGGAGCTCTTTACTAAAGTGACATCTTTGCTTTGTTTGGCTTATAAAAGAAAACCTTCACAGGGAGCAAGTGTTGTTTGGGAATGAGGTGGCAGACAGTTTGGTTGGTGGGGGAGGGTGGAAGAAAAGAAGAGTGTAGCTAGGGATTTTGAGGGACAGCTTGCTGACTATGGATAGGATCGTAAACATGAAGCTGGCAGGGAGTAGAGTGTATAATCAATCAATAAACATTTATTAAGCACCTACTCTCTGCCAGACACTAAGTCCCTGCCCTCAGAATTGAAGGACTGGATTAAAGTCAAGAGGACCTAAATTCAAATCCTATCTCCTATTTATTAGCTCTGTGGTCCTGGACAAGTCATTTAACCTGTTTCCCGATCTATAGAATGAGAGGATTGGGGCAACTAGAGGGGCACCATGGATAGAACACTGAGCCTGGAGTCAGGAAGATGTGTGTTCAAATCTAGCCTCGGACATTTACTAGCTGGGTGACCCTGGGCGAGTCATTTCACCCTGTTTGTCTCAGCTCCTCATGTGTAAAATGAGCTAGAAAAGGAAATGGCAAACCACTCCAGTATCTTTGCTAAGAAAACTCCAAATGTAGCCATGAAGAGTTGAGTTGAAACAACTGAACAAGGACCCTTCCAACTCTATGATCCTAATCCCCCCAACCACCTCCTTTTCAGATGGGGAAACTGAGGCCCAGGGAAGTTAAGTGGCTAATTATAGTCACACAAGTAGTTTGTGGCAGAGGTAGGATTTGAACTCAGATGCTCTGACTCCAGAAACCCTCCAGATGTTGGATGATAGGAGTTACGTCCTTGAGCTTGGACTAAGGACATTTGAGTCTACAGCCTAGATCTTGTTCTGTGGATTCAGCCAAGTTCCCTTCTGATTTCTAGACCTCAATTTCCTTTTCCATAAAATGATGGGGTTAGACTCCATGGTCTCTTTGATTTCTAACAGTCTGTGTTCTCGGGTTCCTTCTTTGGGGTCTCCTAGGACACAGAGTTAGAAGAGGCCTAGAGTAAGCAGTGCAGTATCTTCATTTTACAGAAATCCAGAGAAGTTAGGTGACTTGACCAAGGTCACACAGAACT
The DNA here is from genome assembly GCF_011100635.1 of Trichosurus vulpecula. Taxonomy (NCBI): domain Eukaryota; kingdom Metazoa; phylum Chordata; class Mammalia; order Diprotodontia; family Phalangeridae; genus Trichosurus; species Trichosurus vulpecula. Next base: position 226,627,235 of record NC_050578.1, on the reverse strand, counting down.
CAAACCTAGATCCTCTGATTCCAATTCAGTGTTCTTCCTCTTTTTCCATCTGGCCTCCATCTCTGTTTTCGCATATTCCACTTTTCTATGAGTGTTCCCAGCTTGAAACTCCTACTTTCTGAGATACCTTCCAGTTCGAAGGTTTTGTGACTTTGGGATCCCTGAGTCATGAATGGGAGGGACTGAATTCTGTGACAATGACTTTTGCAGTTACTGAATCTCTGATCCCTTCCAAATGAGCAGCTTCTTTCTGCCCTCTCCCATCCGATGTGGGCCTGGCTCCTTGGGCTCTTTCTTCTCTTCCTCTCATTTTCCCTCCCACCCCAAAACTGCTTCTCCCCAGGAACAATACCTCCTCCTTTGGGCCAAGGGAAACCTAGACAACTCTGAGGTTCCATGTCACACCCCTCAGATTGGCAAAGAGATCAAAAAAGAAAAATGACAAATGTTGGAAGGGGCTTAAGAAAAATAGGCTTTGGGAAAACTGATATGTTAATGTCCTGAGGGTGGAGCAGCGAGCTAGTTCAGCTATTCTGGAACGTAGTTTGATACTATATCCCAAAAGTTTTGTGTTTTATATATGTGTATACATGTGTGTAAATATACATACATATACATATATACATGCATATATATATATATATATATGTTGAGCTTAAGATGTATCTGGAATATTTAGTCCAATAGTCAGTTGGTGGTGTAGGACTAAAATTCACGGAGAGGCTGGGGCTGTATATGTAGATCTCTGAGTCATCTTCGTGGAGATTATAATTAAACCCATGTGAGCTGATGAGGTCACCAAGAGAGAATGCATAGAGAGGGAAAAGAAAAGGGCTCAGGATAGACCTTTAAGAAACACCTACAATTTAAGTGGGGTGAGAGAATCAGCGAAGGAGATTGAGGAAAAACAGGCAGACGGAGTCAGGAGAAGAACCAGGAAACAGTAGGGTCATGAAAACCCAAATACAAACTTACTATCTCACTTTGGCCTCTAGAATAAAACACAAACAGCTTAGGGTCCAAAAAGCCCCTCAACCTACCTTTTTAAAAATTTCATATTTCTCCTTTTCATTCATCCTATGTTTCAGCCATACTGTACATAGTTCCCCAAACTTACCATTTCATTGACAACCTCCAAGCCTTTGCTCTGAATCGTCTTTTTTTTTTTTTGTATGCCCAACACTATCAATTAAAACAATCAAACTCAGTGTTCTGGAGGATTGATGTCTGGGGCCCTTCCATCTCCACAGGCTGTGACTGCTGTGAGCAAGCCAGAAGACAGTCTCTATCAATCTGATTTCTCTCTCTCTCTCTCTCTCTCTCTCTCCACACACACACACACACACACACACACACACACACACACACACACACACTCACACACACACACAGAGGATATTTTCATCTATCTGTGCTTGATAAGCTTAGATCGCCCAGCTCCACCATCCTCTGCCTTTTAAGCCAACAATTTAGAAGGCAAAAAAAAATGTAAAAGAAATAATATTCCCCTGGGAATCAAAAAAAACTTGGGCCCTCATCCTGGTTCTGCCAATTAAAAGTCAATAAAGGTTAATTTTTAAAAATTAATTGATATCTGTTGGGTTTTTTTTTTCTATTATTTACCTTTAAGACTCTAAGTTGCAGAGAGGTTGCTTTGATAGAGGGAGCTTCCTCATCTGGGAGTTCTCAAAACTAATCTTTGTCCTTATCACTTTCATTTCCCAATATTCCAATAGAAAGTTCTTTAGTACAGGGACTGTTTTTTTTATTTGCATGTTTTTTTGTCTTTCTCTCACAGTGCCATGTGCTAATATTTTAGTCTGGCATATAGTAGGTGTTTAATAAATGCCTGTTAATTGATTGATTGATTTGACTATGAGCTAACCTGTGCAACCTCTCATCAGCTTGTAGCCTTTGGCCACCTCCAACTCATACTTCAATCTAGTCCGGCAAAATGTTGGAAAATATGCCCGCCTTCTTTAGAACAGACTTTAAGCAGCCCATAATTCTGATTTTTTTTTTCTCATGGACAATTCTACCCAAGATGTCTCTTTTCCTTAATACTGTCCAAACTCCAGTCCTTATCTGCCCACTTTGATCTTGGAGGATTATAGCCTCAGAGGGACAGCTGCAAGAAATTTGAGAGCAAATTGTGTTTCATTGTAAAACTGAGTTTATCCAGCTGCCTAGTTGGACACCATTCAAAATGCTATGCAATCTTTAGCTTCTATAGCTAATCCCACACCCCTCCCTCCAAAAACTCTTAATTACAATATGTTTTACCACCTACACAGTAAACAGAAGTCACTCTTCACTTGTTTTCTACCTGAGAATTCTCAGGATTACGGAAGATAAATAGAAAGAAACTAGTCAAGTCACCCTATTTGTCCAGCCCTTAGGACTGACCTCCAAGCTCAGAGTTGGACCTTGCTCAAACTGTAATTGTGCAATAGCTGGGAATCAGAACAACAGACACCAAAAAGTGCAAGGCCTCGTAGCCAATGAGGGGTGGCAATTTGTATTACTGAAAGCACCTTTTAAAGGAAAGCAGGATGGTTAACTTTGGGTTCTGATTTGCTACACGGACTAAAGGTTGAGTCTCGAGATCATGAAAACAGAAGTCAAATATAACAGGTATGAAATGAAAACTTGATTTAGAATCTGAACAGAATCTTAGAAATATGTTTGTGGGCAAAGAGTTCCCAAAGCCCAGAGCAATGCACTCCTTAGAGAAGCAAATTCTCCTTGCGAGTGTTTCAATCTAAAAACCTCAGTTTTAATTTAGGTTTATTTTAATGCACATGGAATCCCAAAAGTCCTAGTGCAATTTTTGAGCTACTAAAATTTTAATAACTTAAAGCTGCAATCAGAGTTTGGTTCACTGTGTATGTCATTGGAGGCTCAACTTTGCCAAGTTTAGAGAGGCCTTCTCACTGTTCCTCATCCTTGGCATTCTGTCTCCTGTCTAGCTGGATGCACTCCTTCCACCTCTCTGGTTCAAAAAAGTGAGCTGGTGCCCTACCTTCTACATGAAGCCTTTCCTTATCTCCTCCCCCCCCCACCCCCGCCCATCCCACCCCTACCTGCTAGTGCCCTCCCTCCCTGACTATCTTGGTATTTATTCTATGTAGAATTTTATATAAATATATGTATATATATGTGTGTGTGTGTGTGTGTGTGTGTGTGTGTGTGTATATATATATATATACACATCCATATACATGCATATGTATAGACATATACACACATATCCGTGTATATATGTATATAAACGTGTTATCTCCCCCAATAGAACAGAAGTTCCTTGAGGGCAGGGTGGGTTTGGAGCAAATGTGACCTTTAAAATGATGATGTGATTAGTACTCAGAGGTAGATATTGTTTCTACTTTAGGAAGTACTTCCCAGCTAGCAAGACTGTCCAAGAATTGAATGCCTGTGAGCTTCCTGCCATTGGAGGAATTTAAGCAAATAATAGTAACTGGAATTTAGATGTAGTGTTTTAAGTTTTTGAGGCACTTTGCAGACATTTTTTCCTATGAGCCTCATGACAAACCTATGAGGCAGGTACAACAGGTATCATTTTCTCCATTTTACAGATGAGAAAAATGAGGCCCAGAGAGGTTAAGTCATGGAGAAGCAGGATTTAAATCCAACTCTTCCTGACTCCAAGTCCAGAACTCAATCTACCATACTACAACCTGTAAGCAAAACTCAATGGTCACCTCACAGAGATTTATGCATTGGCCAAGAAGTTGGTTTAAAACATCAGGGGTGGGGAACTGAGGCCACATGTGGCCTTCTAGGTCCTCAAGTGGGGTCCTTTGACAGAGTCCAAGTTTTACAGAATAAATCCTTTAATGAAGGGGATTTGTTCTGTGAAGTTTGGATTCAGTCAAAGGGCTGTACCTGAGGATCTAGAGGGCCACTGTGGCCTTGAGGCTGAAGGTCCCCCACTCCTCTAATTACCCTCTCACCTGTCTGTTGGTATATTAGGCTGCGAGCCCCATGAGAACAAGGATCATTATCTTATCTAAACTTTGTGTCTCTTCCCCCCCATAAAGTGGTGCTCTGCAGTTAGTAGGCACCAAAAACAAAACAAAAAAGCAACTATGTATTGAACCAAAGACTGAACAAATAAATGATCTATCATCCTATTGATATCTCTCTACCAACTTCCTCTGACCATGAACAGTTTAAAAATGCTTGAAATTTGCCCCATCACATTTTCCTTGTTCAAGAAAAGCCCAGCTAGGAGTTGCGAACTGATCTAACCATTCTGGGGAGCAACTTGGAACTATGCCCAAAGGACTATAAAGCTATGCATCCCCTTTGATCCAGCAATACCACTGCTAGGGCAGTATCCCAAAGAGATGGTAAAAATGAGAAAAGGGCCCATACGTACAAAAATATTTATAGCAGCTCTTTTTGTGGTGGGAAAGAATTAGAAATTGAGGGGATGCCCATCCATTGGGGAATGGCTGAATAAGCTGTGGTATATGATTGTAAAAGTATACTGTTGTTCCATGAGAAATGATGAGCAGGTAGACTTCAGAAAAACCTGGAAAGATTTACATGAACTGATGCTGAGTGAAGTGAGCAGAACCAGGAGAACATTGCACACAGTAACAGCAACATTGTGTGATGACCAGCGTTGATAGACTTAGCTCTTCTCAGCAATACGATGATCTGAAAATTCCAAAAGACTCATGATGAAAAATGCTATTCACATCCAGAGAAAGAAACTATGGAGTCTGAATGTAGATCGAAGCATACTATTTTCTCCCTTTTTTTTTTTCTCATGGTTTTTCCTTTTTGTTCTGATTTTTCTTTCACAACACGACTAATGTAGAAGTGTGTTTAATATTATTATATATATATTATATATATATAATATTATATATATATTATAATATATATTATATATATATTACATTGAATGCCATCTTGGGGAGGAGGGAAGGGAGAGAGGGAGAAAAAAATTTGGAACTCAAAATCTTATAACAGTGAATGTTGAAAACTATCTTTACATGTCACTGGAAAAAATAAAATACTATTAAGTGGGGGGAAAAAGAAAGAAAAGCCCAGCTCCAATTAGGAACAAACCAGAAGACCGCCAATGAAACATATGACCCTCCTCTTGGCAGAGGGATAGCAGACACAAGATACGGGAGACATACATTTTTGAACACAGCCACTATTCGGATTCATTTTGTCTGACGGTCGATCTGTTATGTTTTTCTTTTTCCTTTCTTTCTAATAGTTAATGGTTGTGGGAGGGGTGAGAAATCAGAGGAGAGGAGGAGTTAGTTCATGGTGATGACAAAAATAAAGAGAACCATTGAAACTTTTTTTTTTTTAATACATGTAACAGAACAGGATGAAGTCCGGAAGGAAACACAGGCAAGCTGAAAAGTTTCAAAAGTGACATTTAGAATTTATTATATACTTTTTTTTTTTAAAGCAAGCCGTGCTTAAAAAAAAGGCAAGCCATGTGAAATGGAGATTCATGGTTTCATATAAAATGTCCTTTTTATGTCCTCTGTGTGTGGAAATAGGGCAGCTGGAGGATACAGTGGATAAAGTGCCAGGCCTGGAGTCAGGAAGACTCATCTTTCCGAGTTTGAATCTGACTTCAGACACCTAGTAGTTGAATGACCCTGGGTAAGTCCCTTAACCCTGTTTGCCTCAGTTTCCTCATCTGTAAAATGAGTTGGAGAAGAAAGTGGCAAGCCACTCCAGTACCTTTGCCAAGAAAACCCCAAATGGAGTAACAGAGTCTGAAGTGACTGAACAACAACAAGTTTGTGGAAATGCTCTTTTGGGGGGAGATTTGAGCTCCAAATGAAAAAATAAAAAGAGAAGCCCAACTCTCTATCATAATATGTGTGCCTATGGGAAAACATGATTTGATTCATAGTACAAGGATAAGAGTTCTGTGGACATAGTCTTTTAAATAGGATGCCCTGCTTCTGAGAGGCTCCTGAACGTTACAGAAAACCCACATAAAACATATCAAGTTTCAGAATGCTGATCAATGCCGGTGCTGATCAGGACATTAAGGTCCAGTGGTGACACATGCCTCTCTCCTCTGGGAAAAAGAATGTCGAGAACACTGCCTCCAAAGCCCCCCTTTAAAAACACAAAAATGTATGATGCCCTAAGGTCAAAGTCAAAGGGTCAGGATTTGAATCTGGACTCCGCTAATTTCTACCTGCGTGACCTTAGACAAATTACTTGCCTTCTCTGGAGTTCAGTTTCTTTATAATATAAGGAGGTTGGAGTAAACGATTTCTATGAGGCTCTTTCCAGATCTGAATCTATGACATGAAGATTGAGCAGCTCTGAAGGAATATTCCAGTGTTTGGATACCCTGCTGGGTTTTTGATTTGCTGATGGAACAAGCCGCATTGCCTGATTAGCATGTGAATTCCCACAGTGTTCTTGCAGGCTTTTCAGGCGACTTCAGTCCTGTTCCCCTGCATTCAGCTTTATGGGGGAGAAAATCTTGGTCCCAAACACAGCACCTGACACAATGCTCAATCAGCCAATCAGCATGCCTTCATTAATCACTCACTAAGTGCCAGGTACTGGGGAGAGAAAGAAAAAACAAAAACAGTCCCTGCCCTCGGGGAGCTTATATTCTAACGCTGGGGACCTCATGTATCTAAATAGGCACATGAAAGATACATATGGAGTAGATGGACGGTGACGGTAAAGGGAGAGGGTGGGAGGGAGGGGGAAACAGGGAAAGGTCTCCTGTAAAAGAGAGGATTTGAGCTGAGTCTTGAAGGATTGGAAGAGGCCAGGTTGGGGAGGTGCAGCATTCTAGGCACGGGTGATAACCGATATAAGGGCTTGGGGATGGGTGATGTCACCCTGAAGCCCGACTGCACTAAGACTTTTGGGATGCCCCATATCAAGGGAAAGCACCCATCTCAGAGCTCTTGTGGGAGGATGCTTGCCCAGTCCTGGAGGCCTGAGATGGACCATCTCCCAGGGATGGACCTGCCTGACCAAGTAGCCCTTATGACTCCTACCTCAGAAATGGTGGGAGACAGAGCAAGGAAGGGAAGAGAGTGACGAATTTGGAGGCAGATGCCCTTCTTTCCAAATCTGGCTCTGCCACTTTCTACTAGGTGTGATTTTGGGCAAGTCACTTCGAGTTTCTGGGACTCAGTTTCCTTATCTGTAAAATCACAGTCATAGCCAATGTTTACATGAGGCTTTGGCACTTACAAATTGCTTTATGGATATTATCTCAGGTGGTCCTCAGAACCTCATTTTTACACCCCAGTCATCCTCATCTCACAGCTATATGTCTGAGGGAGGATTTGAAGTCAGGCCTTCTTGATTCCAAGTGGAGCACTCCATCACCAGACTGGGTGAGAGGCTCTACAGTGAAGGGGTGGACACAGGGCCTAGTAAAGTCCTTTCCACCTCTGAGTCTAAGATGCTGTGACCACTAGATGGGGGGAGGGGGCGGGGCGTTGGGAGGCAGACAAGCCCTTTAAAGCTAATGATGAGACTTACAGCTAGCTGCTTCTGAGCCATGCTTCCGTGACTGATCCCCAGATAACATCTCCATTAAGATCAGAGGGACTTTCAGCTTCTAACTTCAGCTCCTCCTCCATGGCGATTAGATGATGCTTTGGTCTGCTAGAGAAGAACCATTTTATTTCCAACCTAACCCCTATTTTAGGGAGAAAAAAAAATACTGTAAGCTCTGGGAGATGCCCTGTTGGCAAAGTGAGCTGGGAATAGTTCCCCTACAGAAAGACAGAAAGGCACACAACTCCATAACACTGCCCTTTCCATAAAGTCAGCTGGGTCTTATCCCAGGTGCCGACCCTTACAGTGCCCAGGGCTGGTAGTTACTGTGGCTTCCTCTCCCTTCAGCGGAACTGTGGAAGTCCCTCAACCTTTTTGGGCTTCCGTTTACTCATCTGTAAAATAAGCGAGTTGGAGTATATTCATTCATTTTTAATAAGCATTAATAATAATAGTTGACATTTATATAGCACTTATTATGTACAAACCAACTGTGTTAAATGCTTTACAATTATCTCATTCGATCCTCACAACAACCCAGAGAAATAGGTACTATTATTCCCCCCTCCATTTTACAGAGGAGGAAACTGAGGCAAACAGGGTTAAGTGACTTGCCCAGGGTCACACAGCTAGTAAGTGTCTAAGGGTCAGGTCTTCCCGACTCTGGGTCTAGTGCTCTATTCACTTTGCCACCTATCTGTGCCTACCCCCACCCCCACCTCTGCACCAGCCCTACTCTAGATGGTGGGAATACAGATAATAAGGCATTATTTTTTCTTGAGCAAACCTCATTCTACCGAATGACTTTTAAGGTTCCTGCCAGTTTTAGATCTATGGTCCTATGAATAGCAAGGAGAGCTGCTGACACTCTCTTTGGGAGACTGAGGCTAAAGGAGATTAAGCTCCTGGGGGCGGGGACTGTCTTTTGTCTTTCTTTGTATCCCTGGCACTTAGCATGGTGCCAGGAACACAGTAGGCGCTTAATAAATGCTAGATGACTCATTAATTCGTCTTTGCCATTCTGGGATACCGTCACTCTCCCTACTACCCCACAATCCAGCTGGGTTCGATTCCAGATGGAAACAACCTGATGCTTCCAAGAAGGGGTCCAGGACCAAAGATGGAGCATACAGCTCAAACCCATACAAACACAAGCGACTCAGTGAGAATAGCCTCCGAGGAGCCGCCTCAGTGAGGCAGGCTGACATCTATGTGAAGCTGGAGTGACCATTTAATTCCCAAGGGATTACTGAGGGGAAAAGTCAGCTGCCACTTTGAGGGAACCTAGCTTTTCCCTCGTGGGGTAGGAGGGAGATGAGTCTTGGGACGAAGGTGCCACACTTAACCAGAGCTTTAGAGATGGAAGTTCATTTTACAGATGGGGAAACTGGACCCCAGAGACAGAAGGGGCACAGACAAGGTGGCAGAACTTTGGATCCATTAATACCCACAGTACCTTCAATGCACTAACTTTTTAGCCCCACAGCTGACCTCAAGGGGAGTCATGCAATACTGAAGCAGGATGGGCCCTCAGGAGCATCTATTCCCTCATAAATTCATATATTCCCTATATAATAAACTCATATATTCCCTATAAAAGGTAGGGGGTGAGTAGGACTGATTTTCTTGGACTAAAAAGTGTTTCTCTGACAGAAGTTAGTGGCCAAGTTTTCAGTCTCTTACAGAATCCATTATATCAGGTCTCCCTCCAGCTCAGCCAAGTTCCACCTTCCTGTTGAAAAGGAATTGGGAGTTTATTGCTTTAATAGCTCCCAAGAATGTCAGACCAGTATTAGTAAGGCATATTTCTCCTTCTCTAGGGGCAAGTCACAAGCCCAATGGCAGGGGGAAAGAAAACCTTTTAGTGCCCAAATACATTACAGGGGCCTCACTACTCCAGGCAGTTAGTGTTGCAAGCCCCCTCCTCCCCTTTCACTTCTGTTTTAAACAAGTCCCTAAAAATCAGTGCAAATTGTTTCCTTCAAGAATGCTGGCAAAACACTCCCTCCTGGGGCTCACCAAGCCCATATAGGAAAACATGGGGAAACATCAGCTGTGAAAAATTTGTCCAAGTGTTGAGCGGCAACCACCCAAGAGAAGGCTCGTCAACTTTGGGATTTGGTAGCACATTAAGAGGTGACGGCCTTGGGAGTGAAGAGTGAATTGCAAGTGATCCATTAGAGGTTCCTTGCATGTAGCCCCTATGTCCTCCCTGCCTTTGCCCACAATCTAAAGGCAAGACCTGCCATAAGCCATTTGTGGGGGGACCCTCCAGGCAGGCAGGTCCATGGGCCTGAGCTGGTGCAGCCGCAAAAGCTTCCTTGATAAGGAAGATGGGGGCGGGGGTCTCCTCTGACTCAGCACCCTTCTTTTCTCCCTGGAGAGTCCACCCTTGAGCCCCAGTGTCCAGTAAAGGAAGAGGAAGGGGCTTGTGAGTCCTGTGATCTCCCATTAGAGTGCAGACTTGAGCAATAGTACTCCTGGTTTTGGTAGGAATTCTGCTACTCAGGCCTACAATGCTATTTTATCTTAAATGTTTCCTTTTAGTAGAAACTTCAAAGAAAAACAGATAAGAGACAGCATTTATATTCAATAATAAAAAAACCAAAACAAAACAGGAAAGTTTTCTTTTTAACTATACAAATTGAAATGAAACATTCCCACAACTGGGCTTCTGAACTGTACAAAGAACAGTACAATGCTGGAATTAGGGAGTGAGGAGGAAATGCCCTTTTGGCCTGAATTTCTACTGAAGCAGAATCTGAATCATTGATCTGTAAAAAACTCTTCTCAAGGCTGAGCTTCATTCTGTTGCAAGAGGCCTCCAAAGAGTCCTGGTGGTTGTCTCCATTATATTTCTGGTCTGTTTTTCCTCAGCAATTTATTCACCCAATTTAATAAAAGTAAATTATCATTTATTGAACTACTAGATTCAATTAAAAATGAGCTACAGGATAAATAAACTTTGGAACAAGGATATAACACATGTTAAACAAAAATAAATAGGTTACACTGAACTCATCCCAGAGTCAATTCACTTCAGATGATGACCCTGCTTTCTTCCCTGGACACTGTGGTCATATTTTTCTTGATCATAATTGGAATTTTTAAAAACCAAACCGAACCAAAAACAAACTCATAAGGTAGAACCTTTAAGGAAACCAAAGCATTGGATTTTAACCTTTTAATTCTGAACAACCAAAGCTTTTCGGTTTTTACATAATCTAATTAAAGCTAATGGAATTAGCTGAATAGGCTGTATTTAACAGGGACAGGGAAGACAACAGTCATCCAGCTAACTGGGACAGAAATCAAAATGGAGAAATATAGAACCCAAATCCGCAGGGGCCCTACTAACTGAGGAAGATATTTAAAGGCTTTGCATCCTTTCATCACTTGAAATGGCTTCTGGAATTATGATTGTAAGGACCTTTCAGACATCTGAAAGTGTCTGAACAGCCTTGATCTTGTACTTAAAAGTTAAAATTCATCCTGGGGCAGAATTCTACAGCTGCACCGGCCATGCAGGTAGATTTCAGTAGTCTGAAAGTTGATAAAAGAGTAACAACAGGAAAATCTACCATCTAGTCCTAATTTCCTATTTCTGCATACACAAGGGGTCAGGTTGGAAACCAAGAGTTGCGATTTGCAGAGTTGGAAGGGACCTTGGTGGTCACCGAGTCCAACCAGTCTATTGTTTCAAGGGTCAAGCGTGAGACGTTGTCCACTTGTGCATAAAAATCTGTGCAGAGGATCAGGGAATGGGAAAGTTCCGAGCATTCTCGGACTCTGGCTGCAGGGGTCTCTGTTGTCTGACAAGAAAATGTTCTCTGCTGGATGGTTCCAAGGTCCAGGTTAATCATCCAAGCCTGGTGTCTCTCCTTGCTGGATTCTGGAGGCTATTCTGATGGCTTCTTCCAAAGACTGCTGCTCTCCAAGCTGCAACATGAATATGTGAGAAACATAAAGAGATTCACTCCACAAAAATTTTTGACAAAATAAGTATCATAGGCCAGGAGCCAAATCTTTCCCACTCTCACTTGGAAAACCTGGCTTGGTGGAATCTAATATGCTCTCCCTCTTACACGACTTTGTATAGACTTTTTATTTAATTTTCAAAAATAAAAGCACTGTTTTATCATTCATTTTTTAAACATTTGAGTTCTGCTTAAAGTTTTAAAACCAAATGTTAAAAAATGTTTTTTACATGTAATTGAGGGAAAAATAAAATCCTAAATAAAAAGTTTTTAAAAATTGAGTTCTAGATTCTCTCCCTCCCAACCCCTTCCCTCCCCATTGAGAAGGTAAGCAATATATCAGTTTGTATATACTTTTTGTTGACTAATTTGTGCCTTCTTATCTGCCTCTTATCTCCCAGAGGGCAGGGATATTCATTTTTTGCCCATGGGTCTCTAGCTCCTACAGCATATTAAACACTTAATAAATGTTCTTTTTATTTGACTTTGAATGAATAGGCATAGTCAGAGATATCCACCTAAGTGATATGAGGGGAAAAGAAGGTAGGAACAAATTAAGTCTAGTTTCTGCAGGTGTTTGATAAAGTCTTTATACCAAAGGGGCCAAAGGAAATTCCTTAGTTTGGAAGCTCAAGATAAAGACACTCCATAGGCCTCTTCTCCTAAGGAGTTATCCACACAAGACACGGCTTTCATTTTCTTGAACTATATTCTAATGATCATTTCAAGTTAAACGCCTATAAGAGCATTTTTTAAGGGCATCTTTATTTCACATCTCTCCAATATGGGGCGTGCTGCCACCTCTTCACACCAGGAGCCCTTCTGGACTTCCATAATGATTCCCAGCATTCCCAATTGAAAGAGAAGAGGTTGGTGCCTCTCTTGGGGGCAGCCATCACATTCTGCCTTGTAGTACAGTTCTACTGTGTATCTGCCTTATCTCCCCACTCAACTATTTACTCCTTCTGGGTAGGGGGCCTTGTCTTAGCCCCAATTTCTGCATCCACATGAGGCTTCAACAAAATGTTTCCTGAATTGCCTGGGATTGCGTAATGAGTCTTTGAGGACTAAGCAGTCAGCTGTCCTTGCTGTGAAAGGGCACCTCTCTTCCAGGAGGTGAGTGACCTGGGGCTAGAGTGACCTGAGCCTCAGCTTCCACCTCTATAAAACGGAAACAATATGACCTGCATTATCTACCTCATAGGGCTGTTGTGAGAACAAAAGGAGATGTGTTCAAGGTGCTTTGTGACCATAAAGCAATCTCTAAATGTAAAATTTTATTTATTACAAAATGGCAGTATTGTTTAGCTTTTATTCTGAGAGTGGTGATGACTAGCTGAGGGCACACAGTGGGAAGTGTCTGTAAAACTGTTTAGTGACGGTGGAGAGGAAAGCAAAGGCTTCAGGGAAGGAGGAAAGGGAAAGTTGTGGGGTGGGGAGGTGACAGAGAGAGACAGAGAGGGAGAGAGGGAAAGGGAGAGAGAGACAGAGAGAGATAGATAGAGAGAGAGAGAGAGAGAGAGAGAGAGAGAGAGAGAGAGAGAGAGAGAGAGAGAGAAAGGGAGGGAGGAGAGGGGGAAGGGGAGAGGGAGGGAGAAGATCAATAAAACAGTAAAAGGCAAGTCAAAAGGCTAGTCCTAACACAACGAGTAGTATTTATCATACAGGCTCTCTTGAAATGAAAATTTATCACTACACATTTTGAATCCTCTCATGTTCTGCTATGCCTATGACATGCTTCCCCCCCCTTTTCTTACTTTGTATTTAAATTTCAGTATTTAAGTTTATGTTATTTTTTTTCCTTTTCTCTATTCTGTATTTGAGTTCTGGTGTTTGAGGTTAAAATTTAAAAAAAAAAAAAAGGCTAGTTCTACCAGGAAGCTGCGTCCCTTCTGAGGGGCAGGTGCTCTATTTCTCCACCACAATATATCACCTTAGCTACATTTTTACCCCTCAATCACTCGGTCCGTTTCCATCTACCTCTGTCTGCCTCTCTCTCAGGTTTACAAGCATTTCCTTTCTTCAATGTTGTTGGTTACTCTCAGGATTCATTTGACGCTCCCCAAGACTGTAGATATAAAGGCGGAGAAGGTCTTTGCAATAATCTGCTACATCCTCTCATTCTGACAGAAAAGGAAACTCAAGCCTCTCTTTAGTTTTCCGAAGTGACTTGCCCAAGACGCTACCGCTGGCAGGTAACAGAGCCAAGATAAGAACCTGAGTCTTCTGCTTCAGCTCTGGTGGGTAGTCTTTTCACGACCCTGTACCGTGGTCTACTGATTAGGTATGAGGTACGTTTATTTTACAAAGGCCTTTGAGAAACATTTCAGAGACTTTAAAGACCATGGTGGCCTGTGGGAAGAAGTGTAGCCATGCAGGCATATACTTGTACATGCAGCAGGTTATGCTCCTGGGAAAGGCTCTCTTAAGTTGAATCATATTTTCCCTCAGAAACAAACACAGAAGAGGCCTGGTTCCAAGCCAAGGGCACCAGGTCCAATCAGCCATCCTCTCCACAGTTTACAGAGATTAAGGAGGACAATAGAGGAAGCGGCACCTAACATCTAAGGTGACAGTCTTGGAACACAGAACACAATAGTCTTGGCCAAGGAAGCACAGAATCATAGGCTGAGAAGGAATCACCAATGCTATCTTGCCTAACCTGCAGCCAACGTGGTCATTCCTTCCTAGTTTTGACCTTATTTGTCTTGCTGTAAAGCAAAAGGCGAGGAGATGCTCTTGTTCACCAGATCACAGAATTTGGAAGGGAGATTTTGACAAGCAACTATGGGTAGAATTTTGGGGAAACTGGGGGTCACATGGTGACCTTTTGTAATGGCAAGCAAAGTGGGACTTTTTGTCATTTTTTCTTTTTTGGAGTGCTTCTCAGCACTAAGGCAATCAAATGCCTTTGATGACCTGCTTAAGTCACATGAGTTTGAGTCACACGGTTGTGACTCCCTCTGACCCTGAAGGAGGTTAGCATTTTGCTTGGGGGCTCACTCATTGGAAGAATGTTCATGTGATTTGGCCAGATGAGACTCTGGGTTGATGTTAAGGAGCCCTTCGGCTTTGAAAACACAGATGCTGGTGCTTTTCTCTCTGGTAACTATGTATATGTTGCTATGGACAGACAGTAAGAAGCCCTGTCTGCTGATTTGTGTTATTTTCTCTGTTTATATAATTTCTGCTTGTGTTTTCTCTGCATTTCAGGGTGCTGACCTTTTCCCTGAACTAAGTGAATGATATATGTATGTTTAATTAAAGTGAGATTCTAAACCCCTTAAAGTTGCTTTCCTTAGAAAAGCAGACCAAAGAATCTGTGCTAGCAGCCCTCCTGTGTCCTGGTGTTATTGGCCTTATGTTTCCACGGCAGCTGCAAGCAGCATTGTTGTTACACCTTCCGGGATACAGAGCTGTGAATGTCTTGTCCATTCCTTTTCTGTATATTCCTCTGAAACAAGTGCAGGAATTCCTGCTTGAGATGTTGATATTCGTGCTAACAGCTCCATGAGTGTTGGGTTGGCCAATGTGTGTGCATCTCAGTGCTGCCCGCTTACCATGAGGACCAGAAACGGCCCCCTGGGTACTGTACTGTACTGGTAGAGTGGGGAGTCACAGGTGGCCAAACTTGCTACATGCTTAAGCTTACCTGCACCGCAATTTGTGTTCCATTGGACGTGGCCACTAATGTCAACGGTCGAGCTTCTGTCGTCACCAAATGATGCCCGTGTGGCTGATGCCCCATTTCTGAGGAGGCTGTGTGGAATGCTGCTAAGTCCTGGGCCACTATTGCAACCTGCGATACAGAAGCCAGAGACTGTGAGGTTCATCCTCAGACCTCAGGGTGTTCAGGCCAATTTAAGAGACTGAGCACATTTCCCCAATCTTCAGAAGAGCCTGTCTTCAGTTGTTGGCAAGCCTTCTCTGCCCCTAAATTTTGCTGCCCCCAAGTGGCTAGTTAGGAGGCAGCCAGGTTGGCCCACAAGCACAAAGAAGTCAATATTCCTAAACATCTATTTATTCTTGGGTCTGGGTAAAGGTTGGGCAACATCTTTTCTTCTATTCAAACCCATAATTATTTAAAAATGCCTTTTTGTGTAATTAGGACATTTTTACTGGACCAGTATATTATAGTATGATATCTAAGCGTTATAACGCTCAAGTTTGGATACTGTACATTCACTTTGCTTTTCCCCTCCAAATGTCAAGGAAAGGGTATTGGATGTGCTTGTCCCAGGAGTCACAAGACTGCCTTTCCTACATAGCTGGTGAGTGGACAAAAGGCATCGACCCTTTGTCCTGCAGCAACCCAAGGAGGGGCTGGATAAAAAGAACTCATCCAACCAAACACAGAGAAGTCACAGAGCTCAGCTGCCGCTGCTCAGTACCCTGGGCTTCATTCCACTAACAAGCCCTTATTTTCTAACCCACTAGAAAATTCAAGATGGGATATTCACAGGTTCTGCTCCAGTAGAATGAAAAACCATCTGTACGCTGCTGGGTGGCCATGTTTTCCAAAGCCTCCATTAGAGAATGTCTGAAAACAGGCTGCCTTGGCCTCTTTTTAAAAGGTGGAATCAGGAAAGGGCTGGATGACCCCATCCTCTGGGCACCTAGAGCTGTCCACAGCAAAGCTCAGCCCTGGAGCGGCAGGTATCACAAAAAGGCTTCAGTCCAGATAAGATCAGAGCACTTCAGGAAGGATTTCAACATTTCCCCAGCAGATATCTGCCTCTGTGCTTAAGATTCTGTTAAGAGTTTACTGAAACTATTTCAGGACATCTAATGATAAGATCAATCCAGGATCCTTGAATTTTTGAATATGGAAGTGGATATATAGCAGTGGTAGGGGGAGGGGCAGAGGAAAGGGAGCACCAAACCTTAAATGACATTCCCAGTGACATTACTGATCCCTGATACTTTTTCTTCTAGATGCTCTAACCAAGAAAGCACACTGGATTTGGAGTCAGGAGACATGGGATTAAATCCAGGCTCTGCCACTTACTACCTCTGTGACTGTAGGCAAATCTCAGTGCCCTTATCCATAAAATGAGGAGACTGGAGTAAATGGCTGAAGGTCCCCGTAACTCTAAATTCAGGATTCTGTGGTCCATGCTTCTTGAAACAAGATTTTAGATAGTGTCTACTGTGGGGTGTCAGTTAATGGTCACAAGACCTGCTGGAATTTCTGCATCTCTGCCTACTACAGGGTACCCATGGGAAAAGCATGAGGGGACCATGGGAAAGATGAGAGATAGGCTGGTTGGGGCCACTCTAAAGACAGCCAGAGGGAAGAGATGACATCCTTGCTCCTCAGGATCGACCCCATCATTAAATGGGCTGAGAGAGTTACAATAAGCTACCACATAAACTCCTTTCAGAGAGTTACAGTAGAATCTGCTATTGCCAGATGACCACTGGGCGGTCCTTGGAGGGCAATGTTGCCCAGCGTCGATGCCTCAGCTTAGACTACAGAATGTCAGGGCTGCACAGGGCCTTGGAAGGCACCCAGTCCTACTGTTCATTTTATAGACAAGGAGACCGAGCCCCAGAGAAGGGAAGAGCCTAGCCTAAATCTCTTACCCAGCTAGGAAAGGGCAGAACCAGGATTAGAACCTGCATCATCCGACTCCCAAGGTGTTGCTTTTTCCATGATACTGCACTTTCTCCCAAGCTGGCTCTGGACATTTTTTCAAGTTCATACGTATGCATATACAAAGGCATTTACCTGCTGTCCTTCCGTACCCTCAGCAGTAACCATGGCTACAGAGTGTGTTCCTGCTGAAGAGATGACCGCATCATGAGTGGGGACTGTGATCGGGGTGCCATCTTGCGTCACCATTGTGATGGTGTTGCCAATGGCTTGCATGTCTGCCTGAGATATGTTGACCTGAAATGAAACATTTTTTTCTTTAAAAATAAATCAGAAATGCTTCTAGTACATCTGGTCGTTTGAGCCCAACCCTTCAGTGAATAAACTGACAATGAGTGAACTGAATATTCCTCTGCACACTAAAAAATACTTTTAGGCCACCAAGAAACCCAGCCTGAAATAGTTTGGGGCCAGTGAGTTCAAACACACTTTGCTTGGACACCAGATCTAAGGGTAGTTTGTTTGCCTAGCAAGTCCGGTCCAGGAAACTGAAAAATACTTTATATTACAAAAACTATTTTAGGTTCATGAAAGACTCTCACTGATACCTGCTACAAGCACATGCTGCTAAGGTAAATGTGAGATATCACCAGGGGACAGCAACAGCGTACTTCTCCCTAACAGAATCACGATGGGCTGGTGAAGCCCCCAAATGATGGTAAACAAATACTAATTCAAGCCACTGACCTGGAACTGGGAGTGACCTAAGAGATCATGGGGCCCAACCTCCTGTGAGAGGGAAAGTAACATGCTGAAGGTCATGGGACAGAGCTTTTGGGGACTATCCTGACCTGCTTCTTCATCCTGGGGCCCCGCTCCCTTACATACACCAAGGGAGAAAGAAAGGAAGTCAGTGGCAGAGGGAGAAATACATACTCTATAAGTCAAGCCAAATGGTCTCTTTCCTGTTCCTCATACATGATACCCCATCTCTTGCTTGCTGTGTCCCATGTTTGGAATGCACTCCCTCACCATCCCCACTTCAGTATCTCTATTTCCTTGAAAGCCCAGGTCACATGCTACCTTCTTTCTACAGAAACTTCTTCTGTTTCCCTCATGGCTAGTCCCTCCCTCCCACTAGATTATCTTCTATGGATATTGCATATACCACACACGTTTCCTCCCTCAGCTAGACTGTAAGCACCTTCAGGCCAGGTACTGTTTTATTTTGGTCTCTGTAGTCTTAGTGCCTGGCATACAACAGGCACTTAATAAATCCTTAATAACTGAATGAATGAGGGTTAACTGCACCACACTATCAAAGTGAGGGGGCACACTCCTCCTTTCTATCAACCATTGATTTTCCAGGGCATATAGCAAGGATGTCTGCGTGGAAGTTTCTGTGGCATCAAAATAAAACGTATGGAGAAAATAGTTCAACTACTAGGCTGACAAGGAGACAGAGAAACGAAGAACAGCATTAACTATGGGGCTGAGCCGTCCCTTCCAGGGTTCAGTTCTTCCATCTACAAACATTAGCACTTGCCCATTTTTTAAAATGAAATTTAATTACTTCCATCTCACCAAAAAAAATTCTATTTTCTCTCCTTCCCAAACCCTTCCCTACCATAAATTGAAAAAGAAATCAAAGCCCTGTCACAAATATCGCTGAGAGCTCATGGCCTAGCAGTGAAGACAAGATAGCTGATCGTATCTAGAATATGATGTACAGTTCTTGGGTGCCATATTTTAGAAGGGTCTGGAATGTGTCCACAGAAGGGTGATCAGGATAGGGAGGGAATAAAGAGTCTTTGAACCGTGCCAGATAAAGCTTGGTTGAAGGCATTAAGAATGTTTATAGTCCAGGGAAGAACGGTTAGACTTACACTGATTGACCCAATAATTAGGCTTGATGGGTGGAAAATGTAGGCAGGCATATTTCAACTTAACACTTTCTAATATTCAGTGATGTATGAAAAAGGAATGGATGGCCAGGATGAGTGGTGAGGTTTTTGTCACCAGAAATGCTGAAATAGTGTCTGTCTGATTTTTTGTCAGTGACACTGTAGACAGAATTTATAATCTTGGTAGTAGATGGACTAGATGAACTAGCTCCAAGATCTTTCTGACTTGGAAATTCCATGACAAATATGCAGTCACCAATTAGTGAAGAATATAAAATACATGAAATAAGACTCCAGGGTTAGAGTGCACATTATCAACTAGAGATCCCAAAGTTCTTGCAGATCCCTTCCAGGTGCCACCAGTCACATTGTATAGCCTTCTGCCCTTTGGGTCAGACAAAGATATAAAACAGATAGTCGAGTGTTTAGAAAGAAAATAAAAGAATATATAAATTTAAATACGTAATTATGTAAACATATATTTATAATATAATTTGTATGTAACATATAAAACTATATAAATTTAAATACATATAAAGAAAATAAAGAATAGCAGTAGTACAAAAACAGGGGCACTATAAACTTATACAAACATGATATTTTGGAGAGGAAGGAAATCTAGGTATTCAGAGGTTTCCTGGAGGAGGTAGAAATTGAGTCAGACTTAGAAGAAAGGCAAGGCTTCTTAGGGAGGGTGAGTGGGGAGGGAAGAGGGGAGAGAATTTGGAACTCAAAGTTTTAAAAACAAATGTCCAAAAAAAAAAAAGTTTTTGCATGCAACTAGGAAATAAGATACACAGGCAATGGGGCATAGAAATTTGTCTTGCCCTACAAGAAAGTAAGGGAAAAGGGGATGTGAGGGGAGTGGGGTGACAGAAGAGAGGGCTGACTGGGGAACAGGGCAACCAGAATGTATGCCATCTTGGGTGGGAGGGAGGGTAGAAATGGGGAGAAAATTTGTAATTCAAACTCTTGTGAAAATCAATGCTGAAAACTGAATATATTAAATAAATTAAATAAATAAATTAAAAAAAAAAAAAAGAAGGAAAGGCAAGGGTGAGTCCTTCTCTCTGATTTTCTTTCTTTTGTTTCCATGGAAATCTCTGGGCCTAGAACTCACTATTCCTCAACCATACTTTTCAGATGCCTTACAGGTCACAACGTATACGTGATCAAATACCATCTCAGATCTGCCTCAGCAATTCTTTGTGTAGTCATGTTATGAAATCCACTTTGGGGGCTTTTCAAACCAAATGTAATTGGCTTGGATAAAAGTGTCAAATATTTGTGTGAGAGATCTCTCTGTTCCAAACTGCACTTTTGGGTATTATATCAAGAGGTAAGTTTTCTCTATGGAAAGTATTTTTGGAGTGCTAAAAGTCATCATACTCAGCTTAAATTTGGAGGAAAGGGTAGAAAGCAAGTTGGAGTAAAAGAAGCAAGGCTTCTGGATTTAGGTGTCTGAGAACATCTTCTGTATAGTTTACTGAGTGAGCTGACCAAACCTTTGGCTGGGCCACCAGCTTGAGAGAACCGTCCTGTTAGGGTTAGCTGTGACGGAGAGTGATATAACAACCTTTAGTATTTCTGGGTGTCCCTGACTGGGTCAGACACTTGATTCACTTGTAACTTTGAATAAAATGAGGGCTTAATAAAGGACGATGAGGATAAATGGTGGATAAGTCCTTTCTTTTAAAAAAAGTTTCTTAGTAGGACAAATACCACGATTATCAGTAGCAACATTTATTGAGCATTTACTACTTAGAGCAGAGCTCTAATGTCAGTGGAATGGTTCTGAATTTTTCTGGTTATGATAAATTTATTGATAGAGGAAAAGCAAAGCATCAGTTCAAACTTCCAAGGATAAATTTTGAAAGAGACCTAGGTCATCTGAATAATCTTTTAAAAAAATTCATTCTAAATTCTAAGAAGGCAAGCGCAATGATTGTTTATTTAATGTAGTGAGAAGACTCGTTTTACATCAAATTCACGATACGATGGTTTGTTAATGCTGAGGCAGCTAGGTAGATAAGGGACGGAGCACGGAGTCTGAAATCGGGAGTATGAGTTCAAATCTGGCCTCAGATGCTGATACGCTGTATGATCCTATCTCACACTCCCTGTTGTGAGGATCGAGTGAGATAACCTATGTGAAGCACTTAAAGACCGTAAAGTGCTACATAAATATGAGCTATTATTATTACTGTTTATATTCTGTATTACACTTTTTAGTACTGTTTGTATCACCAAGGTACATTCATATCTGTTTTATAGAAGTTGCAACACAATTTTACTATTTTAAATAACTGCTAATGTTTATAACTGTCATATGCTTGGCATCCGTGTCTATGATTCTGTATCTTTTATGAACCACGTAGTCCCTAATTATCCCACTACCCTGACAGGGAAACAATCTGCTTTATGACAATCTACTTTACAGGGACCTGCTTTACAATCACACCTCCATGGGCGCATCACAAAAAGTGGCAGCTGTATTCTTGTCTGCGGTCTAAGGAGATGAGAAGCAAAGAGGAGTTGAGAATGTTTTGGAGGGAGAGTTATGAGGTCTGATGCAAGCAGGCAGGGACATTTTGCAGGCTCCTTGTATTCACCTTCCTAATTCTGCACATGGCTCAGAGCCTTGGAGTCGTCTTTGACTCCTTCTCTCCATCACCTACTCCCCAGCTTCCCCAACGTCCGATGCTGTTGACCCTTTGTGGTACCTCTCGCCTTCATCCCTCCTTCCTATTCATTACCACCCTAGCTCAGGCCCTAACCATCCCGTATTTGTGCTACAGCAGCAACTTCCTAAAAGTCTCTCTACTTTATGGGTCACTTCCATATTAATGTTTCTAAAACTATGTTTTAATCTAGTCACTCAGCAGTTCAAAAATATTCAGAGGTTCCCTGCTGCCTATAGGACAAATGTCAAATTTCCTTAGCTTGATAATCAGGGGCTTCAACAGTCTGGCCAAACTTACAATTCCAGTTCCATCTCCCACCATTCTCTGAAGCAACATCCTCCAGGATTTTCAGTTGACTTTTATTATGGCGGACACTTACATGTTGGGTCCCATCCTGGGATATGAGTGTGACTTGCTGGCTCAATCCAGATTGAGTTACTGTAGCTACTTGTGCAGACACAACATCCTCCCCTTCTACGCCTGTAACGTATGTTATCTGGGGACCTTTGAGGACATCCTCACCTTGACCTGTTAAAGAAAAATATATACAAATTAGAATTAAGGGGGAAAAGACAAAAGATCTTTGTGTTATTTGTTAAATTACTAACCACAAAGAGCCCATTCTTAGTGATTCTTTACAACATCCCATCCCCCAAATTTAACACCATCAAATCCAACAAATTGTTCCAAGTTCTTGGGTCTATTTTCTCCTCACTGTTAAAGAGTGTGTGTTTTGGGGGAGGTGAAGAAGACATATGTAAATAAAGTTTCCAAGTTATTTCCAAAAATAACCAAAAGTAAATATGAATTTAGTTATATACTCACTTTATTCATTCTACTGGCTTAGAAAACAGTAAAAAAAATGCCCAGAGATAATGATTCACCGTATTACAATACTAACCAACAACCCTGCATGGTCTGTAAATACAATAAAATCGTGCTAACAGTATTCATTAACACAAGTGACCTCCGGCCCTCAGGGAAGGACGCTAGCTGGCCATTGTGTAAAGGTGTACTATCTGAGCTCAAGTTAATCATTTAGTAAAAGCCAAAGAGGCTCTTACTATAGTTCTTAAATAACCATAGTGCACTCCAGGGTCCCTGCTGTAATTACACCACTCAGGAGGAGCCAAATTGGGCAATCATGTCAGAGCCTTCTCCTTTCCCATCCTCCACTCTCTAATCCTCATGAAAGGTAGAAACAGGGCAAGTGAGATCTTTATTCCAATTTAAAAAGGAAATGGAAGGTAACCAACAATGGTATAAGCTGTTGCCTGAAGTCTGTGGATGCTGAGCACAGGGTTAAGAACGTCCAGGGTCATCAACTTAATCTCTAGGGGACACAGTTAACCTTTTCCCCTTCTATCAACTTCTTGTTAATGCATGCCAATGGTCACAAGGGCTCCAAGGGAGAGAGTGTACACAATATTAACAAATCTTACCTCATTTCCCTTCCACAACTAAGATAAATACACCATTCTATTCACTTCCTTCTTTTTAAAGGTTGTTTTTTTTTTTTAAATTTAAGTCCCCCATCCAGCTAGAAATCACTGAGGAATATGGTGTGAAATTTGAGGGGGTAGGGAGGAGGGATTCCCACAATATTTTTCCACGTGTAACTCTGAAAAGTCTACTGTGTCCAAAAAAGAAAAGTCTGAATAGTTATTAACCCATTAATCCACTGCTTCTGCCGTCTCCCCACCTCTGTCTCCTCCCATGACCCAGAGGTGTTTTGTAAACTTCAATAGTAATACCTCCCATTTACACAACCCTGTGACACACACAAATCCTGATCCTGGCTCTGGCTCCTGGGGAAGTCAGAGCCCCTTTGAGTTTCCATTTCCTCACCTGTACAATGGGTGTAACAGCACAGGACTGCTGCATGATGAAAGTACTTTGTAACCCTTAAATACTATAAATGTGTATTATCATTATTAGTCAGTAGTTTCCTCATATTTTCTCAAGAATGAACCCAGTAACTTATTCTCAAGGAATGCCCCCTCTCTGACTCTCTAAACTGCCAAGTTGGCCAACCAAAGTCACAGGTGCAACTAGAAAGGAAAACCAATACCAAGACAGCTTCTGCTCAGAGCGCTTCCAAGCAAGACGGACAGAAGGTCACCTAACTGACCAGGAGCAAAACCAGACTTTTGGAAAGGCGCCCGAGAAGACTCTGAACAAAAGCCTGCAAGGAGTCTGCCCCTTAAGGGGCCCCTCCTGCCCAGTGCCTGGCTCCCTGGCACAACCACCCACCTGGTGGGGGCTCGAAGAAGGCTTCTTGCTCCTCCTCGATCGGTTCTGTGTCGTTGTGAGCTGTCCGCTTGTGCATTGCTAAGGTGGAGATCTGCTTGTAGGTCTTCCCACAGTGATTGCAGTTGTATGGTTTGGAGTGAGTGTGAACAACATGGTGTTTGTACAAGCTGGAATATTCTGTGAAACGTTTATCACACCCAGGGACTGTACAAACATATGGCTTCTCCCCTGAGGAAAAGACAACACAAACACACACACAAAACCAACATGTCACATGTTAAGTTACAAAAGTTAAAAGGATGGGTATGGACAGCAATCACCTTCCCACCAGAGACAACAATAGAAGAAGGATGAGAACGGCCACATACTCCTTTTCCAGATGGTTCTAGCTCAGTGCTTTGGCTTTCCAGCTAGATTCTACCTTCTTTGGCACTTTCCCCATATCTCCAAAGAAAATGACTATTTAACCTTTTATTTTTATTTAAAAAAGAAAAAAAAATAGCAAGACATTAGATTCTGATGAATTTAAGTCATAACTTTAGTGAAGTTTTAATTTACTGCTTTTTGTAACTAGACAAGCTATTAACACCCTGAACCCTATTTACTATCATAAAAGAAATAGCCATCATTACTATGAATAACGCGTCCTGGGAGGCAGAGTAGCTGAGTGGTTAGGGAGTTGGGAGTTAAGGAGTCTAAAAACACTGGGTTCAAGTTCCACATCTCACACATACTGTTTGTGGGAAACTGGGCAAGTCACTGAATCTTCTCAGGGCCCAGGGCAACTCTCTAAACTGTGAGCTACAAAAGAGCTATCTATCTACACCAAGGAAGGAAATTTCTTCCTTAGGGACTTCCTACATCAGAAGTGTCAAGCACTTAGCCTGAACTAAATTAAAATGCAATCTGGAAATATTAAACAAAATAAACAATATATGATATACTACATATATTGCATCTATATGTACATACACACATATATATATGTGTATATATATCCAATAAAACATGATGGTAATTTGAGGTTTTCTTTTAAAATTTTTTTTAAAATTTATTTTTTTCTCATTTACATGTACATAGAAATTTTCAACATTCTTTTTTGTAAACTTTGAGTTCCATATTCTCTCCCTCTCTTCCTCTCTCCTTGAGAAAGCAAACTATTTGACACGCATTATAAGTGTGCAAATTTATGGTTTTCTAAGTCAATATGTGGCTTGCATGGATCTTTACATATGGTTTAGAGCCCCCCATTTCTATCTGAGTTTGCCACCGCTGCCCTACACAGATGAATCACAGGTTTGGACCAAAAAAAAAAAAAAATCAGCTCACTAAAACGCAGGAAAGGAGGATAATAAAATACTCTTTAATATAGCTGGCCACTTCAGGGCAAGGAATCAAGCATGGATGTCTTTTAGTGACTTCACCTGACCTTTTGTGACCACTCCAAATACACTGCATACCCAGAACTGTAAGCAGCACCAAAGAAGGCTAACACACTGCTTGTGCCGTCTTGTTGGGAGGTAAGATTTATACACATGAAGCCTGAGCATTATGGCGGGGATGGGGATGAAGTAGGCAGGGGGGCTTCCAGGGAAAAGAAACTGATGAACTGAGCTTCACAGGAGGACTAGTAGAAACAAAGACCCCAACCTCAGAGACTGATTACCTGTGTGTATCCTCACATGATTCTTATAATTTGTTGCACTGGCGAATGCCCTCCCACATCCTGGCTCCGTACAGTAATAGGGTCTTTCTCCTGTATGTGTCCTAATGTGCACTTTTCTGATGTTTGATGTAGTAAAGGACCTGCCACATCCTTCAAAGGGACACTTAAAGGGTCGTTCACCTGCAAACAAGAGGAGGGTAAATTAAACAGTCAGGAAGGGGCATCAACATGGTGCTGTCAGACGTAGAGCTGCACTGTAGGTTTTTGCTCAAACTTTTTTTCTGTTCCAATGGAAGGTTTACTAGGTGGGAGGGAGGGCAGTAAAGCTGGAAATGATTGATATAAATCAAAAGGCATCAATAAAACACCTTTTAAAAATAAAAAGTAGAATCAAAATCCATAATTTGCAGCTTTGCTATTTGGATTTCTCTCACTTGAGCAAAACTTTCTACATAAAGTTTATTTTTCTTTCCAAGTTTAAGGGGACAAAGAAAAGTTTCTGAATGGAAATAAGAACTCACGTCACTAACTACATGAAAGTCTCAGAAGGGATTATCACGTGTACATTTTAACGACAGACTGGAAAGGAGGCATAATTAAGACAGATTTGAGAATAAGTCCATTAAGTTAGAACCTTCTTAGGACCACCTTTTATCAATCATGGAAATTTTGGTTGATTAGGAAAATGAGGCTCCTTATGTTTTGTGGTATTATCATATAGAAAAAAGAATGATCCTTTCTTCATTACGCTGACATTAACTACAAGAAAAACTGCTCAGTCTGCTTGTCTCTAAGAATTCCTCAGTATGAGGGATAGGCAAAAGGACCAAGTCAATTGTCTTTCAAACACGAAAAAGAAACTTAGGCTTCCCTTTTAATTTTCAAATGTCTACAGATGCAATTCCAGAAAAGGGAAGAGACAGTTCAAATATCACAAGAAATTTTACGGTGAAAAAAAAAAAGATCCTGGAATATAGATCAAAAGATCCGAGTGTTAGTGATTATTTTCCCTTGGATTTAAGGCAAAATAACTTCACGGACTGTGGAAAAACATCAGATTTCTGAAGTCTGCCTTTTTGACCAAAGCACCTTATTCTGATTACGTTGTGTGTTAAAAAAAAAAAAACAAACCCTTCACATCTAGGATTTGAATATATGAGTCTGGCTTCTTTATAGTGTATCTATTACCTTTGCTACATTTATAATAATAAAAACAGCTTTCAATTTACAAAGTGCTTTTCTCATTCACAACCCCACAAGGTCAGGGCTGGAATTACTATTATCCCCATTTTAGAGATGAGCAAACTCAGAGAAGAAGTGATTTGCCCAAAGTCACCCAGGAAGCAGTTGGCAAGGCCAGGTCTCCAGTCCGGGGCTTCTGGCTCTAAGCTCAAGGGCCTTCCCTCCACAATAAGACACTGCTTCTCTATTTACAATAAATTTCAGAAAGCATTCTGGAGAACAAGAACTGAGGCCTCTGTGACACTGAAAACGGCTTCGCATACATGAAAATATTTTCAGATTTTAAATATTCACATGAACACATAGGGTTTTAGGAAGAAGAGGGAGTTATAGCTTTCCTGGGTCATGGGTTGCAAATGTATGCCAGTGATCACAAGGGCTCCCAAGCAAGAGTGTGGATAATATTAACGATGCTTGCCTCATCTCCCTTCCACAACTAAGATGAATACATCATTCTATTCATTTCCTTCTTTTTAAAGGTTTGTTGTTTTATTTTTTTGTTTTTGTCAAAAATAATGAGTGACTTTAACAGATGCACAGCAGTCATCCTTGCTGAGGGAAAGTCTTGAAGGCTGTGCTTTGGCCCTAATGAGTCAAATCCCTTTTCTGTAATTGGCAGAAAAGAAATCCAGCAGGATTTTGTATTCTTTCAGTGAACTGTATGAATGCAAAGAAAACTGTTTGCAAAAACCTTTTTTTCGGGGGGGGGAGAAATATCTATTTTTATTAAGGATACCCTCAATATGAATATAGCTCATTCTCATACAAATTTTAGGGAGATGAGAAAGCAGGAATATGGGTTAATAGTTGTTTTGGTATAAAAGACAGTATCCATGATGTTTTTTTTTACTCAAAGTTTAGTAGTTTCCCCTCTTTTCAATTATCTTGAGAACTGATCCTCAGTGTTAACAAAATGTCATCAGGCTAACAGAATTCTCCTCTGTGAACTCAATCTGGTCCAATTATTATTCCTGACTTCAGTCTTCATCTGGCAAGTTGGCTACTAAATTGTTAAGCTTCTTAAAAATGTGATGGTTTTACTTTTGATAAAAATAGATCCTAGGTAGGCTGGCAAATCTGTTCTATTTTTTCCTATTTGTTGTCCTTCCTATTTCCTCTAGAGGATAAATGCTTTTGGGACGAGCCACCCTGGTAGGGGCTCACAACTGGGACTTTGCAGACTCATTCCCTGTCTACAACACTATTCATTGTTATGCGAAGAGGTACTGCTCATAACCTTCTGCCATCCTCTTCCATGGTATATTGTAAATGAATTTATATTCTAAATCAGTGTTAGTTTTGTTGGCTAATGAGGTTTCTGGGTTCTTTGGGGGGCTCTTTGTTGTAATGACTGCTTTAAATTAATTGTCTTTGGGAAATGGTGACAATAAATATCAATATACTTTCCTTATCTATTTTTATAGCTTCCGTGAAAAAGTTAAGTTGGAGTCAACGTATTACACACCATATCTTCTCATCTTCATCTTTTCACATAATTTGTTTTGATTTTGACTTTTGGTTGAACTAGTCAGCGGTCTTACTGGATCTAGAGAATTGATTTAGAAATGGCTCCCACATCAGTAACTAGTCATTTCCTGTTTAATAAGACATAGTCCATTCTTTGTTTTGTTTGGTTTTTTGGTGCTTGGTATGTCCAGTGCCCTCTGACTCTCCTGAAGAAAGTCTTCACAATATGCAGATTTCTATATTTACTCCCTCTGTGTACTCAGGTTTCTCAGAAATCTACAAGTGTTTTGACAATTTCATTTTTAAATTTTTGAACTATTTTTTCCAAGAGATTATTCGCTGGCCTTCCTGGTGCTTGTCTTTGCACTGAAAAAAACAAGCTGCCAAGTACATACACGCACACGCACACACATATGTAGATAAAGATCTTCTCAAGCTCTAAATTTCTTTCTTTCTTCCTCTTGTACAACAGAGATGGGTGCATACTCTGCAGTTGCTATCATGGTGGTCTTTTTGCCTAAGCTAAGACAAGCCATGACAACCAAGTGTCCCATGACAGGATCCATCTTCTTGTTTTGGGGCACACAATAAAACCATCCATGCCAACCCTTCTACAAAAGCCATTCTCTGACCCTTCACTGGGTATGGAGGTGACATTGGGTTGTTGAAAGCCACACGTTCTAGCAGGGTCTATCAAGATGGAAAGGCTGTTCTAAATTAGGCCTGCACAACATACAGCCCACGCACCACTCACAGCCCATGCTTTTGCAGCCCGCCAAAAATGTTACAGGATGTAAGACAGGCCTGCACAACATAGCGCCCACAGCCATATGTTGTGTAGGCCTGTTCTAAATTAAGAGTTCTTAACCTGGAGTTAGTGAACTTGGTTTTTATAAAAAAAATTTTAATTACTGTATTTTAATATAATTTGTTTCCTTTATATACTATGGATTTTGTTTTATGCATTTAAAAGTATTATTCTGGGAAAGGATAGGCTTTCCCCAGACTGCCTATAGGGTCGATGATACAAAAAAAGGTTAAGAACCCCTAAATTACACTAAGTGGTAGAATGGCTCAAACATTCTCCTCAAAGAGCTGGGATTATCTTGAGGGGAAATACTCAGTTTTTAATGGCCAGGGGGAAAAAATGGCTGGTGAATCCTCTATGGAGCTCTTTTAGAGGCAACAGAAGTCTCAGTGCCTGTGGGTAAAATTGTCCCATGATGTTTAAAATATCCCTGCTGACATGCACAGTATAAATGAAATCAGGACCTGTACTGTGTGACTGAAGCAAGAGATCCTAACAACACCAGTTATCAGCAACTTCCGAGACTCCTGGAGCTGAGGAACAGGGCCAACAGCTGTCTTTTGACTTTTAGTTCAACAAAGTTGATGTAGGATAAATCAAGACTGAGGAGGCTAAGAAGGGGTAAGGCATAGTCACCTGTGGGCAAGGTGGAAGAAGGAAGGCTGAGGTAACCAAGGGGCACTGTACCTGTTCAGTCCATCCACGCACTGCAGAGGCCCCAGGGTATAGGCCAGAGAACAAGAGGTTTGGAAATTGAGGTCGTTTGGGTTGCTATTCTGCCCCTGGCACTAACAAGCCACCTTACCCACGCAAAAGAGGAAGGGGCTGGATTCAATGATCCCTGAGAGCTAACATCCTATGAGCTTATCCACAATGCCAGTACCTGTATGAGTTCGAATGTGTTTCTGTAGGTCGCCCGATGTTTTAAAAGACTTCGTACAATTATCTTCTGAACACCGATATGGCTTTTCTCCTGTGTGGGTTCTGAAATGACTTTTTAATCCGTAACCTTGAAAAAAAGAAATTTAAACACAAACCCTCAGGATTCAATCACTGAATAAAACAGATGAAAAGCCATTTAATTTTTATTAGTATGTGAATAGCTCAGTAGACTACTGAAATGAATATCTAACTGAGAGAGGGTCACTGGAATAACCTTCTCACAGGAAATTTTAAAGTTTTAAAATTAGCATTCCTAATGTGGTAGATTCTATTTGTGACAGTACAAGGTGACCTTTTCAATCACAGACAAGAAAGAGACTTTTATGCATGCATACAGGAACAGGAGCTGGGTAAAAAAATCTTTTTCAAGTTTTCATTTTCTCTCCTTATCTAAAAGGAGGCAGGCAGAGCAATGGGGGAATGAAGGAGAGCAGAAAATGGAACAGAGGGAAAGGGTTAAAGAGAAGAGGGGATAGAGAAGTGGGGACAGGGCAGAGGGGTCAACAAGCCACTTAAGATGAGGACTTTTACTCCTCTTTTATGGATACGAAATTAAAAGCATGATTGCTTGCTGCCCCAAGGCCTGCCTCTGCTAACACAAGTGGGCAAAGGACAGAGAATGCTGTTTTTTCACCTGTGGCAAAGGCCTTCCCACAGCCACGATGCTCACACTGGTACGGCCGGTCCCCTGTGTGCGACCTTTCATGGACCTGTTAAAATAGGGCTGTCAGTCTGTCTCCCCTTGGAAATTCCCACTATGAAAACATGTCCCCTCGCTGCAGATTTGGGTTTTTTTAAAAACAGAAACCGTCCTCCACCCCTTCCCTCACACACCTCTCAACAGGCACTTCACAGTTCATCTAGTAAGAAACACACATTGCCTTAGGTTCCCAGCATGAGCCTTTACCCTGTGTGTGCCATTTGTCTAACACATACTGTGTGTTTTCAGGCTCAAAGCACTATGGGGGGTGGGGATACAAAGACACATTAAGGCTCAGTCCCTGCCCTTACAAGCTATTGAGGGAGATAAACCACAGACAAACAAGTCTACGTATGACCGAATGTGAAAGGTTAATGAAAGGTGTGGAACCAATGGGAGTTCTAGAGGAAAGAGACTGATTTTTCCATTGAAGCCTTGAAGTGCCTCCTGGGGACCCCTGGGGAAGGGCAAACACAGATAAGAGGCAGTCCCAGAGTTCACAAACTTAGGGAAGAGAAGACAGAATCACAAATAATACAAGAAAGAATGTGGTAGCTGCATGAAAGGTGTGACCATGGTGAACACAGGAGGCAAAGATCACAGCTGCCTATGGAATCTCAAGGCCACAGACCTCGGCCTTCAAGGACAGGTGGCATTTCAACAGGCAGAGAACCAGGGCAGAGGAAGGGAGGGCCTGGGGCATGCTACATACAGAGAACAGCATCAAGTCCAGGAGATGGGAAAGCGTACGGTGGATCCAGGGATGGCAAAGGGTCCGGTTAGATTGGAGCACTAAAGGATTGGGGCAAGACTAGCACCAAAATGTGCTGGGCCTTGGGTTTGGTCTTTATTAGATGGGTGACAAGGTGGGAATGAAGTCTTCTGAGTAGGAACATAACTTAAATCATCAAATTAATAATAATAACTAACCTTTACATAGTACCTATTATGTGTCAGGCACTGTGCTAAGTGTTTTACAATTATTATCTCATTTGGCCCTCTGAGGGGTAGATGCTATTACCATCTCTAGTTCACCAATGGGGAAACTGAGGCAAACACAGGTTAAGTGACTTGCCCAGGGTCCCACAGCTGACAAGTGTCTGAGGCTGTGTTTGAATTCAGGTCTTCCCACCTCCATCTCGGGGTCTTCTATCTCCTGTATCACCTAGCTAGTGCTGATTTTTTTCCACGGCGGAGATTCCCCACCACTGGTGGAGATCACAAGCCTTAATAAGAAGGATTCAGGACTACTAGAAAAGGGTCATGAGCTGAGGACCTGGACAGCCACCTGGGCTGTGACCACAAAAATGGGAGAACATCCCTGAAGGTGCTGGACTGCCTGCGACAGAAGCATCTCAGGTGGAGATGTGGCCACCTTGAGGGGCGGAATGAGAGGCATGGGCACAGAGACTGGACTAAACATCGTTACAAGGGAGGGGTCTGCCCAGCAGTGGGAAGTGCCACCCACGCTAAGGATGTCAGAGTAAGAGTCTGAAAGCCAAGGGCAAGGTCACCTTGAGGTGGTGAGCCGTCGTGTAGAGCTTCCCACATCCATCATAGTTACACCGAAAGGCCTTTTCTCCACTTTGTTGTGATTTAGCAGCGACTCTTGTCCCATGTCCGTGTAACACAATCTGGAGGAAAAGACATCATAGGAATGACTGAAGTGACAATTTTTGAAATAAAAAACGAAAAGTAGCCTCAGATTCTGACTCTATCTCACAATAAATAAAGTTAATGTTAATATTATGGGGGATGTCTGAACGTATGATTGCATCAGTTTGGGGACTGGTCTCCCCCACAGCCAGATGGGCAGCTGATCTTTGCTTATAACCCTAGAGCTGTTTGGCACACTGACAGAGTAAATGATTTGCTTGGGATCATGCAGCTAGGATGTGCCAGAGACAGAAGCTGAACCAGGTCTTCATTCTCTCCTGCCTTTCACTAGTTAGCTCCGTTGGTTAAAACACCATGCAAAGGAGGAGAAGGCGATGGATTCGATCTCCCTACGGCCTCTTTGATTTTGCTCTATTCCTCGGTCCAATCCTCGGCCAACAATTCTATAATTGGTCCTGGGGGTACCAGGTACAAGGGTGACCAGATAAGTGGCCAGGGAGATTCCCTTCCCTTCCCTCCTTGTCCTTTCCCAGAACAAAACTCCTTTGCTTGGTCACAAGGGCCATAACCTGAAGCTTAGACTGTGTCTTTATAAATTTTTGTATCATGTAGAGCTTAGCATAGCACCTGGCACGCAGTAAGTATTTAACAAACGCTTTCTTTCCCTTTTGTCCTTTCTTTTGCCTCTTTTCTTTTGTTTCTTTCTTTCCTTCCTTCCTTCTTTCTTCCTTTTCTAGATGTGAAGCTGGAAGGAGACTCAGAAGCCTTCTGGTCCAACCCCAGTCCTGTATATTGACTTCTAATTCATTGAGGAAAAGTCAAGGTCCTCATTCACAGAAACCATATCCCTACTCTAACATTTATAAGCCAAATTAGGCAAACCAAACTTTCGGATCAACATGAACAAAATAGGCAATCTCAGTAAGGCTTACTTCCGGAAAATTTCTGTGGCTGATTCCCTCCTATGCTCCCAAAATGCTGATGGTCACTGGTTTCAATTACATTTTGCTATATTATGGACCCCTACTTTAAAAGAAAATTAAAATGAAAAAAATAATTTTAAAAACTCCTCCTCTGTGACCTATAATCAATACTTTGAGCACATGGATATATTTAAGTGGATGGCTTTAGAGTGGCTACATCTCAGCGGGTGAGATAAAGTAAGCTTTGTAATATCTGTTCTCTCTCACCGAGTCTAAAGCCACAAACAGCTGTACACTCTGTACATGTCAGAAGAATGAAAAAATTCCAGGCCTTGAAACCAAAGAGCCCAGTGTGGTACAACATTCACAACTGGAAAGGATGGATCCCCAAAGCTAGCCCTAGTCCAGCCCATCTCTGGACGAGCATTTCTTGTACATCATACACTGCAGCAGATGTCAAATAGCCTTTGCTAGAAGATCTCCAAGGAGAGGGACCAGCTGACCAATCCACTTTATTTTTTTTACATTTTTTTTTTTTATTGCAGGGGGGAAGGCAGGGCAATTGGGGCTAAGTGACTTGCCCAAGGTCACACAGCTAGTAAGTGTGTCAAGTGTCTGAGGCCGCATTTGAACTCAGGTCCTCCTGACTCCAGGGCCAGTGCTCTACTCACTGCACCACCTAGCTGCCCTGATCAATCCACTTTTAAACAGCTCTAACTGCTAGTGAGTTTTTTATCTTCTGTGAATCATAAATTTGCTTTTCTGCAGTTTCTACTGATTATTCCTGGTTCTGCTCTCTGGGTCAAAGGGGGAGCAAATCTGAACCCTCCCACCTTAGAGGGCCCTTGAATTACCAGAAGACAGGTAATTCATTACATGGACCTGCAATTCTTCTCTTTGCTGGCTAAATATTCCCAGTTCCTTTGACTGATCTTCACATGGCCTGAATTGGAGGCCCTTCACCATAATGGTTGCCTTGTTCTGGAGACTTTCTGACTTGTCAACATCCTTTTAAAAATGCAGCATCCAGAATTGAGAATAACACTCCAAATGTGGTCTGACCTGGGGAGATGACTACCTCCTACCATAGTCCTGGATCCAAAGCCTCTCGAATGGCGGTCTGAGATTGCACTAAATTTCTTAGCTCCAATATCACAGAGTCTGCAGCCTACTAAAACTCCCAGAATAAACTACTTTCCAGCTATGTTTTCTTCATCTAGTACTTGTGAAGTTGATTTTTTTAAACCCAAGCATAAAACTTCACATTTACACTTATCAAATTTTGTTGGATTTGATTTGTCCCAATGTTCTAGAGAACCTGTCTAAATGTTTTAAAATCCTGACTCGGTCACATAATGTTTAAGTTGTTCTTTTCAGCTCTGGGCCATGTTTAAATTTGTTAAGAATGCCATTCGAGTTTGTATCTCTAATAAATAATGCTAAATGGAAAAAGGACAATTGCAGAAGCCACAAATAAGAGGAATCTGTTCTAAAACCAGTAACATTTTAAGGAAGGTCCAAGAAATTAAGAGTTTCTTCAACGTGATTTCTGGGCTCAGCCATAGACTGCTAAGGTGTGAGGGCCGGCTGATCATCAACCTAAAAGTTACAGACTCTGCTATTTAACCAGGGCCCACTAAGCCTTGAAGGAACAATGAAACCGCTTCTTCATGGTGCTGGGCAGGGCAAGAAGAACTGGACATATTGCCAAGAAGGGACAAACGAATTTCAAGCCAAGATCATTGCAAATTTCCATACCTGCATTTTCTTTTCCTGCTCATTTTCACCAATTATCCCAGCACCAGTTACACTGTCACTTCCATCAATAGACACCTAGAAATAAAGGAAAGAAAATAGGTGATTTTTAAACTAAGAAAGCAAGGCAACTTCTAAGATGTACAGTTTGTGGGCCCTCTGAATATACTATTCCATTCTTATTTATGCTTCATATTCCATTATGGGGTTCTAATCACATTATTTCAACTAGGCAAGTATTAATTGAGTTCCTACTACATGTAGGGCCCTATTCGGGAAGGAATGTGAAATCCTAAGATAAAATAAAATAAACCCTGACCTTACAAAGCTTATGCTATATAGGAACAGGTATAAATGAAAACAATATGAAATATTAAAATGTAATCATTTTAAAATTAAATGAATATTATATATTATAATAAATAATAATTAAATAAAATTAAAATATAAAATACCCAAGAAAAAGGAAGCACCATGGAGCAAACAGAAGGGAGAAATCACTTCAGTACAGAGCCATCAAGGAAGGCCAAACTAGAATCCTGGAGGGATTTTAGGTTTCCCTCTGTCTGTGTATCCCTATCTGTTTACCCTCCTTCTAATCATTCTCAAACTCACTTATTTTATTCAGACACTAGGAATGATGTCCCTTGGACACTGATTTTTAATTTAAACAGTTAAATATAATAAATACTTATTTAATATCTATGGTGTCCAAAGTACCATATTCTGGAGAGCAACAAATTGAGATTATACATAGTCACAGGGGCAGAGATCCTAAGGACACACAAGTATTAAAAATCAGAACTGGAATCCGAACCCAGGTCCTCAGGATCTCAATCCGGTGCCCTTCTGGTCCTTGGGGAACTTACGGTCTAGTAGAGGTGAAAAAATACTGACAAAGGTATAGCGCCCAATCACAGCGAGTGAATCAGAGAGTTACAAAATGGAGAGAGGCGGACGACAGAGAAGTTACAAACTGGAGCACTATCTGAAGCCTGAGGGGACATCAGGGAAACTTTTCTTTCTTGAGGTAGTATATGATTTAGATTTTAAAGAATAAAGAGGAATTCACTGGATGAAAGTGGTGAAGGAGGGTTTTCCAGGATCAGGGTGTACTGTGAACCCAGGTTCCCAGGCATAAGAGGCCTGAGTATGTCTGGAGACGTGTTTGGCTAACACAGAGCGTGGGGAGGGGGATGGGGGAGAGGGGGATGGGGAGAAATAAAGCTGGAAAG
Organism: Trichosurus vulpecula; assembly: GCF_011100635.1. Taxonomy (NCBI): domain Eukaryota; kingdom Metazoa; phylum Chordata; class Mammalia; order Diprotodontia; family Phalangeridae; genus Trichosurus; species Trichosurus vulpecula. The sequence continues at coordinate 226,590,918 of NC_050578.1, read as the reverse complement.
GGAGCACAGACCTGGTTTGCGGAGGTAGGTTCTTATTTAGAAAACAAAACAAAAAACCCTGAAAAGGGAGACAGCAAGTTTTCTTAACATACTAGTCTTGGCACAGATTACATCTTCCTCCAGATCTGGCTCGTGTAAAACCTGAGTGCAGCCTATAAATCTGTGGTTTTTTTCAGTATATGCTGTTATTTTTTTTCTTTTCAAAAAAATCTCATTTTAGGGGTGCAGGGATTACTCAGCGGTGCTAATTCAGGCTAATGTGATGAAGCTGATGGCTCCCACATTCCAAACGGATCCCATACCTTTGCAGCATATTGTTCCAAAGCACTTATGGTATCAGGGTCAATGGTGGCGTCCCCTGTATGCAGGCCCGCCACGGTACCATCTGACTGAATTGCCAAGATGGTGTCAGACTGGGGGACCTGTACAGTGTGGTGGATATAGGCAGTGGTACCATCCTCCAACTGGACGGCCTGGAGTGCGCTCTGGTCATAACTGTCTGAGATACAAGATTAAAATACTGTTAGAAGAGATGACAAGAATCCGGCAAACAATAAATAATGACCACTACATCTTAGAGAGACACAGGATAGCGACAGAACGTGAACACACAGGTCACAATAACATGGAGTGGGCCTAGCAAAGATCACACACACACACACACACACACACACACACACACACACACACACACTATCTGCTGACCTTCTTTCTACCTGTAATTAAGCAAATCTTACTAACATTATTTATCTCTTCTAGCACAGGCATAAATAATTTCAGCTAATCTTTGGGACGGCACAATACTAAGTGACCTTCCAGAGTTATGTTTTCTAACTGAACTCATTTCAAATGAAGGGAGAACACTATAAAAGTGGCAAAGGTGGAGGAAAAAATGATGATAAAGTGCAAAATCAACAGTTATTTCTCAAATCACAATTTCTATCTTTAGAAAGGTACATGGTGACTTTAATTCTGATCCATTCATTAATTCATTCAGTAAGCAAGCAGATAAGAGTCCCTGTATACTCTGCCTCAGTCAGGCCATATATGGAGCATTATGCTTAGGAACTAGGGACCACAGTTTTGGAAGGACACTGATGACCTGGAGAATGTCCAGGGCAACCAACACGGTGAAAGGCCTCTGCTCTGTCACATAGGAAGGGGATGAAAGACCTGGGGATGTGTGGCCTGGGGAAGACTCAGGGACAGGATAAATGTCCTCGAGCATCTGAAAGGTTTTTATGTGCAAGTTCAGGACCAGGCTTGATCTGCTTGGCTCCAGAGGCCAGAAGGAGGAACAATGGGATGAATATACAACTACACAAATTTAGGCTTGATATTTAAAAAAATTCTTAGCAATTAGAGCGACCCAAAATTCAAATGTTCTGCCTCAGGAGGTGGTTGGTTACCCCTCTTTGGAGGTCTTCAAGCAAAAGGTGGATGACCTTGTGGGATATGTTGTAGTAGGGATTGTTCTCCAAGTATGAGAAGGATTAAATGGCCACTAAGGATCTTCCAACTCTGAAATCCTCTGTTTGTTGTGCACCCACGATGTGTACAGCACTAGCTTAAGTGTTCTGGAGTATATAATGATGAGCCCACTGTGCTTACAGTCTAATGGAGGGTCCCATAGGAACACAAATATTATAATACAAACTAGAATGTCACCAGATTGTAAGCTGCTTGATGGCAGGAGCTAGGACATTTTTCTCTTTGGTATTGCCAGTACTAAGCAGGTACCCTGCACATAGTAGGTGATTAATGAACATTTCTTAAGTGTAATTGACAAATAAATGCTTTAAAGGTCACATCGATGACAAAATAAACCTGCCAAGGCACAGGACCACCATGTTCTCCTGTGCTCCAAGCCTCCCATGATCCCTCTGGGATGAAGAGCACAGCCCTTAGGTTGGACCTGAAAGTCTTCTACAACCTCCAGATGACCTTTCCTACACTCTGAAGGCCGGCTATGGCACAGACCACCAGCTCTTCTTTGAACTCAGTATTTTGTCTCCTCCCATTTCTTCTAGGAGCTTGCCTTTGGGCACGCTGTGCCCTGTTTCTGGAAGGTCCTTCCTTACCAATGACCTTTAGAATTCTTAGCTTTCTTCAAAACTTAACTCAGGTGCTCCAAACCATGGGAAGCATTCCTGAGCCCCCTAGTTGTTACTGCCTTCTTTCTTTTCAAATTCTTTTCTATTTGCTACTATCCTCCAGTAGAATATAAGCTTCTTGAGGGCAGGGGTCAAGTTCTTGATTGGAGATGAGAATCTCCACATCATCTTACTTATAAAGATAAAATACAAACGCCTTACTCTGAGCCACCAACATCTAGTCCTTTTTCAGACTTCTTTCACACTCAGTCTCTGCTTGAATGCTTTTAGGGATCCTAAGCTCATCAGCCCATTCCACCGCTGGAAAGCTTGTTAAAAAAGTTCTTCCTTACACTGAACGTACACTGTCCCTTTCCAAGGCCCATGCTCTGCAGCTGCACAGAATGCACTGGCCTCCTTCAATATGACAGTCCTCCAAATAATTCACTCAAATAGTAAGTCTATCCCAAGTCTCCCTTTCTCCTTTAGTTGTACCCCACATGTTCCAAAAATTATTTTACCTTTGGAAGTGTGATGAATAAAAGCCGTAGTTCCATCTTCCAACTGAACTGCCTGTCCATCTTCTAGACGCAAACTGTCCCCTGCTCCAGAAGAAATATTTAAAGTTAGGTTTCAATTTTCCCATTCTGATAATCTTCTTGACAAAAGAATACCAAACATACTCTACTTGCAAGGTCCTTCATATTTAAATTATGTTAGTAAATGCCAAGGAGAAGTAATTAAAGCCAATTAGCATCATGACATAATTACTGAAAAGCTATCTACCCATTGGTAGGGGATAAGTTATAGAACCCTCTGAAACAGACAAATATCTAAGCCTTTTTTGGGGAACAAAACGTATTTGGGACAGCTGTTCACTTTCTATCCACAGTCACAAAGCACCATCTATTTTATTCAACCAGGAATGGGGGAGACCTCAATCTGGGGTTGCCCAATATGCAGTGGTATCTCACACCTACTCATTTTATTAACGACAAGGACAGGGTGACCTTGGCTCATGCAGGCGTGGTAGGAGAGTGCCTAGAAGAATTATCTGACCATCAGGAGAGTGCCATGATTGTTTTTTAAACACTTACTACTCTTAGGTAAGGGTAGATGTTGGACATAGGCAGCAGAACCGTCCTCTAGTTGAATGACCTGGCCATCCATGAGTTTTCCATCTGAAACACAAGATTCAGGTACTGATAAGCAAAGCTTATCTTGTTCTTGTCTCCAGAGTTCTGATCAGTCCACAACATATTTGGTAGGGGTGTGGAACGAGAGACTGGGGGACACGGCCAATGCAGTAATCTGCTTTGCCAGACTATGCTATTTGTCACAAGAGGGTTTTTTTGTTTTTGTTTGTTTTCTGTTTGGGGGGTTTGTTTATGTGGGGGGAGTAGGTGGGAAGGAGAGAAAAGGATTTTTGTTTGTTGAAATAAATGAAAGGTAGGAAGGAGCAAACCTTTCCTTTGCTAACTCTCTTCTCCAATCTTTAGCTCCAACAGGCTCTCAGAGGCAGGAACATGTGAGCAGTTCCTGGGATGGAAGGGGCCAGCCTCTAGTGACCCCGATGGGGCTAACGGAACACTTAAGGCCTTCTATTTACCCCTACATAATAGAGGGAAGAAGCTTCCCTTGGTGGATTTCTATGAATACTCATTTGGTTTTGGAGGATTTGAGGGGGGCTAGGCTCTCACTGTTTGGGAGGTACAAAATAGACATCGTCTTTAGTCTTCAGTACCACGAAAACTAGGCTCGTTGGCAAATTGCACACACTTTCAGGCTCAAGTTTGCCTGTCATATTTTTAGGGATAATCTTAAAAAAAATCCTACAATCTGAGATATGTGAGTGATACCCAGGACCTTGAAGGTTGGAAGGAGCTTTAGAGATTACCCTGCCTTACCTCCTCATAAATGTCTGGAGGGCAGAGTTCCTGAAATCTGGTTTTGTGAAATCCTAACACGTCTTCAAGTTGTAACAATTTTTTTTCAAAACAAAACTTATTTTTAATCCACTCCAGTTTAAAACATAAGTATATGCCATGCAGAACTACTGGGGAGCAAGAGATATGTGCATGAAAATATTAATGATAATAATATTAATGACAATAAGAAGCTAATATTTATATAGTTTCAAGATTTGTATGGTACTTTACACATTATTACATTTAATCTGCAAAAAAATCACCCTTTGAGGTAGGTGGTGTTACTGTGCACATTTTCCAGATATGGAAGCTGACATAGATGGAAGTGACTTGCCCAGGGTCACACAGCTAGTGAGTGTAGAACTCAAGCTTCCCTAATTCCAAGCTCCTGCCAAAAGGGCAATGACCCTCCAAGGCCAGCAGCACTCCCTGATGGAGGCCAACCAGCACTGGTGGTGACTCAGCCACAGAGGCTATCCCTACCTTTGGAATTGTGTTGAATGTAAGCTGTGGAGCCATCTGCCAGGGTCACCGCTTGCAGGCTGACACCCTCCATGTTTTCCAGATTGTCACCATCTAGGAAAAACAACAGCCACGTCAAAGTGCTCGCCTTCTTAAGAAGGGGTGAGGGAGAGAATTTGGAAGTCAATAATTAGAAAAAAATGAATGTTAAAAATTGGTTTTTACATGTGATTGAGAAAAAAAAACCACGCCATTCTTTAAAAAAAAATAAACAAATCCCAACAATTTCCAGTCATTTCATTTTGGAGAATATCAGGGGGAACTGGGTCTACAGATCTCACCAAGGACACACCAAAATAAATGGACCAGGCCACAAGCTCTTGAGCTCAATCCACTGTTTGATTATAATGGGCAGAGCTCTGGGAAGTTTCCTGGGATGTTCCCATCCAGAACCATGGAAAGTTGCTTTGAAAGGCTTAAGTTTGCTCCGAAACTCAAGGGAACCTTGAGTTGCACACCTCTGAGTAAACAATGATGGCTCCCGTTTAAGGACTGGCCAAAAATTATGTTCTGCAATCTTTGTCCACTTAGAGAAGTCTCTCTCAACAGAGAGCTCCCCTAAACAACCTCCAATGACATGACTATAAACACCCTAACAATCAGGGGACCTCATAGAACCCACTGCAACTTGGAGGTGCTGAGGACTGGTGCATAACACTTTAAACAACTATTTTAGAATAAGTAGTATCTTCCTTCCTTCCCCCCACACCCCCCAAAAAAACCCCATTATACCTGGAAATGTGTTCAGGTCTCCACATTCTTATTCTGCACTTTAACGATCAAACTGCCTATCTCTTTGCTCCAGGTCTGTGTTTCTGTTCAGTACTGGCCGTGTTACTGAGTTGCATTAGATGTTAAATAGCAAGACTACTCACCTGCCACAGTTACTGCCTCGGTCAGGCAAAGAGTGACGTGCTGAGCCTCCATCCCCCCTCCAGGAAACTCAGTCATTCCCTGAGAATCTCGATTTATCTGGGCTAGTAACATGGTTTACCTTGAAATAAAACAGAGTCACCTCAGAACCAAAAGAAGGAAAGTATATACACCAACACATCTTTCCTCCAGATTTATAAAAACCGTCACATCTGAAATGATGCTTACCCACAGTTCTGCTTAGTATGCAAAGCCAAGAGGATGAGCCCCAAGTCCCAGGTCATATTCTTTTGGAGCATTCAAACAAAACCCAGTGATCTTGTAAATAAAATCTTGAGCACAACAGGTTTATAGAGGTTTTCAGCTTCCCTTTCACACTCACTAGGTTATCAAGGCAGGGCTAAGTCTTCAGGAGCCTCTTCTACAGTACAACTTGGGGAGGTCCCAAGAACTCTCCCCTAGAACCTTCCTCACCAGCCTCCTCCCATGGCTGGATTCACCCTGGTAGAATCAGTCATTCCTCTGCACTTAAGTCCCCCAAGCATCCTTGGTCTTTGGTCAAACAGATGGTGCCTTCTTGGCTTGGAGACTCAGCATGCCTGGCTAACTTAGGGTCTGAGGGGAGGCAGAGATGTTGGCCCCAGCCCTCCATGAGGATGGGAGAGAACAAGAGTTGGGCAGCCCGGCCACCTTTTCCACTGCTCCTCACCACTACTGCGGCTCCATAACTGGAGAAGAATGGATCATGGTAAACAATAACAATGATGATGATGAACGTAATGGTCAAAATTGGAACTTCCCCTCTAAACTTTTCCTAAAAGTTTCCTAAAAAACCCTAAATTCTAAAAATTTCCATATTTCTGTTAACGGGACTATCCCTGCCCCCCACCCCTGGCGGGCAGTCTGGTCAGAAATTGTTGGGTGGGCCTCCATCACACCTTTCCAGATCATGGAGTCTCTCTGTGCTCCTTTCCACACACCACAGGTTGTGTCCCCGTTTCTCCTGTGGCTCCTATCACCTCCAGGGTCAAATACAAACTCCTCTGTTTACCATTCAAAGCTCTTCACAATCGGGTCCCAATTTCCACTTCCAGGGTTATTACTTCTGTTCCCTTTCATGAATTCTCCCATCCTACCAACCTGGCTCTGCTACTCTTCCTCACAAGTGACACTCTGTCTCCCACCTTTTCACTGACCATCTTCTCTTCATCCTTCGAACGAACTCCCTCCTCCACCTCTGCCACTTAAAACAAGTTTTCTTCCAAGTTCACCTCAAGTTCCACCACCTACATGAAGCCTTTTCTGATCCTCCCTCCTCCAACTTCTAGTTACCGCCCCCCATACTTGCATTTATTTTGTACATCCTTATTATACACTGTCTTTCATGATGCAATAAAAGCTTCCTGAGGGCAGGGATGGTTTCATTTTTGTTTCTGCATCCACAGTACCTAACAGTGTTTGGCACTGAACAGGAATCCAATAGAGCATGTTGACTGTAGGAAATGAAAACTAAGAGGAACTCAAAGAAATATGAGAAGACCTGTATGTGAGGTCCCTATGACCCTGCAATCCTATGAGCTAATGCGGAGTGAAGTGAGTCAAAAGGATAACAGTGATTACAATAATATAAATGGAGGAAAAACACAACTAAATTCTAAGTAATTGTAATGACCTCATTTAATCTCAAAGGACAAATAATAAATCACACCTTCCTGCTCTCAGGAGGAAGAAGGGAGACTACAGGTACAGAATGCTGGCTGCATTCACTTAGATGTGGTCATTGTGCTGGTTGGTTTTGCTTTGACTATTTTTTCTTTGTTACTGGAAGAGTTCTGTGGCAGGGGAGTGCAGACCTGTGTCTGGAAATGACTGACACAAAAATAAAAAAGATCAATAAAACTTTAAAAAAAAACACAGTAAAAAAAGATATTTACCAAGTACAAACTACTTATTTTAATAAAATCGCTGTTGTTCAGCCCTTTCAGTTGTGTATGACTCTGTGACCCCATCTGGGATTTTCTAGGCAGAGATACTGGAGGGGTTTGCCATTTCTTTCTCCAGCTCATTTTACAGATAAGGAAACTGAGGCAAACTGGGCTAAGTGACTTGCCCAGGGTCACACAGCTAGTGTCTAAGGACAGATTTGAACTTAGATCTTCCTGATTCCAGGCCTGGCACTGGATCCACTGTGCCACCTAGTTTTAACAAAATGAGAAACTACTAAACAATTTTTTTTTTTTAAGTAAAGGAAGGGAATACGGTTCTCACAATCAAAATGCCTTTCTCTCATCTATTCTGCTCAAACTCTACTGGTCTTTCTTAGTATTTATTTATTTAATATTTTTAGTTTTCAACATTGATTTTCACAAGAGTTTGAATTTCAAATTTTCTCCCCATTTCTACCCCCCCACACTTCAAGATGGTATATATTCTGATTGCCCCATTCTCCAGTCAGCCCTCCTTTCTGTCACCCCACTCCCACCCATCCCCATTTCCTTACTTTCTTGTAGGGCAAGATAGATTTCTATGCCCCATTGCCTGTATATCTTATTTCCTAGTTGCATGAAAAAACTTTTTTTTTTTTAACATCTGCTTTTAAAACTTTGAGTTCCAAATTCTCTCCCCTCCCCACCCACCCTCCCTAAGAAGTCAAGCAATTCAACATAGGCCACATGTGTATCATTATGTAAAACCCTTCCACAATATTCTACTGGTCTTTCAAGATTCATCTCGGATGCTTCTTTTTTTAGGCCTCTTCTTTCCTGATAGCAGCCTTCCTCACCCCAAGCCAAAAGTTTCCTTTTCCTCTTCTGAATAGAACTTTGAACCAATCCTTTGAAATTACTCCATTTTATCTTGTTCTCATCTATCTATCTGTCCATTTGTCTTGTGTATCTGTCTGTCTATTTATCTCATCCATCCATCTCCAGATCCACCCCTTCCCACCACCCTGTGGGACTGGGTCTGATCAGGCAACCTTAGTGCCATCCTCCACTCTCGCCTACATACCCCTCATACCCCACACTTATCAGTCTTGCAATTTCTTTCTCCAGAACATCTCTAGTGGAAGTCCTTTCTCTCCATTCTCTCAGGTGCCCCTCTGGTACAAGCCCTCATCACCTTACACCTGGGACTGTCGCAGCTGCCTTCAGTGAAAGCCAGAGGCTCTCTATCATCTCTAGAATTAAATGTAAACTACTTGGCATTTAAAGCTCTCTACAATGTGGCCTATTCCTGTCTTTCTAGGCTTCTAACATTGCTCCACAGCCCAGCCATACCGACCTACTTGCTTTTCCTCACAAGCTATGTTTCATCTCCAGTCTCTGTACCTTTGCCCTGGCTGTACCCCATGCCTGGAATGCCCTTCCTCCTCACCTCCACCTCTCAGACTCTCTGGTGTTCTTCAAGACTCAGATCTAACCCCACCTTCTTCAGGAAGTCCCCCCAGGTGCTAGTACCTTTCAGCTAAGATTTCGTTGCATCTACTGTGCATATGTACATTCCTATTTCTGTACATATCTCCACCTTGGAATATAAGTTCCTTGAGGGCAAGGACTGTTTATGCTTTTTCTTCCTCTCTCTCCAGCTTTAGCCCAGTATCTGACTGGGCTTAATAAATGTTTATTAATTGACTTTATTATATTATATTAATATATTATTAATATATTAATTATTATATTTTTATGTTATATAATATCATATATACTATATATAATATAGTATAACATACAATATATATTATATAATTAATATATTAATATATTATTAATTGACAATTATAATTGAGGGTCACAAATTCAGAGAGAAAATGGATCTCAGAGGTCATCTCTCTGACCTTGTCACAGATTACATAAGTAAGGGTCAGGCAAGTTTAAGTCCTACTCATCTGCGGGAACTAGGCAAAATAGAGGGAGCAGAGCCAGGAATGCAAAGCAGGTTCTTCCATAGCAAAGCATTAGCCCTCAGCTGTTAAATGAATGACTAAAATAAAAACAAGTTAAGATGGAAATATTTTGCAACTGCTTATGTCCTGTCAGCCACAAGACCTCAACTGTTTGGGTTAATGCTGCCCCACCTAGTATGGAACTTCAAGAAGCACATACTCTGATTTAAGCTATCCCCCGACAAATGTCGAGGAAAATGTAGAGCAGGGAAGAGCCATCTTGTGCCTCTTGGCAATTTTCCTCTTCAAGAGGGGCCCTGTGTTCAGTTTTGGAGGAAAAGTTGCAGAAGTGAGACAGATAAAAATGGAGTGAAGTTATTTACTAGCAAGTACAATTCTACTTAAACCTTCATTTTGGAGCAAATCTAAGCACTGAGTCATAAAAAATAAATTGCTCATTTGCAGCAAGATTTGATGCATTACAATTTCTAATGTATTTTTTGAGACACACACCCCACAAAAATGGTATTTTGGAAGCCATTTGGTGGCCAGGATGGCTGCTAGGGCTCAATTCAAAATGACCAGACTTTTAAGAATGCTGTTTCCAACACTGGTTTCAAAATCCATTTCAAATTCATTTGCAGTTATTTTCTGAAAATTGTCTTAAAACTCCTGGCCTACAGTCATACCAATCGCGTAAAAACTCCTGGCCTACAGTCATACCAATCCCGTATTTGGTTTACATCCCTAGTAATGGAACTGTAGCAAAAATGGTAACAATTTTAATTTAATTTAATAGATGAAACATCTCTCTCCAACCACAGCCCAATTCAGCTACATTGTTATCAAAGTACCATTTGGACCAGCATGAAGACTGAGGAGCAAAGTCAGAGATAATGACTCCTTCATGAAGTTAGTCAGGTTTGTACCAGGCAACTTAGGGTTCAGACCAACGACTCATTTCGACTGGACTGGCAAACATAGTGTCCCTAAGACAGAAAGAAGAATGGAAAATAAAAATGGAAGGATTTCTATTTTCAAACTTAATAAGAATATAAAATCATCACAGTAGTCAGAGGACAGGGCTGAGGACTGCACCTTACCCCTGAAGCAGAAACATAACTAAGGACAATCTGGAGGAATTCCCTAGGGAGAATTTGTGCAAAGACAGAAGAAAATCACGCAGGATGAAAAGGCAAGGACAAAAGTTTTGATCTGTGCTACTGGAGGGAAGGGAATCATGCATATAAGGATCTAAATGAGGAAAACATTATTTTGGAGACAGTGATCATTTTTATTTGGTCTATGTTGGTTCATTGATGAAGAGAGTCTTATTGGGCCTACTGTTAATCCAACATTGCCAGTATAGATTCACATCAGAGTCCTATGCGTTTTCATTGTGATTGGCTCGCTGGGGTAATTTTTAAATTATTGTTGTAAAACCCGAATCTTCTCACTTCTCCCTAGCGATTCTCACACTCAAGTTCACATGTCTGTAGAAAGGTCATTCTTGGTTGAAGACCCCATTTAGTGCTGACCAGGCAAACCACTAGGACTCACTAACAAGGCTTCTAATAGAACCAAACAACAGGAAGGTGTGACAAAATCTTTCCTAATCCCTCATAAACCAATGGAAAACCACTGACTCCCAGGCTCTGGAGTCACAGAAGAAAGAAAACTCTCATAGTGCAGAGAGAATGGAAGGAGGATGCTGCTAGAGTATTTCTACAGGCATCTCCCCATCTCCTCTCCCCAGGTGTCCTTCGGCACAGCTCGCCAAGGCCTCTGTCATCACTGCCTGGCTCCTGCTCGCAGGTGTTGCTCCTCTGGGGCTGCTCAAGGCTCCAGGTGACCTCGGGCGCTCCAGCCCTCAGGGTAGAGCTGGAGCATTCAGGCTAGGGTTATGGACAGGTGAGCATTCCAATCTGCAGCCTTTTTTTCAAACAGACCCAGAGGGGCCCCACAGGCAGCTAGCCTGCCTGAAGAACTTCACCCCTCTGCCAGGAGCAAGGGTCTCTAGCCCTTACTCCAATCTGAGTTAGGGGGAAGGGCTTTTATTGTTTCCCTGCCTCCTTCTGAGAACTCATGCTGTGGTTTTCTGAGGCTTCGGATAAACACACACAACCCTCTTCACTGGCCTGCCATAAAAATGATGTTGCAGTTCTGAGAAACCTCATGAAGGTGATAAAACACCACAGGCTGAGTATGACTACTGAATCCTCTGCTGGCATCCCCACCATTCCGGCAGGGTCTCGGACCTCCCCCCCATTATTATTGCATTATATTATATTTTTACATTATAACATATTACATATATTAATTGCTCACATCTATAAACGGACTGACCACTTACAAAGTGCCTTCTTCCTAACAGCCCTGTTAATAATTGTGTGAGGTAAATAAAATGTGAATACTTCACAGGGAAAATATGTATAAATATATAGATATATCTATATCTATACTAAGAAATATTTAAAAATCAAGAATAGGGAAGTGGAAAAATTCTGAGGCCATGAGAATCTGATGGCTCAGCCTCTGGGAAAGTTTACCTTGAAACTTTTTGTTCTTTCTTCTGGTTCTGGTTTAAAGATTTGCTTAATAAGAACAGGGTCATAATGACCTGTTTTTCTCTACTGTAAAGAAGGGAGAGGGTCTCTCCCTCCCTCTTTCCTATTCTCCTTCATTAGATTTATAGATGTCATTAACTAAGGGAATGGGAATTGGAATTTCTGTGCCTCAATTTCCCGGTTCTTTGTCTAGCTTTCATGCTCAGATTGTAAGCCCACCTCCCAGCCAATGGTGAGAAGGGTCAGAGGTGGGCGGGAATTCTCTTGTGTTAGGTATAATTATGGGTGCTTTGCTCCTTGTAAAGCGCCTCCCTTGCTGGATTTGTTCTAGCACAGGATGCCCAATTCTTGAGAATTGAATAAAATTTATTTCTGTTCCCACCCTGAGATGGCTCCTTATTATAAATTTAATTGGTGAGGGTCTTTTCATCCCACACAATATTCATATCCTTTTTTCAGAGGGGGATCCAGAGAGACACCCAAAGATCACTCATCTCATTAACAGCAAAGGCAGAGACTGTAGGAAGGTCTTCCTTCGGAAGATAAGTCTCTCTGTGCCACCACTCTGCCACCTCATCCTGGGCATCCCCTCAAACAGGGATCATAATTGGTCAACTCTCATCCTGGGTCATTCTTGTACACATCCTCTCTCTTCCTTAACTCGCAAGATTAGAAAAATATAGAGCTGAAGGGTCATGTGCAGATCCACGACACCAGGCAGGCTTAACAACTTTTTAAACAATTTTAAAATTCTAATAATCATATTTTAATTCTATAACAACTGTATCAAAAAATTTTCATTTGAATTTTTTCAATGAACAAAAATTTATTTTCTCTCCTCATCACTAACCCTCTCCTCTGTTGAAAAAGGAAAAAAAGAAGTATCCAAACCCTTGTAACAAATACATATTGCCAGCAAAACAAATTCCTGCATCAGTCAGAGCCAAAAAAAATCTCTGTCTCCTTCTGTAGCCCGAGTCCATTACTTCTGCATGCAGAGATGGGTGAAATGCTTCACCATTGGTCCTTGGGCATCATGGCCGTCCACCTCACATAGGCTAGCGAGAGCGCACCTTTCCACAACCTGTTACTCACTTCAATGTTTTACAGCTTTTACGACCAGCAAATCCTCTCTTATATCCAACTTAATCATGATAATGTACATGTGTGTGTAGCACTACAGATGTCTTTCCTCACACAGGAACTGAGGAATCAGTTTCTTAATATGGTGAAACAAGGACAAGGACAAATTCATTCATTTGGGAGCAACTGCTGCTCCCATGAAGTGTTAGGAAAAATCTCTAAGTACATTTAAATATATAAAGGTACAGAGTAGAAGTTCCTTCATCACCCAGACGAAACCGAAGTCAGAGGAGCAAAGGAGAATACATTAGCAGAAGTGGTAGTAAGTTTCTATAGACTTTACTAGATTTGAACACCAGAGAATAAGCTGTGGGAAAGGAACCGTGCAACCTAATTTTCAGGTAAGGAGTGGGTTTATTTATTTATTTATTTGGGGCAGGGCCCTTTAACTAGTGGATGAAAAATTAGAACCAGAAGCTTGTGTAAGATTCTAGGATCCTTCAGAAAAGGGATGCTTGAAATGGGCTGGCAGTTAGAAATGGGAAGCTGGAACCTGCTGCCTGGAAATGGCAGTTGGGACCTGCACGACAGTCTGGGAGGAGAAGTGGAGGCAGGGGCTGAGACCTGGGAACTGGGAACTGCGCTCCAAGCTCCCATCAGAGGAAAGACAATTTTGGATCAAGAAGCTTGAAGACAAATGCTGATGGGTGAGAAAGGAATATCCTGGACCACGAGGCAAGAGAAGAAACCTAGGGCTTTGAAGGGAAAATTCTATAATGAGCAGGTTGGTAAGCACTTCTCCATGTAGAAGGTAAGTTCCTTGAAGGCAGGGACTGTGTCCTCTTTGTCTTTTTATCAGTGTCGAGCACATACTAGACATAGTAGCTAATCTTAACCAGACTACAATACAGCTCATACCACCATATAACCCATTATAGTTAACCAATCAATCTCTTAATACTTAGGAAGCACCTACGCGCCAGGTGCTAGGGATACAAGTTACAACCCTATTCACAAAGAGCTGACATTCCAATGAAGGGGACAAGTACATATACCAATATATGCAACATAAATACATAGTGAAGAAATACAGACATATACAAAGTAGTTAAACATAAGGTAGTTTGGGAGGGAAAACAGTAGCAGCTGGGAATCAGAAAAGTCTTCATGCACAAGACAGTGCTTAAGTTGCATCTTAAACGAACAGTGTTTCCCTCAGAGGTGAAGGTAAGGAGGAACCACATTCCAGGCACGGTGTTTGGCCAAGAGATGGAGTGCCACGAGCGAAGAGCAGAGAAGGTGGGAGTAATGCCCAGTGGGGCTGGAAAGGTAGGTTGGGGGGGCAGTTTGTATAGGGCTCTAAAAGCTGAATGGAGGAGTTTACATTCGATCCTAGGTGCAACTGGAACCCACCAGAATTGGATGCATAGAACTGCATGGTCAGATCTGTACATAAGGAAAATTACTTTGGCAGAAGTACACAGGATGGACAATCCCACTCCTCCTTCTTGATCCTCTATTCCACTCACCTAGGTAGATGTTTCAAACCTTTTCTTCTCTCCTCAACATTCCCATGCTTGCTGACTTTGCTGAAGACTTCATCACATCCTTCACAGAAAAAACTGAGGCCATTCACCAAAAGCTCCATCTTCATTCCTATACACATACTCTCTAATTCAGTTGGTTTTTTCTTCCTGTCCCCCATCTGGCTCTGTTTCTACCACTTATAAGTATGCTCTTGTACCCCCCTTCTTAATTCTCTTTCTTGATCCTATCATGCTTAACAGCTATTAGTCCTATACCTCATCTCCCCTTCTCAGCCAAACTTGCTTGAAAAGGCTCTACTTTTCAATCAATGCCACCCTTCCTTCTTCTTTCACTCTTTTAACACCCCCATCCTGCCCGAATCTTGCTTCCAACCTCATCCTTCAACTGAAACTGTTCCGTCCAAAGTCACCAGCAATCTCTTACTTGCCAAATCTATGGCTTCTTCTTGCTGACCTCTCTGCAGCAGATCACCCTACTGACCACCTTCTCTTCCTGGACATTCTGGGTTTTCATGACTTTACTTTTTCCTTGATTCTCCTTCTACTTGTCTAATTGCTCTTTCCCAGTATCTTGCTACATCTTCATCCATGACCTGCCCACTAACTGTCGGTGTCACCAAAGCCTTTGCCCTGAGCCTTCTTTCCTCTCTATTCACTTGATAATCTCATCAGCTCCCATGAGTTCAATCATCAATCATCTTTAAGTAGATGATTCTCAATATCCAGCCCTAGTCTCTGTCCTGGGTGCCAGTCCCACACCACCAAATGACTTTTAGACATTTCAATGGATATCCCACAGGCATCTCACACTCAACAAGTCTAAAACACATTCCCCCCTCCCCCCACCCAAAACCCTACCCTCATTTGAACCACTCTATTACTGTTGAGGGGGCCCCATTCTAGTCACTCAGGTTGGCAGCCTCAATTATTCTTGCTCACTCCACAAAGCCAATGAGCTGTCACAAATCTTGGAAGTTCTTTCTCTACAACATCTCTCTCCTATGTTCCCTTCTCTGCATTTGGACACACAGCTGCCACCTTACTTTAGGCTTCACCACTTCTCACCTGTACTGCACTACAATAGCTTTCTAATTGTCTCAAGTCTCCTCCACGGCCAAAACCAATGACCTAAAACCATCAAGTCATCCCTTCCCATCTCAATAAATACCAGTGGCTCCCTACCAATCAAATATAATCTTTTTTTTTTTTTTTTGGCACTCAAAAGCTCTGTCGTTTTACTTTGTGTTCTCCCTACATGAACGCTACCATCCAGCCACAAGGGTCTAATTGCTTTTCTTGCACAGCACATGTCCATCTCTGATATCCACGTCTTTGCATGGAATGCTCACCCTCCCAACCTCTGATTCTTAGAATCTCTGCCCTCCTTGGAGGCTTGATTCAAATGCCGTCTGACGCTCCAGAGAGCCTTTCCTGGTCCTCCCAACAGTTAGCGCCATCCCCTCTAAGGTTACCTATAAATTTAGCCTATGTAAAGTATTCTGAAAACCTTAAAGTGCTATATAAATGCTCATCATTATAATTAGCCTGTACTAATTTTGTATGTTCTGATGTATATATGTTGTCTTCTCCATTAAAATAGAAACTCCTCAAGGGCAGGAACTGTTTGTTTTTTTCTTTGTATCCCCAGCCCTTAGCATGGTTCCTGGCACTTTATAAAAGCTTATTGGTTCAGCTCAAAAGAAAAATTACACCCAAGGGTGCCTGGGGCAGGGAATGAGGTGATTTGCCCGAGGTCGTGTCAGAGGCAGATGGTCTGACTCCAGTCAGTGCTCCTTCCCCAGTACAGACTGAAGGAGAATAAAGCCAAAACAGGGGGTATGGCCTGGGACCGCAGGGCAGGGTGGATGGCCTGAGTGAGGACAAAAGGCATTTTTAGAAGACAGAAGAGATATGGAAGGACAGGGGATTATGATCGGCAGGGGAATTTCAGAGTTCAGCATCACTGAGGTAACCCAACTAGTGGTGATGAGATCCAAAGTATGACCATCCCTGTCAGTGGGTGTCTGAGGTAGAACGGAAATGAATATGTGGGTTACTAACTAACTGGGCAGCCAGGTTGTTCAGGAGACCATCAATCTCAAGTAACTGAGTGGGTGGGCGGGTGGGGATTGGAGGGGAGATGAAGACTGTAATGAATTCCTTTATGGATCCATCCTAAAGTTGATCCTAAGATCAACTTCAGAACTGGAAAGGCCCTCAGAGGTCATCTAGTCCAACCCCCTCATTTCACAGATGAAGAAACTGGGTCCCATTAGGGTAAAGGATTGGCTTGAGTTTAAAAAGGTATTAACTTCCCAAAATGACCTCAGGGAATAACAACAAACCTCAAAGGATTTTGAGTGACAGTAGCAGAGGAAGGGGGTGCAGTGACATTAAGAGTTAAAAGTTCCTCATCCTCCTCCTGATCCAGTATGAGGCCACCTGCTACTAGAGAAGGTCACGTGACCTAGGACTATACTATCTCCCAGGAGTCTAGTGAATGCA
Source organism: Trichosurus vulpecula (assembly GCF_011100635.1). Lineage (NCBI taxonomy): Eukaryota > Metazoa > Chordata > Mammalia > Diprotodontia > Phalangeridae > Trichosurus > Trichosurus vulpecula. The sequence goes on along the minus strand of NC_050578.1, from coordinate 226,573,917 downwards.
AGATGGAAGAAGCATGACAGGATCAGATCTAGGTTGAAAGGGACTAGGGAAGAACAGTAATTAAATGAACAGGGAATGAGAGAGGACATGGTAGCAGAATGGAATTTGTACCTCATGGCAGCAAAAACCCAATGAATTGTTAAGATTAGTAGATGAGATGAATGTAAAATCTGCTAGCCATGGGATGAGAATTAGCAGTTGACTACATCCTCCAGGGTCCTGTGGCAATAGTTAACTAAACGTTAGAGAAGGGGTAGTGGTGAGGCATGGTTTTCTTTAATAGCAAAGGAAGGCTCTAAGGCAGTTTAGGGTCTAACTGCAAATGGAGCAGCCTACTGCCACCTACCAGGCACTCAAGGGTAATGGAGGTACTCCCTCCACATCCCTCCACAGATGGCAGCAGACTCCAGGAGGAGAGGGCTCCAAATCCCATCCCTAGAGGGGTAGAAGCTGAAACTACATTAGTGGTGAAAAGGCAAAGAGCAAGTGTCGGAATAAGAGCCTTGGAATCATTGGCAGTTCCCTTCTCCCGGGGTTCTGCAAGTTTACTAGGAGTCAACAGCGTGACAGTCAAAAACACTGAGGTACTGGGCTTCGCCAAGATGTAGTTTCCTGACTTTGGGAGGTCAGAGTCTTGCTGTATTATATGCCCCAGTTGGACCACAGCTATATTTTTGTGTTTGATTATAGACATCCTCCTTTGGGAAAGTCACTGACACGCTGGAGAGCATCAGGACAGCTAAGATGATGAGGGGGCCTGGACAATATGTCATACAAGGAGCAGTTAAAGAACCTGGAGGTGTTTAGCCTGGAGAAACTTCGAGGAGGACATAATAATAATCATTAATTACATGAAGAATTGTCACAAGGAAAAGAGATGAGATGTTTCTGCTTGGCTCCAGAGCGTAAGACTAAGAGCGATGGGCAAAAACTGCAGAGACAGCTTTAGATTAAATGCCTCCCCCCTCCCAAAAAAAAGTCTATCAATCTGAGCTATCAAAAGTGGAATGGGATATCTCAGGAGGACTTTCACTTGCAGTCTTCAAGAGTAGGCCAAACGTCCACTTTCAGGGGGATGTTGTAGAGGGAAAGCCAGTTCAGGTTGTAGCAGATGGCCTTTCAAGTCTCTTGTGATCCTGAGTCTATAAATCGGTCCCTGAGCTAGGGATTCCATTACAGACACATTAAAAAAAAGACTCCATTAAAATGATTTTCCTTTAATTTTAGTCTTACTGCTCCAACAAGAATTTCAAAAACAAGTTGTTATTAAATAACACATTTCTCAGCACATTTCCTTGAGTTTTCTGAATCAACATGAAACATAAAGGTAATGTAATCCAACCTCATTTTTTTCCAGGCAAGGAAACAGGAAAAGAAAAGAAGTAAACTGTCCCAAAAGTTCCAGCAATGTGGTAGTAGAGCCTGGAAGAGAGTCATAGGCTCTCCAACTCCTTAGTCCAGGGGCTTCTCATTTTTTCAAGGTAAACACCTTCGACTGTGGCCCACACATGGGCATCAGGTCCTCAAGTTTTGGGGGAAAAAGTAATCCAGCACGCACTGCCTTTCAACATGACCACAACCCATGCCACAGATGTATGGAGTAGAAAGGGCCATTTCTGGTCATCTAGTCCAGAAGAGAAAATGAATGCTTCATCTGCTCACTTGTAAAACGCATCAATTTAGTACCCTCAAAAATAGCTTGGCCACAGAATGCCCGTCCTGCTGACACAAAAACCTTTCTATGGCTCACATGTTCACATTAAATTTTGCTCCATTCAAGACACACTAAGCATGGTGCAGAGGTGGCCTGGATCAGGATGTTGGGAAGAGTTGGGTCCAAGTCTTGCCTCTTGACACATATGAGCTGTGTGGTTTCACCTCAGTACCCAGGCAACTCTGTACGACTAGAAGCTGTGGAGCAAATGCTGATCTTCACTGGGGATGGGAGCTTCCTCACCACAAGTCCTCTACACCAGTGATGTCACAGGTGTGGACCTTGACAGGTACATGCCTCACTGGAGAAGCAACAGAGCCAGCAGACCCAAATGCAAGTCCTACTACATGACTCCGGACAAGTCACTCGACTTCTTTCTCTGCTTTAGACCAGGTGTCACACCTGCCCCCTGCAGGTACCAGCAAAACTAAGGAGTGTGCCCCCAAACCAGATTAAAATGTTACTGGGAAATGTTGAACAAAATGAACAAAAATACAAAACATATTAATTTGTAGTTTTCTAAGTTTATATGTGGCAAGCAAATTTCTATTTATTTGAGTCTGACCCTACCACTCTAAACCACTCTCTGTAAGTTGCAGGGAAGGTAGAAATAGATTCCCTATACATTGAATCCATGGATCCTATCCCTAGAACACATACAGCACTGGCATTATGCTATATATATAGGGACACCAAGAAAATTCCCACCCTCAAAGAGCTTAAATTTTATTGTAAATCTGGAATTTGTAGGGTATTCTTCAATGTATATAAGATCATAAAAATAAATACAACAAAGAAATACCATGGGAACAGAAGTGGTAGAGACATTGAGAGGTCACCTTTACAGGAAAAAGCCAAATCAATGTATTTCATCAGATAGCTCCCACCCTCATCTTTATGTCTACTTTGGATGAATGGATTGGGAGAGAGAAGTTCTAGTCCCTAAAGTCATTAACTAGCATGCTGCCAATGGCAAGACAATTACTTTTCTGGGCCTTTAAACCTGGAGGGTACCAGACTAGATTACTAAAATTTTCTAACTTTTTTAATTTCAAAGTTTTCTTGATAAAAATCAGAACCTCCCTCTCCTATTCTGGTTTTTCATTCACTTAATAAGGCATACCCCGGGCTAAGAGTTCACTACTTTGTTTCCTTATACCACCGGGACTCTAACCTGCCTTCCAGGTTTTATTTCTCCACCCTTTTGCTCTTCAAGGAAAGAGGAATGATTCCCATTCTTTCTATATAGTGGATGTTTATCTGCATAACACAGTTTTAATTCAATCATTCTCCCATCAAAAAAAAAAAGCCAAGAGCAATGGAGAAACAAAGGGAAAAAAAAAACCAAAAAACCACTCCCTGCCCTAATTTACAAAACAAAAAGGAAACACTGACCCTCCTACCCTCATTTACATTTTACTGAGGGGTTACATGCACAGATAAATAAGTCAATGCAAAAAATATACAAAATAAAAATAAGCTGGAGGTAATCTGGAGAGTCAATAAAGGCCTTGTAGAAGACAGTATTAGAACCAAGTACAAAATTTTTAGTATGCTTGCAATTGAAGCCTGGCCCCTTACCTTGCTCTTCACTATCTGTTTCTCTCACACAGCTAACCTTTCTTCAAATTTGATGTACCTGGGCTTCTCAACATAAACCTCTTCTCCCAGCTTAGAATAACCTTTCTCCTTTACATCTATGTCCCAATATTATCTTCAGGACCCAGTTCACAATCTAACCCCTTGATCAATGTCAACTTTTAAGCAATTTATTGTCTGTATCATTTTGCATTATGCTGCATAAAGATGATTTTCCCTGTGTATGTATTATCTCCTTAACTAGAGTGTAAGCTTACCCACAGCCGGGTCCTATCTTTGAATCCCTCTGCATCTAACATATAAATATTAAATGATTACTACAAAATAGAAAATATCTCACATTTAAATTTTTACAGTTGGTTGCTGTGATGTGGTGGATTTGAAGAGGAAAGACTTGATTAATTACTAGTTTTGACCTTTGGTCCATTCTAACAACTAGAGTCTATCCTCATCTTTAAAATGGGGATGGGCCTGAAACTACCTGTCTCAGCTAGTTGTAGTAAGGATCAAAAGGTATAATGTAAGACATAAGGCACTTTATGTTGACTAGTATAATCCACATCTTTCATTTCTCATTTGACCCTCACCTCAACCAAAAGGTAGAAACACATGGATAACGTCCATTCCCACGGCATAGGTAACTCACGTCGTTTTCCTCGAAACCCTGAGGTAGGCAGGTCCAAATAATATTAAGCCCATCTTAAAGATGGGACTACTGACAAGGTAGTCAATTGCCCACAAAAACACAGCAAGACAGGCAGCTAAAATAGACTCAGAACCAAAGCATTCTGACTCCAACTCCTGCCCTGTTGTATACACTATTGCTCAAAGAGCCTTCGGACGATGAATCTAAAAGGTGAGGGTGGTTACATGACTGACCCCAAATCACAGAGTTGATAAGGGACCTTATCTCCTGACTCCTATTCAAATCCACGTGCACAGATTTTTCAAAATGTTCTCATTTCCACGATCTCAGATATGTCACAACCTAGTTTATGGAACTCCTGGAGACCATCTCCATACTTCAAATTCGAATGCCCAGCACACGTACACACAAAAAACTTATTTTAAAATGTAAAAAAAAAAAGAATCCCAACCTTTACAACAAAAATGTCATTCCAACTTACAATGCTGCCATTTCAAATGAATGAACATTTGAGAAAACCAGAGTCGGGGCAGAGCGAGGGCAAGAGTGGCAAAGTTTTAAGGCAGCCCCCGTTCCCCGGCTTCCTTCTAAAGATTCCTTTTGTTAAAGAAGGCGAGCTCGGCGACGGTCCCGGGCCTGTCCCCTGCGCTCGGAAGGGCGACAGCGGCAAAGTTTGCAAACACTTTATTTCGCCAGGACCACACGGGCAGCGCGCGCTCAGGGCACCCGGCCCGGCCCCTGGGGCCGGGTAACCGCGGGCCCCGTGGCTAATGCCTCCGGGACACCGGCACGGGCGCGCTCCGGTCATTACGGTGATTATCAACAGCCCCATGGAGCGCGTGCAGGGCCACTCCGAACAGCGGCAGAGCGCCCCACTCACCCACCCACCGGGGAGCCCGATCCCTGGCGTCCCCCCGGAGCCCGGCCTTGACAGCCCCAGGGTCACGGCCCGCATGGGCAGCCACCGCCGCCGCGGGCGGGAAGCGCGGCCCAAAGGCCTCGGGGCGACATTCGGGCTCCCGCGGCGGCAGCGGCTCCGGCTCCGGCACGGGCTCCCCCCGGGGCGCGAGCCCGCCCGCTCGCTCGTTCTCGCGCCCTCCCCGGCGGGAGGGCGGCCGTCCCTCGGGGCCGGGAGGAGGGGCGGGGGGAGGGCGCGAGAGCGGCCCGCGGACGAGGAGGGAGTCCCACGGAGCTGCACCCGCCGCCGCGAGTTATTAATAAACTCCGCTTCTGCCCCAGGCCGCCGCCCTCTGCGCCCGGCCCCCAGGGCCCAGCTCCGGAGCCGGGGGCCCGAGGCCGGAGCCCTAGCCGGCGCCGCTGCGCTGAGGGCGGCGGCCGGGTGGAGAATAATGCACACTGGGTAAAAACACATTTATATACGAACCTCCGAGAAAATTTTCCAACAATTCCTTCGTCCGACCACCATGCACCAGGACAGGAAACAGCCGCCCCGGCCCCAGGGCCCCGCAACACGCATAGAGCCCCCGAGGCCCGCCCCCAGACTCCATTGGGCCACCGCCCCGTCATTCACGGAGCCATTCGTGATTACCATTGGTCAAAACCCCTAGGACCGGGAAGAAGGCGGCCTCTTCTGCGCCCTTCCCCGTGACGTGGCCACTTTCAGGCTTGGGCGCTTGCCGCTGAGTGGCTGGCCAAGGGTGCGGAACACAGACTCCACAGGCTGATTGGCTGGGAGAGCGGTCTGTTCCCGTCGGACTACACCTCTCCCGAGTGTGAATTATGCCGGTTCTGGGGCCTCAGCGGGAGGCGCCATTTTGTAGTGAGGGAGAGAGGCTGGCACTTGAGATTAGCGGGGAAGGGTGAAGCGGCGGCGGTCGCCATTTTCCCCGTGGACTTGCCGGCAGCGGCTTCTCCGCTTCCCGGGGGCCGAGCCCTCGGGGCCCGCGCTCTCGCGAAGATGGCGCCGGGCCGAGCGGAACGCGGAGAGGAGCTGGGAGCCGGGCCGACCGCTCCCCGGAACTCCCAGGGGGCTCTGGCCCGAGGCGAGTCAGGCTGAGCGGAGGCCGCTCCCTCCCCGCCGGCCCGTCTCCGCCTTTCTCGGAGCGCGTGCCCCGGCCCGGGACCTCCTGCCTCTGGAAACGAGCGGTGGGTGACCCTCGCGAGGCGCCGCCGCTGGGGCAGAGAGCCGGAGGGAGGAGGGTTCCTTTTCCCTGGGGGCCTGGCAGGGTCGGGGTACTGGTGGGGGACCCAACCGGGTGGCAGCCCCAGAAGCGGGACTGTCCACAAACATACCGGCCCCGGGTGGGATAGGGATAAATAACAATAATAATTAATAATAATCAGTAATAACCAACGTCCGTAAACTCGTAGAAGGCTTTACCTGAGTTACTTCACTCATGGCCCCTGTGAGGTAGGCCGATGAACGAATGAACGAACGAATGAATGAATGAATAAATGCGGCATTTACTAAGCGTTTACGAGGTGCAAAGCACTGCCCTAAGTACTGGGGATACGAATAGAGCTCCCAGGCTAACGGAGGAGACCACGCTTAGGCAAGGATTAAGCTTGGAGTCAGTTGAGGAGGTCCCTTGTTAATGTCACCCTAATTTAATGTCATTTCCACAGATAAAATCACGTCCATTTCTGATGTTATTGATGGCATTATAAAATTATGTCTATTTCGGATGTTATTGATGGCATTATAAAATTATGTCTATTTCGGATGCTATTGATAGCATTATATCCTTTCTACGGTGCAAGATACTCTGGCTGAGGAGCCGCTTAATCTGAAAAAAATAAAAATAAGCGGATACTTCACGGGATGGTTGTTAGGAAAGTACTTTAGGAACTTCTAAAAGGATATAGGACTGGGGACTGTTGAGAACTCAAGAGGAAGCAAAGGTGTCTCAGTTTTTTTGGGTACTTTTAGGTGGGTGTAAGAAAGGGGGCTTTTAGGAGAATTCAGGAAAGAAAGCAAAAGTGTCTTGAGTTCTTTGGGCACTTTTTGGGGGGTGTTAGAAAGTGTACTATTATGAGAATTCACAAGAGGAAGGGAAGGTGTCTGAGAGAGTGATGACTTAGTATTTCTGTACAGTTTTAGTGTCTACAAGCCCATTCCTTACAACTGTGAGGTAGACTGTGTCTTGTTTGTCCTCATTTTACAGAGAAAGAAACAGTTGCTAAAGAGGTCTTGTTAATCACTTAGGGTAACGTAGAAAGTTTTAAATCCAAGTTTCCCATAGCTAAGTCCCTCAGGGTGGGTGTACTTGAGGATAAGGGTTGCATTGGAGCTGGACCATGAGAATGTCGGCTTTCAGCTGATGAAAGTAATCCAGGTCCAGGAAACTGGGCGTGGGGGGTGGACTGTGCAATCTGACTTCAGTTTAAGGGCTTGTGAAGGGGGAGTGTAAAACTTGGTACTCACCCTTCAGAAATAACTTGGGAAATTAACCCAGTTGTGAAACAGTGCAGCTTACAAAGCCCTTTCAGATACATGACCTCATTTGGTCTCGTATCCACTTCTCCGGGAAGTCTTTACTGACCCCTGCCAGTTGGTGATATCATTTCCATACTAGGACATCACATAGCACCTTGTTCTTGATAACTTTCCTATTATATGCATGTATTATAGCCTGTGTTAGGTGGTTAGCTCTTAGTGCCTCCAGGTGCCTACGTAGGCATTTGACCAAAGATGTTTGATGTTAAATTGTTGAATCTCTTCAACCCTGAAGTTGGTAGAAGGGAGATTAAAGGTCTACCCTTTCATTGGCGAGGACACCACAAATGGTTCTCCACATTTCAGGAGTGATTATTGGTTAAAAAAAAAAGTCTTGTGGTGGGAAGCTGTTTTGCAGTGAAGGAAATAACCTCCAGGGTTAAGTAACTTCCCTAAAGTCATTTAACAGTCACTGCAGAGTCAGAACTAGAACCTGGAACAGGATCTTTATTCTCAGAAGCCCAGGATTGGAAGAGACCATAGATGCCATTGAATCCCAGCCAAACATCAATTAGTGAGCTCCTACACCAGTGGAAGCATTCAGCCTCCACTCAAAGTGTGATATTATGATAATTTAATATCTTCTGATTGCGTTTTCTTGAATAGGTAATTGTTAACTTTTCCTCATATCTGCCTAGAACATGCCAGACCTCTGCAGCTTCTACCCATTACTCTTTGTTCTCTCCTTGACCAAACAGAACAAGTCTGATACTTTCTTCCACTTGATAGCCTTTCACATTTTAAAAAAATTTCATATCTACAAGCAGGTCAGCTCCTACCAGTGCTAGGCACTGTCCTAAGAGCTGAGAGAAAGGCAGAAGATAGTCTCTGCTCTCAAGGAGCTCAGTCTAACAGTGACAGCCATTTAATCTTCAGATAACTACTCAGTTTCTTCCTGGATCATTCTATTCAGATATTGAAAGGATCGATATCGTAATCTTTTCTCTGTGAAAGTGGGTGGGTAGGTCATAGACCAATACTTAACTAGACTAGTGACTTAATTTGTTCCACCTGTAATCCCAATTTCTGGGTCTTTAGAGAAATATATTAATGTTTTCAACTTAACTATAACAGGAGGTTTTTAATATGCCTGCACAGTTGATGATATAGTTTAGATTACTTAGTATTAGATTACTTATCAATTTTATGGCTTTCTCCAGAATGTTTTGTAAGCTAGATTCCTGTAGAAGTCAAAGGTGCAAGGGATTCTGGAAGGTAAGCAAAGCTAGAAGAGAGCTGGTAAGAATGGTCAAGGTGAGGGAAGAGAGTAGTGAAGCACTGTAATCAATGAAAAGTAATGCCATTGTGGTTAAACAGGAAAGAATCTTAGTTCCAGGAGTGGAAGGGTTTTGAAGTTTTGAGTAATAAGGACATTTAGGATTTATATATGCTGACAGGTGCCTGTATATTTAGAGAAATGTTACTTTGTGACTTGGAGTCACAAGCTTTCAAGTATTATTAACTGTTGGCTGTTCCAGGAGAAAAGTTGTTCAGGGCATGTCCTGGTTTGTTAGCCTCCAGACTGCATTCCACAGTAGAGAAAAAGCCATTTTCTTAAATGAGAGGCTCACCTTGTTCCCATTGAGACAAAAAGCATAAAATTACCTGCACAAGAAGGAACGGGCTTTTGAAAGAAGCCCAGAGATGGTACACTGGAGCTTCATTTTCTGGCAAGTCAGATATAATGTGTATGTATTTCATGATGTACTTAATCCTCTGCACTGTATGTTTTGTGAAATGTGGGAGAAACCAGGTCTCAGTGGACTGAGAAATTCTTACTAGAATGTCAGCTCCTGGAGGACAAGGACAAGGTCTTGTTCTTTGTGCCCCCAGAGACCAGCTTGAATGGAACAGCTTTGTGGGGAACAAAATTGGAGAACCACGTAAGGGGCTAGATTCTGTCAAAAAGACTTTTAATGATGCCACAATTAAAACAAGGGAAATTATAATTGTGCCTGCAGATGTTTGGAAGCATGTATGGAGATGATGGGACTTGGAAATAGGAAGAGGGAAAACAATGGAAGGTTCCAGAAGGTCAGATGCATCATGCCTGTTTATCACCCTCTTACCTACTAGTGGATAGGATGCCTAAGGCATGAGTTCCTCAAAGAATTGAACATCTCAAACTATAAAGATAAGAGGCTTTAATAAATGCCTCTTGAAAGCCCTTCACATTCTTGTAAGATCTAAGTATTCTCAGCCTCTTCAGCAGTAAGTCTTTCTATAGTCCCATAGCTCCCCTGGTCTGTTTACTAGAGACATACTCCAGCTTGTCACTGCCCTTCCTATAATGTGGCTCTGTGAACTAACATTACTCCAGATAGGATTCTTAAGATTAGCGCCTCCTGTATTTCTGTTAATGCAGGCAGAGAACATTATTTTATTTGAGCACATTTTGTGTGTGTATAAAATTTATGAATTATGTACATTTACCATTCTACTAATATATGCACTATAAAACACATTTTAAAAGATTTTTAAATGGGTTATTGTGTATATCAATGGTGTAAAAACCTTTTTACTAAGTTATTACAAAAATATTTTTAGTGAGAACAAGGTGATTGCTTCATTATTTTTGAAATCTTATTTTAATACTGTGATACATTGATTCAGAGGTTTTATTCCAAGATTTTAATGGCTGTACAGCTGAAAAAGATCACACAAAAATATTTAATGTCAACTGGATGTAACCAGACTCTCACCTGTGGGTGGCCGGAGCCGAACAGAGCAGGCTAGAGACAGGAGAGTCAGGAATTGAACAGAAGTTAAATTTCAAAGTGAGGGAAAAGGCTTGCAAGTGAGGAGGCAGATATGAGCTGGGGCCGTGCTCCTAGTAGGGGGACCTGAGGTAGTGTGAGGAGCTCTCAGTACCTACACCTGTGGCTATGTAATGAGCTGTAGCCCTGACAATGAGGGGTAACGGCAGCAGTGAGACAAGTTTGATTCGTAGCAGGGATTCGCGATGCAACAGAGTTACTTGTCCAAGCTCGGAGAATACCTGGTGCTGGTCAGAGCAATACAATAGTTGTGTGATTTTTGCCAGAGGGTGAGCACAGAGGATTGTTGTTATGCCAAGCTCAGGGCACAGCTTGCTTGCTGGGCTTTAACTCTGGAAAACAGGGTGTCTTCTAATACCTTGTCAGTAGATACAGCAAAGTTTAATCTCAATCATCTTTCCCATCTCTAATCTTCACCTCCTTATAGGTTCCTTTCCCTTTACTGCCTTCTAATATGCCTGTCTCCTTCATCCTTAGAAAAACTTCACTTGACTCCGCCATCTCAGCCATTGTTCTTATTTCTCTCAGCCAGAATTCTAGTAGAAGTTATCTGTATTTCCTCTCTTTTCCACCCTTTTTCAGTCTGGTTTAAGACGTCATTTAACTGAAACTGCTCTCTCCAGTGTTACAGATGATCTCTTAATTGCCACATCTTACGGCCTTCTTTCATTCTTCATCCTCATTCACTGTTGTATGTGACAGTTTATTGTCCACTTTCTCATGAGTACTCTGTTTGCTGGCAACTCTACTTTGCGCTGGTTCTTTTTGTACCTGCCTACTCCTTCTTAGTCTCCATCATCTGCATCGCATAATTCTGTATCTGGAATGTTCCCCAAGACTCTGACCTGGGCCTTCTCTATATATACTCTCTTGATGACCTGATTTAACACCCATGATGGGGTTTAATTAGCATCTTTATACAGGGGACTCATGGATTTGTATAGCCGGATCATAGTAGTCTCTCTCCCAAATTTCAGTTGCATATTTCAAATGGCTATCCCAGAGACATGAAACATGGCCAGAATAGAACTCATCTTTCCTTTCAATACCCGTCTTCTTCCAAACTTCAGTTTTCTTTCAGAGGCACTATCGTTCTTCCATAGTCTCCTCGGCATTTTCCTGGACTCCTTACTTTCCCTTATTCCCCATATTCAGTCCTTGCAAATTCTCTACTTCTCCATCTTTCCCATTCCCTGCCCCTTCTCTGGTCACAAAGTACAACCTTCACCAGTCCTTTATCACCTTTAGCAAAGATGCTTACAATGGCTTGCTAATTTGGTCCAAAGTGATTTTCCTTAAACACAGATTTGGTCAAGTCACTTACTCAATAAACTATTGCCTCTAGTATCAAACCCACTTCAGTAGATTGTAAGCTCCTTGAAAATAGTTGTTCCTTTGTCTTAATATTCTCAGTACCCAGAACATTGCCTGATGAAGAGTAGGCCCTTCATAAATTCTTGCTGGTTGATGTATAGCTCTATGTGAAAAAGTGCATTATTCACTATGTATAAATTCTGGTATTCATTTTTCAAATTCATTTACCAATATGTAAAGGTTTTTAACTGAAATGTGTCTAATAAAGTTGCATTTTACTTGGTATCAGTTATTATATACTAATTGTGTTATGTTTTGAACAAATGGTTTAAGACCTACTGGAACTTAGGAGTTTTTTAAACAAGCTAGAAAATTGTTTCTAAAGTTAAAGCATGTAGAGATTTTTATAGGCAACAGCTACATTTTGAAGGTATCTTATGTTTTGCCTCATACTATCAGCTAATATCACCAATGCACAAGATACACTTAGGGTGAGTTTGTCAGCAGTTATGAATAGAAATCCATATTAAAATAAGCTGCCTGATAATTTCAGATTATTTTTGCCCAACTTTTTGTAAGTTATGATTGTTGTTTTACCGAAATGTGGTTGACAAAAAATTGAAAGTACAGCTTTCAGCTGTACCCTTTTCTTTTTCATTTGTATTCACTTATTAATATTTTCTTCAATTTGTAATTTTTTTGCATAGATCTTTTTAAGCGAGCTGTCCATTTTGTAATTGTTAGTTTAAACTTGATAATATCTATAAATGAGCTGGGCACATGTATACTATAATACAATACGTCACAATACATTGAAAATAAAGTGCTACTTTCAATCTATGTTAGGGACAAATGATTACTTTTATATAGGGCCTTGTTTGCAGACACTTTATATATGTACATATATATATATATGTGTGTGTGTGCGTGCGTGTGTATGTATATATCATTTGAGCCTCACAGCAGTCTTATGATATAGGTGCCATCACCCCCATTTTTCAGAGTGGGGGGGACCAAGGCTGAGAAAGGTTAAGTAACTTCCGCAGGATCACATAGCTACATAGTTTGGGAGGTAGGGATCGACCTCAAGTTTTCTTGAGTCCATTGCTCCATCTCAATCCACTGGCCTGCCTGAGGGAATTCCTTCCTGTTCTTCTCTTGGAGATTTCTCGCACACTGTTCTTACATGATGTGACCAGCCAGCAGAAAGAGTAGAGGTACCAGTGTCAATCTGTATGCTAAACATTGTTCAGTTTTTCTTGTTAGGTAAAAAGAACAATTAGAAATTAAGTGTTTTCATACTCAGTGGATGATCTTGTACAAACCTTATATTGAAAATTACATTGGTCAAAGGCACAATTGCCCCTTGCATCATATGTAGTTTCTGCCCCATACAAGGCGCTCTGGCAGGACTGGAGAAGGGACAGAGCAGGGAGAGGTAAAGCAGGCAAACTAATAAACCAGGTTAGGTCAGAAGAGGAGGTAAGGTCCTGACTTTGGGGAGGAGGATGGATTGGAGAAGTCAAAGTTAGAAGGGGATTACAGTAGCAATAAATACTGAGAACCTAGAACGGTGGAGGGCCAACATTGAGAAACATGGATCAGAGGTTACTGGATAATAGAAAAAATAGGGTAACAGGTTTGACTACGAGTGGTGGTGGCACTAATGGAAGAAATAAGGAAGTCAAGAACTGGTTTTGGAGGGAAATGTTGAGTTTGAAATACCACCAGGACTGAAGTTACCCAGTAGGCAGTTGAGTCGTTTCAGTTGCATCCATCTTCATGACCCCTTTTGGGGTTTTCTTGGACAAATGGGGTCACGAGTTCTCCTAAAGAACGGGTCTGACCATCTCAACCTTCTCCCCCTATTCACTGAACTATAGTTGTTCCTGACTACCTCCAGGATCAAATAGAGAATCCTGCTGGGTATTCAAAGTCTCTTTACTTTGGTCCTCAACTACCTTTACAATCTTCTTAGATTTCTCCAAACCCCAACTCTGCCCTCTAGTGACACCAGCCTCCTTGCCTTTCTTCACCCCTACTCCTAACTGTGCATTTTCATTGATCCCCCATGCCTGAAATTCTTTCTCATCTCTTATCTCCTGACTTCCTTCAAGCTGCAGGTAAAACTCCACTTTCTTTACCTTTCGTGATTCTCTTAATGTAAGTGCCTTCCCTCTGCGGATTATTTTCAATTTAACCTCCATATATCTTGTTTCTATGTTGTCGCCCCCTGCCATTAGACTGTGACTACCGGAGAGCGACAAATCATTTTTTGCCCAACTCTTAGAATGTGCTTGCATCAATTTTCTCTTCTACCACTCTGGTTCAGATACTACTGAACTCTATCCCAGTCTTTCCCCAAAGTGAAGTTGGAACAGCTTGGCCTAATGTCCCAGACCACCCATAACCTGGTCCTATGTACCTCCCACTTTTACTCGCCTCCCATCAGTAGCTCAAGCTAGACTGGCCTACTCGTTCCCTGTCCCCTGATCTGAGTGTTACATTTTCTCAGCCTTTTCCAACCTGTTTAAATCTTTGAATAACCTAAAAATACCTCCCAGAAACAATGTCATATAACCTGTGGTTTTACAGGAAAAGAAGAGAGGGGAACAGACACTTTATATAGGACTTACTATATGCCAAGGCACATATTTCTCTCATTTGAGTCTCCCAACAACTCTGGAAGATACTGATTACCCCCTTTTACAGATGAAGAAATGAGGCCAACAGATTGATTTGCTCTGGGTCACCCAAGCTAGTGAGCGAGACTGAATTTGAACTCATCTTCCTAACTCCAGGCCTGGTGGTCTATCAACTGTACCACCCTGAATAAAGCCAAGAACACAGACTATTGAGATGACTTCCTGTTCAACAGAAACTGCTGGAAAAACTGAAGCCATTTTGAAGAAAACAGATTTAGCCCCATTTTTGACAATTTACGCCACAGTAAGTCCCAAATGAATATGCACATAAATTTAAAATGTCCCATCAGAATGGAGAAAGTTCAGAAAGAAATGCCTATCTCAATTATGGCTAATGGTAGAAATCTGAACCTGAGACAGAGGTGATTAAAAAAAAACATGAACAAATGAGAGAAGGCACTGTGAGGTATAAAATGGGTAATTTTGATTACATTACACCAAGTTTTTGTACAACTGAAACATTGCCAGGATCAGAAGAAAGCAGAAAACTTGGGGGCGGGGGTTCATAGACAGTTCAAAGGTCTCATATCTCAAATATTAAAGGACTTTTCTTAAATCTGTAAGAATGAGTCAACCCCCAATTGATAAATGGTCAAAGTATATGAAGTTTTCTGATGAAATCACAATTTACAGTGATGAAAAATGCACTAAATAATTGATTAGAGAAATACAAATTAAAACCTTGAAATACCATTTTACACCTATCAGATTAGCTAAAATGATAGAAGGGGAAAGCAACAAATGTTGGAAGAGATGGGGAAAAATTGTTGGGGGATCTGTGAACTGATCCAACTGTTTGGACAAAGATTTAGAATTATGCCCAGAGTTAATAAACATCCTACATACCCTCTGACCCAGCCACTATTAGGTCTGTTTGCTGAGATGATTAGGGAAAAAGGGAAAGAACCTGTATGTTCTAAAATATAGCAGCTCTCTCTGTGGTGGTAAAGAGCTGGAAATTGTGGGGGTACCCATTACCTGGGGAATGACTAAACAAGTTGGGGTATATGTGCTATTAAGAAATGACAACCAGGGATGATTTCAGAAAAACCTGGAAAGGCTTGCACAAAATGATGAGCAAAATGAGAACCAAGAGAACATATATAGTGAAAATACTGTTTTAAGAACAACTTTGAGTGAACAAGTCATTCTATTATAAATACCCAAATTAACTATTAAGATAGTAACACACCCAGAGAAAGAAATGACATTTATACACATATTTGTGTATAAGGGTGGCCATCTGAAGGGGTAAAAGGGGAAAAGGGTACATAATTTTCTTGTATATTTAAAAGGAATAGAAGGTTGTACATGATAGATGTGCAGTTTCAGGTGCAATCCTATTTTTTCTATTCTACTTTGTTATGGGCATGCTTGTTTTATTTAAGTTAAAAAAAATAAAAATAAAGAGGAATGGGGTAAAAAAAAAAAAAAAGACATTACCCAGGAGAAAAGTGGTCAAAGAATACAAACTTGCAATTTTCAAAAGAATAGAAATAAAAGCTATATGAAAGTTGTAGATAGCGTTAAGATTTGGTTTCAGGATTGACAGATGGCAAGCAAAGGGTATGTTTTAGAGGTTGTGGGAGTAGTAGGCACACCAATACACTGCTGGTCCAGCTGTTTTAAAAAACAATTCAGAACCATGCTGGAAAAGTCACCATATGCACCCTTAGACCCAGCCATGCAATTAGAGGCATTCACTGCAGTAAGGTCATACACAGAGGGAACGTTCATACAAGTACTGAAGCCCCCATAGCAGCACTTTTTATGGTGGCAAACAGCTGGAAAGGCAGTTTGGGAAAAAGCTGGCATGGGAATGCAGTTAATTGTGCAACAACAAATAGGTATACAGTTAGATGTATGTGAACCCCAAGAAGAGTGAGATAAGCAGAAACAGAACAATTTACACAGTGCTAACTTGGAAAGACTGAAAACTGAAAGACAACTCTGGCTGATGGTGACTGATTTCAGGCAACCAAAGCTGATGACAGGGTGTGTACCTCCTTCAACTCAACAGAAAGATGATGGTCAGAAACATCATAAGTGTGGAAGACGTTGGCAACATTTATTTTTTAAATTCAATTTTATTTTCAGTTCCAAGTTATCTCCTCTACCCCAGCCCATGGAGAAGGCAAGAAAATTAAAACCCATTACAAGTATGTATAGACATGCAAAACAAATTTCTGTATTAGCCACATTGCAAGAAAAATAGCAGAAAATATGCTCCATCTGTGCTCATGAATCCATCAGTTTTCTGACTCATGAGTCAGTCTTATTTTTTATTGTAGTGAGAGAATCAGGGGTAATGGGAGTCGTGAGTGCTTCAAGTAGTTTGCAAACCTCACAACCCTGTGAAGTACCTATTAGCTGAGATCAAACTGTAACATAGCTAGTAAGGGTATGACGGACAATTTGAACTCAGGACCATCTGATTTTTTTTCCACTGTGCCACTAGCCACCTCATTTGTAACTGAAATGGCACTTCATAGAAAACTTGTCTTTTCTGTTCAGTCACTACCTTTTGTTACTCCAAGAGGGCATCTAATCTAACACTTCATTTTCAGAACAGGGAAGTTGGGGACACTGATGTTACGACAGGCCCAGACTCCAAAGTCAATGTTTTTCCACTTGACTGTGCCACACTGCCTCTAAAATGTTTTCTTCTCAGCTTCTGGCATTCAAGATTAAGAAAAATTGTCTGTTTTTAATCATTGGTATTCCAAGAATGGGTTTTTGGTTGTCACCAATTTATTCTTCAAAAGAGCAATTGATTCAACAATAACTGGTTAATAAATGGGTCTCTCCTACTCTTGTGAAAGCCTTCATTTCTCTGCTCTGATCCTGGTTAGATTGTGGATAAGACAACTGGAACAATCTGATCTGAAGTCCTCCTTCCCTTTTGCAGGAACCTGTCAGAACTTGTATCCGTCAGAGATCAGGGATGCCTCTACAATAGAATGAGGCATTGGGAATCCTTAGGTTGTAACCTGGGTCTAAGTAAATTTTTGTAAGAATTCAATTCACACCTAATACTGCTTCTTTTTTTTTGGAAGAAACAGAATGCTAACATGAAATAGAATGAAAAGGTTTGTGACTATGGGAAGACACAACAAGCTTAAGTTCAAGGGGGCTGGTATAAGAACTATACCTTGGTTTACTTAAATTCCCCTCCAAGGATAATAGTGGGACTGGCCTTAGGGAGGGTCAGCCTTTGGTGAGTCAGAGAGGGACAGTTTAACCTGGCACTCAAGACTCTTTTACCAACAAGTGAAGCTCTGTCTATGGCAAGGGTAGGAGCCAGAATTCACCAGGTTTGTCAACAAAGAGTCATAGGATTTTTTTTCTCCAAACTTTTTAATAACTAATTAAATGAACAGACCAACAATTGTGTACATAATTCATTTTTCTGTATCTTCCTGAGAACACGATTATCTCTTTTACCCTCAACATTAAATACAATTGCCAATGCCTTTTCTTCATGCTTGCTCCAATGGGTGGCCAGCACACGAAGCTCAAAAGAGCCATGCCTTAGGCCTACAGTTGGCCACCACTGCTCTAGGGTTCTGGTCTTCATGAGGTGAGCATAGAAGCCACCATCTTGATAACGTGTGGAGATTAGCAGCCAACATTTTATATATAACCTGTAGAGAAACAAATTTATTTCTTTTATTTAGTACTAGGAATATACATTTCTACAAAATGGATGACTTTTGTTCCCAAGGATGTATGAGTGGTATTTTTGCCTGAACATTTAATACCATCCAAGATAAAAATGTCAAGCCTCTACATTTTTAGTACATCCATTAAAAAAAAAGGAAATAACAATAAAACTGTTATTCCACCTATTCATAGTTTAAGATTTTAAGAAACAAGGATCAAACTCTTTAAAAACATGGCAATATGGATACAAGGTATATAAACTAGAGATAATTAGTTATACTTAAGAATGAAGTTTTCCTTGAAGTTAAGTATGTCTACTCGCTAAGATACTAGAGGTCATCACTATTTTACAATAAATAAAGCCTTAGTAAATTGCCAAATGATGTCTCTTCCTATTTATTTCCTAAACAGTCCTTGGGAATAGGATTCCATTGTATTTTAAGTTCAGTTTAGTGTTGAAAAACTACCCTGAATTTAACAATAAGCCTCAGTCATTGCTTCCAAGCTTCTCACACACCACCCATTTATTTCTTCAAGTTAAAGTACCTTAGCAAAAGAGAACTTTAATACTGACATGAAAATAATAAACCTTTATTAAAGATGGCCTTTTCCAATGACAGATTAGTAATGTGAAAATTAAAACTGTCTACTTAATAACGAAAGCTAAAACAGGAAGCCAAAAATAGAATATTGGAATCGAGGGTAAGAGTTTTGAAGGGATAGGAATTAGAGGTGGCAATAGGTGGTTTTTCTATAACCTCGTTCAAGTATTTCCGCTCCTACATATAACACCAAAAACATAGAACTGTTTCAGGTTTTATTTTAATGATTATAGGTCCATGACAGGTTGAAGCACCGGGATGATGCTATCAGATTCACATGAGGATAGCTAACTATACAAATCGATGGGAAACAAGGACTGTGGCATGGTGACACACTTGATCTCAACGTTAAGAAAAAACACATAAATCAGTATCAACTATACTGACTTTGAGATGGCCAGCTGAGTCTTGGAACTAGAAGGTCAAATGCCCAAATGTAAGTAATGGGACTGAGGGATGCCTTCTGACAACCTATGTTTAACTGCTTGCCCTTCAAGAAAACCACATATTCTGAAAAGCAGACTTAATTATTAACATACAAGAAATACACAAAGACATACCATTTTTCTGAAGTTTTGCATTTTTTGAGTATCAATATGTGCAGGCTTCATTGTTACATTTGTAATCAATTCTCTAGACTGTTTGAGACCCAACAGTATTTAAATTAAAATAGCTTAGAATCCAATAATACAACACTTTGATACGTGTGTGTGTGTGTGTGTGTGTGTGTGTGTGTGTGTGTGTGTGTAATATATAAAAACAACCCAAATCGAAAAATACTTAAGATCAATGATCACCGCAAGATAAGAAACTAAGGATTTCTTTTGGAGGTGTCAATAGGTTGAGGGATGGCAAACCAACCTCTATGCACCGTCTTGCTGCTGGCTTGTTTTGGGAGTGGTATCAATAGTGGTCCCAGAGAGCTGTGCCTACTGACTCGGTTACTGACACAGAGATACTGTGATAGGCACAGAGACACACGTGGTAGGTTAAATGCAAAAACAAAAGGAGATCAAGCACGTAGCACTATTACCAGGTGCAAAAGTCAATATAACAGAAGTTTTAAAAATTAGAAAAAAACCGCATCAGATCAAGCCATATCAGCCGAATTAAGTTCTTTTAATAGATTGCATATATAGATGTTCATCCACACACTTCAATCAACTCTTTAAGAGCAGAACTTAGGTCCAATTTACATGCTTCAGAGAAGATAACCTTTCTCATTTTTACATTAAGGTCTTATATCCAAATTTCCACTTGTACATTGAGAGCCTTAAGAAAAAACAAAGGACACAGAGGGTGTTGCCATTTTTTTTAGCAGCAATGAAGTATCACTAACCCCTTTTTACATACCGAATTCAAGTCACTGTCAGAGGTGAGTGCACCACAGTCACCAGGTACAAAACTGCTAGTTCATTTTTAAATTAATAACGTGAAATTACCCTAGCCCCCCGCCCCATTACATCCCTTCTTTTTATAAACAGCAAACATTTTGCTATTTTATACATAGGCTAGCAGGCTTGTTTCAATATGAAAGTGCTAATTCATTTACAGATTTGTATCAGTTATGTAGTGCTACAATAAGTGTCCAATAATCTATATAGGAACAATCTTTGATAAATGGAAATGATGAAGATTAAGTAAGGCTATCAGATTACCTTATTTACATTAAAAGAATAAAGACCCAATGGGGGAAGGGATGGGAAAGGGAAGGAAACTGGGCAAAATATTCATAAATGTAAAAATTACATCTACCTTTGAGCTTGTACTGTAAATGAGACATTTTAAATAGTCCTGCAGCCCATGCCTATATTTTCCTCAGAAAAAGAAAAGCTGCCTTATGACATCCCCTCGTTTGTTTGCAGATCTCCACAGTGTGTCATTTGAAGCTCCAAAGTCAGGTTCTTCTTTTCTTCCAAAAAAAAAATTAAAACAACCCTCCCACCCCCAAACAAAACAAAAACCACCCAGCCCTCCCCCCACCCCAACCAATACCCCTCTGGTTTACTTTCCAGTGCCAGGTTGCATGATCAGGTCCCACTTGCTGGGTTTTCTGTCCAATCTATTGATCAATTAGTTTAGAGTGAGCTGTAGAGAACACAAACCAGTTCTGGAACCACTACTGGGAGGAACACAAGCTCTTTACTACAATCACACGGTAGCAGGAAAGAAAGGGATAGTTCAATTCATCCCAGGGGCTGGACCTCCAAAATTGAATGAACTTGGCACAACTGGAGCATTGAATTTGTATCCTCCATGTTTCTCAATCATTTTGGATTCTGGAAGACAAAACATTTATTTTAGCTAAAATTTTTGAAAGCAAGCATTCATTACTACATAAAGAGGCAAAGTGGCACAGTTATCTTTTGTCTGTATATAAATACATAGTTCAGTTTGACAAGAGACTTCTCAGGTAAAGAAACCTTGACTTAACAAACTCGCTTTAGCTCCTCACATGCTTCTGCTATTACAAAAAAGTCAATCTATTCTAAGACACTATGGCATAATGGACAGGGCACCGGAGTCAAAAAACATGGGCACATATTTCTGCTGTCAAGGTATCAGAAGACACTGTGTTTTCCAGAGCTAAGGCCTAGGAAGCTAGTAAGAACACATCCTTTGTGCTCACTCTCTGGATGTTCTCAGCCACAGCAAGGTCACTCTGAATCACACTTGTCTCACTGTTGCCATTCCCCCTCATTGTCAGGGCTACAGCTCACAGGTGTAAGTAGTGAGATCTCCCCACACCGCACTGCCTTAGGTCCCTCCCATCAGGAACAGGGCCCCCAGCACATTGTCTAATCTCTGTCCTCACTCTGAAATGAAACTTGTTTGATTCCTGACTCTCCTATCCCTAGCCTGCTTTGTTTGGCTCCGGGCCGTTCTGGTCTGGTTGACATGGCTTACTTACAAGGTGTATAACCTTGAACATGGCACATCTCGTCTCTGGGACTCAGTTTCCTCATTATAAATAGATAAAGAGTTTGTACTAAACTCTATATACTTCATGCTGTTAGTAATGCTCTTCAAAACTATTATGGATTTTCTGATTTTTGCTTTTTAAGAGCTTAAAGGCTGTCTTGTTCGGACTGCAATGTCTAAACCCTTAAATCTTTCCTAGTATGAAAAGGGAAAATACAGCACATAACCCCAATAAAAGCCTAGAGTAGCAAAAGCCAAGTAGAGCAAGTAGTGTGAAGGAGAAAAAAGACAGTGGGGCAGCTAGGTGGCGCAGTGAATAGAGCATCGGCCCTGGAGTCAGGAGGACCTGAGTTCAAATTTGGCCTCAGACACCTGACATAGGTACTAGCTGTGTGACCTTGGGCAAGTCACTTAACCCCAACTGCCCTTCCTTCCCCCCTGCAAAAAAAAGAAATAAAAAGAAAATAAGACAGGTTTTTTTTCCACCATTAGAAGCAGATTATGTAATTTCTGATAAAAATGGAGGACGTTTATCATTGCATGACCTCTCTTGGCCTCAGAATCCTTAACTGGTGAAAGACCACTAGTCCACTGTCAGTAAGATAAGTACTCGCAGTCTGTGCCTTTGCTCATGAGACAGACCAAAGCTCCTTCCCCTTTTCAGTTCTCTTCCAGAGATTTGCTACTGAGTCTCTACAACCTAATAACTGATTTCTGGCCCTATCCAGTGATGTCATTGTTGTGGGGAAACTCCCTTTCCAAATGTCTAACGGCCTTGAGGAGTGACTAGTAAAATGCTACAGGCATGATTGGAAACTGCATTTCTGATTCTGAGCCCAATCATCTGTCATCCATCCAATGCATCAGCTGCCCTAAACTGAACAAGAAAATACATTATCAACTAGTTCAACTCCTTCAGTGTGACATGCACAAGCACTAGAGACGCTGTTCAGGTGTTTTTCAGTCATGTCCAACTCTTCATGGCCCCATCTTGGGTTTTCTTGACAAAGATCCTGGTGGTGTTTGACATTTCCTTCTACAGCTTATTTTATAGATGAGGAAACTGAGGCAAACGTGGTGATGTGACATGCCCAGGGTCACACAGCTAGGAAGCGTCAGATTTGAACTCAGAAGATGAGGCTTTCTGGCTCCAGGCCCAATTCTGAGCCTTATAGTGCCACCTGGCTGCCTTGCCCTGGGGACACAAGGACAAAATGGAACAGTTCCTAGCCTCAAGAAAGGGGAGATGTTGACAAATAAATGTAGGAGAAGAAAAATGTAAGACAGAGTACTAGAGAGTTCAGAGAAGTGGCCCCTGAGATCAGTATTGAAGCAAAACAGGAAAGGTAAATGACAGCACAATGGGAAAGCCTTATGTATCAGGCAAAACAGTTTTATCTGCAGGCAACAATGCATCATTCAAAGTTTTTGAGCAAGGAATTCTATGAGAGCTGTACATCTGGAAAAGGATCTCAGTACCTGAACAGAAATGGGTTGGCTGAAAAACAAAAAAGCATCAAAAGAACTTTTTTATAAGAGGACAGATTAGAGAAGAGAGGCAGAAAACCCACAGAGGGACAGACGTGGAGGCAGAAGCAGCACAATTCTAGGCACCAGGGGTGAAGGGGAGCTTAGATTCAAAGAAGACTCCAAGGTCAAGAGGCAGAGTTTTAGGGAAGAAGAAAATGACATAGGTTTTGGGGATGAGGATGATTTTCTTATGCAACACTGAGGAGGAGATAGAAGACAATGACTAGAATCAGGAGAGAACAGGGAAATAAATACAAATATGGGATTCATCACCACAGACACACTTCTATGGAAACAACATTTAAAGGAAAAAAGTATAGATGAAGAAAAGATCCAGGATAGAGCCTTGGAGGACATCCAAAATGAGGGGGCAGGAGGTGAAGCAAGCAAACGTGACTTCAAAGGAAAGGTCAAACAGGTAGGAGGAACAGCGGGGGGTCAAGGAAGCTAAAGGAACAAGAATAAGAATTACAAGCTGCAGAGGCCAAAGATAACTGCAGATAAAGGGCCTGATGGAACAGTAAGGAGATCTATTTGGAAGGGCTGAGAAAAGGAGGGTAAAGGGGAGGGAGGGGGGACAGTATAGGAATTCTCTAAGTTACATAAAGGTTGAAGCCAGTGGGAAAATTCAGTAGAGACTGAAGATGAAAGGAAATAACCAATAGCTGGGCCAAGTAAAGGGGTGGAACTTGGCAGGAAGACCATGCGATGCCTTCTTCGTTGACAGGAGGAAAGGTGAAGATGCAAAGGGCCGGAGGTGAAGGGAAGGAGAAAAGGTTCCCACCAGAGGGGCTCTATTATTTCAGTGAAATAGGAGGCAAAAGCAGTCTGGGGGTGGGGGTGGGGGTGGCAGGGTGCACAGGGAAAGAAGGGTACTGAAAAACATTCTTAAGAGCACAAATGGAAATAAATATAGCGTTCCCTTCCATAGTTTCTGTCAACAAAATATTTTCTAAAACTTGAAAAGTTACATGTGCATTTATATTATCATTATAATCATTATTATAGGATCAGGTTACATGTTAACATTGTGATTTTAATATATTTTCCCAAGATCTTACCAATGCACCTTTACCTGTGTCTGAAAATTAATAGTTTGCTTCCATATGATGGGACTTAGCACCCGTCAGAGATATGAACAGAAAGCAATTTGGTGATTGTACACTCAGTGAATTCACAAGTCTAATCAAAGGATAAGGACGATTGCTTTAACATTACAGATCTATTAACAGGGATAAATTACATGAAGCATGTGGTCTGTAAGAAACAATGTAGGTATACATTTGGATCAGAAGGTTTATAAACTTCAAAAATATGCAAAAGTATCTAGGGCACTCAAAAAGGAATAAAGCATATGGAAGTACCGTGGGCTGCTCGTCTCTGGTCAGCCAGAGTTGCTATGTCTTGTAACTGTTTTCTTTGTTCTTCATTAAGACCGTGAGTCAGAGCTTGGTACCACACAGGATTACGACTCTGAATAGCTTTTTAAAAAAAAAGAAAAGAGAAGAGAAAAAATTATCACCACAATCATACTAAATGACGTTTCAAAAGTATCGAGGTTGGAGTCAGTGTTTGAAGCATTCTTCTTGTTCTCCTGTTCAAGAGAACAATGTGGAAGAGTTCCATTCTGCCCCTCCTATATAACTTCCCTCATTTCTCCTCCAGGAAAGCATTTCAATAAAACCTCAGAATATTCATTTACACTATGAATTATAATTAAAACAGAAACCTTCAGCATCCAAAGCTATATGGAATGGTCCCCTCTAACTAATACATAAATGACCATTTCAGACCAGCACAACTGGCATTGTGTGCAGAACAAGGTGATTTATATTTCAGTGGAATAGTTATGATTTAGCTGCTTTGGACCTACAGGAACAACATTCTCAACCTGCTTGAAGACCCACAGAGATGATATACATTACACCTTACTGAAGCAACCCATCACATTGTCATACAGCTAGTAAAGGTCTTTTTATTGAGACCAAATTTATCCAAGCATTAAATACCTGGTGCTCTCTGGACAGTCAAAAAAATTAAATTAAAATTTAAAACTAGTTCACAAATTTCCAGTTAAATCAAGAAATTCCTACCACAAAATTACCTATTTTTAGGATGGACTAAC
Organism: Trichosurus vulpecula; assembly: GCF_011100635.1. Taxonomy (NCBI): domain Eukaryota; kingdom Metazoa; phylum Chordata; class Mammalia; order Diprotodontia; family Phalangeridae; genus Trichosurus; species Trichosurus vulpecula. The sequence goes on along the minus strand of NC_050578.1, from coordinate 226,548,863 downwards.
TAGTATAGAAATTGTGCTCATTCTGTGAACAAATAGAGTAAGTAACAACCAGAGTCATATTGGAATTACTTACTCTGAAATATAGCTTTAAATATCTGATACTCGTCAACAGGGTTCTCTTCATCATCAATGATTGTGGAATAGCCTTCCAGGGCAGTTTCCTCTGCATCATCTTCTTCCCACTCTTCATCATCTCCATCTTCTCCTGCCTGCTTAGCCAGAATCTCTAAATATTCTTGCCCATCCTCATCAATATCATCTTCATCACTTCCAAGCTCTTCTGTCAAAGAACAGGAATGTTTTTACACTTGGGAAGATCATTTTAAATAACAAAATGACAACACATTCGCAAGAATAAGTACACTGTTAGTTCCACAACTCAAGAATTTCCAGGAAGAATGTTCGTGGCACCATTAATTATTCTTAAAGCCCATTTTAGAAGCAGATTTACAAGCAGATTATTAATGACAACACCAAAAGAAAATTTAAATCCTAATGTGGTTTAAAAAAAACAACTGCTTAAAAGTTTCTGCAGGGCTGAAGGTGATTTACCACTAGAAGGGACTTGAATACCTTGTGTTGATTCTTCTTTCATTTTATATTAAAAAAAAAGTTGGGAGTTGGAAAGGAAGGTCCCCCACACACTGAGACAATATAATTAAGGCCCCTTAACTTCAAATTCAACTCTTTTCACAATAATATTGTGTGTTACCTAGTACCTTCATGGTGCTTAGATATAAAGTATTCCTAGAAACTAAAAATAACTATGCCAAAAGCTAACATTCAGACCGTAATGAAAGCATGTTGGGAGTGTTACATACAATTCTAAAATATAAACAGTCTAAATCATCTTTACTGATGAGGAAATTAGGGGTCAGAAGTGAGGGAGACAAACCCAAAGTCACACAGAGCTCAGGAAGCAGCATTTTCCAAGTACAGAAAAACAAAGGAGCAGAATTAGCCTGCAGCAAATTTTTATTCCAGGCCAAAAATTTCCCTACCACAAAGTCTTTCCTTTTAAAAATATTTAAATTTCGAAAAATGACTTCTCCATGAAGTATTCCTTCTTCTCCCCCAAATTACCATCTAACTCACTGTTGCACATCAGAAATTCCTACAATGACACAAGATGGATGAGAAGAACAAAAAGCTAACATGCTAAGGCTGTGTCACATCTATCGTATCAAAAAAGGACTGAGTTTATGTGTGACAAAGACTAGCCAATTGTTTTTAAATAAAAAGAAACCTCAGTTCTAGGTCAACCCCCTCAATTTATTAAATTTGAACCAGGACCCCCTACTGTCTCCCCACTATGGTGGCATTAAAATAGTCTTTTCCAAAGGTCCAAACAGTCTTTTTTCACCAACCAGGTCACTACTACCAGGACATGTGTGCATCTAAGAGGTGAAAAGCAGTACCCACGGTCCACTTGATTTACCTTTGAATGGCAGGTGTACTGGAATGTTAGTATGGAGGAGGGTTGCTGAGAGAGGTTGTTACAACTAATCCAACCTGAAGAGAAATGCATTTAGTAAACACTCTGTTATCCGGCACTCGATGAATCAGAAATCTCAACTAGTGCTTCTGGCCTTGCTCAGGACAAATACTATGGAGGCTCATGACCATGATGATCCTATGGCAATGGGTCTTTCAAGGGTCTCCTTAATGCCCAAGGAGATTCCATCCCATGCATGTGAAGCAGTCTCAGCTAACAACCAGATTATCTGACGAATGAGAAAATAACCAAACTCCAGTCTCCCCAACTATGCCAGATAAGAGAGAGTTTACTGTACATTTCATTTCTTAAAAAACCGACTAGGTTATTTGTTGGCTGAATTTGTGTTTTCAAATCCCCAAGTGTCTGATTTTCATGGCAAAAATATATCCTGAGCCTAGGTCCTCAAAAAAAAAAAAATACTATCTTGATCCAAATATAGGTGAGATTTTCCTTGAAATCTAGAGCTACACAACCATTCACTAAAAATGTATTTATTACTCTTTTGTCCAAGCCTAATTTCTTCCCATAGGAGTGATTAAACACAAACCATTAAAGATGGAAGGATCTTGGAGAACATTTCAAGCCACAAGATGGGGTGGGGTGGTCAGAGAGGATACAGATCTTGCCCCAAAGTCCTCAGTCAGGTTCCTGACCTATAACAGTCAGTACCCTTTCCAACATACACACCAGACAAGATCACACAAAAATGTGACAGCACCAAAATGGAGCCTGGGTCTTCTGATTTCCAACTCTTTCCCTGATAAAAGGTAAGCATGGTGCAAGTTGGGAACTCCACCATTTCATTCCCCTTACCTGTTTCTTCATCATCATCAGCTTCATCATCTTCATCACTATCATTTTCATGCTCTGCATGACAAGCATATGCTCTTTTTAACCCATTAAATAAAAGGATAAAAGCTGGAAGAATTTGTCCCGAAACCTGATTTAAAACTTGCGGTATTTGTTCCAAGTCAATAAGAGCACACAAGCCTAGAACACACATCTTTCTATCGTGAAGCCTAAAAACAAAAACAGAAGTTTAGTGGAAAAAAAGGCATTCACAAAATTTAGATGAGATGCAATTCACCTTATTAAGTCACTCACCCCAAGAAACAATCAACATCATTAAGCCACTGAGTAATAAAGTGATTTGTGACAGGTTCAACGTTGTTGGGGAACCGAAGGTTCTCTAAGGTGTTGAGGAGCAGGTGGGGATTGTAATAAAGAGCTGCAATGGCAACCTGGAGACACATTGTTCGGAGTTCACTCGTTTTCACCTCTCTGGTCAGTCTCTCCAATGCAGCCTCCACAAACAAGGGGATACACTGTAAAGCATTAAAAAGCAATGTATTTCACAATGCCAGCAAGGACTACATCCACACCCACTACACAAAGTACTGTCCTGACCAAATTTTACAATACAATGCAGAGCCCTGCTAGCTGCCGGAAACCTTTACTAGATAGTTTAACTCTGAAAGTAATTACTGGCCTTATCAGTTCTCAATTAATCAGAAGAATATCAATATTCAAGGCAATGCTGAACAAGGACTTATCTTGTGAGGAGTGGGAGCCCCCCACATTCTAAGAGTTTCCAAAAGTCACCATTAATGACAGAAGTATTGTCCTACAAGCAAGGAATAATTTTTGTGAGGAAAAAATTCTTTTGAATTCAACATAATATCCAATTTTTCCAAAAGGATGGAAAGTGACTACTTTCATAACTTTAAATACATGTCTGGTATTTCCTCCCTGGTATGATCAAAAACCAATTGCAGATGGTATTACATGACTGACCTGGTCAATGCCACGCCCTTTGCATTGCAAAATGATCACTTCCAACAACTTGGCTGCATGACATTCTGCATCTTCTCCAGCTACGCCTGTCAAAACCTATCAAAGTACAAGATGAAACTAGAATGGAGCTTCTTAAAATGAGGTCAGTGTAGGGTGGACTCCCCCCAGCCAACTCGCAGAGTGGCCGCTCTTCCCCTGAGTAAAGGCTTGGGGCAACCAAAGACAGCAGCAATACATTCATAGAAAAAGCTGGTACTATTTAGTTATCAAATACTATTTACAATATACTAAACGTATTTGTGTCCATTAAAAATGCTCCCTCCTATACTGTAAAGCAGGGAACTGTCTTGGAGATTTTTGCACAGTGCCTATACTTGGTGCCAATAAATCACAAGATTTAGCAAATGTCACCTCATCCCACATTCCCTTCAGGAAACCGAAAATGATGTTATTTACAGCTTAGCACAAAGAATGTCTCGCAAATGAATGATGCACAGTATGCCTGGAATGTTTAAGATCTCCACTACATATAGATTACTCTTTGCATGAAAGGACGCTGCTTCTCAAAGAGTCACTATTGAGCTGACCTCCCAACACGCAATACCTACAGGTTTGTTAAACTCCTTTAAAAATTTAATGGCATTTCGATTTAGGGGGGAGGGGAGGGAAGGGAAGAAAATCCGAAACTAAAATGGTGGGCACTTTAAATACTATTATTCTCCTCTTATAAGACTGCACCCAATATAAAGAACCTGAGGTTCAACGTGGCAGAAGCACCTAACAGTAAAGAAGGTGCCTCCTTCCAACACTTCAATATGCCATATATATGTTCCTAGTTCTTGTCCCACAAGTCTTTTCATTCTACGAGTTCAAAGGAAATAAGTTAAAGGGCTGGATGCTCTCCCCACCAGCATGCCATACAATCCCGAGTGAATTGGACAGGGGGCAGGCACCAGCTGAGGACCAGAGCAGGAACACTGTTTCGCTGATTCTGTGTGAACTGGTACCAATAATCACTAAGTTAGTGCTACCTACCTTTTTGCACATGCTGTATATCATTTCAAGATATTTGGTGTCCGACAAAAGAGTATCTGTGTCCACAGTTACGTAATTATGGAGAAGAGGCATCATATCTGTGTTAAATAAAAATCACCAGTTATACATATGATTTGTTTCACTGTTAACAAAGATTTAGTGTTCAGCCCCGCTGGAACAAGAGCAGCCTAGCTTAGAGGAATTCATTTTTAATAAAAACTCCTCATGCTAATGGAACACTTTATGAAACCAACCCTGTGCAATATGAACTACTTGAACCCAGATTTACTGAATTGGTCCTTTTTACTAAGTTACTCTGCTTCTAATTAAGTAATCTCTACAAGGCTAAATTAGTGGAATCAAGGCATGCAAGGGCAAAGAATTTTACTTTCCCAGAGTACTGATTCTGAGTGAAACAAAGAAATTTATTTTTTCAATTTCCCCTGTCTAAGAAAACCTGGTCTGGTGACCAAAACAATTGATATTACAAAGAAGCAAGAAAGCCAGAGTATTTCAAAGTTGACCTCTTACCTGTAAAGTAATCAAATCCATCCTGCTGAAAGACTTCAAATACAAGAGGCAAAAGTTGCCACATTTGTGGAGAGACTTGCTGACAGGTCAAACTGTGAGCTAAGGAAAAGATTTCCTCATAGAACTCTGAAATACAATGAATTGTGAAGGAGTTACTCTTTCTTCACATAAAACTGGATTTGTCTGACATCAAACCCCTTATCCCACACAAACGCATATATATCTATATATGTACCTAAAACATGCTGTTGTAAAACAGTACCAATGACTTGCAAACAGATGCCTTCCAGCTGCTGTGTTATCTGAAAGAGAACAGATAAATGAAATTACAACATCAGAACCCACTAGATGACTAAGTTTCTTTCTCCAAAATATCTAGAGTATCACAACTTCAAAACAGATTCACTCTTTATCCTGAGACTGCACCCAGTAAGCACTGAATGTATGACAATACAAAAGGATAATGTAACATGTATACAAGCTCAGAATTAGGAAATAGTATTTAAAATACTAGAAAAGATGAACTCAGTATTATCACTTCACAATTTAAGTTCTTAACCAATGAGAAGAAAAGAAAATGTATGCAAATGTTGAAGTTTAAGAGATACCCAAGAGCTCTGTTTCACCAGCTACGATAACATGAAGGACTCTTAACTGCATCTGCCAGCGGGAAGAAAGCAGGCCACAAGCTGCTGATTCATGTTTAACATTTTGGGGATCCAGATAGCTACTGAATGTTATTTGGTTTATTTTCCTTCTAAATTTTGTCACACTAGCTCCTTAACTAAATGCTGGTACACTCGTTGAAGATATATATGAAGGCACTGCCTTTGATGAATTCATTCAAGGAGCCTAGCCCAAAGAAACTAAATCCCAGAAAAGGACAAATGGGGAAAAGTAAAAGACCACCTAGGTCAAAAAGATTTGCCCGTGTTCTTTTTCCACCAAATCATGGAAGATGTTCAAGGTTACCTTTGGAGAAGTGCTCATGGGCAATAAGCTTCTTACCTCTTTGTGATCTTCCACCACACTAAGAAGTGTATCAATTGTATTTAAGATTCCCATAGCTGTTACTGCTTTATCATCACTTCCTTCTTCATCTGGCCCAGTCTGGATCACCTGGTTAAATGTCATGGCCTGGAACAGTAGAATATGTCTGATTACCAACACAAAACATCACCTTTCTGAAATAGCTGCCATTAACGATTTAATATCTTCAATTACGGAAGGCTATTAAAACAAAATAGCTTTTTGAAATCAGCCTTAATCTATCCAACAATAGGCAACTTTGAGAAGGGTAAATTCATTTTCAAAGAAAAGTCACTAAAGGTCTGAATTAACTGAAATATTCCAACTTGGACAGATTCATAGTCACTTCCTATCTAAGAGATACAATATTTCCCCATCTAATATGAAGTAACAGCCACTAGGCCTAGAATATTTGAAGAACTGGTGTTTCAAAACACCACTGACCAGCAAGATATTTAGTGGCAAATATTTAAATTCTCCCAAGCAAACCCCTCTATCTTTGCAAGTATCAGGACTCCCATGCTCTTAGAAATACAAGTCCAAAGTAGGAACCTGAGGAAGAGACTGTCGAAAGGAGTGAAGGATCTAGGCATGTTGGTTTTTTTGGCTCTGTTTTTAATTTATAGCTTTTCTGAAGCATGGAGCTTACTTAGGTTGCAAAAGCACGATTTCCGGCAAGCATGTGACTGGGAAACCCCATAGCAGATAATACCTACGGAAATCGTCTACCTCACTGTCCCAATGAGCACACTAGAACGCAACCGCCACGTACAACAAAATCAAGGGACATTCACAAGCGGGAAGGCACTCAGGAGTCACCGGACCAGACATTTAAAGCACACAACACGCAGGAGTGCGCCACTTACGAGGTGCTGTGTCATCTCCACAGCAATAGGAGTAACCTCTTCACTGTACTCGCAAATCATTTTCTGAATCACATTGGTCAGATCATCGTTTTCTGTCTCTCTTATGATATGAAGAAGAGCTTGCATTACAGGCCTGATGAACGGGGTAATGTATTCCTTAGCTGCGAGATAAGAAAGAGCTCCCATTACTTACATACTACTTTTTGACTCCGGGCCTTCAGAAAAGGCCTCTGAGAAGCATCTTCACCTCCAGATTAAAGATGGGACACTGAGAAAGGGCCACCCAGCTCAGAAGTGCAGACACCAAAAATCACACCCATCACATCTTCTGGCTCTACAGACTTGTCAGTGGCTGTTGCCTTCTCACTGCCCGAGAAGAGGAAAGGGCAGCCCTGGATCATACGGAAGCTCAGCTACTACATCCCATGGCCCTGAGTCACAGCTTTAGACTTCCATTTGAGCTATTCTATCTCTATGCATAATTCCTTATACATACACATGCAATTATGGCAAGATTTATATGAACTGAATGAAGTGATAGAGAGTGAAGCAAACAAAATGAGGACCACATACACAAAGTGCAGTTACAACAAGATAAATGTACAGACAACTACAACGCCCCCCCCCGAAATACTGGTGTGTCATTACGACCAAACTCATCCCATAAGGAGGTATGAAAGCACTCAAAGTGGAACACTGCTGAGACTGTCAGAAGCCAGTGAATGTGCTGGTTAGTTTCACACAATTTTAAAATTCTCTTTCTTTTTTTTCTTTGGTACTAGATAGGGATGACCCTCTGGGGTGGGGGAGGGATACAGTTGGAAACAAAGGGTAAATGTGCAAACCAAAGCAATAAATACATATCTAAAGACATCAATAAGAAACAATTTAATGCAGAAATTTAAATTTACAGAGATTTCTTCCACATAATTTTATTTCATAAGGTTTTACCTTTCTCCTGATTGCTTATCAGAACTTGAAGGGCAATAGCAGCTTCCACTTTCACAGGCATCTCTCTGTCATCAATCAGACACCGTCTGGTCAGTTCCAAGGCTGTCTGCAGGTTCTGATCACTCTTAAACTTCACTTCACAGAAATAATGAAGCACCCAGCAAGCCTTTAAAAGATGTGGTTAACAAGTAAAAATGCCTCATTTCAACCAACAGAACGATAAGCTGATCATAATCAAGTGTTAGTAAACACTCAAGTTTTATATGTCTGGGAGTTCGGAGGCTGACCAGTGGTAGGTTTGTCCAAAAAGACGTCACTAGGCCAGTACTATGATCCCAAATTTCTCTCTGGCTGCAGGATTATGTGTGGGCAGCAGCATCTGAATGCAAAACGCAAACAAACGGTACTACCAGACACAGATGGACACTATGCACACAAGGCTGCAGCCATTTAGGAAATCTATGTTAAACAGAAAACCCAAACAACACACACATAATTAAGCTCTAAAAATGAACATATGAAGAAAAGCATGTTTTAAAATACGCTTACCCTTGCTCTCATGTAGCCTAGTTCGCTGCTGAAGAGGGGGAATACATGATTTTGCAACATGTACTCCATCTGGTCTTTGTAGATCTTTTTCTGTTGATACAGAAGGATGATTATTTCTTGCTGAAGTAATTAATCTCTAATTGATTAGGTTTTTTCCTCAAAAAGCTGATCTAAGGCTAAAACTAAAACTGTATATCACAATGACAGAAAAAAGCCTATACTACTCTTCCTAGTCATCCACTGGGTTTGGTACTAAAATCTAACTCCTCCGGGTTAATATTTTATTTAGAAGACTACATACAATTCTGAAAGCCCATTACAACTCATTCTTCCAACCACAGCCTGAAACCCAAATAGACTTTACATGTGCATTCCTATATATGTGCGTGTGTGCACATGTATACACAAAATCAATCACCTGGGCTTATTAATGCAAATCACACAGTTTAAAAAAAGTGTTTCACTTTGAAATTTTTTCGGTCGAGACCTCTGATTTCACCTGTGAAAAGAAATCTAGATATGCAACTCATTACACAGAGGGAGCTAGCCACAGCACTGTGAGCCTCAGTGCCAACAAGCCCACAACCAGCTTGTGTCAAGACCAGGACCTGAACTCACATCTCCTGTTCCACGGCTTGCTTTTTATCCCCATCATGCTGCCTCTCATTCTACATATTGCAAGAATATAATAGAGAGATGTAAAATGGGCCCAACAAATAATAGAAGCCCACTATGAAAATGTGTTCTCCCAAATCAGGTTGCAGTTTTTGAAAATACCATATTATAAAAACACACGAATTTACAATTCAATGAATTCTTTTCCAAGGCAAAGAATTCTTTTGTAATTCAAATATTCACTCTGGAATTTCTATCTGCTTTGCAAGCTCACAGCTACTCTGTGTTTTAACTAACAGTAAGGCACTCCAACTACAAAGGTCTGATTTTCCTCGAATGCCAATGGTATATGCATATATCCATGATGCATCAATTAACCAAAACCAACTGGGTGTTCATTCACCATGACTAGACACACAAAGAAGAGAGCCGCCATGCCCCCGCCCCCACCCCCACCCCCCAGCTCTCTATACCTTTAGCAGGATTTCAGCCAAAGAACCGATCATATGCAGAGCACCATCTTTTTTCCGAGGATCAGCATTTGGCTCTGTAAGAATCTGATAGCAGAATCCCATTGTTTTCTGCAAGACCTAGATTAAAGACAAAGGCCAACATGCTGAGCACTCAAAACGAAGACTTTATTTTCTACCAGGAAACTTGATTGGATTCATGGATTCATGATGTTAACTTACACAACAGACAACAATGTAAGGAATTCAATAAGGAGTTAAAAGTACTAAATTTGTAAAGCAGTTCTTTTTGGACATATTTTAGAGCAACCAATCAATGGCTGTGAACGGGCACTTTGCCCCAAGGAATTAACTTACCTCTTTTCTCTTACTACAGGCTGTAAACAACAGTGTCTGGGCAGCAGTAGTGGGGGAAATGAAGTCTTCAAACACATCTATAGGACAAATTGTATTGTAAACCTTAGACCATCGTAAATTACAATAATTCCCAGCATTTAACACAATTACTGAAAATGTCATTTATAAAACATTATTGCACTTGTGAACCTGGTTTACCATTTCTCCCTATAACCACATAAAGAACAGAGATACTACACAGATGCACCCTCGAACTCCCCAATTCCTCAACCTCCTTCAATCAATCCTGTAAACTACTCTCCACTCCACAGAGGCACGGTCACACCCTTGAGCTCATCATTACAGAAAAATGTTTCATTTCCCTAATTAGATTTTTGGTCATTCGCCTCTCTGATCATGATCTCCTACTATTATTCTTCACCCTCAATTAGATCATCAGGAGTTTCTCAGGCCATTTCCCCTATTCTTACTTTACTTTCCAAATCAACCCAATAGTTAAAACATTTCAAAGCTATACTATCCTCCAATCTCACATTTCCTGCCCCTTTGTCTTGTTGCTCAACATAAGTCCTGGAGATCCTAACAAGTGTCACCTTTACTCCTACCCACAGCTGAAGAACACAGGTAGAGGCAGTCTCACTGACTGGGTACTCTTTGAATTCCTTTTACCGAACTTTAGGCAGTCCCTTTATTTCCCTCTAACTGATGCTCTATTTCACTCCCCACAGAAGCTATTCCAAATTTTCCCAACCCCCCCCCAATCTTCTTATACCTCTTCCTACCCCACACTCTCAGCTAAGGACCTTGACACTTCCCTGAAAAAAAACCAGGCCATTCAAAGTAAAGTCTTTCTGGGGTACATTGCGATTGTACTCTAGGACCTTTTAAATTTATTTCTTCCATTAATAAAACTCTATCACTGACCTGGAAGCCCAGTTCTAGAGTTTCTTTGTCTGAATACTCGCATGTTTGGCTTGAGTGTTGTTTCTGGACTAACTTAAAATGCAGACACTGAACTTTCTCTACAGCTCTATCAAGAAGAGCCAACTACTTATGCTACAGAAGAGCACCATGTGAGGATAGCCAGAATAGCCTCTCATGATGCTAATTTTGCACCAGAAACATGTATATTCACTTAGTAAGCAATTAATACGGGCTTGAAAGAGAGGGAACCATGGAATAAAGCATACCTAAAGGCAGAAACCTGACACTCCAAGTCTACTGACCTAAAGCTAGAATGCAATTTTTAAAAATGTCCAAGTCCTTACCAAACTTCATGCGTATATATTCATAAGGATCTTCTTGCCAGAGCTCCTCATCAGCATCTGTATAGCACATCAATGGAAAAATAACATCTTGGATAATGCCCTGTAATTTAAAAGTTAAAAGTGACCATTTTGACTTCAATGGCTACTATTCTTTAAACTCTCTATAATAGGTAAATCCTATTAAAAAGAATGCATTTGTCTCAATGAGTCATTAGTTATCTGCCCAATGAATTAACCTCATCCTTTCAACACCTTACAAATTTATGAGGATGGCAGGCAAATATTGGATACTTCAAGAACTCAGTGGTACTTTATGTGATTTTAGTCCACACTCATCAAATTAGTTATTATTAGTTATAGAAATATTGGGAAAATTGGGAAATGAATCTGATGGGAAGTTTTGCCTACAAGTTCTTTCCTGTCATTAAATAACTGGCTACCATTATTGGGTCACAGATTATATGTCCTCTCTATTTCCATATGCATACACAAACACCGCCCCCATATTTCTGTAACTACAACTGCCAATCTTTAGAAAGAGAATCTTTACTTGTATGTGAGGTTTCAGGTTCTTCCAGGTGACAGCGTGGGACACTCCTTGATTGATGTAGTTCAGGGTCTGCTGTAGAACTCGAGGAGCCATATATTGTTTTTCTTTGTATTGGTACAGCACCTTCAGTAATACCTATGAAGTGAAAATTTAAAGGCTCAATATATGGGACAACAATTAAGACAGAAAGAAGTATTTACCAATAAAAGCATAATACCGAAGCCAGAAACTAAAACACTAATATTGCTTGTATCATAATTTGTGACATCTTTCAGATGAAGACAAATATTTGGATATAGCCAAAGAAGGAATGTGTTTTGCTTGATGATGCATATTTTCAAGAAGGATTCTGGTTTTTTCCCTCAATTGGGAAAGTAGAAGGAGTAAGGAGAAAAAATAAATTCCTGTTCACTAAAATAAAAAAATAAAAAATAATGAAGTTAGGGGGAAGAGTGGGTTTATTAGATAGTATATTTAAAAACATCATTTATTAGATCAGAGCCTAAATTTATGAATACATTTTAAATGTGGCCATAAAGAGCAACTGCTACTGGAACATTTCAATTTGTTCACTACTATGTTAACAGAAGACGGTGGTTTGTAAAAGGTAAACAGAGTAAAATATTTCATGATTATATAAATTAGAGAAGAGTAAGGTTAAAAATTTAGATTATCGGGGTAATTGAGCAAAGGAAATCAGAAAACTAAGAGAAGCCTAATGTAAATAAATCCATAAAAAATGGTGAACTGCCTACTGTAAAAGATTTCTATACTTCATTTCCAAAGTGTGAATATTCCCTTCACCAATGCAGTCCCTTCAAATCTTTAGTGGATGATATTTATGAACTGCTGTAGCCAAAAGAATTCATGGCCTGGTCAGTCAAGCAGCAGTCATTAATTATCTACTCTGTGCCAGGCACTGTGCCAAGTTCCTGGGATACAAAGAAAAAAGACAGTCCCTGCTCTCAGGGAGCTCACACTTCTAATGGAAGTGACAACATGCAAACAATGATGTACGATCAAGCTATATCTTGGGTAAATTGAGATAATCAACAAAGGAAGGTATTAGCATTAAGGAGGAATCAGGAAAGGCTTCTTAAAGAAGGTGAGAAGACTTTAGCTAAGTCTTGAAGGAAGACTGGAGGCAGAAATGAGGAGAAAGAGTTCACTGTAGGGGGATAGCCAGTTAAAATGCACACATCAAGAGCTGGATTGTCTTTTGTGAGGCATACTCAGGAGGCCAGTGTCACTAGATTGCAGAAGGCATGGCAGTAAGGTGGAAGAGGACTGGAAAGGTAGGAGGGGATTGGGTTATGAAAGGCTCTGAACGCTAAACAGAGCATTGTGTATTTGATTCGAGGTGACAGGGAAGCCCTGAAGGGTAGTAAAGAGAGGGCTGACATAATCAAACATGGTGGCTAGCCTTCTGATATTGAGCCTCTCTATATTTATTAGTTAGATTGGTGTTCAAATGATAGATTATGGTTTCAAGGTCCAAACACAAAGCCTTTCCAGCCTGCAAATTATCACAAGGGCTGAAGCTTGTCTAACAATGCAGTCAAATCCAAATGCCATGAGGACGTATCGGAGTAGTTTAACTCTGCTAATATCTGAGATAAGGGCTTTTTACCTGCTGGACACCAACAGCAAATGCTTTTAGGAAGACTTCAGCAAATTCGTTATACTCCTTTGAAACATTGCCAGGGCTTCCATACCTAGAACAAAGTAAGAATCTCCAATAATCTTTTACTATGCTTTTAAAAAGTTCCATCTTAGGAGGCTTTGGCGGGCAGAACTTTTTAATTACTGGTCATAAGGAAAAAGCTTACCTTTCAAAAAGCCTTGCCAAAATATGTAAAGCCCACTTCTTGCACTTCCACCATGGTAATTCTGGCCGATCATCCTCTTCAACTTGAAGTGTTTCCTTTTAGAAGAAATGTTATTGACCATAATGATTTTTTAAAAATTACATTAAGTAGCTCTATTATGCTATGATGATAGCTGTAGAAATCAAAATTACCTCCCAATGTACTAATCTTCCATTTAAATAAAGCAAGCTAGGAGCGATAAATACTTCAATGAATAAACTTCCAGTGCTTTTTGCAAATTATGATGATTTGTACTATAAAACTTCCACAGACAAGGTGGTGGCCACTTGAGACAAAATTAGCCTTTGGGTAAATCTAAAAAGAAACACCATTCCTCCAATTATTACTAACAATCATTTTAAAATTTGAAATTCCATAAGGAACTCTATTCAACCAATAAATAAATAATGCTTTGAATTCTTACTTCATTAAAAAAAAAATCCAAATTGCCAGAGCATGCAAATATCAGAACCAAAAGAGCCAAACAGCAATAACTGTAGAAATATGCCACTTAAAATATGGTTTGGGCCCTTTCCTTGAGGACAGGATGGGTAGGAAGCTTCAGAGTTAGGAAGTCCTGATCAAATCCTGCTCGAGACACATCCTAGCTAAATGAACAGAGATAATCATTTAACTTCTTAGTGCCCCAGACAATCATCTAAGAGGAATAATGGCAGAAGTTTGGATCTTTGTCAGTGAACCCCATGAGGAGTTCTCTACGCTGAGCAAATCTAAGACCTTTACAAATTCTTCTCAAAAAGCCCCTTTCCTTAGAGTCAGTAGATCAGATAGCAGCTCTCTGGACAAAGGTAAAGACAGAGGTCCACCAAAGCCCACAGGTGCTCCAAAGAAATACTTTTCACCTCTAGTTTACTCGTTTGAATTTGGGAAATATGAGCACAGTTCCTGTCTAATCTTCTAGAGTAGCAAGCACATAAAGCATGCAGACCCAAAGAAACAGCAAGGAAAAACCCACCGGCATGGAACAAGGCCAGCCCCGAAATCAGGACCCAGGTTCTCTCCATTCAGCTTTAGTGCTGCCTCTAGGCATTAAAACCCTGTTGGCACTAATCTTTTATTAACTCAATCTGATATTCTCCAAGAACTCATTCTGGGACTACTGTCTGCAGTCTATACCACAGAGCAATGACACCAATGGCTGAAATTTGCTCACCCATGAAACAAAACCTCAGGCAAGCCAAAACTCTAATGATGACCTGACCCTGATAGATGATCTCTGTAATTTCAGGAAACAGCTAGAGATAGGAAGCTGAAGGAGCCTTTGCTCCACCTGGCAGTGACACAAGGCCTGACCTGAGAATTACCCCACTATGGAGTACGCCTCAGGTTCTTCTAAGACAGCTTCTCTTACATATCACTTGTGGTTGGTGACATTCTGATGAGGTGGAGCAATGGATAAAATTGTTGTGTGAGGTTAAAGACCAGAAAAATATCCTTAATTGCTGATTTAGAACATTAAAATCTTTAATCAAGTTCAAACCACCAACAGAAAGGAGACAGATATTAGCACACTATCTTTTCCCACATGCAAGACCATCCTCTCCAAATGATCTGAATCAGAACCCAAACAGCTTCCTTTCTTCTAATTGCCTTAAACTGGCTCAAGATCAACAAAGAAGAAACTGCTATCTCGGGGTCCAACCAACCACAATGTAGCATGAAGACACCGGCAGTATGGATAGCACCCAGCTCCAAACTTTCCTAGGGAACACAGCCCTTTCATACACATCAAAATGGAAGCATTTTGGAAAAAAGCTGATGAAATGTTTCTTGGAATTCAAACCCCAACAAAAGCCTAAGCTGACAGCTCCCCACCCCATCCCCCCAGAGGGCACATACTTACAGGAGGCACATCCCTGTTTACAACCGTTTTTAGAATTTCTATCCATTCGGTCAAATTCGCTTGATTTATCAGCTCCAGTGGAAGAGTATACTTTAAAAGGGGAAAAAAAAAGGTCCAACTTTTCTTTAAACTGCACCAAAATGTTCAATTACCAATTAAAATACTTTGGGGTTTGTTTTTTTTTTGGAATTTTCTGTTTCCTACTAGTAAAAATGTCACTCATTACGTCTAACTTATTCTAGGTAACTGGTCCTATCGTATAATAACTTAATCTGGGAAGTGGCTCTTACAGTGACTTCAGACTGCCTTTCTGTGAATAAAAAATGTGAGCAAGTTACTAACAGGCCCTTTGGGAGGTGTCCAAGGGAGGCCAGATCCTTCACTGAAGACTTATGGATAATCATGGCCAAGACTCCTAAGGAGGACATGCGCATCAATGAAATGATGGGTCTAGAGTACCTGAACAAGGGCGTAGAAGATCTTGAATATTTGTTTCTGAATAAGGACTGACTGATCAGACTGATCAGGAAGAAGCTGAATAAAACGATCCTTCAAAACTGGCAGGAAGTGCTGCATTGCTGCTACCAATGGACTCCGTTCCTCTGGCTTCTTGTACCTTTGGGTTCAAATGCAAAAAGAATCCATAAGAATTTAAAGTCACAATCATATGTAAAAACAACAAAAAAGACTTCATATCTAATGAGACAGAAACACCATCCTTAAAAGAAAAAAAAAGAAAAAGAAACACCATCCTTAAGAACACCTAAGGAAAACCAATGTTGTTTCAAAACACAAGGGCAATAGCAAGGACACACCTATGCTGACAGTCAATTCCAATAGTAGTTGACCTGTGACATAAAAAATTTATGGTGTATTTTTATCCTTTAGACATTTCATTCAATGTCATTTGGATAAAGGTTTACAAGTTCTCAGTGGACCTGACCAAGGACATGTAACTAGTGATTTGGCAGAACCAGATCTCAAAACACTTCTGACCACAAATCCAGAGCTTTCTGCCAAAACGCCACGGTAATCCCTTTCTCATCAGTAAAATACTATCTTTTAACTTTACAAAGAAAAAACCAGAAGTTTAATAAAATTTGGTGACTGACCCAAGTCACTAGATAGCTTATCTCACTAGAAGTACTTGTGTACTTTTTTAAAAAAAGTACTCTTTTAAAAAAATTTAAGGATAACAGCTTTGAAGAAATCCTACACTGTAAGTAAATTTCACTTCCTTTTATTTTCTGGCTTTTTTCCTAAGCAGCTACAGTACATACAGCTAAACAAATGCAAAACAGGACATTTTTGATATGATAAAGATTTTCAAAAAGCTGCCTCCTATAGACTGAGCAAAGCAAAATTGGACAAAAACAAACGAACAAAAATAAAGGTACCAAACCAGATTAAAATTAGAACATCGGATCACCAAACCAGCACTCAAGAAAAAGCTATTAAAATAAGGTGACTGGTAAAGAAGACTAATCAATGACATAAGCCATGACTAACAGCAAGGAGACTATTTAAGTATGCAAACTGAATTAGCTAATGTATACACCTTGTTACATTCAGTAAGGCTGATCCTTGAGACAACACAACTCAGAAAAACACCTTTCTCTGGCAAGTCAATTTACAATTTTTATAATGCATGTTTGATATTCTAAAAGTACATAACAGGGGCAGCTAGCTGGTGCAGTGAGTAGAGCACTGGCCCTGGCATCAGGAGGACCTGACTTCAAATCAGGCCTCAGACACTTGATATTTACTAGCTGTGTAACCTTGGGCAATTCACTTAACCCCAATTGCCTTGCCTTCCCCCCTCCAAAAAAATAAAATAAAATAAAAGTACATAACAAAAAGATCTACATTATCAGTCTTTAAATTAGATAAGACTTATAACACATGAAAGATTGAAATTCCCTTTGAGCAACATAATTCTCTGTCCTAGAAAATGAAGTCATTTCCATTTCTAGGTGACACTGATTTTTATACTATGTGAATGCAAATTCTGGCTATGGAGAAATCCTTGAAATGATGTTTACAATCTAATCAATGAGACGCTAATAAGATGATTTGTACATACTTTATCCCTTCCACCTAGCCACTTTCCCCATTGAAATTTCAATCAGGTCAGCATAAGAAATTAAATGGGAATTTTGGGGAACTTTTCTGGAAGCTGTAGATGACTCTTGAAGGCCAGCAGATGACACAGAGCTTATGAACAAAAATTTAACTCAAATTTTAGAAGAAGGTACTGTAAACACCCCATAAAAGAAAAAGAACAATTCGGACTTCTTCTCTGGTATGAAGAGAGGGCTTAAAAATTTTATACAGATTTTTCAGATCTCAGGGGCTCTAGTTCCCATGATGTGGAAAGGATTAACTGTAATGTTAACATGCTAATATTCTTAGTAAAAATTTCACATAGTGTTCAAGATCCCATGTTGTAATCATGTCATATGGGCCTATAAAACAAAGACTAACCCAGTGCAAGAAACAAGACCCGTAAGTTCTGTAAACTTCTAAGTTCTATGAGAGCTCGCAAATTAATTTATGAACAACAAATGGTCTGAAGAGTTTGACTCTTGTGACCTGAAATAAACTATACGTGGTTTTTTAAAAACTAGGACCCTCTTCAGACTCCTACCCCTCTTTCCATTTGATTCCAATCTGATCTCCATTTCCCTAATATAAATTGCTTCTCTACTCATCACTAAACCCTTCTTTTCACTATCCTACAAACATGTAACAGTTATTCCCACTGCCATCCAACTATACTTTCTTCTGCCTGGCGATGCCCATTGGTCTTATTCATCTAAACATCAAATCCTATTCCTTCTTCAATCAACCAAGAATTTACTGAGCCTCTCTCTTTGGAGGCCATTTTTCTGTGCATCCTTCATGCAACGTTGACACCTGCCTTTCCTCAACCCATCACACTTAAGCTGAACTTCACGTCACAAATTGAAGAAGCATTTATTAAGGTTTCATTATGTGCTAGGCACTGGAGACACAAAAGCAAAAGTGAACATTCTATGGGGAGACATATTTAGGAATCTAGGCAGAAGAAATACTGGTAGGGAACAGCCTTAGCACGTTGTGGGTGGGTGGCTGCGTTCAAGCAGAAGGTGGCTGCCGAGCTGAGCAAGTCTTAAAAGAAATCAAGGATTCTAAAAGGTGATGCTGAGGAGGCAGGGTACGTGAGCAGGAGGGACAGCCAGGGCAAAAGCAGGGACACAGGAGATGAAGTGTCAAGTGGGAACAAGAAGGAGTCTGATGGAGTGAATAATATAGGATTAGTAGGAATAGATTATGTTGTAGTTTGAACGGTGGAGTGGAAGTAATGCCACAACAAACAAAATGGTTCTAGGTTCAAGTTTAGTTACTAAGGAAGGGGCAAGAATCACAAGCTATGCATCACAGGATTACAAATGGAAAATACCAAATCACGTTCAACACTGAATTCAGTAATTCAAAAGTAAGTGTCTTAATGTATTTCAAAAATGCTACGAAGGCTTAGGTCTCCCCTTTGAATTCTCTTGTGTAGACATTCACAGATTTTCTCCAAATATCTCCACCACAGTTTGAGAACAACATACGTACTCATAGTTTTTCACCAGCTGATAGAGGCAAAGAAGGATTCCGAGCCAGCAAGCGCTGTTATCAGACTGGAGATAAAAACCAATCTTGTCCACAACTGCAGTCCAGCGGCTTGGGTAATCATGTTTGATTATGTGATGAATACACGTAGTAAGCTGTACCCTGAAAGTCAAGTAAGACACATAAATGGAAAAAAAAGCTATGGAGTATTTAATTATTATACATTTTATTAATCTGACTTACATGTAATTTCAAATCATGATTTAGTCTTGAGGGATGCAGAAGTCTGCAGGTAACTGACACAGTCACTGTTGACTCATTTCCTTTTATGGGTCAGTGGATAGAGCCAGGGCCAAGGACACTAACCATCTTGGGCTATCAGGGACTAGCCGTCTGATTTAAGTCACTTCTACTCTTGGAATCCTTTTTCCTCACCTATAAAACTGTCCTTCCTATTTCATAGGGCTGTTGGGATGTGTGAAAGCACATGCAAGACCCTGAGGCATGCGGTGATGGAAAAGGCCACAATCCCTCCCCTTCAAAGCTAGTACTGAGGGAAAGAGACACATAGAATATGATTAAGTGCAAAGGCAAAGTAAAGAGTAGCATTAGGATCCTCAAATGAAATGTACAAGGAAAAGATAATCATTATAAAAATGTAAGGTATTATCATCGAACAAGGTTTCCTGGTTGCCCTTAAGTCTTAGTGTCTGAGGAGGACCATCCCAGGACAGTACAGAGGTTCTCTGTACTTTTACAATCAGGAAGTTGCCACTAAGCAATTACCTGACACTGAGAATATGTTTGGCTTGACTCCACCTATTTTACAAGGTTTTGCAGTTTTTTCTTTCCAACAGAGGCAGTGAATAGAAACATACTTGTTAACTCTCTTAATAATTCCTTATAATGATCACCCCTACCCTAACCTCACTAACTGCCTAACATTATAGATAAAAAAAAAAAGACCATGCACAGAATTCCTTAGTAAAAATGACTTAACAGATACATTTGCTGAATAGTAAAAGAAGTTTTCAGCTTACAACCATAATTATTGCACTGGTTTCTGGGGCTCTGCTATTTAAATGTCAAAATATGAGGGTTTTTTTTTAACAGACCAAGTCAGAGCAAATATGCTATCACTGAAACAAGGAATAACATTTTTAAAATACCTGATAAGTTCAGGGGAGTGAATAATAGCTTCTACAATGTTTTCACGGATACAATGTCGATCTTCCTCTGGAATTGTATAAGGAGGGATTTCCCCTGGTGTGGTGTCCCTATCAGGCCAATATTGAGTTATCATATTTTTCAAATAGATAACACCTGAAAGACATCAGAACAGTTATGTACATGATTAGCCCCCTTATGTGTTGTTTATATATCACTGAAGAACTTAAAGAAGTGCTTTCAGACTACCCTTGATTTTTTTAAGCAAAAAATAGCTTCACTATGACTATTTCAGAAACTAAGTACAATTCAGATACTGGCTTTCTGCGATGTTGACAGTATAGCCTAAAGAAAATGTTATGAATACATAATTCTTTTAAGATCAAGATTTTGAGGTATTAGATCAGGAAAAAAAATCATTTCTCCTTACTGAGGGCAAATGGCAATTAGCAAGACTGCTCTAAATTTTAGGTAATTTATTATATAAAGTGTTCTTCAATGCTTTCAACATAGTACCAAATAACAAAATCACTTCATATGCCACATGGCTTTAATAATCAATCAAGATTATTTCACTCAAACCATTTAAGAAATTATTTTATACCATAATGCCTTATAGCCCTAAATGCAAACTTGGTTCAAAAGTCACTTAGAATACCAACACATTTAAAAGTAGTTTTCACTGTTTGGTAGATTACAGACCACACTTTCTTGTGAGCAGTCAGAATGCTGAAGTTGCCTGTATGCTAGTCACCAAACTTAGCTAAAAATGATGATATAGCAGAACATAGAGACTTAGTGGTGCTCTTTAGATACACAAAAAAAGACGTTAATTACAAATGCAAATGCAAGTTATCAGAAAGAATCAGACACTGATTACTGAAAAGCACTAGTTCTATGATTTATAATTTATTAATGTGTTTATGGAGAGGCCTGACCTGTTTCAAAATAGATTCAAAAGCCAACCTATCTTCTGACTCTTCTAATGGTAAGTGATACAGTTGGAGCTAATTATTGCCACTTTTCCTTCTATTTGCAACTCAAATACTATGCACATTTTAATAAAACTGTCAAAAAGAACAGACAAGGTATTCTGGTGTTTTTCACCAAGAACTAATTTTCTGATATAAGTAGATTCAATTTCGCTGCAAGTGAAATCCCAAGTCTCTGAAATTCAGTCACATCTGAAAAGCCGAGGAGAGCCCTAACTTTCATCACAAATTGTGACCTACATTCCACGGCTCAAGATTTGAAATGACCCTTATTAGTCATCCAAAAGAATAAATATATGTGATAAAGTCCACAGGCAGCACCAAAAATCAGCTGAGAATGCTAAGCTTCAATCCTTTATGCTACAAGAAAATGGAGACTGTGAACCAAGTTCACATTTCTTCCACTCTAAAAACCGTTCTTATGTGTAAAACAAGGTTGAGAATAAAAATTGGTAAAACAACATCAAACTCTATAAAGTTTCAACAATAAGTAAGTATTCCTTAAACCTTGGTTATTCAAATTAATCATCCTTCACAGGCTGCAATCAAGAACAAAAACATACATAAAGGAAGAGACTCCTTGGACGACACATTCTAAACTTATCAATACATTGTAAGCTCACATTTATTAAGGAGAAATGTTTTAATTTTCTGGAATTATACCCTTTTCTCTAGGCATAAATTAAGGCATTTAAGTTGAAGTGACGTCCTTCCCACTGGGCCTCTGATAACACAGGCATTCATGACCCAGGATACTGGAACTTAGCCCAACAGGCAGAAAACCCACTAAATGACATGCCATTGGGTAAGTCAATTCAATTGTGAACATTTAAAATAACATTTGCACATTCAAAAGACAAAGGTCTCTGCAAACTTGCCTGCCTGTCTCACGGGTAAATCCAGCTGCTCGGACATGGTGATTTGTAGCAGAGTTGAAACAAAGTTCACAGACTTGTGAGCCTATAAAGCAAAGGAGATGATGACATTTTAAAGCTTCTACAACTGAGTAAGATATAAGCATGCTTATGGTGGTTA
The DNA here is from genome assembly GCF_011100635.1 of Trichosurus vulpecula. NCBI lineage: Eukaryota > Metazoa > Chordata > Mammalia > Diprotodontia > Phalangeridae > Trichosurus > Trichosurus vulpecula. Next base: position 226,526,824 of record NC_050578.1, on the reverse strand, counting down.
GTTCAACTAAATAAATGTTAAGGAACACCAATTAAGTACTTCTTAGCCTTTAAAAATCTGCACCCCCACCTTTCTAGACTGTTGGAAAAGGACACTCCTCTTCCCCTCCCAACATCACCCTACTCAAGCCAAATGGGTGTGTTGTGCTCATTGTCTCCTCAATACATCATATATTCCTACTTTCATGCCTTACTCATGCCATCTGCTCCATCAAAAATGGATCTCACTCATCTCTGACTGGCTTGTTTCAGGGTACAAATTAAAAAATCACACCTCCTTAGAACCTTCCCTAATGAAACCACTCAGGTATGATCTCTCTCTTTGAAAAATTAGTTCCTTCAGCCCTTACATACTACACACATGTGGACATGTCTTATGTTCCTAAAGGAGATGAAAGAACTGCTAATCTCACCACTTTACAGTTAATTTACAATTTGTATTTGAAGTTGTACCGAATGAAAGTAGTTACACAAACAGTTTCTAGATATTAAATTTTGATAAATTTAACTGTCATTGAAAAGGATATAGAAAATGTTAGGAATGGCCTGAAAGTTATTATGCACCCTTTCATCTAGACATCCCTTGTTAGGCAAAAAGCCCAGAGATTGAAAGAACGAATACGTACATAACTAATTATGTAACTAATAAATAATTAACACTTTTTTAGTGGCAAAGAACTGGAAACAAAGGTGAGGAAGAGCTAAACGAAGCAGCACATGAATGTGACAAAACATGGCACTGCTGCAAAAAATAATATGAAGAACAGAGGGATGCATGGAAAGACAGGAATTGATGCAGAGCCAAGGAAAAATGTGACTACATCAATGTAAGTATAAGGAACAACAGCAAAAACCTAAGACTGATGTGAAATTACACTCAGCTGGGCCCAGAAAAGTGAGGTAAGAAGGCCCCTCCCTCCTTTCTTTGCAGAGGTGCTAAGATTATGGGAGTGGAACACAATCAAGTGGATTTCATTGATTCGTTGGTTGTTTTTGCTTAACTATTTTTTCTTCATTCTTTGTCATAGGGATGGTTCCCTAGGAAGGAAAAATGGGATTGAGCAATGAAAGTGATATAAAATAGTATCAATAATAGCTAAAATTAAAACAGCTCTTACTACTTGCTAGGCACTGTGCTAAGTGCATTTATGATGAGGGGAATAGTTGTAGAAAACCTGGGAAGCCTTACATGAACTGATACAAAGTGAACTAAACAGATTTAAGTGAACATTATACACAGTAACTGCAATATTGCCTCTGATCAAGACAATGATCCAAGATAATTCCAAAGGACTCACAATGAAAAAGATTATCCACTGAGTGCAATTTGAAGCATAATTTTCACTTTTTCTTGCAAAATAGCTAATACAGAAATATTTTGTATGATTCGACATGTACAACTGATATATTGCTTGCCTTCTCAGTGGAGAGGGAGGAGCTAGAAAGAAATGAGAACACAAAATTTTTTAAAATGAATGCTAAGAAATAATTTTAAAAAATTATTTAGTAGATCAGTGGATGAGGTTAGGTACACAAGACACAGTAGTCATGGACAGAAACGCGCAATTTGACAAAAAATGCTGGGAAATCTAGAAAATACTATGGCAGAAATTGGGCACAGACCAATCTCTCACACCATAAACCAAAATAAAGTCAAAATGGATAGGTTCATGATTTTTAGATACAAAGGCTGATACCATAAGCTATCTGGGAGAGCAAGGAATAGTTTACCTGTCAGATTTATGGGGAAGGGAAAAATTTATGACCAAACAAGAGATAGAGAGCATTATGAAAAGCAAAATGGATAATTTTGATTACACTAAATTGAAAAGTTCTTCTACAAACAAAGCCCAGGCAACCAAGGTTAGGAGAGAAGCAGAAAATTGGGAAAAAATTTTTACAACCAGTGTCTCTGATAAAGGCCTCATTTCTAAAATATACAGAGAACTGAGTCAAATTTATAAGAATACAAGTCATTCCCCAATTGATAAACGGTCAAAGGATATGAACAGGCAGCTTTCAGAGGAAGAAAATAAAGATTTCGATATTATAGTCATATGAAAAAATGCTCTAAATCACTATTGATCAGAGAAATGTAAATCAAAACAACTCTCCTATAAGATTGGCTAACACAACTAAACAGGAAAATGATAAATGCTGGAGAAGATGTGGGAAAATACGAACACTGTTACATTGTTGGGGGAGTTGTGAACTGATCCAGCCATTCTGGAGGGCAATTTGGAAATATGCCCAAAGGGCTATAAAAATGTGCATACCTATCTTTGACCCAGCAATACCACTTCTCTGGCTGTATCCCACAAGTGGGAAAGGGACGCGTATGTACTAAAATATTTGTAGCAGCTCTTTAAGAATTGGAAATTAATGGGATGCCCATCAATTGGAGTATGGCTGAACAAGTTGTGATATATGAATGTAATGGAATACTACTGTGCTACGAGAAAGGGAACAGATACAGACTTCAAAATCACCTGGAAAGACCTACATGATCTGATGCTGAGTGAGCGGAGCAGAGCCAGGGGAACACTGTACACAGCCACAGACATGTTGATTCTGTGATGACTAACCTTGATAAACCTGGCTTTTCTCAGCAAACAAAGACAGCTCCAAAGGACTCATGATGGAGAGAACTATCTATATTAGATTGCATGCCATCTTGGGGTACGGGGAGGGGAGGGAGGAGGAGAAAATTTGGAACTTAAAATCTTATGGAAGTGAATGCTGAAAATTGAAAATTAATTAAAGTTTTAAGGAATTTATTTAATTTGATATTCACAATAACTCTTGGAGGTTAGCACTATTATTATCACTCCCATTTTACAGATGAGGAAGTCAAAGCACGTGTATTAAGTGACTTGTTTAGGTTCAGAGCTAGGTAATATCTGAAGCTAGATTTGAATTCAGATCTCCAGGCCAGCCACTTTATCCACTGTATCACCTACCGGCACCCACAAAATATATCAATAATTTTTGGTACAAATTATGGCGTCAACTCCTGGGCTTTTGTTGGAAGTAAGGATAGGGATTGTGATCTCACTAGTAAAGGAAACTCTCTAAGTAAGTAGCCTTTTTCTACCAAGGAAAGTCAATACATTCTATAATTTGTAGTCTAAATACTGAGAAGTTAATTGCCTTTTTCTTTTTCTCAGGGAAATCCAGTCACTGTCCGTCCATTCTATCCAACGACCAGGATACCCCTTGCGTTTTACTGGTAGTACCATACACTCTTCAAATACACAAAGGAAGAGCTTGTAACCCAAATACCAACAGGGTCTTTAGTGAACAGTGTGTCAGAGGGCTTCATGTACTAAGTAAAAACACCCCACAGTAAGGCCGTGCTAGGCTGTGAAATACATAAGGCAAATTTCCCCTAGAACTAAACCCCAAAAATGTATTTTCTTTTTAAAAAAAGATAAAATCATTAAACTGAATCTTCCTAATTGCTGATTTGAATGAGGTTTTGTGCCTCATTGTATATAGAATGTCATAAACTTTGGATAATAAAATTACAAACACAGAAATTCTGAAAGAGTTTTTATATATTTCTAACACCAGCTTACAGGCTTTATTTTAAACAAAAGCATTTTAGTTAATTGTTCTATGACTGCTGTGGCTGTTTTGAAAATACCAATTACCTGCGGTCTTTCTCCAGCTAACTGGGACAGATCAAAACCCAGTGGCAAATGCTGGTTTCACTGAAGGTTAGAGTCCTGGTTTGGGGATGATCTGTGTTAAAGTTGCAGTACTGGCATAGTTCTTAGTTGGATCTGTCTGAACTGAATGCTATTTTTAGAAAAGCAGAGACAGGAAATTGTTGGTCTCTTTACAGCCCAGTGATGAATTTCAACCTATACATAAAGGCAATTCAGGCTTCATATACCCAAATGGAACAGCCAATTCAAAAAGAAAAAAATTTTCAAGAGACCTGTATGTTTATGTATTCATAAACAATGGAGATAAACAAAACTTGTCCTAGACAACTCATTTAGTCCAATGGGGGTACTGGTCTTCTGTCTTACCATCCAAATCAATCACCCTGAGTTCTCCTTAATGTCACTATTTCTACCAATCGAACAAAAATAAGCCCATGTATGAGGGTACTAAAAAAAATTAAATAGCAAAACTTAGGGATTAATAAACTCTGCTTCCTTCATTAGGCATATTTTCAAACACGTTCTTTTAAGTAGGCAAATTTCATATGGATATGGTCCGTGTCCTCAAGAGGGAGGAGGTCATTGGAAGCCAGACATCATGGTAGCTATAAGTGAGGGAGGTCATAATGGCAGAATGCCATAGCAGCTGGTCTAAGTCTAGATTCAGTATACGCTACCAAATATGGCACTGAATAAAGGCCAAAGCCCTTCTGCCACTTCAAATTGGCTCCCAAAATTGGCCAGAGAGGAAAGCAAAGGTAACACGTATTTGAGAAAGGTACTTCACAGAACACAAAATTTTAGAGTTGAGATCATCCATTTGAACTCTTTTCATTTTAGTCCCAGGGGTCCTCTGGGATTTATAAATGGCAGCAAAAGTGAGGTATGAACTAAGGTCTTCATAACCATTTAAACCATTTAAAGCTGCCCCTTCCTATCAGCCTGGAGTGAACAGAAAATCAAGACAGAAATGCATCTTGATGACTAAAATTTATCTTTCAGTTCCCATGCTGCCCCCTCCGCCCCGCCCCTTGGGCTCACAAGCTCTCATCACCATTCACAACTTCTGGAACTCCATTTCCAAAGTTGAGCTCCAGCTCAGTAACTAGGGTCATCTATCAGGCTACTTGCAATTAAAACACTCAGCTTTACCTAACTCAGATACCTAATTCTAGGTCAGTAATTTTAACACTATGGACTTTGGCTCCACCAATCCCAGGGTCAGCTGTCATGTATCTTCACCAATTCTGCTCCCAGGTCTCTGAGAACTTCTGGAAAACGTCACAAATTCATTCATGCTAAACTTTGAAGTCATTTCGACTCCCTACATCCCAGCCCCTCCATAAAAGTTGTTTCAAATCATTTCCACAAAAAGGCCCCAAATCCTTCCCTATCCACTACTTAGAAAAACACCCTATCCACCCTTTTTAAACATCTCCTTTCCAAGACTAAACCCTCCAAATGAGCTCATGAACGTCCCATAATTCTTATATTTACTTAGCTTCCACCTACAAAGACATTAAGATTTCTCCCATTAATTTAGTCTAACGTGATGATACTTTCTGACCCAGAATTCCCAATACAAAACATATATCACAGGGGGAAAAAAAATGACAAAAAGGCCCTATCCACGCTTAAATTATTTACTGCAGCACTTTTTATAGTAGCAAAAAATTGGAAACAAAGTAAATGCCTACTGACAGGGAACGGCTAAACAAGCCATGGTACGTGAATGTAACAAAACATTTTTGTGTTGTAACAAATGATAAACACAGTGAATATAGAAAAGCATGGGAAGACTTAAACAAATTGATGCAAAGAAATCAGAACCAGGAAAACAATATACACAATGAATACAGCAAGTAAATAGAAATGTAAAGATTAAGAAATCTAAGCTGAATGTTGTGAAATTATAGCAATCAAACTTGGCCCCAAAGAACATGACAAAAATGAGGTTCAATAAGAAACTCCAGGGGTGATCAATGGCTGAATGCTCTCTAAGTGTCTTATTTCATTCCAATATGTTGGTTAGTTTTGCTTAACTTCTTCCTTTTCCTTTTATTTCTTATTATATGTTATAAAGGATGGCTGAGGGGTGGGAGTTGGGAGGATAAGTAGGGATATACTGGAAAATGTAGGTCATGTAAAAAAATCCAATGACATGTCAATAAAAATTCATTTAAATTGCTAGCTCAGACCTCCTAAAAATGGCAAATATACAAAGTCCCCCAAGGTTTAGTCTTAGGCCCTTCTGGGGTCTACACTATTCCCCCTATTCTCATAGCTTCAAGTAACTGCTAAGGATAATTCCCTAGTCACCTCTCTCAAGCTACCATATCTAACACTCAACCTGTCTTTCCCCCCCAAACAAGCTTCCCTACTGAATTATCTCTATTTCTGTCGAGGGTATTCTCCCAGGCATAAAACTGTAAGGTCATTTTTCACTCCCTCCCTCCTTCTACATCCAGCAACAAACATGTATTATTATGTATGATGAGATGCAAGGCACTGACAATATAAAGGTATAAAAAAAATGGGAATGAAGAGGGAATAAGAATGATCATGATCATGTTTTTTACTAACCCATCTGAATTAGTTTTAATCAACCAATAAGCATTTTGTAAGTATCTACTACTTTGTCGGGCATAATGCTAGATTTTGTGGTATTCCTACTATCTCAAGAAGCTTAGATTTTAGCAGGGGAGATAACATGTACATATATAAAATAAATACAAAATAGGGAATGAGGACGCTAGGAGGTAAGGATCAGACAAGGTTTTCATGTCTAACGCTGGTGCTTGGCCTAAATCCTGAAGAAATTAAGGGATTCCATGAATACCTCAATGCAAGGAACACTGAAGCAGGAGAGTGTGTCAGAAACAGAGAAGGCCAATTTATTGGACTTTTGCTAGAGTGTGGGAAGAAGAGTACTATATAAGAAGCTTGAAAGGTAGCTGGGATCCAGGTGGCAAAAGGCTTTAAAAGCCAAACAAAAGAATTAAAATTTGACTCTAGAGACAATAGGGAGCTATGGGAGTTTAATGAGTAGAAGAGTTCCCCATTCAGATATGCACTAAGGAAAATCACTTTGGCAGGAAAATCAAATTCTTTAAGAGGCCATAATATTAACAAAATAATCAAAATTTAAAAGCGCTATGATTATTGATGATTATTATTCCCATAAGGGGGTCCCCAAAGAAAAAACATAAGAAGACATCACTCCTGGTTGTTTAAAGAGGTGGCAGACTATGGCTGGGGAAGAAAGACTGCATATAATATGAATTTGGATACGTTGATAGGTCACTAAGTGATAAACTGTATCTAGACAGAAGATACCCCAGGACAGAGTTTTGGGTATAGCAAGGGAGTATACCCCTTCTTTAGGGGGTGTTCTTTGCATGACAGTCCAGCAAAGGAAACTAAGAAAGCCCAAGAAGAAATGTAGGCAAACTGGGAGAGAACAAGGACTCAAAGACCTCAGAGAGGAAGAGACTTCAAGAGTTTCATGAATTAATGAAATAACCTTTCTTCTTAAGCACTTAAGTGTGCTAAGGACTGGGGATACAAAGAGAAAAGTCAGTCATATTTTAATGGAGGAAACACATGGGGAGGTTTTGGGTTTTTTTAAGTCAGATAAAAAGGTTTCATGGTCCTTGGGATATAGTAGCAAAATAAATGGTAATGCATCTTCTTTAATATTATTTCTACTGTTAAAAACCATATGTTTCTTACGTTGAACCATTTGATAGTGCCAAGGGCTTTTGTGGCAGCTTTATTCTCCTGGTCTTCTGAAGCAACACCAACAGCAGATCCCAATCTCCACAGGAATTGCTTCCTTGGATAATGGCTGTGGGATCTAGACTATAAGGACAGCTGGAGGGTGAGCATACTGCCACTCCTGGGGCTGCTGGGCTTACCTGCCTAACACTGGCATCTGCTGTTGGTGGCTAGGAAAGTGGGCCCCTTCTCCGTAATGACTGTGGCCTTCATTGATGGCTGACAGGAATGTAAAGCACAGTAGTAAAGTGCTGAGACTACAAATAGCAAAGTAAAAGTCAGCAAGCCCTCAACGATCTTATGTTCTGATGGGGAAGGAATTTTTGTATAAAAGGCTCCAAATCAGATGGAAACGTCCCATGGGCAAAGCAGAGGGTAAAACATCTAATAAAAATGGATTTCACTTGGTAATCGGTTGCTCATGTTGAATTATTTCACAGTGCCAAGGACTTTGGTGGTAAAAATTTCTTTTCTGGGTCTTCAAACTCTTGGGCTTTGCTGACCACTGGTGGCAGCTGGTCAGCAGTGTGTGCAGGTTGTTAGGAAGGTGGGCTCCTTCTCCAAAGTAAAAGCAGGGTTGGTAGTCTTGGGGCACTACTACCTCCAAGGTTCTGGACTCAGGGTCCTGGGCCATCTCCACTAAGACCCAAGGGAAGGTAGTGAGATGTGCCTGGTACAAGTCTCCTCTTGTCTCTTCCTGGGGCTGCCTTGCTACTTCAGCTATGCTGGCTCACCTACCCTGTGGATCAACAATATCAAAGCTGTAGAGGCCAAAAAGGATGGGGAATGAGAAAAGGTTTCAATCAATGATAAATTGTATGCGACTATTTACATGTTATCTCCCATTAGAATGTAATCTCCTTGAACAGGGATTTCTCTGGCTTTTCTTTGTAGTCCCAGACTTAGCCCCCTTTCTGGAACAAAGTTCTTAATAGACTGTTGCTGACTGATTGGCTGAAAAAGGAAAGCAAGAACCCAACCATTGATAATTACTATGGAGATAGAGAAGATCTGGCTTCATATTCAGAGGAAGATAATGGAGCTAAAAAGTCACTCCTTTTTCAATGAGAAAGGTCAAATGGTCCCAAGCACAAAAAGACTTCTTGGGAAGAACTTAAAAGGACTTTAAAAATCAAGTAAGAGAGAGAGCAAGGAAAAATTAGGAAAAAAAAAAAAGCAATACAAGAAAATCAAGAAAACTATGAAAAGCCAACCAACAAGAAATAGAGAATCAAAAATTTAGGGAAGAGAATAATTCCTTGAAAACTAGAATTGGGCAAAGGGAAACTAATGATGTTCTAAGACACCATGAAATCATAAAACAAAATTAAAAGCATGAAAAATAGAGAAAGTGAAACATCTCATCAGAAAAACAACTGATCTGGAGAACAGATCGAGGAGTTGGACTACCTGAAAACTGCAATAAAAAAATCCTGATTCAATATTTCTTTTTTTTTTTTTGGCAGGGCAGTTGGGGTTAAGTGACTTGCCCAAGGTCACACAGCTAATACATGTGTCAAGTGTCTGAGGCTACATTTGAACTCAGGTCCTCCTGATTCCAGGGCTGATACTCTACTCACTGTACCACCTAGCTGCCCCAACATTCAATATTTCAAGAAATTATCAAGGAAAATTGATCTAAGGTTCTAGAATAAAGCAAAGCAGAAATAGAAAAAAAAATCCCACACCTGATAGAGATCCCAGAAGGAAAACTTACAGGAATACTCACAGCCAAAAACCTCCCAGGTTCAGGAGGAAATATTGCGAGCAACAAGAAAAAAACAATTTAAATACCATGGAGCTACAATAAAGATTACACAAGATCTAGTGGCTACAACGTTGAAGGACTACAGGTCTTGGGATACGATACGTTATAAAGCAAAAAAAGAGCTGGGATTATGACCAAAGGTAACTTACCCAGCAAAGTATAATCCTGAAAGGAAAAAATGGATATTTAACAAAGTCAAAGACTTTCAGGTTTTTGTGACAAAAACCCCAGAACTTAAGGGAAAATTCAATATATAACATCCAAGAGAAAAATACAAGGTAAACACTAAAGGCCAATATAAGGGACTCAATACAGTCAAATTGTTTACTTTGTATATGTGAAAATATTAGCAGTACTCTTATAATTGTCATCATTATTTGGATAGTTTGAAAGAAAGGTATGGGCTGAGCTAACTATGATGAGGTGATTCTAAAAAAATAAACCTGTAAAGACAGATAAAAAAGAGTAGTTATTTCATGCAAATGAGGCATAAAAGGAAAAAGTGCTACAGAAGAAGCTAGTAGGGGGGAGGGCAGGTAGTGCTGGAACCCTCTCATTGGGAATAAGAGGGCAAGGGAATGGTGGGGGAGGAGGGATTCTTATAGGGGTAGGTAGGTGAAGAAATAGGAGGGCAAGGTAGAGGGTAGAAGTAAAGCAGAGGAGTGAGGAGGGATAGGGTAAATAGGGTGAGGATAGTGAGGAAAAATAGGGAGGAACATACACAAGTAACTGTAGCTTAGAATGTGAATGGGATGAATTTACCCATAAAACAGCAGATTAAAATTTGAATTTAACAACATGTTGCTTTCAGGAAACATTATAAAAATGAGAGATACACACAAAGATAAAATAAAGGGCAGAAGCAGAATTTAGTATGTAAAAAAAAACAGGGATAGTAATCATGATCTCAGACAAAGTTAAAATAGAGTTAATCAAAAGTGAAAAGCAGAGAAACTACACTATTTGTCAGCAATAATATTGTCTTAGACCATTCAAAATACCTAGACATATAAAAAAACCTGAGCAGATACCTGCCAAAACAGACACAGGAATTGTATGATGAAATACTTTTATACAAATAAACTCAGATCTAAATAATTGAAGCAATTTGTTGTTCATGGGTAGGTAGAGCCAATATAATTTTTAAAACGACAATTTTACCTAACTAACCTATTTATTCAATGTCATCCCAATTAAATTATTAAAAAATTATTTTATTGAATTAGAAAAAATTTAAAAAGTTCATTTGGAAGAACAAAACGTCAGGAACTTCAAAGAAACCAGGAAAAAATGTAAAGGAAGTAGATTCAGCAGTATCAGACCTTAAACTATAAGGCAAGAGCACTGCTGAAGTATAAGAAGGCTAATTTCAATTATCTTAAAATAAAATTTTCTTGTATAAATAATATTCTATTTAGCCAAGAACAGAAGGAATGCAGAAAATTGGGGGGAAAACTTTCATAGATAATCTCTCAGATAGGATGTGACTAGGTTGGAATTAGGAAATGAGCTGGTTGATTCAGAAAAACACTCAAAGACTTGGACTTAGGAAGGAAGATACTATCCACTTTCAGGGAAAAAAGATGAAAGAGGGAAATAAGCATATTACTGTCTTAAGTGTATGAGTGTGTATGTGTATGTTTATAGATCTATGCATCTGCATATATATCCACACTTAGTTGTAGCCTTCTTCAGGATGGGTTGGGGCAGGGAGAGGAAAAGCTAAAGTAAAAAGTACACAGCAGAGAACAAAAGAAAATCAACAAGGCAGCAAAAACAAGCTGGGCAGCTTTGAAAACAATATAGTACTTATTATATAGGTTTTCAGGGCAGCTAGGTGGCACCGTGAATAGAGCACCAACCCTGGAGTCAGGAGGACCTGAGTTCAAATATGGCCTCAGACATTTGACCAACTTAACTAGATGTGTGACCTTGGGCAAGTCACTTAACCCCAATTGCCCAGCCCTCCCCCTCCAATAAATAAATATATGAATAAATAAATAAATAAATGAGGTGTTATGTAGGTTTTCCTGAAATGGAAGTTTATTGTTTTATAGTGAATCTTCACTGGTCTGCTGTTTACACGGAAATGTTTTTTACTCCCTTTTCTCATTTTGTATTTTAAGGTTGAAATTTTAAAATTTGCCAAAAAAAAAAGGAAAGAAAAAGAAAGTGAGGTGAGACAATAATTTGGGGTTAAAAACAGGGTCTAAGGAGAGTTTATTCATGATGTAAGAGAATGGGACCCTTTTGTAGTTATGAGGGAAGAAACCAGTCCACAAAAGATCAGATGATTAAAAAGGATTGATAAAATGATAATGGGGGAAATCCGCTGGAGAACACAAGAGCAAGGGATGGGATCAAAGACGTGTAAATTGAAGGCTTTGGCTTAATAAGGGCTACCTCTCTATCTGAGACTGGAGTAAAGGAAGGAAAAATCAGGGAATGATCACAAATCACAAAGAGTTAAAAGGTAAAAAGAAAAAAGGTGGGGGAGGAGAGAGGAAACTCCCAGTGAAAAGCCTCCATTTTCTCAGTAAAGAATAAGGTGAGAGGGGCAGCCAGGTGGCGCAGTGAGTAGAGCACTGGCCCTGGAGTCAGGAGGGCCTGAATTCAAATTTGAATTCTCACACTTGACACACTAGCTGTGTGACCTTGGGCAAGTCACTTAATCCCAATTGCCTGACCTTCCCCTCTCAAAAAAAAAAAAAAGAATACGGTGAGGTCTTTAGTTGGGGGTGGGCTAGGAAGGGGTAGTGTGGTGTGAGACATTTCAAGAAATAAAAGGTTTCAACAGCCACAGTGGGGAATTGAATAGAGAACCAGGGAGTAATAAAAGGATTGCTGTGCTGTAGTATTAGCTGATAAATAACAAATGTGTAGTGGACACAGCCATCATTTTCCAGTTTTGTTCAACGACACCTTAGGTTTCAGCTAGGGGAGGAAAAATGGGAAAGCAGTAGGTTTGCTAGGGACATAAGGAATTTGTTCAACTGAACTGAACAGCTTGAGGTAAATGGCCCAGATGAAGCAGCATAATGAATAAAGCACTGAACTTGGGAGTCAGGAAGGCCTGGGTTCAAATTCTGCCACAAACACTACTTGTGTGACATTGGGAAATCACTTAGGCAATCTGAGTCTGTTTTCTCATTTGTAAAATAGGAGAATTCTCCCCACACACAAAAAAAGTAAAATAGTAGGAGAACTGGGTTTGATGGCATCTAAGGCCCCTTTCAGCTCTAAATCTATGATCCTATGAAGCACTAGAGGGAGAGAAGAAACTGACTTAGCCATCTTGAAGCTTGTTCTCAAAGATCACTATTTCTAATCTCAGGATTTCTCCCTCCTCAAAAGCCAAGAGAGCCTGGAGAACTCCAAACACTCAGCAAGCCATTTATTTACTTTAGGGCAATGACAAAACCCTGGATATATAGCAAGATGCTAAGGACAAAGCTTTACTTAATGTTTTACCAGAATTTCTTTGTTTCATAATACTCTCTTATCAAGTACAAGCCATTCAGAGTTTCTTGTCAATTATTTAGGCAGTAGTTTTTTATGCTAAAATTTAATTCAAAACTCTGAAAAAATTAATGCCTTTTAGTTACCATAGCCTTCAAAGGAAAATCATAACTCATACTAGAAAGGGAGAACTGTAATATTAGGACCTTAGATTTACACAGCACTTTCTGTCAAAAGATTTTCACATCTGATCTCATTTTATTCTCGTAGCTAACACGTGATAGGGAGGTTAATCCACGTTAGCCCTCAGTTAACTACAAAGTTAGAACTGAGACTCTACCACCAAATCCTGTTGCCATGGGGTGGGGGTGGGGGTGGGAGGGAACAGAAGAAGCTGGGAACACCTCCTTTTCTAGAACATATTATTAATCTGATATTTAAGCAAAGCTTTCTCAAAGCAGTCTCCTAAACATGCTGTGTCACTGGATGACCTTACTGTTTAACAGCCAAAGAATTCAAGGACTTTCCTTATCTATCAAAATCAGTAGTATCCACTATGCTATATTCCAACATTAGGAATGTTTTCTTCTAAGAATATAAACTATTATAGCTTATAAAATATACTCTACCTTCAAAAACATTTTATTGTATGCATGGTATGCTAGCTTTTCTAACAGAAAAAGGGTCTATTTCAAAAGAAATCACACCACTTAACAAATATGTAGCACCACAAAGTGAAACTACCCAAATGCTGCCTGGGGTGGGGTGGGTGTAGATTAAAAGTTTAATTCAAAACAAAGCTTGGCTAAGAAGTTTATGATATAATTTTTATGCAAGGTCATAATCATATCCATGAGTTCCACTTAAAAATATCACTTTATCTTCTTTGGTTTACTTTTTTGGGGGGAGGGAGTATCATTCTCTTTTAATACATTAACTGAAGAAAATGGCAGGAAGAGGGTGATTGTATATAGGTTCCTAGGTTTCTTAATTACAGCAGATTTTTCAGTGTTTAATAACACTTCAGTTAGACAACTTTGGAGTTCCAATTCTAGCTCTGCCATTAATTTCATGCAAGTCCCTGCTCCTTTCTGGTCCTAGTTCCCTCCCTGTAAAATGTGGGAGATGGAAAAGATGATCCAAGGATTCCCTTACAGCTTGAAATCCCACATAATGCATACTAGCTTTTTGCTAAAGGGACTGGGTGACAAATTGAGCATAAACTAGACCACCTCAAGTTTTAAAACAATGAAATCAATCAATAAGGACTCAAATTAAGTACTTACCAAACATTCTGCTAGCTTCACTGAAAAGAAAACATGCCATACTAAACATACTTAATTTTTTAACAATGGATCAGGGTAGGTTTTTCCAACCAGGGATCAAATGTTTTATTAAGACATCATTTACCTAAATTTGTTCCTTGTCCAATGAGATTATTATCCCCATTTTACGCAGGGAAACTGAAGGATTAGGGACCAACCCACTACACCACTTACAAGCATCTGAGACAGGGTTAGAATTGAGGTCTTCCGGATTCCTTCAGTGCTCCATCCAATGCACTATGCAATCTAACTGCCTCTATAATGTAAATTACATGGATGTGGAACCAAATAAATAGCTGAACTCCAAAAGTCATCTGGCACAAGCCCCTTATTTTACAAATGAGAAAACCTGAGAGCCAGAACTTATCCAACAGCACGCAAGTGGATGCTTGGAAGACCTGGGCTGTTGAATCCAGGCCCCTATCACCACAAATTCAGCTGCCTCCTGGTTATGGATGGATAGATCTCAAGTGTAATGTCCCAGGAATCTTTGTTTGGCCCTGTGCTGTTTAGCATTTTTATCAATTGCTTAAAAATGTCCAGATAACACAAAGCTGGAAAGAAAAGCAGGGTGACAGCAAACATAGATCACCAAGCTAGACCACTGGGCCTACACAAACAACACTACATTAATAAGGATAAGTGAAAAAAGTCTTACACATAGGGTTTTTAAAAACTGAAACCATGGGGCAGCTAGATGGTGCAGTGAGTAGAGCACTGGCCCTGGAGTCAGGAGGACCTGAGTTCAAATCTGGCCTCAGAAACTTGACTAAATGTGACTTGACTAAATGACTAGCTGTGGGACCTTAGGCAAGTCACTTAACCCCAACTGCACTGCCTTCCCCCCTCCAAAAAAAAAATTGAATTCAGAAGTACAATAAGAGCATTAGTAATGATAATAAAAACAACCACCAGAACTATTCAGAGTAGAACAGGCTGCCTCATAAGATAAGAAAGGTAAGGAAAGTTAAGGTAAGAAAGGTTAGGAAATTTTTCTTTACCTATTTATTGGTAAATAAAAGTAGACAGTAAAAAGGGCAGGGTAAAAAAAGCCTGGAATGTCAAGCTAAGTTTCAAGGTATCTAGTACAATGAATTTAACATGTGCCACACAAAATCGCTAGGATGGCAGTTTGATTAAATGACTGCATTCCTAAGCTTTCCTATCAGGTGAGTCTCTTAAGATGTGGGCACCTTTATACTTTTGTTTTTTAAAACACTTCAGAACTCCAAATCCTGCTTAAAATCTGGTTTCCCTTTTCTTAATGATAATATGCTCTCTTCCTAACCCATACCCCAACTGTCTACAGACAGACATATGGAATTTTCCCAAGAATGGTGTTGAGTTTTCACCTACCTTCCTCCCCTTCAATACACAGTTAACCTTGTCTAGCTCCCTTTGTGACCAAGAACACTTTTGTGAGATAGCTGGCTTGGGTTAGGAATGTCGTCTGTTGCAATTTAAGTATTCTGTGCTATGAAAAACCAGCCCTCAAAAGATCAAACTTGTCACTTTAACCTTGTTTGAGTATTAGAGCCATTATTAAATATGACAGCTGCCTAAATAGCTCAATTGAAACAAACATTTACACAATTTTTTTTAAAAACTAAGTTTATGGCATACACTGGATAAAGTGATGTTTAAAAAAAACTTTAAAATTAAACTGCACCCCAACCCCTATATATTTATTTGCAGAGGTAAGAGACAGGATACCATGGGTGTAGAATACTGCATATATCACTTTTCCCACTAGTTTTGCTGAACTTTTTTTTCTTATTTTAAGAAATGTCTCTCTGAGGGAGGGGGGAGCACTACAATGGAAAATTAGGTGATGCTTTCCACATTTCCTTTTCAAACTGTTTTCTACTACTGTGAAAAAAGCTTGCTAAACCAAATTATTTATCGGTGAAAAGTGATTGAAACTATTTCTTCTTGGCAGATTCAATGATCTTACCAAACTGACTCCTGCAACTTTTCCTCTTACAAGCATGTGCTCAAGTCAAGCTGTGCCCTATGCCTGGTACTCCCATCATCTCCACCTCACCTAGCTGAAGTCTTGACCATCATTCCAAGTCCAGCCCCAAGACTATTTTCTCCTGAGGTCTCTTACAGCATTATGTCGGTACCACACACTCTTGGGCACTAATCATATTCAATTTTATTACACTGATCGATCAATCAATCAACAACAGTCTCTTAATGCAGTGTGCAGTAGGAACTTGAGATAAAGACAAAAATCCAACAGGTTCTGCTTTATATCCATTTCTATAAGGATTAGGTTTCCTATTAGATTGTAAACATTTGCAAAGAGGTCCAGAGCAGTTAGGACTGGCTGGCGGGCTGGATCCAAGCACCACCTTTGATACTAGTTATAGGAAGACAATTACTCACAATCTCTGAACCTCAGTTTCGTCCTCTGTAAAGTGGAGATATTAAGACCAGTAGTAAATACACCTCATAAAATTGTTGTAAGGTTCAAATGAGATCAAAGAATGTTATTTTAAAATGTCAGTAATTTTTTATCCATCCCCTGAAGAAATTAATTTCTTCAACTCTGTATTCAAATTCAGACAGTGCCTTGCCCTTAGCAAGTATACCTAATAGTTCATGTCAATAAAGCCCTCCTCACTCACCTAAGAGCCCTGTGGCATAGGTATCATGCAATTACTGGCCCCATTTTTTTTTGATCTGTGATTTCATCAGTGTGAGGAATAAAGGAAAAAGTACACAGAAGTTAAATGACGTGTGTGGTCACAGAGCTGATAAACGCAGCCTAGCAGGGCTTTTCTTCTGTGTCCAGTATTTACTACAATATAACTGCATTTGTCTCTCATCATAATATTACCATTAAAGGAGGAAAAAAGTATCAGTCATGCTAAGTCAGCTTTTCAATATCTTCAAATAAGAATCTGCAGGAATAAAATTCCCATCCTGCTCACCTACTTTCTAATCACGTTAAACGGTGATTTCATCTGCACGTGGGATAACAATAAATTGCAAAATATTGTCACTTCACAGATTAACCCTCCTTATTCTTCTAAAAGTAAATAATAGACTGGGCAGCTCTTCAAGGGCAGGGAATATTTACTTTTTATCTTTGTATCTCCTATACCTGGCTGAATTAAAAAGTTGACAGTAAACCTCTTCTCCCTCCACCCTTTTTATCACTCCCACCTAAAGAAAGCTGTTCTTTGTGTAGCGTTTATTAATAGGGACCTGTAAATATAAAGGTGGGCATCTAGATGGTTCAGTGGATAGAACTCTGGGCCTGGAGTCAGGAAGACCTGAGTTCAGATCTGGCCTCAGACAGACATTCACTAGCTGTGTGACCCTGGGCAAGTCATTTAAATTCTTGCCTTAATCCACTAGAGAAGGAAATGGCAAACCACTCCAATATCTTTACCAAGAAAAAAGCATGGTCCACAGGGTTATAGAGTCAGATATAACTCAACAACAGAAAAACAACACAAAAGGAATGAATATAGAAACTATTCTATATGCTACCATTCAAGTTATGTTACCATTCGATCTTTATAAAGAAAAACCATATGCACATTCATAAAGACATTAAAATGATGCACCAGTCATCTGTAAGTTAGTCTTTCAAAGGATCATAGGATTCAGAGCTAGAATTCTCGGAACTGGTCCAGACCTCTTATTTTACACATAGGGAAACTGAAGCCCAGAGACTAAGTGACTTGCCCAAGGTCACAAAGGTCCCTAAGCATCAAAGCCAGAATTTAAGCTCAAATTCTAGGGCACCAAATCCAGCACTTTCTACTTGAACACACTAGCACAGTGTAGCATATTCAACCACTAAGTGCCACAATGATATGTGGGGAAATGTGCTAGGCACAGGGGACACAAAAATAAAAAAGTTCCTGAACCTTAAAGGAGCTTACAAAATCAGCAAGGTGTTGCAGTGGATAGAGCACCAGGCCTGGAATCAGGAAGACTCATCTTCCTGATTCAAATGTGGCCCCAGCCACTTACTAGCTGTGTGAGCCAGGGCAAGTCACTCAACCCTGTTTGCCTCAGTTTCTTCATCTGTAAAATGAGCTAGAGAAGGAAATGGCAAATCACTCCAGTGTCTCTGCCAAGAAAACTCCAAATGGGGTCATGAAGAGTCATACACAACTAAAAACAATTAAGCAACAACAAAATCTATTCTTTATACTTAACCTGTGAAATGAAGATATTTTGAAATTTATAGTAAATGCTTAACAAATGCCTTTCATTCATTCCTTCAGGTAAGTTCAATGAAGGCTTGGCCTTATAAGCAGCCCAGTGCCTTCCATAGAGATGGTATTTAAATAAATCAAAATTTGTTTAATTTAACCTTCAACTAACTCGGAAGAATGCAAAAGTTATTTCATCCTCTTGTAGAATCACAGACAACCAATCTCTATTAAGAACTACTATTGGCCAGGTATTTTGTAGATGCGGGGGATAGAAAGAAACTTACATTTTATCATGTGATATATATATATATATATAAATACACACACAGAAAAGAAATACAAGATATTTAAAGAAGGGTAACCAGAGGGGCTAGATTAGGTAAAGCTCCATGTAATAGGTATCCCTTCAGCTGAATTTTGAAGGAAACAAGGGATTTTAAAAGGGAGAGGCGAGGTGAGACTGGCATGGGAGAAAGCTAGTCAAAGCATGGAGATGGGAGATGAGGTATCAGAAAACAAGGAGTTTGGGGTCAGATTTTAAAGATCACCAAGTTAAAAATTCAATCCGAAAAAATATTAAGTGCTTACTACATGCAAGGCACTAGGCTGGGCTAAGATTAGTGGAAACCTATGTGTACCAGCTTCCTATTTGGTGTTCTTTCCATCAAACCACTGCTGCTTTATAGTCCTGTTCTCTTCCATCACCAATACATATATGATCATAAAAGTGGTTTTAAAAATATTTTAGTATAGGCACAGACAATGACTAAGTATAGCTTTATCCTGTAGAGAAAATGCCATACAGCAATTGCATTTTTCTTTTAACAAAATTAATGAAAAATGACATCAATAGAATGTAACACTATGCTACAGTTGACAGTTTCTATCCTTCTTTCCCAAAACAGGATTTGTCCAAAACAAAATTTCACTTCCTCATTCCTACTATATTTAAGCCTCTATAAAGATTTATCTAAGTGTTTCCTAAATCATTATCTTTCCAGTTCATGAACTAATTAACCAAAATCATGGGAAGCTGCCTAGAAAAGGTTAAAAAGCAGAGGAGTAGGACTGGTAGAGTAGATAAGCTCTGACAGACAAGAAAACACATTCTACCAGTTTTCCAGGTGGAAAAAACAAAGAGTAAATTGGCATAAACTCTCAAAAAGATGCAAACCTTAAATGTCAACTGGGTCACAAAATCTAGGCAGGTTGCCAAAAATTCTTTGACAAAGATGAGGATTCAGCAGTGTTCAAAATATTCAAAAGCCACTGAGAGGCAGCATATTACAATGGAAAGCTGACTAGACTTAAAAAAAGACCAGGGTCTTAGTTCTATGATCCTAGTCAGTCTCTTCTCTGAGCCTCAGTCTTCCTCATTTTATAGCCAATTTTATACTTGCCTCCCCAAGATCCCTCTCAGTCTGCCTCCAATTCACAGGATCATTTGAAAAAAATCTTTACAAAATGCGAAGTATCATGTAAATGTCAACTGTTAGCATTACTAGACATAAGCACAGTTAGTTATCTTTGTTTGGCCAGCAGTTCCTAGGACTGAGTTTTGTGCAAACTAAAAGTGAATGGAACTTACTGAATATTTATGAGTTCAACAGAAATGTTAGCTCCAGGAGGAGCTTAAGAGACTTCCATTTGTGTTGCAATATCCCCAAACCCTGAATTCAGTGCCAGACCCTCAGTAGGCAGTTGGAAGAGATCTCCAAAGACCATCTAGTTCACCCCCCTTATTGTACACATAAGGAAACTGAGGACAGCAAAGTGATCTGAAAGAGGATCTGAACTAGGTCACAGGACTTCCAATCCAGCCCTCAGTGGGCTTTGCCCTTTCTTCTTGTTCAGTGTCTACCTCACAGGCTGGCTGCAGCCACCTCTCCAGCCCCATTCACAGTCTTTGAGATCCAGCCATACCTGCCTTCTTACAGTTCTCCACACAGGACACTCCATTTGCTATCTCCAAACACCTGCATATGAGCTGTCCCCCAAGCCTAGAATGTTCTCATCTGTCTCTTCAAATCTGTGGTTTCCTCCAAAATTTGTTCAAGCACCACCTTCTACATGTTGCCTTTCCCTGTTCTTCCCCAATTGCTATTCCCTTCCCGTACAGCTCTCTATGCTTGTTGTCTCCCCAAAGAGAATACATATGGAAAACAAGGGCCGTTTTGCTTGTCCTGTTGTGCCTAGTGCACAGCTTAGTGCCTGACAAAGAGGGAAATTAATGTTTGTTGGGTGATTAAGGGTCTCAGTATCTCTATGATAAATAAATTAAATTTGATAGACTGTATTAGCTATCTATCTAGTCTACCTTTTCCCCTTCTTCTCATTAAATTGGTAAATCCACAGGATTTTTAACCATTACAGTATAATGAGCCAAAGAGTTTTTTAAAGGACAAAAATCAGCTCTTTAAAGTTTTATAGTACTCTAAAGGGATGTAGAAAAAGAAACATACTAACCCCAACATTTGTATATCACAAAGTGAAAACCAATTAATAATCATATTCAGAACAGAAAATTCCTTCCATCTCACAGCTTTCCTTGCCCAAGGTGACTTTGAGGTATTCAGAATACGAAGAAGCAATCCTGAGCCTTTGTATGACAGCATTCAATTTAATTCAAACTAACTTACACACGAGTTAACAAGGTTGGAAAATGAACATCAGGATCTAATATTAAAATAGAAACTACTTCAGCACTGCAAACTAAAATGCTTTGCTTGAAAGACGAAGCTTCTTGAGGTCAAAAATCTCTAATGCTCTCTATGGTATCTAGTATATCACAATGCAATAAGTCTCTCAGCTTCCTCTAGAGTTGGCAGGTGCCTCAGAAAAAGATGGGGTTGAAGGAAGGAAATGTGAAGTGCTGCTGTCTTCTTCAGGGTGTAATAGGAGATTCAATGATGCTCTGACCCATATTAACACTGACAGATATCAAAAATCCTACTATCATGTAAGGGTAATACTTGTGCCACCTACCTTCTAGGTTTGTTGTCAGCTGCCTATCGGGCATCTACAACTGGATGTCCTACAGTCATCTCAAACTCAACATCCAGTACTCACCGATGAGTCAGTACAAATGATTCACCAGAGGCCACACAATCATTGAAATAAAGAATTCTACCTAAGGTAGTATTCCTTTGAAAGAGAAACAGTGAAAGAGAACAAAACAAAACTCTTCGAATACAGTAAACACGCATCACACACAGTGCCCTATGTTTAAGGAATGCTGGTTTATGAATGTTCAGAAGTTTAATAACAGGAAGACAACGTGAGAGCAGCTGCATCAAAATTCACAAGATTGGCCACACGGACGTGGTCCCGTTAGTGCTACATAAAGGTATTACTGAATGTCATCAACATGATTCCCAGGTGTTAATTCATTTAAAAAGAGAGATGGGACTATGAGGCAACAAACCCAATGCAGTGCCTTTCAAAGCCCTTTGACCCTAGCAACCCTGTAGATCTGGTAGAGCAGGAATCACTCCCATTCTACCGATGGGGGAAACAGACAGAATCACTGCCCAAGGTCACGAAGCCAATCAGCGGTGGGGCTACTGACCGGAGCCCAGGTCCCCCCAACCCAGCACGTTGGGATCCTAAGACGGTGAAGCTGTTCGGGGCAGGGCCGGTCAGAGGTCATCGGGTCCGTCCAGAAGCAACAGAATGCACACCTGTAGAGTTGCAGCCTGCCGGCTGCGCCTGGCCCCGCTTTCCATCCCCACCCAGCATCCCAGGCAGGGATGCAGCCCCCCGGCAGGGGCAGGGCGGGATGTACCCCTGCTCCGCCCCGGCCCGGCCCCTTCCCCGGAGACGTCGCTGGACTAGTGTTCCAACGTGGCCCCGGACCCCCGGGGTGGGGGGGGGGCAGGAGGAGTCGGGGACTGAGAGGCCCCGCCCGGGCCGACCTCGGAGTGTCCGAGCCATGTGTCCGGGCGGCCCAAGCGGCCCCGCCTCAGGGGGAGCCCTCCCCGCCACCGCCTCCCCGCCGCCGCCTCCTCAGGCCCCAGGCCCGGCCCGGGCCCAGGCGTCTCCTCTCTGGTCCGCGCCGGCCTCGGCGCCCCTCCCCCCCACCCCCGCCACCTGCGGCCGCAGCCACGGGCCGGCGGCGCCCCCTCGGCCCTCCCCGGAGGGGCCTCGGCCGCAGCCCACAGCCCGACTCCCCGCCCGGCCCCGCGGGGCCGCCCGCTCCGTACCTCATTGAGCTGGCGCTCGGCGGCCTCCCGCAGGGCTGGGTCCATGGTGCCCCGCAGGGCCTCGATGATCGTGTTGGGGTCCATGGCCGGCGAGCCGGGGGCAGGGGGAGCGCTCGGGGTCGTGCTGGGCCGCGAGTAGCGCCGCTTGCTGCGCACATGGACCCGCCGCGCTCCGCAGCGGCAACCGGCGCGAAAGGAAAGAGAAGCGCCAAGGCCCCGGATAGAGCCTCTTCTCCGAGGCGGGGAGGCGGGAGGCGCGCGGGCCACTTCCGCTCGGCGCGCCCGCGCGGGGCGCCCTGGGAGCTGTAGTCCCCCAGCTCCCCCGGGCGACGACCCACGTGGCTTGGGAGCACCGCCCTGCCCCAGGGTAGGCGGGCGCTCAGTCTCGGAGAGAGAAGGGCTGCGTGGAATCTAGTGGGGGAGGGCACGCGCTCTCCCACTTTTTCCTTCGGCACATAATAGGCTGTTCAAAGACACCTTGATTCTCGTGGAGAGAGTACTGGACCTATACTTCGACCCGAGTTCAAATGTAGCCTCAGACTGTAGCAGTCTGAACCCCGGGCAAGTGTCTGCCTCAGTTTCCTCATCTGTAATTTGGGAATTATAGTAGCCTCGACCTCCCAAGGTGGTTGTAATCATCAAATGAAATAATATTCATAAAGTAGTTTGCAAATCTTAAACCACTCCATCAATGTTATTACTATTATCTTTACATTGACAGATATAGATATATTATTGCGGCAGCTAGGTGGCGCAGTGAGTTGAGCACCTGCCCTGGGGTAAGGAGGACCTGAGTTCAAATGCAGCCTCAGACACTTGACACACTTACTAACTGTGTGACCTTGGGCAAGTCACTCGATCCCAATTGCCCTTCCTTCCGCCCCCCCCCCCCCAAAAAAGGATAATGCTCTTATTATGTAGAGACAATACTTACTACCCAGCTTCTTAGGTTTTGTTGTTTATCATCTCCAACTGGATGTCCTATTGACATCTCAAACTCAAGGTGTCCAAATTAGATCTCATTTATCCTTTTTCCCCTCCTCTCTTGCTGTCTTTATTTCCTTAGAGAACTAATATCCTCCTCTCCATCCCCTCCCCCACCTCCAGCCCCTCACATCCAATCAGCTTTCAAGTCTTCTCAGTTTTACCTCCTGTCCATTTACACAACCACCATCCTAGTTCAAGCCACAAAGACGGACCACACTATGAGAATTTTGCTATTATCTTGCTACAGAGTTCCCCTATTAAATAGGCCAGAAAGGTCTATTCTCCACCAGAAGTAAATGTGACATTTTTTTTTAAAGAAAATCAGGGCTCATAAGCCCTGGTATAGTTTGAAATTTCAGACAGCCAAGCAAAACTTTTTAAAGAGACATTTAACTTTTGTTCATATAGGAAAAAAAATAATTCGCCTCCCGGTAGAAGGAGACCGGTACTCACCATTGCTGGGTTCCCTATAATAACCCATCTTTAAGAGCAGCTCAGTAATAGAAAGGCCTGTAAGCTCCTTGTGTAGATTCTCTGTGGAAGCTGTTTGGGAAAAATATAGATGAAAATATTACAAAATGAAAAGGTAGGGAAAAAAATGCTGACTTGCTCAAGTGAAGGAAATAACTGTAAACAGGATCCCATCTCCATGGAGTGCTTGTTAACTTGACATTGAAATATCTGAGTGAAATATCACAAGGGTAGCTTCTATCAATAACCATTTTGTTTTACTTCTCTGTCTCCCTCTGGGTTGGGAAAACAAAGACAAAGCAAAACTTTATCCGTTTTGTCCTTCATTCTCTTTTTTTTTTTTTGGAAGGGGGAAGGCAGGGCAATTGAGGTTAAGTGACTTGCCCAAGGTCACACAGTGTGTCAAGTGTCTGGGGTTGGATTTGAATTCAGGTCCTCCTGACTCCAGGGCCGGTGCCTCTGTCCTTCATTCTCAAAGAGGACCAGGACATCAGGAAGGTGATGCCAGGACTTGCAAGTCAATTGGATTGAAGTGAGGGAGAGCTGTGCAGAGTCACCAGCCTCACTCTTTCCTCTAGTGCCATCTGGATCCAGTGGCCAGAGATAGATCAGGATGACTGAAAATGGCACTCTCAGGAAGCTCGCGTTCCTTTGAGGAGAAACACGATGTAAATAGAAAATTCAATACAAAAAAAATATAGATATATATCTGCATGTAGATATATATCTATATCTATCGATATATCTGTATCTCTATGTATATATACATATATGTGTATATACACACATGTCTGATGGGGGAGGGGTGTATTACTGAAGTGGGGGGTTGGGAATAGTGATAGTTTTCCTGAAGGAGCTTAGAATTTGAGATGAACTTTGGAAGAAGCTAAGAATTCTAAGAGATAGAGATAAGACCGAAAGCCTAGGGAATAGCTTGGTGAAAGACAATAGAATATGTATGGGGCAGGCTGACAGGCTACAATATAGAATATTTAAAGGTGAAGAGTGTAAAATAAGCCTGGAAATGTAGGCTAAGACTAGATTGCGAAGGGCTTTAAAGATCAAACAAATGAGTTCGATCTTAGAAACAAGAGTTAGCCACAGGAGCTTACTGAGCAGTAGAGGGACCTGTGCTTGAGGGAAATCAGTTCGGCAGCTATATGAAGGGTGGATTGGAGAAGGAAGAATTTCCTAATTCTTCTGCTATTGCAAATGGTGATGAGGGCCTGAGCTGGCTCAGTGGCTATCTATGTAAGTGGGAAAGAGGAGGGTGGGGGTGATATGAGGGGAACAATTGACATGTTAATGTACAAACCGATTACTACAAAGAGTGAAGTAGAGAAGGGGAGGAAGTGTGAACCTGGGTGACCAGGAGGAAAGTGCTGGCTCTCAGAAATAAGGAAGACAGAAAGACGGAAGAAGTGGGATTATGTGCTCTGAAGAATAAAAATGATTTGTCATGGGGCAGCTAGGTGGTAGGCTACATATGTGTTAGGAAGAACTAATCTCTTTGGACTTAGGTGAGAGAAGCCCTAGAGATATGAAACTCCCTTAGGAAAAAAATAATCGAAAATTGGGGGGCATTTCTCCCCTTTTTTCCTGGCTCTTTCTCCCTCCTTGCTTTCCTTCAAATTCCTTATCTTTCCTGATCCCTCCAGCAGCTAGTACCTTCCTCCTCAAATTGCATCCATTTAACACCACAGACCCACTGCTGGGCCCCTGGGATCTGTAAAATATTTGCCTTCTCTCTCTAAAAGGGTCCCAACTCTAAACTCCTGTGGGAGCACCCAGTTCAGTCCTGAGAGAGACTGCCCTACAAAGGGAAGGGTAAAGCTCTTTTTTCTCAAATTTTCTAGCTCTTTAAACTCCCACTCTGGAACCCCTGGGGAAAAATCACTTCAAGCTCAAGTTGGGCTCACGTCTCCAGTTTTCACAGAAAGCAGGGAATAGAAAACTACTCCATTCACAAAGTCGATCAGGTATTTCAGAACAGCTATTTATTTCTTCCATACAGAAGAAATGTTTAAAGCATAAAAGACAAACACCTGTTCCCAAAGGCTTGAATACAAAACAGTAACTTAGAACTCCTATTATGCCCTCCCAGGAGGGTGACCCTTAAAATATTAAAACCCGAAGCACTTAGTGGGGTTCTACCATGAGAATTTCTCCACATCAGCATTTGCCCGGTCAGAATGATTCCCTCAAGGTCCACATGCTCTGGCCAACCAGGACAGAGGTTGTGCTTTTCCTTCCGTCATTCAGGAATAGCCAAGGAGCCCAGCTCGGTTCTGGCCCTGCTGCAATCCAGCCTCTGCCAATGACCTTTGATGTACGTTGTCTTCCCTTCTTAGATTATAAACTCCTCAAAAGCAGAGACTGTTTCAGCTTCTTGTTCCTGTATCCCTGGCACCTAGATAGTCCCAAGAACGTATCATCATAAATGCTTGTTCACTTATGGAGTGATTGACAGGGAACCATCTGTGTCTTGTTATCCAAGTGAGTAACTACTTCTCTGAGACTCTGTTTCCTCCTCTGTTAAAGGGAATTGGACTAGATGACCTCGGTCTAGCTGGGTGGGATTGTGGAATCAGGAAGTCCTGGGTCCAAATCTGGCCCACAGATACACCTTGATGCTGTGTGACCTTGGGCAAGTCATTTAACATCTGCTTGCCTCAGTTTCTTCATAGCAATTATCTCCCAGGTTTGTTGTGAGGATCAAATAAGATAATATTTGTAGAGTGCCTAACACACAGTAGGTGCGATATAAATGGTACCTGTTAGTAGGGCAGCTAGGTGGCTCAGTGGTTAGAGCACTGGGTCTGGAGTAAAACCTAAGTTCAAATGCAGCCTCAGACACTCACTAGTGTGTGACTCTGGGCAAATCATTTTTACCCTGTTTGCCTCAGTTTCCTCATCTGTCAAGTGAGCTGGAGAAGAAAATGGCAAACCACTCTAGTATCTTTGCCAAGAAAACCCCAAAAAGGGTCACGTAGAGTCAGACACAGCCGAAACGACCAGAGCGAAACGACAAAAAGCTGTTATTAGCCTATGAAATCCTATGGGAGCTAGTCTGATGTATTTTGTGGAAATGGTGCTACTCTTGCCCTACCAAACCCAGAAGGTGACCCAAATGATTAGCCAGACCCCGTTCCTCTTAGCAGGGACCAAATGTGAATTCAGTTGCTTATATTCATCAGGGTAGGTCTGTACTAGTTCCTGTGGGGTTGTCATTGTTTGTCCTACTTTGGTCCTCTTGACATCAGCAGGGTGATGCTGCGACTTGCAAGTGAATAGAAGTGAGGCAGGGCTGTATGTATAAAGTCACCAGCCTCACTCTCCTCCAGAGCCATCTGGTCCCAGTTGCAAAACATGGATCAGGACAACTGGAGATGGCCCTGGATGTAGTAGGAGGCCTTGGCCTTTTCTAGCTAAGGTCTTTCCCAGGTCTCAGTCTGGTTGAGGTAAGGCCCATTCAGTGACTAAGGCTAGGTAAGAAATGAGGCAGAGAAGGGCCTCTTTTACCTAGTCAAAAAAAAAAAAAAAGAAACCAGTCTGGGAAGGAAAGACCCTCAGGGTTTCTGGAAGGAACTTACGAAAGGAAAGAATAACACAGTTGCTTCCAGCATGATTATAAAAGGACTTCAGGAAAGTATGTGGAACACTTGTTCCTTCACTGAGTCATCCGAAAGGCAGTGGGATGGGGAAGGGCCATTTCCATCCTCATAGGATCCTAGAATCTCAGAGCAAGCAAGACCTCATAGATCAAATAGTTTAACCTCCTGTCCAGTACAGAAATCCCCCTCTACAGTCCGTCTCACACCATTCAAACTTTCCCCCAGCCACAACCAAACCATACAAAAGAGCGGCATTAAGCTTAAACTAGTAATATCTTTGCCCTTCTGGAATTTGAACATCATTCCTGCCCTGATGCTCATAACATAAAGGAAATAGCCCCAAGACCCATAAATAAAAACCATCCAACACTTGCAAGGGTATATTTGCATTGATCAGTTGCCCAGGGAGAGTCTTCAGGGTGGCCCTCCCACTGCTTCTATCATTAGCCTATATCTAGATATGCATGACCTTTTGACCACAACAGAGTAACAGGAGCCATTTAAAAGTGGATTCCCCTTCTAGGTCTTCAGTGAGTGACAGGAAAAGACATTTTCCATAGAGAAATACTTTCTTTTCCAAATGGATTTGAGTGACTGTGGTGGGTCCTGGAGTCAAATGAAATCAGCCTCCTCTTGTCCCTTTGAGCCTTCCCGCCTCCTCCCAGACTTTGCCTCTATCAGTCTTCCCTTTCTTTTAAGGAATCTTCAATCTCTCCCTCCCCTCAGGCTCCTTAAACTTTAATTTAAGGGTTCCCTTTATCTAAAATAAGGAAACAAAAAATCCTTGCCTGGCTCCCTGCCTATCTCCCTCTTCCTCTTCACCACCAGACTTTAAGAAAGATTAGTCTTCTCTTGATGCAACTACTTCTCATAACCAACTTTCTTCACCTTCTCTTGCAAGTTTGCCGTGTCCTTAACTACTCTGCTGAAACTAAGGTCTCTAAGGTCTTTCCAGGGTCGTAAATACCCTTCAAACACCGCCCTTTTTTTGACCTTCTGCATCATTTGACATTGTTCATCTTAATAGCCTCCTTTCTTTTGGCTTCAGTCAATCAGTGAACATTTATTAAGTTCCTGTTATGTGCCTGGCACTGTGCTAAGTGTTGGGGATATGAAAAGAAGAGAAGAGGAGAGGAGAGGACAAGACAGGAAAGGAGAGAAAAGGAAAGAAAGAAAAAGAAAAAAAAACCCTGCCCTTAAGGAGCTCAAGGTCTAATGGAAGAGATAACACACAAAAAACTGTATACTAACGAGATATAGATTGTAAAGATTGGAGATAAACAATAGAGGGAAGGCCCTGGCTTTAAGGGGGAATGAAGAAGGGCTTCTTGCCCAAGGTGGAATTTTAGTTGGAGCTTGAAGAAAACCAGAGGAGTCAAGAGACTGAGATGAGGAGGGAGATTTGCTGAGATGGGAGACCAGAGTTGGGAGATGGACTGTCTTGTGTGAGGAACAGCAAAGAGGCCAGTGTCGCTGGATGGAAGAGTACATAATGGGCGTGCACAAAGTGTAAGATGACTGGAGAGCTAAGATTATTAAGGGCTTTTGAATGTCAAACAAGGGATTTTATATTTAATCTTGGAGGAGGTGATAGGAAGCAACTGGAGCTTATTGAATGGGGAGGGCAGGAGGTAACATGGGCAGATGTGCCTTAGGAAGATCAGCTTGATAGCTGAGTGGAAGATGGGCTGGAGAAGGCTTCATGAAAACAACACTCTGCTGTTTTTTCTTCTATCTCTGCTCTGCCTTCTTTGGTAGCTTTTGTTCCTCCTCTCACCCACTAAATGCAGGGATCCACTAAAACTCTGTCTTTGGCCCTCTTCTCTTTCTGCTCTCTCTCCCCTGGAAATCTCATTCATCCCTATAACTTTAACTAGGTACATAGATGATATGTTGTTTGTCCTTGATTCTCAAAGAGGACCAATGACGTCAGGAGGGTGATATCTTGACTGGAGAGTGAATCGAGTTTAAGTGAGGCAGAGCTGTGTAAATTCATCAGCCTCATTCTCTCTCCTCCAGAGTCATCAGAGTCCAGTGATAAGACATAATTCAATATGACTGGCTCTGGCAGCAGTGCAGTGGGAGGCCTTGGCCTTTTTAACCTAAGGACTTTCTCAGGTCTCAAGTTTGTCCGGGAAGTGACTAGACAAGGCCTCCTGACTAATTTGCCTAGGAGCAATACTCAATTTCTCTATGCCTTGACCAGAATAGGGTAATGATCAGATTAAGAGAAGGAAGAAATCCGGTAATTCAATCAATACAAGTATCTCTTGAGTTCCACCTTTGCACTAGGTTGAAAGAAGAATCCTTGAAAGTCGTAGCTAAAGAACTATTGAACGGTTATGATCATTTATTTCCACTTACTATGTGCCAGGCACCCTGGTAAGCACAAGATAATCTCTACCTTAGACAATGTAAATGTAATGAGGAGAGACAGCTTACAAACTTCCAGGAACAAAGGAAAAGGGGAAAAAACTTTCCAGGTTCCAGGAGAGCAGAAAAACGGTAGGAATGATGAGGTGGGGAAAAAGGTTAGATACTTGGTCTGGGAGTCTGGTGAAGTGGTGGAAGTTCATAGAGTGAGTCAAGCCAGGAGTGTAGGGATGATGGTTAGGACCCTTCGTGGTGGTCCAGCCTAAGAACTCATCCTTCAGTAGAGTGAGCCTCAAAGTGGAGGCTTCTCCAGGGTGAGAAAGTAGCTTATGAGGAAGAGAAGTCCAATACTGACTAATCTTTAACTTTTCTATCCCTCTTTCTCCACATCAAAATCAATTTTAAAAACACCATTCACTAGGTCCTGTTGATTCTGTAGCCCCAAAGCCTCTTACTCCCATACCTTCCTTACATCCCCACTTCTACCGCCACAGTTCAAACTCTCATTGGTTCAAATCCTCCATCTGGACTCTTGGAAATACCATCTGACACTCTCTCTGACTTACATCTTCTTTCCAAGCCATTAGTTTAAAAAATTATTTATTTAGTATTTCATTTCCCCTAATTACATGTAAAAACAATTTTAACTTTTTTTTTTTATTTCGAGTTCCAAGTTCTCTCCCTCCCTTCCTGCACTCTCTCCTCTCTTCCAAACCATTATACCCATTACACATCTTATACACCTCACCAGACCAATCATCTTAATGCACAACTCTGATGGTGTCACTCCAACTGAAAGCAAACAGTGTGACTAATATGGAAATATATTTTGCATGATTACAATGTATGACCTATATCAAATTGCTTTGCCATCTCAGGGAGGGGAAAGGAATAGGAGGGAGAGAATTTGGAACTCAAATTTTTTTTTAACAATGTTACAATTTGTTTTTACATGTAATTGGCAAAAAATTATAAAAAAAAGAAAACAAACAATGGCTTCCTGTTGCCTGTAAGATTAAATATGATTGCGTTGCACTAATATTCAAGGACTAGGTGGCCCAGTAGACAGAGTGCCAGGCCTGGAGTTGGGGAGACCTGAGTTCAAATCTGGCCTCAGATACTTACTATCTATGTGACCCTGGGCAAGTCACTTAACCCTGTTTGCCTCAGTTTCCTCATCTGTAAAATGAACTAGAGAAGAAAATGCTCTGCTCTGATTTCTAATAGCTGTTGCTGTTGTTCCTTCATTTTGGAAGAGGACCAGTGACATCACAGGGTGATTTCTTGACTCTCAGGTGCATTGGATTTAAGTGACAAAGCAGAGTTGCACAGGGTTGTTAGCCTCACTCTCTTTTCCTGAGTCATCAAAATCCAGTGAAAAGCCAAAAGTCAGGAAAACTGGCCTTGGTTTGGGGATGCAGTGGATGACCTTGGAATCTTTGATGTCTGACCAAGCGCTAAGCCAGGGGTGGAGAACCTGCAGCCTTGAGGCCATATGTGGCCCTCTAGGTCCTCAAGTGTGGACCTTTGACTGAATCCAAACTTCATAGAACAAACTCCCTTAATAAAAGGATTTGTTTTGTAAAACTTGGACTCGGTCAAAAGGCTGCACCCAAGGACCTAGAAGGCCACATGTGGCCTCGAGGCCGCAGGTTCCCCATCCCTGCTCTAAGCACTCTACGATGCCTGCTTCAGCCACCTTCATGGCTGTTTGAACAAATTGTTCTCATCTATCCATTCTGCCAGGGGAAGTCTTCACATGCGTGGGATAGACATCCCCCTAAGTCACCCACAGGTTTGAGGCCTGTTTTTTACCCTCAACCTGGTTTAGCTCGTTTGCTGAGATGGTTTTACCAGGGTGTGGCTGAAAGGTGTTCTCCAAAGATGGATGAGCATTGCTGGGAAGCCCTTACACCGGAGATGCTAGTCCTCCCTGGACACCCCATACACCTCATAGTCATATAACCTCTGTTTGCTTTAATGCACTAGAGAAGGAAATGATAAAACACTCCAGCATCTCTGCCAAGAAAACATCAAATGGAGTCTTGAAGAGTGGAACATGACTGGAAAGTGACTGAACAACAAAAGCAACCTCCAGAGGTTGTAAGAAAAGTGCTACCAGATCCAAGTCATCTTTGCATTCCTCCCAACCCTGGTTAAACCCATTGCACAAAGCTGTCTCTCAATAAATATTGAATTAAAGCTAGTTCCCTTTCTATATGGCAAAGTGACCCAACATAGTTAACTCTCAACTTCCTCTCAGAGGTACAGAAGTCTTAGCTACCACGGTTTCAACGATGATTATCCCTCGGCAAATAATTCTCAGATTTATTTGTCCAGCCCTAACCTCTCTTCTGACCCCCAGTCTTAGGTCGCCAGAAGTCTATTGGACATTTCAAATATCTCCCCTAGTAAACTCAATATTGGAAAATCTCAACGTCTTGGAACAGCCAATCACCCTCTGCCCCTCTGATTGGAGGGTGGAGCCATTTAACTCCTCCATCCAAGGAGGGGGGACAGGACAGACATCTCCTGAGTACCTCACTCCCTCCTACTTTTCAGCTTTCTTTCATGTGCTGCCTTCATCCATTAGACTGTAAGCACCTTCAGGGAAGGGACTGTCTTTCTTTTTCATATTTGTACCCCAGTACGCAGTGTTTAGCACGTAGGAGGATCTTAATAAATGTTTGTTGACCAATATTGACAGCAACTACTCTGTGAGGTAACAAAGCTGGAAACCTAATGGGTGCCCATCAACTGAGGAATGTTTAAAAAAAACCCTGTGAAAGTAGGCAGCTAGGTGGCACAGTGGGTAGAAAGCATTGGGCCTGTAGTCAGGAAGATCTGAGTTCAAATCCAGACTCAGATGCTTACTAGCTGTGTGACCCTGGGCCAGTCACTTAACTTCTATCTGCCTCAATTTCTTCAACTGTAAAAAGAGGAGAATAAGGCACCTGCCTCCCAGGGGTGAATTGAGATAATATTTGTAAAGTGCTTAGCGTAGTATCTGTCGCATAGTAGATGTCGCACTTAATAGATGACTCATTCCTTTCCCCTTCTCTTCTATGCAACCTATTCTGGCCAGACCATATCCGGACCTTTATGTTAACTCTTGGGGACCACATTTTAGGAAGGAAGTTGACAAGCTGGAGCATGTCCAGGTGAAGCATATAGAAGAGAGAAATGCATTTCAGGCATGGGAAGAGTATGAGCAGAGGCACGTAAGCAGATGCGATGTTGAGTTTGGTGAACTGGAAGATGAGCATTCCTAGTGAGATGACAAGGAAGTACACCTGGAGAAAGCAAAATGCAGCCAGATTTTGGAAGAGCTTTCTTCTCCTCAATTCGATTCGCTTTGGTGAGCATTTAAGTACACTATACGAAAAGCATGATGTATGAGGTATGCCAGGAGCTGAGGTTACAAAAGTCATCGTAAAAGCTGTCCTCATAGAACATAAGTGGCACAAGTAGAGGGTGGGGAGATGGGGCCTTGTGGGTGCCGGAACATAGATACCTATTTGTTTGTCTAAGCTGAAAGAGGCAAGGCTGGGGTAGGGGGTGGAGGAAGTGGGGAGCCAGGACTAAGTCACCTATGTGGATCTAGCACAGTAGGGGAAGGAGTAAAGTCACTTAACCTCATTGAGACTCAGTTTCCTCACCTGTAAAATTGGAGAGGAGGGGAGAGGTTGGACTAAATCACCCCTAGGCCTGTTCCAACACCAGATGGGCGATATTATGAAACTCCAAAAGAACAATACAGTTGCAGAGATAAGACAAGCCTGCACAATACAGTTGCAGAGATAAGACAAGCCTGCGTCAGCCAGCATCCAACAATGGGAGGCCAGAAAAGGTAAGCCTCAAGCTGGTAGAACAGACAATGGGGCCATTGTTCAGAGGATGCTGCTGGTCTGCGAAAGTCTCCCTGGTCCCTTCTAGTGCTGGCTGAGATACGGACTTTGGGAGTTATGCCCAAGGGCCATATGGATCAAGCTGTGGGAGCGAATAACATCACTAAGGGAGAGATTATGGAGAAAGGAGAAAAGAGAACCTGACAGAAGACTGATATTTCAAGGTTGAGATGATGGGGAGGGAGAAAAAGAAAGAGAGGCAGAAAGGGAACAGTTAAAGGGAGAGGGAGAAAACCCAAAGGATTCTCTCCAGATTCCTGGACGTTTCCCTCCGTTACTCTTGGTCTTCTACAGCTTGAGGGAGGAAGAGTCAACTTCCTCCTTGTCTCCTCACTTCTCCTAGACCCTCCCTCTGCATCTTCAAACCATCCCACCCAGCAAGTGGTGGGCAAGCTCTTAACAAAACAGCTAAAGAGTGAGGGGGACTTGGAACCCAACCCCTGCTCTTCCAACTTAGGAAAGCCATACCTCCCACAACCTCACTTTTCTGAGCAACAAATGGAGGGGACTAGACTGTATGGCCTCTGTAGTCCCTTCCAGCTTTAAATATGTGATCTCTGACTAAATTCTGGTTTACGAATGAGTAAACTGAGGCGAATGGAGCCAAAGTGAATTCACCAGCTCCAGGTCAACCTCCTTCCTTTCTCATGGAGGACCTGGCTCCTGTCTTCCTCTACCCTCATACTTGGAGAGGTCCATATACATTAAAAAATTTTTGTTTTAAAAATTCTGTACTAAGCAAAAATCAAATAAAATGGGCATTTCCATATATGTTAAGTAGAACAGAAAAAGAGGATTTTAATGATAATGTGGATCTTTATTGTATACAACCTGTTTTTCTTTTTAAAGATATAATAAATTCATCATGTAATATCCAAAGCTATCCTACTTGTCTGTGATTCTTTCTGGTTTTCTTTTCTGTTCTCTTCTGTCATTTAAAAAAATATTTCTTTTTTTTTTTTTGACTAGCATTTTTTAAAATTTTTTTCAGTTTCTTTGTTTTTATTTTTTTTAATATTTATTTTTATTTTTAGTTTACAACAGATGGTTCTATATAATTTTGAGTTCCAGATTTTCTCCCCTCCCTCCCCAAGATGGCATGGAATCTCATATAACTACCACGAATAACTTCGCATTGAATTAATTTATACACTAGTCAAGTTGTGGAGAAGAATTATGACCAATGGAATGAGTCATGAGATAAAAAATTATTTCAAATACCCTCTTCTCTCTCTCTCTCTCTCTCTCTGTCTCTCTTTTTGGTGAGGCTATCCTATATTTAGCCCCACTTTCCCTCCCATTCAACCCCAAATTGGGAAAAAGAAAAGTTTGTAGCAAGTATATATAGTTAACCAAAATAAATTCCCAAATTGGCCTTGGCTGAAAATGTATTTCTTATTTGGCATCTTGAGTCAATCATCTTTTTGCCAGGAGGAGAGTAGCACATTCTATCATCAGTCTTCTGGAGTCCTGGCTGGTCATTGAAGGGATCTGATTTCTTAAGCCTTTCAAAGTTGTTTTTCTTTACAATATAGTGGTTGTAGAAACTGTTCTCCTGCTTCTGTTCATTTCACTCTGCATGAGTCCATATAAGTCTTCCCAGGTTTCTCTGAAAATACCCCTTTCACTACTTCTTATGATATAAGAATATTCCATTATTATTCCTGTTCCACAATTTGATTAGCAATCCTGCCCTTGGTAAAATATCCCTTTAGTTTCTAGTTCTTTGCTGCAACAAAAATGGCCAGTATAAATATTTTTGAATGTATGAGTCCTTTTCCTTTTGATTTGATATCTTTA
The DNA here is from genome assembly GCF_011100635.1 of Trichosurus vulpecula. Classification (NCBI taxonomy): domain Eukaryota; kingdom Metazoa; phylum Chordata; class Mammalia; order Diprotodontia; family Phalangeridae; genus Trichosurus; species Trichosurus vulpecula. The sequence goes on along the minus strand of NC_050578.1, from coordinate 226,491,289 downwards.
GCTTATAGGTCTAGTGATGGGGTATTTGAATCTTAGTGACCTTTTAGGGGATGGTTCCAAATTGCTTTCCAGAATGGCCAGACCAGTTCACAAACATCACCTATGGGCTTTAACAATTTCCATTTTTCCTTTTAGGTGTATACACACACACACACACACACACACACACACACACATACGTATATACACATACAGACAACGTATTTAGATATATACATATTATATACATATAAATGTGTATATATATTTTATGTGTGTGTATATGTATGTATGTACATATACATGTGTATATGTACATACATATATATGTGTGTATACATATACATACTTCCCTCTTTAAACCAATTCTGAAGAAACTGAAGGTCAAGCATTGCCCACCAACCCCTATTTTCCTCTCCGTTGTAAAAGCTTTTCCTTGTGTGTTGCTTTTATGTGAGAAAAATTTCCCCATTCTATCCCTCCCTTCCCCCTTCTCTCAGTACATCTCTCTTTCTTAACCCTTCATTTTTTGGGAGGAGATTATTCCAACATAGTCAACTCATACTTGTGCCCTCTGTCTATGTAAACTCATTTTAATTGTCCTAATAATGATAAAGTTCCTAGGAATTACATGGATCATCTTCCATAGGAATGTAAACAGTTTAACTTTGAAGCCCTTATGAATACTCTTTCATGCTTGCCTTTTTATGCTTCTCTTGAGTCTTGTGATTGAATGTCAGATTTTCTATTCACCTCTGGTGTTTTCATCAGCAATGCCCAAAAGTCTTCTATTTCATTAAATATCCATTTTTCCCTCAAAGGATTACACCAGAGTTGGAGTGGCCTCAAGGTGGCCCTCTAGGTCCTCAAGTTAGGCCCTTTGACTGAATCCAAACTTCACAGAACAAATCCCCTTAATGAAAGGATTTTTTTCTGTAAAACTTGGACTCAGTCAAAAAGTTGCACCCAAGGACCTAGAAGGCCACATGTGACCTTGAGGCCAGCCCACCTCTGGGTTACACTCAGTTTTCCTGGGTAATTTTGGTTGTAATCCTATCTACTTTGTCTCCTAGAATATCACACTCTAAACCCTCTGCTTCTTTAATGTGAAAGCTGTTAAATCTTGTGTTGTCCTGATCTGGCTTCACGATATTTGAATTGTTTCTTTATGGCTGCTTAAAGTATTTGCTCTTTGACCTGGGAGCTCTGGAATTTGGCTATAATATTAGTGGGAGTTTTTATTTTGGTATCTCTTTCAGGAAGTAATTAGTGGATTCTTTCCATTTCTATTTTATCCTCTGGATCTAAGATATCATGGCAGTTTTCTTTGATAAGTTCTTAAAATATGATGTTTAAGCTCTTTCTTTGCTTATGGCTTTCAGGTAGTCCAATAATTCTTAATTTATCTCTCAATCTATTTTCCATATATTTTAATCCCACATTTTCTTCTGTTTTTTTTTCTCATTCTTTTGACTTTATTTTATTGTTTCTTCATGTCTCATGGTGTCATTAGTTTCTACTTGCCCAGTTCTACTTTTTAAGGAATTATTTTCCTCAGTGAGATTTTGTACTTCTTTTTTTCCACTTGGCCAATTCCACTTTTTAGGGAGTTCTTTTATTCAATGAATTTTTGTACCTCTTTTACCATTTGGCCAATTCTATTTTTAAGGTATTATTTTCATCTTTTTTGTGCCTCTTTTACCAAGTTCTTAATTCTCTTTTTATGATTTTCATAAATGTTTGTCAAATTGAACAGAAGGTGCTTAATAAATATCTACTGAATTGCATTGACCTCTGTATCTGCAGGGTGCCATAGGAAATGAAGAGATGCCTTTGAAGACAAGAAAACTGTGGTATTCAAGTTCTATCTCAGATATATACTGGCAATATGACACTGGGCAGACAATTTAACTTCTAAGTGCCTTCCCCATATCATGCTGCCTTCCCCTAGCTCTTTTTAACTCACCTTTTTGTATTGTCTTTCTTCCTCGAATATAAGCTTTTCGAAGGCAGGGATGATCTTACTTCCTGGTATTTGTATCCTCGGCACTGAGCACAGTGCCTAACACATAGTAGGTGCTTTAAAATTGCCATTATTTTTCTTTCTGTCTCTCTATCTATCCATCCATCCATTCATCCATCTATCTGTCTGCCTATCCACCCATCCATCCATCTATCTGTCCATTTGTCTATCTAAGTTGCAAAAAAAAAAAAAAAAAAGCGATGACCTGCATTGGTATATGGATTTTCCTCAGAAGGGAGTTAACCTATATCAATGAAATCACAGGCCCAGTCCCTATCCCCCCTATATCTCCCATTCTTTCAGAGGGAAGGAAAGAAGGAAATTGGCATTTATTAAACACCTACCATGTGCCAGGCACTGTGCTAAGCACTTTAAAAATATCTCATTTGATCTTCACAACAACTCTGAAAACTAAAGCAAACAGAGGTCAAGAGACTTACCATAGGTCACACAGCTGGGAAGTAGCTTAGGTTAGATTTGAACTCAGGTCTTTCTGATTCCAGCATACTACCTAGCCATACCATCTAACTGCTACTGCTAGTGTTTTCTCTCCTCTGAGATTACTTTATATTTTTTGAGGGGGACCAAACCTGTAATTTCATCTGTGTAGGGAACTCTCAGTCAAGAAAGTCCTTCTGCCAATGCTCTGCAACTTATGGTCTTAGAAGGTTGCTTGGGAGACTTGCCAGATTCATCCATCAGTATATGTCAGAGAAAAGACTTGGACTTGGGTCTTCCTTTCTCTAAGGTCAGCTCTCTAACCACTAATCCAGACTGCCTCGACTTTGTGTTGAATCTCTATATATCCTGTAGTTATTAATTTGTAGACTGTTATTAATTATTATTTTATTTTTATTATTATATTTATTTCTATTATTTATAATACATTTATTTCTATTATTAATATTATTATTAATTATTTATCTGTTTTTTCATCCCTATATGATGTAAGCTCCTTGAAGGCAGACAGTACTTCATCCTTGTCTTTGTATCTTCAGTGCCTGGTCAATATAAATAAAAATAAATAAATAAATGAATGAATGAATGAATGAATAAATAACATGTCAATCCTACCTGTATTAATTTGCTCATTCAAAATCATATCAAACTACCAAAGTATTACTTTATAGTATAGGTATAGATATATACACACATACACGCATACACTATATGCATATGTAAATATATATATTTATAAATCTAATTTATAAAGGTAGAAAAAATAATAGCAAAATTCATCTAGAATTATTCAAAGGTCAAGAATCTCAAGGGGAACAATGAAAAAACGTGCGAAGGAACCTAGCAATATCAGAACTCAAACTATTCTATGAAGTGGTAATCATTAAAACTATTTGGTTATGTTTGTCCTTTGTTTTCCAAGAGGACCATGGCATCAGGGAAATGATGATATGACTCGCAGTTGACTTTGATTTGAGTGAGGGAGGGCTGTGCAAGGTCACCAGCCTCACTTTCTGCTCCAGAGCCATCTGGGTCCAGTGGTCTCATATTCACCAGGATGACTGGAGATGGCCCAGGATGCATTGGGAGACCCTGGCCCTTTCAGGCTAAGGTCTTTTCAGGTTCTCACTTTGAGTGAGGTAATGCCCATAAACCCTAAATGTGCTCTTTAAGAAGTTAATCAAAGGATTTCCCCTTTAATTGAACTCTTTTGACCAGGAAAACTGAGGGTCTTCCCTTCCCAGAAAACTATTTGGTACTAATTAAAACAAAGAGAGAGGGCAACTAGGTGTTGAAGTGGATAGAGTGCTGGACCTGGAGTAAGGAAGACTCATCTTCTGAGTTCAAATCTAGCCATAGACACTTAATAACTGTGTGACCCTGAGCAAGTCACTTTACCCTGTTTGCCTCAGTTTCCTCATCTGTAAAATGAGCTGCCAAAAGAAATGGCAAACTTCTCTAGTATCTTTGCCAAGAAAACCCCAAATGGAGCAATGAAGAGTTGGACACAATCGAACAACAACATGAAAACAAAGAGAATTCAATCAGTAGACCAGATTAAGTTCACAACATAAAAAAGAAAATGTAGTAGCACAGCAACTACTATATAGGTTTGATAAACCCAAGACCCCAACTACAAAGTTCAATATTCACTCTTCAACAAAAATTGCTGGGAAAATGAGATAGCAATCTGGCAGAAATGAGGTTATAGACCAACGTGTTCCTCATACCTTATACCAAGGTAAACTCCACATGGACACATATCTTAGATATAAAAGTTCACATCATAAACAAATTACAGGGACATAGTGCCTGGCTCACAACAGGTTTGTTGTGTGAATGAGTAGTAAATTCTCAATGAGTAAATGAATACTTGTCCCATGAATGCTTTTCTAAGCTAAGAATGAAATTTTTGCCAAGGAGCTTAAAGCAAGCCAATAAATAGGATGTTATCCAGAGAACCAGTGTTGAAGCATGCTAGCCACCTCCTTACAGAAAGATGAATGATGGACTAAGGTGCAGAATGAGTCATACATTTTTGGACATGACCAACATGATTTTTTTTTGTTTTGTTTTCACAAAGGCACATTTTATTATAAGGAATTTTTTTTTTCAATTGGGGGTAAGTGGGAAAGAGAAGGGAGATAAGTATAGGGTTCTTTTCCAAAATGAGAAGAGAACAAAAAGGCCAGAAGGAACCACAGACAAGCAAGAGATTTTTGAAAGTTACATATTGATTTTGTTATATAATTTAAAAGAACAGCAAAATAACTGTAGACAATATAAAATATTTGGGATTCTACCTGCCAAGACAAATCCAGGAACTATATGAAAACAACTCAAAAGAATTTTCACACAGATAAGTCAGATCTGAATAAATGGAAAAATAATCATTGCTCATGGACAGGCCAAGCCAATATAATAAGAATGACAATTCTACATAAATTAATTTATTTACTCAATTTTATATCTTTACTTATTCAATCTTATATCTTTACTTATTCAGCACCAATCAAACTACCAAAAAATTATTTTATAGAGCTAGAAAAAATAAAAATAGAATTCATTTGGAATAACAAAAGAACAAGAATATCAAGGAAATTATTTAAAAAAAAATGTGAAGGAAGGAAGCCTAGCAGTTTCAGACATTAAGCTATATCACAAAGTGGTAGTCATCAAAACAATCTGGTCCTGGCTAAGAGACAGAGTTGTGGGTCAATGGAATAGACTGGGTGCACAATATACAGTAGGTAATGACCATAGGAATCTAGTTTTGATAAACCCCAAGATCCCAGCTTTTAAGACAAGAACTCACTATTTGCTAAAAACTGCTGGGAAAACTGAAAAGTAGTTTGGCAGAGAGTAGGTATAGACCAACATCTCACACCATCTACTAACTAAGGTCAAAATGTGTTCATGATTTAGACAAAAGGGTGATACCATAAGCAGATTAGGGGAGCATAAAAGAGAATAGCAAGTTCTACATAAGAGAGATTCACACTTTCAAGTATAAGCCTATCCTCTGTTCTACAATATATATGAAAATGCTCATTTTAGAACTATGGAGTCTGAACATAGATCAAACCATACTATTTTCTCTTTTTTTTCTTTCTTGTGGCTTTTCCTTTTTGTTATGATTCTTCATTCACAATATGACTAATGTTGAAATACATTTAGTATGATTGTACATGCATAGCCTATATCAGACTTTTTGCTGTCTTGGGGAGGAGGAAGAGGAAAGAAAGATGGAGAAAAAAATTCAGAACTCACAATCTTATAAAAGTGAATATTGAAAACTATCTTTACATGTAATTAGAAAAAAATAAAATACTATTAAGTGGAAAAAATAAAAGAAAAATTTTTAAAAATGCTCATTTTATTTAGTATATGTTAAATTCAGAATTTTTTAAAAAAATAAATAAAGTATTAACTGTTATGAAAATGGATATTAAATAAAATAATATTTAAAATATTAAATAAAAAGAACTACTTTCCCCTTTTAAAAAAATCTTTGTGTACTTAGCCCTGTGCCTGGCACATAGTAGGTGCTTATTGAACTGAAATACTTGTTGAATTGAACTGAATATGGATTCACCTTGAAATGAGGACCAGGCGAGTCCATTTCACCCTTATAGGCTTTGGTTTCCTCAGCCATAAAAAAGAGGCTGCTTTTTGGGAGAGCTTCCCTACCTCAGCCTGTCATGCTATTAAATGGTTAATGTTCTCTAGCTGCTTTGAAGACACAAAGCCTGAGCATTATTAAACCCTAAAAGGGGAGTAGCCAGCATTCCAGGAGCCCTGGGTAAGCAAAGTCCAAAGCTGAAGACTCTGGTTGTGTCAGAGTGATCATTAAGCAGCCTAACCACTCAGGCTCTTTCTTTAGAGGTAGATGAGGTCATGGCAGAATGCAATGGCAGCTTGGAAACAGGCTTCCCCTTGGGCTTCTCCAAAGCAGAGACCAAAGACAGCTGTAATTGCAGACCGGAGGCCAGGGCTTGTAGGATGAGTCAGATCATATCCAGGACAGGGACCCAGGAATGCCGATGATTTCATTCTGCCATTGTTCTTCCCCACAGCCTTGGGAGTGATGACTCCCTAGAAAGGAAATGGCTGCCCCAATTGGATGGCTAAGCAGTCCTATTTATCCCTTTCCTGATTCCAGACAGATATGGGGGAATGAATCGTATTCCACACACCCAGGGAGTCCTAAAATATCTCAAGCCTCATTTTGCCAATAAATAAATTAAAGTGTCCTCTGTCAGAGGTTCTTAACCTTTTTTTGAATCATAGACCCTTCTGACAGTTTGGGGAAGCCAATGGATTGCTTCTCAGAATAATGATTCTATTATAATTATAACTAAATATAAATTTAAAATATACAAATTAAATATAAATGTCTATATTTAAAATAAAATATATAGGATTCCTAAGGAAACCAGTTAGTTACATTGAAATAGAGTGATCAAAATATTTTTTAAAATTAGTTTATGGCCCCACGTTAAGAAGCTTTGCTGTGTGTGAAGAAGTACGAGAAGGGTTGGTCTCAGAAATGAGATGAGATTCAGTTGATGAATGATTCTTCCCAATGGAATGTTTTTTCCTGAAAAAAAATGTTTGCCCAATTCCATTCTCATAATATGCATAATTTCTCCAAAGATCTTGACTTATTTCTCCACAAAGGAAAATCCAAGTAGATGAAGAATATCTATTGTCCAGACTATGTAGTTAGGGGATACTTACCCCACAGATCTGGTCCATCCTGAATAGACATGGCAGATGGATAATGAACTGGGATCAACATTGAATAGGAGGAAGGGAACTGATTAGATTACCTTTAGAAAATTGCCAGATTATTTTAATGGCCCCAAGATTCTCCCTGAAACATGAGATCATTTTTTTTAACCTTCCAAAAAGAAAACTCCTGGGAATGTAGTGGCCAAATTCCAGAGTTTGCAGGTCAAGAAGAAATATTGCAAGCAGCCAGAAAGAAACAATTTGAGTATTGTGGAAATACAATCAGGATAACCCGGGATCTGGGAGCTTCTACACTGGGAGATTGAAGGGCTTGGAGTATGTTTCGGAGGCCAAAGGAGCTAGGATTGAAGCCAGGAGTCACCTACCCAGTAAAACTGAGTATAATACTCCAGGGCAAAATATGGATTTTCAATAAAATAGAGGACTTTCAAGCTTTCTCGATGAAGGTACCAGAGCTGAATAGAAAATTTGACAAGAATGGAGCTCACTACTATTACTACTGCTACTACTACTACTAGCTAAGATTTATATAACCCTTACCATGTGCCAGACACTGTGCTAAGCCTTTTAGAAATATTAGTTATGATATGTAACATTTATATGGCACTTACTATGTATCAGGCACTATGCTAAGTGCTTTATTTTTATAAATTATGACTTGCCCAAGGTCACAAAACTAGTATCTGAGAACAGATTGAACTCAGACCCAGTGCTCTATCCACTGAGCCACCTAGCTGACTACCATTCTATCTTCAGAATATTTTCCAATATTTCCTCAAACGGGAACAATAGGATATAAGGAAGGATGGAGGTGGATCAATGTGCTCCTGCAGAAGCAGAATGTTTTTTCTGAGATTACACAAATTGTTTAAACTGGTAAAAAAAAAAAAACATAGTAAAACATCCAACTTCTGCTCAAGAACCTAAAATGGCTCCCTACTGCCCATTAGATGAAGTTCAAATTCTTTCCTACTTCTTAAGGCTCTCCACAATGGGGTCTTCCACGGGCATTCACACTTACTCCCTTTGTTTCCCAACAGGAAACTACTGCTCCAGTCAGGCTGCCCTTCTTGATGGATCGTCCCCAAGTGGGTCAGGCTCTAGGCCTTTACCCAAGATCTCCCCCTTACCAGGTGGCTACTATGCAGCAGCAAAAGGCTTTTGCATGCATTATTTCATTTGACCATGCATTATTTCATTTGACTTACGTGGAAACCTTGGGAGAGAAGTAATTCAAGTGTTACTCTCCCCATTTTACAAATGAAATAGGCTCAGAACAGGGAAGTCATTTGCTGAAGACTGGTGACATCAGTCAAATAAGATAATATTTGTAAAGTGCTTAGCCTAGTGCCTGGCATATAATAGGTGCTTAATAAATGCTTGTTCCCTCCTTCCCTCTCCTAAGCAACAAGTTTTTAATTAAGCATCTACTATATGCCTAAGAAAAAGGTTACAAGTACAAAAAATGAAACAATTTCTACTTGCAAAGAGCTTATACTCTAATGGAGGAGACAAGTATACATATAAGTATATATAGCATAAATATAAAGTAACAAATGCAAATATATTCAAAGAAGCTAAACACAAAGTAGTTTGGGAAGGAAAACAATACCAATTGAGGATGGGAGTAGGGAACAGTAGAGGCTTCATGCCAAAGGTGGCAGCTGAGCTGGATCTTAAAGACAGAGAGGGATTCTCTGAGGTGGAGGAAAGGAGGGAATTCATTCCAAGCTTGACTGATAGCCGGTATAAAGCCACACAGAGAGGAACTAGAGTATCCTGTATGAGGAACAGAAAGAAGGTGAATTTGACTGGATTACAGAAGGAGGGAGGGAGAGGAGATAATACACAATGTGAATGGAAAAGATAGGTTGGCTCCTGGTCACGTAGGGCTTCCAAACTTATACAAAGCAATTTATCTTTGATCAGAGAGGCAATAGCCACTGGATTGAGTGGAGGAGCGGCGTGTCTAGATCTGCGTTTAGAGTAAGGAGACACTTGGGGCAGGGACATCAATTAGGAGGTTTGAAATAATCTAGTTCTGAACTAAGGTGTGTGGAAAATATTATACTATTTTATATCATTTTTGTAATTTCAATAAGACTCAGGGCCTGAACTACTTAACCAGAAGAAAAGCCTGATCCGAACAGTCTCTTTGTTCTCTGAGCAAGCTCAGAGATATCTCTATCTTATGTCAACAAACCCAGATAGAGCATTCCTTGCTCTGTCCATGGCCATTGAGGGTGAAAACCTTGACCCCAGACACTATCTTGAATTATGTGACTTTTCCTTATCTTAATATTTTATGGGCATATACTATGTTGTGGAATGTTAATGGCAAATTAAACACAGAGATCCTGGGTTGCAAATCCAATTGACACTTTGACAACTATCTAATTTGTTGTATTTACAATCTATTCCATTAAGGAAAATCCTCTTGTTGTATCATGGTTAAACATACATGGGGGTCATAAAAATGAGGTCATACAGGCTTGCTAGCTCTGCTAAAATAACGTATATAAGTTTTCTCATTGCTTTGTTCAGGTAGCCAGAGTTTATACTCTGACTCCTTGTACGTACAAGTAAGCTAGCTCCGCTATGCTTTAAGGGAAAATAATAAACAACATGGATTTTTCTATCACCTAGCTCTGTTGTTTCCTTCAACCAAATTTTCAGGTTTAACAGGTGGTATTTGTGTCAGTGGGGGGAAAAAACTGGTTGGGGATTCAAAGGATGCTGGGAAGGTAGAAAGGATAAGATAAGGTAATTGATTAGGTATATGAGGTGATGGACAGAGGAGATGAGTCCAGGATCATGCTGAGGTTAAGAAGCGAGGAGACTGGGGAATGGGAATTTAGATAGAAATGGTTGCTAGGGGAGGCTGGCCACTGCTGATCCCATTCCCCATCTAGAAGAGGCTGGGGACTTTGCCTCCAGGGAGTCACGATAATGTGTAATGTAAGTGTCTTGGAGAGACTTGGAGCATGGTTAGACTTTCTGTAACTGGCCCTGGCCTGAAAACCAGAGATATGGAGGACCTTCATCTTGATTGGCTGTGACTGTGAAGAGCAGAACTGAAGCTTCACCACTCGTAGTTTCCATTCTTCTTTTTAGTGTGACTTTCCTGGATGACAGAGTCCCCATGAGAGACAAAGATCTAAGGGCAGAGACTCACTCCTTCTGAGGCCCATGAAAATGAGCCTTGGTTCTTTGCCTCAGAATTTGTTCTTAAATTTAGATGAAAGAAATTGGAGGCTGTGTGGGACCTTGTAAGTTTTGAAAAGTCAAGAGAATGAGCCACTCAATGTGCAGGTGTTGCGTCCATGCCAGTTCATTGCAGTCCGCTCAGAAATGATGCCCAAGGAGAGAGGAATGACCTGCTGGATCCCAGCCTGGCCATAGCTGGGATGACTCAATAGGCAGAGATGTCACATTTGGAGCAGTCAGACAGGAAGTGAACCAGGAGAAAGCACCATCATGAAAATCCAATGAGGAGAGAGATTCAGGAGGAGAGGGTGGTCAGCAGTGTCAGATGTAGCAGACAGGTTGAGAAGGATAAGGTCTTAGAAAAGACCACCAGATTTGTCAAATAAGAAATCCTTAGGACTATAATAATGTAAATGGAAAGACCAACCACTACAAACAATTGAAAGAGAATTTTGCAAAATTACAAAGAACAAGGCTGTCCCAAAAGAAAAGATATATGAAGATACTTCCCCTACACACACTCCTTTGCAGAAGTGGGGGTTCCACGGGTGTGGAACATTGAATGTATTCATAAATCATTTTAATATATTTGTTTGGATTTTTTCATATTTTCTTTCCTTTTTAAAGAATTCTTTGCAATAAGAGATGACTCTCATATGGGGGAGGGACACAGAGAGAAACTTAGGGTATATAAAAACAAGATATTCATACTTTTTTTTAAAAAAAGAGATCATTGGTAATTTTGGAAAGAACAGTTTCAGTTGAGTGATGAGGTCTATAGGCAGATTCCAAAGGGTTGAGGAGTTAGAAGAAAGGAAGTGAAGGTGTCAAGGAGTTTGTCTGAGAAAGGAGAAAAGATACGGGATAATAGCTAAGGAGATAGCAGGGTTGGGTGAAAGTTTTTTGAAGATGGGGAGACTTGGGTGTGTTTGAAAGCAGTAAGGAAAGAACCGATTAATAAGTTGAGGTTGAAGATTTGAGAAGGAGGATGATTGAGGATGAGATCTGGTGGAGAACATGGGAGGGGATGGAATCAAGTGAAGATGAAGAAGGTTTGGCTTTGGCAAGGAGTCTTCTTGTTAAAGCCAGGCGGAAAGGAGGAGACAGTGAGAGACGATGGCAAAGGGTTCCAAATGAAGTAAATGGAACAAGAGGAAGTTCACTCGAAAGACCTCACTTTTCTCAATAAAGAGACAAGATCCTCAATTGAGAGGGTGGTAGGGAGAGAGGTGGGGAGCTTGAGTAAGGAAAGGAAGGTCAGGAATAGCTTCTGTAGGGAGTGAGATATGAAGTCGATTAGGGAGGAATAAAAGAATTGCTTTGCTACAGTGAGGGACTATTGGAGGGTGGATAATATGAGTTCATAATGTACCCACACAATTATCACAATTGTGAGATTTCCTTCAGCTTTACTAAATAGCTCATGCGTGAAGGTGGTGGGTGGTGGAAGTCATCCAGAGTTGAGGTTTAGCAAGAGTAGTGATAGGGTAAGGTATATGTGTTGGTGGTGGTGGTGGGGGGGGGGAAGCAGTCAGTCAGCTAGTATCTATTAAGTGTCTACTATGTGCCAATCAGTCAGTCAATATATGTTTATTAAGTGCCTACAATGTGCCAGGCACTGAGCTAAGTGCTGAGATATAAGGGGAGGGCAGTGTAGAGTTGGAATGGCTATTGGATCAAGCTTGGAGAGTGAGAGAAGTAAAGGTCTAGGACAGGGCTAATAGCCTGAGAAAATCTTGAAGGGTATGTTGATTGGAAGTCCCAATGAGGGTGAAGCATAGTTTTTTTTTTCTTGTTTTTTTTTTTGGAGGGGGGAAGTCAGGGTAATTGGGGTTAAGTGACTTGCCCAAGGTCACACAGCTGGTAAGTGCATCAAGTGTCTGAGGCCAGATTTGAACTTAGGTCCTCCTGACTCCAGGGCTGGTGCTCTACTCACTGCACCACCTAGCTGCCCCAAAGCAAAAGTTTTGAAGGGATGAGGCATAAGATGAGAGGTAGAATAAAAGATTATGATCAGATAAGAGAATGTCAGATTTTCCAGTTAGGGAAATGGAACACTTGTAGGTAGTAGTGAGATCTAGTGTGTGACCATCTCTATTTGTGGCTTAGATAGAGTGAAAGATAAGGTCATGGGACTTAAGGAAGTTAAGGAATTGGCGAATTAGAGAATTTGAGAGGGCATTTACATGAAGATTAAAGTCTCTAAATATAAAAGCAGGAACTGAGGAGGACAAGAAGAGGGTGAGCCAGGGACTGAACTCCTGGAAAAAGATGGGAGAATGACCTAGAGGTCATTATAGCTACCCTAATTTTTCATGGGAACCAAAAGGTTTTTTAGACATGATCCCAAGTTCTTATGTTCCCAGGAGAAATTCTAGGTAGGGCATAGGCCACATAGATCATTGAGAGAAAGGCTTTCAAGACTGAAACTATGAAAGTATGCCCCCCCCCAAAGCCAAAAAGTGTACATAAAACTGTACATTCCACCCAGCAATAACACTACAAGGTATATATGCCAAAGAGCTCAGAGGGAAAGGCCCCAGATATACATAAAGATCTATAGCAGTCCTTATTGTTGTAGCAAAGATTGAAAACAACATAGTAGGTCCCATGCAACTGAGGAACAACTCAACAAATTATGGAATGGAGTATTATTGCTCTATAAAACATAGAAATGGATAGATTCATGGAAACCAGGGAAGAATTGTATTAACTGATGCAGAGTGAAATAATCAGAATCAGAAGAATAGTATCTACAACTATAACATTGTAAAGGGAAACAATTTTGAAAGATTTAAAAACTCTCGTCAATGAAGTATCTAACCATGACAACAGAAGACATAATGTAGCATGTTTCCTACCTGTTGGCAGAAAGGTGATGATAAAAAGTAGATTTAGAATGAGGTACATTTTCAGACACAGCCAATTTATGATGTTTTTAACTTAACTATACTTATTGGTTACAGTGAGAGGCTTTTATTTTTGGAGGGAGAATAGAGGGGATAGTGCTAGAGAAAGAAAAGAAAAAAGAAAAGACGGTCAATCTAATATTTACAAAATATTGAGGAGAGAACAGAAGAAAATTCGTAATGGGACAGACAAGCAGGGTGATGTTAATACTATGGTGTTAAATTTGATATGAACTGGAAAAAATCAGTACTTAACAGAAATTCATTGTTTCAAATACAGTCTTCTTTTATGTTCTTTATGCATAGAAATGCTCACATTTATTGAAATTTATCCAGTTTGCAATATTAAAGAAAATTTGGGAAAGAGAAAGAAAATTGAACCTGTGAGACCAGAGCCTCAGGTTTTGGATCAGGTTACAGGGAAATGACACTGCACTCTCCTGGTTCTCCTACCTCTTTAGCTAATCCTTCTTTGTCTCCTGGCTGATTCCTGTTCCTATTTCTGCCTTCTAAATACTGATGCTCACCAAGCTTCCATCCTTAGTTCTCTAATCTTTTCTCTTTCTTCATTTGGCTCCCATCTATGGCTTAAATTGTCTGTCTGTATCTACAATCCTGCTATTTTCCCCAGACTTCAGGCCAAATTTCCAGCTGCCTGCTGGACATTTCCAGAGGAATGATGACTTTCACTCCAATTTATCTATCAAAGTTCAACTTTAAAACAAGTAGTGTTGCTACTTTCTGTCACTAGGTGGCAGGCAGGGGTATTCTAGGAGGTCTTTTGTGATTCTTTGTTCCAGAAATTTGAATCCCCATGCAATAATCTTGTCTAGGAGCCAAAGATGTTGCTATTGGGTAGTTCAAGACATTGTGAAATAGAGGAGTGATGTAGAAAATAATTGTAATTCTGAGTAAATGAAAAATCAGTGAATCTCCGTGTTCTGTCCTAATAGAATTCTGCCTAAACTGAATCTCTATCACTGGACTCACTCTGACCTTTCTGTTCTCCTAGTCTTGCATCTGACCCAAATTGTTACCCTCTCCACTGAGCACCTCTGAAGAAATAAGACTTTATTGTCCTCTGATTTCCAGCTCCCTTTTCAATACCTCAAAAAAACCTTTAAATTTGTCAATCTGAGTGCTTCCTCCAGGAGTATAGACCTTAACTTTTATGATAAGAGCTCATATTTACATAACGTGTTAAGGTTTATTTCATTTGGGAAATTACTTCCGATCATTCTAAATGGTTCCCTGGTGCAGAAACAGATCTTTTAAAATGTTTTTTGGGTGGTCCCCTAAGGTTGAGAATCCTGAAATAGTCAAGACAGTCAATAAACATTTATTAACCACTTATGTACTAGACACTGTACTAAGCACTGGAGATTCAAAGAAAGGTGAAAGACAGTCTCTGTCCTTTAGGACTTTACAATCTAACCAGGAAAGACAATACACAAAGGTAGCTTAAAAGCAAGAAGGCAAGGAATGTGATTAAGATAGGGAAGAAAGCAGCCTAGTGGGAAAAGAAAAAGTAGCCATCCTGAGTGCCTTATTTAAATGGGATTCTGGGAGGAAGTCTCTAATTTCTATCATCCAGTCTGAGGAAGGGCAGGTTGTGTTTGCCCTTCATTTTCCAAGAGGACCATGGCATCAGGGAAATGATGACATGACTTGCAGTTGACTTTAATTTGAGTGAGGTGGGGCTGTGCAAAATCACCAGCCTCACTTTCTCCTCCAGAGATGGCCCAGGATGCAATGGGAGACCTCAGCCCTTTCAGGCTAAGGTCTTTTCAGGCTCTCACTTTGAGTGAGTAAAGCCCATTCTGTGAATAGGCCTCTTTAAGAAGTCAATCAAGGGTTGGCCCTTTAATCAAACCTAAGAAAAAAAAATTGAACTGGGAGGGGAAGACCCTCGGAGTTCCTGGCCAAAAGGGCAACTGTTACTATTTAGTATTTACATTCACTCTGTGCTGGGAGGGCGGAGACCTGTTGTCCAATCTATGAGCTCCAGAGTGAATTGGATGTAAGGCTTGGGTTTTTTTTTTTAATTTATTATTTATTTGATATTTTAGTTTTCAACATTGACTTCCACAAGATTTTGAATTACAAATTTTCTCCCCATTTCTATCCTCCCCCCAACTCCAACATGGCGTATATTCTGATTGCCCCGTTCCCCAATCAGCCCTCCCTTCTGTCACCCCACTCCCACCTCCATCCCCTTTCCCCTTACTTTCTTGTAGGGCAGGATAGATTTCTATGCCCCACTCCCTATATATCTTATTTCTCAGTTGCATGCAGAAACAACTTTTTCTTTTGAGCATCTGATTTTAAAACTTTTGAGTTCCAAATTCTCTCCCCTCTTCCCTTCCTACCCACCCTCCCTAAGAAGGCAAACAATTCAACACAGGCCACTCATGTATCATTATGTAAAACACTTTCACAATACTCATGTTGTGAAAGACTAACTATAACTCCATCCCATCCTGTCTCCCTTTATTCAATTTTCTTCCTTGACCCTGTCCCTTTTCAAAAGTGTTTGCTTTTGATTACCTCCTCCCCCATCTGTCCTCCCTTCTATCATCCACCCTTTTTTATTCCCTTCCCCCTACTTTCCTGTGGGGTAAGATACCCATTTCAGTGTGTATGTTATTCCCTCCTCAAGTCAAATCCAATGAAAGCAAGAGTCACTCATTCCCCCTCACTTGGCCCCTCTTCCCTTCCTACAGAACTTCTTTTTCTTGCCACTGTTATGTGAGATAATTTACCCCACTCTAACTCTCCCTTTCTCCCTCTCTCATTATATTCCTCTCTCACCCCTTAATTTAATTTTATTTTTTTTAGATATCATCCCTATATCATATACCATGATATACCATACCATATTCAACTTACCCTGTGCCCTCTGTCTATATGTGTGTATATTCCCTTCAACTACCCTAATACTGAGAAAGGTCTCATGAATTACACACATCATCTTTCCATGTAGGAATGTAAACAAAACAGTTCAACTTTAGTGAGTCCCTTATGAATTCTCTTTCTTGGTTACCTTTTCATGTTTCTCTTGATTCTTGTGTTTGAAAGTCAAATTTTCTATTCAGCTCTGGTCTTTTCCTTGAGAAAGCTTGAAAGTCCTCTATTTTATTGAAAATCATATTTTGCCTTGGAGCATCATACTCAGTTTTGCTAGGTAGGTGATTCTTGGTTTTAATCCTAGCTCCATTGACCTCTGGAATATCATATTCCAAGCCCTTTGATCCCTTAATGTAGAAGCTGCTAGATATTGTGTTATCCTGATTATGTTTCCACAGTGCTCAAATTGTTTCTTTCCAGCTGCTTGCAGTATTTTCTCCTTGACCTGGAAACTCTGGAATTTGGCTATGATATTCCTAGGAGTTTCCTTTTTGGGATCTTTTTCAGGAGGCGATCAGTGGATTCTTTACATTTCTATTTTACCCTCTGGTTCTAGAATATCAGGGCAATTCTCCTTGATAATTTCTTGAAAGATGATGTCTAGGCTCTTTTTTTCATCACGGTTTTCAGGTAGTCCAATAATTTTTAAATTATCTCTCCTGGATCTATTTTCCAGGTCTGTGGTTTTTCCAATGAGATATTTCACATTGTCCTCCATTTTTTCATCCCTTTGGTTCTGTTTTTATAATATCTTGATTTCTCATAAAGTCACTAGCTTCCACTTGCTCCAATATAATTTTTAAGGTGGTATTTTCTTCAGTGGTCTTTTGGACCTCCTTTTCCATTTGGCTGATTCTGCCTTTCAAGGCATTCTTCTCCTCATTGGCTTTTTGGAGTTCTTTTGACATTTGAGTTAGTCTATTCTTTAAGGGGTCATTTTCTTCACTATTTTTTTGGGTCTCCTTCAGCAAGTTGTTGACTTGTTTTTCATGGTTTTCTTGCCATCACTCTTATTTCTCTTCCCAGTTTTCCCTCTACTTCTCTTATTTGCTTTTCCAAATCCTTTTTGAGCTCTTCCATGGCCTGAGCCCAATTCATATTTTTCTTGGAGGCTTTTGATGTAGGCTCTTTGACTTTGTTGACTTCTTCTGGATGTACGTTTTGATCTTCTTTGTCACCAAAAAAAGGAATATAGAGTTTGAGTTTGAGTCTGAGTTTCAGTTTGCGTTCATTTTTGCTGCTTGTTCATGTTCCCAGCCAACTACTTGACCCTTGAGCTTTTTGTCACAGTATGACTGCTTGTAGAGTAGAGAGTACTTTGTCCCATGCTTTAGGGTCCAAGTGCTGCTGTTTTCAGAGTTACTTCTACTCCACTGTCACCCCAGGCTCTGCCACACCAGCTCTCCTCCTCCACCAAGAACCGCCAACCAGGAACACAATCCAAATCCAAGCAGGGTACTGCAAGAGAACCTGCCTCTGTACCCACAAAACGCTTCTTGCACTCCTGCTCTGATCTGCTGCTAGATTCCTCCCACCGTGTGAGCCAGGAACTTGGGAAGCAGCTGCTGCCACTACCACTGCTGCACCACCTCTGCCACCCCTAGGGATGAGGCTGGACCGCTCTCACCTCGATCCTGCAGTTTCCCACTAACCTGCTCTTTGGCATTTGTGGGATGAGAAGTCTGGTAACTGCCATAGTCCAGTGATTCATGGCCCTAAGGCCTGTTCTGGCTGGCTCATTCCAGGGCTGGTCTGTCCTGGTGTGGCCCACACTGGACTGTGCTCCACTCCCAGCACTATGCGATAGATCCTTCCCAGTGACCATCCAGGCTCTCCTGGGCTGGAGACCTGTTTCCCTCTGCTATTTCATGGGTTTTGCAGCTCTAGAATTTGTTTAGAGCCATTTTTTACAGGTGTTTGGAGGGATTTGGGGGAAAGCTTAAGCAAGTCCCTACTTTCCAGCTGCCATCCTGGCTCCATCGCCCTCCTCTCCCCATCCCACCCTCCAGATGTATTTCTAACAGTAAGATCTATGAAGGAGGGGTTGATCACAAATCTTCTGCAGTATTGAAGAGTACAATTATTTAAGGATAGTCATTCTTGACTGGTTAAGTACTTGTCTGGAAAGGTCAAGAATCTGTGGCGAGGAAACTGAGGAAAACAGGGATAAATGACATGCCCAGGGTCACACAGCTAGTAAGTGTCTGAGGCCAGATTTAAACTCAGGTCTTCTTTATTGTAGCTATCCTACAAAGGCAGAGGATTATATTTATACTATACTTATATATTTATATTATTTCTCTATTGAGATATATAACATATATATAATTAAAATTATATAAATAAAATTATAACACAAAAGCTTGACCTTTAGGCAAGGGGATATGTGTGTGGGAGGGTGAAGTTTACAAGGGAAAGGAACCAGGAAACGGAATGTTAAATCTAGCTTGATTAAGTCTTAGCGAAATAGAATTAAAATAAATTTTCAATTTTTCAAGTAATTAGGAAATTTGAGCCTCAGCAAAGTGACATGGATGACCTAGTAAAGTGAGTATTCAGGCCTTCTGCATGGAGCTTCTCTATTTCTCTTGCCTTGAACCTCTATTCTAGTGTGGTTCCTTCAACTGAAGGTGACTTGGCTTCAATTCTGTTTCAGTATCATTTCTTACAAAAGGATATTTATTTTGACAATATAACAAGAACAAAAATAGAAACATTTCCCCCTAGAATTTGAGGTACAGCCTCCTTTATCCCACCTCAGTCTCTGGAGAGAATAAGCAAATTTAGCACAATTTCTACATAGCATTGGTCCTTCCAAGTTCATGTTCAAATGTAGAACTGGCATGGATGAGTCATAGCACAACTACCCCTGGGCTTGGGTCCTGAAGGTTACTCCTCAGGCCATGATGCTGGTATGTTTGCAAAACTCAGCATGACATCTACTTAGAAATCTTGGACTTCAGATCCAAGATTTGGACTTCGCTTTCCTCATCTTTTGAAATTCACAAGTATATAATTTAGTGCAAAAAACCAGTAACAAATATCAAGTCAAAGAACTGGGACCCACAAGGTCACATATTGATTTTGGTGGAAGATCTTTCTCTTTACCTCATTGACTGTCACAGGAAGCCATCAACCAGAAAGAATTCACACAAAGAACCAAATCAAGAGAAGAGACTGAAACTCTAGCGTTTTTGAATATATCCCCAGCCAGTCCAAATTGTCTTCTTCACCAGGTGATTAGCAGACTGGAGTCAATAACAGAACATCTTTGTGTGCTCTAAAATCTCTCCAAGGAACTTCTGTGATACATCCTTGTGCCTTTCCTGGAAGCAGGCTTCTTCCACATAGAGAATTACATTAGTGGCACTCTGCATACTCATAAGGACTGGACTTAGTGGCCAGGCCCCATTATACTTATATGGAAGAGGTCAGGGAACTATATGTTTTTAGGAGTGGTTGTTTTAGGACCTGTTTAGGAGTGGTTGTTTTAGGACCTCAAAATACTGACATGCCGGGTCCTGCTGGAATAAATTCAACTCAAACCTTCTCACAGCCAAAGAAAGACAAAGTTTATTACTGATTCTCTATATTGGGTTGTCTTAAGAAATCTAACTCTTTGTGACTCTCATTTTCACAAGCTGGCCATATCCCATCTGAGGTAGATGGAATCTGAGCACCTTCACAGAGGCAAGATGAAACTTATATACAGGAAGATTGTGGGAGGGATCTAACGTGGTCCCGGGGTGATGGGTGAAGGGGTTTAGGGAGGGTATAGAGGAGGAGTCTAAGGAGGAGCTTGATGGGACTGGGATGAGGTCAGACTCCAGGAACCAAGAGAAAGGGATTAAGGGTGGGAAGTAGCTGAGGGCTACTTGGAGACAATAGACAATGTAGGGCTAGACTAATTTAAGGGTAACAGATTTGGGCATAGACACTTCGACAGGATCAAGGGTGGGAACTAGCCAGACAATGGAGGGCTAGCCTAACCTAGCCTAGAGATTTGGGCCTAGCAATGATGAAAGTCTTATGGCTTCAGGCAAAAGCCTCATCTACTGGGAAGATTCAAGGGGAGTTCAAGGGGGCTCCCACAGTCTAAACCTCATCATTATCACACAGTATCAGAGACAAGATTTGAACCCTGGACTGTCACCAAGCCCCACACTCTTTCCATTGTGCTATACTGCTTCTACAGAGGGCATAAATCTTGGGATGTCAGAGGTAGAAAGGTACTTAACAGAGGCAAAGGAAAGATCCTTCTGATCTTGGTCGCTGGATGGAGGGTGGCAACTCCTGATCTTTGACCCTCGTTGGGGGGTGGCAACTCCTGATCTGTGCCCTGGATGAAGGTGGCAATTCCGGTCCCATGTCTATGGCTCTGTCCTCCCAAGATCAAGTCCAACCTGTTCCATTGTTCTCCTGAGTATTGCAGATATAAGCCAGTGAGTCTTTAGCCCTAAGTCATAGGATCCTAGATTTAGAACTAGAAGGTGCCTGAGAGTTCACTGTATGCTTGTTGACTTTACTTATATGCCTTTGCACGTGCTGTATCCTTCCCCTCTTCTTCCTCCACACGCCACATGCTGCCATGGTCTCCATCCTCACCTCCACCTCTCTTTTTGGAATGAGACCCGCATTGCTAGTCCCCTTCTTCCTTACAACTCCTCCTTCATTGAAAAGATGAACTCTGTAGCAAATATGAATAACCAAACAAAAAAATCCTCGCGCTAGTCTTATCTAAAAATTTCTATCTCATATTGCAAATTTGAGGCTATCATCTTGTGTGGTACGGATTTACGAATCCAAGAATTAAAAACAGAGGCATCTCAGGGTGAAAGTAGAAAGGAAAATTTATTACGATCCCGGGGGGAAAGGGCAACTCCAGGTACAAAAAGGACCAGGGTGGGTCCTCTCAGTGTCAGAGCGCACTGGACACAGAGAATTGGGGTGTTTATATAGGTCCCTAACCGCAATTGCCCCTCCCAACCTCCTTCCTCTCAGCTTTGTAAGCTTTGAGGGTACAATCTGGACGCGATAAATCTATCCCAGGGACAATGGAAAGGAACAAATAGTATGGTTATTTTTGACAAGCAGGTGAGGGACATAACCTTCCCACCATTCTTATCCCATTCTCCCATCAATCTGAAATGATAAATCTATCTTAATGACAATGATAATGAACAAATAGTTCAGTTATCTGTGACAGGCAGAAGCCAGTTGTTGGTTACCTCATCTTCACATCTGTGGCAAACTAGCCTTTCCCACCACTCTTGCTTCTGCAGCTGATGCCTCCCAGCACCTTACACCTTGTCTCTCACCATTCTTATATCTAACTGGTTTTGCGCATCTACACTGCACCTGACTTTCCGGCTTTTCATCCATTCTTCTCCCAAGCCGAGGGTCCCTTATCCTGGGGTCAATGCACAGGAGGTGAGCATCCTGTGTCCTATCCTTACTTTCAGAAGATTTTGTGGTTGCTGACTTATTCACCTCAACCCTTCTTTCTTTCAGGCCTCTCGCCATTCCTATTCTTAACCGCGGGGGCCTTACGGTCACTAGCTTGGCTTATGGAAGGGAAAACATCTAAGAAGAGAAATGGCTTTACAGAAAGGAAAATATCTAAATAGAGAAATGGGACTCATTATCCTATTTATTTCTATTTATCTAATTTGTTCCCTTTTATGAGAAGTCTTCACTCGTTCCACACAATCTCAGTACAGCGGTGGGTGGCACGCTTTATCTTTAACCCTCTGGGACCGTAATTGCTTTGACTGGCACTTTGTCAGGATTTCGGCTTAGTAGAGTTTAGCACATAGCTGCCACTAGATAAATGCTTGCTGAACCGAAGCGAATTGTAATTTTGTTTCCTCAGTTGCAACCGGGAAAACAACGTAACCAGATTGCAGCAGCTTGCAGAAATTCAGCAGCTTTAAACTCAGCGAGTTTAAGTAATAGTCCTCACTGCCTTTGCATGCATTAATTAACACAAACGACCAGGACTTCCGACTCCCTCCACCCCAATCAGAAGAGTCCAGGTCACAGTCTTTAGTGGTTACATCTCGCAGCCTCCCGGCCCACAGGCGAGCGCGGGCGTGCCCACAAGTGCGCATGCCCCACAGCCAACGGAAGACGAAGGAGGAGGGGGCGGGGTTTTAAAGCCGGCCTCTCCCGGCTCGCGGCGGCTTTTGTGGGCGGGTTCGCGCGCGCTCGCGAGACTTGGGGGCGGAGCGGAGGGGCGGAGTCAGGAGGAGACGCTCTGGAGGGGGCCTGCGGAGGTCGGGGTCGCTCCGGGTGAGGAGGAGGAGGTGGCGGCGGCTAGGAGGCGGAAGTGAGCCCGAGCCGCCCCGGCAGAGACGGTGCGTGCGTGGAGACGGCTCCGGCTTCGGCGTCGTGAGGGATCCCGAGCCCTCCCCTGGTCCCCCCCGCGGCGGCGGCGGCGGCCATGGCGAAAGGCAGGGTCGGGGAGCGGGCTAAGGAGGTGGCGGCGGCCCCTGCGGGGCCGCGGGACCCCCCGGACCAGGCCCACGGAGACTCCCCGAAAGGTGAGGCGGCAGCCCGACTCCGCGAGGTCCGAGCTGGAGGCGGGAGGGTGGGGAGCGAGCCGGCAGCCGCGGACGAGGGAGAAGCCGATTGGGAGGATCTGTCAGTCAGTCGACAAACGTCCTCAGGCGCCTCCGAGGTGCCGGGCTGTGGGCTAAGCGCCGCGGGTCCAAAGGCGCCTCGGTAGGAGGAGCAGGAGAGGGTCAGGGGCCTGAGGACTAAGCAAGCCCGCGTCCCCGGCGGAGGCGAGCGTGATCCGCATCGGAGTTCCCCGAGACCGTAGGACCCTGCTCTGGTCTCTAGTCTGACCCCCTCCTTGTGCTGAGGCCCAGGGAAGGTGGGTGTGAGCACCCCGAGATCCCTCACACAGACAGAGGCAGGATTCAATTCCATCCCTCGAGACGCTAAACTTCCTGCTTTGCGCACTCCTCCGGGATTCCGGGCTTTGGAATTGCGAGATCGATCTCTGTAGGGTATCTCTAAGCGCTCACACTGTTCGGGGCACTTTGCGGGGATACAAAGGAAAGCAAAAAACAATACAGCCCAGCCTGCTCTCAAGTTGCCCCTGGTCACACGGGGGAGACGACGGGCAAACGCCTATGTACAAACAAGATAATAGTTACTCCAAGAGTTTTAGTGTCGTTTTAAGCTTTAATAGCTATGTGGACCACCATGTGTGATAATAGACCCAAAAGAAGGGGCTAAGGTTAAGGAGGATCGGGAAAACTTTCTTCCAAAAGCCATCCAGCACAGGACCTGGCTCGTTGTAGGTGATTAGTCAAATTAGCGGGCATATATTAAGGACCGTCTCTGTGCCAAGTGGGGATACAAAAAAGGGCTAAAACAACCTTCCCCCCAGAAAACCAAAACCCCCAAACCCCCACAATAACCCTAATCCTTCCCTACTCTTAGGAAGTTCACAGTCTATGCTCGTTGAACAAGTGAAAATCTGATTTTAGACATGAGATTGGCTCTCTTAGTCATTAAATTTTTTTCCAGTCTAGATAGCTTTTATTGCCAACCAAATAATCTGTGTAAGAAACTAGCTTTAGGGGCAGCTAGGTGGCGCAGTGAGAAGAGCACCAGCCCTGGAGTCAGGAGAACCTGAGTTCAAATTTGGCCTCAGACACTTCACACACTTACTAGCTGTGTGACCTTGGGCAAGTCACTTAACCCTAATTGCCCTGCCTTCCTCCCTCCAAAAAATAAAAAGCAGGGGTTTAAAAAAAAAAAAAGAAACTAGCTTTATTTTGCTTAATTGCCTTTTCTGTAACTTAAGCCTGTTTAGGAATGGTTGGTCTGTACATAAATCAAGTTCACAATGTTAAACCATTATTATACAAAAGCCAAGGTTTTTTTTGCATGCATTAAATAATGACCCTAGATAATAAATATTTGGAATCTAGCTTGGCATGTTATTTCTGCCCATCAGCCACAAAAAGTGATCACGATTCTAAAAACTCTTAAAACCCATACTCTTGAAGTGGTCAAGAGAAGTAACCATTAAGCATACTGGCCATTCAGGTACATTTATATGTTTTCTGTGTTATCTTGCCACTGATGAGTGAAGAGAGAGTCGGCCATGTCCAAAAACTGCACTTCTGTTAGTCTTATATATATGAAGAAAAGATGCTAGTGTTAATAATATTAGTTGCTCTTTGTGGAGTATTGTGCTAGGGAATGGGAGAGCTTATAGTCTAGTAGAGGGGAAAGGCACAAATACAAATAACTTAGAAAATATTGCATATTTTAAGTCATCAGAGTTGTAAATCATAGTGCTACCTGAGCTCTGAGAGCCAAGGTTGATGGTGTCAGAGAAGGCTTCCTAGACTAGGTGATAGGTACTTTGTGGGAAACTTTGATCAAAGTTGATGTTTACCTGAAGAAAGGAGAGCCACAGAACACTGAGCCCCCGAGAAGATTACAAACATCCTTAGGAGTAGGAGAGTGCTGTTCTTGTTCTTGATGCAGAACGAAAACCAGTTTGACTGGAGCAGGGAGTGGTTTGAGGGACAACAGTATCAAAGCCGATTTCCACTAAGTACTCAAATGAAGGTTTCCCTTTGGTTTGAGACCACGGTTGATATTTGAAGAACCTGTTTTTCAGAATGTGTTGTGACTTTATCTCTCTGTGACACCTATCATGCTTCCACCAAAATTCTACTCCATTGCCTTTCACAGGTGACTGTCCACAGAGCTCAAGTAATTTTGAGATACTTCCAAGTTGGAAAAGCCTTGAGTATTTATGGCTCAGCAGCAGATAACTATCCTAGCTAAGTTTGGAGAAACTTATACTCAGAAAGCAACCCACCAAGTGTTTTATTTTGACTGGCTGCAGCAGCTCATCTCAATATTGTCTGTCTACCCGCATGTAGAGAGGATGCAGTTTACATTGGTGAAGTGTGTCTCAACATTAATTAAAAATATGGGATCCTTGAAATACTGTATCGAAGTAGGTATATATGAAGCTCTGACTTTCCTCTGACGGAAGTTTACAGTTTTGTTCATGAGACAGAGATATACATGAGATTTTTTTTTGCCCTGACTTGTTATTTCATTAGTGTAGGGAGGTCCCTGGTGAAGAGACTTCTTTTACCACTGTAGATCAGCGTATCTTACCAACTTGAAGTCTTAGAGGCACTAAGAAGTTATGAGCCTTGCTGATGGTCCCATAGCCTGTATGTACCAGAGGAGATACTTGAACCTGGTTTTGATGCAAGCTTTTTGTCAGTTAAATCATATTGCCTCTTACGTATGATAGTGAAAATAAAAATGCAAGGCTTTCAAAATGAGTGTTGTCTGCATTCAGTTCAGAGGAAGATGAGAGCGTCAGCTGAGGCTAAGTAGAGACTTAAGGAGGAGAAGCAATTTGAAGAAGGGATAGATTTTCTGTAGGGTAGAGAGGAGAGTTGGGGCTCTAAAGCTGTCTGTGTAGGGAAGGTGGGACCAGCAAAGTGGAGACATGAGTGAATATGGCATATCTGAGCTATGTTGAGGAGTACTTGTCCGGGTAGTGGTAGTATATGAGGTCGGGTGTAGAATAGAATGGGACCAAGTTGTGGAGCAGCTTGAATTGCGACCCAAAGGTGTTTGAATTGCATTCTGTACGTAACATCATAGGTTTAGAGCTAAAAGGAGCCTTAAGAGATCCAACCCCTTCCTGTTACAGAAGCGGAAGTTACAGGCTAGAGAGGTTAGGCAACTTGCCCAAAGTTACAAGGGCAACCCTGAGTCTGTAACAAGGAAGACCTGAGTTCAAATGTGATCTCAGACATGTACTAGCTGTGTGACCCTGGGCGAGTCACTTAACCCTGTTTGTCTCAGTTTCCTCATCTGTAAGATGAACTGAAGAAGGAAATGGCAAACCTCTCTAGTATCTTTGCCAAGAATACCCCCAGATGAGGTTACAAAGAGTTCAACTCGACCGAAACGAGTCAACAACAACAGTGTCATATATTCAGTGAGTATTTCATGTGGGATTTGAACCCAGACAGGTCTTTTTGACTCCATCCACTACGGTTATTAGGAAACCACTGAGTTTTTTTTTTAAGTGATAGGATTTAATGGTGTGTGCAGAATAAATGGGGGAGGGATGATTTGTTTGAGGTAGGCAGAGAAGCCAGTTAGGAGGTCCTGAGTCCAAGTAGGAGATGATAAGGGACTGGACTAGAGTGGACCCTTCTTCTTCGTTGTTTTCCATCTGGGTCTGTTTCCTGGCCCTTACTTCATTGCAGTCACATTCAGAGTTAGGGAAAGTGACTGAGGGAGTGTAATTGTTTTGAGAAAACAGTATTGTTGGAACTCTGATAAATTTCCTTTTTTAGTCCATTCAGGGTTCTGTCCTATTAGTGAAAGAAGACCCTTAATAATGAGAATAAATTTCAGAAGAAATTTCAGAAGAATTGTTGTGAAATGATTGTGTATTTCTTATTTCTTAACCACACAACATGTTATTTTATTTGGAACCACTATGATCTAAGTTATTTTAGTCCAGGCTGCAAGTGATTCGAATGTGACTCCCAGAAGCAAAATCTTCAGTTTGTTGCTGAGGACACAGTTCTTGGGCTATTTTCTATTCATCATCACTTATTGGGAGTCTAGAGTAGTAATGGGGTTCACAAGGCCAGGGCAGTGTGCATTACATTGATAAGTCTTTTGTGGATAAGTAATATTTCTTGCCAGATGTTCCTCTTTGATTATTCTCCTATTGGTTTTGTCTGGTTCTCTTGGGTCAGATGGATTACATCCATGTATGTAACTGTCTCTATCAGATTTTGGGGTCGAAGTGATGTTTCACTTTTCTCTTTGTATCCCTAGTGCCTAACACAGCATCTGGCACTTAAGCTTAATAACTGCTTGTTGATTGATTGCTCCTTTAGGCTTGTTCTGCAGGAAATGCTGAGTTCATTCCCTCTTACAGTAATGAAGCCTGGAGTACTTTTCCTCAGACATCATCAATCAGTGAGTCTTACTTGAATACTTGCTTTACCTAGGCTTTGCCTTCTAGGCAACAAAATCAATCAGCCAGTATTTATTAAGCACCTACTAGGTGCCAGGCATTATGCTAGGCTCTGGGGATTCAAAGACAAAAGTGAAAAAGCCTCTTAATATTCATTCCTGATTAAAATTTGCTAAACAGTTCATCTATTTGAGAACATTTCTGGGGATAACTTGCATTATTTCTTTTCCCGTTTGTTTTGCTTCAGTTGCTCTGTAGTCTATATTGTCATTGTGTTGGCGTTCTTTGTCCATTTCATTTTGGGGTAAATTTTCATTCTCTTTGTGCTTTTTACCTGCTTGTCTTCCCTTCTGTATGTCTCTCTCCCTCTACCACCCATCCTCAAGTAT
Source organism: Trichosurus vulpecula (assembly GCF_011100635.1). NCBI lineage: Eukaryota > Metazoa > Chordata > Mammalia > Diprotodontia > Phalangeridae > Trichosurus > Trichosurus vulpecula. The sequence continues at coordinate 226,463,662 of NC_050578.1, read as the reverse complement.
GAGGAACCTGGTTCCCTTGTAATCCCTTACTCTCCCATACTGACAGAGGTTCTGGCTGCTGGACTCACATGGCTCCAGAGGAGAAATGCACAGCCCTCCCTCACTTAAACCCAGTTCACTTTCAAGTCATGGTATTACCTTCCTGATGTCACAGTCCTCTTCGAGAACGAAGGACAAACAGCAACAATAAATAGACCTGTTCAGATCCAATCCAATCCGGTACTTTCTATGTGTCAGACACTGTGCTAAATGTTGGGGTTTGTCACTGCCTTCAAGGATTTTGCAATTCAATGGGAAGAGACAAAACCTACAAAAGGAGGAAGGAAAGGGAAAGACACATTATGGGGCATTTGGCACCTTGCTTTGTGGTGCTGAGATCAGGCAGAGCAGTAGATGAAATAGAAGGTTTGTGGGGTATGAGGTGAGGGAGAGTAGTGGAAAATAAACCTAGGATCATTTTTTGGGGACCAGACTAAGATATTTGGGTATCACTAACAGTAATCATTTTTTTAAAGGAAAGTTTTATTTTCAGATCTGCATTTTTTTTCTCTTTCCAGCAATTGAAAAAGTAAGAAAAACAGAACCCCTGTTACAGACATGTATAATCTTTTGTTGTTTTGGAGGGGGAAGGCAGGGCGATTGGGGTTAAGTGACTTGCCCAAGGTCACACTGCTAGTAAGTGTCAAGTGTCTGAGGCCTGATTTGAACTCAGGTCCTCCTGACTCCAGGGCCAGTGCTCTATTCGCTATGCCACCTAGCTGCCCCGTACAAACATTTATAATCAAGCAAAACAAATTGGTCTGTATTGGCCATGTCCCCCCAAAAAAGGCTCAATCCATCCTTTATTTCTCTATCAAGAGATGGGGTAACATGTTTCCATTTTGAGGCTTCTAGAATTGTGGTCGGCCATTGTGTTGATTGGGATTCCTAAAGCTTTCAAAGTTGTTTGCCTTTATAATATTGAACAATAGTTATTAAATGTTTACTCTTTACCGACCATTGCACTAAACTTTGCGAAAGGTATAACATTTAGATAACTCAGTCTGTGCCCTCCAGAAGTTATACTCTAGATAAGAAGCCATCATAGTAGCCAAAACACACAATATTATTTAGTAAGTATGTTAAGAGAAAACAGTGCTATGTGAGTTCAGAAGGGAAAGGTTATCTACCACCCACTGTGGGTGAGAAAGTTTTCTGGAGAAGGTAATGTTTGACTTTGCCTGTTAAATACCTTCCTGTTCTTTAAAACCAAAAGAGAGGAAAGGACAAGCTTTTCAGGCACAGGATGAGCTTGAAGAAAGGCATGAAAAAAGTACAATGGGTGTGGGGTGTTGAGGGTGGAGAGTGGCAAGGCACTGTCCTGTGGTCTAAGGCAGAGAGTACATAAAGGACGTTGTGGTTCCACGTTTTGGAAGAACCTGAATGCTGAGCAGAATAGTTGAGACCTTCCTCAAGCAGTAGGGAACCACAGCTGAGCCGGAGAGGAACATGACCAGATCTATGTATAGAAAAGATTATTTTGTCACTGGCAAACTACTGAATGCTTTTGAGCTGAATAGTGACATGAGCAAAGTCGTGCTTTAGAAAAGATAAACCCAGCAGCTTGGTGAGGAATGGGTGAGAGGGGGGAGACTGGAGGCAGGAAGATCTTTTTTGTGTCATGAATCTCTTGAGCAGCCTGGTGAAGCCTGTAGACTCCTCAGAATAGTGTTTTTAAATAAAAGGAGGTACGTAGTATGATGAAGAAAGTCAATTATGTTGGAATAAATTGGGGGCAGTTAGGTGTTGTAGAGGATAGAGCATTGGCAGGAACACCCGAGTTCAAATTCCACTTCAGACTTAGTAGTTGTATGACCCTGGGCAAGTCACTTAATATGCCTGCCTCAGTTTTGTAGAGTGAGGATCATTATAGTGCTGATTTCCCAGGGTTTCTGTGAGGGTCAGATGAAAGAATAATTGTAAGGCACTTGAGCATGGTGTCTGGTATAGTAAATGCTGTCTAAATGTTAGCTATTTTCATTCTTAAATGAAGGTGTAGATTTTTTTTCTCATCCAACTTCTTGGACCCCCCGAAATATATTTGTGTTTCCCTGTGGGATTCAGAGGCCCCCAGTTTGAGAACTCCTGATTTAGGAGCCTTTGTATTAGCTTGGGTTTAGGGTGATAGTGGCCTGAACAAGAGAAGATGCGGAGAAGGAACTGATAGGACCCAGTGACTGAATGAATGTGAGAAAGAAAGGGAGTAGAGATTAGGGATTTCAGGTGTTTGAGTAGCCAGGAAAGTGGTAGTTAGAGAAAGAAGAAATCTTGGAAGAGAGTTGTCTCATTTTTGGTCCTCATTTTGGGGGAGTAATAGGATATTCAGCGTACCCTGAAGATGTCGGTCTGGATATGGTTGGAGATAGAGACTGGGGAGTCAGTTGCACAGGCTACAGGATGAGAGGGGAAAAGCCAAAAAAACGGAACCCAAGGCGAGGTCCACATTTAGGGAGACTAGAGGAACTAGTGACAGAAACTGATCACAGGAAGAGAATGAAAAAAGTGTCATTTCTGGAACTCAAGAGTTAGAAGATAGTTCTGAGAGAGGAAAGATCAACTGTGAGAAAAGGTCATCTAGTGGCAAAGTGAGTAGAGCAAACGCCCTGGAGTCAGGAGGACCTGAGTTCAAATGTGGCCTTAGACACTTGACACACTTACTATCTGTGTGACCTTGGGCAAGTTCCAATTGCCCTGCCCTCCCCCCTCCAAAAAGAAAAAAACCAAAAGAGAGAAAAGGTCATCTAATTTAGCAAGTCATTGGTGACCTTCAAAAGTATAATGTTAATAGGTGAGGCAAAAACTAGATGGTAGTGTTCTAAGAAAGAGTGAATGGCTGAGGAGTAGAAACACTTTAGAGAATTTTGACCATGAAAAGAGGTATAGTAGAGTAAGTGTTCTGTGTCCCTGCCAGTGTGTCTCCCCCCTGCCCCTCTCCCCATAGGGGAGGCCTGGCCAGTTTAAAGGCAGATGGGAGGAAGCCAGTCAAGATTGAAAAGTTTAAGGTATGGGTGGTAAGGAAGATAAGTGAGTGAGGCAGGTGTATGGAGAGGGAGGAGGTTCCAGGCCAAAGGTGGGAGGATATAAGAGGAAAGGAAATGAGTAAGGAAACCTGCTGAAGGGGAAATGGTTGGCAATAGTTGCTGTAGGAAATCAAGGAGAGGAGCAAAAGGATTATCAGGGGCATGAATTTTAATGGGTCAAGTTAACAGTTCCTTGCTTCATGGTGTGTGTTTAATATTTGAATTAAATAGGATTCTCTGATCATCTCTTGCAGTGTTTTTTGGTCTGAGAATAAGAGGAAAGAAAGCAAATGGGAGACAGGGGGGCTTAAGTCAAGGGTTGGTATTGGGGGAGATTAAGGAGGTAAGAAATTCTAGAGAATTAGGGAAACCTTTACGTGGTAGACCACCAGATACAGATGGAGGGGTGAGCTGTGTAGCTAGCCAGAAGAAGGCTACGTTATGATTGCATGTGTGACATGAAAAATCACTAAGTCTGGACAGTGACTTTTCTTCTAAGGAAAATTAAAACTGCAGCCTCCATGCCTTGTTATTATTTGGGTTTAGTAGTACTGTGTGTACTTATGGACTAGGATAGATGCTGAAAATTTGATACCTATACTTACAATATGGCACTTTTACTAGTCATTGCTCTTTGTATGCACTGAAGAACTGGTTTATCTAGAAAAATATGCCTGCCTTTAAGTAGGTGTTAAAGAAAACATAGAAGTCTTAAACTAAACATACAAGTTGTTTTGGTTCATATGTCTTAGTATTTCATCATCCTGTATGAGAATAAGCAGGGAATAGAAGAGAGCTTGACGTGGACTTTCATTCTTAAGATTGCAAATCAGCATTCAGTATTAATGGTTTTCTTAATAGGAAAAGCAGTATTAAGCATTGTCTGTTTTCCCTTCATTTTTTAATTGTGAATTCAGTAATCAATAGCAGTCTTAAACTTCTCAAGATATGGAAAAGATTCACATTTCTCTCATTAGTGACTGGGACCATTTTTTAATGGTAGCATACATTTCTTCATTTGAAAACTACTTCTTTATATCCTTTGACCATTTACCCATTGAGGATTGGATTCCTCCCCTAAAAAAAAACACTAGTGAATTGGTAAGAATATACAGGAAAATGTTAATCTTTAAGCTTAAGAGCTGACATACTGAATTCTCTATTTAATCCTTTAGGCTTAAAAGCTCCAAGGGGGGAAGAAAAACTTTTACTTGACTGGAGCCTTTGAAAGCTTTTAATATAGTTATAATACAAGTTGAAAGCCTTTGTAACTCAAACTCATCCTTCAAGACATAGCTAAACGCCTACTTTAACAGGAACTGCTGAAAAGTTGATATGATTTTAGGCATGATGTCCAAAATAAGAGAAATAATCCTGCTCTGGTAAAAACCATATTTGGAGCACTGTTAAATTCTGAACAATATACTTTAAAAATCATGTCTCTCTTGTATTGTATCACCTGCATTTCCCAGTATCCTCTTCCCTGTCCACCCCAGAGAACAATCCCTTATAACAAATTAAAAAGGGGGGAAGAGGTTAAGCAAAACTAAACAAATTATTAATCAGGCTGTTACATGTAGAATTCCACACTGTCTCCAAAGAAAGGAAGGAAATCTATTTTCTATTTAAAAAATTATTTTTTCTTTTGAACTTAGCGTACTAAATAGGATGGGCATTTGTATATACATAGTAGAAAAGGAGAGTTGCTTATGAAACTGCTGTCTCTTATGTACAGCTTGCTTATCTTTTTAAGTATGTAAGATAAAATGGACAGTTTTGATAATATGAAATTAAAAAGGATTTGCCCAAACAAATCTAATGTAGTTAAAATTAAAAAGGAAACAAGTAAATGGAAAATAATCTTTGCAGAAATTTTCTTTTTATAAAGGTCTCATTTCTAAGATTTTTAAGGAACTGATTCAGACTTATAAAACTTAAGAGCTATTCCCCAAGATATAAAATAGTCCAAACATAAGAGCATGTAGTTTTCAAAGGATGAAATCCCAAGCTATAAGTAATTATATTTAAATACTCTAAATCATTAGTAATTAGAGAAGTGCCAATTAAGGTAACTTTTAGCTTCTTCGTACCCATCAGACTGGCAAAGATGACAAGAGAGGAAAATGACAAATGTTGGAGGGCTATAGGAAAACAGGCACACTAATGCCCTGTTAGTGGAGCTGTAATCAGCTTTTCTGGAGAGTGGTGTGTAACTGTGCCCCAGAGGTCACTAAACAGTGCATACTCTGTGGCTTAGCAATGCTTCTGCTAGGTCTATACTCCAAAGAGATCAAGAAACAGGAAAAGGATTTCTATATACAGAAATATTTATAGCAGCTCTTTTCATAGGGGACAAAAATTGGAAACTAATGGAGTGTCCTCTTGGGGAATGGTTAAGCAAATTATAGTATATAAATGTAATAGAATGCTATTATGTCATATGAAATGCTGAAATAGATCGTTTTAGAGACTAGGGAGACCACTGAATTGATGAAGAGTGAGTAGAACTAGAACAGTTTACCCAGTAACAACAAAACTGTAGAGAAAGACAACTTTGAAAGACTTTAGAAATTTGATCAATGAAGTGATAAATCCAGAGTCCAGATGATTTAATATGAAACACATCCCTTTCCTTCTGCCAGAGAGGTAAGCTCCTTGACAGCAGGGACTGTCTTTTGATTCTCTTTGTATCCCCAGCAGTTAACTCAGTGCCTGGCACAAGTAGGAGCTTAACGAATTATTGACTGAGGAACTTAAATACAAAGAGATATTTTTGGGCATGGCCAAGGTGGGAATTTGTTTTGTTAGACCATGCTTATTTATGGTGAGATGGTTTTTTTGGTTGTTGTTGGGGTGTGGGACGCAGTGGGAAGAATAGATTATAAATGCATATGAAACAAAAATAAAAATAGAAGAAAAATAGACTACTAAAAATTAAGTATATGATATCATCCTACAGCTTTCAGAGATGTTCTCTTTGGCCTTTTCGGCCTTGCTTTTATTCTTCAAAAAAAAAAAATGCCTTGGGGCAGTTAGGTGGCACAGTGAGTAGAGCAGTGGCCCTGGAGTCAGGAGGACTTGAGTTCAAATCAGGCCTCAGACACTTGACACACTTACTAGCTGTGTGACCTTGGGCAAGTCACTTAACCCCAATTACCCTGCCTCTTCCCTTCTAAAACAAACAAACAAACAGAAATGCCTCAAGTTCCTTTCCTTTTCCCTTTCCCATTATCTATCCTCTTCCCCGCCCACCCCCCCCCCATCACACCCACATTAGAAAAAAGATGAACAAAGACCTTGTTACAAGGCTACAGTCATGCAAAATATATCTCCACATTGGCTGTATCATCTGAAAAATGTATACCTCATTCTGTATCCCAAGTTTATCACCCCTCTGTCCGGAGATGGTGTCATCATCCTTCATCACCCTCTGGAATCTTGTTTAGTTAGTCATTGACCAAAAACCACTTTGCAAACCCTCAAATGCTTTCTAAATGTGAGTTATTATTGTATTGATCAGAGTTTTTAGGTCTTTCATAGTTGTCTATCTTTACAATGTTGCTATGATATAAATTGTTCTCATAGATCTGTTCATTTCAGTTTGTTTAGCCGTTCTTCAGTAGATGGAGTTCCCATAGTTTGCTGTTCTTTAGTATTATTTTAAAAAAAAAGCTGCTATGCATATTTTTGTGGATATAGGACCTTTCCCTCTTTCTTTGATCCCTTTGGGATATTGGCCTAGGAGTAGTATTGTGGGTCAAAGGGTGTGTACAGTTTAGTGCATAGTTTGACATTTCTTTCCAGAATGGTTGGACCAGCTCAGAGCACCATCAGCCCTTAATGTGCCAGTTTCCCTGCAGCCCCAGGGAGACGCATTCTATGGAGCCAAGCTTGGTCGTTCCAGTTTCATAGATGTTGATTTTATTTATTTTTTTTATTTACATTTCTGTAGTCATGTCTAGTATTTTCCTGGTTTTGTTTACTTTGAGTTCATATAATTATTTCCCTGCTTCTCTGTATTTGGGACGGGAACAAACCTTAAATGCCTACTGTGGACTGTGCCAAGTGCATTCCAAATATTATCTCATCTGATTTTATTTTTGCTTTACTGTGGCACGGTAATATACCATTATATTCAAATGTAGACATTTTAAGAGACAGACATATTTGACTGCCCAAAGGAAGCCGGCTAGAATAGTGAAGAGATTTGAAACCATTAAAACAATTCATTTGTATAAACACTTTAAGGTTTGAAAAAGCATTTTAAGCTTTGAAAATCACTTTTCCTCACAAGTCTGTGAAGTAGTTCAATTTATATTATCTCCATTTTCCAGTTGAGGAAACTGAGGCAGGTTCTGTAAAGTTAAGTAATTTCCCCATAATCATATAACTAGCAAATGTCAGAACTGAGATTTGAACTCTTCAGCACTTTCCTAGAGCTTCCTATTGCAGGAGCATTCTTTGAAGGGATTTGTGCTGTTTAGATTGGAGAAGAAACCACTTGGACAGGAACATGACAACAGTCTCAAACACTGCAGTTCTCTTGTCTATAAGAGGGACTAGATTTATACTCTGTGTAATCCCAGAGGGCAGAACTAGGGCTACTAGATGAAAATTACAGGGAGGAAGATTTTTGACCTACTGTGAAAAAGATTTTTCTAACAATTGAAACTTATTAAAAAATGGAATGGGCTGTAAGTAGTAAGTGTTCCTCGAGGTTTTCAGATATCTTGAGTGTTATAGAAGGGATTCCTACCTACATCGAGAATGTCGGATTGCATGGTTTAATCACATTCTGTCATGGGATGTGTTGTTAGTTAAATTTTCATAGCCTCTTCTGAGATGTTATCCCCACAGTGCTTCAATCACAGATGAACAGTAAGTACTCAAATGAATAAACCCTTCCAATAGAGAATATAAATATTCTACCAGGTGCCAAACAGTACTTTAGTACATACTATGTTCAGAGCACAGTGATAAAACTCCAAGAGCAATTAACCAAGGAAGGGGAAGAAGGTCCTTCAGGGAATATTTTATATAAGCTCATCTATTTAGTGTTTTTTTTTCATTTAGCATCTTTTGAATTTAAAAGATGAAGTAAATATTTATAAAAATGGTAAATACGGAGCATTAAAGTATTTCATGTTAGAGTTACCTTCTTGTATTTTGGACCTCACCCAAGGGAAGTAAATTCCATTGTGGCATGGGGCTAGATTAACTATAAGTAGATTCTTAAAATGAAGAATTTTAAGAGTAGCCATACTAAAACAATTTGATTTTATATCTGTAATTGTCTTGTTGACCAATTAGCTTAATTAATACTTTAAAAGTCAGTATTATGCATGATTTTTCCAATTAATACTTTTTTCACATGTAAAAATAGAAAAAATAACTCCATTCTGGGGTATGAATGGGAAGTGATAGAGATGTAAAGAAAGAAGTGTCAATAAACCATAAAAAGTAGATGAAAAGAAAGTTCAGAATGCAATATGAGGATAGCTTTATTACATGCCAAACTTACATGCTACTTTTGACTTTAATTTTTCTCTTTTAAAAAAAATATTATTCATTTTAAGCATTTTTTCCTTTTTAAATTTTGAGTTCCAAATTCTCTCCCTCCCTCCCATTCCTCCCCCACCCACTGAGAAAGCAAACAAAATGGCATCAATTAATTACATATGTGAAATCATACAAAACATTTCCATATTAGCCATATTGCCAAAAAAAATAAAGTAAATGATAAAATGATGCATCAGTGGCACTCAGAATTCATTAGTTCTCTCTCTGGAGGTGGATAGCATTTTTTCATCTTGAGTCCTTTGGAATTGTCTTGGATCATTGTATTGATCAGAGCAGTCAAGTATTTCACAGTTGATCATCATTACGGTAATTCTGTTCCTGTACACAATAATCTCCCGATTCTTCTTATTTCATTTTGCATCACTTCATATAGATCTTGCCATTTTTTTTCCTGAAACCACCCCTAAAACACAGTAGCACTCCATCACAATCATATGCTACCACTTGTTCAACTATTCCCCAAGTGATTATCATCCCCTCAGTTTCTAATTCTTTGCTGTCGCAAAGAGCTCCTGCAAATATTTTTGTACCTGTAGGCCCTTTTCCTTTTGAGGGAATTGTCAGAATTGAGTGAACCACATTGACTCTAGCTTGTGACTCAATTTTGGATCTAGCTCAGTTCCCTTTCTCTTGAGTTACAGGTCTAGTCCAATTTCTGCCTTATGTGAAAACTTAATTGTATTGTTTGAACGAGCCCTATGTGTCTGAGAAGCTGGACCACCTATATCTGTTGCTTAGAGACCTTTAACGAAGGACTAGGTTGTGCTGACCAGAGATTGGTCAGATCCAAAGATTGATGCAAGGAATTAGCTTTAATTTGCCCAGTTCTAATTTTTAATGAATTATTTTCTTTAGTGAGATTTTTGTACCTCTTTAATTTGGCCAATTCTGCTTTTTAAGGTATTATGTTCTTCAGTATTTTTATGCTTTTATCAAGCTGTTAATTATCTTTTTCATAATTTTCTTGTATTAACTCTGATTTCTTCCCAATTATTCCTCTATCACTTTTAGCTCTTTATTCAACTTACCAAGGAATTGTTGGTATTGGGGCCAGTGAACATTTTCCTTTGAGGCTTTGGTTGTAGCTGTTTCACATTGTTGTTTTCTTCTTAGTTTGTCTTGGTCTTTCCTGCCACCCTAGTAGCTTTTTATGGTCAAATTCTTTTTGTTGTTGTTTGCTCATTTTTCCAGCCTATTTCTTTCTTTTTTTTTTATTATTTATTTTTATTTTTAGTTTACAACAGACAGTTCTACATAATTTTGAGTTCCAGATTTTCTCCCCTCCCTCCCCCCCCCCTCCCCAAGATGGCATGGAATCTCATATAACTACCATGAATAACTTTGCATTGAATTAATTTATACACTAGTCAAGTTGCAGAGAAGAATTATGACCAATGGAATGAATCATGAGAAAGAAGAAACAGAGCCAAAACAAAAACAAAAGAGAAGAGAAAAAGGCAAGCATGAAGTATTCCTCAATCTGCATTCAAACTTCATAGTTCTTTCTCTGGATGTAGATAGCATTCTCCATCGTGAGTTCTTTGGAGTTGTCCTTGCACCTTGTGTTGCTGAGAAGAGTGAAGTCTGTCAGGGTTGGTCCTCACGGAATCCATATATCTGTGGTTGTGTACATTGTTCTCCTGGCTCTGCTCCGCTCACTCAGCATTATGTCGTGTAGGTTTTTCCAGGTTGTTATGAAGTCCGTATCATCCCCATTTCTTATGGCACAATAGTATTCCAATACCTTCATATACCACAGCTTGTTCAGCCATTCCCCAATTGATGGGCATCCCCTTGATTTCCAATTCTTGGCTACCACAAAAAGAGCCGCTATAAATATTTTTGTACATATGGGTCCTTTTCCCGCTTGTGTGATTTCTTTGGGATACAACCCTAGAAGTGGTATTGCTGGGTCAAAGGGTATGAACATTCCTGTGGCCCTTTGAGCGTACTTCCAAATTACTCTCCAAAATGGCTGGATCATCTCACAACTCCACCAGCAATGTAACAATGTTCCAATTTTCCCACATCTCTCCAGCATTTATCATTTTCCTGTTTTGTTATTTTAGCCAATCTGACAGGAGACATGTGGTATCTAAGAGTTGTTTTGATTTGCATTTCTATAATCAGTAGTGATTTAGAGCATTTTTTCATATGCCTATAGATAGCTTTAATTTCTTCCTCTGAAAACTGCCTGTTCATATCCTTGGACCATTTCTCAATTGGGGAATGGCTTGTATTCCTATATATTTGGCTCAGTTCCCTGTATATTTTAGAAATGAGGCCTTTATCAGAGATACCCAGCCTATTTCTTGACTTTGAACTTTGTGTTAAAGTTAAAGTTGCATTCTGCGTACCTGAGGATGGGGATGTTCTGTCTCAAGTTACTGGCTTTTTTGTACTGCTATTTTCAGAGCTAGTTCTGAGGGTCTACGAGTTTTTAGTGCTGCCAGTGTGGTGTGATCTGAGGAGAGACGTGGTCACTGCTGGGTCTTTACCCGGGAAGGGCCCATTGCTTCCCTGCAGCAAATGTTTAGCACTCCTCTTGGGCTTGGAACTGTGACCAGGCCCCCTGCTCCCTTGTGACCAATCACAAGAGCTCCTCTTCACCTTGAAACTTTGACCCAGAGCTGTGTATTGGTAGTAGAGTTGCCGTTCAGCACCAGGTGCACACAGTTCCAGCATAGTACCCTATAATCTGTCTCTGACCAGTGGTCTGACCCACTTATCACCTCTGGGCTGAGACCTCCCGAAGCTGCTGCTGCACCTCCAAAGCCCCACCTCCCTCACACACCTCTCCTATTGACCTCCTTAGTTGTCTTCTGCTGAAGAAATGTCTCACTGTGACCTTTTGTTGGCTCTGTTGCTATAAAATTGCTTGGACGGGAATGTTGGGAGAGTTCAGCTGGGCTGCTGCCTGGGCGCTGACATCTTGGTTCCCCTTCTTTATCTTTTTCTGAATGTTGTCTGTCTGGATATTGTCTAGGAATTCTTTGGTAGAAAGGATTGTCTCTCCTCCCCTGCTCACCCAAGTGCTCTCACCTGGTAGATAGAAGACTAGCCTTGGAGTCAGACATGCCTCACAAAGTCCTCTGTAAGACTAAATGGCAGGTGCTCACTGAACTTCTTGAAAACCTTCGATTCTTTTTTTTTTTTGTCTTCTGATTTCTTCCAGACCTAGGCAGGCCTAGTAGTGGTGTCAGTGGGTCAGAAGGTGTGCCCAGTTTGGTAGCTTTTGGAACATAAATGTAGGTTCTTTTAACTCTAGAGTCAGTGCTCTTTCATGTTGTACTGCTTCAGTAGGACCTACTTCTGACCCCAAAGACCAAGATTAAGTCTTTCTAATATGTGTTAGCAGATTTACTTCTTTAGCAGTGATTAGTAATTTCATTTTCTTTCTCTTGGTTATCTTCAAATACTCAAATAGATTTGTGAACCTATTGATTTGGGAGTCCCCTCCAAACCATGGATGCCTGACCATCCTGTGCAGCTCTCATCTGTGTTCTCAAAAGTTCCACCCTGTATCCACCTGACTTTCTGGAGACCTTAATTAATTTTTCCCAGTATTTCAAAGAAACCATTGGAGCGCTCTGGCTGTTCATCTGTCATCCCTATCTCTTGACACATTATCAGCACATCTCTTTGACATATATCTTTGATGACATCCTTTATTCCTGGTGTTCCTTATTGGTTTTATGTTGAGTCTGCTCACATCATGCTTATTCACTAATTCTTATTACCTGGTACAAATTATGTGATTCTTTCTTCCTCTCTGTTACATCCTAAATTGGTTATTTGCCAAAAGGCAGTGTAAAGCTGTTAATCTTTACAAGGTATGTATTTTAAAATATTGTATTTCACTGAAAATGTTTTAGAAAAGAGATTTGAATAGCTTCCAGTAGGAATTAAAAAAAAACGCTTTCCTGGCTGAAAATAACTTTGCTACTATAAATAATGTTTTGTCCTTCTTTATTTCTTAATTATAATTTTATTTTTCTTTCAGTAAAAGCTAATGCAGAAGCTGGATCAGCAAGAATGTCTCTTCTTATACTGGTGTCCATTTTCCTGTCTGCTGCTTCTGTTATGTTTTTGGTTTATAAGAATTTTCCTCAACTTAGCGAGTAAGTATCCAAAAGAGGAACTGAATTTTTTCAACAGAAATTGAGGCACATAAATATACAAAAATATCAAAATTGGTTTTGTACCATGGCTCCCAAAATGAGATTAAGGATTAAAAGAATTAAGTGACAGTACTATCAAAAAAAATGGTGCTTCAGGTTCTACAACTTGTATGCCATATCTACATTGCTTTTTTCTTCCAAGATCTGCCCCCACCAGGAAAGTTAGGTTTCCTCTCCACCTATGCCCCTGAGCCAGAGGAGGAAGTTATGCTATAAGGGAAAGAGTAATAAATTTGGAGTCATAAACCTGGGGTTTTTTATGTAGTTTTGTGACCTTGGTTGAGTCATTTAACTTTTATGACCTTGTCTTTTCTTCATCCGTAAAATGTGAAAAAACTTGCCTTCTCTCTCCCACAGTGTCTCTGTTTCCTAGAGAGACATGCTGTTCTCACTTTTTTCCTTGGCTCTCTGATTTCTGTTTGATTTTTAGGGGAGGAGTGTGTCCTAAATTTCATTAATGAGTGGTTTCCATGATGAAATTCACCTTAAAAAGAGCTAGTCTCTAGTCACAAGGCTGGAGGGTGAAATATGCTGTTAACCCATTGCTCTACTATGAATAAAATTAAAGAGTCAGGAGACAAGAGAAGTTGAGGAGAGGTTCTAGAGATCAGAAGCAGGGTAAAATGAGGTGGATCTGTGCAGTGCTTGTCTTATTGCTGCCAGTTTGGCTCCTGAGGGAAGATGGGGTGAAGCTCCTTTGGCCTCAGCTGCTGTGGCTTAGTTGCAGTAACTCAGGTGGGGCTTTAGGTTTGCCAGTGCTGGAATCAGTCCTTCATTCCAGGGGCATGACAGCAGCACACTGTGGCTCCCGAAAGAAAAGGAAAGTAGAATAGCTGGGGGAATTCACTTCTGGATTCCTGGCAGAAAGCTTAAGTGTGTACAGAGAACAAGGATAAGAATCATGAAAAGTCTGGAGAACATGGTATATAATGATTGCTGGAGGAACGGGGAGTTTCTGTCCTGGAGAAGAGTAGACTTAGAGGAGAATAGAATTACTTTCAAGTATGTAAAAGATTCTCGTGTGGAAGAGGGCTTAGATTTCTTCTGCTTGGCCCTAAAGGGCTTATGAAATTTTGATAGAAATAAAAGCTTTTAATATTTAGAACTAGCTGAAAGTGTCATGGGCGGATTCTCCCTTATTGGTTGGATTCAAACAGAAGCAGGACAGCTGCTTGGGGATATTGTAGATCAGATGTATCAAAGTTAAATAGAAATGGGGGCCACTAAACCATACATAAGGCTCTCTGAGCCACATGTTGACTTAGAAAACCACATATCAATACTCTCTATATTTTATTTTAACTCATTTTGTTGAATATCTCCCAAATACATCCTCATCTGATTCAGGCCACATTCAGGAGTGTTGTGGGTCACATGCAGTAGGCTACATGTTTGACATCTCTGTTGTAGATACTTACCTGTTATGGGATTATATTTGATAGCCTCTGGGGGACCTTCTAGGCCACTATCTCTGTTGCTATAAGGCATGATTACCACTGTGTAGTTATGTAAATTACCAGTATTTTAAAATAGTTCTGTTTTATATTTTCTCAACCAGAGTAAGCCTTGTATATCCTTGGAGTAGATAATTGTTTGTAATTTAAGTTTTTTCATCCTCACCAGCTACCCTTTGAAATTATAAAGTTTGAACTTTAGTTCTTCAGTGTGTGCCTTTGATTTCTTCCTTAAAATGCAAATACTCTTGAGAAAGAAAAGAGTGAAAACTGTTTTTAATTGCTTATACTTTGAATTAGTATAAAATCCTTTCCTGTTACAAGGATAATTGATTTTAGTCTGACCTCATTTTATCGATGACAGAATCAAGGCCCAGAGAGTGGAAGCATTTTGCCAAAGATAATAAGTAGAAGAGCTGAGATTCAAACCTAGATTCTCTGAGTCTACAGCCATTGCTTTTTCTAATGTAGCACACTGATTACAGTAAGTTTGTATGGTAGATGGAAACACCATGAAGTGGGACTAGCAGGGGGAGGGATAAGGTCTAGACAGTAGTTTCCTGTGTTTCTCATTTTATCAAATGAAAATGAAATTTCAAAATGTTATATATAAAGATATAAGCTGATTCCCCAGTTGACAAATGGCCAAGGGATATGAATAGATAAGTTTTCAAAAGAAGAATGCAAGCTATCAATAATCATATGAAAAAATGTTTAAATTGCTAATAATTAGAAATATACAAATTAAAGCAATTCTGAGGTACCACCTCACACCCATCAAATTGGTAAAGAATAATGTAGCAGCAAGGCAATAAACACAGCATCAACGATAATCATGAATATGCCTATATAGTTCTTTATCGCAAAATATGAAAGACTCTCCATGTAGAAGGTAGAAGAAGTAAAACATTTATTCAGACACCAGAGAATCATATGCCATAACCAAACAATCTGCTCCCGCAACCAGTAGGCCCACTTTATCATAACAGCAAGGAACTTAAAACATAGTATCACAACATGGAGCCTCAACATCCCAAAACTCACAGTACAACTATCACAGGTTGACTTCCTTTACCTCAGCTCTAACTATCATGATCACCATTAACAGCCATTATGGCTCTCTCAGCATTTCCTGTGACACAACTTCCTTTTCCTCTCAGCAAGCTCCTCCCACCACATGTGACTTGGGCTTCCTGTGATGTAAGCAGATCACAAGGCCTATTAATGGGTGGGAAAGATCTTCAAATCTAAATTGCTATTACAGTGATAGAAAATGACAAATGACAAGTGTTGGAGGGGCTGTGGAAAAATGGGTACATTAATACATTGTAGGTAGAACTGTGAATTGGTCCAGTCCTTTCAGAAAGCAATTTGAAACTATGCCGAAAGTGATATTAATCTGTGTATATGTATCCTTTGCCCAGCTCTACTGCTACTAGAGATCAAAGGGATAGGAAAAGGACACACATGTACATAAATATTTATAGTAGCTCTTTTCATGGTGGCAAAGAATCTGAAAACTGAGGGGATGCCCATCAATTGGGGAATGGCTAAACAAGCTGTAGTGTATGAATAGGATGGAATACTATTGTACTATAAGAAATGAAACAGTATGGTTTTGTAAAAACTTGGCAAGACTTAATGAATTAAAGCAAAGTGAAGTGAGCAGAACTAATAAAATAATACATAAAATAGCAGTGATACTGTAAAGACTGACAAAAGACTCAAAACATATACTATCCACCTCCAGATAGAGAGGTGATGAATACACAGGGCAGGTTGAGGCTGAGTTTTGGTTTTTGTTGTCTTTTATTTGGTTTTTGGACATGACCAATGCAGAAATTTGTTTTGCTTGACTATACAGGTTTGTAAGAGGTTTTGTTTTCATGCTTTCTCAGTAGGGATGGGGGGATGGAATAGGAGGTGAGATAGAATTCAGACATGCAAATTAAATTTTGAAAAGCAAGAAAGATATAGGTTGCTATTTCTGTTTTCTGTAGAACTTAATAATTCAGTAATGTTTATTAAGTGTCTTCGTCTGCAAAGCACCATTTTGGGCTCTAGGTCTTTATATTTATGGTGTTTAGATTAGCCTCCTGTTCCTCTTGCATAGTGACAGTTAAGTATCAAAGCATTTCCACAAGAGGATTATCATATATTACAAATGTAAAGATTTAGCTAATAATACATCAGGCTTTTTTTTTTTTTTTGCAGGGGGAGGGCAGGGCAGTTGGGGTTAAATGACTTGCCCTTGCCCAAGGTCACACAGCTAGTGTGTCAAGTGTCTGAGGCCGCATTTGAACTCAGGTCCTCCGGACTCCAGGGCCAGTGCTCTGCTCACTGCACCAGCTAGTTGCCCCTAGGCTTTCTTTCTTAAAGAAGAAATTACCTTGAATACAGTTGTGTTCAAAACAAGGTGATTATATTGATTTTTGGAAGTGGAATAATTGATGAGAAATATGTTCAAACTTATTTTTACTTTCAGCCAAGATATATGCCAACTTTGATGTTGAACTATGGATTATTTAAAATGCCATGTGTATAATTTTAGAATAAATCCAGTGACTTAAGATTATAAAGGTTTTTCAAAGTATTGTGTGTTTTACGTGCAGTTATATTATTACTGGTATTTCCCTACTTTATGTCACTTAAATTTTCTGTAAATATTGACTTTACAGTGTTTACCCAGTCATTTCAGAATCCTCCCAATATTGTTCAATAAGCACATTTCCTTTATGGCTTATGAAATTCAGTGACACAGAAGGAACTCTGTGGATTTTTGAACTTTGGTGGTTGTGAATTTGGATTTGGTCTTTGGGTAAATGAATACACTTAGGCCAGCAGCATTGTGCTTTTGCCTTCCCACTATGGATTGTAAGCTCCTTAAGATCAGAGTTTTGTGTTGTTCTTTGTAGTCACAGTTCCTGGTTCCCTGGAGGGGAACCACAGCAGATCTACCCTCTGCCTGTTGTTTGTCTTTTGTTCTCAAAGAGGACCATGACATCAGGGAGGTGATGCCATGACATGCAAGGGAATTAGGTTTAAGTGAGGGACTGGCTGTACAAAGTCACCAGCCTCACTTTCTCCTCTGGAACCATCTGGGTCCAGTGGCCAAATATAGACCAGGACTACTGGAGATGGCCCCAGATGCAGTGGGGAACCCTTTTAAGCTAAGGTCTTTAAGAAGTCTTAGTTTGACTAAGGTAATGCCCATTCAGTGATTAAGGCTAGGTAAAAAATGAGGTAGAGAATGGCCTCTATTACCTAGTCAAAAAAAAAAAATGCTTGTAGATGGGTTGAACAGACTATTAAGTGCTTCCCATGGATGAATAACTCTGCTACACTGAGGGATACAGAGATAAAGCATTGGGGATACAAATACACACAAAAAAATCTTATAATGTAAAAAGTGAAGACAATATGCAAAAAAAAAAAGGCTAAAAAGTGGGAGAGGGTGGTAAGGAAGGTAGTGCAGCTGGGGCTCTTTCCATCACACCATGTCATTTCCGTGTAGTACGTAGTTGGCTTTGGGGTTACCCAGGTAGTGTAGCAAGTTGGCAGTGGGAGACTAAAGCTTGAGAGAGAGAGAGATGAGGGTTGTGAGTCATTAATACATGGTAGACAAGGTATCCTGAGAGAAGAGTATGAGTTCCTTGGGGCAGAAAGGATGACCAGGCAGGCATACTTGTACATTTGTTTTCAGAGTATTGTGGCAGATATGTGCCCATTTAAGTGGAGTGAGAGAAATGATTATTAACAACCAATATCTTGGGGAGATTGAGAGCTCTCCCCTTCTTCCAAATTCCTGATTTTAAAAAGTGCAGTCTCTAGGAGGACATCACTGACAATGACATTGAATTAACTCTCCTGCATCCCACCCAACCTTACTAGGAATTTAATCTAATGTGAAGAACCCCCTTGTGTTCTACTCAAGCTTTGGTAGAGACAGATCCTTTTGTCTAGATAGCCATAAAAAGCAATATATAGTTCTTGTCTGCAAGGATTTTGTAGTTGGACAAATATATTTGATCCAAACTACAATAAGATAAGAAAAAAGAAGAGAGCCAAACTAAGAAAGGGTAAATAAAGTATATATTAAGCACTTATAATGTACCAGGAACACTGCTAAGCACTAAGCATACACACATAGGAAGTAAGATAGGCCTTGACTCTAGCAAGACAACACATAGAGGGGAGCTAGAAGGGAGTGTGCTATTCCTTCATTGGCCTAATGAGGGGTAAAAGTGGCATGGGGGCCTGATTCTGGGCTCATCCCTCTCAGCTCAGATAAGAGTCCAGAGTTATGATAGAAGAAAAAACATAAATTTTGCTATTTTTCTGAACTAAATTAAAAAAAAAAACTAACTTTGTTTTATTTCTTCAGGGAAGAAAGAGCAAACATGAAGGTCCCCAGAGACATGGATGACGCCAAGGCACTAGGAAAAGTTTTATCCAAATACAAGGACACCTTTTATGTACAAGTACTTGTAGCTTATTTTGCTACATATATTTTGTATCCTTTTTTGTGAAAAACACCTTCTAGCTTTTTTGTGGGTAATGAAAAATTTCTTTTAGTGTTCTATTTAACAAGAACAATTTTTGTTCATTGTGTAAGTGACATTTGTAATTATATTTCTTATCTCACCTTGTTTTTATTTACCATCTACCCAGTTTCCAGATTAACGTGAAGCTTTTATTTCTTTAAATTCTGTCTGTTTTTCTAATGTAATCTTTCTTTTTTCTTCTTGATAAATGAAAGATTAACTTATTACTATCAAGAGTAATGATAATTATTTTATCACTTCTTTATGCATAATTTATAAAATGTTGTTATTCACTGTAATACTTATGATACTTCTACCTTGTTCCATCAGTCATGTCCTATATTTTATGGCCTTTTGGGCTGTTCCCTCTTTTTTGTTTCTTCTACAAATCACCAGCATTTTTATTATCACTGTCGTGTATATTTTGCATTTCAGATTATTCTATTACAACAGCCTTTCGTAGACGCCTGGTTATGGTGTGGAGGTGACTTTGGGTTGTATAAAGCTATGCCTCCGGCAAGTCCTGCTGAGAGTTGAACAGGCTTTGAGTGTTAGCTCAGTGACAGATTGTGTGTCACCTGAGGACCAACCAAGCTATATGTAGATAGGCTCACCACCAGGCCAATGGCAGAGTGATGAATATTCTGGTACTGTCCCTTCAGGTGTGCAAAGATTGCAACTTGGAAAGGCTGGGACTCCCAACACAATATTTGAGGGCTGGCATAGCTTGGTTTGGAGATGTTTCAATCAACAACTCCTAAAGACAGTATCCTAAGGTGTTAGAGGGACTGTGGTCTAAATCAGAGGACGTGTACACTGATATCATGTAATTAATCTGGGACTTCATTGATGTCATGAGTCATTGAATTAATATGTATACATGTGTATCCATACACATGTGTATCTTTCCCTTTCCCTCTATCTCTGTCTTTGTGTATATCTGGATGTGGATGTATGATTTCATTGGTTTAGGGAACTCCTAGAATGAACTTCCCTCAGGGATGTCGATTGGCTTTTCCTGAATTGCCTGGGGCACTGAAAGGTTAAAAGGCTTGTCCATAGCCACACAGCCAGTTTGTGTTAGAAACAGGACATCCTCTACTTCACCAGACTGTGTCCTAGATGCATCAATGTGGGGTTTGCCTCCTGCAGTGAAGATTGTAACCAACCCATTCATCTCTGCCCATCCTATGCAGTTCTTGTCTTTGTTTACCACAGCAGATCTACCTTCTATGCCTGGGGAGGGGGGAAGAATGTTCCTCTAACACATGACCAGCCTATCTTCTCTTTTGCTCAAATGTTTGATGGCATCCTTTACTCAGCTTATCCTTCATAATTCTTTATTCATAGTATGTTGCAGCTAGTTCAACCCTACCGTGTGCCTTTCTGTTGCCTTTGGATGATCCTCATTTCATTCCTTCCGAGGGTCTTGCTTCCGTTTACCACCACCAGTGTACTATCAGGTGTTCTAAAAAACTGAATCGTTGTGTCAGGGAGAAACTTGGGTTTCTTTGAAAAAACTGATTTTTTTCAGAGGTAATTATTACCTACTCTTCTTGTTCAACTTAGGATCCAGCTCATTGACCATTTGTACTGTCTTTCCAAGGTATAAACACATACACATATGTGTGCACACAAACATGCTTGTGTTTTTGCATGTGTGTGGACAAGTACCACAGATTGTCCATTCAACTTTATACCATAAAAGATTATGGATCTCATTTAGGGCTTGGCTCCACAGTATTCTAGGACTTGGTATAATCAGTATGTCATCTTCAAAAATAAGGCATCAAGAATTTATTAAGCACCTCCTGTGTGCTAGACGTTGCATTAAGTTCTGAAGATACAGGATGAAAGCAAAAAGTAAGACACTTCCTGCCCTTGTTCTAATGGGGGAAGAAGGTAACATGTAAAAGGGAGCTAGAAAGGGAACATAAGAGAGTCCAAATGAAGCATGACTGGCCTGGGTCTATCCCCAAAATGGAGACCCTCCAGAAGGAACTTGGTGGAGCATCCGAAGGCCCTCACCATCTTATTAAGGTCCCACTTTACTTAGACTTTATACAGTCTCCTCCATAAGAGGGGTGGGCACCTTTGGTGAGCCAGTGTCACTAGTTTATGTTTTGCCTGATACTATTGGTCAGAAGGGTCTTGAATAAGATTCTCTTTCGTATGTCTTTCAAGGAATTTCGTATATTTTTAATATATAAGTGGGAAACATCTTGATGGAGGAAAGACTTTTAAGGGGGAGTATTTTGCTCTAATGAATGAAGTACTTTTTTTATATTCAACAAACAATAAGCACATTTGGATCCAGGAATTCTTGTATCTTTTAGTCAGTTGTGTGATGGTAGGTGTCATTTGCTGTTGAATATTGCTTTCTACCTTTTTATGTTCTAATATTCTCATCAAGGAAGACCTTAGTTTATGTAGGTTATTCTCATCAAACATTTTTATAGATGAGAAAATAGCCATAGAGATCTATAGTGACTGATGTTTTTGTGCTAATAATATGGGTTTAGATTTTCCCCCTATGTCTTTTGGTTATCTTGATTGTGTCACCTCTTTCTGAATTCTTGGTAGAATTTCTCTGCCTCCTCATTCTCTGCAATAGATGTTAGTGGTGATAATGATAGCCAACTTTTATATAGTGCTGTAAGGTTTGCAAAGCACTTTACACATAATAATCTTCTTTAATCTTTAGAGCACCTTGTGAGCTGCTCGTCATTATGTCTGTTTTATAGGTGATTCATAAATGGAGAGTGACAGAAGTTGAGTAAGTGTTTGAGGAAGGATTTGATTTTAGGTCATACATCCAGCAGTCCAAATCCAGCATGATGTCTACAGTGGTAACCAAATGTTCCATAAAGTTTCTAGTAGTTTTTGGGTATATGATAAAACCAGTTCCTTTCTTGGCTTCATTTATATCAAGAATGTTAAGATTCATATAATTCAGCTTCTTCTGTAGGATGTCTATTAAATAGCTGTGGGACAAAAGATCTTACATTGAAAGCAGCAGTAGTCAAGTTATTGTTTACAGGTTTTCTGAAAATTATGTGATTCTTAGCAACCTCTTGGTTCTCTTCTTTACCTCTGCTATCATCACTTCAGAAGCGGAGGGGGGAGGGGGGCGTTGAACAGGGCTGAGGGAC
The DNA here is from genome assembly GCF_011100635.1 of Trichosurus vulpecula. NCBI lineage: Eukaryota > Metazoa > Chordata > Mammalia > Diprotodontia > Phalangeridae > Trichosurus > Trichosurus vulpecula. The sequence continues at coordinate 226,441,692 of NC_050578.1, read as the reverse complement.
ATTGTTTTACTTTTTGTCTCACGGAATTCATTACAAGTGGCCAGACTCCTGGTGATAACCTCTCTGCCCTTGCTAAGCAGCCTCAAAACACAGGCCTCTTCTTGTGAGGATTGAGGATTGTATTTGAAGCTCTTCTAGACTCTGCTAGAGCTTGGCATAGCCTCTCAGAATCCAGTGTCATTGACATGCTAATGGGAGGATTGGCAGAGAGCACGTTCAAGCCCCTCATTTTATGCAGAAAGAAATAGATTCTGTGCCGTGAGGTGATTTGTCTACTCTACAGTCAATGGCTAGTTAGTGGCTGAACTGGGGAGGGAACGATAATTGACTGATTCAGAGAGCTGGGCTGTTTAACACACCTTTTTGCTTCTTTTAACCACCTTGTTATATTTCTTTTAAATTAGCAGTATCAATGAAAATTCCCCTAATTGAAAATCTCAACATTATCTAATGTTTATGCATAGAGACCAACTTGTTCCTTTTTATAAAATATATAATGGTGAATATTGTTATATACCATGTCTTCATCATTCTTCTACTTTTTTACCCATAGACCTTGAGGATAGTAACATCAGAGAAGCTCACATGCATGGAGCATGGTGAGAGTATTTAATCTAATTAAATTAGTCATAAAAATTAAGACATTCCTCTAATGTACAACTTATAGAGAAATAAGGACACTGAACACTGGAATCAGTGTACCAAGCAAGTGTCCTCCATTTCTTTTGACCTTTGTCAGGTATTCATAGAACTTTTGTTTGCAGAAAATTAGGCTTTTGTTCCTTAATTGGGTGGAGCTTAGCAAAGCGAATAGCTTAAGGAAGGATGATGATTACTGTTGCTAAATGTGTATAGAAATAATGAACAGGGCCTGGGCCATGGTAGGTTTTCCTTTTTTTCTTCAGCCTAATTATAAGACTGATTAACAGCCAAGATATATACACTATGTAGGACTGGTCTCTTGCTCTTTGGACCTTTTGGACTAATTAGTCCACTGTTGGGAGGTTTAGTATTTACTGGGAGCAAGAGAGACTTTTATACTTTTATTAAGGTAGCAGCATGCTTTTCATAACATCAGCAGTCCCATTTAATACATTAGATCTTACAACGGCATTGCAAAACCTCTCTTATATCTTTTGCTTGAAACATAAATTGTAACATCATTCCTGTGAAATTAGTTGTCCTTTGTAAAGTTTAATACCTTAACTTTTAAATTGAAGCGGGGAACATTTATATTTGTAACCTTTTTAAGGAATCTATTTGAGTTTGTTCCCCCATCCCGTGTATAGGGAAGGTGTGGGTATTGAAAGCTCCATCAGACATTCTCATCCAATAGTATTCGAGATTACTGTGTACTTCAAGGACCTTAATTTCCTTTATATTGCAGCCTGACCTAGTGGTCAGAGTGCCAGGCTTGAACTCAGGAAGACCTACACCAAAAGCTTGCTTCTGACACTTAACTGTGTGACTTGGGCCAGTCTCTTAAGCTCCTTGGGCAAATCATTTACACTCTTTGGGCATCTGTAAAATGAGGGGGTGGAGTTAAATGGCCTCTGAGGTTTTTCCAGCTCTAGGTATATGATCCTATGAGACTGTTTCCCCATCTGTAAAATGGGAATGAGACCTGTAGTACTTACCTCGAAGGATTGTTGTGGGGCTCAGAGGTGATAATGTTTGTAAAATTCTTTGGACCTTAAGATACTACATGACTCTTAGTTAATGATAATTTAGTGGATGTTTCAGAGTTGGCTGTGGTCATAAACTTCTAATTTTGCTAGACAGGTCCTCACGTTAGAGACATGGTCCATTAATAGACCATACTTGGAGTCTGGTGGGAAGAGCTTGAAGTATGTTAGCACATAGCCTTCATGAACCCAGAGTCGCCTCAGTGCCATGACGTACCATTAGGGGAGAATAAAATAGCCCTTATTTGTAGAAAATGTTTTCTGTTGGAAGAAAAAACAGTGGATAAAAAGGCATTCTGTTTAGGATTAAAATGGTTAATTATTTTGATTCAGTTGTTTTGTCTGTAGTCTTTGTTATTGTCTTGTACCCAATTCCTTTATTGATTTTAGTAGTAATTTCACTGCATTATCGTCAAAGATTTTATGACAAATTTTTTTTTGCCGGAAAGTGGGGTGTGACCATTAAATGAAGCTTTTATAAAAAATACATTTTAAATTGTGCCAGTATTACTTAAAAATGATTTATTACTAAACTGTCTTTGGTATAGGATTAAGATGCATGGAGTACTGATGAATATAAGTAAAAATTGGGAAAATGCAAGTCTTAACATGTCAAGTGACTTACTCATGAGAGCCTTGCCTTCTTGCTCGCTCCCCTTATGCCTAGGGCTCTTCATTGGGTTGAGTGACAGTACTGTTAGTACTGTAGTGCTCTAAACAAGCCATGCAAGTCAGCTTTCAGAAGTATACTGACAATGAGTGTGCTAAGAATTCTAGTCTCACTCAACAGGTGAGAGATAAATGCATGTCCATATGCTGCTGGCCAATGCATTGCTGCTCTGTTTACCTTTTAAGCTGCGTGATGAAGGGAATTATACCGAGTGATGATTTCACAGTGAAAGGTTATAAACCCATTTTTGGACTAAAAAAAAAAAACCCAACACCACAGGGTGCAATAATTATGTGGTAGTGGCGATTATGTGGTGAAATATGGTAGTATTAAAAATAGCATTAAGATAGTATTAAAATCTGTCTGCTTGTCACTTATACTACTAATAATTAATTTAGATTACCAAATTATATACTTCATATGATTTATTTGGTTATATATAATTAATTTATAATTATTATAATTTGCTTATAATTGTATACATTACATAATTGTGTTAAAGGAGATTTCCAAGACAGTTTATTTCCTTGTTTTTGTTAATGCTATCACAAATTATAATACGAATATTGTTTAACCAAGTACATATTTATTTCAAAAATTTTATGGGAGGTAGAGAGAGAGATTAACTTTATTTTCTACCACCAAGCTAATATAATTCTATTTTATTCTTTTAAAACTTCATTTTATTGCCTAATATAACCCCTATTTTTTATTAGTAAAAATTTGTATTTTGTGGAAACAATTTCCTATGCTTAAATTTGAAGTGATCTGTCAGCAAAGCAAGTGATTGGCTACCAAATTTTTATGGTTTTTAAGTTTGATATATTAATATTTTCTTAAAATAGGACATTTTTTAAGCAAAATTATACTGTCATTATTAACTCCATGGATAGCAACCTTTATAGGTAAGACATTCTACTAGTATAAAAAAGTGAATTATGATAGTTTGTAGAAATCAAATCTATTGAGTGTTACTTATGTTCATGTGGGTTGTTTTGTAAATTATACCATATGCATTATTCTAAAGTGTTGAATTTCTTTTCTTTTAAGGATTTTACTTACATTTTAATCCTTAACCATTAAGTTTATAGCTTGCAAACATTTGCTATTCCAGGTTCTATATTTCTCAGTATTCTCTCAGGGTTTCTTTATCCCTTTCCACTAGCCTTATTCCTTGTTTGTTTGGTAAGTATGTGTGTATGCATGTATGAATGGGTGTGTGTATACGTATACGTACAAACACACATATCTTTGTAAGGAGCAGTGGGGAAATGATTTTAAAGTTGGATGTGATGATGTCCTAGGGACACTCTGTGAGATGAGGTTTAGCAGAAGCTGAAGGGCTCTGTGGCGGATAAAAATTGTACCATTTGATGGGACAGTACCAAGCCACTCTGTTACCTTCCCTGTCTGTCCCAGAACATACTGCTCTTTGGGGAGTCACATGCTATTGTTGGAAAGGAGGTGGAACTTTTGATCTGGGAAGCTATAAAGACTGTAATAGAGCCTCATAAGGACAGCCTTGGGCAGAAAGAAGTTCCAGATTGATGGTACCTGATTTCTCTTATTTCTTTTTTGTTACATCTGCACAACAGATTTAGATTCTAGCTCTGCCACTTACCAGCTGTGTGACCGTGGGCAAGTAACCTAACTGCTTTGGGCTTCAGTCTCCCCATTTCCAAAATAAGAAGGTTGGACTAAATGACTTCTGAGGTCTCCTCTAGTGCTAAATCTATGATCCTAAGGACCACATGAAATTGAGGTTAGGTGAATCCTTAGAGTGAAGAGGGTCCTATCAGTAAGTTAAGGAAGTCTAGTTGTGCTCATAGCTTTCTGTTGCTTTTTAGTGCTCTGGACTCGGTGCGTCCTTCTGTTACATGCTTTCGTATTTGGTTGGGAGACCAGTGGTATACAAGTATTTAACAGAAAAGGCGGTGAAATGGTCACAGCAGGTAAAAATCTCCTTTGCATTGATGCAGTTTTATATAGTACAGTACTGAATGTACCATCCTTACTATGTACAAACATCTTTACTTAAAATAACAATAAAATGGACAATTAAGAATTTTGATTAAAATGTAAACTGTTTTGTTGTTGGTGCTGTATTTCTTTAAACCTTTGTTTATCACTGTGACATTGATAGTGAGATTCAAATTAAATGCACCACTTCTCAGTGGAAAGGTTTATACTTCAGGTAGGGGTGTTCTTAATGAACCTCTGAGGTTCCGTCTGAGATTCTGTGATGCCGAATACAATGTGCTTTTAATTAAGTTACTTATAGTGTATTACAGAACTTAGGCAGCCACTCAGTATTTATTGAAAGAAAAAGAGATGTTTAATTTCCTACAAATGAAAAATTTCGTTTCAGTGAATTTAATGTCTTACATGATCACAGTAATTTTAGCAATTAGTTCCCATAATCATTAAAAGCCAAATTTTCTGTGTTTCTGTGATGTTTTAAATGACTTGATTTAATCTCATCTGAAAAGGTCACAAAATCACTTTTAAAAATCTTTTTTTTTTTTTTTTTTTTAGAATGAAGTCGCTTACAGATTAAATTCTTTAGGCATATTTGCTACTGAACCTCCTTAGTATTATTGCTTATCTTCCCAAGCAATTTATGGGAGTAATTAAATTTGAGTCTAGATTTTGTAGGATTTTACTTTTGCTATTGCCTACATTAGTAATCTGTTAACTTCTAAAATTTTTGTGATATTACTAGACCAGTAGGAAATTGAGATTTGTATTTAGTAGGCATGTTCACTTACTGTTAGGTACAAACCCCTGTGCTTTGTAGATACCTTAAATGAAAATGGACAGTACATTTTTTGCTTTTTTTACTTAGCATTTTAGAATGAGTTTTTAAGTTTAACTCTAAATCTTTAATATCAAAACATCCTAGTTGTCATCTACTTTTTAGATTCCCATAAAATTTTGTAATAGCAGGTCATAATATAAAATTGGGTGATGAGCTAGTGTTTAACTGGGTGGAAGGGAGAGAAGGTAAATTTTTGTTGAGCAGATATGACAGGGTGTATTAGAGAGGGGAGAGACGAGGCAGGGAGGCCAGCAAAAAGAAGCTGTCGCCATAGTCCAGACGAGAACTGATGAGTACCCATGCTAGCAAGGTGGCTTTGTGGATTGGAGGAGAGGCTTGAGGAAGACGATACAGAAATAGAATCCACAATAGCCTCAATCGATTGAATGTGTGAAGAGTTGGGGAGAGCAAAGAAATGAGGGTGATTCTGAAGTCAGGAACTTGGATGACTGGAAGTATGGCTCCCCAACAGAACTAAATAGAGTTAAGTTTAGGTAGAAAGAAAAGGAGCTCTGTTGAGCAGACCTTCTGTTCCTTTCTGACTGCTTCACTATCCCACTCTCTGTGGCAGCTATTTGAAATCTTCATTTCTTCTTCAACCTCCCACTCCATCTCACCCTCCAGGGAACTTTGCTTCTTTGTGGAAAGAATCGAGACTATTCTCCAAAAGTTCCCCCCTTTTCCCTCTTGTCTCATCTCCCATATTTAGACATCCCCACTATTTCCTCCTTCACTCCAGTCTCCTTTTTCTTGCCAGGGCCCAACTCTCCTACATTTGCTCTTATTTCCCATACTCTTCCATTTTTCCAGCAAATTGTCCCCATTTGTCCTCCCTACTTTCTTATCTAGAATACCCCAGATGTCTTAGTGCAGTTTTAAGCTAGTAAAACTCCTTCCCTGCTCCCTACAAACATACCTGTGTTTCCCCTCCTGTCCTATAATTTTTCTGTCTTCATGGTTAAACTCCTTGAACTCAAGGCCTCCACTTCCTCTCACTCTTCTTTTGCAGCCTGGCTTCTGACCTCATCATTCAACTGTGAAGTGGCGCTCTCTGAAGTTACCAGTGATCTCTTAATTGCCAAGTCTAAATAGCCTCTTCTTAGTCCTTATCCTTCTTGTGTTCTGAAGCATTTTATATTGCCAGTCACCTTCTCCTGGGTTTCCATAACAGACGCCTTCTCCTGATTCTTCTTCTCTCTGCCTGATCACGCCTTCTCAGTCAGACTGTTGAGGACACCACCGTCCTTTCAGTCTAAGCTCACACATCTCATTGTCGTCCCTGACTCCTCCCTCTCTCGCATGGTAGCATTTGAAATTCTTTCTAGCCTGGCCCCTTCCTGTCTTTCCAGGCCCCTCATGCTTGGCCCTTCTCCCCGTGCTCTACGTTCCAGCAGCGTTGGTCTCCTTACAGTTGTCTGAACGTGCACTGCATTCCTATGTGTGCCTCTGCACTGACTCTTTCTCCATATCTGTAATGCTCTGCTTCTTCACTTCAGCCTCTCTGGTTCCCAGGGTTCTTCCAGACTCTGCCAGTGTGCCACCCATTCCAGGAAGCCTTTCCTGACCACCTACCCACCACCAAGTGTCTTCCATCTATTCAGTATAGATCTTTATTTATCTTGTTCTATCCCCTGTTAGAATGTAAGTTGCTCAAAGACAGAAATGATTTTTGCCTTCCTTTGCATCTCAGTGTTTAGTGTAGTACTTGGAATATTGAGTTAAATAAATGCTTGTGGATTTGGTTAGCAATGTTAAATATTATGGAGAGGTCAAAAGGATAAGAACTTAGAAAAGGATTGTTATCCATAGTGAAGAGTTTAGGGTTGAATTTACAAATAAGGCAGAGATAAGGAGAAAGCAGTGGCTTATGGAAAAAGGGACACTATCAGTTTTTACTTGTAACTTCAAGTGTATAATTATCATTTTCCTGTCCTCTGTCAGCCTTCTTCAGGTTACCTTTACCCAAAGGAAATGGAAGTCTATTATAAGAGGATTTTTTTTTTTAAAAAGGCCTACCTAAAGTGGATCTCTTTGCCCTCCAAATTTGCTGCTCTTTTCTTACTGTGTATACCGAGACACTTCTTATAAGTGGAAATAACATTATAAATTTTTTAGTTTCAATTCTTACATTTTGCAGATGAGGAAATTGAGGTCTAAAGAGGTAAAGGCATTTATCCTTGCCTACATAGGGAATTTAGGTGGATTCAGGACAAGCAGTCTCTTACCTCCCATTCCATTGCTCTTTCTGCTACGCTATCCTGAATACTTGTGCTTCTCTGCAGGGAATTTATAGATAATTGTAAGTTGTTTATTGTCCTAAAAAGCTATTGGCATGTTTTTGCCCAAAAAATAAAGAAACCCCCATTGATAAAATTGTGGTAGAAATTGTAAGCACATATCCTAAAAGAAAATCCAGTTCTATTTCTTATTTAAAAATCAGAATTTGTTACATTCAATATCTTATGCGGATTTATGCTAGAACAATTCCTTCATTGCCACCACTGAATATTTTCATATTTTTTTCCACTTATTTCCTTTTTTGTTCATTTCACCTGGATAAGATCAGTGATTAGCAGGCGTATGCATTGTAAGATATTTTGAAAGAAAAGTTGGAATCCTAGATAGAATTTGCTTGAATTCTAATCCTTTTCTCTTTTATAACAGGTTGAACGACATCGAGACCATCTCATTAACTACATAATATTTTTGAGAATAACTCCTTTTCTGCCTAACTGGTTTATTAACATAACATCTCCTGTTATAAATGTACCATTAAAAGTGTTTTTTATTGGTACTTTTCTAGGTAAGACTTTAGTTGTACATATTTTACAGAACACTGCCCTCTACTGGAGACTGACTTAGAGGACAGGATTATATAAGAATTTAAAACTCTTGTTATATGAGACCACAGCAGGTTACGAGGAAGCCTTGATTTCTTTTGTCTTGCAGTTTCCCTTTTGATTTTTATCCGGTACTATATCTTTGACATAAATGTTAATCATTTAAGGAAGTTGTTGAATTTCATTCTCTGAAGAAAATTTAGCCCATTTTGAAATTTGTCTGTGGGCAGCCTGCTTGGAGGCAGAATAAATATTAGATGAACTTGAGGTCTTCCTGGTCAGATCTGTTTTTTCAGATTCCCATTAAAATACTAAGATAACAAAATAAGTAGTGATTTTTCACGTTTTTGGTTAATGCTTGCAAATCCTTTGCCACTTAGTAGACTGTCTTTGAGATCTGCTGTGACTGCCCCCCCCCCCCAACCCTGGTGAAGAACTTGTTGATAAATCCCAACACTTGGCTAATCCTGGTTCTGAAGTGAAAATAGCCACACCTCATCCATTCCCTTCTCTAAAGTGGTAGGTTCGTTCTTAGTTTGTGCTGAGTTGACAAAACCTTTGCAAACCTGGGATCACCTGCCGACGAGGCATCAGAAGAAGACCTTAATGGTCTTAGGACTTAGGTTTCTAAAAATGGTTTCAATTCCTAATAGAGAAATTGATGAAGACGTAGGCTTTTCCATTTTTATTAACAAATATGGAAAAAAAAACCCAACTCTTTGTTTACAGCTTTTGACTAAAATTGAAAAAAGGGACTTGGTACTTACTGTATATGATGTAGTAAGTATTCCTGGAGTCATGAAGTTTTAAAGGGAATCTTAGAAATCATTTAGCCCATCCCTGTCTGAGGCCCATGGAGGGGAATCGATCAGTACCAAGTCACCCAGCTATTGTTAATTCTTTGACCTGTCAGTTTAAAATGATTCACTTTTCGGCAAACCTTTAAGTGGTGTTTTTGTCCTGTGTCTTTCATGAATTATCTTTCAAAAATGAGAGGCGGCGTATTGTTCTTAAAACTTAAATCACGTATCTTGATCCTTTGGTTTTGTGTTTTATTCCAGGTGTTGCACCTCCATCTTTCGTAGCAATCAAAGCAGGAACAACACTCTACCAGCTTACAACAGCAGGGGAAGCTGTTTCCTGGAACTCAGTATTTGTCCTGATGATTTTAGCAGTTGTCTCTATTCTGCCAGCTATCTTCCAGAAAAAACTGAAACAGAAGTTCGAGTAACAAAGCACTTTGGTTTTAATTTCCCTGTATTTTCATCTCAGGATCTGCAGTTCCATATTTTTCTGTTTTGAAATCATCTCTTCACCAATGGAAAAAGGGAACATTTTCCTATCAAACAGCTGAGGGAAGGCATTCTAAGTGGCAAGGAAGAAGACGAAGCAAAATGGCAATTGGAAAAGGACATTGATTTGCTTGGGTGGGGAAACACTAACTTCTAAATGACCACCTAGCCAGTAACTACAGACAAGTATTAATGGCAGGTTGCAAGAGAACTCTTCATCTAAACCCGTAGAGCTAATCTAGCTGTTATAATCCCAGGACCTGCGTACACTTATCCCTGACTTGGTAATTGGGGCTGTTGATTTTCCCTTCTCCCTTCCCTCTCTTTCCCAAGTGATAACCTAATGGATATGCAACAGTACTTGCTGGAAAACAAAAGTGTTAATATTCCTGCTGAGATCAGCCTTTTTTTTTTACAGAGCATCAACTGGGAAAATGAGACTGACATACTATGGTTCTTATTTTTTCCTTCTTAGGTTTGTGCTGATTGGTTTAATTTCAGGCCCTTGGAAGATTGAGGAATTCAGTTAGGATATAAAGTTTTTCTACTTTTGTGGGGTTTGATTTTTGATGTTTTGTTTTGAATTTTTATCATGAATTCATCTGAATTTTAAAATTCTGACCTCAACTTCTTTGTTCTCTTTAAACTAGTTTTGCCAATATTTCAGTTGTGCCTGTATATTAGGGTGATCAAAATTAATGGCAATAATTTCTATCGAAATAATATTTTAGAATACTATTCTTCTTTGAAAACTCAGAAGAGGGTTTCCAAAGCATCACTCCAAATACAGTCTGAAGGGGGTAGAAAAATTGCACTGCTATGATTTTTAGGGACGAAAACTTTGTGCCAGTGCACATCTTCACTGGTAAATATAATAAATTGGTTAAAATAGTTATGGAATTTTCATCCTTAATTTATTAGTCTGGTACTTAAAGTATGTTATGTAATTACACTTTCTAATGCATGTTATACTTATAAGGCTCTGGTTTTTGTACCCGATTGGTAGCTTTTTGTTTGTAGCTGCTTTAGATCAATGCTTTATTTTGTCTTAAGCCACCAAATAAAGAACACTGTCTCTCAAACGGTAACAACTCTAAATAGGTAGCACTGGAAAAGCCGTCTGCTGCTTGCTGCTTGTTTGGAATGCCTCTGATTCCGAGCTTTGCCATTCTGCAAGGTTTTGTCAGTTTTGTTTTCCCAGAAATTTGTCAATGCATTAGAGTCTTCTTTAGAAACAAGAGAAGCCCTGTATTATTATTATTAATTTAGAAAGATTTGGTCATCTTTAAAACCTGGTTTCTAAAATATAATGTGTCACAGTATTAACAAATGAATTTATTGTAAATACACAGAAAATATATTAACATGTACATGTCTCACTGCTTTATGTGATCCGATTAAACTTCCTTAGACCTCACAGCAAAGGTTTGAGTATTTTTACATAAAAGGATTTAAAACATACTCTATGGACAAAGTAGTACTAATTTAAACAGTAGGACAGAGTAAATTTTTACTTCAAAATATGAACTTGAATTATCATTTATGAGCCTGGCCTTGGCAGAGCAGTGAAGCTTCACACCACTGAAGCCCTCATGACTGTTGCCTTTCCAGAGTTATTTTGTCAGCATTATTAACTGTTTAGTTGCTTCCCTCATACTGTTGACCTTTGTATAGTAGGAATGTGTCTGCTATTTTCAGTTCAACGTTGTTTCTTTTTCTAAGAATGTCATTGACTTCAAGCTAGTAGTTGTAGATTCCTTTTCAGTGGCTACTAAGAAGGAATCCTTGAGCATGTTTTACTGGGGGAAAATTTAGCCAGTGGCATGCAAAGGCCCCTTCACAAATGTGGCATTCCTGGAAGACTTGTTCTAATGCCCCAAATTAATAAAGTCCACTTGGCACAAGTTTCAGTCCTTCGGAGGGAGAGAGCTGCCATGAAACGAATGGGAAGGTAAGGCCCTAACTTACCGTGTGACATTGCATTCACTTGGCAAAGTAGATTGTCTTTGGAATTGTTTATTATGTTTTGTGTACAATATTTTTAAGATACTCAGTGTAAGCTAAACTGTGATGGGAATAAAACACTTGAGAAACATCAGTGTTGTGCGTGGATTTTATTTCACAGAAGCTTTTCTATTAATAACTTACTTTGAACTTAGGAACTGACTGAGGAGTGCTTTTTAAACCTTAAATGCTCTATGTAAGTGTGAGTTATCCATAATAATGTTTATTTCTGTGTGTTGTTATTGCCTCAACTGGACAATCTCTAGAAAGGTAGAGAGGGTTGTGTCTTATTTTTGTAGCCTCTCCTAGCGTCCATCGCAGTGCTTTGCATTTTGGTCTAGAACTCTCTTTCATTCCTTTACCCAACTCTGGGTGACAACTCCCTCTACCATTGCAGATCAGGAATTACTCTGCACTGCACCAAGAGGCTAAGTGATTTGCCCAGTACATACAATTAGTATGGGATAGTGGTGGGACTCGAACCTCAAGCGTCTCCCTCTCCAGTCTTTGCCCCACTCATTGAGAAGGCAAGAAATAGGATAGCCATTATACATATGAAGTCCTGGAAGACATATTTCCACATTAGCTGCATTGTGGGGAAAAAAAAGAAAAAAAACAGTCTCCATTTTGCGCTCCAAGTAGATCCGTTCTCTCTCTGCAGGTGGATGGAATTTACTAACCATCAGTAACCCTCAGCACAATTCTGCTTGGCTTGAGTTTCTTTAATAATTTCTCACATGATGTGGCTCCTGTAGGTCCTATAGCCGTATCTATTGAAGACCTAGAAAAGAAAGTTCTTGTCACCAAGGTCCTTATAGTACTGTCAAATGATTCAGCATCAGAAGTGGATGTATCATCACTGGAAATGACACGAAAGAAGAGACGTTCCCATCTGCTTTGCTGCTGTACCCTTCCATCTGATTCGCCCCTGAAACCTTACACGAATGACTACCCCTCTACAAGGTGCCCACCTTAGAGCAAGGACTGTCTCTTCTGTTTTTATCCCCCACATTTAGCACAGTGCTTTCTTTGCACATACTAAATCCTTTATTCATCCCTTTGTGGTTTCCAGACCCTTCACCTTCCCAGGCATCTTAGATATATTTCTTAAAGTAGGATACTCACAACTGGGCATAGTCCCCTCTAGAAGGCATCATGATAGAGCAGAAAGAGTGCCGGATTAGGGGTCAAATGGCCTGGGTTCAAATTCCTCTTCTGCCACTTGCTTCTTTTGTGACCTAGCCACGTCACTTGACTCTGGACTTCAGCCTGAGATTACAGCCTTTTAATTTGTTGAGCGTGCGGTCCACCGGAATTCCCAGTTCTACTCATTAGACAAGCATTACCAACCATCGTGTGTTGTGTTCAAGGCATAGTCTAATAAAGAACAATAGGTATACAAATAACTATAGTCTAGCCTCTCACAGTTCCACCTCCATACTAGTTGCCTTACAACTCCACTCCAGGCTGAACTGATAACTTAGCTGAACTCATTTCTCAATTAATACTCTCACCCTATCATACTCTTCCCCATCCCAGTCATTCCCAGCCTTACCGCTATTATCGTTCAAATATTCTTAGATTCTAAGGTAAACCTCCCCCATTCCCAGCTCCCACTTTAAAGTTGCCCATCCCTTCAACAACTGTGCTCTTGGAATGTTTTCATCTTAAACCTTTTCCTTTTTCCATCCATCTTTGGCACTCACCGAGACCCGGCACCCTTTCCAGAACTGGTTGCACTTTCAGATCCCCCACCCTCCTCCCCACCAACTGCCATTTCCAGGGTATTCCTCTATCACCATCACGCCTCTCTTCATTTGAGGTTCATTCAGTTCATATTTATCACTCAAGATTCTGGTAGCTTTTATCTACCAAACTCTGGGTTACTCTCCTTTCTTCAATGAGTTCAATACCGGGCTCTTTCTTACCTAACTCCTGCTATCATGGTGGGGTCTTAGATATGGTGATAGCCCCTCAAACACTGTAACCTCAAGGTTCCTCAGTTTACTCGTTTCCCCTGACCTCAGCCCATTCTTAGCTTCCCAGAAAGATGGGTCATAGTCTTGCTATCACTCAAATGTTCCACTTCCACATTCCCAAACTCTGAAATTTCCTTATCTAATCACAATTCATTGTCATTCAGCCTCTGCTTCTCCCTTGCATCCCCAACTCTGTTCTTTATCCTCACTATGACCTCCAGCCCTTCAACTCCTCAGTTTTTCCCAGGCTGTCAACCCCGCACTGAATGGCTACACACTCTTGGAGTCCCTCGTCCCCTTCTTGCCAGCCTTGCCCTGCCGAGCCTCAGCTTTGGATTTCTTCTACCATCTGCACCCCCTATACTCATGCTGCCAAATGAAGCTGGAAAAAATCATGAGACCATACTGTTTATGCACTACAAATTTATGTTATATAAATCTCAACTGGGTCTTCCCTGTGGCAAGGCAATCCTTTTACACCCCCCTAATTTTGGAGTCAGCTGCGTGGCTCAGTGGATAGAGTGCTGGGCCTGGAGTCAGGGAAACCTGGGTTCTAAGCCTGACCTCAGACATTCACTAGCTGTGTGACCCTGGGCAAGTCACTTAATCTCTGTTTGCCTTAATCTACTGGGGAAGGAAGTGGCAAACCACTCCAGTATCTTTGCCAAAGAAACCCCATATGGGGCCACAAAGAATCGGACACAACTGAACAGCAATTGATTGATGATTCAACTTGTAGCAACTTTTCCAAATTTCCTTATTCCCTCTCAGACCTGCCACAACCACTCTCTTGCCTCATATTTCACTGAAAAAATTGGGACGTTTGTCAAGAGCTACTCTTCTCTTCACTTCATCACTCCTTCACATCGCTGCTGCCTTCCCTTACTCTTTCATCTCTGTCTCCCGTGAGAAGATGGCTCTTCTCATTGACAAACCAAATTCCTCTACATGCACACATGATCCCATTCCATCCCATGTTTTTTTTTTTTTAACAGATTGCTCCTTCCATCATCCCCACTCTCTCACTAACCTTCAGTCTTCCCCAGTCTGTTGTCTGTCTCCCTGCTGCCTACAGATATGTCCTATTTCCCTCATCCTCACTACCTGTCCTTCATCTCTCCTTCCTTTCATGTCTAAACTTGAAAAGGCCATCTTCAAGTGGTGCCTCCATTCCCTTCCCTCTTATTCTCTTCTTCCATCTCTGGCAGTCTGGCTTCTGCCTCATCACTCCACAAACTCATCTTTCCACAATGATTAATGATCTTTTAATTGCCAGAGCTAAGGACCTTTTCTCTCTCTGAAGCCTTGGTGACCTGTTAATCATCCTCTTCTTGGTACTTTTGTGTCTAGGTTTTTGTAAAGCTGCTATCTCCTTCTACCTGTTTAACCTCTCCTTTCTAATGTCTTTTGGTGGATCTTCACCATTCAACTAGGTTACACCCATTAACTATGAGTGTTCTCCAAAGCCCCCTTGGTGACGTGTCTCCCATGGATTCAGTTATCAGCGATGCAAATCATTCTCAGATCTATTTATCTCGCCCTTATTTGTCCCCTGATGGTCATTCTTACATCTCCAGATGCCTATTGTATTTCTGAAAGGTCGCGTAGACATCTTAAACCCAACATGTCCAAAACTGAATTCATTAGCTTCCCCCCCTCATCTTAATCTTTCTATTACTGTTTTTAGTTGTGTGCGATCTTCGCGACTCTATTTGGGGTTTTAATTTGTTTTTTATTTTTAGTTTATAACACTCAGTTCTACAAGTTTTTGAGTTCCTCCCTCTCCTCACCCCCTCCCTCCCAGACGGCTAGTAATCTGATACAGGTTTTACATACACCTTTGCATCGAACTTATTTACATAATAGTCCAATTGTAAAGAAGAATTATAACCAATGGAATGAATCATGAGAGAGAAGAAATGAAACCAAAAAAGAAGGGAAAAAAAAAGAGGAAATAGTTTGCCTCAATCTGCATTCAGACTCTGTAGTTCTTTCTCTGGATGTGGATAGCTTTTTCCTTCATAAGTCTTTTGGAGCTGTCTTTGAACCTTGCAGTGCTGAGAAGAGCCAAGTCTATCAAAGTTAGTCCTTACAGATACTGTGTGTCTGTAAGTGTATATAATGTTCTGGTTCTGCTCCCCTCACTCAGCATCAGTTCATATAAGTCTTTCCAGATTATAATGAAGTCCCTCTGCTCATTTCTTATAGCACAGTAGTATTCCATTACATTCATATACTACAGTTTGTTTAGCCAGACCATCCCTCCCCCACACCTCACACCACGTGTACCCCGGAGGAACTCAGAAGGACATCACCTGGCCTCGACCTTGGCACACCAGCCAGCTCCAGCTCAGCACCAGGTGAGCAGCAGCACCATATAGCCCTAGCTGACAAAACAGAGGCCACGGCACACAAAGTCAGTAACCAGGCCCCCATTTGGGGTTGACTTGGCAAAGATAGCACAGTTATTTGCCATTTCCTTCTCCAGCTCATTTTACAGATGAGGAAACAGGCAAACAGGGTTAAGTGACTTGTCTACGGTCACACAGCTAGTAAGTGTCTGAGGCTGGATTTGAACTTGGGAAGATAAGTCTTCCTAACTTTAAGTCTGGCACTCCACCCATTGTACTACTTAGCTGCTTCAAAACCCACACCACTGCTAAAATCCTGTTTCAGGATATTTGAGGAAAAAAAATCATAGGGTCACCATAGGGAGACAGATAGAAAAGCAGGTGGCTACTGGGGACTGGATCTGGTCAGGAGTACTCCACTATCCCAAGGAGAGGCCATGCACCAGGGAAAGGGGGGCATACAGTTATGCCTGGCTCAGGAACGGGTGACAGCTGGCACTACCTAGTTCTAGGTTGTAGATCCAGGGCAGACTGAGGAAAGGACATGTGCCTTGAAATGGCATTCCAGAGTGAACCAGCAAAGACTTCCCAACTAGCTTCTGAGAGCTGAGTTCGGCAGCCCTCACCTCAAACCCTGAGCAATGGGTCTACAGGACTGTTGCTCAGACTCAAACCCAGGACAGGGACTTACAGAGCTTAGACCAAGAATGCAGTGAAGTTATCAGGTCCACTTGATCCTACTTCTACAACCCCTCACTCCTCCCCTTCTCTCCACTCACACTCTAGCTCAGCCTTACCTACATGACCATAATCATGTCCTTCCTGCTTCTTGACCCTGCCCACTGCAATCCATTAATACTAATGGTTACTTGTACATTACTTAGGATAATAGTAATTAGTAATTTTTTTTAATTAACAAATCCATATTGGTTGATTGGTCAGTTGTCCTTCGTTCTGAAAAAGGACCAAAGTGACATCACTATGTTGGAGTCAAGGTACAGTGTATCTGACTGTCTGAAAACCTTCAGTGATTCTTTATTGCAGATAGCACTAAGGAGGTTTAAAGCCTTTTGAAGTCTTTCTCCAGGGTACTTTTCTAACCTTATTACATTTATTCTCCTTTATATACTTCAGTGGCCAAATTGGACCATGAGCTGTTCTTCAATCTTCACATGCCAATTTTTGATTCTGCACGAACTGTGTCCATTCTTAGAATTTGTTCCCTCCTTCCTAGGCCAAGTTCAGGTGCCAATTAATCCATGAGGTCTTTATTTTTTTTTTTAACAGAAAAAAATTTGTGATGTTTTATATTCTAGAGTACACTAAAAGCATTCTGTCCCTCTCTCCCTCCTCTCTCTCTCTCTCTCTCTCTCTCTCTCTCTCTCTCTCTGTCTCTCCCCTTCTCTCCCCCTCTCCAGATTTTTCTAGAACACTGTCTAGATCTCTTTTTTGTGTTGATTTCAAGTCTTCCCTACATGTGACAAACACATGCCACATATATCAGAGGTAAATAAACCTATGGTGTGGTATTGACTAAGGGCTGAAAGTAAAAATCCTGTTGAGGGGTTTGAATTAGCTCAGGGGGCAAAATTTAGGTCACACTTTATTTATGCTGTCATTCTGGGCTTTTTTAAGTCCCTCATCCATCCCACATGCTCACAGGCTAGCCACTAAAAAACAAAACAAGAAAAAAAGCAGGCTGCAGTATCCTCTTTAACCTGTAGAGGGCAGTCAAGCCCACAAATGCCAAAACTGTTCCTTCCAGCATGACAGCTCTTTGAGAATGACCCAGAATTGAATTTCTTTTAACCTCTTCTTATCTTGAGTCTCAATCTAACCTAGAAGATGAAATATTGATCAAATATTAAAATGCAAAATTTAATTCTATTTTTCATTCATTGCCCCCCCCCCACCACTGTGATATAGTTCACTCTTTCAGGGGTCATCCCTCTGTACCCCAAGATTCACCAAAGCTTTGTGTGTGATCACATAGCTTTAAAAATAAGGCAGAAAATGCACAAGAAAATATAAGTTCTTCCTGTCAAAAGCTTCTTTGTGCATATCCATAGCTCATAAAGAGAACTGATATTTCCTTCCCAATCCCAGACTTATGGAAAGGAAAGTGGGGAATATGATGTTAACTAGAACACTGGGTCTAGCTAGAGTCTAAAAGACCTGAGTTCTAGTGTGGCCTCAGACACTTACTGGTTGTGTGGCCCTGGGCAGCTCACTTAATCCCTGATTGCCTCAGTTCCCTCAACTGTAAACTGAGATTTATAGCACCTACCTCCCACGGTTATTGCAAGGACCAGATAAAGTAATATTTGTAAAGTGCTTGGCATAGCGCATGCTCCCTACCCTCCCACTCCCAACTCACCTGCCCACTATGCAACAGCAGCCGTAGTGGTTACCTGTCCTTGGCGGATTTTCTCAATGCAGAGATCATCAGCTCCTGAAGTTTGAAGTTCATCTTTTGACACCCCCACCCCACCCCGAACCCTTTTTGCTTCATAAATGGGAAGGGGAGAGAAAGAGAGAATGCCAAGTACAAATAGGGTCTATTTTATTCTGTCCCATGGCACCCTCTAGCAATGAGATTTATTCCTCCAACTTTAGGACAATCCCACTTCATTGGTCCTGTCTCTCGCAAAGAGATTATGGACAATCTCTTTTCTGTTGGAGTGTCTCAGAGTTATGAACCATCTCCCTCCCCTCTGAATTGTCCTGGGCCTGTGGAAAAGATTCTATGAATAATGAGTAATTCCATGTAATGAAAACTAAGAGCATCCCCATTATACCCTTCCTAATATAAGAATTATCTGTGTACATGTTGTTTCCCTGCAGTAAATCGTAAGCTCTTTGAGGGCAAGGGCTGTGCCATTTTTTTAATCGTCGCATCTCTAAAACCTAGCACAAGGCCTGACTCATAACTAGTAAAGTAACAAATTTTTGTTGAATCTTCCCCACTGCATCGCTGCTGCATTAGTAAACACAAGACACAAGTACAGAGGGAGAGGTTATCATTGTCTCTTTTTTTAAATGTATTTAAATCAGTTTCCAGAAATGATGATTTATACGACTTAATGTAACGCAGCTTAGATTGCTTCACGCTCATCATTCACACCTTGTGAATAGAAGGAGACATATTGGCCTCTTTTGTTATTGACAAGAGACTGCTCTTAAGTGACATCCAAATTTTTTTTCACAAGTCAGTAAATTCTGTATTGTGTAAGCATAAGGCAAAGGACTTGTTGGCTAAGAAGAAAGCATAGGAGAAGGGAATGCAGGAATTAGAATCACATATATGTACTAGTGGAATTATAGCTCATATCTTGAAGTGACATCTGTACAGTGGGTACATTAGCTGTACCTTAAAAATAGACAAACTTGGAGCTCCATTTAAAGTGAATTGGACTGTTAACCCATATCAGGGAAACATGATAATCAGACTCCAGGCCAAGTGAAAATGAAGCTGCTATAAAATTTAGTTTTCTCTGCCTTTTTATTTCATCCAAGCCTAAAAGTCTCTCAAGTACCTTCTGATGAGTTTTGCTACTTCCTTTGTAGGGTCTTGTTATAAAGGGAAGAGTATTGAACTTTGAATGAGCAGACCTGGTTCTGACTGACTGATTGATAATAGGTTGACTCATGATTGGGTGTCAAGGATTGGTTGGTGCTGACCCTAAGATGTTTTTTTTCCCTTGCCAGGATGCACTCAACCTCCTTGTAGTTAAAAATATGAAGGACTGAGGAAGATCCCAGACAGACAGATGAACTTCAATAGAGAGAGAACAGTTGTCTTGACTGTTTCATTTGTGAGTCCTTTGCATCTTGTTCCATGTTAAACAAAATATTAGATGTATTTGCTGGTTTGTTAGCTTAAATGCTTGCATTGGGGTCTTTTACCTTTTTTTTTTATAGATAACAGAAGTGAACCAAATTGTTACATTCCCAGGGGAAATTCTGGTTTTCATGAACCCAAGAGGGGATGATGGTTCATAGATTTGCCAAATTGAATAGCATGTAAAACCTGAGAGGCCATTCTGAGCCATGGCACTTCCTCTCCTTACTTCTGGTTCTACCCTAGGAGAGAATAGAGTACGTCTAATTGCTCTTCCACACCCTTACCCTTCAGAAGCAGTATGGCGCACTGCTTCCAAGAGTAATGAATTTGCAGTCTCAAGGTTTGAATCCTAACTCTGCACAGAGTAGAATGGAAGGCTGAGAGTGGGTATGCAATGGAGAGGAGACACAGGTTCTGAGTAGAGCAGCCACAAGGCATGCAAGGCTAGCTAGGGGAAGTGCCCACGCTGCCTGGTAAATACTGAGAGACGCTGGGTCCTAACCAGGAGCTATGGGCACCATGATGAATGAAATTGTTGTATGGAGAGAACCAAGAGCTGCTGGACTATGCTGAGAGACAGGGATTCAGACAGAGAATGTGGGATTGACAGTGGGGCCATCATGTTGATACTGGAGTACGCAGACACCAGAGGGAAGGAAGGAAGAAAGAAAACAGTGGACATTGAACTAATCTGAGGATTCACAATGGTGGTGCCCATGGCTAAGGCACAGTCAAGCACTGGACTATGAGTTTTGCAGAAACCAAGGCTAAACTTCTGTGTAGTAGGGAAATGGAACTCACTAGAAGGGGAACTATCACTTTTGCTTTGGCAAGGGGGCTTTCCTGGTTTTTAAAAATTGCTCTTGATAAACCTGTTCTGTGGTTAAGGTTTTTTATTAGCCTCAATGCTTACAGAGAACGTGGGAACTCCTGAGGCACATGGACCAAATTTTGGGGCCAAATGAGCCAGTAGAAATTATGATCAAAGAAAGGTCTCCAAGACTGACTTGGGCCAGTCACAGGTTGAGATCTAACACTCAGGTTGCAGAGGTAATGATACTTGTACAACCTACCTTACTGTGTTAGCAGCAGCTAGGTGACTCGATGGATGGAGCACTGGACCTGGAGTCAGGAAGACCTGAGTTCAAATCAAACACTAGCTTTGTGACCCCGAGCCAATCACTTGAAGTGCTTCCAGCCTCAGTTTCCCCATCTGTATAATAGGGATAATAATAGTACCTACTTCCCAGGATTGTTGTGAGGATAAAACGAGTTGATATTTGTAAAGTGCTTTGCAAACCTTAAAGCCATATATAAATGCTATCATCATCATCATCACCACCATCACCATCACCACCACCATCATGATCATCCCTTCAAAGCTCACTGCAAATGCCGCCACCTCCATGAAGCCACCGATATCCCCCCATCCTTCCCCAACGCCAGAAGCAATTTCTCCCTTATTTGACCTCATAGGATTCAATATTTTATTTACTTAATTATATTCTAACTTATTTGTTATCATATTTGAACGTATTATAATTTACTATTTAATCCTTTATATTCTACTTTAAATTATGTTTCCTCACAACAACTAAATAATTTGCCCCTGTTTTATTGATGAGGAAATAGGCTCACGGGAATGAAGCCATTTGTCCAAGCTATACTGGTAGCTGGTAAGGGGTGGAGCTGAGACTGAACCCAGATCTCTGCTTGTTGAGTGAATGTATGTTAAGGTGGAGCAGCTAAGTAGTACAACTGATGGAGTGTCAGACTTAAAGTTAGGAAGGCTTATGTTCCTGAGCTCAAATCTGGCCTCAGACACTTATTAGCTGTGTGACCCTGGGCAAGTCACTTAACCCTGTTTGTCTCAGTTCCTCGTCTGTAAAATGAGCTGGCTAAGGAAATGGCAAACTGCTTCAGAATTTCTGCCAAGAAAACCCCAAATGGGATCACGAAGAGTCAGACATGACTGAAACAACCAAATAACAACAATTTGGGAAAACCCTATAGAAAGCTTTGAGGAACTTAAATTTCTCATTTAATTCACGTAGGCCTGTTTAGATCTTTTTTTTTTGGTGGGGGAGGGCAGTTATATTTATTTCTAGGCAAATGTTATTTGCAGTTGTGTAGGTTGTTTTGTTTTGACAGCTAAAAATCGTATGTGTATGAATGTGTATATGTGAGTATGTTGGGGAAAGGGGAGTTAGAATTATATTTATATGTGTCTCCACTCATGAGTAAAATGCTAGGACCCACAGCAGATAGGGAGAGGGAAAATAAAGAAGATATTTATAAACTTAGAATTTCCCTTTTTTAGCAGCAAGAACAATTTTTTTCCCAAACATGTCACAGAATCACAGAATTTTAGGGCTAGAAGGGACCTTGGAGATTATCAAGTCCTATCAGTACTTGGAAAAGAATCTTTTCCACATTGTTGCCAGCAATTAGTCATCCAGTCTCTACTTCAGAAGCTCAAGTGAGGGGGAAGCCACTACCTCCCATGGCAGACCATCCCACTTTGGGGTGGCTCCGTTTGTGTTAGGAAGATTTTCCTTGAATCTTTCCTTGATTGGGAGCTTTCGCCTCCTGATCTTAGCTCTACCCTCTGGGTACCAGTCCAAACAAGTCTAGTACTGCCTTTTGGAGCCAAGGAAAAAGAAGTCTAGTCCTACCTACACATGGCAAGCTTTCCAGTCTTTAAATACAGCTCTCATCTCCAGGTCCAAAGCTCATGTAACATCCTGGCCACCTTCTCCTGTAAACTCCAATTTGTCAAGCTCTGGGAAATGTTGTGCCCAGAACAAATCACAACATTTCAATTGTGGTCCGACAAGAGTAGAGGGCAGCAGGACCATTAACACCTGTGTCTGTAACACTATACTTTTATGTTACAATGCCTGTAACATAGAAAGTGCTTAATAAATGCTTCTTCTTTCTTCAAAATTTATCACCAGTGTGACAGGATAATAAACGTGTGGAACCTACGTAGCACGTTTCATAACGCAGCTCAAGCTTCTTTCTTCCCTTCCCCCCCACCTTACAGATGGCTACCATTAAACATAAATAGGTGTATATATATGTAAAATTATTCTGTACATCTATTTATCAGTTGTTTCTCTGGATGCAGATAGCATCTTTCTTCATATGTCCTTTATAGTTAATTTGGGTAAATTAATTTGAGCTTACATTCTAATAGGACAAAACAACACACATGAGGTGGAAGGGGAAGAACTTTGGTGCAGAGTAGATGGTTAGTGAGGCTATGGAGGAGTGATCCATCCCTTCCAGGAAGTTCATTTGATGGTTCAAGAACTGAAGAGAGGGTGAAAGAGATGCTCTAGAGACAAGATAGCTGGCCAGGCTGGTGGGAAGGGGACCAAGCAGTGGTTAATGAAGTGAATTATGGATGGGGTCTGCCTGAAATAGTGGGCCAGGTGAAGCAATGAAGTGTTCAAGTCTTTTTCATGCAGTGTGTCTGGTTCCATCTCATGACCTTGGGTTGCTTTTCTTAACCCAAGTGCAGAACTGTACATTTCTCTCTATTACGTCTCATCTGATTTGCTTTAGCACCTCACCTTAGCCTGTCAAGGCCTATTTTAAATCCCTGTCTTTGACGCCCAACATATTGTCCTTTCCAGCTTCATTCATGACATCTGTAAATCTGGAAAGCTTTATCCGAGTCATTGACAAAAATGTTGAATAGCACATGGAGTAGGACGGAAGCCTGGGGCTGCCCTCCAAATACATATTGACCCATTAATGACTTCTTTGGGGGTTTCTTTGCTCAATCAGTTCTAAATTCCCTTAATTGTATTGTTGTCTAGCCAATATCTTTTCATCTTGTTCACATGCCTAGAGTATAAGCAACTCTGGCCAATGCTTTGCTACGATTTCCATGTATGGTATCTATAACAGTCCCTTTATCTACCAGACTTAGTACTCAGTCAAAAGAGGTTGTTATATGGTTAACTCTTGACGAAGCAATATTGAATCTTGGAGATGATTTTCCCCTTTCTAAATGCACAGAAATGAGTTCTTTATCGTCATTATTATCTTTAGTTCACTTTTCAAATTATCCACTTAGAAATGCATTATAAAATTTTGTTATATATAATAAAAGTCAAATCCACAAGCCTATAGTCATTTTTAGATTTTTTTGTATTGATATCTTTTGTTTTCCCATCACCTTGATTTTCAGATCTGCTCTTACCATCTTCCCCCTTTTGCAGTGAACCATCTCTTATATCAAATTCAGCAACGGCTGCAAGGCACCATGACTCAGTGCTGGAAATGAACCGCCAGGCCCTGAGTTCAAATTCTACCTGTGACACTGAGTACCTGCCTTGCTTTGGGAAAATCAGTTAACCTCTCTGGGCTTCTGTTTCCTTATATGTAAAATAAAGGGATTGTATTAAAATGATGGGCAGCTAGGTGGCGCAGTGGATAGAGCACTGGGCCAGGAGTCAGGCAGATCTGAGTTCAAATGTTGCCTCAGACACGTAGTGGCTGTGTGACCCTGGGCAAGTCACTTACCTCTGTGTGCTTCAGTTTCCTCATCTGTAAAATGAGCTGGAGAAGGAATGGCAAACCACTCTGGTACCTTTGCCAAGAAATCCCCAAATGGAGTCACGAAGAGGCAGACATGACTGAAACAACTGAATACTAAAATGATGGATGACCTCTAAGGTTCCTCTTAGCTCTAATTCTATGGTCCTGTGAAAACTAGCCAATACGTGAACCAAATGTATCAGCAGATGTAAAGTTCCACACCCATAGTCTACCACTTCCACAAAGAAGGGAGAGAGGTACCCTTTTTAATTTTTTCTTTGTGGCCAAGTTGTGTCTTGACATTACATACCATTCCATTTTGTTGTGGTTGCTTTTATTTCCAGTTATTTAAATTGTGTATACTCTTTTCCTGGATCTGCTTATTTCAGGTGGATAAGAGTCTTCCTGTGCTTCTCTGAATTTTTCCCTATCGTTTTTTTTTAAAATAAGATTTATTGATTTCTTTGTTTTTTACATCACAGTCATTTCCTGCCCACACTTCTGCCCTGGAAAATGAACAAAATAACATTTCAGCAAAAGCTACTGATAGCATGACTCCATCCTTACCCATAATCCTCCACCTCTGCTGAGGGGAGAGAGATGTGCTTCATTATCTGTTCTCTGAGACCTAGAATTGGTTATTCTGGTTACTCGGAGTTCAACTTCCTTTGAGTGTTCTCTTCACCCTCATTGCTGAAGTCATTATCTATGTTGCTCTGGTTCTGGTTCTCTTACTTAGTTAGCATCAGGTCATACGGCTCTTCCCATGTTTCTCTGAATTCTTCCTCATCTTAATTCCTTACAGATCAAGAATTCTCTGCACCATAATTTGGCTGGTTATTCCTCAGTCTGTGGGCACCCATTTTGTTTCCAGTTCTTTGTTGCCATAAAAGTGCTACTACAAATATTTTGGTATATATTAATCAATTGATCCGTCAATAAGAATTTACTAGTGAAACTAGTGACAGTACTAGGCACTGTACTAGAGAGCTGGGGTTTATTGAGGCAAAGATTCCTGCCCTTAAGAAGGTTACATTCTACTGAGGGAGGCAACGTACATAATAAACGTGTATAGTAGATGGAGATGTATATGCATATATTGGTAGTTATAGCTTCAAGAGCTAAACACACAACTAAGACTTTTGGAATACCCTGTAGAGGTCTGCTCTTTCCTTAACTTCCCCTCCCCATGCCTATCTAGTAAGAGATACTGTGGTATACTGTGATTATTTCTTTTACATCAACATTTCTATGTCTTGATTTTGTCTCAAATAAACAGGGTGTCCCAAAAGTCTGGGCAAAAATGCATGTTTTGAAATATTTGGAATATTAACAGACTTTAGCCCCTTTGACTTCTTTTTCTGGGGTATGCTAAAGGAGAAGGTGTACTCAATGAAAATCACAGATGCAACACTCTTGATTGAACACATAAAGAGTAAATGTGCTAAAATTGACAGCAATGTGGAGTTATTGCATTGAGTTCATGTGAATCTTGCAAAGCGCATCAACCCCTGCATCACAAATGATGGAAATCATGTTGAAGATGGTGTTTGTTAATATTCCAATTAAATAAAGTGTTGTTGAAAATTTCATTCCTTTCATTTCTTGAAAATATGCATTTTTTGCCCATGTGTCCAGACTTTAGGAACATCCTGTAGAGAAGCCAGGGGTTAGCTGGAGAGACAGAAAGATTTGAATCAGGTAAGAGAACCAAACCTGTCTCAATGGTAGGAATTCTCAGCTATTGTAATTATACTAATAACTTCTGGTCTGATGGAAACTCCATTAAAAAAAAGCCAATGTAAAGACAGGGAGCTAGGAGAGAGGGAGTCATATGTGAGGAACTGGAAAATGGTAAGTTTGGCTGGACCTAAAATATGTAAAGGAGAGGGATAAGTCATAAGGCTAGGAAGGCAGATTGGAGGCAGGTTGTGAAGGGCTTTGTAGAGGAGTTTATAGGTGATCTTAGAAGCAACAGGAAGTCACTAGAGTGTGCATAGAAGAGCCACGTGTTCAGACCCAAGCTTTAGGAAAATTGCTTTGGCAGCCTTGTAGAAGACGGATTGGAAAAGTGAGAGACTGAGCAAGGAAGAAGTGATGAGAGCTTGTACTAGGGTGGTAGCGGTGAGAAGAGAAGACAGAAGGGAATCGATGAGAAAGATGCTTGTGGTGGTAGAAAAAAAAACCAACAACCAGGATCTGGCATTTGATTGGATTATGTAAGGTGAAAGAGAAGGAAGAATGAAGAATAATGCCAAGGTTACAAACCTGGGAAGAGCAATAACGGCTACCATTTTTGTAGTGCTTTAAGCTTTGCAAAGTGCTTTACATACATAGTCTAATTTTATTATTATCCCCTTTTTACAGATGAGGAAAACAAGGCATGCAGGGATTAAGTGACTTGTACAGTCACACAGCTAGTCATTATCTGAGGCAGGATTTGAATTCAAGTCTTCCTGATTCCAGGTCCAACAGTACTTAGCTGAGGAAGTTTAGAAGACAGGTCTTTTTGGGAAATGATATTTAATTTTAGACATGTTGAGTTTGAGATGTCTCCAAGACATCCAGTTCAAAATGTCCAATAGGCAGGATTGGAGTTTAGGCGGGGAGACTGGGGCCATATGTGTAGATTCAGAAGTCATATGCATAGGGATGATAATGAAACCTTTGGAGGTGAGGTCACCATTAAGAGAGTTTAAAGAGAACAGAAGATTCAAGAAAGGACCAGGGAGGGATCCCCAAGATTAGGAGTCACGATTGGGATGATGATTCAGTAAAGGAAACTGAGACAGAATAGTGCACAGAGTGCCAGGCCTGGAGTCAAGAAGACTCATTTTCCTGAGTTCAAATCCTGTTTCAGACACGTACTAGCTGTGTGACCCTGGGCAAGTCACTTCATCCTTTTTGCCTCAGTTTCCTCATCTGTAAAATGAGCTGGAGAGGGAAATGGTGAACCACTCCTGTATCTCTGCCAAAAAAGAAAACCAACCCAAATGGGGACACAAAGAGTCAGACACAACTGAAAAATGGCTGAACGGCAGACAAAAACTATATATCTATGTTAGAAATTTTCCTGGAGCAACTCCAGGTGGGGACAACAAGCTAAAGAGAGAAACTGATTTCTTGGTGTTAGATCCCTCACACTGAAACCAGTTCATATGAATTCAGAGTCTTGGATGACCTTGGGCCATGGGTTATATATTTATTATTTTTTACAAATTTTAAAAATTGATTTATTCCCTCCATCTATCCCTACCCCAAGAGTCATCACTTAAAAGAAAGAATCCAAAAGAGGAGGAAAAAGTTCAGCAAACCTAACCAACATACTGAAAAAGTCTGATTATATATATATATATATATTAATTATGACAATAAAGATTATTCAAAGGGAACATAAGTAGGCAAGAGAGAGGCAAACAAAACACTATGAGAGATTACTTTTGATCTTATTAATAAGTCAGCTATGGAAGGAAAGAGACCACAAGAGTGATGAGGTTTTGGGGAGAAACAGGCATAGGGCAGTGATCCTGAGGGTTAGTCATACTGCAAGGGGGAGTGGAACACTGCTTCTGGACAACACTCAGTTACATGCACACCTTACTTGGAAAAAAATTGGTGGTAGTTTCTCAATCTCTCATCTCATCTTCTCATCTGAAAGGATGTTATCAGTTTCTAGGAAAGTTTGGAGGCATCTGTCTACAGACCTGAGTCAGAGAAATAATGATGAGCGGGAAAGACTTGGGGGAGAACTCATTCTTCATGGACTTTCCAAACCTCTGGGGGAGAAGATAAGTCTTGAAATACTTAGCCCACAGAAAGATGTATCCTTATCCCAGCCACTGGGGAGCACTCCTGTAGGGGAATTCTCAGTCTCTGAGCTGATGCCAACTGGGGATATGTCATGATGATCACAAGATGTTGGTAACAGACAAGACAGTCTTATTATAACGTGGTTCATGATCACACATATTTAGATATACCACAGGTCAAGCCAGATTACCTCCCACTTTGCCCAGTGTAACCAATTATGTGTAATGAGAACCTGACATAACAGCTAGCTTCTCACACAGGTAGGTGTTAAGTGTTACATTAATGTGAATTGTAATAATTACCTTTAAGTCCTTTTTTTTAAAAACACATATGGAAGTATTTGACAAATGGTACTCAACAAGTATTTGTTAGGCACTTACTGTGTGCCAGACACTGTGCTAGGCACTGAGGTCATGAAGACTAAAGTTTGTTATTGTTGTTTGTCCTGCTTTCTCAAAGAGGACTAATGATACCAGGAGGGTGATATCTTGACTTGAGGGTAAATTGGATTTAAGTGAGGCAGGGCTGTTCGAGGTCATCAGCCTCACCCTCTCCTCCAGAGTTATCTGAGTTCAGTGGCAACACATATGTCGGGATGACTGGTGATGGCCCAGGATGCAGTAAGAGACCTTGGCCTTTTAAACTAAGGTCTTTCCCAGGTCTCAGTTTGTCTAAAACAATGCCCATTCTGTAATTAAAGGGCAGGTAAGAAGTGAGGCAAAAGATGGTCTAGTTTGTGTTCATCAAAGACGAAAGGAAAACCATCTATGCCCCCTAGGAATTTATAGGCTGTGTCCAGGTTGGATATTAACCTTAATCCCAGATTTCCAAACTATACTGCCTCATTCTGGAACTTCCCTCAGTGCCAGGGAACTCCTCAACTGGAACAGCCAACCATGCCTACAACATTTTCAAGCTGGAACACCCCTCGGTGAGACCTGCCTCCTTCACTCGTTGGTGAGTTCTTCCTGGAGGCTCCATTTTGTGGAAGGGCCCAGGATGGCCTTCATTCCTCTACCAGCCCTTTGCTAGCTTCCAGACTTCCAAACTATTCCCCCTTCCTGAATGCCTTCCCTCTCCCTCTGCTTTTGAGTCTTGTTTTGTGTGTTGTCTATCCCCATTAGAATGCAAGTTTACTCCCTGAAAGCCAGGTTGTCTTTCTTTTTTCTTGTGTTTTTTATTTGTAGCTTCAGCAATTAGTGGACACATAATGAGCCTGCCACATAATGAATGCTTAATAAACGCTGCTTTCCTTTCTTCTTTAACCCATCCATTTCTGTTCATCCTGCATGACTCTTGTCCATCCCCTCTCAGAAGTTTGCCACAAAGGATTCATTAAACCTTCTATGGGCCTTTCTCAGTTTCTCTTGACGTCATCGAAGATACAAATGGAACACAGGGATTGTCTGATACTTGTCTCTGCCTCTTGCCTTCTTTTTTGCTCATATGTATGGTTGTGGGTCAGGTAGACCTGACTCTGGCCAGTCAAGTGGTTCAGGTTTGGAACTAGAATGAAATGAGACCCATGTAGACCATCAAATAGTTAGCAACAAGAAGTTTACCCAGCTAGAGCATGGAAAGAATATTCAATAACAATACAGTCCTGGTTCAGGTAGATAGATTCAGGTAGATCATCTCTATAAGAAAATGTTTTAGATCAACAGGGAGTGTTGGATCAAATGAGTGTGGTGGCTTCCCCAGCAGTGGGGCATCTACCAAAAGTGGGATACGCTGACTTCTCATGGGTTGACCTTCTATGCTCCAGGTGGCCAGGAAGACACATCAGTGGATTAGATTCCTAGTTTCCTGGACCAAACAAGTTTTGGAGATATCTTTCCTGCTTTTTACAGAAAAACTAGTCTAGTCCAGATGGGGCTATTAGTCCTGCCACACATGTGGCCGATGACGACCTATACTCCCTTCTGCTTTGTAATTTTTTTTTATAATGTGTTTCAGCCTACTCATGCGCATCATGAGCCTTGCCATTATCCCATAGGTCACCTTTAACTTCGATTCTTCAGAGATTGTAGTGTTCCTTGGCTTGTAGCAATACAACAATGTGAGAAGAATATTGTGCTTTATGTAAGGGAAGGGGAATGCAAGGGAGCAAACATGTATTAGGCAATTACTATGTGCTGGGTACGGTGCTAAGCACTTTACAAATATTTGACCAATCTTCCATCCCAGAAGTCCCAGGATGTAATCATACGGTATTAAACTAACTATAATTATGATGTGTGACCCCCCTCTCTCTGATGGAATTAAAGGGAATAACCTCATTGGGTTAGCATGAATTAGGCATGTCTTTACAGGACTTTAAATAACTAAACCCTAAAAACAGCCTTTAAGTTTGAGTTATTATTATTATTAGTTTTACATTTCAACAACATTTTAAGGATAGAGACTGGTGAGTGGATAGAGACTTCGGGAATGGGCCATCTAATTCACCAGTGCAGTGGCATTGGGATGATGATAATCTATACTTAAATATTCCAAGGAACTGTGATCTTCTCCGTGTGGCTGCTCTCCTCACCAACGCAGATCACAATTTCTCCATACTTGGGTATGAATTTCTTTAACCAAAAATATTCATCACCTGCTGGCCAAGGCTTTTGGCACTCTGTCATCTGAGGACCAGCCTATAGAAATTAATTGTCAAATCTCTACTCAAAGCCTTTTTAAATTGGTAAGATCCACTAAAGCTTGCACTTTATTGATTTGGTTTTAATAATTCAGGGTTAGCTTCATGCTGTGTGAAGTATGACTCAGAGTAATTGGGGTAACTCACACTAGACAGTTTCCAAAGCATGGTCTTCAGAACAATTCCATAAAGTTGGTATTATTATTCCCATTTTAAAGATAGAAATAACTAAAGTTCAGGGGGTTTCTCCCATACTCATATATGGTTTACCCGAATCCTCTTTCCTTTCCTCTGGCTCCTTTTCTTTTTTTTTTTTTTTTAGGTCCATGCTAGTCTCTTTTCACAGTTTCATTTCTATTCCTGTCTGAATTCTGAGGTCAAGTTGGTTGGTTGGGCCAGTAAACTGGGAGGCACTTGGTAGGAAAATATTTAAGCATAAGAGGCATGCCCCACCTAGGACAGTCTGAGAAGAGAACTCTGGGTCAAGGGACTGGGGAGCAGCAAATTATTTCCAGAAGTAGGGGTTTGTACTCAGGTATATGATTAGGAGAGGTTTGGAGATAGTGGAGTCATTAGAGGTCAGAGAGTCCAGAAGTGGGTCACAGGCTGAGGCCAGAGCTGCTGGGTACCCAGACTCCTCATGGCAGGTTCCAGGGGTTTGTATGTGATTGTGGACCAGGAGAGAGAAGACCTGGGATCTAGTCCTGCTCTCCCTCTTCCCAAAACTGGCTGTGTGACCTCAGTTTTCTCCTCTCTATCAGAGGAGTCAAACTCCAAGCAGCCCACAAAACTCCCAAGTGCAGCCAAACTAGATTAAGATGTGTGAAATGTTTAAGAAAATAAAGATACAATACGCACAGGTATATTAATCTGTAGTTTTCTAAGACAATATGTGAGTGCAGGGGTCTGTTTCTTTTTGAGTTTGACCCCACTGTTTCAGAAGCTATAAAGAGGACTTTGTTATCTGAGGGTTTGTGGTTTAGGAAGGCTTGATGCAAGAGGTGGAGACTTGAGTTGGGCCTTGAGAGGAGAGGAAGTAGATAGATGAAGAGGAGAGGCCGGGGACGTGATGTAAGTATTGAATATGCATCGAAGCAGGCAGACATGGGACGTATTGGATAGAGTAAGGTTTCATAGGCATATGATATGATGGTAACCTCTGCTTAAAATACTTAAATATTCTAAGCAACTGTGGTCTCTCTATACTTTTGTAGAGAGTTTTATGAATTTCTTTAACCAAAAATATTCATCACCCGATGGCCAAGCCTTTTAGCACTCAGTCATCTGAAGACCACCCTAATTGTCCAACAATTCCTCAAAACCTTTTTAGCCTGGTAGGATCCATTAAAGCTTACACTTCACTGTCTTGGCTTCAAGAATTCAGGGTTACCTTCACGCTGGGTGAGGCAAAATTCAAAGTAATTGTGATGACTCACATTCGACAGTTTCCAAATCATGGTCTTCAGAACAATTCTGTAAGGTTGGTAGGACAGGTGTTATTCTTCCCACTTTATAGATGGAAATAGCTGAAATTCAGGGGGTATCTCCCCTACTCAGGTATGGTTTACCCAAATCTCTCTTCCCTTTCCTTTGGCTCCTATCCTACATGCAAAGGCATAGTGTGTGATACTGTTCTATCTCTCCTCCCCACAACCTTTAAGCCTTGCCTATGATAGGGTCTGGTTCTTGACTTACCATAAAATAAACCACTGAAGACCATGGAGGGTGTAATTTTCTGGCATTAAAAACCATATATTTCAAATTAGTGTGAATACTGCCTCTTTCCACTGATAAAGATTGTAGTCCTGATGTAATTCCTCATTCAGAATGATTTTTGTTAGTCTTTCTGAAATTTACTTTTTTTCAATTAACAAGCATTTATTTTTTCTCTCTCTCACCTTCCCCCATCATTGGGGGCGGGGGGCGGGAAGAGAAAAACAAAACCCTTATAACAAATATGCAGAGTCAAGCAAAACAAGTTCCCCCATTGGCCATGTCCAAAAATATATGTCTCATTCTGTGCCCTTGAGTCTGACACCACTCTGTGACGGGGCGGGTAGTATGTTTCATCATTAATCCTCTGGAATTGTGGTTGTCCACCTGTTAGTGTCTTTCTAGTTCCCCTATAGAGGATCCACTGATGTTCTTCCTTTGGTCCTTTTAGGAATAATTATAGCTAGCACTTAGACAGCACTTTAAGGTTTACAAAGTGCTTTAGGACCATTCAGGTGCTATTATTATCCTATTTTACAGATAAGAAAACTGAGGAAGGCAGAGGTTAAAGTGATTTGCCTAGGGCTATATAAGTAGTAAGTGCCTGAGAGCATATCTGAACTTGGGTCTCCCTCCACTCGATCCAATGTGCCTTTTGGTCCTAGTGTTCCCTTAAAAGTATGTGCATTGGGGCAGCTAGGTGGTGCAGTGAATAGAGCACCGGCCCTGGAGTCAGGAGGACCTGAGTTCAAATCCGGCCTCAGACACTTGACACACTTACTAGCTGTGTGACCTTGGGCAAGTCACTTAACCCCAATTGCCCTGCCTTCCCCCCTGCAAAAAAAATGAATAAAAGTATGTGCATTTACAAAAACTAATATTTAAGTGTCTCTTCTACTCCTTTATGTTTCTCTCCGTAGGCAACTGTCTATATGGCCTACTCTTAGTCCCAGATTAAATGTTGGGGAACAATAAACAAATTTTCTGGTTAAAATAGAGGATTCACGCAGGGAAGCAATGTGAAATAAGGCCAGAAAGGTAGCTTTGGAGTCAGATTGTCATGGCAGGGAGGGAAGCCCTTGGATGCCAGGAGTGCATAGGTAATAAGGAACTACTGAAGATTTTAAAATAAGCACATCTATGTGCATTCCTATGCATAGGCAAGTCAAACCACCATTACCACCACCTTGACCACCATCTCTCCTCAGACCCTGATGAAGACAGCCCAGGACTCTGAACCCAAGAGCCTCGAGGATAGCAATGCTTCCAGCCCAGTACCCTCTCTGCCATCATCCTAGGCAGCAGCCCCTGTGAGGAGCAGCCTAGCATACACCCACTGCTTCTGTGGGTGCTGTAGCCACAGCTACTGAAGACCCTAACAAGAAAGTGCTTTCCATTAAATCCTCGGCACTGTCAGGTGGTTCAACACAGAAACTGATACGATTTTGCCAGCTGTTTGTCCTTTATTTCAAAGAGAACCAATGACGTTGTGAGGTGATGTCTTGACTTGTGCGTAAACTGAATTTAAGTGAGGCAGAGCTGCACAAAATCGTCAGCCTCACTGTCTCTTCCAGAGTCGTCTAAGTTCAGGGGCAGGACGAAAGTCAGGAGTATTGGTGATGGCCCAGGGTGCAGTGCATGACCCTGGTGTCTTCCATGTTTGACCAAGCTCTACAGCACCTACTTAGCCACCTTCATGGCCATTGGAAGAAATTGTTCTCTTCTGCCCATTCTACTGGGCGAAGTCTTCACATGCCTAGGGCAGATACACCCTTTAACTCACTGCTGGGTTTGAGGCCTGTTGGTTACCTTCAGCCTAGTTTAGCTTGTCTGCTGATATGATTTACCGGGATGTGGCGGTTTCTTGGAGCTGTGAGAGTTGGGTGAAAGTGGACACCAAGTCCTTCTTGAACATCGAATACACCCCATTTTACCAGTGGAAATGCCATGAAAGCAGATGATGCTACTATACCCAAGGACCATGGGGCCTTTCCATCTGATTTACAGCTGAAACCTTCCGTATGGGTTGTCTTCCTCATTAGAATTTGAGCTTCTTGAGGGCAGGACCTATCAACCTGTCTTTTCTATTTGTATTTTTAGTGCTTAGCACAAGGCTTTGTATATATAAGTAAGCATGTAATTAATTGATTCATATATGTGACAGGTGCAAAGAAGTGTTTTAGGAAGATTATTTCATGGGGGTTAACCTAAGACTGCCAATGCAAAATAGACTGCAGAGGAGAGAGACAGGGAGCCTATTGAAATGGGCCTGGTGTAGGGTAAAGAGATCCTGGGGTCAGAGGACGTCTGTGGGAATGGAGAATGGTGGATGGATGGTATTATTTCTACCTTAACATCTCCCACTCCCATCCTCCTCTCTGCTCCCACAGCTACCATCCTACATCAGCCTCTCATCCCTTCTCACCTGGATCATTTCAATGGCCTTTCCATTGGTCTCCCTGCCTCAAGCCTCCTCTCCAATCCATCCTTCCCACAGCTGCCAAAACAATTTTCATAAAGTGCAGATCTGACCGTGTCATCCCTTTACTCAGTACTATGACTCCCTAGGATCAAACTTCTCTGGCATTTAAAGTTCTGGACCCATTTTGTGTTTTCAGCCACATTATACATCACTTGCTTTCATATGCTCCATGGTACAACCACATCGTCCTACCTGGTGTCCCCCATCCATGACAGACAATTTCCTGCCTTCATCACTTTATGCAGATTTCCCCCCATGTTTGGAATGTGCTCCCAATTCACCGTTGCCTCTCAGCATCCTGGGTTTCCTTCAAGATTCAGCTCAAGTACCCACCTTCTGCAGGAGCTGGGAAGAGGGAGGTGGGGGTTTGTACCCTCCTCTTCAAAGTTACTTTGGATCTGCTTTATATATACAGGGTGTATATACTCTGTATATACAGGGTGTTCTAAAAATCTTAGTTCAATTTTAAATTATTAAACAATAACTTAATTATTAATATTAATATTAAATAGCTTAATTGTTAGATAACAATTAAGATTTTATGGTTATTAAATAAAATTTAAAATTATTAATACTTTTAAGTCACTAAACAACTTTATCAATGTTAAACAAAACAATTATTAATATTAATATTAAACACAACTTAATCATTAACATTAATATTAAATAATAATTTAAAACAACTAAGACTTTTGTAACATCCTGTACATAAAGTATACACAGTAACCTTGAAGAGAAGGCAGTAACAGTTGGGTGAGTTAAAGTTATTTTTTTTTTTTGTGGCAGTTAGGTGGTGAAACAGAGCACTAGGCTTGAAGTCAGGAAGACCTGAGTTCAAATATGGCCTCAGACACATACTAGCTGTGTGACCCTGGGCAAGTCACTTCACCCTATTTGCCTCAGTTTCCTCATCTGTAAAGAGGAGAAGGAAATGGTAAACCACTCCAGTATCTCTGCCAAGAAAACCCCACAGGGGTCATGTAGAGTTGGATACAACTGAACAAAACATACTTACATTTTATATTTATATGTATTCATGCATATGTAGATGTGCATATAGGTATATGTATATATGTGTATATTTATATATACATATTTGTATATATGTATATGTATACATATGTGTGTATATATATACACATACATACACACACGTACATATATGTGTGTCTCCCCTGATGGAACGTAAGTTCCTTGGGGGCAGCAACTGATTTTTGTCTTTGTGTCTCCAGCACCTAGTATGTCTAGCATGCCTCAGTACCTGTTGATCGATTGACGCAAGACAAATTCTAAAGAAAGAATACTTCTACTCAAGAGAATGGAAAATCAATGTTGCCCCCCCCAAGAGAATGGAAAATCAATGTTGCCCCCCCCAATCTGTTTTTGGCCCAGCTTACTAATCATAAGAGGTAATGGAAAAACCCTAAGTACTGTGAGAAATGAATATATCTCTCTTATATTTAATAACTAATTATTGTATTAGATCCAGTTTTCTCCTTTCTACTTCCTCATCCAGAAACCAGCCAATGTGGGAAACCTCTCTTAAAAATTTACCCAGGTCGAGATCTAATCTGACAGTAAAAGAAAGTTTGGGCTAATGGGTGTATTCCTGCCCATTTTGTTTGCTCAGATAGGTCTGGGAAGATGTTGATTCTTCCTATTATCAAGTCAGGGGATGTGGAAATTGATGTCTTTTTAAACAAGATTTGAGTGACCTAAGTCAAGTACCCCAAAATAGCCCACTTAGGCACCCCTCTGGAATACCTACTCTTCAAAGGGCTGTGAGCCCATGTATTGGGCCTTTGATTTAAGGGAGACAGCCAAATGACCATCCTTTTATTAATAACTTATTGGCCTTATCAATAGAATGGTTAAATTACCCAGAAACTATGTTTCTCAAATCTTTTTAATTGTCACAGTACTAAGATCTTTCTTCTACCCTCCACTTTGCACAGGGTCCTCTTGCTTAGTCAGAGGTGAGGAGTCTTCCCTGATTCCTGATCAGATGTCATGAGTGACAAGTAAATGGGGAGTTTGCTTCTGTTCTTTTCCGCTATTTTTTGCCAGAATCGTATATTCTAGCTCTTATGAGTGGTGCATTCCCCACCCTGCCCTGCAGCCCTCGGCAGATAAGATCAGAGAAGATGTAACTCTTGCTTTCATGCTCCCACTTCTAAGAACATGGATCATAAAAGGTGTATTTCTCCCATAGAAGAGGATGTTCCTGAGCATAGTTTCTGCTAACCTTGGGGGCCCCAGATGTGTTTCCAGGGAACCTATTGAATAATCTGGCTCACCTGGGGAGTTCATGCCCAGGTTTTAGCTCTTTACTAACTAGATGTACGACAATGGAAAATCCCATCTCTGCTCAGTACCTAACTTCTTCATCCATAATCTGATGGGGTTTCGTGGGACATCTCTAAGGGCCCTTCCAGTTCTGACACTCTAAAAAGTGTTTCTAAAAGTGACAAATATAAGAAGCCAGATTTCTTCCTGACAAGGACTGTTTATTTAACCCTGCTCTGCTCAGAGGCCTGAGAAAATCTGTTGGCCTCAGGAAAGGTTAGGAGGCTAGTGAAGGGAAATCTTTTGTCAGAGCACATTAGTCAGTCAACAAGCATTTATTAAGCACCTACTATGTGCCAACTGCTGTGCTTAGTTAGAAAGGCAAAAAACAGTCTCCTTTCCCAGGGCATTCATAGTCTAATGTAGCAGCATTTATGTTTCCTCTTTTTAATGCTATCTTACCCCGGCCCAGGAAGTTGTCCACAAACCCCCTATTTTTAGCATTTCCTCTAATGTATTTTTAAGTATTTACTTATTTATTTTTGTGCCATGGACCCCTTGAACAGTCTGGCGAAGCCTGTGAACCTCTTGTAAGAATTATGTTTTTAAATGCATAGATTAAATATAGGATTATAAAGGAAACCAAATATATTGAACTAAAGCTACAACTCCCCCTCTTCCCCAGACCCCCACCTGCCCCACTCAACAAACTTCAGGTTAAGCACCTTGCTCTAATTCCTGTTTGGGAGGTGGTGGGCAAGGGCAGGGAGGGCCCAGGAGGGAGGCCAGTGGGCCTCTGGGGGCCTTTCAGATATAAACACGACGGTTGTCAAAGCAGTA
Organism: Trichosurus vulpecula; assembly: GCF_011100635.1. Classification (NCBI taxonomy): domain Eukaryota; kingdom Metazoa; phylum Chordata; class Mammalia; order Diprotodontia; family Phalangeridae; genus Trichosurus; species Trichosurus vulpecula. Next base: position 226,403,886 of record NC_050578.1, on the reverse strand, counting down.
ACTCCGAGCGGCTGAGGCTGGGCCCCTGGGGTTCCCAATTCAAAGCTTCACTGGGAGGATGAGCCAAGTGTCAGCAGCAGGGAAGCTGAGAGTCAGGTCCCAGCAGGGGATTCTCCCAGGCTTGGCACTGCTAGTTGGGGAACACACACATGAAGCCATGGGTACACACCTGGGAAGGGGAAAGATTGCACTGGCCCCACCACTAAGGCGCCCCAATGGACAGGAAGGGGACCAAGGTTTCAGTGCCGAGGGAGCCTTTCCCTGGCATCAGAGTCCCCAGGGAGGCACGGGCTTAGCTTGTCTCTGGTGACCCGTGCGCCTTCACACAAGGCAGTAAAAGAGCAGGGCTAAATTCTTTAATAACTCGCACTTAAATATTACTTTATAAACATTATGTCGTTTGGTCCTCCTAACAACATGAGATGATATATGAGATGATTATCTTTATTTTACAGATGTGGGAACAGAGTCAGACTGAAATGAAGTTACTTGGCCAGGGTCACCCAACTAGCACAATCATTACATCGTAATGTCCTTGAGGGCAGGTACTGTCTTTTGCTTCCGTCTTGTATCCCCAGCCCTTAGCACAGTGCCTGGCACATAGTAGGTACTTAATAAATGTTTACTGAATTGAACAGAAAATGTTTGAGGTTGTAAATTTGAAGTCAGGTCAGCTAGCTCCAGGTCCAGCTCTCTATCCACTGCTCTATGACTTTAAGCCACTGTGAGATGCTTTAACATCCGGCTGGACAGACCCCAGCTTCGGAAGGGACCCTCCGGGTTGGATCCCAACTAAGACCTTTCTGGTTATGTCCCCAGAGGCATCCCTGGTCCAACCCAGTCCGACCTCTGTTAACCACCCGAGGGTGGAAAATGGGGCTCCTCCCCTGCCTCAAGGGAGACTCTAGTCTCTGGATGGCTGGAGGCTGCCCCCCTGTCCAGCTCGGTCAGGGGTGGGGAAGAGGAGGAGGAAAGGAACAAGGGAGGGGGAGGCAAGAGGGAAGGGCGAGGACGGGGAGGAAAGAGAAGGGAAGAAGAGGAAGGAAGAAAAGGGCGGAGGGAGAAGGAAGAGGAGGGAGGGAGCGAGGAAGGGAGGGGAGGAGAGAAGAGGAAGAGGAGGGAGGGAGGAAGGAGGACGAGGAAGGCAAGGGGAGGAGAAAAGGAGGAAGAAAAGGAGGGAGGGACGAAGATAACGGGAGGAAGAAGGGGGAGAGGAGGGGAGAAGGAAAGGGGGAAGAGAAAAGGAGGAGGGAGGACAAGAGAGGGGGGAGGAGGAGGGGAAAGAAGGAGGAGGAAGGGGGGAAAAGGAGGTGGAGAAAGGGGGAAAGAGTGGGGAGGAGGAAGAAAGAGGAAGGAGAGGAGGGAGGGAGAAGGAGGAGGAAGAGGAAGGGAAGAGGAGCGAGGGGGGGGGAAGAAAGGAGGAAGAAGAGGAGGGAGGAGGGGGAAGGGGGGATATGGAGGAGGAAGGGGGGAAATGGAGGAGGAGGGGGGGGAAATGGAGGAGGAGGAGGGGAAGATGGAGAAGGAGGGGGGGGAGATGGAGAAGGAGGGGGAGGAGATGCAGAGGGAGAGGGAGGAGGGGGAGGATGAAGACGCCAGGAGCAGTAGGAGGAGGAGCACCGGCCGCGCGGGGCGGGAAAGGAGGAAGGAGCAGGAGAATAACATGACGTCATCCTCTGGCCCCCTCTCCCCCGCCCCCGGGGCGGCGCAGGCGCGGAGCGCACGGCGGGCGGGGTGGGGGCCCTCGCTCCCCTCTCGCTCGCTCCCCTTTCTGCACGCTCGCTCAGACGCCTGGCAAACAGCTGGAGGGAGGCGGGCGGCGGGCTGCGGGCGGCTGGCGGGCTGACGGGCGGCGGCGGCGGCGGGCGGCGCGGGCCGGTCCGGGCCGGGCGGGCGGGGCGGGAGCGAACGGACTGACGGCCGGAGCCCAGGATGCCGCGCGGGGCGGCGCGCTCTCCCCCCGCGCGGTCCTGGCCGCGACGGCCGCGGGGGCCGGGGCTGGGGCCGGGACAGCTGCCGGAGCCGGGGCCGGGGCCGCGGTAGCGGCGGAGGCGGCAGCGGCGGCACAGGCGCAGGCACAGGCAGCGGCGCGCGCCGGGCCCGGGGCATCCTGAGTTGGGGTGGGGGGCCGCGGGGGCGGAGGCAGGGGGGCACCGGCAGCAGCGGCGGCGGCGGCAGCCCCCGGCCCCGGCGCCATGAGCGGCGGCGGCGGCGGAGGGGGCGGCGGGGGCTCGCTTCCCAGCCGCTTCGCCGACTACTTTGTCATCTGCGGGCTGGACACAGAGACTGGGCTGGAGCCGGACGAGCTGTCGGGTGAGTGAGCTAGCCCGCGGGGGAGTGACGAACTGGGGGGGGCCCTCCCCCCAGTTTCGGGACGGATGGACTAGCGGGGTCTGCAGCTGGACCAACTTTGCCTCCCTCCCAGGCTCTGGCTCCTCCTGGCCGCGCGCCTCCTCCCTACCCCGCAGCGAACCCCCAAGGATGGTGGACCCTGGCGAGCCTGCATTGTCTCCCCCTTGTCTGGGATGGTCACCCCCTTTCCCTTGGAGAGTGGGGGACCCTGGTCCGGGCTGCATTGTTCATCCCTCAGGTCAGGGATGTTCACCCCTTTTCCCGTGCAGAGCGGGTGACCCAGGTTCTGCATTGTTCACCCCCTTTTCCCTGGAGAGTGGGGGACCCTGGTTGGTGTTGCGCTGTTCACCTCCTTTCCCGTGGAGAGTGGGGGACCCTGGTTGGAGCTGCACTGTTCACCCGCTTTCCCCTGGAGAGTGGGGGACCCTGGTCCAAGCTGTATTGTTTGGAGCCCCTCTCTTTACCGAGATCTCCCCAAGAATGAAGAGAAGTGAACCCCAGAGGAGGCAGCATTGTTCGGGTGCCTTTTCTCGATCCATTCCCCTTGGGACCCTATTCCCCATTCCTCCATACAGGAAAAGGGGGACTCTGGGTCTCCACTCCCATTGTTTGCCCCAAGGTGGCAGAGATTGCCAGCCTCCTTAACCTCCCCCACCCTTCCTGCTTATACCCCTTTAGAAGGAGGGGGTCGAGGTGAACCCTGCTAGCATCTCTGATCTCCCCCCACCCAGTCACATTTTCTGGGGCAGTGGGGTTCCCCGGGTTCAGGGTCTCGGAAGAAGCTTGTGGGAGACGGGTGGAATGATGAAGCAGGAGCTGACCAGGCCCCAAATATCTTGGGACTCTTGTCTGCTCAGTGGGGATTGATAGATGTCTGGGGGAAGGGTTTGCTTCCTTCCTTCGTGCTGTTTTTTTTTTTTTTTTGGTGACTCTTTTAACTATCTGGAGGGGAGGGATGAAGATGAGGGCTGGGCGAAAGTTTATTGTATACACTGTATAATTAAAGGGACCTCCAGCCCAAGTTTCTTTAAAACTTTAGAGTTTCGTTTTGGAGGACTCCTCCCCAGAACGGTCCGAACTCGGGTTCTTAGGCCTTCCCCTGGGCCCTCCTGGGTTTGGTGCTATTAATTTTAACTAGATCCCCAGCTGATGAGCCCCTGTGGGTGAGGCCCTGTCCTGGCCAGCCTGTGGATCCCTCGGAGGTTACTGTGGTTACTTCATCTGGCCACAGAGATAGCGGATCTGTTTTCTGGGGCATGGCCCCCAGATTTCAGTCCTTCTCCCTAAAAGTATGAAAAGGGCAAGATGTCTTTTGGATTAAGCCGATGGGGATATTGGGGAACACAGTACCTGCCTGCCTTCCTACCATGGGCCTCCTCCTTCTGAGAAGGGGATAAGGAAGTGATAATAACTGAGTTACCTAGAAGATGAGGAAAGTGGTTAGAATTCTGTCTGACCCAGTTATCTCTCCCTCAGTGGGATACATTTGGAAAATAGCTTGAGTGGCCTGTGGCTCAGATACTGTACCTGGGTTCTCCTTACCTGGAAGCCTGAACTGTGTCACTTTGCTTGGTTTCTCCCCCAGCTGATGGTTTGTTTTGTTAGGTTTTGTGGGGTTTTTGTGGGTTTTTGACAGCTGATATTGACAGGAAACTCCTGCCCCTTTTCTGCAGCAGATGCCCTCACTGTAAAGTGAAATTAGATCACAGCATTCAAGGTTCATTCATCCCGGTGACTAAATTTGCGTGTCTTTGGTGATGACAGGACAGTTTTCTTCTTGGTCATGAGAAAAATTCCAGTGACTGCATCTCTTCTGAAAAGATATAGATGACTATTCCAAGAAGCAAAACATTGAAAGTTTTTTTTTTAACCCACAACAAGCTAAAACATAGATTTCAACTTTGAAAAAATTGGGAAGAGAATGTTAGCACTTTAGTTTGAAGAGACAAGGCCCTTAATTGGATACTTCCTTCCTGGGCCCAGGGACATGTAGTGTTTGGGGCCTTGGGCTAAGTACTTTGCAAATTCCCCCCTCCACCTCATGCTGTTAGATATCGATAATTAGGATGTTACCGTTTCACTTTCAGATTCAGGCATTTAATATGTATGAGGGTGTAGGGCTTTCTTAAAACTTAAGGCTTAGGAAGGACCTTTAGGAGGAACTTAAGATGTTCTAACCTATCTCCTTCATTTAAAAAAGGAGAAAACACTGAGGCCCAGAGAGAAACCCTAGCTCAGTTAGTGGCAGATCCTGGGCTAGAATGGCGAATGATTAGCTCCTGGGATTTAGAGCCGACTCTTTGGAGCATCTAGTCCAGGGAATCTTAACCTCTAATAACTAATGATAATAACAGCTGGCATCTATATAGCATTTTAAAATTTGCAAAGTGCTCTACAGATATCTCATTTGATCCTTCTCAAATCTTCCTGTCCTGGGAGGCAGGTGCTATTTTCATCCCCATTTTACACATGGGGAACCTGAGGCAGACAGAAGTTCAGTGACTTGCTTAGGGTCCCAGAGCTAGTTAGTGTCTGTGAGGCTGGATTGGAATTTAGGTCTTCTTGTCCTCAGGTCCAGTGCTTTGCCTGCTGTGTCACCTACCTCTGATTCTTTTTTCTAACTCCAATCTATTCCACATCCCTCATAGGATCATAGGACTAGAGGTCACAGCCCAATCCCCTCATTTTACAAATGAGGGGATTGAGGGTCAGAGATGTTCAATGACTGGCCCAAGGTCATACAGGTGGTAAATTGCAGAGGATTTGAACCCAGCTACTCTCACTCTCTCACTCTTTCCAGTATACCAGCTTACTCCCATTGGGCCTGATCTGACTTTAGAATATACATTTAGTGGTCTGGCAGATTGCAGACATGCTCCCATAACATCCTGCCATGAAGCATTAGGCAAGCCCTCTTACTCCCTAGCAGAGAGTGGCTTTCAGGGCATTCTTGGAGAGGACCAAGGAATCATTTTGGGGCTTCTGATGGTATCTGAGCAGACAATAAAGTTGCTGTTGGTTTGTGAATTGTTCACTGTTTGCCACAGGAACTGGCTTCTCATCGAGCTTAAAAAGGCTTCCCTCATAATTAAGCTGCAGGAGTGATTGAAGAAGGGAAGGAGTTGCAGAAATTGTGTACGGAGGGGTAGTTTCCCTGTGTTGCTGGAGGGTTTTTAAATGCGATGGCAGCAGTGGAAAGCCAAAACCGTTTGTCCAGCCTGCAGTCTTTGTATACACACAGACGTTGATTAAAGGTTCTTCTCTCTTGTCGGTTGGTAGGGGACCCTGGTATCCCCAAGGGGGGTGGGGGAGAGCTGGGGGAATCCTAGCATAAAACAAAGCAAAACCCAGCCAGCCTTCTGCCTGTTCGGCTGACTTTTCAGTTCTAGGGCATCCGCGGGCTTCTTGCAGGTCTGTTTCTCTCTGAAAAGGATGATGTCATAGTAACGGAAACTACAGGAAATCGTGAATTGTTCCCGTACCTCTGGAGAGGTCCCTAGGAGACTGTGTTCTCACTGAGTCAATGCAGTTCTGGGCCCCAGGTAACATCCCTGTCACAGTCTTGCCCCTCACAGGCATTATGTAGATGGTCTCTTTGCCAGTGCCGTGACCTAAACTGAGAATGAAGGATTGGAGGAGGCTGGGCTTTGCTTTCTGCCTGTGGAAGGAGGAGGGAGGCTCTGTGATCAGCTTCAGTATTTCTGCCCCCTTTGCAACACTGGTTTTCCAGTTTGCAGCAGCCAAGCTTTCATTTTGAAGTTGTAGTGTTTCTTTAGGTCAGGGGATCTTAAGCCTTTTTTGTGACCTGGTTGCCTTTGACAGCCTAGGGAAATCTTTGGACCCTTAATCAGAATCATGTTTTCAAATGCATCCAATAAAATACATAAAGGAAACCAATTTTTTTGAAATGCAGTTAGCATAATATTAAAAATAATTCATGAACCTCAAGTTAAAAACCTCTACTCTAGCAGGTCATTTATAAAGCATTTCCCTCATAAATAGCCCTGGTTCATAGTGTACATATTATTAAATACCCCATTTTACAGTCGAGGAAACTGAGGCCTAGTGGAAGTCAGATGACACATGTTTGAGGTCACACAGCTAGCAAGTGGCAGAGCTAGGATTTCATTGCTGATCTGACTCCAAGTCTGGTGTTTTTTCCACACTCCCTGCCTCTTATGCAGCTAATCCTTTCCCTTCCCTTCCCTTCCCTATTTTTTTACATATAAAGAAACTCTGGCCCAGAGAAGTAGGAAGTAACATTTTCCATCCTCTCCCTCCTCCAAGTCTGCTGAATCTCCTCCTTCACACCCCTTGCCTCCGCTCTCCCCCTAACCCCACCCCCATCCTCGCCCCCAGCACTGATTGCAGCTTTGCAGTGATCTGATGAGCATGGGCGATGAGGGAATTGCTGGTTTGGTTCATGCTGTGACAATATCAGGCTCTCAGGCAACATACTTCTCTGAGCTCAGATTTCCAGTCCAGGTTGGGAAAACACACCAAGTATAAGGATCTTCAAAGAAATTTGATTTCACTTCAAATCAGAGCCTTCCTGCATCTTACTGGATGGGGGTGATGTCAGGGGACCACAGAAGCCTGTTGTCAGTGAGACAGTGGCATTTCTGTACAGTTTCAGGGTTTGCTCACAGCAGCTCTCGTCATGTAAGCATCGTTATCCCCACTTTGTGTGTAAGGAAGGTGAGCCTCGGCCTGAAGCCCAAGGTAACCCAGGCAGTAAGTGTTACAGCTGAGATCCTCCATCCCCAGAGCTGGTGCTCTTACCACTGGGCTACACTGCCTCTAGTTATCACAGGCTACTGTGTTCTAAGCGAGCAAATGAAGGGCAGCCCCCAGTAAGATCTCAACCAGAACAGCATATGAGGAGGGACTTAGGTCTCTCTGACAGATACGAAGTAGGCAAAAGTGAGATTTCATAGGCCGTTTGTATTCATGTTGAATGTGGAATATGGGCATGATAGGACCTCGTAGATTTATTTCTATAATTTCTATATTTCCTGGGCCGTTTAAAAGAGAAGTAAAACAGTTACCTCCATAGTGCTTTACAGTTATCTCTTGAATATGTCATTTATTTCCCTGAGGTGTGTCCATTCCTTGAGTTTGGCCGTAACGATACCTTTATATGACGCTTTCAGGTTCACAGAGCTCATTAATCGCAACCACCTTTGAGGCAGGTACAGAAGGGGAAGCTACCGCCAGCAAAGTGCAGTGACTCGTCCAAAGTGTTACATGTGAGTCCTGGGATTTGAACTCAGGTCTCCAGAGCCCACGTTCTTTCTGATATACCATGCTGCCCCCCAAAGGGCATAGTAAGCAAAGTCACGCACCCTAGGTGCCAAGGTGGAGGTTGCAGTCAGTGGGCAGGAAGGTGCCCGCCCCCCTGAAGTGGGATTTTCAGTTTAGTTTAACAGATAATAAGAAGCATTTATTAAATGTCTTGTGTGCCAGGTGTTGAGCTGAGTGCCCGGCAGAGTGACACCAAGACAAAAAAGAAACATTCCTGGCCCTCAGAGGACCTCCGTTCTGCTGGGGAATTAGACCCTTGAAGCCGACAAGTATAAACATTAGGATGATTTTCCTTGTTCTCATCTTACAGTCTAGAGTTTAAATAGAAATGATCCTCGGGCAAATCACTATCACATTGTTCCTTTAGGTTTAATGTTCTTGCTTAGGTGGATCTTTTTGTTTTTTAAAGAGGAAGCTAGGTGGCACGATGGTCAGGGCACCAGGCATGGAGTCTGGAAGACCTGAGTTCAAATCCGGCCTCAGACATTTACTAGCTGGGTGACCCTGGGCAAGTCACTTAACTTCTCTTTGCCTCAGTTTCTTCATCTGTAAAATGGGGATAGTGATAGCACGTACCTGGCAGGGTTGTTGTGGGGATCAGATAATGTGAGGAGGTGACACGAGTAAAGCACTCTGCAAACCTGACATAGACGCGCTGCCATCATCCTCTCACAACTGAATAGAAGTGTGGAGGTTTGAGCTCATCTCAGCAGGCTCACCGACAGTGTCTTTGGGACGACCCCAGGAGCAGATGGGACGACAGGAATAGTTTGCAGTTCGTCTTGTTCTCTCATGGTTTTGGTTTCTTTCCATGGGGCTCTATATTTTGAGAGCTTTTCATCCCATGTGGTTTGGAGGTTATGAGTATTCGGGATGCCAAAATCTACTAAGAGTGTTGGGTAAATTTAGTAGATCCGTGATGATGGTAAGGATTATGTATGTGGTCTCCTAAAGAGGGAGAGAGCAGTTAACTAGAGAGAGGAGATGACCAATATGGGCCTTGGAAAGAAGTGTAAGATTCTAAGAGCCACAAACAAAGAGGGGACTGAATTCTGGGTGTGGGGGGAGGGAGTATGTGCTTAGGGAAAATCAGACATCAACAAATAGGGGAGTTTGGCTAGAAGAAAGAGGGAGGGGAGGAGAGTGGTGTATGCAAAGGGAGGCTGGCTGGAGCAGCTTCAAATGCCGAGCTGGAGGGTCAGTGGTCTTTTCCTAGAGGCTGTGGGAATCCCCCAAATTTTGCTAAGCAGAGGGGTGACATGGTTAAAGCTGTCCTTTAGGAAGGTTCTTTTGGCAGCTTTGTAAAAGATGGATCGGAAGCGGGAGAGGCTGGAGACAGGGCCATCCCTTAGGCTGTTACAGTGGTCCGGGTGAGACATGCTGAGAGCTTGCACCAGAGCAGAGTCCCCCTGAATGGAGAGACAGGGCCAGAAGCCAGAGATGGGTTCAGAGCTATAATGTGCAAGACTTGGTAAGTGGGAAGCCCTTTGGGGTGAGAGACAGGGAGGAGTTGAGGGTGACCCTGATGGTGCTACTGATGAGGTGCTTGTGCTCGGACCCTAAATTCTGACAGCCTCTGCTTGGGTGCCTGTGCCTGAACCCCAATTCCAAAACATCCAGTTCTCATAAGCACATACAGTTCTCAAAACATATTCTCTCTTACACATCTTGTTCCAAAAACATTCTATCCCAGGCTCTCTCTCTCTAGCTAAAGGGCAGCATGACCCAACTTATCTCTGCTTCTTCCTCAGTAAGCAACTATGCGCAACCATAGATTGAATTCCAGATGCTGATAATTGACTGAACACTGAATCATAACCATATTTACTATTCACTGCCCTTTCTAACATGTATTTTAGAGACAGTATTTTGTCTAACAAGACACTAGATGAGAAACTATTCCCCTTCAGCTCTCACCGATAGTGAACTTAGTGGTGTTTCATAGTAGAAACCACACCCCCTGTAACCCTTCTGTGGGCTATTCCCTAGAAAACTCTGGGTAATATGCCTGTACAGTAGATACTAAATGTGCATGTTCCTTTAAGAACCAACCACTCCTTGAACACGCCCTAAATCACTCCCTAATCCCACCTCCAAACACCTAGCTGACATGTCCCGCCCCTTAAACCCCATTAGGTTCTATAAAGATTCCCCCTGCACCTCTGTATGGTTGCAGGTTCCCTAAGAACTCTTGCCCGCTGAAAAAGCATAATAAATCTTTCCCTCCTTGATTTAAAGAATGCTTGTGTCCTCGAATTCATTTCAGGTGGCCTCGCCCTGGGAACTTTGGTTTGCTCTACACAGCAAACCCCCTCCCTAGAGGTAGGGTTGGGGTGGTAATAATACCAATAATAGGCATTTACATGGTACCTTAGAGGAAGCCTGGCCTGGTGGATAAAACACTAGGCTCTCACATGGGAAGACCTCTGGCACATACTAACCTCACATGGTAGGTTGTAGAGAAGGTGCCAACCTACATTGGTAGATGGAGTTTCCTTATCTGGGAGTTAACTGTATCAGGTAAACCTAGGTCCAGTCCCTTTCCCTGTCTCTATCCCTCTAGTCTCTTAAGGTATGCAGAGCACTTTAATACAGTATCTGTTGTTCTTCACCACAACTTTGAAGTTAAGTATTACGGTATTATATATGAGGGTTGTGACTTGCCCAGGGTCATGTAGCTAAGAGCCATCCGAACCCTATTAATGAATCTAAGTTCACCCCAAGTCCAGAGTCCTATCGACTTTGCTGTGATACGGGATTATTATCCTCATTATTACAAGAGAAAACACTGAGGACCAGAGGGGACAAGTGATTTTCTCAAGGCCATTCAGTAAGAAGCCACAGAGCAAGACTTGGCCTGAGGCCTTCTGAGTCTCAGACCAGTGGGCTTTTCCATTATTCTAGGTTGTTTCATGCAGGTCGATTTCTTTGGTGTGAGCATATATATTTATTTGAAAGAAATACATGTTCTTTCCCAATCCTTCCTAATCCTAGTACCTTCCCTTGGTTGATTATTTCCTGTTTATCCTGTATATAGCTTATTTGTAAAGAGTTATTTTCATGTTATTTTCTCCCATAAAACTGAGCTCCTTAAAGACAGAGACTGTCTTTCTTGTTTTTTTTTTTTGTATCCCTACTGCTTATCACAGTGCCTGGCACATAGTAGGCTCTTAATATATGTTTACTGACTGACTGACTGATATAGAATTATTTCTATAGATATAGAATTTTTCTAAAACATTTGTATTTCCAGGGACAGCACAGCATAGTGGATATAGAGAATGGGGATTGGAGTGAGAAATCAAGAATGTATTTATTAAGTACCTACTATGTGCCAGGCACTGGGATAAATGTTGGGGATAAAAATATACAAATGAGATGTCCCCTGCCCTCCAGGAGCTCTGGGTATCTACCAAAGACATAGTGATAGGGAGAGGCAGCGCTAACAACTAAGGGAATTAAGAAAGGCCTTGAAGGTGGTAGCACTTGAGCTCGTTCTTGATAGGGTTCCCATCAATCAATCAGTCATCAGGATGCATATTTAAGAACCTACTGCGTGCCAGGCCCTCTCCCAGATGCTGGAGATAAAGACAAAAGTGAAACTGTTCCTGCTGAGGAAGCATATTTAAAACCTTTTTAGTTCAATTTAAAGTATTGAGAAATGTATATTATTCTACTGTAAAGTGTGTAAAAGGTTAAGTACCAAAGCTAGGGGAAAATGGATTAAGGATGATGACTCAGTACAAAACAAGAAATACCCCTTGTTTAGTTAAGATCATTGCCTTTCTCTTCCTTGAAAGGACTGAGAGTGATGTCCAGACCCTCTTTTTCCGTTCTGAAGGGATTAGGGTATTGATTTCAGAGAGTGGCTCCTTATGATTATCCCTGGAGTACACTTGAGGGAGGTGGTCTAAGGAGGAATTGAGTAGTTTTAGGAAAAGATTAAGTGACTTTTGTTCTGTTTTGGAATAGATCTTTTTCTTCTTTTTGTGTTAGAGAGATGCCCAAAGGCATGGGAAGACACTGTCCACTTGGATGTTTCTTTCTCTGAGCTAGAAATTCGTGGACTTAAAATGTTAAAGTAATTAAAAATGGTTTCTGGCAGCCCACCTAAATTGTAGAGTGTAGTAATTTTTTTTATTATTTTTATTTTAGTCCTAAAGTTTCTCTCCCTCTCTCCTCACCTTACCATTTGAGAAGGCAAGAAACAGGGTACCCATTATGCATATGAAGCCATGCAAAACATATTTGCACATTAGCTGTGCTCCAGAAAAAAAAGTACAAGAAGAATAAAGCAGGAGAAAAAAAATCTGTCTATCAGTTTTCTTTCTGTAGGTGGATAGCATTTTTCATCATGAGTTTTTTGGAATTGTATTGCGTTATTGTCTTGATCAGAGTAGCTGAGTCTTTCACAGTTGATAGTTACAATATTGCTGTTACTGTGTATATTGTTCTGGTTTTACTCCTTTCACTTTGCATCAGTTCGTATATGTCTGTCCAGATTTTTCTGAAATCATTCTCTTCTTCATTTCTTTAGCACAATAATATTCCATCACATTCATATGCTACAATGTGTTCAGCCATTCTCCAGTTGATGGACATCAGCTTCCAATTCTTTGCCACCACAAAAAGAGCTGCATAAACATTTTTGTATGTGTGGGTCCTTTTCCTTTTCTTTCTTTTTTTAAGTAATATTTTATTTTTTACCCCAATTACATGTTAAACAATTTCCTTTTTCTTTGATTTCTTTGGGGTATAGATCTAATTGCTGGATCAAAGGTAAACAGTTTTATAGCCCTTTGGGTGTAGTTCTAAATTGTTCCATGGTACAGTGCCATAATTTTTTTTCTTTGACCTTGCCCTCAAAAAGCTTATATTCTGTTGGGGAAGCACCTATAAGTGTATTTAAAATAAATACAATGTAATTTTGTGGAGGAGAGAACTAACAGCTAGGGGGCTCAGGAAAACTTCATGTAGAAGGTGGTAGTTGAGCTGAGTTTTGAAAGACATAAAGGATTCTAAGAGAAGGTGAGGGTAGTGCATTCCAGGCATGGGGGGCAAAGGCAGGGAGGTAGGATATAGCATGTCATGTGTGAGGAACAGTAAGGTAGCCAGTTTGGCTGGACAGAGGAAGGTGAGTCATCTAGAACAAGGTTGGAAAGGTAGGTTGAGGCCAAGTTGTGAAGGGCTTCAAAAGCCAGCCAAGAGGTGGTCAGGAGAATCAAGGAAACCGAGGAATTCTTTACAGGGATATCAGCATGTTCCCTAGTAGAAGCATGTCTCCAGTATAAGGACCAGAAGTAGCGTGGAGCCAGGGAAGCTCCTTGAGAAAGGAAGGAGAATGACCTGGGCCCCAGGATCCTTATTGGATGACACCATGAGATTGAGTTAACCTAAAGGAAGGAGGTGAGCAGAGCGCCCTCTAGGCAGTGGGACCAGCCTGTATTGAGACAGGAAATGGAATGCTGTTGATGAGGGCCAGCATGAAGTCCAGCGTGGTTAGAATGTGGAGTGATGATGGGGATTAACAAGTACTCATCCTGAAAAAGAGCTGGCCTCTGGTCCTGCCTCTGATGCGTGTGATCCTGACTCTGTGATCCTGGCAAGCTCGGCTCACCTCAGTGCCCCTGGTATTTTTAAAGAAATGAGACTTCATTGGGCAACATTGCTTTTGAGCACAATTTAGATTTCAAAGTAGGGGGAATTGGTATGGAGACTTCACTCTCTCGCTCTCTTTCTTTAAAAAAAAATAGTTAAAAAAATAAACATTGCTGTCACTTCCCAGTGACTCCTCCTCTGTACTCTGCAGAACTCTCCATTAAAACCAAAAAGTACAGTTAAGCTAAACATGTATGCCTCATTCTGCACCTATAGTTCACCATCTTTGCGTTGAAAGGAGGGAGCTGTTTGGAGCCTTTTCCTGTAGGTAGCACTTTTTTTTTTATAAGTTTCATTGATGCTTTTTACCTTGCACACATTTTTGTACTTAACACTTTTATGTATATATGTATGTATCTCACTTTTTGGTATATATTTTATATATCTATATATATATGCAACACTTTTTTGATATGATATTTTTGTATAGAATCCTTTCTCAGAATAATGGTTTTAAATGCATAAAATAAAATACATAAGGAAACCAATCCAATTGAAATAAAGATGTAATTTTTTTCCTGTGCAAATTCACAGACCCATTGAAATCTATCTATGCCTTCTAGGTTAAGAACCTGTGCTCTGAAGGATTCCTGCATTGGGGGAAGGCGGTTGGACCGTCTGATAGTCAAGATCCCTTTTAATTGTGGGATTTTGTGCAGTCAGTCAGCCAGCCAGCTGGCAGGTAGTAATGGAGGGCTTGTTGGTAGCCAGTCCTGTGCTGGGCATTATGAGGATTATAAGATAAACCTAAAATTTGGCCTTGCCTTTGGGGAGCCAAGTTAGTGTCTTCTTGGGGAGCTGAGACCTGTCCCCATGAAGCAGGATGGGTCTTATCTTCCCAGCATGGTGGATTGTGTATTCTGGCAGTAGTCACCCCTGGGTTGTGTTGAGGGCTTTGCCATGCCAGCAGCTTGAAGGTCACTGAGTTTTGTTTTGGAGCTGGGAGGCTGCAACTGTTTGGGCTTTATTTTGTGCTTAGATCAAACGCAGTCCCCCTCTGCTTAGCGTCACTTCTCTCTTATGCCACCCATCCCTAGAATAAAAATCCACATTCTCTTCGCCTGGAACCTAGACACCAAACTATTAAGTTACAGCAGTGCCAGACTCGTCTTGCGGCCATCCCCCTTCCTTGTGTGACCTCCTTCTCTCTGCCGTGACTGTGATGGAGAGGATTCTGCTTTTAGAGTTCAAGACTTGGCTCACTGTCCTGGCTCGGATTCTTACTGCCTGTATGAAGGGGAGAGGGAAGGAAACAAACATTTGTTAAAGCGCCTACTATGTGCCAAGCATTTTGCAAATATTATTTCATTTGATTCTCAAAATGACCCTGGGAGGTTGGCACTATGACTATGCCCATTTTACAGTAGAGGAAACTGAGAAAGAGAGAAGTTAGGTGACTTGTCCATGGTCACACAGATAGTGAGGGCCTGAGGCTGGATTTGAAACCAGGTCTTCCTGACTCCAGGCCCAGTGCTATAAGTCTGGCACCACTTAGCGCCTGTAGTCACTTCTTTCAGAAATTCGGTTTCCTCATTTATAAAATTGAGATGTCAGCTCTTGCACAGCATTGCTTTAAGTTAAAAGCTTTTGCAGACTTTCCTGGGCTATAGAAATGTAAGTTGTTTTTCCTAGAAGATGTGAACCTGGGTAAGAGCTTACCTTCTCTGGACCTCAGTTTCTTTGTCTGTAAAATGAGGGTAGGTTTGTTGACTTCTTAAGTCCCTTTCAGCCCTGAATTACAATCCTGTGGTCCTGGTCACAGTTCCTAGTCCCAGCTCTTAGGGTCCGGTCTGGATGCACGGGCTGGGCTTAGTGAGCTGGAGGTTGGAGGTCAGGTTGTGATCCTTGTTAGTGGGCTCTGGCCAGCGTGATGCCCTGGCAGTGGTGAGCAACACTGACCAGTGTTCTCAGTGTACTGGACGTTCCTTGAGTGCTTTGAACATAGGTGTGTAATAGATGCTTTTGGTGGGTGGGATTAATTCTAATTCTTTTAATGGAGAAACTGATTCAGAGGTGTAGGGGTTTTAGCTCAAGATCCCAAGGGTTTGAGTGGCAGCTCCCTGAGGGCATTGCTGTTCAACCTTTCATCTGCCTGTTGGAGTTTATCTCATTTGGTCCTCACATTGACTCTGTAAATTAGGTGCTGTTGTTATCAGAGGAGGAAATTGTGGCCTAAGAGGTTCCGTATCTTGTTGATGGGCTCATAGTCGAGTGAGTGTCTATGGCAGAATTTGAACTCAGGTTTTCTGGTCTTCCAGTCCAGTACCCTCTCCTCTGTGCCACCTCAATGTAGGGAGGGGGTGAAGTCTGATCTTTACCACCTCCTTTCGAAGTATGATTAATTTTTTTTCCCCTCTTTATGGGGATAAATATTTGACTTAAATCAGGGATTTGCTGCTCACTCATGCTCCTAATCACCCACCAGCTTGCTGCTGATGAGGTTTTCCTTTGCTGTGGTTCTTTTTGGGGTGACTTGTGTTTTTTCTCAGAGGTCTATTTTCTTTGAAAATGGAAAGAAAACTCACACTGTGGTTTGCTTCCACCAGACTAAGAGAGTCTTTTTTCTTTCTTCCTTCCGCCCCTTCCTTCCTTCATTCAGTGCGAGGGGCTGCAGCCTGGAGGCAGGTGGGGCTTCTGACTTTCTGTGCCCTCCTGAATAAAAGGAAACCATGCCCATAAACATGGATCAGGGAAATGACAAGGAGCCTTTCAGAGTTTTTAAAGACAGGAAGCAAGAAGAGGAAATGATTCAGAGAGACCAGCATTAATTCCAGGATGTGCAAGACAAAAAAAAAAAACAACCCCCAAAACAGCCACATGCACGCCCAGCCTAGGTGAAATGACAGACCCCTTTGTGTCAACTGCTTTGCTTTCTAGTAATACCTAGAGGGGTCAATAATCCCAGAGTCTCAGGGTAGGAAGGGACTTGGGGGACATCTTAGCCAATCCTCCCCTGGAGCAGAAATCCCCTCTGCATCCTCTTGGACAAGTGGGCATACAACAAGGAGTTCATTGACTCAGGTCTCAGTGACTCCTTCGCTTGGGTGTCCTATTCTTTTCTTTCTCCTTTTGCCTTTTGTATGTAGCTTGGACTGATGGAATATACAGAGGTTTGTCAACATGGGATGCAGAAGCATCCTAGTGCGTAGAATCATATTTTAGAGGCAAAGTGGACTGTTCCTGCTCTTCATTTTTACTGCTGGGGATACTGCAGTCTGAAGAGGAAAAGTGACCAACCCAGGGCCACACAATAAATCAGTGCCAGATTTGGAGACATTGCCTGGGTTTCCTGATCCTTAGCCCTTCCACTGTTAGGAAGTTAGGTCATCATTTTATGATAGTGAAAAGAGTGTTGGACTTGGAGTCAGAAGGCCTGGGTTCAGGTCCTGGCACCATCACTTCTTTAGAGGTGTGACCTCTCAGAGATCCTTTCACATCTCAGTTTCCTCATCGTGACGCTTGCCCTCCTACTTCATAGGATCAAGTAAGATAAATTGTGTGGAAACTCTTCATAACCATAAAGTGCTATGGAAACCAGAATGTTGTTATGACTTCATCTTTTTTTAAAATGAAAATTTAATTTTGTTGACGTCTTTTGTTTTGAGATGGGGTTAGTTTCTGAATATATTTATCCCCCTTTCCCTCCCCATTGAACAATTGTGACAAAACATAAAGAGAAGAACAATGAAAGCAGGTCGGCCAACCTGATCAGCCTGTCAGTCCATTCAATAAGCATTTATTAAGTGCCCACTTATGTGTCAGACACTGTGCTAAGCTGGGGATACAGTTAATTTGTACAACTGTAAGCTTCTGCCCTTAAGGAGCTTACAGTCTTAACTGAGAGGCAGAACACAAAAAGAGACAGGAAAAGCAGAGTGGAGGGCGGGGTGGGGCCAGGAAATGATTGAACGTCTGTGAGTTCAATCTGCTGGCATATGTGGTGTTCCACACTCATGGTCTCTCACCTTCCCAGTGACAGGAAGGAGGTTGGCCTTTGAATTTCATTAGGGTAAGTTTTCCCTCCATTGACTCACATTGCAGGCAGGCTGTGCCTGTAGAGTCTTCCAGGGTTGCTGTGGTGAGGAGCAAATGGAGTTCTTCAGGCCCTGCTGTTGATAGCCTATTTGAACTTGAGCCAGGTTGGTCTTGGTAGGACAGACGGGGTCCATCATCACTGAATTCTCTCCACCTTGGGCTTGGCTGGCAGAACCTTTGAGAAGAAGGGTTGTCTCTGTCTGGCGGGGAGGCCTATATGGGTGATTGTTATCCTTCCTCCTGTAGCCCCATGCCCCAAACCCAAGAGTGAGGAGGCTGGTTTAAAACCAGAGCCGAGGATGCTCATGTTTGACGACCCTCTGGTTGTTTTTATAGCTCAGCAGAATCTGATCTCAATCATTACACCTGTACGAGTCTAAGTTACTGTCGCTGAGGCGTGTCTGACTCTTTGTGGCCCTGTGGACCATACTGTCCATGGGGTTTTCTTGGCAAAGATACAGGAGTGGGTTGCCATTCCCTTCTCCAGCGAATTAAGGCAAATAGGTTAAGTGACTTGCCCCATTCATACAGCTAGTTAGTGTCTGAGGCTGGATTTGAATTCAGCTCTTTCTGATTCTCGAGCTCTATCCATTGAGTCACCTAGCTTTCTCAAGACACTGAGTATTCCTCAGTCATCTGTTGGGAGGAAAAGTTCTCTAGTGTGAATGGTAGGTTTCTGGAAGCACCCTTTGATGAGGTGATAGACTGCTTTGATAGAGCCTTCGTATTGTTACCCAGATGTTAATCAGTCAGCTAACATTTATTAAATGCCTGCTGTGTACCAGGCACTATCCTGGGTGTTGGGGATACAGACAAAGAATTAAACCACCCATACTTTCAGAGATCTCTTAGGATCTAATGGACATTTGTAGGCCTTTATTCTCTTTCCCCATTTGCCTAGTTTCCCTTGCCTGTTCCACATTTATTTTGTCTTCGTGGGTTTTTGCCACATGTTTCCTGAATAGAGTCATCAATAAGTTTCGCTCCATTCTGACTGTGATCAGATTCAAGAATGGCCGGGCTTTATGCCAAGAGGCTCCTAGTCTCTGTGACAATTTAGAACACAGACAAGGCTTCCTAGATTGTCCAAGGGGAGAAGCGCCTTAGAGATGATCTCATCCAAAACCCTAATTTTTCAGGTGGGGAAGTCGAGAGGACCAGAGAATAATTTAATCTTGGGAGTTTGGAAGGATCTTAGAGTTCAAGTAATCCAATCCCTAATTGAAGCCACTTCACAGTCTCAATCATCCATCCTTGACTTGAAGAACTCTGGTGATGGGGAGCTCACTACATCCTGAATGAGTCTATTCCATCATTAGATAGCTCTGATTTTTAGGAATTGCTGATTCCACAAGCATTTTTGAAGCACTAATATGCCAGGGACTCTACTAGGTTCTGGGTATGCAAAGACAAAAAAGTGAAACAGTCCCTGCCCTCAAGGAGCTTAAATTCCAACAGCAGCTTACATCCTTACATTCTAATAAATTCTTTCCTATATCAAAATCTTCCTGCTTGTAATTTCCACCAGTCAGTGCTGGTTCTTTTCTTTCGTGTCTGCTCTAATGCCTGATATGTAGTAGGTACTTCATAAATATTTGTTGATGGTTTGAAACCAAGAAGAACATATCTAACCCCTCTTAATCTAGGGTGATTCTTCTAAGTGGATCTGCGAGCACTCTATGTTGTTGAGTAGATTACTACCTATCCATACTTTCTTATTCCTAAATGATGTTCACCCGTAAATCTTCCATAGCCACTCTCTTCAGTGTACTAGGTGCCTTTTTCTATTTCTTTTAATATTGCTTGGATGTCATCACAGCTGTTGGGCTTTCTGTCTGTCATCCATCACTCTCACTTCACGACCCCTCTTTTTCTAGTTATTAACATTTTAGACAATTTTTTCATGATGCTTCTCATGCATCAGTTATCGTTGAAAAAATGCTGATGCCCTTATGGGTCACCATCTGTCCTTCTGTTGCCCTTTAGGTCAGTTTTGTTTTTGATTCTTCTGAGATCGTGCTGTTGCATGATAGAGGGTACCAATCACCTAATTGGGAGAATATTGGCATTAGAGTTGGGCTTTCATAGCTATGAACATAACCTGGAGAAGTAGCCACCTGGGATGCCTCCCCCCTGGAGCCTTCCTCTCATTGGTTACTCTTCCCCCCAAAGGCCTGACATTTTGGGAAGGACCTCAGCCATGCTTCACCTCACCCCTCACCTCTTTCTGGGCTTTACTGCCTTCTGTCGGCTTCATTTTTCCTTCTAACTTCTGTAGTCTTGGGGTTGTCTTTCTTCATTAGAATGTAGGCTCTCTGAGGTCAGGGACTATCTTGTTTACTTGTTTACACTTAACACAGTGCCTGGCATATAGATAAAGCATTTATTCATTTCTCTCTATCTCTGTCTCTCAGTCTCTGTCTTTCTGTCTCTGTCTCTTTCTCTCACTCTCACCTACCTACCTAGTCTATGCGTCTAGAAATTGTTGGAATCATGGAAATTCTCAGCTGTGTTACAACTATGGAGGTGAAACTTTGAAAACCGAGAGCAACAGAGAACTCAGTAGGAAGAAGATTTTCTTCGGCATCCCCTGAAGCAATGTAAAGCTAAGTCCTTAGATGTTTAAAGTAAGCATCTACTACATATATATGAAATTATTTTTACTAGTTTCTGAATGTCACAGGTGCCTGTAATCAAACAAGTTTTCCTTAGTTGTGAAGAAGGCCGTAGTTTGCCCGGTGTGCCAGGTTGGTAAGTGGTTTTTGATCCCAAGTCTTAAGTCTTTGTCTTCACATCACTGTCTGTGACTGTGCCCCGTGTGACAGTCTTCCCAGCTTGTTAGTTCCATCTCATCACGTGGCAAGACCGGAGGGGTGACCTCAGACTGTGCCATGTAAGAATGACGAAGCCCCTTCTTTGGATGGCAGCTGAGACCTGTTATCTGTCAGCGAAGAAACATCCATGGACAGAGAGCCAAGTGGATGACATTTGTGTCCGGGCTTCCATTTTTGTAGTCATATGGGGCTTTGTACAGTGTAGAGGCCTGAGCCCTGACTGGGGAATCAGAAGACACATCCCCTTCTGCTACTTAGCAGCCGGTCACCGACCCAAGGAACATTTTCCTGAATCTAAAATGAGGCTGATCTTCCCCACCCTGCCTTTCTCACTAGGTTGGTGAGACTATTCATGGGGTTGATGGAAGGGAGAGCACTTTGTTTGAAGCTCTGGGCACGTGGCATAGTGTGAAGAGAATGGAACTTGGAATCAGGAGACCCGGGTTCAAATTCGTGCTCTTATACCAGTCCTGGGCCCTGAGCAAAGCACTTCCTTTCTCTGAACCTCAGTTTCTCCTTCTGTAAAGTGAGAGTATTTATAGTATGCTCCTTTCAGAGTTATAGGTACTCCAAAGACCTGAGAAGTTGGGGTATTGTGTGGTAGTGGTCTTTGGGGGGCAAGATGGGGGAAATTCAGTTTAGCGAGACTGTTATTAAGTACCTTTTACATTCATTCAGTAAACTTCTATTAAGCACCTGCTGTGTGCCACGCACTGTGCCAGAGCACTTTACAAATATTGTACTGTTTCATCCTCAGAACAGCTGTGGGAGGTAGGTGCTGCGGTTATCTCCGTTTTACAGTTGAAGAAACTGAGGCAGACGGGTTAAGGGATTTGCCCTGGGCCACGCTGGTAAGTGTCCGAGGCTGGATTTGAACTCAAGTCTTCCTGATTCCTGTTGTGGTGCTCTCTCTGGTGGACTGCAGTACTCAAGACAAGTTGAGGAGGAGGAGGACAGGACATTTTTACTGGGAGATCAGGGAAAGAAGGGATTTCCACAGGCACAGGTGATGAAAGGAAGCATCCCAAGCACAAGAGACAGGTAGCCAACGCTGATGTCCAGAACCAGGAAGAGAGAAAGGAGATGGGGTACGGCTAATAGAGTGGTTTGAATGGGAAGGGCAGGAGAGAGGAGAGAACAGGGGTGGGAAAAGGGAATTGGGAGCTCATTGTGGGGGTGAAAGCGCCTGTATTTGGTCCTCTTTGCACTGGGGAGATACGTTTGTGGGCAGAGAAGTAAAACAGTCCTCTATGGATTTGCTGAGTCTTTTGGAAGGCTGCACAAGCAGCAATCTGTGACTTTCAGGATGATTGGGAGTGGGAGACTTGGGAGCCGGGCTTGCTGTAAACTGATGGGATGCACTTGTCCCTTATACTGCCTTCATAGTTGACTGGGTTGATTTTTTTTTCCTATAACTTCTCTACATCATATCTTTGGTGTGTAAGTTGGGGAAGGGATGTGACATTCAGGTGCTGCTGATCCCAACCCTCAGAGCAGAGGGGGCATTTTTAAAAATTTTTTTATTCTTATTTATTTATTTTATTTTATTTTTATTTTTTTATTTTTTTTTTGAGGGGGCATTTTTAGAGGGCTTGATGTCCTCCTCTGATAATCATCATGGCTTCCAAGTCACCCAGAGGCCTTAATATCTGTGTAAACAGAGTACAAACTCTCTCAACCCCAGTTGGGATTGATTTGGAAAGGCTTTTGAGTGTGGACCCCAGTGACGATGTATCTGAGGACCGATCTGAGATGAGAGAGGCTCACACCAGGTGGCTGGCTGGCCATAAAAGGGTGATTTTTTTTTTTTTTTCCCAGAGCATCTCTTGAACAGCTCACGGAAGTGAGGAGGGAGGGGTTGTGTTCTTTATAGGTGGAGGAATTTTTCTAAAGGATTGACATAAGAACGTTTGTGGACATCTGGCCCCTTGGACACCCTGTGCTTTCTCATGTTCCCAGAAAAGAGAGATGAACTGGGACCTCTCTCTAGCGGGATGGCCCTCATGCCCTGAATGGAAGGGGCATGTGAGGGCAGATTTGTCCAGAAAGGGGAGAGGCTGGTCTGACCCAGGCTGTGTGTGAGCATGTCTGTGTGCCCTCTCTGAGGGCAGGGGCCTTGTGTACTTTTTTAAGCCCCTCAGCGATTGGAAGAAAATGAGGTTTCTGCGTGGTGGGCATGTGGCAGAAACATGATTCTGACTGTGTGTGTTTTTGGTGGGATGGGAGGAGAAAACAGACAATTTTATAGTTTGTGGTTTGGTTGGTGAGAGTGTTTCTGTGAAAGTCTGGGCGAGTGTGTTTTGATTCTGCCTTGCCCTTTTGAACTTAGTTCTGGAATAGTAGAAGGTGCCCTAGACTTGGAGGCTCCCGTCCTAGTTCTGTGGGGTAGATTGTGTGACCATAGGCTCATATCGTTCCCTTTCTGGACCTCACGTTTCTTCTTGGTGAAAGGTGGGCCTTGGGTGAGATGAGCCCTGAGGGTTTGTTTCAGCTTAAAATCCTTGGACCTGGGACTTGGGCATTTGGTAAACCACTGGATGAACGTTGGGCTCCTTTACTCTCCAGAGTACACCTGGCCCATTTCTTTCCTTCTTACCATGTCCCTCTTCCTGGTTCATTCCCTCCTCACTTTTCACCTGGTCTCTTTCGGGGGCCCCCTAGTTGGTCTCACTGTTTTTGGCTCTCCCTTTTTTCACCCTTCTACTGAGCCTCACAGATCATCAGGTCATGTCCCTGTTCCAGAAGCCTCCCTTGCCTCTGAGATAAAATGCAAACTCCGGTTTTGGGCATATTTCATATTATTCTCACGCATACATTCTACATTCTAGCTCCACTAGCCTGTTGGATATTTTCTGAGATTCCATCTCCTGCTTGTGTGCATTTGCATGGGCTGTGCCCCATACTTGGGGTGCCCTCCCTCTTCATGGCTGCCTCTTAGAATGCCTGACTCCAGGCACAGCACCCCTTCAGTATGGAGCCCTTCACCAAGCCTTTCCTGATCTCCACCTCCTCCCCCATCATTATATATTTATTGTGTATTTACTTAGTTGGGGACAGGTTTTTTTCCCCCTCTGTAGAATGAAAACTCCTTCAGGACAGATACTGATTTCAGTGTTGTTTTTGTCTCTCCAGAGCCTGCGTTGAGTCCAGCTCCGTGCCTAGCTGGTAGTCGGCACTTACTAAACGCCAATTAAATTGAACTGAGTTCAGTTCTGCTTTTTAGGCTGGCACATCCTTTGCTGCTGGAGTGAGAAAAACTCTGTTGTGAGGAGCATCTCTGCTTTGTCAAGTGTGCTAGAGATGGGTTGTTTTTTTCTTTTTTTCTAAGGAATTAAAAAAAAAGTTAGTGGAAAGAATCCTGGATTTGGAGTCAGAGGACTTGGATTTGGCTGCCCCCGGCCCTGCTGTTTATTATGTGGGTAACCTCTGGCTTCAACCTTCTCTGCCTCTGTTTCCCCCTTTGTAAAAGGAGATGGTTGGACCAGAAAACCTCAGTGTCCATTTTTTGCTTTAAACCTGTGATCCCATGAAACCTCTTTACTATATTAAGTTTCCTCAGGAAGTGAGTTTGCCCTGGTTAACTGCCATGCCTTAATAAAGAAAAATCCCAGCTGACACTGGGGTTTTAAGAAGTAGCTGGGAGGTCCATCTCCTGCTTTTAGGCAGGCCACATGGAACTCTTGCCAAGTATAGAAATAGAAAGACCGCTAGAAAGCAGTCTTTAAAAGCCTTCAGAGGTGGGATTCTGCTTTGCAGCTGCCTTAGATTCTAACACTAGGCACTGGGGGGAAGTTTTTCTTCACATTTAGCCCAATTAAAATGGATTTGAATGTTGCAGGCTGCCCTTTCATCCACCTTGGGTGTAGGCCTGTCTTGGGGCCTCTTGGGGTGGTGGGAAGGACTCTGGAGGTGGGGTTGAGGGCCTAACATGGTGAAGAGTGGGGAGAGGGGTAAAGATCAATGAGATACAGGCCCCTCATTTTAAAAGGGGGAGCCAGCTGAGGCCCATAGAGTCAAAGGGGATTGTCCAGGGTCACAAAGGGAGTATCAGAACCACTGTCTGAGCTTCAGGGTTTTTTTGTCTTCCAAACTCAGTGTTCTTTCTGTCACACTCTCTGTTTCTAGCTCAAATACAGGCTATAAAAGCTTAAATTACCGTCAATCTTTCACAGACCCAAGACTATGATTTTAAAACGTAATTTATAATGAATTTAAAACTTTAAGCAAAAAAACCAAGCCCTACCGACTCTTTTTTTTAAAGAGAGACTTCCAACATATAGAAACTTTATCCTTTGATAATGGCCATAGAGACTTCCCTCTTTTGTGCCTCAAAGAATGTCCTAGCCAGGAGGGACCTCAGAGCCCTCCAAGGCCACCCTGTATCTGACCAGCAATCTACTGGTCCTAGAGCATCCCCAACCAGTGGCCATCCTACCCTCACTTAGAGTAAGGGGAGCTGGCTGCCTCCAGGGCAGCCCAGGACACTGTGATGGCTCCTACCTATTAGGAAGTTTTCCCTTAACATCGAGCCAGAATTTGCCTCTCTGTAACTTCTCTGGCTTGTCATTCCCGCTTCTGCTCTTGGAGGCCAAGTAGAAGTCCGATCCCTTATTTATGGGATGGTCCTTCAGATCCTGAAGACATTAGTTTTTTTAAAGAATTCTTTTTATTTTGAACTCAGCATCAAATAAAATGAGCATTTCAAAATACCTAGTAGAACAGAAAAGAGAGATTTGTATGGGAAACTGTGGCTGTTTTGTACAGTCTGCTTTTCGTCTCAAACATACCGTCAGTTTAACAGATCACTTTCCAGGTCGTCCTCCTTGCCCGGGATCCTCACGGGCCTTCTGTTCACTTCCAGACTTTTATCACCTCCCTCTGACTCTTCTCCAGGCGCAGCATCCTCAGTGCCTTGTATGGCACAACCTCGAGAGCCTTCCTGCCTGGGGACCCTCCTCTGCTATTAGGATTTTAGTCTCCCCGTGTGTCCTTCCTTGTGTTAATTTTGGCCCTTGGAGGTGATATGTAAGGGATTTGGGAAGACAGGGTAGAGTCTGGAGGTGGAAGGCTTATCATGGCTAGCATTTATATAAAATATAATTAAGGTTTTGCAAGGTCCCTTTATGTTAGTTACCTCATTTGACCCTCACGAAAACCCAGTGAGATACGTGCTATTATTATATCCCATTTTACTTATCAGGACACTGAGTCTGAGAGAGGTAAAGTATCTTTTTCAAGGTTACGTAAGTGGCGTTTGAGGCAGGATTTGAACTCAGATCTTCTGGACTCCTAATCCAGCCATCTGCTCACTAAGCCACAGTATATGGCGGCATGCCTGTATAGTTCAACAACCCGCGGAAGCAGAGACAGATCTCCTTCCCAGGCCCTTTCTGTTAGGCTCGCACGGCTTCCTTTGTGTCTCGCCAAATAGATTAGACAGTGGCTTCTTCAAGCCGCGGAATATTTAAGTCATAAGGGGACATAAAATATCAGCTGGCAGAGACCAGAGAAATAATTTTCCCATTTTACCGGTGAGGAGACTGAGTACTAGAGAGGGGAAATGGCCTCCTGAAGCCATTCGGAGTTAATGGCTGAGCTGGTTCCCATCTCTTTCCCCCGGAGTCCTTCCCTTTGCTCACTGGGAGCTGATCTTCCTTCCTCAACTGTGATTGGTAAGTGAATGATGCACCGATCTGGCTCCTGACCACTTGGCCCCAAAGAATGATATTCTGTGTTCTGGGACCCTTGTGACCACCCCATGGGCCCTGTGTAAGCAGATTTTACATTGCAGTACAGTATGGGGACACAGGCAGGAAGGAAGCCCTACTATGGGCCCTTAGCAGGTGGGAGTCTGGTTGGGACCGCCTTCTTCCCAAGTCACGCCTGTCTGTCATTTTCCCATTCCCTCTGTGCGGTTGGAGTTGTAATTGATAGAAATGCTGGGGTTTTTTTTTTTTTGTTGTTGTTTGTTTGTTTGTTTGTTTTTAAGGGTATCAGACTGGTCCAGGAGTTTTTGTTGTTAATTGTGTAGGCCTCCTGGTGTCCTGAAGAAAGCCTTGTTTAGGCCTTCTCTTGACTCCCCCTGATGCCGAAACCTCCTGGCCATCAGGCCTCTTCATTCTTTCTTCTGGAGCTGGGCCACCTTGGCAGGTCCAGGCCCTCTCCGTCAGGCTGCTGCTACAGCCCTCCGGAGCCTCACCCCAGAATTCAGACTTCTGCCCTGGACCTTGAGCTCTGATGTGTCAGCTTTCACCTGATTTTGCCTGAAACTAGGCTCCTACTCCCCAAACCACAGTGCCATGGTTCCTCCGTCTCCCCCTTTCCGATCAATCCTCGCTTCCACATCAATCTAGGTGGATTGTGCACTGGCTAAATGTCTGTGTCCTCTGTGCACAAGTCTTCCGGGGCTCTCCTCACTGGGCAGTCTGGTGCCTCTACTGCCCCCTCTGCCTTCGTCACATTCTCTCATATTCCTTTCTAGGACTTCGTGCCAGCTGAATGAAACAATCCCTTGCCTCTAGAACATGCCTGGGATTGACTTTGCTATTCCTTGACGTTATCACCCCTGCCCTTCTTCCTGAAATGCCGTCTCTCCTGCTTTTCACCTCTTATATCTGTCCCCACGCTTTGAAGACCGGCTCCATTTCCATCTCCTACAGGAAGCCTTCCTGGATCCCTCCATCTTCACCATCTTTCCCCTTGACCTCATTTTGGGCTTAGCTCCGGGCCTCCTCAGTGTCCTTATCTTAGAGTGCTGGGCCTTTTCCTTCCACTGGACTGTAAGTGTGGAGTTAGGCACTGAGTCTTATCTAAACTCTCCCTCCTTCATGTCCTAGCACAGTGATTTGTACACTGTAGGCACTTAATAAATGCTTGTGGCTCCTGCGGTCTTTGTTTTCCCAGTAGAGGCTGAGGTGGGGGCTCTTTCTCCCACGTCCTTGAGCAAAAGAAGGGGCATAGGAAGGACTGTGTTGGTTGCTTCTGCTGGTGCAGCTAGGTGGCCCAGTGGATAGAGTGCTGGGTCTAGAGTCAGAAAGACCTAAGTTCAGTTGTGGCCTCACACATTTACTAGCTGTGTGACCTGGGCAAGTCACTCTACCTCTGTTTGTCTCAGCTTCTTCGTCTGTAAAACGGGCATAATGGTAGCACCTGCCTCCCAGGATCGTTGTGAAGATCACGTGAGATAATGATTGTAAAGCACTGTGCATCTGGCACACAGTAAGCACTACATAAATGTTGGCACTGGGTTCCCATCATGTGGATGTCCACTGCCTGGACCATCCTTTGCTGTGGGTCACTGCTTGGGCTTTGATTTCCCCCAGGGCTGTATAAAGGATGGAGGCACCTGCAGGAGGAGGCATCATGCCTCTGGAGTGGAGAGGAAGTAGGGAAGGAGAGGGGCTCCACTCGTCTCTTGGCACCACATCTGCCGCAGCCACAGCTGCTCCAATGGTTGCTGTAACTTGTCTAGGAAGAAAAAAATGCCATTTTCAACATCTGTGTGAGTCCTCAGCTCTGAGAGCCCGATGCTCCCCCAGCCTGGGACCCATGAGCAGGCTGCCTCTTGGGGCCTCTCCTTGGATGACAGCTGCAGCCTCTTAAGCAATTCTGTAAAATGAGGAGGGGAGGCCATGACGGTGTTTAAGACCCTAGCGGAAAGATCAAATTCTCTCCAGTAGAATTGAAGCCCCTTAAGGGCAGAGACTGTCTCTTTTGTGTGTGTGTGTGTGTGTATGTATGTATGTATGTGTGTACACCCCTCAGACTCCACATGGTGCCTGGCATAGACTAGACACTCACTACATGTTCGTTGAGATAAACTGAGGCCCTTCCAGCTCTAACGTCTGATCTGACTTGCTGCAGCTTCCAAATTAACTTGAGCTTTGGTAGCTTGGGGTCCTGAGTCGTCCCTGAAGCATGATCTCTGAGGCCTGTCCTTGGGCATGTTGACAGCCTGCGATATGGGGAAACTGGTGACTGGCTAAATCTTAATAAATGTACATGAACTTGGGGAATACAATGAGCCCTTGTGGCTTGAGCTCCAGCCAGCTCTGCAGGGCTGCTGCTGTTCTCTGAGGGAACCCTTTGTGACCAGGGGCCTGGGAGCTTGTCTGGGGCTAATGCTCTGGAAGCAGCTGGGGCTGCTGCTGTTGTTTGTCCATCCTTTCCCACAAGCATTTATTAAGTGCCTATTGTACGTGCTGGCGATGGGGTGAGGGACAGGAATCAGCCTCTGCTCTCAGGGGGCTTCCATCATGTTGGATGTTATCATTCCCAGTTTAATTCCAGAGATGCTTATTGAGGCATCATTGTACAGGAGACCCTGAGCTGGACCCTGGGGACCTGAAACAAACTGGTGTCTGGCTTCTGGGAGTCACCTCTTCTTAGCCATTGGTCCGCTTGCACTCTGGGGGGGGGGGGGGTCTTCACCTTTTCTGTGTTGTGGACTCCTTTAGGCAGTGTCTGCTTTTCAAATGCATAAAAATAAAACATATAGGATGGAAAAAGGAGCCAATTGTATTGAAATACAGGTATCGAAAGACGACAGAATCAAGTTCATGGACTCCAGGTTAGGAATCTCTGACCCATGGGGCAGCTAGGTGGCGCAGTGAGTAGAGCACCGGCCCTGGAGTCAGGAGGACCTGAGTTCAAATGTGACCTCAGACACTTGACACAAATTTACTAGCTGTGTGACCTTGGGCAAGTCCCTTAACCCCAACTGCTCTGCCTTCCCCCCTCCCAAAAACAACAACAAAAGGAATCTCTGTTCCTGAATTGAGGAGGGGTCCCAGAGAGGTTCAGTGGCCGCTAGATTGGTGGTCCCAAATCTCAGCTTGGCCACTTGTTAGCTAGGGCTAGGTACCCTTGGCCAGATCCCGTCTCCTCTCTGAACCTGTTTCTTGATCCATAAGAGGGGCGCAATCATGAACCCCAGTTTACTCACAGGGTATTTCTAAGGAAAGAACTTTGTGAAACCCTAAAGTCCAGAAGCTTGAGCTGCTATGATCAGATTTGATAATGGGGTAAAAACATTTGGGTAGATACAAAGCATAGTACGAGCTTTATTTCCGGTGGATGGAGTTTCAGATGTTGCCCTCACAACAGCTCTGTAAGGGGTGTGGGTCAGTTATCCTTAACCCCATTTTACAGATGAGGACGCTGATGTCCACAGAGGTTCAACTGACTTCCTTCCTCAAGGGGGTGTCTCAGTCAGGACTTGAACCCTGATCTTTGGGAATTCAGATCTAGCCCTTTTCCTGCTAATACCATGATGGCCCCCCTCATAAGCAGCATAGCACCTGTTCACAATGTGTAGTGTTTTAAGGTCCGCAAAACAAGAAGTTATTCCTAATTGTAATGTTTATAAACTGTGACACCATTTTCACATATTTGCAATATTGACTAGGTTTTCTGTAGTGTTCTAAATAAAACTCAAGGAGCGGGGAATAGTGTGAAGGGGTTTGCGGATTATTTAAAGGAATCCCAGAGATCTCCCAGCCTTTTGGGGGAGGAGAGCTCATTTCAATTCAACAGGCATTTGTTGAGTGTTGGGTGCTGAGCTCTCTGCTAGCCACAGGGGCTACAAAGATGGAAATGAGGGAGTCCCTTCCCTCATAGAACTTCTACAGGAAGGATTCTACAGGAAAATTGACTTTTCATTTCTTCAAAGCCGTGACAAAGCCGGCACTGACCTGAGTCAGTGGCTGAGTCAGAGGAGACCAGGGGCCACTACTTCTGTCTTGGAAGTATATTTATGGGCACTGTTGCCATGGAGACCTATGGATAAAGCTTCATCATCCACTGGGGTCCCTTGCTCTGGTCAATGGCTGTGACTTGCATTTTATAGTGGGTGGGGTGACAGACCTGACTTGGAGGCTAGATCCAGATCTGGCCCATCCCAGACTGTAGCCCGTGTTTTGTCATGAATGCCCTTTCCACTCCTCTTCTGAGAGGGATGCCAGTAACAGAAGCAGAATGTGATTCCCACGAAGAACACAGTTATGTAAATCCCCTGTAGAGGATGAGTCAGGACACCCCCACAGGCGGATTTAGAGCAGGCACCTGTGAGTTTGAGGAGAGAACCTTCAGTTAGGCCCTAGGGATCCGGGGGCTTCCCCGAGAGGGGTTTACTGGGGCCACAGCGGGCCGTCTGCTTGCGGATGGATGAGGAGCAAAGATGTAGAAGGTCAGTGTTAGTGTTCACAGTTCCGTTTCTGTACTTTAATGTGTAAACCTGGACTACAGCAACTTTAGAGTTAGGAGCAGGAATCTCTCTTTCCTCACAGAACATTAGAGCTGAAATGTCAAGCAGTCCGATACACGCTGGCCAGGATCTCCTGCAGTACGTTAAGCATCCATTCAGCCTCCGTGTGAAGACCTTTAGTGTTGGGGAATTCATGGAGCTGTGACTAGGGCAGGGCCACCAGACCTCTTCATCAGGGTTACTGATGATTGTTACATTCCTTTACCAGGGCAGAAACAGAGCTTAATGTCAGTTTAATAAAACCAATCAGTTACCATAGGAAGCTACCAGGTAACAGACTTCTTTGTCTGACTGAGGTCTCCTCCCTCACTTCCCTCCTTCCTGAGCCTCCCAGCAGTGTCCTTGTACTGGTCTTTTGGAATCTCTGGTCTTTGTGCCACTTAACCCAGGTGATAACTTGCTAAAATGCCTACTTATGGCCCAGGGAATCCACTCTCTCTTAAAATCACCCATTCTATTTTTGGGTAGCCCTAATTGTTATGAATTTTTTCCATTCATTGAGTTGAAATCTCCTAACCTTCTAGACAGGGGTGAGGAACCTGCAGCCTCAAGGCCACATATGGCCCTTCAGGTCCTCAAGTGCAGCCCTTCGACTGAATCTAAGCCACATACACACACACTGAAGTTTGGATTCAGTTAAAGAGTTGTACTTGAGGACCCAGAGGGCCACATGTGGCCTTTGAGGCTGCAGGTACCCCACCCCTACTCTAGAACCAGAGCAGGGCTGGGCTGGTTTTTTTTCAGCCTGATGGGCCTTCATAAAAAACTACTTAGCCAGGGGTCATGTTACCTCCTAAGTCTTTTCTTCTCCGGGATAAACATATGTGGCTTCTCTCCCGGATCCTTGTATGGCCTGATCTTCTGTCTCCTCACTGTCCCAGTCATTTTCCTCTGGACACACTCCAGTTTGCCAATTAGAATAAAAACGCCTCTGTTCTGTATCAGCCTGTGAGATGCACCTGTGTACTAAGTAACACTTTTACATCATCTCCTAAATGAAGGCGATTATGTTTCCTCTTGTTGACTTTGTCTGACGCTTTAGAAGAGATTTCTGCATGTTCTGAGGGTGTTTTAGCAGCCATCCTTGGTGCAGTGGTGGAGGTGTATGGGATGTCATTGTGTGTGATGCTGTCTCTGCAGGTCTCTGAGGCCTTCTAGAGCTTGGCTGGTTTAGACTTCTTTCTCTTTGTTCGTTTCTGTTTCCAGATGGTAAAAATGTTAAGAACTGTGGCTGTGTATCATAGCCTGCTTGGATTATGGGAGATCCAGTGCACCTTAGAGATTCTACTTTTGCCAGAACCAGAGGGTCCATCCTTTCAGACCTGTGTGCTCAGGTTCCTCCATTCATAGACTGCCAGTATTATAGACTGTCAGAGCTGAGAAGGGTCTTAGGACATGGAGTGGACATGTCAGAGCTATAAGGACCATAGAACTGGAATGGACAGTGTCAGGGGTGAGAGGTGCCTTAGGACATGGAATGTACCTGCCAGGGCTATGAGGACCGTAGAATGTGGAATGGACAGTGTCAGGGGTGAGAGGGGCCTTAGGACATGGAATGTACCTGCCAGAGCTATGAGGACCGTAGAATGTGGAATGGACAGTGTCATGGGTGAGAGGGGCCTTAGGACATGGAATGTACCTGCCAGAGCTATGAGGACCGTAGAATGTGGAATGGACAGTGTCAGGGGTGAGAGGTTGCCTTAGGACATGGAATGTACCTGCCAGGGCTATGAGGACCGTAGAATGTGGAATGGACAGTGTCATGGGTGAGAGGGGCCTTAGGACATGGAATGTACCTGCCAGAGCTATGAGGACCGTAGAATGTGGAATGGACAGTGTCAGGGGTGAGAGGGACCTTAGGACATGGAATGTACCTGCCAGAGCTGTAAGGACCATAGAACGTGGAATGGACAGTGTCAGGGGTGAGAGGGGCCTTAGGACATGGAATGTACCTGCCAGAGCTCTGAGGACTGTAGAATGTGGAATAGACAGTGTCAGGGGTGAGAGGGGCCTTAGCAGATGAGATATTAGAATTGGGAGGAACCTTCAGAATGTAGGAAGATCATCAGAGCCAGCAGGGATCTTGGCATTTAGAACTGACAGGTCTTGGAGGGACTTTTGAGACCATGCTGCCCAGGCTGGTGATTTTTCTGGAGGGAGAAACTGAGGCCAAGAACAGGCAGCCGTTTTACCCAAGGCCGTAGAGAATTGGTGGCAAACAAAGGCCCTGGAGCTGGGGGGAGTGGAGGTGGGAGATGAGCTCAGAGGCCGTTGTTCTCCTTCCTACCTGTTTGAGCTCAGCCGAATCACTTGCCTCCTCTGGGCCTCAGTCTCCTTCTCTGTAAAATGGGAGGAGGTGGTGACGTAGTCTCTACAGGATCATGCTCTTCCTTCTGAGACAGGCTGCTTTCCATCAGCTGCGGATGACTGTGTCCACGGGAACATGTGACACCGTCTCCTTAGGCACGAAGGAAGGAGCTGTCACCTCTGTCCCCAGAGGCAGTGTCTGTGTGTGTGGCCTTGGTCAGGGGAGCACCCACATTACTAACATGATAATAAGAGTAATTATTAAAGTGCTACATACGTGTAGTGCTCTAAGGTTTGCATAGGTTATCTCGTTATCCACATTTGACAGATGAGGAAACCAAAGCTGAGAAAGGCTAAGTGACTTGCCCAAGGTCACACAGCTAGGAAGTGTCTGAGGCCACGTTTTAATTTTTAAAAATTTCTATTTATTTGCTTTTTTTTTTTTTGGAGCGGGAAAGGCAGGGCAATTGGGGTTAACTTACCCAAGGTCATGCAGCTAGTAAGTACTTCAAGTATTTGAGGCTGGATTTGAACTTGGGTCCTCCTGACTCCAGGGCTGGTGCTCTGCTCACTGTGCCACTGTCCCCCGCGGCCAAATTTTAGCTGCGGTCTTCCTGATCTAGGCCTGATGCTGTCTCCACTGTGCCCCTTAGGTGTCTCGGTTTTGTAAGTACTGAGGTGACCCCAGGTGCATTGACTTCAGCCTTGGGTCAAGACCCCTCCTCCAGTTACTGGGCCCGTAATTTGGTTGGTTTCTCAGCCTTGGCCTTTGGAATACCCAGCTTTGCTTTCCTCCTGTTTCCAGGCCCTGTTCTGATTCTTCTCTGCCTTGACTTGAACTGCCATCGTGATTCATATACTCTGGGTTTTCCCCGGTTTCTGCATCTCTTTTCCCCTGGCCGTGCCACTAGCGCTTCTCTAGTGGCCGACCTCAGCCCTTCCATTGCGGGTCAGCTTACTCCAGCGGAGAATCCCCATCCTCTCCCTCTCCCCAGCTCTTCTCTGTCATCTGGGTGGAGTTGAATTGAGTAGAGGCTGGGAGGTGAGAGGAAAGGAGAGAAATGGGGATTGGATCCCTCCTCCCTCTGCGTGGCCTTGGACAGCTGGAGTCATTGGTTAGAGAGTGGGGAGACCAGGCTCTCCTCTTTGGGAGCATCAGGAGGGATGCCTGTGTTAAGTGCTGAAACAAAAAAATCGTTCTTTGACTCCCACTATGCCCAAAGATGGTAGCTCCTTGGGCCCATGCTTAGGAGAGCACAGTATTTGCATTTTTGAGGGGCACCAGACCTGTGATTTCAGTGGTTAGGGAACTTCTTCCTTCTGTCAGTGCAGTTCAGCACCTGCTTAGGAGTTCACTGACCTGGAGAGTTGTATTTCTTAATGTCTTTTTAGAAAACTGAACTAGGTTTTGAAAAAGACAAAATTAGTAGCAAGATTCCCCCTTGCCCTTCCCCCCCAATTCTGTTACTTGTTTGGGGATATGAAAGTGTTGTTCTCTTCCTTAATTCCCCTCCGCCCTCAATCTCAATCTCTCTCTCTCTCTCATACACACACACACACACACACACACACACACACACACACGCATTTACACACACGAGCATGTACACTGCCTCTCTCAAAACCAAAGCAATTTAAAATAAGTGTTTGAGAACTTGCTCACGCTGCTGTCCCCCTGGACTCTTTTCTAAATACCCCGGACACAGTACCCCCCATGCAGGGCTGAGCACCCAGGGCTCCCCTAGCTGGGGCTGCCGCAGGTGCTCATGAAAGCCTAGGGCTGCGCTCCCCGGGCCCCACGTGACCCACGGCTGATTCCGCTCTTGGTTTGCTGTAATTTGGCACCATTGTTGCCACAGCTGTCAGCAGCTGTGTGCTCATTCTGCCCGTCCTCCGCAGTGAAGATTACCAAGTTTATTTTGAGGCATGAAATTTCCTGAAATGGGAGATTTCAGAAGAACTCAAGCAGAAGGAAAAAGAATAAAAGAGCAGTTGTAGTTATAGAAGTTGGTCTGTGAGAGAGGCCTGGGGGTCACAGTGAGTGACGGAAGCCTACGGTTCTGTCATGTCAGAAATCGGAGAAGGATGGAGATGTTTATTTTCCATCTTCATAGAGAGGGCAAAATAAGGGAAAACAGGGAAAGGTAAAAGGGTTCGGTAAAAGCAACAGTAATTGTATGGTTGGTATCTGGACTAGGCATCCGCTGACTTGCGAACTCAGTTTCCTGGGGTGGGGTGGTTAGTGATATCTCTGGGATTTCCTTCTGGCTGATGGTCATATCCTTGTTACAAAGGGTGTCTGTCCTTACGCAGGCTCCTTAGGTGGCAAGTTGTCTTATGTCTGAACTCTGGGAATCTGTGATTTCAACAGTATAGATAGATGTTCCCTCGGAGTCTTAGTGGATGGTTTGGGGAGTTGTGAAAAAAATGCGTGTGGCTAAAAAAAAAATCTCATCCCCTTTGGGGCTCCAACTTCTGCCAGTCTGCATTTAACTAACCAGTCTGGTTTTCCAAACCACTGACAGAGCTTAGCTGTTTCTCCTTGGGCCTGTACTCAGCCCTCTTAGCTTGGGAAGATGCGATAGAGCTTAGACTCTTGTGGTGTTGCCTTTGAGAACCCAGGGCCATGTCCAGGCTAAAGTGAGGGATCAGAGGTGGGTGTGAGCCTAGGCTCCCTTTGCTGTGTCTGTTCTCTCAAGTCCATGGCAGCTTCTACCCAGTAGGATTCTCCCCATCCCTACACCAGACAAGAGGACAGCTCGTAAAGGCCTGTTAGGAGCAGCTTTGCATCAGGCCAAGGCTCTGCTCTGAGGCCTGAGACTCTTCCTTTGGCTAGTTCCGGGCTTCCTGTTCTTGGTTCATGTTTCCCTCTTCATCTCCCTAGGCATCTGTTGATTTCCCTGGCCTGCTGTGCTCTTACCTCCCACTGAGTCCTCTTTACTTCCCTCCCCTGTGGATGCATGCATGATAGGATGGGGAGGCCAGGCTGCTGTGGGTCTCAGGATGGGGAGAGAGAGCCATGTTCTGCCCGGAAAGGTGTGAGGCCCAGGAACCATGTGGCTGTCCTGGAGTTGGATGTTGGTCTAGCTGTATACCCCTTCATCCCGATATTCTCTTGTAATGTTCTGTTGTTTCATTTGTCACATAGCTTTATGCCACTACATACGGGCTTCTAAAGCCAGGGATGGCACCAGCCCTTTCATTGCCAGTACAGCAGAAGGTAAAAACCAACTCAGCCCAGAACGACCAGAGCTTTCTGGTGGTTCTTGTAGGTGGCTCTCTGTGATGTCTTGTGCCCTTTGACCTTCTAACTTTCCAGCTCCTCTGGGAATTGTTAGTCTGCTTCTTTCTAGGTGGCGGGTGCTCTAATGCTCTTCCCTCTGTTTCTGTATTTACATATTAATTTTTAAGTTGTAAAAGCCTCTAACCCAAGTGGGGAGGGAGAGACAAAAGAGAAATTCATGGTATTTCATGTTTCTGAACTGACAAGATGCTTCATTTGATATGCTTATTTAAAAAAAAAAGACAGCACACCAAAAACCTGTTTTTCTATAACTCTTGTATCTTTTTTGTCTCTTTGTGCTTTTCGGAGATGTTAGAAATGCAGATTGCATTTAGACTGCAAAGCAATTTATTGTTTTGCCTTGTCACCAGTGGAATACCAAACAAACCTGAACCAGCTTCAGGCAACTCGTGTTCCCTGGGGGTTGGGTTTCCTTCATTCTCATAACTATTATCTGTCATCCCCACCCCCTCCACACACACACAAAAATATTAATTACTAGATTTGTATTAATCGTCTCACTGTAAAGAAAAGCACAGACAGATAGTGGTGTTCTACATAACCACTGCTAAAAGATTTCCGTTTCCTTGCTGCCGTAATCACCTTGCTGCTCTCCTGTTCTTGGCTCGATGTTGGCCCACTAACCCTCCTGCCTTCCTTCCTGTGTTTGGCTGGGCAGCACACATCGGGCCACTGGTGGCCCCGCGTGAATTCCTCAAAACATTTTCACAATCCTTTTTTTTCCCCCAGGAGAAAATTTTGAGCAGACACCCCTGAGACGCACATTCAAATCTAAAGTTCTTGCCCGATACCCTGAGAATGTAGAGTGGAATCCTTTTGACCAAGATGCGGTGGGAATGGTGAGTACCAAGTGTGGAGAGCTATGGGGATTCTGCTCAGAGGCGGAGTGCTTAGAAGTGTGAAAGCTGATCTTGTTTTAGTAATTGGAGGAGGAGGAGGAGTGACCCAAGCTGTCCAGAGCCCCTGGGTTGTTTTGACCACAGACCACATCTGCTGATGGTTGACACACGGCTGCAGATACATTCTGCAGACAGTCGCAGTGCTTTGAGAGGTAGCTTGGCCCTGGAGCAAGAAGACCTGGGTTCAAGTCTTGCCTCAGTGACACCTACTGGCTGTATGACCTTGGGCAAGTCTCATTCCCTTTCATGACCACAGACAACAGAGCGCTTCATGCATCAGTGGAGGCAGTGCTTCACACTGTCGCAAATCAGAATTCAGTACCAAATGACAACTTAGATATGCCTGTTTGTCACAGTGATATTCCACAAATGCCTGCTGTGTGTTAGACCTCCCTGGGGGAGATGCAGAATTTAGAGAAGACCTGGGTCTTCTACCTGCTCTGATGGATCTCACAGACTAGTGGAGAGTCCCTCTATTGAGCTGAAATCAGCCTTTTATTTATACCAGGGGTTTTTTTTTTGTTTGTTTTTTGTGTCCTGGATCCA
This sequence comes from Trichosurus vulpecula, assembly GCF_011100635.1. Lineage (NCBI taxonomy): Eukaryota > Metazoa > Chordata > Mammalia > Diprotodontia > Phalangeridae > Trichosurus > Trichosurus vulpecula. The sequence continues at coordinate 226,366,383 of NC_050578.1, read as the reverse complement.
TTGGACAGTCTAGTGAAATCTGTCAGCTCTCCAGTATCATGTTTTTAAATGCATGAAACAAAATACCCAAGATTACAAAAGAAACCAGTGATACTGAAATTCACTTCCAAAAAAGCCCATTTTTTTTTTAAAGGTCATAGACCTGAGGTCCAAAACCCCTGCTTTATACCTGTTTCTCTTAGTGCTGTTTTCTGGGCTAACCAAAAATCATCTAATCCTCCAAATGATGGCTCTTCTTATGTTTGGAGGTGGAATCATGACTGTTCCTAAGCCTTCTCCAGGATAACCTTTTCTGACTGGATCAGGTGAACCTAAGATCACGTGGGGATTTTTCTCCCCTTCTCCTTGTCTTGTGTGTCACTGAGCAGATGAAATGGAAATCTTAGCCTTATCAACACTCTGGATGCCTTTGCAAGGCTGATATGTAATACCACCATCAAATGTTTGAATAAGCATTGAGAGCTGGCGTGGCCTAGTTGATGGAGTGTTCTGAAACGTTCTGGTTGTGTGACCCTGGGCAAGCCTATTGCCCTCTCAGTTCTCTGTGGTTGCTCTCTGAGAGTTTGAACTGTAGACCTCCTTCAGCTATACCATGACTCTGGTTCATCAAATAGCCCCATGAGGTCGATAGTGCAAGAGATGATAACCTTTGTTTCACAGTTGAGGACACCAAGGCTCAGAGATGTCTGTTTATCTGCCCCAGATTATACAACTAATAGGCAGCTGATCCAGGATTCAGCCTGAAGGCCTAGGACTCCTGGTCAGGGCTCTTTCCTGTATACCAACATCCTATCCGTCCGGAGTGCACAGAGTTCTTTGGATGGCCGAATTCTAGGCTTTTGGGGACAGAGGATAATTCAGGGCATTCTGTTTTCCAGAGCAGCCTGTGCTGTGCCTAGAGAAGTCTCATAATTGTCATCTTGTGGAGTTGAAAAGGGGAGGAGTCTGCCATCAAGTCTGGATGCTCATTAGTCACCCAAGGTCCCTTTCTTAGAGAAGGGAGAGAAATGTTTTCCTCTTCCCCAGTCTGTTATCTTTTTGCTTTATACAAAATTAACCCAACAATTTAAAAAAAATCAGGGCGCAGACAGCAGGATCGCCCCAGCCCCTCTCTGGTTTGGCTGTCACTTCTTTTTGTCTCTCGCCCTCGTTTCTACGTCTGGCTGACTGCTCCCTTCCAAAGGCTGTGTGAGAATGTCATCTTGTCCCCTCATGTGATCGGTTTGCAGCATTTTCTAGCTTCTGAGGGAGACAAATATTCTGCCGGCCTCTGATGGGGGAGGAGGAGGGAGATAGGGTTTCTTGGCGCCCTCCCTCGCATCTTCAGGGAGGTTTTCAACAAACCGTTGCTCCACTGGAGCCATGGCTGTTTGGGGATAAGTTCAGCGGGGCCCCCTCCACAGGAGGGACGTATTCTCATTGCTGCCTGCTTAGGGGGATTTATATGCTGCTGTTGGCAGACAGAGAGATGGGGAAGCCTGAGATAATATGAAGCAAGCCCCACAGAAGATGGATGTGTTTAATGAAAGGGAGGCTGAGTTTATGAGGATGCCCAGGGTGTGTGGTGTTAGTGTGTGGCTGAGGATCAGGACATGCTCTGGAGACCACAGGGAATGATGTCAGACATTCAGTCATGTGTAGGTTACAGGCTGCACGGTGTACAAAATGTGGTTTGGGCTCCTAGAGCCTAGATCTTTGGGTTTGGGTCAGGAGAGCTGGGAGGAGGGCCCAGTTTTTTTGTTCTTTTTAAAGCAGCATCTCAGTTTGCAAGACGACATCATAAAAGATGCTTCAGGCCGTGTAGCCTGAGGCTGAATCTGTGGGCCTTGAGAGGGTCTTGGTTTGCCAGAGACATCCCAAGGGCCTGGGGCATCTCTCACAACATGTATCTGAGACACATATGGATGACTGGCAAGCCAACCCCCTAGTAGGGGAACGTTTCTGGTTCTCTCTGCAGAGACTTGGGGTTAGCAGTCTTCCAAGGGCCGTGTATCCAGGGATGTGCTCCTCTAGACTCTTTGTTCAGCAATTATGCACATATGTTAAGTACATTTGTACATTTGTGCTCATGTGTGTGTATATACAGATACACAGAGCTTCAATGCCACTCCCTCTATGAGGCCTTTCTTGATCCTCCCAGACCAAGGTGAGCTCCTCTCCTCATATTTCTTTTTAAAAAAATTGATTTTTATGGATAACTTTTGTTTTTACATCACCTATGTTTTCCTTGTGTCTCTCCCATTCCTCCCCACCCCATAGCCGTCTCCTCGTAACAAAGAAAAAGAAAAAAAAGAAATAGGAGGAATAAGAGGAAATCATTAAAACTTACCAGTGCATTGTTCAAAAAAATCTAGTTTTATATGAGTGTTCCTTACCTGCGGACCACCACCTCTGGAAAGGGAACCAGAGAGGAATCTTCTCCTGTCCCCTTCTTAGGTCAAGCTTGTTATTTGTCACTGTTTTGTGATTGCTCTTTGCATTTATGTTGTTGCTGCGTACTGTTTCCTGGCTCCACTTCCTGCCCTCTGCATCAGTTCATGTAAATCTTTCCATGCTTCCCTATGCCCCTCCTGTTTGTTGTCTCCTACAACCCGGTGGTATTCCATTGTGTCCGTGTGTCATGCCTTGTGTGGCTGTTCTCCTTTGTTTAAAGCACACAGTGGGTCCTTTTATTGACTTAAGAACAGTCCCAAGACTCACGTTATTGTCTAACCATTTCATATTAGATTTTCACTCTCTGGATTTATGCTTAAGCAGACATAGAATAAAAGCCCAGTTATAACGTCTCTGCATTTGTTTTACTTCATCCATTTATTCTCGCTTTCCAGGCTGAGAGTGGAGGGAGGGTTGGAGGTGAAGAAGCTGGGGCCGGAAGGTACAGCCTGCGACTCTTCCACGGCCAGGACACAGCTCGAATGTAGCGTGATGCTAAGAATGGGAGTCTGTGCAGATTATTTTAAAAACAGTGGCTACCTTTTTTGGGGCGACCCAAGAAGAGTGCAGCCTTGATTTCTAAAACCTTTATAAATCAAGGCCTGAAGGCACTCTGTTCAGATGACGATAAGGGTTTTTAAAAAATATTGGAACTGATTGATATTGGGGCTCCTCTACTCGTCGGCTCCTTCAAAGATTCTTTTTTTTTTTTTGTGTGAGGCACTTGAGGTTAAGTGACTTGCCCCAGGATCACACAGATAATATGTGTCAAGTGTCTGAGGCTAGATTTGAACAGGACTAGTGCCCTGTGCACTGCATCACCTAGCTGCCCCATCCTTATCCTGGGCCGTCTCTAGTCATCTTGATCCATAGCTGGCCCCGGACCCAGATGGCTCTGGGGGAGAACATGAGGCTGGTGACTCTGCACAGCCCTTCCTCACTTAAGTCCAATTCAATCGCATGTCATGGCATCCCCTCCCTTTGAAAATGAAGGACAAACGGCAGGAGCCATTCTCCCATTTCCTAGTGCCCTTTGTCCAGATTTCTTCTTTGCTCTTACTACATTCGTTGTGTGTTATTTATAAGCATGTCTCATCTTCTCCTCATTTCTCGCTGCCATCTTCTTTGTCCTCCAGGGCCAAGCATCCAGTCTTGCACACAGCTGATGCTTAATAAATGTTTGTTAACACAGTAAACCCACAACCAAGGGCATCCATGCATCAGGGTCATGAGACTTTACGTAAAGCCTCCAAAGCTCTATGATCAAGCCTGTCAGTCTTACAGATAATTGTCTTGGAGCACACTCCCATTCTAACTTCATGATTTCCAACCATAATAATCATTGTCATGCTTCCCATTTTTACACTGATTTAAGGCTTACAGAGTATTTTTCTTTATAAACTAAGGGTGAGAGAAACGATTTGTCCAAGGTAGGTAGTAAGTGCCAAAGAAGCCCCAGGAGAAAGTAAGGTGGGGCAGTTGCAATGAATGACCGATGGAAGTCTGCTATTGAGCACAGAGGCCAGGGCTGGCATGGCCATGTGGGGTGGGGGCAAAGGTTTTATGGCTTTAGTTAACCCTTTTGGGTTTCCCTTTCTGAACTTAATCACCAAGGTTACCTAACAGTCCTGCTTCCTCTCTCCGGTGTGCTGGGCACAGCGTAAGTATGTGACTGTAGTGGTTTGGAAGGCGGTGCTGCTGTTGTCCCGAAGCAGCTTTTTCTCTGCTCATCTCTTGTTCTCTCTTTTGCAGTTGTGTATGCCCAAAGGGCTGGCGTTCAAGACTCAGGCTGACCCCAGGAGCCCCCAGTTTCATGCTTTCATCATTACGCGAGAGGACGGCTCCCGGACATTTGGGTTTGCCCTCACCTTTTATGAAGAGGTGACCAGCAAACAGATCTGCAGCGCGATGCAGACTCTGTACCACATGCACAACGCGGAGTACGATGTGCTGCGCACCCCATCTGCCAATGGCAGAGAGGGAGGCGGCGGTGGCGGGCCCGAAGACTGCTGTGACAGCGTCCCTGGCTCCAAGCTCCAGCGCTTTAACTCGTACGACATCAGCCGGGACACTCTCTACGTCTCCAAGTGCATCTGCCTCATCGCGCCCATGTCCTTCATGAAGGCGTGCAGGCGGGCCCTGGAGCAGCTTCACCAGGCAGTTACGTCCCCCCAGCCTCCACCCCTGCCCCTTGAGAGCTATATCTATAACATTCTCTATGAGGTGCCGCTCCCTCCACCAGGCAGGTCCCTGAAGTTCTCAGGGGTCTATGGACCCATTATCTGCCAGAGACCGAGCACCAGCGAGCTGCCACTGTTTGACTTCCCCGTCAGGGAGGTCTTTGAACTGCTTGGGGTGGAGAATGTTCTCCAGCTTTTCACTTGTGCCCTGTTGGAGTTTCAAATCCTGCTCTACTCACAACGTAAGTCGGTACTTCTCTGGGCAGGGTCCCTTCTCTTCTTTCCCGCCAGGTGGTTTTTGCAGTCCCTAGCAGTAGTGATTACGGACATCATTGGGCCTTCACTTTCTCCATGTGTATAAAGAGGGAATTACCTTGGAGGGGCTCTGAGGTCTTTCTCAGTCCACAGAGGTTTATGATCCTAAATTCCAGCTCTCTAAGAGGAGCAAAAGGACCATGATGTCAGGGAGGTGATGCCAGGACTTGCAAGTGAATTGGATTTAAGTGAGGGAGGGCTGTGCAAAATCACCAGCCTCCCTCTGTCCTCCAGAGCCATTTGGGTCCAGTGGCAGGATATAGATCAGGACGACTGCAGATGGACCTGGATGCAGTGGGAGACCTTGGCCCTTTTAAGCTAAGGTCTCTCCCAGGTCTCACTTTGACTGAGGCAACACCCATTCAGTGATGAAGGCCTGATGTCATTGGTCCTCTTAGAGAACAAAGGAGGAAAAGTGCTTTGTGATCCTAAAAGCTCTGTGGAATTGTGCAGGATTTGAACTGGGGTCTCCCAGGCTCCAGGCCCCTCATTTAATCCATTGTGCCTCACTATGTCTCCCTCTGTTTACGTGGCTTGTGTAGTTTACTGTGTATATCATGTCACTGCTGTGGTGGAGACTTCCCCTGTGACTTCTGGTGGGGCTGGGGATGACCCTAGGTTCTCTTAGGCTGGGCCAGTAGGGTCCTGCCAAGTTGGAGGTGCTTTGTGTACGTGTGTTTGGGGGTGGGGAGGCTCATCCCCATAGCACCAGCCTCCAGGAGATGACAGTGTTCACCAGGACAACCCGCATTTACATAGTGTTTGCAGAATTCTTTCTTCCCGTGTGTTACCTACGTCATTTGGGCCTCATGACAGCCCTGTCAGTTAGAGGCTATTATTACCCCTAGTTTAAGGAGGAGGATAGCTGAGGCTGAGAGAAGTGACTTGTATCAGTTATTAAGTGTCTGTGGCAAGATCTGAACTTGGGTCTTCCTGACTCCAAGTCTAGCATTAGATCCACTGAATTGGTACGTGGCTTAGTACGTGGTTATTTATGGAGACCATGGACAGGAAGGCTCTTAATGCATGTTAGTGGAGGGAGTCCTCATACTGTTGAAATGACAGATAAAAAAGATGAAGTCACGTCTGTTAATTTGGGCAAGTAGGGGTCTTTCTGAGACATATCTATTCAAACAGCATGATGGCTCTTTAGAGTTAGGTTTTGGACCAGGGTCCTAGTTGCAGTTTGTATATGGAGACAACTACTCTGTGTACCTGTGTCTTTCTGCCCATAGGTAAATTATTTAAAGAAATAAAAACATGCTGATCTTCCCTTCCCCGCCCCCAGGCTACGAAGGTGGGGTTGGTAGGGATGCCAACGTTTCTCTGCCTCCGTTTGTCAGAAGTAATTGCTCATTATAACATTATGAGAGCCGTGTGGGCAAACCCAGCCCGTTGCCAGGAGCTGACGTGTCTGCAGTTGAATTTGATTGGTTGAATTGCCCGGGATGCAGATGACCTTCAGCTGCAGCATCTTGGTTGTTTTCACCTTTTGGCTATGGGGAGCCTGTCGCTGGGCTTGTCAGTGTGGGCTCCACAGCCCTGCCCTTGAGGATGGCACAGCGCTGATGCCGTTAGCTCGGGAGGATTACTGTCAGGTGCATGACCTAGCACAGGCCTCACAGGGTTGGAGGAGCTGAAGCATGAAGCACCCATTAGATCACCTTTCTAAGAATGGTTTTGCTATCGTTGCTCTGTCTGCCTTTTTGTTTTTTATTGGGGGGGAGCAGATAAACCTCCAACTCGAAAGTCTTGCAGACTGAGTTCTCTAGCATCAATCAACCCAAAAGACAAATCATTTACCCGAGTCTTATTTGGGCCCCCTGTGACCTCTCCCTGTATCCCAAGGCTCCTCTCCATCTCATCCTGACTCCTGCCAGTTGCTGCAGTTCGAACAACTTGATGAAGGAAGTGCTTCTAGGCTGTGTTTTTGCCTGAGGGAAACACCTTTCTTGGTCTGAGAAGCTATAGCCTGAGCTCTAGAGCCCAGCATTCTGCTCAGGAGGAGGGGACAAACCCCAAACCTGGGTCTCTGAGCTGTGTAAAAATAGGCTGTTTTGGGGCCTCTAGGAGGCGCAGTGAATAGATCATCGGCCCTGGAGTCAGGAGGAGCTGAGTTCAAATTTGACCTCAGACACTTGATACTTACTAGCTGTGTGACCTTGGGCAAGTCACTTAACCCCAATTTCCTCACCTCCCTCCTCCAAAAAAAAATAGGCTTTTTTTCTAGAGCAGAGGAAATGCCTCTCCTTTGGGGCTCTTGGCCTGCTTTTTGGTTATCTTGGTGAGGTGGTAGATGCTTTTGGAAACACCCTCCCAGAGGGCCTGCTGAAGATCACCTTGCAAACCTTGGGCAAAAGAGAAATAAAGTCAGAGTCATCCTCAGTCTCAGATGGCTTCTTTAGCAGCAGACAAGCTTGTTAGTCACGTCAGCCCTTTCTGGGGTGTCCATTTATGGACCAAGGAGAAGAGCCAGAAAGATTGCTTGGATCCCTCAGGGTCCTGAACATTTCTACAAGGCAGGCTTACAAAGCATGTCCTTGTGAAGGAAGAGGGATACCCGTGTTATCCCCATTTTGCAGTGAGGAAACTGAGACTCAGAGCAGTAACAGGCCTTGGCTCGGGGTCACACAGCTTATGAGTGTCACAACAAAGACGTTTCTGCCTCTAAGCCAGGAGGGTGAAGGAAGGTCTCTCTGGTCTTCCTGCTTGTGTGGCTTAGCACCCCACATGGAGGGCTGGCATTTTATACAGTGCGTGCCTGGGTGTGCACGCCTGCCAGGAGAGGGGGATTTTTCACCAGAGATTTTTCTGAACTCCGCATTTGTGAACCAGTGCTGGGGTGTAGTATGACTATGCATTTGGCTGTAAATGTCAGTTGAAGGATCTCTTCCTCCCCCGTTCACTCTCCCACGCTTTTAAAATTCTCTTTGATTCATCTTCATCTTAGAGTCAAAAAAAGAAAATTCCTAGGATGACTAAGATTTTTGAGATAGCTATTAATTGGCATGCCTTCTCTGTGAAGGGACAAGAAGAGAGAAGGAATTAGATTTGGCACAGATGGAGACTAGGTTTAGTTTCTGTAAGGAGACAAGCGAGGAATCTGGGCTAAAAGAATCCTTGTGGATGAATTTGACCATCTGGGTGAAATGAAAAATGACGTAGACTGTGGCTCACACCCCAGCATAGCCTGCAGCAGGCCTTTGATGACTGGAAGAGTGTGCGTTTCCTCGCCCTCCTGTCCCATCAGTTTTCTATCACTGGCGAATCTTCAGCGGCTCTCCGTCACTAGCTGTGTACATTGTTCAGACTCCTTTGCCTGACATTCAAAGCTTGTTATAGTCTGGTACAGGGGTGAGGAACCTGCGCCCCTGAGGCCACACACGTGGCCCTCTAGGTCCTCAACTGCAGCCCTTTGACTGCGGCCTTGAGGCTGCAGGTTCCCCACCCTTGGTATGGTACTACCCTGCCTTTCCAGGTTTCTCTCCAATGGTTCCCTTCCATCTACTCTGCATTGTCCTCCTCTCTGCGCCCTGAACATACCCGAGGCTATCCCTCCACCAGGCCTTTATTGGTGTTGTTTGCCCAGCTCTCTATGACCTCTCTGCCCCTTTTTGTCTGCTGAACCCCTGCCCATCCTTTAAGGCTCAGTTCACGTGAAACCTCCTCCATGAAACTTTCCCCAGCGCCCGCCTTGTGGCTGACAGTGATCTCTCCTCGGACTTCAAGGAGCCCGATGTTCATTTCCCTCTTGGTGCAGCTCATCCTTCAAGCTGTGGGTGCAGACAGTGTCTCACCTATCCTTTGTACCTCTCCCATTGCCCAGCACAGGACTCTGTATACAGTAGGCCCTTAACCGCTAGTCATTTGAATTGAACTGTCTCTGAGTCTTCTCCCTTGTTGACAGGCCCCAACCAAAGTCTTAGTGCCCCAGTGGTGTGTGTTGTGAACTGTGCAGGCGGTGATATCTGCCCCTTCCCTCAAGGTACTCAGTATGCACCTTTCTAGCTTTGGGATTATGGGCAGTAATATCCCTTAATGTCCCGCGCCTCAGTTTCCTCGTCTGTCAAGTAAGGGTTGCTATGAGGCTCAAGTGAGGTAATCGATGTAAAAAGTGCTTTGTAAACTTTAAACTTTACAGTATTTTTTCAGCAAATGTCATTTGAATGATTGCTGTCTTTTGGGCTGGGGTCGGGGCACCAAATTCTAGTCCTTCTTGATTATTTGGATTTCAGGTTCTGAGTAATTCTCCTTTTCCAGTGTGTCCCATTGTAGTCAGGTAGGAACAGGAATTGAGAGTCATAGGAGGACACCTGTAGAGAAATGAGGCCCAGGCAGAAGGAAGGCGGGCTTTTGAAGGCAGACAGACCTAGGGTTTTCTTTCCCTGCCTTGTAACACTGTAAAATGTAACGTTCTCGGAAATGTTGGCTGCTGACGGTCTTGTTATCCTTTTTTGACTTCCTTTCCTAGCCAGGTCCTCCCCCTCCCCACAACCGCTGCCACTGCCAGCGGCACCTTGTGTAGCTCCAGCCCACTTGGAGTACCAGCTCCCACCCGGCTTGAGTGCCAACGCCCTCTTCCTTCACCGTAGCACCGTAGCACAGAGAGAGACAAGAGACGAAGGTTTTTCCAAAAGGATTGTCAGGACCTGAGGGAAAGCCGGGTTAAAAGAAAATGAGCATGTGGCACAAGGCCGGATGACTTGTGGAGCATGTGGAAGCTGACTGTGAACAGCCCTCTAGGACATTCTGGGCCTTGTGGCCAGCTGCTGAGGAGCTTTGGGAGAATGAGGCCCCTGTGGCCTGTGGCCCCATCTCTGTTCAGGCTTAGTGTTTTCAGATCCCTTTGGCCTCTTCCACACCCTTCACTGCCCCACTGTGCACCAAAACTTTTTCCCCAAATGTTCAGATCCGGGCTGCTCTGTCAAATTTCCTGCCAGAGGTTTCAGCGTTTGAACTCCTGTTCACTGTCCAGACGTCAGACTTTCTGGGAGCTCTCTTTTATACCGTAGCTATGCCCTGCAAGAGATTGGTGGTGGATTTCATCAGCTCTTCATCCACCAAACCGTTTTCTGGTGAAAGCTGTCTGTGTAGAAAGGATTTTTCTGGCTCCTGGCGTGGTTCTCAGGTCTAGGAAGCAAACTTGCACAAGTTGTCTTTAGTACCTGAAACCACTATGTGCTTGATGATAGATTACTTGATAAAACTTCATCTTGCTGTATTTTGTCTTCCCACAACTCCACTCCTCTTTCTGTCTGTTAATGTCCTGCCCACCTGTCGAGGTCCACCACTTCTGCGAAGCCTTCTTTGACTTGACCAGTTGCCAAGCACTTTGGCTTCGTGTTGCTGATGTACATTCCTCATCTCCTGTTCAGCTAGACTGTAAGCTCTTTGGGATTCGGGACTTTGAGTTATTCATCTCTGTGTGTTGTTCACTCACAGGCCTTGTACACACATGGTTGGGCCATTGAATCTTTGTTGATTCAAAGGGCTGGGGGTAGAATTTTCAACCTCGATTCTGGTTGCTTTTGATCTTAGGAAGGTGTTAGTGGAAGGGCTCCGTTCAGTACCTTGGGAAGGAAGGTTCCACTCTTTTGATGGTGTGGTTTGTGTGTGTGTGTTTTTTGGCTCAGATTACCAGAGACTGATGACTGTGGCAGAGACCATCACGGCGCTCATGTTTCCCTTCCAGTGGCAGCACGTCTATGTCCCCATTCTCCCCGCCTCTCTCCTGCACTTCTTAGATGCTCCTGTTCCATACCTGATGGGCTTGCATTCCAACGGCCTGGATGATCGGTCCAAACTGGAGTTGCCTCAGGAGGTAAGAGGGAAAAGGTGGGGGTCACCTTGGGGGGAGCGGGAGAACCCTGGGATAGATGCCCGATAGCGATCGGCTGCCATGTCACTGGACATCAGTGCCACCGTTTGGGGACATCCAGTACTATTGATATGCCTGATTTGAGATGGCAGCTTTCCCTTCCGTCTTGGGACCCAGACTTGCCCCACTGCCTTGGTCTCTTTGTAGCAGGAGGCAGAATTAGAGGTTGGGTTGGAAACAGTTTTACGTCCTTGGAATTACATGCCCTGCTGCCTTTTAGGAATTTTGGTTTGTGGTTGGGGTTGGGGAGGAGAATCTTGGTCTGTTTCTGCTCCAGGAAAGGCACCAAGTCTTGGAGAGGGGGGCCGGCAGGAGAGACCTGGCACGTATTGGCTGGGTTACCATGGCCAGGTCTCTCGACCTGCTTCAGCCTCAGTTCTTTTATTTGTAAAAGGGAGAAATAATGTTCGTAGTTCCCACCTCCGAAGGGGCCTGTTGTGAGGATTAAACGAGATGAGATTCATAAAGCGATTCGTAAACCTTAAAGTGACAAATTAACGTTGTGATGATGATGATGCGGCCCTTGGACACAGAGGGACCTGAATTTGAAGCCTGTTATGGGGAGGTAGGACTGGTGTGAATGGGCAAGTTACTTCCTCAGTTTCCTTGTCTGTAAAATGGGGGCTAATTAGAATGCCTGTGGGGGAGATCAGATCCAGCGAGGTGAGTTGTGTAAAGTGCTTTGCAAACTCTGAAGTGCTGTATACAGGTGAGCTATGACTACAGCGACAGTGATGACTGTAGAGATATCTGCTGTCATTATGATGGCTGATTCTCATTCGCGAAGCATTTTGTGTGCCGGGGGCCCAGAGCAGCTGCTGTTTGTTCCTTGCCCACCCTCCTGTGCTGATATGTAGGGAGTGAGGACAGCACTGTGACATGTGATGCTTTTGCCAGAGCCAGCTTGTGTTGGAGCAGGGCCTGCCTCTGGGATGGCCCTTTCCCCTCCCCTCTAGAAACAATTGGGAATTCTCCGGGTGCCGCTCAGGAACAAGAAGCCTGAAGTGAGGAAAGGAATAGCAAAGAAGGAAAGCATTTGGATTGTGTTGCCAGCCTGAGTCTGAGGATCTGGGTAGAAGCGGATGTCGTCAGCATCCTTGATGAGCATCCCTGATAATTAGCCCACCCTTGTGATGCCTTAATTGCAGAGAAATGCTTCTCTCTGTGTGCTCTCCTTTCCTCCCCTTTAATTTTAGGCACCAACATGTCTGTCCATGCAGCTTCTCCTTTCTTGCCTCCCTTTTCTTATCTACATCTGGAGGAGTCTGTGCTGGGCGAAGTGGGACCAGACAGCAAGAAGAAGGGAACGAGGGAAGGAGGAAGGGGGGGAGGAAATGAAGGAGGGAAAGAGAGAAGGGAGAGAGAGGGAGGGAGAGAGAAAGGAGGGAAAAAGGAGAGGGAAGGAATGAGGGAGGGAGAAGGAAAGAAGGAAGAAATGAGGGGGAGAGAGAGAATGTGAGATGGAGAGAAAGGGGGGAAGGAAGAAGGAGAGGAAGGGGGAAGAGAAAGAGAGAGACAGAGACAGAGAGACACAGAGAGAGAGAGCAAGCACACTCATTCGCATGCTCTTTCTTTGCTTTGAGGCAGGAAGTGAACCTGGCAAGGACTAGAGAAAGCCTAGCTGTTTGAAAAGACACCAGTAATGTAAAATGAGTCGTGCTAGTTCCCCTGATTGGAGTCTTATAAACCCTAAACTGAAAGAGAAAGGCCTTGGGAAGCCTGGAATGACAACTGGAAGGAATTTGGAGACCACCCACCACAATCCCCTCCTTTTAGGGATAAGGAGAAGCCGTGATCTCGGAGGTGAAGTGGCCACTAGGGCACATGACTGTAGGAACGAATGCAGCCAACACTGGAACCCAGGTCTTCTGACTCCAAACCCAGTGTCCTTTCCACAGGTGGGATTTGTGCCTGCTAGGGTCAGCTGTTTTCAGCCTGCTGTGGGACCTGGCCCATGGCTTGTTGGCTCTCAGGGACTCAGCTCCCCCTCCCCAGATGCAGAAGCAGTCTAGAGTGTGCCTGACTTACTGTGATGATGGCCAGCACAGTCTTTGCATCACTGGCTGAGCAGCTGTAGGTGAACAAGGAGTGCTGTGATGGGCCCATGCATTGTGTGCCTGGCAGCTTTCTTGATGATCTCATGTTGTGACCCTCACTATTGCTTTTGTCTTTCCTTATACACTACACTCCTGGGTTCCAACCCTCCTGGGTACCATCTTTATCCTTGCCAGCCTCTACCCTTGGCCGGGGCAGAGGGATTATCTGTCCTAAGGGAAGGCTTTTGCCTCCTCCTTCCTGATTGTTTTCCCTCCCCTACACACATAGAACCATAAGATGTGTGAACCAGAAGGGATGCGTTGAGATCATGTAAAGGTAGTGCAGAATGATAGAGTCAGGAGACACAGATTTGGCTCCTGATTCCTCCCCTTATTACTTCTGTGGCCTTGAGAAAGCCACATGTCTTCTTGGGGCCTCCATTGCTTTGTCCATGAATGCAGAGCTTGTGCTAGATGACTTCTGTTACTCTTTCCAATTCTGTCATCAAGTCTATGCCCTTATTTTATAAACAAGGAAATTGAGTCCTAAAGAAGCTAAGTGATTTGTCTAAGGTGGCCCTGCTAGTGGGGCTTTGGGGATAGTGGAATCAGGCTAAGGGGGTTGGGTATGGATGCCAAGGGTGGGCCCTGCAGGAGGCCTGTGTAGAGGGCATAGCCCTTGAGAAAGAAGGGGGAAGGGAAGGTCCAGTGGTATACCCAGCCCAAATCAGAATTCATCAGTGGCTGCCATCCTCTGGGCCACTAAGAGCTTCTCAAAAGGCCTTTGTTTCTTTGGATAGAAACTCATGAGTCCAGTGGGTCCAGAAGCCTGGCCTGCTTTTGTGAGCCATCCATTATCTCATGGTTCTCTATGAGGGGTGGTTATTTGAGTCTAGGAAGCAGGAAACCTCACTACTGTTAGGGGACGATGGAGAAGGGTCACTTCTTCCCCTCTGAGATCCTTCTCCCCCCTTTTCAAAAACAACCACTTGAATGTCTGTTTCAGGCACGCCTTGCTTGCCAAGCCTCTGTCCCGTCCCTGATGAGCTGTGGTTTGGCAGTAGGTCAGTGTACGGGGCCCGGAGCAGGCAGTGGGGCCTTTTGCAGGAAGCAAGCCAGACTCTTTGCGAGATCTGAAGGCCACGTGGTCACTTCCACTCAAAAACTGAGCCTGCTCTTTTCTCTTCTCCCTCCTCCTGGAGTTTGGGGAGAATGAGGCAGGCTTGCTGTTAGAGGAGAAGCTGGTGCAAACTGAGGAGGGCCCGTTTCTCCTCCTGTGTCACCAGTGATGAACCTCGAGGTGCTGGGGGTGATGGGGGTCAGGGCTAAACTATTTTTTTCCTCAGCCCAAGGGATGCATCTCATCTCTTAACACTCTTTGCTGGAGTGAGTGGTTGAGCCCCAAGCAGCCCCAGACCCTGACTGTTTCTGGAGAGTAGAGAGCGGGGGTTTTCACATTTACAGAGTTGGATTTTTATTTTTGTTTGTTTGGTGAGCTCAGTGATCTGCTAAATAGTGATCCCGCTTCCCCTCAGTAAGCTGCCCAATTGTAGTCCTCTCTACTCCCTCTCTAGCTTTCTCTTTGCTTTTTTCTTCTCTTCCCCTTCCTTTCCTGTTCCCCTCAGTTCTTCATCTTCTATTCCCCCTTTCCCTATTAGTAAACTGCTAAATCCTCCCTCTCCACCTTTCTTCCTCCTCTCTGCCCTCCTTCCTTCCACTCTTCTGTCCCTTCCCCTACCAGTAACCTGTTGAACAGTGATCCTCCCTCTGCCCTTTGAACCCCTGTCTCTGTCCTTTCCCTCCCCTGTTCCCCCTTGGTTCATCTCCTCTTTCTCCCTTTCCTCTCAGTATTCCCCATATCTGTCTCCCCTCTCTATCCTCCCTTCCCCCTTCTCAGTCACCGCTGAAGAGTGATCTTTGTCCTCTCCTGTCACTTAGTCCGCCATCTCTTCTTGCCTCTTCCCTTGCCCTTTTCATCGCCCCCTCCGCAAGATTCCCCTTGCTCGCATCCCCAAGGCAGGCTGTCTGAGTTGTGGCCTGTGGTCCTGCCTAGATAGATCAGGACTCTGTAGCCATCTCCCCATCCCATCTGCTTGTGTCCAAGGGCATCAGCAGTATGTGTACCCAGTGCTTGTAGTTTATGAAATTCTTTCAAGTTGTCCTTCTATATTTGGTTCGGAGCAGCAGGGGAGAAGCCAACCCGCCATTATTGAGTGAATACACTCTATTTTTAGCTGCCTTGTGTGTTTCCTTTTGGAGAAATGGGCTCTTTGAGCCTTCTGTGATTTCCTACCCTGCCAATCCCAAAGTAGAAAGCTGGTGGCTTTGTGTCCTTCCGGGTGGGTCATTTTCAGCAGGCTTCGATTATTCCTGTGTATATCTGAGTAAGCCAAAAGTGCAACTCTTAGCTCAGGCATTTACATCCACACTTGTAGCTTCTTTGTGTGCTGGCATGGCAGTGCTTGTAATTAAGCAATTTTCAAGGACCATTGGGTTAGAATTACATCCTCAAAGGTGATGGTTACCTTAAAGGTCCTGTAGCAAGGGCAGGTTCAAGGAGCACCTGCCATTGGCAGAGCTCTGTACTGACAGGAGATGTTTAGAGCCCTGATCGTCCCTGTCCCTGGATCTCGGGGCTGGCTGGCTCTGGAGGGGCTCGTGACCGTGAATAGTCTTGTCATACTTCTCCTTATTTGAAGACTGCAGTTTCCGTGGTTTGGATGTTGGTGTGGATGGTAACTAACCTGGGTGGACATGAGGGGCTTTAAACTTTCTAGGTGAGTTTTCATGGCTTTTAGGGCCAGGAACCTTCTGTTGGGGTTGTAAGCAAGTGCTCTGGAATCTGACAAACATCAGAGACACGCCGTTCAGCCCGAGGCTTACAAAGACAAGGATGATGAGCTCGGCAGCGGAAGTTGGAGAGGGCAGCGAGTATGCCACTAAGGCCTCTTCTGGAAGGCCGCGTGGGGTGCTAGAAGGAATGCGGGAGGCCAAGGCCTGACTCTGACGGACTCTAGCTGTGAGGACCTGGGGTGAGGGACTTTGTTGCTCTGTGCCTCAGTTTTCTCATCCTTAAAGTGAGGGTGACACTTGTACTCTGGAACTCATGGGGTTGTCAGCAAAATGCTCTGTGAACCTTTGAGCACTTCCCTCACACACCTCAGTTTCTCCATCTAGCAAACGAGGGGATTGCACTCAGTGACTCTTAATCCAGCTAGATGGTGCAGTGGATAGAGTGCTAGGCCAGGAGGCGGGAAGAGCTGAGTTCAAATGTGGCCTCAGCTGCGTACTAGCTATGTGACCCTGAGCACGTCACTTAACCTCTGTTGGCCTCAGTTTTCTCAACTCTAGAAAGGGGGAAATAGTAGTGTCTGCCTTGCAAGGTAGGACCAAGCAATGTAATATCTGCAAAAAGCTCTCAGCACAGTGCCTGACATACACAGTAGGACCTGCGTAAATGCTTGGTAAAGGTCAAAGTAAAGCATAAAGCTTGGTAAAGGTAAAGCTCCTAAGAATAAAACCTGTGCCGTCCTGCTCTCAGGGTCATGTGTTCCAGCCAGTGTTTCCTCAGAGGAGGCTTTTATTGATTTTTCATCATTTACCTCATGGTGAGGTTTCTGTGGGGAGGAAGTCTGGGGGCGGGCGGGGGTGGCCCTAGAACGAGAAGGGGGACTCCTGAAGAAGAGGAGAGGAGGCCTGAGGTGAAATAAAGGCAGAGAAAAGCTGGCTGTTACAAGGGGGAGGAGGGGAATTAGGGATGGGACTCAAAGTTCAGGTAGGGTTAATTTAGGGGGCAACCAGTTTGGGATAAAAAGCACACTGAGGGCTTCAAAAACACTTAACTATTCACTATCAAGCCAAAGAAATGAGGAGGCCTTAGATGCTGAGGAAAAAATGGTGTGAACAGTCGATCAGCGGAGCCATATGGGGACGCTGCTTCTCTCTGCGTCCCACGGGCCGGAGAGTTGCCCAGAGACTCAGGAGAACAGTGGCCAAGCGGGGCAGACATTTAGGGTCTCTTCCTTTTAAGGGGGAGGTGCCTGGAGAACCCCTGTGTGGCTTTCTAACCTGCAGGGGTTTGCTTGCTCCACACTTTGCTGCTGTAATTTGGAGTCATAAATTTTTAGCCTATTTCAGCCTATAACTTTTCAGTTATTTTTTTTTCTTTTTGGTTGTTTCCCTTCAACAAAACATTCCCAACTAGAAGATTAAAAATTAGATAGTTGAAAACTGTCCTGCTTGATTCATGATGTGAGCTAAAGATGATCTCCCCCTACCATTAGAAATGGCCATTCAGACTTTTGAAGCATAGACCCATAGAATTCCAGAACTGAAAAGGACCTAGAACATAGAATTCCACAGCTGAGAGGTGCCCTAGAACATAGAATGCCAGAGCTGAAGAGTGCCCTGGAATATAGAATGCTAGAGCAGAGAGATGTCCTAGAACACAGGATGCCAGAGCTGGAGTCTAGAACACAGAATGCCAGAACCGAGACGGAGCCTAGAACATAGACAATCAGAACTGAGAGGTGCTCTAGAACACAGGATGCCAGAGCTGAGAGGTGCCCTAGAATATAGAATGCCAAAGCTGAGAGGGAGCCTAGAACATAATGCCAGAGCTGAGAGGGACCTTAAAAAAGCTCTAGTTCAAGGGTTCGTCACCTTTTTTGTGTTATCGACGCCACCCCCCCATCCTTACGCCATTGGCAGTCAGGTGAAACTTATGGACCCCTTCTCAGAGTAACTTTAAAAAAATTCATAATTGAAGGAACTGCTAAATTTCATTTGGAGGTTAGTGAAAATAAAGATGTAACTTTTTTCCCTATTCAAGTTCACAGCTTCCTGACCTCTCCCCACCCTCCCCGAAATCTATCCATGGACTCCAGATTAAGAGCTCTCTAGTGAAGCTAACTCCCTTATTTTATAGATTAGGAGGCTGCGACTTAAATCTCAGTTTGGTCTTAGTCCTAAAGAACATAAGGAAACAGCCCACCAAACCATTTAGAAACTACCGAATCCTAAAGGGGAGGCTGGACCCCACTCGTCCCCTCTGCCATTCGCTCCTGGTGTTGAACAGTAGACAGATCTAGCTGATTATATTAGCTCCGGGAGTTCTCTTAGGGCCTTTCCCAAACCCACAAAGTTCACATGTGGCTTAGCTCTGCCCAGTGAATTTCTGTATGGGAAGTTGAAAGTCCCCTCTTCTTTAGTCCGCAAACTGAATCTTTTATGTTTAAAAGTCCCTTCTCAGTGCTAGCTTGTACAGAGACTCTTTCTTGGAGATGTGATCTGAGGGTTGTTTTGCATGTGGAGTCTGGGCCAGTAGATGCCCTGCATAATGAGAGTGTCCTGCCTTTCTAAGTGTCCTTGGGCGTGTGAGTCTTCTCCACTGTCTTGGCTCTTATTGGCCCTGCAGGAATAAGGGAGAATTTAAACCAACAGTTGGTTTTATTTTGCCACAAGTTTGTTATGCATTAGAAGGCAAGAGTTTGTTGCTCAGACACTGAGTTGTTTTGGGCCTGCAGCCAATCTGACCACCACCTTCCCCAGTGCCTGAGATGGCCCCCCGCATTTCTGTGGTGCTTGACCTTGGCCGAGTTGGGAAAAAAACAGGCCAGATGGAATTATCCCAAGTGCATCTGTGGCCATAAGCCCTGGCTGCTGGGCCCTCTGAGAATTGAGAGTGATTGGTGGCCCTTGGGCTGCAGGTGGAGTGGTTTTCATCACTAAACACTTGGCCTCGTACCTGCCCCAGAGCCAAGCTACTCAGCCGGCCACTTCCTGGCCCCCCTAACCTATCTGTCCCCACAGCAACCCCAAGACCTTGGTAGTAGAATCTGAGCATGTCCTTCCTTAAACTGGGTCTCCCTGCCCTTGTTACTGAAGGGTGAGCCCTTGCTCCTTAGTCCATCAATAGTGGCTATAAAGGCGCTGGCCTTGGAACCAGGGAGACTTGGGCCCAGACCTGCTTCAGACATCATCCACGTGACTGTGGGCAGGGCTCCTGTGCGCTGCCTCAGCTCACTTGACTATAAAATGAGAGGGGTGGACAAAATGGCCTCCGAGGTCCCTTCTGGCTCCAAACGTGTGCCCGTATTGGGTGTTTGCTAAGTGCCAGGCACGGTGGCTGCAAAGACAAATAGGAAATCACCTTTGACCCCAAGGAGCTCTCATTCTCGGAGTGCCCAGCTAGGCATGGAGGCAGGAGGCCTGGGTCCAAATTTTGGCTCTGCCAGCAGTAATAGTAATGATAATAACAATGACAGCTTATGTCTCTAAAGCACTTTCAGATTTGCAAACCACTTCATGTACCGTTGCTGTGTGCCCGGGGGCCAGTCCGCTCGCCAGCCTGAGCCTCATCTCCTTAGCTCTGAAGCGGGGAGCCCGCCATTTACACGAGCCACTTCAAAGAGCTGTAGCAAGGGAACCCCACAGAACCATAGATGTATATATTCACATAGTTATTTTGGTTCGTTTCTTCGAGCCCTCCCTCTTCCCTGTGAATGCTGCAGCTGATGATGACTTCTCTTTCTCTCCTCTTCTTCTCCCTCTCTCTTTCCTTTGCCTCCCCCTTCCTATTTACAGGCCAATCTCTGCTTTGTGGATATCGACAACCATTTCATTGAGCTGCCTGAGGACCTGCCTCAGTTTCCCAACAAGCTAGAGTTTGTTCAGGAGATCTCTGAGATTCTCATGGCCTTTGGAATTCCCCCGGAAGGGAACCTGCACTGCAGTGAGAGTGCCTCCAAACTGAAGAGCCTCAGGGCCTGTGACATAGCCTCAGACAAACGGAATGGGAACATTGCTAGCTCCGCTCTGCACACCTATGAGCTCCTCAAGGAGAATGAGACCATTGCCAGGCTGCAAGCCCTGGTCCAAAGAACTGGGGTGAGCTTGGAGAAGGTGAGCCTGATGCCAGTGTTGTGGCCCAGGGAGAGAGCTGGGGTGGGGGCGCAGTGACAAAAGCCTGGCTTGTTCCTTTGTTGTTGCCTTGGTGTGGGTGAAGGGTGTGCCTAGCCCTGCTTTTTCTTCCTCTTACAATCTTTTCAATTATTCACAATCTCTTGTCTCCCTCTTTCTTTCTCACATTGGAAGAAAACAAACCTTTGTAATAAATATGCATTTTCAAGCAAGACAAGATCTTGCATTGCCTTTGTCCAAAAAAACAGACATCTCATTTTGTGCCTTAAGTCCATCCCTTTTCTGCCAGGAGGTGGGTAACATGCTTCATCATTGGGGCTCTGCACATATGGCTGGTCATTTCATTGACCAGACTTTTCAAGTCTCTGAGAGTTATTGTTGAATGTATAAATTGTCCTCCTGGTTCTGCTTCCTTCCCCTGCAACAGTTCCTACAAATCTTCCAGGGTTTCTCTGAAATGGTCCTTCCCATCATTTCTAACAGTACAATAGTGTTCTGTGATAGCTATACACCCATCATTTGTTCAGGCTTTCCTCAGTGGCTCTCCCCACATTAGATGCTTGACAAGAACCAGTTGAAGGCAGCTGGCAGCCTCTCCTCCTGGTGGGGATGGTGGTGGACTAGAGGTATGGAAGGAGGCATACATTTTCAGTCATAACCAGTCCCTTGATTTTTGCTTGACTGGACTTATACAAGGAAGAGTTTAGGGGTGGAGCAGAGGGGAGGAGTCATTAGGAAGTGATAGTGATAAATTAAAAATAAAAGGGGATCATTTAAAACATTTTTTCAAAGGTGACTGGCAGCCAGAATGGCTGAAGCACTGTTGGTGATTTTAAGCAGACACAGGGATGCTTGGGGACTGTCAGGTGCTCTGGGCAGCAGTGTTTGCTCCTGGAAAATCATCTGTGAGTTTTTGTGTCTGTCCTTGGGGGCTGGGCTTGGGCCTCCTTCTCCGTTTGGATTGAGGTGAAGGGGATGGATTTTGGCTCCTGCCTGAGACAAAAATCAATTCTTATCTGTTGATCTTAATTTTTTTTTGTGCTGTGGAAATGTTTATTGATACCTTGTGAGTTTTTTATTTTTCTACTTTACAAAAGGTATTTTTGGAATTAAAGTGCCATTGGGAAGTTGTCTTATTTTTGTTTTTAATGGTTACAGGCAGGAGTCAAATTGGGTAAGTCCTCTCCCTTTGGAGCCTCAGCTTTTCCACCTTTAAAATGAGGTGTTTGACAAGATGTGCTCTAAGGCCGCTTCCAGCTGGACACAGATTATGTCATTGCTTCCGGGGTTTGAATTTGGCCTCTGACCCTGCTCACATCAGGCTTTTCCTTTTTTTTTTTTAATGTGTCATCTTTTCTTTTTTTTTCTCCCTAATTTAATAATATATTTATTTTTAGTTTTCAACATTCACTTCCATAAGTTTTAAATTTTCTCCCCTTCCCCAAAATGGCTTGCAATCTGATAAGGGCTCTAGACATACATTCCTATTAAATACATTTTCACATTAGTCATGTTTGCATAGAAGAATTATAATGAATGGGAAAAACCATGAGAAAGAAAAAACAAAACAAAACAAAAAAGAAAATAGTCTGCTTCGCTCTGCATTCTGACTTCATGGTTCTTTCTCTGGATGTGGCTGGCATTTTCTTTCCATTGTTTTAGGTCCTTGCATTGCTGAAAAGGGCTAAGTGTATCTAAATCAGTCCTTGAACACTGCGGCTGTTACTGTGTACAGTGTTCTGCTGGTTCTGCTCACTTCACTCAGCATCAGTTCGTATAAGTCTTTGCAGGTTTCTCAGAAATCCACCTGCTCATCGTTTCTTATAGCACAGTAGTATTCCATTGCATTCATATACCACAACTTGTTCAGCCATTCCCCAGTTGATAGGCATCCCCTCGATTTCCAGTTCTTGGCCACCATAGCAGGAGCTGCTATGTTAAATGTGTTTTTTTAAAAATAATTTTAATCCCATCATTTTCCAATACACATCCCTCCTCTCCCATTAGAATCTTCTCATGACAAGGAAGTACAGTTAGCAAACCAAACCAGTACATTAATCATGTCTGACAGTGTAAGTCTCAGTCTGTTCTTGTGGCTGAGCCCCTCCCTCCCTATAGTAGGGAGCTGTTCCTCATCAATAGGTCTCTGGAGTCAAGACTGGCTAATTCATTGTATCCATTGATCCGAGTTCTGTTGTCTTTTAGGGTTATTTTTCTGTACATTTTTGTAGTCATTGTCCTGATTATTCTCTTAATCAGTTCAGGATTATAGGATCTTAGGGCTGGAGCTGGAAGGACACCCCAGATGCTGTCTGGGTCTCTCCCCTCCCCTGCATTTTTAATAGGTAAGGAAACTGCCCACTTGCCCAAGAATATACTGAAAGTAATCAGCAGGGATTTGAAACCAGGCCCCCCAACTCTGAAGTCCTGGGCTCTTTCTTTTTTATCACATAGAGCTTGAGTGGAGATTGATTTAACTGTTACTGCCTGCCTTCCAGCAACTTTGAGTTCCTCTCACCATTGGGAGCGAGTGAGCCATTAGAGTGAGATTAACTGGACTGAACAGACTCATTGTTGCTAAAGGCTCAGAATTTATCACCACATCCATCCCTGCTCTGTTTTCTTCTTCCGCTAACAAGTCCTGGTTTCCTGGCTTATGTTGGGGGTGCTCAGTGCAGCTCCTGACCTTCTGATTCCTCTCAGGAGTCAGGAAGAGAGTTTCTTCTCATTTTGGGAAGGGGAGGAAAAAAACCTCTTTTTCTTGCTGTTGTTTCTTTTCCGCAGCTGGACATGCGTGAAGAGAGCAGCAGCAATAAAGATCTCAAAGTTCAGTGTGAAGAAGAGGAGCTCAGGGTTTACCAGCTGAACATCCAGATCCGAGAAGTCTTTGCCAACCGCTTTACCCAGATGTTTGCTGACTATGAAGTGTTTGTCATCCAGCCCAGCCAGGATAAGGAGTCTTGGTTCACCAATAGGGAGCAGATGCAGAACTTTGATAAGGTGAGTGTGAACAGCGGACACAGGTGTCGTGGTGGCCTCGTCGAGGATGGTGCTCCAGAGGTGTCATGACAGTCTCTTTGAGAATGGCAGTTCAGTGGAGCCTGGTAAAGGAGGCAGCTGCCTCTGACTCGAGGGAACTCTAAGGTATACCGTTAGTCTTAGTAGTTCTTTTAAGGCATCTGTGCTCTGGAAGCCAGCATTCATGGCCTTACTGATATATTGGTTAAACCTTAAAGTCTTGTCTGTTGAAACATTAGTTGGCATGGGCAATTCTAACCTATCAATCTATCCAATCCAATTCAACAAACATTTATTAAGTGCCTAGCTTATAACATGGCACGCACTGTGCTTAGAGCTGCTGAGCTGCAATGAATAAAAACAAAGATAGTGCCAGCCCTCAGTAAGCTTACAGTCTAAAGGGGGAGACAACACAAGCAAAGCCAGGAGAGCCAGAGCAGGATGCAGGAGCGCCTCACATGGGAGCCTCTTGTTCCATGGTGTTGAAGCTAGGCAGGACAGCTGATGTGAAGGGGAGTAATCAAGCATTTATAAACACTTATGATGTGCCAGGCACTTTGCTAGGTTCTGGGGATACAAGGCCAGAGAATGAACCAATCTCTACTCACAATGAGCACATATCCTAACAAAGGAGATAACACATACATGTCATCTCTCTCTCTCTAGATATAGCATAGACATAAAGTAAATACACATATGTGTATATATACACACATACATGCACATATAAATATACAGAGTAGTTAGATACAAGGTGATTGGGAAGGAGGGCACTACCAACTGCGGGAATAACAAAAGGCTTTGTGCAGAAGATGGCATCTCCCTCACTTGCCTCTTAAAGGAAGCAGGACTCTGTGAGGCAGAGGCGAGGCAGGGGGAGTGGGGGAGGAGTATATTCCGTCCACAAGGGATGACCAATGAAAAAGCATAGAGATGGAGGTGGATGAGCTTAACCGAAGAGTTTATATTTAATTCTGGAGATATTAGGAAGCCACTGGGGGTGGTTGAGTGGGGGAGTCACATAGTCAGATCTTCTGGCAACAGTGTGTAGGGTGGACTGGAGCAGAAAAAACAAGACAGGGGCATCATCCAGGAGCCTGTCACAGTAGTCTAGGTGAGAGGTCATGAGGGTCTGAACTGACATGGTAGCTGTGTGGCCTTCTCTGTCTTTCCTGTTGAGAAACTAATATAGACCAGGGGTGAGGAACCTGTGACCTTCAGGCCATATGTGGCCCTCTAGGTCCTTGGGTGCAGCCCTTTTACTGAGTCCAAGTTTTATAGAACAAATCTTTTTATTAAGGGGATTTGTTCTATGAAGTTTGGATTCGGTCAAAGGGCCACACTTGAGGACCTAGAGGGCCACATGTAGCCTCCAGGTCACAGGTTCCCCACTCCTGGTATAGACTTCAGTTAGGAGATCTGATTTCCCTGGATCGTCTGGCGGGCTAGGACCAAGGTGCCTAAAAACTCTGTCATAGTCTCTTTATCTGGTTACAGATGTGTAAGTAGATAGGAACTTTCAATTGGTTTAAAGGTCAGGGACATGCGATGTATAATGTGTTTTTGTTGGATACAGACACCAAAAGGAGCAAATCTGTTCTCTGATGGGTGGGAAGCCCAGTGAAATCTTGGATCACCAGTCCTCTTGGGTAAAATGGCATGGTATATTTTGCTATTGTTGCTCATGGCTAAGGTGCTGTCTCTGTCTCTCTCTTCCCTGTCTTGTTTCTCTTTTCTGTGGGTCCCAAAGGCCTCTTTTTTATCAGACCAGCCTGAGCCCTACCTGCCTTTCCTCTCAAGATTCCTGGAGACCCAGATGTTTGCGTCATTTGTTGACAATAAGATCATGTGTCATGATGATGATGACAAAGACCCTATCCTGAGGGTGTTTGATGCTCGAGTGGACAAAATAAGGTTATTGAACGTGAGAACACCAACCCTGCGAACATCCATGTACCAGAAGTGCACCACTGTGGATGAAGCAGGTGAGAGGTTCCCCCAGGAGATGGTGCTCCGTCTGGCTCAGCCCGTCTCTTCTGCATCTCTCTGACTTGTAACAGGTCAGCGAGGCTGTGCCTGGCAGCCCGGGGACAGCGAGGCTGCCACAGTCTCCCGGTACCTTAGTTGAAATTAGTATCTGCTTCCTGAGAGGGCACCTGGGCTACTTGGCACGTCCCCTTTTGTGCATTTTTCTAGTACTCTCTCCTCAACCTTCAGCTTCCAGGCCTTTCATTGACATGACAATTCTCAACAAAGTCCTGAGGCCATTGAACCTTGGTGAGCTTACTGTCTTTAACACAAGACACCATAATGCCTTGGAAAGATGTCAGGATTCAGATTCCCAGTGCCTTGCCGAGGCTGGTTCATTGACAGCTCTGGGGGTTTTTCATGTCCCATGTAGGCATCCTTGGTGTTTCTGTTAGACCGTGTTCAGTGATCAAAAACACTGGCTAGGGGCAGCTAGGTGGCACAGTCAGTAGAGCACCGGCCCTGGAGTCAGGAGGACCTGAGTTCAAATCCGGCCTCAGACACTTGACACATGTACTAGCTGTGTGACCTTGGGCAAGTCACTTAACCCCAACTGCCCTGCCCCCCAAAAAACAAACAAACAAAAAAAACAAAAACAAAAGCACTGGCTAATATCCCCATGCTTGTGAGCATCTAGGGTTATGGGTTGCAAATCCAGAAGGGCTTTTGAGGTCATCTAGTCTGGCAGAAACCAAGGCCCAGAGAGGCTGTGACTTGTTCCAAGTCACATAATAAGTGACAGAGTCAGGCTTTGAACCCACCTCCTTTAACTTGGGCTAAAAGGTGGACAAACCAAATCATCGTCTAGACCATTTGAAAGAAGTAGCTACGGGCTATGGAGACAGGTCTGGTTATGGTATTTAGGATATGAAAGTGTCTGGAACCGTATTTGGGCTGCTGGGGATGAACAGTGGGATGGCACTTGATGCCTACCTTAGATATTCGAGATCTTTGGAGAGGCTTGGCCGGTGGGAGCAGCTGGGCCGCACTCTACCGCACATATGTAATTGCCTTTGCTGGCTGGAGAAGAGCCCGCCCTGCTCTCTGCAGACACTTGATAGTTGTGTGACCCTGGGCAAATCCTTAACCTCTGTGGGCTTCAATGGCCTAATCTATAAAATGATAGGGTGCACCCTCCCTCCTATATATATACACCCACTTCCACCCACATAATCACCCACATTATGCACATGTGACCATGCATACACAGCTCATATACAGTTAACCTCTATATACATACCCTCCAGATATGCCTCTTACATATATTCCTCCATACATATAAACAGTGCCCCCATACATACACACCCACCCACAGTGTCCATACACCTCTACACCTGATCCACGTCTCCATCTAATAGTAGGAAGAGGTAGTTTAGTTCTAGTTGTAAGGGAATGTTAGACTCTGGTATGGTTTTTCTTTCTGGGAGTCCCTTGCCTGTGGTGAAGTGAGTTAGTATGTTTAGTTTCACATAGGTCTAAAGTTGCTGTCCTGTAGCTTTTGAAATAGGCCAGATGTTCAGAAGGGCCTTGCCCATTTGGTTTTTGTTCTTCCCTGCATCCCCTGCAGAGAAAGCGATTGAGCTGAGACTGGCAAAAATTGACCACACTGCTATTCACCCTCACTTACTGGACATGAAAATTGGGCAGGGGAAGTATGAGCCAGGATTCTTCCCCAAACTGCAGGCTGATGTGCTTTCAACTGGGCCAGCCAGCAACAAGTGAGTAATCCTGGAGGCTATCCATGCCAAGAGCTCTGGAAATCAAGGTTGTATGTGCTGGGGAGGGTTGGGGTAGGTGGTTGGGGGATTGGTCATATGGCGCCATGACTTTGAATTCCCTGAAAGTTTCTAAGTTAGGTAAACTAAAGATAAGGAAGGCCCTGTTCATTCACCTGACAGGGCAAAGGAAAAGTTAGTGCTAGAGCAGGGTCAGTGAATTTTTTGATAACTTTACTTTTATAGAATTGGTTTCCCATGTAATCCTACATATTTTATTATGTGCATGTAAAAATATCATTCCAAGAAGGGATCCATGAGCTTTAACCAGCTTGCCAAAGCTGCCTGTGACCCCCAAAAGGTGAAGATACTGATCCCTCTAGAGTGTTCACCATCCCTGTTCTAATGCTTTAGTTTAGTCAAGGACTTCAGATCCCTGATGAGCTATAAGACCACATGAAATGAAGCATAGACTCCTCGGCAGAATTGTTGCATTCTTCCCATGATGCTTTTGGCAGTGAGTTGTGCCATTTATCTCAAAGGTTGGAAATGGAAAAGGGCTTGGAGAAAGTCTTTGTAGGGTCCAGATGATCTAGACCCTCTGTCCAGAACAGTTAACAACGGAGGTGGCATCTGCCTCTCCCAGGAGGCCACCCCCTAGTTCAGTCCTTGGTCCCTGGCCACTCTTCTCCCAGAGCAGTGATACCCTTTGCAGATGGTGTGTGGTCCTACTCTCCCCTCCCTACCCAGCCCCCTAGTCCTTCAATCCAGCCTGTGGGCTTCTTACTGCCCGCTCTCCTTGTTTCTGACAGGTGGACCAAGAGGAATGCGCCTGCCCAATGGAGGCGGAAGGACAGACAGAAGCAGCACACCGAACACCTCCGCCTGGATAACGACCAGAGGGAGGTGAGAACCACAAGGGATAGGCTGGCGGGGAGGGGCTGCCAGTGGCACCGAAATCTAGAGAGAGCTTTGCTTGCAGTAACTGTACGAGGTAGGAAGGGCAACTACTATTTACCCCCCATTTTACACATAAGGAGAGTAAGAGAGGCTGGGAAGCAAGAAGACTTAACCTGGGTGGTGTTGCTAATGAGCACTGGAGTTGAGACCAAGGTCTTTTTACTGTTGAGTCCAGTCTCTAGAGTTGGAAGGGAACCGAGAGCCAACAAGCCCCACCCATCCCTGTGGGTGAAGCAAATAAACCAAAGAGTCACTCCGTGTGCAGTTACTGATGAAATCTGTTAGAAAAAGTCTTATTATTAGACATCAGACAGCTGTTTAGAGGATGGTTGTCTTACGTATACATTTCTCTCCATCAGCCAAGTGTCCTCAAAGTCTGGGTCTTAATGTATTCAATGAAAATTCTCTAGAAACGACCTTATGCTATAGAGTTTTACATTCAAGTTACAGCTTAGGAACAACAGTGACCACCACAAGATACAATTTTTATTTTCCTTTCCTGTTTGATATTTTGATATTTTTTTGATATTCCTTTCCTGTTTGATATTATAACGATAGTTTGATATTAATAATATAACAACATTTTATATTGTTTGACTAATAATGTTATTATTAGTCAAACAATATAAAATTTTGTTATTAATATCAAACTATCATTATTTGGTATTATTATTTATATTTTTATTTATTATTAATGGGCTTTAAGGACTTCCAGAATGAAGGAAAAGTAACACAAATCATAAAGATTCGAACTAATAATCTTATGAGAATAAACTAAATTCTGTCTTATCTCACACACACACACACACACACACACACACACACACACACACAAAGTGGTAATGTCTTCTGATACCTTATAATGTAGCTACAATTTACACATGTTATTTTGTTTTACCAGCTTAAACATTAGAGGACTAGTAAGTTTCTAGTTAAGTTTTATGTAATTTATTGCTTAATTTCAGTCTCTCTATCAATTGGAGACCTTGATATTTTGCTTCCACACTGTACAAGGTCCACTCACCCACTAGAATACCCTGACAAGTAGTCATCCAACATTTGCTTGAAGACCCGCCGCCTTCTGAGATGCCCCATTCCATTTTGGGTAGCGCTAATTGTTAGCAAGTTTTCCAAACTTGAAGAAAGCCATCATACTTCCCTTCCCACCTCCTCCAAGTGTCTTCTTCCCCGGTCTTTATTCCTCTCAGCCAGTCTCCTTATGGTATGGTCTGGAGGCCCTTCATCATCTGATCACCCTTCTCTAGATGCTCTTCAGTTTGTTAATGTCCTCCTTACTCTATGATGTCAGAACCCAAAATAATACTCAAGATGCGGTCTGAGCAGGGCAAAGAACAGAGAGACAGTTCCCCAACTCTCAGCTCCTGGATGCCACAGATCTCTTAAGGCAGCCTAAGATTGTTTTAGCTTCTTTGATTGACCTTTATCTTGAGAAGCAGCTCAGTGTGGTGGATAGAGTCAGTCTTGGATGTTTTAGACAAGTTCTTTGGGCGTCGTGAAGACCTGAGTTCGCATCCCATCTGTCATCTAAACTGTTAGCAATCCCTTATAGCTTTATGGCACCTGCAAGTTTTGTAAGCATTCTATGACTTTATCTAAGATAGGTCTTGATAAAAATGTTGAACAGCACAGGGCCAAAGATGGATCCTTGTACCCCTCCAAGTTGACAACAAACAATGAATGAATGAATGACTCCTCTTCAGGTTTGTCCGGCCATTCAACCAGTTTTGAATTCACTTAGCTGAGCTGTTGCTAGGCTGTATCCTCTCAGAACAATGAGATATTTTTAAATACTTTGCTGCACCCTAGGCAAACTCTTATCAACATTTCCTAGAAACCATTCTAGTAACAGTCAAGACATGAAATGAGCTTAATTTGTCATGACCTGTCTTTTTTTTTTAAGCTTTATCGATGCCTTCTGTTTTAACATCACAGTCCTGATTCCCTTATCCAGTGAGCTTTAACTCACAAAATAAATAGAAAAAAAAAAGAGTGTCACCTAAAGTCAGCCAGTACATCACTAACGTCTAACTGTGGCTGTAACATCCCACTCCCATCTTCCCCTGCTTCTCCAGTGAGAGCATCAACATATGTTTCTTAGCTTTTCTCCAGGGCCCAGCTGGGTCATCATGATGGCAAGATACACAGTTTCATGATATTTCATGAATTTCATGATACTCAGTTGTAGTCACTGGACATATTGTTCTCCTGGTTCTGATGACTTCATGCTGCATCAGTTTATACAATTCTTCCTATCATATTCTTGCACCTCAGTTTCTCTGGTCATCCCATGGCTGTCTGATGGTTTCCCACGTGGCGGCCAGTGATGGAGCCATTTGTGAAAATCACTGCTTTGTTTGGATGCTGACTTCTCCTGAGAGGCATGGTGGTGTGGTGGATGACACTGGTGGGTGACAGTGTGACCTGGGTTCAAATCCCACTACTGACTCTTCCTGGCTTTTTTGACCCCTCCAGTGCTCTGGGCAACTCTCTGTGTGATTGTCAGTCACAGAAAAAGGTGAAAACTTGAATTGGTGGAGCAGGTTTCTTCACTGAGAAGGAAAGGGACTATACACCACCTTCACTGGTAGCTTCTTCATTGAAGATGTAGGGGCTATATTGGTGCAGCTGCGGGTCCTGTCTTTTTCCTTTTAACCATTACATCATGCTTCCTCTTAGTTGCTTTGGAATGCTATGGAACCAGTTTGAATCCTCACCATTTTTTCTTCTTTTTTTTTTTGGTGAAAGGATCTGGGCATCCTGCCTAAATTTCATGACCTAGTTAACATCTAAGTTTTGCAGTTGGGGTTTTATACTTAATAATCTCTTCTTCTATTGGAAAACAGTTCTTCCTTAGAATATGTTATTGTCTGTGCCGGGGCCTTTCCCCTCCCACCTCATCTTTTTTTTTTTTCCTGGGTAGTGTCTTTTGGCTTCTTTGAGGGTCACTTCCGAGAAGTGTGGCAGGATCCTGATTTAGGAAACAATCCTCTATAGATAATTCGATTCAGTACAGATAGATCTTCACTAGAAACTTGTATGCAGCATAGAAAAATCTGTTTTAGAAGAAAGAACAAAGATGGAACATTTTGCTTTAGGCAAGTCATATTTTGGGGAAGAAAGGAATGGAAACATTTGTAGCGTCATATTACGTTCCATCAAGATTGTTTTTCATTAGTCTGGTTATTAAAAATGTAATTTATACTAGGCATTTTCTCAGCCTGGCAGAATAAAGTTATGGGTAGTCATTATAAACATATACGTCTGATTTCATGGGTGTGGGGAACTCCTGATATGAAAATTCCCTCCACCCATATAAATCTATAACTTGTTTGTAATTTAGTCTTCAAGGAAACAAGCATTTATTAAGCACCTACTATGTGCCAGGCACTTTGCTAAGTGCTTTAATTTCCTGGGTGACTGACAGATTCTCAGTCAATATATGGCAGAATCAGGACTTAAACTCAGGTATTCCTCACTCTAAAGGTAGCCCTCTCTCCACTCCACTACCATGCCAGTCATTGTTGACTTAACAATAAATAAAAAGAAGCCTTTGTAAAGCCTTGGATCACATATTTCTTGGTGATTCAGTAAGACCAATTGGCTCTTGTGGGGTGCAGAAAGACACCTGGCCAGCCAGCCAGGGGGTCTGGGGTTCGAGTCTCAGCCTTGCCATTCGCTTGCTGTGTGACTGAGGTGGAAGGTGAGGTGGGGCAGAGTGAAGTCTTTTAAATTCTCCGTGCCTCAGTTTCCTCATCTTCTTAGGGGACAGCTGGACTAGATCACTGACAAAGGTTTCTTAATGAAAAATAATTTTCTTGATTTTGTCAAGATAGTTGAAGACAAAATTCTGAAAGTTCTGACCATCAGCTAACTAACTGTCTAATATTGGACAATTTAGTCTCTGGGTTTCAGTTTCCTTTTCTGTGGCATGGTGGAGAGAGTGCTAGACATGGAGTCAGGAAAACCTCACTTCAAAACGTCTGAACGCTTACGAGCTATGTGATCTGGGGCAAGTTGGTTAACCTTGTTCAGTCTCTGTTTCTTCATCAGTAAAATCACAGGATTGTTGTGAGAGTCAAATGAGATGATAAACATAAGCATTGTAAAAGTGTTAGCTGTTACCATCATAACGTAAGGGGCTGGGGCTAGAGCGTCCTCTTTTTTTTTGAGTTCAATGACTGTTATAATTTGTACAACTGGTTCCTTGCCTCCTCTCCCCCTCTGGTGGCAGTGAGCAGGTTGCTTCCTCTTTGGGGGCCTTATCTATAAATGTGGGAGATGTGTATGCTCCCTGAAGGTTTCTTAAGATGGCTCCAGGGGGACTGCCCAAGTGCCTGGGAGGATGGTAATGCTATTCATGGTTCAGTCCTCCAGTGCAAACTAAAAAAAAAGAACTTTTTTCTTGTTCTTTAAAAAGTTATTTAATGGTATTAGCATATTAAAGCAACTGACACTGAAAAGTCAGTTGCCCTCCTGAGTTGGACTCTTGGCGCCTCTCTCTCTCTCCTTGTCACCTGGACATACATGTTTCCCACATGACTCAAGACTTGATCACTTGGGCCCCTCTAACCTTCCTACCGATGGGATGTTTTTCTGTCCTGAAGTCCCTGGTACTAGGGCTTCCTTTAGAGTACAGTGAACATGAGGGTTCTTTCCTTGTCTGAAAGTGGTGGCCCTGACATAGGGAGGGAAAAGTGGGCCGGGAAGGAGCCTGAACAGTGTTCCAGAACAGGGGACCTAGATTTGTTTTGCTAATGGGTTGGCAGGGGTCTGTGCAGGACTTGAATAGAATGGAAGAAACTGATGATCACCTTTAAGGGAAGCTGCTGAAACTTCTTGACTTCTGTCCACCTGATGTGACCAAAGCTACTGCTTCTAATCTGAAATCCTTCTTCTTCCCTTTCCCCCAGAACCTCTTTATCTCAGTCCTGTGAAGTATCTGGTTTAGGGATAGTTGTGTGGAATTCACAGAAGTGTTCCAAGGGGCACAGAAAGATTCTGACAGGCGTGAGCTATTAGGGCTGGTAGATGGTCTCATCTTTTGTGAAATGGTGGCGTAGTGTTTTTATATCCTGGAAGGATTTGCTCTGATTTATCTAAAATGTCTGATTCCTCCTGAAGATTTGTTGTTTTTTTTTTAAATGAATTATTCATCTCAGCACCCAGGTCCTCCTGGCACAATGATGGGGGGAAGGGGAGAGAGAGAGAGAAGGAGGGGATATTGATTAAACCCCACTGTGCACAAAACACTGCTGTACCTTAGAGGTCTTTGGGGTTGAGAGAAAAGGAGATGTCAAATCTGGAGAAGACTTAGTCCCCGCCCTTTTGAAGAATAAAACCTGATCAGGGGCTAGGACACAAATACAAATCACTATTAACCTACCACATTGTGGTTCCTAGACCTAGAGCTGGCCAGGGTGGGGTCTCATTTGTCAGCTAGAAGGTTCCAGGAGGTTGTGACTTGCCCAAGGTCCTGTATATAGTAAGCATCAGAGATGGCCTTTCAGGGCTAGAGTTTTCCTACTGTGCCACTTATCTGGGACGTGGGTGAAGAGGGTATCACAAAGGTCTTTGTGAGGTCCAGGTTGGGAAGGGTCCCCACCAGCAGGGGTCCTAAGGGAAGGCTTCATGGAGGTGATAGCATTGAAGTTGGACTTGAAAAGCCTGGGAAGGAAAAGGGGATGAAGACATTCCATCCTGAGCAAAGACTCGAGCCCTGGAGGGGCAGAGTTGGGCAGCTGGGCTGGAGGGGAGTGGGATGAATAGGTAGAAAGGAATTGGGAGCTAAGGCTGGTGGAGGTGGTGGCAGAGATACCAGTTTGGAGAGCTGGACCTTGACAGTAGGCCTGAGGGCGTCTTGACCCAACAAGTTCCTTAAATCTGGCCTGATGTGACTGAGTGCTGTGGAGATGGATGGGGAGGGGGGGTTGGAGTGGGCTGGGTGCCCCTCCATTGGAGGGGCCGGGACTGGGGAGAGCAAGCTTCGGAGCCCCCTGCATCCCCGCAGCCTTGCATTGAGCTCTGCTGTTCTGGGGCCAGGCAGGCGGGAGGGTGGGCATGCTGATTTGTGTCGGGATCTGGGTTGAAAGGCAGCTCTCAGGAGACTCTGCAAGCCTCTCCTTAGGCCATTCAGCATCTGATGATTTCAGGCCTCTGCAGTTCTGTAAATCACCAGATGCAGAGTGTTTGAAAACTGGCCCAGCAATCCGCCCCTCAGCCCTGTGTGGTGGAGGAGGAGGCCGGAGCGATGAGAACTCACTTGTGACACAAAAGGGACATTTTTAACCCTGGCCCAGCTTTCCTGCCCTTCCCCCTTCTGCCCTTTCCCTTGCTGGAGTCCTGGGGATGGGGGGATGCTGCCCTCTGCAGGTCACAGTGTGAACTGATGGAAGGTAGGAAGCCTCATTCTGACTTTCCCCTGTGTCCCGTACCCCTGCAGAAGTACATCCAAGAAGCCAGGAATATGGGCAGCACGATCCGGCAGCCCAAGCTGTCCAACCTCTCGCCCTCGGTGATCGCGCAGACCAACTGGAAGTTTGTGGAGGGCTTACTGAAGGAGTGTCGCAATAAGGTACAGTCCAGGGGAGAGGTGTGGACACGTGTGTGATCAGGGGTGTGTGTGTGTGTGTGTGTGTGTGTGTGTGTGTGTGTGTGTGTATGCATGCACGCGCATGTGGAAGGGTGAAGTTATCAGCCGAGTGTTAGCCGCCTGCTGTAGCTGGTCCTACGTGGTGTCTTCCCTGGTTGGCTTTTGGCAGAAAAATTAAATTTGCAGTGATGAAATGCAGTTCGGGCAACATGTGATAAGTACCTGCTGTATGCCATGCCTTGTGCAGCATAAATAAGGCGTGATTACCCTGTCCTCAAGGAGTCTTCCAGTGTGTAGGGAGATGAAGTTTTAGTATCTAGATCTATGTCTAATTTGCTCATGATTACATTTCACTGATTCAGTTCAGTTAAACAAGCATCTATTAAACAGACGCTTCCAGGCAAGGCACTGTCCAGGCACGTGGGATGCAAAGGTGAAATGGAAATAGATCCTTCCTCAGTAAGGATACCCTTTTGGGGAGGGGGGAGATGGAGTAGCAGTCAACCAGTGAGCATTTCTTTTCTGCACAGGTAAGTTAGTCCGAGATCACTTGGGGAGGAAGAAAGTGCTAACAGCTAGGGTGTTGGGAAAAATGCTCTCTTGGCATCTAAATTGAGCCTTGAAGGAAATCCATGATTAGAAGGTATGAGGAGCGACGTGTTCCCAGCGTGGAGAAAAGGCCCAGAGTGAAGGGTTGGATGCTTGTTTTCGGTCACTTTGACTAGAACATGAGAACGTGAGTGCATGTGAGTGCATTGTTGTGAAACAAGCCTGGCATTCCAGGTAGGCTGAAGCTAGACTGTGAAGACTTAAGTGCCCAGGGGAGATCACGGTCCCCATGACTTCTCATGTTGGGCTGTTCTCATCCGTGTCTTTGCATACATTTTCCAAAGAAGGCTCTATCCAACATTCAGGAGACTTTTTTCTAGTTCTTTTCCTAGCTTGAGATGGCCAGTGTGTGGACCCAGTTTGTCCATCCAGCATCTTTGATTTTCATTACATGACCTCCCCTCATTTATTCATACATCCAAGAGGCATTTAGTAAGCCCTCCTTTTTCAGGCAGTAACAAGCATTTATTTTTTTTTCTATTTTAGAAACATGATGCCTATTTTTGCTCATTTCATAGCTCAGGTCTGACTTGGTCCTGCTCATTTAGAATTTTGGACAAGAAAAGATACTTAGGCATATTGTATTGGGATTTGTTTATAAAACTTGCCTAATATACCATATCACTAGAAATTATAATTGCACTTCATGATTACCTTTAGTACTTTTAATTAAAACTATATAGAGAAATGATTTTTCTTCTTTACAAAAACCATGTAAAGCTTTTTAAACTTTTGATTTCCATAGGCTCATTTTAAAGAATAACTTGTTTTTATTTACCTTAAAAGATGGTGATGATGAAAATCAAGAAAAATATACCCAAGGAGGCAGTAGAAAGAATCTTGGCCTATGAGTTGGGGTACCATGGTGGCATCCTGGGCCTGCTGTTGGTCACTTCTTTCATGAAGGAGCTGGTCTAGAGAGGATCTCTGTGGTTCTGTCTTTAACGTTCATAGCTCTTGGATTCAGAATTGAACGGTTTGACTCAGTCATGTCCATTTGGCACCAAAACACTTTTTTGGCCTGTTATAGCAAATTCATTGCCTCTAGAGGGTCTGTCTGAGTCTCAGATGAGAAGGTATCAGGCAGTGAGAAAGAGCAGGGTTAAAGAAAGTGCGGAAGGTAGATAATAGCCTCAAAGAAGTTTAGGGATGTCCCAGGGAATTCTGTCACTGGGTACAGGGGTGAACCAGCTGATCTTTAGTTCTTTCCATCTTTGAAATCCTCTGTTTCTATGATTCGAAGCTTTCTTAAGCCCTTAGGGGGAATTTGTAAATTGTAGAATGCTAGAGATTGGTTGTGGAGTGGCGGACCGAGACATCGGCTAATCCAGTCTCTTCATTTCACTGGGACCTCGAGACACTGGGGCAGTCATTTGGCCAAGGTCACCCAGCCAGTGAGTAGTTGAAGCAGTACTGGAACCCAGTTTTCTTGATGCCTGGCCCAGAGCCAGTTTGAATGAGACATTGTGTGGAAATTAGCCGATGATCTTTCTTTTCACTCAGACTTTTTGGCAGCTCATTACATAGAAAATGTGCTTGCAAGGTACAGATGCTGTCTGTTTTTCCAGGTGCTTCCCTTCCTGGATTCTGGGGTGCTCTAGATAAAGGGCCATTCTATGCACCTTTAGTTCAGTTGGTTTGCTTACTGATGTTCTCACTCTGTCACCTGCCTCATAGACCAAGAGAATGCTGGTGGAAAAGATGGGCCGAGAGGCTGTGGAACTGGGCCATGGAGAGGTCAACATCACCGGTGTGGAGGAGAACACCTTGATCGCTAGCCTCTGCGACCTCCTCGAGAGGATCTGGAGCCATGGACTGCAGGTCAAACAGGTTAGGAAGCAGACCGTTCTCTGTGGTTATGGTTAAAGTGACTTTGAGGGCTACTGCTTTGTGAAGGTGGCTGGTCAGGGAACGCTTCCTAGAGGAGGGGGAGGATGATGATTTGGGCTTTTAAGGAAAAGTAGGATCTTTCTGAGAGGCAGCCTGAGGCAGTGGATAAAGAGCCAGCCTCAGAGTCAGAAAGGCCTGGCTTCTAGTCCCATCTCTGGCATGTTCTAGGTATGTGACTATTCGTAGGTAACTTAGCCTTCCACAGCTTCTGCTCCTCTGGCCCCGTCTCTGAGAACTTAAGAGTTATCTCCATGCCCCTGCCAGGCCCTGAGGAAATAGAAAAAAAGGGAAAGCTGCTATCATCACTGATTGCACACCGCTTCCTGCTTTGCCCAGTGATTGCACATTCTCATTTGACCTCACCGCATTTCTGTGAGGTGACTAATGGAAGTGTCATCCCCTTTTAAAAATGGGAAAAATGAGGCGTGGTTCTGGAGGCCCCCAAGGAGCCGTATGTTCCCTAGAATTTTGTCAGAGTTCCTATCCTGCCTGCCATTGGGCAGCAGAAAGCATGATTCTCCGTCGCTACACTACCCCTTCACCTAAAGGGGGGCTATTTAGGGACCACACAGGGGCCTGGGGGGACATGCAGGACTGAACTAATATGGGCTGTTTGCTTGGCGTTGAATTAGGGTTAGGATGGGACCAGAGATTTAATTTTTTAAGTGCCTAAATCCTGTAGGAAAAGCTCATTTTCTTACCTTCCAGCCTCTAGAAAGTCTTCTGAAGTCTTCCTATTGCTAGCATGTTGAACTGGATTAATCTGTGACTGGGTTGGAATTTCAGAGCCCATGGGATACCTGGGTTTATCCCCCCAAGCTTTGGTTTGGATTAGACAAGGTGATTAGATGAGGCCCCTCCCAACTTAAATTTCTTCTGTGGGCCTGTGATTAAGTAAAAGCATGAGATATGCCTTGTAGCTACATCCTGGGAGGGGAGCCCACACTCCGCTCCCCCCATACTTCAGTAGTCACACTCCCCAGCTGCCAGAAAGAATCTTAGGTCTGTGGCTGATAGCCCTGGGTGGAAACACACTGGGAGACAGAGACAGAGACAGAGACGGAGACAGAGAGAAAGACAGAGAGAGAGAGAAGAGAGAGACGTGTGTGTGTGTGTGTGTGTGTGTGTGTGTGTGTGTGTGTAGGGGCTCTCACACTGTACCCTGCTGGTCCCCTGGGTGACAGACTGTGGAATGACTCACTCTGAAACGCATCTCCTTTACTAGAGTCTTTTAACTCTTTCCCTTCCCATTCCAAGGGATAAATAGAAAGGCCTGCACAGGCTCAGGTCACTCCTTTTTTTGTTGGATTGTTTGCGGGGCTTCTAGTTCCAGCCTGCCCAGAAGTCCCCACTGTAGCATGGCCAATTGGGGCCATCCTCCTTCCATGCTTTCCTGGACTCTAACGGGGGGGGGGGGGGGGGCGGGAGGGGGGAGAGAGAGAGAGAGAGAGAGAGAGAGAGAGAGAGAGAGAGAGAGAGTGTGTGTGTGTGTGTGTGTGTGTGTGTGCACATGCCTGGTAAGGCCAGAGCAAGCTCAAATGCTTTCCTGTGGCCAAGGTTAAGGTGAGAAGCCGAGGTTCTCTGCATTCATATTTCCACTCACAATTCAAAAGAAACTTTGGTTTCCATCTTTGCCCTTTGTAGTTTGGAAACTAAGCTGTTGTCTCTGTTCTGCTTGTCCGTCCTTCAGGGGAAGTCTGCCCTGTGGTCGCACCTGTTGCATTATCAGGAAAATCGACAAAGAAAGCTGACGTCTGGAAGCTTGAGCACCTCAGGTAAGGAGATTTCTTCTCTCTAGGGAAGAATTTGCCATTTACCAGCCACTGGACATTGGGCAAGTCACTTCGCCCCCCTGGGCCTCAGTCTCCTCTTCTGTAAATGAATGGGATGGCCTTTGAGGTCCACTCGGTTATAGGCCTCTGAACCTGTGACCCTTGCTTCTTCAGAGTAGGGATTGTTTCAGTCTTTGGAGTTCTTTCCCCAGGGCCTAGCCCAGTGCTCGTGATAGAGGAGGTGCTTCATAAATGTTTGTTGATTCATTGGGTTAGATCTCTCACATAAAACACTCCACATCAGCAGGGCATTGCTTCTGTGAAGCTGAAAGGGCTGTGGAATGTTTTCTGAACCGTGGGACGCGTGAATGGAGCTCACCGGCACTGACTGGCATTGTGTTTTCTGTAGTCATGGAATAATCATAATGATATTAAGAGTGTGATCACATCAACAGTATTAGCATGCTAAGAGCGTGTTGGTATAATAATTGTTAGGAGGATAGTCATAATGGCAGTAATTATTATTGTATGTTAATAAGAGGAACGGGAGGGATAGCAAAGGCTAACACTTCTGCTTTAAAGTTACTAAATATTTCTCTCTGTTATCTGGTCCTCCTAACAACCCGGTGGGGTCGGTAGAACAAG
This sequence comes from Trichosurus vulpecula, assembly GCF_011100635.1. Taxonomy (NCBI): domain Eukaryota; kingdom Metazoa; phylum Chordata; class Mammalia; order Diprotodontia; family Phalangeridae; genus Trichosurus; species Trichosurus vulpecula. The sequence goes on along the minus strand of NC_050578.1, from coordinate 226,327,373 downwards.
CCTTGGTAACCTTCATCTTACTGGGAGGAGCATGGAGGCTCAGAGGGGTAAAGCACTGGCCTGCTCACATGAGGAGGTGCAGATGACCGGGCGAGGAGGACGTGTCTAGCCTGGCCCTTAACCTTGTGGAGGGGCAGCCGCCTGGAGTCTGGAGCTCCTGAGCTCAGATCTGACCTCAGACACTTGCCGGTGGTGCGGCCCTGGCCAAGCACCTTCTCCTCGTAGTCTCAGTTTCCTCTTCTGTGAAGTGGGGATGAAAATAGCATCTACCTCCCGGGGGTGTTATGAGGATCACATGAAATAGTATTTATCAGTGCTATGCAAACCTTAAAGTGCTATATAATGCTAGCTGTCGCCACTACTGTGACTACGAGTACTGCTGCTACTCCTGTCATTATCCTTGTTAACGGAGGGTAGAGGAGACACCCTGTGTACGCAGGAATGTGAGAGAATGCATGGAGACAAAAGGCTTGGCGTCCACACCAAGCATACTCTCAGAGAATTTGTGGATGGGGAGGATGCTTGTATCTGGGAGACAGGGGGTATCTTGGAGAAGGTGGCACCTGAGCTGGACCCTGAAGGTAGAGAGAGTTTCCACCAGGCAGAGCTGGGGGATGGAGTTCATTCTGTGTGAGCACTTCCCAAGTGGGTGGAAGGGAAAATGAAATCAGGGACTGGTGAATTTGGATGGAACAAAGAATGTGTGAGGAGGAGGGAGACCGTGAAAAGAGAATGGCACAGTCGGGTGGAGTCAGACAGTGGAGGACTTTCAATGCCAAATGAGGGATTTATTTATGTTTGACCAATGAGATCTGCACATTAGGAAGATCTAGACTGAAGAGGGGAGAGACTGGAGGCAAAGGCCAGTTAGGAGGTACACGAGGTGGTGTGTAATCATACAAATGCGCACAGATGCATTTTCTAGGGAGAGGTATCTGTGCATGTATGTACGTATCCATACATATCCCCATTTTGGTCAGTGAGGAACTATTTAAAGCTCTTTGGAAATGCTGAATTGACTTCTTATTTTTAGGAATACTATTGGATTCAGAACGGAGGAAATCTGATGCGAGCTCTGCCATGCCTCCCTTAAGGATCTCTCTCATCCAGGACATGAGGTCTGTTTGCATTCACAAAGAGTTTTGTGTAAAGTACTTAGCATTCTGTTGACCAATGTGTGGTCCAGACTAACCTATGATGTTTTCTTGGTTGCCTTTTTTTTTTCCACGAGACTTTTGTAGGGTTCTTCAGATATTTAGGAATTTTGGTTTTTAAAGATTCTTCAAGAAACTTATAACATGCTTTAAGAAAGTAGGATACTCCAAGACCTGCAGTGACTTTTAGGAGCAACTTTGAGCCACTGAAATAAGTCCCTTGGGTGCAGAAGGGGCCTTTCATCCTTAACGCCTCTTGTAGCAATATCTCATAGATCTGCTGACATAGAGGAACTTGAAGGAGTGGGAAGGAGTCTCATCTTGGCACTGCAGGCAGCTACTCCCTTCCCTCCCTCAGGCGATCACTGAAGCAGGTCTACTTTCCTTCTAGGCACATCCAGAACATCGGGGAAATCAAAACCGATGTTGGCAAGGCCAGGGCCTGGGTTCGGCTGAGCATGGAGAAGAAATTACTTTCTCGGCACCTAAAGCAGCTGCTTTCAGATCACGAGCTCACCAAGTAAGAGGGATCTCAAGCCCTTCATGGAGGGAAGGCAGATGATGGGTGTGAGGTAGAGTTGGTGAATGGGAGGCATGTGCTTGGAAGGCTGTGGTGAGCTCTCCTGGGGCCATGTAGACTGCTATTACATTCTGCTTTTGGGTATTGGTTTTGCAGTGTCCCCTCCTTTCCTTCCATAGCCCATTCACAGCGAATTCTGCCACAGAATTCTGTCTTTGTATTCTGTTTTCCCCACCATCGCCTTGTCGAGGCAGAAATTCAGAGTTGTGTATTGTGGGAGACCCTAACTTTGCACAGAAATATTCTGTAAATCACTAGGTTGATCTTTAAGAATTAAGAACAGCATGGCTTGGTAGGTCTTTATACTCAGATGAAAATTCAGTTCACTAAGTTCATATTTACCAAGTGTTCAGGGTACATGGCATTTCTTGAGAAATGAGCTGTCAGAAATCTGTTTTAAATTCTTGAATTTTGGGGGTGGAGAATTAGTTTCAGGGACTATGAAATAGCGAGGTTAGAAACAGTTCTTCCTCATACTCAATAAATGACAATCTACTCTTTGCTTGATGACCTCCCATGAAGGGGTACCCACTGCCCATTCCACATACCCCATTCTGCTTGGGGACGTCTCTGAGTGTTCAGAAATTGGCAAGGCCAACTTAGGTCGCCTTAGAACAAATCTCAATCTCACCATTACTGATCGTTTTGCCATCTGGGGCCTGGCAGAACAAACGTAATCCCTCTCCCTCTTCTATGGTAAAGTCCTCAAAGGAGGCAGAGGTTATGGAGTAAAATTTGAAAGAGGCTGGGGCTCTTGAGAGAGAGGAGGGTGATTGAGGCTACCACTCAATGATTGGTGGAAGGAACTGGGGATGTTGAAAGATCTTCCCAGGCCAGAAAGTGGGGACAAATCAGAAGGTGAAATTTAATACAGAGAAATGTAGTCTTCCACTTGAGCTCAAAAACCCCCCAACTTCTTCAAGTATAAGACAGTGGAGATATTGCTTAACAATAGCTCATCTGAAAAAGGAAGGAGCACTTTTAGCGGCCCAGCAGGGCAGTACAAGTCTCAGTGAAATACGGTGGCCAAGATGGCTTGTAGCATCTTCAAGTGCCTTAAGAGAGATGCAGTTTTCAGGACCAGGGAGATGGTAGCCCTACCGTACTCCTCCTTGGTCAGACCACCTCTGGGATATTGTGTTCCATTCTGGGGATCACATTTTAAAGAAGAACATTAATAAGCTAGAGATGTTCAGAGGAGGGCAGCCAGGATGGTCAAGCACTTTGACCATAAGGATGGGTTAAGTGAACTGGTGAAGGGAAGCTTTGGAAATAGGGGGAATGGAAGGGGAGGTGGAAGTGATAACTTCTCCAAGTATTGGAAAGGCTTCACTAAGGACGGGGGAGAGGGATTGGGTTTGCTCTGCCAGGCTCCAGATGACAGAGCTAGCAGCACTTGTGGGAGTTGGGAAAAGGCAGATTGAGGTTTGTTATAAGGCAATGCTTCTGAACACTTAGTGCCATCCACCAGTGGGAAAGGACACCTTGGGAAGGCAGCGAGTTCCCGTCACTGGAGGTCATCCAGCAAAGACTGGTCTGTCTCTTGTTGGGTGTGAAGTAGAAGGATTCTGTTCAGGCATGGGAAGGTGGCCTCAAAGGTCTCTTAGAACTCTTAGATTAGAGGAGAACTCTTAGAACTCAAGCATTCGGTGAATGTTTAGCTTCTAGAAGAGAACCCTGGGAAGACGTGATTCCTCCTTCAGTGATCTGAAGGATTGTCATGTGGCCTGGTGAAAAGGGCCCACGGACATGCGGAGCCAGGACCCTTGGGATCCTGTCCTGGCGCCAGCTGTCTGGGTGACCCTGGACACATCTCTGAAGCACTCTGAGCCTCACCTTTCTCTTCTCGGAAGTACTACGAGATCTCCAAGGCCCTGTCCAGCTCTGTGATTCCTGTGATACTACACTGTGACCCCATTTCCCTTGTAGTGCTTAATGAAGACAGGGAACAGCTGAGTCCAGTGCTGCCTGTCCTTACCCTTCAAAAAGCTGAAGGCCCTTCCTCCTGCAGCCTAGCCAGGTCCCTGGTCCTCTCAGGCCCCCGTTGTCTCCCTGAGGCTCATAGGGGCCTTTTCTTGGCAGGAAGCTGTACAAGCGCTATGCTTTCCTGCGCTGCGATGATGAGAAGGAGCAGTTCCTTTATCACCTCCTGTCCTTCAACGCTGTGGACTACTTCTGCTTCACCAACGTCTTCACGACAATCAGTGAGTATCTCTCACCTCCCATCCCTGCTCTGCGTCCTCTGGCGAACTTTTTGGAGACTTTTCTCTCATCCCTTTTTTTTTTCTTTTTCTAAGAGAAAGGGAACCCATTTCCTGTTGGCTTTTTCTTTTTGTTGATGCTCTGAATTTATGTGTGTGTGTATGTATGTGTGGGAGTGTGTGTGTGTGTGTGTGTGTGTATGAGTGTGTGAAGGTATGTGTATATGAGTGTGTGTATATGTGACTGTGGGCATGTATATATTCTCATGTGTATGTTGGTATACATAAGCATATATTTATATATGCACATGGCATGTATGTATGCGAACATCTATGTGTGAGTGTATGTGTGTGTATACATGTGCAAGTGTGGCTGCCTGTATGTGTTCATGCATGTGTTGTGTGTGTGTGTGTGTATGTGCGCGTGTGCATATATGCACGCATTTGCCATTTCTGGGTGGGAGGGAATGGCTGTTTGTCCCTGAAGCTCTTTGGTTTGACCTTGTGCTTGGCAAGCATAACTCTCTGGGTCAGCATGCTGCCAATGTGGCCCCAGTCGTTACACATAGTAGGCCAGGTGACCATCCTCTCAGTCTCTGCCTGAAGGCAGGGGCACCATTCAGCCATGGAGCACTTAGAGACTCAGGAAAGAGAGCATGACAAAGCTGGAACGCCAGGCCCTTTTAAAATCTTTTGCAGAAGGGTATTCTGTGGCCATTGCTTCTCAAAGGGAGACTTGGATGACTTTGGGCTGCAGAGGAAAGAAAGGCTCTCGGTGTGGTATTGTGAAGGAGGCAGGAGAGATCTGGGCTCACCTCAGCTCCTTTACTTGGTAAACAGGATGGGATGTTCTGAGGACAGAATGGGAGGAGGAGAGGATACTTTGGAACCAAAGTTACAAAACTGAGCACCGCGAAGAATAATAACAGCATTATTAATATTATGTTAATATTAAATTATTATTAATGTCATCCCCTGAGTTCTGGGACTTAATGCAGATATTTGAATCCTAAAATCTTGAGGCTCTGGATGCAGACTCTAGTGAAGGGGTTTTTGACCTGGAGTCTGTGAACTCAAAAAAAAGATACATATGCACATATGTGTATGTAGTTCTTCACTGTACTTCCACATGCTTGGTTTCCTTTGTAATCCTTTGTATTTTATGTTAGGCATTTAAAAAACATTATTCCGAGAAAAGGGTCTGTAGGCTTCACCAAATGGGTCCATGCCACAGAAAAGGTTAAAAAAACCCAACTTCTGGCGTTTTTCCTTCTGGCTCAGCAGAATTTGGAATTTTCATCCCTTCTCCCTGTGAGGAAGCTCATAGTTTGTCCCAGACATTATACCACCACTGACTAGATCCATGACCCCTGTGGAGCATCTCTGGGGTGATCTTTAAGTTCCTACATCCTGTTTGAAAACATAAATAAAAATAAAAACCAACCAGCACTTAGTGCTTTGCAAAACACTTTAGGATTCTGAGATCAGGTCTGCATAGTTGGAAAGGACTTCAGAAGACATCTAGTCCAGCCTCCTCATTTTGCAGGTGGGAAAAGTGAGGCCAAGGAAAGTTAAGTGTTATCTAAGACCACAAAGGTAGTAAGCATCACAAGTGGAACTTGAACCCAGATCCTCAGACTTTAGATCTTACCTTATTTGATTCTCATAACAGTCCTGAAAAGTCTCATCACCTCCATTTTACAGATAAGGAAGCCGAGAAGTCCAGTGACTTGCCTAGGTTCATATATTTAGTAAGTGTCAGAAGCAGGATTTAACACAGGTCGTCCTGGCCCCTAGTCCAGCATTCTGTCCACTACCCCATGGTCTCTCATATATAACTCTGTCCAGCATGAAGCTGGGGAAAGGCAGAGGTGCCATGCCCTGTGAGCTGCTTACTGGGAGTCAGATCTGTGTGACTGCATAAGGTAGTCTTCTGTATTTGATGGGAGCAGCTGTTCCCGAGAGAGAACGACTCCTTAGCTTCTCAGTTCTGAGTAAGTGCTGTTGTGGCTAAGAGTGTGCTCCATTGAGCTCCCACGACTCTGAGAACCACTAGTCGGGGCTCGCTCTCCCTACTCAGCTCCATGGGTGGAGGTGCCAAGGTCACCAGTGTGGGTGGGCAGCTGGGAGGTGCCGAGGTCACGGGTGTGGGCCAGCAGCCGGGCTGAAGGGGTTTCAGACCCTTACAGGTTGTTGTGGAGGAACTATCAAGTGAACGGGCCCTGTCACCATCATCACTGATGATGGGCAGGCAGCAGCTGTGTGGGGGGCCCTAGTGTTGCTGGGCCTTACTTCAGCTTGTGACTTTTCCCTGCACAGTGATCCCTTACCACATCCTGATTGTCCCCAGCAAGAAGCTGGGCGGCTCCATGTTCACGGCCAATCCTTGGATTTGCATCTCGGGAGAACTGGGGGAGACGCAGATCCTGCAGGTGCCCAGGAACGTCTTGGAGATGACCTTTGAGGTGTGTTCTCAGCCCAGGGAGGTCACGGCCTTTTAAGAGCTCCAAAGGCAGCTTGGAGACCCTTTAGTCCGGCCTCCTCCTTCACAGAGGGAGAAACCGAGGCCAGGGAGGTCAGGAACATGGTGGTGTCTGTGCTAAGCCTAGTGAGTTTATGGGTCTTCTACAGAGTTATCTGTAGAGGACTGGTGACACCTTCCCTCCCCATGCATCCACAGAACCTCCTTGCCACCCCCACCCCCACCTCCCCAATCCCCCTTAGGAGAGGGTCTGAGGTTGGAAGAAAAGAGTTTCCTCTCATGTGATGATTCAGGAAGTTCATTTCTGACTAGTCAGGACTGATATAACATAACATAACATGACAACACAACACAACATAACCATAACATAACACAACATTACTGACAAATTATATGAGATGTGATATATTAATGTATATACTTACACACACATTTATGCACACACATATATGTATGCATGTATATACACGTGTGTATTTGTACATGTGTAAACATATGCATGCATGATTTCACGTACATGCTTTTCACCACATCCATGATCCAGAAAGCTCATTAGGTGTTTGGGTCAGGAGGTGGACTTGGGCCCAGGACTTCCAAAAGCTGGAGCTGGTGTTGAGCAGTGGTGGCTGTGGTAGGGTGTACATCAGTCCGGGAGGGCCCTTCAAACTTTTGTCGGAAGTTTGTGGCCTGGTCGTGTTTGTGGCCCTTGTCCTGCGGCCTGCTTCTCCTGGTTTAGGGTTACATTGTTACACTCTCCCTCCTCACTGTCCCCTCTCTTTTTTTTTGGACTCGGCAGTACCAGAACCTGGGAAAGCTCACCACTGTCCAAATCGGCCACGATAACTCGGGGTTGTACGCCAAGTGGCTAGTGGAGCACGTGATGGTCAGAAACGAGATCACGGGACACACGTATAAGTAAGCACGTCCCCAGCCCACACTTCAGGGTGGGGTGTGAATGGACGTGGTGGACTGACCCTACCCAAACTGGAGTGAGAGGGCTTGGAGCAGTGTTGAGATTCCACATCTGAGGACCGCCGGCAGCCTTGTGATACCTATTCTGCATTCCCTCGTTTACAATAAGGAAATGTTAATATTCATGCTACTTGCCTCACTAGGGTACGGTGAGGGAAGTACTTTGTAAACCTTAAATCGCTAGGTTGAGATGGGAGCTGCTGTTGTTATCCGGTGGCTAAAGAAGGTTTGCTTAGTCTTGGAGGCAGGAGTGTAGGAATGCAGGCACGTAGGAGTGACCCATGGGGAGGAGCTGGAGGAGCTGAGCCCCAGGATGTGTATGCCCATGGGTGTGTGTGTGTGTGTGTGTGTGTGTGTGTGTGTGTGTGGCATTTCCTGAGTGACTCTGACGTCACGTGGCCGTGCCCTTAGGTTCCCCTGTGGCAGGTGGCTGGGGAAAGGGATGGACGATGGGAGCCTGGAGAGGATCCTGGTTGGGGAGCTGCTCACCTCTCACCCCGAAGCCGACGAGAGGCAGTGCCGAACCCCTCCCTTGCAGCAGTCACCCAGCATGATACGGAGGCTTGTCACCATCTCTCCCAGTAACAAGCCAAGTAAGTTGGAAAGGAGGGTCTTTGGCCCTGCTGGGCAAGGTGGACTGTGAAAAGGTATTGGGCCTTTCACTGTGAGCACTCTCCCGCTCTCTCACAGAGAATCTCTAGGCCTGGTCCTGTTCTACAGAAACCCCCACGCCCCACCCCCATAGGGGTCAGAGCCCCAGGTCCACTTCCCCTCAAAAACTGTCTGTGCTCCCAGACAATTCCTGCTTTGTCCTCTCTCACTCTCTACCACAAACACTTTTAATTCTTTTGCTGAGGAGGGTGGACAGTGAACTCTTTGCCCTCCTCTTCAAGGCCTTGGCCAGACAGGCCATAGAGCTCTGGGGTGATTGGTGATGACGCTGCACAGAGGCAGGGGGATGGACTAGTTGACCCCTTCCCTCCCCTTCCTTTCACCCTCTTTGTGGTCCTTTGAGCTCACACCTGCAAGGCTGCTGAACTTCAGGCCTCAGCTTGGGCCTGGCTGACGACTCTAGGCCGTTGTGTCCTTAGCCCTATTCTGGTCCATTGCCTCAGTTTAGCTGCTTGGATGACCCTTCTCCCTCTTAATCCTATGACCCCCTGGCCTGTGTTGCAGGACCTTCTTCCCTTTGCTGAAGTTCTGGCTTCCCTTGGATCAGGTGCCTTTGTCTTGGACAACAGCAGCCCTGGTGTCTTCTGTTGGGGGATGGGAGGAGGAGAGGGAATAACACACACAGGGCTGTGGGAGAATGGCCAAAATGAACCTTGGGTTTGGGTCTGTCTCATGCAGAGTTAAACACGGGGCAGATCCAGGAGTCCATCGGAGAGGCTGTCAATGGCATCGTCAAGCATTTCCATAAACCAGAGAAAGAGGTGAGTCTTCCCATCAGTGGCCTGGAGCTATGGGGGCAGAATTGTGAGAGGCAGTGGGGACACAGGGGAGGGAGCCCTGGCTTCAGACAGAGGACATCTAGGTTTGAGGCCTGGCTTTGACCTGGGCCAGTGTGGACAACTGCCTTCTGTTTCCTGAGCCTCTGTTCCCCCGTCTCTAAGATGAGATGCACTGCCTGCATTCCTCTCTACCAGATAGGGTTATGAGAGAAGGACTTGGTGCATAATAGGACACTCTAACAGGGGGAGTTGTTGTTACTATTATGATCATCAGTACTTGTGTTTGAGGGGCTCGCTTTGTTGATGGGGCTTTCGAAACCACGTGGTCGGCTTTAGTATTCATGGCCTAGTTGCTTCTCCACTATTGGATTATGAGAGAAGCAGGTTTGGGGGCAAGCACTGTGGGGAAGAGGAAAGTATCTCATTGTACTTCTCATAGAAGGAGACAAGACCCCAAAGTCCAGGGGAGACATAGCACCTGCTCATCCGCTCTTGCCCTCTCTGTCCTGACCCCAACTAGAAATTCATTCATTTCCCAGCCATCCCTGTGTGACTGCCTTGTAGTCTCTGTACACTCTCTGGGCCTTGATGGTCAGGCTCAGTCTTGCTGTGGGTAGCCTACCAACTGCCCAGTCTTGGCTGGGGCTCCCCAAGAAGACAAGGCCCCCCTGGGACCCCAGAGCTTCGTGGTTGTTTTGCAGCGTGGCAGCCTTACGCTCCTGCTCTGTGGCGAGTGTGGACTGGTGTCTGCCCTGGAGCAAGTTTTTCAGCACGGATTTAAATCCCCTCGGCTCTTCAAAAACGTCTTCATTTGGGATTTTCTGGGTGAGTTGAGGTGAGGGTCAGGAGTGGGGGAAGGGGAAAACAGAAGGGAGGGTACAGGAGTCCCACATTTGAGACCACTGCCTCCCCAGTGAACCATTCCCACTTAACTGTGTTGGTCATACCGTGGTTGTAGTATTGTGGGCCAGAGACCAGAGTTACACCAACAGCTGGTATAACGTATGACCCCAAAGTCCGGAAATAAGGCCAGTTGAGGGACAGGTGGGAGAAAGAGGCATTACCGGGAGGCAGATGTTGGCTCGGTGTCAGGCAGAAGTTCTTAACAGTTGGACATATTTTACAGTGAAACAGGCTCCTAGGAAGGTAGTGAGCTCCTTGTCACTGGAAATGTTCAAGTGTCAGGCAAACTATAGAAAAGATTCTTACCGAGGTAGCAGTTAGCCCAGATGCCTTCTGAGCTTCCTCCATCTCTGCGATTTCAAGGCCACACAGCCTTGAAAGGAGCCAGCTGGTGGTCTAAGGTCGACTAGTAGATAGGTTCCCCCATGAGGATGGAGCATGCATGAGAATATCCCAGCTTTAGGTTCTTTGTAAGCTGCCTGGGTACCCTGTCATTGGATGTTTATGTCTGGGTGTGTGTATCTGCTTTAGGAGACGGATTGGGGGTGGTTTTCCCAGAGAGTTACAGATCCATAGGTCTCCAACTACAGGGTTGGAGAACTATCATTACAAAGTACAGTGGAACGTCTTCGAAGGCCGGGACTGTCCCGTTGTTGACTCATAACTAACCCCAGGACCTAGCGGAGCTCCCTCAGCTGAGATTGCTGAGAGCCACAGGGGTGCGCCATGTCCATTCCCAGGGGTCCTATCTGGGCCAGGGGCGCTCTGTTAGACAGGCACTTAATCAGTGTTGGTGGTGTCATTGAATTAAAAAAGCAGTAGTTTGGGCTTTTTTCTCTTTTACTCAGTTCTTCCCCCTCCTCTTTACCGCACAAAAGAGGGAGAACCCTTTGGCCTGGGGTCTAGAGTCCTGGCTCTGTCCCTGTCACTGTGTGAGCTTGCTTTCCTTCCCTGGGCCTCAATTTCTTTTGCTGTTAAATGAAGGGATTGGGACTTCATGAGCTCTAGAGACGTAGAGACATCTAGTGCTAACATTTTGTAGTTCTGTGCTGCTTTTAAATAGAAAGTATTTCCCTTAACTTTTAAAATTAAGAACAGGAAACCCAAAACTATTTTAAGTCAGTTAAATAAATAGTTATGACATACTAGCTGTGACCACAGCACTGTACACTGCCTACATGTTCAACAGACTGAGCTAAACACCAAACAGTTACCAAGCTCCTGGTGTGTGTGAGACAAAAACAATCCTTGTCCTTAAGGAGCCTACATTCTACTTGGGCTTGGGGAGGTGGAGGTCCATCGTTCACACAGGTAAATGCAAAGCATCCATGAGGTAAAATGAAGTCATTTCAAGAGGGAGACAGTGTTAATGTTTAAAGTACACAATGAGAACAACAATCATTAAAAAAAACCCAGTTCTGTATTAGGCTCTGTTAAGAAATGTGCTCAGGAATTGGGGGGAAGAAACAGAGGCAGACTGTGCCTGGATGTTTCTATGTGAAGGGTGGCCCCAGGCAGCAGGGAGCCTAGGCAGCGGCTTCTGGCAGGGCAGCCCAGGAATGTCATGGCACTGAGGAATGTCTGTGCTGAGGTCAAAACTTCTCACCTTCTTTAAAGAAAAAGCACAAACCTACTATGAGACCCTTGAGCAGAGCGATCTCGTCCCTGAGGAGAACTGGCAGACGAGGGCCCGAAACTTCTGCCGCTTTGTCACCGCCATCAACAACACCCCCCGCAACATCGGCAAAGATGGCAAGTTCCAGATGTTGGTGTGTCTGGGAGCCAGGTATGCCTTTAGCCAAGTGTGCATGCCCCCTCAGGCCACAGGCTGGATAGTGTAGCTTGGCTGATGGAACATCTGGACTGTAGAGGCCAGAAAAATGGCTATTGCAGATGTGCCTTCAGGCACACGAAAGAGGCCTTTTCCAGGTGTTATAGATTTCCTCTGAGTATAGATGGGTGTATTTTTTGTTTTATCCATATTGGAAAAGACACCCGCATTGGTGAAGTGAGGGAAGGGTGGAATGTTTATCCCTTACTCATATGCATAGGTAGGGCTGTAATCTTACCGGGATTGGTGTACCAGTCTTGGTTCATTCATGCCTTGTCATTCTGTGCATTCCTTATTTCTGTTGGTCTATAAATCCTCCATGAGGAAACCATGCATTGTGCGGGAGGCCTTCCTCTGATTCTTCTGACATACCATGGATTGGTACCAGTCCAGCACTCGGCTGGTCCATCTCTTTTGTCTCTCACTCCCTTTTTTCTGGTCTAAAGTGCCCACGAAACTGTCTTCTCCATAATTTCTTGCATGTGAGTTGTCGTCATTATACTTTGACCTACTGACTAGTGCCTCCACCAGTGCCCTTCGGCACCCTGCAGTTTTGATTTTACTGAGATCGTGGAGTTCGATGATTTGTAGCCGTTGAATGTCAAAAGACCATTTGTATTTCAAAAGGACAACACAGGGAGCAGCCCGGGATCCTTGAGAGCCTGTGTGATTTCCCAAATCCCATTCCGCTTCATTTCTATTTCCTCTTTGACTCTGGGCCCAGCTCACCGTTCATCTGCAGTGCCACTTAAGATGGTGATACTGATGGACCAAACCATGGGCTGCCCGTAGTCTGGATAATATCTGTCCTCTAGGATTTCTTTTTTCCAGTGTGTGGATTTGAGTGAGGGCCCTTATTCTGGGCCTTGTCTCCTTCCCTCTCTGTCTCCTGCAAAAGCTTTCCTAGTGGTAGGAGGCACAGGCTTCATTTACCCTAAGGATCTGTGATTTCATGGGCATAGGTACAGATCACAGCCCCTTGATGTCTGTGAATTATTGTTGCCAAAAAAATTCATTCCCCTGGGGTGATGAGCCTCTCCCAATTTGATTAGGCTAATTTTCAGTTGACAGACGTACCATCGCTGGGCCTTTCACTTAGCTCTTTCCAGTCTGGTGGGGTCTGGGTAGGATCTCTCCTAGGCTTTTTGAGCTCCGTTGACATAGCTATTGAGACCCCAGGGTTTCCCTTCATGCCAGTGTAGGACTTAAGGGGAGGGGATGGTTAACACAGCCTTGCAAAGAAGCACACATGAGTTCCCTGGCCCCTCCCCCCCCCAAAAAAACCCAAGAACAACAAAAAACACCTGACCAGCCTGTCAACTTCTGGGGTGGTGTTGTGTTCCCCGGGGAGTCCCTGAAAATGTAATGATTTGCACTGTGGGCCTGGCTATGACTCTAATTCATACAAATTTCTCCCTCTCCCTTTTTTCCCCATGCTTGTCCTGGTTTGGGCAGAGATCACCTCTTACACCACTGGATTGCCTTGCTTGCGGACTGTCCGATCACAGCACAGATGTATGAAGATGTGGCGCTTCTTAAGGACCACACGCTTGTTAATTCCTTGATCCGGGTACTGCAGACTTTGCAGGAGTTCAATATCACGCTGGAGACGTCCCTGGTCAAAGGGATTGACATCTGACCCCATCCTGGGGCGAAGGGAGTGCCAGGGACCCTGCCCATCATGGCCTCCCCTAGAAGCTGGGGGACCTGCAAAGAACTTGGACTTTGCATCCTGAAAGAGACTCCAGGCATAGTGCAGGAAACGGATAGGAGGTGTAAACTCGATGTAAAAAGAAAAAAAGAGGATTTTGGAATAAATAATCTATTTTAGAGTCTATTTGCAGAATTGCTTTCACACTTTCATGTGAAAGAGAGCGAGGGAAGAGATGAGTCTTGAGCAGCTTATTTTCAAGCTGTGGTATTTTCCATACGTCCGGTGACCTTTTCGGTGTCCTTGGAACTTGGCCTTCAGTGGGGCCTTTGGGTCAGAAAACTCAGCGGCCACATCCTGTTTCCGGTATGGGCAAGGACATTAGCCTTCTGGTCCTGGCTCCGCCATGGACTGGTCATGTGACCCTGGCCAAGTCATTTCCTCTGTCTAGGCCTCAGTTTCTTCATCTGTCAGATGAGGGGCTGGACTAAATGATCTCTAAGGTCCCTTCCAGCCCCAAAATTCTGTGATGCTGTGGTTCTCATATTTTCTATATTCACACCATCACCAATGTGTGCTTGGATGGAACCCGCCCCACCCCCGGCAAGCGGGCTGGGAAGTACCCCAGGCCCCGACGGGTTTTGTTTTGAGTCACCTCAGCCCCCCTTTTCCTTTCCTTTTGGTTGTCAGTATTATTTGAGGAGGAAGGAAAGCTTGGCCCCAGGTCTTGGGAGAGAGCGTGGAGCGGAGTTTCTTCTCCTGGGACACCACGGTGCCTGCTCAGGAGAGAATGAAGCATGGGTTTGGACCGCTGTGTCATTGTCTCTAGTTTTAATTTTATTTATTTAACCTTCCGTTGAGTGTTTTGTAAGTCGTCTTTTTCTTTTCTTTTTAAGAGGTGAGGCCTCTTACAGTTCTAACCGCTCTGTTAGTGTTTATTAGCGGCTGTGCCATTTCTGTTGTTTTGGGCAGTTTTAGAAACCAGTGGTCATACAGCCCACATCAATAAAACACCTAGAAACTAAACCTGTCTGCATGCCTCCAGCTTGTTGGAGGGGCGCGGGGAGGGAGGTGGGAGGGGCGCTGTGAGAGGCCAGCGTCTGCTTTCCTCCCTTTGCCGCCTGGAGCAGATAGAGAGATACTACGGTCCCAGGCCGCGGGCAGCTTGCAGCCTAGAGAGGTAAGTGGCATACAGGAAAGAGGCCTGGATTTTTGGAGTTAGACATGGATGGTTTCAATTCCCAGCTCTCACGTCAGCTGAGCCGGGCAAGTCTCCGGGACTCAGTTTCTTCATCTGTAAAACACAGATAATAAATTTTGCATTGATCGTTTCATGGAGTTGCTATAAAGAAAAGTAACAGCTGCTTAGTGAACTTTGAAGCGTCAGAAATGGACAGAAGGTCGGAATGGCCGGAAGCAGGAGGATGAGACGAGTTGGAATGTGATAAGCATGTGCGGGTTGGAGGAGGACAGGGGTCTTCTCCACTTGGGAAGGGGCGGAGTGTGTAGATGGCTCTCGGAGAAGCTGGGGGTGCGGCGGGTTTCAGTAGTGACAGCAGAGGGCAGCAGAGAGCCTGGGACCTAAGACCAGGATTTTAACTTTAGTTCTGCAACTTCATATTTTTAGGCCAGGGCTAGTCATTCAGGTCACAGAGTGGGCTTTATGAGCTCAGAGGGATCTTAGGACTTGAAGACAGCAGGACACAGTACAAATGAGCTGGATTTAGAGTCAGAGGGCCTGGGTTCAAATTTTGACTGCTTCCAGTAACTTTTGTCCAGCTTTCTTATCCGTGAAATGAGAAGGATAAACTTCTGGCTGGATAAGGACCTAGGATACCAAGCTTAGAAAGGGGCCTTCACCGGGCATAATATTCAAAAGAACACAGGATTCAGAGTCAGAGTTTTTATTCAGTTGTTTTAGTGTGGCCAACTCTGTGATCCTATTTGGGGTTTTCTTGCGAAAGATCCTGGAGTGGTTTGCCATTTCCTTCTATAACTCCTTTTACAGATGAGGAAACTGAGGCAAACAGGGTCACACAGCTAGTAAGTGTCTCTTTGAACTCTGGAAGATGAATCTTCCTAGCTTCTAACTGCGACTCCTGGGAGGCAGCGTTTTTTCTATTCCCCAGGCAGGCTCGTCCTTTGGGCTTACTTGAGACCCGTAAGATTTCCCTCCAAGATATATTTGGAAGGATGTGTTTACTCCGGGGGGGGGGGGGGAGGTCTCTGCAGGTATCTAGAGTTGACAAAACAGCTGACGTTTCTATAATGCTTTAAGGGTGACTCAGAGCTATTCCTGCTCACCACCCTTTGAGGGTGGAGGAAGGGCAAAGGTTATTCTCACTTTACAGATGAGGATGCAGGTTCTCAGAGAGGGGAAGTAAGATTGCCCAGGTCACAATGAGTGGCAGACTCCAACCTGGGTCGTTTCGTCATTTGTAAGATAGAGATAATATTGTTTTGGAGGCAATTGTAAGTGACTTGCCCAAGGTCACACAGCTAGTAAGTGTCAAGTGTCTGGAGCAGGATTTAAACTCAGGTCCTCCTGACTCCAGGGCCGGTGTTCTATCCACTGCACTGCCTGGCTGCCCCAAGATAGAAATAATTGTGGTGCAGGCCAGCATGTAGGGGGAAGGAATAAGCATTTCTTAAACAAGTGCCAGGTACTGTGCTAAATGCTTTAGAATATCTCATTTGATTTTCACAACACTCTGCAAGGTATGTGCTATTATTATCTATTTTACAGTTGAGGAAACTGAGGTAAGTTAAGTGACTTTCCCAGGGTCACACGGGAAGTGTTTGAGGTTGGATTTGAACTTAGGTCATCCTGACTCCTGGTCTGCCTCTCTATCCACCACACCGCTTAGCCACGTGTAGAGTGCTAGACTTGGAATCAGGAAGGTCTAAATTTGAATCCAGCCTCAGACATGTCCTAGCTGAGTGACCAAGGACAAGTCACTTACCCTCTCTGATCCTCAGTTTCCTCAATTAAAAATTGGGAATGAGACTAGCTCTAGGACCATTGTGAGGCTCCAATTCGATAACATATAAAAAACCCTTTGCAATCCTTTGTCAGTCTCATTCATGTCTAGCATTTCAGCTCCCACTTTTTTTCCCCAAATTTCCAGATCTTTTATTCTAGTCCTGACTTCTTTTTGGATCTGCAGCCCGTTGTACCCCGCGCCATCACCTATGGGACACCTGTCCCTGGCTGTTGTCCCCACCTGCCCTTCAAACTCAACACGTCCCAAGCCATGCTGTTCCTCCTTTGGAATTTGCTTGTTTCTGTCCATGGTACCACCACTCACCCTGTGACTCTTCCTTCTCCTTCACCTATTATACTGTGTGTGATGATGTGTAGGTTTTCAATGCCAAAACATCTCTCAGATTCTTCTCTACCCTAATTTGGACCTTTGTACCACCTGCCTTGGCTATTGAAGTACTCTCCTACTAGGTGTCTTCCTCCCTCTTCTGCCCCTGACCTTTCCAACCCAATCCTTTATGTCACTCCCAACAGAACCTTTCTAATACATCGATCTTGGGTCATGTCACTCCTCTCCTTCAAAAAACCTTTTCCTATTGCTTCCTGAATAAAGTCGAGACTCCTTTGCTTGGCATTCATGGCCCTGAATCACATGGCATCCCCTGGACCTTTCCAGTCTCATCTCATCTTACTCTCTTCTTCCATGCTTTCTGTGCTCTCCAGCCAAAATGGAATCCCTGGCTTTGTTTAGGCCAAACCTGTAGCCTTGAGGCCACATGTGGCCTTCTAGATCCTTGGGTGCAGCTTTTTGACTGAGTCCCAAGTTTTACAGAATAAATCCTTTTATTATGGGGATTTATTCTGTGAAGTTTGGATTCAGTCAAAGGGCTGCACTCGAGGACCTAGAGGGCCACATGACCTCAAGGCAACAGGTTCCCCACCTCTGGTTTAGGCTCTTCCCTTTGCTCTGCTTTTCCATTGTCTTGTTGAATTTCTACTCTGTCTTCCAGGAATTTACATTATACTAAAGATTTTCTTCTTCCTCTCCTTCCTTCCTTCTTCCTTTCCTCCTTCTTTGCCTGCCTTCTGTCTTTTCCCCTCCTCTCTCCTTTCCTTCTTTCACTCCTCCCTCCCTCTTTTCCTTCTTTCCATCCTTATTCTCTCCTCTCTACTTCTCTCTTTCTTTCCTTTCTTCTTTCCTTTCTTCTTTTCCTTCCTTTCTCTCCCACCTTTCTTTCCTTTCTCTCTCTCCCTCCTTTTCTTCATTTCTTCTTCCCTCTTTTCCTCCCTCCCTCCCTCCTTTCTTTCCTTCACATGCCACCTCCTACTCCAGGAAGCCTTCCCTGATGATTCCCCCCCAGAGCTCAGGTAGCACTTTGTTTACATGTCTCTGATATTCTGTGTATCATAGTTGTAGTACGTGGAAGGAAGATGGGTAGCAGTTGGACACAACACTCCAGGTTAAGTGATTCCTTCCCAGCCTAGCTGATAAAATTCCAGAAAGTAAGGGGCAGGTAACATAAACAAGATGTTAAGTTCTTAAAGTATAAAAAAAGTGCTTCGTGCTTTGTTATCCTTTTATGAAGAATGAAAAATTCTTAGCAGAAAACTTGATGGAATTGAGAGAGCAGTTTGCCATTGGCTACCCCAAAATCTGCCCCGTCCCTGGTACTCCTTGAAAAGCAACCTCCCTAGCCAAAAAAGTTGACCCAGGGAAGCACTAAAAAGTGTGAGTGACTCCTGACAACAGAGAAGAAAGGAGGCTAGTTCTTGAGAGGAGATCAGTCTTTGCTTTTCTCTTTATATCTCTAATCATGGCCATCAGGATGGAATGTGGTGGAGGGAGGATTCTCTCTCTTCACTCTCCCATCAGCTTTGTAACATAACCACTTGGTTAGTAGGAGACACCGTATCCAGCAGGTCTGAAAAGAGTCGAGACAGCTTGGAGGTGTGTGACTCCTGGCAGCAAAGAAGAGAGCCAGTTACAGATAGAAGAGAAAATTAACTCTGGCATAGGCCAGTAAACTGAGGAGAATAAAAGGTTCAGGAGGCCCAGCTGAGCAACGTGCCCCGAAGAGATGAGGCACTCAGTAGAGAGCAACATGAAGAGAAAGGCCATCTGAGCCATGCAGTGTTGGAGCATGAGATGTAGTTACATGTTCCCTAAGTATATGCCTCTCTTTGACCCAATTTTGTTCTCTGGTTATTTATTGAAGATCAGCTCACTGTTCGGAACTTATAAGACGTAATTTTAGTTAACCGGACCCATAGAGTATTTCTACATATCAGGAGGTCCCAACTCCTAAAATGATATTTCGTGACCCCTGACCAGTGCATTCAGCACTCACAGAAGCAACCCAACCAGCAAATTAAGTGTCATGTTAGGGAGGTAGTCCAGAAGGAGGGCTACATAGTAACCTATAGTCCATTCCAATCCGACAAACATTTAATATATAAATGCCTACCATGTATTGGACACTGTGTTAGGCATTGGACCTATAGAGACAAAAATATAGAGACAAAATGAGAAAAAAAAAAACCTTCCCTCCAGGAGTCTACGTTCACTATACTGGTTCTTTCCCTTGCTTCCAGCCTGTATGCTCTTTGATAGTGGCTCCCTTATCTGAACCTTTGTAAAAACCCTCTGCTTCAAATACAGGGCTCTGCACACAGTAGGTAGTTAATTAGTTTTTTTGACATTGCTGCAGATGTAGATGTTCTGTCCTGTCGCTAGGTGGCAGTAAGAGGCTGTGGTGATTTCAGCACTCATGGACTCAAGCTAATGTTGGAGTTGAAAAGGATTTGGGATTCTTAGAGATCATTGAGTACAAGCCCTTATTTTGAATAATAAAGAAACTGAGACCCCAAAAGTGAAGTGGTTTGCTTTAAGTCATACGGCCACCTCATATAGACAAGCTGGGGTCAGGAAGACTCGTCATCCTGAGTTCAAATGTGGCCTCAGACACTTCCTAGCTGCGTGACCCTGGGCAAGTCACTTAATCTTCTTTGCCTCAGTTTACTCCTCTGTAAAATGAGCCGGAGAAGGAAATGGCAAACCACTTCAGTGTCTTTGCCAAGAAAACCCCAGATGGGGTCATTATGAGTCAGACACACCAAAATGACTGAACGACAACAACGAACTCAGTCTCTGGCTTCCAGGCCTGGGCACTGCCCCAATACACCCTCTGTCACTCTTGTAAGGGGTTCCTGTTCTAGTGATCTGCTGTGATTTGAGTCCAACCCCTTTTCCTGCCCTTCAAGGGATGACTCCAAAAGAAAGCAGTCAGTGTTCTTACCCCAAGCTTCAATCAAGAGGAAGAGAAGGTCTTAAAATCAACCATATGTGTCTGGGGGCGGGGCCAGGGCCAGGTTTATGTGGGTCTTGTTCCACTGAGTTATCTACCCTGTTCCTCAGGTGACTATGGAGAACAGACAGTGGAGACCTGGGTTTAAATCCTACCTCTGGCCCAAAGTCACTTTGAGCAAGTCACTCAACCTTCATGGGGCTCATCTGGTGAACTAGATGATCTCTGAGACCCCTTCTGGTTCTTAAAGCTCTAATCTTATGACGGGGTGAGGGAGCAGAAACCATAGGTCCCACAAGACCTCCCCAGATCTAAGACCCACACCTATTGGTTGCTATGTTTGGCGGGACCACTGGGGAAGAGGCTACCTGTCAGGGGACAAGAACGTGGTAATTTATACCTGATAGAGGTTGGGGGTGCCAGGAACCATCTGTACCTACAAAACTTAGGCAAGACCGAGGCCCTTCCTTTCTAGAGTTTACAGAGAAGTAAGACACTAGCTGTAAGTTACAATATTAATGCCAAATGCATTTAGAAAGGTGAAAAGCTGTGCTATGTGAGGTGAGGGGTGGGGGGTGGGGTGGGGAGGGAGGGCTGGAAGGTCTTTATGAAGGTGGGCAGGCAATCAGGGAAAGTTCCCTAGAGGAACTTTTGCCATTTGAGTTCAACAAGGAAGCAGGGAGTAGGCACAGATTATAGGATCACAGATTTAGAGCTGATTTGGTTCTCCCCCATTTTTCGATTGAGAAAGCTGAGGCTTATTGCAATGAAGTGCCTTGCCCAAGGTCTAGGTGGTCTGAGGTGGAGGGGGTCTTCAAACCCAGATCTTCTGACTCCAAATCCTGTATTCTTAGCACTGAACTATACTGTCTCCGTATGGCAAAAACCCAAACATCACTCAAGCTCCTACGAGGTCTTATGGGCCATGAATGGAGGGATGAAAATGGAACTTCTATTGATTTAATCTAAGTAAGGAACATCATTTAATGTGAGAATCACTAAAGACAGTCTCAACCTGTAGTTACACCTGAATGGGCAGGGGGCATAGGTGGGGAGATGCTCATTCTAGAAGGTACATATCCCACGCCTAAATCCTTGGGCCAGGCCTCCCCACCCTCGCATTCCCAGGAGGCTGGCTGCCCCCACACCCTCAGCTCCCCTAATAGCTAATTGCTTGCACCTGGCTAGTCCATGGCCAGGCAGTGCAGGGCAAAGGGTTCTTTAGTCGAAGAATCCCTGGGCTGGGAGCCAGGACACCTGGGTTCTGATGTGGTTTTACATAGCTCTGCTCTTGGGCAAACCTTGGGCAAGATTTGCTTCTCCTTAAGCCTGCCTCAGTTTCTCGCTCTGTAAAAACGAATGGGGTGGACCAGATGGCTCCTAAGGACTTTGGAGTTTGCCTAAATGTACATTTGAAGGATTGGGTTCTCATTTGTCCACAATGTCTTGTTACATTCTTGACCATTTATTTCCCTGATTCTTTGTGTTGTCAACTGTTCTCTTTTTCTCATCACTCTCCTGATAGAAGTATGAGGTATTCTTATTCATCTCATTCTTCTCATCTTTTTCAGTGGAGTTCAGATAGATCATCCTGTAATTATCCTTTTACATTTAAAAGCACAGGTAGATAAAATATCTTCTTCTTTTTGGGGGGTAATTGACTAAAAATATCAGAAGGTAGGCTCACCGAAACCCTCTCTGGGATAATTCCAGCAGCAGACAGGATGATAGGAATGATCCTGTTCCCCCATCATTTAAAAAATTCCCCTGCTGGGTCTTTTTATTTTGAAAGCTTTTGTTGTACGCATGTAGTTTGGAGATGATGAGTGTTTGATATGCAGGTTATCAAAATCAGCATTCCCAAATTTTTATGTTTATGTTATGCAGTTGCGGGCAATAATCAATCCACAAATTTTTATTAGGCTCTCACAGTCAAGCACTGTGCTAAGCCCTGGAGATACAAAGAAGGGCAAATGCAAGGTCTCTGCCCTCAAGGTGTTTACATTCTAATAGGGAGACTACATATGAATTAATAAAATATACAGAATAGAAAGAAGGTAGCTTTAGAGGAGGGATGTCTCCAGCAGCTGTGAGGAGGAGGGAAGGCTTCCTACAGAAGGTGCTATTTGAGTTGAGTCTTGAAGGAAACCAGCTATTCTGTGAGGCAAGGGTGGGGAGGGGAACTGTTCTAGGCATGGGAGCAAAAGCAGTGAGATGGTAGACATGGGACATGCCTTCCCTTCCCAAGGAAAGCAAAGAGACCAATGCTGCTGGATCCCAGAGTGGGTGAGTTGTGAAGGGCTTTAAATGCCAAAGAAAGGATTTTATTTTTTGATCCTGGAAGTGATGTGGGATGGGGTCTCAGGAGAGAGTCTAAGGCTAGATATATAGATCTGAGAATCATCCATAAAGAGGTGAGAGTCGAATCCATGGCAGTTGATGAGATTGCTAACTTAAGAGCCTTGGAGGACAATGTTGTTGTTCCGTCATTTAGTCTGACTCTTCATGACCCCATGGATTGTACTGTCCTTGAGATTTTCTTGGCAAAGATTCTGGAGCGGTCTGCCATTTCCTTCTCCAGTAGATGAAGGCAAACAGGGGTTAAATGACTTGCCCAGGGTCAGACAGCTGGTAGGTATCTGAGGCCAGATTTGAACTCAGATCTTCCTGACTCCAGGTCCAGCACTCCATCCATTAAGCCATCTAGCTGCCACATGGAGGGCAATGATGGGTGTGAAATGAAAATCCTCTCAAGGAAATCTAAGGATTGACCAGAGGTCAAGAAGGATGAGAACTTAGATGTGGCAATTCAGAGCTCTTTGATAATCTGAAGAGGGCCGTTTCAGCTGAATAATGAAGCCAGAGTGCAGAGGGTTTAGAAGAGGAAGGAGAGGAAGCAGGCTCATCAATTGGGGTAGCTTTTTAACCGTGTTTAGCTGAGAAGGGAGTAGAGGTGGTACCTAGGGGGTCGGAGGATGAAATGAGAGCGGTTTTTTAAGGATGAGGGAGTTTCGAGCACACTTGTAGGGAAGGAGCTAGTAAATGGAAGAGCCGGAAGATTCAGGAGTAGTGGAGAGGATGGTAGAGGCAAGGTGCTGGAGAAGGTAGGAAGGGATGGGGCCAAGGATCCACACTGAAGGGTTGGCCTTAGCAACAATTCTGTCTGGGATAATTGTTTCCACTAGAGTTTATTTGTTGAGTTTTCAAGAATACTTCGAAACCTGCACAGGGATTTATTGACTGTTTATGAAAGATAGCAAACTTCTGATAGATAATTCAAACCATCTGATCTTGTCTTGCTAGTTATTGGTTAGGGGCTAAGTTTTTGCTGGGCAGTTAGTGGCACAGTGGATAGAGTGCTGGGCCTGGAGTCAGGATGACCCATCTCGATGAATTCCAATCCAGCCTCAGACGCCTAGATAGCTGTGCATCCCTGGGCAAATCACTTAACCCTATTTGCCTCAGCTTCCGCATCTGTAAAATGACCTGGAGAAGGAAATGGCAAACTACCCCAGTCTCTTTGCTAAGAAGATCCCAAATGGGGACGTGAAGAGTTAGACACAACTGAACAACAACAAAAGATTTTTGCATATTGCAGCGATGTGCTACATGATTTCTGTTTCCTTGCAGAATCGACATTGAATTGTAAGGATAACCCGTCTATAATTTCTAGTGTCAATGACCTGGTCTTGAACTCAACCATTTCTTTAACATTTTTTTTTTGTCGACATATTGTTGGTTGAGTTCATGTGTATGTTGCCCGTGGAGTGCCTTTCAATTTCATTCTGGGAGCTTAGATGGTTCACCGCTTCCATCTAGAGGTCAGCCAATTTGGGTTTTCTTCAACAAATCCAATGGCAGCTGAGTGTTATAAACTAAAAAAAAAATTAATTAATTAATGAAAATATAATAACAAATCCAATGGCAGGTATCTATTATTAGCCTTTAATGTTGCTTAGTGAAGGGATGTCTGCTTATTCTAAAAACATTCCTGTAGATGGACTCTAAGAGTGTCTATCCTCCTCCTTTTTTGGTGAGGAAGCGTTCATCTTTCTATGGCTACCTAAGGGTAGCAGTCCTGTGTTTCATTAATATCGTACGGGTTTTGTTAGGATACCCTTCAGATCTGTTGTGGTCCATTTTACAGTTTTGAAAGTGTACAGTAAGAGTGGTGTTACGTAGATCTTACTTGCTTTAAAAATATCCTTTCCATTCACCTCTGATTTCAAAATGCCGTCCCACTGTCTTCACATCGATATTTTAAAACTCAACGTCTATAATAATAATAATGATATTATTTGGTTGCTATTCTTTTTATTATTAACATCTTGATATCTCAACATAGTCCATATCAAGTTAAACCAGGATTAAGCAGCTGGGTGGTTCAGCAGAAAGAATGCTAGGCTTAGAGTCAGGAAGACCTGAGTTCAAATTCCACCTTGGACACTTAGTTATTTTTTTCAGTCTTTGTGACCCCATTTGAGGTTTTCTTGGCAAAGATACTGGAGTGGTTTGCCATTTCCTTCTTCAGTAAATCACTTGTCCTCATCCTACCTTAGTTTCCTCACCTGGAAAATGGGAATATTAATAGCCCCTAACTCCTAGGGTCACTGTAAGGATAAAATGACATAATATATGTACCATGCTTTGCAAACCTTAAAGTGCTTTATAAATGTTAGCTATTATTAACATCTAGCAGTCTATTCAATTTGAGGTTATTCTGGGGAGGGCAGAGCTCCTTCAAACTGACTCTAAATAAAACTCTTCTTGAGTTTTGTCTTTATGCGGAAGAATAAAATGAGAAGCTGAAAGAAATACAAAGTTTGTGCAAGGTCAGAGGAAGGAAAGATCACTTCTGACTGGGGGGATGGATTAAAATAATCTCTAAAGGCCAGTAAAGGGCTGGCTGAGTGAGTTTATGGCGCAAGCAGCAATTTCTTCAAGGTCTATTTCTGTCCTTAGGGTTTATAGGCTCTTGGAGGTGCTGATGTGAGGCATTTGCATCCTATATGTCTTAGTAATGAAATGTGTGCCCCCAGGATCTGAAGAGAATTGGAATCCTGTTGGTAATAAATGCATTCTAGTTTTGGGTAGTGAATATAAAGTAGGTGGCACCATGGATAGAGCGCTGGGTCTGGAGTGAGGAAGATTCACCTTTGTGGGTTCATATCTAACCTCAGACTCTTACTAGCTGTGTGACCCTGGATGAGTCACTTCACCCTGTTTCCCTCAGTTTCCTCATCTGTAAAATGAGCTGGAGAAGGAAATGGCAAACCTCTCTAGTATCTTTGGCAAGAAAACCCCAAAAGGGGTCACGAAGAATCAGACATGACTGAAACGACTGAACAAAAACAAAATATTTGAAACATTTAATGTGTGATCTATAAAATCATTAAACAGAGGGGACATCCTGCTTGGGGAGGGTCAGTATCCTTCACTATTCTGTGAGGACGGTACTTGCACTGGCTCCTTTATCCCCTCGAGTGCTAATGTAGAAGCAATGAAGAGCCAAGTCACTGGGACTATAGAGAGGGAAATAACAGGCTGTGATCATTGACTAGACTGTCCAGCGGAGGCCGGACAATTATTTGTGGAGGATGCTGTGAATTGTTGGGAATTCTATGGAAGAGATTTTTGGTCACATTGGCCAGTTGGCCTAAAGGTCCCTTTAGCGACTCTTCCAACTCTTAGCTGTGGTGATTTTGTTAAATACTACATGGTTTCCTTATTGGCTAGGTGGCACAGGGGATAGAACACTGGGCTTAGAGTCAGGAAGCCCTGAGTTCAAATCTTGGTTTCTGATGCTTACTAGTTGTGTCTGTGTATGTATCACATAAAGGGAACAGTTATTTCCCTCTGTCTATAGATGGCTTCAGCCAGGCAGGAGCTCAGACATTCCTGACTTTGGGGAAAGGAATTCCAGGAAGCTGAAGTCCCTCACACGTTAATCCTTTTTTGTTGGTTTGTTTTTAATGATTTCCTTGAGATCTTATTCCCATTTTGGGGAAAGATGCAAAAAAGAGGTTCAGTGATTTACCTTAGGGTCACCTAGTGAACTAATTGTGAAAATAGAAACAGACCGTTTCTCCCCTTATTTCCTTCCTTTATCCATAAAACTGGCCTATGTATTTTCCTCAGATTTCAGACCTGTTTTCTAAGCTCAGAGTTAAACATGTCTCCGTTGAAATGAAGTGGCATTCCCCCCCCCCACCCAAGCAACCTTAGTATTCTGTAACGTGCTAAGTCATAACTATGGAAATTAGTCATTGAATTTAGCTGAGTTTTGATGTTTGAGTATTTTCCTTTGCATCATTGTGGTCATCTCATAAATTGTTCCAGTATTGCATACTTTGTTCTGCATCAGTTCATACGTCTTCCTAAGTTTCTCCAAATTCTTCATATTCATCTTTTCTTACAGTGTGATAGTACTCCGTGACATTCATATACCACAATTTGTCTAGCCATTTCTTTTTAAAAAGATATTATTTTCAGTTCCAAATTTTCTCTCTCTCTCCAACCCCTCCCCCACCCATTGAGAAGACAAGCAGTATGATACCCATTATGTGTGTGAAGTCATGCAAAACATATTTCTACATTAGTTATGTTTCCAAAAAAAAAGAAAGCAAAATAAAGTGAAAGAAAATATGCTTCAATCTGCGCACAGAGTTCATCAGTTCTCTTTCTGGAGACGGATAGCATTTTTCATAATGACTCCTTTAGATTTGTCATTACTGATCAGAGTAGCTAAGTCTTTCACAGTTGATCGTCGTTACAATACTGCTGTTACTGTATGCAGTGTTCTCCTAGTTCTTTTCACTTCATTTTGCATCAGTTCATATGAGTCTTTCCAGGTTGTTTTTTTTTGAAACTCTCTTGCTTGTCATTTCTTACAGCACAATAGTACTCCGTCACAATAATATGTTCACCCATTCCCCAATTGATGAGCATCCCCTTGATTTCCAGCCCTTCACCACCACAAAAAGAGCTGCTATAAATACTTTTTTACATGGGTCCTTTTCCCACTTGTATGATCTCTTTGGGATACAGACCTAGAAGTGGGATTGCTGGGTCAAAGGGTATGCACAGTTTTATGGCCCTTTGGGCATAGTTCCAAATTGCCCCCCAGAATGGTTGGACTAGTTCACTACTCCACCAACAATGTATTAGTTTCCCTATTTTTCCACTTCTCCTCCAGCATTTGTCATATTCTTTTTCTTTCATGTTAGCCAATGTGATAGACGATTTGCATTTCCCTAATTAGTGATTTAGACTTAGAGCATTTTTTTCACGCAACTATTGATAGCTTTGATTTCTTCTTCTGAAAACTGCTTGCTCATATCCTCTGACCATTTGTTTATTGAGGAATATTGGCTCTTATTTTTATAAATTTGCCTCTGTTCCCTATATATTTGAGAAATGAGACCTTTAGCCAAGAAATGTGCTATATAAATTTCCCCAGTTTCCTGCTTTCCTTCTAGTTTTGGTTGCATTGATTTTATTTGTACAAAACATTTTAAATTTATTATAATCAAAATTATGTATTTTACCTCCTGTGATCTTCTCTATCTCTTGTTCAGTCAGACTTTTCATTTATCCATAGATCTGACAGGTCATTTTCCCCCATGCCTAATTAGATTATGATGTTACCCTTTATGTCTAAATCATGATCCATTTTGACTTTATCTTGGTGTAGGGTGTAAGATGTTGGTCTATGCCTAGTTTCTGCCAGACTGCTTTCTGGTCTTCCCAGCAGTTTTTGTCAAATAGTGAGTTCTTGCTCCGAAAGCTTGAATCTTTGTGTTTATCAAACACTAGGTTACCGTGGTCATTTATTTCTGTATATTGGATACCTAATCTATTCTACTAATCAATCACTCTGTTTCTTATTCAGTATCAGATTGCTTTAATGAGTACTGCTTTGGAGTATAATTTGAGGTTACTGTACTGTACTGTAGCTATTTCTCAATCAATGGGTACCCATCTTCCAATTCTTTCTACCCAAATATTTTCTTTAATCCTGAGCTATACATGATGATCAGGCTGCAACTTCCTGATTGGAATTTCTAGGTTAAATGCATTTAAATAGCAAGGTTTGAAGCAATTAAAACCAACCCATTCAAGAAAGAAAAAAATTATGAAGTGAAATTGGAGGACTGATGGAGCTGTTGAGAGAGAATGGTGTAGTGAGAAGAGCAAACCTATGGGGGTGGAGGAAGGAGCTAGAGATCCTAAGAAGAACAGAAATGGACCAAATCAAGTGAAATGAAATTTATTAGGGATAAATAAGAAGTTGGAAAGAAAAACTGTAGATTTGACTGGATTGCTTCTGATAGGAAGATGTGACTGGATAGTTCTTGTGAAAAAGATCCGGGAGTCTTAGTGTACTGCCAACTCAGTGTGATGAGGCAGCCAGAAATTTTATACTGTTTGTCTCAGGCTGTATTAGGAGAGGTGAGGGGTTCAGAATAAGGGATATAATAATTCTGCTCTACTTAACAGTGGCCATTCTGTATCTTTACTGAATCCAGCTTTGTCCATTACATTTTAGGAAAGATATAAACACATTAGAAAGACTATAATGGATAAAGAGCTGGCCTCAAAGCCAGGAAGACAGGCTTCAAGTCCTGCCACTGACATCCTGGGCAAGTCACTTACCCTCTTAGTTTTCTGGGCAACGCTCTTAAGACTAGGCTACTTACATTCATAGCAGCTCTTTTTATGGCAGCAAAGAATGGGAAACTGAGGGGATGCCCATCAATTGGGGAATGGCTGAACAAGTTGTGGTATATGATTGTTATGGAACACTATTGTGCTACAAGAAATGATGAGCAGACAGACTTCAGAAAAACCTGGAAAGATTTATATGTAGAGTAAAGAAAGCAGAAGCAGGAGAACATTGTACACAGTTAACAGCAATGCTGTACAATGATCACCTATAAATAACTTAGCCATTCTCAGCAATACAATGATCCAGCCAATTTCAAAGAGCTCATGATAAAAAATGCTATGTACCTCCAGAGAAAGATCTGATGGAGTCTGAATGAAGATCAAAGCATACTATTCTGTATTTTTTGTATTTTTTTCCCTTTCACAACATGACTAATATGGTAATATATTTTACATGATTGAACATATATAACTTATAGTAAATTGCTTACTGTCTCAGGGAGGGGCGAGGTAAGGAACAGAGAGAGAAACTTTCAAACTCGAAAATGTTTTAAATTTAATGTTAAAATTATCTTTACATGTAACGGGGGAAAAATTAAAAATATATATTATTTAAAGAGTAGGTTGCAGAGAAGGGTGCCAACCGGTGTTGACAGAGGGAGAATCCTCATCTGGAATGATCCAGTACTAACAAAATCATGGATCTAGTCCTTATGTCTATAAACAAGTTGGAGCCTGTCAAGACGAGAGTATGAACAGGATGGGGAGGGGAATGGGCAACATGGCATCCTGGGATCGGTTGAAAGAAACACCCGGGGGTGTTTAGCTTTGGAGGAAAGGAGATTTGGTGGGGACGTGGAAGTCGTTGTCAAGTATCTGAAGGGCTGTCAGAGAGAAGAGGGATCATCGAAGTTCTGCCTGGCCCCAGAAGGAGATCTAGGAAGCTACAGAGAAGATGCTGGACTCAGTGGAAGGTCTTTCAAACAATCAGAGATATCCCCAAGTGGAATGGGTTGTTTCAGGAGACACAGTGTTCTCTGTCTATGGAGCTCTTCCAGCAGGAGCCAGACAACAGTTTGTGGGAGATGGGGTGGGCATGATTTTTGGTCACATTGACCAGTTGGTCAAAAAGTCCCTTTAGTGTTTTTTTTCAGCTTTTAGTTTTTGTGATTCTCTTAAATAACACATGGATTTCTTTAGCGGCTATGTGGCATGGGGAGTAGGGTGCTGGGCCTGGAGTCGGGAAGACTTGAGTTAAAATCTTAGCTTCTGACATGTACTAGCTGTGTGACCTTGGGCAAGTCACTTAACTCCTCTGTGCCTTGGTTTCTTCAACTATAAAGTGAGGATAATAAAAGCACCTAACTCCTATGTTTGTTGTGAGGGTCAAATGAATAATATTTGTAAAGTTCTTTGCAAACCTTAAAGAATGCTATAAATGCTAGTTTTTATTATTAACATTAGTATTAATATTATTATTATTATATCTAGTAACATTCACTTCCTTGTGAATTATGCCCCACATTCACGGAAAATTCAGGAATTTGCTTGTGTTAATGTTGTCTTGATGAAGACATCAATTGAGCTCATCCCTGCAATTAACTTAAAGTTTTAGACATTGTCTTGGCATTTTCTGGGTTTATCTCCCTCTAATCTGCCCAAGTCTCTGTAATTGGTTGCAGCTTACCGCCTCCATTGGACTGTTCCCAGAAAGAGAAAACCCTTATCAGAGAAGGATGGTGAGGTAAAATTGGTTCTACCCTGATAGCCCACTTAGCCTGGCATTAATAAGCCATAGATTTTTATCTCATGTGAATGCGAGTATATACCTTAGATTGTGCAAACTTGTGGTTTTGCCTAACCCTATTTCATGACTTCAAAGGAACTGATTTCTTTGGCATGTGTACTCCCTCAGGATACATAAGCCTCCATGCCTTATCAGACGGTCTTCACGAATTGCTACAGCCCTCTCTCTGGGGATCAGCCCCTCCACACTTAGCTAGTCTGGTCCTCAGAAAGGAGTCACGTAGTCTATTGTGTGGCCCCTACTCTAAGCTTTTCACAGGTTCTGAAGGGACACATGCTTTTTCTAATTCTATGAGAATGTCTCCATTCCATCATTATACAACTGCCTCCAAATGCTCACATAAATGTGCCTTTCTAGGCTTTTTTGGACTGAAGTGTTTGTATTTCAACATTCCTACTCAACTCTGGTCTTTTCATTAGATTGCTTGAAAGTCTTCTATTTTTAAAAAAAATCCATTTCCCCTTGTAGGATTATACTTAACTTTGTATAGTAAGTTGTTGTTGATTATATTCTCTCTGACCTTTTGGAATGTTCCAAACCCTCTGGTTTTTGGAAGCTGCCAGGTTTTGTGTAAGCCTGCCTGAAGTCCCTTGGAACTTGAATAGTACCTTTCTAGATGCTTACAGTATTTTTTTCTTTGATGTGGAAACTCTGTATTTTGGCTCTGACATTCTTAGGACTTTTCCTTCAGGAAGTGGTCAG
Organism: Trichosurus vulpecula; assembly: GCF_011100635.1. NCBI lineage: Eukaryota > Metazoa > Chordata > Mammalia > Diprotodontia > Phalangeridae > Trichosurus > Trichosurus vulpecula. Next base: position 226,296,684 of record NC_050578.1, on the reverse strand, counting down.
TGTATTTTTTCTATAATTTCTTTGTCCTCTGGTTCTAATAGATCTGAACAGTTTTCATTCAGAAATTCTTGAAATATAGTGTGCAGACTTTTAAAAATCATGGTTTTCAGGGAGTCTAGTGAGTCTTAAATGATCTCTCCTTGATCTTTTTTTTTCCAGATTAGTTGTTTTTGTTATCAGCTATCTTACATTTTCTTCTATTTTCTCATTATTTTCATTTTGTTCAAATATTTCTTACTGTGGCATGGAGTCTTTGGTTTCTGTTTGGGCTATTCTAGTTGTCAGAGATTCCATTTGTTGGGTAAGGGATACTACTTTCCATTCCAGGCCACATATTCTCTTTTCAATTCTTTCCTCGAGAGACTTTATTTAAATTTTTGTCTCTTGTTTTGTTTCTTCTAGGTATTCATATAATCCTTGAAGAAGGTCCAATTTTTTTCCTCTGAATCTCTGCTTATGTTGTCATAGAGCTAGATTTATATAAATCTTTTATACTGGTTAGTGTCTGCTTTGATTTCCTCCTCTGTCCAGCTTTAGTTGCAGAACTAGGACTTTGCACCAAGGCCAGGTTCTGGCCCCAAAGGGCTTTTGGGTGGGGTGGCTGGACCTCCTTAGTCTTGCCTTCTATCTCCCCAGTTCTTGCACTGATCTCCTTTTCCCTCGGGGTTTGGCCTCCCTGAATCTTTAAGGTTCAAGGTCCTGAACCCCCAGGGCCCTTTTTGGCTTCTTGGGACTTAGAGACCTCAGAGCCTCCCAGGGCCTGAGCTTTCCTAGTCTGAGTACTGCCAGCTGCTGGTTGGCATCAAGCTGCTTTTTACTGTTAGTCCAGGGGGTTCCAAAGTCTCCCATCCCTACCTTGGGGCTTTCCTGAGGAAGCCCTCAGCTCCTTCTGCCTCAAGATCCAGAACTTCGCAGGCTACCCATGTCCCATCTCTGGTCATGCTGGAGGGCACTGGTGCCTGTGGGCTTCTGGCTGAATTTGTGTGCCAGCGACTGTGTTTTCTTATTGGATTTCTTCTTCCTTATTCAGTGTGATGTGAATCTTAGTGGTTTACTGGAGTAAACATGCAGGAGTGGCCTTCTTGGCAGAAAGTTCTTGGTAAACTTTCCTTCAGAGCTCGGTTCAATTTCTACCTTCTCCCTAAGACCATTCCTGGTCTACCTGCAAAGAGGGTCAGAGGAAGGACTAGAGCAGAGGTGAACCAAACTCTCTTTGCATCTGTACATTGTAGTTCAGTCACAGTGTGGCCATGCCACTCCCCTTCTCCCAAGTTTCTCTGAAATGTAATGCTGCTTATTGTATCCTTCTGTCTCTTCTTGTGCCAGATGTTTGTGGGCTCCTGGAATATGGACCGGCTCTCTGTTCTCTTCTCCCTTGGTGGCTCTGAAAATAAAACCAGTCCCTTTCCTGCTGGACTGAGCTGCCCCCGTACACTGTGTCTCTGATCCTAAAAGGTTGCCGTTTTATCCCTCCCAACATCCGAAAAATAGTTTATTATAGCAACTGACCTTTAATCAGGGCAGGACAGTCAGTGTTTCTAAAATTTCGGATCTGAAGTATTAGTTACTCAGAACTGGTCTTCAGTTTCTCCAACTGGCTGCCCAGGTCCTCCTCCAAGCTGGTTTTCCACTGAGGGTGCCCTGAGGTTTTCTGAGAGTATCCCTCATCCACGTTGCTTATTCCTTTCTACCCCCAGCCAGAAGAAACGTTAGCCTCTCAGTTCATAGGCCATTTCCAGGAGAAGCTAAAGGTACCTACTGGCTCCGGCCCTGGCGTTTCTTTAAGGGCCAGTGAGGACCTGACCTCCCTGACTACAGCCATTATATTCAGGCTGTCACAGACTCGTATTCTGCCTTTCTGAAACCACACAGAATGGACTCACAAGTTGTCCTGGTTCATTGATTCATAGAGAAAGCTGTTAACCTATACTTGGGGCTTCTGGTTTTTGGATTAATTAAGGAATCTTTCAATTGAGCAATTTGTTCACCAAAAGCAGCTCCCTAGAATTTGAATAAAGCATTAAAAAAAGGCAGCTCAAATTCTCATTTTATTTTGGTTTCTTTATGTGACTTCCTCTTCTCTCCTAATCACTGCTTCAATTTTGAATATTAGTATTATTAATTGGTAATTATTAGTTAGTAATATTAAAACATTAGCAAACACACGCACATATATCTATAAAATATTATATGCATTTTTTGGACTGGATCTGATTGTATCAGTGTGGGGAACTCCTGGTGTGAAAATTCCTTCCACCAATGCAGAATAGCAAATTGTCTAGAACTTATTGGGGCTCTAGGTGGCATAGTGGGTCAGGCCTGGAGGACCTGAATTCAAATCCAGCCTCAGACACTTACCAGCTCTGTTACCCTGGGGATATCACTTAACCCTGTTTGCCTCAGTTTCCTCATCTGTAAAATGAACTGGAGAAAGAAATGACAAACCACTCCAGTATCTCTGCCAAGAAACCCCAAAAGGGGTCACAAAGATTTGAACATGACTGAAAAAGTGACTAAACATTAACTAAACTAAAACATTATCTAAACTAAAACTGATAGTCTTAGAAAGTTGTCCAGGACAATAAGGGATTAAGAGATTTGCCTGTGCTTTGTGGCCCCAAAGATAGAATTTTCCATCTCTCTACTCTGTAGGCGCTGCCTCTCCTCATTCATACGTACTTGTGGATCTGGGATTTCTTCAGTGTAGGGGACTCCTACCAGTGTAGACTGTTATCTTCTCTGTAATTCAGAGCCTTAAAGAGCCTATTCATCATCTGTAAAATGAGAGCTCTTATGGTTCTATGATTCTAAGAGTTTCCTGGGGGCACTGAACGGTTGAGTGATATAATCATTCTGCTGATATACGGCAGAGATCTTCCTGACTCGAGTCTTTCCAGCTCCCAGTTTGTTTCTTTATCTACTATGCAGTATGGCCTCCTGTAATATGTATGTGTATACGTAAATATATATATACACACATATATATTATATATACACGCACATGTACATATATATGTATGTATGCATGCATGCACGCACCCATGCACCTTTGTGCACATATGTTATACATATAAACATGCACACACATATCTAATACATACCATATATACACACATGTAATATGCACACAACATATGCCTCTAATCCATACAGTACATGTGAACATATATGTAATATATACCATATATATGCCTATATGTAATATATACAATATATGTAATTTTGGCAGTGTGGGGGAATCCTGGTATATAAACTCCCTTCACCAATGCAGATTGTTTAGACTGTAATTCCAAGCATTAGAGTTACCTGGTTACATAGCTAGTGTATGTGAGAAGCAGAATTTGTACCCAGGTCTTTTGGACTTCCTTCTGTCCATTAGGCCATGTCACTGTCCTCCACTCCTGCATGGAGGAAAGTGCTTGGTGTCTATGCTATGGGTGAACAAGACTGTCACCCCTGGACACCACTGGAAAGAGAGTGACAGAGCCTTAGTTGAGTAGATTTAAAATCAGCATGTAGTTCCTGCTATACAGCCAACAGAAAGAGGCTGCTCCTGCCCAATGGCCAGGGAACGCAGAAAGTCTCCTTCCAGAAGCAGGTCCCTGGCATCTCCCAGGCGGGTCCCGTCCTCTTAGGTGATCTGGACGCGTGTCAAAGCTCTGTTACCAGGGGTTCACTGGTGCCAGCTCTAACTGTCTTGCAAGAGCCGATTATTAAATTTTCAGCGCGAGCATCTATACTTTAGAAATTGGCAGATGCTACAAATCAGGGCTTTATTTGTTGTTTTGTTGGTTGTCTAGACTTAAGAAAGTGTTAATACTGCAGATTACACTTAAGTGTTGCATACATTCTCCCTTCCCCTTGTTGTTAGACGTTTACCAACACTGCCCCCCCCATACACCCTTATCCATGACACATATACACAAATGCATAAATACATTTGTTGCTGTTCAGTCATGTCTGACTCTTCATGACTCTATTTGGGATTTTCTTGGCAAAGATACTGGAGCGGTTCGCCATTTCCTTCTCCAGCTCATTTTATAGATGAGGAAACTGAGGCAAACAAGGTTAAGTAACTTGCCCAGGGTCATACAGCTAGTAAGTGTCTGAGACCAGATTTGAACTCAGTAAGATGAGTCTTCCTGATTCCAAGCCCAGTTCTCTATCCATTGTACCACCTAGCTGCCCCATATAAATAGATACATATACAGAAATACGAATATAAAACACTATTGTTGAATCGATCAGTTGTGAGCTTTACTCAGGTAACCTCTCTCACTGAATCCTTTTGATTCAGTCTAGAAACTCTTTTCCTACTTTGATACTCCCCTAAATCCATGGCCAGACAATTCTTACTTTCTGCTCTTCTAACTCTTGTCATTCAGAACCATGCCTTTATGAAAATATATTAACATCTAAGCTCCTTGTGAGGAGAGATTGTTTCATTCTTTGTCTTTGTATCCCCAGCACTTAGGCTCTTGATAAAGACTGGTTGATTCATTGGCCCAAAACCTCCTTCTGGGTTTCCCCAAATTCTCATCCCTGCCCCTCCCTGGTGCTTATCCTCTCCTGCTCTCTGGAATCCCCTCTCTATTGTTAACTTGGACAGAGCTCTTCCTTTTAAACTCCTTCCATTTGGTAGTTTCACTGAAATCTGGTTTTTCTCCTAGAGACTCTATCCCACTTGGTCTTGTGTAGTGTTGACCACTATTTCTTGAATGCCTCTCGACACACTGCAGGTCAGGAGGAGTTTCTCTCATCAACCTCTCCTCCTTGGAAGTTGACACCATCTAATTCTATTTCCCTCTCCAGATAATTTTTCCTTTTATCTACAGACCTCCAGCTCATACTCCTTCCTTTTTCAATGAATTCAGTACTCTTCTTTTCCATATAAACCCTGCTCTCATCCTTGGTGACTTTAATATTCACAAATATCCTCAATCTTCTCAACTTCTATAACCCCTGTCTCTTGGCTACCTCAGCTATCCCCATGGGTGGTCACACCTTAGACCTCATCATCGCCTGGAACTTCTCTATCTCCAAGACCGTGAACAGTCAAATTCCCCTCTCTGATTACACTGTCTCTTCTACTCTTGCTCCTCTCAAACCTATTTTTTCTCACCATGACCTCAAACTCTTTGATCTACCGTTATGTCACCCTTGAACTGATCTTTTTCTCCTTTCACAGTCTTGACCCTATAATCAACCAGTTGAACAAAATACTCACTTACATCTTCTGTACACACTTAAAAATATCCAAGTTGTTTAATGAATATCAACATCAGTCTCTTTTCTTCCCCATCAGAATTGGTTTTCTGAATTTTATTCTCAAGAGTCTACCATCCCTCTTGGTCTGACTTCCTCTGTAAAATCTGTATCTAGGGGATTCCACTGGTCTTCTCATTGAACCCTTTGAAATATGCTTTCCAAAGATCTAAGGTACATATCAGACCGTGCTCAGCTTTTCTCTACTCTCCTTTCACAAATTTCCAAGATGGAATGATCAACTAAAGTTTCCATTATTTCTCCTCTAGCAACCAGTTACTCCTTGAGGTGAGTACCTGGTCCAGAATGAAAGTTCCCCTTGTTGGTTCTTCCACCTTTCAAAGGATGAAATTATTATTAAGGAATGTTGAGAAATTATTAGCTTCTGTACTTTTTGAGAGTAAGAGAGAGAGAGAGAGAGAGAGAGAGAGAGAGAGAGAGAGGAAATGAAAAGAGAAGAGGGGGAAGAAGGAAAGAAGGAGATAGGAGGGTGGGAAAAGGGAGAGAGGAAGGAAGGAGGAGGGAGAGAATGGAGAGGTCAAGGGAAGGAGGGAGAGAGAAAAAGAGAGAGGGAGGGAGAGAGAGAGGAGGGAATGAAAGGAGAAGAGAGAGGGGGAGGAAGGAAGGAGGGAGATGGGAAGGAGGGGAAAGGGAGAGGGGAAGGAAGGAGGAGGGAGAGAAGAGGGAGGGAAAGAGAGGAGAGATCCAACAGATGTCTCCACCCTTGAATCCCTTGTTCCCTGGTCCTCCTGTTGTTCATTCCTTGCTAATCCTCAGCCTGGGTCATCCTCACCATCTGCCTCCTCCCCTCCTACTCCCAGGCAGCTGAATACTGTTAGAGGAAGGGAAGAAATTATGCAGATTGGGTCTACTACAAATATGTTAGCCAATCTCAACTAGGCCAAAGGAAGATAAGGATTCTAAGAGACAGAGGTGAAGGAGAGCTTGTCAGGCACATAGGATGATGTATGTGACTGGATGAAGTTGGGAGATAATTGTACTAGATTTCAGGGAAATGCAATTAGTCCAGTTTGACTGGAACTAGAGTTTATGAGGGGGAATAGCATTAAATCAAACTTCAAAGGTAAATGGGAGCCAGACTGTGAAGGACTTTAAATGCCTGGTCAAGAATTGTGATGGGTAGGCATTGAAAGATTTTTTTAAAATATATTTTTATCTTTTGTTTTTACTTCACCTAAATTTCCCCTTGGTGCTGACAGTTTCTGAGGAGAGAATTGAATTAGTCAGGCCTGTGATCTGATGGGTGTTCACTGTCAAAGAGCCTCTCAGGTAGTTTGAAGAGAAGGCATCTATCTGGCTATTACACAGATGCCCAACCTCATGTCACCTCGCAGCTTATATACTACCCAACCTGCTTTGCTTTTCCTCTCCTCAACACTCATCCAGATCGACTTATTCCATTTGGGACTTGGCTCAAAATTTACTTTCTCCAGTTGTCAGAGGATTTATCCCAGAGTCCTTTCTCTCCATCACTTACGCATTTTAGTGTGACGAATAGGACAAATTCTGCCATAACCAAAACCGTTGCAGCCAAAAATCTCAGCATATCCAAAAGCTTCCTCTCCTCTGGTGATGGATGATTCACTGGAGCAACTCTAGATGCAATAGAACTCAGCACAATAAAATAATTCAGAGAGTCTCTCGGTGCTTGTTCCAAGGAAATTTGACCCTTGTCTTGTTCCTGTTGGAATATTTGTTTGGCAATTTTTCTCAAGTGGTTTTGGGATAGGTTTTTGATCCCAACCCCTCCCCTAGCTCTTTTTATTTTTATTGAAGATGAGAAAAGATTTTATTTGGTGAGGGGGAAAGATGCAAAAGACGGGCAGGCCCAATGAGCTGCTTGCTGGATCCCCATCTAAAATACATCATTCCTACTTTCCCAACTCCAGTTTTGTGAGGTTGAGAATCATTCTTTGGCGTCTCTTGCTGAGCCCCTAGAGCATGGTGCCCATAAAGTAAAGAGACTGGTTTTCGTAAGCCACATAAAATTTCCTTCAGCATTATATAGTCGTGCCTCAGTGAGTTGCTCAATAAATACCCTTAACCCCTTTCTATATATCCCATTTCCACAACCGGGTTTTGAGGTTTGTGTTTTTTTTTTCTTTTAATATAGACCTGTGATTTTAGTGGTATGGGGAACTCCCCCTATAAATTCAGATCCCTACTTGTCTCCAACTTTGCTGATCTAGAGAGTGGTCCTGGGCACTGAGGGGTTCGTCCATTTTTTTTGATGAGGTGTATAAAATATGCCCCATCATCACTATTTTAGGGTGATGGAATGTGCCATTTATTTTGGTCCTGACCTGAGATTTCTCTACCAATATAAATCTGCAACTCTTAGCTTTGAGTTTCAGAGATTTACTCAGAGGCAGAAGGACTGTAAGTAACTTGCCCAGGATCGTAGAGCCAGGAGAGGTCTTTGGCAGGACTCAGAATCCAGGTCTTCCTGATATCAAGTTTGGTCCTCTATCCACTGTGCCATTACTGCAGCACGTTAAAAACAAAATGGGAAAAGTCTCCATAGGACATTACAAAGCTTCAAACCATGTTTGCATTTGTTTTGATCCTTCCCACAAGTCTATGAAATGGGTAGGATGGTGTTACCATTATTCTACAGATGAGGAAACTCAGACCTACAACTTAGCACATTAGTACATAGTTGGCACTTAATAATTGCTTATTAAATAAAATTAAATGGAATGTTTCGCATAAGTCTCTAATGATATCATCAAATCCTCTTGAAAAGTCATGTGTCTTTCTGGTTTCTTAAAGTGATGGCCAGCTGCCTTCTTCCCACTAGCCTATTATGATAACTGTGTCCTTCCCTGATAGGGGATGCCGGATGTTTAAAATCACCACTAACTAACTTTCTTTATGGTCAGTCTGTCTATAGATAGACAGACATATTGGGTCTTGCATCAGGGTCTTGATACTCTTACACTATAGTAAGGAAATAAAAAAACATTCCTGCATAATCTTAATTATTGTTTCTTTGAAGTAGGTTTTGTGGAAGCTACCATCTTCTTTGCATATATATTATATATATTTTAAATAATGTTTGAAGTTATAGTTCTAACTTCTGAAACCTTTTTTTTTTTCAGTTTTCTCCCTTCCTTAGATTATTCAACTTCTAGTAACACTCATTCTTTGTTTAGTATGATTCAATTCAACAAACATTTATTGACTACTTCTTATGTGCAGGCCATTGGGACAAGCACTAGGGACAGAAAGATGAAAAAATGTCATGGTCCCTGCCTTCAAAGAGACTATATTTTAATGGAGGAATAAGATGATAAAAGACAAAATGTGATAAAGGAAAGAGAATAAAACTGACAAGTATTATAAGTAACAGTTATACAACATAGAGAAGCAAATTAATCTAGTAGCTAAAAGACTGTAGCAACTAGGGTAAGGATTCACTATTCAACAAAAATTATTGGGGAAACAAGAAAGCAGTCTGGCAGAAATTAGTTGATCTAAACTCTCCGACACCTTATACTATACCTTAAGATGAGTGCCAAATGGATTCATGACTTAGAATAAATATAAAAGGTCACATCATAAACGAATTAGAAGAGAAAAGAAGAAAGTACTTTTGAGACCTATGAATAGGGGAAGAGTTAACGACCAAACAAGGCATAAAAAGAAATGTAAAAGATAAAAAAGGACAAATTTTGGTCACATAACTTTAAAAAGTTTTTTGCACAAACCAAATCAATGCAGCTAAAATTAGAAGGGATATGAATAACAATGAGGAGAGGGGAAATTTTTATAGCAAGTTTCTCTGATAATGGTCTCATTTCCAAGATACATAATGAACTGATTCAAATCTATAAGAATAAGAGCCATTCCCCAGCTGGTAAATGGTCAAAATATATGAATGGATAGTTCTCAAAGGAAGAAAACTAAGCTCTCAATAGCAATTTGAACAAATTCACACGAATAATTAGAGAAATAACAATTAAAGTAACTCTAAGGCTTTACCTCATACCCATCAAATGGAAAAACTTGACAAAAAGGAAAATGACAAATGTTGAAAAGGCTGCAGGAAAATTGATTCACTAATGAATTGTTGATGGAGCTATAAAATAGTCCAGCCATTTTGGAAAGCAGTTTGGAACTATGCCCAAAATATTACTAAACTGTATATATACCTCCAACCTAGCAACAACACTACAAAGCCTATTTCTTTAAAGAGATCAAAAGAAAAAAAGAGGAAAAGGACCTATACATCCAATTTTTTTTTGTGATGGCAAAGAACTGTAAAATGAAGGGGAACCCATCAATTGGGAAATGGCTGAGCAAAGTAGGGTGTGTGATTATAATAGAATACTATTGGGCTCTAAGAAATTATGAAGGGAGATGGTTTTAGGGAAACCTGTGAAGATTTGTATGAATTTGTGCAAAATAAAGTGAATTGAACCAGGTGAACAATTTAAATACTAACAACATCATTGTGAAGACAAACAACATTGAAAAACTTAAGAGCCTTGATCAACACAATAATTCTATTTTATAGTAATGAAAATTACTCATTTCCTGACAGAAATCATGAACTTGAGACACAAAATGAGACATACTTTTTTTGGGGCATGGAACACTCAGGTTTTTATTTTGCTTGACTATTTATTACAAAGGTTTGATTTTTCTTTTTTTTTATGGGGGTGAGGAAGTAGGAGGAAGAGATAATAAATGTTTGTTAATTGGAAATAAAAGAAAAGTTAAAAAAGAGACAAGGATGGGAAAGCCTAGTTTGGTTGAAACTACATGACTAAAATAAAAATTTAAAAATAGGTTTAAAGCTGAAAGGGACAAGATCATTATCAGTTCAACCCTATCATTTTAAAATAAAGAAGCAATCTTACAATAAGTGATGAAGATAAGCTCCCACAATAAGATGGTGGCAGAGTCAAAAACCCAGGTCTTCTGATCCAAGTCTAGTTCTCCTCTCTCTCTCTCTCCCTCTCTCTCTCTCTCTCTCTCTCTCTCTCTCTCTCCCTCTCTCTCTCTCTTTTTCTCCTCCTCCTCCACCTTCTTACCTTCTTCTTCTTCTTCTTCTTCTTCTCCTTCTTCTTCTTCTTCTTCTTCTTCTTCTTCTCTCTCTCTCTCTCTCTCTCTCTCTCTCTCTCTCTCTCTCTCTCCCCCTTCCTGCCTTCTTCCTCCCTCTCTCCCTCCATCCTACACTCCTCTGCATCTCTGGGATCACCTTCATTTTCCTTTTCTCTCTTTAAATTGTAAACCTACCATGCAATCCTGCTTCACCCAATATATTTTTGATGCCCAATAAGTGATGCTTATTATTGATAAGCACAAAAATATCATTATAGTCTAGGCTCTAACTTCCCCACTCATTCTTTGTATGCAAGCCAAGTAGGAGAGTCATACAAGACTCCAGAGACCAGTTTGAACCAAATGTAGCTTGCTGGCTCTGTTTAGTGCCCATAAATGATGATCAACCTTGGAAATGCTTTGACATGGAATTTCATAGCTTTTTTCCCCCTTCGGGGACAGGGTCAGCCTTCAGTGGTTCTGTCTTCCTTTTAGACTCTGGCATATAATGTGCCAAAGTTTACTGTGTTTGGGATCTCTCTCAAAATATTTGAATTCACACCAAAGATAGTTATTGCTGGGTGATTTGCTTTCTCCTGAAATGTATCTATATTTTTCAGAAAGAAAGTAAGCAAGACAAGCATTTGTAGCCATATGTCGATCTCATTAATAGTAGCAATTCTTAGAACTTCCTCAAAATATTCCTACTCTGGAGTTTTTTTTTTGTCTGCTGCTGGTTCAGCTGCCATCATTCAGATTAACTCAACAGATAAAATAGAAGCAATTGAATACAAGGCTATTCCTGAAGCAGCAACAAGTAGAGTTGTTTCGCTCTTGCTCTGATCATCCTGGGATTGTGTAGCTACTTTTCTCACCCTCTTGGACAGAGCAGAGCATATCTCCACAAATCCCAGATATCCTAACTGTAATCATACTATGGCGATGGATTAATGAACATATTTTCATGACGAGCAAGGACAAGTACATATTCTGTTTGGCAAACCCCCTGAACGATCCAGATCAACCCATGCCCAGAGGCACTGTGCCACACCTCCTCCATGACTACCAAGAGAGGATGGAAAATAGAGTTACAGTCATGCATGCCATGTTTCTTTTGGCCCTTCTTTTGCAGTGGCAATGCATGCCCCCAATGGGATTTGTAAACTACTTTTTCCTTAGTAGCTGGGTTTTGTTTTTTGTTTTTTTTTGTTTAAAAAACTAATATATATGGAATGTCAGAAAAATCACAGCAATTTTTCCTTATTTATAATTGATTAATTAAAAAATGGCAAAGTGTCAGTGGGTTGTCTGTGGTAAAATTGCAAAACAGATCACTGAAGCATCGTAGAGAGCCATAGATCCTATCTTCGTTTTTAACATTTATGATCTCTCTAGGCAGGAATAAACCAAGTACTTTAATTGGACTTTTACATCTCTCATTTCAGTAATCAAACATAATGATTTTATGACTGACCAAATGTAACATAATGATTTAATGACTGACCAAATCTAACATAATGATTTAATGACTGGCCAAAAGAGAATGGTTGGCTTTTCCCTCCAAGAGGCAATACTATTTACCCCACAGCTTTTAGACAAACTAATGTTCCCATGAAATTCTTATGTAAAAATTAGATTGGATAGATTTTAGAGGTTCTTAGGTGGGGAAAAAGTTGCATCTTTATTTTCATTAACTTTCATTTCCTTTGGAGTCCTATATATTTTATTTTATGAATTTAAAAATATTATTCTAAGAAGGGGTCCATTGGCTTCATCAGACTGACAGATGGGTCCATGACACAATAAAAGATTAAGAACCCATGATCTAAGGCTATATTTCCTAAACTCTTCCACAAAACTCTAGTGTCCTATACAACATGAATAGGTGGTCCATAAGAAAGTTTTAACAATCAGTGATATTTCTCCCTGGAATATTAACTATGAGATTGTTGTTCAGTCATCTCAGTCATGTCCAACTCTTTGTGACTCCATTTGGGGTTTTCTTGGCAAAGATACTGGAGTGATTTGCTATTTCCTTCTCCAGCTCATTTTAGAGATGAGAGAACGGAGGCAAACAAGGTTAAATGACTTGCTCAGGGTCACGCAGTCTGAGGCCAGGTTTGAACTCAGGAAGATGAGACTTCCTAACTTTAGGCCCAGCGCTCTATCCACTTCGCTACCTAGCTGTCCCAAACTATGAAATTATCTCTGTACAAAATATTTGGCAAATGTAGAATTTTTTTGGTATGAAAATAGTCTCACTTCCCTATATTTTCTAAAATTTCTCTATTCCCATTTTTGGGATCACAGCACTACAAGTCCAAGAAAGGTCTTTTATTCAACAGGCATTTTAAAAGTCTCTACTATGTGCCAGGCACTGTGCTAAGCATTGGGGATATAACACCGAAAACATTAACGCATCCTTTCTGCGGTAGCAAAGGAATGGAATAAACTAAATGCCCACTGATTAGGGAATCACTAAACAAACTATGGTACACAAATGTAATAGAATATTATCTTACTGTAATAAATGATGAATATGAATAATCCCAGTCAATCATTGGAAGACTTATCTGAATTGATGCAGAGTGAAGTAAAAAGGGCCGATCATGAAAACAGTGTATATACATAACAACTGCAATCGTGTAAATAGAAATAACCAAAAAATGAAATTGTCACGTAATTAGGATGACAAAGCTTGGTTCCAGAGAAGGCTGAGAAAACACATCCCCTTGCTATCATTGCATAATTGGAGGACTAGGGATGTAGAATATTTCATGTACTTTCAGACCTGGTCCTTGTTTTGGTTAGTTTTGCTGACCTCTTTTCCTTTTTCATCTTTGTTACAAGGGATGACTTGCTACGTAGGGAAGACGGGAGGAATATATTTGGAAATAAATATGATGCAAAAGTAACAGACCAATAAAACAGTTTTTTAAAGTAAGAAAATAAGTTTCTTTTAAAAAATAAGAAAATCTCAAGATCTCAAGTCTTTCATGGTCAAACTAATTTGGGAAATACTGATCTAGAGGAATGGAGAGAGATTTTTGTTTGGCAACGTCAATGAGCCTTGTATGACCTCAAAATGGGCCTTTGGCAAGCCAAGTGGGATATTTGGATAATTCTCCGTAATCAGATGGCAAAGATTCTAATACTTCTATAAGAAACAGACATTGTACTCTACTGTTTAAAATGTGTTAACTGAAAACAAAATAAGTGGAAAGAGCACTGGACTTGGAGTCTCTGGTGTGAGGCCAGTTTCCCCTCTCCCCCCTCCCCCCCCCATTCAGCTGCTGTCATCTAAATTAGCTCAATGGACAGAGACCCAAGGAGGCCACCTAATCATTTCTCACACCAAAAATCCCTCTTCTTTTCCTCAGCAATCTTTTTTTTTTCTCTGCTTCTCCTCATCCTTAACCTGGGCACAAGCTGCTAAATTTACTAACACATTAGCAATTAAATGGAGAAAGGTTCAAGTTGTATCTCTGACTTATACCTCCCAGGGCAACCACAGGCAGGTCACTTAATTTCTCTCAATTTCCTGGAAAATGAAGATATGTGCCCCACTGTCTGCACAGAGGTATTGGAAGCATGATGACATGGAATGAACAGTAGACTCGGAGCTTCCAGATCTGACTCTGCTACTAACTCAGTCGATCCTGGGCAAATTATTTTCCTTCTCTGGGCTTGTTTCCTGAAATGAGATGGATTAGATGATCTTCTAAGGTCCCTGTTAGCTCTAATGTTCTTTGCTGTATCTGAAATGTAATCTACAGTAAAACGATTTGGATTTGGCAATTTTTCTGAGTGCATAGTCTGTGGTTGTTGGCTCCAGGGGAGAAGACAGAAGTGATACCCGGCAATGATATCCCGCAAAAGCGAAAAGATGCGGGAGAAGAATGAAGTTATTATTCACTTACCTACTTGGTAAAACTCAAACTTGGGCTAACAGTGATGGAAAGAGGACTATTTTTTTTTAAGTTTTCTTTACCTCGTGAAAGTGAGAGGAAGAAGTCTGTCTTAAGAGTTTAATGGGCAGCTTTATGTATTTATATGCTTTGACTGAAGTTAAAAAGGTCTGTTCCACACAATAGGTGGTTTCTAGTTAGATTTTAAAAGAAAAAAAAACTTTGATCATTTCGAAAGCAATGAAGCCTGATGGACCAGTGAGAAAAGAAAGCAGTAATTTATGGCTACCATTAAGAACACAAAGACAAAGACAGGGAAAGTTTCACTAAGTGAAGATTTACAAATGTGTATAAACCATCCTTACAACTAGAAATAGCCAGTGTTTCTCTCAGAACAAAGCAAAAGGGGGAGGGAGGGAAGAATGAGAGACAGAAACAGACAGGGAGAAAAGGACGCAACCAGCCTGTCTTCACTGGGGATGAAAAGGTCAAAAAGACATCACCCCGCCCCGCCCCCCCCTTTTTAAAAGAGACTTTCCCCCCTCGAATAGAAGGGTTCAGCAGTATGAGTACAGGACAAACCAACCCCCTCAAATTATTCAGAGCGTGGGTGAAGGAGGAAGGAGTATTGGAGAGTAAAGCCAAGTGTGAGATGGAGGTGGTAGGGTGTGAATCCGTGTGCCTACGTAGCTCTATTTGTGACCAGCAGTTTGTTGTAATGATAAATGGGTCCGGATGTTTTGATGATACAGGATATTTTGTTCACGGTTTCGTGTTCGGGTACAGCGGCTTGTAATATCCTGGGGCCCAGAGTTGAGGCCTTATAAGGGAGGCTTTCACGCCATCCCCTATGGACCTGGTAGGGCTCTTCCTCTCAAGTGACCAGGCACTGAGATCCGGGTGGGTACTGAGTCTAGGAGATGCTCCGCAGATGGACCTTTAAAAAAAAAGAAAGAAAGAAAGAAAAGCCGGTCTCTCTGGGACTCAGCCTACAGCATCAGTACCATCAGCGGGGTGATGGTTGGGGACTAAATTCAGGACTGCCTTTTCTCTCTTTCATAATCCTCGTTTGCTTCAGTTTGCCTTTTTTTTTTTTTTTTTGATATTTCTGTTTGGAGGCTGTTTCGTGATCATTTTAACCCAGTTTCATCTACATAAATATGTGTGTATGTGCTTTGCGTTCAGGCACGAGAGATGGGCAAGGAACAGGCGATTTTTAAGGTGTCTTCCATTGCTTGAGATTCCCTGAAAGCTACTTTGCCCTAGCCAGGCCAGCCCCACCTTCACGCCCCCCACCCCACCCCAGAGCCAGTGATGGTACTATGGTTGGCTGGACAGCAGTTAGTGATGAAGCCATCAGTGTTAATGGGCTGGGGAGAGGATAGGCCTAGACAGAGGTATGCAGTGGTGCAGGAGTGTGCGGGGCTGGAGGAGCGGGAGGAAGCCCGGGAGTGGGGCGGAGGAAAAGAACACTGGCTCTGGAGTCAGAGGACCTGGGTTCAAATCCTGCGTCTCTCGGAAGCTCAATTTCCTCGTCTGTAAAGTGAGAGCCTCCTCTAGAGCTGCGCTCCTAGCGGCCCTGGCTGCTGCAGTGGCACTCACGTATCAGGCATTTTAATGAACGCTCGTTGAACTGAATTCGATTAGGAGGGAGGCAATGCCTTGCACACATCAGGAGCTTTAATGAGTTTTCGGAATTCGTTGAGGAGGGAGCAGGGTCTCTTTGGGTATGAGAAGGAGCTTCTGGAGGCAGGACGACTACTTTTTCTGGGACTAGTCCTTTCCCCAGGACAAGTGCCCGAGGGAGTGGAGGCGCCCCAGCCACGTGCGCCCTGGAGGCGAGGCAGCAAGCCGGGAGCCGGCCAGGTGTGTAGGTCCGAGTCGGGCCGCAGGGGGGCGGGGAGAAGGACTGTCAGGAGGCCCCGCCCCCTTGGCCCGGCTGGGCTGCGGGAGAGGGGGGAGGGGAAGGGGGGGGAGAGGGGGAAAGAGGGCGGGGCCGGGGGCGGGGCAGCCCGGGGCTGGCGGGCGCGAGCCACGGCTGTCAGAGTGTCAGACTGACGGCCGGCGGGCGCGAGGCCGGCAGGGCGCCCTCCCTCACGCTTGCTCTCCCGCGGCGGCCGCTCGGCTCCCGGCACGCTGCGCTCCCGCTCCGCTCCTGCCGTCTGGGTCTCCGCGATGGGGGGCCGGGGCCGCGACTGCTCCGGGCCGGCCGGGGCGCCGCCGCTGCTCCTGCTGCTCCCGCTGCTCCCCCTGCTCCTGGTCTCGGGGCTGTCGCTGCCCCCGCCGCCGCCCGAGGGTGAGCGTCCGGGGGCCAGGGCGCGGGGCGAGCCCAGCGGGGGGCCGGGGGGGCCCGGGGAGCCGGGGGAGGCGAGCACCGCAGGGCGCTGACAGCTCCTCTCCGTCGGCCGGCGTCCCTGCCCTCCGCCGCCGCGCTCGTCTAATGTCCCTGGCTCCCCGTCCCTCCTCTCCCCTCCCTCTTCGCTCTTTCCCTCCCCCTTTGCCCCTCTTTCCTCCTCTTACCCCTCATTCTTCCTCCCCCTCCCTTTTAACTCCTGCACCCCCTCCTCCACCTTGCCCTCTCTCTCTTCCGCTCCTTCTCCCCCCTTTACCCTTCTCTGTCCCCTCTCCCCTCCCCATTCACCCCTCTTCCTTTCTCCCCTTTCACCTCCACCTTCCCCCGCCTTCTCTCCCTCCTTTCCCCCCTCTCTTCCCCTTCTTTCTCCTTCTCCTTCCCATTCCCATCTCCCCCCATTCCCCATGTCCCCCTCTATTCCCCCTCTCCCCTTCCTCCCCCTCCCTCTTCTTCCTTTCCCTTTCTCTACACTAGACCCAGGACCCCTTGTCACAGATACCGCTGTGCCTCGCTCCCTCTTTTCCGCTATGGGGTTCACTAGGGCTTTTACTCGTAGAGGGGTTCACTAGGGCTTTTACTTGTAGAGGGGTTCCCTAAGGCTTTTACTTGCAGTGGGGTTCACTAGGACTTTTACTTGTAGAGGGGTTCACTAGGGCTTTTACTCGCAGTGGGACCAGCTGCCTGGGGAGCAGGGAATGCCCTTAAGTGACCTTTTTAAAGACTAAGCCTGAGTTTTCAGCTGCTGGAGTTACGTGCTTTTGACGAGCTGGGCTAACTCAACTTCAGTTATTTCCCAAACTTGATTTAAAAAAAAATCCAGAAGGTTAATTTCCACCAAATCTTTCTACCAGTCACAAACACGTGTAGGGGTGTACCAGGCACACCTTAACATCTCAGAAATGGATGTCTTGTCTTCTTTTAAAGT
This sequence comes from Trichosurus vulpecula, assembly GCF_011100635.1. Classification (NCBI taxonomy): domain Eukaryota; kingdom Metazoa; phylum Chordata; class Mammalia; order Diprotodontia; family Phalangeridae; genus Trichosurus; species Trichosurus vulpecula. The sequence continues at coordinate 226,279,163 of NC_050578.1, read as the reverse complement.
AAAGTTTAGTTACTAACTTGTAAAATTACAGTTAAATTTTAGTTTCTTTAGGCATCTTTTCCAAGAATAAGTTCTTTTAATTCAATGAGGCCTATACTGCTTTCATGATTGGTCAAATAGGTAGTGACATACTGGGTGGACATTTGGTTAGAAGAAAAGAGGTTAACTCAGGGGTGTGGAAACTGCAGCCTCGAGGCCACATGTGGCCCTCTAGGTCCTCAAGTGTACACACTTGTGGCCTCGAGGCTGCAGGTTTCCCACCCCTGGGTTAACCTGTCTAGTATCTTTCTGCTGAAAGAAGATGGCAGCACACTTCGTTTAAGGAAACTGCTGAGCTACTGGCAAACTTCTCTTCTTTGCAGATGTGGATGAGTGTGCCAGAGGAATTGATGACTGCCACGAAGATGCCATCTGTCAGAACACAGCCAAGTCCTATAAGTGCTCCTGCAAGCCAGGCTACCAAGGGGAAGGCAGACACTGTGAAGGTAAACTCCCCATCTGCAGTGCTAAGGGCACGTCAGGGACAAGGTTGCCTCTGCCTTGCCTGATTTCTTCATGGGCAAAGCTCCTCCACAATTCATAGGCCATGAGCCCGAGAGGTAGGAACAATAGTAGGGATGGTAAGAGTCCAGCTCCTTCATTCTACCAGGAAGGAGACTGAGGACTAGAGAGACGGATTTTTTCCAAGATTAGCCCGCTGATAACTAGCGGAGATAAAATTAGAACCCATGTTCCTTGACTCTAAATCCAGTAGTCTTTCTATCTCACCCCAGTTCCCTTGGTCACTTTTCTTTTTAAAAAGCACAGCCCCCACCTCTCTGTGAGAAGGAAGAGGTGTGTTTCATTATTTGTTCCCTGGGACCATCATTAGTTTTCCAGTTACTCAGAGTTCAGCTTCCTTTTGGGCAGTCTATTGCTTGCCTAGGGTCACACAACGAGTAAGTGTCTTGAGTTCAAATTTGAACTCAGGTCCTCCTGACTCCAGGGCTGGTGCTCTATCCTCTGTGCCATGGAGTTGCCCCTAGTGGTCTTTTAATTTACATTTTTATAGGTATTGTGTATATGTTTTCTTTGTCCTGCTTATTTCCCATCTGCATCACTTCAGGCAGATCTTTCCAAGCCCCTCTGAATTCCTTTTGTCATTTCTAACTATACAATAATATTGCATTATATTCATATAGTTTTCTCAGTCATCTCACCTCAAGTTTTTGCCACCAGAAAGAGTATATATTGTATCTTTATTTTTGTCATTGCCTTCCTTGGATTATATTCGCGGTACGGTAGTGGGATTGCTGAATCAGAGGGTATGGACAAGTTAGTAATTTTTCTTGCATAATTTCAAAGAACAGTTGGACCACTTCACAACTCCACCAACAGTATATCAATGAGTCTCTCTTTCTAGAACTCCTCTGACACTGCCTATTTCCATCTTTTGCCACAGTGTTAGGTAAAACCTCAGAGTTCTTTTCATTTTCATCTTTCTTACCGTCAGTGATTTGATGAACTGCGGCCAAAGAATCTGGATTTTTCTGAATTTGATTATTATATTTTGGAATCCTGGTCTTTTATAAGAAAACAATTAAATAGTCATTAAAATGAAATAACCAGATGTAAAGTGTAGCTATCATGGTACCTGAGTGATTACTAAAATATCCAGATGATTTTTGCATTGTTGACGCGGCCTGCCTTTTTGTGACGGGATCAGGGAAAAACTTGAACCTCAGAAGTGAGTCAAAAAATAAAATCTTTGTAGTAGCAAAACCATTAACTATCACGTATTATTTGTCTTGGTGATACAAGCCCCTTCTCTTTCCGCTGGTTCTAGGTGTTCACATCAGCGTCTCTATTTTAGATTATAAACTGATTTTGTCAAGGGCGTGTCTTCATCTCTTCCTAAGTATTTAGTACAGTTCGGCATTCAACAATACACTACTTAGAGGCATTATTCAGCATTTGTCCCTCTTCTATCAAGAACCAATCATTCAAGAGCCAGCGGCTCTGTATTTCATTTTATACCTCTATCACTCGTTCCTTTTTTCTGACCCACGCTGACCATCTCACCAGTGTCATTACATGACTCCTTCCTTTGCACCAAGCTATTTCTTGTGTTACCCTCTATACACAATTTGTGTTTTTGCCTCCTTGTTTTTAATGTGTGGAATACTCTCTCTTTTCTTTTTCATTAAGCTCTTCACCTTCTTCAAAACCTGAGTCAAAACTCATCTCTCCCTGGAAGCCTTCTGTGATTGAGTTTACCTAACTTTGTTCTTGCGTGGCATGAAATTTTTCTTCACATAAGAGATAAAAAACAAACAAGTTCTGGCTGAAGGCAAGTTGTGAACTAAGGAAACTCTTCATTATTATTCCTATTTTCCCCTTTCAGTGGTGCTTTTTACAACCTGGTATCCTATTCTTTCACCACTATCAGAACAGGAAAGGATTCACGGATACTGTATATTTAGTATACAGGCATACCTTGGAGATATTAGGGTTTGGTTCCAGACCACTGCAATAAAGCAAATATTGCAATAAAGTGAGTCACACGGATTTTTTTGGTTTCCCAGTGCATGTAGAGGTCGTGTTTGCACTGTACTGTAGTCTATTAATTTTGCAATAGTATTATGTCTAAAAATGTACATAACTTAATTAAAAATGCTTTATTGCTAAAAAATGCTAATTATCATCTGAGCCTTCAGCAAGTAGTAATCTTTTTGCTGGCATCTCACCTAGATGTTGATGGCTGCTGACCAGTTAGGGTGGTGGTTGCTAAAGGTTAGGGTAGCTTTGGCAATTTCTTGAAATAAGACAGCAGTAAAGTTTATTGCATCAGTTGACTCTCCCTTTCATGAAAGATTTCTCTGCAACATGCGATGCTGTTTGATAGCATTTTACCCATTGTAAAACTTCTTTCAAAATTGGAGTCAATTCTTGCATGAACTGATGCAAAGTGGAGTGAGCAGAACCTGGAGAACATTGTGCACAGTAACAATAATATTGTATAATGGTCAACTGTGAATGACCTTGCCCTTCTCAACAATCCAGTGATCCAAGACAATTCCAAAGGACTCATGATAAAAAATGTTATTTGTTTCCATAGAAAGAACTGATGGAGTTTGAATGGAGATCAAAGCATACTATTTTCCACTTCATTTTTTTTCATGTTTTTTTCCTTTGGTCTGTAGTTTCTTTCACAACATGGCTAATATAGAAATGTTTTACATGATTGCACATGTATAACCTATATCAAATTGCTTACCATCTCAGGGAGGGGGGAGGTGACAGATGGAGGGAAAGAATTTGGAACTCAAAATTAAAAAAAAAATGTCAAAATTGAAGTCAATCTTCTCAAACCCTGATGCTGCTTTATCAAGTAAGTTTATGTAATATTCTTCAATGTTGTTGTGTCTCAGGGAATAGGGAGGCCTGAGGAGAGGGAGACAGACAGAGAATGGCTGGGTCAGTGGAGCAGTCACAACATGTACAGCATTTATCGATTAAGTTTGCTGTCTTATGTGGGCGTAGTTCATGGTTCCCTAAAACAACATCAAAAATCACTGATCATAGATCACCATAACAGATATAATAATGATAATGAAAAAGTCTGATATATTGCAAGAATTACCAAAATGTGTCACAGAGACATGATGTGAGCACATGCTAGTGGAAAAATAGTGCCAATACATTTTCTTGATGCAGGGTTGCCACAAACCTTCAGTATCTGTGAAGTGCAATAAAGCAAAATAAAATTAAATGAGTAGTGCCTGTATCTAGAGTTCAGCAGATGATTTAATAGTCTTTTTTGCCATTTTTGTGGACAAAGTGAATTTAAAACTTGTTGAGTGGCCAGAATTAGAGTAGCCACTAATAATTTTGTGCCATCCTGGAATAAGGTATATAGTGGTGTGCCCTAGGGATTTGTGCTAAGCCTTGTGCTATTTCATTTTTTATCATTGACTCAGATAAAGATGTAGTTTGCTTATAAAATTTTGAAGGGGATAGAAAGCTGAGTGGGATAACTAATATATTGGATGTAGAATTGGGTTCCAAAAAGATCCTGACAGAATTTTGAGCTAAATCTAATAGATTATCTAATTAAATTTAATGAGGTTGAATATAGATTTTTATGCTGGGTTAAACTAAATAAACTTTACAAGTATAAAAATATCTGAGTGTTTAGTGGAATGCAAGCTAGAAGTGAGTTACCAGTATGAGGTGGCATTGAGAGAGGTTGCTCTGGACTGGAGAGATGACAGTGTCACTATGTGGAGCAAAGGTAGTGGATCGCATTCACCGCTGGGTGCCACATTTTAGGAATGACGTTGAGCGCTCATAAGTTGTTCAGAGGAAGTTGGTTAGGCTGCTGAAGAACCTTGAGATCGTGCCTATGAAGACTGGCATGGAATGAAGAAGCAGGAATGTTTAGTCTGGAGAGGAGAGGACCTGGATAAGACACAATGGTAGAATGTAAACTTCTTGAGAGTGAAGGATGGTGGGCTTTTGTCTTTGTATTCCCAGCACATGCCACAGTGCCGTACATGTAGTAGGTGCTTAATAAATGTCTATCGAATTGAATTGAAACCATCAGTGAAAGATGGATTAGATTTGCTCCATGTTGCTGCAGAAGGCAGAACTGGGGACAACAGGTAGGATTTTTTTTTTGCAAAGATGCACATTTTGACTTAATATAAGTTACCTAAAAAGTAGGATGAGCTGTCTTGAGAGATAGTGGGTTATCCTTTGCTAGAAGTCTTCAAAAAAAGTCTGGATGATCCCTTAGGTATGTTGTAGAGGGAATTCATATTCAAGCATCAGTTAGATTAAATAGCCTTGGAGGTTCCTTTTAATTTCCCAGATTATGGAATTGTTACTCTGGTGCCAGGTAGACAGAGCCTTGAGGAGTACTAGGGGCAGGAATAGAGGGAACTTCAAGGAGGGAGAGGGGAAATGTGCATTAGATTTAGGACCTCTGTCTATACAAATATGTATGTAATTAATACATGGCTTTAGGGGAGACTGCCATCTTTTTGTTCAGTCATTTTTCGGTTTTCTCTAACTCTTTGTGAACCCATTTGGAGCTTTCTTGGCAGAGATACTGGAGGGATTTGCCATTTCCTTCCTCGGCTCATTTTACAGATGAGGCAAACAGAGTTAAGTGACTTGCCCATGGTCACACAGCTAGTAAGTATCTGAGGCTCGATTTGAACTCAGGAAGATGAGTCTCCCTGACTCCAGCCTCAGCACTCTATCCGCTGTGCCACCTGGCTGCTCACTGTCAACATTGTCACTTACTATAGATGCTGGAAAATTAGCCGAGGCAAGAAAACTAATTTTGGTTTGACCTTGTATTATTAATCCTGGTTAGGTCATTTATGAGATACAGTGGGCTGCCAAGAGCTGGCCTCAGAGTCAGGAAGACCTGGGTTCAAGCCCTGCCTCTGACATGTTGTGGCTGTGTGATCCTGAGCAAGCCACTTAACTTCTCATTGCCCTTAGCAACTCTGTAAGACCATGAGGTCTGAAGGAGTCGCTGACCTGCATTGGTCAAGGGAGTTTGCTCATCTGAGAGTTCCTTATATCAATGAATCACAGGTCCAGCCCCCAGCTCTGCCCCAGATCATTTACGGGGACGGTTCAACATTTATGCCAGATGATGATGCAGGAGGTAACTGTCATGTGTATTATTCATAGGGGATCCAATTAAATTTCCACAAGTATATGTTATTATGACTTTCATTCATGTAAGCTCATCATGCAGTTCTTTGCTCACAACCAAAAATATCAGAGGGAACATCCTTTGTTTTTATTCCACTTGCTCTCTATGCTGCAGAAATTCATGCTTGTTGATAAACTGCCTTAAAACAGTTTACTTTTTTGGATATTTTAGCCTTTAAAAACATTTTGAGGGCAGACACTTTGTTTTTGGTCTTGTTTATATGTAGCGCATGCTCAATAAATGTTGATTGAATAATACAAATTTTCCATTAGTTTTCCAAGATTGATATGCTATAAATTAAGTGACCTTTTCACAATTTACAGCAGACATGTCTATTAGTTTAGTTTAAAACAATTGTTTTAATGGTTGTGTGGCACTGTTGTCGTCTACCTGGAGGATCAGTGGGATCTTAGATCAATTGTTAATCTGAACCTGAAATGTTCCTTCTAAAGGAAAAAAAAGGAGAGAAGGAGAATGTAAGGAGAATATAGTTTAGAGATGTAACTCTCTTTTCACCAAGTGAATTTCATTTGTAAGTCACTTGGGCCAGGTCTACAGCATCCTCTCTTTATTACCAACTTCACTTTGCACGGCTTTCCCGGAAGAAATGAGCCAGGTGTGGCTGCTGAACGCCTTTTCAGAGAAGTGATTTCTTTAAACCGAGATTGGCTGACTGTTTGTCTGGAGCATTGTAATGAGGATTCCTATTTGGCTGCAATTTGGATGAGATGACTTCTTAGGTCCCTTCTAAACTTAGATCATCCATTAAAATTTCATAGCAGCTATGTTTGCAAGATGAGAATAGGATTCTGTCCCCTAGAAATTCTGTATGTTGAGAAATTTACATGTTCTAGTGTGCCTGTTGGCTGAGTTCCTAAAAGAGCAAAAATTTCTAAAATAAAATAATGATATGACATTTTAGGTCATTTGTTTTTCTTTGAAATGTTCAGTATTTAGAACACTGAGTTGGGGATTGCAGTCATTGTGTGAATGAAGTAATCTGCCTTTGTGCTTTAGAAAACAGTCATGAATCAAATTGGGTTTAGTAGGGGTAGTCTTATTGTTACAGGATCATAGATTTTGGCATTGGAAAGCCTTCTATAGACCATCTTGTACAGTGTCCTCATTTTATAGAGGAAGAAAGTCAAGCCCAGATAGATTAAGCGACTATTGGTTCTTTGAACAAGGTGATAGCTATTTATAAAAATCTGAATTCAACCTAAGTAGAAGCACAGAAAAAATTAGGTTCATATGTGTTCAGGGTAGCTTCTCTATGTCATTTCACTTTAACAAGAGTCATTACACAATGTGGTTTGTTTCAGTTGAAACATTATCTTGAAGTGCTGGCTTTTTGTGATAACAAAATGGGTGCCCATTGCCTGGGGTGTATGTGACTGAACAAATCACTGTCTAGGAATATAATGAAGCATTATTAGATTTTAAGAAATGATGAAGATGAATTGAAGGAAAGATGAGAAATCTTGTATGAATTGACACAGAGTGAAATAAGCCAAGCCAGGGAAGCAATATAAAGAATGACTATAATAATGTAAATGGAACTAAAATAAAATGAAGCTGAACACTATGTAATGATCGATTGTGGCCCTAGGGAGAGAAGGAGAAACACACCTTCTCCTTTCCTTAGGCAGTGAGGGGCTGCAGGAATAGAATGTTTTGTATGTTGTCACATGCAGCCACTTTCAGTAGTTTTGCAAAGACTCGCTGTGTGTGTGTGTGTGTGTGTGTGTGTGTGTGTGTGTGTGTGTGGTTGGGGGTGGGAGTGGTAAGGACAGAGATACTTTTGGAAGTATCTATGATATAAAAACACAAGGTATCGGCAAAACCTTAAAAGTAGAAAAGAACCTCTGTTGATCTAATCACTTTACAGAAAAGTTCGACAAATGAAGTATTGGAATAGCCAGTTTGTAAGATGATTCTGGAGAATGCTTACTGTACGCAGTTTCATGTCATAACTTGTCTTTATCAAAGATACAGCAGTCATCTTATAGACTTTTACTTTATTCCTCAGACATTGATGAATGCGATGATGAATTCAATGGAGGCTGTGTACATGAATGTTTTAACGTTCCAGGCAATTATCACTGCACTTGTTACGTTGGCTTCATGTTGGCACATGATGGGCATAATTGTCTTGGTAAGTAGTATAGTACAAAACAATTGCAAGCATTAATTTCCTTAACCCCATCCTTTGTCCCGGTCTCGTGCTCCGGTTGGGTTTGAGCAATAGGCATAAGACAGGGCGTCTTCAAAATCAGTCCTTTGTTTTTTGTCCAAATGGAGAGTCTTAGTTTTTAATAATTTTTAATAATTTGTGGTATTACTCTTCCTAACAGACTTGTGAGATAATATCATCATTATTACTGATTGATCTTAAAGTATACCAGTATTACTCTAAGACCGGATATTAGTTTTTGATCTCTTACAAGAGTCATGGATAGATCTGAGTATTATATTAGAAGTGTCATTGCTGATACCCAGTTAATGCCATTTTGGGATTCTCTCAAGCCTCTGGAATCAGGCAAACCTCTTCTGAAGGACCAAAGTCCTTGGGTTCCAGCCAGGAAGGTTTTATTTTTTTATGAGACAGAACACTTCCGTTATTCTTTTTCCTCAAGGATGCACAGAACATAAACATCTGCTTGAGTTTTAACTCTGTGAAGCTGGGGATACTGAACGATGTTGTTTATGGATTGGTTTCTTAAGATAAGACCTCTCCGGAACTACTGAAAACAGGCTGTTTGGCTGCGAGTGGAACCGTGCAGATGCTTCAGAATGACTTGGTGTCAGGCGGTTGCTGACTTTGCCCTTCTCTGTCCTACAGCAGGCACTGGCAGCTCTCTGTGGTCTTGCCAACCGAATTCCATTCGTAGCCGAAGGTCTGTGTGTGATGTGCAGATGAATGTCAGGAGGAGGCCTTGTGGCACAGACCTCTAACTTCCAACATCGACCATGTTATTTATTATCATGCTATTGATCATGCTGTTCATGTGATTTACATCGTAGAGTCTGTGGCAGGGTGAGAAACTGCAAATCCCAGGGATATGAGTTATATCACAGAATCATGGGCAAGTTATTAGGATGCGCTATGTTTGTTTCCCAGTAAACAGGGAATTATCTCACTGCCTAGAGATATTGGGAGAAATTATTTTTGCTGGTTAACTGGGTTGAAATTTGTGTCTAAAAGGAAGACGTTTGAATGGGGAAGTGAAGTACAAGTCTTCATTCAGCAGCTTTGTTCCTAGCTCCTTTATTTGGCCTTTATTCTAACACAACTCCCTGTAACTGTTGTCCTAATAATACAAAGCACTTTCATTAAATAGCCCTATGAAATAGGCAGGCAGGTGAAACAGTAAGGCAGTAATAACAAGGTAGATGATAATTGTCAAAATGCCTATGTGGTTCTGTATCGCAAAGTATATGAGGCTCTCCATATAGAAGGGAGAAGAAGTAAACCATTTATTCAGACACCAGAGAACCATATCCCACAAACCATTTATCCAGTCAGTCCACTTCATCATAACAGCAAGGAACATTCAATACACAATGTAACAACCTGGAGCCTCCGCATCCCAAAACCTCTCCAACCCCCTGCTGGGATCTCCCCCAAAACAAACTCACAGTACAGCTAAGTCAGCCTGTTCAGTTCTAACAATCACAAGGGTGGCCATTAGCAGCCATAACATATCTCTCTCTCTCTCTCCCCCCCCCCCTCTCTTTCTCTCCCTCCCTCTCTCCTTCTCTCCCTCTCTCTCTCCCTCTCCCTCCCTCTCCCTCTCCATTTCCTATGACATAATTTCCTTTTCCTGCCAGGAAGCACTTCCCACCACATGTAACTTAGGCTTCCTGTGACATGAGCAGGTTACATGGCCTATTAATGGGGGGAAAGATGTTCAAATCTAAATTGCTATTATAGCAGGGCAAGTATTATTATCTCCATTACATATAAGAAAATCAGGAGAAATAAATTGACTTGCCAACAGTTACACAGCTAGTGGACAGTGTAGCTGAGGCTTACAACCAGGTTTTCTCTCTCCACATGCTCTTTTAACTATGTGCGTGGTGCTGCCTCTGTAGCGCTTCTTGGTCCAGTCTAGTAGAGAAGTTCCTGGCTACTCCTTCTGGGTCTGTGGTCCAGTTAGAATGGTCCACTTCAGGGCTGTTGATGCCAAGGTAAGGAATTACATAGACACTGATGGACTTGATGAGGAAAGAAAACCAAAGGACAAAAATAAATTTTGTTGCCTGCATGTATATTTAAAACCTGTGTAATTGAAATCTTACATGGGCCTGATTTAATTTGTCAGTTAAATTTACAGTAGTTCTTTTCATTTTCAGGAAGAATACTTTGTTCCTCTTTGATTCAGCAGCAAATGAGATTTATATTTTTGCCTTGACAGTAGATCAAATGTACTCTGTATACATGACAGACTATACTTTGCATATAATAGGCATTTGATAAATATTTGTTGAATTGTGTTGATGAATTAATAGCTCAAGTGTTAAGAGGTGGCCTAAAGTGTAAGAGAGAAGAGTTAGAACTCTGAAGGGCAAAGGTCAATAATCCCAAATCTTTATTTCCAGCCAGCTCTGCTAACTATTTCTACCTTGATATTCCACCAGCACCTCCAACTCAACATATCTCAAACAAACTCATCATTTCCTCCCTCAAACCTGTTCTTTCTCTTCACTTCTTTGTTCCATTAAAGGCAGCATTCCATTATCATTGAATCTTCCCTCTACTTTGCCTATCATGTGTGTGTGTGTGTGTGTGTATGTATGTATAGCATACTTTGCCTATCATATATATATATATGTGATGTATACTATATCTATATCAAATAGATGACATTTTTATGTGGCCTCTTAAATATCTTGTATCAATCCCGTCAGGCCCACTACCTTAGCTCAGGCTTTTATTACCTCTCACCTAAGTTACTGCAGGTCCTTTCAGCTGGTCTCCATTGCCTTCAGTCCTGCGACCCTTCTGGGGGCCATCTGCAGTGGGCCTGATCTATGCCTTGCCACTGGACCCAGATGACTGTGAAGGAGAAAGTAAGGCTGGTGACTCTACACAGCCTTGCATCACTTAAATCCAATTCACTTGCAAGTTATGGTGTCACCTCCCTCATGTCACGGTTCTCTTTGGGAATGAAGAACAAACAAAAACAACAGCTACCCTTCCACTTGGACTCTGTGTTTCCAGAGTGATCTTTCTAAAGCATAGCTGTGGTCATGTCTATCCACTGAAAGTTTGAGCTGTGGAGATCACTGCTTGTGGATTGGAGTCTAAACTCAAAGAATATTTGAGGCCTTCCATGCTCTGTGCCCTAGTACTCTCCTTTATGTACTCTATGCAACAGTCAAACTAATGATCCTCACCTGCCCTCAACATATCTCCTCGCCCTTGCTCACAGCACTCCCTCCCTGGAACATCTTGTACCCCTAACTTTGCCTGTAGAAATCTTTTCCATCTTAGCTCAAATGTCACCTCTTCCCCCTTGCTCAGTTTTCCCTGTTTCCCTCCCCCACCCCATGTACACACATGCATACATATGCTCATGCATGCAATATCTCCCTCCTCTGAACTCCCATGGCACTTCATATTTCTTTTATGATACCACATTTTACATTGCAGTGATGTGTATACATGTCTCATCTTCCTTATTAGACTACAAGCTATTTGAGGGAAAGGACTATGTGTGTTTCATAGGATCATAGATTAGAGCTGGAAAGAAGCTTAGAAATTATTTACTTCAATTCCTCCTGGCTTATGGATGAGGAAACTGAGGCACAGAGAGGTTGTTATTTGCCCAAGTTTTCACAGGTAGTATCAGGAGAGAACTGGTCTTTGAATACAGGAGCTCTGACTCCAGATCCAGCACTTCATCTACCTTACCATACCACCTTAACCTTTGTCCTCATTACAGTGTCTAAAGTAAGGCTTTGTATGTGATAGAACCTCAATACCTATTGGAAAAGATAAATAATTGAATGGATGAATGAATGAGCAGGGCCTCATAATTAAAAAAAAACAACTAAGGCTAGATATTTGGTGGTGTTGGTTAATAAGTGTTTATTGGCAGGTTAATCATGAGCCCTTGGTTCTTTTCTTTTGGTTCCATTTTTAACAGAGAGACAGAGAGAGAGAGAGAGAGAGAGAGAGAGAGAGGGAGAGAGAGAGAGAGAGAATTTTCATCCTACGTTCTCAGTTTCTCTATTTAGAAGTAATAAATCTAACTTGTCTCTACTTCACAGGTATGTAAGGGGTGAATAATGAGTAAGCCTGTAACGTGTTTAAAGATACTTAAAGAAGCAGCATTTGAAATAAAGTGGAAGGACTAGAAGAACTTCAACATTTTCACTTTTTCCATTAATCACATCTAAGAAAGAATGAAATCTTAAAGGATTCCAGAACTCGGAGCTGGGGACTTTCCTGTAGTAGCTAGGATTCTTGAGCTCTATAGATTGTGTTTCACATTGTGTTGAGGTCTATAGGTACTAAAACACCTTTCCTAGGGTTAAACCCTTGTTGGGCTAGGATTCAAACACAGCTTGGGACTTGTGCAACATTCAGGGTGTGCCAAGAAATGCTGGTGATTTCTGCCAGCCGTAATCCAGGTATCTAATTTAAGTGTGTGTGTGTGTGTGTGTGTGTGCGCGCGCGCGCGTGTGTAATACATATTCATACAAACTCACTTTTTCTGGTACCTATCTATCCTACTCCCAATTATATTTTCATCAACCTCTTTCCTGAAATAAATGACAACCATATACAGAGAATATCTTTTCAGTATCAAACTCCAAAAATATAATTTGCATGTGAAATGAATCAGATATTTTGAATTCAGAATAAAAACTATTCTTGCTAATTCTAGGTCTACAGATTGGAATGCCAGGGCAAGGCGTGTTCTAAGGAAGGCTCGTCCCCTGGAATTTGTTTCAGTTTTTGGTTTAAAGTAGGCCAGGTTTCTTAGCCTTTAGGATATGGCACAGGTCCCATCTGTTTAGTCTAGTATCTGCCTGGTGGTATAGGAGAACAGATGAGTGTAAGATTTCAAGTTTGAATCCTATATAACAGATATGTAAATGTGAATTTTCTTGTAATAGATATGCCTAGAGAGGCTAGTGATAGCAAAACAAAAAATAGACTGAAAAAGGTAAGTCCATTTGAATCATCATTCTCTGTTTTCATTCCAATCAATGTAAAAGTTGGTTAAATCTTCAGACATGACTTTGGGCAGTACATATTAGTTGTGCATGGGTAGCAGTGGTTTGTTTTCTAACTGTCAAGATAATTTCTCGTGTATTTGTAGATCTGTATCTATGTTTGCTTGAGCTCTTATTACAGGATTGTATAGTGGATTAATAGTTCCTGTAATGAGATCCTGAGCAGGAGTTTAATCCTTTTCTGGTTTGACCTAACCTGTCTGGGCCGGGCCAGAGATTTTTGGGGAAATGGCAAGACAAAGCTGGTAGAAACTCAGTCCTTCCTCTTCCAGATGTGGACGAGTGCCTGTTCAACAACGGTGGCTGCCAGCACACATGTGTCAACACCATGGGGAGCTACGAGTGCCAGTGTCAGGAGGGGTTTTTCCTGAGTGACAACCAGCATACGTGCATTCACCATGCAGAAGGTATGGAAGGAACTTTTTGTGTGTGTGTTATTAGGGCTCTTGTCACAGTCAACAAGTGTTTATTAGGTGCCTACTATGCAGACAACTGGAAACCTACCAGATAAAAAGAATGTGAAGGTCACAGTGTGGCCGAGGGAGAGAGAGAGGGTCAGTGGGCCATTTCTCCTCTTTGATTTCCTCTGTAATGTGGGAATTATGTTTTACCACCTAGCTCTTGATCAAAGTGTTTTGCAAGCTGTAAAGTGTTGTAGAAATGTCTTTTATTTGTCCTGGCTTTGTCATCTCACTTCTGAGCCTTAAGTTCTTCCTTTGCAAATGAGGAAGCTGGACTGGCCTGTGATTCAGATTTTCAAAAATTAAAAGTTCCAATATTAGGAGATTAGGAATAGTGTTGTGCTTGAAACACTAAACCAGGATGGGAAACCTGCGGCCTCGAGACCATATGTGGCCCTCTAGGTAGTTTGGATTCAATCAAAGGACTGCACTTGAGGACCTAGAGGGCCACATGTGGCCTCGAGGCCGCAGGTTCCCCACCCATGTCCTAAACCTTTCAAACATGGTTACTAATGAGTGGATCAGGATCAGGCTACTCTTCTGCTTCAAGGCAGGACTTCAAAAACACAGACATATTTCAAAATACTAGTACAAAGGGAAAATTTTTATACATCCAAGGGTTACATTATGAAGGTTGTTTTCTCCACTTGCTTCATCATTATTAAATTAAGAAAATGTATAACGTGGTGTGTAAATATAAAGCAGCATATAAATGTAAGCTGCTGTCATCAGTTCATTTTTAAGGAAAACTACCAAATATCATGGTCCTGTATGTTAGATATTGCAATACCCTTTAACTGTGTGCTACCTATTAGTTTTCAATGAATAGCACTTTTCCCCCCTCCACTAACTAGTTGATTTTCCCCTTGGAAGATACATTCTTAACTGTCTAAGAAAGGTATGAGAATTTCCCATGTCCAGAGTGGTGCATTCATGATGTATGCACTTCTAAAGTACCAGTTGGAACAATTTTTTCTGCAGTAGCCGAGCATACACAGAGAAGATGGAGTGGAAATCAGGCAGTTCATTTTCATGCTTTGTAAGCACTCTTAGAGGGCAAATCGCACCGCTATGTTTAATACAGGAGAAGTCACAAACACTGGAGGTAGTCAGGATAATTTCTGAATTTGTGCAATGCACTGGTTCTTGATTGACAGCGGAATAGTAGATGTTGGCTTTCAAGTTGGGTCCTTTGGACTCTTTTGTATGTTCTGTAGGATTTGGGGCATCTTTGTCTCATGAGACTTATGTAGAATTCTCACTGTGGGAAAGGAATCAAGAAACCAGTAGAGCAGAATAATCTGAGAAGCAGAGCGTCCATTCTTTTGTTGTTTAAAGCTCTCTTACCAGAAGGAAGAACACTGTAGTCTGACACTTGGATGTCTAGGCTGTAACGTGGAAAGTCATTGATTAATTATTCCCAACCAAGTACCTGGCAGCATGTAGTGTAATTTCACCCTTAGGTAACTATATGTTTTTCATCCAGCCATTTTAGATAAACCGATTGCAACTATTGCTTCAAATAAAGTGACTGAAGACTTCCACGTTGATAACACTCCTTTATCCCCAAACTGAAATGGCCAGTGAAAATCGACCACAGCCACAGCCTCCTCAAAACAAGTGGGAGAGTGAATGTGAATCTTTTCTCCAAGTTTCCAAAATTATGTATTTCAGACATTCTTGAATCCTCTGAAGCACACTTAAAATGAAAATCTTTTTTCCTTTCTTTCTGAGATTGCAGTATAAATTCAAGAATCTGAGTTGTGGCCTGGAAACTCTCATTGTGATTTGTTATTGCCTTGCAGGCTGATTGCTTGGCAAATTCGTGTCAACATAAGTCAACAGATTATAGTGGTTTGTAACTAAGAACTCCTTCCATATTTTCTTTTTAAGTTCTTAAATAGAACAATAGGTAAAAGTGCCAACTTAAGGGTTTTAAAAAAAATTGGCTTATATGTTAAATTCTTAAAATTGATATTTAAGTTCTAAAACTCACAACTGACAGTTAAAATAATAATATCTAAAGGAAAGCAATAATTAGTATCTTTTAATGAATTTAAAAATATTTTTATTTGCAAATATGTTATAAAAAGTAACTGTCAAATGTAATGATCACGTTTTGGACACAGATTTTGACTTTTATTTAATATTGCTTGGTTTAGAGGCAACAATTTAGTTGCTTAAGAAGGTTCCAGTCTATTGACATTTAATTTTTTTTGACACTTAGAAATGTCAGTTCCCTGGAAAATTGGCTCCCTATTTCATATGATGGGGAGGCTATAGAGATTACATCTGAAAAGGATATATAACCTGTAGCCTGTCTTCATCCCTATTCATAGGTGCTTTGGCTGTCAAAATAGACATTATCTCCCAAGTTGAGATATGGCATAAGGGGAGTCAGGAAATATGTTTTCTGGTCTCAGCTCTATTATAGTGAGACTAACAATAGATGACATCTATATAACACTTTAAGGCTTTTAAAGCTCTTTACATTACCTTATTTGAGCCTTATAATACCCCTATGAGGTGGGTCCTACAGACAGATGAGGAAGCTGAGGCTCAGAGAGGGACTTTTATGGTCATAAAGCAAATTAGCAGGTGACACTGGGCAAGTGACTTCTCTTTGTTCCTTGGTTTTCTTTGTAAAATGAGAGTGTTGGAATAAATACTCTATAAGATAATTCTAGGTTGCAGGCCATTGCACCCAGTTGTTTTGGCCACTCTGAAAACATTTGCCATCATCATAATAACCAACCTACAGCATTATAAGGTTGACAAAGCACTATACATACATACCCTTACCCACAACTAAAAAGAGCCCTGTAAAGTAGAGGCCACTACACTCACTGTTTTGCACACGAAGAAAACCGAAGCCCTTAGAGGCTCAGTAACTTGCCCATTGTCACACACCTGGAAGTGCTGTCAGAGTTGGGATTCATACTCAACTCTACCTTGACCTCTACCTCTACCCAGCTCCCTTTTCTCATATAGCAAGCTGCAACCCCCTAACATGTTATGCTATCTCTTAGTGGTCAGACTGACTTTTTGTGGAGTAAAATCACTTTTGATGCTTCTGAGTCTCTACAGAGAATAATTCCAGGCAGAAAGGGGGCTGACCTTCATAGCTGAACCCCAGACTAGTTGTTACTTGAGGTCCTTCTTTACTTTCTCTCCAAAGTCCAGCACCCCAGAGCTACTAAGGTACGGCCCCTTTGGTCTGCCTACCACCACCATCCTTAGAGATGAAGAAAGAAGACCTCCAGGTGGGACTGAGAGTTCTAAAGTCCTCCCTGCCTCTGGTCCTCTCTATACAATCTCTTCTTTTACTTTGTATGCTTACACTTGCCTATTTCACATGTCACAGTTTGATCTGGTTTTTATCTATGATTTGTCAATTCCATACTGGGACCTCTGTAAA
Organism: Trichosurus vulpecula; assembly: GCF_011100635.1. Lineage (NCBI taxonomy): Eukaryota > Metazoa > Chordata > Mammalia > Diprotodontia > Phalangeridae > Trichosurus > Trichosurus vulpecula. The sequence continues at coordinate 226,262,323 of NC_050578.1, read as the reverse complement.
TAAGAAGAAATTTACTAGTGGATGTTCTAACCACCCCCACCCCCCACTTTCCATTGTTGATTGACAACCTAAATATCACTCACAGCTTAATCTCAAATGACAGGTAAGTTAAATATACATTAACTGTGTTGCTGAGAATTATCATTATTATTCAATTCCGCAAGCATTCTTAACTACTCTCACCATAAATGCCGTTGCTGACATGTTCAGTTTACCCATTCGTGGCCTTGGTTTCTATAAATACAAATAAATAAATGGTTAACCTGTCTTATGAGCATGGTAATCAAAAGGAATAAGTTGCTAAAGCAGCAGTCACCAACAACTTGGATAGATCATTTTTGCATGGGCAAGCAATCAAAAGGGTTTGCCAAGTGGCTGAAAATGCCGCTCAAAGAAACTCCATTAGCCCGAGCAATAAGAGAGCTTTACACTAATCCAGGGCAAATTTCCTTCCTTCTTAATTGGCAGCAGCTGTTGGCAGAGGTGAGCTGAATTAAGACCAGCACCCAGCAGACTGAGGGAGGGCAAGGGTGTGATGTTGGCTCGTAGCTGGCAGATACAAACAAGACAGTTTTAGGAGAGGCATAAAGGGCTATGGGAAATATTACCTTTACACTGTACATTTTATTTGCACTAAATTTCTGTCATCTTGTTACATGTAGAGGTGGTTTATGAGATTTGGGGAGCAGAAGTCTAGATTTTATTATGGAATATTAAGTGAAGGGAAAGGGAAATAGTACAAAATAAATAGTTTTGAATTTTTTATAGTGGAGATTTTTGATCCCTGCAGTAATGGGTATTTTTATAATCATGTGTAAAACTGTGACACTCATAATATCAGGAGCCTCTTGTTGGTTCACTCACGGTCAGTGATGTATACAGTGGTAAGCTCAGAAGCAGGCAGGCATTGCTGCCTTTTTATCTTTTTAGTTCCAGGGCATAGTACAGGGGCTGACGTAGATTTTTAATCAATGTTTGTCTAATTGATTTGAATGCTGGTAGAGAAAATCACCAGAGACTGGAATCAGGATATTGGGAGGGAAAAAGAGGTGTGGGGTTCTAATGCCAAGTTTTAGAGTATATGTGGCATATTAATGGATCACATTTTGTTCTTGTGCAGTCATTTCATGCGATTCCTACTGGCGTTTTAAGTGAGTTGATTTGTGATTAATTGGGTGGTAGAAGAGGTATTAAAAAGTGGTATTAGAAATGTCCCCGATGAGTGACTGGAGTATGAGAGACTCGTTTGAATATATTGTCTTCTATTGATGTCACAACTATTTTCTCAGTCATCCAGGCTCATATTTTTTAAAATTATTTTTCACTCTACTACCTATATCATCAGCTGCCAAATTTTACTGATTGAATTTCCATAATGTCTCTCACATCATTTTCCTCTTCTTCACTCACTCTGCTATGCCCCTAGTTCAGGCCTTCATCATCCCTAGCCTGAATTATTGGCCTCCAAACTGGTCACCCTATTTCCAGTCTCCGATATATCCTTCAGACAGCTGCCAAAATAATTTTATTCATAGCCAAGTCTAACTATAATATTCTTCTCCTCAAAAACCTTCACTAGTGTCAGCTTCAGTGACTGCTTATCACTTTCAGAATAAACCTCTTCAGCCTGGTATTTAAGGTCCTCCTCAACCTGCCTCCAGCCTATTTTTCTAGATTCATTTCATGCTGCTCTACCTTATATATTTTTCAGTCTAGCAGTTCAGACATCTTGACCTGCCCTGTCCTGTCTCCCACTTTCATACGAGCCATTCCACTTGCTGGAATATCTGCCCTTTCACATTCTCCCCTGTTGAAAATATACTCTTCCTTCAGAGCCCAGTCCAAGTGCTATGTATACCTCCTCCAAGAAACACCCAGCTTAAAGGGACTGCTCCCGTGGTGCATTTTCTTAGAGGATCTTGTCTAAATCTCTCCTTTGCCCTTCTTGCATTCTTCCTTCTATCACTCTTACCTGTGTGTGTTGTATCCTCTCTTACTGATCCAAGGTCCATGACGACAGGCACTTTAGGTCATTCCTCTCTGTCTTCTCAGAACCTAGCACAGTTCCTGAGGTATCCTGGGCATTTAATATCTGTTGGTCAAATCTGTGGAGTCTTATAACACATGAGCTTACAGAGGGGGTGGGTATCTCAAGGGCAAACTGTGTCTCTGGGCAGCCTGACCAAAGATCAGTTGTATCCATGTGTCAACCCTGTTTTGCAGAGGGCTTAGGCTGCCTGAATAAGGATCACGGCTGTGGCCACTTCTGCAAGGAGACCCTGGAGGGAGGAGTAGCCTGTGAATGCAGGTCTGGCTTTGAACTGGCCAAAAACCAAAGGGATTGCATCCGTAAGTATGGAGCTGGGCCTGCTCTTGTCTTCTGGAAGCCTAATAAGCAGTATTCTGCTGCTTTCACCAATCACTTGCTCAGTTAGCCACATACCTCCTTTATGGTACAGGTATCGTGAATGTTAATGACGTTGAGAAAAGTCAGGAGTTTGGAAGTTAGTGCATAAGATAAAGGTCTCAACCTGTTGTTTAGCTACCATAGAAAAGTTATCTATCACAATGGGAAGTAAACTGATACTTGGGAGCTGTATTGGAAACTTAAGACTTAGGACCAAGAGGAAGCAAATGAAAAGATGTTTGGAGAAGAAAAAGCAAGCAGGATTTGTGTGCGGGTAATAAATACTTCAACATTCAAAAGATTTGTAATTTTGCCTTAGTAGATGGATTCACGAGTTCCTGAGACAAGAAACAATCTCTTGATGGCCCAGCCTTCTAGTGATAAATCTGTCAGAATTTAGCCAGGCTGGTTCTCTTGTCCTTTGCTGAGCCTTTCGGGTTTCGTAGGACCAGCCAGAGTTTGAAATGTTCTGTTGGTATAGCTTTTGAGAACCCACATGCTCTAAATGCATGGAAGTACAGATTTATTTATCACTTTACAGAGCTCTTTGAAAAGTAATTGTGGCAGTAAAACTCCAGCTGATGTAAAAAAAACTCATTTATGTTATTCACCTTTTTTTTTAAATTTTAGAAAGGGTTCTACAATCCTTCTAATAGGAACTTCAGCAAGAGTAGATGATTGAAAACTATGTACAGATTTGTAGGGGGAGAGTTGTGAATAGAGAATAGGCTACACTTGGAGACAGGCAGAAGGCAGATTTATTTCTCATCTGAGAGATGATGATGTTTTTCCTCATAGTTGTTGTCAGTGCTAGGCTAAATGTTAAAGCTGGGAAGTCCTGATGCCTAATACACAGGGAGCTTGTGATCTGATCACTGGAAGCCACATCAGAAGGCAGGGCTTTGAGCCCTGGCTCTAGTGCTAATGTAATAGTCATGGACAAGGGGTCTAACCTCCTTTGAGATTCCATTTCCTTGTACGTAAGATGAGGAGGATAATATCTACACTACCTTCCTCACACTATTGTTGTGAGAAAAATGCTTTGTGAGTCTGTAAAAGTACTATAGGATTGTATGTCAATCTTTATTTAAGACTGCTAGTGTGGAGAAGGAGCGTTGGACGTGAGATAGAAAACCTGGGCTTGGCGTGGGTTGTGCGTCTCTCCAGTGCTCATGGAGATGTAGCTGGCCTGCCTTGGTTAGCCTTACACAGAGATGAGTTTTTATTACCAGCTACTGTTAATGTTAGCTTTCTGAGCATGGCTTCTTGAGGATTATTTCAGCAGACCTTAGGCTCTGGCTGGTGTTACCAACTTGGAAAGCTTTTGAGTATGGGCGTAGTGACAGACTGCATGCCTGTGGTGGATATGCATTCAGTGGATAGAGCGCTGGGCCTGGAGTCAGGAAGACCTGAGCTCAAATCCAGCCTCAGACACTTCCTAGCTGTGTGACCCTGGGGAAGTCACTTAACCCTGTGTGCCTCAGTTTCCTCACCTGTAAAATGAGCTGGAGAAGGAAATGGCAAACCACTTCAGTATCTTTGCCAAGAAAACCCCAAAAGAGTCAGATACAACTAAAACAACTAAATAACAAACAGGAACTTAGCTAAGTTCTAAGAGGCTCATAACCAGGTTATGAGCCACATAGTTATAAAATGGCCATGGGATTATAAAAGTTTTGGCCCTGGCACTCTGGAAACCATCTATGAAGGCTTAGAGGGGTTGGCATCTATTGGTGGAGCTGATAGCAATGAAATCATGAATATTTGAAGAATGAAGTTTTATTTTCATTAACAATAACAATAATTAAAAATTGAGCTGCCCACCAAGAAGGACAAACATGCCGGGTAACTGCTAAAACCCATTAACTTGCTAGATATGTAAATTTGTATTCTGTAGTTTTCAAATTAAGGAGGAATTGCAGGCAGGCAGAGTTATATTGATCCTTCTCATCTACAGCACTGTAAAGCCCAGCTGACAGGCTCAGATTTTAAATGTGCAGTTTTTAAATGCAATTTCCCCCTCCTTTCTTTTAGGTATTAGTTTAGGAGAAAAGTTCTGTAACAGTAGCAACGATTTAACTTGGGTAGCTGAAGAGTTCTTCAGAGAGAATGAAAGATTCCAGGGGCTCCACGGGGCTAGAAGAAATTGAAGACCTAAAGAGTTTGGGCATTGGAATAGAAACAGAGGGAATTTAAAATAGCTGCTGGTGGGAGAGGGCTAGAAAGGTTAATGTTGTTTTAATTATATGTGTTGTGTGTGCAAGTGATACGTTACTTTGACATGAATACCAGCCTCTCACAGAGTCTCCCTTGATCATTCTTCCCTTCAGACCAAATCAAAATAAAGCAATTGGCTTAGAGCATTCTGTACTGTTTGGAAGAAGCAGGTTTTGATGATTTTTAAAAAATACATTTTTATTGATACTTTTTTGTTTTTATATCACCTAGATTTCCTCCTGTATACCTCACTCTGCTCCCTCACAGGGAGCATAGAATTTTCTTTTAAAAGAAAAAGAGGATCGACAATTAAAAAAAAACTTAGAGAAATATGAGCCAATTAAGTATTTCTGTTTTCATTCCCAAGAACATAAAGTGATACTGAAAATTGGTCAATGTCCTCTTCTAAAAAAGCTGAAAACTTAATGATACAATAGATTCCCTTGAATAGAACTAAGTCAGAACCATGTGTGAGAATTCTATTTTAATGAAGCCCACAGAGTAGGTACACAGCAAATAAAAAATGTGCATGCTTTAATCTAAATACTGTGCTTTACTTCAGAGGGACAAGACCACTTCCCTCTTTATACCAATGAGCTGGCTGAGATGATAATCAGTCATTATAGTTTTATTTTTGTTGGCTGGCCTCATTACCGTAGCTTAGGCAGGCACAGAAGATGCCTGAACTCTCCCCATTTACCAGTTCAGTGCAAGAAGGTAGTCTTAGATAGCAGTCTGAGGATGCAGAGTATCAAAGTTCTGGAAACCCCACAATCATAGACATCACTGAATCCTTTTTTATAAACCGTCTCCTTTGCCACTTGGTAAAAAACCGGGTCTGGAAGGGCTTCTAAAGAAAATCTAGGCATGCTCCAATGCCACAAAGGGCTATCTAGAAACAAAATAGTGCAGGTCCTTGTGTCGAAACTTCCCCTTAGAGCAGGAAAACAAATAAAGGGAAACCCTTTCATTCTGGAACCATGTCCCGTTACAGCGAGGCTCTTGTGTCCTTCCTGCCACAATTTTAAGTGTAATTTGTTTCTTTTGAATGGCAACCGTTTCCGGTTGGTTTACATGTTTATGTTGGGAAGAGGGAAGAGCTGAGTCACAAATGAGATTTATCCATATGTTTCTCAGGTATTAGTAAATGCTCTCTTATCTCATTAAGGACGGCTGAGCTGTGAAGCCAGCAATCAGCGGTTGTCAGTAACCCCGAAGGCAAGAAACTCTGGGCAGTTTTTTCAGCGCATTGCTGCCCGCAGAACTGATTGTCTATGAAGAAAGGAGAGAGAGCTAGGAAGTAGAACTAGGGGAGGCTTTTTTGTGGGGCCGTGGCCCAGCTGTGGAAATGTTGTGTGTTAGGCAGTGGGCATGCTGCCCAAATCCCAGGCACAGGGAACCCCAAATGGCTGTGCAGCAGGGACTCTTTCACCAGGTCACACAGAGTTAGGCCCCCCCACAGCACTTTGTGGAAGCCTCTGCTCTCTCCTTTGGGCCCGTGTCACAAGCTGTTGAACTTGCATGTAACAGGACCTTGATGGTGTCCCTTGACTTTCATTGCATTGACTGTGGAGATTCCATAAGTCTTAAAGTCAGAGGGATCTCAAGGCATTTGATCTAGCAGTCAGCCTTGAAGCAGTTAAGGTAGTTTACAGATCAAGGCAACTGAAGCCCAGAGATTAGATTATTAACCCTAGGGTTGAGGGCCAGGTCTCTTGCCATGGCATCATGCTGGCTTTTTGGCGTGTTACTGATTCATGTGTTTTCTTTTCAGTGACATGTAATCATGGAAATGGCAGATGTCAGCACATATGTGATGATACAGATGAAGGACCTGAGTGTAGTTGCCACCCAAAGTACAGGGTGCACACAGATGGGAGATCCTGCCTGGGTCAGTATGCAGACTGGCATCTGTTCTATCAGAAAACGATGCTGCTGACGACAAAGGCTGTCTGGATGTGGGTGTGGTACGACCAACAGTCCTTCCTGCACTTCTCCCATTAAGATCGCCCTTTGGTTTTTGGCTCTAGTCACAGTGACGTTATTTAGACATTAACTATATTAATAGAAGCATGATGACAGTTGATGTTTGTATAGCATCTTCAGCTGTACAAAGTGCTTCAGAGAGCCCTGAGAGGTAGGTATTACAGGTTTTCCTGCCACTATCTGATAGATAAAAAAATTGAGTTTAGTGACTTGCCCATGGTCACGTTGCTAATAAGGGTCAAATGCAGGTTTTGAACTTGGGTCTTCCTGACTCCAGGTCCCCAACTCTATATATTGTAGTACCTAGTTCTTGTTTAGTGATTTTTTTTCACACCTCGGAACTTTTTTCCCATCCTGGAAGAGGGAATATGTTTGCTACTGATACTCCAGAATATAATATGTTAAATTTGTAAAAAGTGCTTTTGAAAAATCTTTCATACCTTTTTAAACAAAGGATATATTGCTATTTTCACGTGTTGTTTTTCTTCAAAATGGTATAAGCCTGAGTTGACAATCAGGAGGTGTTGTTTCACATCTCCGGTGAAATAACATGCTCCTATAGCTCATTTTTAAAAAGCATATTTAAGATTTTAGATAAAGTCGATGGCATAGTTTTCCCTAGGGCAAAAGTTCTTAACTTGGAGTCAGTGGACCTCCAAAGTATCTATGTATAGATTTCAGTGGGTCTGTGATTTTTTATAAATATATTTCAATAATAATTAGCTTTCTTTGTAATCCTATAGGTTTTATTTTAATTCATGAACATCATTCTGAGGAGTCCATAAACTTCACCAGACTGCCAGAGAGGTCGACAAAACAAAAATGGTTAAAAGCACCTCTCCTAGGGGTAGGAACAGTCTCCTGACTCTTCTGGGTTTGTTGTTTGTTTCTCTTATAGAGAAAGAGGATTCTACCCTGGAGCTAATGGAGAAAAACGTCACCTCATCAGTAGCTGATGTCGACCGAAGAGTAAAACGGAGACTACTTATGGGTAAGATGGACAACCTCTCACCACTTACAACATTGTAGGGCAGAGAGGCCCCTGCCCTCCATGTCGACCTCATAGCCCTTTTCTCAGTCTAACAGTAGCAACATAATAGGTCACGTCTGTTAGACTAGGGAGTATCAGACTTTACATTGCCTTTAATTACAGTTTTTTTGTTTGTATATTCTTTGTCTTCTTCCTAGACCATACCTTCCTTGAGGGCAGAAACTCTTGACTTATTCATCTTTGCATGCCTTGTAGCACCTTGGACATAGGTCCTTGCTTAATAAATTTCTGTTAAATGGGTAGATAGAACACCTGGTCTATTATTATGCCTTATTTAGTATTTAATGAGAATATTGAGAGAGATTGCTCCTTATTGAGACACTTCATGTGGAAGAGGGATTCCTTTTCTGCTTGGCTCTGGAGGAAATTTCAGCAAAGCTGACTGTATTTCAGTCTAGGGATTAAATTCCCAACTGTTTGAACTGTTGAAGAGTGTGACCAGCAGCTTGTCTGACCAAGTCATTGCTGGAGATCTTATAGAGGGGCTTCACATTTTGGTTGTGGCTGAGCAGGCAGCATGGGCTGCAATGGATCAGACAGCCTCGTGCCTCCACGTACCACCTCTGTGCCTGGAGGCCTCCTTTCCTCTCTGGGACTCACCTTTCTCTTGTGTAAAAGGAATAGCTCACTCCGAGATCATCTCTTCTAGGTGTCTATGGCCTAAAAGCTCCAAGTCTGTGGTCCTAGGACTAGATGGCCTCTGAGCCTCTTACAACTCAGAGAGTTTGGGATTCATTTGATTGCCCTTCATTTAATTATTTTTTCAGTCTACTGCCTCTCTTATGTAGAAAGTTTAGGAATGAGCAGAGTGAGGATTAGATATAGAACAGCCCCCGAAGTTACAGGAATAGAACTTTACCACTCAACTGATATTTTTCTGGCAAAAAGGAGAGCCAGAGCAGACTATAGAGCATTTGGGATGAGCCCTCGAAGCCTTTTTAGGGTTATTTCAGCAAAGCAGCTGATTTTATATTTAGCAGCCAGTGGCGACCTGGCATTTGTAATTTCTAACGGAACTTTATACAGTTCATAACTGTTCATGATAGATTACCATAATAGATTATTGGTTATGATAGAGGGAAGGCAGGGGGAATAATTTGTCCATGGTCACACAGCTTAGTCAGTAGCAGAGTATGGACTAGAATCTAGTTCTCTTGGCTTTCAGCCTAGTGTTCTTGGTCCAGCACTGGGGCACCTCTCTTCCTGGCCTATAGGAAAGTAACTCCATTTCTGTAGCATTATAAGGTTCACAAAGACCTTTTCTTACAACAGCACGATTAGGTAGGTCACACAAAGATGGTTGTCCCCATTTTACAGAGGAGTAAGTTAAGGCCCTGAGAAGTAAAGTGACTTATTATAGATAAGCAGGTCTATGATCAGTAGGTCTAATGATCACTGATCATTATCTAGAAGTGACCTCAGAGGTCCTCTAGTACAACCTAGTCATTTTACAGTTCAGGAAAATGAAACACAGAGAGGTTGTGCCTTACTGCAGCTCACCCAGTAGGAAGTGAGTAATACAGACAGGATTCAAATTCAAGACATGCTTGAACTATTGGGCCTGTGACCCATGCAGGGATCAGGTCGCAGGATGTCCTCTGGAATGAGTGGCTGGATGGAGAATGGGAAGCATGCTCTGGGGCTTTCTAGTTAGAGTGGGCTGAGGCAAGTTTTCATTCACTGACCCATCAGTCAACCAGCCAGTAAACATTTATTAAGTGCCTACTGTGTGCCAGACACTGAGCCAAGCAATCAGGGCAGAGATTCACTTCCATCCCAAGAGCATGATCTCTGGAGGTATTCTTGGTGGAGAGAAGTAAACAGCAACAGAGTAGATGGCAAGATTCTGCTCCATCCCCGGGCCCAGTACTCTTACCATTAGCATATGCTGCCTTCTTCCACCCCTCCAACACTTCCCCCATTACAGTGGGCTGCACTGGATCCTGGGAGTCCCAACAGCAGGTGGCAATGACATGGACTCCATTGTACTTTAGGCCTTTCTTGGACTTTTAGTCATGTAGGCACATCGAGACACTGCAGTCCTTTCTTTCTAGCTGTATTATTGCTTCTCAGAAAAGCAAACAGTTTTTTTCATTTCCTTTTTTTTAATCAGAAACATGTGCTGTAAACAATGGAGGCTGTGACCGCACATGTAAGGACACATCTACTGGTGTTCACTGTAGCTGCCCTGTGGGATTCACCCTTCAGTTTGATGGGAAGACATGTAAAGGTAGGTTCCCTCCCAATGGAGGAAATGTGTGTTCAAATGTTAAGAATAAGCCCTGCTGTGCCAACATGACACAACGAAGACCCCTCTTCTCCATCTACAAGCCATCGTTGCCACCTCCTGAATGTCTTCAGATTTGATTATGACTCATATCAATAGCAGATTTTCTTATTTGGGCCAGTGAAAACTTGTGATTGAGCAAGCTTAATTAAAACCAATTTAATTTTGCTAGCTGTTGGGAAGGTCAGCCTCTATGAACATCAAATAATTCATTTCAGGCTATAACCTTATTAGAAAGAAAGGCAGAAGATCAAGGAAATATCCATTTTGAAGAGATAATATCAGCATATTATAAATAACAACCTAGATAATTATCCAGAGTAAATTAATGAAGAATTAACCCATTAATTCTTACTGATCAAGGGGATCTCAGTGATCTCTTGGTATTTTATGGGCATAAGTACAAAGGACTGGTTACTTAGCATGTTAAAAAGAGATAACTAGTTAGCTGTTTCAGTTATCTGTTATCAACTGTATCAATTGGAAAAATGTAAAATAATTTTGAGTATCAGGAAATTTTTTTTAAAAAATTGAGTATTTTGTTGTATCAGTTTTATAGCAAGTGTTTAAGCTCCTTAAAAAGTTTTAATGATTAAAATGGGACTAGAGACTATACATACTGAAAGAAACTGAGTGTTGAACAGAGAACCTCAAGAGAACCTCATTCTTCTTTTCCATAGCTTTGTTCCTGTTGGCTAGGGAAGAGTAATGCAAGAATTCTAAATATATTCCAAAGAGATGAAGATTATCTGGCTTTTAAAAAAGGGATAAGTAGGGGAGATAATGAGTGTGCCAATTTTAAAGCAGAAAACCAACTGGAAGTGGAACATCCTTGAAAACTCTTTGATGAACTATTGTTGGGAGTTACAGAGCTTTTGCAAGCACCTTAGGGGTGAACAGGGAAAATCAACAGATGTATTCATTTTTATTTGTGTTTTTCTGTTGCAGACATTGATGAGTGTCAGACTGGTAATGGAGGCTGCGATCACTTCTGCAGAAACACTGTTGGCAGTTTCGATTGCAGTTGTAAGAAAGGCTTTAAATTATTAACAGATGAAAAGTCTTGTCAAGGTATGTGCTGAGAATGCCTGAAGATTGACTCACCGTATGGCCTTGAACTAGTCACCTATCTAAATTATATCTCGCTTTATGAAATAGAACAAGAATGCTCATATGCCTCACAGGTATGTTATGCATATCAAAGAGTTCATGATCAAAGACCTTGAAAAACTTGCTCTTCTTAGGAGGAAAAGGAGAATTTAGAACAAGTTAAGTCAAACCCCATAATAAGGTTCCTCCTCTTTTTAAAAGACATCCTTTTAGTTCTTCATGTGAAGTGTATCTGAGAAATATAAGCAGGTGTTCAGCCATCCTGCCAAGGACATGTTTTGTAGCTGACATAAGAAAATGGACTGAATTTTCTCAAATAGCAAGAAATCTTGCCATAGAAGCATCTGCCTCTCAAAAGCTCACGATAGCAAGATGGTGGTGCCTGTCAGTGATTAGCGACTGAATTTGATCCTTGTGTCTGGCTTGGAACTGGCAAGCTTTGACAGGCATGGAGTGAATTATTTTTTATAGGTTTTTAAAGGGACATATATGGGGAGCCCTCAGGAAGCATACATTCCTTGCATCATTCACTTATATCACGTGGGTGATATGTTAAGTGGTGAGAGCTGGTTGTCTATTAGAGATACAGACTATACTGTGTATTTCTGCCTGCACTTCACACAAAGATGGTATTAACATTTTAGCTCTTCCCCTCCTTGCGGCTGTTCCTTCTGCTTTCAATTTGGTGATGATTTATTAAGTACCTATTGTGTGTGCTAGATGCCATAGGAGATGTAAAGATGAAAATAATAAACATTGTTCCTGTTGTCAGTGTGGAGATACAGTCTAGCAGATTGTGTAAGACATGCACAAATAATTATGATACAAATTTGAGGTTTTTTTAATGTATAAATATATATGTCCTCTGCCACAAGTCTGTCATAGTTCAAGAAATACTTATTAAGCACTTAAGCACTCTGTAATAGCAGCACAAAGTAAATTTTTGATGAGTGCTTTCTTCTTGAAAATCTGACATGTACAGCTGAGGACAGAGGGGTGTGAAAGACCATATGAGTCACTTCTTAGGGGGTTTAGGAAGCGCTTTGTGATGAGGTGAGGCCTGAGCTCAATATAGAATGAAGAGAAGGATTTCAGCCCATGCAGCCATAAACTCCTTGAGAGCAAGGGCTGTTCTTGCTTTTTCTTTGTATCCCATGACTTAGCAGAGTGTCTTGCATATGCAGGAGGAAGCTCTTAATACATGCTTGTTAACTGATTGATTCTATGTGTGGGGAATGGACAAAACATTCACCATCGAAGTCCCTGGAGCTGGGACCTCAGAAACAGCCTCGCCAAACCCACCCCTGAACAGGAATCCCCCTGACCACATGCCTGACAAGGGTCATCCAGCCTCTGCTCGAAGGCCTTCCATGCCCATCCAATGTATGCATGTATGGAAACAGGAGAGGGTGAGAAAGGAGGAAGGGAAAGGAAGGAGCTTAGCGTCCAACTCCTCCTTTTATGGAGAAGGGAATTGGCACAGAGAAGGGAAGAGACCTTCCCAGGGGCACACAGCTAGGAAGTGTCTGAAACAGGATTTGAATCCATATCTTTGTGGTACCAAGCCAAGAGCATTATCCCACTGTTCCATGTTGCCTTTAGTTTGGCTGGCATGTCTGGTGCCTGATGGCAAGAGTGTAGAATACATTTGGAAATGAAGGTTGAGATCAGATTGTGGATGTTTTTGAATGTCAGTGTAAGGAGTTTGTAGTTTATTTTGTAAGCAATGGAAAACCACTGAGGTTTTTGAATAGAGAATTCTAGGGTCAAACCCATGTATTGGGAAGATTATTTTGGTAGCTGTGTGAGGGATAGGTTGGAGCTGTCCTTGAAGCAAGGAAAACAGGTAGGAGGTAGTTATAAAGTTTGTATGTATCTATAGATATAAATATTGATATCTATATGTAAACAGCTCTTTGTATATATGCATATATATATACACACATATACATATTTGTGTGTCTATCTATCTGTCTATCTATCTAGATATCTGCTCCTTGTATCCATGACATCTCTGTCAGGAAGAAGGTAACATGCTTCATCATAGGTCCTCCAGAGACATTATTAGTCACTGCTTTGATCAGATTTCTTAAGTCTTTCAACTTTGTTTTTCTTTTTTTTTTTTTTTTTTTTTGGAGGGAGGAAGGCAAGGCAGTTGGGGTTAAGTGACTTGCCCAAGGTTACACAGCTAGTAAATGTGTCAAGTGTCTGAGGCTGGATTTGAACTCAAGTTCTCCTGACTCCAGGACCAGTGTTCTACTCACTGCACCATCTAGCTGACCTTCAACTTTGTTTTTCTTTACAGTGTTTTCTTCATATAATTGTTTTCCTGGTTCTGCTCACTTCGCTCTGTACCAGTTCATGCTGCCCAAGATTCTCTGAAATCTTTCTATCATTTCATATAGCACCATGATTTTCTATTACATATATAGAAAAATGGCTTCAGCAGAGTGCACTAATGCAGGATGATTAGATTTTGATGAGCAGGATGATCTTAAATTGACCTTTTCCATTTAAAGAAATGACTGCAACCCACTGAAGTGTCCAGGAAGTGGGACACAGAAATCTCAGGTATAGAGGAATGTAGAGATGGGGCCAGGAAGGAGAGCTGTGATGAGATGGACTCATGCATGCTGCTTAATGAGGACGCAGATGCTACTGGGAGTCTTGATCAGAGTATTGATGGGCCCTGGAGGGGAGGTCAGGCTTGGACTATGTGACCAAGACAAAGTCTGTATGGAAAGAGGAGTTGTATCTGCAGGTTTAAGTGAACACTGTTCTTATGGAACCCTATGGAGGGTAATAGTATTATTGGACAGGGTTGGAGTAAAATCTTAAAACCCTGGGCAGACTAATCTGACCTGATCAGAGACTAAACCTGACTTCAAAGTGTCTCTCCATATACCATGCCAGATTACCTTTCAAAGCATTATATATAAATCATATGAACTAGCATGACGAAGGGTTTCATGTTTATCCAACATGAAAATCAGTTGAAGGAACTAGGAATGTTGAACATGGTGAAGAGAAGACTGGAGGGGGACAGGATAACTGTCTTTAAGTGTTTAAAGGTCTGGAATTAAACTTTATTTGGCCTTAGAGGGCAGAACTCTGAGGACTGGAGGGAAGGTCTCTGAAAGGCAAATTTAGGCTTGAGGTCAGCAACAACTTCCCAACAACAAGAGCCTTCTAAAAGTGAAATGGTCTGACTGGGGAGGGAGGGGTTTTCCCTCTATTGGAGGTCTTCAGACAAAGGCTGGATGAGCAAGCCTGGTCATTTAGGCTGTAGAGGAAATTTCTTTTCTGTTAAGGGTTAGACATAGATGTCTTTGAACTCTAAAATCCTGTAATTCTGTGAGAAATGATATTATTGTCATTTTATTATCAACAGATATTTTAAAAATGTTTGCATAATAGAAGTTTTAATATTGTGGCATAGTCCTTTTTGCTATTGTGTTGGCAGTCATCCCACGCACACTGATTTGTGACATTAGTAATAAAGGCTTTCTGATGGGATGAACTGGTTGCTATGAGGGAAGTGGATGCTGAATTTACGGTTCAGCTGAGTTCTTTAGAATAAAACATTGCTAACCCTTCTTTGAAAATTTACAGATATCGACGAATGCTCTTTTGAAAGGACCTGTGACCACACATGCATCAATCATCCTGGCACCTTTGAGTGTGCTTGTAATAAAGGATATACCTTGTATGGTTTCACGCATTGTGGAGGTGAGGGAAATACATCTACAAGTATAGCATGTGGAGGTGACCATGGCTTGGGGAGAAAAGGAAATATGCCCAACCTTGAAGCTTCTTTAGCTTCCCCCATATTGCATAACGAAAGGAAAATTTCTGTCCTTCCTACAAGGGCAACAGACCATGTTGGCTTTCAGTAAGAGTGAGATGACTAACACTTCCAACAGTTTTGTTTCCTCTCATCAGCATGAAATGGAACAGAAGGGAATTCTGAGCTCTTTCAGCTGTGAAACTGTTTATTTGCTAGGGAACAATTGTACTTGTAATATAAGGAAGTGAATCCTACAAACTGATTAACATCAACTCCAATAAGCCTTCAATAAGTACCTATTATTCAAGGCAGGGCTGTCCAAAATACAGTCTGCAGGCCGCATGCCACCCGCAGTGAGATTTTATGCAGCCCACCTGTGGGTTTTAATTTTCATGAGGGAAAATATAAAATAATAATTTGCATGGAATGCGTGTTAGATTTCTTAATTCCATCACTAATAAATAATCTCGTTGATGTTAATTTTCTTTGGTGTTTTTAAGCGGTATTATGGATGGAACGTATCACACAGAATTTTCATTAATCGATTGTTGTAGGCTGTATGAGGCCCAGGCCATGTATTAAACTCCTCCGCCCTAAAGCATTATGTAAATGCAGACTGTTATTAACTTTTGTATCATGTGATTCCCTTGTTTCTGATCACAAAGGGTAAAGATCATGGGTGGGGAAGCTGTGGCAGGTTCCCCACCCCTGGTAAAGATGATGTATAACTGAATCACAGAATCTCTGAGTTGAAAGAGACTTTGGCAATCATCTGGCCCAAACCATATGAGATCAGTAGTCTCATCTACAGTATCCCTGTGTAGCCACCCATGAGCCTTTGCAGTGGGGAGCCCACCATTTTGTGAGGTAGCGGTCTCCACTTCTGTATGGTTCTTAGTATCAGAGAGACTTTCCTTAGAGTGAGAGGAAGTCTTTTGCCTTCCAACTCTGGGTGTGAAGTCCACTCACCAAAGATGATTTTCTTCTTCAGACACAAATGAGTGTAGCATCAATAATGGAGGCTGCCAGCAGACCTGTGTGAACACCGTGGGAAGCTATGAGTGCCGGTGCGCCTCAGACCACCGGCTCCACTGGAACAAGAAGGACTGCGTGGGTAAGGCCCGCTGCTCGTATTTCCTCCATCTGCAGGCTCTGACCGTTTGACCAGAAGGTGGGGCAGCAGTGGGCATTTTCACAAGTCTTGATTGGACAGCTAGGTGTAGTGGCTTACCACGTCTTCCACGCTTTTCATAGTTGATACGCCATCTGTTGTTTAAAAATGGTTGAGAACCAAGAGATACTTTGTAGGGTCTTTGGTACTCTCTTCTGTGTTTCTGTGAGGTGTGTACGTCTGTTTTCTATGCTGCTTCTCAGCATGAAAAATAGCTCACCTAGGGTGTTGTCCAGGGATGGGAGATGGAAAGCCTGCCTCTGGCTTCTTCTGACTTTTTCTTCTTTCCTGACCAGAACATTAGTTAGATGGAATGTGCTTTGGCCTATTTGTGTATTTGTCTTCTCTTCCATCATTTTCAACTGTGGAAGTGTTTCCATACACGCTTGTGTTTTGTCCTCTTTAGAAGTAAAGGGATTCTTGCCTGGTAACATGTCCCCCAAAGTGTCCATGCGCTGTACTAAGAGTGGTGGAGTGGAAAACTGCTTGCTAAACTGTCCCTCAGCTGTTCACCTCTCTCCAGGTGAGTGACCGGGTCTGCTTCACCCCCATCCCCAAGGGCAGCTTTACCTGAGGCAGGGATAAGTGGATGCCTGGGTCCAAGACAGTACCTAGAAATAGATGACTCTAACAGAGGGGCCTTTTTTTTTAACATGGATCTTTTCTTGGAATGTTGTCTAAGTAAACGTCTTTTTCCTTAGGGCATAGATAGTAGAGGCCAGAATGATTTGAGCTTCTGCTCTGTGTAGGTAGTGATTTTAGCTGTGTTACCTGTGTGTAATGTGCCCTTATGTGGAATTGCTGACTTCTGTGTTCTGCCTGTTAGGATATCAAGATGCCTACTCTGTCTCCTGTGGCGCCTCTTCTCATCTCAGGAGTCAACTACGTAAATCTAATGATTCTGCTTTGTTGGGTAATTACCATTCTCTAACGATACTCAGTGTTTGTCAGGTGGGCTCACGGAGTCATGTTGTTGGGAGATGGCCACATTTTATCTGCAGAGTGACAGCAGCCATGTCCGCAATGATCCCTTCCCTGTCTACTTCCTAGGCTCTCTGTGACGATCAATTGAGATAACAGATAGAAACAATTTGTAAGTCATAGAGCATTACATAAATTCAGGACTTTTTTCCCCTTAGAAACTTTCCTGCACACAAAGGACATTCTGTAGTTTTTTCTTGCCCATGGCCTTCAAGCCTACTGAGCCCCCAGAGATACTAAATGCTTTTCACCCACTCCGTCCCTTAAATTTCTGGTCTTATCACATGAAGTAACAGCTGACGGTTTACAGAAACTTCTCAATGATCAGGACTTCCCACAAACCCCAGGGAAACCGGTGGGTACCCAGGGAACATGTGTGTCCTAGTACGTGCAGAGGCTCCTAGAAATCGGCACAACTCAGAAAGAGATGGAGAGTAATGGAATTTCCCAGGCCCTGTTTGGCTTTTAAACCCTTTACCATGGCTCCAACCTACCCTTCGAGCCCTATCCATCACTCCTCCCCATGCGGTCTGTGGGCCAGCCAGGCTGACCTTGTGGCTCTTTCTCATTCATGACATTCTCATTCCCTCTCACCAGGCCTTTGCGCAGGCTTTCCCTCCTGCCTGGAATGCCCTCCCTCCTCGCCTCTGCCTCTTAGAACCCCTAGTTTCCTTTAAAGCTCAGCTCAAATGCCAATTCCTACACAAAGCCTCTTCTGGTCCCACCAGGTCCAAATACCTCCCTCTGGAATTACTTTGCAGTTATTTTAGACCTGCTTATGTGCACGTGATAGCCCCCTGTTCCCATTCAATGTAAGCTTGAAAGCAAGGACCATTTTATTTTACTATTTGTACCCTTGACCCCTTGCTCTGGGCTGGCACATGGTGGGGTGCTTAATCGGTACTTGCTGATCGTTTGATTGACCTCTGTCAACTTGAGTATGCACTTATAAGCCTTTTTAGCCCGAGAAGTCATGTGAACAGTTGTCCCTAGCTCCCCATATTGCACATTGTGGGGGCAGGGAAGTGTGCCTGCAAAGCAGTCCATGCAACTTAAGTAGCATCTGGGCCCTGGAGACCCTCCCTGGAAGCGCAGGAAGTCTGCCTAAAACCCTGTCCTTTCTCAGAACATGGACATATGGGAACTAGAGGCAACCCAGTCACCTGACCCAAGTCCACCACATTTAGTCCCAGTAACATCAGCCTTACTCTGAAATTATAAAGCCATCTCCCCTCTCTGTGCTAAAACCATGGGAAAGCAATGGGCTTGTCAACCTGGTCCCATCCTATCTTGTGCACATAGGTCTGCTCTTTAAAATTGGTCTGGTTTTTTTTATGCTTTTCTACATAAGGGAATGGCTTATGAAATTTCTGCTTTGTCTTTTTGGAAGGTTTGCCTTTAGAGGAGTCTTTTTTTTTCAATTGTCAAAGAAGTCTTGTTGACCTCTACAGACCTTGTTCTAATTGGGAGTGTGAAGATATTCTGACCTTTCAGAAAGTTACATAAGATATTTTTCTCACTTGCATCTTTTCCAATACTTTTTCTTTCATATTTGAACTTTGGATTACCTTTCTTTCTTTGAAAAATTTATTGATGAGTTTATTTCGTCCTAGCAGACGCTTCTCTATAAAGTGTATTCCTTCAAGAAACAATTTACTTTGGATTTTTTTTTAAGTGGAGTGATAAGTATAGCTTTACAAGCAGATTTTTCTGGCTCTATAAACAGGATTCTGGTATCTAATAATCCAGTTTCTCAGGCTATGGATAAAGATAGCAAATGCACAATATAGGCTTTTTTAAAGTGTTAAAATGGGTTATGTGTCCTTGCCAGTGGAAGGCTCAGTATTACCTGGTTTTTTCTTTCCTTTGCCTCTGAGGGTAACATCTCTGTTTCTTTCTGAAGATGTCGTCATCGTCAGGACAAGTGTCACCTTTAGGCTAAATGAAGGCAAATGTAGTTTGAGAAAGGCCGAGCTGCTTCCAGAGGGCCTGCCATCAATGATACCAGGTATGGATGGATGTGTCTTTATGGAGCAAGGTGTCTGGCATTGGGAGCTCATCTGCATGTTTGGGAAAACTAAATCGGAGACTTAGAGATAACAAAAGGCCCATCTGAAGATGCCCTTGTGTCTGAATTCAGCTTGGCTTAAAGAGAGTGTCCTTCAAATGGGGGAGGGCATTTTGGATCAGGTCATAACTTCTCCAGAGGTTCTTTTTATAAAGATAAGGCGGTCCCAAAAGTCTTGGTGCAGTTTTAAGCATGAATCACTTAAAGTGATTAAAACCACACCGAGACTTTTGGAAGAGTCTGTCTTTTCTTGTATCCACACGTTTTTCATTTTCAGTGTAGTTTAGTATGGATTTTTGTTACTTCTTTCAACCTCTAATACTGGGCCGAATTTTAGGAAACTTTTGATGATATGGTTTGTGAAGTGTGGGGTATCCTTGTACTGAAAAAGGAGGTCAATAAGTATAAATATAAAGTGCTCTGACCACTTGTGACTTTATTGGACCAACTTTGCTAGATTCTGAGACCTTAGAAGTACAACTACTTCTGAGTAAATAAAGCAGGATTTGGAGCAAAAAGAAAAAGGATTGAGGAAGGATACATCGTGCAGTTCTTCAGTTATGTCTTTTCCTTGGAGAGAGAGTGGCCTCCAGGCCCTGGCTTTGGCTGGCCCATATCAGACCAGCCAGCTACCCCTTCTTCACCTCACAGCTTCATGGGAGAGAAGAGCTTTGGGGATCCTAAGAGTAGAAACCGCAAGGGCGAATGGGACCCAAAGGCCCTGGATTGGGGGTTGGAAGACCGAGGTTCAAGTCCTGGTGGGGACATTTATTAGTTTTGTGAGTTTAGGCAAGTCACTAAACTTCCCTGGGTCTTTGTGTCCTCATCAATAAAGCGGGGATAATAATTCTTTCATTGCCTGTTTCATAAAGTGGTGAGGAAGGCACTTTGTAAACCTCAAAACACATTAAATGTAAGTTATCATTGATTTACACACAACTAGCTGTGATAACACAAGCTGAACTCCAGGGAATCGGCTGATACTCTCGAGGAGCATTGGTACTGTTTTCATACTTAGATTTCTGATCAGTAGGAAAAAGCTTTTTTGTCACTGGAATGACTTCTCAGGAGGATGAATCAATTTTAAAGTGATCTGATCCAGGAGGCCCTTGGCTCTTGAAGGTGTGAGCAAAGTATTTATATATAATTGTAATATCTTGATGTCTGGATTTTATCATTTGATCCCTTAAATGCTTTCATAACAAAATGTTTATGGGCACTGCAGTGAATGTTCTGTTGATGATTTTGCTGGAATCTGGCTTCCTGTAATTTTGTTTTTTTCATGCAGAGAAGTACAACTCAGTAAAAGAGGGCTTCCACTATGTCAACCTTACATGTGGCTCTGGCAAGCAAGTCTCTGGGGCCTTTGGCAGACCAGCCATGACTAAAGATATGTTTATCAGTGTTGACTTTGAGCTTGAAGCAAACCAACAGGAGGTGACAGGTTGGTTTGAAGTTTCCCCAGGTGCAATCAAGGCTTCTCCCAGCTTGTTCCTTATTTCTTCATCTTTCACTTTTCATCTTTCTTTACCAAAAAGTAAAAACAATGAAGTATCTCCTGTTTTGTATTTTTTTTTTGCCTCCAAGCTACATTGATTTGGTTTGGAAGCAGAAGGATTTTGCTTTCCTTACAAGAACCCAAAGCTGACATTTTTGCATTGCCAAATTTTTGTTTCATTTGAATGCTACCTAGTCTGCCAGTACCACTTTCCCCTAATTAAGACCTTTCCCTCCCCTATCTACCTTCATAGTTTGGGATGTTGGCTTGTGTTGGCATTTCAGAGTGGATGCTGCCAGCTGTTGCAGCTCCTATGTCCATTCCATGTTGCTCCTTACCTCTTACTCTTGATTCTATAGCATCTTGTGATCTGAGCTGTGTCCTGAAGAAGACAGAGAAGAGATTACGTAAAGCTATCCGGACACTTCGGAAAACAGTTCACCGTGAGCAGTTCCATCTGCGTTTGTCAGGAATGGATTTTGAAGTGGCAAAAAAGTCCGCCAGAGGATCTGAACACCCCACGGATCCCTGTGGCTTGGGGCAAGAGCACAGACAGGGCAAATGTGGTGAGTGGGCTGGCGAGGAGCCTTCTTTACTATATAACCCATCTGTAATCTAGTTATGTCCCCAAATAGAGACATGAATCATAGACTAATGAGTGTTAGATAGAGAAGAGGGCAAAGGTGAGCATCATCCATTGTGTGAGTGGAATTCAGCTCTGCTCAGAATACACTGGCCAAGATAAAAAGGACTGTAATTCCGATACATTATCCTTAAGAGAGAGAAAGCTATGTAGACCTTGATTTCCTCATAGAACATCTTGTAGCTTATCTTTTGACCAAGCACTCATATAATAATAGGAACTTGCCACTGGAAGACAGGAGTAGAGTCTGAAGGCATGTGGGTAGTCCAGAGAATAAGGGTTAGCTGATTTGGGGCCACTCCCCAAAATGGAGGTTCTGAGAAGAACTTACCAGTGGGAGATCTAATTATTATATGAATAAATTCTTCCTGGAACCTCCCTTTTGGGGAAGGGCCCATATCAGCCAGCTTTCCTTCTCCAGACTTAGTCACCATGTCCCTCAGTGAGTATGTTCCTCCTCCCTCCTCCTTGCTTTTCAGCCCCCCTTTTGTAATTTTCCCCTCTTTAGAATGTATGCTCCTTGAAGGCAGGTACAGTTTTTCTTTTTGTTTGAATTTGTGTCCCCAGTACTTTGTACAGTGCCTGACACATAGTAGGTCCATAATAAATGTTAATTGACTAACATACGTAGTACTGTAGATCCAAATTCAGAGGCAAACCAAAGCAGGGTCACAAAAGTCCTTAAAGTGATTGCTGAGGAGAGAAACCTGGGTTATATTTTGAAACAAAAAAATGATATTTTTAGGATTAAACACTGAGCACTGCACTACTCTTTCACAATTGTTTTGGAGGCCTGTCATTGGGATCATGTAGATTCTATTCCTTTGTAATGCATTACACGATTTACTTGGTTTAAGAGAAATTAGGACAGTCTGAGGACCAAAGGGTCTTCAGATGTAAAGACTTTGGTTCTCATTTTCTGAGAAAATCATTAAAAGAAGTTTCAACACCTTTGGTTCTGGGTAAGGAGAACTTAGATGCTAAGCCTCAGAACAATTATGACCAATTTTCTGCCTGGGGCATGTACCACAAAACCTAGGCCCTCAAATTGTCCTTTTCAGATGGATTCATTTGGAGGGAGGGAGACCCCAGGATGCCTTAAAGGTGCTGCCCTGGGAAGGAGGAAAAGAGAGTGTGGCCTAGGGCCAAGGTATCAGCGAACTTGCCTGGAGAATAAGCACTGGGGGGAGAAGAAATGCCATGAAGCAGCCTCCCATTATAACTAATGATATTTGGTTGTTTTTACACTGTTGAAGAAGCATACGTTCTGTCAGGGCCCTCTAAATGCCAGCGCTCCTGTCAAGGCCTTGGTTATCCCTCTGTAGCATGCCTTATGCCATTATCATATTAACTTTAGAAAACACGAAATACCATTAGATGGTAGGAGAGATTCCCAGAATGTTGGCTTAAACCTAGCTTGGAAACACAGTACCTTGGAACAGGTTGCAAGAGAAACTCCCTTTTCTCACACTTTAGGGAAAATGACTTGAAAGCACAGGTTTTGGCTTTCCCCAAATGGGGGGGAGTAGAGAAGTACTCCACGTACAATGTAAATCAGTCATCTGAAGGTTATTTCTTTTACACGGAGTGAAATACTAAACTGCCTGAGATGTAGAAGTGCACATCCAGCAATACTAGAACTTAAAACTTCTGTTAGATTCTTGGGGGACGTGATGCAGGACTGTCCAAGGGGCACTTGGTATTTCTCCACGGCTCTCTACTGTCCAAGCATGGCCCTCCAGGTCCCTGTCCTCTAGCAAGCCAGACTAGGGTTTAGCTGACCCTCCTTTTGGTGGTCTTCTCTAAGAAGAGCTCTTGCAGATATAGAGAGGGCACTTACCCTAGTGTAGCTGTCCCAGCTGAGAAACCCAGAAACTTCTGACCTTGAATGTTAAGGCCAGGATTGCTGTTCAGTCACCCCCCGGTCAGGGAAGGAAACTCAAAAAAAGCAAGACCCAGGCTGCGGCTTGCCTAGCAAGCTCCTGCACTAGCTGCCACGTGTGGACACTTTTTCATTTCTGCCCGTGGAGAGGGGTGGGGCAGCCCCATCCCTCACCCTTCACAGGAAGCCTAGGGAGTTTCTTGCTACTTTGGAGAACTGCAGGAAGGGAGAGACTGTGGGTGAAGTCATTCCCATTTTAAGGTTCACCAAGGAGGCCAGTTCTATCTGACTCAGCCTCTTGCCCCCTCTGGAGTAGAGGACCAAGGGACCTTGCCTGTCGCTGTAGCCCCATTCCCCATACATACTCCTTGGGGTATACTACCTGATACAGGCTGTTTGCAGATTTTTGCTATTGCAAATAGAATAGGTACAAATATTTTTGGTACAGATAGGTCCTTTTTTTCTTTTCGTGATGCCCTTAGGATATAGCCCCAGCAGTGGAGATGCAGCTAGCTCCAGAGATTTGGTCAGTGTTGTGATTCATTACATATTGTTGTATGGCTCTATCTGTAGTATGTTAGAGAGTCAGTTTCCCCGAAGTCCTTATCTTTAGAGGTTTTTGCTATTTTAGTGCTGCCTGTGAGATGGTAACTTAAGGTTGTCTTGAATTGTATTTCTCTGCTTCTAAGGAAATCTCAAATCTCCTTCTATTACACCTATCTCTGGGCTTACATTTTCCCCAGTAAGTATAAATTCCTTAAGGACAGGCACTGTTTGATTTTTAATACCTTGCCTAAATATTGGATACATGATCAAGTTGAATTGAACTCATGAGCTAAGCCCAAGGAAGCTTACCTGATAAAATTGAAAGCTGGGGCTTTTGTTTGTTTGCTCATTTGGCTTTTCTAAAATAGAGTGAAAAGCAACTCTCTCTGTTTGCTCAGCAAATTCTCAAATATTCCTACGTTATCCCAGCTGTCTTAAAGAAAAAATAAGACCGGTTCATTTTTTCCTCTTTTTAAATACTAGGTGTGACCATTTCCTATACATAAAAAGAAAGTCTCTTTTTTTTGTTTAAAAAATAGCTCTTATTTACATAGTATTTTATGGCTTACAGAGTATCCTCCCAACAATCCACAAGGTAGGTCCCTTCTACTTTCTGGGGTTCTCTTTATAAAGTTGTGTGTTACAAACAAGCCATCCCTCTCTCAGACCCATCAGTCAGACTTTTCCCCACCCACTTTTGTTAGGTTGCTTTAGTATGGCTTTGTACATTAGTCAGTGAGTCTCTGTGACAGGAACTTGTGGAAAACTGATTTCTCAGGCCCTGTAGACCAAATCCTAATGAGAATGTTGCCGTAACACTGCCTGGTATATGTTGCTCAAGTACAAAGGTCTGAGGATAAGGGTCAGATGTTATCTTAAGAGAGGCCTAATGACCATGACAGCTTATTCAGGTTGCACAGTGTATTTTATATGTAGCTGCCTGTGGTGAATGAATGTGTCTTTAAAATGCTTGTCAAACTAAATTAGGTGGGGTTTTGTTTTGTTTGGTTCTTAATGAGGCAGAGTGACTTTTTCCCTGTAGCTCCTCTTGCCATAGAGGGCTCTTATCCCCCTGATCTCAACTTTAAAGATTTTATACCAAGAAGAAAACCACAAGGAATTAATGGTTATGTATCTTGCCCTTGTGCTGAGCAGGCTGTTGTGCTGGTTCAGGCTTAAGGGAGAGGAATTGTCAGAGGAGGGAGTTGGGGTAAGGGTTGGATGCTTTAGAAAGTGGTTGACACTTTTCCCTGTTTACCTCACACAATGAGACTGGGCAGGTCCCTTGGTTTTAAAAGAAAATATTCATGGACAGTTGGGTTTGTGAATTGTGGGGGGAAAAGTGACTGTAGCTTAAAGATATTTACTGTTCTCATTTGTTTCGAATGATGGTATTCATAGAAACTAGAGTGATTATGATCTGAACTCCTGATACTATGTAAGGATCAAACCAAAACACTGGATAGAATCTGACAGCATAATTAGATCGAGGATCTTTTTCTTTTAGATTCAAGACGTGGTTTTTGGTGGCTGCAAGAGGAAGGAACTTTGCTCTGGGCTAACTGAGGAAAGAGGAAGAGAGTGTGTGTGTGTGTGTGTGTGTGTGTGTGTGTGTAACAGGAATGAATATGCACAATTTAATTCACTGGGCATATGCAGCATCCACATTTCTGGAGAGCCCTCCTGCTTGGCTGTCTTCTAGTCCAACTCGCCTGTTTGATGGGGTGAATCTCTGACAAGTTTATCTAACCTTTGCTTGAGTATCTCCAAGGCAAGAAATTTGCTTCCGTCTGAGACAGTATGTTCCATTTTCATACAGTTTTAATGGCTAGGATATTCTCATATTTTGATCTGAAATCTACTTTCCTTTAACTTCTTGGTTTTCTTGAGTGGGGAGAATTAATGGACAACATTTTAACTCCTTCTGCCTAATCAGAAGTGTTTTCTTTTAGAGATTTATGTACAATAAGACCTCATTGACTTGAACTAATTTTTCTGGAAGTTAAGATCATCGAAATAGGAATTGATTTGAAAGTTGCCTTTGTACTGCCTATTAAAACAGGAATTTGTGGAGCAATGAAGATACTACAAAGAATAACCCATATGGCAATTTGAGTTAAAGCAAACTTTTCAAATATATTAGAAACCCATCAAGAAATTTAAAGATATCCTATCACCTCCTTGAGGTATGAAGATTACCTTGAGTTTTCAAAGACCAGGGTGACAGAGAGCAAACTCTGGCGGGTCTCACCCGGCTGAAAAGCCTTCAAGTACAGGTCTGATCTTTGGAATGCCGAGTTTGGAGAGAGAGGTTTAGGTGGACCACAGCAAATGATCATGAAGATCACTTAATAAGTCATAAATGAATTGTAATCTGTGTCAATGAGAGGAGTATCCAGTATCTAGACTGGTCAAATCATGGTGGACCCTTGAAATAATACCACGTATAACACACTTTAGAGCTAAAGAGAAGCCGTTTAGGAAATAATGTTTACTGATAAGGTTTTAAAGAAAGCTATGAACTAGGCATGGGGGGTCCATCTGTAATCTCAGCGACAGCGGTGCTGAGTTTGGTGTTTCTCTTGAGTTTGGTAGCCCTGAGCTTCAGGTATCTAAACTGAGTTTGGTATTGGTAGGGTAGGCCCCCAGGAGCAGGAGCTGCCTGAAGAGGAAGGAGCCAGGTCAGAGGAAGGAGGGGGTCAAAGCTCCCATGCTGATAAGTAGTGGGATCAGTCCTGTGAGTAGCCCCTACATTTCTAGCCTGAGAGAGATGGGAGACCAAGTCTTATTTTTTTTTTTTTAATCTAGCTGGTAATTGATGATCATTTAAGCACCTAAATTCATCAAAGAGTACAAAGTCCTCAATGCAATAGAGCAATTTTCTGCAGAGATAGTAGATTTTTTTTTCAAACAACTCATTCCAAGTTGAAAAAAATAGGAGTTGAACATTCAGGAAAACTTACCATAAGTTTATACACTCATCACATTTTATCCAGTACCTGCTCTGTATGCGCACAGTAACGTGCTACTGCCTATATGGGATAGAAAGATAAGGCATGGTCCTTGCTCTCAAGGAGCTTATTTCCTAGTGGGGCAGATGTACACAGAAGTACACAAATAACTACAGTGCAAGACAGAACGTGGTGTTCCCTAAGTTTATTCTGAACACAGTACCATGGAGTTTTGGGTGTGGTATCTGAGCTGATGCTTGGAGGACAGACAATATCTTAACAGGTAGACAGAGGAGTCACTGCAAGTGGAGGGAGCGATATGAGCAAAGGCTTGGGAGTGGGAGAAGGCTCAAGATGATGAATGGAAAAATATTTATTAAGCATTTGTTATGTGCCAGGCACTGTGCTCAGGAATGGAGATATGGATTAAAAAGCAAGACACTTATTTCTAGGGAGTCACATTCTAATTGGGGGAGATGCTATATATTGAAGGATTCATCTGCAGAGTGACCCTGGGAGAGAGAGACAGAGAGACAGAGAGATTGCGATTGCAAGCAGCAGAGAGGTTTGGAGATATCTCAGTATGTTAAATGGTAGTTCATTGTGGGTCTGGAGGCCTCAGTGGCAGCACCCAGGCAGGGCATATGGTGAGATGTAGTGGCCCTCCATTTTTGGACTTGCAGTTGATGACTCCCTGCTCATTTAAGCAATATGAGCAGCCATGTTTGCTCCATAAGGTGTCGGAGGCCTTAGAGGGGCCCAGCCTATCCCTTTGGGGAAGGGGATAGGGAACCTGAGAGAACAATTTGGCCAGGGATTCTGTGTTCAGGGAAGGTATGTCCAGTGAGTAGTCCAGCTGAGTGAGTACAGGGTACATACAGAGTAAGACTGAGAGGAACCCTGGAAAGGTTGAGGTTAGAGTACTAAGAGATAGGAGGAGGAAGATGAAGACTGAGTTACCTACATTTTGTATTTCTTAACTTGACATGACCATTTCCCCCCCTAAAAACACATTTATAATAAATTAAAAATTTTAAAATTTAAAATAATCAGATGGGTTTAATATGATTATACAAATTTGTTGTTGAAGACAAGAAATATCTGACATTCTGGGTGATAACAGTTGAAGTCTTAATATAACTGGTATAAAATATTCCTTAGAATAACACCAAGCTGTGATCCTTCCCAAAGATCATGAAGCTTTGTGTTGCCTTAAAATTATTTTTCAGTTGTTTTGTATACATAGATCTTGTCTCCTCAGCTAAACTGTAGTAATAATTATGCACCCAAACATTATCTTAGGTTCTTGTTCCTGCCCCCAGATGGCTTTGTTCTGGTATTAAAGATACCTTGGATATATAGCTAGACATGAATCATTCTTGTGTACAAGCTAGAAGGATCCCCATTAACACTATATCTGAAAAAAGATGGAGTTATGTCTAATCATGTGCCTGACCTGTGATTTTGGTCCTGCCTTTAAAATAAAGAACAGGTTGAGAGAGAGAGAGAGAGAGAGAGAGAGAGAGAGAGAGAGAGAGAGAGAGAGGAGAGAGAGAGGAGAGAGAGGAGAGAGAGGAGAGAGAGGAGAGAGAGCGATTGCATGTGGGGAAAAGCAGCAGACATATTCAGACTCAGTTCCCTGTGCTTCTGTGAGGCCTTCCCATGGAACTATGCGGCCCCAGAATTGTCATTGGTTAGAGGGAATAGTAGAGTGATGAGGATTCCTGGGTTGACTCTGGAGCAATACAAATGAGTTAGTTTCTAAACAAGTAATAGGATTTTCAGGACCAAGCCTCCTAAAGAGGAAGAGTTTATAGGATAATGCTGGGTCAGTAAACCAAGCATTATGGAGAAAAGAAGAGTTCCTGGGCAACACTGGACAGTGAAGGACAGTGGTCTAGTAATCACTAGAACACACCTGGAGAGAAGACGAGGGATTCTTTTACTAAGTGGAGGAGCTCCAGGACCAAGCAGAAGCTAGAATCAATCAAGGGACGGAGCCATGATGTGGAAGAATAAACCCTGACTTTGCTTCTTCCATCAGTGAACTCATGGACCCAGACCAAAAAAAAAATGCAGTGTTAATTAAATTAAGTGGAAAAGAAATATCCAGGAAATATTAATTTAAAAAATCAGGAGAAACAAGATCCTTGAAGGGAGCCTGATAGAAAAGTCAAGAAAAGGAAAAAAGAAAAGAGATTCAGTATTGAAAGGAGTCTGAGAGATCAAGGAAAGCCAGGGGTGTAGTTTGCTTTTTTTTCTTTTTTAATAGTGGTTCTCTTGATTTAGTCCCTCTGCTACGCTTTTTATTTCGTTCTCATGCCCTCTAAGGGCTTACCTTTGCTTGTGACCCTCTGGTCTACCTGAAATCATGGAGTTGCTAGAATGGATCCTATAGGCCATCACATGTTGTAGGCATGACATCTGGGCCATAGAAGGGCACTGTGACTTGTTTAGAGTCACCGTGTTAAGCAGCAGAGCCATGAATAAAGCCAAGGTCTCCTGGCTTCCAATCCAGTTTTCTTTTCACTGTATGGGACTGACTCTCCTATGTTTTCTGTAAAAAAGATTTTTTTAAAGGGTCCTTTATTGATTATGGGGATAGGAACAAAGCAATAGGTAGATAAACTCTGATGCTTTTCCAAAACATTGCAATCAGATTTTACATGCATTGGCTATAGTTGGTTAGTGATGTCAAATCAGCCTTTGA
Organism: Trichosurus vulpecula; assembly: GCF_011100635.1. Taxonomy (NCBI): domain Eukaryota; kingdom Metazoa; phylum Chordata; class Mammalia; order Diprotodontia; family Phalangeridae; genus Trichosurus; species Trichosurus vulpecula. Next base: position 226,233,028 of record NC_050578.1, on the reverse strand, counting down.
GTGCACAGTATCATCCTCATAATAAGACATGCAAATATGTCTTTGCATGTCGAGGAAGCAATTGAAACAAAAGGCTATTTCTTTGACAATATATAGGAAGGACTTCCTGATCAAAAGCTGATGGACTTGGTGTGCAGAATGGGACATATATTCTTAGATGTGGCCAATGTTAGAATTTATTTTCCTTGACTATGCATATTTGTTGCAGGGGTTTCATTTTTTTTCCTAATGGAAGAGAAAAGGAGAAAAAATAGATTTTTCTTACATTTTTAAAGTTAAATTTAGAACAATATATTGGAAAGAATGGTTTTAGGTGAGGAAGGCATTACTTTAGAAAGTGGGGGCCTGAAAAAGTAAATGAGTACAAGAAGTTTTTTTTATTTCTAAGCCACAGGGATGTCGGAAGACAAGAGAATGAAAGGTTTATTTCAGGGGACCAACTATGAAACTCCTGTCTTTTCTCACTGACCCAGTTAGCAGTAATATTTCCAAGTGGCCAATTCTACTTTAATGCTTTCTTACATTAAAACAAAACAAAACAAAAAACCTGGGCAGAGACTGCAAATAAATTCTACAGTCAGAGAGATCCTGCCGTCCCCATGATTAACCAGGGACTTTCACAGAAATAGAAGAAAACATAAATCCTTTGGACATGTTGCTGCTTAGGGTGACCTCAGTTCCTGAACTGTGAAAATGTGATAACTCTGAGGACACCATGGGAATCCATTTGCATTGGCTGTTTGTGACTTTCCTTCTAAAGTCAAGGCATGATTCTTAAGAAAATGGTTAGATGCTGGAAACTGACCCCTTTTATTAGGTTCACCTTCTTAGTCCCAGAGATACCATAGTGTTTGCCCACAGCATCAACTTCTCAAAGAGGAAGGGGCTGAAAGGAGAGGCAAGAGCCCTTCAACCTCTTTGTGGCTATTAATCCTGGCCCCCGCTGGCCTCTCGCCTTTTGCATCAGAAAAGCTTTCTCGTATTTTATTTTAAAGGGGGCCAAAAACAGCTGTGTGAGATTTGAGAATGGGATTTTAATGGTCACTGAAGGCACACAAAGGCTGGGGCTGCAAAGATGAAGTGTACCAAGGCAATTGACTCCTTTGTTTGGTGTGCTCACAACAATCGGGCTGCTAACAGTGAAAAGAAAATCAACTGGAATTTCTGAGTGAGTTCTGTTTGGGCTGGATCTTCAACACATTTGGAAACAGTTATCTTCAAGTTGGTCTTGACGTGGAGACCTTGTTGAGAGAACCAAATCTTAGCTTGCTCCTCGTGTTATTTGTGAAGTAAACAAAAGGAGTGTGACGTGAGTTATTTCTATAGAAGTTGTTCTTTTAAGAAAAATGGTTATTTCTTGACTATTTATATGAAATGTGGCTTTCACAGGGAATAAAAAAGGACTTGCTCCCTCCTTATCCAACTCATTTGGCCAATGGTGACTTTCCTAGCCCCCTGGTCCTTTAAGAAACAATGCCCGGTCTAGGATGTTGTAAGAAAATTCTCTGACCTCTACGAAATGGAACTCTTTCAAAGGCTTCCAGTGCCTTAAATGACTCCAAAGAATGAATTTACACACAGAAACACGTGTGACTAACTTTCTGGCAGACCAACAGGCTCTTGTTCTATACAACTGTAAGTAAGATCTGTTCTCTGCCAGCTGTGCCATGATAACAGTAAACCATATTGATCAGCTTCTCTCAAAGTTGTCATTGACACAGTTCTTGAAATCATTCTGATGCCATTCATGTAAATATTCTCTTACATTAGTAACCTTACAAATTGCTGTGTACCGAAGTGGGTAAGTTATTCTTTCTGCTTTTAACCTGAGTTAGTTTGGTAAGAGAGCCCTTGTCAGGATACTGAGTCATCGTTAGGCTAAGAGGCCGTGATGATGTTGCCAATTGAGAAGGGAAGAATTCTGTGGTGCTCTTCCCCAATGTGCGATCAGCTGACATAAGGGCTAACTGTTCCTCGAGTTAGAGTGGGATTTAAAGGTGTCACAGAAAAGAAAGACTGCTAGTACACTAATGGTTTGGCTGAGTCAGACACCAACAACCAATTATTTGTGGTCAAAAGAGTGGGATGTTTAGTGTGGAGGGGACTTTTGATCTGAGTCAGAGGAAGAAGAAAAGGACTAGGCCCTGCAGGCGTTATGATGCCTGAAGCTTTGGTCTCAGCTCTCTGACCCTGTTATAATCGTAGTCATAGAGGTGTGCATCGTTATTCATGTTGATGTGAGTCATGCTTTTGTTGTTGAGTCATTTTTCAGTCGTGTCTGACGCTTCATGACTCCTTTTGTGGGTTTCTTGGCAAAGATACTGGAGAGGTTTGCCATTTCCTTCTCCGGCTTATTTTACAGATGAGGAAACTGAGGCAAACAGGGTGAAGTGACTTGCCCAGGGTCACACAGCTAGTAAGTATCTGAGGCCAGATTTGAACTCAGGAAGAGGAGTCTTCCTGACTCCAGGCTTAGCACTCTCTACAACACATCATTCCACAAGCATATGAAGAGTCTGGAGAAAAGTGGGCTCAAACTTAGAGCCTGGGGCAACTCACAGCTCTTTATTGCTGTGGTCCTTTTTTTCATTTTTGTATTTTTCTTTTGGAGGGGGGAAGGCAGGGCAACCGGGGTTAAGTGACTTGCCCAAGGTCACACAGCTAGTAAGTTTGTCAAGTGTCTGAGGCTGGATTTGAACGCGGGTCCTTCCTGACTCCAGGGCCGGTGCTCTACTCACTGCGCCACCTAGCTGCTCCATGTGGTCCTTTTTTCTTAAGCCTGGGGCGCTCAATAAATTTCTCTTAAGTGTGACATAGTTTCTTTGCAGAGCTTCTTATGGAGCCACTGCCCTCGGCTCCTGATTCAGACACTGTTGTCAGTTGAGCCATGCTACCACCATCCCATGCTGATGGGATGAGAGGAAGTCCAGTATCCTCTGAACCCTGCAAAGCTCAAAAGGTCATCTAGCCAAACTGGGAGGGGGGTGAGGAGGGCAAGTCCAGTTGGCTTTCTTCTCCCCTCCCTCAAGTTATTCCTTCTCATGGGTTTGCCAGAACATATGCTCTCCTGGCTTGTCATTCCCTGGAACTTCCCAGTTCCAACTAACTCAGTGCTTTTATACAGGATCCAGAGGCCATGATACGGTCCCTCAGGTAACAGAACTTAATGTGTGGCATCATTTCACTTAATTAATCCAAAGACTTTCAGAGACCTTTCATAGTTAATTTAAGGTCCCTGATTGATGGAGACATGTTCTCGCCTAGTTAAGATATCTGGGCTAAGAGAATGTTCTCACCTGATAAATGTATATCAGAACTAAAATTTGGGGGGGTGTAGTTTTGACCCTTATCCTTTCAGTAGTGTGGCTACTAAGCTCATGTTCAGTATAAGCCAAATAAGAAGCAAGTGGTGAATGGGTGAAGTCACATGTACCCAACATTTGCTTATAACATGCACTGTCTATATGAGGATGTCATGGATCTCTTTGGCAGTCTTTATCCCATCTCAGAATGATACATAACAAATTTTAATATAACTTTTAAAACAAGTTTTTATACACATAACATCAAATACATAGAATCACAGAGGAAACTGATTATATTTATGAAAGAGTTATCAAAAAAATTTTTAAACCCAGTTCATGGACCCCAGATTAACAACCTTTGCTAGTTGATGATATCCTGTAGGCATCCTGTTTGTGGATGACATTGGGCTGAGTCGATCAAGTTCTGAAATAATACAGAGTCTCCTAATGTAGTTATATAGCCTAACAATTCATAAAGGAAGATTCAAGTGGATGAAGGATGTCTATTGTGTGTTAGCCCAATGAGCTGATCCTTCCATATATACTTCTTGAACAGACATTGCTAATAACTAGCATTAATATAGAACTTTACAACCCTATGAGGTAGGTGCTATTATTATCCCCGTTTTATAGATAAGAAGACTGAGGAGTTAAGTGACTCGGTCTAAGGTCCAAAGTCATGTGAGGCAGGATTCAAACTCGGAAGTTTCTGATTCCAAGCCCAACACACCATCTCCTCTGTCCCTAGCCTACCTCGATGCTTCCATAGATAATGAACTGGGCCAGAATGGAATAGGAAGGAGATAGGAAGCCAGATTTCATTTTGGAGATTTACATAGCATTTTCAATAATTCCAAGCTATTCTTTGAAACAATAAACGTATCTTTTAAACACCAGTATTATTCTAGTGATGCTGTATGGCCATCAAGCATGAAACATCACAATATGTAAAGAATCAAAATTGTGGGTGACCCAAATGGAAATGAAGCAATACTTGGTGAATTTAAATAGGCTGCAGTATCTTTCCTAAACAATGACTTGTAGAGGAGCTGGAACTTTGATCATTTTCCTATCCCCAGCTTACTGCACTAGAGACTTAGATAAATGCCCTTGGATAAGATTTGAATCTCCCTGTCTCCCTTTCCCTCTCTCCCTCTGTCCCTCCCTCCCTCCCTCCCTCTCTCTCTCTCTCTCGCTCTCTCTCTCTCTCTCTCTCTCTCTCTCTCGCGCTCCCGCCCTCTCTCTCTCTCTCTCTCTCTCTCTCTCTCTCTCTCGCTCTCTCTCTCTCTCTCTTTTTATCTGTCTCTATATTGCTCTGTCGCTCTGTCTCTCTGTCTCTCTATCTCATCTCACTCCCAACTGGAGAATTCATTCACTCTGTATTTTCTGGCATATTCTCACATGCGTACCTTCTCTGGTTTCTGTTTGCTATCAGCTTGGATAAATGGCTTTGTTTGCTAAAACAACAAGTCCTTGTGTGCATGAAGATTATCATCTAGGAGCTGTGTTATCCAAAAAGAAAGATGACCAGTCTGATGCAGTGAGAATGAAGGCTAACATATAACCACAGTAATAATCACAGCTGGCATTTACAACCCTTTAAGCTTTGCAAAGCACTTTACATGGACATGGGCATGTCCATTTACTCATTTGATCCTCATAAAAGCCCTGGGAAGTGGGTATTCCTGTTTTTTGTCATTTTATAGATGAGGAAACTGAGGCAAACAGAGGTTAAGTGACTTGCCCAAGGTCACGCAGCTGGGAAGAGTATGAATCAGGATTTGAACTTGGGTCTTCCTGACTCAATGTTCAGCACTATCTACTACACCACCGGCTGCCTCTATGTGGACACCCAGGTGCTGTCCTGGTACCAATTCAGTGTTCAGTGGGCAGCGAGGTGGTACAATGGCCTTCAGAAAGGAAGACCTGAATTCAAATGTGGCCTTAGACACTTACTAGCTGTGTGACCCTGGGCAAGTCACTTCACCCTGTTGGCCTCAGTTTCTTCATCTGTAAGATGAGCTAGAGAAGAAAATGGCAAACCACTCCACGTGGGGTCACTGAGAGTCAGGCATGACTGAACAACAACAACAAAGAAATATAGTTTCAGCCCTGACTGCGGAGCTAACCCCCGATGTTAAATGCAGCACTTTGGAAAGACTCGTCCTTGGGGAGCTGGAGGAGTTTACACTCTTATCTTCCCATCTTTACAACATCCCTACAAAGATGGGAAGATAGCTCTCCCAAGCTTACATAGCAATTGATGGAGTCAGGAACACAGAACGGAGATGACTTTTATAAGTTAGAGCCTTCATTTTGTTTGTTTGTTTTGGTGCTGTATCTATTTACCACCAGCATTATCTGTTCATCTTTTAGATTTTTATAGATTGTGCCCAGGCTCTCTGCTGGCCAGATGATTTTTTTTCCTGCTTTTTAGTCTCTTGCAGCGTTGGGACGTATGATGGAGGACGAGGGCGATGCATTTTATGTCCAAATGGGACATACCAAGATGAGGAAGGACAAATAACATGTGAACCCTGCCCCAACCCAGAGGGCACGGGGAACCAAAAGACCCTAGGAGCTCGAAATGTATCTGAATGTGGAGGTAAGGAAACACAAGCTGCTCCCTTTCACCCTTTGTCTTTAAAACAAGATTCTTATGTTATCCACTATTTAAATGTAAGCTGTGACCACCTTATTATATACACCAAATAAATATTTCTTTGAATTAAACCGAATTGAATGCTTTGGCAGAAGTAAGAATTAATGTTGCTGTTATCATATTGTTTATTTGTTGTAAATGTATAAGAACTTAAGTTTTGAGAGTTTGACCAGTATGCACTCTTGTTTAAGAATGTAGAAAGGAGTCAGATTTCCTTTTGTTTGAAAAAGACTTAACTTATTTATTTTGGAAAAACTTGTTAAAAACTCCAAAGAACATAAAATTCTATTTATGTCTCTCAATTCTTTTCTAATTTTCATATCTATGTATATGACGTTATGCACTGTAATTATTGCATACAGACTATTTTGTGTGTTGTTTTTTTCATGTATACATCTCCAGGTACTGAAATGAAATACATACTTGTCGTTTTTAATTGCTGTATAGTATTCCACTATGTTAATTATACTATTGTTTGCTGAGCCATCACCACATTGTGAGGCATTTGGGTTAATGTCATTTTTTTTAAAAGAAATTCTAAATTTGGTTTTATTTTTTAAAAAACTGGGATATCTGAATTTCAAATTGTGTCTCAGAAAATTTGATTCTGAAACCAAGCTAGATCAGGTTTTTATAGGGTTTATCTATTTCTAATTTTTATTTGAAAAGAAAAGAAGGTATAGGAAGAAGAAAAGGCTATAATCTTGTTAGAGAAAATGCAAAAGCTATTGACTCAAAAAATTTGCGTGAGATTTGTTACATTTTAATGTTAAAATGCATAGAAATCTCTCTGGTCCAGCATGCTGCTTTGTCAGATTGCTATGGTCTATCCTAGAAAAACTAATTGGAACTATTAAAAAAAAAATTCCCAGAATCTCGGAGTTGGAAGTAACCTTGGTAGCCATGGAGTCCAGCTCATACCTGGGACTGCAATCCCTTCTGTAAGTGGTCATCCAGCCTTCGTTTGAGGTCTCCAGTGATGGAGAACCTCTGTGAAACAGCATATCAAGACTATGTTTGCCTTTTTTTGCAAGTCCACTCGTTGATCCTAGTTTTGTCCTTTGGGGCTAAACAGAAAATTAGAATTAGAAAAGTCTAATTCCCCTTTCCAAATGATAACCCTTAAACACTTCAAAACTACCATGACCCCCTGAAGGCTTCTCTTCTCTAGGACAAACATCCTTAGTTCTTTCTAACAATCCTTTATGTCATTATCTATAGTCTCCTCACCATCCTGGTCATCCTCCTGTGGATACGCTGCAACGGTGTCTTATAAAATATATCTCCTAGAACTGAACATAATATTCCATATGTTGTGTCAACCCATTAGGACCTAACATCTGTCTCTAATAAAATACAGCTTATTAGGCTCATCCATGGCCTGATAAGATCTTACTTGAATCCTGGCTGTCATTTGTCCTGTTATCCCTCCCAGCTTTGTATCAAAGGCATATGTGTTAAGCATGCCATCTCTGCTATCATCCATAGCTTCACTGTACCTGTAATTTCAGCAATGTGGAAACTTCATCCCATGGCACAGATCTCGATTTCTTCATGTCTTCTTGTCCTCTGACATAACTGTAAATCATCCATGCTGGAGACTTTCTTCTTTTAGGTCTTCTAACATTCCATTGAAACAGTCAGGCTGTCCATCTGTTATCCCTGCCTATCACTCCATGACTGACCCACCTCCCTTTCCAACTGTACATTTCTTCGTTGATACCTTTTCCATAATTTCTTTGTACAACTCATCATTGGTAGCCAACTTACATCTATTCCATTCCCCTTTGAGCACCTGCTAAGTAACAGTTATCTCTTTTTCTCTTTATCAGGGAACTCTATTTGGTTTTAACAAGTGAGAAACACCTTGTTGGAGAGTCTTCAAAAGGCTACACTTTGTTCTCCTGAGTTAGTTTTTTTTAAAGAAAAATCAACAAGAATAAACAGCAGGATCTAATATTTGTTATAACCTTTCAGTTAATTATGTGATTATGAAAGTAAGGCCTACTATGATATATTTACCTTGAACTTTTGTTAACATCGACTGATTACTCAGCGCTTTTGCTATAGTTATTCAGTAGCTGTACAGCTAAACTGTTATTCAGCTCCCACTTGTCTTCTTATTCAAAGGATATTTAAGAAACCTTGTCAAATGCTCTCCTAAAATATGGATATACTATATACATGGCATTTCTCTGATCTATCAGTCCTGTAACCTTGTCAAAAAAGGAAATGAGGTTAATTTGATATGACTTATTTTTAATGAACCCCTGGTGGTCTCTGTTTAGTCATTCCTTGAAGAATTTTACTAGGAAATCAAGATCAAGGTCATTGGACCATAGTTTGTAGAGGATACTTTTTTACCTTTTTTTTTTTGAAAAGTGTGCTAGTAGCTGTGTGGTGCAGTAGATTGAGCACTGGACCTGGAGTAGGATGATCTGATCAAATCCGGCCTCAGATGCTTACTAGCTGTGTGACCTTGGGCAAGTCACTTAACCTTTGTTAAGGAAGCCTCAGTTTCCTCAACTGGAAAATGGGGATAATAATAGCCCCTACTTCCTAGGGTTGTTGTGAGGATCAAATGAGATATTTGTAGAGTGGTTGGCACACAGTAGATGCTATGTAAATATTAGCTGGCATTATCCTCCTCCTCCACCTCCTCCTCCTCCTCCTCCTCCTCATCTCCAGTCTTCTAGTACATGACTACCCTAAGACTATCAGCGTTGATTCAGCAGTCACATTTACAAGTTCTTTTAGTACTCAGACATATGATTCATCCAGGCCAGGAGATTTGAAATCCTTTACATCAGTTAAGTTTTCCTTCTTCTCGCCTTTTGTGGGCTTCAGTTCCTTCTTAGTCTTAGTGCTAACCTTGCCCATCCCAAAGTTAATACTAGTAATAATGACAATCCTAATAGACCCCTCAAAGCCCAAGCCATAGTCCATGTCGTGCAGAGCGGGGGCAGAGTGGGGGAGGGAAGGGAGAATGGCAGAGTAAGGGAATGCCAGCTAGAGGGATGTACCTGGCAGGAAGCTTGCAGCCAGCCATTTGGGCTCCGGAAGTAGCCCGTGACTACAAAATTGATGAGGTAGCACAGATGCAACCAGCTTCACTTGATCAGATTGACAGAGAGGACAAAAGGGCAAGTGGCACTTCTCTGTGTCTTGGTACCACAAGAACGCAAACTATATTGGAACAAATCAGAAATACCAAGGTGACACCTTCAAGGAATGCTTCCCGGCACAGAGTTATAAACAAAAAAGCAGACAAACTACGATTGGGCATGAAATGACTTGAGGAATTTAATGTTTTTATTATATGCCAGTACCACATCACAAAACTGAAAACAGATCTTAGCAATTCTAGGCAAGGGCTCCGTGCTGCTTTTTGTCAATAGTTCCCTGAGCTCCAAATTACACAGCAGTGTGTTATGGATCACCATAGGGAAATTAGAAGAAATAACTTCATTCCTAAATCCAGATTAGATGAAATAAGAGGGAATTGAGGAGCTAGTTAAATCTGGAGAGGAAAAAACGGAGGCACCTGAAGGCAATAAAAATACGCTTAAATTCCAGAAATGCCACAGATGATAAAAATACTTCCAGTATCTTGAATGATTTTGAAGAGGAAATTGGCATATTTAGAAAAGAATTTTGAAAAGCTCTTTTTGAGCTTGATAACATAAATCCAGCTGAGACCAACTATACCAAACAGAAGAATTTTTAAAAATTGGATGTTTTAGACAGCTCGCATTTATATAATGGTTTCCGGTTTGCCAAGCATTTTACAGTCGTTACCTAATTTGAGCCTCACCACAAACCTGTGAAATAGGTGCTGTCATACACATTGTTCTCTTTTGGTACTTCTACTTGTTAGGACCATAGATCCAGAGCTGCAAGGGACCTCTACATCTGTGATTCTCCGTCCTGTCTCCTTGATGGGTGTCCGACAGGAATCTCAATGTGTCCCAACAGAGCTCCTTACCTTTCCCTCCGAACCCATCCTTCCCTTCTGAACTTCCCTGGTTCTGTCAAGGGCACCCCCATCTTTCCAGTCACCTAGGCCTGCAGCTTTGTAGTCATCTTTGACTTACTCTCCATCATCCCACACATCCAGGCAGTTGCCAAGTCTGTTGATTCTGTCTCCATGGTGTCTCTCATGTCCATCTCCCAGAGCTACCACCTATGTTCAGGCTTTCATTGCCTTTCACCTGGGCTATTCTAATAGCCTCTCTGGGCTTGGGCTTGACTCGGTCTGGCAGCCTGTTAATTCAGGTTTAATGTTGGTACTAAATGGGAATTCACAAGTCATTGAAGAAACAGAACAAACAAAAGCTGCTTCACTTTGCCCTAATGGAGCAAAAAGCTATGCAACAAGAATAGAATGACACTTAGCTCTGGGTACACGAGGCCCCCACAGAAGCAGAACTGGTCAGAAGGGTAGCGTGTGATGACAATTTTGTCTGAAGGATGCAGACCCCACTTGTGTGGGCTTTTTTGTGCTCTTAGATATCTAGCAAATCACTATAGCCAGGGGTTGTCGGAAGCTTGAAAGGCACAGTTTGAGCCTTACTCCATGTTGTGGGGCAGAATGGGGGGGCACACTGCTAGATGTCATCCTAACATGATCTTCTAGTTATCTTCTACTTCCAGTCCCTCCATCCTCCACCCATGTGCCAAAGTGATATTCCTAAAGCACAAGCCTGACCACATCATGCCCCTGCTCAAGAGAATCCAGTGGGCCTTGCTATCTCTAAAATCAGGTACAAACTCCTCTCTTGTACATTCCAAGACCTTTACAGTCCGACTTTGGCCTAGCTTTGCAGACTTATCATTATACATTATTCACTTTCACACATTCTAGGGTCTAGCCAAACTGACTCACTTGCCGTTCTTCACACATGACATTTCCTCCCCTGTCTCCATGCTTTTGCACAGTCCCTCCTCCATACCTCTCTAAATATGAGGTGGAAGCTTATGAGGCTTCTGGTAGTTGCTGGGTTGCTTTAATGATGCCGATAGGCCAACTACAGATGCTGTCTTGGAGCTCTCTCTGCTGGCCTGCTGCTCATCACCTTCCCTCCTCCTTTAGTGGTTAGCTTTCTTTTGAAATGCCTTTGGGGAAACCTTTCAAAGAAACAGCCTCTACATGCTCAGACCAAAAGAGGCTCTTTGCTCTCACCCAGGGGACTCATTCTGACTCAAGATTTCCTTGAAAGGCTGCTAGGGATGGCCCAGATTTGGGTGTATGGATATTTTTTGCCAAGCTGACAACAATCTGATTGATTGCTGTATTGAACGTACTCTACAATGCATCTAAATCGGATAAATTTTGAGTCCAACACACGTTTCATGCTTTCTTGACTCTGCTTTTGTTTATACCTTTTTCCGTGTCTTGAAAGTTCTTCCCCTTCATCTCCGCTTTTTGATATCTTGCCCATCTTCCAGGCCTAGCTCAGATTTCTAGCATTAGCAAAGCCTTCCTTGATTGCCCGTAATTAAAGGATTTCTCCTTCCTACCTTTTGATAGCACTCTATAGTCATGTGCTTAACTATAGTCTAGAGCCTCTATCCTCTATGTCTGAGCCCATTCCTTATCTCTGCTAACTACATCCTAAGTTTCTAGAGGGTTGTAGCCCTTATTTATTTGTGTATTTCCTCTGTGCTGTACCATGTTATAATTGAACACCATGTTATAATTAACATATTTTGTCCTTAGTAAAGGTTTGTTAAATAGAATCTTCTTGAAGGCCAAGCATAAGAAAATCTTACAGTAGTAATTTCATAGGACCAAAGATTTAGGGCTGGAAGGGACATTAGAGGCCATTGAACTCAACCCTCTCATTTTACAGACGAGGAAGATGAAGCCGAGAAATTCAGTGACTTGCCCAGGGGCCACATAGCCAATAACTGAGGCAGGATTTGAACTCAGATCTTCCTGACTCCAAATTTAGCACTCTATGTCCACTGCATTGTTTCCTTTGGGTTAATATCAGCGTAGTGCAGACAATATGACAGTGGGAGATGGTTTCCAAATGGCTGTGAATTTTTAATAGTGGTTAGGAGTTAACCTAACTCACTTGTAGTCTATATGAGATGGTTACCCCCTCAGCCTGCTACATGACTTATTAACATATCCTTCTCATCATCCAGAGTTCTAGGATAATCCAGGAATATGTTTGGATTTTTCCTAGTTAATTATTAAAATTGCAATATCTCTCAGTAATTAATCAGCTGACTCATAGCCCTGACCCATATTTAGTATTATTACTTAGATGAATAGCTTTTATTTAATCAATTGGAGAAACCTCTTTTCCCAATTAGTAGTTGCTCAAATCTCTCTATATTTCAAAATTCTTAATCTCTGAGGCTTAAATATTAAAGTTACTGGCTATACAATTTATTCACATGGTAACCAATAATAACACAGACATGAATTATTACAGCATTTAAGCTGTGAGAAAAATCACAACCAAAGTCACCTTTGACCCTGTCTACCATTCATGACTTCTCACTTATATAACACAGTCCTACCATTCAGTTACCTTAAGATACCCAGAAAATTTCTTAAGAATTCCCTTCATCCAAGAAAAAAAAGTCTTTTTCATCTTCTCTCTGTACTTACCCAGTCAGTCTCCATCCATGATAGTCAGTGCTACAGTGGAGTCTGTAAACTGCTAGTTGGTCCCAGAGTCTTTATAGAATGCCAGCTAATTACTGATCCTTCAGCATTCTAAAGCCTCTTAGAAGCACACTGCGGTATCTATGGTCTCTGTGGGAAAACCTAGTGGCATAGATGGTGCCAATTGCTTAATGCCTTCACTTGTAGGACAATAAATACTTGCTTTCCTAGGTTAGACTGGGTTTACCTGATACATGTTGGTTTCTTTCAGGTCAATGCCTTCCTGGTGAATATTCTTCAAATGGCTTCTCCCCATGCCACCCCTGCCCCCTGGGCACATACCAGCCTGAAGGCGGCCGTACTTCCTGCTTCCCTTGTGCAGGGAGTTGGAGGGGAGAACTCACTACCAAACATCCTGGTGCGACCACTTTCCAGGACTGCGAGGCCAAAGGTAAAATTAGATAGAAGTACTTAGCATCTGGTAGCGTTATAAAAGAGAATGTCTGTTAAGACGTTGTCATTTTATTATCACCAGCAAAAATAAATTAAACACCCATAGTCAGTGTTTGTATAGCCCTGGAACACATAAACTGGAGCTTATCTGGTTTAGGTTAGGCACTGTAATGGTCTTTAAGAAGCTTCTAGTCTCACAGTGATGGCTAGGTAGATTGAAGCCAAGGAGGACAGCCATCAAAGTATTTATTTAATAGTATGTTAATAATAATAATCCAGATTTATGTGACATTTTATTGTAAGAAAATACTGTATGGATATTCTCTTATTTTATCTTGATAGTAGCCTTGTTGGGCTGCACAAGTACAGCGCCTCCACTTTACCGATGAACAAACCCAGGCTGATCTCATACATAGAGAGCCCAGACTCAAACTATGTCTTTGGATTCCCAAGGCCATTGTTTTCACCAGGACAAATGATGAAGAATCAATAATATATTAAAACAGATAATAACATTTGCACTCTATCCTTCATAGGGTAATTCAACAAATCCAAATTCAACAAATACTTTTAAGCACCCACTGTGTTGCCTATTCAGAATACAAAATGAGTCTTTTCTCTCGAAGAGATCACAATCTATTGGGAGGGAATAAAACATGGATACAAACATTATGACACTAGATAGAGTAAAATAAGTGCAAAACAGAGGACCAGGAAAGTGCTATGAGAGCTTTGAAGGGGCCATAAGGAAAAAGCACTTTATAAATAGTAAAGCACTAGACAAATGTGAATTCTTGTTGTTACCTAATGAGTCTGGATCTCTCTGGGTCAGTCTGCCTTAGCGTATTCACTAACCTGTGTTAAAACTAGTTCTGCCATTAGATGAATCCAGTCTTTCCCCAATTGTTCTGTGCTAGTATCTAAGTCAACATTTTTTAGCCACCATGTGATAGGACACTAAGAATCATCTTGACTGCTCTCCCTTGTCATCAGAGCCATAACTAGCGATTCTGGCACCTTGGGCAAGCATAGTTGAGGGGAGACTGAGGAATACATATCCCCCTGGGGGAGAGAGAATTGTGAAACTCTCCCTTTAGGGGGAAAATAGATCCTGGAACCCTATCTGCGGTCAGGAGGAGACCTTAATGGATATCACAAGCTCATTTAGGATAGCTGACTTCAGGCAACCAAATATGGCAGGGCCAGGCTGGGACAAGTTTAGCTGGGGAGCAGCTATGGAGGGTGGAGAGGGAGTCCAAGTGCTGCTAGCACCCTTGACATTTTAGTAGCATGTGGAAAAGCCCTGGCTACCCCTCCCTCATTATAGCTCTATTTGTCGCCTATGCTATGCTGGGCCAGGTTTTATTTTCACAGAAACAACCTTGTTTAAAATTCCATCGTAGAAATCCCACTGAAGCATGTAACTGTCAGAACTCCAAAAAGATGTGCCCATTCCTTGCACCATGGCACCCTCCAGGTGCAAATACCCAGAGCACTCCACTGTGGGGACTTTGCAGCATTTCTTATGTCCTAAGTAGAAGGAATCCTTCTTCAAGTTCTAAAATCAGGGTTTTCCTTTGACCCACCCACTGAGTTCTCTGTTCTTTTCTGCTCATCTTTGCTGGCCTAGAGTACTTCTTGGACACTGTTCCACAGAACTCTTATCACTTACCCATGAAACACTGAGCTTTGGAAGGGAATAGGTGATCAGCACACCAGCCTGTTCTATCCCCAGATCGTTTCTTCATATTGCACAAAATTTAGAGTTGGAAGGCACCCCATGTCCATCATTCCAACCATGCTCCAAAGGAATCAATATTACAGTGTATCCAACAAGTGGTCAACCTGCCTCAGCTTGAAGACAGGAGCCTATTGCTTCTTGAGGCAGCTTTTCCATTTTTGGACAACTAATTTTTTTTAAATAATATTTTATTTTTTCCCAATTACATGTAAAGACAATTTTTAACATTCATTTAAAAAAATTTTGAGTTCCAAATTCTCTCCCTTCTTCTCCCCCCTCCCATCTGCCTGAGAGGGTAAGCAGTTTGATATAGATTATACATGTGCAATCAAGCCCAACACATTTGGACAACTAATTCATAGGAAGTTTTTCTGACGGCCAGGTCCAAATTTGCCTCTCTGAAACTTCCACTCATTGCTCCTGGTTCTATCCTCTGAATCAAAACCAAACAAACTGAGTCTCTCTTCTACCTAAAGACCCTGCAGATACTTGAAGATAACTTTTATGTCCCCCCTGAGTCTTTTACAGGCTAAACATCCTTAGTACCTTCAACTGATCCTCCTGTGACTTGGATTCAAGGCATTTTGCTTTCTTGGTTACCCTCCTCTGGGTGCTCTCCAGTTATTATTGTCCTGCTTAAATTGTGACATCCAGAACTAAGCACACTACTCCCGATGTAGTCTGACCAGGTACCGAGGAATCGCTGCCTCCTCATTTCTGAAGGAGATAGCCTCTTTCACGCAGCCCACGATCCCTTTAGCTTTTGGCTGCTGTATAACATTGCTGGCGTGTTTTTAGGTTACAGTTCATCCAAACTCCCAGATCTTCTTTAGACAAACTGCTGTCTAGCCGTGCCTCTCCCATCTGATACCGGTGAAGTTTATTTGAACTCAGGTGTGAGAAAAAGTGTACATTTATACCTATAAAATGTCACATACTAGATTCAATTCAGTGCTGTAGCTCATCAAGATCTTTTTGTATTTTGACTCTATCCCCCAGGGTATATTGGCTAGCCACCCCAGTTTTCCTAGATGTTTTTATCTAGACATTTAATGGACCCACCATCACTATATCAATAAAAAGTTAAACAGAACTGCGTCAAGCACGGATCCCTGAGACATTCCACTGGAAATCACCAAGTTGACATTTAGCCATTAAGGACTAATCCTTGTTGGGCCATTCAGTCAGTGCCAATTCCATTTAATTGTATTGTCATCTGGTCTACATCTTTCCATCTTATCAACAAGAATAGTGGGAAATAGTGTATCAAATGCTTTGTTAAAATCTAGGTAAACTATACTTTATGGCGTTCTTCTGATCGTCTAGTTTAGGAACTGTGCCGAAAAAGGAACGAGGATGAATTTGGCATGTCTCTTTCTTGATGAAACCGTGCTGGCTCTTTGTAATTGCTTATACTTTCTTTGCCAGATATCCCCTAACCATCTCTTTAATGGTACATTCTAGAATTTTCTCAAGAATCAAGGTCAAACTGACTCGCCTATATTGGGTATCATTTGCCATTTTTTAGTCCAGTGGTACCTTTCCCATTTTCTATAATATTTTCAAAAATCACGGATAATGGCTCAAAAATCACATCAACCAGTTTTATTTTCTGGACCCGAGGAAATAGTTCATCTGGCTTAGGTGATCTGAATTAATCTGTGACCATTAGAAGCTTCTTACTGTTGTTTCCTTGCTTCTATTGGGCATCAGCTTTCTTTTAGCCATTTTTGTTTTGTCATTTCTGGTGCAAAGACCTTTTTTTTTTCCCTTGGCAGAGAAAACAGAAGCAGGATATCCTCCCACCAGCTCTGCTCTCTGCCGTCAGTTGTCATCTTCCCATTCACTCCATGGGAGTTCTTATTCCTCCTTTGATTCTCCTGCTTCTCCCAATATTCTTTCAAACAACAACAACCAACCTAGTAAGTCTGTTGGTTGCCCTTAGTTTCCCTCACCACATCCAACTTATTCTGAGCTTTAGCACACCTGAAGCTATCTTTACATTCTTCAATTTATAATCTTTTGCTTTCTTCTATGCATATTTTAAAAATCTAAGTTGGCTGGTAAATTCTCCATGCATGTACATAGTCTCCGCAAACTTCCTTCCATGATTATCAATTGATATCAATTAGTCAGACTTAATTAGTTTGTAGTAAGGGGTATTTTACTAGAGTGGTATAGTTTTGAGGTCCTCTAAAATTCATGAGATCCTCTGACCAAGCTAGGGGGCAGAGAAGGAGACCAAGGTTGAGGTGGAGGTACTTCTCTTTCCTCCCTCAAATGATTCCTTCTCAATGGCTTGGGTATCCCTCCTCTCCACTAGCAGACACTCAGATTTCTTGGTTTTAAAATGGATTATCATTTTATAGAGGATTCACAGTGTGACCAAGTTTCCTCAAATCAGTCAGTCCAAATTTACTTCCTGTATGGTGTTGCTCCAGTTTATCTAATGATCCAAATTGATCAAGGACTTCCTTGTACTTAAACTAAAGCCCATAACTGATTCAATAGAAAAGTGTTCTCCCTTGATTAAAAGTATCATGGTATAGCATCTTATCACTTATTTAAGTGGAGTGGGATAATTGCTTTGGCTGGCCCATCCATCCTCTTTCTTTTGAATATGATATACACATATATGGTGTGTGTGTGTGTGTATATATATACATATACATATATATATATATATATGTATATTGCTGTTACTATGTACAGTGATTCCCTGGTTTTGCTCACTTCACTTTGTGTCACTCCCTTGAAGTCTTCCTAGGTTTTTCTGAAACCATCCCCTCAATCATTTCTCCTAGCACAATAGTATTCCATTATAATCATATAAGATATACCTTTCCAGAGCCAGATTCCAATCATGTTTCATCCTACTAAGTCTCAATGATAACTCTGGGATCAAATTTGCTTAGGACTTCTAGTTCCTCTTGTTTGTTGCCTAAACATTGGACATTTCTGCATAGATATTTGAGGCCATGGATTTTATGAGGTTACTTTCTTGGATTTTTTGTCTCCTGTGAACCTTGGTATTTCAACCCCTTGTCTTTAATTGTATCTGTTCTCAATGATATTTAGCTTAATGGATTTGCATAGCCAATGCTGTTTTCCAAGATTTTTAAAGGGTATAGTGAGATAACATATTTGGAAATGATTTTTAGACTATAAAGCAGTAAATAAATATTAGCTTTTTTTCTTGTTAGCATTCCCCCAGATAAAGGGGAAGAGGATGGGGAGGTCGATGTTCTCTGATGTGACTCTCTACTAATGACATAAAGGGAATTTCTGCATTGGACATGGGGTTGAAAAAATGCGCTCCAAAGTTCCTTCCAACTCTGAACTTTTTCATGATTCTATGACTTATGTGTTTTTTTCTTGCAATTTCTATCATCCCTACTTAGAATTCTCTTCCCATTCCTCTCTACAAACACGTATCATACTTCCTTCAAAACTTTAATTGCAGATTACACTTTTCAGAAAGTCTTCCATTCCCAGTACCATCTGATCACTTCATTAAAACCCCCCATTCCTTCAGTAACTTAAATACGAGATTTTTTTTTACTGTATTAGTTGAATTAGTTTGTGTGTTGTATTTAAGGATATTGTTGCTTTGTCATATACCTTCCATTAAACTGAACTCTTTGAGGGCATAGGTTATGACTTTTATTTCCTTTGTATCTCCTTATAGTGCCTTGTATTGTGCTGTGCATAGAATAAGCATTAAAGTAAATGTTACTGACTGATCAGCCTCAATTACATAAATTAATATTATTTTACTGATGTCCTAATAATTTATTGAATGATCTCTGAAAGCTTTCTGGCTCAGTTTTGTGTTTTTAAAAACTAAATGATTATTTCCCTCTCCTGCAGTTCAGTGTTCACCCGGACATTTCTACAACACTACAACTCACCGGTGTATTCGGTGCCCAGCAGGAACATACCAACCTGAATTTGGAAAAAATTACTGTGTTTCCTGTCCGGGAAATACCACCACTGACTTTGATGGCTCCACAAATGTAACCCAGTGTAAAAGTAGGTTGTTCCCTAATGCTTTCCCCTACCAATTAAAATGTTGCTTTCTCTTGTTGGGGGGTGAGGAGGGACAAGAGACGGAAAGGAGGAGAGAGATGATTTCTTCACTTTGATTCCTGTTTGACTCCTGACTCTGTGTGTGCCTTATTACATACCTTATCCCAAAGTGACTGCCTGTCACATTCTTTTGCTCTGGTTCCCAGTTATCTTCTCTGGATCTCCCTTTTGAATTTTGCTTCTGCCACTACTGATTCTAACCACTACTACCATCAATGGATTTCCCCAATATGATTGAGCATCCCAAAAGATTCTGCTCTCCATTTGTCCACAAGGCCCTTGGAGTCATTATAGGGTAGTATGACTGTAGTGCCACTCATATTTGGACCATCATATTTAATAGTTATAACTACTTTTTACAATTCTGTCTGAGTGGGAGTAAACAATGGTCCTGATGCTATGGAAAAATGACCATAGCAATAATAATTATAATGATAGGCTACCCAAGATGATTGATGAGATCAGTTGTTCCCCATTGCCCCATTTAGAAGAGCTTAGTCTGTACATTCCTTTTATGGGATCACATGAGGTTCAGGTTTCTTAAATAGGTAGTCATAAGCAAAAGTCTCTAAGTATATACTAATTTGTTTCATGTAATCCATAAATTTTCCGGATAATGAAGAAATTGAGTTCACTATGCTGTTTAGTTTTTTGGTTCCATTATCTCTGTGGAAGTTGATGAAGATTTTATTTCTGGAGAATAACTCCAGAAATAAATAGCGTTAACTCAGTAACTCATAAAACTATAAAAAGTTTTGTTTTTATTCTATTTCTTGATATCAGTGGAAGGACATTAAGAAATTATATGGAGGAAAAGCTGTCTAAGCATGAAAGGAGCCTTGGACATGGTTCTACTTTAGTTCTAGGTATCATTATGGTAGCAGGTGAGGAGATCACAGGATCTCAGAGCTAGAGGGGACCTGATAGTCCATCTTGTCCAACGAGAACCTGACTGAGAAAACCTATGATGGGTAGTCCCCAACAAGATGTCGTCAGTTTTGAAACCTCTAATGGAAAGTAAGGAGTTTCCCTTTAAGGTGGCTTGTTTCACTCTGGATAATTCTTATTGTTTAGAAATTTTTTCTTATAGCCAGACCAATTTAGCTCCTCTGCAACTTTTATCCTCTTAACACTAGTTCTGATCTTTGGGGTAAGGAGGATGACTCTAATCTCTCTTCCCCATGATAAAATTCTAAATACTTGAAAGGTTCTATCATATCTTTTTAAAGCTTTTCTTCAGACTATATATTTCTGTTTTCTTCAACTGGCCCTCAGAAAACTTTCTAGTCATCTAATAATTCTGGTCACCCTCTTTTAGAGACACATGATCTTACCTATACGTTATGCCTAAAACTCTTTGACCTAATAATACCACTACATGGCACATTCCCCCAAAAGGTCAAAGACATAGGGAAACAATCTCTATGTCTTTGTACAAAAATATATATACCAAAATATTCACAGAAACACTTTTTATTCTACTGAAGACCTGGAAACAAAGTAGATCCCCATCATTTAGAAAATGTCTAAACAAATGGTAGCATGTGAATATAATGCGATATTATGCTGTAAGAAATGACTAAAAAGAAAGATTCAGAGAAACATAGAAAGACTTGTATGAACTGATGCAGAATGAAACGATTAGAACCAGGAGTACAATTTTTGTATAAATTGCGATTATGATAACATAAAGGAAAACAATGTGGAAAGAACTCTTATCACTGCAGTGACCAGTCATGACTCCAAAGACTGATGAGGAAGCATGCTTCCCACCCATTGGCAGAGAGGTGATGGATTAGCTTGACTAAAGTGTGGCTTTGTTTGGCTTGACTATACTGGTCACAAGGGAACATTTTTATCTTGGGTAGGGAGAGAGTTCTGGGGGAAGTACATGGATAGAGTGATAGTGATATAAGAAAAGAAAAAAAGTTCAATGAAACATTTTAAAAATTATACAAGAGAACAGGAAGTTCAGAAAGAGATACAGATGGCAATTTTGTAACTTTAGTGTTCAATTTAACATATACATTCTAAACTATAATGGAAGTTTGCTTTCATGTGTAATCCACTTTTTCTGATCTTTTTGTATGTTCAAATGTTCATGTCTGTTGTTTAAATTCATAATTGAAAAGAAAATATATGATGCACAAAACACGTCACAGTAGTCCAGGTGTGGTCCAAACCAGAATGGAACATAGCAGACTATAACCTTGTTCTGGACACAGTGATTCTGTTAAAGGGATTTAGGATTAGCAAAAAAAAAAAATTAGCTTTTTTTGGGTGACAGCTTTATGCTGTTGGCTCATATTGAATTTGTAGTCCACTGAAGATTTTCATTGCAGGTACTGTTGACCAGTCATATCTTATGTTCTTGAAATTGATTTTTTGAACTCTAGCGGAGAAGTTTATACTTAATTCTATTAAATTGCATCTTACTCAGTTCATCCCATGATTTGAGACATTCTGGATGTTTTCTGGATTTGGATTATTCTATCTCTCTAAGCTTCATGTCACCTACAGATTTGACAAGGATGTCATTTGTCTTTTCATCTAAGTCAGGGATAAAAATGTTCAGCCTCACAGGGTCAAGGACGTAAACATGGTATTGTCTACTAGAGGCCTCCTTCCAAGTTGATGTTAATTTGTAACATGGCTACTCTTTGGGTCTAGACATTCATCTAATTCCGTATCCACTTAACTCTATCACCAAAGCTATCCATAAGCAACAAGTGAAAGACTTTGTCAAACGCCTTGTTAAAAACTAAGTATAACATTGATTGGGGAATGACTAAACAAATTGTAGTTCCTCAACGTAACATAATGCAACATTGTTACTGCAACAGAAGAAATAACAGATACAAAGGCTTCAGAGAAGCATAGGAAGACTCATCTGAATGGATGCAGACTAAAATAAATAAAACTAGGAAAACTATACACGATGCTTACAACAATGAAACTGAATGCTTTATAATTACGATGACCATGTTTGGCCTAGAAAGGAGAATTGAGAAAAGGCACCCCATTCCCTTCATTGCAGAGATAAGATTCTTTTGGTATAGAATGTTGCATATATTGTCTTAGAGTCAATATGTTGGTTGGTTTTGCCGAAGTACTTTCCCTCTCTTTATATCTTTTTTTGAGAAGGCTTGCTGGGTTGAATGGGTTTGGAAATATTTGGAAATGAATATGCTGTAGAAACAGTCATCAGTAATTTTTTAAAAGAAGAAAACCAAGTATATTTTCACTACATTTCTCTTATCGACCCATCTAGTTACTCTGTTAAAAAGAAAAGGAGCTTAGTCTGGTATGATCTTTTCTTGACGAAATTGTACTGACTTCTTGGTGATTGCTGCTTCCCTTGAAACCTTGAAACCATTCCCAAAATAATCTGCCAATAATTCTTTACCAATAACTAAAGTCAAACTCTGGTCTGTAGGTTATAGACTTATTCTTTCCTTTTTTTTTTTTTTTTGAAAATTGTGACATTTATCTTTCTCCAGTTCTGTAGCTTTTCTCCTGAAGAAGAACATTACTTCTCCCAGATCTTTACAAGATCACTGATAGCAACTCAGAAATCATGCCTACCATTTCTTTGAAATCCTTGAGGGCAGGCAGAGACCGATCCTCTCTTTAGTGATCTTGTGCACAATCTGCTGACCAGTTTTGATTAGATATTCCTTTCCAGCTAAAACTTGTTTTCCTTTAACAGACAGACGTTGTGGAGGGGAACTAGGAGAGTTCACTGGGTATATTGAATCTCCAAACTACCCTGGAAATTATCCAGCCAACACTGAATGTACTTGGACCATCAATCCTCCTCCCAAGCGCCGCATTTTGATTGTGGTTCCTGAGATATTTTTGCCTATAGAGGATGAATGTGGAGACTACCTGGTGATGCGAAAAACCTGTAAGTCTCAGCCTCTTGTGTTCCCCGTCCCTTCCCATGCCAAACAGGAAGCCTCACTTTGCGGAGGCCTGGTATGATCCCTGGAAACTCTGTTTTGTCTTTGTCTAGCAGGCTGGAGAATTTCACCTTTGGTCTTGGGATTTCTTCAGGTCATAAGATATGTAGAGCACTCTCCTAAAAAAATCTTCCCATGCAGAGTCACTTAGATATACACAACAGCTTGTGTTGTACTGGAAGTTAGAGCATATTCTCCAAGTACATGATGATTCAGGCAGTCAGTCAACAAGCATTTTTTAAGCTCTACCCCTAACCCACTGTGAGGGCATAAAGAAAGGAAAAAAAAAGTTCCTACCCTCGAGGAGCTCACATTATAATGAGGAGACAACATGTAAATAAGTAGGTGCATTCAAGATATACACAGAGAAGCTGGAAAGTAATTTCACTGGGTAAGACACTTGTTTGTTGTTCGGTTGCTTTCAGTCATGTCCGACTCTTCATGACCTTATTTTGGGTTTTCTTAGATAAGACGTTGGAGTGGTTTACTTTTCCTTCTCCAGATAGATAAGGAAATTGAGGAAAACAGGACTAAGTGACTTGCCCAAGGTCACACAGCCAGTAAGTGTCTGAGGCTAGATTTGAACTCGGGTCTTCCTGACTCCAGGCTTGGATCTCTGTGCACTAGCTGCCACCAGAGGCAACAGGAAGCTGTTGGAGCTCATTAAGCAGAAGTATTTCATGGGCGGACAAGTGCTTTAGAAAAGTCACTTTGGCAGTTAAGTGAAGGATGGATTGGGGTGGGGAGAGACTTGAGGCAAAGAGACCAACCAGAAGGCTATTGTAACAGTCCAGGAAAGAGGTGATGAGGGCAGCTGCCTCACTCTAACACAGAGCACAGGAGGCTGAAAGATAGACAGACAGATAGATAGGTAGGTGGATGGATGTCTGGATGTCCCCTGACACCAGCATTATATCACTGACGCAGCGATTTTCCCCAAAGATCAGAGAAGTTGATGGGCTTGGAGCTGTGTCCAAGAGGACAACGGTAACAATCCATAAATACTGACCAAAGCATTTGTGTGTCTGTACATAGATTATGACTAATAGAAAATTCACTCTTGAAATTTGAGACTACTCAGTGCAAGAGTACATAAAAGGTGATGTGGCTGCTGCTAAAATGTCCAGCCTCTAGTTCTTTTGTTTTCAATCTTTGGTAAGAGAGGGAGGTGCCACAATTTCTAGCTTTAATTTTGGTTTTGCTGCATTTCCAGGACTGCCTAGAGGTGTGATGATTCAATTGGGCATGAAGATTTCCTCAACTTAATGAGTTTTCCTTGTTTCATGAGTTTTTGAAAAGGCAAATATATTTGTTGTCTGCTCAATAAAGAGATTTTGATCTCTAGCATACATTTCCTTTGGCAGCTTCCTCCAACTCTGTGACAACCTATGAAACCTGCCAAACATATGAACGTCCAATAGCTTTCACCTCCAGATCAAAGAAGTTGTGGATTCAGTTTAAATCTAATGAAGGGAACAGTGCCAAAGGATTCCAGGTCCCTTATGTAACATATGATGGTAAGGGGCTCAAATCTGATCCTCTTTTGACTCCACTGCTCAATACGAAATGTTTTCATATTTTTAGCAGAAGTGATTTCTGAGGCAGCTTCTACTGAGCACAAATGTTTCAGAAAAGCTGTAAGAAAAGGAGAGAAAATGTGAAGAAACAGGTGCTCTGAGGACTCTGAGTATGGGAATGGAAAGAGGTTTTAGATTGTAAATTCAGTAAAAATTTATTCTCTGGAACCCCCAATAAATGTGTTGGATAGCTGAGTTTTCCTTGAAGCTGAGCATTTACCCTTTTAATCTGGTCATCTATTCTTAGAATCAGAAAAAATATCTTGGAAACCATTTGGGTTAAGTACCAAATTTTTTTTTTAATTTAAACCATTATGGATAGAAACTTTTCCACAATATTTTACACACTTCTATGCTTTCTTAAACAGAAGATTAAAAACATATCATAACCTTTTCTTGATTACTCAAAGATTTTGGTTGTCAATATGAATTATTGTCTTCTGTAATATTACAGTGATGCCTCTGGGCTAGCTTGAAGTATATTGGGGGTTTTGCCCCATGCAAAATTACTCCATATTATTGTTATTTTAAAGCTCTTTTGCCTGCTTTTAAAATTTTTTTTGGTCTATTTGCTGGTGATGTTGGTGTGGTGGAAATAAAGTCTATGGACTGCAACACACTAAGACCACGACATAGATTGTTAGAGCGAGGAGGGACTTTGTGGGTCATTTGACTTAATCTCTCCCTTTATAGTGAGGCCCAGTGTGGGGGAAGTGATGTGTTAGGCTGGGACTGCCGCTTCCCCTCATTCCCGAGTTAGTCAGTAAGCTTTTTATATATGATGTTGTGCTATGGCATGCTACCTCTGCAAGACTGTACTTCCCAAAGCCTGTTGGTGATGGGATCCATCATTCTGATAAGAGGCAGAGTACTTGTATTGAAGGTACTTAAAAGAGAAGAATTCTAATTTTGAAACTTCTAAGCCACAAGAAAAGCAAAAATAGTATCATTTGTTCCCAACAGAGGATTACCAGGAGCTCATTGAAGACATAGTCCGAGATGGCAGGTTATATGCATCTGAAAATCATCAGGAAATCCTTAAGGTTAGTGTTCTGGGTTAAATCTTTTCACAATGAACATAACTAGGTAATTTACAAAGCTACGCAGTTTTCGAGATGGAAGGGCTCTTAGATACCATCTCATCCAGACCCAAATACCCACAAGAATTGTTTTGCATACCTGACAGGTTCCAGCCAGCCTCGGGTCAGACTTCCAGTGGAGGTCAGGAGGGGAGGGAAGAACTTCCTCACCTCCCAAGGCTGTCGAGTCTATTTCAGGTGATTCTGATTGTTGAGAAGTTTTCCCTGATTCCAAGCCTAAATTGGCCTCTTTGCAACTTCTGCAGGTTGATCCCGGTTCTGCCTTCTGGCTAAGCCGAACAAGCAGCCTAAGCTTCTTCCATATGGGATTCCTTCAAATACTTGAAAATCCACTCTTGGGTCCTCCCTTAAATCCTCTTCCTCTGACTCCCAGTATTCTCCTTGAATTTAGCTTGATCATGAGGTCCTTTACTACCTTGACTGGCCTTCTCTGGATGATCCCCAGCTTATCAATGTCCTTCCTAAACATAGGGCCCAGAGCTGAGCAGAACTCTTCCTGTGTGGTTTTGCCAAGGACTAGTACAGTCTGATTATTACCATCTTAGCCCTCCAACATTGACTCTCTTACTTCAACTTAAGATTACATTAACTTTTTAATCTTCCTGTTACACTGCTGACTTATACTGAGCTTGTAGTTCACTAAAATCCCTAGATGTATTTGTATGAACTGCTGTCTAGTCATACTGCTCCCATACTGATAGAGATGATTTTTTGAACCCAGGTATGATTTTACATTAGTTTTTAATAAATATAATTTTAATAAATTTGTTAAAATCTTTTAAAACCCAGATTCTTTCATCCAACTAGGAGCTATCACTCTTTATTTTGTGTCATCTGCAAATCAGATACAGATACCACCTGTGGCTTCATCCAAATTATTGATAAATATTAAAATCCAGGACCATCTACAGATCCTGGGGCTGTCCCCTAGAGACCTCCTTTCAAGCTGACATCAAACCGAGTGATTGTTCTTTGAGTCTAACTGTTTAACTAGTTCCAATTCTATTTAACTATATTATTGTCTTATCCATATCTCTCCATCTTTTCTACAAACGTAAGAGATTATCAAGTACTTTGCCAAAATCTCAGTAAACCATACCTCCAACTTTCCACTGTTCTACCGGTTGAATAAGGGAAATGATATTAGTCTGTCATGAATCTATTCTGGATGAAGCTCAACTGGCTCTTTTTGATCATCAATGCTTTTTCTAGATTTTTACTAACCCACTCCTCTAATAACATGTTGTATAAATTTGCCAGGGTCTGGAGTTAAGCTCAGCAGCTTATAGGTGCTTCCGTCTTCCTTTTTACGAATACCAGGACGTTTGCCTTTCTCTAGTCATGTGGTAACGCTCCCATTCTTTACAGTAATTCAGAGATCGCTGATAGTGTCCAGATTGGATTCAGTGCCTTTGGGGAGCCTGACCTCTAATGAGAGGGGTCAAATTCCTTTCTTTATACTTTATGGCTAATTAAACCTCCTTCTAGCACCTCAGAAAAAATATGTAAAGTTCACATTTTGGCCCATGTCTAGGGTCTCCTTAAAGAGGAGAGTAGAAGACTACTCAATTTACAATGTAAATCAAGTATGGGGTAGGCCTTTATTTCCTGCACATGAAAGAAATATTTAATGCAAAAGGATCTTGCATGCATGAATTAACATAAATACATAAAACAGGATACAGCAACATAATTATTGGAACATGAAACAGCTTGCAAGACTACTGAATAAGGATTGTTTCACCTCGCCTCACTTTTTTCTGTCCAAACAACTCCAGGCCCACATCTTCTGACAGGCCATGCCAGGGCTTGGGCCAGCCTCTTGTCAGTAGGGATCCTCTCTGGTGCAGAAACTCCCCTTGCTACCCATCAGCTCCAGTGATGGACCCAGGCTTTCCAGCTTCTTAAACCCGTAAGGTTGCTGTCAAGACTTGACCATGTCCATCTCAAGATCATTATTTGGTCACCTGTGGTCAGACTAAGAAACAGGGCACAGGAGGCAGCCAGATGCTCAGATTCTAGGTCTGTCTCCTTATTCTAGCCACCAAGGGAGGTTGCAGTGGGCCTGGAGGAAGGGATACCAACTCTCCTCTGCACCCCTCCAGTGAGACCCTGGGAAGGCAGTCACACCACAGCAGCTAGGAAAGAGAAAGAGACAGCTGAGTGTAGGTCACTCCCTCTTAAAGGTCCACTGAGTCATTGGCCTTTACTGCTCAGTGGCCAGGAAGGGCATTGTTTCCTCATCTCTGAAGCACTCTTTAGTGTGAGGGGCTTTGGGTCACCCCCAAAGCAACCAGTCACCAAGAGAGGAGAATCAGGAAGAACAACTTCACACATGCCCTGAGAAATGAATCTGGCTTTTAAAAATGCTTTTTTCTTGGCCTTTGCTTCACTCAGAAGCTGCGGTTCATTCTGACCTTTAAAACTGCCAACACTGTTCTTGCAGTGTGTCATCACATCTTTGTGTTTGTCTTCCATTTACCTGCTTTTGTTTTCTTTTCTTCAAATATTTTCACAGAGAATGTACTTTTTTCCTTCTAATATGAATGGTTTTTCTTTGTCTTCAAAATTTCATTCTTGAGAACTTCCCCACCCTCCTGGGTTGACTTCCTCTGTAAAATTTTAATTAGGATAGCATGGATTGTCTTTTTTCTAAACCCTTTGAAATCTGCTCTACCCCATTACGGGGAACATATCAGACTCTGCTCCCCTGTACCTCTCCTATCACAAATTCTGTGACTTGGTGGCTGTAGTCCCTTTCCCCTCCAAGACTCTCATCATTTTCTCCTCCACAGTTAGTTTTTCCTTATTGAGGAGTACAGATTCCAGAATAGAATTTCCCCTTGTTGGTTCCTACCTTTGTTGAAGGATGAAATCATAGTTAAGGAAAGTCAAGGAATTATTAGTTCTGTTTCTAACAGAGTGAAAGATCCCAAAGATGTACAGATAATTGAAACCCCACAGAACAGCTGTATCATGCCTCCCTGCCAACTTTGTGATATCTTTCCCAAACTCCTTGTCTATCTCCTCTTGCTGTCCAGTGTGATCTGTAGTATATCCAATGACCATAGCAAACCTGTTGATCTTCACTCAGATGGTCTCTACCATACTGCCTCTCTCTAAGTCCTGAATTTCTTTAAATTTTTATTATAGTCTTATTAATATACAATACTTCTCTACTACCACTTTTACCTACCTTGTTCCTTTTTTCAAACTCTTTAAAATTTTGTTTTAACAGAATGTTGATGTTTTTATAGTAATAATAATTGACATTTATATGGTATTTTGAGGTTTACAAAATGCTTTATTTATATTGCTTCATTTAATCTTCAGAACAACCCTTTGAAATAGGTGGTATCATTATGTCCTTTATACAGATGAGGAAACTAGGGCTGAGATAGATGAAGTGACTTGCCTCGAGTAGCACAGCTAGGAAGTGTCTTAGGTGGGATATAAACTCAGACATACTTGACTCCAGGTTCAACACTATCCACTATGCAACGTTGCCTTTCTCTTTGTATGTCGCTGTTATTCCCATTCACTCTTCCTTCTTCTTGCCCCCATAGAACTCTCTTTTGTAACAAAAAGTACAGTTTTGCCTTATTCCAAACTTAGAGTACACCTTTTCTCCATTGAAAGAAGGAAAACATGCCTGTGAAGTCAGAATTGGTCATATCTACATTGATCAGCATTCCAGTGTCTTTTATCTTGATATTTTCAATAAGATAATTTCCTTCTAGTGCCATATGCCAGGCGTAGGTCATATCCCACCAAGGTGTTGGTATCATTGAGGTCAAATTTGCTTCCTTGCATTAAAATCTCTAGTTCACTTTGCTTGTTATTCATACTTTGTGCATTTGTGAAAAGGTATCTGAGGGTATGAATTTTGCTACTGGCTCCTTTCTTGGATTTTGTATCCTGTGAATTTTTGAGTAGCTTTACTATTATTTTCCTAACTTTTGTTGCTACTCTCTGAATTTTAGTCCTGTGGATATACATAAGCTTTTTCTCCTTTTTAATTTAGTCTTTTTTTTTTTATCAAATTGGCAAAATCCCAGGAAAGGCACTTATTCTAATTCTTGTTGCGTGTTCTTCATCCCTGCCGAGGGCCTAGCATTGCTGCATTTTCATTTGTCATATAGAATCCCATTTTAAGACACCCCATCACAGTAAGAGCTATTGACTTCCCAAATATTCCTTTTTCTTATGAAGCCTGGCAGCAGTGACAGCTCCATGAAAACATTGCTTGTGCTTCTTAGATCTTCTCTTTCTTTCTTGAGTATGATTGTTAGTAATCTTTTTCAGTTCCTTCCCGCAGTATTACTTGTGCCTGTGGGAATCACCTGAAGTTGGTACTAGTTATCTGGTGTGACCAGTGTGGGATATTCTCTGTCACGTCCCCACTATATCCCCCAGAAAGACAGCAGACGTCACTCTTACTGTTATCAGGTCAATAAATAGCCACCTCACTGCCTACCCCTCAGCAATATGTCACCAGCCAATAACACTGGACTCTTTTTCCTCTGGTTCTCGCTAGATGATCCCTCACCTTCTGACATCTCTGAATCCACATCATTATTCCTAGGAGGAGAAGCAGCTGCTTCCTTTTGGAGGATTTCGTTCACCCTTCTTTGTGTAGTAACTGTCACATTTTTCTAAGTCTTCAGTGATCTTTCTTCTTATCTGTCACAACTTGCTTACCATTCCAGAGCAACAAGAAGTAGCTGTGTCACTTTAACATGAAATGTTTGGGAACCCTTGACTTCTTCACATGCTCTTCATAAAGTTTGAGTCGTTTGAAACAATTCACCATAAACAGCAACAATCATTCTCCAATAGTGTGTTGCTCCATTGTGTTATGGTACGGAGGTGACATACTAGGTTCTCAAAAATGATGGCCATGGAATCCAAGCTCTGATGGGTCTGACCAGCCCACACAGACTGGGAAAGGGCTCAGTAACAGTCTGTATGATTCTCATCCCAAGACCAGTCTCACTATGGAGATTAGCCACCAGTGATGAATTCTTTCAACCCTTGCAGCACATGAGGATCATCCATGGAAGCGTAGCAGAATCAGGATCAACGTTGGTGGAGGGAGGGACCACACTGATAAGATCTTAGATTTTTGAAGTATTGAAACCTAATAATAGTTTGCTTTTATACATTTGACAAAATCCTTTCCTTATAACAACCTCTTCAGGTAGATAGTGTTCTTGTCTCCATTTGTATGTGAAACTGAGGCTTGTGGAGTTTTAATGACTTCTTAAGGGTTACAGAGGTAGTAAATGTCAGAGTTGAGACTGAAGCCCAGATCTTATAACTCCAAATATAGTATTCTCCCCATTATGTTACATCATCTTTGCCTCCACAGCAAAACTGGAAACATTCAGAAAGCCCAGTCTTGACAATCATCTGCTGTATCTAGAGGAAAAAAAACATATAAGAAAGAAACTAGGTTCAATGAAGTGATTGCAGAGTCCACTGACCAAAATTTTGTTCTTTTTAGGATAAGAAATTAATCAAGGCTCTATTTGATGTCCTGGCACATCCGCAAAACTACTTCAAGTACACAGCACAAGAGTCCAGAGAGATGTTTCCAAGATCATTCATCCGATTACTACGATCCAAAGTGTCCAGGTTTTTGAGGCCTTACAAATGACTCTTTCCTCATTTCACCAGCTACAAATGCTCAGCCATGCCTCAGCCTACGGGGTTTTCAAGGACAGAGCTGTGTCTGCCACTTGCATGCCAGTGGAGGGACAGGCATGGTACCCAGTATTAATGACTCTTTAGAGTTTAATTTTTATAGATAATACAAATATTTTGATAAGCTGAGTTGTATTTTTTCTTCCAAGAGATCTTGTATGCAGTTGTGTCCTGTCATCGGCTGTAGCAGACAATGCCATCAGGTTTAGGCAGAGAGAGGCTTTCAGAGGGAACCATGTCTGTGACCAACAGAGCTTCCTCACTGCTGCAAGTAGTGACATGGAATAGGAAGGACTAAGGAGTAGCTTCCCTGAGCCATGTTTCAGTCCCTTCACCGCATAGAGCTAATCTGTCATTCATACTTCTCATTCCCACAGTTAGAAACTGCCTATGGGACCTCCCAATGATACCAGTGGTGAATTAGAGGTGAATTTCCTTATCCAAAACTGGTCTGGTTCTGTTTGGGCAGCTAAGCCATGTCATGTTTTTCTTACTGGGGATATGGAGACAGATCCCACCCCTTCAGAGTTAGGAGCAAACGACCTCCAGCACTGGGCTTCAGGCAATGATTCTCCAGGAGAACTGGAAGAGCCATGTTTGGGGCAATGAGTTCCATTTTATGTGACCTCAGCGCCAGGTACTAGAGTTCTGAAAGAATATAATAAAGAATGTTTGAAGTGGAGAGAATTAAAATAAAATGATGAAAAAAATTTCTATACAAATGTAATGATTGCCTTCTGATATTTTTACCTATATAGTACATTAATGCTTTATTGTTCAAACACTGAGGAGGGGCATAGTATCATCATGTCTTGTGCCATTTCTATTTATTTTCCAAAAACCAGTCCATTGGTCATCCTACTGAATTTTCAACCTCCGGTTAGCCATTTATGGCCCCATGGAATCCCAGTCTCTAAATCAGAGGATTCCTGTCTTGTTCATCATCTTTCTAACTCACTCAACATTTGTTTTCCCAAATGATAAACTGCCTCCAATACATTTGCCACCTCTTACTTGTATTGTCTGGTGACCACATAGGGACATTCTTTATAGCATTCTTTCCATAATGTATTGCATGACCGACCACAAGATTCTGGCTTTGCTTTTTGTTGTGAACCAACTTTCTGATGTGTCCATCATCACATCACCCTGTGGAAATAAGCTTTTTTGTAATGGAAAGAGCAGTGGATTTGGAAGAGCTAGATTCAAGTTCATGCTCTGGCATTTACTAGCTGTGTGACTTCAGAGAAGTCTTCACCTCTCTTAGCTTTAGTCCCACGATTTGTAAAATTGGGATGATGAGCCTTGGATTCCTTTTATTGTTGTTATGAGGAAAATGCTTTATAAACCATAAATGTGCAGTATTATTATCTCAATCACCATTGCATGGATAGGTCTGGAACTGTTCCAGGCTGTTCTACATTGTCATCATACACTAAATGCCCCGGGGAAAATTCTGGTGAGATATATAATTGGCACGGTACAGATCCAATCTTAATGAAGACTGTTGGCACCAATAGCAGCTTAAACTACCATGTGGTACTTACTGGAACTAGTAGGATGACCCATATTATTTATAGAAAATTTGATCCATGGAATAGTCTGTGAAAGCCTTGTGGCCTCAAATGTTCTCTGATCTGTGTATCAGTGAAAACTCTATCCATGCATGCAGCTTTTTCATACCTTCTAATCCTGTGTATTTCTTATAAGTTCTTTCCGTATATTCCTCTGAGAGAATGCCCCCACTGTCCCGAAGGCCTTCCTCTGGCTCTTTTTATAGATGCCACTTCAGCACTCGGGGTATCTGTGTTTGTTATCCTCCAGCCTTGTTCCATGACAAGCCCACTTGTCTCAGATTTCTGAATGAGGTCCAGTCATTATGGATAATGTGATAATTAAGGCCTATGTCCATCAAGGTTCCATTGCCCTTTGAGTCACCTGCAATTTTGATTTTTCTGAGATGATAGTAGTCCTTCATTTGTTGACCATACATTACGAGAGGAATATCAACGTAAAAGAGAAGGGAAGGATGAGCGATGGGAGAGAGGGCTCAAGGGTGGGGTGGAGAAGGAGAGAGATAGAGGGGGAGGTGGGGTGGGGAAGGGGAAAGAGGAGAAAGAGATGGCTTTTTCCAGTAAAACACAGTTAGGGATCACTTAAACCGCTATTTGATTTCCCAAATGTGGTCTGGCTTGACTGCCTCCTAATGTGATTCTGGATCCACATTATTGTCTGTCGACGGTGTCTGTCCTTACATACGTACTGTTGAAATACTGGGAGATATGAGTGAATGAACAAAGCATTTATTTGGTGCTTCCAAAGCACCCTGCTAAGCAATAAGGCTACAAATAAGCTATTCACATTCTAAACGGAGAAGACAGTTCATATAGGAAGGTTCAGCTCTACAAGTCAAACGGAAAAGCCCAGTGGTTGTTAGAGCACAGTGGGAAAGCAGGTGGTAATGTGCCTCCTTTAATGCCATTTCCATTGCTAAAACTTTATAGGTTTCCTATGTCGAACCATTTGAGGGACTTGGGTGGTGAGAGCTTTCTTTTCCCGGTTCTCAGTAGCTGTGGCTCCAAAGGCAGCAGAGACTGAAGCAGCTGCAAAGACAGTTGTTTGGTGTCATCTCTGTAAAGGCTGCCTTCCTGGATGGTGGATGAGGGAGCCAGGCTAGAAGCAGTTCCAGTGGTTTCAGGGGCCTTGCTCTTCCTGAGGCTCTTGGGTTTACTTGTCCAAATCAATCAGACCAGATAAAATGAGATAATATTTGTAAACTGCTAAGCACAGTGCTGGAACACAGTGCTTTATAAATGTTTATCGCCTTCCCTGGCCCTTCTCTCCTTCCATCTTTGGCAGTTGTCAGCAGTTGGCTTTGTTAGTGGCTGGTTGGGGATTGCTCTCCTGGAATATGACTAGGCGTCTGGGTTTTAAGCAGAAATGGTAGTCTGGTGCCAATGGTATTCCTATGGCTCTTGGGCTCAAAGTCCAAAAGATGGTTTGATCTTCCTGGCACATGCTGCTTTCTATCTCTTTCTCTCTCTCAGGATAACTTTCTACTTCAGTTAGGCTGGTTTGTCTGCTCCAGCACATATATAAATGGAAAAAGAATTTTATGGGTTTTACCGGGAAAAAGAGGTTGGGGAGTCTGCCATGCAAAACAAGCCATAGAATTGACTGACAGGATGGAAAGGAGGCAGGGGTTTCTATAGAGAGCCCTGTAATTGGCATATGGGAATTGACGTTCTGGAAATAGACTAGGTTCAATTTAACCCCAGCAGTGAGCTCCTGGTGGCTTGGTTAATTATAGTTTTCTTGATTAGCATTATGGTGGAGGAGCACCTTCTTTAAAGCCCCCATGGTTGGCTGGTGAATGTGCATGTTGTTAAATCTCCTTTCCCGGATAGTCAATGTATTTAGCCAACAGGAGGTTATGTCCAGTAGCCCATTAGTGCCACAGTACAGCTACTAAATTAGTCTGAAGAATTAAATGTTCCATCTATGCTCAGTGACCAGCAGCAGTTCACTTTCCAATGAACACAGTGGGACTGAAATATATTTAGAATGTGAAACTAGTCTGATTCACAATTTTTGTTGTGCTAATTGGAGGAAAAAAAAGAAGAAAGGCCAAATCTTCCCATTCCCCCCTTCCCTAACCCTAACCCTAACCCTTCCATCCCCAAACCCCCATAATAGAGACATTCAGTAGAAATTATTGGCTTGGACATTTTTCAGTGTTTTTGATATGGGAAATGAAGCTTTGGACTATAATAATTAACCATTTTTATTAAATATCATTTCATCATTAAGCAGTAAGATTTGGAACCAGAAGGTGCTTTAGAGGTCATGTAGTCCAACCCCCCCTTACAGATGAGGAAAGTGAGACCCAGAGAATTGCCTAGGGCAGGGGTTGGGAACCTGAATCCTTGAGGCCACGTGTGGCCTTCTAAGTCCTTGGGCGCTGCTGAGTCCAAGTTTTACAGAACAAATCCTTTTATTAAGGCTGTACCCATGAACACATAGTGTGCTTACATTCCATAAACAATGGTTCCCAAATAAATATGGTCATAGAAAGCCTTTGAGTTTGAAATATATTGACAGAACAAACAAATCTTGGTTGGGGAGCTGGGGCCATAAAATAAGCCCAAGTTAAATAAGATATCAGATTTGGGGATGCAAATCAAGGGAATAAAGTCTATTTTCATGCCAAAAAAGTCACATAATTTAAGCAATTTTTGATATTTCATATTTAATGTTGTTTGGTAGAAACTATCCTTCACATCAGAATTCTCTTGTAGAATATCTACATATATTCCAACATGGAACATAGTTTGGGAAATTCCAACATCTGTTTCCCAATCTCCAACCAGACAAAACTGTCAAAAACTAAAGCCAGCTTCAGTATAGGCTCCACCTAGTGGTTATTGATGATAAAATCACAGAATTTTATTAGCAAGCAATCTAAGTCCAACTCACACTCAAAACATACTTTGTAAATAGCTAATCCAGCCTCTGCTTCCAGACCTCCAATAAGGAGGGACCCACAACCTTTCAGGGCAGCTCATTCTACTTTGGGATAGATCTAATTGTTAGGAAGTCTTTCCTCATGTCAAACTCAATTTTGCCTCTACAACTTCCATCCATTACTCTTGCTTCAAGAAATACGGGTATATAGTATCCAAGTGATACTTTCATGTTACCCCTGAATTTTATCTTCTCCAAACTAGACAATCCCAGTTATTTCAGTCGATCTTCATAGGACATGAAATCAAAGTCCTTCACGATTGAAGGAGTGATTGCCCTCCCCTGGATACCTTCCAATCTTAATCCAATATCTTGAGTATCTGGCACCTAGAACCCCACAAAATACTTGTCTAGATATAGGCTGGTGAAGGCAGAGAATAATGGCATCATCGCCTTCCTGGAAGCTGTGCTTCTTTCATGTACTCTAGGATTGTTATAGCTTTTTTGGCTGCTCTGTCACACTGGTGACTCATATTGAGTTCCTGGTTTACTAGTTGCTGTCAAGTTTCACTTCCTATCTTGTACATATTAAGTTGATTTTTTTGATCCCAAGTATAAGACTTAACATTTTTGCCTATTAAATTTTGTGTTATGAGTTTCAGCCTAAGACTTTTTGGGGGAGTTCTGGCTGTCATCCCACTTGTAAGTGATCCCACCTAGCTTAATATCTACAAATTGTCTTCCTTTATCCAAGTCATTGATAAAAACATTGAACAGTGTAGAATCAGGAATGGATCCTTGAAGTACTACACTAGAGACATCTCTTCTCATTGACATTGACCCATTGATAGCTAGTCTTTGGGTATGGCCATTTAGCCAACTCTGAATCCACCTAACTATATTATCTTCTAGTTCATATCTTTCAATCTTCCCCAACATCTCTCCATATCTCCAACAAGATAACATGAACAATTTTGTTAAATGCTTTCCCCAAACTAGGTGAACTATCTATAGAAGTTGCTTGATCTACCAAGGGTACCACCATCCTCCCAATTGCTCAGGCTCACAACCTAGATGTTATCCCTTGCCCATATCTAATTTGTTGCCAAGACCTGTCAATTTTACCTTCCCTTCTCTGATACTGCCCCTACCCTCATATAGGCCCTTATCACTTCATCTTGGACTATTGCAACAGCCTGCTAGTTGGTCTCCCTGACACAAGTCTCTCCTCATGCCAGTCTATCCTCCACTCAGCTGCGAAAGTAATCTTCCTAAAGCCCAGGTCTCACCATATTATCCCCTTATTAAAAAAAAAAAAACTCCAGTGCCTCCATATCACCTCCAGGATCAAATATAACATCTTCTATTTGGCACTGAAAACTCTTCATAACCGGCCCCCTTTTCTAGTCTTTTCACACCACTAATATACTCTGTGATATAGAGACACTGGTCCCATGACGTAAGTCACTCCTCTTCCTAACTATAGGCATTTTCACTGGCTGCCCCCATGCCTGAAATTTTTTCCCTCCTCATCTCTGCCTCCTGGCTTCCTTC
The DNA here is from genome assembly GCF_011100635.1 of Trichosurus vulpecula. Taxonomy (NCBI): domain Eukaryota; kingdom Metazoa; phylum Chordata; class Mammalia; order Diprotodontia; family Phalangeridae; genus Trichosurus; species Trichosurus vulpecula. The sequence continues at coordinate 226,195,793 of NC_050578.1, read as the reverse complement.
AAGACCCAGCTAAAATCCCACTGTCTACAGGAAAACTTTACTGATTCCCGTTAATTCTAGTGCCTTTCCTCTGTCAATTATCTCCATTTTAACTTATATATATAGTTTGCATGTATATAGTTGTTTGCCTGTTGTCTTCCCCATTAGACTGTGAGCTTCTTGAGAGCAGGGACTACCTTTTGTCTTTCTTTGTATCCCCAGAATTTAGTTAACACAGGGCCTGACACATAGTAGGTGTTTAACATACATTTTTTTTTTTACTAACTACGAGTTGTTTCAACAATTCGACCAGCAGCTGCTGTGGGGGTGAAAAACCAACACGAGCCCAACAACAAGAATGCTGCAAGTCCAGGTTCTTTTACCTGCTTTACTAAGGAAAGCAAAGTTAAGGGGTTAACAAGCTTACTTTAATCCAACACACAAATATCATTCACTTAGTTCAGGGGAAAAAGTCAGCACCCTGAGCTTCAGAGCAAATACAAACAAATTACAAACATCAACAGACAGACCTTGTTTGATTCAAATCTCAATGCATAGTTACCAGAGTTTAACAAAGTCCGAACATCCAGGTTTACAAGCTGGACGGCTCTTGACTACAGCTGCCCAGAGTCTCCACCTGAGCACACCATCAAGAGCAAAAGCCCTAAGCAAATAGCTCTGTTCTCTCTTTTTATGCACGCTTTAGCCCTCATCTGAGCGACCAGAACTTAAGCTCTTACTGTTAGCTCTGGTCTTAGCAACTCCCCTTAGGACCCTGAGGGCTTCACACCCACATAGGCTTAGCACCTAATAGATAGGGGTTTGGGCCTGGGGCTTAGCATCTATTAAGACTCAATCAAAGACACCCAACTTAATTGATATTACACGAGTCTAGAAAGGAAACTAGGTTAGTCTGACATGCCTTGTTCTTAAAAAAAAAAACACAACAACAAACCAAAACTTAGTTTCAATTAACCAAGATTCACCTTCTTCCCTTCTACCTCACCCTCCCAAAAGACAGTACAAGAAAAACACAACCCATTACGAATTTCCATATTGGCCATGTCCAAAGAAATTTTTGTCTCTTTCTACACTCTGAGTCCTTCCCTACATTATTAGGAGATAGGTAGTACGTTTTGTAATTAATCCTCTGGAACCCTAGTTGGTCATTACACTGATATGAGTTCACAATAGTATTCCATATGCCATAACTTGTTCGTCCATTCCCCAATTTATGGGCATCACCTTTTTGTTCAATAGAACATAAAAGTGTTGGTCTAAGCCTGATTTCTTTCAGACTGCTTTCAAGTTTTTAGAGCAATTTTTATCAAATAGGGAGTTATTTTCTAAGTAATTTATGGTTTCCCACCAATTGAATGCTTAGTTATTCCTGATTCCTTTTTCTCTCACCTGTTCCATTGGCCTATTTTACTTTTTTAACTGATACCAATGGTTTTGGTGATTATTGCTTTATGATATGGTTTGAGGTCTAGAAGTGCCATTTTCCTTTGTTCCTACATTTTTCATGATTTACTTTGATATTCCATATCTTTTGTTTCTCCAAATTAATTTTATTGTTATGGTATTGAGTTCTGTGAAGAATGCCTTTGACAATTTGAGTAGCATTATGGCATTAAAATTATAAATTAACTTTAGTAGTGTTGGACTTTTTATTATATTGGCAGTGCTCAGTCACAAAAACTATCTTTCTGTCTATTTAAATCTTGTTTTCTTATATCTTTAAGGAGCACTTTGAAATTGAATCTATACAAGTATTTTGTGTGCTTTGGTAGGCTGAGCCACAATTATTTCATAGATTTTGAAGGTATTTGAACTGATTTCCCTTTCTATGATTGCCTCTTGGGTTTTGTTATTATTATATAGACATGCCATTGATTTTTGCGGGTTTGTTTTGTAGCCTGCAACTTTGATGATGCTATTAATTTTCTCAGTATATTTTCTGATTCTTTAAAATTTTCTAATAAACCATCATATCACAAGTAAATAGGTAGAATTTTATTTCCATTTTACCAGTCTTTATGCTTTTAATTTATTTTTCTATCTCATTGCTATTGTTGGTATTTCTAGAACTGTATCTTTTAAGAGCAGGAAGAGTACAGATCTTTGCTTACCTCCTGCATTTAGTGGGAAAGCTTCTATATGTCTCCATTATATCTGTTATTTGTCTTTGGTTTTAGATAGCTACTTTTTAAAAGGTATGCCCTATGCCTAAATTGTGTAGGTGTTTCAACAATCCGGCTAGCAGCTGTTGTGGGGGTGAAAGACCAACACCAGCCCAACAACAAGCATGGTACCAAAAGCCCAGGTTCTTTTGATCTGCTTTACTAAGGAAAGCAATGTTATGGGGTTAACAAGCTTATTTTAATCCAGCATACAAATATCACTTACTTAGTTCAGGGGGAAAAGCCAGCACCCTGAACTTCAGAGCAAATATAAACAAATTACAAACAGACCAAATACAATTCATAGTTACCAAGAAAACCAAGCCTAGACATCCGGGCAAGCTGGAGGGCTCTTAACTACAACTGCCCGGAGTCTCCACATCAGCGCACCACTAAGAGTGAGAGCCCTGAGCAAATGGCTCTGTCTTCTCTTCTTATACCATTTCAGACGTCATCAAACATCATCTGAATGACCAGAACTTAGGCTCCTATGATTGGCTCTTGAGTTAGCACCTCCCCTTAGTACCCTGGGAGCTTCACACCCACATAGGCTTAGCACCTAATAGGGGTTTGGGCCTGGGGCTCAGCACTGAGTAAGATTCAATGAAATACACTGAATTAATCAAAGGAAACAAAAGCCAAACTCTTCAAGGGCACTTGGTTGAACTGAGTGCTAAGAGCCCATTTTGCTTACCGACACAGTAGGTTGTTTCATACCATAAATGAGTACTGTTCTTTGTCAAAGACTTTTTCCTGCATCTATTGAGATAGTCATGTGCTTTTACATTTTTTGTTTTTAATGTGATTATGTTGATTATTTTCCAAATGTTGAACCAACCCTGCAGCAATGCTATAAATCTAACTTGGTTATAATGAATGATTTTTCTGGATGAATTATCTGTTTGACAGGATTTTATATAAAATATTTGCATTGATATTCATTAAGGATATTGGACAACAGAGTTGTCCCTCTGTGATCATTCTTCTCTGGTTTAGGTATTCATAAGGGAGAGTACATTAGATTGCATTTAATGTGTTGGATGCCATGTGACACCATTGATTTATACTCATTCTGCCGCCTCTCTTCTCTCTGCAACCAATACTAGAAACCCTACAGCACATTGGAAGACCAGAAGACCTTCTGAACTGAGGTTTTGGGTAGAAGATCGAAAGCACCAGACTTCCAAATTCCATTGCCACACTGATATGCTTTCTACCATACTCATTCTCCATTTGTGGTCATCGCATCTTAGCACCCTACATTATAAGTGTATGCTGTCACTCTTGACAACTCTAATCCTCTTCAGGTGCACTTGACACCAACTTGTCCATCTCCTACTTTCTTTCCCTATACCCTCTATCCTTTGCCATCCTTGGTTGCTTCTCAAGAAATTCCCTACAGCCTTGGTCTTTTCAACTAACATTACTTCAGCAATTCTGTTCTCAGCAGATTTGCTGAAGTAATATTGATTGCATTCAAAGTCTACTGAAGAAAGCACAGCTCTGATGGACTATCCATGTTGGTGAAATGCCAAACGTGTTTGCCTAAAAGACTATTTTATGGAGAACTCACACAAGGCAGGAGCTCACATGGAGGTCAGATAAAGCTGTACAAGGACAGTCTCAAGGTCTCTCAGCAGAACTTTGGCATTGATTGTGAGACATGGGAGAGACACTGGCACAGGACTATCCATCATGGCATGCCTGCATCAAAGAAGGCGCTGTGCTCTATGAGCAAAGCAGAATTATGGTAGCTCAAAAGAAATATGAGATGCACAAGTTTAGACATTTCCCTCCCAAATGGTCAAACAGTCTGTTTGTGCCTGACCTGTGGTAGTCTTCTGAGCTTATATTGATCTGATCAGCCACAGCTGGACACATTGTACATTGCCACCCCCCCCCCCCCCATCATGATATCATTTTGTTCCTCTTTGAGCACAAAGGATAAACAACAACTTTGGAGAACTGACAGTAATTTCAATCAACATTACCTGAATAAAGCCTTACTCTTCTCTGAGGATGAAACTTCCCTTGCAACACGGTGTGCATATTCCTTGTCCCACACGGCCACTTCTTGAACATTCCTCTACCATTCCTTGATGACCTCTACACTTTAGGGTTCATGAAATGTCTTCATGTTGTAATCTCCCTATCATTTCTGTCATCTACCCACAATCTGGTTACTCTCTCAATTTTTCAATAACCTTGCTGCCTGAAATACTATTTCCCTCTCTACCTCATTCCCAGCCATCATTCTTAGGGTCTTCAACATTCATCTGGATAAACCCTCTGATGACTTGACTTTTCAATTTCCTAATTCCCTCAGCTCCAATAACCTTGTGCATTGCACTTTGTTCACAATACTGGCACAGTCATGTTTGATGAAGAGCTGAGCCAACCTGGAAGAGAATAAATACCTCAAATATACTTCACTCCCTTATAACTATCATGGCCCCAGCACTCCACTACATGTACCTTGATCACCAGATGTCTTGAAGATCTTCTCTAATATTCCTTCTTCTTTATACTATTTATTGGCCAAAGATGCCCCTGTGAGAGATAGTGAAATGTCAAGGTGAATACCTCAATTGTGAGCCTGGGGGACTATGAGGATGTGGGTGCCCTTGACAGTAATAGGGAATTTCAAAAGGATGGAGTGTTTGGGGGAAAAAGAATTAGTTCAATTTTGGACATATGGTATTTAAGATATCTACTGCAACCCGGTTTTAGGTGTCTGAAAGGTAGCTGGAGATAGGAGATTGGAGGCTGGCAGAGAGATTGAGGCAGGAAAGGTAGATTTGAGAATCATCAGCATAGAGCTGGTAATTAAATCTGTGGGAACTGACAAGATCGCTAAGTGAAGTAGTATTGAGGGAGAAGAAAAGAGGGCACAGAATAGATATGGGACCTGAGAAGGAAAGGTCTGATGGGTAGGAAGAAAACCAGGAAAAGATGGTGTCCTGGAAACCTAGAGAGAAGAGAGTATAAAGAGAGGGTCATCAACAGTATCAAAAATGAAAAAAAAAAAGGTGAATTCCTAACCAATGAAGGAGAGATAAAAGCAATTATCAGGAACTGTTTCTTCCTATATTTCCTATTAATAAAACTGTCAATCTAAACGATATGGAATATAAAGATTAACAGAACAGGAAGTGGAGTGTTTAAAAATAGATCTCTCTTAAATTCCTTGTCTTTCTGGGGCTAAAGGAGAGTTAGAAATATTGTGTGTATTTCTAATATTTTTGTATAAAATCTATAATCCAGTCGCCCTTTTTCATTGTGATTCTGAAGAGCCCAACTCCTTTCTAATCTTTCGCCTTCCTACCTCTAAGGAAGTCTTTATTCCTCGAGTTCTGTGATTTCTATCCACATTCTACTTCAGCCATTCACAAAAAATCATCCCATAGACTCATCCATTATACTTGTAGCAAACTTTGGTCCTTTGAATTCCTACAATTCTTCACATCCTCCCACATGCTCTCCTTGCTTCCCACGCTCGTCAGGCTTGTCACACATAGAACGAAGCAGATTCATTCTTAGCTTGGATGCTTATTGAACACACACATGTTAGTCCACACGGAGAGTACCCATGGTTCATCCAGGCAGCACAGAGAGTGGGATGGGGAGGGGGAAAGAAGAGGGAACAAGTCAGCTCAGTATTTGCAGTTGAGACCAGTTGGCCTGATATGACTGGGGTCTTTGCCACTCCTGCCCCATTCATTTGCAAATTGGTCTGCCCTAAAATCTTCCACTGCCCTGCCTCTGCTGCCACCCTGGAAGAATTCTCTGCCATCATGGGAAAACAGGAAGGCAGAAAAGAGATGAGTCAGCAGGTTGAATTCCAAAATCCCACCCTGAACTCTTGGGACTCTTCTCCCATGCCTTTCTGGCAGTTGAGATATGGACAACTATGACAAGAGTATTTCCATACAAAGAATCTGTGTGGCATCAAAGAGACAGGACTGGACTTGGAGTTATGAGGACCTGGTTTCAACTCCTGAAGCTTATATTTGCTACTTATCAAGTCATTTAAGCCTTGTGGACTTCAGTGAGCTCATCTGTAAAATGGATATAAAAAGATTTCATTACATTCCTTTGATAGAAATTATGAGTACTAAGTTCTTTATAAATCTTAGAGATCATAGAAACATGAGTAGTTATTAATGAGTAGAGAGAGGCCCTGTGGGCTGATGCCCTTCCACCATACTCTCAGAGTTGGGGCTCAAAGATTCACATCTTGACTTTGCCTCTGGTGTAAGAGTGTCAGAATTGTTCATTCCTGCTGTGTTGACAGCAATTTTCCAGTCCCTGCTGCTGTCTGTGTCAATCAGGCAGTTTGAGGGGTTGCTTTGTACAACTGTGTGCTGAAGGGATACATAGAGAAGGAAATATAATCCCTCGAGTGAGTTTTTCCATGGTTTCATCTCCTGCATGTTCAAAGAGGGCTGAGATGGACTTCACTGTCAGGGGTTGGCCTGATCACTTTGGCTACCTAGGCTCCACCAGGTCCCTTCTGAGAAGCTTCATAATTTCCACGAGCACAAAAGTATTTGTCTGAATGTTTATAATTGGCTTCCTGCTTGTTCAAGTAGGCCCTCAACATATTGCTGGCACCTAGAAAAAGACTATCTTGAGTCAAAAGGGGAGGTAGACCCAGTGATATAAATCCAGATGGCAGATGACATTCCTCTACTGACTTAAAGATTGATTTTCCTAGGCAGACTGGCTGTTTCTCCCCAGTTCCCTGGTACCCATGGAAATGGTATGTTAAAATAGCATTTTACCTATATTACTAAAAGACCCACCATTTCTGACACTGAATCTGAAAATACAATTCAAAATTTGTCATTTCTGCCCCCTTTTAAATATTGATCAGTATCCATCTGAGGCTTTGTTCTCTCCCCTTATCACAACCTGTATGGCTCTTATGTGTAACCTAAATGCTCTTTCTATTTGGGGTTGGCCCTTCACACACCCAAACTCTCCCACTGGCATTGCTCAGGTACCAGGCTTTACATCTCGCCGTATCTGCTCTCAATTCCTCTCCTCCCTCACAGAACTTTGTCTTTTTCAGAGAAGAGACCTGTGTTTGTATAGAAAGAACAGTAGCCCATTCTGGTAGCCCCCTTCCTCAAGCTGGGTGGTAGAACACCACACTATGTGATGAGCTGGTATGTTGATGCCACCAGCAGGTCCTGAAGCACCAAAGTTCTGGTTTGGATTGTCCAGTCTAGGCCTTCTCAGTGGGGAACTTCTGATAGGAAACTCTTCCCTGCTCCTAGGCTTGGACATACCTCTTGACAATGGCCTTGTTCCCTAATGCTGGCTCTTCCTTTCTCCCGCTTAAAGGCTTTAAGATGCCCCACCTGCTCTTTGGTTCCTTACTTTGAAGTCCATGTTCTGACAACTGTCTTTACCATCTCATTCCAATCTTGTCCTTTTGATGTCCATTCAGATCATTCTACCTTCTTTCCAAATAACTTCAGCCGGAACTCACAGGTTTATTCCCTTGAGGCTTGAATTTCAATGGTGATGAGCTCCCTTACACCCTACCCTCATAGTTAGAAAATTAGCCATCGGTTTCAAATAGATAAGTTTGACCAGATTAGCTAACTCTATACTCCTATATAATTTTATTTTCTAAATTGTCTGTGTTTTAATTAAAAGGACTTTTTTTTTGCAAATACCAGGCACATTTTCACTTCTCTGGCTTATTGTCTTAATGCAGATAACTTGTAAACTTTGTTATTTGAGAGAGCCTAGATTCCTGTTGCAAATATCTGTTTCACAGGTCTGGTTCACTAGGCTCAAGGGATGAATAGGTTTGTTTCAGGCCAATGGAAGCAAACAGAAAGAAAATAATCATTTATAGATGTTTCTGGTTAGTATAATTTGTATTACTTTTCCACACAATATTCAACTGACATTGTTTTATGAGCATAAACACTATTTGGTCTTAATGGATCATTCTTGATAGGTTATTAGTTCTATTTGACAGTTAATCAATATGTTGCAGCAACATATCAATAATATTGGCCTACCATTTACATTTTCTGTCTGATGATGATATGTCAAGGAACGATGTCCTCAGATTTCCCCATTATTGAGACCTACTGACCTTTCTTTGGCTTTGTCCCTTTCCTGAAATGGGATTCTTTGGATTTACCATTAACTCCAGCCTGGGCCAAAATAAAGTGCTTACCCAGACCTGGAAGAGTGCCACAGTAAACCTTGAGTTTCATGTTTTACAGGAAGAAATGAAGTATTTGCCTATTTACCTTTTGCAAATAGGGCCCAAGGGCAGCCAGGATCCTCAGACAGAACTTTTTAGAAGTGAGCAAACTCAGTTGCTCTCAGAGGTGTGGAGGGCGTTTTTTTTTCCAACTGAAAACTCTACCTGTCCACTTTGAACTTGTTTGAGAATGAAAAAAAGAAAAAATAAAATTTCAACCCTATGAGTTAAGTTAAAAATGTTAAGAGTCAGAGTGATGTTTTATTCTAATAAAAGATGTACACCAGGATAGGTAACAAGAGAATTATTGGAATGAGTTGTTTGGTCAACCTGGAATAACCACTAAGGGATTTAAGGGACCCACACAGGCCAATCGTGGGTCCGGTGACTTTCTATAACAACACAAGTGCCTCCTCCACTATGGTGTTTCCATAACATTATCTGATCAATCCAGAGGAAAGTCTTTCTTTTGAGAAAAACAAAAAAGAAAGGATCAGAGAAAGGATGCAACCCCAGCTTGGGATGGATAGGAAAAGCAGAAATGAGAACTGACAGCAGAGAGAAAATAGAGATATTTAAATACTTTTTCATTGTGTTTTCTGCTGAGAACTACGGTCTTTGGACTGGCAAGGACAGAAGATCCATGGTTACTCGGGAACATCAGCCCAATTCACATGTAAGGAGGTACTAAGAGAGTGTCTGGGGGCTCTTGAGGCATTTAAATCCCCATAGCCTGGTTGAACTACATCCTGGAATACTGAAAGAACACACAATTGGAATGGTTTTGAAAGTTTAAATACGATAAAAGAATAGTGGAGCAGGGTAAATGTTGTACATCTGTTCATCAAAAGGAAGAAAGTGGGTTCTGTAGAACATATGGCTCTTCAATTCCTGAAAAAACTTTAGAGTGTATTATTAAAAGGATGACTGGTGATCACTGAACAGAAGAAGCAGTAGGCAGAAACATCCACTCAAAGTCATTCTTAAAACAATACTGCTGTTACTGTATACAATGTTCCCTTGGTTCTGCTCATTTCACTCTTCATCACTTCATGCAAGTCTTTCCGTGTTTCTCTAAGATCACTGAGCTCAGCATTTCTCATAGCACAGTAATATTCCATCATTATTATATGCCGCAACTTGTTCAACCATATATATCCTATAAAGGGAATAGAATTCTAAGGAAAAATGTCCCTAAAGGGACAAGGATAAAAGGGAGGGAGAAATAAATGAGAGAGGACATCCTCAGTCAGTTCCTTTTGCGCTCAATGGGAACAAGTCCAACCCTTTTGTTGGTGACCTGTCAACCTGCAGTGGATGTCTGGTCTCATGTAACAGTCTGTGCTCTCTCTAAGCCCAAAGTTGGCGTATCTGTGATTTCCAAGTCCCTCTTCCCAGGAAGCTATCTTAGTCATCCCTGGAAGCTTGTGGGAAGGACTATGCTTACATTTTAAGCTATAGTCCTAGGTCCAATAATGCACTAGGCTTGGTGGCCTTTGAGGTCCTTCCAGCTCTGATATTCTGTGTATTTTTATTTGATTCCTTAAGACTGTGGTAGGTGCTGTAGAATACAGTAGAAGTATGAGACGTATCTCCCACCCTCACAGAGTTGACAATCTTATTGGGAGAAGAGGTAAGTCATTATCAAACAATGAATGGTTGTCATGAATGTTCACTGCTGAACTGTCTTTCCTGGCAATGGGAGGTTCTGCTGTGTTGTAGAATGGGATTTGTGCTGCTCTCTGACTGAGTCCTTAGAATGAGGCCTCATTCCTCAGATCATCTCTCACATGTACTCTTTGTGTTGGCTCTCGTGCTGTCCAGGAGCTGAACCTGAACTTTGAAAGATGGAAGGAAAGAGACATACTGTAAGAAGCATATCATTCACCCACCATATTGAAGCCTGGGCCCCACACAGCCCTAAGAAACATGAGAGAGACAAGGCTAGGCCACCACAGGTGAGCTTCTTGGATCTCTACATGCCATCTCTTTCCCCTCTCCCACACACTGAATGAGACACACAGAATTGGTTAAACTGGTCAGTGCATACCAGCACTGAGGTGGTTTTAAATGCAAAAAAGGCTGAAATATATGTTTCTTTCTTCAACTACATATGGATAGAGTCCTTGACACTCATCTCTGACACACAGACCCAGCCATGTTGCTTCACCTTGGGGGCAAGTTAGGAAGACTAGGAAAGGGGAGGGCTCCTGCAGTCTGGAGTAATCAGAGAAGGCCTCATGGAGGAGGTGGCAGATCTGGTGCATCTTGAAGGTCATGTCTGACACCAGTAGACGGAGGGAGTTTTCCATACAGGAGAAATGTCATGAGACAAGGCTCAAGCATGAATGAAAACTAGAAAACAAAGTTTAGTTCAGTAAGCTCCGACTAAACCTTTTAACTTTCTCTGGGTTTGACCATGGACCAATCGCTTATCTGTCTAGGACTCAGTTTCTTCATCTTTAAAATGGAAATAAAATGTCCCACATGAGGTTGTTGTGAAGCTCAAATAAAAGGCTATGTGTGAAGTGGTTTTTAAAAACTATAAAAATGACAGTTTTTTAAAAAACGAAATTATTCACCCAGCCTCCAAAGGTTAGAAATAATGGGTCATAGAGACTGCAGTGCATCCATGACATTCAGTGTATGTGATTGTCTGGTTTCATGTGTTAAGTTGACCAGTTGCTGTGTTTTTCTTTTCATGGCACTGAATGTAGAAGAAACTGTGCAAATAGGAAAACCTGCCAAGATACCCAAATTGAACATTTTGCAATCGGGGAAAATGATTGATTTTTGTTTCTTGGCACTTATTTCTATCATTTGCCAGGAAAAATTATCAAGGGGGAATTCTGCAACTCACCCTGAACACAATTGGCTAATTGACGCAATCCCTATTTGTTCCATCGGTGAAAGGTTTGTATAAATATCAGCCTCCCCTCCAACACCCAGCGGGCCTCAGAGCTGAACCTCACCATTGACCTGAAAAAGGAGAAGGAACCTCAGGTGAGCTTATGTTTCTTTGTGGCTTTGCCCTTCTTCCTCCTCCAGAGAGCCTCATCACCCCTAGGTGACAACATTCTTGTGGGCAGGCTCTTTGTCTTCTGTTTCCTTTGTGCGGCTTTAGGACTAAACAAAACCTGTTAACGTACCTGTAGAATGTGAGTTCCCTGACAAGAGGGACTGCTTCCTTTTTGTATGTTTTTAATCTCTAAGGAATAGTGAGGTACCTGGAACCTAACAAGCGTACTGTCAAATGCTTTTGAATTGAATTGATTAATAGAACATCTCCCAAGAGCTTAGAGCTGCTAACTACCTGACCTTTGCAGGAGAATGACGAAATTGGGAGCAAAGCCCCCAAAAGCTGAGCAGTGCCGTCTCTGCATTAACCCCTTCAGGATTTTCCATAGAGCTGATGGAACCTGGTTAGAATGGAGGGGTTGTTCTCAGTCCAAAGAGGCTTTGGAGATTTCAAATGTGTCCTTCAAAAAAAGAAGGACTTCATGAAAGCAAAGGTAAATGTGGAGACAGGAACATAAAAAACAAAACAAAACAAAAGGAATTCATGAGCATTGGCAGGTCTCTGAGCATCCATGTCCTTCCTACTTCCAGGCAGACAGCAGCGATGAAGCTTGTCACAAGCATCTTTCTCTTCTCCTTCATTGTGTGTGTCAACAGCCAGGTTTGGTTTCGAGAGTCTCTGGACTTCCTTGATCAGGCTCGTCAAGGTAAGACCTCTTCAAGAGCACATCTGCTTTGATAGAGTTGCTTTGTATGAAGCAGTGAATGATGAGAGGAGGAAGGTTGTTTTATTCACAGAAGGAAGATATCTGAAAGGTAGAACGGGAGGTGGTAGCAGATGCAGCCAGAAATAGAATCTGGTACCTGAGCAATGGCAAAGGCAGGGTTGGTGGGTGTGGACCTTGTCCCACAGTGGAGAGATTGTTTAGCTGCATTGGTGAGTCCCATGGTATGACACAGGAAAGAATCTTTTGATCAACTCGGGGTAGAAGTTGCTGTTCTGGATCTTACCTGAAAGAAATGGAGCAATAATTAAAGAGGAGGTAAAATATTATTTTTTCAGGGGAAAATGATGCTTTCCATTGTTTTATATTTTAGGTGTTATTAGCACAGTGAAGGGACACTTATTTTATAAGATTCATCTTGGTCTGTCATTTCCATTGGGGACCAATGGGTGAGGAGATGCTTTCCCATGTCATCCATTTCAAAAACTCTTGGACCAAGGGAAGATGTTTCATTGTCCACTAGAGTCAAATCCATGTTGCTAGAGTCCTACTTGTGACTCAGGATGCCTCTTCCATTTGCTGTTCCCTTTCTAGGTGCTGGAGACATGTGGAGGGCCTACCGGGACATGCGTGAAGCCAATTATAAAAATTCAGACAAATACTTCCATGCTCGTGGGAACTATGATGCTGCCAAGAGAGGACCTGGTGGGGCCTGGGCAGCTGAAGTGATCAGGTATGAATTCTGGAACGGTCCTGAAAGTGGAGCAGATTTGGCCTGTCTGGGGACTCTCAGAGGCCTAGGAAAGCCTGTGGATGAACTCACTGCAGATGCTGCAGGGGCTCTTCCTGCTCTGTTTCCCACGGTGTCCAGAGCAGGGTCCTGAGCAGTAGCCATCAATCTGGTCTGGCCAACAGAGAAAGCAGCAGGGCCTGATGTGCTGTCAGTATTGACCTTGTTTCAAATGAGAGGCAGGCTTGGGAGAAGATTTGGCTTTTTTCTTTTTAAGCCTTTTTTTATTTGTAGTTATTTTGAACTGGCCTGACACTATCAAACAGGAACATTTCCATATATAAAGAATAACAAAATAGAAGACTTTATATGTCACTGTGAATCTCTATTATCGCCAATTTTTAAAAGTACATTATCTATTCAGTGTGTTAGTCCCAAAACTGTCCTGGTCGTTGGTGCCTACCCACAAACTTCCTTCTGCTCTCTCCTGTGCTTTCTGAAATGTTTCATTACTATTTTTTCTTTTCTTTTCTTTTCTCATTCATTTCAGGTCCTCTTCTTTCAAAGTATCTTCCCTGACAATATTTTTATGAAAACTTTTCTTCATAACAAATGAATAATGTCAAGCCAAATTAGTGCAGACATCTGACTTGTCAAGAGTGTATACCTCCTTCTGCCCCTCTAGCCCATTAGCTTCCCATCAAGATGAGAGAAGCACATTTCATCATCCATCTTCTGGAGTTTTGTGTGTTTGTTGAGTTGAGATGAGTTCCTAGTTTTTTGAAGTTGTTTCTCTTTACAATGTAGGATCCATTGAATAAATGATTTTCCTGGTTTATTCACCTCTTTATACTTCTATTCGCTGGGTATAGGTTAAAGTTGCTTTCCAGAATGGCTGTACCAATTCACAGCTCCATCTGCAGTGAACTAGTCTGCCTTTCCTCACACGGCCCAGCCCAGGATCATCATTTTCCTTTTTGGTTGTTTTCCAATCTGATGTAGATGAGGAGGAACCTTAAAATGGTTTTAAAGTATATTTCTCTTACTATTAGTGATTTAGAATATTTTTTACCATGCCTATTGTTATCTTGCCTTTCTTCTTTTGAGAATTTCCCTTTCATGGACTCTGACTATCTAGTGAACAAGGGCTTTTGTTCTTATGTATTTGAATTAATTCTGCAGTTATCTTGGACATCAGACTTTTATCAAGGAACTTGCCGTGAAGACTTTTTTTCCCCAGTTAACTGTTTCTCTTTTAATTTAACTTCATCTCTTTTGTTTGTGCAAAAGCTGCTCGATTCTCTATAATTGAAACAGCCTATTTTCACCTCCCATGATTTTCTCTACTGATTTGTACAAGAACTCTTTCCCTTTTCATAGTTATGAAGGGTATCCCCTTCCTCCTTCCTCTAATTTGTAGATGATCTGAACTTTTATATCTGGGTTTTATATCCATTTGGAACTTATTGTGCTTTGTGGTGTAAAAGTTCATCTAGATTTAATTTCCGCCTAACTGCTTTCCAGTTTTTCCAATGGTTTTTGTTAAATAGTGAGAACCAACCCTACTTACCAGGGTCTTTGGGTTTCTCAAACACTAAACTACTATACTTGTTTATATTTTGTGTACTTAATCTGTTCCACTAATCAACTTCTTTTAGAAAAGCAGTATGAAAGAGTTTTAATGATTATTCTCTTGTATCATAGTTTCAGAGTTAATATTTGCAGGCCTCCTTCCTTCCCACTGTTTTTCATTAGTTCCCTTGAGATTCTTGATCTTTGGTTCCTCCGATGAATTTTGTTATTACTTTTTCTAATTCTGCAAAATAGCCCCCTTTTTTGTAGTTTGGTGTGGGATTGGGTAAATCAGTTCACTTAGGCAGCATTATCATTTCATTATCATCCTATTAGCACAGATTAATTGAAGGGTGATTTCTTTAAAAAACACCAATTTAATTTTATTTTCATTTCTGAATTCTCTCCCACTCACCTTGTCTTCCTCCAATCACTCAGAAGACAAGACAACAAAACCTACAATAAATATGTATAAGTAAGCAAAACCAATTCCCTCATTAGCCACGTGAGGGAGATTTTCTAAGTCACTTATTCCCATTGGGCTGATTCTGGCAGGAGCTGAGCTATGCACAGCACAGAGTTGAGCTCTGAGCCCCCATTGCTTGGATGCATGATTGATCAGCAGCAGCAACAGCAGCAGTACCCCCATCCCTATCCCCCACCATCCCACAGGCTTCTACATCCTTCTATATGCCCTCTTTCTCATCAGAGGTGAAGGAAATGGAGCCCAGATAGATTGGTGTGGAAGTGAACCATTGATTTCTTTAAACTCCTTATCTTTCAGCAATACCCGGGAGTTCTTACAGGGGGGCAGCTTTGGCCGGAATGTGGAAGATTCCATGGCAGACCAGGAAGCCAACAGATGGGGCCGAAGTGGCAAAGATCCCAATCACTTCAGACCAAAAGGCCTGGATCCCAAATACTAAGCTGGTTTCTCCCTTTTGTTCCCTTCTCCATGTATGATGTGAGATCCTCCAGGAATCAAGAGCCTCCTGGGTGCACACAAATGTAGCTGCTGCCATGTAGACATTCAATAAACAGCAGTTCTGATGAATCATGAGCCTGCCTGACTCTCTTTGTACCCAGAATGAACCTAAATTACCAATGACCCTTTGACCCTGGTTCTGGTTCCTGTCAAACCCTGGTTGGGCATCATATACTTGGTCTCTTAGTGACCTTGGGTCCATATTTCTCTGTCAGTCTAAGTCTTTTCTCCGAGTCACCCTGTTCCTGGTTTTCAGTGATATACTAGACACCAGGAAGACTTATCCAAGAGTGTTCTATGACAAATTTTGGAGAAGTTTGACATAAAATCTAGAAAGGAATATGGTCCCAGAACAGACTCCTAGTTAATACCCCATTGCCGTTCCACTTGACTTCATTTCCTTTCATTTGATAACTCCATAAAATCCCTGGTGTCCTATTCCTCTTTGTTACTAATAGCTTGGAGTCTCCATTTCTCATATTCAGATATTTCCAATCAGGTTTCCCAATATCTATCCTCCCCTCTCCAATGGCCAATCCTAATGTCCAGCCTCCTTGGTGACTGTTATCCTCAGCATTACTTCTCTATATCTTGCTCCCTTGGTGTCCTTTACTTGTATAATGAACCCTCGGAGTCTAGCTTGTATTATCCTTTCTCCAGTGTCTAGTCCCCCAGTATTTGTACCATTACCTTTTGTTTAAAACATTGGCACAATAATGGTCCGATTCATCTTAATAATTAGAACAACATTAATAACAACTAGCATTTACACGATGACTTAAGGTTTGCAAGGCACTTTGAAAACATTATTTCATTTTATCCTCACATCCCTGGAAGGTAGGTGTTATTATTATGATCTATATTTTACAGATGAGGAAACTCAGGCAGACAGAGGTTAAGTGACTTGCTTGCCAAGAGTCACACAGCTGAGTGTCTGAGGTCAGATTTGAACTCTGGTCTTCGTGACTCTAGGTCCAATTCTATCCACTTAGCTGCTTTCCCATCCCAAGTTTCTCTGTGTCGCATATTGACAGCTTTATGCTCAGTTTGTGGTATCCAGCATCTACCCTTCTACACCTCCATTGTGTCTATTTCCAGTCTCTAATCACCTTGGTATCTGCCCTTCTGTATCCAGGCACAAATGCCCAGCCTCCTTGATGTAGGTGCCCTAGTTTTCTATCTCCCTCCCCTGTGTACAAGCCTTTTTTTGTCAGCCCTACAATGTCTAGTCTACTCGACATCCCTATCAGTGTATTGTCCCTTTGTTGTCCATGTCCCCTTGTCCACTGTTTGTCCCTTTGTTGTTCACCACCATGTCCTGATCCCTTGATGTCCAAGCCCAGTGACCAATCTCCTTGGGGTCTTCTGCATTGTCCTGTCTCCTTTTTAAACCTTCTTTTCAGTCCAGTCACCTAGGGTACTATCCCTGATTAAGCTTTTTCCCTCCACTGGAGGATAATAAACTCTCAGAAATAAATCTCTGAAGAAACTATTCTGAACTATTAATGAATGGAACCACAAATATAGTCACCTCTCTCTTCATTCCCTTAGAATTTATTTGATCCTTATTTAGCTTTTTCCATTTATAAAAAAATAATAATTAGTGCTTAATAAATGCTTTTTCATTCATTCATTTAGAGGTTTCTTTCATTTCCTATGTTTCAAAGATTCTTTCCAGCTCCAGCCTTTTTATCAAAAATTCTTAAAGGTCTTTTGTCCTATGAAAGATTCACTTTCCCTCATGTAAGATTTTATTCATTTTTACAAAATAGTGGGTTTTTTCTTGAGTGTAAGTCTTTTTCTTTTGTCTTTTGGTAGACAACCAGTTAATAATTCTGCAGATCTCCCCCTCTGAGTGGTTCTGTCCCATTCTGTGGCTCTTAGGTCCCTGCAGCCAGAGTGGCTTCAGTTCCTGGGCCCTCACAAATGGAGCAGCATCAGTGCCCAGAGTGGAAGGCTCCTGGTACCTTCCAAAGCCTGCTGGAATCCAGAGCTGGATCCAGAGCCTGGGCTGGCACAGGTACTGCCACCTGCCCATGGGTAGTAAATTTGCATAATGTAGATTTATGTAAAGTGAGTGCTGTCCGTATTGCATTCCATGATATTCTTTCCTTTCTTGTAGTTGCAAACTAGTCTTGCATAATCCTGAGAATGATATCTTGGTATTTGAGCTATTTCTTTCTGTTTGCTTGCAACATTTTTTTTCTTTGACCCAGAAGCTCTCAGTTTGATGCTTGTTTCAAGATGTGACCGGTCATTTTTTTCTTTCTTTACTCTGACCACTAGTTATAATATATCTGATTAGTTTTATTTTATGATTTCTTGAAATGTCTTGAATTTTTGTTTGATTATGGTTTTTAGGGAGTCTGATGATTCGTTAATTAACCTGCTTCAATTGTTTTTGATAGTAGGTAACATGTCTCAAGTTTTCCTTCATTTAGCTTCATTTTAATATTATTGTTTGTTTTATTGAATCACTGAGTTCTATTTGCTCAAATCTATTTTCTCTAGGAGTCTACTGTGTGCGTCATAGTTTTTGTTTTCTCTTATAAGCTCATTTTTCTCCTTCCAATTTGTTCTTCAGGAGCTCCAATTTTACTTTTAATCTCTTGCTTCTTGTTTTCTATTATTCTTGGAGTACTTGCAACCAAAACCTTCTTTTTTTCTAACTCTTTGTTCTAGTGGAGTTGCTCCAATGTTCTGAGTTTACGTCTTGGGTTTTTCTTAACTCAGAATATTCCTGTATTGTGTAAGAAGTTTTTCCCCTTGTTTCCTCCTGGGACTTTGTGCCAGGAACCACTTCTGCCACCTTTTGCTCTTTAGGATGAGGTGAATCGGTTCAGATCCTGTGCCCTTTGCATTCTGGATCCCGTTGCCAGTGTCTTGCCTGGTTCCTGGTTCTCCTCCCTGTTCTGGTTACCTAAGCAGAGGCCATCTCTATCTTATCTCTGTCTCCTTTCAGATAGTATTTGTGAGTTAGCTTTTACTCTGCATTGGTCCTGAGAGACCCTGAGGAGATATTAGAAGTCACCCCGGTTTGAGGCCTCTAGAGGGTCCCTGGGTGTCTCTATTTAATCTTCATCTCTTGGAATTCCTGGTGTGGTCACTAGTATCATTAATCTGCTTTCTAGTGGCATTGCCAATTCTGGAGGCTTGGGCACCTCCTGTCCCAGTCTCCTTGGGTAGTCACCTACCAGGAATTGCCTATTGTCTTCTGCTATGTCTGGGAAGGATATCAGCATCACAGCTGGCTGGAGACCTCAAAGCATACATCCTTTCCAGTTGCCTCTGCCTTCTTATTCAGTCTTCTTATGCAGTTGGCTTGGTCCTCTACTATGGCTCTGACAGTCCAGGCCTGGGATCTTCCTGGATACATGTCTGTTGTTTTTTTTTTTTTTTAACCAGAGATCAGGTTGGCTTGAAGTTTTCCTGCTTCCCCTGACCAGAGTTTCTGTCACCTTCAGGCAATTTTCTTCCTGTATAGTCATGGACTAGATAGTGGAGCTTACTTTGGTTTCACTTCATGGATTGTTCCTTCATCCAGCTTTTTAATGCTTGCTCGGGAAGTTCTTAGGGAGGTAGGTTCACCTGTAACTTTTCATTCTGCAATCTTGACTTATAGATTTATAGTTGTTATTTGGTTGTTTCAGTCATGTCTGACTTTTTGTGACCTTGTTTGGTGTTTTCTTAGCAAAGACACTGGGATGGTTCATCCTCTTCTTCGCTAGATCATTTTACAGATGAGGAAACTGAGGTAAACAGGGTTAAGTGATTTGCCCAGGGTCACACATCTTATAAGTGTCTGAAGCTGGATTTGAACTCATGAAGATGAGTCTTTCTAATTCCAAGCCCAGTGCTCTAGTCACTGCACCACTTAGCTGCTCCCTATCCCAGGCAGGGCTGTAGAACAGTATGGAATGATGGAAATGGACAATGAGATGGCTAATTGTGTCAGAGTATTTCAAAGTGACCCTTCCCTCCAAAAAATTAACCTATACATTCTGTATATGAGGAGTAATCAAGGGAACTGGCATCATGAATACAACGTAAAACCCCAAGTACTACTCCTGGACACCTGTCCCAGGTAACCTAATGCTTAGATTCTCCCTTTATTGGGGAGGAGAATGAAATGGGAAAGGGAAGGAGCAAGTATTTAATAAGTGCCTACTATGTGTCAGGCACTATGCTAAGTACTTCACACAAATTATCTCATTTGATCCTCACAGACAGCCCTGGAAGGAAGGTGCTACTATTGCAACCCATTTTATAGTTGAGGAAACTGAGGCAGACAAAAGTTAAGTGATTGCCCAGGGTCACACAGATAGTAAATATCTGAGGCTGGATTTGAACTCAGGTCTTCCTGATTCCCAGCCCAACAGTCTGCTGCCATATTGACTGTTAATACCAAAGATCTATGAGCAAAATCTATTCCCTACTCTCCCAAATAGGTGTGTAAGATTTATAACTTGCAAATCAAAAATATCAGGGCTTTTAAGGTACAAATCATAGATCTTGAAGAGACTTCAGAAGCCATCTAGGCTAGCCACTGTCCCCCCATCCAGTTTACAGCCGAAGAAACTAAGTAAATTGCCCAAAGTCACTAGGTCCTCTTTCCATGGTACCATACTCCTTTTTTATCAATCAGATCACATCACATTTCAACAAATTCTAAAACAAGAGATTTCCAAATTCTACCTGAGGTTTCACTCATTTTAAGCAGTATTCAATCTAACCAAATTTCAGTCTAAACAGAATAGAGCTTGTTCATTTTAAGGGGTTTGAGCTGTCAAAGAGGTGCCTTTGTTCTTCAGGGATGTTTATCGTGGTATTTGCACAGATTAAGTCTGTGAGAGGGAGTTGGGAGGAGGTAGTTATAGTCCATCTATGTTTTTATACCTCACTGCTCAAGGAATATTGCTTCTATTGGGACATGGGGGAAGGGTGAATATTTCCCCCCAAAAGTTAAATCACACAGCCCTCACTGTTGGGCTGGCCCAGCTAGTTTGCTTGGTACAAAAGAACAGGTCCTCTGCGTGACAAAGAAAGGGCTGTCTCTTGCCTGGTTCCCTTGGTGATGGAGTAGGAGGGAGCTACCAGGCAGAGGTCCAGGTGACCAGGCGGAAGGGATGGTTTCTGATAGCCAGGCTTGAGGGAGCCACCATTGTTCGCAGAGCCAAGATAATTGCCAAGAGGACCCCAAGGGAAGTGAACAGTTTGGTTTCTCTCTCACCTGGCCTGTGGCTTCTTGTGTTTAAGATTGTCCGTGATCACTTTTTCATGGTTAAAATTGAAGAAAGTGTCATCTCTCAGGCTTGGTGAAATTCTAAATTCAGTCCAGGAGCTTTCTCAAGAGCCAGGTGAACAAGCTTATTGATAATAATAATACTGATGATGTGTTTAGACTCTGAAACTGCCCTACAAATTCGGGCTTGCTCTGGATGTCAGGAGCTAGGAGTACCTCTGAACGTGAGACTCAGATATGTCTTACTTGTCTGTTGTGTGCATTATCCTGAATAAAACATGGATAGCTAGAATATACGCTAATACATAGCAAGTATATATTAGAATATACATAGCTAGAATACACACTGATACATAGCGAGTGCATTAGAAAGTTACAAAACAAAGCACTATGCTTGTAGATGCCAAGAAAGCCTCCAATACAGAAGGGCTGCTGAGCTGAGCATTAAAATATGGGAAGAAAGAGGGGACCCAAAGACATTCCAGGAAACGGGAAACAAACATTTGGAAGCAAGAGAGCACAGAAGGTGGAAGAGGGGCAGAGGAGGAAGGACTGAGTAAGTAGCTGAGGCGGAATGGAGTGCAGAGCACTGCCTGTGCTTTGGGGAGCTATAGGTGATGACGTTTGGAAAGGTATGCCAGGCTGTGGAGCTGGATTACTTTTCATACCCTAGAGGGGAGGAAATGAGGCCTAAAGTGGGGGGAAACGATTTGTGACTTTCGGGTGTGAGCGATCAAGAGAGAGAATCAAGATTTTCTTTCCTCAGAGATTCTAAGAGTCTGTCTTGGGCACAAGCGCATGAACGTGTGTGTGTGCACGCGCCTGATTTCTTCCTGTAGGCATATGCTTGTCAAGCTATAATCTCCCAAATGCCTAGGAGGATTTGTTCCTTGCGCTCAGCACATAGAACACATTCTGCCCCGCTGGGATATGCCAAATGACATAACATATGCAATAAAGTTGTTGAGTGGAGGAGAGAATTGAGATGTCCCAGCCACCATTGCCTTGGGGAGGGAGTACCTTGAGTCCTGGCTCAATCTTTGTAACCCTATAGAAATCCGAGCTATTCTTATTTCAAGTGAGGCTGACAACCAGAGAAGAGCTAACTCGATTCTAGTTCTCCATTAACATGAAAGATTTGTAGTGAATTCTTGCAGACCTCTGGGGACTGCTGGGCAGTCATGGGACAGGACAGTCGCCCCTTCCCTCGCGTCCTGCTTGAGTAACTTAGTGATCCATTTCTGATGGATGAGCCAATACCTGTGAATCTCTTCTATGGCTAGCAGTGTCTGGCTTTGTCTGGACTCTCCTCCTCTCCACTGTAACCTGCTTTTGTCTCTGCCTGCCCCTCCCTCCTCCCCAGAGCCTGGGACACTGGCTCCAAGTCTCTGGAGAAACTAAGTATAATCACCCTGTGTGTCTGACTGCTACAGGGTCTGTCCATGTGCCCCTGGCCTCAAGGCAGGGGAAGTTGTTTGTTGAAGAAGAAGCCATCCAAGGAGGCCAGTCAGCAGAGTGACCCTTAAGGACATTTCCTGCCCCCTCCTCTCTAACCTCATTCAGTCACATGGTGTAGTGGGTGGGGACAGACCTCAAATTGGAGAAAATCTTGTCTTTAAACTTCAGTGGGTGTCACCATCCTAAACCAGGTGGTGTGTGAGCCTCTGTGTGTGGGTTGGGGGTGGGGTGCCATGCCATGGATGTGTGTAGAGGATGGAGGCTGTGTGCGTACTGAGGTCCAAGGAGTAGACAAGGTCTCTGTGATCCCAGGGTCTGCGACTGCATGGAAGGGTAAGAACAGGGTTCATGGATGGGGGGTGGGGAGACAAGCATTTGGGCAGAAGGCACCTTTATTCCCCCTTGGATTAGAGGCTCCTCCTACACCCACTTTCTTTTGTTGCAGACCCACGTACATGGCAGGGTCCTGAGCCAGGACTCAAAGTACTCCCTTCCCAAAAGCGATGGTGGCTGGGACATCTCAATCCTGTCCTCCACTTAACAACTTTCTCCTCTTCCTCCCTCTCTTTCCGATCTCCTCACCTCTCCTTTCTGCCTCCTCCCTTCCTCTGCATCCTTCTCCCTGCTCCCCCTCCTCCCTTCCCCTCCCTTCCTCTCTCTGTTTTCCTTCCCTCTTCCTCTCCCCTTCCTTTCCATTCTCTTCTTCTCTCCCCTCCCCTCCTCTATCCCCTCCACTCTTCCTCTCTTCTCCTCTCCCTTGTCCTGGCCCTTCCTTGATCTTTCTTTCTTCCTTTCCCCCTCCCTCTTTCTGTCCCTTCAATTGCCACCCCCCTCAAAGGAGTGTGAGGGGGAGGTGGCTTAAGGAAGAAGTCAAGAAATGCCCCCCCCCCCCCGCTTCCCCACTTACGTCACGAGCCGCGGCTATAAAGTGAGGACCAGAGCTGGAGCCAGAGAGGCAGGTGCTGAGGTTGGGACCAGAAGGACCGGTGGCATCCTGAACCGGGCCGGGCCGGGGCTGAGCCAGTCATGTTTTACTCAGGGCTTCTGACCGAGGGCGGCCGCAAGGAGGCCGATATGCGGGAGGCAGCTTCTCTGCGGCAGCAGCGCCGGATGAAGCAGGCTGTGCAGTTCATCCACAAGGACTCGGCTGACCTGCTGCCACTGGATGGCCTCAAGAAGCTGGGCTCCTCCAAGGACACGGTGAGTCCGGTGCACGCCCTGCAGCCCCAGCCCTGCGCCTCTGTCCCTGACAGCCACGCTGTATCTGTGGCTCGGACCCTGGAACTCTATTCTGCCACTCAGCCTCTGGCCCCAGAGATGTCTTAAATCTCTCCTCATTGTCCTACTTTGTCTGTCACGGTCCTGCCTTGGTAGCACTATCTCTGTCACTTCCACTCTTCTCTCCTCCATGTCACTGTCTGTCACACCGGCTGTCTCTGCCCCTGTCACTTGTCACACAACATACTCTCTCTGTCCCCATCTCTCGTTGTCACCCTCACCCCTGTCTCTGGCACCATGGCCATTATGCTGTAGCTTTTTGACACACTCCCATTCTTTGTTTCTGTCCTTACCCCGTTTTCTCTGACATCTATTGTCACAGGCACACTATGCCCCCCTCTCACTTTCTCTGTCACTGGCTGTCATTGCCAGCTTGTATCTGCCAGTCTCTCTGTGTGTCACCGTCACCCTGGTTCTGTCCCCATGTGTTTCCTTCTCTTTGTCATCGCAGCCTTCGCTGCTCTGCTCTCTCCCTCTGATCTTTTCACTCCCTCTCAGTCTGGCGATGATGTTGCCACCTCTGCCACTGTTTGCTTCCCTCTGTCTTTCACTCTCACTCTTTATCACTATCTGCCGATGTCACCTTGTCACCAGTGGCTTCTGCCTGGCCCTCCTGCTTGTCTCTCTGCCCCCTGCCTCTGGATCCCTGGTGTGCCTATGCTTTTCCAGTTATCTCTCTCTCTTTGCCTTGCTCTGAGGCCTCCTCCCTTTGAACCTCTTTTTTTTTTCTGAGAGAAAAGCAAATCTGACCTCCCTGAGTGCTCCCCCCTTCCCCTCTTCCCCATTCCCTGAGTGTAGCCCTAGGTCTTTTTCCCCCCTCCACTTATTCTTCCAATAATTTCTCATCACAGGCAGGCAGTTTAACATAACAACGAAGCTCGAAGCTCTGAGCTCTCTTGTCTGCCTGGCCCAGCTGGGCTAAGACTAGGCTGGTCTGATGACTCAGGCCATGGTGACTTTTTTTTTTCATAGGTGTGAGCTGCTGTGATGGGAAGGGAGGAAGATGGGAAAGGCAATTAAGCTGGCTTGAGGGACCAGACATCTCCAAATGCCTTTTAATGTATCCCTTAGCCTACATTATATGTTTTAAAACAACACTCTTATTATGTATGGTGGTTTTCCCAACAGCCCCTGTTCCTGGTTTTGCATTGGTCATATCCACCTGTGACTGAAGAGGAGCCCATGACCTTTCTTACTTACTTTAAACCCTTAATAATAAGGAGTAAAGTGGGGCTACGGATTTGCTGTTTCAGATTTGACTTCAACTTAGTGGTCTCCTTAGTCAAAGTAAAGAAGAGAGAGGAGCTCTGACATCAGGCCATCTCATCAATAAATGACACCAGGGGACCATGCTAGGGGATCTCTTTTGCCAGAGGAAGGAGGGTTCTTTAGCCAGATCAAGGCCATGATTTTCAAGGACTGACCCTGTGGTTTCGGCACCTGTGACCCACCTACCCCTGATGAAAGACCAGAGTATGGAAAGTCAAGTTATCTGGAAGGAGATAGTCTGTATAGCTCCCAAGAACACTGCCTGTCCCAAAGACTTGAATGAACTGGAAGTGGTCTTAGACCAGAAATATTCCAGACCCCCTGGGGGTGGAGCCTTGACTTTCGGGACACAAACCCACTCTTAGCTGATGCTGACCCTGGGCCCGGTTTCCTAGACTTGGGGGCCACTCACCCTGGGAGGTTTTTGTTTTGTTTTGTTTTTCTTGTGGTTTACTTATTTTCATTAACTTGATTGTCCCTTTTCTTGACCTTCTTTTTGAGTCTGGAGATTTCATCATTCATTCATTCAACAAGCATTTGTTAAGTACCTATAGCATGCATGCTATTAGGAGAGCTATGCATTTATCATGGGATCATAGATTGTAGAGATGGAAAGGACGTCAGAGGCCATCAAGTTCAACCCTCTTATTTTATAGTTGGAGAAACTGAGGAATACAGAAGTTAAGCAACCTGCCCAGGGTTACACAGCCAGGTATGAGGGAGGATTTGAAATCAAGTCTGTCTGATTTCAAGTCTGGCACACAAAATGTCACTTAGCTGTCTCTATTGATCTTCTTCCTTTTCCAGTACTTTGGATTTTCTGAATATTTAATTTAGGGACTTTTATCAGACCTGATTTATTGAAACTGACTCATCCTCTGAACCTCTATGTGCAATCATTAAACAGGTGATTAGAGAGTGTGGGCCCTATGCTGCTGTCATTGTTAACACCCTGGTTTTTCACAGACGCCAGCACTAGTGGCTTGCCCCTCCCAGGGCCCTTGTGACACAGAGATTTACATGGAGGTCATTTTCAATGAGATAACATACAGGAGGTATCTGTCCTTGGCACCCATTCTTCTTTCCTAGCATCAGAGGGGGCTAGCCAGCCAGCCCTGGCTCCAAAGAGTCAGATATTCTTGCTGCTCCTGTTGGGGCCCACCCTGAGAAAATCCCCTTTTCTGGCACCAGAAGATGGTTGAACTCATATTAAACCCAGTGTAAGGGTATAAGGGTTAAGTTGTCAGCCTGCCAGGTCAGAAGAGAGAATTTGGGATGCTGTCTGATCTTTCCTGCTGCTGCTGATGGGGGAGGGAGGGAACTCCCTGTCCTCAGGCAAAACCGGCTCATGTTTTTCATGATGTTTCCAGTTAGGAGGCAGCTGGATTTGGAGTCAGGTGACCTGGGTTTGTATCTAGACTCTGCAGCCCACTTTTGGCCTCAGTTTCCTCATGTATAAAACGAGGAGTGACTATCAGAGCTCTTTGAGCTCTAAATACTGTTATCCTAAAATGTTGTCTTGAAACTAGCTCAAATTCATCCTGAGCAGAGACAAGAAAGATCTCTTCCTTTCTTATACATTTAAGATATGTGGGGTTTTTTTTTTTTTGTAAAATTAGACCTCAGCTTAAATAACATAAATCCTGGAAGCTTCAGGAACTAAACAAGGAGAAGGTACCATAGAGTGATCATAAAGCCCTTTGTTTTCCCTTCTGTGCTGCACTTGGATCCTGAAGACTTTAGTTTTCATGGATTCTCAGTTCTTTCATTTCCCTTCCAAGCTACTGTGCCCTGTATGGGGAAGGGTGCCGGGCACCTCTGCTTTCTTACTGCCTGGCTGGCTGGCATCCTTAGAGATATTCTCTCTCTCTCTCTCTCTCTCTCTCTCTCTCTCTCTCTCTCTCTCTCTCTCTCTCTCTCCCTCCCCCCTTCTTCCCTGTCCCCCCTTCCTCCCTCTCTTCCATCTCCCCTTCACTCCCACCCCCATTGAGGTCTCAGAGAGCAAAAGGAAGGGAAGGGATCATCCATAAGAAGCAGTGTGAGCAACCAGATGTTGTGCCCAGTAGGGGAAGAGGAAGACAAGATCAGTTCACATCTCACCTTTGCTCCTTATGGCACTGATTCCCCTTGCTCATTCCTTCAACACCCCCAATGAGCTCAGTTGTACATTTGATTTGCTTGGATCACTCCTGCAAAGATGAACATATGTGGGGTTAGGATCTGTGTAAATCTGGGCAGGGAAGCTTGAAAACTGGGCAGTGCTGTCTCTTTACAAGGGCTTCCCACAAGTCTTAGAAATGACCTTGTAAATGTAGTCCAATCTAGATCGATGAATTTTACCTTACAACGTCTGTCACAATGGATCTGGAAAATTACATAGGCTTCAATCCCTCAGGCTAACATTAAGCCTTAGGAAATGTAGAAGAAGGCTAAACAGTTTTTGCCTGAGGCTAGTTATGGTAAGGAATAAGATGGTCTATTCTTCTCTGAGGGGGGCGGGGCAGAGGAAAGAAGGAAGGAAGGGAAAGGGAGGCAGGGAGGAAGGAAGAGAGAGAAAGTAGCAAGGAAGGAAAGAAAGAAGGGAATGAAAGGCAAAGACTAAGAAAGAAAGAACAAAGTAATTTAAAGTGAGTGAGGTCTGTTTTAGTTTATTGGATATATTTTAACCTGTCAATAACAAGAATTGGGATCGCCAGGATAGGTGGTTGTAGTTGTCAGGGCCCCAACCATTCTGCTTCTGCAAGGATCTCCTGCTTGAGGCTACTCCACATCCTTTTACCCCTCAGTGTCCTCTCCAAGGCAGCTGTCCCCCAACTTTTTGGCCTCAGGACCCCTTTACATTCCAAAAAAACTTTTGTTTATGCGGGGTTATGTCTATCAATATTTAGTATATTAGAAATTAAGCCTTATGTATGTTTAAAATATTTATTAATTTATTTAAAATAATAGTATCTATTACATGTTAATATAAATAGCATATTTTTATTAAAAGTAATGATTTCTAAAAAACATTTAATGAGAAAAGTGGTATTGTTTTACATATTTTTGCAAATCTCTTTAAAGTCTGGCTTAATAGAGGACAGCTGGATTCTTATCTCTGCTTCTGCCTCCAATCTGTTGTCTTGGTTGAAGTATATGAAGAAAATCAAGCCTCACACAGATATGTGGTTGGGAAGGGGAGAAATATTTTAATAGACCGATAACATTTTAATATTATTATGAAAAGTTTTGACTTCATAGACCTCCTGAAAGGGTCTTGGGGATCCCTAGGGTCCACAGGCTCACATTTTGACAGTCACTACTGTAAGTGCATCCCTGGGCAAACAACAGTGGTCCTTAGCCTTTGTCCTGCTTTGGCGGATTTGGTTGCCACACTTTTTAGGGCCTTTACTTTTGTTATTATTTTGATTTATTGTAAATATTTTACAATTAACTATCAATAAAAATGATCAGATAAAATGAAAAATTATATATAAAATCATACATGTCAAATTATTTAGTTTGCCAAAAGAAAAATAAATATATATTTAAACTTTAACACAGAGGTCCCTTACCCAGAGTTAATTATATTTTGGTAATTGTATTGCAGTATAATTAGTTCCCTTTGCAATTCCATGTATTTTACTTTGTGCATTTAAGAACATTATTCTGAGAAGGGATCCATATTCTTTACCAGATACTACCTAAAGGATCCAGCTCTCTCTCTCTCTCTCTCTCTCTCTCTCACACACACACACACACACACACACACACACACACACACACACGCACACACACATTAAGATCCTCTTGCTTTAACACAATTACATCTTATTTGCATCCATGTTCATTTCCAATTTTTCCATGATTCACTAACGTCTTTACAAAATCTACTGGAGTATTCATTTTATTTCCCATGTCTGTTTCTCACGTTCAGCTCTTTCTTCCATCTAGAACTCATTTCATTCATCTTTGGTTTGCCTACCTAATGAGGAATACCTAGTAAGACTAAGATTAAAGTAAATTAATACTGTGAGTTAGTAACATTTTCATTCCATAGTTGAGAAGCTGCACCACAAAAAAATCAAAAACATACAAAAAAAAAGAATTCCCCTTTCTTGGATTTTAATCGGCTCTTGTTTCTTTTAGAGATTAGATTGATATATATATATATATATATATATATATATATATATATATATATATATATATATATATCATTGTGCTAATGACTCATTTCATTAAAAAAACAACTTCATCCATTGCTAACACACTGCCTTTGTACATGATGATGATCTTTCTGATTCATCATAAAAATAACCATTTTAAACTGAGAAGAAACCTTAGTATCTATCTAGTCTAATTCCCTTTTTCCTTTGATGAGAACAGAAAGGTTAAATAAATTGAACAAACATCAAGAAGCTAGACCAAGAACCCAGCTCTCTTGCTCCCAGCCCACCCCATCACAGGCTTTTGGTGGCTGGGTGTAAGCTGTTGGATTGAGTCTTTGGTCTTTGTATTTCCCGCATAGCACAACCGTCTTTGAACAGCAGCATTGACTTAAATGTCTGTTGAATTGGTCCTCCAGCAGTGGTGAAGGAATGATGCTGATCTATCTTGATGCTTTCCATCAGGAAATAGACAGAGTGGGCTGTCATCATACATCAAACTTTAGGACAGATGTCATGTGTCCTGCATAATAGAAGCTTTATTATTACCAACAAATACCGAATGCTTACCATGCAGGGAGTGCTGTCCTAGGTGCTAAGAATACAGAGGTGTATTTAAGACAGAGTCTACCCTGTAAGGAACACAAAGATGTATTTAAGATAAAGCCTTTGCCCTTAGAGAGTTTACAATTTGATTGTAGAGATAAGACATATAATAATAATAATAATGATAACATTTATATAGTACTTACTATGTGCTAGGCACTGTACGAAGCACTGTCCTAAGCACTTTATAAAAATATCTCGTTCGATCCAACAACCCTGGGAAGTAGGTTAGTGGTATTATCCCCATTTTATAGGTGAGGAGACTGAGGTAAACAGACCTTAATTAACTCACTGAGGGTTATGCAGCTAGTAAGTGTGAGGCCAGATTTGGACTTCATGTCTTCCAGACTCTGGTGCTCTGTCCACTGTACAACATAGCTTCTCTATTAAAAGAAAACTAAACGCAATACAGTGTGAGAAATGAAGATTGTAAGTGCTGCAAGACTAGATGACTTTTCAGGTTCCCTTCAGTTCTGAGATTCAGTGATTCTGTGAGAAGACTGTGGTCAAAGCAGGATCCTGAAAGGTGGGAGGGCAGGAAAGGGGATTTTCCCAGAGGTTGGTTGCACACCCAGGATGATAGGATTTTAGAGATAGAAAGGGACTTCTCAATAATAATTCAGCCGAGTGTGTGTGTGTGTGTGTGTGTGTGTGTGTGTGTGTGCTCACATGCACATACACGTGTGTACAGGACTTGAAGCTGACACCATTCCAGATCCCTTTCTGCAAGGTCTGAAAGTCCCATTCCCTTTCACACCAAGGTTGTGACTAAATTCCCACATCCTTTTACTCTCATGTCAAGTCCTGACAATGTCCCAGGCCTTGGGTCCCTAAAAGGACTTCACTAGCAGTACTAGCCCTTGGACTTATGTGCAGTGTTCCTGAAAGGATTAATATTACCCACAGCCCTCACCATCCCTGTCCATGGACAGAGTGTCCTTGTGACTGAGGCTGCCCAGGAGCATCTGTGAGCCTGCCTAAGGCTGTCTGTGACTCTGCTCCAGGCCTTCTGTGACTCTTCGCCTCTTTGCCTTGTGACAGCCTTGCTTAAAAGGAGCTCCCCCCTCTCCCTTCCATCTTTCTGATTGCTTCATGTGCAGTCGGCTGTCTGATCCTATTGCTTACCAAATGCTCACAGTTCTGCAGCAAGTTTGGAAGTAAGGCCTTTGGGAGTCAGGATTTCTTCTGCCCACCCTGGCTGGGGTCACCTCTTCCTGCAGCTTCTTCCTTCGCATGCCTGTACTCTACCAGAGCCATTCATCGACAGAACCCCATTGATCAGCGGTTAATTTACAGACTCATGTGATTGGGATACTCTTCTGAGAGTACCACCTACCAATCAGTAGGACCCAGTAGTGACAGATGATACCCTGATGTCATAGGAAAGGCATCGAATGAGTCCGGAGACCTGGGTTCCAGTTCCTGTTCAGCCACTACTGGTTACTGTATACTTAGACAAAATCCCTTCCTTTCTTTGTTCCTTCATTTTTTTTTTCACCCATAAAATTAGATAACTTCTAATATCCTTTCTAGTTCTAAAAATACTTGTGATTTTATGGGTACAGATAGTTTGGAGCTGACAGCCATAAGGTTAACACTATTTTTCCTATTAAAAGTCCTCCTAAAAATAAAAAAATAAAAAAACACCCCCCCCCCCCAAAAGTCCTCCTGTGAGTCAAAGGGCTGGTGTTTTTCAGGGACTTTTTTTTGAAGGTTATCCTTTGATAAGCACTGAGCCCTGTCATGCTTCCATGGCATCTTCCTATGTCTATGACCGACCCTCTATACAAGGGTTCCCAGCCTCTGCCCAAGGAAGGACCTGAAGGGTAGAATTCTCTTCCTTATCCTCAATTCCTCCAGTCCAGTTGATAGTGAGAATGTAGCCTTTTGTCTGTGCAGACAGGCTGAGGTGGAAGCATGGGAGGTGCCTGCACCCGCCTTCCTGTTTCTGATGGACAGGTTTGAGATACTCGACCTATGGTGAAGGTTGGTAAGAGAGTTCTTTTCTTCCTCTCAGATGGTTAGCTCAGGGGTTAGAGTGGATTATGAATAAAAACAAGTTAGAAGTTCAACCACAAGAGGGAGAGAAGGAAAGGGAAGGGAGTAAGTGCTTATTAAGTGCTTACTGTGTGCCAGGCACTGTACTAAGTACTTTACAAAAATTATCTCATTTGATCCTCACAACAGCCCTGCAAAATAGATTGTGATCCTCATTTTACAGATGAGAAAACTGAGTCAGACAGAGGTTAAATGACTTGCCTGGGGTCACACAGCCAGTAAGTATCTGAGGCTGGATTTGAACTCAGGTCTTCCTGTCTCCTGGCCCAGCACTCTGACACTGAGTTGTGAGGCTGATGTGTAGTCCCTAGTTACAAAAGGGACCAGTTATTAATAATAGTTAACATCTGTAGAGCTCTTTAAGGTTTGCAATTATTCAATCATGTCCCACTCTTTGTGACCCCATTTGGGGTTTTCTTGGCAAAGATACTGGATTGGTCTGCTATTTCCTTCTCCAGCCTATTTTACAGATGAGGAAACTGAGGTAGACAGGGTTAAGTGACTGGCTTAGGGTCACCCAGCTAATAAGTGTCTGAGACCACACGTGAACTCAGGAGGAAGACCCTTCCTTGACTCCAGGCCCAGCTTTCTAACCACTGCATCACCTAGCTGCCCTAAGGTTTGAAAGTACTTTAGAAATATATATATATATATATATATATATATATATATATATATATATATATATAATCACATTTCATCCTCATGCAGCCTTTGGAAGCAGGCACTGCCATTAGCCCCATCTTACAGATCATAGAGTATAGATGGATGTTTACAATCTATCACCATTATTGGAAAAAACAACTCCAAATCTATGCCCTTCTTGCTAACGATGAGCCAGCCCATTTCTTGTACCAAGAATTGCATATCAGATGCAACAATCTAGCAGGCCTCCACCTTCTCGGCCAGGACATAGCTTCATGAGGATGGATACAATAATTTTTACTGGTCCTAATCAGCAAGTCCCAGGATCATCTTTGCTTTGTTTCTACACCCTCTTTCCCCTGCACAGCCTGGGTAAAGAGGGTGGTGAACAGATCAAGAGCCAGATTGAGGCTCCTTTGCCTCCCCCATCCAAAAAACAACAGCTGCCCACTGTACCCAATTACTGTGGAAATGCCTGATGGTGAAACAGGCAACACGTGACCCAATGGGTCTCACATGGCCCCCTTGGTTGGGGCTTGGGAGGTTTCTCAGCCCCAGATCAGCAGTCGGGCCTCGGCAAGAGGACCAGGGAGAGCTTAGCATCTGCGTTTATTGCAGCTGCTTTGGAAGTAGGGTAGGGGGTTCAATTCCCAGTAGGCTGTAGTTATTCCAGAACACCACAGGATACCTGGAGCACAAGCTCAGGCAAGCTACAGTCAGCCCTTAGGAGGAAACTGAAGCACTACCCTGGGTACCATGAGGGGAGATGAAAAATATCATAACCCTTGGGGAACTCACAGTCAAAAAAGTTAACGTGGTAGTTAGTTAGGTTGCAGTAATAGCAGTAGAGTGAATGTCTAGATTGAGGGGGGCTAGAATCTTGCTGTAAGTCTGTTATGGTCAGACCACATCTACAATGCCATTTCCAGTTCTGGGTACCGCATTTAAGAAAGGATGCTGACAAATGGAAGTATGTTCAGAGAAGGATGGTGAGGGGATTTGAAAATCATTCAACCTAAGGACCTACTGAAAGAACTGGGGAAAAAAGGAAGACTTAAGGCACATAACTGTCTTCAGATATTTGAAGGTCTGTTCCAGGGGTGGGGAGGTAGAAGTGGGTAGTGAAGGATTTTTTTCAGGGTGTCCCCAAAATCTTAGTGCAGTTTATTAAGCTGAGGCAGCTAGGTGGCTTAGTGGATAGAGCGCTGGATCTGGAGTCAGGAAGACCTGAATTGAAATCCAGCTTCAGATACTTACTAGCTGCGTGACCTTGAGCAAGCAACTTAGCCTCTGTCTGCCTCAGTTTCCCTAACTATAAAATGGAGATGATAAAAATACCTTTCAGGGTGGGTGTAAGGACAAAATAAAATACTTGCGAAGAATATCGCAAACCTTAAGTGCCTTATAAAATGCTAGCTATTATCTTGTGAGACCCCAGACCCAAGGACTGATGTTAACTCTGATGTAGATGGAGAAACTGAGGAGGAGGCCCTGGAGATAAATGCCACCATGGGAGCTGGTGGAAGCAGGGAGCAGGAGAGTGGGGGTGTTGTTTATGGCGATGGAGAAGAGATAAGGCTGTTGGACCGTATGTGATGAGTTCAGTTTTCAACATGGCAGGTTTCATCCAAGTGAAGATTGCTGGGAATGGGAGCTAGCCTACTCTACTGTTGAGAAGCCAAGGCTGAAGATTTGGGAGTCTTTGATGTAGAATCCTGGTGCCAGAGCTCTGTGTAGTATAGGGGGCCATGGTTATCATCTGAGAAGTCAATCACATTTTGGACAGAGGGCTCACTCTCAAACCCAACCGGCCCATCCCACAACGGTGTTTCTCACCTGTCAATCCATAGCAAAACTTTTACAACCCAAATTCCTTACTTCTTAAAAACCTATAAACTAAGAAAAAAAAAAACCCTGACAATTCCTCCTCCCTGCGTCTTTTTTTTTTCCCAACCTGGGCTCTCTCCTTCTTTCTGCTCCAGGTCCCTGACCCTGAGATAACACAAGACAGCCTCGTACTCCCCACTTGAGAGTACTCATAACTCAAGTCAGCAAGGAGCTTTGAATACCAATGGTTCACAGTGCTGTCCATAGGGCCCTGAATAAACAGTCCACTTAGTCCCATGGAGTGATGTGGAAGAGCAAGGTGACTTAGTGCCCAGGTCAGGAGAGCATAGGTCTAGAGCTGGAGGGACTTTAGAGGCCATTTAGTTCAGTCCCCTCATTTTACAGAAGTAGCACTGAGGCCAGATTTGCCCAAGGTGCCCCAGGTAGAGTCAAAGGCGGGATCTGAACCCATCCTTTAATGCCAAAGCTGGTGATCTTTCCACTGTGCCACACTTTTTCCTCATGACTATCCATCTCGTTGTCATCCTCATTTTAATTCCCCTTGATGAAAGATGGGGGAATCAGAGGAATCAGCCTGAGGGAGAGAATCCTGTCCCATATTATACAAGGATAATTCATCTCGGTCCTCTTCTCCTCCCCCATCCCTTCTCCCTGCCTCCCTTTTCTTCTGTCTGAAGGCAGTTACTCTTATCCCTCCTTCTTATCCACTTTCCTGGCCTTTCTAATATTCTTCACACCTCTACTACGCCATCCCTTTCCCTTGAGACTCATAGCAGCCCATTCTGAGCCCCGGTAGCAGAACTAAAGGGTGCATCTTTGTCAGGTGAGCCGGAACTTAAATAGTTCAGAGGACCAAAAGAAAAATGAACTCATGGAAGGACCAGGAGAGGGAGAAAGAAGGTCCTTGGCTTCCCTCCTGCTTGCAAAGCTCCCTGGCTCAGCTTCCTGCCTTTACTGCTTCTCTCTGAATGAAAATGTACAGAAACCACAATCTTTTCAATTCAACGTTTTTCTTTTAAATCTGCAAAGCAATTTAGCCGAACAGTATTTCTCTCTGAGGGATGAATGGGCTCCCATTGTTGGCATCAGACTCTCTGAATAGAAGACAGCTTTCCGGCTGGGATAGGGCCTGATGCTGTCTAAATTAATCCAGACCCTTCCGTGATCTGGCTAAATTCCGTGTGATTCTGGGATAAGGAGCTTCCTGCCCCTTATCACTGCAACAGAATTCTGGGGAGAATGACCAGAAGTAGGCCCTGCCTCTACCTACTCCTTATCAAATTAAGCTCTCTTTTTATCTAAGGGCAGACCCTTCCCCCACCCCCAACTAACCTCCTCCCCTCCTTCTCCCATGATACTAATTTAAAAGCTGCTTTGCCAACAACCGGGTTATTTTGGGAAGTGGCTTCTCCCATCAGGGTTACAATAAGTCAATGAGTCATTCTGATTCTAGGGGGGCCTATACCTCAGTAATCTACTGTGTAGGAGTGAGACTTTTCTCTTGGGGTCTATTGTATCCCCCTGACTCCCACCAGGCCTAGATGGACTGGGTGGGTGGTTTCTCTGGGCTTCAGTTCTCAGCTATGAAACAAAGAGGTTGGATTAGGTGACCTCTGAGATACCCTCTTATTTTAGAGCTATGATTGTTTTATACACACACAAACACACACACACTTTGATTTCTGGGATCTCTTCTAAGCTGTCTCTCTGATTCTAGCCCTGCTGAGTGTGAGGGTGGATGGTGGACACACAACTGGGGAGGTCTCAGCCTTAAGGGTAGGGGTATTTGGGGGTCCACAGGATAGCCCTGAAGCTGATTTCCAGATTACTTAGCAGGTACTTTATAATCTCTAACCTGAGAGGAATAAGAAGGAAGGAAGGAAGGAAGGAATCCCTTCCTGGGAAGCCCTGACTCACATTCTGTGCAAGGCAGCCACAAAGAAATTGATTAGACCTAAAAGAGATTGGTGCCCAAGTGAGAGTCTCCGTAAGACAGGAAACAGTCCATTGACAAGCATTTATTAAAGTCTTTCTATGTGCCAGGCCTTAAGCTAAGAACTGGAGATACAAGAAATACAGAGCTCACATTCTAATGGCACAAACAATATGTAAACAGCTAGGTAAATACAATATGTACATACATATTTACATATAAAAGACATTATATGTTTATGTACATTTATATACATGTCTTTTATATATAAATATATAATTTATTATAATATATTATATATTATATAAATACGTATATGTGTTGTATTTCTATACAAATATATTTACAGATATATGCATACACAGTGTAAATGGAAGGCAATTTCAGAGGGTGTGCACTGGGAGTGAGGACATAGGGGACACCAGGAAAGGCCTCTCACAAAAGATGTTGACTGGGTGCCTTAACCCTTTCTTTAGGTTACTAGTTTTCCATTTGCCTGGGTTGGAGTAGAGACGGAAGAGTAGAAAGCCACCATGGGCGGACTGAAGGCTCTTTTCCACTGGAGACCCCTGGGGGAGGTGGTGGTACAGCAAACCATTGACTCCAAACCATTTTCAAGGTCCACAGGCACCACCACCTTCCCCCACCCCCCACTTTGATGGTGAAATATGCATTAACCTTTCTAAAGGTCCTGTTTCATACAGACCCCCTCGCCCTCAGCAATCAGAGTCTTTTGCAGAAATTTTGCTCTAATGGAGCTCAGGAAATAGCCATCGGACAGCACAGTGCAGTGGTTTGGAGCATAGGGGTGGATTTGGAGTCTCAGGGTCTCAGGGTTGTTCATTCTGTCCTTTCTCCAGTCAGAAGACCTGGATCTGAATCCTGACTGCTACACTTACTACCTGTGTAACGCTGGGCAAGTGACTCAACCTTACTAAGCCTCGGTGTACTCACTTGTAAATGGGGATAATAATACTTGCCTCCCTCCCTCCCTCCCCCCAGTTGGGCTGTTTTTGAGACAGCACTTTGTAAGCCTCCAAATGCTCTACGGAATGTCCCAAAAGTACATAGGACAGTCTTAGAACTATAAAGCTTGAACAAGCTAGGTATTTATTTAAACTATTTACTTAAAATTGAACTAAGACTTTTAGGACACCCTGTATAAATGTGTTGTTGTTGCAAATGTAATTAACTTTGGAGGCGGGGGAGCAGGTACTTCCAGCTGAGGTGGGGCCGGTGCCCTCAAATACTCCCCAGAGGTTATGACCTTGACCCAGAATTCCCCTGCAGTGAACAGGAACACAGTTCCTCCTTAGGCGCAGAATTCCAGGTAAACCCACACATAGGGAGTGGAAATGAGAAGCAAAGTGGGGGGAGGTGGTCCATGGGTGTGGGCCATCGCACAAAGCACCTTTATTTCAATGTCTTGATCAATGTTGCTGAATTTTTTTCTTTTCTTGAAGAAATTTGTTATAAGGAATGCCTCTCTTAGAGAGGGAAGGGTAGAGGGGGAAATCGAACTGATATAAAAATCTTTTTTTTTAATTCAATTCAATGCAATTCAAAATTTTTTTATTTTCCTGAAAAAAATTGTTATAAAGAATGTCTCTCTGAAAGGGGGAGAGATAGAGGGAGGGATCCAACCGATATAAAAATCAAAAGATAATAATATTATGGGAAAATATTTCCTCTTTGAGTTCATGTGGTAGGTTACCGTGATTAAAATAAATCTACTGCACATGCAGAAGTTATAAAGGTGAAAACCCAGGTTTTATTATGTTTATGCACAGGTTCAGGATTCAAAAAAAACCCCAAAAAACAAAAACCTGAACCCGAACCAAGAGTAGGATTCTAAAGAAGCTTTTTATAGACAAAATTACGTCGGAGAGAGAAATACATTCTTTTACATATTGCAATCTCATACATCCTCTTAGGACCCTTAAACTGAATCATAATCTCATACATCCCTTAAGGGAACAAACCTAGTTAAAACAGACTTTATAGGTAAAGTAAGTCAGGTTACAGATTAAGCTGCATTTAGAGACTTCACAATGGGCTGGTTGAGAGGGGAGATTTACATGCCCACAGAGTCCAAGTCAGTAGAATCCTTCCTCAAATAAGGTAAGTTAAATGACTTTTGGAAGCCTTGACTACCTTTTTGGCTTTTTATCTGAGGAATGTTTGAGGTCTTAAGTAAATTTTTCACATCCCGTGAAACAGGTTTCAGCCAGTTTGAAAACCTCTTAACTGGGAGAAACGGTCCTGACCACCCCCATAATGAAAGTCAGTAAACGGAAATAAAATATTCTCATAACATCAATAAAGACCTTTTTCTTAAAGGAGAGTCAAAAGTATAAAGTTATTTTTAGGAACACGCACGTTTCATTGAGATCCCAAACCTGTGCCATTGGCTTTAATGCCTGAATACAGGATGAAGGCAGGTGTCAGTGAGGGGAGCTGGAGGAGGGTGTTCAGTAGGATGAAGGTAAGGGCCCATCAACTTTCTAACGTGCTTCTCCTTTGTCTTCCTCAAGCAACCCCACAACATCCTGCAGAGGCGCCTCATGGAGACCAACCTCTCTAAGCTCCGCAGCAGCCGGGTCCCTTGGGCCCCCAAGACCAACAGACTCAATCAGGCCAAGTCTGAGGGGCTGAAGAAGGCTGAGGAAGGGGACATGATCCTAGTGTCCTGCCAGGTAACTTGCTGCACAAAGGGTTTATGGGGGGAGGGAGACTGCTTTTCTGTCTGAGGAGTAGAGGGACCTCTCTGACCAGAGGATCTCCCCCAGCCCCACTCAGTAGAGAGAGAAGAACCTAGTGCCCTCTGGGAACACCATCAGCACCAAACTACAGAGAGCTTTGATCCAGGAACCAGCCTGACATCCTTAATTTTCATCCTCGGTGTGAAACCAAAGAAAGGATTGGGGTGTCCAGCCAAACTGGAGGCCCCAGACAAGATGCATAGTCCAGATAGTGGAGCTAGAGTTAGGTTGAAGCTGGGCCAAAGGGAGGAGCAGAGTCAGAATATACAGGTGTGCTCAGAACTTCAGCCCACCAGGCACCACTTACTCCCTCTGTGCCTTCAGGGAAGTCATTTAACCTCTCTTGGCCTCAGTTTTTTTCATCTAAAAAATGAAGGAGTTGGCAGACATGGTTACTAAGGTTACTTCCAGCTCTCAATTCTCAATCCTTTGGTTGCATGTCACTCTGCGAGAAACCAGTATAGCTCAAATGCAGCTCAAATACTCTCAGATTAAGCCTGGGGATAGGACTGTTTCTCAAGCTATAACAGGCAACCAGATCCCAGAGGAACAGCCTCTCGCCTACCTTGTGAACCATCAAGGAAGGAAACAGGCATTTATCAAGCACCCACTGTATGCCAGGAGCTTTGCTAAGCACTTTACAAATTGGTCCTCACAACAACACTGGGAGGTAAGATTATCCCAATTTTATAGTTGAGGAAACTGAGGCAGAGAGGTTAAGTGACTTGCCCAGGGACACACAGTGAGTAAGTATCTGAGGATGGAGTTGAACTCAGGTCTTCATGACTCCAGGCCCAGCTCTGTCCACTGTATCACCAAACTACCTACAGCCATCAAGGCTGTATTCTGCCCACGTCTGACTCTGATTCTCTCTGAGTCTCTGCATCTTCCTCTCTTGGTCCCCCGTTCCCCCTTGGCATCTGTAGTTACTGCTCCTGTCAAGCTTCATGTTTTTTCTTTCCACAGTGTGCTGGAAAGGACTTGAAAGCCTTGGTTGACACCGGCTGCCAACATAATCTCATCTCCTCTGCCTGTGTGGACAGATTGGGGTAAGTAGCAATTTGTGATGGAATGAAGTCAGACATTACCACTCCAGTGTATGGCACTTCTGAGCCATTGCAGATTTTCAACCAGCGTGGACCTTCCCAGGTTCTCAAAGCACTGTGCAAATGTCAGTTGTTGTTGTTAGGGGATTACAAGATGTTCTAAGGGACCTTAGACCTTTAAGGCTCAGAGAGGTCCAGACACTTGCCCCGAGGTGTTGGAGCTAATAAGTGGTAGTACTGAGATTCCAATCCAGGTCTTCCAATTTTGTTGCAAGATCCCCAAACCTCAGAATTGGAAGGGACCTCTGAAGGAATGGTGTTGAGCCCCCCTGGACCTAAATGAGAATTCCTTCTGCAGCTTCCTTGACAAATGATCATCTAGTCTTTGCTTGGGAGCTCTCTACCACTCAAAGCAGCCCTTCCACTATTGGCTCATGTTAGAGATTGTTTGCTTATGTCAAATCTTAATTAACTTCTTTGCAATTTTTACCTATTGATCCTAGCTTTGTTCTCTGAAGCCAAAGAAATTTTAAAAAATTACTTCTGTCAAAGGGTGTGGTAGTAAATGTTTAACAATTGGCTCTCTGGAGGAAAAAATATTCACAATACACTTTTAAGTTTAATGTGCATTATTAATATTTTCTCCATTACTTTCTTAAGTGTAGAAAACCAACAGAACAACAAATCAAATCCTGATCTGTAGCATTTGACAATTTCAGAGGCATAAATGCCCACGCTGAAAATTTAACAATTGGCTCTTGCGAGCTGACTCCAACATACCCCTGTATCTATCCCTCTTATACATATTGTTGTTGAGTTTTTTCAGTCATGTCTGACTTTCCAAGATCTCATTTGGGGTTTTCTTGGCAGAGATACCAGAGTCGTTTGTCCTTTCCTTCTCCAGCTCATTTTACAGATGAAGAAACTGAGGCAAACAAGGTTAAGCGACTTGCCCAGGCTCCCACATCTGAGGTGGGATTTCAACTCAGGTCTTCCTAACTCCAAGTCTGGCACTCTATCCACTGTGCCACCTAGCTGCCTTATATATGACAGTATTCAAATACTCGAGGGCAGCTATGATGCGCCTCCTAAATCTTCTCTCCAGTTAGCTGTATCAAATTTGTTCAACCAGTCCTCACATAGCTTGATCTTAAGACCCCTTCGACACTTGGTTTTCTGTCCTCCTCTGGGTGCTCTTCAGTGTACCCAAGTTTTTCCTAAAATGAGGTACCTAGAACCAAACATAATATTCTACGTGTGGTCTGACCAAAGTAGAGTGTGGATGGCATCCTTATTCTTGACACTGGCCCTTTCTCCATGGAGGCTGAGAACACATTCATCTTTTGGGCTACCTTATCACATTGTTCACTCATGTTGAGCTGGCGGTCCACTAAGCCCCTCAAATACTTTTTTTTAAAAAATTCAACAAATATTTATGAAGCACGTAATGCAGGCATGACAATGTGCTAGGCTACGGGGATTATAAAAAAAGCCCAGAAATAAAAGTCAGTCAATCAACAAGCATTACTAAATGCTTACTTTATGCCAGGTACTGGGGATACAAAGAAGGACAATACTACCCCCTCTCCCAAGGTATTTACATTTTAATAAGGGAAGGACTCAGTGGGTCACCTTGGATTGATTCCCAAGATCAATATAGTAGCCCTACATACCCTGATATTGAATATGAGGGTGGATCCCATCATCTGAATATCATTTGGTTTGATTTTGTTTTAGCTCTGACCTATTGTTTCATTGTTGGAAGGAAACTCCTATCCCTGATACAGATCAGCCATTCACCTGTAACTTACAGTCTCAGAGAGTTTCCTGATACACTGAGAAGTTAGGACTTATACAGGATTATATGGTCAGTGTGGGTCAGAGTCAGGACTTGACCCTCCCTCTTCCTGACTCCAAGGATAGTCCTCATCCTCTATGTTAGGTTGTCTGTGCTGGTTTGAATGGTTTCATTTGTTGAATACCTGATAGAGGTCATTCACATATTTATAGCCCTGACACCCTTTGCTGCAGTCAGACTCTGGATGGACCCTATTGTTGTTTGGGTATGCGATGTTAAAGAAAGAGGCTAGTTTGCCTTAGTATCATATGCTCTTCCTTTGATAGATACTTCAGTGAATCTATGATCTTGATGTAGGCACTTTCCCCCCAGAGCTGTTGGGAACTCATCTATGACTTTGAATCCTTTGCCATTCTTAGCCATATGGTCTCCTTCATCTTTTTTTTTAAGTGAAAAGTATGTTTTAATTTGCATTCAGATTTCATCAGTTCTCTCTCCGGAGGTGGCCCCTCAAGTACTTTTTAGATGGACTAAACCTTGAGAGCTAAAATCCAGGTAAATATCTGCAGCATTCCCCAATCTACAAGTATAGTAACCTTGTTAAAAAAAAAAAGACAAAAAAGCATGACACACTCTTGATAAAGTCATGCTGGCCCATTATGACCATTACTTCCTTTTCTGGCTGTTGTTAAACTTTCCTTTAATGATGCATGCTAGAATTTTGCCAGGAATCAGAGGGAAATCTGATGGTTATTGTCCAGAATTCCCAATTCGCTTCCCAGGCACTATCTTTTTAACTGTTCACCTTTTAGGTTGTTAATTTCCCATATCCACAACAGGGATGAGAATATGGTATCTATACCCCTAAGGCATTCATTTTCTTACTGAATACTTCATTATCCTTAGCATTCATTTCTGAATTCCTTCTGGCGGTCTCATTTTTGTCCACGTGGATTACCAGGAGTAGTTAGAAGTCATCAAGTTTAACAGGTCTTGGGAGTTTCTTCTTTATGTCCTTAATAACACACCCTAGGAAAACAACAGACCTTTCTGTTGCTATTATTAGGCCTACAAATAAATGTCTTGGTATCCTTGGTTGCCAACTATTACTACTCATCTCATCTTTCTTTTTTCCCTGCATCACAATTCTAGAAGTCTTCCCTTGACAGCTTTAATTTTGCTCTCCACCTTGGGAGCAGCAACACCCCAGCCATCTCCCACTCCAACCTTCCCTTTCTCTTCCCTTTGTCTCCCTATTCTCTGTTCATAAGGTCCAAATTAAGACTAAGATTCTTGTAGGGATTTAGCCCATGTGGATGGGACTAAATCCAGTATCTTTTCCCCTCTCCTAAAAGCCCAATAACAACAAACCTGTCGCAGTCAAAATCCTGGTATCTCTAAAGATTGTTAAGGCCTAGCCTTGACTTGTTTAGATTGAACCATATTCAATTCCTCTTATTCCTAGGCAAATGAAGAATTGAAATGCCTCTTAGATGTGGTTAGATATTTTCCTGAAATGTGTTATTGTTAGCCCTGGCTCTAGAGTCTTTGAAACTTGGTTCAAGGACATTGCAAACCACTGGTTAGGGGGTTCTAGCTTACCCTGTTTAATTGGTAAGGTCTTGGGCCATCATGGGCTGTGGATATAACTAGGCCACAGACGCCACAATTC
Organism: Trichosurus vulpecula; assembly: GCF_011100635.1. NCBI lineage: Eukaryota > Metazoa > Chordata > Mammalia > Diprotodontia > Phalangeridae > Trichosurus > Trichosurus vulpecula. The sequence goes on along the minus strand of NC_050578.1, from coordinate 226,152,606 downwards.
CATAGGAGCTGTTAGAGCCTCAAGGAATTAATAACCATGTTTAAAACACCACAATTACTTTTTTGTTGGATGGGCTATATTGGAAAAAAAAAAGGAGCAGCCCCATGAGGCTGCTGGGGAAATCAGAAGTGTTGGCACAGAGAGTCTGTAATTATGTATTTTCCCACAAGCCCATAATAGCTTGGGTGCTCGTTACTTCCATCAGCTTATATAACTGCCTGCAGTCTTTATTGCCATTTTCTCCCATCTCCAACTAAGTATCATTGATCGGGATCCAATCCCAGTGGTGTTCGTTGTCATCATCAGCACCAAAACGTGTTTATCATTTGCCCTCCTGGGTAATGCATGTGAATTAGGTTGACCTAGTTTTGCCCTAAAGGATGGACCTAAGGCACATTGGCATTATCAAACATAGCCTGTCATGAATAGCATTTATTAAGTGTCTACTATGCACCAGGCACTGTGCTAAGCTTTGGCGATACAAAAAAGGGGGCAAACAACCAGTCTCTACTCCTTAAGAGTCTAATGGTCTTCTCTCCAGCTTTCAATATTATTCATGCCATCTCTTCCTCCTGGCTCCCTTCTCCTCCCTTGGCACCTGCAGAACTTCACTCTCCTGGCTTTCCCACTACCTGTCTGACTTCCTCAGTCTCGGGTACTGGGTCATTATCCACCTGCCCCCAAAAGCAAGGGTATCCCCCAACATTTTATGCTGTGCCTCCTTCTCTTCCAGTCACTTCTTAGTGATCTCATCTTCTTCCATAGGTTCAATCATCACCTGACTCCTCAATCTATATATACAATCTTAATGTGCCTCCTGAACTCCAGTCTTGCACCAAGAGCTACCTACCTGTAGGCTCTTTCTACCTGCATGTCTCTCTGGCACCTTAATTTGTGTGCACAAAACCAAACTCACCACCTTCCTCAAACCCACCCCCTTCCAAACTTTCCTGTTTCTATTGAGTGTACTGTCACCTTCCAACTCATCCACTGCCAAGTCTCAGAGTAATTTTAAATCATGCCACACTCTCACTTCCTGCGTACAAACAACGGACAAATTCTATTGATTGGACCTTTAACATTGCTCACATTGGGCCAGTTATCTCTACCTATGCTACCACTACCCTATTGTAATAAACTCCCAATTAGTCTCCCTGCCCCCCATTTCTTTCCTCTCCAATCAATCTTTCACATTGCTCCTAAAGTTATCTTCCTGAGAAAAAGATCTGATCATGTCACTCTTTTGATCAAAAACTTTCAGTGACATCCTATTGCCTCTAAGAGAAAATGCAAACTTCTTAGCATTTGGGACCCTCCACAATCTGGCTTTGACCTTCATTCATTTATTCAGCAGATATTTATTAAGCATCTACTATGTGTCAGGAATAAGGGGTTGGGGGACACAAAACCAAAAATGAAATGCTCCCTGCCCTCATGGAGATTACATTCTTCTGGAGAGACTCCCCCCATATATATATTATATATATATATATGTAGATATATATATGTAGATATATATATGTATACACACATATACATATATATGTATGTATATAAACATACACATAGACATCCTATATACATATATATGTATATACATATCCATATATATATATATACATATATATATATATATATATATATATATACACAAATAAGAAAATTCAAACTATACACAAAATAATTTGGAAAGGGCAGAGAACTAGCAACTGGGGGAAATCAGGCTCTGTTATGTGCAGGAGATGGCACACAAGCTGAGTTTGGAAGGAAGATGGGGATTCTCTGAAGTAAAGCAAGGAAGGAGTCCATTCTAGACTTGGGGGGTGGGGCAGGCAGCATATGCAAAGGCACAGAGGTGAGAGGTGGAATGCCATGTACGGGGCAATAGTCAGCCAGCTGGACTAGAATGTAAAGTTCGTGGAGACAGTCGTGAACAATAAACCTGGAGATTAGTCTGGGGCTGGTCAGTGAAGGGTTTAAGTGCCAAACAGGAATTTATATTTTGTCCTGGAGACAAGAGGGAGCCTCTGGAGTTTCTCGGAAGGGGGAATGATATGGTCAGACCTGTGCTTTTGGAATATCAATTTGGTAGATATGTGAAGGATGGTTTGCAGAGAAGAGAGACTTGAGGTAAAGAAACCAATTAGGAAGCTGATGAAATAATCCAGGACCCAACTGGGGCCCAAACTAAGATGGCGGCCCTGTGACTGGAGAGAAGGGCTTGGAGGCAGGAGATGCTATCGAGGTGAAGCACACTGCCTTGCATATAGTAGACAATTAATAATATATATGTGTTGAATTACATTAATTGAATTGGTGAGAGAAAAGGAAGTCGGTAACAGCAGAATAAGGAAGCTTGGGGCATCAAACCAGTGGAAGGAGGAGGAGCCAGATGTGTCTGCCATATTTAGTTTGAGGAGTCTCATTGTCTTAACACGCTGATAGAAACGGCCTCTCCCACTGCTATGGGAGAGTTACTACCCACCCTGGGATTCCTCATAAAGGCAACTGTGTAATTTCTCACTAATGCGGGGACTTTGGCTGAGGCTTTCCTAGGTCAACAACTTAGTCCATGGCCCTATACATGCATTGTTGGCCCAGCTCTCTACCTAAGCTAGTCATTAACCTCCTTATCCTAATATATGTATGAGAAACAGGGTGGCTCGATGGATGGAGCGCTGGCCTTGGAGCGAGAGACCCAGATTCAAATCCCACCAACTAGCTATGTACCTATGGACTTGCCACAACTTCTCAGACCCTCAGTTTCCTTTTCTGTAAAATGAGGATAATAATATTTGTACTACCTACCTTTTCATAGAAGACCTTCAGGCACGGGCAACTCAGCACCTCTAGAGGCAACCCATTATATTTTTACACAGCTCAGCTTCTTAGGAAGCCCTTGCTCATATGGCACCAAGTTCTGCATCTACACTTTTCTACACTCAGCTTGAAAATCTGTCCAAGAGGAACAAGTCTAACCATCTTTTACTTGCTAGCCCTCCTAGTACCTTCAGATGGTTCTTATATGCCATGGTTTCCAGTCTCCTCATTACTAAAGTTGCTCTCAACATGGTCCATTTCATCAAGGTCTTTTCTAAAATGGCACTTCCCTTCCCCCCAGAAATCAAAATAATATTCCAGATGTGGGCTGGCTAGGGCAGAACATGATAGGACTATATCCTCCCTCATTCTAAACTTTCTGCTTATGCCACCTAAAAGACTTCCTCCTTTCTTTTGTAAGCTATACCACTTTATGGATAGCTCCTATTAAGTTTATGGTCCACTAAAACTACCAGGCCTTTTTTCATATAAACCATTGTCTAGCCAGGCTAGGCTTTACCCATTCAATACTTGTATGGCTGGGTCTACCTACTATTATCTAGTCTGTTCTAGACAAGAAGGAAGCTATAAAGTAAGTCAGAATCATAGAAGGGACCTTTTTGTTCAGTCATTTTTCAGTCATGTACAACTTTCCAAGATTCCATTTGGGGTTTCCTCAGCAAAGATACTGGAGTAGTTTGCCATTTCCTTCTCCGACTCATTTTACAGATGAGGAAACTGAGGCAAGCATGGTTAAGTGACTTGCCCAGGGTCACACAGTGTCTGAGGATGGATTTGAACTCAGGAGGATGTCTTCCTGACTCCAGGCTCAGCGCTCTATGCACTTTAGCACCCCATAGCTGCCCAGAAGGGACCTTGGAGGTCATCTGGTCCAACCCCCTCATTTTTCAGGTGAGGAAACTCAGGTCAAGATAAATGACTTGCCCAAGACCACACAGGCAGTCAGGTGACAAGAACCAGGATTTGAACTTCCATACAGTGACTGCTCTACTATAACTACCACCTGCCTCCCAAGCTTCATGGTCAAGAGCCATGACCTGGAGTACTTTGGTGTAAACCAACTAGCTCACCTGTGTATAAAATGTTCCTAAGGGATGTCCTGTAGGATTTCCGATGTAGGTCAATGAGCAAGCACAACCTGAATGGATACCAGTGTAACCAGGAGCTCACACCCAATTGCATAAGACTTTCCTCATTCGTAGAGACTGATTACTCCATAGTCCTGTGTGATGGGCAGAGTTGGGGAGACCTGGGGAGAAGAGAGATCTTGGCCTTCTGCCTTCTGGCATAGAGAGAGAAGCTATGTGGTTCCAGATTCTCACCCAAGGAGAAATTCTCCCAAGTCTCTAGTGTGGTGAGCTGAGGATAGGGATGTGAGCAAGGTACTGGCGCCTCTTGTCTTCCCAGAATCTTTCTCTCCCTTCAGGGATCTGTCCCTGGAGATAATGTGGAACTGGGCATCTTCTCTCTCAAAGATGGAAGCCAATCAGGAGCTTTCTTCTTCCAGGATCTCACCAACACCCACCATCACCGCAGTGCAGACTTGCATCATTGAGTATTCAATCTCCCCCAATGAGGAGAGTCTTGCGCAAATGGGCTTCAGCCTCTGGTTACATTCACCAGGAAGCCCAGGCTCCAGACCCTGTAAAAACTGCAACCACAGATCTGGGTGTTTTCTTCTCTGGTACAGGCTAAAGGACCACGTTAAGTCCCACAAACATGACGGGGAAAAGCTCTCCCTGCCCCGACATCTAAAAGTGGTAGGCCAGATTGAGCACCTTGCACTTACCTTGGGATCCCTACGCCTGGACTGCCCAGCAGCTGTGGTCGGTGAGTGGGCCTTGAGGGCTGTGGGCTGGACCCAGAGACCACCCCTAGTGCTTCCTTTCCCCTCACTGAACTCCCCCAAACCTCATGTTGGCTCCACTGGGCCTCTGCCTGGCTGAATTATCACCCCAGAGTTTGTGGGGCCAGTCAGTGATCCCGTCTGGGCTCAAAACAATAGGAGCGGTAAGTCCCAAGCATTTACCTCAGGAGGCCTGGTGAGAATTAATTAGAAATAGCAGTGTGCAGTCAAGGTGAAGGAGTCTCATCATCCTTAGGAAAGAGGCAGCTGTGTTCAAGGAATGATTTTTACACACACACACACACCCCTGTGCTAAAGTTCCCCCAACCTGTCCCTACACCCCTTGTCCCAGTTACCACGTCTAGAAATTCACTTGTGTAGCTGCAGGTTTTAGATTCTTACTAGAAAATCTTCCTTCTTTTCCAGAGGACAATGACAAACATCTCACTCTTGGGCTCCAGACTCTGCGGTCCTTGAAGGTAGGGCTGGCTTTCCTTACTCACTGTCCCCTGACAGTCTGGGGCAGCTGGGGGAGCTAATTTTAAACTTTGTTCTCAGTGCATCATAAACCTGGACAAGCAGCGTCTCGTCATGGGGAGGGTAGAGAAGGAAGAGATCCCCTTTGTGGAGACCGTGTCTGGGAGTGAAGATAAGTGAGTGCCGGGTTGGGGTTTCATCTACCTGGGGAAGCTGGCCCCGTTAGAGCCTTCCTCCTGTGGTGGGATCCCAGATAAGCCCTGCCGCCTGCCCTCTCCGTCCCTGACCCATCCCTACCTTGAGCACCTCAGGCCTGACCAATAGCACCCCCCACTCAACTCCTTCAGCCCCTCAAAATGGCCCCGCATTTCCTAGTGGGAAGTCACATGAGGAGACGAGTGCATGTGGGGGAAGCAAGCCAGGAAGAGACAAGTGGGAAAGGAAGAAATTTTTAGGGCTGTATGTTAAAAATCCGATTTCTTTTAGGCTCATTGTCACTTCTGATTTTTTTTTTCTTTCAGCACATCGGAGGCATAACTAAAGAGTGAGATGTGTGAGTGAGTGAATACACACTCACACACACCCGTACACATACAAGCCACATACACCCCCAAGCTAACAGCTCAGGAAAGCTGTCAGGCTTGGCCCAGATGCAAAACAGGTCCCTGCTGCCTGGACCAAATCCTTCCCTCTGTGGGAGGCTCCATCAATTCCTTCCCCTCTGGGCCTCTCTCAACTGTAGCCTGTGCTTAGAGATCCTATCTGGTTTTATCTATGGTTTTTATATGTCCGATCATGTTCATGACCTTTGACACTGCCCTGACCTAGTTGCCGGAGTGTGTCCCCCACAGCTCACTCTTTTCTAAGAATTCCCTTTCTTTAGCCATGTCTAGGGCCTGCCAGGAGTTGGCCCTTATTAGAGTCACTTCCTTGTTTTCCAGTGAACAGACGTGCAATCAGCAGGAAATAGGTACTGACTCATGGGCTCAATCACAGAAAGGCGTACCACAGATTCATCGACTTTTTATTCACTCAGCACATAGGATTTAGATCCAGAAAGGGCCTTAGACACCATCTCATCCAACCCATTCCCTTTACAGATGAGGAAAACAAGGCTCAGAACTGAGCGGCCTGCTCAGGGTCACATAGCAAGGCAGTGGAAGAGACCCAGGTCTCCTGCCTCCTAGTCTGACCTAATTTCCACTCCACCTTTCTGTCTCTTCTGTGGAAGGAGCTGTGAGGTGAGAGCCTTAGGGCTGGTGAGAAAGCAAGAGGAACAAAAAAGGAGAAAGGGAGAAAATGCAGGAGCGATGGTGCCAGGATGGGGATGCCTGCCACGAGGAGCTGTAGGGGGCTTCCAGAATATGTCCAGAATGCCAACATCAGTCACTCCTTTTGGGTAAAGAATGAAGGATCCTGGTTAAAATAATAACAGATTTTCTGAGACTATTATCCACTATTAATCCTGTAATCAATTTTTATGAGATGCGTTCAGCCAGCCAGCTAGGAGAACAACATAAGACACAGAAGGCGAAGGGATGGGAAAAGTGAAGGCAAGGGGGCAGCTTAAGACTTGGGCATATGAGTGGATGCATGTTGGTTGCTGGGATGGGGATGCCCAGAAGGTGGAGAGAGGAGGACACTGCAGAGTAGTCAGAGAAATACTGGACTGGCAGCCAAGGGACCCTGGGTTTATGTCTACCTGCCATCAGTAACTTTTCTGACCTTGGACAAATCACTCCCACTGTTTTCTCACCTGTAAAATAGGGGTGTTAGACCAGATGAATCTCTCCCTTCTGGCTCTTACATTGTGTAGGGAGCTGGTGAGATGGTGGGAGTTTGCTACTCAAGCTTTTCATGTTGGAGTATCAGAGAAGGTATTTACACTACAGTTCTGCCATGTTGTTAACCTATGAGAAGGCGGATAATGACAATCCTGTTGGAATTCCCATGAGAAATCCCACAGATCTGTGCTCATTCTTTAGCAGAGATTCACAAACCTTTTATTCATTCACTGCCAGTGTCCCCACACCTCACAGTAGATGGTAAAATATGGGACAGGATAGAGAGGAGGAGAATCCATTCTGTTTATCTACCCCATTAGTTCTCAACAGAACTCACAATTTGAGCCTCCAAGATGACTCCAAGCTCCTTGATACTCCCATCTGGGGACACGTAGGAACAGTCCTGTGGCCACGCTGTCACTGTCTTGCTTCACAGGTTGATTTCCAAGATAACTCCCTCCCAGCCTCTGCTGGACATAGACACAGTGAAGGCATAGACACAGTGCAAGCAATCATTCTGGGCAATGTCAGTGAGCTCTGTGGGCTCAGGAGCACTTGGCTTTCCTACCTTGACTATTCCCCTCTTGCCCCACCCTAAACTAAACTATTCCATAGCAAGGACCATGCCTCTCTCCACTTCGGCTAGATTCTCTTCAAGTCTTCTGTCATCTTCCCTCTCTGGTCCTGCCCTTTCTTCCCCCTCAGAAACAAATTAATCCCTGCTCACCTGGGCCCAAACCACAGCTGCTCCTGATGCCTGGAGTAGGCTGAATTGCCTCCCATCCTTTATTATAATGCCCCACTACCCCATTTAGTTTCTCAAAGCCTCCTCACAAAATCCCACCAGCAAGTTGTTGCCATGATATATTAGCCTGTCTTCCCCATGTTTGAAGACCCTGGCACTGGGGACCAAGAAAAGCTAAGGAGTCCCTGTTCTCTGATGACTAGAGATCAGGGAAGACACGTGTTCCTTGACTTCTTAGAGGTAAGACTCCAGGAACAGGGGGAATGCATTAGATGACCTTTGGAGAGTCTTCTGGTGCCTAAGGCTTTCCAGGTATAGAAGAGAAAACGATCGGATGGTCTAAGCCATGACATCACTGCCTCACCCAATGTGCTTTTTGGTCAAGCCTGAATTGAATTTCGGAACCAAATAGTTAAGACTTCACTTAGTGAGTTATGCTTGGCAAAGGCATCTTGGGAATGTTTGAAGCTCCTTGGGGGCCGGGGGCGGGGGAATTCTGGGGTCTCATTAGCTTTCTTTAAATGTCTCCATATTTATTGACTGGGAAAGCTCCTCTGCAGTTGCTTGTACTCTGAGGGTTGGGACTACAAGCTTTCTGTGGGGTTGAGCCAGCCTACCCTGGGCATCAGATTCATGCCTGGCAAGAGGGCCATGGCAGGTTTCATCTTATGTAACCGGAGCCCATGTTTAATGGGAGCTTGGTTTCTGACAAGAGGCTTGAAAAATATGTTTTTAGAACTTAGTATTTCTATGCCTAATGTATTTGAGGAGTGAGTATTTTCTGATGTTTTCTATACTTCCTCTGCCTTTAACTAGTCCTCCCCATAGATGATTCCAGTCCCTTAAGCTCCAAGTCTCCTTAGTAGGAATCGCTTGGCCACAGCCTACCGTCCTGTAGGTGAAATATCTTTCTAGGCTCAGAGCGCCGAGGAGGTCCTTCCCCACCTCCACCTTTGGGCCCCTCTGTTGGCACTTTCTTCTTGCAGTGTTTCTGGCTGTGTCTGGTTTATCTGTGAGACTGATGTACCAATAAAGTGAAACCTCATCTCCAGAGACTACTCGGTATTTATGTGGAGGAGCTGGTGGGGCTGAGTTGGAGGGCCTTGGGGTGTGCCTTGAGCTCCGTGGTGCGGAGGTGGCAGTATCATTAGGGGAGGGAAAAAGGGAAGGGAATAAGCATTTATTAAGCACCTACTTTATGTCAGGCACTGTGCTAAGTGCTTTTTACAAATATTTCAACCACCCCAAGAGGTGGGTGCTATTAGGATCTCATTCTGCAGCTGAAGAAACCGAGACTGAGAGAGGATTTGCACATCCCTGCTCATCCCTCTTCCAGTGGCCTTTCATCAATATCATCCCGCCCCTGCAACTCCTGTGAGAACAAACAAAGCCCCATCAGGGCTGCCCAAAAGTAGAAGGGAATACCTCAGGAGGGAGAGGATTTCCTCATCATCGGAGGCCTCCAAAGGGAGGCAGGGAGACCACTAGGAGGCAGAGGAGATGCCTCAGATATTCTCAAAAGTCCCTTGCACCTCCAAAATTCTGTAATTCTGAGTTTAAAGGAAACAAATAACTATTGTCCAAAGAACAATGGCCCATGTTGGGATCAGCTGGCCAATGAACAATAAAGAAGTGAAGCAGGGGACTCACTGGGGGAGGGAGGGATATTGGGAGGGTAGAGCCAAAGAAGGGAGGACCACTCAGAAGTGGATTGGATTGGCTGTGAATTTTCCATGGAAATTAAAAATAAAATTATACGTAGGCCTGCAGTGGGACAAATAACGTAGAATTTTAGGGCTGGAAAAATAAGAGTGGCACTGGAGGAAGAATGTTAGATCTGGAGTCATTGAATCAAGGTGCAAATCTTGTCTCTGACACTGGGTGGCCTTGGACAAGTCACTTAAGGTCCCTGTGCCTCAGTTTCTACAGTTATAAAGTGAGTGTATTAGACTAGAATACCTCTGAGGTCTCTTCCAGTTCTGGATCTGTTATCCCATGATTGTACAGATGACAAATCTGAGGTCAAGAGAAGGGAAGTGATTTGTGTAAGGTAACACTGGAGGTTGGTCATGGAGCAAAGCATAGAACCCATAGATCCTGACTCATGCTTTTCCACCACTCATGGCTGCCTCCTTTTCTGTGACTTTGCTTGGGCGTGGTGGGGGGGGGAGGGGGAGAGAGAGAGAGAGAGAGAGAGAGAGACAGAGAGAGAGAGAGAGAGAAAGAGACACAGAGACAGAGAGACAGACAGAGACAGAGACACAGAGAGACAGAGAGACAGAGGCAGAGAGAGAGACAGAGACAGAGAGACAGAGAGAGAGAAAGAGAGACAGAGAGAGAGACAGAGACAGAAAGACAGAGACACAGACAGAGATAGAGACAGAGAGACAGAGAGAGAGAGAAAGAAGAAGAAGAAGAGGAAGAAGAGAGAAAAAAGAAAGAAGAGAAAAGAGAAGAGCATAGGAAGAGAGAGAAAAAGTGAGAATTTTCTGGAGGTATGGAATAGGGAAGCTCAGAATGATCCTACTCACTTATCCGTCTATAGCAAGGGTCCTTAACCTAGAGTCCACAGCAATCTGAAGATTTCACAGGGTCCATGAACTTGAATGGGGAAAAAAATCCATCTTTATTTTCACTAACCTCTAATTGAGATTTAGCACTGCCTTCAAATATGAATGCAGGCAACAAGCATGATTCTGCGATGGGGCTCCTAGGCTTCAGCAGACTGCTAAAAGGGGACATGGGACAAAAAGGAGAAGAACCCCTGGACTAGAGACCAGCCCCCTGAACAGCATTTAGTGGGTGAAGAGTAAGGTCAGACCTCCAGGCTTTCTCTTCTTCCTAGCCCTTCCCCATGGCCCTCTGGCAAGTTATTTCCCAGTGAGAGATTCTCCATCTGGAGTGTCAGGTTGGGGGAGCACTATTATCTCCTGCCTTTGGCTCCGGCCCTCTCTCCCCCATCTTGTCCTAGATGCATAAATTGCCACCTCTTGTCTTTGCTCCTCCTGACGGCCTGACCCCCATTTAGAAACAGCTCCTTTGTCCCCTCCTGACATCCTCTTGGACCTAAGGTTCAGAGAGAGAGAGCAGGATTGTTTAGTCTCGTGGAGAAATGGAGATGAGGGGTGGGAATGGAGGGGAAGGGAAGGGAGTTGTCTGGGGAAGAGAGACTCAAAGTCCAGCAAAGGATGTTTCTCAGAACTCTCTTGAGGGGAGGGGAGGCTTTTTCCTGAGCCCAGCACATGCTGCTCCCCACAACAGGTTCAGGCTCACAACCCTAGATTAGAACTGATGGCCTAAGCATTGTGATCTGAGGCTCTGGAAGCTATTACTTCCTTATCTCCCACCCCCCAATACAACATATTCCCCACAACTATCTATATGACTTGGGGCATGTTATTTAAGCTTTCTGAGACTCAGCTTCCTCTGGTAAATGAAGAGGTTCTAGTACTTGAGGTTCTGAGGTTCTAGAGAGATGACCCTTTAATCCTTGCTTAGTGATGAGGAGGTCGAGCTCATTAGCCTCTAAGGTTCCTTCTAGCTCAAAATCTATGATCTGCTGAAGAGCTCCAAGCTCTACCTCACCCCTCCTCCAGGAGCATCTCCCCAGTCCAAACTGAGGAGTCAGGTGCCTTCCCTTTCATCTCCTTCATCCAGAGAAGGGTTTGGGGAGGGAGAACAGGTATGGCTACCACTATTTCATGGATGGAGAAACTGAGAAAGACAATACCGTGGTTTCACAGCCTGTAAGTACCAGAAGCAAGTGACAAGAACAAAGCTTTTACCAGGCCACTACTCAGATACTTAGTCTATTAGCGTCTAAGGTTGGAGGGATGAAAGAGCAAAGACGGGAAAAAGAAAAGTTGCCTGGCACGTAGTAGGCACTTAATAAATTGACTTGAGGTTGAGGGGCAAGGGGAGAAAAATAGTTAGAAGCAATAAAGGGCCACAGGGCGAAGGCCTCTAGAGTTAGGGGACTTGGGTCACCTAGTGATAATAATAGCTAGCATTTGTATAGTGATTCATAGATAGAGATGCAGATACACACACACGCACACATACACACTGAACTCTCTCTCTTTTCTCCATATATAATCTCATTTAATTTTCACAAAATCCCTGTGAGAGATAAGTGTTATTGTTATCCCCATTTTATGGAGGTGGAAACTGAGACTGAGAGAGGTTAAATGATTTGTCTGGAGTCACACAGCTAGTTAAATGACTGGAGCAGGATTTGAACTCAAGTCTTCCGGAATCCAAGTCCAGGGCCCTTACCTACTGTACCACCTAGTGCCTAGGCTAGGGGATGAGTTACTGCTAGCTCAGACCCTCCCCTCCTACGTGTCTGTGGATTGCTTTCCAAATCAGCCTTAGGGAGGCTGGGTGCCACACACAGGCATCTGGTTGGGAGAGGGAGGAAAGCAGCATGGAAGCATTAGCCAATTCTGGGTTCCTGAAAACACCCCAACTCCTTCTGTGCCAGAGGGACCCAAACATGCCTAGGAGGACAATCAATAGCCCAGCCCACTCCAGTCCCTTTGGTATCTGGAGAATGGGGCTGTAAACTTTCCATCCCACAGAGAAGGCCCTGGAAGGCGAACCCTGGGGAAGAAGAGCATAAGCCCTCTGCTCCAGAACTGTGTTCCCACTTAGCCTCAGGGCTACCTTTTCTTTTCAGTCTAGAGATGGTGTAGTCACTCCTGTTGTGTCCCTCCACACACTTTGTTTCTCAGGAGTCCCTTGACCTAGGTGTGGACAAATGTCCTCCCCTCTTGGTTCAGCTGAGACAATATTCCAGTTTTTCAACACACAATATTTTACTTTACCTGAAAATAACAACCCTAAGAAAAAGAAACACCCCAAAATCTAACCACAGACCCAAGAACCCTTAGAACCCCTAATCTAGGCTGACTTTTTTATGTCACTCAGGAAAGAAACTGAGACCCAGAATAGGCCAGCATCTGATATCATACACCACAATAAATTTGTAATCAATCATCCAAATATATATATACATATATAATAAGAAATCAGAGGCCTGTTTTTTTCTAGATGTTGTATTTTTATTAATTCAATAGATATCTTTCACAGCTGTAGAGAGGAGGTAAATTATTAATGTGGTGGGAGAAATGATGGGACTAAATAAATGATATATATCCAAAATATAAAGGAAAAAATGAACAGGGGGAAAAATCTTTGTAGCAGACATTTCTAATTAATGTTTGACATGCAAAATATAAAAGGAACTGATACAAATTTCTAAGAACAAGGACTATTCTCTTACATTTAGATAAACAGGGAAATGCTCAAAGGATATGGACAAGCAATTCTCAAAAGGAATAAAACTTGTTAACACACCGAAAAAATGTTCACAATTTCAAATGACCAGAAACATGCAAATCAAAACAACTCTGAGATTCCACCTGACCCCCCATCGAACTGGCAAAGATGATAAAAGATAATCAAAGTTTCTGTTAACAAAGCAGTGGTCAAAATAGGCACACGATCACAGTGCTGCTAAGGCTATTAATTGGTTCAACCTTTTTGGAATGTGGTATAGAATTATATCCAAAAAGGCTGCAAAAGTGTCCGTACCCTTTTACCTAGTGGTCCTGCTGTTGGAATTATTCTCTAAAGAGGTTAATGGCAGAAAAAAAGACCAATCTGTACGAAAATATTCCTAGCAACATTGTTTGTAATATTGAAGAACAAGAAACAAACTGTTGTTCGGTCGTGTCCAACTCTTTGTGACCCCATTTGGGGTTTCCTTGGCAAAGACACTGGAGTGGTTTGCCATTTCCTTCTCCAGCACATTTTACAGATGAGGAAACTGAGGCAAACAGGGCTAAGTGACTTGCAACAGGTTCCCACAGCTAGTAAGTGTCCGAGGCCAGATTTCAGCTCAAGCCTAGCTGCCATAAGAAACAAGCTAAGTACAGTATCCTAAAATTCAACAAAGACCAAGTAGTTAGGTTGGTGCAGTAGACAGAGCTCTGGGCCTGGAGTCAGGAAGACCTGAGTTCAAATCCTACCTCAGATACTTACTAGCTGTAGGACCCTGGGCTATTCACTTAACCCTGTTTGCCTCAGTTTCCTCATCTGTAAAATGAGCTAGAGAAGGAAATGGCAAACCACTCTAGTATCTTTGGCAAGAAAACCCCCGTTGGGATCATGGAGAATTGGATGTGACCGAACAACAAAAAGCATATTATAGAATATGATGGTAGAGGAATGGTATTGTCCTATAAGAAATAATGAATGTAAGGGATTCAAACAAACATGGGAAATGATGTGGAGTGAGGAAAGGCATAAATAATTACTAGCTGTGTGACCTTGGGAAAGTCACTTAACCCCAATTGCCTCTAAAAAAAAAAGGCAGAAGCAAGTCAAGTACGCAGACAAGAAGGTGAAAGGAACCAACAAAACAAATGATAATGGGGTGGTTCCTACAATGGAAGGGTGAAGCCTAGATATCCCAGCAGCATATGTCTGGGAGAGCCACTATGAGACACTGGCCACCTATTAACACAGGTAAGAAAAGGAAAAATGCCAAGGCCCCTGTCACCCCTAACACACACACACACACACACACACACACACACACACACACACACACACACACACACACACAGGAGCACACACAGAGACAGGTCCCCTGGACATAAGTTCAGTTCCCCAGGAGGCCTGATTCTCCTACAATTTCCAGAGGGCCCTATCCTGCTCATTTCTGAGAATCAGCTCAGGGAACACTCCCTGCTGAAACAGTGACTACGTGGCCACCATAATAGCAGGCAGTATATTAACAGCTCCCATTTGCAGAGAGGTTTGGACATTTTCACAGCTGTTTCGTTTGATCGCTTTCTCCCGTGGTTTTTTTCCTCTAAACCCTTCCTTTCACCCACAGCTAGCGGCAGCAGCGTCTCTGACTCTAACTAAGCTCCTGCCTAGTCTTGCTGCCTCCAGCAGCTGTGCCTGGGCCAGGCCAATTAGCTTCCACTTTTCAAGTTGAGAATCACTTCCTAAGCACAGAGAGGGGAGACCTTTGGGTAGGTCTGAGAATTTCCCTTCCCTTTAGAGGACAAATGTTCTCCATGGTCATGAATGTTTCCTGGGAGTCCTGAGAGACAATTGTCATCGAGAGGCCCCAAATCTGCCTGTGATGTCCCTGCAAGAGCTAAATGAGAATCCACAAAAAATATTAGCAGTGGAAGGAAGCTTAGAGATCCCAGTTCTCCCACTTACTACCTGTGTGACCTTGGCCACTCATCATCTGTAGAAGGAGGGAGTTGGGCTAGATATCCTCTAGGTCCCTGCTAGCTTGATGGCAATCAATCAATCAATATTTATTAAGCACCTACTATGTGCCAGGCACTCTGCAAGCACTGGGGATATAATAAGAGTCAAAAGACAATCCCTACCCTTAAGGAGCTTACAGTCTTTGGGGGAAAGAACACGTGAACACTGTATGCGAGGGAAGGCTTCCTGTAGGAGGCGAGATTGTAGTTGGGACTTAGAGGAAGCTGAGGAGGTCCGTGGGAGTGGAGAGGACCAGGGAGGGCATTCCAGGCACTAGAAAATGCTGAGACATGGAATGTCTTGGTGGAACAGCCAAGAGGCCTGTGTCACTAGATTGAAGAGTATGTGTTGGGGAATAGGTGTGAGCAGAATGGAAAGGTAGGAGGAGGCTGGGTTATGAAGGGCTTCGCATGTCAAACAGAGCGTCTAGTATACTACGAGACTACTGATTATGTGGCCTGACCCCCACCTTTTACAGATGGGAAAAAGGATACCTGGGGGAGGTCGGGGAGGAGAGTGGACAGAAGACCAGGAGTAAATTCCATAGAAGCACAGTAAAGACAAGTTGAGTTGCTGTAGTGGGGCAGCCATCCGTGATTCTGTACAGCAGGCCACAGCAGTTTGTGGTTGAGTTGGGAAATAAAAAAAGTGCCCCCTCCCCCTCCATGGGCCAGTTCTCCTTATCTCTGGGCAAAGAAAAACAAGATCGCTTCTCTCACGTGGCTTCTCAGAAAGAAGCTTTCTCAACTTGGAATTAGGGGAGTCTTCCAGGGATGAGAGATGACTCATGCGCAGCTGTCAGTCCTAATGGCCCATTAAGGGAGGGGTGGAGGGGGGAAAGGCTCAGAAGCCAAGGGTTTGTGACGGTTGCCATGGAAACCAGAGGAGGGCATCACTGGCCTTCCATGGCCTCTATGGGCAATGTGCCCCTGGGCCTGGCCTTAGTGGTATGGGGCACCACAGGAGGGGGCAAAATGCCACTACATACTTTCCATTAGAAATAAAATTTTAAAAAAGGAGAAATAGAGGTTAAAATTTGAACCTAGCCAGCAGCTGGCTAGAGCTCAAGAAAGAAGGAAAGTTAGCCTGTTGCAGAGTTTAGCCTCTATGGGGGGTGTTGCCAGGCTGGCTGTCTGTGGGGCACACAACACACTGGCAGGGTCTCATGCCCTTTCTGTTCTTTGTGCACCAGGCCAGATCTTTCATCCACTTTTCCTCCAACATACATTTATGGACTGTTGTATGGACAGTGAAGAGGGTAAAGGGCTGGGTATGGAGTCAGGAAGAGCTGAGTTCAAATTTGGCCTCAGATACTTCCTAGCCGTATGACCCTGGGAAAGTCACTTAATCTCTCTGCCTCAGTTTCCTCAACTGTAAAATGGGGCTAATACTAGCACCTGCCTAAGCTGGATTGGCCTTGAAAGGCCTGAGAAAGCCTTGAAGCATGAACCTAAAGAGG
This sequence comes from Trichosurus vulpecula, assembly GCF_011100635.1. NCBI lineage: Eukaryota > Metazoa > Chordata > Mammalia > Diprotodontia > Phalangeridae > Trichosurus > Trichosurus vulpecula. The sequence continues at coordinate 226,136,158 of NC_050578.1, read as the reverse complement.
CCAGGAACCATGAAAAGCCATGAGAAATGAACTGGAAGTACAGGGTGAGATGAGGCCAGCCCCTCTAGATTCTCACATGGCCCTTCAGGAAACTGCCCTCTGTCCATTGCCAGGACCAGCTTTCTCAGTGAGCTTTGGGAAGTAGAGGCCTATGGGAAGGGCAGTATTGTATTCATATTTGTATAATAGTAATAGCTAGCATTTACAGAGCGCCTACTATGTGCTGGGCACTGTGCCAAACACTTTACAGATATTATCTTATTTGAGCCTCACAACAACTCCAGGAGGTAGGTGCTGTTATTATCCCCACTCCACTAGGCCGACTTTCAGCAATGGAATCCTTTGGGCTGAGGCCAGGCCAGGATCTCACTCAAACCCAGAACCGAGGGTTGCTCCAAGGAAAACAGTTGGGAAACGGGCCTCAGATGACTCAGGAGTGAATTCTTTTATCCCATTTCCTTGGACACTCAGGTCCTAATCCTGTAGAAACCCATCCTGCCCAGGGCTACAAGCTAAAACAACAACAACACTGACACACTTCCATGATGTCTCTCTGTGCTGAAATATAGATCCTGTAAGGGGGAGAACCCCTCTGGCTTCACTTTGGGGTCAGGGTCCCACACATGATCTTGTATCAGGCACCAGACTCTCCACAATTTGAGAAATTCAGCAGCACGAATGTCAGATGCTTCATCAATATTTTTTAAAGAGAATGATGAAATATCACAAGAGAGTCGGGGGAGTTTGGGGAAACTTAGAGGAACCAACAGAAGGCTGGGTCTGTACTTTGGGCTGATGAATCATTATTCTCTCCACAATCCTTTGCTCACATCCCCCAATTCGATTCAATTCAATAAACATTTATTAAGGCCTACTATGCACTAAGCACTGTGTTAGGCACCATGGACAAAAATGAAGGTCACTGCCTTCCAGGAGCTTGCAGAGTAGGGATAAGGAGAAGGAAGGACAGTGATAAATATGTACATAGATAATTAAATACAAAATAAATAGAAAGCAATTAGTAATAATTAGAGGGAGGGGGAGATCTCTTATGGAAGGTGGAGCCTTAAAGGGAACTAGACCTTTGGAGGGGCAGAGGTGAGGAGAAAGAGCATTAAAGGCCCAGGGTGCAGGAGCAAAGGCAGGGGATGAATTATTATAAATATAATGTTGTGTAAACAGAACTATTTGGAGGTCATTTTGGCTGGAGGGTAGAGTGGTTGGGAGAGTAAAGTAAAATTAGCCTGGAAAAAAAAAAGAAGTTGGAACCAGTTTGTGAAAGGCTTTAAATGCCAGAGGGGTTTGTATTTATAAGGTAATGGGGAGCCCTGCTTCTCGAGTAAGGCAGTGATGCGGCCAGACTTGAGCAGATAGGGCCTGAGGCTGGGAAGGAGAGGCCATCAAGGGGTTGGACTCAGACCAATCCTAGCCAACAGAGGGTGTCTTAGACCAGCTCAGGGGACTGCCATAGCAGGATTCTGAGTCCAGAGTTCTAGATTTCCAAGTTGGAGAGACCTGAAAAGCGTAGGGGTATATCTGTGCTTCTCCCTCCCTCCGTCTCCATCCCCTGTAAAACGAGGATGGGTTGGATTCCACAGGTGGCCTTTTTCAGTTCTGAGCTTCTGATGATTTCTTACAAGTGGATCTTTTTCACCTGGAAAGATTTACATGTACTGACGCAAAGGGAAGCGAACAGAGCCAGGAGAGCGTACAAAGTAACAGTAATACTGTAGGATGGCCAACTGTGAATGACTTAGCTATTCTTAGCAATACAATGATCCAAGACAATCCCAAAGGACTCATGACGAAACATACTATCTGCCTGAACTGGTGTTGATAGAATGCAGACTGAAGCATGCTACTCTTCACTTTCTTTCTTTTTCTTTTATTCGAGTCCTCTTGTACAAAATGACTAATGTGGAAAGGCTTTACATGACTGCAGATGTATAACCTATATCTAATTACTTATCCCCCTCTCAGGGAATGGGTAGAGGAAGGAAGGAGGGATAGAATTTGGAACTCAAAACTTTAAAAAAAAGTCGAAAAATTATTTTAATATGTAACTAAGGGAAGAATAAAAAAAAATTTTAAAAAGTGAATCTTTTTCGATTTGAGAAGCAAGTGGATCCCACAGTGCCCTTAGGAGTCCACAAGCACTCATATCCCACAAGTCTGTAGCTCTAAAAGGTCTACACGGTACTTTCCACACAATCCCGAGGCTAGGGAGTCCAGGGAGAATTGTTATTATTTTACAAAAGAGGAAACTGAAGTCTCAAAAGTGGAAGGTGTCCCTCACACAGTGGCAGTCAGGAGTAGAATCTGTGTCCTGACTCTAAGTCTAGTTAATCAATAAATATTATAAAGGGCCTTCTATGTGCCAGGCACTTCTCTATGCACCGGGAGTACAAAGAGATAACCCCAGATTCTTGCCAATGTAGCTTAAAGGTCTTTTTTTCCACTAACTTAAATGAGATAAAAGGTGAGAGGGAATCACAGAAAAACAGGACAGCTTTGAAAATTACAGGTCAGGGGCAGCTGGATAGTGGAGTGGGTAGAGCACTGGCCTGGGGTCAGGAAGACCTGAGTTCAAATTTGACCTCAGACTCTCACTAGCAGTGTGACCTTAGGCAAGTCCTTTACCCCAATTGCCTCAAAAGAAACAAAAGTTATGGGTCATTTGTACTGGGTTTTATTTTCTTGCTCTCTCATTGTGTAGGACAGGTGGTGGGTGGAGAGGAAGAACTTGGAACTAAAAATAAAATTGAATTGTAAAAAAGTTATATGTTGAATGTGGCCTACTCTTTGACCCAGCATATCCCAGAGATCAAAGAAAGAGGAAAAGGATCCATATTACAAACACACACACACACACACACACACACACACACACACACACACACAAAATCTCTTTTTATGGTGGCAATGAATAGGAAACTAAGGGAGTGCCCATCACTCAGAGAATGTCAGAACAAATCATAGTATATTCATATAATGGAACACTGTTGTGCCATAAGAAATTATGAAAGATGGGAAGACTTGAATAAACTTTTAAAAATTATTTTAAGAATTTTAAAATATTTTATTTTTTCCAATTACATGTAAAAATAATTTTTAGCACTCATTTTTTAAGATTTTGAGTTCCAAATTCTCTCCTTCTCCTCCCCACTCTTTGAAAAGGCAAATAATGCTGGGAAACAGTTTTTACAGCCAGTGTCTCTGATAAAGGCCTCATATCTAAAATATATAGAGAACCGAGTCAAATTTGTAAGAATACAAGTCATTCCCCAATTGAGAAATGGTCAACAGGCAGTTTTCAAATGAAGAAATTAAAGCTATTTGTAGTCATAGAAAAATGTTCTAGATCACTATTGATTAGAGAAATGCAAATTAAAACAACAATGAGGTACCACCTTACACCTATCAGATTAGCTAATATGAAAAAAAGGAAAATGATAAATGTTGGAGAAGATGTGGGAAAATTGGAACACTAATGCATTGTTGGTGGAGTTGTGAACTAGTCCAACCATTCTGGGGGGCAATTTGGAGCTATGCCCAAAGGCTATAAAATTGTGCATACCTGTTGACTCAGCAATATCACTTCTAGGTCTGTATCCCAAAGACATCATAAAAACGCGAAAAGAACCCACATGTACAAAAATATTTATAGCAGCTCTTTGTGGTGGCCAAGAATTGGAAATTGAGAGGATGGCCATCATTTGGGGAATGGCTGAACAAGTTGTGGTATATGAATGTAATGGAATACTATTGTGCTATAAGAAATAATGAGCAGGCGGATTTCAGAGAAACCTGGAAAGACTTACATGAACTGATGCTGAGTGAAGTGGGCAGAACCAGGAGAACACTGTATACAGTAACAGCCACATCGACAGACCTAGTTCTTCTCAGCAATGCAAGGGTTCTGAGACAAGTCCAAAAGGCGATGGAAAACGCTATCCACATCCAGAGAAAGAACTATGGAGTCTGAATGCAGAGCCAAGCAGGCTCTTTCCCTTTTTTTGTTGTTTTTTTTTTCTTTCCCCCGGTTTTTCCCGTTTGTTCTGATTCTTTTTTCACAACATGACTCATGTGGAAATATGATTAATGACTGTACATGTATAGCCTATATCAGACTGCATGCCGTCTTGGGGAGGGGGCAGGGGAGGGAGGAAGGAAAAAAATCTGGAACTCAAAATCTTATAAAAGTGAATGTTGAAAATTACCTTTGCATGTAATTGGAAAAATAAAATACTCTTAAGTGGGAAAAAGAAAAGGCAAGCCATTTGATACAGCACGTGTAAGACTTGTATAAACTTAAAGTGAACTAAGTAGCGCCAGCAGACCCCTTTATACAGTAACCTTGTGAAGACAAACACCTCGGAACGAGTGAAGAACTCTGGTCAAGGCGGCTGGAGGCAGCCAGACCCGAGTTCAAATGCAGCCGCCCTTGACCTCTCTTTGCGTCAGCTTTCTCCTCTGTAAAATGAAGACAATAAAACTCCCGCTTCCCAGGATTGTTGCGAAGAGAAAATGAGTTATTATTGTTTGACATTTGCGAATCACTAAGTGAGTGCTGGCTATTACTACTTCGACGCAATAACCACCAATCATCCAGGAGGAGGAAGCGAGCAGGCACTCAGAGAGGCGCTGGATTCAAGAAGCTGGCTCCCCAGGGAGTTGGGAGGGGGCGGGGGGAAGAGGGAGGAGGGAGACGAGAGGAGGGAGGAGAGAGGAGGGGGCGGAACTCCTTCTCGCCGGACTCTTGGCGCGCGGCAGCCGTTTCCGGGGGGAAGGCCTTCCCCGCAGGACGCGGTGAGTTCCGTGACGCGACGGCCGAGGCGGAAGTGCCGTGACGGAAACGGAGCGGCGCCGAGGCCGGGCCGGACCGGGCCGAGATGGCGGCGGCGGTGGCGGCTGGGACGACGGTGTGGAGCGGCTTCCTGCGGCTCTGCTTCGTGTTCGGCCTGTCCTTCCTGGCGCTCACCGGGCTGCTGCTGGTGCAGCTGGCGAACGCGGCCAAGGTGAGCGGCCAGTGGGACCCGGCCGGGCGGAGGCTGGGGCGGGGCGGCTCGGAAGAGGGGGAGGGGAGAGGAGGGACGGCCCTGCCCCCAACCCCGACGCCCGGGCCTGACGAGGACCCTGTGATGGGAGGTCACCTCCCCCGGACACCTCTATGAGGGAGGGGTCTGACCGGGCCCCTGGGGGTGGGGGGCGTGCCTGACTCGGACCTGATGGGGGGCTCGAAACCCCCCCCCCGTCACCCCCCTGTGGTTCAGAGGGAAGTAATAACGAGCGTAGGAGGAGACTGAGGCAGAGAGGCGTTAAGTGACGCGGGGTCGTGGCTGAAGAGCTGGACTTGGAGCCGAGTTCGAATGCTGTCTCCTACGAGGAAGCCTTCCCTTTAATGATCTCCTATTGATTCTGTACATATGTGTTTGCTCGTTGGTTCCCTCGTTAGAGTTTTAAGTTCCTTGAGAGCAGCAGCACTGCCCTTGGCACATAGTGGGGGCTTAGTAAATGTTGACTCCTTGATCGTTACCAGCTGCAGGACCCTGAGAGAGTCACTTAACCTCCCTTTGCCTCCGTTTACGTCCTCTGTGAAATGGGTGTCTTTATAACAACCACCTCCGCGGGATCTCGAGAGGATCTAATGAGATAACGCTTGTGAAGCGTCCGGCAAACCTTGGAACTCCGTAGACGTGCCGGCTGTTTGTTATCATCATTGTTTTATGGCTGTTATTGCTGTCCTCGTTATCATTACTTGGGATCGCACTAGCTGCCCTCACGTCAGTGTTCCTCGATCAGTGTGATCGAGCTTACCGCGTGCCCCGCACTGTGCTAGCACTCCCTCCGCTCCATTCCTGAAAGCTGTGGTCCTAACCAGACACCTCCCCGCCCCTCGCCGCATACCAGGTCCCGACGGAGGCCTCCCAGAGGTAGGAGCCCCCAGCTCCGACACCTTTGGTCCTCACCCCCTCCAAAAGAAAAACAAAACAAGTCACATCCTCCACAGACGCTCCTCCTAATTTCAAAACTAAGAAGGAGGACCCCCCCCCCCACCTTCCTGACGCTGACAGGAATCGTCCCCCATCCCATTCCCACAATTCTAAACCGACAGGAACCCCTGAAATCCCCAGTCCTGGCAGGAGGCTTCCTCTTGAAAATTCCAGCCCTGACTAATAAATACTAGATCCTGATAGGGCTCACCCATTAGCTCCCGTGGAAGTCCTGTAATCTCTAGACTTGTTGGGAGCTAGATCTCCTGCTCTGAATAATGTTTCTTCTTAATACCAGACCTGCTTCCTATCCCCAGCCACCCTCAAAACACTCTCTGCCCCCACCCCTATTCCTCCCTCCCTCTCCCTCCCTCTCTACCCTTCTCTCCCTTTCTCTCCCTCCCCCCCCCCCCCTTCCCCTTCCCACCAAACTTCTTAGTCCTGATGGGAACGTTTTATAGAATCACAAGTTCAGAATTGGAAGAGATCTTAGCTAGTCTAGTCTAGTCCCTACTCTAACAAACCCAAAAACCTCCAAGAAGTGCCACCATCTCCTAAGGCAGCTCATTCTACCTTTGTTAGGAAGTTTTTCCAGGTGTCAAACCTAAATTTGCCTCCCTAAAACTTCTATCTTATGCTCTTGGTTCTGCCTTCTGGGACCAGACAGAACAAACATCATCCCTCTTCCACAAGATGGTCCTTCAGATACCTAAGGACATTTGTGTCCCCCTAGGAATTCATGCTACGCATCCTCAGTTCCTTCAGCCTCTCCTAATGTTACATGGACTCATGGTCCTTTATCAGCCTGGTGGCTCACCTTTGAATCCTTTCCAGCCTATCAGTGCCCCTCTTAAACTGTGGTGCCCAGAACTGAACAAGGTGATGTGACTAGGGCAGAGTCTATGAGATCCATTACTTTTTGGCAGCTCTGCCTCTTGACGCAGTCCAAGATGTTAACCAGCATTTTTGACTGCTGTATCACTCTGCTTCCTCATTTTGAACTTAGAGTCCACTAAACCGCACGCCCCGCCCATCTTTTTTAGATAAATTGCCATCTTTCCACATCTCCCTTATGTTGTACTTGTGAGAATGATTTTTTGAATCCAAGTGAGAAACTTTACATTTGTCTGCAATGAATATCATCATACTAGATTCAGCCCAATGCTCTAGCCTGTCAAGATCTTTTTGGATGCTGTCATTCATTCTCCCAATTTTATGTAATCTGTAAATTGATGAGCATTGCATCTGTGTCTTTATTTAAATAACTGATAAAAATGTTAACGCCAGACCAAGCACAGAGACCTCCTGGTAAGGTGACAGTGAACCAAAGTCCTTCTGTTTGTATTTGTGTCTGTTCTTCTCAGCATCTTTTCCACCAGAAGGGTAAGAGATATTTTTTTAAGTGCTTTGTAAAAATCTAGGTAAACTCTATCTGTAGCATTCTCCTGATCTGCCAGTTTAGAAACCTGATTGTTTTGAAAAGGGGAGTGAAGTTAGTGTGGGAGGACCTGTCTCTGATGAAGCCACAGGACTCTTTGTAATCACCATCCCTTTGACAGATATGTACTTACCTTGGCAATAATGATCCATTCTAGAATTTTTCCTGGAATTAAAATAACTGGCCTCCACTTTGCAGATTGTTTTATTCCCTTTTTTGAAAACGGAACCCATATTTGCCCTTTTCCTCTATTGTAATAATTTCTCCCAGTTTCCATGATCTTTTGCACATCACTGACAGTGGCTTAGGAGTCATAGCTGTTGGAGAGGATTGTTTACCTGGGCCAGGTGACTTGAGCTATTGAGGGTCACTAGGTGCTGTCTTACTCTTTTTCTTTACTTGTTACTTATTGGTACTCTGTTATTTTAGTTTTTCTTGAAACCCTCAGTACTGAGAACCTCCTTCACCTCCAAAATCCAATTCTAACTGGTGCCTCAGCATTCATTCTGGGCGATGGCAGAAGCCCCCTGGACTTCTGATGAAAGATCCTCTCCTCAACCCTGGGTCTCAGAGGTCCCTCCCCAAAGTGTAGGTCCTAGAAAGACCTTGCGAAACACTGAGTCCTGTTACGAGGCTCCTTCTGAAAACTTCAGGGATCAGGATGAGGCTTCATGTAGAAAGTGGTGCTTGAACTGTGTCTTAAAGGAAGAGAGGGGTTCTATGAAGCAGAGGTGAGGAGGGAGTATATTCCTACCATAGGGTTGGCAGGTGCCCAGGCACCAGGACAGGCAATTGTGTATTGTGTGAGGAAGAGAGAAGACCAGTTTGGCCGGGTTGCAGAGTGTTGGAAGGTGAGTTGATCTAAATGAATTTGAGGCTTTTTCCCTACTATACCACACTGTCTCTTGTTATACCCCTTTGGATCCCTGGAAGAATGACCTCCACTCCCTGTTTCCCATATCACAGGGTCTCCTCCCTTCCCAACCCTCAATCCAAGACATTCTGAACCCTCCAGTGGTCTTGGCCTAAAGTTTTCTCCTTCCCCTTCTGTGGTTGAATGTGGTTATTCTGTGGTTATCCCAAGTTGTACAATACTCCCTTTTTTTCATTTTCTAGTGCTTCTCTTTCCCTCTGTCCCTCCCTCCTCAAATTATGTACTTCCTGAAGCAGCCCATTTTATGGTTGGGCAGTTCTAATTGTGAGGAAGGCCTTCCCGTATATAAAGCGTATAGTTTTCTACCCTTGCTCTGCCCTCTTGGACTAGAATAATTCCTCTTCCACATGACAGCATTGAAGGTATTTGAAGATTGCCTTTTCAGTCTCCTAATCAACAGTAGCTTGCTTAACTTGGTCATCTTTTTTTTGCCAGGACTTTGACCCTAATCAAAAGAGTTTCCCTGACCTCCAGTCTCTGTGTATCTGTGTCCTTATCCTTATCCCAAATGGATATGCTGGGGAGAACTCTGCTCTCTCAGGCATATAGGATTTTTATCTGTATTCTACCCTTCTTTCTTGTATAGGGTGTCTTTATTCATCAACAGAGTTTTATTAGGCTTTCTACTGACTTTGATGAAACAAGAAATTCACAATAAATTGGCTATAATGTGATCCATAAAAGTAGTTAATGATTTATAGATGCCAGATGTTTTATCATAGCAATTGTATTATTGTAAAAAGAGAAAAATGTCTCTTGTGTAATGCTTTTAGGTGACAACTCAAATTAAACTCACTAGGAAAGAGTTGTACATAAAAAAACCAACACCTCATTCTTGAAGTTTTAAGATGTTAGAATACTTCTTGAGTTCAGTCAGCAGTGATGCTTTGCAAAGTGTGTCCTCTTAAATGTGATGCATGTTAATGTATTACATAGCAGCATCTTGATGCAGAATGCTCTGTTTTGGTTGCAGAATTTTGAGGATGTCCGGTGTAAGTGTATTTGTCCTCCTTATAAAGAACATTCTGGATACATTTATAACAAGAACATAACTCAGAAAGATTGGTGAGTATTCTGGAGTGTTGAGCTAACTGTGAAAGCTCTTTCCAAGATGGTTTTTACTGCCCTAGAATTACTGCCTAATATAGTTGGAATTTTTTCTTCTTCAGCAATAATCTAATCTTATCACCCTTAGAAAATAGTCACAGTAAAGTGCTGATTGGATCTGGTGATGCCTGTTAGAAGCAAATATCGTAATAATGTAAGCTTGTGTATAGTGCTTTATGTATGCCTTACACACATTCTCACTTAGTCCTTTCAACCTACTGGTGGTCTACTAATCTTATCACCATTTCTAAGGCTCTGAGAGGGTAATAACCTACCCAGGGTCACGCAGTTCATGGTACTGCAGCCAGAGCTTCTCATTCTCAGTCCTGTGTTTATTTGTTCTCCCTCCCTCCCTTCCTTCCTTCTCCCCCCCCCTTTTTTTGGGTAGCCAGATTGGATTTACCCAAGAGATGGAGTGCTGTACTTGAGTAAGGCCTCCGAAGTGCCCATAATGATCTTCTGTACACTTCTTTTTTAAAAAATTAATTTATTTTAAACTTAAATACTAAAACTCAAATACACAATAAGAAAAGGAAAAGAAACATATTATAAACTTGAATACAAAATAAGAAAAGAAAAAAAGCATTGCCATGTGCACAGCAGAACGTAAGAGAGGATTCAAAATATACAGCAATGAATTTCCATTTCAAGAAAGCCTATATAATAAATACTACATGTTGTGTTCAGAGCTGTTCATCTTTGCTTCATTATAAATTTTCTTTTGTTTTCTGCTGTGCACTTTTTACTTTGTTCTTTTTCCTTTCCTTCCTCCCTCTCCCCCAAAGGCTAAAATTAAGCACAGATATACATATTTTATGTACCATATACATATGCACAGGTATATATGCATATATATACATGTATATACATACATTCACATACATATATAATGCATATGAGCTATAATCATATTCATATGTCTACCTTATATTTCTCTTGGATCTTGTATGTCAGATTTTCTGTTAAGTCCAGGGTTTTTTGCAACAAAATCCTGAAAGTCTGGCAATTCATTGAATTTCTATTTTTTTTTCATTCAGGATTATGCTTAGCTTTGCTGGATATGATATTTTCAGCTGCAACCCCAGCTCTTTTGCTCTGTATACTTCTCGGTGGAGATGTAAAACCTTCTTCCCTTGCCTCCTTCATTTAGCTAAGCAGCTCTTCTTGGCCTCATTTAAGGTTCTCTACTTCTTAGTAGAGAGTAGAGAGTCACCAATACTAAGTATTGGTAAAAACCCCTTTAGCCTCACCCTGTCATGCACCTGTGGTCAAATCCAGCCTCAGAACCTGTCTATCTGTGTGACCCTGGGCAAGTCACTTAACCGCCTGTCTCTGCCTCAGTTTCCCCAACCATAAAATGAGGATCATAATGGCACCTACCTTCCAGAAGAAATGAGATGTTTGTAAAGTGCTTAGGACAGTGCATGGTACATAGTAAATGCTTAATAAATTCTTGTTTCTTTTAAGTCTGGTGATTATTTTGAATTACATAATATCTAGCTGTTCGTTGTCTCTCCAGAATGAGCATTTAGCTCTGTCAGATGTTTGCTAAGTAGACTTTTGTAAAGCTTCTTGTGTTCTCTCTTGTTCCATTTGTAATAGCTCCATATTACAGAATGACTTGGCTTTGCTTATTTAGGCTTTATATCATACAGTCACTTTGTAATTTGAAAGAAAGCCAAAATCTTTAATGTGTGCTGATAAATCATTCAGGATATAATGGGCACTTCAGTTCGTTTATTCAGACATGAAGTCCAAGTCAGTACCTATTATTTGAATGATAGATGAACTTACCTTTCAGGTGTTTGACCCATGTCCTTTCCCCGATTACCTTTGCTTTCAGGTTCAGATAGATTCTGAACATCACTCAGCCCTAGTGAGGGATGCTGTAGGAGAGAATCATGACATTTAACAGTAAGCCACTGAAAAGAGTTGTTTTGACTCTCTGGCCTTGCTATGGCTGGTAGGCTTCCTTGACTCTGGTTGAAAAGACCTGGCTTCAGAAAGTTAGGCAAGGTGCAGACGACCAAGGTGTTCCAAGACTTTGAGAAAAGAAAGGCAACATTAGGTAGCGCAGAGGGCATTGGGAATGGAGTCAGAAGAACTGGATTGGAATCTCACCTTTTTCATCTGGAAGGTGGTGATCATACTTTCATTATCTGCCTCAGAGTCCTGAGGATCGAATGAGAATTAGAGATCTTGGAGATCACCTGGTCAAAGAGTTCTTAACCTGGCTGCCATGAACTCATTTTAAAAAAGATTTTGACAACTATATTTCAGTATAATTAGTTTCTTTTGTAATCCATCTGAACCCTCTTCTGTGCATTTAAAAATTTATTCCTAGGCGGGGATGATGGGTTTCACTGGGCTGCCAGAAGACTCTGTGGTGCAAAAAAGTTAAAAATCTCTGATCTAGTCCAACCTTCTCATTTTACAAATGAGGACACTGAGGTCCAGGGTGAATAAAGTGACCTGCCCAAGGTCACACAGTACAGGCTTTTTTTTTTTTAATAAAGAGGGATAAATATGCTACATAGATGATAGACATTGATGAATAGTCATAGATAGATAGATGGATGGCTGGATGGTCATAGAGAGAGAGATAGACAGTGATTGATAGATAGTCATACATAGATAGACAGGCAGTAATGAGCTAAACATGAACTTGCCCTTGCCGTATTAGGACATATGCTCTGGGCCACAAGCACAGGCTCTCTGACTCCCAAGTCTGGTGTTCTCTCTGTTAGGTAGGTTACTTCTCCATGTGCTTTGTGACTGAAGCATTGCCAGAATGTGAGTTCCACCTAAGATCTATACATGTGTGTATCCTGTGCTGCAGGAAATGAGAAAATCACTTATGACATAAATTTATATAGCTTTTAAGGTCTGCAAGGCAAGTATTTACTTTGTTACAGTGCTTTCAAGTAGGCATTGCAAGTGTTTTTCATTCTGTTTACAGATGAAGTTGTTGAGGGATTGAAGTGATTTGCCCATGTTCACATGGTGTCTGAGGCAGGATTTGAACTCTGATCTCCAGCTTCCAAGTCCTGTGCTCTTCTTACTGCCCTCTCCTGCTGGGCTTTTCAGTGTGACATCTATATTCACCAGCTTGTGGCTAGGAGTTCATGTAGTTTGGCTTCAGAGGGCAATGTGGGATAAGAACATTGGGACAGAAGTCCTTCAGTGGTCAGCCTGCTTCTTGTGGACTGCTGTAGCTATCAAAGTTAGATCACCCTGAGGATAATATTTGCCTGTTGTTTCCTGGGTTTCATGTTTTGCCATGTTTCATTATTGCTAAATTTATTTGACCTATAGGTTCTTTATGAAATAGCAAATACTTGTTTCAGTAAAGTTGTGTCAGTTCTCTGTTTTGTGTCTGGTTCTGTCTTGAAGCCAGTATCTTCCCCCTCCTGACACTAGGTGGCATGGTTGTCTATGTTTATAAGGCGCTCTTGGGTGTAGCTGAATGAGCAAAGCCAGACTCTACTAAAGAAATACCACTAAGGCTATGGCCCTGTCTCTTGCTATCAGAAAGTCAAACACTTATTCAGTGCCAATCACCACTCAGCCCCTCTGACCCTGCTGGCCTGCTGGGGTTTCTGGGCCTTTGTATTGCTGCCCTCCATCTATTTTTCAGGAGGAACATTCATCTCACACTTTGGGGACAGTGACTGTGGTTCCTAAGGTCACAAGAAGAGACACTGAATAGGAGAGCCGTTGCTTTTCCTGATTGAGGGAGAAAAGAGTTAATACAGGGTTCTTCCTGGCAATGTCTAGTGAATAGAATTATCCTCTATACTTCCTGATATGTCACTTGTTAGAGGAACAGCTCCTACAAGACAGAGAGTATCCCTCTTAAACTTTGTGTGATGTAGTTTAGATCACTTGTCATGATGTCTAAATTATTACATTGTATTTGAACTTTAATGTTGTTCAAAGGTAAGCCTTAGAAGTACCTTTGCTTTACTTTCATCATCATAGGTTTGGCCTATAGTACCAGTGTTAGACACACACACACACACCCGCAGGCATGCACACGCCTGGTCTTAGGTGACTGTTCCACCAACATGGCCTGCCAAATGCATCTCCTCACTTAGCCTGCCTCTATTCAAAATGTCACTTAAAGATGCTGCCCTTTGAGTTGAGAGATATACCTTCCCAGTATACTTTGTTGAAAGGTGCTGTGGGGTGGAGGTGAACCTTAACACTGCAAGCTTTGTCAAGTAACAGAAATTTTAGTAGGACTGGGGTGATTGTCCTTTAACGTGAGAATTAGCTTATCATAATATCCACCATTTCTGTAATGCTTTCAGGTCAGCAATGCAAGTATCTTTATCCCTATTTTTCAGAGGAGGGCTGAGATTTAAACAGTTCAGCAGTTCACCTGAAACCACAACTAGTGACTGTCCAAGCCAAGATTTGAATCCAGGCCCTTTAGACTCCCAAGTGTATGTACCATGTTCCCTCTGAAAAGAAACATAAAATAAAGATAAATTGTGTTGGCTCATATGGCTTCCTTCTCTCTCCTTCCCTTTTTCTTAGTTGGCTGGAAGCTTCTGAAGGGAATTTCTTTGGTCTTTTTTGTCTGCCACTTCTAGTGCAGTCAGACGTGTAGTGAGCACTCACTTAAATCTTTTTGGAATTGATTTGAGAGGGATCACTTTGCCATTTGTCAGCTTTATGAGTTTGGGAACGGGATGCTGCCTCCATTCTTCATCCTAAACATAGGAAAAATTCCTTCTGAATGGTGAGGAGGCCAAAATGCGTACAAACTGCAAAGTACTAAATGAATAGAAAGTGTTACTGTTACAACTAGGAGTATTATCTGTCGTGTTTTAAGCTTTTCTGTTATTTTCTCGCAACAACTAGTAGTATAACCATTACTGCTGCCATTTTTCAGGTGAAGAAATTGAGGCCCAGACCCCTGAAGTGACCCGCCCAGGGTTCTATAGCTAGTAAACTTTGATGATCTTTTGTTAGGAGAGAGTGGGAGAATGGGAGATTCTGGGCAGCTGCGGTGAGGTCAACGTATGAGAGAAAGTCCCAGAAGTAAGTGGGAGGTGCCGGAGACAGACTTTGCTGACTGTGTAGCACAGCCACCCCAGTCCAGCTTTGGATGGATACTTAATAAATTTTAGCTGAAGGAGCGGCATTATTTGAATATTTCCCAGAATTATCTCCTCCTAGGAAGATGTTCTTTGCATTCGATGTGTGATTTTTTTTCCACGTTGATTCTCCAACCACCTAGTAGGGTTAATAACATCAGAAGGCTTTCAGTTCTGAGAAGCCGATTTTGATGACTTAGACATAACTTTAGAAGACAGTGAAATCAGTGCTCTTGGAAGCATTTCCTATGGATCACTTTAAAACATATTCACTGACTTAATGAATAAAACAAATTAAGTTCTTCTTAGGTCACAGGTATCACTGTGCTAAGCTCAAGAAGCCTATATTCAAAAAGGGAAAGACAGCGCGTGTAGAGGAAAGGTAAACACAGAAGGCAGTTATGTTCTGGGGAGATGGAAAGAGGGTAGCAGAGAGAGCTGATGATGGTGAATGACTAAGGCCAGAATTAGTGGGTAAGTGGTTGGGTTAGCTAGGTACTGCTCTAAAGTGGGAGCTTCAAAGATGGGTGGACTAATTTACCTAGGGACTGGGGCTGGGATTCAGGAAGAGCTAGGTATTGAGAGCCGGCACTCAGCTTCCATTTGGAGGCGTGAGGTCAGATGGTGAGATTACCCAGGTGAATGGCTGGATGAGATGTAAAGCTAAAGCAAAATAGAACAAGACATAAAAATGGAAACTTTTTCAAGCTCTTTTTGGGTAGCTGAGCCCAAATGAGCAAGTTCAAGTGACTGTGCTAATAACTATTTAACAGATCTTATGGCACTTAACGGTTGTTTATGCGTGGAGAGTCAATACTCATTCACACAGCAGGCAAGAGTTGAACTAAATGACCTCTACCGTCCCTTCCACCCCTGAGTTTCTGTGATTAGCTGTTCATGCTTGAGTCTCGTAAGATAACATGAGTACCTTGGTAAAGGATAACTTAATTTGGCCCTATCTCTCCTTTATAATGAATTGTTAAATTTTACTGCAGCGATATCTCCAAATTCTTCTTGGAGAAGAGATTATTTTTGTCCTGCCTTATTGGTATGCTTGTTGAAGGGGGGTATTTAATGACCTCTGAGATGCTAGTATTCTATGATGTATTCCTAGAACTTCTCTAATTAAGGTTTTTTTCTTTATTTTAAATTTCAGATAAAGTTTTGCTCCTGGATACTTAGCTTATCAAACCAATTTTAAACATCATTTTAATTTTCTTAAATTTTTTTTTTTTCAGTGATTGTCTGCATGTTGTAGAACCCATGCCAGTCCTGGGACCTGATGTGGAAGCCTACTGCCTGCGTTGTGAATGCAAATATGAAGAAAGAAGTTCTGTCACAATCAAAGTAAGTTTCCATTTCTGCTATTCTGAGAAGCAACACAGAGGCTTCAAAAGAGCAGTCTGATAACAGGCAGTGGTTATGAAGTTAAAGCCAAAGACTCTGGGCTCCAGTCCTGGCTCTGCTCCTTCTCAGCTGCATGACCCAGAGCAAATCCCATCTCCTCTGTGCCCTCAGCATCCTCACTGTAGTAGAGGAATGATAACTGTGCCTTTACCTACTTCACAAGGCTGTTTTAAGAATCCAGCGAGATGTCAGTAAAACCTTATTGGAGATTGTAAAATACAGCACCGGCAGAAGGGATTGTTATTGATTTTGTGGCTGATTGGTTTCTGCCTAAAACAGAAACTGGGGAACTTGGACTTCCTTACCTGACATCTGACTAGTCACTTAGCTCTCACTATTCCCGTCACGAGTAAGTTGAAACTAGCCTGCTACCTGTGTACCTTAGGAGATACTTTGTGGATTAATTAGCTAATGTTAGAGGAATGTGTGAGGTCCCACTAATTTCTTGTGGAGAAAGTGTGTAATTATCCCATTTCAGAAAGCTGATGTGTGTCATTTCAGTTCTTCTGTATGGCCATGCTGTAATTAAATCCCCCTCCTTTCTTTCTTCCCACTTCCCTCCCTCAAAGCTGAATAATGTAACCAAAACAAAAACATTTGACTTAGTTTTTTCTGGGTTTAAATACATATTTTATGCTAATAGGCCTACTAAGAACTCTGTCTAATTTGACCTCCTTTTCTAGATCTTAAGATTTTATTTTCCTTATTTTTTTTAAACTATAAGGTCTTCTCTCTGGTGACCTAGAGTCATTTCCTACTCTCTCCCAACCTTATCAGTTTGGCCAAAGAGTGATGAAGTTTCTGGCCACAGCAACTCTAACCTAGAAGGTTAGCTGTCTGTGTTGATAGGAGAAACCACTCAAAGGAAATCACAGATCCTTGAAGGATAACCCCCTACCCCACTAAGATGGTTTAAGTTCTTCCCGAGGCAGACAAAACTTTTGTGGTCTTAGGTTGCCATCTTCTACCGAGAGCTGTCTTAGGAAATCTTCCCCATTGCATGGGATGCAGAAGTCCCACTGACTCAAGTTACACAGCAAGTTGTGCTCTGTAGAAACCAGTCCACACTAGGAGAATGTGACTCAAGGCTCCCAAGATTCTCTTATATCTGGATTTTTCCATATCATCATGAGAGTGACAGGTCACATTTATCTAGTGCTATATAGATTAGTGCACGTTGTCTCCACAACAGCTGTAAGATCAGTCCTGCATATACTGTTTGACTGAGCCTCTGAAGCATTGTGGCTTGCCTAGGGACCCTGAGCTGGTACATTTCCATATCTAGTACTCTTTTCACTCTACCTAACTACATCTTCTCTAGGCTGCACTGTTAAAATTGGGAGAGTTGCATCTTGTGTAAGTCCTAATAATATAGACCTTTAACTTTGGGACATGAAATCGGTGATGTTTGTGTGCAGGTAAAAAAAGGGGGGCATTTCAGTGGCAACTGGAGTTAACAGTAGGTGTATATGTGATGTTTGGAGTCCTTGAGAAACAATTACTGGCCAAGGATGAAATGGTTTCTTGTCTTCTCTCCCCTCAGTTGATACTTAGTGAAGAATTTTGTTTCTTGTATTAGAATTTCCTTGAGTTAAAGGACCTTCTCAAGGTTGATTAGTTCCCAGTGTTACTGATATGGTTGATACATGGTCTTCACAGCCACATTTTCACTGCCTTCGTTGATATATAAAATTTAGTTTTTTGGTTTCTTAGAGATGTGATGTATTTTCTGTTTGCCTTCAGGTTACAATTATAATTTATCTATCTATTCTGGGCCTGCTTCTTCTGTACATGGTATACCTTACGCTTGTTGAACCTATCTTGAAGAGGCGTCTCTTTGGACATTCCCAATTGATACAGAGTGATGATGATGTTGGGGTAAGTTAATAGTCTCCCTGAATTATCATATTCTACTTGATAATTGCTGCCAAATAATTGAAAACAAATATATTTTTGCAACATAATTAATGCAATATAGCATGTTAGGACTAAGATAATCATCAAGCACTTATTAAACACTTATAGCTCAGGAACTATGCTAAGGACTGGGGGCTTAATTTGTGCATTGTCTTTAATGCTTCAGTTGTGATGTGTTTTTTCCTGAGAAAGCTGTTCTATCCAAGGACATATGCTGGTTTGAGAGTATTGCTTCTTGCTGCTTTTAAGACAAATGAACAAGTTTCAGATCTCTGCCCCTTTTAGTGTCAGCTGAGCCAAGGGCGTATTTATCATCTTTTCTCATTTCTGTTGAAAAAGGATCTGACAGAGAGGTGATGGATGGGCTGACGTGCCGAGTGAGGGACACATTTTGGAACATGGCTAATATGAGAAGTTGTTTTGCTCGACTCTGCTTATTTATCATAAGAGTTTTATGTTTCGTTCCCTTTTTTCCAGATGGGGAGAGGAGGTTGAAGGGATGAAAAGAATGCTTGGTAATTGGGAGGGAAATACCCACAATAAAAATGTTTTTAAAAAAGAGAAGATACCCGAGGCCCTCGTTTCCCCTTCTTCCTTGCCCATCCCCCACCCCCAACTCCAGCCCTTCCATTTAGTATTGCCTGCTCTTTCAGAAGGCACCAAGACTTTTTTGTGAAGTTGTCTATTATGCCCTGAAGAGGCTGTTTTCTGAAGAAGGGCATCTTTATGACTCCAAGAGCATTAGAGCTCTTGCTTTAGTGTAACATGGAGTCTGCCTTTTGATTTCAAACTCATCATGAATGGCCATCGTTAATGCTTGAACAGGTCAGGATGGGGTCTCATCTCCACTGTGTTAGGCTTTTAGCTAGAATCTGAATTGCATGCTGATAGTTACCTCCTGCTTGGCATCTCTGCTTCTACAAGTTAAGAATACTAAAGATTCTATATCCTTAATTGCCTTTCTAAAAAGAAGAATCACTTGGTGGTTAATTTTACTCTCTGAAGCTAACTAGGCTGGTAGGCAACAGACACAGAGTGCGTTCCCAGGCCTGCACTCGAAGCCTGGAAGCCGAATTGCTTCTGTTGGCCGGGCTCCCAAGAACCCTGAGCTGCTTCTGTACTTGATAAACCAGAAAAGTAGGATTTGTGTGGAGAATATAGCTATGAGACTTTGAAAAACAACCTTAGTTCTAAAACTCAGCATTTCTCTATATGTATATGTACCTCCTTTTTAAAAGTCTTAATTTCAAAATATCCAAATGACTCAAACTCAGGTTTCCATCTAAACCTTTTTTTTAAGTTAGCAATATTAGACCAGGGTGTAAGGCTGACACTGAAGGTTGGGAAGCTCTGAGAAGGCGGTTAGTCTGTGTATTTACTATATCACATAACCATGACACATCATCAGTATTATCAAAGCATTACGTTAAAGCGTGTTTTGTATTTATTGTAATTTTATCGGGTATAAAAAGAACAGGCTTATAAGAAGAGTGAATTTCTGTTTGTGTTCCACAGGCATCTATGGCTTTAAGCAACCAGTTCAGTCTTGTTCTGATAGTTGGGGAAAGAGTAAAAGGATTACCTAGTTTGTTTTGTTCTGTAGAGTTTGTTCCTTAAGAAAATTTTCCCCTATCTAGGTAAGTTGTTAGGGATAGAAGCTGAGAGGTCCTTTGCCTCTGATAGCGTGTATGTGCCCCTTCCTCGTACCTGTATTTATATTTAAACAAGCCCAAGTAGTAGTATTTTATATACAGAGTTTATTCTTCATATCACTGCTATGACCTTTAAGGAACCATTTATCTGTGAACATGGTGGTTGTGTTTGGAGTAGAGATGACACTAGTGGAAAGCTGGGAGGCCTGAGTTTTAGTATCTGGTTTTTAATGTGCTCTGCACTACAGAGCTAATTAGCCTCTTTGGGACCTTAAGAGGACAGGAACTGTGTTCTCCTTATTGTTGTATTCTCTGGCACCTACCAGGAAGCTCTGCACCTTGTATTAACAATGAAGATACCTCACATTTAGTGAGGGCTTTACAAGGCGCCGTCCTTCCTCCCCTCTGAGGCAGGGAGTCTGGTGCTCATCAAGGTCCCCAGGGTCACCCAGCTGATCAGGAGCCAGGAAGTGTGCTTTGTATGCTTTTCATTACATGGCACTGTCTTAGGGAAGGAATTAATTCACAGTTCGGTCCATTTACTGAGTTCCTGTGTCCTACGTACTGGGAATACAAAGCCAAAAAAAGAAACTGCTCGCCTGCAGAGAGCTTAGATTCTTTTGGAGGACGGGGCAGGGAGAGAATATCACTTTTAAGGAGAGAATGTATAATTACTTCTATGAAAACCGATTGTTAGGGTGATGATGCTAGAGGGAGTTGTTAGTTCCATAGGAAGAGTGGCGCTGATGTCGTCATCATCATCACTAATATTTACATAGTGCTTTAAGCTTTACAAAGCACTTCACATAGATTATTGCATTTTATTCTCCCAGTGAAATAGGTGCTGTTACCATCCTCAGACTGAGGTGAAGTGATTTGCCCCGGGTCACACAGCTAATAAGTGCCTGAGGCAGGATTTGAATCTAGATATTCCTAACTCCAGATCCAACATTATCTGCTGGACGATCTAGTCCCTTCAATTCCATAGCGCTTTATTTCACTGTTATATGGTGGGGTTTGATTATAGTGTATTAATATTTTCTACAGTGAGGCATCATTATTTGAAAAGATGCATATAGTGAAGGAGGAGGATTATGAGGATTCCCTCGGGGCCATTGGGAAGGAGCTGTTGTTGAAAATGCTCTCATGTTTTTGACATTTTAAAAGAACATGCCATGTTATTAAAATAAAGTCAGGCATCATAAATATTTTGCTGCATAGTTTTTTGCACACTTTACTCATACCCAGGATATGTATAGTACTTGGATTTTTCAAATAGACTTAGAAGAATAGTTGTCTTTTTCTCTAAAGGCTAAAAGTTGGGTTTAGGGAGAGGCATGACTTGTGATTTGGATTTCCTATCAGGGCCAAGCTCTTGAGAAAGGGGTCCAGGAAAGGCCAAACATAAAGCAGTCAATGACTAGTGAAGGCTTTTGTCATTTAGGCAGCTGTGTTTATGTTTTATTTTTAGAGCATTTAATACAATTATTTCCAGTGTAATGACTATAAACACCCTGTTGTGTTGGTTTACTTTAGTTTTTCCACCTAGAAACCTTGTATAGCACCTCAAGCTTTAATCATTAGGTTAACGTGAATGCTACTGGGTGTTTCGCAATATTGTAGTCTGTTCTCCAGGGAATATAAAATAATCAGGTGATACTCTTGGTAAAAATTGAGGCAAATCCCTGTGTCCTGCATTCCTTTTGAAATTGAAGGCCTCTCTTGTAAAAATGGCCAACTTCTGAAGTAGAAAGGGCTTTAATATTCTTGCTGTTATAGAATTAGTTTGGGGGAGAGGGTCAGGATATAAAAAATAAACAGATAAGCTATACTAAATTATTTCCCTGGGCAAATACAATTCTTGGCTGCCACTTGACCAACTCTGAAGAGGTTAAGATCTGGGTTAAGGCCCTACCCTTATCACAGAACTGCTGTATAACAGACAAGCCACTGAATTTTTTTCTCTCACCTCAATACGTGAATGTCTTGACCTCTTTTCTTGAGAGAAGTCTTTCTGCTGTCATCCCTGAGAAATAGGACCTCCCAGAGCTCCTATTCTTCACCAGTCATGGGCTATCCTGCTACCATAATTAACCTCCTCCTTCTGGTGTGAAAACAATATGGGGACCCTTGATTCTTACATGTGAGTTCTATACAGGCTCGTGTGTGTTGGTGTTAAACTGTTTGTAGGACAGACACATTGTTGATTTGACAGTCTTATGCACTGCCTAGATCTTTGAGTGTGCATAGCATGCAATATGTTTCGACCATTGGTTGATTCCTCCTTTTCCCTTTTTTTCATTCCTGGACTTGTAGGATCACCAGCCCTTTGCAAATGCCCACGATGTGCTAGCCCGATCCCGCAGCCGGGCTAACGTGCTCAACAAAGTGGAGTATGCCCAGCAACGTTGGAAGCTTCAGGTTCAAGAGCAGAGGAAATCTGTGTTTGACCGGCATGTGGTCCTCAGTTAATCAGGAATCCAGTGCCAAGGTGACTGGAAGGAAGGAAGGAAGGTGGGCTGTGGGAAAAACTGCTCACATCTTCCCGATTTTTTTAAACCACTGCTGAGAGAATTCACCAGACTTGTTCAATGGGTCAAAACTGGAAGCAGAAAAAAAAAAGCTTTTTTTTTTTTAATTTAAGAAAATAAAAAGTATTAACTGGAAAATTTTAAAAGCACATGTCTCAGAAGCCAAAAAGCCACAAACAATTCTTTCTGGCTTTTCCTAATGAAGCTAAATCTACCTATGAATTATCTTGAGATCCTTTCTCTCTGGCAAACATTTCCTTCTGCACTTCTTCCTTACCTTAATTCTGACATGTTTTTCAAGACAACTTTCACACTCTTCATGTTTAGGGGGAGGGAAACAAAACTTTCACACGACACTTTATTCCATGGACTTTTGTAAATAGATGTTTCCTATTGTATTTTTGTGCTTGCTCTCATTTTCAGTGGAGTCAGATTCTGCTGGAAATGCTGACATGCTCAATTGATTTTTAGCACTAACCTTGTCCTAAGCAGATGATTGGCTCTTGTCAACACTTGGTAAGTTGACTGTGAAATATTACTGACAGAAGTGCAGATCTACTTCGGTACTGTGATGTAGATAAAACCTCCAGTCTCATGGAGAGGGGATCGTGGTATGGAATGGCCCTTTGCTAATTTTCTCAGTGACTGAACAAATGGTGTTGGTGTATGTGGTCCTTCTTATCCTCTTCTCATGGCCTTAGGGATAAAGCCTCAAGATTTGGAAACCATGTGATAAAGAAATCCATCTCTAAAGTTCAGCCTATCGGGGTTGGTGGCTTACGTACATTCTTCAGCATTTCCAGTCATTTTGAAAGGTGGCTGGTGAGCTTTGTTTTGTATGTCTCTGAACTGTAACCAAGGTCCTGCACTCCATCCTTTGAGAGCTGTAACAGTTATTGGCTAACTGGCTCTTTACTTTCTACATCCTCTTTGGAATGTAACAATAAAAATTAATTTTTGAAAAAC
The DNA here is from genome assembly GCF_011100635.1 of Trichosurus vulpecula. Classification (NCBI taxonomy): domain Eukaryota; kingdom Metazoa; phylum Chordata; class Mammalia; order Diprotodontia; family Phalangeridae; genus Trichosurus; species Trichosurus vulpecula. The sequence continues at coordinate 226,113,108 of NC_050578.1, read as the reverse complement.
CCACCAGTGTCCTTGACTTGTAGTTCCCTTTCTTTCTCTTTTCCTAATTATAAAGTTTTATATAAAAAAGGGAAATTCAACTCAGTATAAAGAACAGTCTCACAGTTAGAACTATCCAAGAATCCTGCTTTGATACTGGGTAGGTTCCCTCTCACTGAGAAAGTTCAAGCCAAGTCAGGAAGATTTTGTCATTAATATTATAAAGGGGATTCAGATTGGGCACTTTTTAATGGTCAGTATGATCATGTATTGTCTAACAGTATCAAATGTAAAATGATTTTAGTTCAGACCATGGGTCTAAACGTGGGTCATAAGAAGTGAGGTTTAAAATGCTAACATAAAAAAGAAAACCATCATGCCCAGAAATATACAGCTTGGACTCAGTAAAGCATCCCTTTTGTGAATTTAATGATTTAATGTTTCTGGTGTACCCTGTGGCTCATATCTCCTCTGGACTCTCATGACCCAAGGATTGGCTCAAGTGCTAAAAACTGAATTTGGCTTGTTTAACATGCTCCACTAGGGGGCTTCAGTTCCCCAGCAAGCATCAGGCTAGCAATAAATACTTAAATAAAGAACAGGTTTGTTAAAAAGGCATGCAAAGAACAGAAAATCTATTTTGTGTCCAAGTCTGGTTAACAAAGGAATAATTTTAACCACCTTCTGATGAATGCCATTGTCTTCTTTTCCCTGGCCCCTCTACCACCACACTGGAAGTTTAATCACAATTCCCACAAAATTCAAGGAACAAACTAGTCAAGGCCTTGCTGCGTGTACCTGTCAGAGTAGGTCTGTCCATTGTCAGCTGACCTGCTTCTCAAGTCGATGCTTTCTATAGAGATTACTCTGGCATGCTCTCTGTACCCCAGCTGCCAGCTGCTCCTGCCATCTCTCAGGAGTCAAACAGTTATCCTGGCTCCCCCAACTCTTCTATATGTTCTAGCAACCACAGCTGGCCTGGTTCTGCACACACCATGGAGGTCCTATTCTGTTTATCTGTGCCCTATGCATATGACATCAATGGAAAATGGTCACTTGGTTCTCCTAAGAGCCTCTTGGATCATCCCTTCACCCTGAGGCTCAGAGAAGAGCTGTTCAGTTACTTTTGGGCCTGTCCACTGTAGTGATTTCTATTCTAATAATTTCCAAGTTTTTGGTTAGGGAGCCAATATAGGATTTAACTAGGAGTCTGAAAAGCTAGATTCTAATCCAATCAACATCATCTTAAGTCATTTCACCTGTTTTCCTCTTCTGTAAAATGACGAATTTGGATTAGACCAGGGGTGGGGAACCTGTGGCCTCAAGTCAATATGTGGCCTTCTGGGTCCTTGGGTGCAGCCTTTCGACTGAGTCCAAGTTCTACAGAACAAATCTTTTTATTATTAAGGGGATTCGTTCTGTGAAGTTTGGATTCGTTCAGTACTTGAGGACCTAGAAGGCCACGTGTGTCCTTGAGATTGCAGGTTCTCCACCCCTGGATTAGACAATCTCTAAGGAACCTTTCTGGTCTGAAGTTGTATGATTACCTTTCACAATTCTAAAAAAATTTTTCTTCAAATCCAGATTAAAAAATATTTAAGTTTATGGGGACTGTACTTATGAAAAATACTTGATTCTGAAGAGTAACTTGAGTGTTTTGACTGCCATTGTTTGAGATGGAAATCCAGTGTTTTTTCAAGTGAACCTTTATTTTTAGTCGTACTATTTGTTGTCATATCTGCATAGTGGGTGGGAAAAGGCTAAACAAAACCTGCACAGGTCTGTTTAACCATCAACTACTTTGCATATTGTCACCAATAGTCTATAAAACTGACAGGGCCGACTTGGCTGAACATAGAACATTCTGACCATAGAACTCAGGTAAGAGCTCCTCAAAGATCAGTCCAGTTTCAGTGTTAAGAGAACTTGCTTCAGAAAGAATTCCTGGACAAAATGCATGTCACTTGAATTTTGTCTTAGGTCCTAGTACCATGATGGCTTTAAATTTTAATAATTATTACAGGATTGAATTTTACCCATTTGATAAGGCTAGAACTGATAACAATGAAAGCTCCCAAATTTATTGTAATCTCTAGCACGTCTGACAAATTATATTTATTTAAATTAAAGTTTAGTTATTTAGGTTACAGCAAGGAATCTTTTGAGTTTTTATAGTCACATTAATCATCATAGCTTTCCTAGGAAAGAAAAAAGAGCCAATTTTATCTCTTCTTGATCTCTTTTACAGACAGAGAAACTAAGACAAACTTGCCTGAGATCCCTTTGGTTTTGTCCATGGAACTCAGAAGTGGCTCTCAGCCCAGGGCATTAGCCAACATGATACTTGATTTTTGCTAAGACTTCTCCATTGATACTTGTTTCTAACTCTTATTTCCTGCTACAAGTTCCCTTCCAACCATAATCAATTACTCTGTAATTCTCTTTCTTTGAATATTATTGTCTGGGTGCTTATAATTAAGGAGACTGCAGTTACATGGAACAATGAATTACTATTGGAAATATCTGACAGTGAGGAGCTTCCTGGGGGGGTGTTCTGGCAATAACTTTTGTTTTTGTGTCACCAGAATTTCTCCCAGTGTCTGTCTTTGTCTTATTACAACCAATTTTTAATTACCTATCACAGAGATTTCATCTGGGTCAGATTTTAAAGAATTTTATTAATCTATAAGGGTAAAGCTGTTTTCCCAAATTAATATTTCTACTATTATTAAGTTATTTTATTTTAAGTTATTAATAACTTTAATAATTAGCAGGGATATTGTTTTTTTTTTTGTTTGTTTCACTTCAGTAGTCTTCCTTGGGCTTTGGTTTGAACCACAGGTCAGAATTTTTAGGCTAGTTTTGTGGTTGCTTATCCACTTTCCAAAACTGAGAATTCATCCGCAAAGTATTTTCAGGAATAATTCTAGCTGTTTCCTTTGCTGCTGAGAGTATGCACGTAATCCAAAGACATCCACTGGAGTTGTTTACAACCTGGGTGACCTTAGGCAGATCACTTATACTTCTCTGAGCCTCAGTTTCCTTATCTGTAAAATGAAAGGGCTAGACTAGAAGAGCTCTGAGATACCTTTGAACTCTAAACCTATAACTGAATCCTTCTCTAATACGAAGAATCCTTAGGGAGTGACTAATTGCCCTTTTTTTGACCTTAGGCAAGTGATTTTCTTTCTCTGAGACATGGTTTCTTCATCTGAAAAATGGACAACAATATGACTCATTCGGTGGTTGTAGGGAAAGCACTTTGTAAACCTTTCTAAAGCTCCGTGTAAATGGGAACTGTTTATCCAGAACTTCTGTCTTGGCAATTTTCTGACCCCTCAATCCAGAAACTTTCTCCCCCTTCTTGTGCCTATTCCCCTCACATCCGCTCTTTTCCCCCCATGGCTAGTTTCTAGTCTTCCAAAGGTAAAGTTGATGCTTTGGGGGGCAGGGGGAGCCATGCTAAAGGGTTCATCACTTGTTAGGTCGTTTTAGGATTCTTTGACCTTCAGTGTTGTGCTTTACCTGGGCTTGTGTATGATGAAATCACTCCTTGGATTAAGAAGAACCCTTTCCCAGTATTTACATACTTCTAAGTTTCTGTTTACCTTCCTGCCTTACTTCTTTACCCTTTACTCAGTGTTCCTGCCAAACTGGTGGACTCGCTGCTCTTCCAAGTTGGCATTGCTTCTCCTGACGTTGATCCTCCTCCCTCCTCAACTCTACCTTGTGGCATCCTCAGCTCAGGTGCCACCTTCTACAGGAAGCCTTCTCTCATTCCCCACTTGTTAGCAGTGTAACTCACCCCTCAAAAGATGCCATATTTATCCATTTGAATGTTCTGTCCCACCAGTAGATGTCAGATCCTTGAGGGCAGGGACTTTGTCCATTTTATCTTTGCATCCTCAGCCTCCAGCATACCTGGGCAGGTAAATCAATGTGTACTGATTTGAATTACTCCTCCGCTTCTGACTGCCCTCCCTTTTCTTTTTCTTTGACAGCTTTCTTATTATCTATAACCTGTCCCTATTTAAGAAGCTACATTAAGTATACTTAAATTAGGCATTTTCAGAGGAATCAGAGCACAAATTCTCCTACTTTAATTATAGTGATTAATTCATTCAACAAGCATGTATTAAGGGCTTGCCATGTGCCAGATACCATGGTAAGCACTAGGCATACAAAGATAAAAATGAAACAGTCTCCTCCCTCAAGGAGCTTTGGGAAACAAAATAGACACAGATAAGTAAATACAAATGTGTGTGTGTGTTTAATCTAGATTTGTGATTTTACACCTACACAATAAACCTCTGTAGCAGCTCAGGAACTTATAGATATAGACAGCTGCCTGGAACAGAGAACCTAAGCCACTTGCCCAGAGTCAGCCAGCCAGTCAGAACTTTGAACCCAAATCTTCCTGACTCCCGGGCTGGTGCTCTGTGCACCATACAATGCTTCCCTCAAAAATTTAAAGAATCTACAAGGTACAAACAAACTATCTTCTGGGGGTGGGGAGTGGGCTTCCTGTTGGAGGTGGCATTAGAGCTGAGCCTTGAAAGCAGCTAGGGATTCTCAGAGGGGGAAGGAGTGCGTTCCAGGGATAGGGGGCAGCCTGTGTAAAGCCTGTGTGAACACAAGCCTCTCCCAGCTCTTCTGTTCAGATGCTGGATTGTCAAGAACTAGAGAACTGGCTGGAAACTCTCTGATCCTTTTCTCCTGCAGGTTTGTTTTATAGATTCACATGGGAGTATCTATGTTGTCTTTCATTCCTCTTTTTCTAACAAAGAGCGTAACTTTGCTAATGGTCTTTTAAGAAATAATTTCTCATGTACCCAACTTTAAACAGAAAAACCTATTAACTATACAAGCATATACCTATTTTCGTTTTAAAATAAATGTTTTATGTTTAGCATGTCCATAACAATTTCTTAGTTATTCCTTTTGGGTCACTTTCATTCTTTCTATCCATTCGTATTTGTATTTATTTCTCTAATTTTCTTTTTAAGAAGCAGCATAGTGTAGTCAATAGAAAGCTGGCCTCACAGTCCAGAAGTCCTGGGTTCAAGTCCCTGTCTTTGACACACACTGAATGTGTGACTGAGCAAGTCACTCGACCTCCAGTTCCTGAGCTAACTCTCTAAGATTCTATTGCAGAAAAAGTGAACCTCTGTGTCTGTAGAGAAGTCTTCGCTGGGTGTTTCCTACACAAATTAAAATCGCAGGACTGGTTAAAAAAATACGTTTTCCTCATTTCGTATAATTAAGGTAAGTCTAGTTCTGGGTCTGCTTTTTTTGCTTTATATCGCCTCACTTAAGCTTTTCCAAATGTCTTTTATTCCTCATCTTTATCATTTTAATGGCCTTGTATGCCACTGCACCAGTATTTAGTAGTTTATTTGATATTTAATGAGCTCTTACAGCAAATGGACTCTTGGTAGATTATTTTTGATGCCTCATTTGGACATTGGAGAAAGTAAAAACATTTTCCCATGGAAAGCTCTTGGCAGAGAGGTGGTCCTGGTGCATCATCTGTTGAGTTGTATAAAAAGGCTTAGGTCGGGAAGATGATGCTGGGTAGCAGTGTATATGAAAAAAGACCTGGGTTTTTCAGAATAACGTAGAACATGCCTAGCTCACTAGAGTGGGTAGCGCACCAACTTTGGGTTCCAGTTTGGCCTTTGATGCACATGAGCTGTGAGAACACAGACAAGTCTCTTGCCCTTTTAGTGCCTTTAGCAGCAATCTGAGAATTTAAGTTACAGATGAAAAATAACTGGTGAAATCACAGGTCAAGACCGAATAAATAAATAGTGGTTTACAACCTTTGGACAAAGTTAGACTTGATGTAAGGAGAAATTTCCCTGTAATTAAAATGATGAGTGGAATAGGCTGCTTCAGGAGGTGGGAGGTTCTGGAGGTTGGACCTAAGAGTTTGAATGTAGAGAACATATGCGGTCCATGTAGAACTAGAAAGGCCTTTAAAGCTTCTTCCAACTCTGAAGTTTTGTATGCTGGCAGAAAGTCATGGCAACATATAGTAATCTGATGTTGACAGACTCATTCAGAAAGAAGTAACATGCCAAAGTACATCTCTGGGACAGGACACTTTGTTATTAGTGAGTGTGAGCTATTTATAGTGAGTTATTAGTGAGTGTTGTGCCTTTGTTATTAATGGAGAGAACTAAATATAGGTGTACTTCAGTTTATCCAACAGCTTGTATATCAGGTTGTATGTAAGTAGCATTTTTATAAATCAATATTTGTAAAAACCCTATGGTATTTTTTTGGTAAAGTAAATATCTACCTCCTAATTTCTCAGTTTGAATTCTAATTTTCCACTTATCAGAATTACATCAATCATACCACGCTTATAGATTTTGCTTAGTTTTTAACTGCTTCTTTGTTTCTCTGACAGATGATGTCATACACCATCTAGTTTTCAGTGACAAGAAGCAATACTGAGCAGCCCACATAACAGAAATGCCTTAAGAAGAGGAGTCTTTTGGGTGACATCAGAAGCACCGTCGTGTAGTGCAAAGAACATAGCACCAGAGCCAGAAGACCTCTAACTCTAAAGTGGGTTATTGTTATTATCATATGTTATTTATGTTGACATATTGTTGGGTGAATTAATACATTTGTTTGTACTTCCAGGTTACAAAGAGAGTAATGGATAACAAAAACTACTGTAATCTGACAGACAAATTGCCCCCCTTTAGTGACTCTCCCCATGTGCAGCTGACTCGGTCCTTCTACCTGGACCCTGTTGTCACTTTCCACCTATACCCGGAAGCCTCTGCCCCATCTCCTTACTCTGAAGACCTGCCAGTGCTCCCTTTTACAACTGACCAGCTAATTGTGGAAAACTTGGGAGATCCTTGTTCCTTCCCTTTTCAAATGCCATATGCCTCTTATGGAAGATGTGAATACTCCTATGGTCCGGCGTTTATCAGGAAAAGAAATGAAAGGGAAAGGCAGAGAGTCAAGTGTGTTAATGAAGGCTATGCCCAGCTTCGTCATCACTTGCCTGAGGAATACCTAGAGAAGCGACTTAGTAAAGTCGAAACCCTCCGAGCCGCCATCAGGTACATTAATTACCTGCAGTCTCTTCTTTACAGAGATGAAGTTGAAGGCAAGAATAAGCCAGGGAAAGGTCAGGCTGTTGTTGCAACTACCAGCCACCAGATGGACCCCATTTTTAAAATTGTGTAAGTAGGGCCAAGGTCCAAAGAAGGAGCTCCCTAAGGGTACAGTGTTTACAGAATCATACCATGTCTCTTATCAAACTTTATAGTTTTGTTGTTAGAATCCTATCACCAACAGCAACATTAGAGGTTCAATCACCTGTCTGAATCCTACTCTATATATGAGTATATATGACCCCTTGGTAAGGGGTCATCCAGCCTTTGCTTCTATCAATTACGATGAATGACAATTGAGCCAGTGTTCATAACCTCTGAGCTAACCTGGCACTGGGTAGTGGTTAGCTCTGTACAGCATGTTTGAAAATGTATCTTGAATATTACCATGGGCCAATGAGTTGGAGTTTTAAATATTGGTTCCTGGAATTTTAGGAAGGCCTCAGTATGTACTTGTACCTTTTAGGCATCTGATTTCTCGACTTGTGAATATCTCTGCCCGCTTGTAGCTTCCCATGGGTTATTATTTCACAGATTTTCTTTTTAAATGTGGAAGAAGAAGATTTTAATTCATTTATTGAGGTCCTACTATGTGGGGACATGGTTCTGGGAAGTGAAGGAGATACAAAGTTTGGAAAAGATGTGGTGCCTATCCTCTAATCCCACTGACAAATCACCTGTCTTTCTGAAGCTTCCACCTGGGAGGGGAATATACACATCGGTAATTATAATACAAATAAATAATACAAGCTAAGCGCGTTAGAGAGGTGCAAAACAAAGTGTTATGTGATGTTCCAGAGGGTAGGAATAGTTGTTACGGACTAGGGAGAATCTAAGAAGGCTGCTCGGAGAAGAAGATATTTAATTTGGGCTTTTGAGCCTGGTTAGGAGCTTGACGAATGAAATAGTACATTTACCAACAACCTTGTGAGATCGAAGAGGGGAAATACCTCAGGAATGAGGACCAATGGCAACAATGACCCAGGGCAAAGAGTAGCCCAGTTAAGTTGGAGCAAAAAGTTCACAGCAAGAGATAGTATGAGATGAGGCTGAAAAGGTAGGGTGGCCTCGGCTTTAAGTCAGTTCAACAAACACTAGCTTTCTGCTCTGCAAGGCACTGTGTTGGGTGCTGGGGATGCAAAGAGAAAAATGGAAAACAATCCCTGTCCTCAAAGAGATTATTTTTAACTGGTACTATAATGTATAAACAGAAAAACAAATCCAAGATAATTTGAGGAGGATCCCAAACAACTAGGAAGATCAGGAAAGGTTTCAGGTAGGAGGTGGTTCCTGAGGAAGCTAAAGATTCTAAGAAGTGTGGGTGAGAACCTTGAATGCCAAGTAAAGAAAAGAGTTTGGACATTTTTTATCCTGTAGGCAATAGAAAGCCAGCCACTGAATATTTTTGAGTATAGATATGATGATAACTGTCCATAAGATTCTTCCACCAATCGGGAAGGAAAAAAGAATTGTTGAAAAGCCATTATAATAATCCAGGCAGCTTGTAACAAGGACCTATACTAGGTGGTAGCAATGGGAATAGAGAGGAAGGGACAAATGCTGGAGACATTACAGTGGTGGAATCTACAGGATGTTGCCCACACCTTGTGTTTTCAGGAGCTTGATCGGTCAAATTATCAGATACTTTAAAGATACCCTACACTAACCAACCAAAATGAACCTACTTTTGATTTTTTTTTTTTTTTAGTGTTTGTTTCTTATATGTAGACAGCTAATTCTTATCACTGGGTGGTAAGCAGGAATCTGAGCCTTATAAACCCCTATCATAAAAGAATCCAACAAACTAGCTGAGGGGAAAAAGGTGACTTGGTAGATAAAGTTAGAGTAATTTAGAAGATCCTACTACATTCAAAATGATTGTAAACACAACAGATCTAAAATCAACCTTCTTGTAGTCTCTCATAACAGATTTCTTCTCCCCACTTCTTTCTCAGTTAGTGATACCATTGGGTGATAACATTGATTCTATATCATTGCCCAGTTATCTCTCCTGTTTTTTTTTTCTTTTTGCATTGTTTTATATCAACTAAAAGCTTGGCAATGTATTGTATTTATGTCTTGAATAGTCAGTGAAAAAAGTATCCTACTGGTGGGGGCTCAGACCATGGTTTATACAATTGATTCCCCCCAGTTAACCCACACTGAACATGGGACTCTGAGCCATAGTTTTCGTGGAAAACTTCAGAGGATACTTGTTACATCTAAACCCTTTTAGCACAGACATTTCGTTCCACTTGATTTAGCCCTAGGTTATCTTTGGTTATGTTTGCTATTTCCTAAGCAGTAGTCTTGCTTTCCCAACTACATAAACTGAAAGCAGAGATTACATCTTCTTTCTCATGGATTACTCCAAGTGCTTTCACAATACTAGACACATGGTAGGCCTTCAACCAGTATAACGTAAGAAAATGTTTTCTCAGGAGATGATGTTTTTGGATAGTAATAAGCAAAATTATTCTTTTCCCCTTCCAACTGTATGATTGAATAAAGTTTTTTTTAATTGATGCTTTTGGTTTTTTCTCTTTTGATAACCACCTAGAGCCCTCTCTATTCAGTGACTCTGACCAACAAAGCCACCTTGTGTGTGTATGTATGTGTGAGTATGCAACATTGACTAGCCTTAAACTCTATGATCTTATGATCTTTCCCACAGTTCATCTGTTTTCCTAATTTACACATCATTTCCCTGCCCTTAAATCCTCTCTCACCAAACCTCCACTGAACCATACCTGTCCCTAACTTTCTAACCCATGATAATAATAATGACAACACCGAAAATAAGCTCCCATGTCTGTGGTGCTTTATGGTTTTGTAACTGAATAAGATTCTTCTCTATCCACAGCATCCCTTACAAGTGGTCCTCTAGCCTCTCCTAGCAGGTGCCCCCTGAATTAGAGTGCACTACCTCCTGAGGCAAGCCTCTTTGGGACAGCTTAAAGGGATAGGAAGATTTTCCTTTTATCAGGCCTAAATTCATCTCTTACCTTCACCTGTTGTTCTAGTTCTGCTCTCTCTGGATAGGCAGGATAAGTCTAATTCCTTTTCTATTTGACATGATTATTTTTAAAAAATAGATCTTTTTGATTTTGTCTTTATATTACCTAGATTTCCCCTGTATCCTTTCTTATGGATGGAGAGTCATCCCTTATAACAATGAATTTTTTTAAATGGAAGAAAAATCATTCTGCAAAGTCGATCAGTATATTTTTACAAATCTGACTCTTTGCAATGTATCACACATGTGGACCTCCCACCTCTTCAAAGGAGTAAGAGGAATTATCATATCGGATTTCTTCCTTGAAACCAAGCTTGTTCTTGGAAGTTTTACGGCATTCACTTTCGATTGTTTTGTAGTAGTTCTTTCCATTTATATTGCTGTCATTATGTATATTGTGTTTCGGGCTCTGCTTATTTATCTGAGTATTTCCCTGCTTCTCTGTATTCATATTTGTCATTTCTTACAGCACAGTAATATTCTATTACATTCATGCACCACAGTGTTTTTAACCACTCACTAACTGGTGGACATCTACTTTATTTCCAGTTCTTTTCTATCGTGAAAAGTTCCACTATAAATATTTGGTGTATATGGGGATTTTCATTTGACAGACTTTTTAAGTCTGTTTTCCAAGCTTAACATCCCCAGGGCCTCTTCAAATGATTCTCAGATTGTGTGGTTTCTAGTTCCTTCACCATCATGGTAACCTTCTTCTTGTCGCAGTCTGGTTTAATATCCTAGAACTCAACATAGTATTCTACCTGCGACATGATTTGGGAAAGGTAGGGGAGGAAGGTGTTTATCTCTAGTGTGTTTAACCTAGTGGACACGCCTATTTTCCTTAGAGAAGTTCTTTTGTCTCTTGTAGACCAACATACCACAACTCCTCAGGTTACTGTGTTTTTCAGCAACAGACGAGAAGAGAGCCCTGGCTATCCATAGTAACAGGGAGCCATCACTCAGCTTGGCTCAGAGCTTTGTCTCTGATGGGGTTAAGGATCAGTCAGTGGTGGGGGATACAGGTGATAACTCTTGGAGGACGGTGTAAGATTAGTCTTTCCCTTTAAAGCTGTGGGGGAGTCGTCTCTCTGGGTCCTCAAGTGAAGTAGAAGGGGAAGATATGCCTTGGGTATATCTGTGGGATCTCAGCCTTGGGTAGGTGAAAGAGCAATGATTTGGTGTCAGAGGACCTGGATTCAAATCCCGAATATGCCACTTAGTGTCTGTATTAATGCTGGGCTTAGAGCCAGGAAGGCGTGGATTCAAATATGGCCTCAGATGTGACCCTGGGCAAGTCATTTAATCTCTGCCCCAGTTTCCTCATCTGTAAAATGGAGAAGTAAATGGCAAACCACTCCGGTATCTTTGCCAAGAAAACCCATGGACGGTTTGGCATGATATTCTGAACGGGATCACCAAGAGTCTGAATGACTGAACAGCCACCCCCTGTTTAGGGGTCCTTTAACCTCGGGGCTTCTGTAAAATAAGGGGACTGGGCTAAGTGACCTCTGGGGTCCCCGCCAGCTCTAAAATTTTATCAGTCTGTAATCCATGGAGTGATTGAGAAACCTTCCCCAGGCCCTTTCATTTCTTTCTGTTTACTCTCCCCATTCATTCCTTCCCGGGGGTGGGAGTCTTGCGGGTCCTCTTCCTTCTGCAGAAGCCTGCCTAGCTCCGCCCCATCCAGCCCCTGCCGCGCCCCCATTGGCTGAAGCTTCAAGTTCGCACATGCTCAGAGGGTCTTCAGAAAGAGCGTTCCAGCTGGCCAATCTCCGTGACAACCTGCCTAGCAACCAAATGCGTTAAAGTCTGCGTTGGCAGGGGTTGCCAGGACGGTGAAGGCAGTTGCTCAGAGGGGAGGTAGGTCGCGGCTGCTGCTGAGTTTAGGGGAGCCCCGGACCCTCTAGGGCCGGACCAGAACCTTCTCCCCAGCCCGGACAGGAGACCGAGGGTCCTCTGAGGGTGAGCGGGTCAAAACTTGAAATTCCAGGATCTGGGAGCAAATTCAGAGTTGGGGAGAGGACAGACGGCGGGGCTGGGGAGGCTGGCATTGTCTCTTGAGCCAGGGAACAGGAGTCAGGCGTCCCTGTGACACTAGGGATAGAGAATTAGAGCTCTATTTGGAGACACTTCGGTGTCCCAAGTGCGTGGGATCCGAGGCCAGGTGGCATAACTGAATCACAACTGAGGGCAGTCATTGCTGGGGAACACTGCCTGAGAAGAAGGCATATGTTACCAACATGGGGGGGTTATTTATTTCCCAAGCTGGTCCCCACCCCTTCAGATGCCTGGTGGTCCTGTGCTAGATCCCTGCTGCAGGCACTCTTTGGGGAAGAATCTTTTTCCCTTCAATGTTGATAACCTGGGGCAATACTTTTTGCTCTATGCTGGTTGTGGCTCAGAAATGGATTTGGGGCTAGTGAGCAGAGCTAGGTCTCATCCTAGGGCTAGAGTCAAAGCTCAGTTTCAGGCTGTGGACAGTGTTAAACTTCACACTGGGACTACTAATGTTAAGACTCAGTCTGGGACATAATCTGCTATTGGGGCTCAGTTTATGGTGCAGTCAGGAGTCGTAGGACCATAGATCTGGAGCTGAAAACAGCCTGAGAGGTCATCTAGTTTAAATTCGTCAGGAAGGTCCACTCACAGGAGGCAAGTGACTTTTTCTAGGAGACACAGGTAGTGAGGAGCAGGTTCAAATCCAGGGTCTTTGACTCCCAAGTTCAGCCCTCTTTTCACTGCACTGAGCTGCCTTTCCATCTGGGGCCAGGTCTAGGAATGAGTCAGAGGTCAGGAGTTAGAGGAAATGTAGTCTGCCCTCGGAGTGGAGATAATTCCAATTTGAGGCACAGTCTCCATAGGTCTCTTTAGGGGAAGTGAGCCACACCCTGAGGTCACTAGTCAGGAAATGGAATTTTCAGCAACAGGGGTGTTCAGTGGGGCTTTCTGTACTGAAGAAGCAATCAAAACCATCATTCTCTGACTTCTAATGTCTCTAAATAGGTCAATCAATCTAATATTTGCACAGATAGAAGGCTGGATTTGGAGTCAGAAAAACCTACATTTGAATCCTGTCTCAGACACTAACTGTGTGACTCTGGGCAAGTCACTTAACCTCTCTCAGCCTCAGTTTCCTCATCTGTAAAATGGAACGAATAATAGCACTTACCTCCTGAGGTTATTGTGAAGAACAAAAGGGTTAATATATGCAAAGCATTTGCCAACTTTAAAGCACTACATAAATGTTAGCTATTATTATATTTTTAAGTTGGCCTTAGAGCTAGAATCTATTAATGAGCCAGGCAGAGGAGTTGAGTCAGTTGTCCCTCTCTTCTGAGCCTCAGCAACAGCAAGTTGTAATAATGATGGTTGTCCTCAGAGTGGACAACAGCTTTGATTTCAGTTGATAAAAGTGCCTGCCCCCGGGGATTCATTGATGCTGATTGCTCCTAGGCAGCATCACTGAAGGCGATGGAATCTTTAGCAGGGTCTGGGATGCCTTCACTCAAGTACTGCAGTGTGACTACAGCCCAGAAGAGTCCCTGCTGTGTCAATGCCTCTGTTCCCTGGAACACTCTCTCCACCTGTCCTCTCGTGCTCCAGGTTCCCTGTTTTATCAGACAACCCTCCATCGCAAGGTATCGTCCTCTTAAGGCAATGGTAGGAGTCTCTTCTCCTGACTAAGGGTCACCTATGACAATAAGCACATTTTTTTTTGGAGGGGGGAAGGCAGGACAATTAGGGTTAAGTGACTTGCCCAAGGTCACACAACCAATGCGTCAAATGTCTGAGGCCGGATTTGAACTCAGGTCCTCCTGACTCCAGGGCCAGTGCTCTACTCACTGTGCCACCCAGCTGCCCCAATAAGCACATTTAAATAGAGCACTTTCATGGTTTACAAAGTGCTTTCCTTCACAACAAACCTTTGAGGGAAACAGTACAATTCTTGTTATTATCTCGATTTTGCAAGGAGCAAACAGGTCCAGACACGTGAGCTAACTTGTCCAAGGGAATAAATACAGTTAGGATAGTGGAGCTGGCTCTTGAAGCTGGTGCTCTCTCTATTCCAGGGAGGTTAAAAAGTGGCTTTGCAGATTGTATGTTGGCTCTTAGTGTCCTGAATCAAGGGGCAGCTAGATGGTGCCATAGAGCACTGGGCTTGGAGTCAGACTCATTTCTCTGAGTTCACATCTGACCTCAGGCACTTACCAGCTGTGTGACCCTGGGCAAGTCACTCAACCCTATTTGCCTCAGTTTTCTCATCTGTAAAATAAGCTGGAGAAGGAAATGGCAAACCATGCTGGTATCTCTGCCAAGAGAACCCCAAATGGAATCACGGAGAGTTGGACATGACATCCCTTCCTGTTTCTCTCCCTCCAAAGAGTCCCTATCATAAGTCCTTTCTCTTTGTTTCAGTTTATCATTTTACTAGAATGTGAGGGAGGTCTGAGATCCTCGTCTTAGCTTGCACGTTTTCATAGGCAGATCAGGCTTTTATGGTTTGTGACTCCTCTTCCTAGGCCATCCTTCCAACCACTCTGCAGGTCAAAACCAGTTATTTTTCTCAGCTCTCTGAGTTACTTAAGAAGCAAGGTTCTTTCTCTCTGAGATCCTAAGACTGTTCCTTAGCCATAGATTGAACTGCTCCCCTCAGAACTATGTGAATCCCAGCCTGGAGACTTCTTTGGCCTATGACTGCAAAGTTGGCCTTAACTAGCCTATAATTTTCCTGTGCTATCACATTACTGGTCAGCTCCTGAAGTTTCCCACCCTCTAAAGCATCACTAAACTGTCTGAATGCACCTTTTCTCTAAAGAAGACCCTAAAGTTTCTTCACATTCACACTGTGTCAACACAATCATCCATTAAATCCTCTTCTTTCATATTGGATCCACACCACAATTGAAAGAATTGCTTTTCCCCGACACTTACTCTCTGATCTTTTACTTCCTCTCAATGCTAAATCTCAATATGTCTAAAACCCAATTATACATTATTAGTTATACCTAAGTCAGACTGAGGCCACTTTCAATAGGATTGTTCCATATGGCTGGTGACACGGGATCACTGCTATATTTTTGTGCATGCAGACATCTACATGTTGTCGTTGCTGTGTCTTTATTCTTTCCATGTATTCTTGGCATGTCTGGAGTCTGATTTTTCCCTGCCATTCCAATCATGGTTGCTTTCTCCTAGGTGTGCCTTGGGTCGGCCAGATCTGCCCAGGACTGACCTACAAGGGAAGGGGCCGGGCCCACTGCAGGGACCAGAGGATGGTGACACGTCAGTCCTTGCCAGAAGGGAATCAGATGGCTTTTACTACAGGGCTCAGATAAAACAAACACCAGCGGCAAGTTTCCCTACCCTCTCAAGGCCTCTTTGGAGCTTCCACTTAGCTGCACACAGAAAACAGTCATGAAATGGGCTAGAACAGCATTAAGTACCCTATTTGCTCAGTTATTGGGGGAAGCTAGCTACCTCCAAGGTTTAAGAGTGAAGATGTTAGTGATCATTTCTTGAATTTGGAATATTGGTCATGAAAAGTGCACTACTCTGAAACACATAGTGGTGGGCCTATCCCCTGGAAAGAGGAACTCATAGTAACACAGTAATGCATACAAATGCATAGGGCCCTATGTTAATTTTCCTCTTTAATCCTCAGATTAACTTCATAAGGGAACAGAGGGAGGGTAGGGGTATGCCTATTTTACAGATTAGGAAATGAAGGCTCACAAAGGGAAAAATGACTTACCCAAGGCCACACAGCTAGTGAATTATTGGGGGCAGGACTCAAACCCAAGACTTCACATTCCTGGTTCGCTGTCCTTTCCACCGTACTATGTATGCACAAAGATACTCACAGAGACAAATTCCATCACAGGGAGCCAAGGCACTCTATAAGAACATGAGGAGTGGTTTTTTTTTTCCCAAGATGATCAAATCCTGAATACCTGTTTAGACTAATGAGAATAAACTTGGTCCAAAGTAAGAAACAGTTTGAATTATAGATTATTTTAAAACAGAATGTAGTTTTATTGTTCTCTAAAAATGAATATGTAGCAGTAATTAAAATGCTAATGAAGCAGTGTGAGATCTAATCATAAACCTCCTTTGTAAACTAGCAGAAAACCTTCCACGTCTTTTTTTTTTTACACATTTTTATTGATATATTTTATTTTAATGAAGACTAATGTCAGGTTACAAACAAATCAGAAAATATGCTCCCCCAGAAGCAGTTAGATAAAAAAACACAAGAGTAATTGATGACTCAGCACTCCCACACTTCTTTAATTTACTGTTTGATAAAGCATGCAAGGCTTCCATTTTTAAAAGTTTAACAAGGAAGAACCAGCTACACCCATTGTGTTTCATTTGTGTTTTGTAGCTATTTCATGTTGTAGTCAGGGGTATATTCTTCATTTGGATCGGCTCTCTTCACTCTGCATCACTTCATACGAGGCTTCCTGTATTTCTTTGACTTTTTGACATTGTCAGTTTTTAGAGCAAAATAAAGTTCCATTGGCACTAAATTACCACAATCCAGTCAGCCATTCCCCATCCACTGAGCACATCATTCGTTTACAACTTTTGCTATTGTAAATAAATTTAGAGATTGTCTAGGCAATGCCTTCGTTTAATATATGAGGAAACTGACCCCCAGCAATGTAAGTACTGGCTCACATCGACACACAGGAGGGGAAGGGTTGAGCCCAGGTGGTCCTCCAAGACTCTTTTCCCATAACCACTCATCAAAATGGCATTTTACAGTTTCTAAAGCCCTGTCTTCATAACCACTCTATGAGATAGGTAGTTCAACTCAAATTATCCCCATTTTATAGATAGTAAAACTGAGACTCAGAGAACTAGTGATTTGCTAGTGTTAGAGCCAGAATTTGAGCTGGTGCCAGGTGAGTCCCTGTGACCCAGAGGTTCTTGGTCCCTAGTGCAGAATACTTACTGTGTGCTCAGGCATGTCCCAGGCGTGTGTGCATGAGGGATGGGGGTGTGCAGATAGCTCCATGTAGGGGCATGAATCATTTGTGTGTGTCAAGGGGAGAGGTAAGAGATATTGTGGATGCTACTGGTAGTCTTGAATTACAGGTTGGAGAAAAGAATGAAGAAGCTAGAGAGGAGAGGAACAGGATAGACAATGAAAAGAAAGGGGTGTACCTAGAGGACCACTCACAATTACATAGTCCCAAGGTTGTTTCTTCTGCTAAGTTAGCTAAGTTCTGGACAGGACAGGAATGTTTCTGCATGCCTTCTGGGAATCAGAGTCCTGGGCTCCCAGGCCTGTGGAATCCCTAATACCATTTCTCATTTTGACTTCTCCCCTGCAGCGGGGGAGGCAGGGCAAACTCCTTGTGGAGTTTGAGGCCCCTCATTCCACAGGACCAAAGCCCCCAGGCCCACTACAGAGCACAGCTCCAGAGGAAGTCATCCAGCACTCCTGGGCCCTAGAGCACTCCCTACTGCCTGGAGACAAGGTTCTGGCACCCTGGGAACCAAAGCAGGAGAGATATGGGCCAGGCACTGTAGTGCAAGGCCTGGAGACCAGAGACCCTCAGAGAGGTAAGGGGAGCAGCCTCCCTCCTATCACTGTGACACCAGGAATGAGAAGGAGCAGAGCTGGGTGAAGTGGCCCAAGGAAGGCAAAGAAACAAGTGTGCACATTGTAAAGGCAATCAGTGAATGAGAAGATCTTCACCGCCCATTCACTGGGCTTTGGGGGTGGGGCTCTCAGGGTCCTGGGGGGCGTGGCTAGGACTGGAGCCAATGGAAGCCTGTGATGGGAGGAGCTTGCTGAACGGTTGGACCAGAGCTAAGAGGCAGTTGGTGAGAGCAGTTAAGAACTGAAGGAGAGAGGAAGCAGTCAGCCAGCTGGAACACAGCTTGGAGATTGCAGTGGAAGTGGCAGAAGCAGAGGCAAGCGGCAGGTGCTACAAAAGGCAGGACTGACCCTCGTGGAGACTGGAGAGTGCTGAGCAGGGGCTTGAGGCCAGTGGGTGGTCTTCTTGCTGGAGGGCCTTGGCATTGGGGGGGAAGCACCACTATGGCTTGGCTTGCTGCCATAATGTTTTTCTTTGGCCTCCTGGTCACTATTGTGAGATGGGCATACTGGTTTTGGAAGATTCTTGCCAGGATGTCGAATTGGGGACACTGGTCCGTGGGTCTGCTACTTTTGAGTTTCAATAAATGCTTTAACTTCTCTGCCTTCTACTTAGAGAATTCCTTATATCCTGTGATTCTGGACCATTCAGGCATATTTAAGGTTATCTTTGAAGTCATGAATTCTGCCTTACTGATATATCTGGTGAGGAGGATGGGATCGCTAGGTATAAGATCTCTATTTAGAAGCAGAAGAACTTCAGAGGAAGAGATGAATGTCCCAGGGTGGGAGGATCCATTTTATTCCTCCCTAGCAAAGGAATGGGATAAAAGAGCCAGACTCTGTGAAAACTGGGAACCAAGGCTACAGAGAGGAGATCCCAGGGATTTGGAAAGATGTTTACAAGAGGTTAGAATTCAGTTAGGGGCATCACTATCTAGGCAAAGCTGGATAGTGTTATCCGTTTACTGGCTAGTATACGAAAGATTGAGATTAAGTGAAAGAAATGGGGGCACTCCTATGCCACGGCAAGAAGGAGAATCTCAGATAGCAGGAGAACAAACTGTTGCTCAAGAGTCTACTGACTCAAATGAGAATTTTTCCATTAACGTGGCTAGAAGCAACAGGAGGCCAAATAAGCCAAGAGTGGATTTCAACCCTGCCCAGGTCGAGCCTGACTGCCTGTTGTGTCCTTGCCATGGTGGCAGGGGAAAGGAGTGGAGATAAAATGAGACAATGTCAGGGGCTGAGGCACAAAACACTACTAGGGTTCAGGATGTCCCTCACATAGAGAATGAGAGATGGTCAAATACTCAGGCAGATGTTCATCCCATACAAAGGAGGAGGACTGAAACCCAAGCTGACAATTCAGTTATGAGGGAAATTCAGGAAGATTTTTCACAGCAAGAGATCACAGACATTTTGAGTAGATTCACCCAAAGAATGAGAGAACCGTTAATATCTTGAATGGTAAGACTCAGTGATCAAGGGGCCAGCAGAATATCAGTAGATAGGGTGGATTGTATGAGATTCGTAGATATCAGCCACGATCCTCTAGTTCAGCAAGCATTTAGGGAACATCATCAGTAAAGAGATGGTGATGGCAAGACTAATCTGTTGGCGTTAGCTGCTGAGGGATGTAATAAGAGATATGCTACTGATTCTATGTGGCCCACTGAGAATAAACCTTAGTATTCACTTAGAGATTGTATCATAAAACTAAAGGAGGAGGTAATGAAGACTGCTATCATGACGGGAACCACAGACAAATATTATGATGATCCCGTGGGAGTCCCTCACAGGAATTTAATAGTTAGGACAGCTCCTCCTGCTTATAAACACTTAATTTTGACTCTGTTACTTGAGGAAATAGGGAGCTGTCTTTCAGTGGTGATAGATAAGATTCACAATTAAGTGACTTAGGAGAAGGGGAAGGGATAGATCTCCCCAAGAGAGGAGAGTGAATAGCCAGCAAATTTGGTGCCAAAATAGAGTGACCAAAAATGAAATGTTCACTGCTCTATTGAGAGCAAGGATAGACTTTGAAATGATAGATGGCATTCCAACCAATGAACTGTATAGAATGTACCGAGATAAAGGACTTGATAACAGACAAAATAGGAAAATAAGAACTGCTCTTGTAGATGCTACAGACCCGGAACCCTCACACCCAAGTGAGTCTCATGTTAGGGAATACTAGGAAACAGGCCAAGCCCCAGTCCAAATTAAGGAAATACGCAGACTGAATTGCAGACCCCACATTAACTTGACCATATATTGGAAAAACAGGTCAAGTATGGTAACTAGGGCATTAATAGATACTGGGGCAGAGGCCACCCTTATATATGGAAATCCAGACAAGTTCAGCCATGGAACTCCTATTACCATCACAGGATTAGGAGGGGCTGAAATATCAGCCAGACAAGTTAAATTGATGATGAAAATTGGACAGTTGCCCAAGATACTGTGGTTATTGTGCTGATTCCTGAATACATCATTGGGATAGATGTATTGAATGGTATGACCTTGAATTTACCTGAAAGGAAATACCAATTTGCTGTGACGAAAATAGGTGTTAATGCAGTCTAAGTGGGGAAAATAAAGGTGGATCCAATCACTTTGCCCGAACCTTCTGAAGTAATTACTTTGAGGCAATATCGTGTGCCAGGTGGGCAAGATGAAATTGCCAGTACTATAAAAAGAATGTGTTGAAGCGGGAGTGTTAGTCCCTATAACTACTCAATGGAACAACCCTGTCTGGCCAGTTTGAAAGTCAGATGGAACATGGAGGATGACAGTAGATTATAGACAGCTGAACAAAGTGACTCCTCCCCTGTATGCTGCCATTGCAGACACGGTTACTTTAATAGAGAGAATACAGAAACATGAAGGGACTTGGTATGCAGTTATTGATTTGGCCAATGCCTTCTTTACGATCCCAATAGGCCCCAAGCAATGGGACTGGTTTGCTTTTACTTGGCAAGGCCAACAGTATACATTTACACGCCTGCCACAAGGATATCTAGATAGTCCAACTATTTGCCACAGGATTGTAGCTGAGCATTTAGGTGAATTAAAGTTACCTGGTGTACAGCTTACCCACTACATAGATGACATCATGATACAGGGAGAAAATATAAAAGAAGTGGAGAAGAGTTTGACACTATTTGACCATATGAAAAGCAAAGGATGGGAAATTAACCCCACAAATGCTCAAGGGCCAGCTCAAACTGTAAAATTTTGGGGAATACAGTGGAATAAAAGACTGCAAGAAATTCTCCCACAAGCTTGACAAAAAAAAATCCAGGGTTTTCCTACCCCTACTAATAAGAAAGAGGCCCAAAAGTTCATAGGGTTATAATAATAGATTCATGGACTCCAGAAGTATGGCTGATGAAACAAGTGTGCACACAAGCACATTTATATGTATATGTGTATATATATGTATGTATACCTATGCATACACACGCACATATACACATGTTCCTAACCTCTACCCACCTGTCACCTCGTGCTCAGGGAGGTCCATGACTATATGACCTTTAGTGTCTATGATATAGACCATATTTATTATTTGGTACCAAAATGTATCAAAGTGTGTATTTTCAGAGAAAAATCATCTAAAATTATCTTTTGTGTTATATAGTTAGATAAGTTAGCCTTTTCCTTGATGTAGTTATATTGAGGTCACTCAGTAATCATGGTAGTCATCTCATGCATCAAATAGCCACAGCCCTTACAATTCAGGGTGGGAGGATAGTAAGGCTCTTGTTCCTTTAGTAAGATGCATTATGGTTTTGAAATTTTATAAGGGACATATCCAGACCATCTACACATCTAGGGAATATGGGAATTTGTAAGTTATAGAAATGGCAACAGAATGTCCCTGGTCCTGGAGAGGGAATGTTAGACAGAGCAATGTCTTGTGGGAAAGTTGCTGGGTAGGGAACATGAATTGGGATAATACCTCTGGGAACTGTGAGCTACCTCCCTCCATTGGGAATGAAGTGTGATATATAATATGGTATAAAATATAATAGCTGACTATACTTTTTTTTTTTTGCTTAGCAGCTTCAGAAGATGAAGAAATCACTGTCTGCTTTTGGAATGGCAAGACGGTCAAAGTGCCCTTGGGAGTAGCCATATGGATCCCCCCAGCCTGTTGGAAGAAGGCTGTGGAGAGGTTGCACAAGTCATTAAACAGCAGTTGGCTGAAGTCTGCAGAGCATCTTTGTACCATCCCCTGGACTCCCCCCTGCCCTCTCCTGGGATCTACCCTTGGGTATACCATGGAGGGGCTTTTTCTGGGCTCTTTCTTATGCCCTCCCCAACATCTTTACCCCCAGTCCCACAACCACTGTCCCTTGCTGCCTGGTGACTACCTCTGCTGTTCCTCAGCCTGCTGTACCTGGTGGCCTCTGACCAGGACATTAGAGGCCACAACCGGGGACTACCCGGAGCCAGACCTAAAACCCCCAGCACAACTTCTGGAGCTGGACAATCCCAGAGACAAAAAAGAGGCAGCTCATGCTTCTGTGGATGTTACTTCCTCCTCCTCCTCCTCCTCCTCCTCCTCCTCCTCCTCCTTCTCCTCTTCTTCCTATTCCTTCTCTTCTGAAGAGGAAAATTTGGGGAGTGATCTAAAGAAAGTTCTTCCTCAAAGAATTATGGTGGACAGCACTGTCAACACTGACACCAGCCTTTTTGAGAAGCCCCTGAAACAGAAGGTCCTCAGCCCGCCTCGCTGGAAATACTGGAAGAGAAATGGCCTAGAACCCAGTCATAGAAAGTCAGGTATGTTTAAGTTCAGTCACTGGGGGTGGGGGTGGGGGTGGGAGTGGGGGGTGGGGCAGGGACCTGCTGGTAAATTTTTAACAACTGGCTCTCTGAAAGAAAAATCATACTCATGATGTAATTTCAAGTTTAGTTAGCATCATTAACATTTTCCTCAACATTTTCTTAAGTTTGCACATTCAACAAAACAATAAATCAAGCCCTGATTTGTAGCATTTACTGATTCCCAAGGTGAATATTTCACAGTAGGCTCTCAGGAGCTGGTTTCAGCACTCCCCTGTCTTGAGGGGAGGGAGCAGGTGATTTTTCTTGCTGAAATCAGTCCCTGGCCCACTTTGATGTGGCCACCTCACCAGAGATGGGCATAGGCAGCCCTTTGGCATTGGGTTGGAAATCCCTGGAGGGTGATCATGTAGGGGGGGAAGGTGAAGACTAGGAGTTTCTGCCCAACTTGAAAAAACTGGGATTCAAAATAGAAAAATCTGATGGAAAAAGAAGGAATGAACCTTTCCTGCTAGTCGCCATCTTTCTTTTTCTTGATTGTAATTCTAGGTCTGTATTGCGGCCACTCTCATGGTGGATGAGAGTAACATCTATCTTCAAATTTGGTCAGCGATGGGCTTTGGTGTGCTCACAAGAGCATGCATTGAGGGTTGGGAAACATTTCAGAGTTGGAAACACACCACACACTGGTGTTTCTTGGCCTTGTCATTGCCGTTGAAACTCATAAATGGTTACTACCCTTTGAATGAAACCCACTACTAGAACACAGCTAGAGCCTGGTTACAGTGGCCAAGACCCCGAGTATAGGTTCTCAGCAACAATTGCTGATTAAACGGATTCCCAGACTTACTTCCTGGACTAGATCTAAACTGGGGCCTGGGCTAATCAGAACCTGAAAGAAATGTCAATAAGAAGTCTTTACATGTATTTAATGCTTAGGCTTATCTAGCTTACAAAACCTTTTTGCTTTTATTGTATCCTCATGAAAACTCTGTGATGAGGAAACACATCCAGTGAAGGAGCTGAGATTGGAACCCAGGCCTTTGGATCCCCAGTCCAGTGATGAATGAGGCTGTCTAAAAGATATCTAAAAGACATCACATGCTGTTTTCCACCTGGCTTGTGGGAGGGCGAAGGACATGAGATTTGTGCTTCAAAAGAATCTAGGGCTTCCCATAATGAACTTTCCCTTCCATTCTGCTCCTGGCCCTCTTTGGTTTGCAGGGAAAGACACTTTTAAATTCTCTCATTTTCTGGGGCCCAGTAAGGCCCCATGTCCTGACTTTGCCCTGAGAACTTAGATTGCCATCCCCTACCAAAAGGTCCTGAGGGTATCTAGCCTGACAGACTGGGACCCTCAGGGGCATTCTTGTGAAGCAGGGGGTGTCTTTCTCCATCCTAGAGTGGCTTACTCTGACTTCTTGACTTTTTTTTATAATTTTTTTTTATTTTTAGTTTACAACACATGGTTCTACATAATTTTGAGTTCCAGATTTTCTTCCCTCCTTCACCCCCTCCCTCCACAAGACAGCATGGAGTCCCATATAACTTCCACGTATAACTTCGCATTGAATTAATTTACACGCTAGTCAAGTTGTGGAGAAGAATTATGACCAATGGAATGAATCATGAGAAAGAAGAAACAGAACCAAAAAAAAAAACCAAAACAAAACACAACGCAAAAACAAAAACAAAAGAGAGAGAAAAAAAAAAGGGGGAGAAAAAGGCAAGCATGAAGTGTGCCTCAATCTGCATTCATACTTCATAGTTCTTTCTCTGGATGTAGATAGCATTCTCCATCATGAGTCCTTTGGAGTTGTCTTTGTATCTTGTGTTGCTGAGAAGAGCGAAGTCTGTCAGGGTTGGTCCTCACGGAATCCATATATCTGTGGTTGTGTATAAAGTTCTCCTGGCTCTGCTCCACTCACTCAGCATTATTTCATGTAGGTTTTTCCATGTTGTTATGAAGTCCGTATCATCCCCATTTCTTATAGCACAACAGTATTCCATTACCTTCATATACCACAGCTTGTTCAGCCATTCCCCAATTGATGGGCATCCCTTTGATTTCCAATTCTTAGCTACCACAAAAGACTTCTTGACTTCTTCTTGGCCCTATTTTGATCTTATATGTTTCTTCAGGAAGTAGCTTCCTCATCTATGAGCAAGGACAGGAGGAACACAGTTCTAGAGCCATTTCCAGCTGGCAAGGCTGTTTATAGCATGTGAATTGTAGGACTGACTTTTTCTAACTTACATCTTGTTAAGTGGCAGGGTCTAGAAGAGCTAAGAATTATAATAGTTCTGCTGGATCAAGAATCTCTAGGCCCAGACCGTTTCATTGTCTGCATCACTAATAATGTAGACCCCATGTCCTGTATCACAAACCAATGGGAGTAGCCTGTTTGAGGCCATTGTCCCATCTCCATGGCAACTGCTTACAAAGATGGGCCGTCTAGCCCATGTGGACCTGAAACTGTTCCTAAGGGTAAGACCTCAGATTGAGGGGTGAAAGGGAATTACATGGATCTTGCAAATAGAAAAACAATGTCTTTAGTAGGAATCTTTGGCCATTCTGGGACAGGATGGTCTACCCTTACTTAAGGATTTTTGGAGACAAGTGTTAATCCGGTGGTGTGGTCTAGAATGATGGGGGTCCTTTTAGTGTCCTCAGGGATATAAGAAACCTGGGGTGGGTTTATCCATGTGGATATAATATCAACTCCAACCCATGGCTTAGGAACTTACTGATAAACCATCAGCTTCCCCATCAGGAATAACTTGCCATTGAGAAACTAAGGGAGCGTCCAGACCCCTCTGAAATAGAATTAAGTCCTATACCAAACTTGGCAAAAAAAAGTATAAACCAGTGTTTTCTGAGATTTGTCTTCTTCTAGGGATTTCATGCTGATTTTCCCACAGATACACGTTTCAAAATAGTCTGGAAAAAACAAAACATTAACTGCCCAACAGAGAGGGCATCTATGAGGATAGACAAGTGAAATGAAGGGGCCTTGATGGCAAGGGGTGTCTCAGGTACCTTTCTTCCTATAAGAGTACAGCAGCTATGTAAGTGTCACTAAGTGTAGACACAAATATAGATGCTCCTTCTCCCCCACCCCTCCACTTAACATCAGCTCTGCATTTACATCCTCTATACAGCCTATGGAATCTTCAATTTTGTGGACCGTGACAGTTTTGTATACAGGTTCACATGATAATTTGGTCCAAATTCACTTTTCCATTCTGAAAAGTATCCTGACTCTACTTAGCCGCACTGATGTTGCTTCATCTCCCACTAAAACCCTTTTTATTGATCATTCAAGTTCTCCTCCACAAACTCCAGAAAATCCTAATCAGAAGATATTAAGAGAAATATGAAGAGATCTTCAATTGCTATCAGACTTAAAGGATTTATTTTGAACTGCAGGCATACGGCTAAACTGTAAGCATTTGAGGAACCCGCCGTCTCTACTGGTTGAGACACCATTCTTAGGGCCGTATCTTACTGAGGAGGGTTGATCTTGACTAGAGCTTCTTAACCCTGAGATTTGTGGATGTTGGTAAGGCAGGGAAAAAAGAACATCTTCATTTTCGCTAACATCTAAAGAAAATTTAGCATTTCCTTCAGTTGTGAATGTAGGCAGCAAAACCTTATTCTAAGATGAGGTCCAAAGGCTTCACCAGACTGCCAGAGGTGGGGAGGGGCTGGGGAGGGCATGACACACGAAAGCGATCAAGAACCCCCATCTTGACCATGCCTGAGCTAGAAGGGGCTGGTTTGGCTTCTGTGGCATGGAATATATCATTGATAGGTTTACCAGGAAGAATAGAAAACAAGTGATGAGTTTTTCTCTCCATTAGCTGATTTTAGGGAATCTGCTATTTGGAACCTTTAGAACATTTTTGAGAGGCATTGCGCCTTCTGTAAATGCCTGCCAGTTTATGGAATCTCAGAGTTGGAAAGGGTCACCAGAGGGCATTTAATGCAACCCAAATCTGGATAGAAATCCTCTTGACGATATTTTTGGCAAGACAGTCTTCCATACTCTGCTTGAAGCTCTCCCAGTAATAGGGAGCTCACTACCTGTAAGGTTGCTTATTCTAACTTAGGACAGTTCTCATCCTTAGGAATTCTTTCCTAATGTTGAACTAAAATATGCTAACCTGGAACTTTTGCCTGTTATTTCTGTAAGGCCCAATGAGCAAACTGCTGTTGTGCCTTTCGAATACTGTAAGACTGGAATGACAGTCACTACCCCTACCCCACCCCAGGCTTCTCTAGGTTAAATATCCCCCCTCCTATTAGTCTCCAAGCTGCTCATTATCCATTAGACCTGTTCTAACTTGTTAATGATCCTCTGAAAAGGTGGAATCCAGAGTTGAACAGAGTGTCTCAGGAATGGTCTGCCCAGTGCAGGACTGTCCCTTCCCATGTTCTGGACCCCATTCTTCCAATAAGGTCACCTAAGAGTGAGCTTGTTTGCCTACTTGTCGTTCATCTTGCAGTTTGTGATAGACCACCCTGGGTAGTTTTTATGTGAACCACTTCTTGCCATGTCTCCCCAATCTTGTACTCAAGCACTGGAACCCAAGTATAGGATTCTCTGTCTCTGTTTCAGTGCCACCTCTGACTGGTTGTGTTTCCTCATCTGGGAGTTCCTTATGCCAGTGAAATCACAGGTCCCGTCCCTATCCACACCCATACAGGGTGTCAGACCCAAAAGTTTAGGGCAGCTTTCGACTTTGACGTCTGAAAATATGTAACAGCTTAGTTCTCCAGATGTAACACTTCTGTTGTGCTTTAAGATCGGCAAAGCACCAGTGATACATAGATTCTCTCGTTCAGATACATTATTTCATCCCTTTGAGTTCTCTTGTCACTGATGTAAACCACATGCCCTCCATGATGTAAGAGGAAAAGTTCTCAGTAAATTTTATCTTGTTGGCTTCAGCCTACTTTGCTAGCCCATTGGCTCTGACTGTCATCCAATCTGTTAGCTATCCTTCCTAGCTTCATTTCATATACAGATATCATTTGTGCCTTCATCCTAATCATTAGGCAGCTAGGTGGCTTGGTGGATAGAGAGCTGGACTGGGAGCCAGGAAAACCAGGCTTCAAACTGTACCTTGTACTTCCTAGCTGTGTGACCCCTCTGTGCCTCGGTTTCTTTGCCTGTAAACTGAAGATACTAACAGCACCTACCTCACAGGGTTGTTCTAAGAATCAAATGGGATAACCCACGTAAAATGTTTTGCAGACTTTGAAGTGCTATAAAAATGCTAGCTATTCATGAAAATTGCCCAACTCTGCTTTTTCAATTGGGTCTCAAGTGTATCTCTTCTTTCCACCACCACCCTTTACTTTTATTCGTGATTACAAATCACAGGCTCTTTGACAGAGAAACACTAGTTCTGAAGAGGTCTTCACAAAGCCAGGTTAGATGTGAATTGCATTTCATCAACACCCACTTTACTCTGTATCAGGTGGTTTGGGGTTTTCTTTTGATGTATTCTCTCCAGTGTTACTTTTGTTCCCTTAGCTCCTAGAAATTTGCCTCTCCCTTTCCTATCGCTTATTATCATTTTTGTCAAATGAGATAATAATGTGTTAAAGCATTATATGTCGGCTATTATTAGCTTAACTTGGCTTAGCAAGCTCTTTGGGAATGTTCTCTGTCTCTTCTTCTTCTCAGGGTAATCTACCTAAGAATCTATCAGCATAGATCAAGGGTCCTAGGCTTACATCAGCTTGGCTTCCCTTGTTGGCAGTATGTGGAACAATATGGCTTATATTTGATCATCTCTTCTACACAAGCGCACAGTTCTTTCCCTGAAGAATAATGACACATGATTAATTCTGAAATTTTATTCCCTTTCAAAGGTAAAGAGCTGCCGAGGAAACTTATAGACACTTGAGACTCAAGAGTTGCTCTGCCCAGGTCCTTTCCACTGTCTGGAATACCCCCTTCGGTACCATGGCACAACCAATATTGACTCATTCTGGGGTGTAGGAACAAGGTGTCGCTTCAGTGTCCTGGGGAGAGAGAGGCGGCCAAAGGAGTCTCTGGAACACTTGCTATAGTGGTGAAAGCTGGGGCACTGGGCTGGCAAGAAAAAGGCCTGAAGCCAGACCAGACCCTGGCAGAGGAGGGGGAGGCTGAGCAGAAAGAAACAGGTCCAAGGCAGAGAACTATAGAACATTTCTGTAGGAGCAGAGCCTTGGGGTTACCAGGTAATGCAGGAGGGCCTCAACACTGCCCAGAGTCCCTATGGGATGTTATTTCAAGGCAGTAAGAGAATTATAAACTGTGTATGAAGAACCCTTTTCTAAAACCATAGCATGTCAGACACAGCAGGGATTTTAAATATTCAGTCCAACCTTCTGATTTTAAAAAGGAGGAAACTGAGGCCCAGAGAAGGGAAGAGGTTTGGGGCCAAAATAAGTTGAGGGGTCCAGCCAGGGCTCCTAGCTCCCTTCTTCCCACTTTGTCAATCTGCCCGTTGAAGCTCCCTCTCTGTATTAGTTTTTTTTTTTCACATTTCAAGGGTTAAATTTCCTATAATATGGCTCTGTTTAAACTATATCTTCATCACAGGGAATATCAGCAATTTTTGCAACAGAAGTTTTTGGATTTTTTTTTGTTTTTTTCAAATTCAAAATGGACTAAATTGTTAGGTTTGGTGCCTCAGCGAATCATAGATATGGAAAGAAGTTACATGAAATGTGAAATACTCTAGGGAGCATTTTAAAAAATCTTGTAGGAAGTACGAAGAGATTAATCTAATAGTTAAAAAAGCTTTCCATGAAGCAAAAATGTAGAGCCAAGATCACGAGAGATATCAACCATGAGCATAATCATTATCCATATGGTGGGGTTCATTTCCTGCCTCGTGGTGCTAGAGTTCTCCTGTCCCCTCAGTGCATGTGTAAGAGGTCTCTGCAGTACTGCCTTCTATTCTCTGCAGGTGGTTTTGTGAAAGGAGATGGATGAGCGGCTTCAGATTTTATATATATGAAATGTTTCTGTAACGGTAGCCACAGGGTGTCTGTTTGGGGTGAGTGTGTCTCCAGTCTCACTTTTTACAAGCTGGCCTAGACTGCTTTGCAGGATGTTTATTTTACCTCCAATAAAATAAAATCTGAATGAAATCTCCTTACTTCCAAAATTTCTTTATTTCCATGATAAACTTTGTAGGGAAAAAAAAAATCACAATTTTACAAACAAGTTTCAAGGCACATTATTCCTCACATTCAGGCTGGGTAAGGCAAGAGATCCATCCTTCCTCTCCCCTTTCAGAGAATTCAGTAGAAAAAGTCCCCAAGACAGACAGATCAGAGCTCTAGAAGATCTGACCTGTTTGATTGGCACTACATATACATACTTTTCATGTATAAATACTGACAAAGAAAACCACAGCGTGGTTTGATTTAATTCTCTTTGATATTTTTAAAAAAGGTTCTGACCAGCGTTAAAGAGGGAAACTCAAATCAATGATTTGTCCCGAGTCAACCTCTATCATGCGTGTTGTGGTTACATCGGGGGACCCCACTGTGACAGCATAAGTCCCTGGATTAACTTCTATTGTGATGTCCTTCGCACTTGTTCTGGCCTGGAAAGAAAACACGGACATTGATGGGTTAGAGCTTTGTGGTTCCTTTATCAAAATCACACTTTTCCCACCTGGGCTGTGGTTTCTTCATCCCCCCAAAAGACTTCTAGTAGCTGCTTCTTAAATGTAAGAATAAAATAAAGATGGTACGGGGTTCTGCTTGCACATAGGAGGAGCTGCTCATTATGAAGTTAGGTGGTAGTCTGTGGAAGAGAGGGTGGACACCAACACGTGTTTATTACCCCAGATTTGCAATACCAGGGAAGTGCTCAGGATGACGAACCATCCTAATTAACTAGGCTCTATAAAACCTGTGATAATGGTGGTGATGATGGTGACGACGATACATTTCTCTGCTTCTAAAGCCAAGACACTCTGGGAGTTGATTTCAACATAGTCATTAAAATGGCCTAAATTACTTGGCTAGGAAAAGCTACTGGAAGCTTGGCTTTCTGTTTCAGTACCTACCCACAGAAGTGGGAGTTAATGGAAAGATTTGATTCAGGCTTAGCAATGGCCACAGATAGTCAGGACAAGGATGTCCTGAAGTTATGTGGCATTCAAACCAATTCAACAAACATTAATTAAGCACCTACTCTGTCTAAGACCTTAAGGCCACAAGTTCCCCACCCCTTGTAAGTTAGTATGCTGGATGAGTGCCTGGGACATAAAAATTAAAAACACAGTCCTGGGGAGGGCCCAAAATGCCAGACTGTTTTCCTTTAGGCAAGAGATTGGCATGGTGCCTGCCATGTAGTAGGCCCTTAATGTTAGCTGACTGACTAAATGATGCTTGAGTAGATCTGCACATTGGGAAACTTATTTTAGCAGCTATGTGAAGGACAGAGCTGGAGATAGAGGAGTTAGGAAGCTTGTTTAACAGAGATATGATGGGAGCATAGCTGTGATCTGAGAAAGGAGCAAACTGGCAGCAGAACTTCCTCCATTTACCACAGATGTCGAATAGCAGAGAGACTCACAAAGAACAAACCTGATGAGGAAGGGCTGAAGTCACTAAGGGGTGTGTGTGTGTGTGTGTGTGTGTGTGTGTGTGTGTTATTCAGTGTGGCAGGATTTCTATCAGGTATGGGCTGATAAAGAGGCAGCATGGGGTCATGGAAAGAGGCCTTCCCTTAGAATCAGGAAGGATCTGGATTCTAACCTTGCCTCAGGTGCTTACTAGTTGTGTCGATCATAGTCAAGTCATTTAACATCTCTCACCCTCAATTTCCACATCTGTAAAATGGGGGTGATGATGATGTCTATAGTAACCCTCTCTTCCATATCAAATAACAATGTAAGTGTAAAATGTTAAATCAATATATAAATTTCAATTATTACGATTATATGCCTGCAGCAACAGGAGCATCTGCCATTGTGAAGAAAAGGTGATATTTATGATTTAACAAAGAACTCCCAGCTTGAAAAAGCTAGACCACAAACCCTGTCATTTTCAGGCACTGATTGAGATGAACATCCTGAAGTCTATATTCTTTGCTTCATACACCTGATGTGTATGACTGCTGTTTGCATGTTCTGAACTACGGAAACAGAGATGGCTTTTGAAAAGAGTGCCTGCGCAGAATCCTGGAGGCTAATCCAGCGGTGGTTAATCTCCATGAATCTTGCACATCAGGAGACTCTGGCTGCCTGGCAGTCGAGCTCCAGGAAATGACAGAAAGATCAACGTGCCCACGGCTAATTGATTGTATTGGAGCATCTGAGCCAAGGGCTTAAAATGGGAGCATGAGTAAATACTAATCCTAACTCACGTTTGTGAAGCTGTTCAGACTTCACTTAGCACTCACCTTCCTCACGACATTCTTGCAAGATGGCCAGTCGAATTATTTATATTTTGATGAGATGAGAAACCAAGACTTAGAGAGGTGACTTCTCCAAGGTCACACAGCTTGAGCTAGAACTAGAACCCAGGTCTCCCAAGATCCTTGCTCCTCCTCCTCCTACCACTATATTGTCTTGGTTGTTAATACCAGTAACGATCTGTATTGTGGCTCATTAACAATCTGGGTGCAAATATTTAAGGAAATTCTTATGGTAACAAATTCCAGTTACTCTTCAGAACTCTTCTGTGAATTCTCCCTCTCCCCACTTCCCTCCCCCAAATTGTTTCACACAGTAAATGAGCCACTTATTTATCCTACGTGAGAAATAGCAGTGTCATTATCTGTTGTGACAAGAAGGAGGGAAGTGGTTGATGGCCTTCTGGCGTACATTTTGTTTGGACCAGACCCCTGCAAAGCTCTGCTTTTTGGAATTCAAAAAGGGATTTTCAGTTTGGAAGCAAAAGGGTCAGACCACTCCTGCTGACTTCACAGCTGGTGGAATTTCATCGGAATCTGGTGTTGGCACATCCTAACTGCAGGAATTGGGACTCAAATACCTCAAATTCCTTCCAACCACAGCTATGCATTCAGACACAAGGAACATCCTGTAGCTTCAAATAAAGGGTGCCTGGGGTGGGGATGGGGGCAAGAGTTAGTGACCCTTAATGTGCTGGAGCATCCCAACTTAAGGCAACTCTGCATCCTGTAATAGCCAGAGGAATGGCTGGGCTCTAGCTGTTGAGAGGAAAGAATAGGCTTTAGAGCTAGAAGGCTGCTTAACCATCATCTAGTTCCAATTCACTGATTTTACAGGTGAGGAAACTGAGTCTCACCAAGGTTAAGAAGTCTCACCCGAGGTTATAGAAGCAGAGCCAGCATTCGGACATTCAATTCCAAACTCAGTGCTATTTTTACTACATCATCACGTTAAAAGGCTAAATGTAGGAACTCACCACAGACTTGGATGGTCCTGTGTCAAACTTGGATCGTCCTGAGTCAAACTTGGATGGTTCTGGGTCAAACCTGGATGGTCCTGGGTCAAATTTGGATGATCCTGGGTCAAACCTGGATGGTCCTGGGCCAAATTTGGATGATCCTGGGTCAAACCTGGATGGTCCTGGGCCAAATTTGGATGATCCTGGGTCAAACCTGGATGGTCCTGGGCCAAACTTGGATGATCTTGGGTCGAACTTGGATGATCCTGGGTCAAATGTGGATGGTCTGGACTTAAACCAGGATGGTCCTGGGCCAAATTTGGATGATCTTGGGTCAAACTTGGATGATCCTGGGTCAAATGTGGATAGTCCTGATTCAAATCTGGATGATCCTGGGTCAAACATGGACAGTCCTGGGCCAGTCGTTGTTACTTGGTAGCTCTCTCCAGGGTCATGGGATGTGGATTTTTTCTAAGGATTAGAGTTAAGATTTGATGAATGGCACTTAGTTTTATGGGGTTCCAGGTCATTTCCAGTTTTCTGGATTGCTGACAAGGTATGGCCTTTTCCCCAGGCTAGTTCTACTAGTTCTTTCTAGTAAAGTTTTAGTTAAGACTGATCTTGGACTCACGTCCTGACACACACCTTGGCATACCTAGAACCCAAAGAGGCTTCTTTCAATGAGTTCTTTGCTAAGTGATTTTTTGCTCCCTTTCTTCCTTCACTTTTTTTCTTAATGTGAATGAATTCTTATACTCTCTGTTCTCCTCTAACCCAGAAATCTATAATTTCTTATGATGCAATAGATACTGCAGTCTGGGCCAAATCCTCATGGAGATTTTAATCCACTTTCCCCCGACCTTATTGTAGTAAATGTTTCCACTCCCCCCTCCCCGACTAAACATAGAATGTCAGAGCTAACAGGGACCTTTGAAGATCATCTGGACCAATGGCTGTTAACCTTTTTTTTTTTTGGTCATTGACCCCTCTGGCAGTCTGGTGAAGGCTATGGACAACTACTTCAGCATAATATTTTTAAATGAATAAAACACATAGAAATACAAAGGAAACTAAATACATTTAAATATAGTTATCAAATTAAAAAAAAAAGTTCACAGACTCCATTAAGTTTCATGACCTAGTATACAACTCTTTAATTCAACAGAAGAGGACACTGAGGATCAGCGGCTTGTACAAATGGGAGGGAACCTGAGACCTGTTGGCAATAGTGGCACTGGGAGGGGAACAGAGGTCCAAGCTCACAGCCAAGGACTGTGGTCAGTTTGGGGACATGTACCAGCATGAAGGCTTCTGCAGCATTGGGGCCCATCTCACCAATAGGAACTAACCCCTAGAGCTCCTGTTCTGGCTTTTTTTTTTAAACCATCCTGTCCCTACCCATACTCCTTTACAACCCCCGGAGCCTACTTAGACCAAGCAGCAAATTACTTGCTGGGCCCCACCATCCCAGCTTGATTATTCTGGAGCACATTTTGTTTAACCACAAAAATCTTCAAGTCACCAGGGCTTATAACAAAGTACCTTGTTCTTTTGGGTTGAGGTTTTTTTCATCATAACAGTTTAAAAAACTAACATCCTTGGCTCTCATCAGAATGATGTAGGTAGACATTGAAAAGGATAAGTTTGTAGCAAGGAGCCTTGACAACAATGTAGCGGGTTTTTCCCCCTCTAAGGAAAGGTTCCAATTGAACTGAATTCAGTTTCAATTATAACTGAGACCCCAAAACACTTTCTAAAAAATGATCACCAGAGACATATTAGAGTCATATCATGAAAAGAACACTGGACTCGAGTCAGGGGACCCGTCAATCTTCTACTTACTATCTGTGTGACTCGATTTCCTCATCTGTAGAATGCCGATCATAAAACTTGTATCATTTCCTTCGCAGAATTGCTGCGAAAAAAGCACTTTGCAAAAGTGCTATAGAAAAGTCATCACCCCTAACTTTTGTTTCATGCAAAGGGCATGAGTGTTTTTTTAAAAGTCCTTTGTCCATCCTTACAGGCTCAGAATGCTCAGAGGACCACCTTACTTAAATGCTGAATGTCAGAATTGTGGGATAATCACATTGCTCTCAGAGATCTTAGAGGCCAGCTAGTCTGAGCCTTACCTGGACAGGAATCTACTCTCTATCCTCTCTGCCAAGTGACCCCACAGCCTTTGCTTGAAGGCTACCAGCAAGGCTTTAACTCCAGCCCAGGCCTGTAGGGATGATTCAGGACATAAATCCTCTACTTCCTTGCTTCAGAAACATTCTCAGGCTGCCAAGAGCCATCCACTGCTTGAGGTAGGAGAACCGTGTGTTACTTTAACACCAAAGAATAGTGTCATGTCAAGTGTCTACCATGGGAAAGTCAAGGGTTTACAAGGGCACTCACCAGTTTCACCCAGGAAGAGGACATCGGGTCCAAATGGTTTCGGTGATATCTGCAGACATGGTTCAGTGCTGCCTTGTCTGGTGCAAGATCATGAAACCTCTGCAGAACAAAATACAGAACTGAGATGCCCAAAGTCCTAATCAGAGACTCACAGAGCTGGAAGGGGCCTGAGAAGTCATCTACCACAAGCTGCTCCTGCCTGGGAGTCACCTTCCTATTTCAAAGAAGTGAGTCTTCCAGCTTCCCTTGTGACTCCTCAGCTCTTCACCAGACTCTCCAAAACCCGTACGGAGAATAACACCAAGGTTCAGGAAGTTGGGGGAGAGAAATGCCAGTGTCTCTTCAGTTCAACAGGTCTCAGTTCTCCAAGAGATTATACTCCATGCTGAGCAAAATGTCTGCTAAGAATCAACATACTTGGCATCACTTTGCTGCCATCTGCTGCTTCTCTGCTCTCTTTGTACAACAGCAGCAGCCTGGACCACCGATACTGGGCAGGACAGGGCTCTGAGCAAGGTCCTCCTAGGACAACCAGGGCAGCCACTTGCCAAGGTGACAAAAATACCCTCTGTGCATTTCCTGTCATGGGCAGTAACAGACTCTAATGACTAGTCAAATGTTTACTGTCCCATCTTTAAAGAAGGGGGAGGGGTCCTTCCAAAATCTAGAAATAGGGCCAAAGGGGCAAAGAGAAAACAGCTGACTAGCTGCCTCACCTATGCTAGGTGGGTGGGGTCATAAGTCAAAGAATGCAAAGGGGTGGAAAGTGGCTGCAGTTCTCTTCACTTCCCCCCTCAGGGTTAAGCACAGACTTATCCTTCACTATGACTCATTGAAGGCACCGAACTCACTAACTGTAACCACAATGCAAGGGCCAAACTCTTTACACTGGAGGAATCACTTCTGGGTATTATAATATCTATGTGTCTGTGCCTAGATTAAATAAAGCACTCAAGGAAAACACAGGGGAGGCTCCATGATTATCTCTCCTCCTCCTCTGAGGGATTTCTATGAAAGCAAAAAGGATATTCATTTGCTAAAACCACAGACCCAGACATTACTTCTTTTATAAAGCATGAATCAAAAGGTGTTTTCTTGTTTTTAAATTGAACCAATGGCTCACATCTTGTTCTGGAGTCACTGTGACTTTCAAATTGAAGTGGAAATGTGTTCAGAGATGAGAAGGGACTTCTCCAGAGCCCAGTGTGTATAAGTAATAGGAAGGAAATGATCTCTTTTACATTCTTCCCCACCCCTTAGCTTCCTCCTTATTCCCAATCAGCTGGTAGTTTTCTTGAAGAGAAATAGCCTTTATGAAAATTTTCCTTGAACATCCCAACATGGGCAAACATGTCAGTGAATTAATAGAAAAGGTTAGGATGGACCTTGAGAGGCTGCATAATGGGTAGGTTGGCACCTAACTCTCACCCTGATGGAGGAACATCTATTCTGAATTAAATATCTACAGGAAGAAGTGACCACTGTCACCATCCTCATTGTCAGAGAAGGGCTAATATCTCTCATGCCAATTCTCAGCCAACTTCCTCCCAGTTCCACTGAATAGTTGGTGGTGTTTGCTCTGCATGGCGCCCCTTCATCTTTACCATCATAAGGTACACAGTGTGTGTGTGAGAGCTAGTATCAGAAGTCACTTGAACCAGATGAAATAAGTAGAACTTCAGGTTTGATTCAGTGATAACTTTTTTGTTACCAATCAGAAAAAATGCAGATTTGGTTCTAATTTAAGTTGGTCTATAAGATTCAGTTGTGTCCAATTCTTTGTGGCCCCATTTTGAGTTTTCTTTGCAAAAACCCTGGTTTGCCATTTCCTTCTCCAGCTCATTTTACAGATGAGAAAACTGAGACAAACAGGGTGAAGTGATTTGTCCAGGGTCACACAGCTAGTATCTCAGGCTGTATATTTCAGGCCAAATTTTGACTCAGGAAGATGAGTCTTCCTAACTTCAGGCCCAGTGTTCTATCCACCTAGCTGCCCTATACCTGATCCTCATGTGGTACTGCCAATCAATACTGCCCATGTCTGGAGAGGAACAGGAATGTCCCATGAATTCCTAGAAGAGCCATAAAAGTAATAGGTTGGTCAGGAGCATGGCTTTTGTCTGGACTCACCCCACACTGACTTGAAACGTAATCCATGTAGTCCGCCATCGTTCTGAACGAAGTATTGAGGCTTATCGGTTTCCCTTCTCCCTGTTGTTGAACATATGGAACATTAATGGTGAGCATTCTACCATGTTTTATGCTTCTGAAAACTTCTGGATACTGGACTCTCTAGGTGTGGTATATGTGTCTGGAGGCACCTACTGCAGAAGAATACTTTTCTGGCTATCCACATGTAAAGTAAACTTTGGCCTAGAAAGGTGTTGTGGTGTCACGGAAAGAACACAGGATATAAAGTCAGGGGGCCTGGGCTCATGTCTGGCTCTGACATTCCTTGTATGATCTTGGGCAAGTCTTTTCTCTCCACACTTTAGTTTCTTCATCTGTAAAATGAGAAATTTGGACTATATCATCTCACTATCCCTTCCAAATTACTGTTTTAGAAGGGAGAGCCAACACACACTTTTTTTTTTTAAATTTTGGATCATATGATTTTAGAGCTGCCAGAAGCCCTAACAATTATCTGAAAAGGAATCTCAGAGAGCATCTAGTCAAATTCCTACACTTTACAGATGGGAAAACTGAGTCCCAGAGGGAGGGGAAGCCTGTTGGAAATAACATGGCAGATACATTAAAAATCAACTCTCAGTCAAAATTAAGAATGATCACTCTCAGCATCTACTACCGTGGGGCACTATAACAGGAGGATTTTATAACTTTTCTGTGCAAGTGACACACATAGACTTGAGTAAGATGAATCCCTTCAACCACTGGTGGGCCTAATGATCCAAATGTCAAGGCTTCTTAGAGAATATCTAGTCTAATCCTGTCATTTCACAGAGGAAGAAACAACTAGAGAAGGGGCTGTGACTTGTTCAAGTCACTTTTAGTAGCAAAGTTAGGACCAGAGAACCCAGGTCGCGTAACCTAACCAAGATACTTTCCATGGTCATTTACGGGAGCGCATGCGCACAAGTTCAAACTCAAGTTTCCTGGTAAGGTTCAGTTACTAGGTTGAAGCTCTCCCCACCCACCCCACCCCACTGCAACAAAGACAACGGTACAGGAGACACAGGGATAGTGGGGGGGGGGGGGAGGGGCTCAGCAGCCACCAGCAGAGCTCTTCTCTAGGCTAGCTGGGTCCTGGTTATCAGTGTGCACTCCCCGAAACCTCCCAGCCACCGACCCGAGGATCTTCCACTCGTGAGCACCAGTTGACAGCTCTGGTCTTCGCCCGCTGCAGCAGCTCCTGGCTTTGCCTCCAAAGGCGCTTCTGGGTTTCTCTGTCCAGCCAGTTTAGTGAACGCTCCTTGGGCCAGTCGTCCATCCTACCCTGCTCATACACAGAAATGGGTTATCACGGGGTAGAGGCACGGGACAGCCCCTCCAGAGGGGAGGTGCGGTGCCACCTGTACAGGAATGCCGAGGGCCCCTCACCTGGGTGATTGCCCACGGAAGGGCCGCAGCCATTGGCGCAAATGGGTGCACACCTTACTCCCTGACCGCACTCGGCGCCTGGCGCGAAGGAACGTGGGCCGGGATGGAACGTCACCACGCGGCTATACCAGCCCCCTACCCCTCACTGGTTCTGCTCTGAGGGCGCATGCGCTTCGAGCTTTAGCCTGACCGGGTTTGGCCGGGAGAAGAGGGAAAGGGGTGGAGTGGGGGTGGGCGTGGAAGCAGGGGTGGGAAGGGGCGGGGCTCCGTTCCGCGGGGGTTGCGTGGCCGCCTCTTGTGCTGTCGCCTGACGTCAGGGCCCAGTGCCGCGCTCTGGGCGACCCTAGAGATCGTGGGCGGACGGCGATCAGTCTAGGGGCGGGTCGGGAGGTGGGAAGATTGGGGAGCAGAAGGAACCCCCAGCCCACTTTAGCTGGTGCCGGCTCCTTTGGGTTTGGGGCAGCTTGCAGGGGAGAGGGTGGGAAGCGCCCCCTTTCGTGGGCCGGTCTGTCCACAGACACCTTTCCCTTGAAGATGGACACCAGCCCCCACGGTGAGGGGAGGCGAGGCCGCCCGTGGGGAGCTTCGGACTGCTGTGGGTTCTGGCTGCATTCCCGTGCCTTTAATCCACGGCCGCCACGACCATTTCCGGACGCCCGCTGTTTGGTGATGCGGGCGGGGTACAGCTAGTGTCTCACTCCCCCTAGGGCTGGGGTGGGGCCTTTTGTTTAGCGCAGCATTTTTGGAAAGCTAAGCTGTGGGGAGTCCTCACTAGCCGAGTAATGGGTATGGCCAGGGGTGGGCTCCCGCAGCCTTCTGGGAGCAGCCAGTCAATCAACAAGCGTTTAATAAGCGCCTATCTACTATGTGCCAGGTACTCCGATAAGCACTGGGGATACAAAGAAAGGCAAAAAAACTGCCCTCAAGTTGCTTACATTCTATGGGCAACATGTGAATAACTAGGTATAAAAACAAAATGTATGCAGAGTGTTTTGCAGTCATTTCTGTGGTTTTCCATTTCCTTCTCTAGCTCATTTTACAGATGAGGAAACTCTGGCAAACAGGGTTAAGTGACTTTGGGCAAGTCACCCAGCTAGTAAGTGTCTGAGACTAGATTCGAACTCAAAGTCTTCCTGCTCCCAGGCCCAGGTCTCTAACTAGTCTGCCATTTAGCTGCCTCTCATGTGGATTAGACAGTACCTAATCTGAAGGGAGAAGATGCTAACAGTGTGGCTGGGTTAGCAAATTACCAGATTTGAAACCTGGTTGGCTTTGTAAGGTGAGTTTGAGAGTAAGCAACCAAGGACAACACCCAAGGTTTCAAGTCTGTATGGCTAAGAGGAGCTGATGGTGTGCCCTTGACTATATGTAGTTTGGACAAAAGGAATAGTTTATTGTGAAAGATGATTTCTCCTTTGGACTTCTTGAGTCTGAGGTGTCTGAAAGGCAGTGTAGGGTCATGGGATCCCATTTAGAAGAGATCACAGTGATGAAGTATTGTAAGCCTAGATCACCCCTTCCTCATATGCCATGGGAAGGGAACCCCGACTGTTTTTGTGTAGTAGGGGAAAGAGCACTGGATGTGTATCCCAGAAGACCAGAGACTTAATAGGGGTCAATCTGGTCTAAACCCTTCATTTTTTTTAATTTCATATTTTATTATTTAATATTTTTTAGTTTTCAGCATTGACTTCCACAAGATTTTGAGTCACAAATTTTCTCCCCATTTCTACCCTCCCTCCCCCCATTCCAAGATGGCATATGTTCTGCTTGCTCCGTTCCCCATTCAGCCCTCCCTTCTGTCACCCCACTCCCCCCACCCCCATCCCCATTCCCCTTACTTTCTTGTAGGGTAAGTTAGATTTCTATGCCCCATTGCCTGTGTATCTTATTTCCCAGTTGCGTGCAAAAACA
This sequence comes from Trichosurus vulpecula, assembly GCF_011100635.1. Classification (NCBI taxonomy): domain Eukaryota; kingdom Metazoa; phylum Chordata; class Mammalia; order Diprotodontia; family Phalangeridae; genus Trichosurus; species Trichosurus vulpecula. Next base: position 226,072,300 of record NC_050578.1, on the reverse strand, counting down.
ACTTTTTTTTTTGAGCATCTGCTTTTAAAACTTTGAGTTCCAAATTCTCTCCCCTCTTCCCTTCCTACCCACCCTCCCTAAGAAGGCAAGCAGTTCAACATAGGCCACACATGTATCATTATGCAAAACACTTCCACAATACTCATATTGTGAAAGACTGTCTTTCCCTCCATCTTATCCTGTCCCCCTTTATTGAATTTTCTCCCTTGACCCTGTCCCTTTTCAAAAGTGTTTGCTTTTGATTACCTCCTCCCCCATCTGCCCTCCCTTCTATCATCCCCCCTTTTTTATCCCCTTCCCTCTTCTTTCCTGTGGGGTAAGATACCCAACTGAGTGTGTATGTTATTCCCTCCTCAAGTCAAATCTGATGAGAGCAAGATTCACCCATTCCTCTTCACCTGCCCCCTCTTCCCTTCCTACAGAACTGCTTTTTCTTGGCATTTTTATGTGAAATAATTTACCCCATTCTATCTCTCCCTTTCTCCCTCTCCCACCCTTTAATTTTATTTTATTTTTTAGATATAATCCCTTCATATTCAACTCACCCTGTGCCCTCTGTCTATATATATATATATATATATATACGCATATATATATATGTGTATATATATATATGTATATTCCCTTCAACTACCCTAATGCTGGGAAGGATCTCATGATACATCATCTTTCCTTGTAGGAATGTAAACAAAACTGTTCAACTTTAGTAAGTCCCTTATGATTTCTCTTTCTTGATTACCTTTTCATGCTTCCCTTGATTCTTGTATTTGAAAGTCAAAATTTCTATTCAGCTGTGGTCTTTTCACTGAGAAAGCTTGAAAGTCCTCTATTTTATTGAAAATCCATATTTTGCCTTGGGGCATGATACTCAGTTTTGCTGGGTAGGTGATTCTTGGTTTTAATCCTAGCTCCATTGACCTCCAGAATATCATATTCCAAGGCTTTCCATTCCTTAATGTAGAAGCTGCTAGATCTTGTATTATCCTGATTGTGTTTCCACAGTGCTCAAATGGTTTCTTTCTGGCTGCTTGCAGTATTTTCTCCTTGATCTGGGAGCTCTGGAATTTGGCAACAATATTCCTAGGAGTTTTCTTTTTGGGATCTTTTTCAGGAGGCGATCTGTGGATTCTTTCAATTTCTATTTTACTCTCTGGTTCTAGAATATCAGGGCAGTTTTCCTTGATAATTTCTTGAAAGATGATGGCTAGGCTCTTTTTTTTGATCATGGCTTTCAGGTAGTACAATGATTTTTAAATTATCTCTCCTGGATCTATTTTCCAGGTCAGTGGTTTTTTCAATGAGATATTTGAAATTATCTTCCATTTTTTCATTCCTTTTGTTCTGTTTTATAATATCTTTTTTTTAAATAGTTTTTTTTATTTTTTTTTAAATTTATTTAACATATTTAGTTTTCAGCATTGATTTTCACAAGAGTTTGAATTACAAATTTTCTCCCCATTTCTACCCTCCCACCCACTCCAAGATGGCGTATATTCTGGTTGCCCTGTTCCCCAGTCAGCCCTCCCCTCTGTCACCCCACTCCCCTCCCATCCCCTTTTCCCTTCCTTTCTTGTAGGGCAAGATAAGTTTCTACACCCCATTGTCTGTGTATCTTATTTTCTAGTTGCATGCAAAAACATTTTTGTTTGTTTTTGAACATCTGTTTTTAAAACTTTGAATTCCAAATTCTCTCCCCTCTTCCCTTCCCACCCACCCTCCCTAAGAAGTCAAGCAATTCAACATAGGCCACATGTGTATCATTATGTATAACCCTTCCACAATACTCATGTTGTGAAAGACTAACTATATTTTGCTCCTTCCCAACCCATCACCCTTTATTGAATTTTCTCCCTTGACCCTGTCCCCTTTCGAAAGTGTTTGTTTTTGATTACCTCCACCCCCATCAGCCCTCCCCTCCATCATCCCCCCCATTTATTTTTATTTTCTTCCCTCTTCTTTCCTGTGGGGTAAGATTCCCCATTGGGTATGTATGGTATTCCCTCCTTAGGCCAAATCTGATGAGAGCAATGTTCACTCATTCCCCCCTCATCCACCCTCTCCCCTCCTCCCACAGAACTGCTTGCTCTTGCCTCCTTTATGCGAGATAATCCACCCCATTCTATCTCTCCTTATCTCCCTCTCTCAGTATGTTCCTCTCTCATCCCTTAATTTGATTTTATTTCTTTTAGATATCTTCCCTTCATCTTCAACTCACCCTCTGTCCTCTCTCTCTCTCTCTCTCTCTCTCTCTCTCTCTCTCTCTATATATATATATATATATATATATATATATATATATATATATACACATATATATGTATATACACACACATAGATATATACATACATACACATTCACCCATATATATACATAAACGTATATGTATGCGTATTCTCTTCAGCTACCCTAATACTGAGATCTCATGAATCATACTCGTCATCTTTCCGTGTAGGAATGTCAACAAAACAGTTCACCTTTAGTAAGTTCCTTGCAATTTCTTTTTCTTGTTCTTTTTCTTGATTACCTTTTCATGCTTCTCTTGATTCTTGTGTTTGAAAGTCAAATTTTCTATTCAGTTCTGGTCTTTTCACTGAGAAAGCTTGAAAGTCCTCTATTTTATTGAAAATCCATATTTTGCCTTGGAGCAGGATACTCAGTTTTGCTGGGTAGGTGATTCTAGGTTTTAATCCTAGCTCCATTGACCTCCGGAATATCGTATTCCAAGCCCTTTGATCTCTTAAAGTAGAGGCTGCCAGATCTTGGGTTATTCTGATTGGGTTTCCACAATACTCAAATTGTTTCTTTCTGGCTGCTTGCAGTATTTTCTCCTTGATCTGGGAGCTCTGGAATTTGGCGACAATATTCCTGGGAGATTTCTTTTTGGGATCTATTTGAGGAGGCAATCGATGGATTCTTTCAATTTCTATTTTGCCCTGTGGCTCTAGAATATCAGGGCAGTTCTCCTTGATAATTTCTTGAAAGATGATATCTAGGCTCTTTTTTTGATCATGGCTTTCAGGTAGTCCAATAATTTTTAAATTCTCTCTCCTGGATCTATTTTCCAGGTCAGTGGTTTTTTCAATGAGATATTTGACATTGTCTTCCATTTTTTCATTCCTTTGGTTCTGTTTTATAATATCTTGATTTCTCATAAAGTCACTAGCTTCCACTTGCTCCAATCTAATTTTTAAAGTAGTATTTTCTTCAGTGGTCTTTTGGACCTCCTTTTCCACTTGGCTAATTCTGCCTTTCAAGGCATTCTTCTCCTCATTGGCTTTTTGGAGCTCTTTTGCCATTTGAGTTAGTCTGTTTTTTAAGGTGTTGTTTTCTTCAGTGTATTTTTCAGTATTTTTTTGGGTCTCCTTTAGCAAGTCATTGACTTGTTTTTCATGGTTTTCTCGCATCCTTCTCATTTCTCTTCCCAATTTTTCCTCTACTTCTCTAACTTGCTTTTCCAACTCCTTTTTGAGCTCTTCCATGGCCTGGGACCAGTTCATGTTTTTCTTGGAGGCTTTTGGTGTAGGCTCTTGCACTTTATTGACTTCTTCTGTCTGTATGTTTTGGTCTTCTTTGTCAGCAAAGAAAGAATGCAAAGTCTGAGACTGAATCTCGGTGCGTTTTTGCTGCCTGGCCATATTCCCAGCCAACTAACTTGACCTTTGAGTTTTTCAGTGGGGTATGACTGCTTGTAGACTAGAGAGTTCTATGTTCCACGTTTGGGGGGGAGGTGCCAGCTCTGCCACACCAGCACTGCTCCTTCCCCAAGAACCCCCAACCTGAACTGGGCTTAGATCTTCAGCAGGCTGTGCACCCCTGCTCTGATCTGCCACTTAATTCCTCCCACGAGGTGGGCCTGGAGCCAGAAGTAACAACAGCCGTAGCTGCCCCACCTCCGCTGCCCCCGGGGCTGGAAGCCGAACCGCGAACTCCTTCCACTCCCGCAGCTTTTCCTACTAACCTTCTCCGCAGTCTTTGGTGTTTGTGGGTTGAGAAGTCTTGTAACTGCCGCAGCTCACTGGTTCAGGGCTCTAGGGCATGCTCTGCCCAGTTGCTGGTCTTGTTGGTCCACGCTGCTCAGGCTGGGCTCTGCTCCACTCTGTTCCCAGCTCCCAGCTCCGTGTGGGATAGACCTCACCCAGAGACCATCCAGGCTGTCCTGGGCTGGAGCCCTGCTTCCCTCTGCTGTTTCGTGGGTTCTGCAGCTCTACAATTTGTTCAGAGCCATTTTTTTGTAGGTGTTTGGAGGGACCTGTGGGAGAGCTTAAGCGAGTCCCTGCTTTCCAGCTGCCATCTTGGCTCTGCCCCCTAAACCCTTCATTTTTACAGATGAGGAAAAATGAGGCCCATAGAGGGCCAAGTGACCAAGTTTAGACAGTAAGGTAGTAGAGCTGAGATTTGAATCCTTTCTTTTCGTTCTTTTTCATTGCATGACTTAGAAGACTTGGGTCCAAGCTCTGGCTCCAACATATACTATCTGGGTACCCTGGACAAGTCATTTTACCTCATCTACAAAGTGGGCATAATACTTTACCTAACACAGAGGGTAGCGAGGAAAGCACTTTGTAAACATTAAGGTGATAATATAATCATGGGTATTTATTTATCACACCATCCAACACAACCCCTTCCACATTTCTTATTAAATGTTGAATTGACTTCAAACGATTTGAGATTTGGTCTTTTTGAGTTCCTGAGCTGCTTTGTGAGATGAATGAGACCTTGCTTTATTAGCTTGTTAACCTCCTAAAGAATACTGATTTTAGAACTGGAAGGGACCTTAAATTACCAGATTCAATAGCTTTTCTGTTTTAGCAAACGAGAAAAGTAAGGCCAGAGAGTAACTTAGCCAAGGTCTTGAAAGCAAGTTATAGTCGCAGAGCCAGGTACTAGAACCTAGCCTTGGTGTTAATTATTCGTTATTTTTCCACACACAGCTTATTTGTTAACTGTTGTTCCCCAACCAGATGGTAGGCCCCTCAAGGGCAGGAACTGTTGTCTTTCTTTGTATCCCCACTTAGCACACTACCTAGCGCATAGTAGGGCCTTTATAAATGATCTGAGAAATGGAGAGTTGCATTAGCCTGAGTGCTGCTCAGGAATGTACAAATTCATTTGTGGATGAAGTGAATAAATATAGTCCATCAGATTATGGCTTTCTCAGTAGCTCTTTTCACAATAGCCAATCTAATACAAGTACAGAGAATGAATAGGACTTTTGGGGGGTATAATGTGTTATGGAACAGAAGGATTTGGGAGGAGTCCTCATTGTAAAGACCTATGGTTTGTGGGTTAGGGGCCACTTCCCTGAGGGGAGGGGAGGAAAAGGGAGAGGAAAGTAAAAAGGAAAGATGTCTAGGGAATGTGAATGTTAATTTTAGAAGGGGAAAATCATTCTAAATTTTATATGGAAAAGAAAGGAAAAAAGTCTCTCTTTCATAGGTTAAAAACAGGCGAATTTGTGTATCATGTTAGAGATAGACAATATATACCTAGTGCATGCTAGAGAATGTAGAAGTCATTTTATTTGATAGGTGGCATTTTCATTTCTTCAGCAGCTTAGAGGCTTTAGTATCATTACAGCTTTGTCAAGCAGCACTTACCAACCTGAATCTCATTAGGTCATTCATTTTACCTGATTACATCAGCTCTATGGATGACTGGGGAAACTATCCCAATTGTCATCTTGATCACACTTGTGAGGATTAGTTTCTCTAATCCACTAAAAACGGATAGAAAGTTTAAAAGCTAGTTGCAGAGCAAAAAATGCTTGGAGAAGGGGGCCATTACTGTTGAGCTGTTCAGAACAAAGTCATCAGAAATAAAAAGAACAATCATTTTAGGATCACAGGAATGTAGACTGGAAGGGGCCTTAGAGGTTATTAAGCCCAACTCCATTTATTTTACAGATGAGGAAACTGAGGCACAGAGAGGCAAAGTGACTTAGGGTCCAAGGTCACATAGAGGATGTCAAATTTAAACCAGGCTCTCTTACTCTAAATTTCTTGTCCTTTCTTCACCATTGGGTGGTCCCACAATTCTCTTGGAAAAAACTTGGACATTTTGCACAGAGTTCTAATTTCCTAAAGACTTGCCAGCTTATGGAGATGATGTGATTGTTTTTGCTTTAAGTTAGAAGTGTAACAATTTGCCGCAGTGGGAAGTGACTCTTACACTTAGAGGTACCTTCTGTATTCCAGAGACGCTTGATTTACTTAAATTGGAAAAATATGTGATTCCAGGGGATAATTGTAGATAGCAATCCCTGAGGAATGATTTTGGCCAGAAAATTCATCCTTTTGGTTCACATTCCTTCAGCTCTGAGCCTCCCCACACTTGCCTAGGCTAGTTTGAAAATGACTGACAGTGTACCAAGCCATTCTTGAAGCCTTCAGAGCTTATGAGTAGGGCTGTTATGGCCTTTGGAAATCCAGCGTCCCATCCTTACAATTATGAGACAATGGTGGAAGACTTTAGTAGAGGCTGGAGATGCTATTTGTCCTTAATTATATAGTTTCATGATTAGTCCTGAATTTGCCAAAATATAATTACAGGTATACCCTCACTTTAAGAAAAGCCAAACTTACAAAAGAATTCCTTTAAATAATATGTTTACACATATTTCTGTTTCCAACTTTTGTGTTCTGTTTCTTCCTTTCCTCCTCAAAAAAGCTATTTTGGGAGGGAAAACAAATTAAAAAATTTTCCCCCTCCTTCCTTTTCTCTTTCTCTTATCTCATTGCTTTTCTGCCCAAGTTCTTATCAGATTTTGTTGCAGGTTGGGGTGTGGTGTGTGTGTATGTGTTGTTGCTTCCCACTCCTATCCCACCTCCCTAACTCAGCACAATTGATGTAAGAGGCAGATCACCTAGGAAAGGAAATATTAATGTGTTTAAACTCTCTGCCCTGTTATCTGTTGGGAAGTTTGAAGAAGTTTCTTTCCCTGATGGAATGGGAAGGGTGGCTGGCAATGTTGGCCACATGCCTGAAGGCCTTTGAAGACCTAAGCCTGCCAGCCTTGGTAGGAGTCAGACTTGAGACATGAAGCAGCTTTATTGAGCAAGATCCTTGCCCATCTCCCATAGGGCAGTGGAGAAGGTATTATTTTATTGCCTTCTTCCCCCATCCCTCATTGGGCATTGAATCTCACAAGAGAGCTACTTGGCTACTAGGACAAACCTCATCACCTAGAGAGACAGAGACACAGAGACTGAGAGACAGAGACTAAAAGAGAGACAGAAACAGAAACAGGAAAGGAAGCAGCAGAGAAGAGAGCTGGCTATGGATTCAAGAGTGAAGTAGCCAGAGGTAGTGGTACATACCTATAATTCCAGCTACCAGGGAAGCTGGGGCTGGCAGATCTCTTGAGCTTGGGAGTTCTAAGCTGCAGCAAGTTATGCAGATGGGATGTCTGAATTAAGTATCAACATCAATAGGGCGGGACCCTTGGAGCATAAAGCTACCAGAATGGCTAAAGAAAGGTGAACCAGCCCAGGATGGAAATAGAGCAGCTCAAAATTCTTATGCCAGTCAGTAGTAGAATTGGGCCTGTGACTAGCCCCTGCACTTCTGTTCTGGGTGAGATAAGGAGATTCAGTCTGTAGAAGGGAGAGGAAAGGGGTTGGAAGAGACAGACAGACAGACATTAGGGCCTTTCAGTACCGGGGTTATGAGTTGCCTTAGCCACATGTGTTCCTTACCTGTAGCCTCACATGTGTAGTCTGCATTTGTGCTGACTCTAGCCCACTCATGGTATGTGTATTTACTTGTAGGAGAGCATGCCTTAGATTTATGAGTTTTAAAGCTTTTTTATAAAATTTTTTATAAGCAGTTTTATAGTTTTTGTTCTTTTGTTTTATAGCTGGTGTTCTATATTGTTTCTTTGATATCTTAAGTAGACAGTTGGCCACAAGGTTATTTTTTGGGCCATGGCAACTCATTAAACCATCTACTATGTTGTTGGACAAGTGAACTTCTTCAGTGGAGATTGTACCCATACTGATCACGCTACATGTTCTTGAAATATTGAAATGATAATACCCTCACGTTCTGGTAAGGGCCCTACAAGGACAATATTATGTCAAAAGTTATAGGGCACTTTTGTAACATATTAGATGTTGCTAGATTGCTTCCCAAAATGATTCTAGTTGTAGCTTCACAGTAACCAGCTTCCTTGTTTCACTACAAAGCCACCAGCATTTAATTTTATAGTTTTTAGTTAGGTGTTGCAGTTGGTGTAGCCCTGGGCTTGGAGTTGGGAAGACCTGAGTTCAAATCCAGCCCCAGACACTTACTACTAGCTATGTGATCCTGGGTGGGTCACTTAACCTCTTTGTGCCTCAGTTTCCTAAAGTGTAAAATAGGAATAATAATAGCACTTGCCTTTCAGAGTTGTAGTCAGGATAAAATGAGATGATATTTTAAAGCACTTTGGAAACCTTTAAAGGTTTTCAACTAGATGGTTTTTATAAAGTTTTCTTATACTTGACTTTTTTGCTAAAGGTATTTATTATATCAACTTTTTTGTTGTTGATTTGTAAGATTTTCTAAACATACAACCATATCACCTGCAAGCTTTCTTTAAGCTGGTTTTGCCCTCCACTGCTTCTGTCTATAAACCGATAATGCTTAAAATAATTTATTTTTTTTGTTAAGATTTTAAAAACAAGTTTGTACTCTAAACTTGTTTGGAGCTGTGTTGACTTTAGCTACCATTCCTCTATACTTGGCAAGTAAATAAATGATATATTTACTGATTAAGGTTTCAGCACTGTTCTGGTTTTCCTGTTATGGTAATTGATTTACAGTAGTTAAACTTCTCTACAAAATCATTTTAATTGGTGACTATATTATTTCTGTTGTCTATTACCCAATTTTCATTATCAAATATTTGTTTAAATAGTTTAAGATTGAGTTGTTTCAATTGGATGCTATACTTTTTTATTGTTATTAGTCTTATAGCTTTTTTAAAAACCAATTTTGATCTTTGCTCTAAGTTAATGGTTTTACTATATGCACTAAACTGATTCAGCATTGACCTCCCTGTCAACAATGTTTTCTTATATGTTAAAATATAAATATGTGATGTTATTTGGTATCTGGCATATTCTACCAATTCTTTTCTAGAAAAAATTTATTCTTGATATAAAAGTGTGAAGTTTCGGTGTAGTCTACAAAGCTTTAGGCTCTCTAATTTCTTCTTCCTGGACCATGTTTCCCAATGTGTTTCTCAGCATCCTGTTCTCACCTTTACAACCAAGTCACTAAGGATCACATTTTATGTTGATTTAATTTGGAAGTCTAATAAAATTCTTTGTAGAATTTCTTTATCTTTTTGATACTCTGGAACCAGTGTTGATCTGTAAACTGCCATTATTTTCATGGTAGTCTTTTTGCAGATACCTACCATGAATATTCAATATAAGGTGACCAAGTATTTCATGAAGTAATACTTCTTGTTTTCTTTGGATACAATTAAACCAACTCTACCAACTCCTTTCTTTGTCCTTCCAAAGAATATCTATGATCCATCTTTTCATTTGGCTGCAACTTCCTTCTTTCTTCCATTTATATTAAGAATGTAAAAATACATAGGATTCAACTGCTCCAGCAATATGTTCGGTTGTTAGTCTTTGGATTAGATTCTTACACTTAGGGTAACAACAGCCAAGTTAAAGTTTATAGACTGTCTGAAAATTATGTAATTCTTAAGACCAATTGAAGAAAGCTTGGCAAGAGACCTGACTAAACAAAGTCATTCTGAGGGCACTTATGGATGGAAATGGAAGAACAACAAACAGAAGAAAAATGGAAAAGATCTGCAAAGATTTTTTAACAAACTTTTCACCATCAAAGATGGTGGAACTGCCAGACTTAAAGACTAATATCATAGTCCCAGATGTACTTGTAAATTATATATATGTGTGTGTGTGTGCGCGTGTGTGTGTGTGTTATATATACATATATGTGTGTGTCTATATATGCATATATCTATATAAGTACACCAAAGATAGACAAATAGTTTTATAAAATGTTTATCAAGTCTTTGTTATATACTTGGCACAGTGCTAAATGCTAGGGAAACAAATACAGGCAAAAAAGACAGTTTCTACCTTTAAATGAGCTTAAAATTAACAGGGAAAGATAAAACATGAGGGAGAAATGAAAAGGGGGAAATCAGGAGAGGGAAGGGGACCAGGACAGGGAGGAGGAGGGTAGTGAGGAAGCAGAGAAGTACAGAGAATGATTTGAGCCATGATGAAAGTAAGCATGCCAAGGCCCCCTTATGAAATGGTGATCTATGCTAAGAATTAATCAGTCAGGAGAGTGGCCCTCAGTATGGAGGTTTTTCCAGGGTAGGAAAGTGGCTAGTGAGGCGATATAGAAGTTGGGAGAGTGAGTCAATTTGGAAGGGTGTGTGTGTGTGTGTGTGAGAGAGAGAGAGAGAGAGAGAGAGAGAGAGAGAGAGGAGAGAGTGCGAGAGACAGAGAGAGAGAGAGAGAGAGAGAGAGAGAGAGAGAGAGAGAGAGAGAGAGAGACATGATCAGACCTGTGCTTTTGGAAAATGACTTTTTCAGCTCTATACAGGACAGACTGAAGTGGGGAGAAGCTTGAGGCATAGATACCAAATAGGAAGCTATTGAAATAGTTCAGATGAGGGATGATAATAGTCTGAACTAGGAGAGTAACTGTGTGAACAGAGAGGACAGGATGTGTGCAGGAGATATTAAAGAGATAGATATGACAGGATTTAGCAATTACTTGACACATAGGATGATGGGAGTGCAGAATCAAGGATGACGCACATTATTCTTTTCTTCATATTCTTTGATCTAGTGATTCTGGCTTACTGCCAGGCATATCTTTGCAAATTGTGATTAGAAGGATAGTTGTATGCTTGGCAGTAATTGGGAAATTTAGAAGAAAGGCAAGTTAGTTGGGAAAGATAAATTCTGTTCTGGACATGTTAAATTTGCAAAACCTACGGGATATCTAGTTGGAGTGTTTAAGAGGCAGTGTGTAACTTGTGACTGGAGCTCAAGAGAGACTAGGACTGAATCTGTGAGTCTACTGCATAGATAATAGTTGAACTTATGAGACCTGATAAGATCTCTAAGAGAGAGACTGTGGAGAGAAAAGAAAAGCAGGCCCAGGACAGCTCCTTAGGGTACTGCTTTGGAGTATAATTTGATGTCTGGAAATGCTATTTCCCACTTCATTCCTACTTTAAAAAAAATATTCCCATTAAGATTTTAGACCTTTTATTCTTCCAAATGAATCATTATTGCTTCTACTAGTTCTATAATGTATCATTCTCTTTTATTCTTCCTTCCTTCCTTCCTTCCTTCCTTCCTTCCTTCCTTCCTTCCTTCCTTCCTTCCTTTCCTCTCTCTCTCTCTCTCTCTCTCTCTCTCTCTCTCTCTCTCTCTCTCTCTTTCTTTTCTTCTTCCTTCTTCTAAAAAATTCCCACAGCCCAGCTGATTGTTACATATTCCATAGGCTTTGTCATTCTAAACTCAGCATCATTTTTTGCTTATTCTATACGCTGTGGCTTAGCAATTTGTTTGCTTTGTAAAAAAAAAGTAAAGGAAATCTTTCTGCTTAAAAGATGATAATTTGTTTATATTGGACTTCTGTATGCATTTCCCAACAGGCCCTTGGAGGGAACTTTTTGCTTCTGTTTATCCTTTCCAGATATCACATTGTTTCTCTTCTGTACCATCTATGAGTTGCTACCTAGGGTCCCCTGTAAATGTTTAAAAATGTTAAAATAAAAAGAGCTATTTGTTTCAGTAACCCACTTGCAAAAGTGCAAAGTCTAAAGTGTGAGTAAGGCTGCTAAAATGTATAAAGAATATTTAGCATATTATTTTTTATTTTTTTTTATTTTTAGTTTACAACACTTGGTTCCACATAATTTTGAGTTCCAGATTTTCTTCCCTCCCTCCCCCCTCCCTCCCCAAGATGGCATGGAATCCCATATAACTTCCATGTATAACTTCACATTGAATTAATTTACACACTAGTCAAGTTGCGGAGGAGAATCATGACCAATGGGATGAATAATGAGAAAGAAGAAACAGAACCAACCAACCAACCAAACAACCCAAAAACAAAAACAAAAGAGAGGAAAAAAAAGGGGGGGGGAAGGCGAGCATGAAGTATGCCTCAGTCTGCATTCATACTTTATAGTTCTTTCTCTGGGTGTAGATAGCATTCTCTATTGTGAGTCCTTTGGAATTGTCTTTAACATATTCTTTAACTATCTAATTGTATGTATTTTTTGTTTGTTCATTTTTCAGTTGTGTCTGATTCTTCATAATCCCATTTGGAGTTTTCTTGTCAAAGTTACTGGAGTGGTTTGCTATTTTCTTCTCCAGCTCATTTTACAGATGAGAAAACTGAGGCAGACAGGGTTAAGTGACTTGCCTAGGGTCACACAGCTAGTAAGTCTCTAAGGTTAGATTTGAACTCAGGTCCTCCTGATTGTAAGACTGGCACTCCATCCACTCCTCCAGCTAGCTGCCCTATTGTATATCTTACCTCACTTTAAAGAAACTTGAGATTTTAGGCTATATGGAATGGTGGGAAAGATGCTGGATGTGGAGCTGAAAGATCTGAGTTCAAATCCAATCTCTGCCATTTATTAGCTCTGTGAATTTAAGTCTCTTTAGTCTCTGAACCTCATTTTGTTTATCAAGTAGAGATAATAAGATTTGGCATACCTGCTTTACCTCCTTGTTATGTGAATCAAATGAGATAATAGGTTAAACACTTTTTAAACCTTCAAGTGTTATATAAGTATATACTATTATAGCTATCTATTTATTTGTTGTTGTTCAGTCATGTATGACTCTTTGTGACCCTATTTGGGGTTTTCTTGGCAAAGATAATAAAGTGGTTTGCCATTTCCTTCTCCAGCTCATTTTACAGATGAGGAAACAGAGACAAACAGGGTGAAGTGACTTGCCCAGGGTCACACAGCTAGTAAGTATCTGAGGCCAGATTTGAACTCGGGAAGATGAGTCTTCCTGACTCCAGGCATAGCTTTCTATCCACTGCCCAACTAATTTTGGGGCTAAACTTATTATCTACCTTCTTTGGTTCCTATCTAAGATGTTGGACTAATTTAATGAACTGTCTGTTCAACTGCATGCCATAATATGTACAATTGGAATTCTGTATCCCTTTTATTTTTCCTATGTGGATTGTCAGGCCAGTCTGTTTTAAGTAGCTGTGGACCTCATTTAAGAAGGCACTGTAGAACTCTGGGGCTTCACCCAGTCAGTAGTGTCATATGCAAACAAGAATATCTTGAAGACTCGACAGTCTAGAGAGGAATCGTTCTGTTACATTCTGTACAAGCTATGGTCCATGATAAGGGTGAATATATTTAACAACTATAAATGCCTACTTCGTGTCTCACTAGATGTTTGTTGATAATCAGAGGACTTTTTTGTGGTTGTATCTATCAAGGAATATTGTATGATGTGAAAATATACATGGGATTGACCTGGAGGAAGAATGAAGGCATGACTGTCTTTGTAAGTGCTTTCAAGAACCCCAAGTTCTCTGACAGCAAAACTCTTAGAAAAACACCCCCAAACCAAGTCTTCCAGTGATGATTTATGTCTGTGAATCATTTCTAAAGAAGTAAAATTTGGAATGATGCATGAAGAAAAGTCTGGTGGGTGTAAATAAGCTGCAAAATATTACAATGATTTATTTGCACAAATGAAATGGCATGAAATATATTATCCAGGAAATGCCTGATCAGAAAAGTAGGTAGACTGATCATTTAATGAGAATGAGTGATTGTGAACAAATGGTCAGCCTGAATGACTCAGTTGTACCCACATGTATTAAAAGACCTAGAGGGTAGTTGGAGGGAATACACACACACACACACACACACACACACACACACACACACACACACACACACACATATATATGTGTGTGTGTGTGTATATATATACAGAGGGCACAAGGTGAGTTGAATATGAAGGGATGATATCTAAAAAAATTAAGGAGTGAGAGAGGAATGTACTGGGAGAAGGAGAAAGAGAAGTAGAATGGGGTAAATTATGTCACATAAAAGGCATTGGAGGGAAGGGGGGAAAGTGAGAGTGAATGAGTGAACCTTACTCTCGTAGGATTTGGCTTAAGGAGGAAATAACATACACACTCAATTGGGTATGGAAATCTATCTTTTCCTACAGGAAAGTAGGGGGGAAGAGGAAAAGAGAGGGGGGGGATGATAGAAGGGAGGGTAGATTGGGAGAGGGGGTAGTCAGAAGCAAACACTTTTGCAAAGGAACAGAATCAAAGGAGAGAAAAGAATAAATGGGGGGTGGGATAGGATGGAGGGAAATATAGTTAGTCTTTCATAACATGACTGTTATGGAAGTGTTTTGCATAATGAAACATGTGTGGCCTATGCTGAATTGCTTGCCTTCTCAATGAGGGTGGGTGGAGAGGGAAGAAGGGAGAGAATTTGGAACTCAAAGTTTTAAAAATGAATGTTAAAAATTGATTTTACATGCAACTGGGATTAAAATATACAGGCAATGGGGTATAGAAATCCATCTTACCCTACAAGAAAGTCAGGGGGAAGGGGACAAGAAAGAAGGGGTGGGTGATAGAAGGGAGGGCAGACTGGGGGGAAGGGATAATCAGAATGCATGCAATCTTGAGGTGGGGGAGGGGAGAGATGGGATGAAAATTTGGAACTCAAAATCTTGTGGAAATGAATGATGAAAACCAAAAATTAATTAATTATAAAAAAAGACCTAGAGGAGGGCAATAAAATCTCCCTTACCTACTACAGAGGGACACTTTGATGACAATGTGTTGGGTTGATCTCATGTAGAGGATTTATAGGTGGACTTGGGCAAGAATCATACAGAATGAGAAGTCCTAGGGAAGTTCTGATCTTTGCAGATGGAGGGAATACCCACTATGATCACATGCCCATCAATGTACTAGAATCACTGTTATTACAGAAGAATGGGCTAAATCCTAGGAAGATTTTGATTTTTAAACATGCATATTAACAGCATCTATGTGGCTAGACTGGGCTTAGTTTTGTTCAGTGTCTTCCCCTCTCCCACTCTTTTTCATGGAAGAGAAAAAGAGTTTTGGAATTGAGAAACTGTTGAACCACAAACCCTCAGAGCCCTTGGTAATTTGCTGGAAGAATGGTCTCTACATAGATAATTACTTGTTGTGGTTTAGCTACTAGAAATAAAATAAGGAACCACATAGACTTTCTAGCCCTAAACTAGAGATTGTGACCCAGAGGTAAAGTTTTTAAAAAATAGAATTAAGCCTGAGGGCTTGATTAGCTAGCTGGGAGGGGAATCTGCTTGCTCAGTGTTCCAAAGCTCTTGGTGTCTGGTACAAAGACTCCTCTAGAGAGGAGAGTTCCTTCTAGTCTAGTCTCTGAGAAAGAGTCTTTTTCACTTGAGGGAGAAAAAAATCTGAAAGCTTTTGTTTTTCCTCTTAGGAAGGCTTCTCCCTCTGGTCTGAAGACTATGTCAAAGGTATTTGTTTTCTAAAAGAGCTGTAGCAGAAAAATGTACAGAGCTTTAAATTTAAAAAGCCCTGAAGAGCTCCCTCTCCACCAGGAAGAGTGAGAATTTCAATTCAGTTTGATTTCCTCTCTTTTTTTCCTCTAGTTTTCTTTCTTTTTAAAAAAATTATTATTTATTTTTAACATTCTTTTCTTTTGAAAATTTGAATTTCAAATTCCCTCCCCCATCCCCTCATGATACCAGTTATATGTGTGAAATCATGCAAAACACATTTCTATATTAGCCATATTGTAAAAAATAAAGTGAGAAAATTATACTTCAGTTTGCACTCAGAGTTCATCAGTTCTCTCTCTGGAGGTGGATAGCATTTTCTCATCATGTGTCCTTTGGAATTGTCTTGGATCACTGTATTGATCAGAGTAGCCAAGTCTTTCACAGTTGATCATCATTACAACATTGCTGTTAGTGTGCACAATGATTTCCCAGTTCTTCTCACTTCACTTTATATCAGTTCATATAGATCTTGCCATGTTTTTCTGAAACCACCCCCTCATGATTTCTTTTAGTACAATAGTATTCCATTACAATCATATGTCACAACTTGTTCAGCCATTCCCCAATTGATAAGCATCCCCTCAATTTCCAATTTTTTTGCCACTGCAAAAAGAGCTGCTATGAATATGTTGTACAGATGGGTCCTTTCCTCTTTTTATTTTAAAATGTGGGGTACAGACCTAGTAGTGGTATTGCTGGATCAAATGGTATGCATAGTTTTATAGCCCTTTGGCCATAGTTCCTGGTTGTTTTCTAGATTGGTTAGACCAGTTCACTACTCTACTCAGTTTTTCTGAGTAGGTTAGTCTTGGCTGTAATCCTAGCTCCTTTGCTTTCCAGAATATCATATTTCAAGTCCTCTACTCCTTTAACATGGAAGCTGCTAAATCTTGTATGATTCCATGTGACTGTGGGTCCACAATATTTGAATTATTTCTCTCTGGCTGCTTGCAATGTTTTCTCCTTGATCTGGGAGCTCTGGAATTTGGCTATAATATTCCTGGGAGCTTTCATTTTGGGGATCTCTTTCAAAAGTTGATCAATGGATTCTTTCAGTTACTATTCTACCCTCTGGGGTAGATTAATTTATAATTTCTTGAAATATGATGTCTGGGCTCTTTTTTAAATCATGACTTTCAGATAGACCAATAATTCTTAAATTATCTCTCCTCTATTTTCCAGGTCAGTTGTTTTTCCAATGAGAGATATTTCTCATTTTCTTCTATTATCCCATTCTTTTGACTTTGCTTTATTTTTTTCTTGACATCTCATAGAGTCATTAGCTTACACTTGCCCAATTCTAATTTTTTAAGGAATTATTTTCTTCAGTGAGATTTTGTATTTCTTTTTCCATTTGGCCATTTCTTCTTTTTAAGGCATTCTTTTCTTCAGTGATTATTTTGTACCTCTTTTTCTATTTGACCTATTCTGCTTTTAAGACAGTTTTTTCTTCAGTAAATTTTTGTGCCTCTTTTGTCATTTGGCCAATTCTGTTTTTTGAAGGGTCATTTTCTTCAGTATTTTTTGTGCCTCTTTTGCCAAGCTGTTAATTCTCTTTTTATAATTTTCTTACATTATTCTCATTTTCTTTCACAATTTTTCCTGTACCACTCACTTCTTTCTTGAAGTCTTCTAGCAATTCTTGCTGGCCTTGGGTCTACTTCACATTTTTCTTTGGCACTTTGCTTGTATCTCTTCTTCTAACTTTATTCTTGGTCTTCCCTGCTACCATAGTACCTTTTTATGGTCAAATTCTTTTTGTTGTTATTGTTTGCTTATTTTTCCAGTCTGTTTCTTTACTTTGAACTTTATGTTGGAGTTGGGTTCTGCTCACCTGGCAGTAGGGAAGCACTGTGCCAAGCTTCAGGCTTTTTTGTGCTACTGTTTTCAGAGCTAGTTCTGGGAGTCTGCAAATTTTCAATGCTTCCAAGGTGGGGCTATTCTGAAATAGGTATGGGCGCTGCTCTCCTGGTCTATGCTCTGGTCTTTGCTAGGAAGGGCCCCTTCTCTCCTGTAGCAGCAGGTGCTAGCACTCCTTTTGACTCTGGAATGGCGACCAGGGCCCCTGCTTGCTTGTGACCAATCACAACCACTCATCTCTGGTTTAGAACTGTGATCCAGAACTGCATTGGGCAATAGGGTTGCCAATCAGTGCCAGCTGCATCCAGTGCCAGCAAGTTTCTGACAAGTTGTCTGTCTCTATTACTGTCTCTGGTCTGAGAGGTCCCAAAGCTGCTGATACTGCTGTCATGGCTCCCTCCAAGGCCCACTGCTGGTGCTCCTGCCACGTTCCAAGCCTGCACTTACCCCTGGTATTATTGATCTTTCCCGCAGATTTCTTCCTATCTTAGGTTGGAAAAATGTCTCCCTTTGACCTTTCATTGACTCTGCCCCTCCAAAATTTGATTTGAGGTGTTAAAGTTGTTTGGAGGGGAATATTAGGAGAGTTTACCCGGGTCCCAGCCTGTACTCTACTATCTTGGCTCCATCCTTGATTTCCTTTCAGTGATTTTTTCATTTACATTGCTGTGATATATCTGTATCTATATATCTATATCTATATCTATTCTTCCTTTTGTTTTCCTTATTTTGGTCTGCATCAGTTCATACAAATCTTCCTATGTTTCTTTGAATTCCTTATATTTGTCATTTCCTAGCATACAATATATTCCACTACATTCATATGCCATAGTTTTTTGTTTTTTAGCCATTTCAAAGTTAATGCATACCACTTTGTTGCCATTGCTTTGTTACCCCAAGTAGGAATTCAGAATTGGGTTTGCAGAGAGATGATCAGTTTGGAGCGGTGTCGTCAAAGTATGGTTCAGAACCAGGTAGGTGAGCTGAACTCAGAGCATATATGAATGCCTAGTGTCGTGTCAAACAATGTGTTGAAGACAATGAAGTCAGAGAGGAATTAGGGACAAAAAATACCAGTGGGTAGGAAAAAGACTGGTTAAAAAATATAGACTATTAATGTCAGGACCCCATCTTCTAATCACCTGGGACTGGAAAGCTGCAATAAAGAAGAGTTTATGGTCTTAGCCACAGGGTCTAGACCAAATTCACCAGAATCTGATGCCCTCACCATGAATGAGACTCTGCTTTAAGACAGGAAAGGGAGAAGTATTTATTAAGTGCCTATTATGTGGCAGACACTATTCTAAATGCTTTACAAATAGTGAAGGCTCATGAGCTGAGTAGGATAACCTTACTTAATACTGTTTTAAGGTTGGAGCCAAAGAGGTAACTCTGCTGTCACTGGAGATCAAAGGTCACACAAGACTGTCTCTTCAACTACTGACTACGGTCTGCCTTACAATACATCATTCATGCCTTTATTAAAAACTTAGGACCTCAGTAGCCCTCCACACCAACCCATATCTGAAAGGAGTTTTTGCTTTAGCATACTTGATGTGCTCATTCAGCCTGTCTGCTTAAAGACCCTAAGAAGGGGGAACCTACCTCTCTTGAAGCAGCCCATTCCACATTTGGACAGTTCCAATGTTCAGAAGTTACTGTTACCTTCCCCCCACTCCCACCCCCAGTCTTCACATCTAAATTTGCCTATTGGCTATTTCCATCCATCATTTCTACTTCTGCCTTATGAGGCCAAACACAACAAATTGGACTCCTGTTCCATGTGTTAGTCCTTCTAACACTTGCTCACAGATAATAGGTTCCCCTTCCCCTAGTCTTCTCTTTTTAAGAAGGCGTATCCCTAGTTCCTTCAGCCGGTTATGGACTCAACATCTTGGTTGCCCTCCCCGGAATATGATCTACTTGATCAATGTCCTTCTTAAATCCTGTTGTTCAGAATGGGACTCAATGTTCCCAAGGTGTTCTGATCAGGTAGACTCTAGAGAGGCTATTGCCTCTTTGTCCTTGAGTCCAAGCTTCTTTACTGCTGCTCAAGATGGTACTAGCATCTTTGGCCACCATGTAGGTATACTGACTTATATAGAGCATTCAGTCTCCCCTCAGATCTTTTAGATACAAACTGCTATCCAATCATGTCTCTCTCATCATGAACTTGAAGAGTTGATTTTTTTGAACCCAAGCATAAGACTTGTAATATGCATTTTAGACCTATTCCATTCTGTTTCATTAGATTTAGTCCTATGTTCTCTTTTTTTTTGGATCTTTGTTCTGTCATCTAGTGTGTTAGTTAGGGGTCTGCCATCAGCAGATTTAAGGAGCATGTCACCTTTGCTTTTATCCAAGTCATTGACAAAATAACATTGGCAAAATGACTGAAACTATGTCAGTCCTTAGATGGCTTGACTGGATCTTGACTGGTGACTCAAAACAAACTCAGTGTGGTTTTCTTTTTGTTCTGTACAATTTGGATTAAGTAAAAAGGCTGCACTTAAGGACCTAGAAGGCCACATGTGGCCTTAAGGCTGCAGGTTCCCCACCCCTGGCCTAGGCTAGCTTGAACCTGGACTATGGGCCCCGGACTCTCTCTTCTGCTTTTTGTTTCTTTCCCTGAGCATAGGTGACAAACATTAATCGTGACATGATTTTTCTAGTCTGGAAGACAATCTTATGCATTTGAGAATCTGGGAGGTCCTAGGGGCCTTGGTGGGCACTGAATGACTCAGAGGGGGCCAAGGGATTGATGTGTCATCCACAAATGCTACATCTTTCAGCACTGAGCTGGCACACATTACCTCTTTTTTAAAAAATCATTTTTTATTTATTTAATATTTTTAGTTTTCAGCACTGATTTCCACAAGAGTTTGAATTACAAATTTTCTCCCCATTTCTCCCTCCCCCTCACTCCAAGATGGCATATATTCTGATTGTCCCGTTCCCCAGTCAGCCCTCCCTTCTGTCACCCCACTCCCCCCCATCCCCTTTTCCCTTACTATCTTGTAGTGCAAGATAGATTTCTATGCCCCATTGCCTGTATATCTTATTTCCTAGTTGCATGTAAAAACTTTTTTTTGAACATCTGCTTTTAAAACTTTGAGTTCCAAATTCTCTCCAATCTTCCCTCCCCAGCCACCCTCCCTAAGAAGTCAAGCAATTTAACATTGGCCACATGTGTATCATTATGCAAAACCCTTCCGCAATAATCATATTGTGAAAAACTAACTATATTTTACTCCTTCCTATCCCCCTTTATTCAATTTTCTCCCTTGACCCTGTCCGTATTCAAAAGTGTTTGCCTTTGATTACCTCCTCCCCCTATCTGCCCTCCCTTCTATTGTTCCCCCTTTTTATCTCCTTCCTCCTTCTTTCCTGTGGGGTAAGATACCCAATTGAGTGTGTATGCTATTCCCTCCTGAAGCCAAATCTGATGAGAGCAAGATTCCCTCATTCCCCCTCACCTGCCTCCTCTTCCCTTCCAACAGAACTGCTTTTTCTTGCCACTTTTATGCAAGATAATTTGCCCCATTCTATCTCTCCCTTCCTCTCTCAATATATTCCTCTCTCATCCCTTAATTTGATTTTATTTTTTTAGATATCATCCCTTCATATTCAGCTCACCCTGTGCCCTCTGTCTATATATATATATATATATATATATATATATATATATATATATATATATATATGTATGTATATATGTATGTATTCTCTTCAGCTACCCTAATACTGAGGTCTCATGAATTATACACATCATTTTTCCATGTAGGAATGTAAACAAAACAGTTCAACTTTAGTAAGTCCCTTGTGATTTCTCTTTCTTGTTTACCTTTTCATGCTTCTCTTGATTCTTGTGTTTGAAAGCCAAATTTTCTATTCAGTTCTGGTCTTTTCACTGAGAAAGCTTGAAAGTCCTCTATTTTATTGAAAATCCACATTTTGCCTTGGGGCATGATACTCAGTTTTGCTGGGTAGGTGATTCCTGGTTTTAATCCTAGCTCCATTGACCTCTGGAATATCATATAACAATACCTTCGATCCCTTAATGTAGAAGCTGCTAGATCTTGTGTTATCCTGATTGAGTTTCCACAATACTCAAATGGCTTCTTTCTGGCTGCTTGCAGTATTTTCTCCTTGATCTGGGAGCTCTGGAATTTGGCAACAATATTCCTAGGAGTTTTCTTTTTGGGATCTTTTTCAGGAGGAAATTGGTGGATTCTTTCAATTGCTATTTTACCCTCTGGTTCTAGAATATCAGGGCAGTTTTCCTTGATAATTTCTTGAAAGATGATGTCTAGGCTCTTTTTTTGATCATGTCTTTCAGGTAGTCCAATAATTTTAAAAATATGTCTCCTGGATCTATTCTCCAGGTCAGCAGTTTTTCCAATGAGATATTTGACATCGTGTTCAATTTTTTCCTTCCTTTGGTTCTGTTTTGTAATGTCTTGATTTCTCATAAAGTCACTAGCTTCTACTTGCTCCAATATAATTTTTAAGGTGGTATTTTCTTCAGTGGTCTTTTGGACCTCCTTTTCCACTTGGCTAATTCTGCCTTTCAAGGCATTCTTCTCCTCATTGGCTTTTTGGAGCTCTTTTGCCATTTGAGTTAGTCTATTTTTTAAGGTGTTATTTTCTTCAGTATTTTTTTGGGTCTCCTTTAGCAAGTCATTGACTTGTTTTTCATGGTTTTCTTGCATCACTCTCATTTCTCATCCCAATTTTTCCTCTACTTCTCTTACTTGCTTTTCCAAATCCTTTTTGAGCTCTTCCATGGCTGAGACCAGTTCATGTTTTTCTTGGAGGATTTTGATGTAGGCTCTTTGACTTTGTTGACTTCTTCTGGCTGTATGTTTTGGTCTTCTTTGTCACCAAAGAAAGGTTCCAAAATCTGAGTCTGAATCTGAGTCTGTTTTCTCTGCCTGTTCATGTTCCCAGCCGATTACTTGACCCTTGAGCTTTTCATCACGGTATGACTGCTTGTAGAGTAGAGAGTACCTTTTCCCAAGCTTGAGGGGCTATGCTATTGTTTTCAGAACTATTTCTACACAGCAAGCTCTGCCACACCAGCGTTCCTCCTCCCCCAAGAACCACCAGCCCAGACCATGACTCAGATCTAAGCAGGCTCTGCACTCTTGCTCTGATCTGCCACTTAATTCCTCCCACCAGGTGGGCCTGGAGATGGAAGCAACTGCAGTTGTAGTTCTGTAAGCAGCTTCAGAGCTGCACCACCTCTGCTGCCCCTAAGGTGGTGGCCAACTGTGAACTCCTTTCACTCTGTCACCGCAGTTTTTTCCCACTAACCTTCTCTGTTGCCTTTTGTGTTTGTGGGTTGAGAAGTCTGGTCACTGCCACAGCTCACTGATTCAGGGTGCTAAGGCCTGTTCCACCAGGTTCCTGGTCTGGTTGGTCTGGGTGCGGCCCATGCTGGGCTCTGCTCCTCTTTGCTACCAGCACGGTGTGATAGACCTTACCCAGCGACCATCTAGGCTGTCCTGGGCTGGAGCCCTGCTTCCCTCTGGTATTCTGTGGGTTCTACAGTTGTAGAATTTGTCCAGAGCCATTTTTATAGGTGTTTGGAGGGACCTGGGGGAGAGCTGTAGGCAAGTCACTGCTTTCCAGCTGCCATTTGGGCTCCGCCCTGCCCCCCATTACCTCTTGAAAGTGGCCCAAAGTCCTGCAGATCAGGGGAGCTCCCTTATTTGCCCCCACGACATGTTCATATAAAAACATAGAGATCAGATGGGATGTCAAGTTCAGAGAACAGCTAGTATGCCAGTTTAGATGCAACATTGAGTGTATGAAGGGGAATGATACGAAATAATTCTGGAAAACAGGTTGGAGCCAGATTGTGGAGATCTTTAAATGCTCGATTGAGGGGTTTGTTAATGGTTGGTGTTATGGGCCAGGATACTAGTGGAACTGGGGAGATTGAGTTAGCTCTCACACTTCAGTTGAACTGGAGAGACTGAGTTAACCCTTACACTGCCATACCACCGAGTGGCGTTGTTTTGAGCCAAGAAGCAATGGAGAAGTCCTGGATTGGTCTGTAGCACTGAAGGTCCAGTTGAGATCAGGTAACATAAATGTGTAGTGGTCTCTGTTGTAAGATTGTCTGACTTCTTTCTAGCAACACTGAAGAGCATATCAGTAGGAGTCGAGTATGTACAGATCAAACATCCATCAGTGCTTCTTATATGCTAAGCACTAGAGATACCAACAGAAAAGTAAGACCCCTTCTTTTCAAGGAGCTCACATGTGCATGATTGTTCATTGGCAGGGCAGCTGTCAAGGACAGGTCCAGAGGGACGGGGGCAGGTTGGATGGCAAGATCTAGTGGTTCTTAGGGAGAAGGCAGATAGTGGGGATAGTCCAGGATTGGAGTTCGTCAGAACATGAGCAGTGATAAGACAAGGAGACAAGAGATTCGAAGTCAGAGGAAAAGCATTATCGTTGGATCTAGAATGACCTCACTGCTGTTTTTTACACATGACATTCCATTTCCCAACTCTGGGAATTTTCGCTGGTTGTCCCCCATGCCTGGAACTCTTTTTCCTCATCTCCACTTCCTGGCTTCCCTGGATTTCTTCAAGTCTCAACTAAAGCCCCATTTACACAAGAAACCTTTCCTGGTCCTCTTTAGTCTTAGTGCTCTCCCTCAGAGACCACCCTCCACTTTACCCTGTATAGATATTGTTTGTGCATAGTTAATTGTCTGCATGTTGTCTCTCCTATTAGACTCAGAATTCCTTGAGAACAAGGACTATCTTTTTTGCCTTTCTTTGTATCCCCATTACTTAGTACAAGTGGCTACCACGTTGTAGGTGCCTAATACATGCCTGTTGACTTGATATGGCTTCCTTAGCCTGGGCTTCTTTTTAGATTTGAGTCATTTTTGGTAGGGGCCCTTTCCTGCCTATGGTGCCCAAAGGCTCAGCAGGATCTGTTATGATTTAGAGACCCTGTGACAACTATGATTATTATGTCTCTGAAAGCACTTTGGCCTTATATGGTGGGGCATTAGGCATTAACCAGAAGATACTATGAATGCAGACTGGGCTCTCAATTGGCAGGGCTAGGAATCAAAACCAGGTGATCTCCTTCCTGGATTTGTGCTATACCCATCAAACATTAAATGTTAAAAGTGGTGTGTAAAGATTCAAAACATTGCTTAAGCCAGCAGAATTTTCTTTTGTTATTGCAGAGTTTGAGTGAGTGAAATTTTGGAGATGATGGAATCTAATTGATAATTTCCTTACTATTTAACCTATAGATAATCTCTCTTTTAAAAGTGTGTATTATAATAGTGACGACGCAGAGAAAAAGCCTGCGATGCAAATGTGGTGTAAAATTATATTCTTTGTTAAAAGAACA
The DNA here is from genome assembly GCF_011100635.1 of Trichosurus vulpecula. Taxonomy (NCBI): domain Eukaryota; kingdom Metazoa; phylum Chordata; class Mammalia; order Diprotodontia; family Phalangeridae; genus Trichosurus; species Trichosurus vulpecula. The sequence goes on along the minus strand of NC_050578.1, from coordinate 226,047,466 downwards.
AGTTAAAACAAGCTGATCTGCAAGCAATTATTATCTTCATCAAAATTCCTCGCTCTTATGTTTTGGTTTCATTGACCCAGCACGTATGCCTTTAGTTAATTAAGGAAAAAGTCTTTCTCAAACAATTCGGCAAATTCAAAACACATATTAAATGTTTGTGCTTATATCTTAATGTAGCATCAGCTCAGTAGGAAAAAGAAAAACAAGAAAGGTTTGGCAAGAAAGTAGGGATCTCAGAAAACAAAACAAAACAAAATTTAATGCCCTGAATATAAATGAGCATTCTTTATATATTAGGATAGTACCATTTGTATTGGTATTCTTATTATGAGGAGCAACTTTCTATTTTTTTCCTTACCTTTAAAATACTTGGTTGGTAAATTTGTTATGCTTGTTGGGTGCCAAAACCAGAATTTTTTATATGAGGGTTAAATTTCAAAAGACAGCCTGTTTAGCCTTTTTTTTTGAGTTATCTAAAACTGAAAAATGTGTGTTCTGCGTATTAAGGAAACTGCTTAGATGCTTTATTTGGTGATCAGATGATTCAAGGCTAGATTAGTTTTTTAAAATTCCAAGTTTGCACATATGGAAGTCACTGTGAAGAATATGCCTTGGCCAAGGTTGAGGAAGTTTGGTTGAACAATAATAAACTCAGTTCAGACCTTTCATATTGCACAGGTGCACCGGGTGGTTTTCTACCCTTCTTCTAGTGTACTAAGCATACTGGTATAGTCCACAAATATTTTTAATGACTACATAGTAAAATGCTTATATCTTGATACTTTATGTGAGATAATTTTCTATCTCTCCCTTTCATTTCATTAATGTGGATACTTTGTTGACCAGAGCAGATCAAAAACCTCTGCCTGCCTTCTCATCTTGTGCAATTCTTGTTCATGTCTTTCAATAAATTCTCCAAAGATCTTCCCAATGTACTGGAATGGGGTGGGGTGGGGTTCCCTCCATTGATTTTAGTATTTTAGATGCCAGTGTAATAGTTGGACTGCCCATCTTTTATACCAGCTTCTTGCTTATCGGGTATTTATACCAAGTCACAAATTTAATTGAAAAGGTTCAAGCTACCTTAATATTTGTATACTTTATTTTTTTTGAAGTGTTAAAAGTCCTTGTGTGACTTTTATTCTGAATTTATTGTTTTTGTATCACCTGCCCTTTTTAAAAATACTCTAATGAAGTTTTCATCCAACATTAAAATTAAATTGAAAGCAAGAAACTTCAAATGATAGTTTCCATGGTAACCATCATTACAGCTCTATTAGAATATCATCTGAAAACTAAGGTCTTTACTAGTAACATAGAATATTTCACACTTAGAAGTATCAAATGCATAAAATGAAAAACCGTGTTGTGCACTATAACTCTTAAGTTGGCTTTCTTGAATCCATGAATACCTTGGTCTTTAAGTCCAGTCAATTTAAGGTTATCTAATAAGTTCCCAGGAGGAAAGCATCAGGACCAACAGAGAATGTCAGGTTTTTGGAGGAGTTTGTTGTGCCATTAGACTGAGGGCTTGCTCATTTCTTTAACTCTTTTCCTCCCTCACTGTATTAATTAACTAAAATGAAATTATGACTCTGAGAGCCTTTTTAATGTTAGTATAAAAATAGAAATAAGAAAACCACTGGGAGGCATAAAATATTTTGTAAAATAATTTTTTGAACTTAACTTTAATAACAAACACCCTTTTGAACATACACACATACCTCACATAGAGCTTCCTTGATCAACTTGGTTTTTCAGTAACTCTGTGTGTGTGTGTGTGTGTGTGTGTAACTGCTTCCATTCAAGTATGGGGTTTTGCTGAAGGACAGCCCTGTGCTGTGCTCACAGGGAGATGTGACTCCTGACCAGCTGAGACAAAGCTGAGTATCATATGGAATTACTTCTACTAGAGACTTAAGTTTTTGGAGATATTGGGAAGCAGCTTCTGAGACACACATGGAATAAGGAGCCCCAAGGAAGCAACTGAGAGAAATAGACTTTTGAATGGTGGCCTGGAGTCCTCCAAGCTATGTGTGTTCTTTGAGCTCCAGGGTTTACAATTCTAGAGACTGCTGAGAGTGGACCTCTTCTGGGTGAGAAGGTTTTCTCTCTCTTTGTCTGAGTTGAGATCTATCTCACTTCCAGCTGCACTTTTTCATATAATCTAATCTGTAGGACTCCTGTGATTTTTGTTTGCTATTTTGTTTGGATAAATGCTTGGTTTTATTCACTATTCACTATTTGTAATGGTCTTTTGTGTAAATAATATTTGGTGGGAAGGGAGTAATCTGGCAAGTATAAACTGAGGGCTACCTTCCCCCATTAAGACTGATCATGGAGGGGATGCCCATCAATTGGGGAATGGCTGAACAAGTTGTTGTATATGATTGTGATGGAATACTATTGTGTTATAAAAAAATAGTGAGCAGGTGGGCTTCAGAAAAACCTGGAAAGATTTACATGAACTGATCTAAATTGAAATGAGCAGAACCAGGAGAATGTTGTATACAGTAACAGCAATATTGTATGATGATCAACTATGAATGATCTAACTATTCTTAGCAATACAATAATCTAAGACAATTCTGAAGGACTTGTGTTGAAAAATGCTATCCACCTCCAAAGAAAGAACTGATAGAGTCTGAATGCAGATCAAAGAATACTTAAAAAAGTTTATTTTTCTTATTTTTTCTTGTTCTTTATTTTCTTTCATAACATGACTAATATGTAAATATGTTTTGCATGACTGCATATGTATAATCTATAGTTCTTGCCTTCACAAGGAGAAGGGAGGAGTGAGAAGAAGGGAAGGAATTTAGAACTCAAAATTTTACAAAATGAATGTAAAAATTGTTTTTATATTTAATTGAAAATAAAATATTAAGAGTGATTCTGGAGGCAACTTTTGTTCTGAACCCCTAAATATCATATCATACCATTAGACTAGAGGTAAATGAAGAGTGATGAATATATACACATATGTATTATATAAAATATATATGATATATATCATATATAATTGTATCCTACATGTATATGTATATTATTTATATATTTCTACTTATGTTTACATATGTATATATGTGTGTTTATATATGTATACATATATATATGTGTGTGTGTTTGCATGTGCGCACGCACGCGCGCGTGCGTGTGTGTGTATAAAATTTTAGCCCAATACCTCTCTTAGAGATTGTAAAAGAGATAGTCAGCCTTTTGGATCGTGAACTCTGCTTCTATGACAGTTGAAAGATGAAATGACTGAGCAAACGAAGGTTTGGTCTTCTGAGCATATTGATTTATTAAGCAATGCATGGCAGTTGCCCAGTAAACCAAGACTAGACCTCTCCAGTTTAGGCCTGGACCCTGAATACAGGGAGAGACAGATTGTTATACATCAAAAACAATCATATAAGGCCAATACAACATTAGGTAATCTGATTTCTAATTGGATGAAAAATCAGGGACTTTCCAGATTGGGAGTGAGTGAGTGAACAAGTGCAATTCCTGGAATTCAGGAAAAGAGGTGTCCCCACTTCCCCAAGTGTTGGTAAACAATCAAAGGAACATGGAAACAATAACCAATTGATCAGTACTGGGCCAGTTTTCAGATAAGACATATGGGTTGCTTGAGATGTGCAATTGTGAGAAAACTCCCTGCATCAGTCTTTGGATCTGACTGGGTTTCTGGTTAGCATGACCCAGGTTCTTAGTTAAGTGTCTCCAAACAGCAGGTAGAAGTGGTCTAGTTTCCTAGCCATGCAGGGCCAAGTTCGAACAATTCAATAAAGTTTTCTCCCAGTTCTCACAATTGGATAAAATTTTCTCAGATGACAGAAATTTGACTGGATTGAATAGAAAGGGAACTGAGCTAGCTCCAGAATTGAGTCATAAGATGGAGTCAATGTGCTTCTCTCCACAATTAACCGCTTGCTGTCCTAATTCCCCCAATTTCCCCCTTTTGATTCATGAGGGAGTGAGCCGCCCACTTTTCCCATAGAATAACTCACCTATGAACCAAATCTATGAGTGTTTTCACATATTCATAATCAGAATGACTTAAGTCAGGTTACAGATTAAACTTCTTAGAGGGCTCACATTGGACTAATTTTAAGAAGGAAGATTTACATGTCATCAAGGTAACCAAGAAAACTTTAAACATAATCATGAAATAAAAGAGCAAGGCAATACCATAATGATTATAAATATTGACTAACATCAAGTCTCCTTGTAGTTTGGTAATCCACTCCCAATGTCCATTCATTCAGCACATGTTCCATGTAATAACCTGATCCCTGGATATCTTCTCTTGGATATTCACGAATAGGACTCATTCTCAGGGCAGCTCTGAAGGGGGCTCTGCTTCTCTGGTTCCAATCACTTGTTCCTACATAATTCTGCTAACATCTGCCAGTAATAAGACTTAATACAATTTAATATGGTCTCTTAAATTTGGTTTGTGAAACCTGAAACTTTAGAGAATTTCGGTTTTTATATACCACTTGTTTTTATCTTTGCCTAAACCCTGTACCTGAGATAAGAATCTTAAAAAAAATTTGTGAAGGTCTAGCTTGTAAAATGAACTGTTCTGTCTTTCAAAATGATCAGACACATACTTTAAAAATGGGAAAATAGTTTCATTTTCCTTACAATTATCAACACAATTTTATATGTAAAATTCTTAATCCAGTTTTGAGAACTTATTACTAAAATCTAATCAAGGCCCGAATTTCCATACTAGATACATTTGGAAGTCAATCATATATATTTGGATATAATTCTTAGAGAAAAAATAATCTAATCCTGTTGGGTTTCCCAAAATTTACTATTCCACTTAGATAGCATTTACATTACGTCTTTGTCTTATTACTTTTTATAATTCCTCCTGTCTAATTTGTCCCTCCTTTGTCTAACTTGGAGGATATATCATACCTATATTTTAATTTGACCACACATACAAATTAAAATTGTAAAATTTGTGAGATGTTCCAGTAGCAATCTATTAATTAATAGGTTTAGTATTGTTCTTATACAATTTCTACTGTTCATCTGCCCTGATTATAGAAATTTGCTATGAAAGGTAAAGGAGGGATAGAGTTATAACAGTGTCAAGATTGGTCCCCTCAAGGGCACAGACAGACCTGATAATAACCATAACAAGGGACAAACTCCCATAACTGTTTTGATTCCAGGCATGAGTCATATCTGATAGGCAATCATGTATTCACAGGATATCAAAAGCAAGGCTCAAGACTAACCAGCAAATTTCCTGTTCACAGAAGAAATAGCACAATGGGGAAACTGAGTCAACAAGCCTTAGGCTATGCCAAGGTTGTCCCCTCAACTTTTTCCCAGGGACAGTTCTCAGACTGCCTGACATGCTATTTTGAAGAAAATTAATGTTGGGTTGTATTTCTTATGTCAATACATCCATTTCCTCAGACCTCAACTTTTGAAGATCAAGAGGTTTTTAAAGGGCACCTGAGTAAGATAATTCTAGCCCCCAAGGCATCTGCTTATTAACTAACTTGGGCAGGGACCTTTCCTAACCTACCCCTCCCTACCCCACCTCCCCCAAATGAGATCATAGGAAGGACCTGAGAACTCTTAACTCACTTCCTCATTAAAATGTCTGCCTTATGTTTGCCAGGGGAGGTACAAATGATGTACTGTCAGGCCAATCAGAAGGAAGACACGCTTAGGTATAAAAGACCCAGCTCTTGCTCTGGGTCTTTGGCACAAATGGAGTCTAGCTGCAAGACCTGTTTGCTAACAAAGGGACCTGCCTCAGTCTGCTCTCTGTTAAATTTCTGGCTGCTACAATTTTCTGTCACTAGCTTCATGACCATTCAGACAACCATCCCTATAATCAAAACAATAGTAAATTATGGTCCCAAGACTTTTTACCTCAAATAGCAAAATTTCACTAATCTCAATTTAGGGCTTGAATATCATTAATTTCTTCATGTTCCCCTAATATTTATCCTTTACTTATAAATTTTATTCTTTACTTAATTGAAGTTATCCTTTCCCTAAAATTATCCTTTACTTAAACCACATTCTTTTATCACAACAAATACCTGATAACTGAGTCATATTAAAAGTTATATCTTTAAACCACCCTATGCATTTTCATAATTTTTATAAGTGATAGCCAAAAATTTCAAGTGAAAACTCACTCTTTATTTTAGTAAATGTATTATTATCATTGTGTTTAAAAACCAAATATACCTCATTGAATATTTGTTTTCAAATATCTATTTTTATCACATTCTTCTAAAAGCTCAATTCATAATCTAACAGCATCTAGATAAAAAGAAATTATTTTTCTAACAGCATTTCTGATACAATTTCCCATCTTTTACTATATAATAGAATTTAGAAATACAATAACATACACAATGCCATGTATTTAAAACATGAAACAAAACCTATTACCAATCAGATGACATCAGCCAAATGCATTTCCAAATTATCCTACATAGAAATCATGACTCTTACTACCTTTGATATTTTATACTAATCACATCTAAAATCCAGTATAGAGTTATCAAGGATGGAGTAATCGCATTCAAATAAAGAAATAATGATTATAGTCTACATTTATATGGTGCTTGTCATATGCCAGTCACTGTGTTGAGGACTTCACAATCATTACATCATTTGGATCCGTACACAGAGGTGAATATCATCATTATTTTCCTCATTATAGATCAGGAAACGGAGGCAAACAGAGATAAGATAATTTGCTTAAGATCACCCAGCTAATATATTTATGATTCTGGAATATAACTCAAGTTTCCACACATTTTTCCAGTGTTTCTTTGTTGTTGTTTCTGTTGTTGTCCAACACCTTTGTTTGGGAACCTGATCTGAGATGAGAGGAGTTAACAGGGTGAGAAAGGAAGAATCACTGACCTGGGATAATCACAGGTGGTCTTTGAGCTGGGAGAATCACAGAGGGTCACCGATCTGGGATGGGAGTCAGAAAAGGGATCTCCTAGCTGGGATGGTGGGCTCTGGGAGCCCCTGACTTAAACAATCTTATCTCTTTTCATGATCAAAGAAGGGTTAAGTACCAGGTAAATTTAAACTGTTAACCGCATACATACATATATATATATATATATATATATATATATATATATATATATATATATATATATTTTCTTCACTCTGGGATTGCTTTCAAACTAGCTGCCTTCTTCATTACACTAAAACAATAGGTCTGTCAATCTAAAGGGGGGAGGTGGGAAGTGATCAAAGTGATATTTACCCTTAAAACTTTTAGAAAATTTAATTCCTATTTTTCTTTAAAACAAATTCTATGGAGTGGTGCCCCAAAACCCACTATTTCAGCATATGTTAAGCTTCTGCTAAGTGAAAATGATTAATCTCCAAACTCCTTAATGATTAATCTCTAATTCTCCTTAATCTCCAAACCTCTAAAATCTCCTAAAATGTTTTTAGCAGGTTTATAAACCAGGGAAAAATTTTTCTTTCTTTGACTATCAGACTTTCTGTAATTCCAAAATGACCAAGACTAAAATGACAGGAAAAAAAGTATCTTGAAGGGTTTTTTTTTCTTTTTAACTTTCTCTCCCACTGAAAGCCTATAGTGGGAGTTAGTTCTGCTTCCTGGGACAATTGCTTCAAGTATCAAACTTTGTTAATCTTCCCCAGAATTCTAAGCTCTTTGCCTACAGCTTTTTAGCAGTTTTTCTGGGTGGCTGTGTTTTCTCTTTAGAAATCTTTCAAGGACTTCCAGGAGCCCAGATGGTGGAGTAAGCAGTAAGTCACTGTAACTCTCCCATATAGCACCCTCAAAACAGATTTGGAACAGCAGAACCAGCAAAAAGATAGGGTGAAACAGTCTTTTAGCCCAAGAAACTTGGAAGATCCGCTGGAAAGCTCTGTCTCATTCAGGTAAAAAGGGATCACAGTCCAGGAGAGGAAGCATCCCAGCAAGCAAGCCCCACCTCAGCAAACCAGCAGAAAATTCTGAGCCCCAGTGTGTTGGAGCTGATGCCAACATCAGGACCCCACTACATGCTTCAGCACAACCAAGGGACCAGGCAGACCCTAGTTCCCCAAACTGCCACATGCTTCAGCACAGCTCCAGTTGAATAGGTAGACAACAGCCCTATTGGTCCCTAACCAAACAGGCAGCCCCCAGCTGGGCCCCTACCACATGCTTCAACATAGCCCTGAGCAAGTAGCCACTGATGCCCAGACTGCCATGTGCTTCAGTGTAGCCCTGGGGAAATGCAGAAACACCCCATTGGCCTTAGAACATGCCAGACCCCAGCACTAGGATCCTGGCTTAGCACTGGGTAAGCTACCAGATCCCTATGGCCTCCAGTAGCACCAGTCACTCCCCACCCCACCCCCCTCTTTGCAGCACCAGACACAAGTGTCCCCTGTGGGCCTCAGGGCAGCATCAGTGCAGTACCAGGTAAACAGCAAGGGCCTGCAGCCCCTGGAACAAGAAGCCTGAGACAGTGCCCCTCCCACCCTGGGGGCAGAGCTCAATTTTAAAAGAAAGGAAAAAGGCCAAAAAAGATGAGTAAAAAACAACAAAAAATGTATCTGACCATAGAAAGTTATTATGGTGATAGGGAAGATCAAGACACAAACTCAGAAGAGGACAACAAGTCAAAACATCTATGAGCAAAACCCCAAAGAAAAACAGGAAGTGGTCTCAAACCCAGAAAAAACTCATGGAAGAGCTCAAAAAGGAGTTTAAAAATCAAATAAGAGAGGTAGAAAAAATATCAGGGAAAGAAATGAGAGTGATGCAAGAGAATTATGAAAAAAAGAGTCAACAGCTTGGAAAAAGAAAACAACTGCTTTAAAAGTAGAATTGGCTAAATGGAAAAGGAGATACAAAAACTAATTGAGGAAAACAACTCCTTAAAAGTTAGAATTGGGCAAGTGGAAGCTAATGAATCTATAATACATCATATATCAATCAAACAAATTCAAAAGAATGAAAAAAGAAGAAAATGTAAAATACCTTACTGGAAAAACAAGTGACCTGGAAAATAGATCCAGGCGAGATGATGTCGGCATTATTAGACTACCTGAAAGCCACAATTGAAAGGGGGGTCTGGACAGCATCTTTCAAGAAATTAGCAAGGAAAACTGCCTTGATATCCTGGAACCAGAGGGCAAAATAGGCATTGAAAGAATGCACTGATCACCTCAGGAAGGAGATCCAAAATAAATTACAGAACTATTAGGTCAAAGAAAAAATATTGCATTTGGCCAGGAAAAAACAATTCAAATATTGGGGAGCCATAATCAGGGTTACACAGGACTTAGCAGCTGCAACATTAAAGGATCAGAGGTCATGGAACATGATATTCTGGAAGGCAGAGGAGCTAGGACTACAACCAAGGATCACTTACCCAGAAAAATTAAGCATAATACTTGAAGGGGAAAAATGGTCATTTAATGAAATAGAAGGATTTCAAACTTTCACAAGTAAAAGACCACAATTGAACAAAAAATTGGATCTCCGATATCAAGACCCAAGAGAAGCCTAAAAAGGGAAAAGAAAAAATAAGAGATTCAATGGAGCTGAACTGTTTACATCCCTGCATGGGAAGATGACACTTGTAATTCTTAAAAATTGTACCACTAATAGTACAGGTAGAAGGAATATACATATACAGAAAGTACAGGTATAAGGTGAATTTGAGGGAATGACATAAAAAAATTGAGAAAGAGGAGTACACTGGGTATGGAAGGAAGGGAGAGGTAGAATGGCATAAATTATTTCACATTAAGAGGCGCAAAAAAACCTATTGCAGTGGAGGGAAAGATGGAGGGGTGGACGATGGGCTTTGCTTGAACCTTACTCTTTGGTTCAAAGAGGGAATAATATACTCAATCAGTTGAATATAGAAATCTATCTTACCAGACAGGAAAGTAGGAGGGGAGGAGATTAAGTAAAAGGGTGGGAGAAACTGACAGAAGAAAGGACACAGGAAAGGCAGTAGATAGAAGTAAAACACTGTCCAGGAGAGAAAGGGTGAAAGGAGAGAGGACAAACAGGAGGAAAAATAGGATGGAGGGAAGTACATTGTTAGTAATCCTAACTGTGAATGGGCTGAACTCTCCCATAAAATGGAAGTGGTTATCAGAGTGGATTAAAAACCAGAATCCTACAATATGTTGTTTATAAGAAACATACTTGAAGCAGAGCAACATACACAGAGTAAAGATAAGGGGCTAGAGCAGAATCTACTATGCTTCAGTTGAAGTAAAAAAAAATAGGAGGGGTAACAATCCTGATCTCAGACAAAGCAAAAGCAAAAATAGCTCTAATTAAAAGAGATAAGAAAGGAGACTACTTCTTGCTAAAAGGTGCCATAGATAATTAAGTAATATCAGTACTAAACATATATGCTCTAAGTGGCATAGCATTCAAATTCTTAAAGGAGAAATTAAATGGGTTATAAGTTCATGACCAAACAAGAGACAGAGAGCATTACAGAATTTAAATAGATAATTTTGGTTATGTTAAATTAAAAAGCTTTTACACAAACAAACCCAATGCAACCAAGATTAGAAGGAAAGCAGAAAGCTAGGAAACAATTTTTACAAACAATCTTTACAGTCTGTGATAAAGGCCTCATTTCTCAAACATATAGAGAATGGAGTCAAATTTATAAGAATACAAGCCATTCTCCAATTGATAAATGGATAAAGGATATGAACAGGCAGTTTTCAAAGCTATCTATAGGCATTTGAAGAAGTGCTCTAAATCACTTTTGATTAGAGAAATGCAAATTAAAACAACTCTGAAGTACCACCTCACACCTATCAGATTGGCTAATATGACAAAAAAAGGAAATGATAAATGTTGGAAAGGGTATGGGAAAATTGAGACACTAATGCACTGCTGGTGCAGTTGTGAACAGATCTAACCATTTTGGAAAGTAATTTGAAACTATACCCAAAAGGCAACCAAACTGTGCATACCCTTTGATCCAGCAATACCACTGCTAGGTCTGTATCCCAAAGAGATCATAAAAAAGAGAGAAGGACCTACATATGCAAAAATATTTATAAAAACCCTTTTTGTGGTGGCAAAATATTGGAAATTAAGGGGATGCCCATCAATTGGGGAATGGCTGAACAAGCTGTGGTAGATGAATGTAATAGAATACTGTTGTGCAATAAGAAATGGTGAATAGGCAGACTTCAGAAAAACCTGGAAAGACTTATATGAATTGATGTGAAGAGAAATGAGCAGAACCAGGAAAGCAATGTACACAGTATCAACAACATTGTGTGATGATCAACTATGAATGACTCAGCTCTTCTCAACAACACACTGATCCAAGACAAATACAAAGGACTCGTGAAGGAAAATGCTATCCACTTCCATATAAAGAACTGATGGACCCTGAATGCAGATTGAAGCATACTTTTTTCGCATTATTCTTTTTTGTGGCTTTTTCCTTTTGTTCTGTTTCTTCTTTTACAACAGTAACTAATATGGAAATATGTTTTATATGATAGCACATGTATGACTTTTATCAAATTGCTTACCATTTTAGGAAGAGGGGAAGGGAGGAAGGAGGAAGGAAAATTTGGAACTCAAAATCTTGTAAAAATGAATGCTATAAATTGTCTTGATATGTAATTGGGGAAAAATAAAATGCTATTTTAAAAAAAGAAATCTTTCATGGTAGCAAAATCTATAAACAACACTAAACATCACATAAGACAAAGATTTTCCTGGAAAAAACAAAAAAAATGATAAGACAAGCACATACTTTCTAACCTTAATTTTTTCAATTTGCAATAATGAACAGAGCCAAATTGGGGGTGGTGCAAAACAAATTACAACTTGAATCCCTTGCAGATTTATGCCAGATGTCACATAACTCAATAGCTGTTTAGTCACTCCCATAACTATTAGGAGCATCCTTTGGTCCCATGCTATCAAACATCTATACAAGAAGGAGCTCATAGGAATCTCACTACTATTGCGACCCATCTTTCTTTATCACCCCAGGGGAAAATTTAAAAAGAAAACTAAAATTTAATCCTATTCCTAAATCACCCCAATCCCTGGGCCAAACAAAAATCTAAACTAAACTCTAAATTCCCCTCTCTTGGGCAAAACTAACTTAAATTGAACCTTAATCCAAAGCTTCGCTCTAACTCTAAATGTAACTCATTTCATCTTTCTCCTACTACACCTCCCTTTCCCTCTAGCTAGCATACTGGTGGTGCAAGCATGGCCTCCTACTTTCAGCAGATTGGTACAGATCTCAGATCTTATTCATCCATGCTATGCAGGAGCCATATGTGTGTGTGTATGTATGTACATATACACATATGTATGTATATTAGGTGTATGTATATGTGCGTATATACGTCCAGTTAAAAATATAGGTCTAGAGCTATGAAGAAAGTCTAGGCTGCAGATAACAGTTATATACCTTTAGTTTAACATAGGTATAAAAGACCTTGTTTTATTCTTAATTTGGGGTCCTATATTCTCCTTGGGCTATAATCAGGGTGGTGTTAGAGGTCTCTGGTCTGAGTCTTGACATCAGTTTGCTAATTGGACCATATCCTTCCCATATAGAATCCTTAAAAAGATGTTTTTCTATGGAAGCTAAATGAGACTTACCAACATCATAGAAAGCACCTATCAGGATGTGGTCTGACTATAGATTGTTTAAGTCTGTTTGGACAAAAGGCTGCCTTGGGGGACTTAGTGATTTTCAAAGAAGGCGCAAGCTAGCCAATGATGCTAAAAGCCATAGGTATTTTGGGGGAGTATACACTTGTAATTTCTTTAATGGGGAGATCTCCCAATACGGAATTTTCCTTACCAATGTAGCAGCAAATTTCTAGCAACTTATAGTCTTAAAGAGTTAACTTCCCGTAGGTCACACAACTAGTCTATGTCAGAGGTAGAACTTGAACCCAGGTCTTCCTAATACTGAGGCTCTGCCATGTTATCTCTCAGGCCTCTATTTTGGGCACATTTTACCTCAGAAATGGAAAATGCTTAATATGAGAGCAGGTGTGTGTGTGTGTGTGTGTGTGTGTGTGTGTGTGTGTGTGTGTGCATGAGGAGATGTGGAATTTGGGCTAGCAGTACAAGACATAAGGAGGGGTAAGGATAAATCAAGATCACATTATCTGAGAAGCAAGTTAACCATAGGTTCTGAAGCTATTCTCTTAACCTCCATTTATAGTCATAAGCTGAGTTCCCAGAGGATGACTACTGGGTTTCCCCTCAGGGTTCTACAGGCTAGCTCTGAGGGGTTAGGGAAGTGGCTTTCTAATACTATATCTCACAAGCCCCCACTAGTGTGCTTCTTTCCATGATCATGAATTGATACCGATTAGCCAGCCAGACTTAATTAGCTCCTAGAAAGCAGTATTTAAACTGTTTATACCTTTTAACTCGGCAACTCCACTACTAAGTCTATACCCCAAAGAGCTTAAAGAAAAAGGAAAGGACCCATATGTACAAGAATTTTTTCTTTTTGTCATGGCAAAGAAACTGAGGGGATACTCATCAATTGGGAATGTCCAAACAAGTTATGGCATATGAATGTGATAGAATACTATTATGCTATGAGAAGTGATGAAGAAGATGGTTTCAGAAAAATCTAGAAAGACTTGTCTGTACAGATACAAAGTGAAGTGAGCAGAATCAGAACAATTTATACAATAACGGCAAAGATAATCACCTTTGAAACACTTACTAAGGACTCACGATGAAACATGTTATCCACCTCCAGAGAGAAGGCTGATGGACTTGGAGTGTGGAGACTGAAGCATATTTTCTTCTCTTTTTTCCTTTTTCTTTACTTTTTTTGGACACGGCTAATATAGGAACTTGTTTTTCAAGCCTATCCTTATTTGTAATAGGTTTCATTTTTCTTGCTTGCTCTAGGGGAGAGGAAAGAGAATGGAGATAATTTAAAACTTAAAATAAATTTAATTAAAAAATAAAGGTAACCAAGAAGACAGTGACTACCAGCCTCTTCTTCCACAAAAAAGTAAGGGGTATTTACTAACGTTGAACAGTGGAACAGAATACCCCACCTCACCCCGCCCTCCATAGTCTATGATACCCTTAAAGTACATGCAGAGTCCAGAGGAAAATGAGCTCAAGATTGGAAAGTGCACGTGGCAAATGCATTCCTTCTTGTTCCTGGAATTCCTTTTCTCCAAGCCCTCATCCCTACCTTTTGTGGGATTCTCATGAAATTCCTGGTAGGCATGGTATAACTTTTCTACTGGGTTCCTTATAGAGATTCAAAGCTTCTTTTCCTCAATGTGTCTAATTTGTTCTTACCTCCCAATGTAGATACCACAGCATTGCAGGGATACCGCTGGGACTAATTTGCAGACTAGATGTCTAAATTCACCAGGCCTACAAAGTTCCCAAGGTCTTCCTCTAGCCAAAGGTTAGTGGGAGGTTCAACCGTCATCTCCCTCCTCCCAACCCAAGTGATTCTTTCCTAGGGGGCTTAGCTTGAGGCTTCCACTACCAATCTGCTTGACCCTCGAAATCTCAATTCCAAACTAGCTGCCTAGCTTTACACAAATCCCGGGCGGGGGGGGGGGGGGCATGACCAAATCCCTCAAGTAATCTAAACAGATTTCTAATCCCACCTAGTTGAAATGGTTTTGATTAATTTATTGTTTCTTCGAAGGTGCCCTTGTCCTTCTTCACACCTCTAATTCAATCCAGGTGTGTTGTCGCCCGATAAAGGTACCAAGATTAAATGGATTGGGTGATTGATTCAGTCAACCTCTACCCATACAAAGACACAACTGGATCTCTGCAGGGCACAGGATACACAGTGTCCAGACCTTGTGTGAGATGATCTTTTATCTTGGGATTGATTTAATAGAGCGGTGCCTTCCCAGGGCAATATCTGAGCCTGGGCGTTCCAGGTTTGGTGCGACTGCCATTGGATTGTACCTTGATGATGGAGATGGCCAGGTGTTTCATAGGGAATGTTGGAAGGGTTTCCTACCTCCGATGTCACAGAAAGGTGTTGATGTTGATGATGGCTTTTATTTGGGAAATTTCAGTTCCTAGTATGGCAAGTTCCTACCAAATTTCAGAAGAGGGCTGGGGTGTCAGGCAGGAGAAAGGGGTGTGGCTAGGGCCAAGACAGCTTGTCCGAAGAAAGGCTACATGGGTCCAGAAAACCAGAGGTTTGGGGGGACTACCACAAAGCTTTCTTAAGATAACCCAGTAACAAATTTTCATTAAAATGATAAGGGATTAAGAGTACCTTATTGTCTTAGTACTGTTAATCATCTTTTCTTTTCAATAAAATTAAAGATTTTTTTTTTCTTAACTCCAATAGAAATTCCTCAGGTTCTAAGAGAAAAATCTCTACTGACTCTCTGTGTCTCTCTCTCTCTTTGTCTGTCTCTCTGTCTTCCTCTCTGTCTGTATGCCAAAATTCCCTCCAGATTTCCATTCTTTTTGTCCATTAACACAATAGCAGAAGGAACTATTCATTGGTGGGACTGTGTCAGAAAAAAACGCATGAAAATCAGGAAGCTATTTACAAACAGATGTGGCATTTTATAATCACATCTGCATGTTTACCAAAATTGCTCTCTGAAGCTATTTGGTAAAGTCAAAAGTTGTGCATCAGAATGCCCACAAACAAACTGCAGGTTGCAATTCTGCTGATGCTGCACATTGGCAGTGGGATAGACATGGGCCCTTGACCTCACTCTAGATTACAGCATAGCTTCCTTTGTATTTGTATGAGAGAGAGGGGGGTGGGGAGGGAGGGAGGGACAGAGAGAGACAGAGAGAGACAGAGACAGAGACAGAGAGGGACAGAGACAAGGAGAGACAGAGAGAAAGAGAGAGACAGAGAGACAAAGAGGGACAGAGAGAGGGACAGAGAGAGAGAGAGAGAGAGAGAGAGAGAGAGAGAGAGAGAGAGTTTAAGCAGTTTTTCTTTGGGTGAAAACATAGTCAATTGTTAGAATTTTTCTACTAGTCCACAGAGATGGTACCATTTCAAAAGAAAATGTATTCAGTCATTTTTCTTGTGGCTTTACTACTGTTCTTAAGTATGTATTCTGGCAATACTTTATTTTCCCCTTTTAAAACATTAAATTTAAAACACTGATTTAAAATTTTGTCAACTTTTCTGTTTAAAATGTTCAAATTGGTAATGATCTGGCAGGGCTCCAAAGTCTTGTAGAAATCAGTTTTGAGTATGTACCTTGCAAAGGCTCATGTGACCAATCTGATTGTACTTGCTTAGGAAAGAAATTCGATAGTTGCATGATGGTATGCATACAACTCTTTCAATGGTATTGTATTAAAAATTTCACTTCACAGAAGACCCAGGTTTCTAAACTAGGTTTCTTTTGGAAGAGAAGAAGGATTAATCTTTTTAATTGGAAAAAGTCATAGACATTGACAAAGATGCACTTCTTGATTTAAACTCTTCCCCTGCCCTCCCGCCCCCATTCTGCTTACGTTGGAAGAAGTTAGAGGAGAGAGGAAAGGAGCTAGAGGAAATGGCAACACCACTCCTTTAATTAACTCTAATAACTAAGAAGGGCAAATGGATTGTTGGTGGCTATGACTGAAGGAAGAAGGATGGCAGCTGGAGAAAAATAGCCTGGAGTTTCGAATGCCAAATTGGTGTGAAAGCCTATATTCTGTGAATAGACTTCAATTTTGAGGGGAGGATGTCTGATTGTGACATAAAAAGGATTCTGGATGAGTTAAAAAAAATGGAGGTTCTATTTGATGTGAGATATGTGGGGAAGACTAGGGTTAAATTAAACTGAAATTATGACGGTGAATGATTAGGAAGGTACCTCATTGTATCTAGATTTTTTTTTGTAAGAAATTGCTCCTTAGTACTATTTAAATTATTATGGTTTAAAAAGTGGTTAGTATTCCTTATGTTTTCAAAAAAATTACTGATTTTTAGTTTACAACATTCAGTTCCACAAGCTTTTGAGTTCCAACTTTTCTCCCCTTTCATCCCCTCCCCTCCCCTCCCCTCCTCCCCAAGATGGCATGCAATCTGATACAGGCTCTACATATATATTCACTTTAAACATATTTTCACATTAGTCATGTTGCAAAGAAGAATTATAACCAATGGAATGAACCACGAGAAAGAAGAAAGAAAACAAAACAAAAAAGAGAGAGAGCAAATAGTTTGCTTCGATCTGCATTCAGACTCCATAATTCTTTCTCTGGATGTGGATAGGATTTTCCATCATGAGCTTTTTGGAGTTGTCTTAGAACCCCTTATCTTTCTTAAAATACATTTTATTGATGTCTTTTGTTTTTACATTATCTACATTTCTAAATGTATTCTTCACCAATCCTCCCCTGGACAGCCATACCATATAATAAAGAATTTTAAAAAAACTGAACAAAATTAGCCATCATGTGTTATACCTATATTGTCTCCATCTCTGCATATCATATATTTGAGGCTCAGCTTGGTCATTATAATTACAAAGCATTTAATTTTTATTGATTTGTTTTTGTTGTTCATTCCATTTATATTACTGTAATTGTGTATATTTTTTCCTGGTTCTGTTTACTTTACTTTGTATCAGTTCATATAAGTCTTCCCACGATTCTCTACCTCATATTGTTTTCTATAATACAATAATATTCCATTATATTCATGTACCATAATTTGTTTAGCTATTCCTCAACCAAAGGGCAAGCTACTTGATTTCTAATCCTTTGCTACCCCAAAAAGTACTCTAAAGATGTTGATATCAGTGGGGTTTTTCTTTTTGTTGCTGAGTTGCTTGGGGTATGTGCCTAGCAGTGGATCTCTGGGCCAAAGAGTATGGATATTTTAATCAATCTTTTTGCATAATTCCAAATTGCTTTCCAGAATGGTTGGGCCAATTTACAATTCCACCAACAATGTGTTAGTATGCTCATATTTCCATGACCCTTCCAATATTCACTATTCCAATTTGTTGTTGTCTTTTCCAATTTTCTGAATATGAGATCAAACCTTAAAGTTGTTTTGATCTGCATTTTTCTGCATTTAGTGATTGCCTTTCCATGGTTGCTAATAGTCTGCAATCCTCATGAGAACAATCTGTTCACATCCTTTGATGTTTGTCCTTAGATATTAGAACGTAGAGCTTCCTTTTCATAAATAAAAAGAGGAAGATATTATAGAGTTTCCCATGTGCTACACACTGGGGAGACAAAGGCATGTTTGTTCAGTAGCCTCATCATCCTGCAAGTTAGTATCAGCCTTGGTACTCAACTCCTCATTAGTACCTTCAGTAGTCTCTCTGATTGGAGGGCAGGAGAAAAGAGCTCCTCTCAAAGCATCCATTCAAGGAGGGTGCCCTGGACAGCCAACCCTCCATTTGCCACCCAGCAGTACTCTTAGATTTCATCATGCATCTCATGCTTTCTCCTTCCCCTGGTTTTTCGGTCCCCTTTTGCGTGTTGTCTTCCCCTATTAGATTATAAACTTCTTGAGGGAAGGGGAATATCTTTCCTTTTTGTATTTGTGCCCATATTGCTTAGCACAGAAACTGGCACATAATAGCTACTTAATAAATGTTTATTGACTGACTCACAAATTGTTCTTCCTCTCCAAGAGTTTATATACTATTCTTTTTAAGCCCAAAGTCATGCAAATTACCTAAGGAAATTCTTCATGAGAGCTGCATCTGCAAACCTAATCCTATAAACTGACTCTAGTTAACATCATACTTCCTGACCTTCATTTAGGAAAAAAAATCCATTCCCTTCCCCCACTCCAGCTCCAACAAAAAGAAAAATGAAATACTTCTAATTAATTTACCTTTAAAATTCAACATTACTGATAAGTTTTGTTTTTAATTACCTTTATTTCCAAATATATCTTTTCACACTCTCTTGCCAGTGACTCATCCTTTGTAACAAAGAATGACAAAGTGGGTGGAGGGGGAGAGGAAACAGCTTAGCAAAACTACCAACATATCAACTGAGTTCGGCAGCACGTGCCATGTTCCATACTCATGATGCCCCACCTCTGTGAAGAAGGGAGGGAAGTATTTTTTTTTTCATCTCTTTAGCGCCAAGCTTGGTTATTATAGCTACACGGAGTTTAGTTTCTTTGGTCTTGTTCTTTCCCTTTATATGGCACTGTGCAATTCCCGCCCCCCCCCCCCCCCCCCCCGCCCCCCGCTTTGATTACTTCATTGACAGCATATGTCTTCCCATGCTTCTCCAAATTCTTCAATGAATTGTTTCTTGTGGGACAGAAGTATTCCATTATATCCATGTGCTGCAATTTGTTTAGCCATTCCCTGATCAATGAACATTGACTTTGTTTCCACTTCCTCACTGACTCTTTCCTCAATGGCTAGCATACTCTCACTTCTTCATACTCTCCTGAATGCCCACCTCGAGATATTCATGCCCCATTCCTTCATCAGCTGCCTCTTCCCTTACTCCCATTCCTCCTAACCTTATTCTAAAATGCCCTATTCCATACCTCCTCACTCTTCCACTGTTCCCCCTAGAATTCCTGCTCTGGAATGAATACCCTTTCTTTCTTCTTGAACCTCTTCCTTTCTTATAGCTCACATCTTTCAGCACTCACCGAGTCAAACTGCCTGTTCCTGACCACTCCTTCTAGTACTGGTTGAACTTTTCAGCCAAACCCTCCACTCCCTGGTCATGGGGGTTAGACTTCCTATTACGACTTTCAGATTCATCCTCTACTACTATCACTAAGAAACTTCTCCCTTGATGTTTAAATTTATCACTCAGTCTAGATCCTGGTGGCTGTTACTTTTCCTCCCACCCCAAGATATTCCCCTTCATTCCTAAATTAACTAAGTGCCTACTCTGCAGTCTTTTACTCTATCCCTTTTCCTACCTTCATAAATAGAGGGCTTCATGTACATGTTGATGCTTCCTTAAATGCTCCAGCTCCCCTGTTCCTCACTTGACTCAATTCCCATAATTTACTCCTCTATTATACCTCAGCTACACATAAAGATGGTTGTACCAATGATCTTATGTCACATACAAGTTTTTTACTTCCATGTTCATGAACTCTAGAAATTGCTTTGTAAGATCATAAACTCTTACCATTCCATGCAGCTAGGTGGCACAGTGTATGTGGCACCATGCCTGGAGTCAGGAAAACCAGAGTTCAAATCTAGCCTTAGACACGTATTAGCTGTGTGACTTGTGCAAGTCACTTAACCTCTATTTGCCTCAATTTTCTCATCTGTAAAATGGGGAAAGTACCTACTTCCCAGGGTAGCTGTGAGGATCCAAAGAGATAATAATTGTAAAGCCCTTAGGACAGTGCCTGGCACATAGTAAGTGCTTTATAAATATTAGCTATTATTATTGTTGTTTTGTTATTTTTATTATTCCCACTGTGACGTCCGATTCCTGCACCCTTTAGTTCTCTCTTGGGCTGTGCTGGCTACAGTCTCTTCCCTTTCCTATCTTAGCACAGTGCCTGGCTCATATTAAGTGCTTAATAAATGCTTGTTGATTTGTTGACTAGATCACCACCTTGGTGAATCTGCTGAATTTCCCACTATCCTCTACATGGCCTGTTTCTGGTTGCATCTTGCCATCTACACTACCGTCCACTGGCTTCATTCCTATTCTTACACTGCTGAGCCAATCTAGAGAAAAGTCACAAAACAATGATAATTGAGTCCACTACAAATACCTTACATAAATTCAGCTAGACCCTTACCGCAGCAAGATAATCCTTTTAAACCTCCTTAATCAATTTGCTTCCCCAGTCACCATAGTGACTATTCCAAACCTTTTCATCCGTGCTCAAACCTCTCAGCTGAAGACCTTTCCTCATACTTCACCAAAAAAAAAAAAATGAGGCTCTTTACTAAGAGTTCCCCATTGAAGCAACCGCGGTGGAGTGCGCCTTGGTCAGACATCAAAGAGGCTAAGGTCATCTACTGCATCCTGGGCCATTGCCAGTTGTCCTGATTTTTGTCTTGCCACTGGATTTTGACGACTCTTGAAGAGAGAGTGAGGCTGATAACTTTGTGCATTGTCCTGTGATGTCATTGGTCCTCTTTGAAAATGAAGGACAACAATGGGGATGACATGCTCTCATACTTGGTGATCTTATCAGCTCTCATGGGTTCAATTGTCATCTATATGCAATTGATTCCCAGGTCTAAATATCTAGCCCTAATATTTCTCCTGAGCTCTGGTCTTGTGTTATCAACTGCCTTTTGGACATCTGAACTGGATATTTCACAGGCATTTCAAACTCAGCCTATCTAAAGCAGAACTTATTATCTTCCTCTCCCCCTGACCCCCGAATCCTTCTCTCTTTTGAACTTCCATGTTGCTGTTAAGGGTCCCACCACTCTCCCAGTCATGCAGACTCACAACCACTGTGTCATCCTCAGCCCCTCATTCACATTGACCCAAATGTATCCAGTCTGTTACCAAATCTTGTCCTTTCTACCTTCACAGCATCTCTCATCTATGTCCCTTTCTATCTAGTTACTACCCTGGTGTCTAGGCTGCTGTGGTAGCTTTCCGGTTGGTCTCTCTGCCTGGTCTTTCCTTCTCTAGTCTACCCTCCACTCAGCTACCAAAGTTCAGGTCTGACTATGTCACCCCACTACTCAACAAACTCCAGTGGTCCCCTATTGCCTCCAGGTATATTTATAAAGTAACCTCTTTGCCATTTAAAAATCCTTCACTACACAGTCCCTTCCTACCTTTCTGGCCTTATTACCTGTTACCCCCCTCTGCATATGCTACAGTACCTGCTGTTTTTTTCATATGACACTCCATCCCCCAATTCAATGCCTTTTCTCTGACTAGAATGCCTAAAATGCTCTTCCTCCTCACTTCTCCTTCCTGATTTCCCTGGCTTTCTTCAAGACTTAGCTCAAATCCAACCTCCTGCAAGAGACCTTTCTTGATCATATCTGTAGCCGCTGTATCTTCCCTCTGAGATTATGTCCCATTTGCAAGAAACAAGTAAGAGTCAGGCTTTATACAAGCATTTAATAAGCACTTATTATATACCAGACATTCTGTTACCCCTGGGAATATGAATACCAGAAAACAGACAGTCCTTGCCTTAAGGAGCTTATATTCTAGTAGGGAAAAACAACACATAAAAAGGAGCTGGAAAAAGTGGGGGGAGGGAAGGTACTCCAGCTGGAGCATGGTGGAGAGATGATCTGGGGAGTCATGAGCTGGTCCAGGTTTGAAGAGAGTATGATAGCTCTTGTGGCTGCTTCCTTAAATGGAGGTTCAGAGAGGAACTCACCAGTTGGATGATGAGGTCATAGGAGTGGAGACTATCCAAATTAAATAAGGATGTTTATTCTCAAGATGAACATTTTTATCAATAACTTGGATAAAGATATTGATGGCATGCTCATTAAATTTGTGGATGAAACCAATCTGTGTGTGTAGTGGGGTTATCTAGCTAACAAACTGGATAACAGGATCCAAAAAAATCTCAGCAGGCTTGAGCATTGAGCTAAATCTAATAAGATGAAGGTCAATAGAAATAAATGTAAAAATCTTGTACTTGGCTTCAAATCAACTTTGCAAGTACAGGATGAGCAAGGCAAGGTTAGATGAAAGTTTATTTGAACAAGATCCAGAGTGTTTTACTAGACCGAAAACTCAGGATGAATTGACAGTGAGTTATGGCTGTCAAACAAGTGAGTGCAACCTTGGGGCTGTATTATGAGAGGTATAACCTTTGGGAATGAGATGACAATGCCTCTGCATGCTGTTCTGGTCATACCACATCTGTGATATTGTGTTCTATTCTGGGTGACACAGATTAGGAGGGATATTGACAAACTGGAGAGTGTCCAGAGTAGGGCAACTAAGATAGTGAAAAGTCTGGAGTCCATGTCATATGTGGATTGGTTGATGGAACAGGGGAATGTTTAGACTGGAGAGGAGAGAACTCAGGGAGGACATGATAGCTGTGTTCAAGTATTTGTAAGGTTGTCATTGTATGGAAAAGCGATTCATCTTATTCTATCTGGAGTTGCAGAAAATCAAAATTAGGTTTGATGTCAGGAGGAGCTTCCTAATAATTAGAGCTGTCCCAAGTAGAATGGACTACTCTGAGAGGTGATGGAGTTTTTCTTCTTTGGAGGTCTTAAAAGCAGAGGCTGGATGATTACTTGTGAAATATGCTAGAGTGGGGATTCCATTTGGAGTAGAAGTGGAACTAGATGGTTTCTGAGGTCCCTTCCAGCTTTCAAATGTTGTGATTCTGAGAAGTTCTATTTGGTGACCATGGTTTTGAGGGTATTGGAATAGTTACTTGTTGCATGGAAAGAAATATACAGGATATCCCAAAGTCATAGTTCAGTTTTAGCTTTAATAACTTAAATATGACCAAACAAGAGATAGAAAGCATTATGAGATGTACAATGGATAATTGTGACTATATTAAATTAAAGTTTTTGCATAAACAAAACCAATGCAACCAAGATTTTCCTTTACTTCTACCATTTGTCCTTTCCTTTCACAGGACAGGAGGCTTCCCACTTGATATGGGGCCAATGCTGTTGAAATGCAATTGATTTTCTAGTGCTGGTATTGATGACTGTGCAGAAGTGCTATCTTTCTATTCATATCAAACCTTTTTTTCAGATAGTAAGGTAGAGGTAGAGGAAAACAGAAATTTGGGAAACAATTTTTACAGCAAGTGTCACTGATAAAGGCCTCATTTCTCAAATATATAGAGAATGGAATCAAATTTACAGGAACACAAGTCATTCCCCAATTAATAAATGGTCAAAGGATATGAGCAAACAGTTTTCAGATGAAGAAATCAAAACTACCTATAGTCATACAAAAATGATCTAAATCAATACTGATTAGATAAATGCAAATTAAATAACTCTGAGGTGCTACTTCACACCTATCAGATTGGCTAACATGTCAAAACAGGAAAATGATAAGTGCTGGAGAAGATGTGGGAAAATTGGAATATTATTGCATTGTTGGTGGAGTTGTAAACTGTTCCATCCATTCTGGAGAGTAATTTGGAACTATGCCCAAAGGGCTATAAAACTGTGCATACCCTTCGGTCAAGCAATACCATTACTCGGTCTGTATCCCAAAGAACTTAAAAAAAAAGGGAAAAGGACCTATGCTTACAAAAATATTTATAGCAGCTCTTTTTTCTGGTGGCAAAGAATTGGAAATTGAAGGGATGCCTATCACTTGGGGAATGGCTGAACAAGTTGTAGTATATGATTGTAATGGAATACTACTATGCTATAAGAAATGATAAGCAAGTGGATTTCAGAAAAACCTGCAAAGACTTATAAAAGCTGATGCAAAGTGAAGCAAGCAGAACCAAGAGAACATTGTATACAGTAACAGCAATATTATGTGATAATCAACTGAATGACTTAGTTGTTCTCTGCACTTCAATAATCTAAGACAATTCCAAAGGACTCATGATGACAAATGCTATTCCTTTCCAGAGAAAGAATGGATAGAGTCTGAATACAGATCAAAGCATATTATTTTTATTTCCTTTATCTTTTTTTGTTTTTTCTCTTGGTCTGTTTCTTCTCTTACAACATGACTAATATGGAAATATGTTTTACATGATTGCACATATATAATCTATATCAAATTGCTTACTATCTTAGGGAGGGGGAAGGGAGGAAGGGAGGGAGGAAATTTGGAACCCAAAATCTTTAAAAATGAGTGCAAAAATTATATTTATATGTAATTGGGGAAAATAAAACATAAAAAATAAAGATAGCGCTTACCAATTAAAAATAATTTAAATAGTTTTATTTGTTATTTATTAAGTAGTTTTAAGCTATTAAAGCTTAAATTTACACTAAGACTTTTAGGACACTATGTATATTACCTTGGTAGTACAAGAATGTTTGATTTCTTCAGTGTGGATGCTTCCTCTTCTGATGTGCATAATAGCCTTTCCTGACTTAGTATTTGTAGGTGGTTCGCTGTAGCTGAAAAAAATCTGTCATTTGCTGATGAACTTAGTTCAGCTGGCCTTCAGAGAGCGGACACACAGCCTGTAGCCAGGCCCATACTTAGAGGCTTAACAATTTGATAGGATCTGCCACAGCTTGTCCTCCAGCAGCTTAGCCTCTGAGTGTCTCCTGCAGGACCCAATGAGAAGACACTAGGACAGAGGTTTATTGAAAAATACACATACATATTATATATAAACATACACACACATGCATATATATTATATATACATATACGTATATTATATATGCCTACACATACATGCTATATACACTATATAATTCAGATATTTGTAGAGAATAGTTGTTATAAAAGATGCAGGTGGTATAATACAACCTAGATGACCTCAGAGGCAGGAAGACCTGGATTCAGGTCCTACCGCTAACATTAGCTTGGTGATCCTGGCCAAATCATTTACTTTCTTGATGCTCCAGGAAACTTTCTAAATCTAAAAGCTGCAGATCTGGTACAATATGCCTCATTGGAGATAGTTTCCTTATTGAGAGTTCCCCATAATACCAATGAAGTCAAAGGTCTGGGGGAAAAATGTATCTACAAACACATTCAAATCTCTCTCTCTCTCTCTCTCTCTCTCTCTCTCTCTCTCTCTCTCTGTATGTATGCATGTAAAAGTTCTCTAAACTAGACAACAGAAACGTCACATTTCTCTTATAGACAGTTACATCATGTTTGCAGCAACCATCTTCTGCAATTTGCTAAATGTGTGTTATGGTTGTTAGGTCTAAATTGCAGCTAATGTCAGCAACGGCAACATTAAAATAGCACTTCAAATTGTGTAACACCTTTCTAAGATGAGACAATGAATAACGACTTTCTGTTCTTCATAAAATTGCCCAACTTTGTTATTTTTGTTGTTCAGTCGTCTCAGGACTTTGCTATTTTTGTTGTTCAGTTGTTTCAGTCGTGTCCGACTCTTTGTGACCCCATTTGGAGTTTTCTTGGCAGAGAGACTGGAGTGGTTTGCCATTTCCTTCTCCAGCTCATTTTATAGAGGAGGAAATGAAGGCAAACAGGGTTAAGTGACTTGCCTAGGAGTAACACAGCTAAGAAATGCCTGGATTAAGATTTGAACTCAGGTCTTCCTGACTCTAGACCTGGTGCTTTATCCACTGCGCCACCTAGCTGCCCAACAGTGCTATTAGTTGAGGTTAGATTTGTTGTCTACGTTTTAAAATTTTTATTGGAGTTTAATTTCTGAATAAGATCATAAGCTCATGAGATTTCTTTCTTTTTCTTTTTTGAAAGAATGGGCTTTGTTTATATGAATATTTATATCTCATTATCAGCCTCTCACTTGACTTATAGTTGAGTTGTAGTAGTAGCTAGTTATAAAATCAATCACTAAAGCCGGAGATGAAATCAGTCACTAGAAGAAATCTTGCAGGTTTCCTTGAAGTTGGTGATATTGACAGGTGTCAGCTCTAGGATGAATAGGTCTCACCATGTCACCCTCCTAATCAACAAACGCCAGTGGCTTCCTATTATCTGCAGGATAAAATATAAATTCCTCAGTTTGGCTTTTAAAGCCCTTCCCAACCTGACTTCCTCCTACTTTTCCAGTCTTCTTATCCCTCTTTCCATGTACTCTGTAATCCAGTGACCCTGCCTCCTTGCTGTTCCTCACACAAGGCACTCCATCTCCCTTCTTTCTACATTTTTTGCTCACTGTTCCCCATGCCTTGAATACTCTTCCTTCTCTTGGCTGCCTCTTGGCTTCCCTTGGTCTTGGGGACTGGGAACTTGGGATGCTCCTTCAAAGAACCTTTCCCTTCCCAGGTGCCATTGACCTGGGGCTGTGTATGCCCTATGCTGGTGATTTTCTGAAGTTCCCCACGAAACAGTTTTCTGTTTGATGTGGTAGCAGAATTCAAGCAACTGAACAGTTGAGAGACTGGAAAGTTTGCTCAAAGCTGGGACAGGCTTAAGCAAAGTTTGTCCAGAATAGGATTCAGCTCCCCAAAGGACTCCGTCTATTTTGTGAAATGAAGCTGCAACCCTACCAGGGCTATTGAGGTTAGTCTCTTTTCCAATTGTTTCCAATGTTTCACTACTTTGCAGTGGTTTCTTGAAGAACTCTTGGTTTCATTTAATCTGAAACTAACACAGCTTATGCATTTCTTGATTACATCCTCACACAGTTGCCACCATGGTGTTGCTTTGGCCACTGTGAAGGCCACATGGATCTTGAGCAGACACGCTGCAATAGGTTGTAAAGGGTTAATGCTAAAAATGTGTTTGGGTTTTTTTTTTTTATTGCTCCTTCCTTAGTAAGGGAAAAAATAGATGTAATCTCTTTGGTTCCTGCCACTATTCTTATGCGATCATGAATTAGTTAAATTATTTCTAGTATGTATCTTAAAGACTCCATCATTTTTGATTCAGGCCTTGCAGCTGAGTAAATACTTCTTCAGGAAACCTGACAGTGGAATTGGCTTGTGCTTTGAAACATGCCCTGGCCTTAGATCCTACTCTTGTTCATTCTCTCTGCGTTTGTTCCTTGAGAATGGAACTAGGTTTGTGAAATTCCAGACAATTTTCATTGTCGCAAAGAGACACTAAGATCTATTTGCAAGAATTTATTGGGGTGGGGGGGAGGGAGGAAAAATTGTTTCTTTCCTGTCTTGTCCCCCAAACATCGTACCTAGGGAATATTTATTGGCTCAGATTTTAGATGGGTTGCAAGATTCTTTGCCATCTGCTTTATCCTATCTTATTCAGCATGGCTTCTGCAGAATTCCATCGATCATTTGGTTTAGACTCATTGCTAATTCCCAATAGGCCCCTGCTTATTATTTTGGGGAGGTCTTGGTTTTGCATAATATGTTTAGGATTCATTCTCACACAGTCCTTAGAGCTTCCAGGGCAGACTAGGTCCCTCCCTCACTGGCTTGGCTGGACACAAATAGCCTCTGTTCCCCTGTGGTTTCTGAATTAGCTGCTACAGGTAGTATTAGGTAGTAGGTCATTAAGGCCCTCCTCCTTATGTGACTATACCAGCCTCCCTCAGACACACGAACTAGAAGAAAGGAAAAACCTTTGAGGTTTGCTTGAAGTCAAGCGAGTTGCTCAGGCAGCTTTGCAGAGCAGACTCTCCCAGCTCATGCATACCAGCAAAGTCCCTTTTTTCCTTCAATGATTGAAACCATCTGGACTTCAGGAGGGTCACGTGTGTGTGAGAAAATGACATAAAGTTTCAGCCTTTCTTGTTTTCCGCTGCTCAAAGTAAACCAACCTGGGGCAGACGCTGAGGAGGTAAGGAGAGTAGAGTCCCCTCAGTCTGGGCGGATACCCCAGAACGACTCCTGGGCCAAATCCCCCTAATCCCCCCTCGATCACCAGACCCCCACCGAATCTCCCTCTCGCACACTTTCCGGCTCTGCATCCCGGCTCCCTTCACATCTACATCCTGCACACACCCCTCCTTGGGTCCCTGCACGCCTACCTCGGCCTCCCCGCCGCCCCCCCCCCCCAGTTCCCCCTCCTCCCCGCCCCCGGTCTCGCTCAGTCTCCGGCAGAGGCACACCTCCTCCACGCCCCACTCCTTCCAAATCTGCTCCTGGCTCTGCGGCGCTCGCTCAGCTCTCCTTCCCCCCAGAGTCCTTCTTGCAGCGGGGGGTGCGGATGCCTGTCCCGCTGGCTGCCTGTGCCGCAGGCTGCCCAGTCTCTGGGAGGCGCTTCTGCGGATGGCCGGATTGCGGCGGGCGGGCCGCAGAGGTGAGTGCGGCTGGGGCCGGAGGGGAGCGCGGAGAGCCGAGCGCGGAGAGCGGAGACCGGAGCGCAGAGCCAGCTGGCCGGCCCTGGGCTCCCGGCCTCTGCGTGGACGGGAGGGGGCGCCTGCTGGGCTCCGCTGGACTTGGCGCTGCGCTGCGCGGCCTCCCGCCAGCCGCCCGGGCTCTCCTTTCTTCCCAGATCCTTCGGGGCCGGGGAAGCGGGGTCCCGGAGCTGCCCTTAGCCGGGGCTCGGACTGCGAGGACTGAGGCTCTCGCTAGCAGCCGCAGGCGCGCGGGCTCGGGGCCCAGAGCACCCCTTGCAAGCAGGGTGCCTGGATGGGCTCCCCTTCCCAGGGCGCACTCCCCAGCCACAGCAAGGGATCAGGGTGCAGGCTTGTGGGGGCTACGAGTGTCCTACCAATGGGTGACTGAACTTGGTTTGGGCTCTCCAGAGGTATTTAACGTGATCAGAACCGAATGAGAGAAGTTGCTTAAGGTAACCCCAGGGCTACTTCTTGCACATAACTGGGGTTTCACGAACGCTTGTTGAGTGGGACCGAATCCCTACAGAACCTTTCATCTCTCCCCAAGAGTGCCTGCTGCTTGGTCTATAGGGAACTTTGTGATAGGGCTATGTATGACATCGAAGCTTTTTGGTATCAGTGCTTACTTCTTTTCCCCTTCAGCTTTGGTCTGCCTTGGACATGAGTATGTGTATGCTCCCCAGTCACTGTACGGTAGACTTTTCCTTCTGGAAAATCTTATGCCTTCTGAGTCTGAGATTCTATGCATTTGGGATTCCCCAGTCCCTGGACCAATGCTACATTTTAGTTAGAAGTTAGTGAAAATAAGGCTATTTTTTCCCCTCTTCTAGTGAACAGACCCTGAAATCTGGGTCATGGGACCCCAGGTTAAGGACCTCTCATTAAGGAAGAGAACTTCCTTGGAAGAATAAACAGACAAGGGTTTAGACCTTCTTGTAACATAGTTTAAGTTGTTGCCTCTGCAATATGCTGCTTGGACAGCAAAGTCCGTTAGAGGGACAGGGAAGAGAACAGTTAAAGTGGGTTTTGGAGTTGATGTTAAACCATGATCCCCTTTAAAGAGATCAGCCTGAACTCTAACAAGTAGGCTGCTTTCAGTTTTAAAAACCTAAGAATTTTCTGGGTGATCTGCAAAGCAAAAAGTGATTCTTTGGAAATCCTCTTCTTTTGAAGGAGATTCTTTCTGAACTGTCTGCTATGAAGCACAATAAGTCCCATAACTTAAGTGAGCTGTCCACTTCCAAACTTAAGTAGGTTTACCAGACATTCAGATGGTGGTACTTAAAAATGGGTAATCCCACATTCCAACTTAGGGCAGATTTTTGACATTGGGCACCTACTTCCTAGGTGGTTTAGTGAAAAGAATACCAACAAGTTTCTTCTACTGTGAAATGAGGGATTGGACTTAGAGGATCTTTAAAGTTCCTTCTCTGAGTAGGGATTTTCTTTATGTATACATCACTGACAAACATTGAGTACCTGCTCTGTGCTATATACAGGGTATGAGGCCCTGTTCCTGCCCATGAGACGTTTGCAGTAGCTCATAAGATCATTATTGTGCCTTATGATTGGAATAAGCTTCCTCCTCTGTTAAAAAAATAGGGGGTTTAGCTGAAATTCCTTGTAGCTTTAACTGCTATTATTTTAAGCAGAAAGGGAAAAGGGGAAAGGAATAAGCCAGAGAATATGCCAGGCACTGTGCTAGATTCTTTACAAATATTATATCATCTGATACTCATAATAACCTGGGAGGTAGGTGCTGTTATTATCTTAATTTTATAGTTGAGAAAACTGAGGCAGACAGAGGTTAAGTGGCTTGCTCAGTATCATACAGCTAGATCTGAAGCTGGATTTGAACTCAGGTCTTCCTGACTTTGGTGTTCTAATTACCTCACAGAGATCTTTGGGTGGTCAGGGAAAGCTTCATGGAGTTAGGATTTGAACTGGTCCGGGAAGGAAGACCTAGACAGGTAGAAAGGAGGAGGGAGAATATTCTAGGTAGGTGAAATGGATTGAGCAAAGGTAGGAAGGTATTTGGCATATTCTTGCAATAATGCAGTGGAATTGGGAGAATAATGGGGGTCAGGTTGGAGAGAGACTAGGGTCAAATTAATGAAGGATCTTGAGTGCTTTGGGCTAGGGAGTTTAGGTTTAATTTTGTAGGCAGTGGGGATCTGGTGAAAATTTTTGATCAGAGAGTGAGGAAAGAGGGGACTGAAGATGTTCAGGTAGGAGAATCAGCCTGGCAGTGGTGTGCATGAAATCACAAGTAATATAAGATCAATACCTGAGCCTAAATAAATGAATGTTGCACCCGGATGATTTTAGCGCCTTTCCCTGTGTACCCCCTTACATTGCTTGGCTCTTTAGACAAGAGCTAGTGTCACTGACCACATGGCTATGTAGGCCAGACACCATAGCGGTGCTTGTTTGTTCTTTATGTTTGTAAAATGTTTCACCATCCTTGGTGAAAGTTCTTCTTTCCCAACAACCCTGAGAGGGAGATCAATAATAACACAAGGTTGTAACTTGTCCAAGATATCCCTTCTGGGGTTAGAGGCTGGGTTACCACCCAGGGGCCCAGACTGAGGTGCCCGCTTTTTCCATAGATTCTCTCATCTTAAAATTTGGCATCTTAATTTAAAGCATGTTGATAACTGGTAATCTGAAATGAATTAAGAAGCTTGTCATAGTAAAGAATCTAATTGAAATTAAAATCTCAATCGACTCTTTAGTTTGACTTTGGAGACCATTAGGATTCCATGGGAGAACCATTCTGTGTTTAAGGAAAACTGTTCTTATCTCTCTAAATTTTCTAATAATAACTAAGATTTATGTAGCGTGTTTAAGACTGGCGAATGCTCTATAGATTTCATCTTCACAGCAACCATGTGAACTAGGGACCAGAGACCTGATTGTCCTCATTTTAGTGATGAAGAAGCCTAGCCCCTGGGAGGTCAAATGACATCATGCGTGGAGGTCACACAGTAGTGAACGTGGGAGGAGGGATCCCTATCTCCAGGAATCACACCATGCTACCTTTTGATTCACTTGTTACTTTTTGCTTAGTATAGATGTGCAGAGAAGGGACTGTTTATTTCTGGCTCAAATGCATTCCCATGACCTCTGGTCCTCTGTAGATAAGAGAACGAGGGGGTAGTGAACAGTATTGAGGCATGATGTGATATAAAGACTCCTGAACCAGAAGGAGAGAGATCTGGGTTCTAGCCCTGATCTTGCTCCTAACTAGCTACATCATCTTGGACAATTCACTTTCCCTTTGTGAGCCTCAGTTTATTTATGGATTAAGAAACTGGATAGAGTAATCTGCACAGGCCCCTGCCAGCTTGAATATCCTGTGTTTTTTAGAAGCCCTTTGACCAAAATTGCTTCCCCCTTTTAATGTTGTTTGCATTATTGTTGTGGGCAACCACAAGGCCTTTTCCTCTGGACTAGTGAATTTCTGACGGTTGGGGTGCTGGAGCAGAATAGGTCTGGTGATGGGGCAGGGGTCACTCTAATTCTGGGCCAAAGAGAAGAAGGCCCCAGGAGGTGGTATAGGAGATGCCTCAGGCTCTCCTTGGCACCACAGCACAAGGACCAAGGTCATGGACAGTACTTTTCCCTTCTCTTTTGTATTGCTGATAGATTCACCTCACAGAAAGTGTTTTTCCCCCTGTCCAAGAAAGTATGAGTTCAAGGGATCATTACGATTCAGAATGCTTTGTTTTCCTTGGAAAACCCCTGTCAAATCCAGAGAGGCAGCTTTGGCTGGTGGGAACGGGACATATGGAATTGACTTCAGAGGCAGATGTGTATGTGCTGAAGACAGGAGCCCATTGAGGGACTGGGCTGCTGTGTGATGGGTCTGCAGCAGCAGCAGCCTCAGCTTTTTAAAGGGTGGCTTCCCGGACTTGGGCTTGGAGGCCAAAGTCTTAGTACCTCATTACCTTTTCTCATTTTGGAGCTGACAAATGAGGGACTAGCCCCGAAGGCCTTCGATACCTCTGGTGTGTTTTGTGGTGGGACTGAAAGGAAAACTTAGCTTAATTTGTTTCTAGAGAGTGTGTGACGAGGGCCGTAATTTCGAGAGGCATTTTTAAAAAAGAGGTTTATTGTGAGAATGCTCTCGAGTTGGGTCTCTAAAAGACACACCAACAACTCTGCTACTTGAATATCCTAAATGTTTGGTTACATGTTTTTGGCCCGATACCCAGCAGTTTGCAAAGTTTTCATACTTTGGAGAAGTCAATTTTATGATTTGTTAGAGGTCTAACTTGGGTTTCTTAAGTTAAGAACTTAGGAAAATGGAACTGGAATAGACCTCTTATGTCTCTGATATAATCTATTGCAGTTGAGAAGCACTGGACTCTTGAACCCAGGCTAATTCTAACCTATTTTTAAACTGTTCCCAGGAGGGAAATTCTACATCCTCCTGGGGGAAAGACTTTGCATCATTCCTGGAGAGAAAACTAGAGTTTCACCATTTCAACAAAGCAGACTTAGCTAACTCAGGTTCTATTTTGCCCTCATCACCCTTGAACCCCCATGTCTCCCTGGGTTTAAAGGGACCTCTGTTGATAGGGGTGCAAGCCTCCCAGAGCCTAAGAAACATCAAAGGATCACCCAGCAATGTGTGTTTCCAAAACAGGAATGAATCACTATTGTTTCCTGGCCCCCTGGTAGTGAGTTTTTACAAATAATACATACTGTGCCCATTGCTCCTTGGCCTTTCTTCTCAGCTAAACAAGATGAGCTTTTCCAGTCTCTCTTCATAGGTCATGCTTATAGACCTGTGATAATTCTTGTTACTCTGTTTATGCTTTATGCAGGAAGTTAGATATGCGGGCAATTAGAGTTTTCAGTTGGAAGGGGACATTTTGAAGTGAAATCTGTTTTTTAAAACAAATTTTAAGTATGAGTAATTGTGCTAAATCTAGAGATATTTTAAATGTTTTTCACCAAAAGAACTTTGCCTAAGGTTTTCAACTGGTTAAAAACTTTGTTACTTTGAAGCAGTGTGGCATTGAAGAACAGAGCTGGGCCTCCGAGTCCCATCCCATGTCTGCAGCAACTGACGGGGTGATCCTGGATAAGTAACTTAACCATCTCAGTGTCCCCAGGCAACTTCTAAAACTACCTATAGGTAACAGGAAAGAGGTTGAGATACATCTATTGAGGGAGTTCCTTACCAGGTGCTTCCTATTCTGACGACCTTCCAATTTGGGTTGATTTATTTTAAAAATTTGCTTCTGTGGATTGAAGTTTTGAAAGTCACCAATTAGGTCAAATCAAGTCGCTCCCAAACCAGAAATCTAGAGGTCATCTGGATTAAATCCTGGGATTCTGGAGAATATTTTGGGTTGAGTTCATGAAATCCTGTGTTAATGTAAAAGAAACAGATCCCACTTCTGTGGGCCCCCCTCCCCCTTTAATCACTGGACAGGGGCTACTTGGGCAGTTTTCTTTCTTAGTAGTTTCCTACTTTCATTCCATTGTCCATTTTGAGTGGACAAGAGTCTATATTTGATTTTGTTTTTTGCTTTGACCTGAGGTTGGGCTGAGCTCTACCTGTTGAGGTTCAGAGCAGGTAATGCGGGACATCGGATTGAGAGTTGGAGGACCTTGGTTTGGGTTTGAGTTTGGGTCTGCCCAGGATTAGCTGGGTGGGTTACTTTGGTTTGGTTATTCCTTTCTGGACTTTGGTTTCCTCTTTTGCCACAATGAAGGAATTGAACCAGGGGATTTATTTCCAAGTTCCCCTCTAGGATGCTTTTTTAGGATTTAACATGGCAGAGTGGATGAACCTGGTATAATGAAAAGAACACTGAATTTGAAGTCTGGAATCCTATGTTCCCAATCTGACTTTGTTACTTGCTACTTGTGTGACCTTAGGCAAGTCATAGACGCTCTCATCTTCAGTATCCTCAGCTGTAAGATGAGCAGGTTGGGTTAGGTGACCTTGATTATTCCTTCTATCTCTAAATGTATGATTCTATAAACGTCCATCTTTAAGTCTCAAGTTTGAATTCAAATGTGTGTTCACACACACACACACACACACACACACACACACACACACCCCTGGGAATTGGCTCCTCCCTCACCACAAGCCCACAAACCCTCCCAGGAAGCCTAATTGATCTGGGTCTGTGTACATGCCAAACTCACTACCCGGGTTGTGGCTAAATCCCTCCCAGGGAAGAGCCCTGTGTGAGGGAGGAAGTGTGGAGAAGTAGAAGGAGCCCTGAATAGGAAGTCAGGAGTCTATTGCCAGCCCTGCCCCCCCTTACTTACTCTGTGACATTGGGCAAGACATCTGGGCCTTATTTTCCTCACCTATTAAATGAGAGGATTGGACAAAATGCTATCTATGCTTGCTTTGTTCTGCCATCAAACGTTTGTGGTCTGACAAAATTTTACTAGTCCACAAAAGTTTTATTATCAAAAGCCCCTACTTCTTAAAACCTATTAAAAATGAACTCTTCCTTATCTTTCTCTCTGTTTTGGTCTTCCGGCCCTGACCTTTTTCCTGTCCCCCCAAACTATTGAGATTCATTGGGCTCATCATCTTCCTCCATCTTCCCCTTCTTTGCCCTGAAGCTGTAGAGGGAGGAGCAGTCCTCTGTAGAGAATGTAGATGTTTTACCAGTCTGTACTTCACTTTAGATTGGGAAATACTCTATGAGGGTATTTATATTGGGAGTCAGTCAAAAAAAATTTCTGGACTTGGGTATTTGGAAGTTGAATACATCTGTGTATGGCCCATTCAGATCTTTTCCCTAGGACATGTGATAAGATTGTTTACAGCAAGGATGTATTTGGCATTGGGAGTCTTATTTTGTAGATGGGAGGTAGACCTCCACCGAGGACTGAGGAGAGATCCAACCCCTCATTTCATCTGAGACCCCAGATCTCATTTGTCGTTATCAGAGGACTCAGGTTCAGACCACAGTATGGTTAGAAAACCGTTCTGTGTCAGAAAGTGGTAAAATGGTTCTATAGAAAGGCCTTTTCCTTAAAGACATACACACACACACACACACACACACACACACACACACACACACACACCCTCTTTGAACTTGAGGCTGGTACTTGTATACCTGTACTCAAAAGGCTTTACATGTAAATTACAGAACCTTAGATCTGGAAGGTCATTTATTCCAACCCACTCATTTTACTTTTATTTTCTTTTATAAAGTTTTATTGATGCCTTTTACTTTGGCATTGTGGTCATTTACAAATATGTCCCTCTTTTCTCTCCAACCTAGCAAAAGCTATTCCTTATAACAAATATTAAAAAATGACAGGTCAATGTGTTCGGGCATAAAAACCTCATAACTAAATTCAGGAAAGCAGATATATTAAATGTACCCTTTGGGGACTATATTACAAAAAATTACATTTAATAAAGGATCATGGAAACATAAATCAAAAGCTTTTTGGAAACTAAATAATCTAATCTTAAAGAATCAGTGAGTCCAAGAACAAATTTTTGTTGTTCAGCTGTGTCCAACTATTTGTGACCCCATTTTGGATTTTCTTGGCAGAGATACTGGAGTGATTTGCCATTTCCTTCTCCAGCTCATTTTACAGATGGGGAAACTGAGGCAAACAGGGTTAAGTGACTCGCCCAGGGTCACACAGCTAGTAAGTGTCTCAGGTCAGATTTGTAATTAGGGAGATGAATCTCCCTGACTCCAGGCATGGTACTCTATCCACTATCCCACCTAGCTTCCCCAAACACATCATGGAAACAATCAACAATTTCATTCATGAGAATGATAACAATGAGACAACATTCCAACATTTGTGGGATGCAACCAAAGTAGCACTTAGGGGAAAATGTATATCTCTAACTGTATGTATCAGTAATCAAGGAAAGAGCAGATCAATGCTTTGGGCACTCAACTAAAAACAAACAAACACACAAACTAGAAAAGGAACAAATGAAAAATTCCCAGTTAAACATCAAAGTGGAAATTCTGAAAATCAAGGGGGAGATTAATAAAATTGAAGGTAACAATACCATTGAACTAATAAATAAAAATAGGAACTGTTTTTACAAAAAACAATAAGGTAGATAAACTATTGGTTAATTTAAAGAAAGAAGAAAATTGAATTATTAGTATAAAAATGGTGAATATACCACCAACGAAGATGAAACTAAAGCAATTATTAGGAATTATTTTGTCCAATTATGTGCCAATGAAACTGGCAATCTAGGGGCAGCCAGGTGGCGCAGTGAGTAGAGCACTGGCCCTGGAGTCAGGAGGACCTGAGTTCAAATCCAACCTCAGACACTTGACACATGTACCAGTTGTGTGGCCTTGGGCAAGTCACTTAACCCCAATTGCCCTGCCCCCCCTGAAACCTGGCAATCTAAGTGAAATAGATGAATATTTAAAAAATATAAAATGCCCAGATTAACAGAAGAGGATACTTAAAGAATAATAGAATACTTAAATAATTCTATCTTAGAAAAAGAAGTTCAAGAAGCCACTGATGACCCCCCTAAGAAAAAATCTCCAGGACCAAATGGATTCACAAATGAATTCTATCAAACATTTAAAGAGCAATTAATTCCAATACCTTATAAACTACTTGGAAAAATAGGTGAAGGAGTCCAACCAAATTCCTTTTATGACACAAATATGGTTCTGGTACCAGGTTCTGATACCTGATAAACCAGGAAGAACTAAAACAGAGGAAGAAAACTATAGACCAATTTCCTTAATGAATATCAGTGCAAAAAATTTTAATAACACACTAGCAAGAAGATGATCAGGTGGGATTTATACCATGAACACAGGGCTGGTTCAATATGAGGAAAACTATTATTATAATTGACCATATCAATAATAACAGCAGCAAAAATCATATGACTAGCTCAAAAGACGCAGAAAAACCTTTGATGAAATACAACACCCATTCCTATTGAAAACACTAGAAAGCATAGGAATCAATGGAACCTTTCTTAAAATGATAAGTAGTATCTTTCTAAAGATAAGAGCAAGCATTATCTACAATGGGGACAAACTTGAAGCTTTTCCAATAAAATCAGGAGTGAAGCAAAGATACCTGTTATCACCACTATTATTCGATATTGTACTAGAAATGCTAGCTATAGCAATAAGATGAGAAGAAGAAATTGAAGGAATAAAAGTAGGCAGTGAGGAAACAAAAGCTATTATTCTTTGCAGATGATATGATGGCATACTTAGAGAAGCAACTAAAAACCTAGTAGAAACAACAACTTCAGCGAAGTTGCAGGATATAAAATAAACCCACATAAGTCATCAGCATTCCTATATACTGCCAACAAAACAGCAGGAAAAGATGGAAAGAGAGATTCCATTTAAAATTACTGTAGACAATATAAAATACTAGGGAGCCTACCTGCTAAGATAAAGGAAGGTGCTGTATGAACACAATTACAAAATACCTTTCATGCCAATGAAGATAGATTTAAACAACTGGAGAAATATTGCTTGCTCATGGGTAGGTTAAGCCAATATAATCAAAATGACAAATCTACCTAAGTTAATTTACTTTTTCAGTGCCATAACAATCAAACTGCCAAAGAATTATTTTACAGAGCTAGAAAAAATAATAAAAATAATTCATGTGGAAGAACAAAAGGTCAAGAATAGGAAAGGGATCAATGAAAAAAAATTGTGAAGGAAGGTGGCCTAGCAATACCAGATCTCAAACCATATTATGAAGTGGTAATCATTAAAACAATCTGGTACTGGCTAAGAAATAGAGTGGTGGATCGGTGGAATCAATTAAGTATACAATATATAGTAGCAAATGATCATAGTATTCTAGCGTTTGATAAACCCAAAGATCTAAGCTATTTGGGTAAGAACTTAACATTTGACAGAGATTGCTGGGAAAACTGGAAAGCAGTTTGGCAGGAACTAGGTATAGACCAACATCTTACACCACATACCAAAATAAGGTCAAAATGGTTAGATGATGTAGACCTAAAGGGTGATATCATAAATAGCTAAATTAATTCCTAATTAATAATAAATAAATAAATTCCTAATATTGTACCTGTACCTGTCAGATCTATGGATAAGGGATGAGTTTATGACCAAATAAGAGATAGGGGAGATTACAGGAATTAAAATAGATCATTTTGATTACATGAAATTAAAAAGCTTTTGCACAAAGCTAATGCAGCCAAAACTAGAAGGAAAACAGGAAATTGAGAAAAAATTTTGATAGTAGGTTTCTCTGATAAAGGCTTCATTTCTCAAATATATAGGGAACTGAACCAAATTTATAAAAATAACAGTCATTCTGCAGTTGATAAATGGTCAAAGGATAGGAACAGACAGTTTTCTGAAGAAGAAATCAAAGCTATTAATAGTCACATGAAAAAATGCTCTAAATTACTACTGAATAGAGAAATGCAAATTAAAACAACTCTAAGATGTCACTTCATACCTATCAGGCTAACATGACAGAAAAGGAAAATGACAAATGCTGGAGGGATGTGGAAAAATTGGAATACTAATGCACTTCTGGTGGAGTTGTGAGTTAGGCTAGCCATTCTGAAGAACAATTTGGAGGTAAGCCAAAAAAAGCTATAAAACTCTCCATACCCCTGTACCCAGTAATACCTCTACTAGGTCTGTATCCCAAAGAGGCTTACCAAAAAAGGGAAAAGAATCTATTTGTACAAAAAAAATATTTTAGCAGCTCTTTTTGTGTTGTCAAAGAGTTGGAAATTGAGGGGATGCCCATCAGTTTGAGAATGGCTGAACATATGATTGTGATGGAATACTATTGTGCTATAAGAAATGACAAGAAGGATGGTTTCAGAAAAACCTGAGAAGACTTATATGAACTGATGCAAAGTGAAGTGAACAGAACCAGGAGCCCATTGTACATAGTAACAGCAATATTGTAAGAATGTAAGAATGGGAAAGATTTAGCTGCTCTGCTCAAGACAGTGATCCAAGACAATTCTGAAGGTCTCATGATGAAAAATGCTATCTACCTCCAGAAAGAGAATGATAAACTCGTAATGCAGGTTGAAGCATACTTTTGAAACTTT
Source organism: Trichosurus vulpecula (assembly GCF_011100635.1). NCBI lineage: Eukaryota > Metazoa > Chordata > Mammalia > Diprotodontia > Phalangeridae > Trichosurus > Trichosurus vulpecula. Next base: position 226,007,581 of record NC_050578.1, on the reverse strand, counting down.
TCTTTTTTATAGTTTTATTTTGTTTGTGCTTTCTTTTGCAACATGACTAATGTGGAAATATGTTTGGCGTGACCTCACATGTATAATTGAAATCAAAGTGCATGTCTTTTCAAGGAAGGAGGGAGAGAATTTGGAATTCAAAATTTTCAGAACTGATTGATAAAATTTCCTTTACGTGTAATTGAGAAATATTTGATGAAATAAAAAAAATAAGTAAACGAAACAAAAACAAAATACAGCAGGCCAGTAAAACTTTCCAATACATTGACGTTGTCTAGTTGCATATGTTACATCTCATAGCCCAGTTCTCCTGTCTCCGATAAAAACAAAGAGGCTCATTTTCTCATGTGATATGATATTGAGCTTGGTAAATATAATTACTCGTGATTCAGTTTCATTTTATTGATCCTTCCGATACAGTATGTATTGCTTTCCTGGTTCTGCATACTCCACACTGTGGCATTTCATGTCTTCTTAAATTTCTCTGAATTCTTCACATTTGTCACTTCTTACAGGGTGGTAATTTTCTATCACATTCATACATACAATTTGTGCAGCTAATCCAGACTCTGTTTACTTTCCTGAGGAAAAAGGGGACTTCCTGAGGTCTCAGGAAGAGCAGTGACTTACCAAGCAAAGCTGGGAAAACTCAGAGTTTTTTTCCTTTCTAAAACTGTTCTATCCATTTTTTTATGCTGCCTATTATGTCAGTTGTTGTTATTTAGTTGTTTTTCAGTTGTTTCCGACTCTCCATGACCCCATTTTGGAGTTTTCTTGGCAAAGATACTGGAGAAGTTTGCCATTTCCTTCTCTAGCTCATTTTACAGATGAGGAAACTGAGGCAAACAGAATTAAGTGACTTGCCCAGGGTCACACAGCTAGTAAGTGCCTGAGACCATATTTGAACTCAGGTCTTCTTAACTCTAGACCCGGCGCTCTATACACCACTGTGCTGCCTAGCCATACAAGCTAAGGGAAAATATATGTTTTTTTGGTGAAAATCCATGTAGGTAGAGGAAGGGAATATTTTCTTTTATTCCTGTAGAGATAACTATATTTTTAAAAATTCTGACATGTCAATACCCAGAATGAAGGATTGGGGCAAGCTCAGGAAACATGGGGGTCAGGCTGAACTGTTTAGTGTTACTTCCTAACTCTTGTGTTATCAGCAACACCCGTTGTAAGGGTTATTTTTTGCTGTTTTGAGAGTGTCACCAAATTGACTTAAAATGATGCATTTAAGGCCAAAGTATTGGCGCTGAATGTTGTCACTCAAGTCCTGGAAGACACTTGGAGACCGCATTGTGTCCTCTTCATTCTGAACCATTCTTGAAACCCTCTCAATAGCTCTTTGGTCAGCATCAGTGAGGGAGAAAAGACTTCCATGGAAGGCACTGGTGGCATGTCATTTCTGTTTCCTAAGCATGGAGACTAGCATTGTTCCAGACTCGGGAGCCCCCAGAACTTTACTCTGTCTACACCTGAGCTGCCCACACAGATTTTCTTTGTGCATCTCTCTGAAGTATGGTCTTTAGGGGGGTGGGAAAGTGGTCATAACCACGTGCATTTAAGGCTAGGATTTTGTTGAAGTTATACTGAAAACTTGACCTCCTCCTGTAGAATAGGGACAGTATAAAGAGCGATGAATTTGACGTCAGGAAGACCTAAGTTTAAACACAGCTGTAGACACTTTGCTAACTGTGTAACCCTGGGCAGCAAGCCACTCAACATCTGTCTACCTCGGTTTGCTTATCTGTCAGATGGAGATAATAATAGCACCTACCTCCCAGGTTTGTGTTGAGGATCAAACGAGATGACATGTAAAGTGCTTTGCAAACCTTGCACAGTGCTATGTGATGTCCGTTATTATTCTTACTATTGGTTTTTTTTGTTTTTGTTTTTTTTGTTTGTTTTTTGGAGGGGGGCAGGCAGGGCAATTGGGGTTAAATGACTCGCCCAAAGTCACACAGCTCGTAAGTGTGTCAAGTGTCTGAGGCCGGATTTGAACTCAGGTCCTCCTGATTCCAAAGCCAGGATGACACTGCCCTAGGATGGGCCATTACTACGAGGGCGGGGATGACGTTATTTAAATGGAGGAAGATTAAAATTGGATGGATGCTAGAACTGAACATGTTTCTGTAAGTGCTTTGCACAATTTGCTTCATAATTGTTGCTTTGGGATCATAGTGGTAAAAAGACAGTTGGTGCTTCCTGTGATGATTTGGAGAGCAAAATGCTTTTCTTTAAAATACTTGGCATGTTTTTTTCCCCTTTCCCTTTGAAATGTCCAGGGAGGCAAACAGTGGGTGACTCTACACAAAAGTAATGACATATGGCCCCTTAGGGTGCCTATAATCTTGTTAGGCACATGAGACACATGAAAATAAAACAACGCAAGATTGTGTGTTAACCCTAGGGTGCCTGCTTTTTTTGACTCTACCCTTCCCAAGCTCACCCTTTGACTGAATCCAAGGGGATTTGTTCTGTGAAGCTTGGATTCAGTCAAAGGGCTGCACTTGAGGACCCAGAGGGCCACATGTGTCCTCCAGGCCACAGGTTCCTCACCCCTGGATAGACGTGACATTACTGGGGTTTGATTTTTCCCGTGTATCCTTCAACACTGAGGGAAGAAGAGGTTATGTTTAGTGGTATGTCATATATGGGGGCAAACTTTGCTTCACCTTTTAAAAAAAAGCTTTGCATCCCATACCTCAACCAGGGCCCTGCCTCTATCAGGCACATAATCAACATTTGCTGAAAGAATCCTGCAATAGCCACAGTACCATGCCCCTTCCTCGATATGTGCTGTGAGACACAGCACAGGAGGCACGGGACCCCCACCTCATATGGTACTCAAAAACTTGACTGTTAGCACTGCCTCCTTCATCCCTCTCCACACCCCCCCACCCCATTGATTTCTAGGGCTCAGGAAAAGGAAAAGTAAATTCAACTCGCAAAAAGCTACAGATCTCCCCCAGCTGCTCCCCACCCCCAACCTTCACCAGACCTGGCACATCCCAGAGACAAGTCTTTTTCTTGGTGGTTTTCTTTTGCTCTTCCTTCTTGATATGAAAGTGCCTTTATAGACTCCTACGCTAGAGAGGACATCCTGTACTCACTTATTCCCATTTTCTCACACTGATCCTCTTTGATTCTTTCCAAGGGACTGAAAGAGGCCAAATATGTCTTGATTTCTTAGAATAAATGAAGGGGAGGTTATCAGTCTGCATTCTTCCCATCACTTGGAAGGAGTTTTATTTGGATAAGCAGTGCAGAAAGTAGATAAAATTGAGAGACAATAAGGGTTTTTTTTTAAATCAAATTTCCAATCACTCTGTGGTATTCTGTATTTTTTCTGCTTTCCTCTTGGCATTTGAAACCAACTTGTGGAGAATTACTCTGGGGTCTGGCTGTGGTCATCACATCTCAGTTTTCGGATCTTTCGTCTCTTCACCCACATTGGCAGAGTTGCCTTTTCTATTGCTACTCTTGCGTACTTGGTTCTGCAGGAAGACATGGGCATATTGATTGTGTCTAGTACCAATTCATATTTTCTAATCTCAACTGGGCCTTTGGGTTTTCATGGCATTTATCATGATTGACTATCATACTCCTATTAAGTAGCTGGTCCAGTTCTCAGGCCCCTGTGCCTCCCTGCTTACCCCAATTTAGTGGATGACAAAAATCACAGGTTAGGAAGTAACCTCAGTTGTAAGGTTAATGGGGAATAAGGTCTTCCCCACCCATCAATAGGCCTCATGCGGAACCCATTAAGGGAAGCTTGCTTGCTTGCTTGTAGGAAGGCTTATACACCTTTTGTTAATTTCTAATTAGGCACCGAGCCTAAAGAGTATATATTCTGAGAGGTGAGCTTTTGCTTTGGGGGCTTGTTTATCTGAAAGATGTTGTGATTCCCTGGTCGAGACTCTGAATGGCCATGTGTTCATAGCTACCCGACTGCTCAGAGATAAAGGCTCTCTCAATTCAGTGGTGGATGTAAAGCTTTGATTCAGGCAGTAGAGCCCTGTCTGTTGGTCTCTATTTCTCTACTCTGTATTTTCTATGTTTGTATTTTATGTAATTAAAGTAGATTGTTGAGCCCTGAAACAGCTATCTTTCTTAGTAAAGCAGATAAAAGAACCTGCACTATCAGCCATCCTGGGTGTGCCAGTGTGGTTGCTGTTACACCAGTCCAGTCCATCTCTGAATTAGAATCTCCTCTGCTACCTGAAAAGTGGTCATCCGGGCTTTGCTTGAAGACCTTCCAGAGTAGCCCATTTCATTTAGCTCTAATAGCTAAGAAGTTTTCCCCTACATCCAGCCCAAATTTGGCTTTTGCAGCTTCTTCCCATTTCCATTACAAAGATGACCTTACCTCCTACTTAATAGAAAAACCAAGCCCATCCATCCTGAGTTCTTTCAACTCTCCAATCCTACACCTCAAAGCCCTGATACATGTTCGTCCATTGTCTCTGTCTTTGACTTAATCTTTGAGGAAGAGGTGAAAAGGTGGCCTTTCCATTTACCATGTCCAACCCTTCTATTTGTGCCATGATCCTATCCCTTCCCATCTCCTCTGGGAGCTTTCTCCATTAATCACTCCCTCCTCACTCCCTTCCATCTTTTCCTCTTTACTGACTCTTTCTCTGACACTTACAAGTATGGCCAGGTGGTCATCAGCCATCTCCTCAGGTTTTCATCCTATAATGTCTCCTTGTTTTTCCAGAAAGTCTTTCTCTCCTTTACCCCCCATTCTACTAAAAGTGCTTTCTCCAAAGTGATCTCTTAGCTTTTGAATGGGGTGACCTTCCTCCCTCTTGGCCTTCCAGTAACTTTTCACACTCTTGACAACCTCTATCCTTTAGCTCCCTTGACACGATTTTCTCCTAGTTCTCCTCGCACCTGTTTCTTTACCTTCTCCTTTGCTGGACCATCATCCATCTTCCACCCTCTAGCCATAAGTGTCACTGAGACTCTGCTCTTCTGGACTTTTTTTCCTCTTCTAATCCAATCTAAGTCAACACTCATTTATTAAACACCTACTGGGTGCAAGGCAATGTGCCAGGCCCTGGAGATACAAAAACCAAAACCTGATAGTCCCTGCCATCAAGAAGATTACTTACCATCTGCGGGGTAAGGGTGAGATAGAATACAACATGCACAAAGGTAAGTACATATGTAAGGTGATTTGAGGAAAGAGAGAACAAGAGCACCTAGGTGGATGAGAAAATGCTTCCTGTAGGAGGTGGCATTTTAACTGAGCCTCAAATGAATTTTACTTTAGAGAGACTTTGGCATATGCTAAAAATTACAGACGTAGCAAGGCTCTGGGCTTACTCTCCCAACCTCTACTCATGCTGGCAAGCTGGCTATTTCTCCCCTCAAGGTACTAGGGATAACCCTGATGTGCTGAGAGTGGTTTTCTGTAGCACTCTGACTCATGGGTCCTTATCAGGTATGTCCCAGTATAATTTGACTAGTTAATATCTCCTCAATAGCAATTAGCCATTTAACAAATTAAGCGATTTCCTCTCCAATGCTTGCCTGAAACTGTTTCTGCCACTAGGCTGGCCTGCTATTGCAATACTTGAGTTTGAACTGGCTTGCTATTTTATCAAAGCCCCTCAGGGCATGACTGAGTCTCTTCAGCTGATCTCATGACTGGTCTCTTTGGCTAATCTCAGTATACTTCCTGTGTAGACATCTTGTTTCATTCAGTGGCCGGAGGCATTTCATCCTTTCAAATTAATGAAGAATTTTTCAAGTCTAGTTTGTTCCTTTGATTTGATCATATCTAGTAATCATTTATACCTAGTTTGCACATTCAATTGATTCAGTGAGAAGCGAGGACCAACTGTATTCTGTTTGATAGGAGTAGGGTAGATTTACCTAGACAAGCTTTCTTACTGGTTAGGGAACAATACTTTTTACATTAGAGAATATTTGGAATGAACAGATATGGACATTAAAGAGACTTTCCTAAGGCTGTTAGATTTACTTAAAAAGTTAGTTACTTACATTCATATGGCCAGAGCACACTCTTTCTCTTACTATTTTATCCTCAGTCCCTTTGATGATCTCATCAACTTCCATGAGTTCCATTATTATCTCTACTCTGATGACTTCTATATCTACATAGCTAGGCTTAATTGATCCTGAACTCCAAGCCTTCCTTGCCAGCCATCTGCTGTTTATTTTTCTCTGGGTGTTCTTGAGCTTCTCAAACTCAGATTTCCAAAATGGATCTTCACTTTCCCCCTAAGCTTGTCCCTCCATCAGCCTCACCTGTTTCTGTTCTGTCTTCCTCACTCCCCATCTCTAAATCATCTGATCTTATAAATCCTACCTCTGTTTCCTCTCCTATCTCTGTGCCAACTTCTCTGCTTTCTTACAAACATCAGGCTAATTAGGGCCTCCTTTACTTCTGATTTAGACTAACATGAGAGACTTCTAATTGGACTCCATGATTCTGGTCTGTTTCTTCTTCGATTCTTCCTCCATCTAGCTACGAAAACAATCTTCCTTACCTCATGATGGAAAATGCTATCTAGAGCCAGAAAAAGAACTGATGGAGTCTGAATGCAGATCAAAGCATATGAGTTTTCACTTTCTTTATGTTTTCATGGTTTTTTTTTCCTTTTGGTCTGTCTTTCTTCACAACATGACTAACATGGGAATATGTTTTGCATGATTACACATGTATAACCTATATCAAATTGCTTACTTACTGTCTCAGGGAAGGAGAAAAGAAAGGAGGGAGAAAATTTGGAATGCAAAATTTTAAAAAGAATGTTTAAAATTGTCTTTACATGTAATTTGGAAAAATAAAATATTATTTAAAAAATTAAATCCTTGAGAAGACATCAAAACCAAAAATGAAATAATCTTCCTTAGTCACAGGTCTGACCATATCACTTCTCTGCTGGGAAATTCTTACTGGTTCCCCGTTGCCTCTAAACTCTTCAGTCTAGACCTGGCTCTCCTCCCTTCCCTCTACTTTTTAAGCTTTATTCCATATTATTCTAATCTATGTTCCAGCTAAACTAACTTACAAGCTGTTCCCCAAACATGACCTTCTGTCTCTTATCTCCGTGCATTTGCACAGTCTGTTCTCAATGCCTGAAATGCTCTCGCTCCTTAATTCTGCCTCTCAGAAATTGCATTTGCTTTTCAGGCTCAGTTCGGGTGCCCTCTGCTTTGTGACTCCTTCCTTAATCCTCTGGCTCTTCCCTTCTCAAATGACATCCTTATAATATACTTATTTGTGTGCATGTTGTATCCCTGCATTCAGATGTTTTCTCCTTGAGGGCAAGGACCCCTTTGATTTTTGTCTTTTATCCCCAGAGCCTGACACTGCATTTTAGACATGGTTTTAGACATGGTAAGCAGTCAACAAAAGTTTGTAGCATTGAATTGAATGCCTAGAAGCATCTACCCTGATACAGATATTACAGCATCACAGACCATCAAAGTCAACCTCTACCTGAGCAAGAATCTTTGCCACAGTATATGTGACTGATGAGGACTCTCTCAGGGCAGTCCTTTCCACATTTGGGCAGCTCTGATGGTTCTGAATGAGGATGGTGGTTCTTTGAGTATGCTGATTTTTTTTTTGCATGTGTAGTGGCAAGATTTTCTTTAATTCCACCAGAGAAATGTCTTCATTCTTTGTAAAGGGATCACCTGGTGTCACTGCCTTTCATCTAGGATTATATTCTGTGATTACATCAACTAGTTGAGGAGAGGAGAACACGCTGTCCCCCCAGTTAAACATTTTCTGGCCCCAGTAAATCAACTAGGATGCTTTTTTTGGTAAAGTCTATGTGACAGTTCACAAATAGACTGGCAAATTAATAGAGAAGCAGTATGTACCATGGAAAGGACATGTGATTTGGATAGAAGATGTCACTTTAAGTCCCCTCTTCCACTAAATGCCTTTGTGACCTTGGGCAAGCCACATAATTCATAGTTCCTAGGTAAAAATTCCACTGGATGCCACCTAGGGCACTCAAAATTTCTCTAGGGAATTGCTGAAAGTTATAGGACAATCCTATCAGAAGGCCAGGCAAAATTTTGCTCTGGGTCCCTTCAGCATCTAGAGTACCTGAAGTTTCCCCATTGGACCCTTACAATGCATACAGCAATCCAAATGAGGATCCTAACTCATCCCTTATTAGGGCAAGCATATTAAGTCAAAAGGAAAGCACATTCAGAAAAACCCCAAAGAAATGTAGGGTTCTCACAAAGCGAGTCTGCATTTGGGACTGAACATCTGATGTTTCTAGGTCATCAGGAAATCCTAGTCCTTAAGGATTTCAGACAAGCTACCTTGACTCTTGTAATAATAGTAAGGCAGGCAGGCAGGCTAAGTCTGCTCAAAAGTGAAAAATATGAAGGTAGATGAGCTCCCATAGTATGCCCTGGGCAAATTGCTTTACCCCAGATTCGGAGGATGCAGCATCCATACTTCTCATATTGGCTTCCATACTCATAACGGGACACAGTAACACAGCACACATCAATATGTTTATTTGGCATTTAGCCAAGCAAGTTATCTCACAGAAATTGGTGTGGCTCATAGAGGAAACGCACTAGAGATCTGATGGTTCAGTTATAATTTGAAACAAAATAAGAAAAATAATGTGAATTCTACTGGAATGCAAGGGTTCTTAACCTTTTGGTGCTCTATGGACCCCTTTGGCAGTCTGGTGAAGCATATGAACCCTTTCTTAGAATAATTCTTTTAAAACTGATAAATTTCAGTTAGAGATTAGTGAAAAAAAGATACAATTTTTTCCCCATCCAAGTTCACATACATTCTGAATTTTTTTCACAAACCCCTTTGGGATCCATGGACCTCAGATTAAGAATCCTTGCCCTAGTGGATTCTTGCAGTGCTGGGCATCCAAGAAGGAGAGCCTCAGATCTCAGATAAGATCTCTAAGATGGAGAGATTCTCTCATGGATCCATGAAAATGCAGAGGGGATACAAATATATCTTGCACAAGCCACCCTAGTGTGTCACCCTTGATGGATTACCTCCCCAACTCAGCAGTTGTGGATTTGCAAGTTGGGTTCTGAAACAAAAAGGAGAGAATGACTACTCCTAAGGTACAAGGGAAGTACTCACTCCTAAAAATGTAGCTCATAAGTCCCCACCAGTGTGCTTCTCAATAACAATCAGACAGTAGGCACAATTAGGATTTATTAAGACTATATAGTAAGAATACTAGCTGCAAGGCATTTCACCCATAAGTCTGGGATTTATTTTTCTACAAAAACATAGCGTTCAAGGGAACAAACTGAAGAGTACAACCGTAGTGAGGCATACACACAAGGAAGACATGTGGCCAATACTACTCATTCCTCTGGCACTGTTGGATCTTGAAGTCTTTCTCTTGTGTGGGGTCCTTGCAAACTTTTCCCTGGTTCAGTGTCTCTAATGGTGAGATTGCTCAACAAAGCTTCCAGAGTTGGCTTATCTCTGCTGCTTGACTCACAATTGCCAAGATTAGCTTTCTGTTGAGTTCCTAGCCAGGTCTCTTTTCTGCTGTCAGAGGCCTCACTCCTGGAAAGTGTTTCCTCCCTTGAGTGACTATATCTATATCTTTATGGAGTATGTGTTTCTGCTCTTTCAACTGTGCCTTTAACTTTCATTAATTGTCTTTCTCAATGATGTTTAGGGTGTTTATCTTCTATTGGGCCAATAGTTCTGAGAGATGTCAAGGCTGATTAAGTGTGGGGTAGGATCTCTCCCTCATAGGATGTGGAGAGCTGAATTTCTTCCCTGACTGCTGGCTTTCTCTTCAGCTGTTACGAATGCTTGACTTTTGGAAGGCTTCGCTGTTTGAAATCTCCAAGACCATACCCAACTTTCTTGCTCACCCAATGCCTAGGCTCCCTTCAATTCTGTCAGAGAAAGATAATCATATTTTGTAAAGGGATCTCTGGGGGTTAATATCTTATTACCATATTAACATGTCCTGATGTGTTAATGTCAGTATATCAGCCATCTGGGGAAGTGGGGAAGGGACCAATTCCATCCCTTCCCCTATCACCCTTTTACATTAGGAAGAGGGTAGGTTTGTGGGTGGCGATGCTAAATTCTGTTTTGGACATGACAGATAACCTATATCTCTTATGTGCCCAGATGCAAACTATTTTTTATAAGATTCTCTGAGTAATACCCCCATGGTCATGGAACTGTGTACGAAGAAGGGCTATATATGGATCAGGAGTTGGCTGACTTCAGTGATGGAAAGAGGTAATAGTTATAAAATCTGTGCATTTGTGTGTCTCTCTGCTGGTCTGTCATTGGCTGACCTCTGTTCACCTTTTCTTAGAAACTTGGTGGCTTGAGAGAGTACAAATTAATTGGCCACCACAAGATTCTGTGGTGAGTTAAGAACCTTAGATTCGCAAAGTGGTAAATTTGAACTACTTCTTTATTGGGAGTCGCCATAATAAAGAGCAAACTTCTGATACAACAGCTGACATGGGGGTTTGTCAGAGGATCCTTGTGGGTCCTAGAAGTAAAGCTCCAGTGATTTACATTATAAGGCATAAACATTTCTGCACATAAAATCACTCATATGTGTATGCTGCAATTTAGTCTGTATGAGATATCCAGGCTTTGCTTTCAGCTGCAGGTTTTAGGCCACTGCCTTGTGCCAGGAAAATAAATGGGAATGCAACTGGTATTTGATGATGTGGGAATCCAGGTTTTTCAGAAAGTGTTAAGGGATGGCAGAATTTTTGCTCTTATCCTAAACTCTTACGGTGTGGAGGTGGGTGGGGTGGGAGGCAAGAAACTCATTTCTATTGTGCCATCAGGGAAAACTTAGCTAGATACCATATTTTTAGGTCCTTCACAGACTGTTGCTGGAGCATGATTTTGTATAAGGGAAATGATAGTCCAAATCACCCTTCTAGGTTTGCCAAGTGTCAGCATCAGGCCTCAGTCAACCTTGGGTTGGACCAGAAAGGCAATAACCAAGATGGTCTGGAATCTAGGGATGAGGGCAGCGTTGTACAGTGGAAAACGTAATGGATTTGGAGTCTTATCTTCAGAATATAAGCTCCTCAAGGGAAGGAACTGTTTGGATTTGGACTTGGTCATAAGGAATGAGGGAAGACCCAGGTCCTAGAACTAAGATGGAAGGTAAGAGCAGTACTCCAATAACAAAGTTGACTGGATATTGAGTTGTTATCTGATTCTGGGGACAGCCAGTTTCTTGGTTTCTATAATAGTGACCCAGCAAGGATTGTCTTCCTAACTCTCAAAGACTGTTTTGTAGATTAACATCTTTGTCCTATAAGACATTCCCTACTTTCTCCCCCACCCCAGGAATTCTTATTTTTATTTTAGAAAGGAAGAAACAGACAACTTTTCAGGATTTCACACCTAGATGATAGCAGAGTGGAGAGACCAGAACCTTATATTAAAACCTGACTGCTGTCCCAATGCTCTTTCCATCAGACTTTGCTGCTTTCTTGTCGTAGACTTGGCACGCTTTAGGATCTGGCATGGTTCATTCAGACTCATCTTAGTCTGGAAATTCCACTGATTCCAGGATCAGAGACACTTTCCATCTGTATGCCTTATATGAAGGGTGGTATTTAAAGAGGCCAAATAAAACCAAATTCAGCGTCCGCTGCCACTGAAGGAGATTCAATTCGTCTTGTAGAGACATTCAGCTTCAGAAAGTTAAGTTCAGATTTTATGAAGCAGTCATTTAGCACAGTGCTAGGTGCTAGGCACATGATGGGTTCTGATGAATACTTGTTGATTTGAACTGAATTCTGCAACCTGAGCCATTGGACGTTTGATTCAACATCAGTCAGCGCCACGTGGTGTTGGGATGAGAAGTTTTTCCACATTTTAATACTTTCCAGGATGTAATGCCAGGCTGAAACCCTTCTGCCTCTGATCATCCTGAACCCTAAGCCTCTGCCAGCCAAGTCTAGTGTTGGAATTACGTGGGAGGGCCAGCATCTCATGCCCCTAGGCTGCCTAGAAATGGATTCAAGCTGTTTCCCTGGAGCGAATCCTGTTTAAAAGTGCAAATTCAGCAACCATCTTGGTTCTTGGGCACAGGGGACCCATGTACTTTTTTTTGTCTATGTGATGACAAGAGGTGTAGATTTGAAAAATGAATCCTTCAAGATAACCATCTGTTATCTTAGGGTAGGAACCTACACCACTGAACAAAGTGATGCCCTGGGCTTTTCTTAAGGAGAGATTGATGAGAGGAAGTGTGGGTGGCCACAAGGTGGTGTGTATTTATGCTCTCAGCCTTCTCAAGTTACTTTTTTATTTGAATATATTTTATATTGACATGTTCCTGTTCTTTTATTTAATTAAGTTCCTCGAGGACCCTTATGTGTCGCTAACCTCAGCCCCATGCCTGCACATACTAGCTGGTTATGAAATACCTGAATGAATGGAAGTTTGGGATAAGCCAAGTGACTTTATTTCACATCAGGAAGTACAGCATATTATTTTTGTGGTCAGGACTCCTAACAAAGCAGCAACCAATCATGACTTCAGAAGATGGATGAGAATGACACACCTTCTGCATTTTTGCAGGGAGGTAATAGACTTAGGATTTAGAACTATATGTACCTTCATAGACAGACCCAATGAATTGATTTATTTTGCTTGATTATACATATTTGTTATAAGGGAGAGCTTCTGCTGGGGTGCATGAGGGTGAAGTAGGTTATCGGGTAGAGATGGTAGCAATAGATGTGAAGATAAGCTTCTCAAAAAACATAAACATTTAAACACTTAACATTTAAAAGATATTGTAAGGAAGGGAGGAGAGAAGCAGAAAGGGGCAAAAAAGAGAGCAATTTGTTACGTCCCTGTGAGGCCCAATGGATAGAATGCTGGGTCTGGAGTCAAGAGACCTGAATTCAAATTACTGGTTGTGTGACCCTGGGCAAGTCACTTAACCTCTGTGTGCCTTAGTTTCCTCAACTGAAAAATGGGGCTAATATTAATAATAATAATACCAGTCTTCAGCATGGTTATGAGGATCAAATGAGATATTTATAAACAGTGCCCAGCACATAATAGACACTTAAATGCTTGAAATGAAGTTTATTATATATGTATATATAATTTCTTCTTTATTTTTTGTGTCTTGAAATGTTTGTGATAGTTTGTTGTTGAACTCAGAATAAAACAAAATTTTTTAAAGCATAGTATATGACCACATGAGGTGAAAATTACCTTCCCTTGAAGGTTTTCACTGCAACTAATTTTTGGAAGAAGATTATTTCTGAAGAATCACCGAGTGGGCGTAGGACAGTCTAGCAGAAGAATCCTGTAGTCAAGATGTCTTTTGCTGAAGTTGCGGAGTGTGACAGGTATTCCAAAGTGAATTATAGGTTTATGATGTTCAGTTGTTTGTTTTGAAAGGACAGGGCTCCTTGGTGTAAAACCCTCAGGAAATGGAAAGGTTCTGGGGAAAAGATGAAGGCAAAGGAGGACTAAGGATCTTAAAGTTGAAAGCAAACTTAGAGGTTATTTAGTCCCACCCACCCTGTATTATTTTAAATTATTTTATTTGTTTTATTGTCATATTTTTAAAAATATTATTTTATTGATTTTTTTGCATCACATTCATTTCCCCTAATATGTTCCTCTATCCTCCCTTACTAAGTAAGCCATCCTTTGTAAGAAAAAAATTTAATTTTACCTACATCCTACATAAGTAATTTAAATACTCCTGTGCTTCACAACAACTCATATTTCTAAATAAAACCATTACCAACAGAAAGAAAAAGAAAGAAAAAATTTTAAGAGAGAAAAAAAGCGGTTCTGCAAAGCAAATTGACCCCGCCTCATAATATTTGTAATATATACACACATACTTCCTCACTTTTGCAATATAGGAAGGGAGGAACAGTTTTCTCAGCTCTTCTCTGGTGTCAAGCTTGATCAATATAATTACACTCCAGTAAATTTCAATTTTCTGTTTTTTCCATTTACATTGCTGGAGGCATTTTATATATGTTTTCCAATAATATTTATTTGACCTCCCATCTGTTCATACAAATCTTCCTGTGCTTCTCTGAATTCTTTATATTTATCTTTTCTATAGGACAGTAATAATCCATTACATTTCTGTACCACAGTTTATTTAGTCATTTCACAGTTAATAGGCACTTACTTTGGTTCCAATTTTATGCTGCTATTAATATGTTGGTGTTTATGGGACCTTTTTTCCTGTCTTTGATCTCCTTGCGGTTATTTTCCTAGCAGTAGAATCTCTGAATCAAAGGGTATGGACATTTTAGTTCATCTCTTAGCATAACTCTAAATTCTTTCTGTAATAGTTAGACTAACATGCAGCTGCACCAATGGTGCGTTAATGTGCCTATTTTCCCACAGCCTCTCCACCACAGACTGTTTCCATCTTTTGTCTTCTTGGCGAGTTTTCTGGTTATAATGTGAAGTCTCGGATTTGTTTTGATGTGCATTTTCCTTTTATTAGTGGGTTAGAATAATCTTTCACATATAGTTATGTTAATAATTCACAATTCTCTGAGAATTATTGTTCATATCCTTTGGCTGTTCATTGCAAAATGACTCCCTTTTTATATAATTATATTAATTTCCTATGTAGCTTGGATATCACTTATCTAAAATAAATGATGCAAAGATATTTCCCCCAGTTGATAACTTCCCTGCTTCTCCTAGTTATATTGATTTTGTTCTTGAAAAAACTTTCTGATTTCATGTATTCAAAATTATTTATTTTATCTTTTGTGATCTCTATCCTTTATTTGGTAAAGAACTCTGTTTAACTATAGTTGCGAATGGTACCTTGTAGCCTTTTTTTCTATTTTTTTTTGGCATGATCTTTTATATTTTGGTCACGTATCCACTTTGAGCTCACTGTGGAATATGGCGTAAGATGTTAATCTAAACCTAATATTAGTTAACTGTTTTCAACTTTGAGATTCTGTGAGAGGGAGCATTGTGTTGTGGGTTAGAATGTTGGACTTGAAGTCCTGGGTTCAGGTCCTGCCTCTGATTCTTAATAGCTGTGCGACCATCACCAAATCAAAGCCCCAGTTTACTCTTGAGGGCTTTGTACTAGAATCAATCCATAAACATTTATTGAGCACCTACTATGTTCCAGGCTCTGTGCTAAGCACTGGGGATACAAAAAGATGCCTGTCTTTCCACCATTACCTCCACCTGATTTCAGCCTTCATCCCTGTCTCCTTTCATACATTTTGAAAGATTCATACTAGCGTCTCTTCTACCACTCTGTTGCTGTTTCATTCATTCACCCCCTTGGCATTTCTTTTGTTTGGAGTGTTTGAGAAGCAATTAATCTTGTTCAATCTTCTTTCTAAGACTATTTCAAATGCCTCTTTATTATTGATTGTTTTTTAAAAAAATTATGGTTAAGCTCAGATTTGCAAAGTATGTCACCCTGGTTTCTGTCCTGGGCTCTGTTGTTCTTTAGAACACATTTTTCCATTCCCTCCTGTGTTTTCTGGTGGTCCTAGAATAGTTTTATGTTATTGAAATTTTCTTTCCTTTATATTTGAAAGTCTTTCTCCTGGTGGCTTGAAGAATTTGTTGTTTTTCAATGGGATTATTAAATTTATACACTATGTGTCTTGAAATTTGCAGCCCTGGATTTTTCTGGAAATCTATGGATTCCTTCCATTGGTATTTCATTTTCTGTGTTCAGAAGTTCTGAGCAGTTCTCATCTATTATTTCTTGCATTGTCATGTTCAGATTTTTTGACTTGTGTTATTCTGGTAGACCCATACTCCTTAGGTTGTCTCTATGCATCCTGTCTTCAT
Organism: Trichosurus vulpecula; assembly: GCF_011100635.1. Classification (NCBI taxonomy): domain Eukaryota; kingdom Metazoa; phylum Chordata; class Mammalia; order Diprotodontia; family Phalangeridae; genus Trichosurus; species Trichosurus vulpecula. Next base: position 225,991,746 of record NC_050578.1, on the reverse strand, counting down.
GATCAACATGTTTAGTTTGAATTGAAAACGTTTTCTTTTAATATTATTGCTTTTAACTTCTCTTCTTCTAAATGGCCCTTTACTTCTGTGTAGTGGCATTCCCAATCTGTTGTCTTCTCTTGTTTCTTTGGTGAAATTTGCCATCCCAGATTTCTAAGTTTTTCTATCCTGCCCATTACTTTTGCTCTGCAAGCCATTAATTATGCTCTCTTAATTCACATTTCTCTTTCAAGCCACTCAGGAACTACATGTTGTGGTTCCATGTTCTCCAATTCCACAGGGTTGTCTGTCTCATTCAAGTATTGGATTATTTTCCTTTGTTTTGTAGTATTTATTTATAGATAAATACTGAACTTGTTTACTAAATCTGGAGGCCACATTTCCTTCTGCAGTTATTGTTTTCCCTATTAATTTATCTGTTTATGCTTGAGATATTTGTATTTTCTTCCTTCTGAGATTTATAAAATATAAGTTCAGACTTTTTCACCTTTATTTTCTGCTATTATTTACTTTATAACTCTCTCCCCTCTGAACATGGTCTCCCTAGGGGCTGAATCTCAAAGCGTCTCAGCCTTCTCCCATGCTGGACAATACATGGTTTACTAGCCTTGGTCTCTGTGCCGAAAGACTTTTGTAGGGACAGAAGTGGCCCCAGGGGTTCCCTTTGTTCCTTAGCTTTCTTACACAACAGTACAGAGTGCTACCATGTTGGTGCTGTTATAGCATGAGCTGATTTCTGTTATTTGGAGTTTAGATCTCCATGTATCAGCAAGGCTAGTGGAGTTTTGTGGCTGGTAGCATGGTGGGTGATTGGGGAGGGGTTGCTGATTGAGCTTGAGTTAAGTGTTAGTCCAGGGACACATGAGCTCACAACAAAATCAAACCCCACACCTTGGTTCTTCCTCCCTCTCCTCGGTGGAGATCCTGGTTCCAGGCTATGGAATTTTGCTTGCTTCACAACAGTTAGCTAGCACTAGAACAATCCTTCAGAGGTGGAAATCTAGTAAGTTCTAGACAGCCAGCACCTTAGCAACACTCTGTGGACAGAAAGAAGCTTGTTGGAGGGGTGTTGGTCCATGCTACAAAAGATGTCTGCAAATCAGGAGAATATTGTACCCAGTAACAGCCAGTGTGCGATGACTAACTTTGATAGACTTAGCTCTTCTCAAAAATGCAAGGACCTAAAACTACTCCAAAAGACTCATGATGGAAAATGCCATCTACATCCAGAAAAAGAAATATGGAGTCAGAATGCAGATCGAAGCAGACTATTTTCTTTTTTCGTTTTGTTTTGTTTTATGTTTTTCTTTCTTGTGGTTACTCCCATTCATTGTAATTCTTCTATACAACATGACTAATGTGAAAATATGTTAATAAGAATGTATATGTAGAACCTATATTGGATTGCATGCCATCTTGGGGAGGAGGAGGATAGGGAGGGCATTTGGGGTTAAATGACTTGCGCAAGGTCACACAGCTAGTAAGTGTGTCAAGTGTCTGAGGCCAAGTTTGAACTCAGGTCCTCCTGATTCCAGGTGCTGTATTCACTGCGCCACCTAGCTGTCCCGGAGGAAAAAATTTAAACTTACAGAAGTGAATGTTGAAAACTAAAAATAAATAAATTAACTTATTAAAAAAAAAAGATCTTTGCAGCAGAGTCAGGAACAGAGGGAAAGGGGCAGGACATAAATCTAGGCTTGAAATAGAACTCAACACCTCACCTTGCCCTACCCTCCTTGCAGATCCTGGGACACCCAAAAAACAGAAATCAGCACTATAACACCAGTGTATCAGGATTTGAACTGCTGGTACTGGGTCATAGAACTGAGGAACAGAGGGAACAGGACAAAACACTGGAACGGGTTGCCATATGTGTGGGGGTGGGGAGGGTGTATTTCCACTAAGCCTCAGGGAAAGAACTCAACATCCAGCTGGATCCAGTTTTATCCCCCTAAAAGTCAGCTAGAGCAGAGGCCTAGGCTGGTGAATTGTGAATTGCTAACTGTAAAAGAAGGCTGAGATGCTTTGAGGTTCATGCTCCAAAGAAACTACCATCAAGAGGGGTGGGAGTCAGACAGTGAACAATATGGAAAAATAAAGAAAAAAAACCCCTGAGATTTTCAGAGATTTCAAGGAGAAGAAAACTCAGAGACTTTGAATGTAAGCAGATAAATCAACAGGGAAAACATTAACAGAAATATGGCCTCCAGATCTAGTAAATGAGTTCAGATATCTATGATAAATACTTCAAAACCAAGGAAAACAATCCAACACTTGATGAAACAGAGGACCTTGCATAATTTGAGAAGAACGTGGAAACATAACATGCTCTTTCTGAGTGGTTTAAAAGAGAAATGAGAATTTTGAGAGCAGAAGTTATAGCCTGTACAGTAACAATAATGGTCAGAATAGAAAAACTGGAATCTGCAAATAGTATGTCTCACCAAAGAAATAAAAAAGGAGAGCAATAGATTAGGAAGACAAAGACACAGAATTAAAGGATGATTAGGTTCAGTTTTGCAAGATATATTATCTTATGTTGAAACTTGAGCTCCTTTGTTTTTTGGAAAGCAAATTGGAAATTCCATTTTCTCCTGATTTATTGTGACTGAAGAGTAACTGGGTTATTTGAGTTGGTGTTTTCTTATACCACTCATGACTTGATTCCTCTTCAGGCTGTACTTCTAACTCTCCAGGACTTTCTTTTATAGTGGCCCCATCTTGGGTGTCTTTACCTCTTCCTCTTCTCCCTTTTCAGCTTCCTTTTATGTGTTGTCTCTTCCATCAGAATGTAAGTTCTTTGAGGACAAGGACTGTCTTTCTGTTTATATCTGCATTTCTCAAGGTTAGCATAATGCCTAGAACATAGCAGGTGCTTAATAAATGCTTGTTGACTAGTTGATACTTACATGTGTTTCTCTTGACTGCTATAAAATTTCTTGCTTGTTAGTGAATTTATGGAATTTAACCACTATTTCAAACATTTTTCTTCTTGGGTGGTTATCTTCAGAAATGATCGATGAGTACTTTGTTGTCTTTGTTACAATGTTATGGATGTTTCTGTTGTGTTAATTGCTTGCATTACAGTATTCAGGTTTTTTTATTTGTCATATTATGCTGGGAAACCTATAGCAATTGAGTTATCTCTCTGAATCCTATCTTTAAGGTTAGTTGTTTGACTTGTATAAAATTCATGTATTCTTTTAATGTTGTTACCTTTTATCTCTTTTCAGCCAAGTTTTCTTCCATTTCTAAAATTTTGCTTTTTTCTCTTTAAGAGCCTATATTATTTTGGAGAGAAAGTTCATTGTGTCTCCTAAGCTTTGTATGCTTCTGTTTGAGTTTTATAATTCTACTTTGAGAGCTCTGATTTCTCATCTAACATCTTTTAATAATATTATTTATCTTTTGAACTATTTTGGCATTTTTTGCTGTTGTTCTATGATCTCTGGGGAATCTAAAGGATTCTCTTTTTGGTCAGGGAATTTTGGCTCATTTTCTTTCATGGTATGATACTTATTTATAATGTTCTGACTTTTGGGGGAAGCTTTTACTCATTCTTCTGCCAGTCTTTATGATTATCTCAGTTTATCTGCTTGTGAATTAGGTTTTGAGTTAGTTTTTCTCTCTTTTGGTATTTCGTCTTGGCCTTTTGATACTTTAATCTTTCTTATGCATCCTTAGCGGCTTTTCTCTGGTTTCTCTTCTCATTCTTCAGTCCATTTCCTTCCCCATCCCCGCCTCCCCTTACAAAGCTTCACAGACTCTTAAGGTTGGACTTCTGTAGCCTTTCTGTGTTGAGGTGTATAGGGCCTGGCTCAGGACCTTGCCCGCAGTAAGCTTCTGGCAGATAGTACTGGCCCCAACCGGGTTTCCAGTCCCCCCTTTTTTTGGACGGATGCTATTTTCTTGTTAGCCTGTAGCTTTAAGCCCCAGCTGTTCTGCCATTTCTTCATGTGGCTAGGTAGTGCCAGAATTTACTATCTCTTGTGAAGTGAGGGTGGCCCTAGACAGAGATGCCTATAGCTGACCCCAGAAGTACATGTTTTTAAGGTTTCTTATTTTTACTACAACTCATCTGGTATAGGCAGTGTGTTAGGAGGTGGGCACACTGACCAGAAGTTTTAAATACTTAAGTTTTCTGTTATTATTTCATGAGGTTTTTACTTGTGTCATATTTTTATCTGTCTTGTGGATCCTACATTAGTTGCTTTTTATCTGGCTCATAAAACCTCAAAAAGGGAGAGGATTTAGGTTGGAGAAGTTTGCAGACAACCTCTATAATCCTATTTATTGGCCATGTGATCCCTAAAATGGCTCCAATCTCTTTTATATGGCCTTCTGTTTTAAAAGGGGTTTCCCCCCATATAGTTTGGAAATTGAGTGTTTGGTATGATACCAGCTATTAAAAACCTTATTCTTAAATTATAGTGCAGAAGCATCATGTCCAGGGGTCATCATGAGTAGCATTTCTCTCTATGGTAATGGTTTGGTTCCTGTAAAACTTATTTATTGAATTATTATTATCAATATTTGTATATTATAGTTGTATATTAGCTTGTAGAGAGCATAAAGGAAATAGGTCAGTTAGTGTCTTCATTCTTTTTAGCCCAGTATCACACAGGAGCTTTTGCTTTTACTTCAGGGAGGCCAATCATATGTATGTTTTAAGACAATTAAGAATATTAAAAATCATGAATTTATAGAGTTGAATCTTACATGTCATCTGTGCCAACTTTCTACAACAGGGGTTTTTATAACCCTTTTGTTTCTGGAATCTTTTTGGCAGATCTGGCAAAGTCTATGGACCCCTTCTCAGAATAATGTTTTTAAGTAATTGAAGAAGATGCTAAATTTCTGTTAGAGATTAGTAAAAAATAAAGATGTAATTATTTTCCCATCCAAATTCATTTGTCATTGTTTAGCTGTTTTCAGTTGTGTCCAACTCTCCCTGACCCCATTTGTAGTTTTCTTGGCAAAGGTACTGAATGGTTTGGCCATTTCTAGCTCATTTTACACATGAGGAAACTGAGGCAAACTGAGGTAAAGTGACTTGTGCAGGGTCATACAGCTAGCAAGTGTCTGAGGCCAGATTTGAACTCAGGAGGGTGAGACTTTCTGATTCCAGGCCCAGTTCTCTATCCATTGTGCCACCTAGCTGTCCAGTGGAGATGTCATGTCAATAAGGTGTCTCATACATTCCAACCCATCTTTTGTCTTCAGAACTAAATTAAAATCCCAAAAGGCCCTTTGGTATTTCTCTTGTTGATCCCCCTGTCCTTCCATTAGATCACCAGATGCAGTCCTTTAAATTTAACTTTTGTCAGACTCTAAGGCTGCCTCGAGGAATGCCAGAGATGTTGTGTAGGTAAAGTGAACAGCATTTGGCTTCTAATTGATTGGTGTGGAGTGGTGAGGAAGAAGGGAAAGTCCAAGGTGGCTTGGATTTCTGGGTCTGAATGGCACTCTCTCTTCAACCTTCTTTTGCTGAGCTCTAGATCTATCTATTAGGATGCTGGGACCTCTCCTCAAGAATATATCCTTCTATCAGTTATCACCCTCACCTAAAAGAGAGAGAAATGTTGATGCTGTAAAACCCACATTGACCGGCCCGGCCCTACCACCATCTCTCCTGATAGCAACAGGAGCAGACGCAAGACTAACCAAGAGCACAAAAAACAGTGCATCAATCAACAGGGACCAGAGTGCTCTGGGAAGCCCCTATCACACTGAAAGAATGGACCCCATCTGCCTCCCAGAGTCTAATCTTCCTCTTAGGCCAGTCCTTGCCATTAGAAAGGTAGGGTTTGAGGGGCAGCTAGGTTGCACAGTGAGTACAGCACTGGCCCTGGAGTCAGGAGGACATGAGTTCAAGTCTGGCCTCAGACACTTGACACACTTACTAGCTGTGTGACCTTGGGCAAGTCACTTAACCCCAATTGCCCTGCCTTCCCCCCTCCAAAAAAAAGGCAAGGCAGAATTTGGGCTCTGAGTTTCCAATTCTTTTGGGGCACCCTATAACCTCACCTACAATCTACCTTGGGAAATTCAGATTTTTAAAAATCTTTTTAAACTTGGACCTAATATTATGATAGTCACCCTTTAGATTGCCTTCTGTCTCTTTCCAGTTCTTCATCTCACTGGCCATGCTTTGTTAAGCTTCTGACTGTATTGGTGTCAGGCTCTCATAGGCTTTCTTCCTTTGGGGCTGCTCCTCATTGGGGCTTCTCTGATCCTTTCTCATGCAGCTGTCTATTTCTGCCCATAATTCTTTATCTTTTTTATTAAATAAGTTACCCTTAACTTTTATTCCTTATGCTTTCCTCTGAATAGCCCTTTCTCAATTGTGATTTTTTTAACCTTACGCTTTCCTCTGAATAGCCCTGTCTCAATTTTGATTTTTTTAACCTTACGCTTTCCTCTGAATAGCCCTTTCTCAATTGAGATTTAATTAACGTTGTCATTAGGATTAGTTTCCAAGCTGTACTTCAGTTTAATCTGTGATACTCAGGGAAAGATTTTAGCTTCTGCATTGAGCTCCTTGTGTTTGTATATAAATGTCTTTAAAAATGCCTGTGAAATTGTCACCACCCCCAGTTTTTAAAGCCTACTTCCTTTCTTATCTCAGCTTTCCCTTTTCTCTGACCCCCTCAACTCTCCCCTGCCCTTCCCCCAGCCTAGAGATATGTTTTGTTGATTAAAATTGCATTCTTCTCTCCTCGCCCATCTGCTGGTCTTTTCACATGGCTCTCCTCAGTTTCCCTCTGTACTCTGCCTCCCCTACTCCCACAGCCTTCCCCTCTGGCATGGGTCACAGAGGAAATATTTGGTTTGTCTCTGCCAAACATTTCAGGCTGTGTTGTTTTGCTTAGAAACATATGCAGATAAACTGTTTTGATTCCTTTAGGTCTTGTTCCAGTGTAGACATTTCCTCTCTTAGGAAGGCAGTGTGGTTTAGCAGAAAGAACTCTTAGCTAGGAGGTTGAAGACCTGGGTCCTAGTCCATGTGTGATGTGACCTTCCTATGGGATCATGGAACTTCTCTATGTTTTAGGTCTTTTCTTCTGTGACTTGGATGTCCAAGTATATATCAGGGCAGTTGGTTATATGCATAAAGTAAGACTGAGTATATGAGAAAACTTTGACAAAGGCAGTATCACCTTATAAATAAGTGCGAGTTATGAGTCATCTGTCTGTGGGGCACACCGAGTCTGGCCTTTTTGTAGGAGAACTGACATTTGTTTCAGTAAGATCATTATGTCCACACCTGCTTTCTGTCACCCTTGGGATGTGGGAGGCTTGGCTTGCATGTGGGAGTTCAGTTCCAGCATTTTTCCTCTCCCCCATAAAACCAAAGATAGTTGAAATCCAGCCCAGATCCTCACCTGGCCTTGATTTCCCTATTGCATGAAAATAGAGATTTGGATGTTGCTAGCTACCAAAACCTTTAGTTCTGGCTGACTTGGCCTAATGCATGTATTAATTGAATGTTCCTGTTGTGTCTGGTGCTGTTCAGAACTCACGCCCTAAAAATGGTGTTATGTCTGAGCCCTATGCAAGAAAATGGCAGGTACCCCAATGGTTTATCCATGGGTGGGGAACCTGCAGCCTCCAGGCCACATATGGCCCTCTAGGTCCTCAAGCGTGGCCTTTTGATGGAAGGGTGAAGGTGGTTTGGTGAAGGAAGTATGGAAACTAATAAAATCATGGATCTCTGTAAGTGTTGAAGCATTCCTCCGCTAGTTATGGACATATGAGTTCAATTAATTTCCAGAAATTGTGATTAGAGCTTACCATGTACAGAGTAATCAACTGGATTGCTCTACAGAGATGCACATGATGACAGAAATGGATTCCATCAAAGGGTTGTGCTTGAGGACCTAGAGGGCTGCATGTGGCCTTGAGGCTATAGGTTCCCACCCCTGGTTTATACCATCTTGCTGATGTGAGTATTCCTTCCAGGGATGCACACAGATTTCATCCCTTCCTGTGCTGTGAATCTCTTCTCCATGCCCTCTCACAAATCTGCCCCATTCTTCTGGGGCCTCAATCTTCTTTTCTTGGCATTGTGTGGATGTCTGATGAAACAAAGGTGAGAATTAGTAGAAGTTTCTGAGGAGTGTAATTCAGGGAGCTTTTGGTAGGTACAAGGAGAAAGAGGTCATGCCCTTGGCTGGGGAGGCCAAAATAAGATGAAATATTTCAACCTTCTAAGCTTCTTAAAAGCAAACCTCCCTTTCTAATTTCCCTCTCCAGCCATAAGATGAATTTGGTTAGAGTGTGGCCTTTTTCTCATAGTGATTTGTAGGGAGTAAGAGTGTAGGGGGCAGTTGTTTGTGGAGGGGTAATAATATTAAGAGTGGACTGTGAGGGCCATTTTGGGGATGGGCACTCTTGGGAACTCTAGTCTCCGTTGGTTGTGTTCTTCAATAGTCTAGAAGCTGCTGTTCCTGTTGCTGTCAGGAGAGATTTCATCCAAGCGATGGGCAGAGGAACAAGAGCCTAGCAAAAGAATCTTGTTACTCCTTGGGGTGGGGACCAGAAGCAGTCAGATAATAGACATTAGTAATGTCTGACTCTTCATGACCCCATTTTGGGATGTTTTTTAGCAAAGATACTGGAGTGGTTTGCCATTTTCTCCTCTAGTTCATTTTACAGATGAGGGAACTGAGGCAAACAACTGTTAAGTGGACTTGCCCAGGATCACATAGCTAGTATCTGAGGCTGAATTTGAACTCAGGTCTTCTGCTCTATCTACTGTGTCACCTAGCTGTCAAAGACAATGCAATAGGGAGCTGAAAAGTGAGAAGGCTGGGGGATGGGAACCAAGTTTGGAGAGTCAGAAGCTGAATGGGAAGCAGCTAGCTGACATTAATTACGAAGAGAGGTCTCCGGCATGACTGGGGCATGTGTCCAGGACATGATAGAGAACCTTCCAATACTTCACAGAGCATATAACCTCTATCCGTCTCTGATGATTCCTATGGGTACAAGTGATTCTATCAGAAGGAACTACAGAGCATTTCTAGGGATTAAGAAGACAGGCAGAAGAGGGCATCTAGGTGTCGCAGTGGATAGAGCATTGGTCTTGGAATCAGGAAAACTCATGTCCATGAGTTCAAATCCAGCCTCAGATACTTCCTAGCTGTGTGACCTTGAGCAAGTCACGTAACCCTGTGTGCCTCAGATTCCTCATCTGTAAAATGAGCTGGAGAAGGAAATGACAAACCAAGAAAACCCCCAAATGGACTCATGAAGACTGAGGCAAGAAAAGAAGACTTGGCTAGACAGGTCACAGGTGCTGTTTTTAATCATCGTTGCTGATCCAAGGCAAGGTCTTTGGGAGAGAGGAAAAGATTTGGGAAATGGACAAATGGTTCAAAGAGATGAGTAATAATGAGATTTAGATTTTGGGGTTCAGCATACAGGTGTGATGGACCCTCTGCCAGGGATGGAGTATACTTAGGAAGGGCTAGCAAAAAATATATTATCTTGAAGTTATACAAATCTAATTAAAAGGGCCTTATCCTGAGAAAAAAGAGGGAGAGAGAAAGCTGCTTGTGTATCAATACCAAAGAAGCTATGAAGCAGGAGGAAGAATGGCAGTAAGGATCCGTGGGAATTCATAGGAGACAAAATCCAAGCGTGTGGCCGGCAGTAAAACCCCTGGCCTCAGAGCAGTATGCAAATATACAGGCTATTGATAACAGACAAGGTGAACAGGAGATCTAATGCAAGGAGAGAAATGTCCTAGGTATCATGGAAACTTGATCAAGATGGGTCCATTATTGGAATATGGCTCTGGAAAGGTTTGCCCTGTTCAAAAGAGTAGAAGAGATAAAAAGTGCTCTTGGAATATCAGTGAGATATCCTCACCTAGGGGAGTTTAGGAAGCAGAGTCACAAAAAAAGAAAAAAGATTTTTCTTTTTTAGCTGTATTCAGGGAAAGGGGATGATCCAAAAAGGACAGGGCTGCTATTTGGGGTGGATGGAGTAATGATAATGGGTGATAGATAACAGAGTTATTATTTTTTTATTTTTGCCTCTGTTTTATCTACCAAGGAGAATAGGACAGAACATGAGGTTGATAGGCAGTTGAAACCCAAGGCAAGCAGTAAGATTATCTAAGGGAGCAACTAGCTGTCTTTGAATTCAAGTCCCCAAGCCTGGATAAATAGAATACTAAAAATACTAAAAAGTTTGGTCGCTGAGCCAGAGGCAGAGATCTCTGAAAAACTACGGGAAACAGAAAATATATCATAGGTTTGTCATATATTGTGTTGTGGTTAGTCATTTTTCAGTTGTGTGTGGCTCTCCAGGACCCCATTTGGGGTTTTCTTGCACAAATACTGGAGTGCTTTGCCATTTTCTTCTCCAGCTCCTTTTACAGATGAGGAACCTGAAGTAGACAGGGATAGGTAACCTGCCCAGGGTCACAGTGTTAGTAAGTGTCTGAGGCCAGTTTTGAACTCAGGAAGATAAGCCTTCTTGACTCTAGGCCGGGCTCTCTATCCACTGCACCACCTAGCTGCCCAGGTTTGTTATAGGCAAATGTTCTAATTTTCAAAAAAGATAAAATGGAGTTTGTAAACTTTGGGCAAATGAACTTGACTTTGATTTCTGGCAAAGTTCTAGAATGCATTATTAAAAGAATAGTGACCATCTAGTAAGTTTTGATCACAAAGAGCCAGCACAAACAGCTTCATCAAAAATAAGTTATGCTTGACTACTTTCTTTTTTTAAAAATTATTTTAAAAATTTATATATATTTTATTTTTTCCCAAATTACATGTTAAAAATTTTTTTTAGACAATTAAAAAAAGTTTTGAATTCCAAATTCTATCCCTTTTTCCTTCCCTTCCCTCTCCCTCCTTGAGACAGTAAGCAATCAGATATAGTTTATACATGTGCAATCATGTAAAACTTTTCCATATTAGTCAAAAAATTTATTTTTGAGGGTTTTACAAGATGGATAGATCAAAGGAATTCTAGACTTATAGTTTAATTTAGCAAAGAAGTCAAGAAGTTCTCATGCTATTTTTGTGGACAAGATGGAGAGATGTCAATGGTACATTCAGGTAGATTCAGAAGGAGTTGAATGGTTTCTCTTGAGTTTCTCAGAGGCCTGACCTTGATGCTGCATAAAAATATTTTTATCTGTGGCTTGAATAAAGGCATAGAATGCAAGCTTATCAGATGGGCCAGTGATACAAAACTGGAAAAGATCGCTAACTTGTTTTATGATGGAGTCATCTCAAGATATCTTGATAGGCTAATATATTGAGCTGATTCAAATAAGATGAAATGTAATAAGGATAAATAGAAAGTCTTATACTTGGGTTCCCAAAAAATCATAAATATAGAGATACACACATGAACACAAATTTATAAATACAAGAGAGAAGTAGAGTGGTTAGATAGCAATTCACTTGGGAAAAGAGCTAGAGTTTTTAATGAATCATAAATTAAGTACAAATCATCAGGGTAATATGGCAGCTAGATGGTTCAGTGAATAGAGTGCTGGGCCTGTAGTCAGCAAGACCTGAGTTTAAATCTGGACTCAGACACTTAGTAGCTGTATGACTCTGAGCAAGTCAGTTAAATCCTGTTTGCCTCAGTTTCTTCAACCATAAGATGGGGATAATAATAGCACCTACCTCCCAGTTGTTGTGAGGATCAAATAAAATAATGTTTGTAAAGTGCCTGCGCATAGTAGGCACTATATAAATGCTTCTCCTCCTTCTCCTCCTCCTCCTCCTCCCCCTCTTCTTCTCCTCCTCCTCCTCCTCCTTCTTCTTCTTCTTCTTCTTCTTCTTCTTCTTCTTCTTCTTCTTCTTCTTCTTCTTCTTCTTCTTCTTCTTCTTCTTCTTCTCCTTCTCCTTCTCCTTCTCCTTCTTCTCCTTCTTCTCCTTCTTCTCCTTCTTCTCCTTCTTCTCCTTCTTCTCCTTCTTCTCCTTCTTCTCCTTCTTCTTCTTCTTCTTCTTCTTCTTCTTCTTCTTCTTCTTCTTCTTCTTCTTCTTCTTCTTCTTATTATTATTATTATTATATGGTAGGCCAGAAAGTTAATGTGATCTTAGATGTCATTAAAGCAGGCATAATGTTCAGAGGTGATAATCCTGCTCTACTCTTCCATGTTCAAACTTTGTCTTAATATATTGTGTTCATTTGTAGGAAGGATATTGGTAAATTGGAGGATGATCAGAGGAGCCAAGGTCTACAAGGAGGAATTATAGGACCTAGGGGCTATCTTCATCTGAAGGGCTCATGTAGAAGAAAGGATTGAATTTGCTTGACCTCAGAGGGCAAAATTGTGGGCAACAAGTAGAAGATTCAGAGAGACAGATTTAGGCTTGACATAAGTGAAAAACTATCTAACAATTTAAGCTATCTGCAGATTATAGTGGATTGCCTTGGGAGGTGGGTTGACCCTCAGTGGAAGTCTTTAAACAAAGGCTGGATGACTCTCTGATAAGTTGTAGAGGCGACTCTTGGTCAGACCTGTTATAAGTTGGACCAAATGACCTTTCTGGTCCTTTTCAACGCTAAGGTTCTATCATTCTGTGATCTAAAAATTGGTTCCCTTTCCTCTGGCCAGTGGCTGTCTGCCCCTTCCTTCTTGTGTCCTTTCAAAAAACCTGGTGTAAAATTGAAAAATAAAGGTTTGTACCAATTAATGAATTTGTGATGGATGATATTGGGAGAGAGACTTTTCATGTAGTAAGGCCTGGTTAATCTCCTGAACCCAGGCATTGGTTTTCCTAGCACAGGACATAGTTTAGAGATACCCTGGGGTTACCACAGCACCTCCTGAGTATGACAGTAGTTTGACTTAACCTAATTGAAGTTGCTGGACTCAGTCTCCATGGCCCCCTGCTTCATATTTCTTCCCCAAATGAAGTATCCTAGATTGTCCACATCATCTCTGGGCATTTTGCAGAAGAGACTACATGATTTCACATCCCTTTTCTACCATTTTTCTTCTCTCTGTTTACCCCCATCCTCCATATACTGCAGACCCTTCCCTTGGCCTTCTGCCTTTCACCACTCAAACCTCAAAAAATAAAAAGTTAATTTTAAAATTCAGGTGTTATCTTTCTTCCATAAGCACACACATCTTTTTGAGCCTCCTTTCATTCTTCTCTCTATTCTCCCCTCTCCCACTTATCTCAGAAAAATCTTCCATTCTCTCCTTCACTCATAATTTCATTTGTGTGTTAAAATGTTCATTATGGCTGGTTAGCATAAGAGGTGTTGTAGTGTATACCACAGCAAGAAATAACCCAAGTCTACACCACAGCACGAAAAAGTCCTAAGTATTGATATGAAATTGCGAATGGCTCAATGTCATCTAAAGTCCTTGAAAATACTCAAAATCCCCTTTCAGAATTTCCATTCACCTCCTCATCCTCCTTTAATGAAACCTGCTTGGGCCCAGTGCTGGATTACACGTCCGCCATTTGCTAACCAGTCTAGCTAAATTTGGCTTGGCACATTACCAAGTTGGTTGCAAACTGATGAGTTTTTTGGGTACAGAAACTCTGGAAGACCCTTTCTTTTTATTGCAAATCTACAAAATTTTGGTTTTATGGTGAGGTAAGTAGACATTTATAGGACAGTCTGGAAACCTAACCACTCTTTAGAACTTTTTTTTTCCTGTGGGAAAGAAAATATATTCTGAGTTCCAAATGGCCAATTTGCAGGAGAATTTTTGGAATCTAGCCTATTTCAAAGTTGGACACTGTCTGTTTTGCCCTTGTCACCTACCCAGTAGGGATGTCATGGGAGTGATTCACTCAACAGCTGCCAATGGAGAACAACAGTGCTGTTTGAGGAAGCCTGGAGCATAGCCTGTGTGAAGGAGGGGAAAGGTTCTGGGTCTTTCTCCCTTGACCTAATTCTATAGGCCTGGGATAAAGGAAGCCATTTGCTGGGTCTGGCTTTGGTCAGACTTTTGCTCATTTCTCCCTCTTCAAGTAGAGACTCCTTGAAAGGGATAGTTTATTTGGGCACGGTTCATTTAAAGCAAGAAAATTACATTTTAGAGTTGGTTTATTTATGTATGTATTCGTATGTTCATTTATTTCTGAAGATATTTGTCAAATTGGGATCAAGATGCATTCCTTGTCTCTGTGGTCTGACAGAATTAATTGAATGACCTCCTCCCCTTTCTGAATAGGAAATAATAAATTCTTGTTAAGATACTGTATAAGGACGTAAATGGAAAGCTTCTTGTCTTGAAGTCATGCGTACTTCCTGTAGGGTACATCTGCTGCTGATTTATGTAAATTGAAGATGTTTCCAGGCTCTCCGGATGAGCTTGCTGCACCATCCTCTTGTGGAATTAAACCTTTAGGAATCCTTCTACCAACTCAGATCACAGCCCCACCTCCTTATCTTAGTGGATTCTCTCCATGAACTGATAGAGCCCCCAAAAAGTCATTATGTGATGCCCTGACATTTTGATTAAGAACTCCTTTGCCACTTATCAAGACTTATTCTTGGATGACAGGCACAGTGTGACCTATTGGAGCCTGTGGTGTAGACAACTTTGAGATCTCAGGGTTACCTCCATTCTACCTGGGATGATCGAGAGTCACTTCTGAGGAGCCCCCTTGTTGTAAGTTCAGAATCTCCCAGTGAGGGACAGAGGACCTCCTCTAGATGTTCCTGTGTGTGTCCTTGCCTAGGGGTCATTTCTTGGCATCACAGAATTCCAAGAAAAGTGGACGGGCTTCTGTTTTGGTCATTTATCCAGGACTGTCCAGTGCTGGTAGGGGCCATGAAATCAGCCGCCATATTCCTCTTTGGAGACAGCAGCATTTCAAGTGATATATTTTCCTTTGTTGATGGAAATGACTCAACTGACCCACCATGATTTGAGCTTTTATTATGGGGGCTACATTTGAACCGATCTTTGGTCAGCAACCAACAGCACTCAGTTATTTGGCTGTGGGACTAGCTGAAGTGAACCTTTGACCTGAGACTCATCAACACCACTGCCTCAGTTTAACTTGTTCACCAGCCAGATACTGACTGGATGGTTGAGGTGATAAAGAAATCCTGGAGGATGAGAAGCATGGATGAGTGAGAGACCCATGCTTCCTGGGGATGAGATTAGCAATTTCTTTCTGGTACTGTGGGGGGAAGGGAAGGTCTTGGGTGCTCAGATCCATTGTCCTTTTCTTGCATGGGGGGGGGTGTCTAAAGTATAGTCTGATCTCTTGGGCAGCTAAGGCCCTCGCTGATGGGGAATGCTTAATCTGACTCTGGGCAAATAAACAAGGCCTCCTGCTCTCCCTTGGGAACCTAAGATTGGAGGGGTCTTGCAAACTTGGCAAGGGAAACGAAGATTTTTAGGAATGGACTGTGTGTGTGTGTGTGTGTGTGTGTGTGTGTTGTTGTGTTTTGGATTAATGCTAATAACAGATGAGGATTTCCAAGCTTGGTGGGGAGGGGTGATGGAACAAGGAAGAAGGCTGGGGGAGGGGGAGGGCTGCTTACACTTTATGGAATATATATGAGGATTTTGGAGGAAAGGAGAGAGCAGTTTTTAACTTAACCCTTGTTTGCCTTAAAAAAAAGATTTCATTTTTATTTTGCTTTAAGTCAGTGCTTTGCAAAACAAGAAGGCCTTAGCCTAATGTAAAACCTTTCTCAGCCTCTACCTCTCACCCCCTTTGCTTGTCCCAGAAATGGTGACAGAACTGGATGGCTCATCATGGTCATGTTTCATGCAGCTGAATGAAGGGAGACGCAGCCAGCTCATCCACATGCCCGGGCCTCTGCTTTGTGGGGAGGTCTGGGCCTGCAGACAACCCACCTGATTCCTCCAGTGCCAGATAATGCTGCGTTTCTGCCGAGTGGAAGACCGACCCCCCACTTCAACTCTTGTGGGATGTTGGTGGGGAGGGAGCCAAGCTAGGCCAAGACGGTAACTCTGGAGGGGAGAGAGAACACCGAGCACATCTGCTGCCCAGTTCTGGTTTCCTGCCAGATGTTGGGCCCCTCTCTGTTCTTCTCCCTCAGGTGGGGAGAATGAAGCCTTCACAGAAAGCAAGTGACAGTTGCTGCTACCAAGAGACAAGGGATTCCCCTTTTCCCTGTTGTTCCCTGGGCTTCCCTCTAACTCCTTGGAGTAGAGAATATGGGAGACGGCTTGGCACGGAGGAAAGAATTCTGGATTTGGAGTCAGATAAAGGGTTCAAATCCTCAATGTCTCGCTTGTTGCCTGTCTCACTGGATCTTGCCAGGCTTTAGCCTACACATCTCTGAAATGGGATGATTGGACAAGATGACCTTCAGAGTCCCTTCCAGTTCTCTGATGTAATGAGGGGAAGAAGAGTGGCTCTCATGCCCTCATTTCACATAAAAGCCCAGCAGTTTCTCATGTTCAGCCTTCTGGCTCATTTTTTGATTTGTTCTGTCCCCCTCTACCCCTCCTAACGGTTTCCCTCTACCTGGGGCCCTGGGCAGCCATTTATTTAGCACCCAGAGGTTTACATAGAGTCTTAGCTCTGCCATCTCATTTAATCTTCACAACAACTTTGTGAAGTTGGGGCTATTAGGACCCCCATTTTACAGGTGAGGAAAGTGAGATGTGAAGGAATTTGCCCAGGATCACACAATTTATGTTGGAGGGAGGTTTTGGACCCGGATTTTCCTGGCTCCCAAGTCCAGCCCTCTCTCCACCGTGCCACCTAGATGCCTCAAAGTCCAACAGGGCGGCAGACCCAGGCTCCTGCCTTTCACTGGGCCCAGGGAGACGTCAGCTGGTTTTGGTCCCTTTCTCAACCCATTTTTGCCAGGAAGCTGCCCGCATTCCTTTGCTGCCTGGCTCTCTTCCCACAGGGGATCTGTGGGTAGAGGTTGCTCCATAGCCCTGCGGCCTGGGGCTGTAAGTAAGGGGTAAATGATGGCCAGTGTGGGAAGTGATGGCGGGGGTGGGAGAGGGACAAGGTTGGAGGCAGTGGCCTGTGTATGTATGTGTGTGGGGGTACTTTTTCTAGGAATGTGAGAGACTATGGGGTCATTCCATATAGTCCATAGAGTGAACACCATATAGTCCATATTCCATGGAGTGAACACCATGCTGGAGAGAGGAAAGAGATTGTCGAGGCTTTTTGGAAACTCATTTGCTTTCCCATGGTCTAACCATGTGGACCCCTTTCCTTTCTGACCTCTGAAAGGCAAGGGACACAGCCTCTGTTTTCAGGCCCTTCAGGGTTTTTGTGAAGGGTTTCTCCATTGGTCTTGGGAATGAGTTCAGAGTCAGGTGGTGTGTGTGTGTGTGTGTGTGTATGTGTGGCATCTTGGAAGACAGCTTGTATTGGCATCCTTTGTGGATTTCCATGTCTGACTGATGCTTGTTGAATGAGTGAATGAGTTTCCTCCTCCCCCTTCATACTGGTTCCCCCCTTTGGCAGGTGTTTGCTTTGCTTTACATAATCTTTTCCTTCGGAAGCCGGTGCCAATGAGTTATTTAACATTAAGGTCCTAAGACAAAAATGGAAAGAAAGAAGGGTAGACAGAGGAGATGTCTGAGAAAGGAAGAAGGGTCCTGGGGCATTAGATCAGGGCCTGTAAAAAGGCTTCCTTGCCCCGGCTGGGCCAAAATGATATCGCATGGCAGGGACTGTTGGACATAAGGAAAAGACAGAATGGGGAGAGAGACATTCATGGAGGGGGTTGGAAGACAGGAATATGAACAGAGATGAGTACTCCCAAGTGGCCTGAGGCCAGAGGGAGGGGGGAGGGTGGTTACAAACTTGTGGCTGTGCCCCTGTTGCCTAAAAGCCTTGAGTTCAGTGGCTAGGGAGTTTTTTGAAAAGGAAACAGGCCTAGTTCTTTAACCACTCTGTCTTAAGGCCTGATAGAGCAGATGCTCTTCTTGGATCTGGGAGCTCCACCTCCTGCTCCCCAAATATCAGCTGCTGTGTGGGATCAGAGGGAAAAAAGTCTCCTCCATGTTCAGCTCATTTGATGTGGCTGGTCTGGCACTGCCTGCCACACAAAGCTAGTTCCCTAGGAATGTTCTCTCCTCTTTGGGGTATGGGAGTGTGTTGAGAGCAGGTTGCGGAGCGGGGCTCCTCATGTGATCCTTTCCCTAATATCAAATGCATGGCCTTTTGTAAGGCTACATATATGATATAGTTTTGGCCATAAACCTCTCGAATCTTCTCCCCGCCCTTTATCTTCCCCATCACCGTCCAGCCCTGAGCAACAGACACTTCTATCAGACAGGCTGATCAGGACAGTCAGGAATGAAACTAAACATAACTTCCCCTGTCTGGATGCAGCTCTGCCCAGACTTCTGACAGCAGGAAGCAAAGAGGGAGGAGAGAGGACAGTGGAGAAGGGACTAGTCCTCCGATGGGTGAAAGGTCACAGAACAAGGGAGAGCCAAAAGCTTCGGTTCTCGGCCAGTGGTCAGTTGACAAATGCTGACTGAGTGCCTACTGTGTGCAAGATGCTAGGTCTTGTGGGAGATACCAGAAATATATAAACAGCTCCTGCAAGAGTTTATAGTCTAGTTAGGGAGAGACAAATTAATGCATAGGAAGCAGAGAATGATTAAGTGCTAATCTCTCTGATCTGAATACAGCTGAGTTTAGAATACCATTTTGTTTTTCTTGCTTTCTCCATTGGGAACAGGAGAGGTCTGAGGAAGGGAATATGAACCTTAAAATAAAATTACATTAATAACAAGTACATACCCACCTAGAGGAAGCTTCTTTCTGGGGTCTGGGCTAGGAGTGTTGTTTAATTAAAGATTCAGGGGCATGCATAGTCATTGAGTACATAGGAACCAAGTGGCTGTAAATTCAAAAGTTGTAAGTATAGAGACAGGGTTCCATCTATGGCCAGTCAAATAAATTTGAAGATTTGTACATTCCCTTTCCCCTTCTGTTTTTTTTCTGTCTCTTTCCCTCCCTTTTTCTTTCTTTCTCCCTTTTGCTTTCTTCCATTTTTTCTTTCTTTTTCTTCCCTTTCTGGCTTTTCATATTGCAGGGATTATTTGAAATCTTGGTTAAGGGACTGAGTTGGATATCGGATATTGCATTACTTAACTGTGACCAACATTCTCCCTCTCAGCCCCCTGCCTGATTGGGTTTATAATATTGGAGAAAATCACAGAAAATCACAGAATCACATTTCTTTTAGACCTAGAAGGGATTTATCTCCCTCACTGTACAGATAAGGAAACTGAGCTCCATAGAGGTCATAATGATTTGGCCAAGGTCACACAGTGAGTTAGTGGCAGAGAAGGGATTAGAACCAATTAACTTTAGTATTTATTAAGGCAGTTTGGTGGTGCAGTGAATAGAGTATTAGGCCTGGAGTCAGGAAGACTCATCTTCCTGAGTTCAAATCTGGCCTCAGACACTTACTAGCTATGTGACCCTGGGCAAATCACTTCACCCTGTTGGCCTCAGTTTCCTTATCTGTAAAATGAGCTGGAGAATAAAATGACAAACTGCTCCAGCATCTCTGCCAAGAAAACTCCAAATGGGGTCACAAAGAGTCAGACGTGACTGCACAACAAAATGTATTAAATGGATAGCACGTGCCAAGACACCGAGACAAAAATGAAACAATTCCTGCTGTCAAAGAAATTACATTCTACTGGTGGAATATAGCATCAGTCGAGCAGCATGCACTTATTGAGCACCTAATGTGTGCTAGATACTGGGGATTCAAAGGTAACAGTGAAAAAAAGCCTTGCCCTCAAATAGAATACAATGTGCATAGGTTGGACAGATTCAAGTTACTTTGAGGGAGTGAGCATTAGTAATGGGGGAGGAGATGGGAATCGGGGACAGCTTCATGGAAGGGATGGCACCTGAAACTAACTTTTGAAGGAATAGAAGGATTCTGAGAATCATAGTTGAGGTGCAGGTGACAGCTTGTGCGTGTGCGTGGAGGAACGCTGAGTTTGAGGAACAGTCAGTCATCTGGTTTGGTTGAAACATAGAAAGCTTTGAAAGGTAGTACTCTGAGCTGTTAGGAAAAATAGACCGGAGTCATACTATGGAGGGCCTTCGGCAGCAAGCTGGGATGTTTGTCTATCATCTTTGAGGTAGTAGGGACCCACTGAGCAGGAGAGCGGTCTGTGAAATTAGATGATTATTAGACAAATTATTTTGGCATCTGTGTGGGTGATAGATTGGAAAGGGAGGAGACAGATTATTAAGCTACTAATCTAGTTTGTTGTTGATGTGGGCCAACAGAGTGAAGGAGGTGGATGCAATAAACTCTAGTGGAGGTGGCATAGTTGAGGCTTGGTAATTGGTTGTTGGGCATGAAGGAAAGGAAAGAATGAAAAATGCCTCCCAGGTTATGAAATTGGGTCACTGGGAGAATGATGGCACTGATAAAAGGAACAGGGAGGTTTTGAAGGAAGTACACATTTGGGGGAAAACAGGGAGTTCTGTTTTGGACATTGAATTTGAGGTGTATCTCTACTTGGGGCATCCAGGTAGGGGTATCCCTTGGGCAGGTGGTGATGAAGGACTGTGCAGTCCAGGAGAGGAACTGGGGCCAGATAGAAAGATTTGGGAGTCATCTGAATAGGGATGATGATTGATTCCATGGGAGCTAGTTAATCAAAAAGCATTAGAACTTATAACTTCTGTTATATTCTCTTGGGAGGGTGCTATTTCAACCTCATCTGGAAATAAAACCAATTGTGTGACCACCAAGTTGGGATGGCTACATTTCACCTTGCTTCTAAACAATTCCCATTCATCCTCATCCTGGTCTCCTTGGCGCAAGTCAGATGGACTTGATGGAACTCTGAGCTTCTTGTACCCACAGGGTCATCTGCAGGCCTATACACATCTGTCTCACATCTGTACACATCTGATGCTCTGTCATTTACCCAGGAAAGAAAACACAAATCAGAAAAGGCAGCCATGGTCTAGGTGCAACCTTGCCTGGTGGACTACCCCATTCAAACTTCCATGAGAGAGTGGTCACTATGATCCCAGAGTGGGGTAAAGCTGACCCATCCCCCAGCTCTCATCAGAAATATAGGAGTTGTATGATGCCTTCTGGAGGATTGAAGGAAGAGCAAGCCATCTGACAGCTCTCTCCTTTTAACTGATTCAGGCCCCCTCCCTCCTGCTACTATGATGGGAATGTCTAGGGCCAAGGCCCTAGTCAGATTTTTCTGGATCATGACAAAGCAAAAAGTCCTTTTAGGGTTAGGCCACCAAATGGCTGAAAGTAGCCAAAAAGTTTGCCATTATCCAAAGGCCCAAGTGCTGAGTCACACATGGTCATTTGGAAGCAGGTGAAGAGTATCTAGACATGCTCTGTATAACCCATATTACACATGCATGAGTGCATATGAGACTTGTTTTTTTCTATGAACAGGAAAGTACTGAAGAGCCCAGAGAAGGAATTCCCCTTTCTTAATATGTTATTGCCTGCCCTCCATCCCCGGGATTTTGTTAGACATTGAGGTTGGCACGTAGGATGAGTATTTGCCTTTGTTGACTGAGCTATTTTTCAGGCCCTGTTTTTAGGGAAATCTGATAACATTTGGCCAGTCCCTCGCTTTTTTTCTCCCTTTTTCCCCCTTATCTTCTCTATCGATGACTTTGGGTCTCATATCAAGAAAGGGTGAGAAAAGAAAGTATTCAGTTACCGAAATGACAAATGGAGGAAGCTGAAGGCCACCAGAGGCTTTTCCAGGGCAACATATTAAAGAACCCTGTTTTCCCAGCTCCTCTGGGATGTTGGGCCCTTGCTTGATAGCCTGTGTACGGCATGGTTTCCCGACGTCCACTAAGCTCAGTAGACATCCCCTTGGCTAGAGCTGGTTGTTCTCCTGACATCTGGTAATGTTGCATCTCTGAGTAAGCAAATGGGACTTCTCTGAGCAGAAACAGACATTTAAAGGCAAAAAGCAAGGTACCAATGCTGGTCTCCGGATTTCAGTGTGGCTATTTTTTTTTCCTCACCGTTTTTAAAGCAGAAATAGTATCTACAACCAGCCCTGACCTGTAACTCAGCCCCTACAACGTGTGCGTTGCTCATGGCCCTTGGTGGAGCACAGATTTCCTATGCAGTGGTTTAGGCCACTGAGAAAGCAACAGCAGCAGCAACATGATGGTCAGCATTCAGAGTGTTCCAAAAGTTTTGGTGCAGTTTTAAGTTTTAATACTTTAAAGCTCGCAAGTATCTGTAGCCTTCATATTGTTCAGCTTCTTAGCTTATTTCAAGTTGTAATAGCTTAGGATGGCATCAAGACTTTTGGGAAGAGCCTGTATAGCGCGTTAAGATTTGAGAAGTGCTATGCCTATGTTATCTCATTTGGTCCTCACAACCCTGTGACGTAGGTGCACCTTGAGATGAGGAAACTGAGGCAGACAGTGGTTAAGTGACTTGCCCAGGGTCACATAGCTAGGAAGTGGCTGAGACTGGATTTGAACTCAGCTCTTCCTGAGACCAAGCCCAACATTCCATTCACCACGTCCTCTAGCTGCCTGCCATTTTGGTAGCTTTGTGATCTCCCTTCTCATTGTATCATTGTCTGTAGAAACAGCCATATAGGCTGCCCATTTTTATTCTTTTGTATAGGGATATTTTGATGTGGGGGAGCAGAAAGGTGGCACAGTAGATAGAGCATTGGGCTTGGAATCAGGAAGACTCATCTTCATAAGTTCAAATCTGGCCTCAGACGCTTACCAGCTGTGTGACCCTGGGCAAGTCATTTCACCCTGTTTGCCTCGGTTTCCTCATCTGTAAAATGAGCTGGAGAAGGAAATGGCAAACCACTCCAATATCTCTACCAAGAAAACCCCAAATGGGGTCACAAAGAGTCAGACACAACAGAAATGACTGAGCAACATTCTGATGTGGGGATTGAGGAAACAATAAGGACTTTCTGAAATTAAACTTCCAGCTGTGGGGTCCTCACCAACCAGGAGGAAAGTCTGAAGGACAGTCTCTGGATGAGCGCCTCTCTGCTTTTCTCCTGTGTAGTAGGTTTGCACCCACTCCCTGGAGCCCTCCTGGAATAAGTTATGAGCTGCCCTTGCTCAGAGAAGCCCCCAGTTAAATGGAAACATGGTGTCCAGCTTCCCAGAAGCTTATCAAGACAATGCTTCTTTAGTTTTTTAATCCACCAAAACCTGATACTGAGAACATCCATCTTTACCTCGCGCCACTCCCGTGGCCCTTTCTGGATCACTGGGGCTCTGCTGTTGGCTGCTGGGGATGCTCCTGCTGGCCCCTTGCTTAAAGCAGTGTCTGTAGAGTCTCCACAGTTTGAGTAGGAACAGATGATTTACTAAGCGGTGATACATCTCATGGGAGCACACTCGATGCACGCCCACTCTTGCCAAATTTTTCCCTGACTAGACTTAGAATGTTGTGGATGAGTCACAGTGAAGCCTGATTCCTTTTCTAACCTCCTAAGGATATTTCTTATAAAGATGTTTTCCCATGCATTATTTTTTTTTGAGGTAATTGGGGTTAAGTGACTTGTCCGGTTCACACAGCTAGTAAGTGTCTGAGGCCGGATTTGAACTCAGGTCCTCCTGACTCCAGGGCCAGTCTCTACCTAGCTGCCTCTTTTCCATGCATTATGGATTGGAAATATTATTGTCCCAGCAGAGGAGTGCTCTTGCTAATCCATCACCTGGACCACTTTGAGATTGTTGTTTGACTCCTCCAGAATCGAATATAAAGTCCTCCGTTTGGCATTCAAAGCCCTCTATAACCTCCCCTAACTTCCAGAAGGAGCCTTTCCTGATGCCTGCCCTCTGTTCATTATTCGCAGCTTGTCCTGTCTATACCTTGTTCGTACATAGTTGTTTGCCTGCTGTGTCCCCTACTAGACTGTTGAGATCAGAGAATGTCTTTTGCCTTTCTTTGTATCCCCGGAACTTAGCACAGTGCCTGGCACATAAAGTAGGTGCTTAGTAAATGTTTACTGCCTGACTGACTGGCTGTGAGGAGACGCAGTTTTAATGCTAGTGTTGTTGTCGGAGTTTCATAGCGCTTAGCTAACTGGATGTTGGTCAAATCAATTTTGAAAAGAAAAAAAAACACTTATTAAGAAACTCCTTTGTTCATGTTAGACTCAGTTGGATTTTTCTTGAGATAAAACTGAACTGTCCCTGTACCAAAGCAATTCACATTCTCTTGCAATGACACAGTTCATAAGTATAATTGAGGGTAAGTTGAGGAGGCAGAGGGGACTGGCATCTGGGGATATAAGGAAGGCTTCCTGGAGGAGATGGTGCCTGAAATGGAGGATTCTGGGAGGCAGAGGTGAGGGTGGGAGTAGTCTTTTTTGTTAATAATTCCAGCCCTTTGCATCATGCTTTTTCACAGTGCTTAATAAATGCTTTGTTTATTCATTTCATTCATGGGAGATGGAGATGGAGAGAAAACTATGAGATGTTGGGGGAGGACGGTGAGGGGGGTTGGATATGGGGGAAGAGAGAGATGAACAGTTTCAGAGGGCTTGAAAGTTGGCACCAGGAGAATTAGGCCCCTGACCTTCTTCACCCCAGGCCCCAGCACTATTGGGCTTCTCCTTGGGAGGGAGGGTGTCTGTTTTTCCTGTTGGATGCACCTGATGCTATCTGCTTCCTCTTTGGACAATGACCTGGGAGATTGTAACTAGTCCTTGCCTTACTCAGTGGCCAGGATTGTAGCAGAATACTCACTCCCTGGCAGTGGAGGAATCAGCAATATCATGGTCAGACGGTCAGGGTGCAAGAAGCCACTCCACTGGAGGAGAATCTTGGGGTATAGCCCAGGGCTGCCAAACTCAAGGGCCTGTGGGCCATGAGCACTGGAAAAACTCCTGAGTGTAGCCCAAACCAGACTAAAATGCAAGTAGGAAATGTTTCACAAAACAAATAAAAATAGTGGCTATATAATAGATAAAATAGATTAAAATAATAGTAGATAATGTTAATTTGTGGTTTTCTAAGCATTTGATACCATTGGCCTAGACTCTCAGTAGCTCGCATTTATATATCACTTCAAGGTTTACGAAGAGCAACAAGTTTTTAGTATATGGTGAACTGGAGAATCCAGCCTTGACCTCCTCTCTCCATGACTTCTTGAGGGGGTCTGGTTTTTCTTCCTAGGTATACCCGGCTTCAGAACCTCTTCTGTCAGCTTTCTTGGACAGAGAGGAAGCAAGTTTCTTTCTGGACCTGGAGTCACGAAGACCTGAGTTCAAATCCTGCCTCAGACACTTGCTAGCTGGGTGATCGTGGACTCAACTGCTGCCTGCCTCAGTTTCCTCATCTGTAAAATGGAGATGCTAACAGCATCTACCTGTTGTGTTTGTTGTGAGAATAAAGTGGCTGGGAAAAATGCCACGGATTTCAAAATGGAAAAGATTTGCCAACTGACTAGATATATGAGGTGAAGGAGAGTGTTACCTTAGATAGAATAGGGAGGTTTGGAAGAGGAGTGGATTTGGGGGGAAAGAGGATGAATTCTGTTTTGAACATGCTGAGTTGGATATGTCTACAGTTTGAATCACCAATAGGTGATTGGTGACACTGGACTGAAATTCTAGAAGCGAGACTGGAGTTAGATATATAGATCTATGAATCCTCATGCTAGAGGTAATAATTCAGCCTATGGGCTCCCATGAGGTCACCAAAAGAGAGAGGATAGAGAGAGAAAAGAACAGGGCCTAGGACAGAGCTCTGGAGAAAACGCTGAGAAGGATGTGTGAGGCTGGAGGTAACCCAGAACAGAGTAACATCCCAAAAACCCGGAGAAGAGAGAGGGTCATCAGCAGTGTCCAATGCAACAGGCGAACTGAGAAGGATGAAGACTGAAGAAAGGGCCAACAGATGTAGTCACTGGCTGTGTGACTCTGGGCAAGTCACTTAACCCCAGTTGGAGAGAGTGAGAGAGAGACAGAGAGAGAGAGACAGAGACAGAGAGAGACACAGAGAAAGAAACACAGAGAGACAGAGATAGAGGGAGAGAGAGAGAGAAATAGAGAGAGAGACAGAAAGAGAGACAGAGACAAAGAGAGAGAGAAGAGACAGAGAGAGAGAGGCAGAAAGACACACACAGAGAAACACAGAGACAGAGACAGAGAGAACAAGAGACAGAGACAGAGAAAGACAGAGAGACAGACAGAGAGAACGAGAGACAGAGACAGAGAAAGACAGAGAGACAGAGACAGAGAAAGACAGAGAGACAGAGACAGAGAGACAGACAGAGACAGACACAGAGAGAGTGAGAGAGAGACAGGGAGAGACAGAGAGAAAAGGGAGGGAGGAAGGGAGAGGCAGACAGAGAGATCATTGGTACCACCTTTGGAAAAAGCAGTTTCCATTGAGTGATCACAAAGGGTTAAGGACTGAATGAGAAGAGAAAGAGTCATATAGATAGCTTTTCCAGGAGCTGACTGAGAAAAGAAGAGACGTGGGACCTAAGGCCTTGGGGGTATAGCGAGGTCTAAGATGACAGAGGCTCAGCCACGTCTGAAGGCCACAGGGGGAGATCCAGTAGACGGGAAGAAGTTGCAGATTAGAAGGTGAGAGGGTGGATGTTTAGGTGAGTAATGGGCTGGAGGAGTTGAGGCTGGAGATAGATTAGGGATTCCTGTTTAGGCTTGGGTTGGACTAGGTGACCTCTGAGTTCTTTTCCTACTCTGGTATCCTGTGACTAT
The DNA here is from genome assembly GCF_011100635.1 of Trichosurus vulpecula. Taxonomy (NCBI): domain Eukaryota; kingdom Metazoa; phylum Chordata; class Mammalia; order Diprotodontia; family Phalangeridae; genus Trichosurus; species Trichosurus vulpecula. The sequence goes on along the minus strand of NC_050578.1, from coordinate 225,965,081 downwards.
TAAGCTATTCTGGGTCCCTCTGGGTCTTTGAGAGGCATCTAGCAGGATTACAGTAAAAAGAATTAATCTCTTACTGTTGTCCTGGGATGGATGTGGGGTAGGGAGCTGGCACAGCCCCTCTATGATAACTCTGGCATCTTAGGAGATTTCAGCACCTGCTGAATGGGGCTTTTCCTGACCTCTGGGGAAGCCTGTAAAAACACTGGGCTGTGCCAGTATAGGATAACATATTTGGTCCTGCCAGGCCTTCTTTGCTGGGCAGCTAAGTGTCGAGCTTTCTTTTCATATTGGGTCATTTGAATTTTCTTGATCCAGAGGTCTTTATATAGCCCATCTTACAGACTGATTGTATCTGAGCAGGCACAGATTTCTCCTTAGCTGACGATATGACTGGAGTGGTTGATTCCTTTTAGGACTTGTGTCCAAAGTAGACAGTGTATGTGCCCACTCACTTCCAGGCACTACCTTAAAGTTATTTCCCAAAAGCATTGGTTTGGTCCCTTTCTTCTGCCTCTCACCCTCCCCTAGACAGGAAACCCCAAACTTCCATTCTTTCCTCCACGAAGGAAGGCTCTTTGTAGTTTGTGGCTGTCTGCCTGACCTCAGTCAGATCACCCCACGGCTCTGAGGCTCCTACTCCCTTCTACCCATGCCTGCCTGCCTCTCTCTTTCTCTCTCTCTCCTCTCTCTCTCCAATCTCTCTCTGTGTCTCTGTCTCTCTCTCTGTCTCTGTCTGTCTGTCTCTGTCTCTCTGTCTCTCTCTTCTCTCTGTCTCTGTCTCTCAGTCTGTCTGTCTCTGTCTCTGTGTCTGTCTGTCTCTGTCTCTGTCTCTCTGTCTGTCTCTGTCTCTCTGTCTGTCTCTGTCTCTCTGTCTCTCTCTCTTCTCTCTCTCTGTCTCTCTCTTCTCTCTGTCTCTGTCTCTGTCTCTCTGTCTGTCTTCTCTGTCTCTCTCTGTCTCTCTGTCTCTCTCTCTGTCTCTCTCTTCTCTCTGTCTCTCTGTCTGTCTCTGTCTCTGTCTCTCTGTCTCTCTCTGTCTCTCTCTCTTCTCTCTCTCTGTCTCTCTCCTCTCTGTCTCTGTGTCTCTGTCTCTGTCTGGCTCTCTGTCTCTCTTCTCTCTCTGTCTCTCTCTTCTCTCTCTCTCTCTGCCTCTCTGTCTCTCTCTTCTCTCTGTCTCTGTCTCTGTCTGTCTCTGGCTCTCTCCTCACCCCCTGCCCAGATGCTGCTGAAGCCAGAAGGTCTCTCAGCTGCTTCCGTTGTGTTCCCTGGTTGATGATCCACAAAGCAAGTACATCATGAGCCTAACAAAACAGATATCTCTTCTCAGGCCAGAATCCTAAACCACAGGAGGCTGGGAGCATTTAGAATAGAAATTTGGAGCTGGAAAGGACCTTAGAAACCATCAAGACTATCTCAGGCTCTTTCTCAGACACCTCCTAGCTGAGTGACCCTGAACAAGTCACTTAACTGCTGTCTGCCTCAGTTTCCCCAACTATAAAATAGGGATAATAACAGCACCTCCCTCCCAGGGTGAGACAATATTTGTAGACGTGTTTAGCACAATACCTAGCACATAGTAGGTGGTATATAAATACTTATTCCCTTCTCCTTCCACCTTTTCTTTTTGAAAAAAACTGAGGCCCAGAGAGGTTGTGACTTGTTCAAGGTTTTTAAAGCGTGTAACTAGAAGAGCCAGGACCTCCCTAGGATCCCCCTCCTGTCCTTTTACTCTTTCCCGCACACTCTGTTGTCACTCACTGTTTTGACTGTGAGACCAGAAGTTACTCGGCAACGTTACTCTGCAGGTCTCTTATGGGGACTTTGCCCTTTCCGCTCTGGAACCCCAGAGGGGAAGGGGGTATTCATTAGGGAGGGAGGGACTCTAGCCAACGAGAAGATCTGAGCAATTCTTTTTCTTCTCTGAAACAGCTTCGGCAGCTGTGGAGAGCCACTGATTGGGTGGGTGGCAGAAACATATGGATGGGGTGAAGGTGGCAAGGATGATGAGTCTCTCATCATAAGACAAGGCAGAATTAGGGCCCCTCATAGATTCATAGGTGAATATTAAGTCCAACCCCCTCATTTTCTATCAGCCTGCCCCTCCCTACTTTTCCAGTCTTCTTATACCTTAATCTGGGATCCACTGGTCTCATCACGTAAGACTCTGTTTTTACCGGCCGTGCCCCATGCTTGGAATGCTCTCTCTTCTCGCTGCCTCCTGGTCTCGTTGGCTTCCTTCAAGTCCCAGGGAAAATCCTACTTTCTGCAAAAGCAGACTTTCCCAATCCTCCTTCATCTTTTTTTAAAATTTCTTTGCATTTTTATTAAAATATGTTTGTATGTATATATTAAATGTATGTACATATTAAAATTTATTTATTTTTATTTATTTTTAATTTTTTATTAAGATTTTTTTCATTTTTAGTTTACAACACTCAGTTCCGCATGACCCTGAGTTCCAGATTTTCTACCCCCCTTCTCCCCTCCCTCCCCAAGATGGCATGGAATCCAATATATCTTCTACATATAACTTCACATTGAATTTATTTACACAGTAAGTCAAGTTGTAAAGAAGAATTATTACCAATGGAATGAATCATGAGAAAGAAGAAACAAACCAAAAAAAAAAAACCAAAACCAAAAACAAAAGAGAGAAAAAAAAGAAAAAAAAAAAGAGAGCAAACGATTGCCTCAATCTGCATTCAGTCTCCATTGTTCTTTCTCTCGATGTGGATAGCTCTCTCCCTCATGAATCCTTTGGAGTTGTCTTTGAACCTTGCATTGCTGAGAAGTCTATCAAAGTTAGACATCACAGGATCCATATATCTGTGGTTGTGTATAATGTTCTCCTAGCTCTGCTCCGCTCACTCAGCATTATATCATGTAGGTCTTTCCAGGTTATTATGGAGTTCATATCTTCCCCATTTCTTATAGCACAGTAGTATTCCATTACCTTCATATAGCACAGCTTGTTCAGCCATTCCCCAATTGATGGGCATCCCCTTGATTTCCAATTCTTTGCTACTACAAAAAGAGCTGCTATAAATGTTTTTTGTACATACAGGTCCTTTTGCCACTTATGCGATCTCTTTGGGATGCAACCCTAGAAGTGGTATTGCTGGGTCAAAGCCTTCCCTCTGAGGCCACCCCTAATTTATACTTATCCTGTTGGTACATAGTTGTTTGCATGTTGTCTTCCCCATGAAACTATGAGCTCCTTGAGGGCAGGAAGGTGTTTTTTTTTTTAATAAAAAACCTTTCTTTGTATCCTGAGCTTAGCATGGTGTCTGGCGCACAGTAGGTGCTCAATAAATGTTAATTAGCTGACTAAGAACACTGAAGCTTAATGAGGTTAAATGACTTGCATAGGGCCATACATCTCATGAATACTTAAAGGAGGATTTGAACCTAGGTCTTCCTGACCCCAAGTCTAGAACTCTGTTACTATAACATGCTACTCCATTAGAAGTTACAGAGAAACCAACTTTGGCTCCATGGAACGGGAAAGCTTCCTAATAGAACAGGTCTTGTCTGGAGAGAGGGAGGCTTTTTACTCTAAAGAGCTTCGAGAGGAGGTGGCTACTGGTATGGAATATTGTGGCATTTCTATTTAGGTATTTGCTGGTCTATGTGAGCTTGGGACTCCTTTCTACTCTGATATTCTGGCATTCTAAATTGTTTCAAGTTCCTCTGGACCCTTTGAGAGGCAACTAGGAAGAATATAGTTTAAAAAATTCTTTATGTGATTTAAAAAATTTTTTTCATTGGATCCCTTGTTGGAAGGGACCTTGACGGGTCATCCAGTCTTCTCCTGTGTCTTTAGGGCCACCTCCAGCTTCCCTGACAGATATCCACCTGTCCTGCCTTGAAAGATCGAGATAAAGAAATTTTGTGATCTTCTCTTGTTAACTGATCTAGTAGCTAAAACCCTGTATTTACTCTAAATCTCCCACCTTTTATTATGGACTCTCCTGCTCTGTCTTCATGGAGGGGGTTACCCTTTGTAGATGTGATAACAATGACTAATCAGAGCCCTGCCTTCTCCTCTTGAGACTGAGGCTGGCTGTGAGAACATTGGTTTTTCTTTTACCTTCAACTTCCATCAGCCTGACGGGCTCTTCCTAGAACCAAATTATAAGAGAAGTGTGAGTGTTTAGAGAAGAGGGGACCAGGGCCTTTAAGACCCTATACAGGATCCTCTTTTCCTCACATCCTTCTGTCTCCTTTAGCTCTTTGGGTCACTTGGGCCTTGTTCCCCAATTCTCCATTGTGTCTGTTCCCTGACTAAACAACTAAGCAGCCTACTATGGTGTACTGCACTTAGTACGTACATGGTATCTATTAATCACATGAAGTAATGAGTGACCCTTCTTTGTTGAATGACGTCTTGCTAGGAATTTGCTACCCTTGTAGTCAGGGAGTCAGGACACCACTGAGTGTTGGGCAGTCTGGCAAACAACAGTATGATGTTATGGTTCTTGGAAGTATAGACTGGTAATTGAGTGGATAGGGAGAGCTTGGACAGGGTTCAGAGGAAAGAACGCACCCAAAGAAAGGTCTGGGAAAAATGGGCCTTTTGAGGAGAAGCTACAGTCTGGGCTTGTTTAGCCAATAGACAATAGACAAATGAGGAAGGAAGCTTAATTATAGCTTTTAAGTCTGTGAAAGAATATTGTGCGAGTGAAAGGGAGCAGCTGTCCTGAGTTTTCTCTTAGTGCAGGACTGGATGAAATCACTGTTAATTACAGCAAGAGGTCCCCTGGCTAGATGTTAGGAAGGACCTTCTGAAAAGGAGCTTTGGAAACTCCTTTTCAGGGGAAGTTATTATGGGATCTCCCTTGTAGATTAAAAAAAAAAAAGATGGAAAGTCTTGTTCTGGTTTCATTTGAATCCGGGCCAGGAGGGGAAGTGATAGGCACGAGGAGACTAAGAAGCCTCATTAGTTCCCTTCCAACTTAGGCATTTGAAGGACAAGGAGTTAAGTTCTAAAAAGCATTGCTTATGTTTATGATGCACAGCACCCCCTTCTTCCCCAACCATGAAGTTGCTGAGAAAGCTGTGTAACTCAAGGATGCCACTAGGGGGCGTGTAGCCCACATGCTGTGTCTAGTTGGGAGAACTTAGCAAAATTGTAGAATGTAGTTTGAGGTAACTTTTTTTCTTCTCCCTGAGACAAACTTTGCTGTGGTGTGTGAGCTTCAAGCTCTTGACAGATGATCCTTCAAGCTTCCTCCTCCTCTTCTTCCTTCTCCTCCTTCACAATCCCTCTGTATTGTGCAGTTTCTACATTGAGGGGGATAGAGATCAGCGTTAATTTTTTTCTCTTGAGTGTGTAGGACTCTGGTCTAGAAGTTAGCAGACCTGGGCAGGCAGAAGGTGTAGTTCTAGGATTAGAATGGCGTGTGCCTGGAGAAGGACTTGGAGCATACCTGGAGTTTAATATCCATCGCCATTGGGGAGGGGAGGAAGGTAGCTGGGTGGGAAGTTTGGGGCTGAGGGTTGGGAGGGGAAGGAGTAGAGAAGATGCTTCTGGGGGAAGAAGAGAGCTTGACCATCTTGATCATAGGATTTAGGGCTAGACCACATAGGTCACCTTGGACAACCCTCTGTTTTACAGAGGAGGAAGCTGAAGCTAGGTAGCCCAGTGGATAGTGGGTTGGCCCTGAAGTCATAAAAGCTCATCTTTGTGAGTTCAGATCTGACTTACTAGCTGAGTGATCCTGGGCAAGCCACCTCACCCTATTTGCCTCAGTTTCCTCATCTGTAAAATGAGCTGGAGAAGGAAATGGCAAAACCACTCCAGTATCTTTGCCAAGAAAATCCCCCAAGTAGAGTCATGAAGAGTCAGATACAAGTGAAAACAAGTCGACAATAACAAACCCAGGCCCTGGGCTTGTAAGTCATAGAACCAAGGTTTAAACCCACATCTTCTGCCTCCAGACCCCGTACTTGCTACTATATTTTCTTCCCCATTATGGCACAGTGGCCTTTTAATCTGCAGGGGCTAGGGATCTGATGCTTGCATGGGAGGCCAGGGACACAAAGAAAGAAGAGAAAGCTAAGGTACTTCAAGCAGATGCTTGAACTCCATCTAGCACAGATAAATATGGTTCGGACTAGTGTAAGAGCAGGAACACAGTGATGGCAAAGAGCTCTGGGTAAGGAGGCAGGAGATGGAGGGACCTGGCTCTGGCTTTGCCACTAACTACCCAGTTACCTTGGGCAACTCATTTTTTGTTCTTTTGGGCCACAGTTCTCTCTCCTGAAAAATAAAGAGGTTGGATTAGATGGTTTTTAAAGCCTCTTCTAGCCCAGATATTGTTTGATTCTACGTGTTAGGGGTTCTCTTTAGTAATAATAATATCTAGCATTTATATAATGCTTTAAGGTTTGCAAAGAGACTTCACAAATCTTTCCTCATTTTACCCTCACCACTTTGGGAGGTAGATGCTATTTTTATCCCTGTTTTATAGACGAGGAAGCTGAGGTGACGGGGTTTGTGATGTACCCGGGTTACACAGATAGTAAGAGTTTGAGGCTGGATTTGAACTCAGGTAAGGTCTCTTCAGAGCAGAGATGGCCCCACAGGACATGAAGAGAGGACAAGAATTCTCTCCCTTTCACCATTTTCTTTCCTCTCTTTTTTCCTCTCCTAGCAAGAAAACAATCTCAAACTGGGTCTGTTCTAGGTTCAGAGGGCTGATGATAAGGACTTTGATGGTCTGAGGTTCTAAGGGAGTTTGCTTGAAGTGCAAATATTTTCTTTGAAGCTTGAAGTTGGTTTACTAATTCAGAGATCTCCAGCACTGAAAGTTTGTAAATGCCTTTTTTTGTTTGTAATGCCTTATTTTTTCTGTTTGATTTGGTAACGCTCCTCTTTCCCCAACCTTTTCTAAATAGCTCATACAGCAGAATTGACAGATTTGCTGCTGGCTGGCATGCAAAACTCCAAAGTGCTGCCCGAACCAGATTAAAATGTAATTAGGAGATATTTAACAAAATAAATAAAAATACAATACAACATAGATAATGTCAATTTGTGGTTTTCTAAGTCAATATGTGGCTGGGGGGGAGGCGATCCATTTCTATTTGAGTTTGACACTGCTGCTATGCAACATGCTTATGTATATATACCTGTGTGTATATACAAATATGTTCGTATATAGTATGTGTGCATGTATACACAGATAGATGAATGTGTGTGTTTATATATGGACACATATTGTTGTTGTTCAGCTGCTTCAGTTATGTCAAACTCTTCGTGGCCCTTTCTGAGGTTTCCTTGGTAAAGATACTGGCGTGGTTTTGCCATTTCCTTCTCCAGCTCATTTTACAGTTGGGAAAACTGAAGCACACATGACGAAGTGATTTGCTCAGGGTCACACAACTAATAAGTGTCTGAGACCAGATTTGAACTCCGGAAGATGATTCTTCTGATGCTCTATCCCCGTGCCACCTACCTGTCCTATATACACACACATATTATATGTTATATATGTGTACATATGTGTATGTATATATATATGTGTGTGTGTGAATGTGTATTATACATACACATAAAAATATGTATGTATATAATGCAATTTCCTCCCTCCAGTCACACCCATCTGTGACTTCGAAGATAGGTCCTAGACACCTTTATGCCACATTCATATATGTATTTTTTTAAATCTAAAAGATGAATTTAAAATTTTCAACTCTCACTGAGATAATTAGAAGTACTCTGGGATGTTATAACATAAGAAAGAAGATTAGTGCAATAAAGATTCTATTCCTACTTCTAAAGGGAACACATTTTATGCTAGGCAGCGTAACCTAGAAAGAATTTTCTGCACCTTAAGTCGGAAACCAACAATCTCTGCAGAATCCTGCCATTAACTCAATCTGTGCCCTGGGGCAAGCCATTTAGCTATTCTCTGTCTGTTTTCTCCTAATAACTATCTGCCTTTACCCACCTCATCATGAGGTTGTTGTAAAATTCAAATGAGCCAGAATTTTTGTGTGAGGACTTTGAAAAACATAAGGCATCACATAAGCCCAAGGTTATATATTTCTATTTCTCCTAAGATTTAGAGCTAGAGGAAACGTTAACGGTCAGCTAGTCCAACTCCCTGATATGTGGGAAAATGGAGGGGAAGAACAAGGCAGAGGAGTGAATTGCTAAGGGTCACACAGGAAGGAAGCCCTGAGCTAGTATTTATAGGAAAAAAAACAAAGCATCTCACTTCTAACCTATGAATTGATGATACAAGATGCCCCAAAAGTCTTTGTGCAGTTTTAAGCTATAGGTTAGAAGGAGATTCCACTCTTATCGTCTCATTTGAATCCCAAGACAATCCTGAGAAGTGAGAGTGCAGATATTATTAACCCTTTTTCATAAGGAAACTGTGAGGCTCAAAAGTTGGTGACTTGACCAAGATTCTGTAGCTGGTCAGAGGCAGAGCTATGGTTTGAACCCAGGTATTCAGACTCCCGAGAACAATGCTTTCCCCATTACACCTAATGACCATAGACATGAGACTGGGTGCCCTCCAGCCTCTAGAGACCACCAGAGCCTTTAACCTCTAGTCCTGGGTAGGACCCTAGCACATGTGGCTCTCCACCGTAACTCGCAATCCTTATTCTGCTTGTCAATTCGTTTTTGCTCCCTGAGTATAATGGTCTATGATAGCAACTTGTGTCGTTGAGGGCCTTTCCAGTGCCCTGAGCAGGACAGAAAAGGGGGAAAGAGGGAGGATGGGAAGGGAAGGGGAGGGAAGGGAATGCCAGCTTTTCCCTCTGCGCTGTGATCCTGAGACCCGACCACCACTCACGCAGTCCTGACAGAACGATTGTTTTGATTTTCAGGAAGATGAGAGACTGTCCAGACTCTGCCTCCGGGACCATGAGTGCCTGCGCTGACTAAAGCCATCCACGGGACCTGGGCGGGCAGCGGAGTAAGTACAGAGGCCAGTCTGGGCGGGCTCATGGGATGAGGTGGGTGCATTTCCGCCCACATCTTAGCCCGGAAAATCCCAAGTACAGAAACAAGTCAAAGCAAGGCAGCACAATCCTCCCAACCGCTCCAGAGCCCAAAGACAGCCTTTATTTGCTCTCCTGATCCCTTTAGCCAGCTCCCTCCCGTAATTCAGGACGCTTGCAAGTTATATCATTTTAAAAAACAAAAATAGCAATACTGAGACAACACTGGACGGGAAGAGAATACGCCAGGCTAGTGTCTTTGCCCTTCTCTCCTCTGGGTTTATTGGAGCAAGTTCCCAGAACAGCTCAGTGCCTCCGTTTGACTGGAGGGAGGTAGGAGGGGGTGGAATGTGAGAAAAACTGAACCCATCAAAAGGCAGCGTTATTTCACGGATGCCTCCAGAATCAAGACTGCGTGTGTGTGACAGAGAGGTTGTTTGGGGGAGGGAGTAAGGTAATAGAGGAGAACAGGACAGAGACAGACAGAGACAGAGAGGAGGGGGCAGAGGAGAGATAGAACAGAGAAAGTGTGTGAAAGAGAAAGAGAGGAGACAGGCAGAGGAGAGAGAGAGGGAGGGAGGGAGAGAGAGAGAGAGAGAGAGAGAGAGAGAGAGAGAGAGAGCGGGCAAACGAGCCAGAGGGAGAACAGGGTCTCCATGACAACTGGCCTGGCCAGCAGCTAGTTGTGCTTGTGCTCATTGGAGCTGGAAGAAGCTTTGGAAAGGTCAGAGGAAGGAGCTGGGGAAGCGCGCAGCAGGTATTGGACCCTAAGCGAGCGGATTTGGGGGCCCAGGGCTCCCCAGCCTGCGCTTGGTGCGAGAGATACCCTGCGGAGAATGGAGTGGGCAGGAAAGGCCCGGGAGTTTCAGGTAAAGAACAAACCCCAACTTTGGCCCGATTGTTTTCCCTCCTCCCGGTTCTTGTGTTTACTCGGCACTGGCGGCGGCGGCGAACGCCTGCACTCGCTGCTCGGGCTTTGGGGCTCTGGGGAATGATGTCATGCTCCAACAGTTGGATTCTATTAGGTGAGCAGTGGGGAAACAGGCAGCTTTCTGGGCTGGACGACCTTTCCTTGCTGAGGCTCACTCTTTTGCTGAATCCGAGGTGTTTGTGCACAAATACCACCCTCATTCTGACTTATTTTAGCACCAGAATTTTTACATGAGGACTATGTACATTAAAAAAAAAGTCTCACCCCTTACCTTAGTTTTTGTGTTGGTGATTCTTACTAAAAATCCCTGTATCCTGTGCATGCCGGCTGCGTTAAAGTTTCTTATGTGCCTTCCTGCCCGGCCTGTAATTTAAAATTGAAAGCTAATTAAGCTCCACCAGTGCCGGCTCTGGAATCCATGTGTCTTGGGAGTATGTATTAGGATAGGGGAGAGTGTGGGGAGGACTCCAGAGCTGGAAAGCCTTCCTCCTTCCCAGTGGCTCCCTGAGGGTCAGGCTATCCTCCAGACGTCTTTAATGTCAATGGTAGTTGATTTTTCTAAAAGATGCATGAAGAGGGTGTAAGGAGGGGGTTACTCTTTCAGTCTCCTGAAAGTGAGGGGCCTGAGGACCATGTTTGAACGGGTTAAGATTCTGACCAAGTGTCTGGTGCAAACAGTGAGTGTCTCAGCTGGCCCAAAGCATAAGGACTCCAGGCTTCCTTTCCCCTTCAATTCTGACTGTCGTGTATTTTGGAAAAACTTACTCTGACCTCGGAAGAAAGTCAGAGGGCCAAACCTACACCTTGGGATGCTGAGCAGCATGTGGGGCCGGTGGAGATGTCCCAAGGCATTGGAGGATCAGAGACTTTCATCTGAGATAGAAAGGCATTCTCAGAAGTAAGGCATCATCTTGCCTCACACCTTCAGGAGCCCCAGTGCCTAGGTGACACATTTATCACTTCAGTCTCTGTCCTTGAAATGACTTAAACTTTCTCCCAGCCAAGCATAGAGCCTTGGCGGGGGCCATTGCTTTTTTTCTGTTGGCCAGAGTAGGGAAGCCCCCCCACCCCAGCTCTTTTTTTTTTCTTCCCTTCTTGAACTTTCTGAACAGAATGTCTTTTGTACTCTGGCAAACAATGAGAGAGCCTCCTGATTGGCTCAGAGTATGCCTGCCAATGTAAGCCAGTGACCATGCTGTGGATTTCTGTTCATTCCTCTGTAATTCTTGAATCTGTGTTTATGTCGGGCTCCATGGATGGACTCTTAGAACCTGGGCCCTAGATCAGAAGGTCGCTTCTACAGTTATTCCTTCATTCAGGGCATTCTCAGGAACCCCCCTCCCCGCCCCCTTTGCCTTACATGTAATTCGTACTTATATGCTGTTGTTCAAGAGGAGACTTGGTATAGGGGGAAAGAATATAGCATGGGGAAGAAACCTCCTGGAATTTATGGAGGAACTCAATTCTGCCTCTCTTTTAGGCAAGTGTGATCTCCTTTGATCATGTGTTTGGGAAAGAATGGTTCCCTTGATTCTGTCAGCTCTGTTTATGAAAAAAGCTATAGAAGAGGTCAGTGTATGACTAATTCTGACAGACTTCACCCCCCTTCCATGTCAGTTTCCCCATCCTTAAAATCGGTGCCATAAACTTCTGCCTTCCCCCTTTTCCCTCTTGTGAACATGTCATTAGCTCTGTAATTTAATGGATTGACTAATCCCTCCATTGGGACAAATTGCAGCCCCTCCATGCCTTCGCATTTCCCTTGCCCACCTTATCCCATAGGTTCTCCACAGGATGAACCTGTAATGCTGGAGATGTTCTTCCATGGCTTTTACATCTGACAGGTACCAGCGCCACACCCAGGAGAGCCATCTCTTATAAAGATAAAGAATTTGTGTGAAAATGATGTGAGATGTATGGAGAGCTGTTAAGTCATTGCTTCTCCTCCCTGGGTTAGGTGTAGCCATAGAAATGAAATCTTAATATCACAGAATTTCATTTGGAGGGGTCCTCAGATGTTATGGAATCCACTCCTAACCAAAGCCTGAATCCTTTTAACACCATCCCCAAGTGGTCATTCAACCTTCATTTAAAGACCTCCAGCTACGGGGGTGGGGGGGGGGGCTCCTTACCCCTAGAGGCCACCTGTTCTCATTTTGAGTAGCTCCTATTAGGAAGTTTGTCGTATGGAAAAGAGGATCGCATTTGACTTCTCCAAGGTGACCTAGGACCAGCCAGCAGCCCAATTTGTGCTCGTGAGAAGGCTAGCAGCTAGCAAGAAGAAAAGTCGCCGCTTTCCTATCTTGGTTCCTCGGGATATAGTTATGGTTGCTTAACCTGCTGGGTGTTGCTGAAGAGCCAGCTCGTAGAGGGCCAGCTTAAAGTGGGATTGAGCTTCTGCCTCAGTGTTGTTCTCCTTCTGGGGAAAGGGTTCTTTGAATAGGAGAGAGACAGACAGACAGGGACAGAGACACACACACACACACATACACAGAGATACAGAGCAAGACAGAGAGAGAGAGAATGAATCAAGGAAGTGGAAGATGTTAAAGAGGAGAGTTTCTGGATATGCCGTGAGACCATGAGGCCAAAGGACATCAGAATCAGCCACGGAGAGAAATCACAGGGCTGCTTACTGATGGCGGGAGAGATCAGGCCCTGTGGGTGGAGCAGTAAAAAGAATTATGAGTTTTTCTTCCACCCGGTTGGCCCCTTTTTTTTGTGGGCCGGGAGAATAACCAGTCAACTTTGCCCTGAGGTGGTGTCTGGGAAGCTCAGTCTCTGAGCTGTGGGGTTCCTGGTGCTGTGCCAATCCTCCTTCCATGAATCACACTCCATCAGTCTCAGGAAGGTCTGTTTACTCCCAGCTCATTTGGGGGCTACAGTTATTCCCCTCTGTGCTGGCAGCAGTGGTAGAATACAGAGAGCATACTGTCAGCGGCCTTGGGTTCAAATGCTGCCTCTGATGCCTACTACCTGTTTGACCCTGGGCGAGTTACTGAACCCCTTTGGGTAGGCCTTGGTATCTTTATCTGCAAGATGAGGGGTTTGGACTAGAAGGCCCTTTCCAGTACAGATTTATGATCCAAAGACCATCTCTGTTCCCCTAGGGCTGAGTCACCATTTGGATGCCTCTGAGTTCCTTAAGTAGGCTAACAAAGTTATATTCTTGTTTCTTCATTGCAACTTTTTAAGACAGTCGGTCTCAAAATGTAGTCTTCAGGAGGTGGGGTGGGGGGTCCCCAACACCCTTTCAGGGGGGTCTTTAAGATCAAAATTATTTTCATGATACTAACACATTTGTGTTCTAATATGGTACCTATTGATAGACATAACCCACGTAAACAAAAGTTCTTGGGGGGGGGTCTTCAATAATTTTTAATAGCGTAAAGGGATCTGGAGACCAAAAAGTTTGAGAAAAGCTGCCCTAAGGCTGAAAGTTGCCAAGAAGGTGCTGACCTGCATCAATAGAAAAAACTTACATTGAGGAGTTCCCTGTGCCAATGAAATCCCAGCTCCAGCCCCTGTCCTTCTCCCTCTCCTGGAGTAAGTGATAACTGAAGGAATCATCCTGGGATTGCCTTCTATTTAGGATATTTTTATGGCCAAACTAAGCCTGTGCACAGTGCCTGGCACACAGTAGGTGATTAATAAATGTTTATGGATTGTTGTTAGAAAATGCTGAATATTAGAGCAGGAAGGTTCCTTAAAGGATAACGGGACCAACCTCTTTATTTTATAGGTGAGGAAACTGAAGCTGAATAGCTTGTTCGAGGTCATATGGGTAGTTAGTGGCAACCTATTCCCAGAAGAGAGAGATTAGCCCCACCCTACCCCACCCCTTGGGCCAGGTGTGAAGAGGCACCTGAAAATTATTCAGGAGAGTACCAGCCAATTGGCCACCCCCATTGGCCAGGCTGGAGGGTTAGGGGAGAGTCTGGAATGACCGGCAGGCCTCACATACACTTCCCCAGCCTTCATGAGGCCCTATATTGCTTTCTGCATTTCTCAACTGGTCTCTGAATTTAGGGGATTCCAAGTGATCCCAAGGAACTTTTTTGTGCAACTGGGTGAGGAGTGAGGTCATCCGATGGCTGATTTTTTCAGGGCCTGGGAGTTCTGGTCACCTGTGATTGCTCAGAAATGTCCTAGCTCTGAGAAGGCCGTGCTAGCTGCTTAGGATTCACCCTGAATGTTGGTTGTTTTCCATGTGCATTGATGCCTTGTCTGTCTGTCCTTTAGATGTGACTCTGGCTTCTGTGGTTTTGTTGTCTGGATGAGCTGGTCTCATTAGTCACGACCTGCCCTTTCCTAGGCTGGACCTTTGGTAATGGATCCTGCCTGGTCTTTACTAGAAGCTCCCCGATTCTGCCTTCTCTGGAATGTACAGTGTGACTCTGTGGAAGCCAGATTGAGCCTGGATTGAGCTAGGCTATCTGCCCCCATAAGCTGTGGGTGACTGTCTGCCTCAGTGGTCCCAGAAATAGCCCAGGCCTGAGGTGGAAGGCTGTGATCAGATAGTCAGTGGGTTAAGCTTGGTCAATCCTCTGTTCCATTGAGGTTTTTTTTTAAATTTTTGGGTGGGAATCACTGTGTGTGTGTGTGTGTGTGTGCATGTGTGCCAGTGTAAGACTTGGCTATTGGCTGCAGGATAATAATTGGGTTCTTTGAGTTCAGGGACCATGGGAAGAGGGGGGGAGGGGCATTGGGAAATGCATCGGGGGTGGGGGTAGTGGGAACTGTTGAGAAAAATGACCATCTGGCAAAATTTGAAAGAATTGTTGTTGGTTTTGTTTTTTTTTTTTTAGCCTGTGGGCAAGTTTGCATTATTGTGTGTGCTTTGTGGTGTGGATCTGGGGAGCATTTCGTGGATTTGTCTCAGTTGGTATGCTCTGAGTGTTACTGATGGTGGGAAGCCTGCACTTACCTTTCATATATGTTATGCATTTGGGGGGAAGCAGAGGGTGTTAAGAGAAGCCAGCACAAAGCATTTCACTTCTCCCCTTCCCCTCCCTGTTCCCCCACCACAGTGTTTTCCTTGACTCTGCTGCACTACCATATCTCTTGAACATACAAGCAGATGGAACATCTATACATACATTCTTTTACTAACCAGAATGGATTTATATCCTGAAGCCTGCCCTAAAAGTGCCTCAGATCCTTCGACCCAAGGCACTGGACGAAAATCAGGACTCCTTGTTTTTCTTGACCCCCCAGCTCTTTGTCCCTCCCGCTGCTCCATGACGACCAGACCTGCCCCACCCTCTATATATACACTTTGTCTGTGCCCACATGTGATGGGCAGGAGATTGATAGAAAGCAAAACAAAAAGAAAAAGCCAAAAGATGAACTTGGTACTGGAGGTGGTCAGACAGAAGCGTGAAGAACGCGGAAGAATTAAAGAATTAAATTAGTCACGATCAGCAGAAGGAAGATGATTTTTGGGTCTTTCTCATCTCTCCAGCAGATTGTTGCTTCCCCCACTGCTTTAATCTTCTGTCTCTCTTCATCTACTGGCTCCTTCCCTGCTGACTACAAACATGCCCAAGTTCTCCTCCAACCTTACAAATCCTCCCACCATCCCCACTAATTACCCTCTCTCTTCTTTTTCTCAGCCAAACTCATTTGCCTCCACTTCCTTTCCTCACTCTCTTCTAACCTTCTGCAATTTGGCTTCTGACCTCATCACTATAGTGAAACTGCTCTCTTCAAAGTTATCAGTGATCCTTTTTTTAAAGTGTTCTTTTTATTATGAATTTAATAAGCATCATCAAATGTGAATATTCCAAGACAGAAAAAGCGGAAAAGAGGGTTACACGTGAAATTGTAAACTTTTGGTTAGGTATAGTTTTTTTTTTAGGTGCATATTAAATTTAGCACAGTAATAATCAAACTGCCTTGCTTGTGTATCCCTTTCTCAACTTCCTTCTGCTCTTTTCTGTGTATCTTTTAATGTTTAATTGACACTTTTTTTTCTTTCTTTTCATCCCTATCCTTGCCCAGCTGTCTTTGCCCAAAGAAACCCTCCTTTGTAACTAATAAGTATCATCCACCGAGCCGAACAAATCGATGCATTGACCACGTCTGAAAACACCACCTCTCCGCCGTCAGCCTTCTCAAGTCATGATTGGTCACCCCATGCAGTGGATTTTCTACGTTTTTCAAAGCTCTCTTCCTTCATTGGGTCAATCATGTAAATTGTTCCTCTGTGATTCTCCTTATTTTACTCTGAATCAATTTATAGAAGTTTTTCCCAGGTTTCTTGAAAAGCATTGTATTGGTCATTTGTTAATGCACAATGGTATTCCATTATCTTCATATGCTGTGATTCATTCAGTCACTCTCCAACCGACTGGTACTTTGTTTCCAGTTCTTTGTGATGACAAAAAAAGTGCTTCCATAAATATTTCTGTACAATATGGGTCCGCTCTCTTTGAACGTCTTTGACCTTTCTTCCTTTAAGGCAGAGCTCAGGCATCACTTATGGAGGAAGCCTTTCCTGAGCCTCACCCAACTGCTAGTTCCTCCCCTCCTGGATGGGTTATTTAACTATCTTGGATGTGTTCTCTTCATATTTATTTTGTATAGAATTCTCTCTCTATCTCTCTCTCTCTCTCTCTCTCTCTCTCTCTCTCTCTCTCTCTCTCTCACACACACACACACACACACACATAAACACACACTTCTATACATATATACATATATATGTATAAACACACACACACATACTCTCTCTCCCTCCCTCTCCCTGTCTCTCGTTCTCACGCACACATATAAACACACATTTCTATACATATATATACATATATGTATACACATACACACATTTCTTGTAGCCCCTATTAGAACGTAAATTCCCTGAGACTAGGGATTATTTCCATTTGCTGTATTTGTATTTCTAGTATTTAGTGTTGTTTCTGGCACACAGTAGGTGCTTAATAAGTGCTGGTTGATAACAAATAGTTGATTGATTAATAGTAGGTGCTTAATACATATTTATTGATTAATTGATAAGGACCAGAGAGAGAAGACAGCTATTCACATGGTCTAGGAGTTTCCTGACATGCATTTTCAAACTGTGGATAGAGAACCAACCAGGAAGGACAGCATGGTACAGTGGAAGGGATGCTGGATTTGAAACCAGAAGGTCCAGTGGGTTCAAATCTCAGAAGTACTATTTGTTACCTGGATGGGGTCAGGAAAGTCACTTCCCCCTTTTTAAGTCTCAGTTTCCCCATGTGTAAAACAAGAGGAGTTGGTGTAGAGGCCTCTGAGATCCCTTTGAACTCTTTATTCTATAATCTTATTACTTTACTGCCTCAGTGTCCAGGGGAGGCTGAGGGGATAGGGCTCTCACAGGACTGAAGGTAAAAAGTTGACATCAGAGAGAAAAACAGGCTTGTTGGCCTTGTAAGATGGAGACTTGGGCTAGGAGTAGGACTGGATTCTAACTGTCTCATTTGGAATTTGCTTGGCTAGCACCAGGCCTGGAATCAGGAAGACCCAAATTCACATCTAGCCTCAGATACTTCCTAGCTGTGTGACCTTGGGCAAGTCATTTAACCCTGTTTGCCTCAGTTCCCTCATCTGTAAAATGAGCTGGAGAAGGAAATGGCAAATCACTCTGGTATCTCTGCAAGAAAACCCCAAATCGGGTCACAAAGAGTCAGACATGACTGAAATTCCTGGGAGAACGAGTAGCTTCTACCATGAGCTTTCCGATACTTTCCTAGCTCCTCTTCCTATCACACTTATCCAGTGTTTTCAGATTTTGTCACTTCTTTCTTTCTCTATAACATCTCAGTCCCTTGTCCTCCCTTACACAGCCCCTCACTCTGGTTCAGGCTGTGGACGCTTCTCAGTCTAATGGAACAGTATCCTCCCAGTTATCTCCCTGCCTCATGTTTCTTCTTCCAGTCCATCCTCCACTCTGCTACCAGAGTGAATTTCTAAAATGCACCTTCCCCTCTCTATAAACTCCAAAGGCTTTCTATTCAACACCTTCAAAAGCCAACACAGAGCGTGGCATCGTATGCTCTGCACAGCATGCTTTTCCAGGCTTCTTAGGCTCTGTATGCTCGGCTCCCCAGCACATGCTTCACGACCTAGCCACCCCGGGGTTCCCCTCCCTGTGCACTGGCTTGTCCCCCGAGCTTGAAGCGCTCTCCTCCTTCATCTCTGCCTCTTAGCCTCTCTGACCCCTTTCGGGACTCAGGAAATCCTACCTTCTGCAGGAGGCCTTGCCCAGTCCCAGATCCTATGCCTTCTGCTCTCACGTGACCTCCCATCCACCCTGTAGATACAGGGCATGTACTTGGCCATTTGGGTTTTTGTCTCTCCTTTAGAGCGGGAGCTTGTTGGGGGCAGGACACTGTGCCTTTCACAATTCCTGAAACGTTTTTTGTTGCTTAGTCGTTTTTCAGTCGTGTCTGACTCTTTGTGACCCTATTTGGGGTTTTCTTGGCAGAGATACTGGAATGGTTTGCCATTTCCTTCCCCAGATCATTTTACAGACAAGGAAACTGAGGCAGAGTTAAGTGACTTGTCCAGGGTCACTTAGCTAGTAAATATCTGAGGTTCCATTTGAAGTCAGGTCTTCTTGACTCCAGAACTGGTGCTCTATCCATGTACCTGCCTTCCTGGGACATAGTAAGCACTTCATAAATGCTTGTTGACTGACCAATAGACTTACTAGAAAGGGAAATGGAAGACAATGAAATATGAGGATTTCAGTCTGTGACTGGAACTCAAGTAAGGGATTCCTATCCTTATCCCCCTTAAATCTGGGAAAGGACAGTGAAAATAACCCCAATGGGAAATTCAGGTAGTCTTCTGTCTGGGTACCAGTGACATTTTTGAGTCTTGCAGGAATACTGGGCCTGAGTAGTACTTGTATAAATTTGTCTTCTGGGAAATATTAATAGGTGATATTTACAGAGCGCTTACTATGTGCCACTCATTTTGCTAATTGCTTTACAAATATCTCATTTGATCCTCATAACGACCCTGGGAGGTAGGTGCTATTTTTTTAACCCCCATTTTTACAGACGAGGAAACTGAGGCAAACAAAGTTAAGTGACTTGTCCAGGGTCACCCAGCTAGTAAGTGTATGAGGCTGCTTTTGAATTCAGGTTTTCCCAAGTCCAAAGCCTAGAGTTCTCCCTACTATACCACCTAGCTGCCTGTATATAATCTTTTTGAGGCCAGGAAACTATCTTGTCACTTCTCTCCACCAAGAGCTTCACATAAAGCCTCCAAAGGGTAGGTACTGTTATATCTTAAATGAATGAACAAGGGAAGCTAGGTAACAGAGTGCATAGAGTACCAGCCCTGGAGTCAGAAGAACCTGAGTTCAAATCCAGCCTCAGACACTTAGTACGATCCTACTAGGCCAGCCACTTAACCCAATTACGTCCAAAAACCAAAACAAATAAATGAATGAACAAAGTCCTTTGGGGCTTGAGCTGTTTTCTTCCCACCTAGAACAGGACATTCCTGATGGGTCTTCCAGGTGTAAGATCGTAGAAACCAAGGTAACTCAAGTTCACCCTCTTGAGCACTCCCAGTATTGTTGTTAGGATCCAGAAGGGTTGGTAATTCCAAGGAATCTCAGGGACTGGGCTGGCCCTCCGCAGAATTGTCCAGCTCTTCTTCCTCTCCCATGCCAGACCTACTTACCCCTTTTTCCTTTGCACCCCGGCCCTGTTTTGTTTTTCTAGTTACTTGCTACCCTTCTAAAATTAATCTGCAGTAAGATGTTGGGGTTAGTTAAGAATGGCTTTGGGGGAGATGTGACATTTTAAGTAGGGGACTCCTAGCAAGAAAGACAGAACTGTCAAGAGTGGAATTTCAGGCATTGTGATAAGCTGCAAGGAAACGTTTTTTGGTTGGGGTGGCTTTTCTAGGGCCGTATGATTCCCTCATATGGGTGACTCCTGCTCTGCCTACTCCTAAATCTGGCTTTAGACCATACTTCAGATTTCCTCCTTAACAAAACTCCCATTGACTTAGGTGGGAAGGAGCACTGATTCTGCCGGGTGGTTCAGAAATGGTAGACCCTATGGTATGTATGTATATGTGTGTATGTATGTGTGTATATGTATGTATATGCACATGTGTATGCATGTATGTATGTGTATATAGATGTATATGTATGTATATGTGTGTGTGTGTATATGCATATGTGTTTGTGTGTGTGTATGTATGTGTGTGAAGATGTCCTCAGTTTGCTTCTGGCCAGCTCCAGGTCGATGCCCTTAGGGTGGGTTGTGGCTCTATGTGTCAGTGCTCCAGAGATTGGAGTACCCTTAGTCAGCCAAGTCATCAAGCATTTATTAAGCACCTATCTGTGCCAAGTGCCGTGCTAAGCATCGGGGATACATAGAAGGACAAAAAACAATCCGTGCTTTTGAAGAGCTCACAGTTCAATGGACCAAATGGTATCTGACTTATATTGTAAGTGATATATGGTGAGGGCTTGGGATCATAGGACTTAGAGCTAGAGAGAATCATAGGCATCGTATGATCTTGGACCTGCCAAGGTTAAGTGTTTTCCCTGCCCCGAGGTCTCACAGATTGTTGGCAGCAGAGCTGGGATTCGAATGCAGGTCTTGTACCGTACTGAAGCAAAGCAAAATATACCTGGTGACCAACTGGGAGAGTTAAGGCTTGGTGCTGGGAGGTGGAGGAGGGCGTGGGTGTGCTAGTATTTGGATAAGAGGAAATGGTAAGGCTTGGATTCCCCTTGTCCTTTATACCCGGTAAGTCAGCTCAGCTATTCTGAGGAGCATTTCTAAAGAATTCCCATTCATGGTGTGACAAGTCAGAGCTTTTTCTTCATTCAAGTGTGTCATAAATATTCCTTTGTTGTTGTTCGGTCATGTCCGACTCTTTGTGACCCCATTGGAGTTTCCTTGTCAAAGATACTAGAGTGGTTTGCCATTTCCTTCTCCAGCTCATTTTACAGATGAGGAACTGAGGCAAACAGGGATAAGTGGCCAGATTTGAGCTCAGGAATAGGAGCCCCCCTGACTCCAGGCCAGGCACTCAGTCCACTATGTTACCTAGCTTCCTGATAAATATTCCTGCCTGTGTTTAACTCAGTTTCACCCATCTCTCTTCCTGGGTGCTCTATAGACTACAAACCTTCATGATATCTCAATGATTAGGACTTTTAGGATTACAAATTTGAAGCTAAATGAGGCCTTAGAGGCCAACAACCTCATTTTTTATCTGAGTAAACTGAGGCACTGAGGAATCAAGTGATGTGTGCAAGATCACACAGGTAGTGAGAGGCAGGGCTAGGATTTGAACTGCAGTCGGGTTTTGAACCAAGGTTCTCTGACTCCATCCAAATCCAAATCTTTCCCATTTCTTTTAATTTGCCTCAGAATGAGAAGAGGTTTCTTTGGATCCTTAAAGATTCCTGACTTTGGTGTCTTCTGTTTATAGCTTCAGAATTTGGCCTGGGCTCTGCTCTTGGTCCTTGGTAAAGGACTAAATCAAATAAGATAAAATAAGATGGGTAAAGCACTTTGAAATCTTAAAGCACTATTATAAATGTTAGCTATTGTTGTTAGCAAGCGCAGCTGGGTGGTGAAGTGGATAGAGCGCTGGGCCTGGAGTCAGGAAGACCTGAGTTCAAATGCAGCCTCAGATACTTCCTAGCTGTGTGACCCTGGGCAAGTCACTTAACCCTGTTTGCCTCAGTTTCCTCATCTTTGAAATGAGCTGGAGGAGGAAATGGCAAACGGCTCCAGTATCTTAGCCAAGAAAACCTCCAGTGGGGTCACCAAGAGTTGGACTGGACTGAGACAATGGAACAAATTGTTATTAGCGAAGCTGTGCTGTCTTTGAGAGAAGTTTGCATTCATTGTCAGGGATGAGGGGAGGGATGGTGGCCCAGCCTCAGTATTCTAACCAAAGGCCCCGCGGGCATTTCTGGGTCCTTTTGATAACTGGAAGACTGAAGAGGCCGAAACACTATTTGCATAAAGGGAAGAGGAGGAGGAGGGCTTCAACCCCTCTGTGGTCTCTGCAGTGGTTTCCAGGCTTTCATCATCAGCCCATTATGCTAGGGAGTAAGAGAACAGGTGGAGTGAGGCCAGTGGGAAGTGGGCCCACTCAGGTACCACGTCAGACCACGGCTCATGTGGGGGCGGGGTAGCCTTGCTGAAAGTCCGTGACTCTGAAATTCTGACATTCTGACAAGTTGGCCTAGGGCTTTTGTTTAACAAAAATTTGAGCCATACGCAGACCAATTCCTTGGAATTATAATCTTGCAGGGATCTGTAACCACTCTGGTATGAGTAATCTCTTCAGTCATGGGAAGGCAGGATGGTACAGTGGAAAAGCAAGCTGGTTTGGAGTCCAATTCTGCCTCTGACACTGAGTCCACATTTATTAAGCACCTACTCTGTGCTAAGCAAAGAAAGGCAAAAACTACAGAAACAATCTCTATTCTCTAGGGGGGGGGGAGGGGAACCTGTGGCCTTGAGGCTGTATGTGGCCTTTTAGATCCAAGTTTGACTGAGCCCAAGTTTTACAGAACAAATCCTTTTATTAAGGGGATTTGTTCTGTGAAGTTTGGATTCAGTCAAAGAGCCCCACTTGAGGACCTAGAGGGCCTCATGTGGCCTCTGGACCACAGGTTCCCCACCCCTGCTCTAGAAGCTCACAGTCTAAGGGGTAGGGGGATGGGAGGGGGAGAGAACAAGCAAACACCTAAAAGAATTTACCTGTATGACCAGGAGCAAGTCACTTAAACCTCTTTAGGCTTCGGTTGCCTCCTGTTTAAAAATGGCAGCAGGAGTGGGAGAGATTCAACTGAAGTTAGAGAATTCAAAGCATCCTCCTTGCATACAAACCATTTGCATTTTTCACTTCATTAGTTACTGGCAAGGATCAGGCCAGCTGCTCTGGAGGGCCCATTCCTACCTGAGCTCCTAGAACCTGGCTCCTCCTCATTGATCTTTAAAGGGGAATGGAATCCTAAACCGCCATGTAGTCTGGGGATGTGAGCCCTCTCTGGCTCTCTTGGGAGGTCTCCTCCGTCAGCCTTCCTACCACCCAGCCCAGCTACGATTCTCTGCTGTGATTCTCCTTTTCTGCCTTTCAAGCTTTTAGCAATCTGGTCCCAACTTACCTGTCAGCCTTATCCCCCAATACTCCCCCTCTTTACCATTTTTTACCATCTACCATCATTTACCATCTTTACCTCTTGCTTGAGAGTAACACATGGGTGATCTCTCTCCTTGCCTCTCCAGCAATGCCTGCAGTACTTTGCACCCAGTATTTGATTAATAAATATTTGATGAATTTTGTTGACTTAAATTCCTCCCCTGCAGAAACCCATCATTCCAGTCACCCTTCTCATTGACCTTCAAGCAGGCCTTTTGTATTCTTGCGGCTCCCTTCTCTTTTGTACCTTCTTTCTTCCTAGAATGTCCAACCTCCACTTTGCCCCAATCTTGCTCATCCTTCAAGATCCATCTAAAAATTACCCCTCCTTTCTGAAGATTCCCCCCTTAAGCTCCAGGCTTTCTCCCATTTCTCAATTCCTGGTGTACTTGTCTGCCCCACTCATTTAATAATAGCCGGCAAATATCATCTGATGTTCTTATTAATGTGACATATCTTATTTTTCCAACAAAATTACAAGGTCCTGAGGGCAGAGACCGGGTTATATCTTAGATCTACTGTAGTGCCTGGCACAGTGTTTCGAATGTTGTAGTCACTCAAATATTTGTTAATGACCTGATCTTATTTTGGCTTTAGGAAACATCTGGATTCATTTCTCATAGCCACAGGGACTGTTGGCTTGCATATAGCAGCCTTGAAAAGAGCCACTGGCCAAGCAAGAGAAAGGGCATCTATCAGAAAGAATCTCATCAATTAGAGAGCGTGCAAGTTTCATTTATCCGTCAGTTGCTGCTAAGACTACTTAATTTCCTTTTATCCTAACCTAGTCTAAACACTATCACTTTCAGCTTAACTTGATGGAGCTTTCTCTGATTGCCAGACTGGAGATTTATAATGCCTTTCTGATTGTCCTCCATTTCTTTAGATTTAAGGAAGGCAGGGCGCTCTAAGTGGGAGGCTGTGTGCTGAGGAAGGGCCACTCGGTAATTCTTCCAATTCCTCCACAGCTAAACCTCTCAGAAGCACACTGCTAAGTGTCTCGTCCCACAGCTGTGGAGCTGTCTTGTTGGGACACATTGAGACTTTACCGTTGTCTGCTTCTTGGGGAGACACACCTCTTGTATCAGGAGAGCAGGAGACCAATTTTCCAGCCAATTAACAGGCCCTAACTACTTTGTTTAAAAAAAAAAAGTAAACAAGATGGGGGAGTTGGGCCCAGAACAAAGTGTGCAGCAATTACTTCCATCTGGCCGGTTAGAACCCTACCACATAGCATCTAGTCAGTGATGCTTCGGCAATGGGATTGGGGTTTCAAGGGTAGGAGGGGCATAGTGAGGAAGAAGAGAAAGATGAATGGAGGGGTAGAGATGAGAAGTTAGGGGAGGAGGAGAATGAAAATTTTAAGGAAGGAAGAATCAGGTTGGGAAGAGTGATGGGTGTTTTGGGGGAGGTGGTTGCCCTTGAAGTCTAGTTTCCAAAGGGTGCTTAATCTGAATGATCCTTCTCACAGGGTCTTAAATAAATCCTGCAGGTCTATTACTGCCTGTAGCAAAGAATACTAGGGAACAGAGGTGGAGGGGAGCTTCCTTTGGGAGTTTCTATTCAGCCACTTAGGATGAAAGTCTAAGAATCAGCGAGAATAGCTTTGGTTTTTATGTTTCTCCTGCATCCATCACAAAGTGCTAATTTCTCCTTCTTATTGGGAGGAAGCAGGAGAATTTGTTGTCAAATTTACCTATGCATCCCAAGTTCTTAAAATCTTTTTCACATGTTCCCAAAGTACTCAGCTGCAATGTTATCTCCAGTTACAAAACATGCAGGGGAATGCTGTCTTATCAGCAGAGCCAATTTATAGACCTTGGATCCTGAATCAGGATGGGGGCAGAGTTGGGAATTCTTGGTAGTATTTAACTTTTTTTCTTCCAATAGAAGCTGTTTACCATTTAGAGCTTTTGGGGCCTTGGAAACCAAACCACCAGCTTTTGCCTTCTTGTTTGAACTGAGACCCAGGCTCCTGGGTTGTTAGAGCTTTTAAACTACTATAGACTTTACTATAAACTTTTAAACTACTATAGCTACGTATTGGGGCATCCACCAATGGAGAGATTTTGGATATGAGAAGTAGGGACTTCAGTGTGGAAAGGAGAGTCTTAGAACGTTTTTTTCCCTCAAACCAAATCTGCTCTCCTTGTCAGAGGTGAATTTGTTGGCACAGTGTTTTTGCCAGATTTTTTTTTAATCTTGGCAGCAACAACGTGACCTTCAGGATTTATTTAGCTTCCAGGAAAATAATTAGCAAAAGATGGCAAAGACCAAAGAATCTGGAAGCCATTTGGTGAAGCTCTGCCCACATTTTATGTGTCTTGGGTCAAGAAAGATGTAGGCTTGCGGTAGTACCCAACTGCTGGGCCAAATGAGACGCAAATGGACAGGAAATCCAAAGAGGTTCCTGCAGGTGACTGATAACTGCAGAGATGTGTGGCCCGTGAGCCAGGGAGGAGCAAATATCTATCTCTCTCTTCCCTGCTATCTTCAATCCTTTGAATTCCCTGCCCTTACTTACTATGTCCCAAAACAAATGGAGAATATGCCAAACAAACGGACATGTTGAAGATGGACTGGTCAGCATTGTCTATGATCTGTTCCTGCCTTTGTTTCTCTGGGTTTGGACTGTGCTGCATTTCTGGTTTGAGTTACAGCCAGCTGTGCTAAGAGCCAGCTGTGTAGTCCTGGGTGGCAAGATGGGCTTCAGCCTTTGCCTGGTTTTCTTAATTCAGCTCTGAGTAGGAGCCCAAAGGGAAGTGGCAAGGATCAGGTTATAAAGAAAACTGGGAGGAACAAGTGGAAATTTTTGTTTGGTTTAATTCTCATTAAAGCAGAAGAGGAAAAAAAAGCTTCTTCATTTTTCTTTTAAAAGGACTGTTTAGTCAACTTCCTAAACAGTTTTGTAATTCCAGGTCAGCAGCTAACCAGCAGATGGGTTACAAAGGGCCTCTGGGATTTTTAAAAGCTAAGTGACTGGGCCTTCTATTTACCTGAAGAATGCCGGAGGCCCTCTGCTCATTTGACCTCTGCTGGCCTGAGCTCTTCCCTCCAGTTCTGCCACTAGTTTAACTTGGTCTCCTGAGAGTTTTTGTACCTCTGTGGAGGCTTGGACCAGCATCTCTCCAGGAACTAATGGTGTCAGGATAGACTCTCCTTCTAGGAGGCCTTTCCAGAGTTCAGGGCAGCCTTCCAGGCATCTTCTAGGCCAGGCCTTGGGGATCCGTGGGGACCTGTGTTTGGTGGTGATACTTAGAAAACTTAAAAAAAATTTAATTTTATTTTCAGTTTCAAATTCTCTCCCTCCCCATCCTTACTCATTGAGAAAGCAAGAAAAATAAAACTCAGTATAAGTATATATTAACATGCAAAACAATGTCATTTAGAAAACCTTAAAAAAGCTATTGGTCTCATTTGACTACAACTGAGTTTAACTGAGTAAGTCACAATGGCCTTATTTTGAAGTTCACATCTTTATAATGCAATTGGCTAATCTGATCTAAAACTGACATCTAATCCTTTGGATTACAGAAATGTACCATTTAAAAATTTCTGTAGTAATTAGATTATAATTGTCTGGGTATACATTTGAAAATATGTTAAGGATACAAACCCAATTTTGTTTAGAAGAATTACTAAAAACGTTGAATGAATCACAGAATTTTGAGACTGGAAAGGATCTCAGAGGTTATCCTAGGCCAGTGGTCTCTCAAATGCGGAAGTATGGAGGCAGCTAGGTGGACTGGTGGCTAGAATAATGGATTTAGAGTTGGGAAGACCTGAGTTCAAATCCAGCCTGAGACACTTATTAACTGTGTGGCCATGGGCAAGGTGAAGTTAGCTTCTGTTTGCTTTAGTTTCTTCATCTGTAAAATGGGGCCTGCCTCTCAGGGTTGTTGGAAGGATTAAATGAGATAGTATCTGTAAAAATGCTAGCAATCATGATTATTTGTAGTAACAGTGATAATTATAATTTCAGAGCTGTTTGGAGTTTAGGAAGAAGGGTCATGTCTCATCTTTGTTGTGATAGCCAATCATGGGACTCGTCTCCAATATAACCACATCTACCCCTGCTCTTCTCTCCCATCACTCTACCCCTTCTCTCTACTTTAAAAATTACCTATCTCCTCCCTTCTGAACCTGGTATTGTCCCCTCAGGACTGTTAGAACCTAACCACTTCTTGGATACCCACCATAGCAGCTGCATAGCTGTTGTTGGGGAAGTCCAGTCTCCCCCTAGCCTCCCTATCGTCTTTCTCCCAAGTAACCTGGGTGGCTTCATCAGTCAGTCACCCTTCAGAGGCTTCTGTGACAGTGTCTGGCGAATGAGTTTCGCTTTTCATTCTGAATAGGACAAAATCTTACAGAATGAGCCAACCTGGATGAGTAGGGATGTGCATCTCAGATCTCATTATATTATTTCTCACTAAATGTACCCCTTTTTGAACTTCTGTTTCTATCCAGGGTACCACCATCCTCCTGGTCACCCAGATTCATAACTTCAGGGTCATATTTACCTCCTGAGCCTCTTACTCTTCTTCTCCCACCCCATCCCATTTGTAGCCAAATGTCTTCATTTCTACTTCCGTAACACCTCTCTCATCTTATCCTTCACTGTACTCATACAGCCCCTACACTAGTCGAGGCTCTTTTCACCTCTTGCTTGGACTATCTGTCCCTGACCCAGGTCTCTCTTCTTCCCACTCTATCCTCTGTACAGCAGTCAAACTGATTTTCCTAAAGCTTGGGCCTTACTATGTCACCTCCTGTCTCAGTAAAGAAGGTTCCTTTTAACCATAGGAGCACATATTTGATTTTTATCTCTTTTTAAGTGTTTATTTTGTGTAATTTTTATGATGTGTGTAATTATGAGCATAGTAGTATGTAGATATCATTTATAAATAAGTAAATGTGCACATGTCACAGGTGCTTGTTCAGAAGGTTTTTTGCTTGTTTTATACTGCTAGGGGTGTGCCATTTGGAAAGACTGATGGTCTAGACCAGCGTCTACTACTGAGAATTCTAAGGCCCAGAAAGGTTAAGTGATTTGCCCATGATTTCATAACTAATTTGTGGCAGAGTTGGGACCATGGCTGGTCTCCTAACTCTCAATCAACATTTCTTCCTTTTATATCATCCTGCCTTTTCTGTCGTTGCGTAGTATTTATCCCTCCATTCTTCCTTCTTCATAATTCTCAAGGGTAGGGCTTAGCAGCTAGTGCACATTTTGAAATTTGTAGGCTGCCATAGATATTTTAGCTTGTAGGATTCAGAACAGAAAGATCCTAAGGGATCGCCTTAATCCAGCACTATTATTTTATAAGAAAAGGATACTGAGGCGGAGCGGGGTGAAGAGCTTTGCAAATGGTCACTTGGCTTATGAATGAACCACAGAGAAGAATATGGATCCAGGTTTTGTTTTTTCTTGTTTTGCTTTGTTCTTCCTCCAAAGCCAGTGCTTTACCCACCACATTAGAGCTGCCTGTACCTTATTTTACAAGGAAAGAAACTTGATGGGCATGGGCTAAGGATTCAGAGAGCCCCTGGGTCCAGCTTTGAAACTAGGAAAATTCAGACCCTGTTCTATGTCCAGACAGGGAGGAAAACAGACTTTTCTAATTCATCCCTCCAGAAGTTTATGATCCTTGCCATGCAGTTGAAAGACCTTTTCAGATTACATGATCTGCCCAAAGTCATGAAGCAAGCTGGTGTTCTAGTGACCTTGGCACTTATGCCAGCAGACTGACCAGTTAAGCTACCTGTACCCTGTGCTTTCTCTGGCCATTCACAGATGCTAGAGGTGTTTAAGGAAAAACTCTTCTCTTGTATTTGACTAGCAGAGTTTGATTTCCTTTCATGAACGAAAGGAAATCATAGATCAACATTTCCCTTCAGGGACAATTTCGCGCCCCCCCAAAGGCTTACCTAACTACCACAGGGATTTTCACATCCACATCTAATAGGATTGCAGTACTTAAATCAAAAGTGTGAAACATTTTAATAAACTCTGGTCTGCCATTTAAACATGAAATATGAATTTAGTTGTCCACCCTGCTTAGGTAGGAACTTTTCTGACTGGCTATAGAAGGTTGAGATTCAAGTTTCCTAATTTAGCTTGGAAACGGGCATTGGATTATTTTACTATCTTCATATATGGTTGAGTCTCTTTGTAATTAGGCTCAGTCTTTTACCTTGTCTTGCCATGATCATGCCTGGTATTTTAATAGAAGTGGCAGGAGTTAGGTGGCTCCCGTGCAGTTGGGCAGAGAGGAAGAGAGTCAAGCAGAGGGAAAGAAAAAAAGCTCCTATTGTTTCTATCAGAAGACTTACTGTGCAGGAGATGATGTTGTGGTTTTTTAGTTTAACAAGGGGATTTTCGCCCTCCACCCTCCTCAAAAAAGTTTATTTTATAGCAGAACGCAAACAAAAGTCTTGGAGAACTCTATACTCCAGCCTCCAAAACTTACTGTGACCTTCTGGTCCAGTAGCTTAGATGTGTTGAAGTGGACACATCGAGACCTGGAAACTGATGGCATTTCCCCCTGTGTTTAAATGCCTTGGAGGACTTACTTACCCTATATCATCAATAAGGTCAGTGTACAAACTCCATGCCCCTCATTCAGCTCCTGTATTTCCTGTAAGAGCCAGAGGAGTTGCCAATGGAGTTTCCACCTGTGTTTGCCCTCCTCTTTTAAACAAGCCAGATCTTGTCACTGACTCACTTGGGGAAATACTCTTCCTGGAGCCTTTTATTCCATAGAGACAGGACAAGTGGAGATGCTGGTGCCTGCCTCTCAGCCAGGAGAAGCCTCTAGAAGGAAGGATGGAAAGACCTCAACCTCTGCCCTAGCATAAAGTGCCTGGCACTAAGGTTTATAGGATTGGAGGCGATCTCCATGCTAAGGGCGTTCTGTTTGTTTAGCCAAGTTTATGTATGACGGGACTTTTTGATTATCTTCCTAATCAAGGAGTTGAATTCCAAGGGCAAAGTCCACTGTTTGGCAGCAGATATGTTGAGAACACCCGGTGAGAAGGGATTTCATTAGGTGTTGGCTTCCTTGGTTTTCTGCATCTCTTCCTCCTAGAGGTCTTGGTCTCAGGTCTTCTCATGGGATGCCAGCCAACCTGCCGACTTGTGGATTTCTCTTTGTAAACATCATGGCAAGAGAAAATATCAGTTGTTCCCTTGGTGACCTTTGTTTTCAGGTAAGTCTCACAGGCTTTCTACGTCTTAGTTGGTGAGGATGACTCTCTCTGTTGTGGCATGTTTTTTTTTCCCCTTTCCCATCATTCTTCCTTCTTCTCTTTTCATTTTGTTTGCCTCTCCTCTTCCTTTATCCCAGTCTCGGCTTCTCTGCTTTATTTGCCTTCTGTTTCTCTTTGGGATCCTATTTCTCTCCTTTTCCCTTGGTCTCTCTGTGTCTCCACCTGTCTTTCATGTTTAACATCACTTAAATCTTTTCCAAAGCCAGGATTTTCTTTTCTCTGCTCACTTCATTTTGGCTCTTCCTGTGTGTGGCTTTGAATGAAGTCCGGCAGGATTTTGTGAAAGTGGTCACATTTAGTTAATGACTAGGCTAGGAAACCACCCATGAGATGCAGTAATCTGGGAGAGGGGAAGGAAGGAAATAAGCATTTATTTAGCACCTACTATATGCTAGGCTTGGTGAAAAGCACTTTACAAATATTATCCCATTCCGAGCTCATTGCACTACGTCTATCCGTTTAGTGACAAGTTGTTGAAAGTGGGGCTGAAGTTTCCTGTAATGGAGTTTCATATCTTCCCTTGATAGGGAAGGTCCCAAATTTCAGGGTGGTTGCTCCTCCATATCTAGTCTCTTATCTCTATTTTCGTGGTCCTACCACCTTCCTTCAGTCTCTCGGGGTGTCTTGCCTGGACTGTTGAAATAGCCTCATACTTCATTTCCCTCCCTCAGATCTCTCCCTGCTCTAGTCTATCTTCCACACAGCCACCAAAGGGATTTTACCAAAGGTCTTAGACCTTGTTGTGTCACTCCCCTACTGAAGAAGCGCCAGTGCCCCGCTCTCAGCTCTAGGATCAAATCTAAACTCCTCTCATGGGCTTTTGAAGCCTGATACAACCTGGCCCCAATCTGCCTTTCCAGCCTTATTATATATTACTTCTCTTCCTGTATTTTACTGTCCAGACCAACTGGCTGTTCCTCACACTGGGCAAGCCACATCTCGTCTCTGGCCTTTGCACTAATTGACCTTCATGCCTGCTATACTGGCCTTGCTCACCTCTGCCTCTTACTTTCCCTAACTTCTTTCAAGGTTTATCTCAGGTGCTTCCTCCTGCACAGGGCCTTTTCCAATCCTCCCAGCTGTTAAAGCCTTCCCCATTAAAAATTACCTTTAATTGATTTTGTATGCATTTATACATGAACATGTTGTTTCCCCAGATAGAACATGAACTCCTTGAAGGCAGAGACTGTTTTATTTGGTGTCACTGTGGATAAAGCACTGGGCTTGAAGTCAGGAAGACTCCTCTACTTGAGTTCAAATCTAGCCTCAGACACTTACTAGCTCCATGACCCTGGGCAAGTCACTTAACCCTGTTTGCCTCAGTTTCCTCATCTATAGAATGGGCCGGAGAAGGAAATGGCAAACCTTTTCAGTATCTTTGCCAAGAAAACCCTAAATTGGGTCACAAAGAATCAGACGCAACTGAAAAATGACACAACATTCCAGCATGTCCTTAATAAATGTTTGTGGAGTGACTGTCTAATTATGGTGAGTCAACTGATAGTAGTAAATTGATTGCCTACTGCTGAGCAGGGGTATTAGGATAAGAAGTAATCTGATTAGGCTTGGCACCTGTTTTGGGTCAGTCTTTAGCTTCATTCCCATTCCCCAACTAAGGCAGCTGACCTGACTGGCATACACTGGCCTAGCCATCACATGCCGGCACTGATGACCCTGCATGAGTCCACTAATCGATGAGAACCTGGCCTGTTATAAGCTCTGAATTGGATACAGAGAAGTGTGTGAGGATGTAAAGAGAGGAGAGAGATCATACTGTGACCTCGGTCGCCTTAGGGTCCAAGGGTTAATTGAAAGTGTTTTCCCTATAGAATGACATCATTGAGCCTGGCTCTGATGGGATAAAATTAATCCTTCAATCTCTAATCATATGGAAACAAAGTAGGATCTGGTTCTATGGGAAAAAAAACTCCAACAACAACAGATTAAAAAACCCACCACCTGTCAAAATCACATGTGGCTTAAGAACCCCTTCATCTAGGAGGAATGGTGGAGTATAACTGACTTGGAAAGATACTTACAAATATACTTGTGTTGGCCCTGAGAAAAAGCAAATAGGTCAGGAGATTTTGCCTGGGAGAAAGAATCCTTGGAGGTGAGGTGTGGGAATGGGGACTTAGAACTGAGGAAGAGTTGGGAAGAAACTGGAGACATTTAGATAAAATGAGTCCACAAAGTTTGACGCTTTTAGAAAAATTGGAAGATAGGAAAGAAGGATATTTTTCAGACATGGGCAGTTCAAAGGGACTGACTTTTGAGTCTGTAGGCCCAGAAAAGGTAGAACATAACATAGGCTGATTATGTAAGTAGAAACCTGGGAAGCTCCAGAGTTTGAGGTTCAAGTAAAGGGGAGTGATATTGATTTGGAATTAAAATGCCAAATGGGAACCAAGGAGTAAGTTAGTTTTTTTGTTGATACAGGAGAACTGAGATGGCTTTGACAGGTTGAGAGGAAGAATGAAGTAGGAAAAGGAACCAGAAAGAACTGAAAAAACCTGGACTATATGTGGACCAGTGCCAGACTGAGATGAATGACCTTAGATTAGGTGCTGTGATTGATTTTCCTTATGTTGTCTGTATCTTTAGACAACTATGTTCTGTTGGATAAATGGACAGGGAAGGGGAATATCGCAAGAAAAGTATGGGGAGGGGATTACACTGATAGTGAGGACTTGTTTTTTGTAGAAGACACCTCCTTTCTCCTGGTTGGCTATCCAAGCAGGATAGTCAAACTGGACAGAGGAACCTCCATTTCTTCACAACTGTTTAAGGAATTTGCTCATGTTCACTGGTGATAGGACCATCTCTACTCAGATCTTATCAACTAACCTCTAAGAGAAGAGGTTGTAATGTTTCCCTTGCACTTTGAGGGGGAATACTGGTCTTGCTAGTTTCTGGTATGCTAGAGTGGCTGCCTTTACTTGGAGGCTTCGTAAAGAGCCTTGGTGTCCCTGTATCGTAAATACAATCCCATCTTCTCTAATTCCTTTTGATTCTGAGCTTTACTTCTATGCTTCTGGGTCTCTTTGACCCAGATGCAAATGGACTTTAAGCGTGGGGGAAGCTGGAAGTGTGATTAAAGTTCTTCCATTTTGCCATTTACCCATCTGTTATTTGGACCCATAGGGTTTTGAAGGTTCTGGGACTAGCAAAGTTCAGGTGAGGGGGAAGCAGTACCAACCGGATGAACCATGGGTGAGGGAAGGGGAAGATTTGTCTCACCCATGCTATCATATGTTCAGTAAAGGATCCTAGGATCACAGCTAGAGCTGGAAGAGACCCGAGAGGTTGTTTAGCACAATCACCATTATTTCCTAGGTAAGGGAGCAGCCTCAGAGAGGTTCAGTGATTCACCCACGGTTAGCAAGGCCAGGATTTGAACTGAGGTCCTCTGAGTCTAAATCTAGCTCTTTTTTCACTGGTCTTTAAATATATAGAGAGAAAGATGTCAAATGTCACTAAACAGGGGCTCTTATCTGAGCTAACCAACAAGCCACATCCCTTCCTTTCCCTTTCACCCCTCCAGATCCTTTGGTGTAAATGGTGAACCACACATTGATCTTTGCTTTATCTTTGAGGCTGCTTTTGACCTGGAAATTCACTCATAGATAACATCAACACCGGGTACTTCAGAAGTCCCATGTTATGGCCTTTTTATATTGGGGGGATGTATAGGACGGCAGGCGGAACTTCCTAGTGGCT
This sequence comes from Trichosurus vulpecula, assembly GCF_011100635.1. Classification (NCBI taxonomy): domain Eukaryota; kingdom Metazoa; phylum Chordata; class Mammalia; order Diprotodontia; family Phalangeridae; genus Trichosurus; species Trichosurus vulpecula. The sequence goes on along the minus strand of NC_050578.1, from coordinate 225,931,024 downwards.
GGGATACAGATAGGACTGGCCCTTGCCCTTGATGGAGACAATTATATCCATTTCGTAGAATTTTATTTAATCAAATGGCTGATAGAATGAGGGGAGGCCAAGGTAAGGGGAGCATATGTACCTGACCTCTCTTGGCCTCTGGGACTTTTTTTCAGTTACACAGTGACATCTGCAAAAGCAGGAGGAAAAACATGGCTGTTGATAAAATTCATTTAAATAAAAAAGAAAATCCAGAGAGCAAAAGATGATAAGTAGTAGCCAGTCCACAGGAGGCTGATCAGGATGGTGACCTGCCAGCAAGAGATGTTAAGCCAGAAGAAGACAGGATGGTTTGTGTGTGTGTGTGTGTGTGTGTGTGTGTGTGTGTGTGTGTGTGTGTACACATGGCTATCTTCAAATACTTAAAGGCCTGTCATGTGGAAGAGGAATTATTTATGCTTTGCTTAGGACTGGTAGGCAGACCTAGGATCATTGCAGGGGCAGATTTAGGCTTGTTGTACCGAATGGCTTTCCCATAGATAATATTCTCCAGAAGCAGAATGATCAATACCGCATCCCCCTCATTGGGAGTCTTCAAGAAGAGGCTGGGTGATCACTTGTTAGGGGATTCTTGCCAGGGTACCAGTGGGGCGATATGGCTTCTGAGGGCCCTTTCCCAGTTCTGAGGGTTTGGGATGAATATTAGACGTGACAGGACTTCGTTGCTTCTCCTGGAAATTCTGAACTTGATTGACCCCAAGGGTAAGACTCAGTCAGCTTTTCCCCTGGACACGTACACTCTTGGGCTGTATGATGAATACCATTGTTTAAAATTGGCCGATGACCCGCCATGACTCTGGCATTGTAATTATGTATGTTTCTGACCTCAGAAGATCCTCAAAGATAGCATTTCCAGACAGATTTGACCACGGTACACTTTTGGGCTTGGGATATATTGATAAAGCTCAGAACCTCAACATTGGAATGGACCTCAATGGTTATCCAATAAAAAACTGGTACCTGCACAGGCTGTAGACAACATACATGACTGGTGGTCATCCAGCTTTTGCTTGAAGACCTTACATACATCGTTTGCATGTTGTCTGTCTGATCCTTATGAGCAAGAACTGTCTTTTGCCTGTATTCATATCCCTAGCATTTCACACATTGCCTGGTACACGTTATGTTCTTAGCAGATATTTGTTGACCGACTACTAGTCCTCAGAGGCTGTCCATTTCATTTTGGGTACCTCTAATTGCTAAAAAGTTTTTCCTAACATCTAGCCCCAAATTTTCTCTTTACAACATCCATCCTGTTCCTGGTTCTGCCTTCAGGGGCCTGACAAAACAGATTTAATCTGTACTCCAAAAAACATTCCTTCAAATATACAAATCAAATATTTCCAGTTTCTTTGGTCAGCCTTCATAGGGCATGAGCTCCAGACTCCTCATAAATTCTTTAGTGTATTTACTGTGTATTATAATTATCATTATTTTTGAATGTGTTTTATTCCCATACATATTTGTAGTTGATCTTAAGGCCCATGAAGGCAGAGAATATGTCATAGCCAGGTTTTCTGTCTTGTCTCTACTCTGGAGTCCAGTGCTGTCTATATAGTAGGCACTTAATGTTCCTTCTATTTGTATTTGAGATGCTGGGCTAGAAGGATGGCAGACATACCACTGATGATGGCATGGGACAACAAACAACAAGGCTGGGATAATTTTGGACCAAAATAGATACAACTAAGCTTATTTTAATACTGAAAAACCACTGAGTGTAATAAATATTTTATGTAATAAGTGACCTATGTAATTCCATATTTAGCATGTTAGAGGGGAAAATAATACTGTTACTGAAATTTTCTCCTGGAACTCCTGTTCCCACTACACAGAACACAGTTTTGGGAAATGCCATGCTGAAAGCTTACGCTGTTGAGGGGCCACAAAGCACTGAATCAGAGGAAAGAGGTAGATACCCAAGTGTGCACGACAGAGTTCCCATAACACTGCAGGTCTTCTCAATTTTGGGGGGGTCATAGACCCTTTGGATAGTCTGGAGAAGCCCATGGTCCCCTTCATAAAACAATATTTTTCAATGCACAAAATAAAAGAGGATTACGGAGGAAACATTATATGAAAATAAAGTTATCAAAATAATTTTAAAATTAGGTTCACCAATTCTGGACTAAGAACCCCTGCAAAGAGAAACGTCACCCCCTTTCCATGGTTCACTTCAGATTCTGGGTTTTTGCTTCCCCAAGTATGACCAAGTGTGAACCTCGCTCCCCACTTTGGTTGCCAGGCTCTTTCTGCGGCCTCCCCTGGACTGAATAATGCAGGCTCAGACAGATGGCCAGGTGGGGGCAGTCCAGGAGACTGTCATCATTGTCTTCAGAAACAGCTCAGAAAGTGCCCTCCTGGGCTTTCTGAGGGTCATTTTAGAGCCAGCATTGTGCCTCTCTAAGGATCCAATGAGCCTGCTCTTAGGAGCAAGTGAGATAGTGTACGTAATGTTCTTTGTAACCCTTAACGGGCACGGTAGATGCCAGTTGTTATGGTGGGACGGCATGGTGTAGTAAATAGGCATTTGAAAACGGGTTCAAAGCACTTTATAAACAGCCTCCTTATGCCTCTCTACTCTTTTTGCTCCTCACTACCAGCCATGGACTCTTCTATCCAGTGACACTGGCCTCCTGGTCATTCCATAAACAAGATTCTCTGTGTCTCAGGTCTAGACATTTTCTCTGGCCATCCCCCATGCTTAGAATGTTCTCCCTCCTCCACTTAGACCACTAACCTCCCTGACTAGAAGTCCCAACTACAATATCACCTCCTACAGAAGCCTTCCCCAACCCCTTTTGATTCTAGTGCCTTCCTCCTGTTAATTATTTCCTATTTATCCTGTCTATAGCTTGCTTTGTATATTTGTTTGCACGCTTTCTTCCCTGTTAGATGTTAAGCTCCTTGAGGGCAAAGATTGTCTTTTTGCCACTTTTTGTATACCCGTTACTTAGCACAGTGCCTGGTACATAGTAGATGCTTAATTAATGTTCGAATTTAATTGAATTGAATAAGTTCTCGGCACAAATCCTGCAACCGACATCTAAAAGCTGTGTGACTTTGGACAAACCACTGACCCCCTCTGATCTTACTAAGGCCTCCTTATCTGGTAGTGTGGGGATAATGGTATCTGCCTCATAGGGTGGTCATGAGGCTTGGAAAATATAATGTCTGTAAAGCACTTTTTGGGCCGTATAGATACCGGCTAGTCTTTTTATGGGGGCAGTTAGGTGGCACAGTGGACAGAGCGCTGGGCCTGGAGTCAGGAAGACCTGAGTTCAAATCTGGCCTCAGATACCTGCTCTCTGTGTGTCATTTGACTCTGCCTCAATTTCGTCATCTGTCAAATGAGCTGCAGAAGGAAATGGCAAACCATTTGCCAAGAAAACTCCAAATGGGGGTCACAAAGTTTTGGATGCGACTGAACAGCAAAGTCTTTTTACCATCAGGGCTGTCATTAGGTTGGAAGTTCTGCAGCAAGTAGCTCATTTGGCCTGCTACCATTTTGTTGCTTCAGTGACCCATGAGGATGGGTTTGGGGAGTAGGTGTGTCTGTTGGGTGTGAGACGCCCAATGGAACAGCAGTTCCATGACTATCTCTTGACCCTCATGAAGCTTGTTTGGGGAGGGGGCTTCCAAATGTTTCAGGACTGTGACTAGGACTCTAAGCCCAAAAACTCCTAGGGTAGGGATTCCTGCCTTGCCTTCCTCCCATCCTTCCTCCCCAGCTTGGTAGCGTCTGATACAGGTGGGCAAACAGCTTAAGTTAAGCCTGTAGTTTTAGGAGACATTCTCAGTGGAATTTACTTCCAGGGATAATCACTGGGCCTATTCCTACCCTCACCCCACCCAACAACACTAAGAAATCCCCATTGTATTTCTCAGGGTGGGTCTGGTTGCTATTGTCCTCTGCCCAACTCTCCCTATGGTGGAATTGAAAATAGAAAAGTATATGGCCTGCTTATCCTAAGCTCTTTTCTCCTGGCCCCATTCTGGACATTTTGCTCAGCTCAAGTGACAAGCCAAGGATAGCTGGTCTGGGTGACCTTTAGAGAATTGTGAAGACTGGAAGCATCTGCCCCCAGAAGCGTCTTGGAAAGGAGATGTATATAGGAGGCCTTCCAACAGGGCTTTGAGTCTTGACAGTGGCCAGCCCCACCCCAACCTCTTGCACTGGGCCTAGGACCACAGGTCCTGAAAGGGTCCTTTGCTCTTCTTTCCTCCCTGGAATGCCTCTCATTAGCAGAGGAATGAAGTTCTGCTCCCCAGCAGGTTGCACGGGGTTGAGACTAGGCCTGGCTCAGCCTGCCCAGAGCCCTGGTGGTAGAGGAGTTTGCAGATTTCTTCAAGAGGCATTTTTGTTGTCTAAAAGCTGAGGTCGGAATGTTGAAGACACTCTTTTTACAGATCAACCTGGAAATACACAGGGGATCAGTTAAGGGAAAAAGTCACAGGTGATTGTGGTGAAAGCCAAGCTCATAACTTAACATGGGTGACTCGAGATTCGAAGTGAGCCTGAGAAGAGCTGCAGGAGGGGCGTAATACAAATGAATGCCTGTTGTCATTTATCCAGAAAATTTACATCTGTTATCTTATTGGTATATTGGTATTATTTATTCCTGTTTCTCAGATGAAAAAACTGAGGCTCAGAGATTTCGGTGACTTGCCTATAGTCCTACATCTTAAATTCCAGAGGTGGAATTTAAATCTAGGTTATTTTGACTCCAAGTCCAGGATTCTGTTCACTAAGCCACATTGCTTTGGGGTCTTCTCTCTCCCAGCCCTGGGCTGGGAGTTTCCCCCAGGAATGCCACATTCAATCCTGTTTCTCTGCCTTCCCTCATCTTACTCTTTTCACTTGGAGTAGGCTTCTTTCTCTTCTGAGCCCAATCATTCAAGGTCTAGCTCAGAAGGTACTTTTTTAAGTGACATAAAATTTTTTAAAATCATGTTTAGAAAATTCCTCCTCTTCTGTGAAGCCTTCCCTGTCCATGCACTTTTCATAGGTCTCCCTCCTCTATTTGGGCCCCTAAGCATTAAACATTGAATCATACACTATCCTGGATTGTTTGTTGCTATTTTGTGTATTGGGCAACAGGGTCTAGGTAAAGATTCTAAGCTCCTTAAGGCTCTCTGCTTGGCCCTAGGCTACTCAACATTTCTCTCAATGACTGGGCTGAAGGAAGAAATGGAATGACCATCAAACTTTTATGTGACATGTGTTTCTTTTTTTTATGTGAAAATTTGTTTTACTGGACTATACAACCATGTAAATATTGAGGGATTACTTTTTTTTTGAATTTTATCATTTTTTTTTAATATTTTAGTTTTCAACACTGATTTCCACAAGATTTTGAGTAACAAATTTTCTCCCCATTTCTACCCTCCCCCCACTCCAAGAGGGCATATGTTCTGATCACCCCATTCCCCCAGTCAGCCCTCCCCTCTGTCACCCCACTCCTCCCCCCCATCCCCGTTCCCCTTACTTTCTTGTAGGGTAGGATAGATTTCTATGCCCCATTCCCTATATATCTTGTTTCCCAACTGCATGCAAAAACAACTCTTTTTTTTTAAGCATCTGCTTTTAAAAATTTGAGTTCCAAATTCTCTCCCCTCTTCCCTTCCCACCCACCCTCCCTAGGAAGGCAAGCAATTCAACATAGGTCACACATGTATCATTATGTAAAACACTTCTACAATACTCATGTTGTGAAAGGCTAACTGTATTTCCCTCCATCCTATCCTGTCCCCCTTTATTCAGTTTTCTCCCTTGACCCTGTCCCTTTCAAGAGTGTTTGCTTTTGATTACTTCCTCCCCCTATCTGCCCTCCCTTCTGTCATCCCCGCTTTTTGTATCCCCTTCCCCTTACTTTCCTGTGGAGTAAGATACACAATTGAGTTATTCCCTCCTCAAGTCAAATCCGATGAGAACAAGATTCACTCATTCCCCCTCACCTGCCCCCTTTCCCCTTCCAACAGAACTGCTTTTTCTTGTCACTTTTATGTGAGATAATTTACCCCATTCTATCTCTCCCTTTCTCAATATATTCCTCTCTCACCCCTTAATTTTATTTTATTTTTTAGATGTCATCCCTTCATATTCAACTCACCCTGTGCTCTCTCTCTCTCTCTCTATATATATATATATTCCCTTCAGCTGCCCTAATACTGAGAGAAAGGTCTCATGAATTACACACATCATCTTTTCTTGTAGGAATGTAAACAAAACAGTTCAACTTTAGTAAGTCCCTTATGAATTCTTTCTTGTTTACCTTTTCATGCTTCTCTTGATTCTTGTATTTGAAAGTCAAATTTTCTATTCAGCTCTGGTCTTTTCACTGAGAAAGCTTGAAAGTCCTCTATTTTATTGAAAATCCATATTTTGCCTTGAAGCATGATACTCAGTGTTGCTGGGTGTGGCACATGTTTCTAAGAGGGTTTTTTTTTTCTTGCTCTCTTGATGGAGGAGGGAAGTGGGAAGAAGAAAAGGCAAATTTTTATTTGAAAAAAAATAACTGAAAAAACTTGCATATGACAGCAGGGGAAGTGTAGTAAGCATGTTGGATAATAGAATTTGGATTTGAATTTAATATGTTGAAATTTAATAGGGGTAAAAATCAAGTCCTACATTTGGTTAAAAAAAACTGCATCATCACGATAGTTAACATTTAGTGTTTACTCTCTGCCAGGCTAAGTGTTTTACAAATACTATCTTGTTTAATCTGATAACAACCCTGGTGGGGTAGAAGCTATTATCATTCTGATTTTATAGATGAGGAAACTGAACCAAACAGAGGTTAAGTGACTTGCCCAGGGTCTCACAGCTGGGAAGAATCTTAGATCAAATTTGAACTCAGACATTCCTGACTTGAAACCAATAGCTGTATCCATGTTGCCACCTAGCTACATAAGGACAGTATGGGGAGGCACGTCTCGACATCAGTTCTCTGAAAAGATCTGGGGGGGTTTAGTGGTCCAACACTCAATATAAATCAACAGTATGATTCAGCTGCCCCAAAGCATCATGACCTCTTGAACTACATCAACAGAAGCATTGCTCCTGGGACGAGGGAGGCGAGAGCTCCTCTGTTGCTTGTCTTGGCGGCACTGTTGCTGGAGTGTTGGGTTCATTTCTGGGGACCACATTTTAGGAAGAACGTTGACAAGGTGGAGAGTTCAGAAAAGGGTGACCAGGTGAGTAGGGGGACTAGAAAGCACACAGAAGGAGATGAGGATGTTTGATGGAGAGCTAATGGCTTGCTGTCTCTTTGAAGGTCTGCCATGGGGAAAAAGGATGAGGCTTGTTTGGAACTAGGGACCATGGGATGGAAGCTGGAGAGAGGCAGGCTTGGGTTTGACAAAAACAATTAGAAGAGAAACAGAAGTGGGACGAGCTGCCTTGGGACAGGTGGTTTTTGTGCTCTGTGGAGGCCTTCGAGCAGACTCGATGGCCACTTGTCACATGGGTTGTGCGGGAGTTGCGGAGGGACTCTGAGAATGTGACTTTGTGCTCATATAGGTCTTGGGGACAAAGATGGAAGGACAGTGACTAACTGTGTTCTCTGTCACATGCACAAATGGCTTCTCAGAGATCCCAAAGCAGCTGCCCCAAGGCCAGAATCTTAGCCTGAGGAGTCACTGACTTGGGGTGCAGATGACAGATGGGAACCTAGTGAGGATGTTTTACCAGTCTCCTCCTGGGGGCCCAGGAGCAGCCAGGGAGCAACAAGCCAGTTGGCAAACTTACCTTCTCCGCCTTGGGGGACTTTGCTTCAGTTGCTAACAACAGACATGGATCGTGTAAATAAAACACAGACACACACGCAGACACATACTTGAGTTTTGAGAGTTTGGGGGAAAGCGTTGAGATGGAAGTGGGAAGGGACTGAAAAGCATGGTTAATTCTGGGAATGAGTAGCTACTTTACGTTCTGGGCCCTCTCCTGCCCCCCTGCTTTTGGGGGAAAAGGGTGGGAGGGGAGAATGGAAGTAATGCCATGTAAATGGATGCTTCTAGTACTGTACAGAATAAGCCTTAAAGACCAGGGCCATGGTGCGGGCCTGATCCTGACCCTTGTGTTGGCTGTTTGTGCCTTTGTACCAGTGGCATGTTCTGTGTCACACACTAACAGGTTTTGGTCATAACTAGTCCTTCAGGATACCCTCAAAGCTTCCTCCCTGAATGCCATTGCTGCTTAATAGAGATGACCATCTCTAAACACTTGCAGAACAAGATTTCTTTGAGAGCTTGTATACCATCACTCATCTAGCAGAGTCCATTCACAGAGAGGAATTAGTCTCTGAAAAAGTGTGCCTTTTCCCACCAGGCATGGATTTTTATCATTTATTAGGAATGCGAGAATTTGGGGTTAGATGGACAAGTCCAGAAACTTCCTAACAGACATCTCAGAGAAGGTAATTAGGAGGCTGTGGAGTTTTCTTTGGAAAGATAGAAGGGAGCTTTCCTGGAAGCAAAGAAGTGACCTAGGTGACATCATCGGCCTCTTTTATGGCTCTGGGATTCTGTGGAAAAAAGTGTACAAATTTGTCTGATGTTGGTTGTAATATGGCACCATCAAGGAGGTGCATGGAGCTTTGAGTGCCTAATTCACAGACCACTCAGGGTGATCATTTTAGGAGTGTTTCAAGAAGGGAAATTAAGGTGGGGTAGTAGGGTATGTGTATGTATAACAGAAACCTGGCCTTGACCCCAGGTAGGCTTCTTTTTGACCTAAGGACTGCTGTCCCAGCCACCAACCCTATCTGTCTTAGAAGAGGCCCTACAGAAAGGAGATTGGTTAACTCAAACTAAGGTCTAGGCATATTGGCTAGATCCGGGGCATATTTTCGAATACTTTTCCAAGGCTATGGGACTCTACTAAATCTAGAATAGTGAGGTGAAAAAACAAACAAGCAAAAAACCCCACTGTGTGTGTGTGTGTGTGTGTGTGTGTGTATGTGTGACTCAACATCAGTGCGCCTGTTTGACTGAGTGTAGATGTCGAATGGATGGAAAAGGTCAGAGTTATACCTCTTTGGGACCTTAACAACTTATTTTTATTGTGCCATTCCCCCACAGTTATTACTTATTAACCCTGCTACCTGTGTGGGTGAAGTGAGTTATTCATCACTGGGTATTAAGTACCCTAGAACAGCCCCTGATTGATCAACTCTGTTTGAGGTCAGTAAAAACTTATATAATATTATCATTTTATTTAGTGTTTTAAAGGCTACAAAGCCTTTTCCTCAAAACAGCCTTGTGAGGTCTTTAGTTGAGGTAGGATCATACATTTAGACCAGAAGGGAGCTTAGACATAATTTAATCCCACCTCCTTATTTTTCAGAGGAGGAAGCTCAGGCTGGGGAAGAGGGAGGGGATTTGCCCAAGGACTTGTACTCTATCCCAGAGGCCAAAGCAGGCTCAAGAGCTGGAAGTTGCCAAGAGGAAATGGGCTGCCCCGGGAGGCAGTGAGGACCCTTTTCCCCACTAGAGGTCTTTAAACAGAGCCTAGATGACTACTAATCAGGTGTGTTATAGAGGTGAGATTCTTTTTGTGTGTGGATTGAACTCAATTATTGAAGACCCTTCCTCCATTTCTGAAACTCTATGGTTTTGAGGCCAGAGTGAGTGGGAGTGAGGACTTTAAGCAGAGGTCAGCGTGGTGAGAGGCTGAAGGGAGAAGGTGAGTTTAGAGACTGTGGGTTAGACCCATTGTATAAATAAGGAAAATGAAGCCCAGCGATTGTAAGTGCCTTGCTCAGTATCCAATGGCCAGTTAGATAGCATTTGTAAAGTGCTTAGCACAGAGCCTGGCCCACAGTAGGTACTATGTCAACGCTAGCTGTGGTTATTCTTATTTTTATGCTTTTCATAATGTGTGACACCAAAACCCAGTCACTAAGGTGTCCCCATACAAGTTTACATCACGGGAACATTGGATTGGGATGGATCTTGCATCCTATTCAAACATACTGTATCAAGGTACATCTCATTAAATTTAATATCAATATGGTTTCCTGTGACTTCCCTGCACTTTTGAAGAAAATAACCAATCTGACATTCACATGATATTTGCTTTGTGCACAGCAGTCCTGTTGCCCCATGATCGTTCATACCAGAAGGCTAATTCGGCTATAAGTTTGCTTGCATCTCCAGCAAGAAGAAAAGAAGGAAGGATCTATGATTCCATCAGCGTAGGAAGCCTCCAGGGAGCAAGCTTCCTCTACCAAAGCGAACCAGCAACTCTTCTGAAAATTTAAGTCTTAGGGATTTACCTGAGGCACTAAGAAAAAAAAAAAAGGTCACAAAGCCAGTAGTTTCAGAGACGGGATTTAAATGCAGACCATCTCAGCTTGGAGGGCAACCCTGTGGTATTGCTCTCCCACTGCATCATCCTATGGCATCATAATTATTATGTAACATATAATAGTTGTTGGAGGTTCTTTTATTTCCGTGTGTGCAATTTAAACATATGCCCTTGGGACTCTTGAGACTGAACTGAGGGTCCCCTGAGGTGGCCGGGCAGACTTTGGAAAACGAGGGTTGGTTTCCCAGAGATAGGACCCTTCCCTTTCTTCTTTGGAGCTTGGAAGGACACCTGGACTCTTGTCAGATATAATAGGCCACCCTAACTGCCTCTACACTCAGAATCTGTGATTACTACACCATCCCCTCCCCACCCAGTGGCAAGACAAAGAGGTAGTCTGTGAAGGGAAGCAGCCTGGGAGAGGGTAATTAGAGATACCAGACTGGGCCCCAGGGTGAGTCCCCGTAGAGAAGCTGAGAGAGCTCTTTGAGATGGTAGAGTAAGTAATGAGGTGAGAGACCAAGGCTGGAACAAAGTGATAACAAGAGGGGACGTGAGGTGATAAGAACATGGGAGAGCTGACACCAGCAGTGGTGGAGTGTGTTACAGCGCACAATGACAGGGAAAACTGACAGGGATCTTAAGGCTCTGAGGGACACTGGGGATGCTCATCCTGGGATCATTTGGACTTGAGGCTCCTCCACGTTGCTTGTGGATTTACTCCCTTTTCTGAAAACAGTAAGAAGGACAACAACACAACCCTAAAACCTGAGCATTATGTTGTTAGACCCATCTTACAGACAAGGAAAATGAAGGTCGGTGATGACCATTTGGGTCTCTGCCATCTAGATAGACCACAGTTTGTCAATGCCCCTTCTGATATATATATATATGTATATATATATATATATACGTATATATATATATGTATATATATATACGTATATATATATATATATATCTACACACACACACATATATATGTGTATATATATACACACATATATTTATGTATATATACATACACACATATACATATATATGTATGTATGTGTGTGTGTGTGTGTATATATATATGTATATGTATATGTATATATAGTGTCCAGCACAAAGTTCAGTGCTTTCTTTTTTACCTCATGTTCTGCACACGATCAATCCCTGTGGTCGGTTGTACATTGTTCCTTGTGTCAACCAAGCTCTTTCGCCCGATGTGAATAGTCACAGGGTTTCAGAATTAGGAGTCCACAAGTTTGTCTAGTCCATCTGATACCTGAATAAGGTATCAGGATGATGGCTCAGCCAGCCTCTGCCTAAATTCCTCTAGTAAGAGGAGCCTACTACCACCGGAAGTATCTGCTTCCTTCCACTTTGGGATTGTTCTCATTATTTGGAAGTCTTTGCTTTGCTGTTTAATGTTTAGTGGAAATTTACCTCTTGCAACTTTGATTCACTGGTCCTAGCTTTGCCTTTTGGGGCCCATCAGGACAAGTATAAACCTCCTCTGTCTAGTCTGTATGCCCTCAGTTTTTTTCTGCTTCTTCTTATGTGGCAAAATCTCCAAGAGCATAGTAGTTAGGCTTTTAAGCCATGGTAGATTTAGGGCTGGAAGCGACTTAGAGTTAATATAGTCCAACCTTTTCATTTTGTGTATGAGGAAACCAAGGCCCAGAGTGGTGACGGGATTTGCCCAGGGTCACACAGCTAGTACTTGACTTGAACCTGGGTTTTCTGGTTCTAATGCTAGTGGTTTTTTCCATCACACCATTCTGCCTACCCTCAAGTTTTGTACTTATGCCTCCTTCAGGTATGGAATAGACCCTGGGTTGTCTAAGCCTGCATCAGTGGAACTCAGGCTTAGGCTTCCAAGCTGGAAATATTTCAAATGTGGGTCAAGTGATAAACTGTGTGTCTGCCATCCAAGGATCAGCCTTGCTTGGTGGGGCCAGAAGGTTGACCACCAGGTGGTGAATTTTTTTGGCTACAACAGCTCGGAAAGATAGTCTACTAAGACATTTTGAGGTTGTAGCTTATGTCACTGGAAGGACTACATAGAGCAATGAAATCATAGATCCTTGAAAGATTCAATTAGTTTAATTAGTTATGAGGAGGACCAGGAAAGAGGTTAAGAATGGTTCATTGTGAGCCATCCCCAGGACTAATAAAATTCCAGCTCTAACTGGAGCAGAGGTGTGTGTTGGTAATGACCTTGACACTCAGCTCTCACAGACCACTCTGTTTTGCAATTCCTTAACGCCTTTATTATGTTGTGTATTATAGCTCTCTGTGTTGGGATTTTATTTCCTTACTGGAAAGTAAACTCCTTGAGAAAAGAGCTTATATTAGAACTCAAAATCTTATAAAAATGAATGTTGAAAAGTAAAAATAAATAAATAAAATTTAAAAAGAGAATAGATCCTTTATTTCTTAGCTAAATTTTGTAGCTTCCCCAGGGCCTAACTCAGTGTTATGCATACAGCAGGCACTTAATAAAAAATAACTTAACACTTGGCAGGGTGCTCTAAGGCAGAGGTGTTTAACTCTCTAGCCCAGGAACCTTATACAAACGCAGGCAGAACCAGATTAAGATGTAACTGAGAAATGTTTAACAAAATAAAACATAGTTAATTGGAATTTGTGCTTTTCTAAGATGTTTTGATTTGACTTTGGCGCCATTTTTCTAAGGTTTGCAGAGTACTTTTACATACATTATCTCATTTGACTGGATGAATGCAAATTGATGATGATATTAGAAATTCCAGGGAGAATGACGTTGAACTGGTAGGATTTTATTTTTGAGTCTTTTTGACCCAATTTGGGGTTTTCTTGGCAAAGATACTGGAGTGGTTTGCCTTTTAGCCAGATGATAAAGGGGCTTGAAAATTAGGTAGAGGTATCCAAACTTTATATAATAATTATACATATATATCATATAATAATAATACCGATATCACATAATAGGCAGTTGGGAGCCATTGTAGACTGGTGAACAGGGGAATGACATCAGCAAAGTATGTCTTAGGAAGATTAGTTAAAGAGTGAGGAAGAAGGAAGGGACTTGAGGCAGAGAGGTCAAAGCAGTATAAATTTGGAGGTGGAAAGCACACTTATGATCACTTAGTCCAACTTTCTTATTTTCCCTGTGAGGAAAGTGAGACCGAAAGAGTTTAAATAATTTGTTCGAGGTCACACAGGAAGTCATTGGCAGGGCTGAGAGCAAATTCAAATGCTTTAACTTCAAACGCAGTACTCTTTCCTCTCCACCACACTCTGATTCAGAATTCACACACAATCCCATTTGGAACCAGAAACCATTGCCCACGTTGGGACCTATGGTTCCTGAGACCAGTTTGGTTCTCCCACAAACCTGACAAGTAAAGTGATAAAGTCCTGTAATTGGGGTCATGATGGTGAGAAGAGAGAGGAAGGGGCTGATTGAGAAACATTAAAAAAAAAAAGACAATAACTTAGCACCTTGAAATTTGCAAAGCATTTTGTTCCTAGCAGCCCTTTGAAATAGGTGGTTTGGGCATTACCATCCCCATGTTCCAAAATGAGGCTTGAGTCTTCCCTTTCTCATCCTGCCCCGTCTGTCCTTGGCTCCCATTGTCATCAGCTGATAGAAAGTCCCTTTAAAGCCCACAAGATCACCCTCAGCCCAGCAAGGGGCTGGGGAGAGACCAAGGTGGAGACTGGTGCTTGGGTCTCTTCTCCTACGGCTCCAAGCAATGTCATCTCAGTTTCACTTGAACTGTCTCTCCTGGCTTACCACTTGCTCAAATCTCTGTGTCCCAGACTAGCTCGCAGACCATGGCCAGGTTTCCTCCACCAATATGAATACACTTCTGATTTAGCCTCAGTCCAGCTTGTCCATGGCTTTCAAGAGCATCAGAATTATCAAGGACTCAGTCTGAAAGCTAGGATTGATTGATCCATCGATTTGTGTCCACACCTTGTTCACACTGAGTCAACAATTGAGAGCTAAGTTCTTACCTGGTTAAAGTACCAAGACCTAGCCTCTGGTCACTTTAACTCGGATGAGGTAGTTGTCTAGACTGACACTCCCATCCTTCTTATATAGGTTTCCCAGAGCCTGATGCCCACTCTGAGGTTTTGTTTTTCTAAGGCTTCCCATTCTGATCAAGAGTGAGAGAGACTAGAAAGTACATGCACTGGGGACATAGCAGGGGCTGGTAGTCGTGGGGGAAGAAGGGGGGCTCAGCATTATTTATTTTTAAAAACCATCCTTCCTTTTCCCCATGTTCCCTTAGAACTCTAAATGTATATTGATGTGTTGCTCTATGGGGCCCAGGACTCATAAGCTGCTTTTGTTGAGAGCCAATCCTAATCATAGAACTGGAAGGGTTCATTGTTGTTGTTCATTTGTTTCAGTCATGTCTGACTCTTCCTGACCCCATTTAGGATTTTCTTGACAGAGACACTAGAGTGGTTTGCTATTTATTTCTCATTTTACAGATGAGGAAACTGAGGCCAACAGGGTTAAGTGACTTGTTCAGGGTCACACAGCTAGTAAGTGTCTGAGGCTGAATCTAAACTCAAGTCCTGTGGTGCTCTATCCACCAAGCCACCTAGCCACCCTTGGAAGGGGCCTTAGACATCTAATCCATCCTTTTCACAGTAGAAGTCAAGATCAGGGAAATGACTCAAGACAAGGCCTTGAGATAACAGAGAAGACCAGAACCCAAATTGCCTAACTCCTATTAGGGCTCTTTCCATTACACGTCTTTTCTACAAACAGTTGAATGCCCTGAGAAACACAGAGAAGGTTTTTTCTGAACTGGCTCCTAACAACATTGGGGAAACAAGGGAATCGATTAATTAGCTAATTAATTAACTCATTTAATTATACGTGTGTCTATGTGTGTGTCATTGTGCTTACTTGGTGGAAGAGGAGTGGGAATAGCTTTCTGAAGCTATGTCTGTCTTTATGTTTGATTACTACTGGGTCTGATATACTTTGCTTTGGGCTAAGTCAGAGACTGAACAGGTCGTATGTGGTAAAGTTGATGAAGGGAATGCTGTGTGGAAGTCTCCAAATTTCAGCCTCTGAGTACCCCCCATCCTCCCCAATGAAGGTTGACCGAAGGTGGTGGTGGGTTGGGGTAGACCCTGTCTAGAAAGAAACAGGTTTTGTTTGTGGTGAGTAGGTGTGAGTGCTCACAGTCAGCCAGTAAGTATGTATTAAACACCTACTGTGCGCCAGACACTTGGCTAAGTACTAGGGATACAAAGAAAGGCAAAAGACAGTCCCTGCCCTCATCATAATCTAATGGGGAGATAATCTATGAACAACTATGTATAAACAAGTTATGCACAGGATAAATAGGATGTAAACAGAGGGAAGGCACTGACATTAAAGAGGATTGGGAAAGGCTTCCTGTAGAAGGTAGGATTTTAGCTGGGATCTGAAAGAAGCCAGGGAAGTCGGGAGGCTGAGATGAGGAAGGAGAACGTTGTAGGCATGGGGGACAGTCAATGACAATGCTCAGAGCCGAGAAATGAGGGCCTTGTTGGGGTGTCACTGCCAGGCAGCAGTTACATTTGGAGCCAACAGCTGGTCTAAGCCATCAGGTGTCCTTGGGTACAGAGCCAAAGCAATGGTGTCCTTTCTGAAGATGCCTGGAGCGGAGTGCTTCCCCCCTCTGCTCCCTGGTTGGGTTGATCTGGCCCTGCTGAGATGGTTTGAGAGAAAATCCTCACACTTTCTGTTGGCAGGACCTCCATTTTCCCATGGCTGGTTCTGCAGGATCGGTAACAAACATGCTAGACAGTAGATTGCAGTAGGCCCATAGGGAACCTACCCTTCCTGTTAACGTCTCTATACCTTGGATTGTGGAGTGTGATGCCACTTCATTTTCAGAAGAATGTGTGAAAATGACCCCTGGTCCCTTAAGCCAGAGAATTGCAATAAATCTTAAAATTAAAAAAGAAGAAAAAAAATGACTTCTGGTAAGGATGAGATGTGATATGAGTCTGCTGTATTCGTGACAATTTGGGTGGGAACAATATTGAAGGTAGGGATTGGGAAGGGAGGTGTATATGCCTGGATACTTTGGACAGGTCTGTGCTCACTCCTTTTCACCCTAGGCCTGGTCCCTAGCCTTTGGCAGTCTAGCAGAGGAGAATCTCCGGGTGGTCAACATGTCCGATTTCCTGAGGGTAGATGGCTCACTCTGTGTTTGGCAGCAGACACATTCTCCATTTAAGGGAAAGGGGTCTGTAATCTCCTAGGCCCTGGGTGTGAATGGGCTGACTAGAGGCTCCCTGTGGCCTTTGCTGGATATACTTGTGCAATGAGATCATTCCAAAAATCACATTCCTATTAAATTATATTTCACTTAGGACATAAAGTTGGATTTGAGTAAGAGCACTGGCACCGAAACTCAGGGCTCATCACAACAGGGCTTAGAACTGGGCAGAAATTAGGCAGGGGATAAACAGCTTTTCTCTTGAAAGAAAGAACGAGGGAGAGAGAAAACAGTTGTTATAGGATTTCATTTTTAAATTGCTGGACCATGAGCACGCCCAGAGTCCAGATTGCCACCTGGGCCTTGGAAAGCTGAGCATGATTTTTCTTGTCCTAGATGCCTTTGGTCCCTAAGAATTGTGGGCTCTGAAATAGTAACCAAGTATGTCCTTAGTTTTGATGGGGCACGGCGAGAAGCCAAAGCATTTCCTTGAACATCAGGTTTGGAGAGAGGGGTACCAGGTGAGGTCTGGGGGCAGGGGAGGTCTGTAGTCAAGGCATGATTTAAGGATCATGTTGTTTACTTACCACGGAGAAACCTACATGGAGATTATGGACTCCAGAGATAGAAAATGCATAGGAGACAGACCCATTAGTGGTCAAAGTTCAGGTCAGCTCATATAATGCTAAAAATAATGCCAATGATAACCAACATAGAGTGCTTGAAGATTTGAAAGGGCGACATATGTGTGTATATGTATATATGTGTGTATATGTGTCTTTATGTATGTATATATCATGTGATCATCACCATAACCTTGTGAGGTAAGTATCACAGGTATTATTATCCCATTGTATAGATGAAGAAACTGAGACTCATGGGTGTTAAATAATTTGTCCTGAGTCACATAGCTATTAAGTGTCAGAATAGATAGATATTCTATAGATAGATAACCTATATATTCTATACATAGTATTATATATAGATATATCTGTGTATATCTCATATGTAACTAATTATTTACGTGTTATTTCACCAATTAGAAGGTATGCTTTTTGAGGGCGAGGACGGCTTTTTGCCTTTTTTTATATCCTCAGTGCTTTACACAATACCTAGCACAGAGTAAACTCTTTAAGAAAAAATACATTTTTATTGATATCTTCTGTTTTTATTTACTTGCCAGGGGAGATATAAAGTCTAGCTAAATTTCGGTCCCTGTCCTCACGGAGCTTCTAGTCTGGTAGGTTCCACAGACAGATTTCCTTAATTGGACCTGGTTGTAGACAGGGCTCCAGACAGGGATAGCTCCTGCCTGGGTCTGTCCTGAATGGCTTGGAGGGGAGGTCCACTGTTAAGGTGGTATGATGTACTCGGTAGAAGATGCTGTTCTACCAGAGGGTAGAGAGCATAGGGTTTAGTCTTGGCTCTGCCCTTCGCTAGCGCTGTGACTAGACAATGCACTTAATAAACTCGGTGCCTCAATATTTGCACCTTCAAAAGGAGATAATACCTAACCCTGCCTCATAATTATCGTGAGCAACAAATGAGATAGAATAAATATGAAAGTTTAAAAAAAAAGGTAATGTCATACACATGTAGGTTTCTCGGTCAATATGTGGCTCCTTTTGGCATCACTGGCGTAGAGGGAAGATTGTTGGACTTAGAGACAAGAAGGCCTGGATTCGATCCCACCTGAGACACTTACTTCCTAGTTGTCTGATCCTGGGCAAGTCACTTCTGTCTGAGTCTCGGTTTCCTTACCTGTAAAATGAGGATTTGGAATTTGAAGAGCTGCTGAGGCCCCTTTCAGCTCGAAATCTGTAATCCTATAGTTACTGTCATGTGTATTTATCAGTGTCATAAACATTTATCAGATATTATGCTATTTGGGAATAGGGTGGGTGGGGCCTGGCAAAATTTTATTTTAGGGCCCAGAATTTAAAAAGAACGTTGTTGGAGGTAAGTTATAGATTGACTTTGCGGTCATATTGCTTCATGGATAAGCCTTGTCTAACAGTGTCGGTTGCACCTTTGACTAAAGAGATTGTTAGGGATCAGGCCTAAGTTCAGATTCAAGATCGGAATGAAATTAGTCCCTTGCAGACCATCCAACAGTGAAGAACAGGCTTACCTGTAGGATGGCAAGGGTACTCGTCAAGGGTATTGTACTGATTCAAGTAATCTCGGCCCACCATGTCTCTACATGTATGTATGTATGTACGTATGTGTGTATGTAAATATATGTATATATAAATATGGAGAGAGAGAGACAGAAAGAGAGAGAGACAGACAGACAGACAGTGAGACAGAGACAGAGATGGAGAAAGACAGAGAGACAGACAGAGAGAGACAGAGACAGAGAGGGAGATAGAGAGACAGAGAGAGAGGCAGAGAGATAGGGAGAGGGAGATAGAGAGAGACAGAAACAGAGAGACAGAGACAGAGAGAGGTAGACAGAGACAGAGAGAGGGAGACAGAGAGACAGAGAGAGAGGCAGAGAGACAGAGAGCATGCCTGGCCTCCGTGATGGGAATCATAATCGGTGTTGCACCTTCTACGCTGCTCATAGGATTATAGATTTAGAACTGGAAGGGACCGCAGAGATTCATCAAGTCCAACCCTGTCATTTTACAGATGGAGAAACTGAGTCTCAGAGAAGTGACTTGCCCAGGGTCAAACAACTAAGTGTCTGAAGTGGGATTCAAACCCAGGTTTTCCTGACTCTGGGTCCAACATTCTATTCCCTACATCAGCAAAGTCAAAGGGGGGCCACATATTGACTGAGAAACCTACAAGTTAGCATTATCTGTGTTGTGTTCTATTTGCACTTGTTTTGTTAAGCATTTCCGAATTCTGGGTTTCACAGTACAGGAGACTGTGACGCCTCCTCCCCGTCCCAGCCAGCTTGAGGACTGCAAGCCAGCCTCTAAAGAGAGACAGAAAACAGAATGTAGGAAAACTCCCACAAGCCACGCCCCCGAATGTGGGGCCCTGCTCTTTCTCATCTCCACCTCAGTTTAAGTGCCACCTCCCCTGGGGGGCATCAGTGATTCCCTCCCCAGTTGTTTCCTTCCCCAAATAACTTGGTATTATTTGCAAAATATGCATATGCACATAATATTTGCCCCCTCCCCAATGGAATGTAAGCTTCTTGAGGACAGGGACCTGTGGCGTGTTTTTGTTTGTTCGTTTGTTTATTTTTGGGCCTTGTATCCCCAGCGGCAGCACAGCGTGTCTGGCACACAGTAGGCCCTCAGCAAATTGAAATTAAAATAGATCCTCTTGGGGGAGCCAGACCTCAGGGGAAATGATCTCAGTGTCTTTTTCTGGCACCTAGGAGGAAGGGGCCTTCCCAGCAGGAAGGGCTCCATGTGGCTGGTTACCTAGTAAAGGCTCACATCTCCATCACTCCTTAGAAAGTATCTTCCTCACCACCACCCTGGGAGCCAGCCAGTGGGTAGAATCATCCCCGTTTCACAGATGGAGCAACTAAGATTTAAGCAGTGAAATGGTTGTCCCGGCTAGCTCCAACAGCTACCAAGACTTGGGCAGGATTTGAACCTGATTCCAAGTCTCACCCTTCTTCTGCTACAAAAGGACCACCTTGTTCATTAGGTAAAGTCAGAATGCAGAGGTGAGTTGGGAGCAGCCAGGGAGCCCCAGGTGTTTGCCCCAGACCCATTTCCCTGCTCCCCCAGACCTAGCCCGTCGGTGTGAGGACTGAAGGTCGTGGGGAGGTCTGGAGAGTGTCTTTGAGAATTGCCAAGGTTTAAATTATGACCCCCTCCTCCCCTCCCCCATTTTTTTTCCATCTGAGAAAGTTGAGTTCTTCAGGGTTTTCAAAGGTCTTTTTTTCCTTCCTTGTTGCCTTAGTAACCGAGACTGTATACAACACAATGTTTTATACTTGACGAGTCTGCGCTTGGGGTCCATGAATGTCACCCTGCCTGGCTGGGGGCTATTCTTTCAAAGCAGACCCCACTCTAGACGTCATGGGGGGCTCAGGTGGACCTGAGGAGTGAGCCAGGGCTCTCCAGTTCCTGGCCCTCTTCGGCCCTCTGGACTGGCCCATCCTGCCTAGAACTGGGTGGTCATGGAGGGATGGAATATGATGGCTACAAGGATGCATCAGCCCAGCCAGCCCAGCTCAGCTCAGCTCAGCCTAGCCCAGTTCAGCCCAGCCCAGCCAGCCAGCCCAGCCCAGTCCAGCCCAATCAGTGCCTGGATCTTCCTGACCAGGTCCAGATTTTCTCCTACTGCAAGACTCAGGCCTCCCACCCCTTCCCCAGATAGGTTCCTAGCAGCTGCCTTGCTCCCAGATGTCACTTAAATAAAGGAAGGGAAAGAAATGAAGGGAATGAAAAACTTAAACTCTTCAAAGTGGGATTTGGAGATCATTTGATTCCCCCCTCTCCTCGCCTTTTATAGAGGAGGAAATTTGAGTCCCAGGGAGAAGAGAGAGAGGACTGGTCTAATGCTATAAAAAAAAATAAATAGCACAGCTAGAATTTGAACCTAGGTCCTCTGGATTCCCAGATCAATGTTGTTTCCTCTATACCCGACTCATGTGATTCTGTGTAACCTGTGTGTGTACTTGACTGAAGAATGATGCATATTTTTCTGGTGCCCAGAGACCCTCTGATTTTGTACCATTCTTATCACTGGGGCTCTATTTTAAATGTTGATTGGCAAGCCTAGAGCTGGAAGGAGCAGCTAGACCCCCATCTGGTCTATTTCTCTGTACCCAGAGCCAGCCCCTCTCCCCTAGTATTCCTAGGTAAAGGGAAGTTGGCTTGTATTGAGCAGTGAGTTAGGGATGCCCCTAATTCCCCTCCACCCCACAATCTGGACCTTGATCTGGCCTTGCTTCTTTGAAACAAGAGGCCCATCCTGGCTGACCCTCTCAGGGAAACTCCTCCTCATAACTGATAGCTTAGCCAGGACCAGCATTCTTGCCCATGGAGAGGAGCAGAGGTTCTGGGGTTCCCCTGAAACTACAAATGGATGCTTCTTCCATCACCCCAGTCCTTAGGAGTTCAGGAGGGGGACCCAGGTAAGATACCCCCTCCCGCCCCACCCTCGGCCTCTGGGTCTCCCTGAGCAGCCCAACATGAATAATTACAGGTCACTGAGCAAAGCCACTTGTCGACTACATCCCTCAAAAATGCCTAATTGTAGGCTAGATATTTGAAAATATACAAGAGCTTAGATAAATGTCATGCCTCATTACGAAGAGTAATAGCATGAGTCAGTGGGAGAGTGGGGTCTGAACTTGGGTGGCTTTTGGTGTGTACATAGACACTTAATGAGAGTATCTTCTGCAGAGAGAGGGAGACAGAGAGAGACAAAGAGAGAAAGGGAGGAAGGGAGGGAGAGAGAGGCAGAGAGAGAGAGGGAGGGAGGGAGAGAGAGAGATAGAGAGAGACACAGAGACATACAGAGACCAAGAGAGAGAGGGAGAGAGGGAGGGAGGGAGAGAGAAAGAGAGAGAGAGAGAGAGAGAGAGAGAGAGAGAGAGAGAGAGAGAGAGAGAGACATACAGAGATGGAAAGAGAAAGGGAGGCAGGGAGAGAGACAGAGAGAGGGAGGGAGGGAAGGAGAGAGAGAATCAGCACATTCCCCATAATTGAGCTCCCCGTTCCTCATCTCACTGGGAAAGCCAGGACCACCGAGGAGTCCCCAGGCTGTGACTACAGTAAGAAGACTTGTTTTTAAACAAGCGTGCCAGAATGTGAATATCCAAATGACTGCTCTATCCAAATCTGTGTATTTGGCCAAATCACCCCTTCCTTGTAAAATCCCTAGTTTCCTTCCATGGTCAGTTCCAATGCTACCTCCTACGGAAGCCCATCCTCATACACACAGGTACTAGTGTTGCTTCCCCACCTTCTGAAATTCCCCCAGTGGAATATAAATTCCTTGAGGGCAGAGGCATTGGAAAAAAAAATCTTTGTATCCCCAGTCCCAGTACCAGCACTGTGCTTAGTTAGCACTATAATGTAGAATACAGCTGTTTGAATTGAATAAAATTACTTATCCCTTTGGGAAGCTCATTCCAATCATTCTGTCATTGCACAAAGCATTTCTGTGGTTCTTCTTTTGGAATTGTCTTCAGAGCTAATGTGAGCTTCATAGAATTATAGATCTGGCCTTATGTGTTTCATAGATAAAACACTGAGGCTCAGATAGTCCAGTGACCACACAGCTAGTAACTCAGAAAGCCTGGGATTTGAACCTGGATCTTCTGACTCCAGATTCAGCTTCCTTCCTTCCTTCCTTCCTTCTTTCCTTGCTTTCTTCCTTCTTTCCTTCCTTCCTTCCTTCCTTCTTTCCTTGCTTCCTTCTTTCCTTCCTTCCTTCTTTCCTTCCTTCCTTGCTTCCTTCCTTCCTTCTTTCCTTCCTTCCTTCCTCCCTGTTTCCCTCCCTCCTTCCCTCCCTCTCTCCCTCCCTCCCTCTCTCCCTCCCTCCCTGCTTCCCTCCCTCCTTCCCTCCCTTCCTTCCTTCCTTTTTTCCTTCCTTCCTTCCTCCCTCCCTCTCTCTTTCCCTCCCTCCCTCCCTCCCTCCCTCCTTCCCTTCTTCCCTTCCTTCCTTCCTCCCCCCACTCCTTCCCTCTCTCTTCTTTCTTTCTCTTTCTTTAGTAACATTTTGGGAAATAGCTCCGATATGATTTCCAGCATGTTTGGACCAATTCACAACTCTCCCAACAGTGCATCAGAGTTCTTCATTTTTGGCAACTCTTTAAAGATCTGTCATTTTCCTTTTTGGCAGACCATCTTTGCCAATATGAAGTGTGACCTCAGAGTTGCTTTAATTTGTGTTTCTTTAATTATTAGGGATTTGGAACATTTTTTTCATAAGGCTAATGAGAGCTTGGACTTCTTCTGAAAACTTCCTGTTCCTGTGTTTTGACCAATCACCAATTGGGGAATGGCTTTTATTCTTATAAATTTGAATCAATTCCTTACATATCTTGGAAATGAGGTCTTCATCATAAAGAATTGCTGTAAAACTCCCCTCCTCCCCATTAATTGTTTCTCTTCTAATTTTAGGTGTTTTATTCAAAAACTCAAATTTTGTATGATCAAAGTTTTCTGTTTTATCATCTGTGATCTTTTCTATCCCTTGTTTAGACATGAGTTTTCCCCTATCTATCCTAATTATCCATAGTCATAAATGGCAATTTCTTCCTTACTCCCTCTAATTTGTTTATGACATCATGATGTCCAAGTCTTGTATCTACTTGGACTTTATCATGGCATATGGTGAGATCTTGCTCTATATCTACTTTATGCCAGACTGCTTTCCAGTTTTCCCATCAGTATATGACAAATGCTAGCTGTGTGACCCTGGGTAAGTCACTTAATCCCATTTGTCTCAAATGAGACAAATTTGTGTCAAATGAGCCAGAGAAGGAAATGGCGAACTGCTCCAGTATCTTTGCCAAAAAAAACCCCAAATGGGATCACAAAGAGTTGGACATGACTGAAAACGACTGAACAACAAAATGTGACAAACAGTATATTTTCTTACTCTCTATGCTAATAGCTGGGATCATTGCATTATTAAACATTGTGGTATACTGTGTTTTATTTGCTTTTCTGTATCTTGTGTATTTAATCTGTTCCACTGATTCACCTCTCAGTTTTTTTTAACTGGTATCAAGTAGATTTGACGGTTACTGCTTTACCATACAGTTTGGGGGTCTAGTTCTGCTAAGCCCCCTTCCTTCCCACCTCTTTTCATTATTTCCCTTGACATTCGTTATTTTTGTTCCTCTAGATGAATTTAAAATTTTTATTTTGGTTCTATAAAGTAATCCTTTGGTAAAGTTTGGTATGGTACTGAATAAATAAATTAATTTAGGTAATATTCTAATTTTTATTATGTTGGCATGACCTACTCATGAACAATTAATATTTCTCCAATTATCTAAGTTTGTCTTTATTTCTGTAAAGAATGCTTTGTAGTTGTATTCATATAGTTCCTGGGTGTGTTTTGATAAGTAGCAACCTTCTTAGAATTAGCAGAATTAGAATCATAATGTAAGGACCAGAGGGGACCTTTTCATCTTAGTCCAATCCTTTCATTTTGTAGTTGGTTACCAGAGAGGTTGTGACTTGCCTAAGGTCTCCTAGTGAGTGAGCCTTGGTTCATGCTGTCCCTTGATACCTGTAATAGCTTCCCTATACCACCTTCTTCTGCATCTCTCTTATTTCAAGACCATGCTCCCATTTCACCTCTTCATGAAGCTTTATCTTTCCTTCCCTCCAGGTGAAAGTGATTCCCCCCCACCCTTTTCAGAGATTTCGTAGCACTTTGGCTGGGCAGATCATGGAGACAGGATAGTTGTGTAGCGGATGGAGTTATGAGTTTGAAGGAGTTAAGATTAAGCTACTAAGTCACTGTTCTGGCCAGAAACTCTGATGGTCTTCCCCTCCCAGACTGGTTCTTTTCTGAAGGAAAACTAGGCCATCTTTTGCCTCAATTCTTACCTAGCTTTAGACACTGAATGGGTGTTGCCTCAGACAAACTGAGACCTGGGAAAGACCTTAGCTTAAAAAGGCCAACGTCTCCTCCTGCATACAGAGCTATTTCCAGTCATCTCAACCTACATCTTGCCGTTGGACTCTGATGACTTTGAAGGAGAGAGTGAGGCTGATGACCTTGCACAGCCCTGTCTCACTTAAATCCAATTGACTTGCAAGTCAACACATCATCCTCATGATGTCATCGTCCTCTTCAAGAATGAAGGACAAACAACATAGGCAAGTTGAATTCCCACTTCTCACCCAGAGGAGCCCACCAAGTCAATGAAATTACGGATCCTTGCATGTCTATAATTTATCTTTTGCGCTTATCTTGGTTTCCATATCATTTGTGTTGTTGGTCCTTCATTTTCAAAGAGGACCATTGGAGGAATAAATGAATTAGAGATATTAGAGATAGAATATGAATAGAATTAGAGATAGAATATGAACCCCCAGGTCTTCCGATTCTCAAGGCCAAGGCTCTTTCTAATACATAATGCTGCCTCAGAAAAGTCAGCCTTCATACTTTATTAATTAATATTGTTGTTGGTTGTTGTTGTTCCAGCTGTGTCCAATTCTTCATGACCCCATTTAGGGTTTTCTTGGCAAAGATACTGGAGTGGTTTGCCTTCTCCAGTTCATTTTACAGATGAGGAAACTGAGGCAAGCAGGGCGAAGCGACTTACCCAGGGTCACTGAACTAGTAAGTATCTGAATCCAGATTTGAACTCAGGTCTCTCTGACTCCAGGGCTGATGCATTATCCATTGCACCATTTAACTGGCCCAAATTAATATTACTAAATCAATGGTGCTGATATTTAATAACCCAACGAAGTTATCTTTCCCCTTCTTCCTTCACCTTATTTACAAGGCCTGGTTCAGAATGATTTTAGTTTCAAGAATCAAACCTGGGTGGGAAGGAGGGAGAGTATTCAGAAGTAAAAAAAAAAAAAGAATATTAAAAAAAATTTTAAATGTAATTTGGAAATATTAATGAAATAAAATAAAAATATATATATGTGTATATATGTAAGTGTATGTGCATATATAGATATACACACATACATGTAGATATACACATATATGGAATCAAATCCACTCTCTAAAGACAAAGGTTTGCCACCACTTGGAGGGGATTCAAGAGAAGGTGCTGTGAGCTCTGGGAACCCATCCAGGTCTTTCAGACATGGTTTAGATAATGGTAGCATCATGGGAACGATTGGCAGCCTTTGGCAAATAGGCAGCTAGGTGGGGTAGTGGATGAAGTCTTTGGAGTCGGGAAGACCTGAGTTTGAATCCTGCCTTGGCCGCTTACAAGCTGTCTTATTTTTAACCCCTCTCAGTGCCTGTTTCCTTATCTGTGAAATGGGGCTAATAACCAATACCTACTTCACAGGCTTGCAGCCTGTGTACTTTGCAAACATTAAGGCACTATTTCAATGCTAGCCACTGTAATTATTAGTACGCTACCAAAGCAACTTTTTTTAAAAACTGATTTTAAAAGTTTTCTTGCTATTTCTCCATCATTTCTCCATTTGCCACTCCCACTGAAACAACAGTTAAGCAGAACTATCCAGTTCCAGCCTGTGTCTAACAGGTATATGACGCTGTACTCTTCGGAAAGGAGGAAGGCGGGCTTCACTATCTCTTCCCTGGACCCAAGGTTGGTCCAGGCATTTCATGTTGTTGTCATGGCCTTGTGGGTATTGCTTCTGTTTTCTTTGCACAGTATCATTTCTTTTTTTAATTAATTTTTTATTTTTAGTTTACAGCACTCAGTTCCACAAGTTTTTGAGTTCCAAATTTTCACCCCCTGCCTCTTCTCCCCATTCCTCCCGCAGTATCATTTCTTACAAGTCAGTGCCTTTGACAGGAGATGTCATCCATTCAGACGGGTCATTCTGGTGGGTTTGCAAGCACACACTTCATTGCATTAGCTTTTAGTCATGTCTGGTACGTGCCTGTAAAATGGCATGAACCTCTGTCCAGCCGTGGGAGACTACTGGGCTTGCGACATGCTCTCTTCTCTCCCCAGCCTGAGGAGGAACGTGGGCACTATCTCTCTGAAATCTCTGCAGGAGGTATTAAGGCAGCTGTGATCCGGCCAGTGAGGGGGTTAATTGGTAAGGGGTGAGAGGGTTAAGGTCCCGGTTTACAAGGTTGGAGGCCCTTAGGAGATCAAAAACCGTGCCCTGGCCTAGAGAAAGTGGCTGTAGCTACCACCTTGCCTTGTACATGTTTGGACCCAGACCCTGGTCCAGGTGGGAGCTCAGACCAACTTATGGGAGAGGACCCAGAGTTGAAGAGACCAGAAGATCTGAGACTTTGGGGACAATGGGTGTAGCTCTCACCCAGGCAGGCCTCCCTGACCTGGATTTGTGCTGGGGACTCTCCCAAAGACTTCTCTCTTAGGCTAAAAATAGCTAATAGCAATGAATAGGCAACGTTTATAGAGCACTTACTGCATGTCAGGCACTGTGCTAAGTGCTTAATCGTCATTATCTCACTGGATCCTCCCTCAACCCTGGTAGGCAGATGCTGTTATTATTCTTGTCAAAGCAATCAGAGGTTAAGTGACTTGCCCAGGGTCACACAGCTAGGAAGTATCTGAGGCTGGATTTGAGTGAGCTCAGGTCTTCTTGACTCCAGACCCCATGCTCTATCGGCTGTGCCACCTAGCTGCCTGTGTTAATGTTATCCCCATTTTACAAATAAGGAAACTGAGGCAGGCAGTGATTAAGTGACTTGCCCAGGGTCACACAGCTAGGAGGTATCTGAGGCTAGATTTGAGCTCAGGTCTTCCTGACTCCAGACCCCATGTGCTATCCACTGTGCCACCTAGATGCCTGTGTTAATGTTATCCCTATTTTACAAATAAGGAAACTGAGGCAGGCAGTGATTAAGTGACTCGCCCAGGGTCACATAGCTAAGAAGTGTCTGAGGCTGCATTTGAACTCAGGACTTCCTGACTCTAGATCTGGTACTCTATCCATACAGAATGTGGAGCATACCACCGTTCCCTTCTCTGCGTGAATCTCAGTCTTTTTTTTTTTCCTGAAAAAATGTGAATAAAAAGGAAAATCTCTGGTTGCTTTCTTTACCTCCTGTCCCCGTCCCCATTGCGACTGTAAGAATTCACCTTGTGACATCACAAACAATTGGCCATTGTGGTAGCAGCCGTGATGTCACAGACAAGGATTATGACTTGGAGGGGAACAGAGAACAAAGGTCCCATTTTCATGCAGATCTCCATTCAGGGCTTTTCCCAGGTTCCTTCTGCTTCCACGCCCCAGGAGAGTGATGAATTGTGATTTGTTGATGCTGCCCTAGCGGCCCAGCCCCTGAATCCCCCTGCTGTCCGGCCTGCCTCAGGACAGCCTTTTGGTTTTATTCATGAGCCCAGACCTGAATGGACATCTTCAGCTGGGTTCAGAGGTGACAGAGGACCCAGGAGCCAGGG
Source organism: Trichosurus vulpecula (assembly GCF_011100635.1). Lineage (NCBI taxonomy): Eukaryota > Metazoa > Chordata > Mammalia > Diprotodontia > Phalangeridae > Trichosurus > Trichosurus vulpecula. The sequence continues at coordinate 225,902,481 of NC_050578.1, read as the reverse complement.
GCCCCTGCACACTAGCCACTTTCTGTAGGCCAGGAGGGAAGGAAATTGTTCTGGGTTGGAGGCTGCAGGAAGGGAGGCCTGTACCTGCCAGCCGCATTCCTAAAGAGGTGAGCCTAGAGACCTGCCTGGTGCAGACCTGCTGGAGCTCCTGGCCTGCCTGGCTCCCAGGGCCGGAGCAGATGCTGGGAAAACCCACTTGGCTCATCACGAAGGAACCTCAAAACACCTGCTGCTGCCAAGTAGCGCCTGCTTTGTTTAAAGGGGAAAAAAGAGGAAATTCTGTCTCTGTGGTGGACCCCCCACCCCCTACCCCAAAGAAGCTGGATGCACATGAGTGGTCCCCACCCCCACCCTGTCCTGGGACAGCACCTCTACTTTGCTTAGAGAAGGCTTTGACCTTCATCTGGGAGTCTCTCTACTCAAGTCCATCTGCCCAAGGGGGAGTGGCAGGAAGGGGGAGGAGGGTGGTCTGAGAAATAGAAATGGGAAGAGAAGATATGCCTTCTTTTGTGTTGCAGGCTTCTCTGGCCCTGCAGGAAAATGAGGAATCTAACTTTGAGTGGGGGAAGGGGAGGACAGGAAAAGGATGTCCTGGAATTAGACTCTGACAGTGACATAGATGTGTGTGTGTGTACGTATGTATGTATATGTACATTGTGTATGTATATATGGAAACAAAAACATATTTTATGTGTATATATAATATATGTAGATTTATGTATATGTGTATATTATATATGTAGTTTTCCTAGTTTCCTTCCAACGTTGCAGGATTACAGCCGAGATAGAGGGTGGTTGTTGTTATCACTGAAAATATATGTAGGACTCTGTGGACACCAAAGGACCTGCAGATTGTAGTTATGGTGAGAGCCCATAGGAACCAGCCCTTCCCCACTTTCTTCTGGGGACCCAGGCAGGTCCCAATCACTTTATATTCTCTACAATTCAGAGTTAAGGAGCCACTTGGTTTAGGATCTACCTATTCCATTTTTTCTTTGAATGAAACTCAGGAGCTTGGCCTGTGGTAGTAGGTAAGAGTCTGAAACAGTGGGCCTGTCTTTCCCCGCCCTGCCTTCCTCTCCCCTCTACTCTCCTCTTCTCCCTCTCCTCTCCTCCCCTCCCTTACTGGCTCAGCCAGTCTTGCAATGATTTCCTGATTTGCCAGGAATTGACCAAGGGGTTTTCCTGACTGTGACACAAAGCACGGCCATACCACACCATGCAGGGTGGTTCCATTATCCATTCTCAGATTTTGCACTTAGTCCTTGGGTTTCTCTAGGGTGACAAGAGAAATGGCCTTCTAACTGGGAAGTCTTGGGGGAGGCAGGAATTAAATGAGATACCCTTCCCCCATTACACTGGGAGTTGTGTGTCAACTATGCAGCTTTGCTTTGTTGATGATTGCTTTGGTTTATCTCTCCGAAGAGTGAAAAGCTTAGCATCTCTTGGGTGGTAGCCAAATGATGTCATTGGAGACTTATAGCTGGCCTTCTTTTAGGAGACTACAGGGAGCCAGCAGGCAGATGGAGGCACCATTGCAGATGTAGGCAGAATTGAAGATCTTCCTTGTACCTATGCCTGAGTTGTTCTTCTGGGGGGTGGGGTTGGAAGGAGAAGGAGAAGCTTACTTAGAGCTGAGGGCACAAGGCATTTACAAGGGGACAAATGCTGTCATCTCAAACACCCACTGGTAAGCCTTTTTCAAATCCATTGGTATCCGTTGAGAGAGGCTCCAAGAAAATGAAAGCCACCAATGGGATTTGTAGCACTAGAAGATTTTTACTATTGAGATGGGGGATGTGGAGAAGAGGGTATCCATCCAAGTTGAAAGGAATGACTAGGATATCATCATTATGGTGGCCAGTTCTAGACCGTGGTCAAGTTCTGACTTTTGGAGTGGTCGTCTCTCATCAATGGAGGTTCTTTCTAGGAATGACCTTTATCAGCTCAGCATCAGTAGGAGTGCTGGAGTTTATAATGTCTATAAAACAAATAACGGGTGTTTACTGCTTGTCTACTATGGCCAAAACCACTTAGATATTTTAGAGACTATATATCTAAGTGGGGATTGATCAGGGTCGGAGAGTGATCGAACTGAAGAGTTCCCTGATCAAATTCATGAAATTATAGGATGTGAGTCATTGTTAGTCCCTGATCAATTTGAAGACTTCCACAATCAAATTGAAGGCATGCAGTGAACTCTTAGTTCACAACTCCTCTGTTTGGCCTATAAAAGGTCTCTGGGGATTTGAGGATTTGACCTTTTTCCTTCTTCCATAGCAGAGGTGGGGTGGAGATTCTCTCCCTGCTCCTTCAGCCAGGATCAGTAACGGTAATTTAAGGACACAGCCTGGGAGAATTCAGAGACATTCCATGTTCTGAAACACTGCCCGTTTTGTAGAGGACGAATATTTTGAATTCCCTAGGCATTGTTATCTTGCAATCTAGTCTTCCAGCAGAGCAGGGAGATTTCCTGGGTAGCATAAGTTTTGTGTAAGTTGCCTCATGGGTAACTTTAAGAATTTGAGAGTTTGAGCATTAGAGCTTCCAGAGAAAAATCTCCTGATGCATCTGCTGCTCCTTGGAGAAAGAAGAAGACCGTTCGTTCACATGGTGCTTTGTCCTCCTTGGAGAGCCAAAGAGCTTAGTTCTTGGACTCAATATGTCTGATGGGATGGGGTCAGCTTGTGCAGGCTCTAAGACGTGGTAACCTTTTGGGAGAATCCAGACTGTGGGGTGGCACTGCAGGATCTGGAGAGGACCCTTTGGGTAAGAGGGACCCCGAGTTCGCTTCTCTCCTGGCTTACTTCTCTCCATCATTTGGAACTGTGGACCACATTCTTCCCCTCTTGGATACCCCATCCTCCCTGGAGTTTTCACGACTCTGCTGTCTCGGTGGTCTTCCACCCTCCTGTCTGGTCTTCCTTAGCTAGGCCTTCCCCCATGTCATATCCACTAAGGCGCTGACCCAGGCCATCTCCTCTTTTCTCTGTCTAATCTCTCTCCCACTAAGGCTCTGACCCAGGCCATCTTCTCTGTTCTCTGTCTAATCTCTCTCACTTGGTGATCCAGTCAGCTCCCCACGGCTTCAGCTGTCCCCTCTATGCGGAGGACTCTCCCCTTCTAGAGGGGAGGAAGGGAAGGGGAAAGGGAAATAAGCATTTATTAAGCACCTGCTGTGTGCTAAGTACTCTACTAAGGCCTTACGGTTCCTTGTACCGTGGCACTGAATCTCAGGTCTCTGTGCTTTTCTATTGGCTATCCTCTATTCCTGCAATGTACTCCCGGCCCCCTCAATTCCATTGCTCAGAATCACTAGTGTCCTTCAGGGCTGAGCTAATTTTTTTTTGAGGCAGTAGAGGTTAAGTGACTTGCTCAGGGTCACACAGCTAGTAAGAATCTGAGGCAGGGTTTGAACTTTTATTAAGGGGATTTGTTTTGTGACATTTGGATTCAATCAAAAGGCCACACTTGAGGACTCAGGGGGCCATATGTGGCCTTGAGGCCACAGGTTCCCCACCTCTGGCTGAGCATATTCCACATGAGATTTTTCCTTATGTCTTCAGATGCTAGTACCTTCCCCTCAAAATCATCTCATATCTTTTTGTCTGTACCTGTGGCTAGAAGCAGCCCTAACACCCTTCTTAGTTCATATTCAATATGGGGGTGAAATGAGGCACTGAGAAGTAAGTCATTGAATAGTAACAAAAGGAGGTTTACTCTGCCCTAACACAGAAGGGCTATGTGCCAAGGATTAGCTTCTCTGGATGTGGCCCCCTTGTTTCCATATGAAATGTGCCTGTCATCAGGGCCAGGATATGGGAAGGACAAATTCACCAAATCAGGGGGGCTCTGACTGCATGTGAGTGAGACTTTTTACCCCCTTAGGTGACCAAGAAACTGCATCAGGGCTAATCAAGTCTCTGGACCATTTTGTCTCTGTTTAGGGAAAACTATAATCTCTTTCCCAAGAGGGAAGGAAGAGGGATGGGCCTAACCCATGTTGTGAGGATAAGTGTTCCAGTGGGTAGATATTATATAGTCCTTTCATACCTATATATGTCTTAACAATAGATAAACTGCTGCTGGGCCCAGGGGCTGGCGCACTGGACTCATTCCCTTTCCACTTAAGGGCCCATCTACTCTGGACTGAGTTCAGGCTTAGGAGAGCTTGGCAAGGGTTAGGCTCCCTGTTCTCACACTCTTCAGCTCATTTTATCCCTGCCCTGGCATCACAAGAAAAATTACTTATAGCTTTGGTTGGGGCTCATGTCTTGGGTCTCCCCAAAAGGGAAAGTCCAAAAAAATACTCAAAGTACAACTTGCAAAAGAAGTGCTAAAAGACATTAAAAATGCACATTGACAGGACTTAAGCAATCAGTAACTTAAAGTTGTCGGTACAGTCTGCCAGGACCATGAGTCATAAACATATGGTAACATGAAGCGATGAATAGGCCTTGTTAACATTTCACCTCAGTTCTACACTGTACAAATACCTCTTCTGCCAATCTAGGGGAGGGCTTGGGCTCATCCTCCAGCTGGTTTATTGTTTTCTCCAAAAGCCCTGGAATAGTTGCCAAGGACACCTCCCCTTGTTGCCAGTCATTTCTGACCACAGTATTTAGGTCATCTGAACCTCTCAGACTCCCAAAGTGGCCTCTAAGCCTGGAGGTGGCCATCATGAGTTCAGTATTCCTTCGCCTAAGATCAAAAAAGAGTAAATACAAGATGCAATCCCAAACCCAGGAAGGATTTGGCTTACCTAGGGTAAGAAGTAGGTTTTAGCTCCCTTATGCTCAGGCCCACTCTGTTCTATACCTCCCCTTCCCTCACCACTCCTGGCAGTCTAGTAAAAGAGGAATATTTGCCAGATGGGGGAGAGTCAAAGGAAGAGGAAAGCCAGGTATTCCCTAATTTAAAAATCCTTTCAGCCATTGGCTCTTCTTAACTCAGTGACCATTAAGAGAGGTGGATTATCATCTTAAAGCACCAGGCCACCGAAGTGCTGATTCCCATGCTAGACTGTCAGCTCCTTGAGGGAAGGGACTGTTTTTGCTTTTGTCTTTGTTCCCCCCCAGTGGCTGGCACATAACAGGTGCTTAAGGTTTCTTGGGCAGCTAGGTGGAGCAGTGGATAGAGCCTGGAGTCAGGAAGACCTGAGTTCCAACCCAGCCTCAGATACTTATTAACTGTGTGACCCTGAGAAATCACTGAACCCTGTTTGTCTCAGTTTCCTCATCTGTAAAACGAGCTGGAGAAGGAAATGGCAAACCACTCCAGTATCTTTGCCAAGAAAACCCCGAATGGGGTCCTGAAGAGTCTGATGTGACTGAAGCGACCGAACAACAATGTCTCTTGATGGATTTTTTTTTAGAATAGGAATTCAGTGGATCTAGTAGAGAACGAAATAAATTCCCGGTGTAGGGAATAGTATGAGTCTAAAGGAAGGAAAGTAGGAAAAGCTTAAGAAGTGTTTAGGGATTCGTGAGATCCTTTAGCCTAATATTTTGAAGAGGAAATTGGCTTAAGAGGGATGTGAAGTTCTCAGGAAGGAAATTCTGAAGACATAAGTGGATATGATTTCCATGAAAAGGGAGAAAAGGAGCTGCCTTGAAGAAACCACTGATTACATGGAACTGACTGCATAGAACTTGACATATTTGCATCTTATAAAGACAAATACAGAGGAGGAAAGAGCTAATCATTGTGGATGAGTACGTAAGAGGACTCCCATAAAAACTGTCAGGAGAGGTAAAGCTAGGATGGGTTGGGCGTGGTGCCAAATGCCAACGAGGACACCAGTGGCGTTTCGGTTTGTCTAAGCTATGTTGGGGATCAGACGAGAATCAGAGAGAAGGTTCAGATAAATGGAATGGTAATGGGTGATGGGGAGGAAGCTGCCTTCTCATCCCTTATTCTGTTTTCTGTGTTTCCTTCCAAGAAGGACGATCATTGGACTGGGAAGGAGAGAACAGAAATGGCTAGGAGGGAGTAGCTGTCCAATAGAGAAGTGATGAGAAGAGAATGTCTGGCAGCATCTCGCTGCCCTTACTGAGTCCAAGTCACCAGGCCTGGAGACACACATGCTGTGTCTCACGGTACCAAGAAACCCTGGCTGCTGAGTCTCTTTGAGTGATCTCTGAAAGCTTTTGGAAAAGGAGAGGTGTTTCCGGGCTACAGCTGGGCAAATGTGATCCTGGTTTTCAAAAGAAAAAAGAGGGTTCAAACGCTAGATTAGTGAGATCGACGACTCTTGATGAAATCCTTGGACACATTATTAAAGGGATGCTTTGTGGGCAGTTAAGAAAGGAGGGTAATTGAGATTGCTCAGAATCAGCATGGCTTCATCAAGAAAAGACCAGGCTAGGGTTTCATTTGTTGGTCCATGTAAGAATGCTATAGAGGGACAGGATGCTTAGATTTCAGCCAAGTATTTTGACGGTTGCGTCTTCTGTATTTATGGGTAAAATGGAGGACTCTGAGCTGGAGGATAGTACTTTGGGGAAGATCTGGAACTAATTGACTGTTTGGACCCAAAGAGCAGTTGTTAATGGATTGATGTCAGCCAGGAGGGAGGTCTTCAGTGGAGTGCTCCATGGAGCTCTGGCCCGTGGCCCAGTGTTGTTCAACATTTTTTATCAACAACTTGGATGAAGGTATAAATGTCATGCTTATCAAATCTGAAGCTGACACATACTTTGGAAGAATAGCTAATGTATCAGATGACTGAGTCTGGATCCGAAAAAGGTCTCGATAGCCTAGGCAGTAAACAGGCAAGCAATAAGCATTTTATTAAGCAGTTATCATGTGCTGAGCACTGAGCTAAGCTCTGAGGATACCAATATGAGCCTAAAGAAAGACAGTCCCTGGCCTAAAGGAGCTTACATTCTAATGGGGGAATAAAAGGGGGCTGAAAAGCAAGGGGAAGAGGGAAAGAGAAGGCATCTGCCCAGAGCATGGTGGCAATGTCAGGGAGAGTCCGAAGGAGGGGAATATAGCACAGCCAATTTGGGTCTGTTCCTAACATGGAAGCTCCCAGGAAGAGACTCACCAATGGAAGAAGGGGGCTGACATGGCCTAGGGATATTCCAAGGTAAGGAGGCCCCAAGAGCTGAGGGAAGTTCCAGGATGAGTAGGCAGTTGAGACATGGTGGTGAAGTCTGAATGAGTCAGAAGCACAACACGGAACAGGCTAGAATGATGGGCCCCATCGACAGTGTTGAAGCTTAACGGGTAAATTTAAAGTTCTACATTTAGATTCTGCAAAGCAACTTCCCCAATGCCAGGACCAGGAGGAGTGTGACTAGTCAATAATTTCTCTGAGAAATGTCTGGGGAGTTTTAGTGAACTAGACACTCAACATGAGTCCATGGGGTGACCTAGCCAAAAAAAGTGTTCTCTATTCTAGGCTACATTAAGACAGCCCCAGGGTTAAAAAACAGGGGTGGCAACAGTTTCCCTAGCCCTTACCCAATATGCCACGTGAAGATCATTTGAAGGAACAATCATGTGAAGGAATGTTTGAAGGAGATGTTTAGCTTAGGGAAGAGAAGGCTTAGAGGGTGATGTGATAGCCTTCTTTGATGACTTAAAGGTCTAGCATATGGCAGAAGGACTCAATTGGTTCAATGTGACCCCAGAAGGCAGAACTAGGAACAGTAATTGAGAGTTTCAGAGAGTCTAATTTAGACTTGATGTAAGGAAGAAGCTACTCCCGCAAAGAATGGGCCCCCTAGGATGGGGAGAATATTCCATTTCATTGTCAGTCTTTGAGAAGAGGAAGGGTGAACACTTTGGGAATGGGGAGAATCTTGTAGAAGAAGGTTCTTATTGAAATATGGGTTAGACTCATGTCCCCTGAGGTTTATTCTAGCTGGTTCTTAGATTATATGGATCTACATAGCTCGAACTGCATAGAGATAAATGGCCCAAGCGATTACCAAGCTATAATTATGACGATTATTCTGTTACCAAGAACACTACCATACTGAGGAGGCCTTGAGAGTTGGCAAAGGACTGAACTTTATTCAGTAAACAGTAGGGAGCTGTGGAAGGGTTTTAAACAGAGGAATAACATGACAAGATTAATGCATAAAGGCATTCATTCTGACAGTGGTGTAAATGATGGATTGGATCAGAGAAAGAGTGGCCTTGGGAAAACCTATTTAGAGGCTTTTGTGGTTTTCTAGGTGATGGTCAGTGAGAGGCCTGTATTAGAGTGGTGTCAGCGAGAATATGGAATAAGGGATGGAAATGAGATATATGAGGAGAAGGGGTGTAGAATTGGTAGAACTTGGGTATGCGAAGGAAGAGTTAAAGGGAACAGGAGGGGTTTGGTCATGGGAGACTGGGTAAGTGTTAGTACCGCTAATAGAAATAGTGAAGTCCAGAAGTAGGTGTAGATTTAGGAGGGAGTCAAGAAGCTCATTTTTTGTACATATTGAGTTACAAGTACCAAGGAGACATTACATTAGAGAGCCAGTATCAGGAAGGATATCAGATAATGCCTTGTCTTTTCTAAACTTTCTACCTCTCTATTGCCTAGAACAGTATTCACCGTTCAGTAGTTATGTAATATTTGTTGAATGTATTGAATTTGCAGTTTCTTCCAGCTCCTACCAAGAGATGGGCCAGGCTGCCCCTAAGCCTTACCCATAGGGTCTTGTCTATACATAATATGGTTATGAGTTGTTGCCATGGCAGCTGCTCAATTCATACTTTAATTGACAATGATAAGGGAAATCTAGGTGGTTGTTTGTATTCTGTTCCTGATTTTGTCTCTCCCTTTGATCTTTGTGAATCTCTTTCCTGTCATTACTAAAGGAAGCATATTTACTTTCTGGGCATTGTCACAAAGTTTAGCTTCAGTGCAAAGATTGAGTTATTATACGTAGACTTCTCGATGAGTGAAAAATTAGTGTGACCTATAAGGCAGGTAAAGAAGGGAGTGCCTTATAAAGGTGTGTGTCATTGTATGGTACCTGACCGGAAAGTAGCAAGGTCACATTCATGGAATGGGCTGTAAGTTCCTAGAATGGAGGAACTTCCCAAGTAGTTGGGTCACTTGCTTTCTCTCTGTTAACAGTTAAGAGTTTCTCGGGGATAAGATGGGGTGGATGGGTGAAGAAGAGACACAGAGATACAGACAGAAGTAGAAAGAGAAAAAGAGATAGAGACACAGAATGATAGAGAAAGAGACAGAAAGAGAGACAAAAAGAGAGATATAGAGGCAGAGCGATAAATGGAGATAGAAAGATAGAGACATAGAAAGATTAAAGAGACAGAAAGAGAGAAAAAAAGAGATAGAGAGAGGGGGGGCAGAGAGATAAATGGAGCTAGATAGAGAGAAAGATAGACGGAGACAGAGACGGAGACAGAAAAAAAAAAACCAGGAGGATGAGGCTGAACAAGGACCGGGGGTAGATTTCTCAGCCTGGCATGCAGTTATGCTGGGTCTTTGATGTTGCCTTGGAAGCTCTGGGAGAGTTCCTTTGGATTAGAACTGTTCGAGTAACCCTTACCCCACTTTATGCTTATGGGAAGTGTTTAAATACAACTTGAGGCTTCTACAAAATCTGTTTTTGCTGAAGTGGAGACAGACCATCTGGTAGGAGAAAGAGCTAGAAACTTAAAACTTAGGCCAAAAACTTTAACTTAAAGTTTTGTTTTGAGGATAAGGTTGGAAAAGGAGGCATCTGGGAATGGGTGGGAGGGAATGACAAGGGTTCAGTGAGAAGAAAATGGAAAGAAATCTTGAGTCTTCTGAGTTTGTTTCAGCTTTCTCTATGGTTGAGACTGCATCCTTCCTGGAACCTAGAAAAGCACTGTCCAGTTCCTGAGCACTCTTCTCCCTCTCCACCTCTGTCCCCACCCTATCATGCCTGACCCCACCAGCACCAGAAGTCAATATAATTGGAGGGCCCCTCAGATATAGATTCCCAGGAAAACAACCCAGAAGTCAAAGGAACTAGAAAAGAAAGTATAGGAAGAAGCATTTCGAATAGCTGCTCTTCCATGCAGAGAGAATAGAAAGAGACTGAAAATAGAGTTAACTTCGACAGGTACAAGGAATAGAGAGAAACAGATTCTTGAAAATGCTTCCTGGAAATGGTCATCGTCGGAGGGGCTGTGGGAAGAAGACAAGCACCTTAATGCATTTTGCGTAGAATGGCGAAGTAGTCTAGACATTCTGGAGCTTGGATTGGAATTATGGAAGAAAAGTGGCTGACTTGACTGTGCTCTTTGGTCCATTGATCCATCCCACTATTGCACATATACTCCAAGAAAGCTGAAGACAGAAATAAAAGGTCCCGTATATATCCAAATATTCATAGCAACAGTTTTTGGTAGCCAAGAAACAAAATGGTTGCCCACCAGTTAGAGACTGACTAAAAGACCTAGATGAATATGATGGGATATTGTTGTATTATTGTGCGGCGAGAAATGATAGATGTGAGGAATTCAGAGAAATATGGGAAGATTTGTATGAACTGATACAGACCCAAACTAACAGAACCAAGAGAGGCAGGTACACAGTCACTCTTCTAACTGAAAAGAAGGTCAACGAGAACAGATCATGAAATGCCTCAGATCTTCTCCCTTGTTCTCTCCTCAGTGGCAGAAAGACAGATGACGACTAGGAGAGAATTTTGTATCCGTTGTATCAGTGTGTCAGTGGGGTTTTTTGCTTATCTGTTAAGCTGGATTGCTGCATTTTAGAACTTGTGATGGAGGAGAGGAAAAACTGGGAATAGTGTGGGCTTTTTGAAAAGCAGATTTCAAAAGACTCAGTGGAAGGATAACTAGGATCCTTTGGATTGAAATTCTACAAGGGAAGTCAGCCCTGGTGGAATGATGGGAAGCTTCCAAGAATGAAATTACAGAAGATGCATAAAGAGGAAGCATTTCTGATGAGGATGGAAAGGGGAGTTGTCTAAAGAGATTGGTATGGATGCACAGATCACTCACCAACTAACTTAGAACTTTTTTTTTTGCTTTTTGTTTTTTTAAAAACTTTTCCCCACTTAATAGCATCTTATTTTTTCCAATTACATGTAAAGTTAGTTTTCAACACTCACTTTTATAAGATTTTGAGTTCCAAAATTTTTTCTACTTCCTTCCCTTCCACCCTCCCTAAAACAGCATGCAATCTGATATAGGCTATACACGTACAATCATATTAAACATATTAGAATTTTTAAAAATGTATAGAAGATGGATAGCTATGGCTCAGAGTAAGTTGAGATTAGTGAGGAAAGCTAAGAATGATAGAAAGGATTAACAAAACCCAAATATATTTAGGGAAAAGACACATTCTTCTAATCACAAGAAACATAGGACCACTATTCAGAGTGATTAAAATAACACAATTCATGATGGAGAGAAAGTAGAGAGCTGTCCATTTTCTGATTCTCTGCACTTTCACTGACCATCTCCAATTCCTGGAAGGCTCTCCTCATCTCTCTCTCTTGGCTTTCCCTGACTTTAAGTTTTGCTAAAATCTCACCTCTTCAAGAAGCCTTTCCTGGCTTGTCTCTGAAGTCAATTCTAGTTTATCCTGTATGTTGTCTCCCCCATTGGTCTGTGAGCATCTTGGGAGCAGAGATTGCCTTTTGCCTTTCTTTGTATTCCAGGGTCTTAGCAAGTGACTGGCACATAATAAACACATAATAAAAGCTTGTTGACTTGGTTGGGAAGTCACTAGTAGCTGAGAGGACCAGAAAGGTTCTCTTTAGAGGACTATCCTTAGTCCCAGAGCCCTATCCTCTTAGAGAGGTTAGTGAATGAACTAAGTCTTAAAGGAAGTAAGGCACTCCAACGGGGCTAAGTAGGGTAATCTAGGAATGGGGACCATCTAAGTCAAAGGCAAAGAGATGGGAGGACAACATATTACCAAGTTCTAGGGATGAAAATAGATGGGGACGACAGTCCATGCCTTTAAGGAACTTGCAATAGAGAGACATGCACATATATATGGGAGTGGTGTCCAGGAAAAGAATGATGACTTGATCCATAGGGAAGTGGGTTGCCTTCTATGTTGAAGGGGACCCAGTGGAGAATGGGCAATGTCTTGGTTGGCCTTTGATATCAGGGCAGGTGGCAAGATGGCCAGGATGGCTGGCTGGCTGGGGTAGAAGGTGACTAGAGTTTAGGACTGGTTGGATAAGGTTAGCTTACACTCATTCACCAACCAAAAGGGTTTAGCCTTAGGGCAGTAGCTCCAAAGCTGAGTAAATTAACTCCCCCAGGGACTAGGGGCATGGTGTCTGGAGGGGTATTCCTATAGGGAACTACTAAAGAGAGGCCATGTGAATTTCACTTGAATTTCTGGAAAAGTTCTAGAACCTGTTGTAAAAAGGATGGTTTATAAATACCTAGAAAAGGAAAGCAGTGATCACAAGTCTAATTTTTCTCCAGCATGGTGCTTTATATATTTGAAAAATTATGCTCCCTCTTTATAGGCTAAAAGAACACTTCTTGCTCCCTCAACCTATCATAGCATGGAAGAGTTTTGCATCCCCTCACCATCCCAGTCAATGTCCCCAGATGTGCTTTAATGTTCCTCCTAAAATGAAACATCAGGACCTGAACAGAGTAGCACTATAGATGGAACCAGATCAGGGTAGGTTACAGTGGGAGATCACCTCCTTTATTCTGACACTGCTCACGGGAACCCTTTTTAGATGTCCCATCATACTTTTAACTTGTCATGAGCCTACATCCCACTGACCAGCACCACCCCCTCCCCAGACCAGACCTTTTTGCTTGAATTGCTTTCTATCCACAGCTCCCCCATCTTACACCTGTGTGGTTGATTATTGGGAACCCAAGAATAGGATTTAAAGTTAATCTTTTTTAAAAAAAAATTTTTGAGGGGAGAAACACAGGGCAATTGGGGTTAAGTGACTTGCCCAAGGTCGCACAACTAGTAAGTGGGTCAAGTGTCTGAGGCCAGATTTGAACTCATATCTTCCTGACTCCAGGACCAGTGCTCTACTCACTGCGCCACCTAGCCGCCCCTAAAGTTAATCTTCCTAGATTCAGTCCGTTGTTCCAGCCTTTCAAAAATCTTTTTTAAATTGCATTTTCTGTCTTTGAACATGTTAGTTACCCAACTTTGCGTTATCTGCAAATAAGGGGAGAGAGGGGTTTTGGGTTTTTGCCACTTGTCATTGACTTGTCATTTGCCGATTGCATATAAAGAAGATTCTGCAGTGTGTGTGTGTGTGTGTGTGTGTGTGTGTGTGTGTGTGTGTGTTTTCCTCTGAGTGTTCTCACTGTGGGCTCCTCTCTCTGGGTTTCTATCTGCACCAACTACTCCTTGGACCTCCTGGATGCCATACCAAAGCCATTTCTGTTTCCTCTCCCCACCCCCAACCCTAAGCTCTCATGCAAAGCTTCACAAAAGGCTTTCAGAATCGTGGGTCCACACTTTGTTGGTTGGAAATTCCATGGGGAGAAAGAACAATACGTTTTTCATCACACTTTGTTAATAACGTTTTAAAAATAGTATTTTTTCCAATTCCATGTAAAGACAATTTTTCACATTCGTTTTAAAACAATTTTGAGTTCTAAATTTTTCTCCCCTCCTCTCCTTCCCCCTCCCTAAAACAGTAAGCAATTTGATATAGGTTATATATGTACAGTCTGAAACATTTCCATATTAGTCATGTTGTGAAAGGAGAAACAGACCAAAAGGAAAAAAAACACACACACACACACAAATAATGAAGTGAAAATAGTGTGCTTCAATCTGCATTCAGACTCTTATCAGGTCTCTCCCTGGATATTGCTAGCATTTTCCATCATGAGTCCTTTGGAATTGGATCGTTGTATTGCTGAGAAGAGCTAAGTCATTCATAGTTGATCATCACACAATGTTGCTGTTAAGTGTGTGCTATGTTCTCCTGGTTCTGCTCAGTTCATTCGGCATCAGCTCATGTAAGTCTTTCTAGGTTTTTCTGAAGTCCGCTTGCTCATCATTTCTTATATCACAATAGTATTTCATTACATTCATATACCATAATTTATTCAGCCATTCCCCATTTGATGGGCATTCCCTCAGTTTCCAATTCTTTGCCCCACAAAAAGAGCTATTATAAATATTTTTGTACATGAAAGTCCTTTTCTCTTTTTAATGATCTTTTTGGGATACAGACTTAGTAGTGGTATTGCAGAATCAAAGGGTATGCACAGTTTTATAGCCCTTTGCGCATAATTCCAAATTGCTCTCCAGAATAGTTGGATCAGTTCACAACTCCACCAACAGTGCATTTATGTCCCAATTTTCCCACATCTTCTCCAACATTTACCATTTTCCTTTTCTGTTATATTAGCCAATCTGATGAGTGTGAGGTAGTACAATCAAAAATTCCATTTTGTATCTCTTAATGCTCTCTATGTCTTGTTTAGTCAAAAATTCTTCCCTTCTCCATAGATCTGATAAATGAACTATTCCTTAATCTCTTGTTTTGCTTATGGTATCACCCTTTATATCTAAATTATGTACCCATTTTAACCTTATCTTTGTATACAGTATACGATATTGGTCTATACCTAGTTTCTGCCATACCACTTTCCAGTTTTCCCAGCAGTTTTTGTCAAATAGTGAGTTATCCCAGAAGCTGCGGTCTTTGGGTTTATCAAACACTAGATTACTATGGCCATTTACTACTGTGTGTGGTGTACCTCATCTATTCCACTGATCCATCACTCTATTTCTTAGCAAGTACCTGATAGTTTTGATGATTGCCACTTTATAATATAGTTTGAGAGCTGGTATTGCGAGGTCACCCTCCTTTGCATTTTTTTCATTAAGTCCCTTGATATTCTTGACCTTTTGTTCTTCCAGATGAATTTTGTTAGCGTGTTGTTTTTAGATGCACAAAATAAAATACTCTTTTTTTTAGGACACCACCTTAGGAGGTGGTCCTTTGGCTCCTCCACAGAAGGTGGTACTACTTCCACAGAAACTTTCAGGAGGTTGTGACAATGCCTAATGAATCCTTTTGTGAAGTTTTTCAATTTTGTTTGTTAAAATCAAAGGTCTTTTAAATAAACAGAGATCATGCTGCCCTTCCTATGATCAAAAAATTGAGCAGATGGAAGAAATTGTTTTGAAAAGCAGTTATCAAAAATACTAAACAATTTTGCCCCCGGTTAAGAACATCTGCTCTGCCAGAGGTCATGTGGACATGAGGGACACCTCCTGAGTACTCCCTCCTCGCCAGCTGGCAGGGATTGGCAGGACATACCATGCCAGCTTCCTCACAATTGTAACATATTCAAGGCACCTTCAGATCACCTCAGTTCCTGCCCTGATGCCCAAATTGGACACTCCTTGAAGGACTGCACCTTCATGTTTTATTTTTAAAGTTCTGTTGTTGCTTTTGCATTTCCATCACAGTGATCCCTGGATATATTTCAACCTACCCCTCTCACCCTGGGAATTCAACTTTATTTTATCACATCGCTTATACCAAAGGAGGGAAAAAAAGCAGAAACTACTGATAGAGTGATTACATCTAACAATAATGTGACACTCTGCCCTATTAGTCCCATGAAACAATCTGGCACTATTACTGATTTTCCAATTAGCTGTTTGGTTTTCTATTAGCAATCTTTTCAATAGTCCTAGCTAGCATACAGTTTGCAAAGTTCTTTAGAAACAGCTCATTCTCACAACAACTCTGGGAGGTAGGGGCTATTATTGTACCCAATTTATAGATGAGGAAACTGAGGCAGCCGGTGGTTAAGTGACTTGCCCAGGTTTACACGGTCAGTCAATAAGTTTCTGAGGCTGCATTTGAACTCAGGTCCTCCTGACCCCCACGTTAAGAGCTTTTAGCCAATGCACCAATTTCCATTCATCGTTGTATTCATTGCATATATTATTATTCTGGTCCTGCTTATTTTAATTTGCACCATTGGTTCATAGAAATCTTTACATCTTTCTCTGAATTCCTTACTCCTTGCTTTTATAACTATATTCTATTACATCTATAGAGTGCAAGTCGATTTGTCTCCTAATTCCCGCCCCCCTGCACAAGAAAGAATGTTTCCTATGCTTTGCTACTACAAAAAGGACTGCCACAGAATATTTCCTTGTGTGTTAGACTTTTTGTTTTTGACCTCCTTCGGGGTATATGCTCTAGAGGTCAATCTCAGAGTCAGTTTCACAAATCATTTTCCAGAACATTTGGATCATTTCATACCATCAGTTTGCCTGTCTTCCCATGGCTCTTAGGCATTGCCTCCTGCTGCTTTTTGGTCATCTCTGCTGGTTTGCAGGTTCTGAGCTGGATCCTCAGAGTTCTTTTAATCTGCCCTTCCTATTGGCGCTATTTCAAATAGTCATGGATGGCACTCTTGAAAAACTCTTCATTCCTATTCTCCGGCCACTTTCCTATTGGGAGTGATTGCTCTTGGCCGTGTGTAGGGAATTGGTGCCTATGATGCGCAGGCAGCACACACTGGTCACGGATATTTGCTGCAAAGATTTTCTGTCCCATTTGGAAGTTTCTGTTTTTATCTTCTCTGTATTGATTTTGTTTCTTACATGTAAAACTGGATAGAAATGTATTCCAGCCAGCTCCCTCTGAAGTTTGGGGAGTATCAGTGACTAGAAACTGGGGGAGGATGTAGAGACTCCCTTGGGGGAAGGGGGGAAGTGCCATTCCCAAGGTCCTGAGCCCCAGAACTCACTTCCTGGGCAGTGAACTCTTCAGGTGGGCAATCTGGGGGTGTTTGTCTAGGGAGCTGGGGTGTTCTGAGTCAAGGGACCTTGGCTTGGGATCTCATGGGAAGAGAGGAGAAGAGGAGGACAGCTTTGTACTTTTGGAGGCAAGAGGTCCTGACGTGATTCCTGACTTATCCTCATTTACAGGGGATAGTGAGATCCTGATGTGTCTGTGTATGTAGTTTCAGGCTATAATTTGTTAAGGGGGAAGGAGCTAATGTATTTTCATTGCCTTATAAATATTCAGCATTATTCTGGGTTTTGCATCTGTCTAGGGCTCCCTTGATGTCGTGACCCCCCGAACCAATAATCCGAAGCCGTTCTTTATTGCCATCCTCAGATAATACTGAACAGCCCCTTCATAGACCAACTCTACAGAAACATTGACACTAGCCTACTTTCCATTCTCCCTAAGAAAAAAGATCCTAAAAACTTGAAAGCTACCAGCGAACATGGATTTCATGTCCCCTTTGGAAGAGTAGTGGGCACCATCATGAATTAGAATTCTGTTTATGCATCTGAATCAAGAACAATTATTTGTTTTAAAGTAAATGGATGATTAAGGTTCTTAGTGGAAGTAGATAAACATATTTGTGAAAATTTAATGATATTTACCATTAATTTCATATCATTCATTCATCAAATAATTATTGAGTAAGACAGGCAAGGGCCCTGTGCTAAGTGCTATGGGAGATACAGGGGATTTGGACACATCCCTCTGGAGTTTCCTGTCAAATAGAGGAGATAAGACATGTTCCCTAGTACCTGTAACACCAGCTAGAATCTAAAAATTTGCAGGTAACATTCCAAATTAGATTAAAACGTAGTTAAGAAATATTTAACAAAATGAATAAAAATACAGTAGAACATAGATAATGTTTTTTTAAATTTAAATAATATTTTATTTTTTCCCCAAATAAAATACTCATTAAGAAAATTTTTTAGCATTCATTTTTACAAGATTTTGAGTTTTAAAATTTTCTCCCTCCCTTACTCCCTCTTCTCTTCTGAAAATGGTAGGCAGTTTGATATAGTTTATACATGTGCTACATAGATAATGTTAATATGTGGTTTTCTAAGTCAATACATTGCCTACAGGGATCCTTACATACAGTTTTAGTGAGAGTTTGACCCCATTGGTTTAGAGGACAGAACTACCGCTTCCCGCTGGGGCTGGGGAAGGATTTTCTTCGAAGAGATAAATAGCATTTGAATATTAGAGGGGATTAAAGTAGACACGTAAGAATTGGACAAGTGGTGTCTGGCTGGGGACAGGCAGTGGGCGATGGAGAAGGGGGAGAAGACATTCCAGTGAGAGGAAATACAATGAGTGAAGGCTTGGGCTGTAGGGAGGGAGAGGTGTCTGAGTAATAATAGCACATGAGTCCAATTTGTCCAGAAAGTTGGGTTCATAAGAGGGAGAATAGTTGGAGATGTAACCACAAAGGTTAGCTTGGGCCAAGTCATAGAGGGCCTTAAGTGCCAATTAAAAGAATTTAGAGCAAGGGGGTGACATGATGAGAGCTGGCATTTAGGAGGGTTACTCAGGCGGTATTATCTACAAACACACTGGAAGGGACTGGAGACGGAGGCTCAGAGCAAATTAAAGGCTACAATGATACTACAGGGAAGGGGCAGTGAGGGTCTGAATGAAGGACGGGCTGTGTCAATAAATGGGCGAAAGGGGACACGTTGGAGCCGTGTCCTAGAAGTGGAAAGGATTGGGTGTGAGGAAGCAATCTGAGAGGACATCCAGTCTCTGAACCTTGGTGACTGGGGAGAGGCTGATGTGTTTCACAGCTGGTGCCAGCAGTAAAAGGAGGAGTTCTTACCCATGGTGATGTGACGTGAAGAAAGAGCCTTCACGATGGAAGTTCTAATGATGTCAATCTAGTACTCATGATCAGCCCTTGCTGTGGAACCTTAGCGTTGATTTTTGACTGTCATTTCTATGTTGACAATAGATTTCACATTTTATATATGTGTGTATATGTATATATGCACACACACATATATATAAATTTATATTATATATAACACACATATACACACATGTATGTATGTGCGTGTATATATGTATATATGCTCACATATATGTATACACACATATATTTAATATATATATAATATAAATTTATATTTGTGTGGGTTGGCCTGTGTGTCTCTCTCACATATATGCACATACATACATTTCCCCATATCTTCCAAGACATGTTTTCCTCATTTTACTGATTTCTTTTCAGCCAGGAGACACAGGTAAATAGAGTGCCAGGCGAGTCAGGAAGACCTGAGTTCCAATCCAGCCCCAGACACTTACTAGCTGCATGTCTCTGGGAAAGTCACTTCATCTTTGCCTCAGTTTCCTTATCTGTAACATGGGGATAATAATAGCACCTACCTCCCAGGTGGAGCAGTGGATAGAGCTCCAAGCCTGGAGTCAGGAAGACCTGAGTTCAAATCCAGCCCCAGACACTTGCCAGCTGTGTGACCCTGGGCATGTCACTTAACCTTTTTGTGCCTCAGGTTCCACCAAATGAGGTAATAATTGCAAAGCAGTTAGCCCCGCACTTGGTATTAGTAAGCTCTATGTAAATATTAGTTATTTTTATTTTCCTTTTATGTCTTTGGCATGGGGGGAGGTGGTTCCTAATAAGGGATAATTAGCTTCTGGGTGCCCCTGGAGGTCCTAGAAGAGAGAAGTTAACCTCGCCTCCTCCCTTAGCCCAAGAGCCAGGGAGTTCCTGAGGACCTTAAATGGTCACACTTGGAGTTGAGGTAGTTTTCCAGGCCTTCTGGAAAGTAGCAGACCCCTGGGGAATTCTATCTCTCACGTACCTTTTCTCCTTTTCAGGGACTTGGATTCACGGAGAGCCGAAATGACCATGACTGCCAACAAGAATGCCAGCATCACCCACGGAGCTGGAGGGACTAAAACCCCTCGGGAGACCCTGGGCCGGTGAGTGGGGAGCTGGCATCTCCAGGCCCCGGCCTCAGAGCTAGCATGGTACAGACTAGCCGTGGGGAACCTTGGGATTGAGAGGCAGCTGGACTGAGCTCCAGAAAGCCTGAGCATGGTTGGTCTGGATCCCAAGGCAAGTAGAGTAGTGGGCAGCCTTATGTGAGCAGAAACATGTGGGATGGGGCACAGCTGGCCTGGGTTATCCTGTGGGTATGTGCCGTCTCCTGCCCTGAAGTGATTTTCAAGGACCTTTCATCTCCAGGCAAGACTAGCATACAAGTGGCCCAGACAAGAGCCCTTCTTTTCCTCCATAGGTTTGGGGGATAAGGTCAGCAATAAACAGCAACTCTCTGCTTTACTTTTTCATAAGATAATAGAAGCCTGGGGGATGTGGCTGAGCCAGGTTTCACAGTTCATTCATTCAATAAACCCTGGCATTGGGTGAAACACAAGATTTAGATGAGACCGTCTCTGCCGTCGTGGAGTTTACCATTTCGTAGGTCACTGTAACCATATGAAGCTGTTCTACTGGGAGTGGGGACCAGCAGCTAGCTGTGCAGCTCATCACAGGGCTCATGTCTCAGCTTGGGACTTAAAAGAAGCAGTTTGGGGAATTTCATTAGGTTGAAAATCCAGCCTACTTTGCCTGGTTCTTACATTTTTCTGTAAGTAACTGGCAGGGGGGCCTGGAGCTGGGTTGGGAGCTTGCAGGTTTCTGGAGCTGGGATCTCATTCTCCCTGGAGCCTGACACTGAGATGATGGGGATTCTTGTGTCCTGGTCATCTCTTGGACAGTCTCCTTAGAGCTCACCGGGGATTTTCTTTGTGGTGAATGAATTGGTATATGGCATGGTGGAAAGGAGGCTGTCGTGGAGTCAGAAGAGCTGGATTAGGGTCTGAGCTTCCTAATTAGCTGATTTTGCCCGTGTCATAGCCTCTCGGTGTCTTCAATTGTAAATGCTAAAGAGCTACAGAAATGTGGTTTCTCTAATTGTATGTCTGCTGTGCGCAAAGCACTGGAGATCCAATTCAGCAGATTTATTGCAGTTTATGTGTGCAGAGCACTGTGTTAGGCACTAGAGGAAATAGAAAGTGGACATAAGACTTTACAGAATGTCCAATTTAGCAGAACTATTATACAAAAGGATACATGTGGCTCAATGGATATCCCGTCCAGTTCCACGTCATAATCTGGTCCAACTCTCCTTCCCATTAATGCCAATTCTACTTCCTCATGTAGCATATTAGGAACTAAACTATTAAACATTCAAATGTTGTGGCTCCATTGTCATTGCTGAAAAAAAAATTACAGAATAGAAATTGTAGGAAATACTCAGAATCTTTTTGTCTTTCTTGTGTCCTGATCCACTTTCATCTTTGAATGCTTTGGGGATAATCTCATTTGACTGGGTCTCATGTCAAGCTTTCTGCAAACTCAGTTTCCCCATTTGCTGCTTTTTACTATTATTAGGCAGTTTTGCTTTCAGTCTTCCCCTGTCTACCTCTTGGCTGAGGTGGTCTTCTGCATTCTTGTGGTCTCCGTGTTTTGGTAGCTAATTTATATGAACCAGAGTTCTATTGGACATATTAATGTCTATTCCTTTCTCTGTTTCCCATTTCCTGCTCTCAGTACTTTGTCTGAATAGGTCAGGCTAGAGCTGGTGTAACTGCCCACAGAGTTGTTCTCTCAGGTTGGATGTTGATCTTGACTTTTGCTCTAAAGCTGCCCAAAGATAGCTGATTCAGAAATGACTCCCATATTGGTAATTGGTTGTTTCCTGTTGTTTTTGGCCCATAATTTCATTGGTTTGGGAACTCCCGATGAGGAAATTCCCTGTGCCTGAACAGGTAAGTACCTATTTTACAACCTCTAGTATTAGAGTTTCCTGGGGCTCTAAGAGGTTAGGCAATTTGCTAAGGTCACACAGCCAGTAACTGTCAAAGGCAAGACTTGAATCTAGGTCTTCCTGATTCCCTGGTCTAACTATGGTGCCACATTACCCCTTTTTTCTGAGTGTTGGGAAAGAGTTATAGAACCTGTGACCCAGAACCTAAACCTCTGCGTTTATGAAAACCAGCTTCAAGATTTGCATGTTCCTTACTAGTCATACTCTTTGGTTCATGCGCCTACGCAGGATTTAACCTGGAAACACCAGAATTTAGCTCGTGTGTAATTCTTTCCAAAAAGGTAAAGGGCCCTCAAATTCCATGCAAACACCAGGGCTAACGACAATACATTGAATATAAAAGAGGCCTTATAAAACCTAACAAAAATGTCAAGGACTTTCACTTGCACCTGTATAAACATTCAAAACAACTCTCCAGCCCTTCCCCAGAGATCCAGATTTACACTACTACCTTGGTTGCCCTCCCCAGCCCTTGTGCTTGCTAGAGCATCAGGCATCTGGCCCCTCCACTGAGCCTTATTTCCTTCAGGGGCCTGAATAGTCCTCCAGACTCCTAGTTATACCCTGGGGTTAAGCCCCCTCCCATAAGTGGGAGAAGAACAGGGGGCACTTGAGAGGCAATGCTGGTACTCCCAGACTTATATAGTTCACACAATTCACAATCATAGTGATGGACAAGGTCTGAGGTTTCCTCTTTCTGCTCATGGTTTTGTCCCTTGTTGATCCTTGGTTCTAGCTCCTGCTTGGTCCAGACAATCCATCTCTCCATTGCTGCTGCTTTGGATTTTCTCTAGCTTTCTTATTTCCTTCTTCCCTCCCACCATCCCTCCCTTCCTCCCTTCTTCCCTCCCTTATTTCCTTATTTTCCTTCCTTCCTTCCTTCCTTCCTTCCTTCCTTCCTTCCTTCCTTCCTTCCTTCCTTCCTTCCTTCCTTCCTTCCTTCCTTCCTTTCTTCCTTCCTTCCTCCCTTCCTTTCTTCCTTCCTTCCTCCTTCCCTCCTTCTATCCTCCCTCCTTTCCTCCCTCCCTTCCAGCCTCCCTCCTTCTCTCCTTCCTTCCCTCCCTCCCTTATTCCCTCCCTCCTTCCCTCCCTTCCTCCCTCCCTTCCTTCCTTCCTTCCTCCCTCCCTCCTTCTTTCCCTCCCTTCTCCCTCCCTCTCTCTTTCCCCCTCTCTACTTCCCTTTGTAGTCAAAATGTAATCTGGTGGGAACAGGATTGTCCTCTTGGCTGGCAAATAGTGGGAGGAGGTCTAAGCCCTTTCTTTTTTGATTGCATGATCTTTGTTCCTTGTTGTATCCTAGTGTCCTGGGGTCTTTGTCCCCTTTCTCTTTTTTAGTGCAGAATTTTCACCATCCTTCTACCTTCTGCCCCAAGGTGACTCTCCACCAGACCCCACTGCATTCCAGTTCATGCCAGTATCACTGCTGTGATGTACTTGACCAGTGTGGTGGTAGAAGCCAACCTGCCATATCTCAAGAGTGTAAATATTATGATTTGCCTTGGTTTGGGTGTAACTCTAACAGTTAGGGTTCTGCCTCTGAGTTGTGACTGAGTGGAGGTGGTAGACCTCGCTGTTCTCCAGATGGCCTATGGCTCCCCTGATCACTCATCCTTCTCCTGGCTATCAGCTTTCAGTAATTAATGACCTCTTCTCACTGGGATTCTCTAGCATTTGACTTTAGAGTCTGAAAACGCCAGCTGTGTGGCTTGTGGGAAGCTTCTGACACTGGCTGTGTGATCCTGGGTAAGTCATGCCCTCTCTCTGCCTCAGTTTCTTTATTTGTAAAGTGGGGTTATTGTGTTATTGTGAGGATGGAGTGAGGTGATGTGTGTACACTGCTTTGCAAACATGAAAACACTATGTAAATGCTGGTTGTTTGATCACCATCATTAATATCATCATTATTACTATTATTAGTAATAGCGGTAGAAGTAGTAGTAATTATATTGGTAGAGAGAATCTAATTCAGGAATTTCCTATTTAAGTGAAATCATAGATAAAATGCTTATTCCTGCCCTATGTGCCATGTACTAGGATTTCAGAGATAAAAATGAAATAGCCTCTGCCCTGTAGGACCTGATATTTTATTGGGGAAAATATATATACATATGAAAAATAGAAAATATATGCAAAATAAACACAATGAAATTTCCAGGGTTGGAGGGACATACTGGCAACTTGGGAGATCAGGAAAGGTTTATTAGTGGTGACTTGTGAGCTAAGTTTTGAAGGAATCTAGGGAATCTTAGAGGTGGAGGTGAGGAGAAGGATGCCTTACAGGCATGAGGCACAGCCTGGGCAAAGGCCTGGGGATGGGAAATAGAATGAGGAACATTAAGTAGACCAATTTGGCTAGAACATAGAATATGTGAAAAGTTGGGTTGGGTCAGATTGTAAAAGACTTTAAATGCTAAACAGAGAAGGAATAGGGAGCCTGACTGAAGGTTTTTGAGCAGAGGAGTGACGTGGTCAGGCCTGTGCTTTAGGATTATCAATTTGACAACTGTATGGGGGCCAGCCTGGAGGGGGGATGACCAATTAGGAGGATGTTGCAGTCATCCAAGCAAGAGGTAATAAGGGTCTGAACTAGGGTGGTGGTTGTGTAACTAGAGACAAAGAGATGCATTATTAGAGGTGTTAGTGGGGGTAGAATTAGCAACAACTGGTGACCAATTAAATATGAGGAGGTGAGGGAGAGTGAACCATCAAGCATCACCCTGCACCTGGTTGATGAGAAGGATGGTGGCATCTTTGACAGACTAGAGGGAAGGTGGGCTAAGGAGTGGAGTTTTTCAGGATTGGAACAGGGGGAGAGATAATTCTATTTGGGGCTTATTGAGTTTGAGGCACCTACAAGACATCTAGTTAGACATGTCTACTAGGGAGTTGGTTTTTTCAGGATGAGAGCTCGAGAAAGGGATAATGGCTGGATATATAGATCAGGGACTTGGCTTCTTACAGATGATAATTGAGCCCACGGGAGCTGATGAGATCATTGCAAGAGAAGGGGGGAAGAGAAGGAGACTTGGGACAGAACCTTGAAGGAGACCCATGCTTAGTTAGGGGGTGAGGTATGGATGGAGATATGGCAAGGAGAACCGGAATGAGTTGGGAAAATAGATAACAGGTAAAATAGGAGAGAAGAGAGCGGTGAAATGCCTGGAAAGGGAGAGAATGTCCTCCAGGAGGAGATGGCAGTTGGCTGTCAGATGCTGGAGGGGTGGGTCAAGAAGGATGAGGATTTGGCAGCTAAGTCAGAGCAGTGGGAACTTGGAAGACAGCAGCTTCAACTGAGGAATGAGGTCAGAAACCAGGGTTTACAAGGAGTTTAAAAGGGAGTAAGAAGGAGAAGAGATGGAGGCAGTGGATGTAGACAGCTTTTTCTAGGAGAGAAAGCTTTAGGAAATGGTAAATTTTTACATATAATTGGTTTATATTATATATAATTTATATGTGATAGGCTGATCTTGTCCTACTCCTACTACACCTTTGGCTGTGATTTAAGACCATTCACCGAGTAATAATGTACTTGTTTGCCTTGCCTGGGACCGCCCCCCCCCACTCTACTGTCCCTCACTGAAATCCACTAAGGCTCAGCTTAGATGCCACCTTCTCCTGGACCCTGAACCATCCTTCCTTTATTGCCCTATAACACTTGGTTGGGAACATGCTTCTGATACTTGTTAAATGCCTTAAGTTAGAGGTATTTGTGTATGTTTTATCTTCCTTAATTATCTATAAACTCATAGAGAAAAAGGAGCCAGCCCTGTATCACTTTGGTCCACATAGAACCGAGCATAGGGCTCGCCCCAAATAGTATGTACTCGGGAAATGGAGAGAAGGGAGGAAAAAGGGGAAGAGAGGAAGAGGGGTGATAGAAAAAGAAGGAATGAGGAAGAGAGGTGGGGAATGGAGGGGAAGGAGGAGGAATGAAGAGGGGAGGGGGAAGGGGAAAAGGGAGAGAAGGGGATGGGCGATGAAGAGGAAGAGGGGGAGGGGAAAGAGAGGGTGGATAGAAAGGAGGAAGAATAGTTGACTGAAATGGGCAAGGGACCTGAACATAGGGAGGAGAGTTTGTCTTTCCACTATGATGGCATCTCAGGCCCAGTTTTGGTTTTGCACCTGGATTCTGGGCTTCCCACTGAAACATGTACTTTGAATTGCTCTCCACCCCTATTTATACTTGCTGGTTGGATCCCTAGAGGGTGAGCTACTGCATCTTCCCTCAGGGTTCTAGGGGACCCTGCAGATCTAAGAGAGAGCATTTTTCTAGTATCATAGCTTACAAGCCCCTAGTGATAATGTTTATATCAGTCACCCAGACTTAATTAACTTTTAGGAAAGGGTATTTTATTAAAATAGTATGGTGCAAATCGGCACAAAACATTCCTGTACAAGTCTGTGACCCATTCTTCCACCAGGGCATAGAGAGGCAAGGGAAAAGTGGGGCTCCCCCTTAGAGTGCATGGCAAAGTGGGTAATTCACAGCTCCTGGCGTGCTTTTACTGGAGTCTCCAAGCTATTTCCCCTTGGTTTGGTGCAGGTTTCTGCTGGGCTCCTTATATATAGTGTGTGTTCCGTTTGTCCTTGGCCCCTGATGCACAGACATTGCTGCCATCTTGATGCTTCTAGGACTGCCCATGAAAAGTGTCAATCTTTAGACCTTCTGAAGTTCATGAGGTTCTCCGTTGGTCAAGGGAGAAGGGAGAGACAGAGATTCTCCTCCTTGTTCCCCTTTCCTGCCCATCCCAGTGATGACCTTTCAGGGTCATGGCTATAAAAAGCTCTCAAGCGTGAACTAGCTTGCTGGTTTTACACATTCCCCACAGGGCATAGCTTAGTCTCCCCAACCAATCCCATCGTCCCTTCTGCCAGTCTCATTCTCTCATCCAAGGCCTTCTGTCCTTATGAATTGTTCAGGGAATTTCTGCACCTGGCTGGGATTGATAGTTTGATTATCTAGTGGTATTCTCACCTGGTTAAGGTAGTTAGTTACTCTAAGTGGGGAGCTCCTATTGAGTCCATAGGGATGTCTAGGCCTTGCTTATATTTGATTAGTTCAATCGAGGGGTTTTGAGTGACCCCACCCCCTCCCCCCTTACACCATCCTGGAAAGGGAGGGGAGACAGTTGTAGCAGGAGTGGAGTTTAGCATTTTCCATGGAGTTGGGAATGTTCTATGAACCCTTACAAAGTACATGCCTAAAGCAACAACTCCTATATGATCCCTTGGCTCCCAGTACAAGAGGAGAAAGGGTCAAATGGAGAAATAAAGGCTCCACCTCTCTCACCAACTGTCCCTTAGAGGTGAGGGTGGAATGAGAAAACTTCCTCCTTGACCTCTGTGGGAGGCTCAATGTCCAGTCAATTTCTCAGCTCCGGAATGACCAAGGAGGATCTGCCACATCATACATGCTCTTTAGCTAGGGGATAGATCATGGACCCTTTGGTGTCCCTGGGACCTCTGAGAGCTGTGGCAACGGGTGGGAAATGATTGATGAGACTGAAAGCCTTATTTCCACCAGAATGGCCCCTCCCCCAATGACTCCCCCCAAAGATCCACCCAGAATTCATCTCCCCCATGAAGCCTTTTCAGATGAACCAGTTACTTCCTTACCACAAACTTGCCAGTCCTCTTTCTAATCACGCCACTTCTAGTTCTAGCTAGAATTGTGTTGTAGATTGTTTTTGTGTTGTGTATGTGCCCTCTCTCCCCTGTTAGACCATCAGCACCCCCAAGAGCAAGGACTCAGGCAGGTTCTTCTTGGTAGGACACTTGATAAAGACAGCAGTGTCCAATCTGTGGTTCTGACCCACTGTGGATCAGAGCCATGGACTGGACTCCTGCCCTTACTAGTTTAGAAAGACAAACTCAAGGCGACTCAGCAGAAATAAATTCACTACCCACCTTCCCTCACAACTGAATTCCCCACAGACTAGAGCCAGCCTGGCTGCATTCTTTCCCCCTGTGCCCTTGTTTGCTTTCTCCCAGATGTTGTTGGCACATGTGGCCTTGTAGCTCCAGGGTCTGGGACAGGCAGGGTTGATGGTTTCTTTGTTCAGCAGACGCTAGCTAGTTTGGGGCAGAAGCTGAGTGGGTTTGTACAGCCCTTCTGGCTGGAGTCTCCAGCCTTCCAAGTGGAGAGGAGAAAACCAGTAGGGGAGCCTTTAAGGTCAGTGGTTAATGTCCAGGTAAAGTCAATGTACGGGAATGCCTTGACATGGTGTGATGATGTGCAGAGTCCAGGGTGGTACCAAACCCAAGTGACATGCTCAAGAATTCCTTTGTTCAGACACAGCCAACCCTATATAAGTGAATTTCTGACTGCTTTCTCATCCAGGTGTTAAAGGTAGCTTCCCCAGTGGAAAAGTCCCTAGCTGTGTTTGCCAGTAAATGGTGCATCCCCTGCCGAGAATTCATTGTCTGGGTATGTTATATGAGAATCTACTGTGTCACTAACTTCGGAGCTGGGTCATGTTCTCAAGGGGATCAGTACCATTGGGAGTGCATGCATTTGTTTCTCCATCTTACGCTCTGGCTTTATCTCTCCGTATCAGTGTCTCTGTGTTGCAATTTTTGTATTTCTCCCCACCTCTTTTGCTCCATCCCTCTCTAGCCTAACCTCATATTTTCTCAGCCTCTCTCTGTCTCTCTCTCTGTCTTTCTCTGTCTGTTTTTGTCTCTCTGTTTCTCTCTGTGTATGTATCTGTCTGTCTCTCTCTGTTGCTCTGTCTCTCTGTCTGTCTTTCTCTGCCTGACTTTTTTGTTCTCCTTTCCATTATCCCTTTCTTTTGTCTCACTCCTTCACCGTTCCTCTCCTCCATCTTCATTTTTTGTCTTTCTTGGCCATTTACTCTCTCTGTCCCCTTCCCCTTTGGTTCTCCATCTCTTCTGACTGATTGTTTCTCTCCCTTCTTTTTCTCTGACTTGACCACAAGGTCATGTTGACATCATAGAAAAACACAAATAGAAAACCAGTTATCTATTTCATGGATATTCTTTCCCCATAAGTCACTCCCACAACCCTCCCCACCCCCAATCAGACACCTCTGAGCCTGTGGGGCTTGCTGTTTGCCAGGGGTTAGGTCGAAGCCCAGCCAAGTTCTCCAGTGGGATCTAGGCTATTCCAATCACTGAGCATGATGGATATTATTTAATACCTGTTGGCTTTTTACTAGCTCAGCTAGAGTTTCTCTTCCTGGGTGACAATAAGCAGCCTAAATGTTTGTGTTGGCAAAATGATTTCGGTGGTTTTGGTAGCCGTACCCAACTTGGGCAGATTGGCAGCCCCTCCCCATGGATAGGACCAAGAAGGGAGAGTACAGCTTATACTGAGGCAAGAATTCCTTTTGATATGTACCTAAGAAGTGGTCAGTCAGCTTTTTTTGAACACGACCTACTACTGGTCTGGTCTCACTTTGGGCTAGCTCTAAATTGTTAGAAAGTTCTTCTTTAAAACAACCTTTTAAACAAAAGGGCAGCCCCTTAATTTCCTTCTTTGAAACTTGGTTCCCAGTTCTGCACAGAGGAGCTGGGAAAAGCAAGTGTGATCCCTCTTCTGTGGGATAGTCTTTCAACTTTTTGTCCCATGCTAAGTCTTTTCTTTCTCAAGGCTAAACACCTCCAGTTCCTTCAGAGATCTTTATGTGGCATGAACTCTGAAGCCTTTCGCCATCTGGGCTGCCCTCCTCTGGACAGTCTGGAGCTCGATTCTAAAATATGGCGCTCAGAGTTGAACAAAATAGTCCAGATAGGGTCCAGAATAGAATACATTGGGACTGTCACCTCCTTAGTCCTAGAAGTTATGTCTTTCTTAATGCACCCAAAGATGGCTTTAGCTTTCTTTGCTCTTCCATATATATTGTTTTCTTAAATTAAATTTTATTTTCTTCTGTTCAGTGAAAATCTGCTTTCTCTACTTCCCACCCCTAAATGAGAAAGAAAGGAAAATAAAAACTCTGTCAAAAACATGTAATAAGCAAAACAAATTCTCTCATTGGCTATGTCCAAAAAAAAAAATCTCAGCCTGCACTTTTAGCCCATCTCTTTTATCAGGTGGAAGTAGTCTGTTTCAACATGAGTCCTAAGGTATTCAATTGATCATTGCAATTATCAGTGTTCCTAAGTCTTTCAAAGTTGTTTGTCCTTATAATATTTGTTTTGTATAAATTCTTCTGTTCATTTCACTTTTCATCAATTCATATAAGTCTTCCCAGGTTTTTCTGAAACCATCTTGCTCATTTCTTATAGCACCATAGTGTTCCATCAAAATCATATACCATAACTTGTTCAGCCATTCCCCAACTTTGAGGCAGCCCCTCAACTTCTGATTCCTTCATCACAAAAAGAGCTGCTATAAATATTTTTGTACATGTGGATTCTTTTCATCTCTCTTTGATCTCTTTGAAGATTACCACTAGGTCTATACTCCTCGCAGTGATGTTGCTGAGTCAAAGAATATTCACCATATCATATTGTTGCTTCATGTTGGGTTTGTAGTCCACTATGTAGTCAGCTATGCCTCCTTCATCTTGGACTTGTCAGATTGACTTTTTGAACCCAAATATAAGACTTTACATTTATCATTATAAAATTTCATCTTAATTAGGCATGGCCTAATGTTTTAGCCTATCAAGGTGTTTTCTCTGTGTTTCATGAGATCAACCCCAAGCTTGGCCAGATTTCTTATCATGCTTTTCATGTGTTTCTCTGGCTTCTCGTCCAAGCCAGACAGTTCCTCCTCCCTGAGGCATTCCTCTTCCTTCTGAGGGTCTTGTATACCCCCACCATATTTAGGGTTTGGGGGACCAGGAGAGCCAGCCCCTTCTCTTTCAAATGTAGTGGAGGTAAGATAAAATAAAAGCTTCACTTAGCTTTTACCTAGCTTTACTAGGTATATAAGGATAGAAGAAATGGCAAGTCCAAAGCCTAGGGGTATGGTGAAAAAAGCCATGTAATTGTTAGTTCCCAACTTTGGGTCTAACCCGACCTGACTCAGTGGGGTCCAGCCCTATACTTTTAAGCTACTCTTTCTACATAGCTTGTGGGAGTATTAAGTTTAGAACAAATCCTGGTTTACCTGAAAACCATGAGTGATTAGGGATAAGGATACTAATCCCTCTTCTGAAGGATCTTTTTACAGATCAAAGGTTGTATACAGGGGCAATTTAATACACAAAACTGAAGGGCCATTTCTTTATAGGGATAAGCCCCCCCTCTTTCCCCCTTCGAACCCCTCAACTTTTTTTTAAAGTACTTTAGAGCAACTAAGAGATAAAATAAGATGGCTTACAGAATAAAGAGGTAATGCTTGGAAATCTCATCCTAAGACGTTTCTGGCCAAGTTACAGAGGCTGGCACTGGTCCCTGTTACCATCTTAACCACTATATATGGCCAGCCTTCATGTTTCCTCCAAAGATGGCCAGCGGTAACCATTCCCACCAGCGCCTAAATCTAGTTTTAGTGATAGGATCAGTGTTTTAGATCTGGAAGGGACGATATAGACATATAGAAGGGCCATCTATCTAGACAAACCTCCTCATTTTGTAGATGAGGAAGTTAGGTGGTAACTTAGATACTTTTAGTCTTGCACTGGTGTAAATCTGGGAAATACTGAACACCAGTTGAGTCCAATTCGGCATATTCTACCTGCCCCTTTCAAACATATCCCAACTGTCTTTTTCTAACTTAATTTTTTTAAAATTCTCATCTATATTTCTGGACCACCATCTAGAGCAGGGTTTGACAAACGATGGCCTGAGGGCCAAATCCAGCCCTCCGTCTGCTTTTGTATGGTTTCAGAGTTAAGAATGGTTCATGCTCTACAGTAAAATTTTATCTTTGTATCCCCAGTACTTAGCACAATGCCTGGCATATAGTAGGCACCTGGTAAATGTTTATTGATTGATTTAAAATTATGAAAACCATTCTTAGCTCTGGGCTTTGCTGACCCCTTATCTCTAGAGCATGCAAAGGTCTCAGTATGCTTGCTTTTGTTTGAATCATAGACCCAAACGATAGAATGCCTAAACCATCCAAGACTATGACTAACAACACATAATCCCACTACCAGGATTACCTGCATGGAAAGAGCTTATGGGTCTGATAGGTTTCCCTGGGCCTTGAGCAGTCGAATAAGCATTCCTACAGAAGCTGCCGGGGATTAGGCCATGGCATACAGCAGAAAGGAATAGAATAAGGAAGGGGTGAAGACCATCTTGGAAGCCAACAATACATCTGTACTGCATGGGGAGAGGCTAGGAGGAGATAAGGGAGGAATGGCCGAGCGAGGCCAATGGTTTTCTTTGGGAGGCATGCCTGGTTAGAGATGTGTGTATTGTGGAAGCTACAAAAGGAGGAGGTTGATGAGGGACCAGTCCTGCCTTTCTGGTCTGAGAAGAGATGTTGGAAGGAATAGATCCATCTTTTCGTCTCCATCCTCCAAAGAGGAGAGAAACTGAGTTAAATGTCAGCATTTTAAATGTCAGGACTTTGGGAAGAATTTTTGACCATCTGGCTCCAATTCTGCATTGGGTCAGGCTATAGCAAACTAGGAAGTTTAAAATCATCCTTTCAGGAAAAACTGAAGAATCAGACATCTATTACAAGGGAGGCTTCTTTGGGGGTGGGGGTCAGGGGATAGTTATGGTTAAGTGAGGGTAGTTTTAAAAGAAAAGAGCATCAATAAATGGTTGTTGTTATTTGTTTTAATTGGGCAGACAGCTCTGCCTCTCAGGTATTTTGGCCTTTGTATGGAGTCTGGGGGTTAGACCTGATGACCTTCTCTTGGGTCTATGATTCTTTCAAACAAGTAGAAGGAGGCTGTGACCTTTATGTGCTCTAGATGGCGATTCCAGAAAGCATCTGCTTTCCAGTAAAAGTAATAATAGCTAGCATTTATTGTGTTATTGATTATAGCAAGCCTCTTTAGTTAGTGAAGTAATGTGTGTATATCATATAAGCTCCTTAAAGGCCAAGACTGACTTTTTGCCTTTTTATCCTCATACTTAATAGAGTTCCTTACACACAGTAGGTGCATAATAAATGTCTGTTGAATTTATTGAATCTCCATTGACAACTAGCAGAGCTTTGTGTGATTTTGTGTGTGTGTGTGTGTGTGTGTGTGTATGTGTCGGTCAGTTCTTGTTGGACCTGGGCTTTTCTTAAAATAAAAAGTTAAAGCACATTAGTTTCCTGTTGTTTGGGGGCAGCCAGGGGCTATGACCTCAAAGAGGGAATGTTAACCAAGCTCTGAGTCACCCGTACACAGATTCTCTCTGCGTGAGCAGGCAGTAACAGCAGCCTGACCCACTACCGCCCGTCTACTTGGCCACACAGTCCCAGTCAGGAGTGGCAGGGATGATTGACTAGCAGGTATGGCTGGGGTTTTCTGGTCAGGAGTATTGCAGGACCATCTCACCTTGACCAAGGTGGGGGAGCATTTTGGAAGGAAGCTCCCCGCGGGCGGCCATCGTCTGATCGTGTGTCTCCTAGAGAAACAAGCTGAGTGAGAGGTGATCTGCCCTTAATGCCTCATCTCCATGAACATGCTCTCTTTATCAAACATAGCTCTCCTCAGTTCTGGGCTCCTTCCTAACTCCTCAGCTCGGTGACTGAGAGCTTGGTGCATTTTACACTAATGTAATGAACTGCTTGTGGAGGTCAACCAAAACCCAAGAATATCTAGTCTACCACTACCCTCATTGTAGAGCTGGGGAAGCTGAGGTTTCTACTCCCCCTCCCCCTGTAGTGATATGTACAGTAATAGGTGCTCATTTGTTGAATGGATGGATGGATGAATAAATATGAATGAAGTCTCTGAGGGAATCTATCTATAGAGATACTAAGTTAGACCCGGGCCAGCGTGCTCCTGGGAACTGAGCAGAGCAAAGGAACTCTTTGGCTTGGGAGCTGTGTTCTTGGGAGTTCTGGCTTTCTGGCAGATGTTTGTATTTTTAAATAGTGAATGCCTGGTACAGCTTTCCTTAGATATTTTTTTGGGGGGAATCGTAGGTGTAGTTGGGAATTGAGCGGCAGTTTTATTTTTTAAGGCAGAACATAAACAGTTAACTTGGTTATTGGTAAAGAACCAGATACTTCTTTCTGTTTCCTGAGCATTCTGATGAGGGGTAAAAAGGAGAGTTTATCTAATTCAGTGGCCTCGTTTGGTACCGGGCAGCCAAGGCTCAGAGAGGCCCAGGACCATTGCCAAGGTCACACAGGTAGTAAGGAGCAGGAGTGGGAACCGAACCTGGGTCTTCTGACTACAAACGCATATTCCACTGTAATGGCAGAAGTTTCAAACTCTGAATTGCTAGTTTTGTTGTTCCATCATTTCAGTCATGTCTGACTCTCCATGACCCCATTTGGGGTTTTCTTGGCAAAGATACTGGAGTGGTTTGGCATTTCCTTCTCCAGCTCATTTTACAGATGAGGAAACTGAGGCAAACAGGGTGAAGTGACTTGGCCATGGTCACATACTAGTAACTGCCTGAGGCTGGATGTGAACTCAGGTCTTCCTAACTCTAGGCCTGGCATTCTATCTACTGTATCACGTAGCTTAGTCATCAGCAAACCCAGCCTCAATAAATTCATTTTCCAATACTTTCTTTGTTGACAATGACCTGTGAGTGTTTCCCATAAGTAGGGAGTCATTGAAAGCCAACACCTGGGCAAAGGTCCTTTGGCCACCAAGTGTCAGTGGCCAAGTTTGAACCCATTTTCCTGCCTGGCTCCTAATCTAGCGTTCTGTGGACTGATCTGGAGCTGAGCTTATTAATGTTTCTGGTTAGTAAATACCACTGTTTTTCTCTCTTTACTCTCAGGTCTCAGTCGGTTTCTCCACCTCCAGTCCTCTCTCCACCAAGAAGCCCTGCCTACCCACTCAGCCACAGTGAAAACTCAGCCAGCAGCTCCCCTCCTGGCTCTGGCTCCCAGCTCCTCCTCAAGGACTGGAGCCCCCAGGCAGCCTCGCCTGACAGCCCCCCTGAGCTGCCCCTGGACAGTCGACCTTCTAGTTACCACGTCAAGGCCGCCAGCATCGGCTGCTTGGACAATAGACTCTCAGCGTACAAGGGAGAGGACCAGAAGGAGCACCTCCAGGAGGAGGCCCAGAATGGGGAGAAGGTAGCCGGCCACCCACCTCTCGCCCACAGCACGCCATCCCTGGGTCCGTCGGCCTGCCTGCGGAGCATCCCGCGGGGCCGCGCCGGCACCCGCAGCCTGGGTATCCGGGAGAAGATCTCAGCATGGGAAGGCCGCCGAGAGGCCTCGCCCAGAATGAATGTTTTTGGGGAGAAGAGGGAGGGCTCCAAGAGTGACCGGGCAGCCAGTGAGGGCTGCCCCAGCGTGCTGCCCTCCCCGTGCAGCTCAGACAAGACTTTTGACTTCAAGGGCCTCCGGAGGATGAGCAGGACCTTCTCAGAGTGCTCATACCCTGAGACAGAGGAAGAAGGGGAGTCGCTCCCCGACCGGGACTCCTGCCACCGGCTGGAGAAACGGCCAAGCCGCAGTGATTCCAATGCCTTCCTCAAGGGCCATGGCCGCAAGGAGAGTTCAGCGGTGCTGAGCCGCATCCAGAAGATCGAGCAGGCCCTGAAGGAGCAGCCTGGCCGGGGGCTCCCCCAGCTCCCCAGCAGCTGCTACAGTGTGGACCGAGGAAGGAGGAAGACCACGGCCCTGGGCACCCTGGGTACCCTGGGCACCTTGGAGGAATCAGCAGGGAGCCCCAGTGGCAGCGGCCGTGGAGC
This sequence comes from Trichosurus vulpecula, assembly GCF_011100635.1. Lineage (NCBI taxonomy): Eukaryota > Metazoa > Chordata > Mammalia > Diprotodontia > Phalangeridae > Trichosurus > Trichosurus vulpecula. The sequence goes on along the minus strand of NC_050578.1, from coordinate 225,867,128 downwards.
GGGTGCTCTTGTGATGGGGGGCGAGGCGGGCCCACCCCTGGAGAGTGAGGGCAGTGGCCTCAGCAAACTAGAGCCACTCCAAAGCAGTCCCACCCCCAAGGGGCTCCCCGAGAGCCCTCCGGACCTAGATGTGAACCCTGTCCCTAAACCCAAACGCACCTTTGAGTATGAGGCTGATAAGACCCCCAGGAGTAAGCCAAGCAATGGTCTACCTCCTTCTCCCACACCTGCTGCTCCCCCGCCTCTGCCCTCCACCCCGGCCCCTCCAGTTACCAGGAGACTCAAGAAGGACTCACGCTTTCACCGCAAGTCCCAGAGCAGGTAACATACTCCCTTCCGATGCTTCCTGCCTGAGCTTGGCAGCTGCTTTTGTAAGGGTGTTATGGCAGTTTTATTTTCTAAGGCAGAAGATAAACAGATAACTTGGTTTTTGGTAAAGAACCAGACACTTCTTTCTGTTTCCTGAGCAATCTGGTGAGGTTAAAAAAAAAAAACAGGCCCCCTTTTTAAAAGATGTGGTAAAGAATGCTGGACTTGAGGGCAGAGGTGTCCTGGGTTCAAATCCTGATTCTTCCATTTCCTGTTATCTTGGGCAAGGGAGGTCACCTCTCTGGGCTTCGGCCTCCTCGTTTATAAAATGGGGGAGTTGGACCAGGTGACTCCGAGGGCCTTTCCAGTCTCAGTGACTCTGTGCTAGGCTTGTTTTGGGACCCTCAGTCTCTGTTCATGATCCATATGGGGAAAGCCTTAGTCTCTGGCTCAGCCTTGTGTTGCAGTCAGGTCAGCCATGGGCACACAATTGGCCTTTGCTTATGTAACCTCAAATCTCTTTTTCACTAATTCCTTAAGTTCTACTTTGAGAGATTAATTCTTTTGAGGCAGGCTCCTTTTTAAAAAAATGTGGCTCCCTCCTATGAGGGGTTACCCCCATGATGAGCCCAGTCCTGGTATGAATGAAGACATTGATCTGGCTCCTCCCTTCTCAGAGGAGGAGACTCATGGAGTCACGGGGTCTATGTGAAGGATGGGAAAGAAGATGCCGATGAAGAAGAATGGGAAGGGGGAAGTGGGAAATATTGAAAACCAATTTTACCTGCTTCGGTTTTATCGAAGAGTGGGTCTGTCTGCTGAACAGGTTAGACTCGTAGTGCCCCCAGATCTACCTTCTCTGAGGCCCAGATTTGGTTCTTTCTACTTCCTCACTTCCCTGGCTCTCAGCCTCCAGAGGTATAAAGGAGGTAACTGGGAAGTTGGACCAGCAAGACTGTGTAACAGTCACACACGGGTGCCTTTCTCCCTGGGGTATGGCTGGACTGATAATGTTAGCTGTCTTCTGAAGACCAGTCATCCCTCGTTTTCTTCTTTTAATGCCCTGCCCTCTGGGCCTCCACCATCATGCTTTACTTTTGGGGAGAAGGGTTTTCACCCTGATCCTCTCTGTCCCCCTGTCAGCTCTGATTTCAACCTAGTAATCCTATTCTGAAACACAAGACCTTTGAGAATAGATAGGGAGACCACCTCTCACAAACTTTTTTTGCATTTTTTTTTTTAGCCAAAGAGGAGAGAAATCACAGAGGGTTGTCAAAGACCGGTGGTCCCTAATATATAAAAGGTTTGGCGATGATAGTAATAATATAGGGCTTTATGTAGCCCTATATTATCTATGCAGGGCTTTCCTGACAACAATCCTGGGAGGTGGGAAGAGGGGATGGGGTGCCCTCCCTTCTGCCTGACCTCTCCTGACCAGTCCTGTGCCCTGGTGTGGAGCCTTTTCTGACCTGGATGTGAGAATGATATAATATTCATCGTTAAAGCACCTACGGCCACAGTATGGCTGTGAAAACCTTTGTCTAGCCCTGGGAGCTTGGAATCTAGCCTTAAACTCCCCTGCCAACAACGTGGTGGTGATGGGGGATGGCCTCCACTTTCATGGACATTGCCTTTTTTCAGTTGAGTGTTTAACATCCTGCTGAACAACAGTTATTTCTCTTAATTTATGTCATGTCTATGCCTTCCCACCCCTACCCCCTGACGTGTTTAAGGAGTGGTCTCTGAGACCTTTTCTAAAGAAAAAGTGACCCTTTAGGGGATCCAGGGCCAAAGAGATGATTTTCTTTTATTTGGGGGATGGGAGGTGGGATTTGGTTCTTCCTTGCAATTGTTTGATAAGTTTCCATTTTTAAATGAGCTCTGGTCATAGCTGCTGGATGTGTTCTCCACAGGGTGGGCTTGGGACCTCCCCTAATCCCTCTCACCGCCCCCCCCCCAAACTGAGTGACTCTTGTTCTTGGAATCCACAGAAAATCCTTTGAGTTTGAGGATGCGTCCAGTCTCCAATCCCTGTACCCCTCCTCCCCCACCGAGAACGGTACTGAGAATCAGCACAAATTCGGATCCAAGAGCACTTTAGAAGAGAATGCCTATGAGGACATCGTGGGTAAGGCCCCAGAGGAGCCAAGGGCTCAGGCTGAGCGGGGTGGGGAGGCCTCCAGCGAGGCTCCGTTTCAGCTTGGGGATCGAGGGGGAGAGGGCTGTGGAATATGGGATAGAGGACATCAGAAACATGATCCAAGCCGCCCGAGTTCTTTTTATTAATGTTCATGCTGATTCAGAAGCCTGGGTCCTTCAGCTGAGACCCAGACTCTGCTTCAAATGGAGTCATTCTATCTGCAAATAAAACCTGTGTGAGAGAGAAGGAGAGACAGAGTCAGGCTTAGAGAGTAGGGGTTCTTAAGAGGGGAAAGGGGGCTCCAGAGACCCCTCCCATGCTCTTGCTCCTCAGAGGGATCTAGGGAAGGAGGGAAGGGTTCACCTTTCCACACATGTAGGGAGCTGGCTGGGTGGGGCAGCTGGTAGGAAGGAGGCCAAGTTTCTGGGAACTGAAACCCCAGGTGTCAGGAGGCCCCTCCTTCCCCTCCCAAAGGTGATTCGCACCTCTTGTTTCCTGGCGCCAACCCCGCTTTCTCTTGGGTTGTCAGAGGATTAAAGGAAAGGGGAGGGGGGTGTGCATTTATTAAGCTCCTTACTATATGTCAGGCATTGCACTAACTTGTGTGTGGCCATTATATGAACGGAGCAGTATATGTGATAGCCTCTTGGATGGAAAGGCAGCAGTGTTAATGAGGCCTGTGACAAGGAGCAGCACTTTGGGGGTGGGACAGGCTGGAGCGCTGGACAGTGGGGCTTGAGTGAGTATGGCCTTCTTGAGTCAGATTATGTCTCCCCTGGGGCAGGTTGAGGGAGGATAGCTGTGTTCTTCCTTTTCCTAACGCTATTCAGATGAAACCTGGAGAAGTCATAGGCAGATCTTAGGCTCTTGCTGCTACGAGCAAGAGAAGGGAGTGAAGGAAATAGCCATCTATTATGGACCTACTATGTGCTAGGCTTTACAGATATTATCTCATTTGAGCCTCACAACAACCCTGGGAGACGGGTGCTATTATTATCTTCATTTTACAGTTTGGAAACCGAGGCACACAGAGATTTTTGTTTTAAGTGCATTTTTCCAGAGTAGTTCAGTTTGGCTGCAGCCCTGATTTCTTGGAGAGAAACATTATGGAATCGCATAGGAAGGGTAGGATCATACGATATCATGAAGGACCTAGAATGCTAATCTGAGCAGTTTGAACTTGACCGAGTAGGTGATGGGGACCTTTGGAGATTATTGACTGGAGGAATAAAGTCAACAGATCTCTGCTTAAGGGAGATTAGCCTGGTGGTTGAATAAAGGTCAGGGTGGAGGAAGGGGACACCAGAAGCAGAAAGACCTATTGTAATAGGCCCTTGAGGGTAATACCCAGGGCCTGTCCTAGGATGGGAATGATGGTAGGAATAAGAGAAAGGGACAACCAGGAGAGGGACTGTGGTTCACGTTTGTACCTGGGCCTCAGCTCCAGCTGGTGAGATAAAAGTAGGAAAACTAAGACTCTTAAGGAGCTTACAGATCTTTGGGGGAGGCTAGAATAAGGATGGACCTAGACAATGTAGGCCAGACCAAGGGACAGTTGAGAGAAGGCCAGGAAAGTAATTGGGGGACTGTACTGGTGGTGGGGATGTGGGGGATAGTATGTGTGCTGGTACACAATGACTTCGGATTTGGAGTATCATTGACCGTATAATAAAAAGAATTTGTCAATTGTGAGCTATGGGGAGTGAACTGGGTATAAGGTCAAACTGTTCTTTTTTTCTGGGCAGGGTAGAACTATAATTTTTTTAAATGAAAGCCTTTTCTCTTTTTCCTCTTTGTAGGAGGAAGAAGCAGTTATTTAGGGATCATCTGTAGAATAAAGGAATTAGTCTAGAATTCACTCGATGATTTTAAGAGGGCTTTCCAGCTTTAGCATTCTGTTTAGTATTCTATAGTCAGGGTAAGAATTAAAAAAAAAATTCTGCCAAGTTGGCAAGCATTTGCTAATAGTCAGAGTAAGACAATTTAAAAAAAAATTCTGCCAAGTTAGCAAGCATTCATTAATAATCGGGGTAAGACACTTTAAAAAATTCTGCCAAGTTAGCAAGCGTTTATTTAGACCCATACTAGGTATTGGGGTTACAAAAAATAAAAAGTTAGCCCCTACTTTCAGATTGCTTCCTAAAGTATGATACAGTTCTCACTACCGCAGCATGTGTGACTTTGGGTGGTCCTAAGCACTCTGGACTCCCCTTTTCTCATTTGTGAAGTTAGAGGGGGTATTCAGTGGGTCAGCCGTGTGATACGACAATCCCAGAAGGTGCCGCCGTTTTAGCCAGCATTAAGAAAATCACAGTATCCATTATTAAGAAGGGAAGGGACAATCCCACTGTACTTTGACCCGCTCAGACCCTATCTGCAGTGCTGTATGAGGGTGCAGTGTTTTAGGAAGAATATTGATAAGCTGGAAAGCGTTCAGTATCGATTGGTTGAAAACTCCAGGAGTGTTTAGCTTGAAGCACATTAGACATGGCAAAGTGTATGGTTGGTAGCTCTTTTGAAGAATCTGTATGGCTCCAGAAGCCCAACTAGGGAGTGATGGGTAGAAAGCGCAAAGTGGCAAAATTAGGTTTGATTAAAGAGAAACAACTAGAGCTATGCAAAAATGGTGGTCCACCTTGGCAAGTAGTGGATCCTTTCCCCCCAGAGGTCATCGAGCAGAGGCTGGATGAGCGACCATTGGTCAGATCCATTGTAGATTGGATTCTGGTCGGTGTTGGGGTGGACTAGATGGTCTCTGAAGTCCTTTCCTACCCTAATACTCTGTGACCTCTGAGGTTCCTTCCGGCTTTAAATCTCATTATTTTCCAACAACCAAGAGGCTTCCCACTGCCTGAGGGGAGTGAATTCGACAAGCTCTGTCTAGAATGAATCTCGGATTAGTGAGTGGTGTCCCATAGTGAGAGAGTCATTACTTCCTCTCGTTGGCAGGGAGTCTCAAAGGTTAGTAAAGACTGAAGGACATCAGTTAGCTGAGTTTTGCTTGGAGCCCTTAGTGGGGTTTGGGTTTCAGAACTCAGAGAAAGACTTTGCAATGAGTTCGGGGCTTGACCCTAGGTTTATTTTCAAGTTTGGCATGCCTACCTCAGTTTGCTTTGTCCATGGTCTGAGAGCTGTGGGCTTCCAATTGGATCAGATGATCTCATGACCAGGCTCTCGATGCCTTAACTTGCTTTGAGATTCTGGGTGTGGGATCACTGTTTGCCTCTTCCCTACTGGAATGACCTTGGAGATGTAAATCTGGTGACTGATAGCCTAGCCTTCACAGGAGCTCTCAGAACCGTACATTGCCTGGACTCAAGGATTCCTTGTTCTGTTTTGCATTTCTAGGTCTGTCGGTGGTATGTTCTTTCACCTAGGATGGGGCAAGATTACCGATCCTTTCTTTGGGGAGTTTGTGTAGCGCCCCTTCTGGGAACCACCCCTCCAGTTGGCATCTGAGACTTACAGGTTGGGTCTCCCAGAGGGTGATTTGGCTGCTGCCTCATGTCCAGTTACTCTGTAGGTCCATGCTCCTAAAACTGTGATTCATGATCCTCCACCAGAGTACTAACCTTTAATTTGTCAACTATGAGACACATTAGCTCAAAGCAAAATATTTATTGAGACAGCGTAGGGAGAATTGTAGCTATAGAACATTACCCATGTAAACCTGAAGCATCCCCTCCCACCAGGACACATAGTATCCATGGGACGAATGGGCGTATACATAGAGAAGACCCCTGTTAGTGAGGCTCAATAAATGGAGCACATGTGGCCAAGGGAGCTCCCATCTCAATGTCCTTTCTCTTCTTCTTTTAACATTTATTTATTTATTTTTAATTTACGGCATTCAGTTCCACAAGCTTTTGAGTGTTAAATTTTCTCCCCCTCCCTCCCTTCCCGCCTCCCCAAGATGGCATGCAACCTCATGTAGACTCTACGTATCCATTCACATTAAACATATATTCACATTAGTCATGTTGCAAAGAAGAATTATAACCAATGGAATGAACCATGAGAAAGAAGAAACAAGACAAAAAAGAGAGAGAAAATAGTATGCTTCAATCTGCATTTAGACTCCACAGTTTTTCCTGGATGTGGAAAGCATTTTCCATCATGAGCCTTTTGGAGTTGTCTTAAAACCTTGCTGAGAAGAGCCAAATCTATCAAAGTTAGTCATGTGGCAATGTCCTTTCTCTTCTTGCGGGGTCCTCGTGATGCTCCCCCATGCCCCCAGGTACTATGTCTCTGCTGGAAGGGTCTCTCAGCTGGACTCCCTGGCCTGATCCTCTCCAAACCTAGAATTCTGACTGTCAGAGTTAATTCTCTTTCTCAAATCCATAGCTGCCGGGGGTCACTTTTCTTGGAGTTGTTTCAACTGTCTTGGCTTCCTGTTGGATCTGGTGTCTCCTATTTGGGGAATGGCTCTGATGCAAATAACTCCATGGGTGATGAGGATGAGGGAGGAGAGATACCTCCTCCCTCCCTGTTAAGGGTGTGAGGGAAGAGGCAAAGAGATCTCTCATCTTAAGAGCTGGGTTCTTCCTCCTCCATCCTGGCTCTCCTCAAGAATGCTATAGGTCACATTCCTTGAAGCTGCTTCCTGCCCTGGACCCTCATTCAGAGCTGGCAAGCTAGCTTTCTAACGGCTGCTAACTGACCCTCTGGTTCCTTCAAAGAAAGCTTGTTCCCACTTGGCAAAGGCGTAGTGTAGACATTTCATTTAACACATAAACACCCTGCCTTTGTTATCTGCCCCCTCTGTGATTTCATCCCAAAAGGGTTGGGCGGGGAAAATCAATTGATCAAGGGGATCCTGACCAACCTCCCTTCACTACAATTGTATCTTGGTAATGGGGGCTGTAGGGGGAGACAGAGAGACAGATAAGCAGAGGGAAAGAAAGACAGGAGAGGCAGAGAAATAGAGGAGGGAGGGAGGGGGAGGGGGGAAGGAAGGGGGAGAGAGAGAGAGAGAGAGAGAGAGAGAGAGAGAGAGAGAGAGAGAGAGAGAGAGAAGACTGCTCACTATCCATTGAATAAAGAGCTGTGCTTTTTGGCAAATAGCTGTTGTTTTTAGTTGTTTCAGTTGTGTCTGGCCCTTTGTGACCCCATTTTGGGGTTTTCTTGGCAAAGATATTGGAGGGTTTGCTATTTCCTTCCCTGGTTTATTTTTTACAGATGAGGAAACTGAGGCAAAGAGGATTAAGTGACTCGCCCAGGGTCACACAGCTAGTAAGTGTCTGAGGTCACATTTGAACTCAGGTCTTCTTGACTCGGGTCCTGGAGCTCTATCCACTGTGCCACCTAGCTGCTAATTAATGTCTTAGGTATCTACATCTCTGATTCTGGGGCCGGACTCCATGGCCTCTTACTGAAAGCTGAACCGGTAGATCTAGGCAGAATATGCCTGAATTTCAGCAATGTATCTGATAAAGCATCTCATGATACCCTTATAGACAAGATGGAGAGATGTGAGCTAAATAATTTAGAACCTGTTGGCCAATCAGACAAATCCCACCTACTACCTCCCACCCGTGGATCCTGGGGTGAATCACTTCCTCTTTGTGGGCCTTGGTTTCCCCATCTGTAAAATGGGGAGGTTGAATGAGATGGCCTCCCCGGTCCTTTCATGTGCCTAATCTCTGGTTCTATGACCCAGCAAGTATGTGTGAATAGATCAGTGTCAGTTTGGAATGAGGTCTCTACATGAGTGCCCCAGGGATTTGGCCTTCGCCCTGTCTTCTTCTGCAGTATTTTTCCCCCAAGTAACTTGGATAAAGACAGAAATGGCATCTGTATTAAATTTCCAGATAGTAGGAAATTACGAGGAATAGCTGAACAACTGGGTAAGAGAACAGGGATCCAAAAAGATCTTGACAGGCTGGACTGAAGGGTTTAAACTAAGATGAAATGTACAGGGATGAGTGTGACGTCCTACATTTGAATTTGTAAAATCATTTACCACCCAAATACCAGATGACCAGATGACCAGAGAGACGTGATGACTACACGTCAATGTGGTGGGGGGAGGGTATGTCAACCAAAAAAACCAATGCAATCTAGACTGTTAGCTGTAGAAGGCCTAATATAGTCTCAGTTATATTTCAAGCTCTTGGACAAAAAAGATGGGTGGTGTTTTTTTCATTTTTGTAACCCTATTGTCTAGCATCTAGGAGGTACTTTGTAGGTGGCTGTTCTTATTGAAAGAGGGGAGCGATGGGCCCACTGTTCTCAGCCCTTGTCAGAGCTCATCTGGGGCATTGTTTTCGTTGGCGTACCTAATTTTAGAAAGGACTTTGATAAACTGGAGCCTTCCCCAAGCAGAGTGACCCAGAATGGGGAGGAGGGCCAGGATCTTGCTACATAAGGATTAGTGAAAGGAAGTAGTTAGTGGGGTCCTGATGGCTGAGGGTTGTCTTGTGGAAATGAGATTTGTGTTTTTCTGCTTGACTGCAGAGGGTAGAATGGGGACAGACAAGCAGAAGTTATTAAAGAGATTTGGGCTCAAATAAGGAAAAACTTTGTGAACAGCTTGGTGGTGCGGTGGATAGAGCGCCGGGGCCTAGAGTTAGGAAGAATCATCTGTCTGGGTTCAAATCCTGCCTCAGACACTTGCTAGCAGTGTGACCCTGGGCAAGTCACTTTACCCTGTCTGCCTCAGTTTCCTCATCTGTAAAATTAGCTGGGGAAGGAAATGGCAAACCGCTCCAGTATCTTTGCCAAGAAACCCCAAATGGGGTCATGACCAAACAACAACAAAGGAAAACTTTGTAGTAGTCAATGCTGTCCAGCAGCGTAGCTGAAGCCCTGTCTCTTGAGGTCTTCAGGAAGGGGCTCAATGCCCCCTTGCTGGAGGTGCTGGAGATAGTGTTTAGTTAGTAGTTGGATTCAATATTCTCCAAGGGGCTCTAAGATTCTAATAATTCTGAACCAAGAGGAGGAAGTTTGCTGTGTAGCAGAACTTGGCTCTTTGCAAAGAGGAAGAACTAAACCTAGGTTCTCCTCTGACTGTCTTAACTTGACCCTGGGGAACTCCTCTGGGGTCTTAGTCTGTAAGTGATTGACCGAAGGCAATAGGACCAGAGATTTCTCGTTGGAAGGTCATTGGCTCCGACCCTCTCATTTTACAAATGGGGATACCGAGACCTACACAGGTTAAGTGACTGGCCCATCTGAAATGGGATTTGAACTCAGGTCAGTCAGTAAACATTTATTAAGTGCCTACTGTGTTCTAAGCGCTGTGCTGAGTATTGGGGTAAGCACTCTGTCTACTAGACTGCACTGCTTTAAGTGTGGCCCTGGGGAGAAGTGGTTCTAGCCTTAACCTCTCAGTTTCACCATACCGAGCTGTCTCAGAGAAAGGCTACAGAAAGAGAATTTTTGCCTCGCTGTTGTTGAGCTGACTCCAGGGGTGAAATGGTTAGAGTTCTGGGCCTGGAGTTAGGAAGACCTGAATTCAAATCCAGCCTTGGAATTGTCTAACTTTTCTAACCTTGGGCAAGTCACTTAAACTCCGTTGGCTTCAGTTTTTTCATCTGTGAAATGGTCGTAATGATAGCACCTCCCTCCCAGGGTTATGAGGGTCAAGTGAGATTGTTAGGCTCTTAGCGCAGTGCCTGGTACCTATGAGATGCTTAATAAATGTTTCTTTCCTTCCTTCCTTCCTTTTTTTCCTCTCTTCTTTTGCTTCTTTTTATTTTTCTTTCTTCCTTTCTCTTCTTTCTTTTTTCCTTCCTTCCTTTCCCTTTCTTTCTTTTTCTCTTCTTTCCCTCCCCTCCCCTCCCCCCCACCCCTCCCCTCTCCTTTTCTTCCCTCTCTCCCAGGGGATTAATCCTTGTCCATCCTACTTGAAATACTCCCCTAAAACATGGTATTGCTGTTCTAAACCTGATGACTCTTTCCATTCTGCATCTGTTGCTTAAAACGTGTCCCAGGAAGCAGTTGTGTGGAGGGGCAGCTCTGCTGGACCTGAGGAGGGGCCTCTCCCTCTCCACCTGCCCCAGGCAGAGAGAGCTCTTCCAGATCGAGGACTGAACTGGGAGCTGGGACCATGAGCGAGGTCACTTAGCAGAGCATTTCTAGCCTCTGCTTAGCTTCCCCATTCTCCCCGGGAAGGGGCGGGGTAGGGAGATTCAGCTTAGCAGCCATCACAGGGCATGCTTAGAAGAGCTGGACATAAGAGGCCAGAGCGGTACATGGGGAGCTAGCAGCGGGGGGATGGGGGATGGGGGATGCCGGGAAGTGGGGATTGGGAACTATGCAAGAGAGGAATGAAGGCATCTAGAGGGGTGGGCACGGAGAGCTGCAGAGGGCATGGGAAGGGGAGAGGAGAAGAGAGGGGAATCATGGGAGTCATGAATGGGAGGAATGAACTTGGAAGGGAAGATGGGAGGGGACTGAGAGCATGGGGTGGGGGGCGGCGGTTGGGAAGGGGAGCAGCCTGGGTCATTCATTCTCCCTTGGACTCGGGCAAAATGTCCCTTGGCTGGTTTCCAGGAGAAGTTGTCCTTTCTCTTTTTTGAGAGCCGGGAGTTGTTCAGACACTTTGAAGAGGATGGAAAAGGATGTGGAGGAGTTTGGTGTAATGTGGAGGGTGCCTTAAAGGGAGAGCTGAGACTCTCCTGGAACTAGGCAGTGGACCTGGAACTTGGTGCTTGTTCATGGGTGCTGGGGGCTGCAGCCCCAGATTACCAAAGCCCCAGATAATCTGCTGTATCTCTAAGATGTCAGCTGAGTGACTTTGAGTTTCTGCTGGGGGTACTCGTTCTACCCTTCTCCTCACCACCCCCAAATATCCTTTATGCAGCTAGGTCCCCTCCTAGGGGACTGTCACCGTCACCTCTCTGGTATTAAACAGGGCTTCATTGGAAAGGAAGATTTGGCAGGTGAGAAGGGACGGAATAACATGAGCCTCCTTGTGTATAGCCCCCAGGATGTAGTGGTGAGAAGGTTTGGGGGTGGGGGTCGGGCCAGCTTGGGCAGCCTTGTCTCTTTAGCCAAAAGCACTTTTGAGATAAGCCAAGCCTCTGACATCCCTTCTGAGAGTGCAAAGCGGAAATTCTTGGCGATGCCCTGGACTCTTATCTCCGCTGCAGAGCTGGGAAAGGTTGAAACCTCTAGCTTTCCCAAGCTGGGCTGTGGTGGAACTGGGCAGCTCAGGGCTAGGCCTCCTGGGGAGAGAGCCGGTCTCTTGGTGTCGCGGTCTGAGGGGCAGCTCAGGGCCAGGTGGCTACCCCAGGGCTGCATTCCTCACAGGCTGAATAGTTTAGAATGCAGGTGAAAGTCCTGCCTTGAGGCACGTGGCCCAGTCCTTCCTCTGGGCCCTGTTCAGCTTCTGGCTGGAGAATTGTGACCTCTCCCCCAGCCTCCACAGCTTCACTCCAATCTCCCCTCTTCAGGGGCTCCTGCACCGTTTCCCCATTGCTCAACCCACCTGATTGGAGGCCTTGGGAATTTCCCTTGGCCTGTCTGGTCTCCTCATGCCCCAATTCTTATTTAATAATACAACCCCATTACCCAAAAGGCTTGTGTCTTCGGGCTGAATAAGTGAACATATGGAAGCACTTTGCAAACCTTAAAACACTCTATAAATGTTAGCTATTATTACTGTCTTTGTTGTTTTATTCCAGGGCTCTTGAATGGAAAAATCTAGGGGCTTGAGTCGGTCTGTAAAACTTGGTGAGATCCTTGGAGACTCAGGTCATGTTTGGTATGGCTAGGGGTGAACAGGGCATATTGTTGGGGTGACGGCCCCTTAGCTTAGAAACGATGTTTCTTCTAAGTTTCTTCTAAGAAAATGTTCTGAGAACATCTGTCTGGAGTCGTTGAGGCAAAGCTTTTGTGTATTTGGGGGATGGAGGAGGTGCCCTCTGAAGATGCCTTTTGGCCCAACAGGTCTGGGATTTGATATGGCGGAACAGAAGACTTCCCAGGTCGGGTGTGCGTATCATATTTGTAGGTAACATGAAAGCTTGGGATAGCTAAAACATTGGATCCAGAGTCAGGAGCTAAAAAGATCTTGACAGGACAGAATATTGGGCAGAATTTGAATTTTGTGAGGATAAATGTGGAATCTTAAACTTGACTTGAAAAAAAAAACCCTCTTCTTAGCAGTTTATCTGAAAAAAAAAAGGAGATTTGGGGAGACTGCAAGTTTAATACGTCAGCCACATGGTAGGTTAGGGCAGCCAAGAAGAGTGTCAGCCTAGAAGGTCTTAGCTCAAATTCCATCCCTGACCCTGCCTAGCTTTGTGATCATGAAGCTTCTGTTTCTTCATCTGTAACCTGGAGGTAATAATACCTGTGGGACCCGCCTCCTAGGTTTGTCATGTGCTTCAGATATTTGTGAAGTGTTTTGCAAACTTTGACACACTATGGAAATGTCAGTTATTATATATTAATAATAAAGCTCGTGCGATCTTAGGCTGTATTAAGGGAGGCATAGTGAATCTGGCCATGCATGTTTGGGAGTAGAAGTTTCCCTCCAGCCCTGCAGCCAGCTAGGAGTTGGTTACTGAGCAGTGGCCATCTCAGGGTACCGACTTAGGAAACACAGCAATATGAAGTTAATGTATGATGCTGCTGCTAAATGGGAAAAGGGAGAGAAAATTGGTCTTTTGGTTCTTTCATTCTGCTCTCCTCCAGTAGGTCCCAGGCTTTGGATGTGATGGGAGTTTGTTTCTATCAGGCTCCTGGCACTTGGTATTCTCTGCATAGAGAACTCCAGACCAGGACTGGAGCACAGTGTTCAGCTCTGGAGGCCACTTCTCACAAAGGGCATGGTGTTCTGGGGAAGGGAGCTAGGGGAATGAGAGTCCTTAAGCTCAAAGAACTGAGAGTGTTTAGATGAAAGTTACAAAAAGGTAAATTTACACTTGATTTAAGGAAAAGTTTCTTAACAGTGCCATCTAGAAATGGGTTTGACTCTTTAGGAGGGGGTGGATTCCCCCTCACTACAGGTCTGCAGGTGGATTATAGAACGGAGTCCTGTTCAGGGGGTGGTTGGACTAGAAGGCTTCCAAGGTCTCCGAGATCCTGTGACTTCGTGCTGGGTCTGGACCAGCTGGGCCCTGCTGCTGCTTAAGGAATGTGTCTCCTCTCTGCACAGCCTGGCAAATAGCTATTCACCCAGGCAAATTATATGCCGTGTTTAACGTAGTACCTCAGCATTGAGCACGGTGCCTGGCGCGTAGTAAGAGCTTACTAAGCCTTCCTTCCTTCCTTCCCTCCTTCCTTTCATTTTCTTTCTTCCTTTCTCTTTCTTTCCTCGCTCCTTCCTTCCTTTTTCTCTTTCTTCCCTCTTTTCTTTTTCTTCCTTCCTTTCTATCTTTCCTCCCTCCTTTCTTTCTTCCTTCCTTTCTTTCCTCTGTCCTTTCTGTCTTCTTTTCTTCCTTCCCTTCTATCTCTTCCCTCCTTCCTTTCTGTTTCTTTGTTTCTTCCTACCCTCCCTCTTCCTTCTTTCTTTCCTTCCTCCCTTTCTTCCTCCCTCTCTCTCTTCCTTCCTTCCTTCCTCCTTCCTTCTTTCCTCCCTCCCTCCATCCTTCCTTCCTCTCTTTCTTTCTTTTTCTTTCTTTCTTTCTCTCTCTCTTTTTTCTTTCTTTCTTCCTTTCTCTTTCATTCTTTTCTCCTTCCTGTCTTCTTTTCTTTCTTCCTTCCCTCCTTCCTTTCTATTCCTTTGTTTCTTCTTACCCTGTCTCCTCTTTCTTCCTCCCTTCCTTCCTTCCTTCCTTTCCTTTCCTTTCCTTTTCTTTCTTCCTTTCTCTTTCCTCCCTCCTTCCTTCCTTTTTCTTCCTTTTGTTCCTCCCTCTTTTCTTTCTTTTTCTTCCTTCCTTTCTATCTTTCCTCCCTCTTTTCTTCCTTTCTTTCTTTCCTCCTTCCTTTCTGTCTTCTTTTCTTCCTTCCCTTCTATCTCTTCCCTCCTTCCTTTCTGTTTCTTTGTTGCTTCCTACCCTTCATCCTCTTTCTTTCTCTCTCTCTTTCTTTTTTTCTTCCTTCGTTCCTTCCTTTCTTCCTTCCTTTCTTTCTTAATCTTTCTTTCTTTCTTTCTTTCTTTCTCTTTCTTTCTTTCTTTCTTTCTCTTTCTTTCTCTCTCTCTCTTTCTTTCTTTCTTTCTTTCTTTCTTCCTTTCTTTCTTCCTTCCTTCCTTCCTTCCTTCCTTCCTTCCTTCCTTCCTTCCTTCCTTCCTTCCTTTCTTTCTTTCTTTCTTTCTTTCTTTCTTTCTTTCTTTCTTTCTTTCTTTCTTTCTTTTTTTCTTCCTTTCTTCCTTTCTTTCATTCTTTCTTGAGAAAGGAACACTATATTCATCTGCTTTACTCCTTCATTACTTTTAGTTCAGCAGGCTGGTGAAACCACTTAGTGGGCTGGTAGATTTTATGTTCTCTTTTGTAAGTCTGACTGCTGGGGTCAGCCCTGCTCAGGGCTTTGGAACAGTTACAAGTCATTTTAATAACATGAGTCTGTTACGGGAAAATGTTTGCTCAGCCTTGCTCAGACACTGGGGACTCTACTGTACTTGGGTGTTTGGGAATCACTTAATCCAACCCCAAGTCCTTTCTTGACCCCTCCTTGACTCATTAGTTTACAGAGACTTTTATTGCTCCAACTGCAGTCTAATTAACTGTGACTAAAATTCCCCCGTCTTTATTTTTTTTTCCTTCTAAAAGGCATTTCCTAAATTCATTGTGGTTTTTCATGATAACAACAACAAGTTGATTCCCTAATTCAGGAGAATCTTGGCTTTGGAAATTGTGAAATCCCCAGGAACATGGGGATAGATTTTTGTCCTGTGCATGAGATCCATTGACTTGAAAGATATATTTTCTTACTTTGGAGGGCCCCTCATGGCATTTTCCTTTTTCTTCAAACCTCACATGCTCATCAGCAGTCTTTTTTTTTTACTGCTAACAAAGACAGGGCTGGTCTTCTCCCATCATGCAAAAATCTGAGGGCATATGCCTTTTTCTTTTTGAGGGCTATAGTTTTTTAATTTGGCCCACCAGCTAGGAGTTGGTTGCTAAGCAGTAGCCATGTTAAGGTACCAAGTCAGGAAGCACAAAAATATGGAGTTATTGGGCCCAAGTCCTGTTACTAAACAGGGAGAAAGGAAGAAAAAATGAGTGTTTTAGTTGTTTTGTTCTGCTCGCCTCCTGTTGAGTCCCAGGGTCCCAGACTTTAGATGTGATGGGAATTTGGCTTTTCTTCTTCCAATCTCATACAATTTGGTACTCCCTTTATACATTTATATTTTAATTTGTATTTTGTTTATCTCCTACCTTATCTTATCTTCCTTCTAGGGCAAGGAGCACAGCTTATTTATCTTTAAATGGCCCCCAGCTTCCTTGCTTCTGCTAGGCCCATCACAAATGTTTGTAGAGTAAATGAATTGGTGGCTATTTCCCCAGCTAGCTACTGTCAGGAAGTAAATGCCTGAATCTAGAAACAATGACCCAGGGAGTCTAAATAGGAGTGCACTCCTTCCTCAGCTTTCTTCAAGGTTTAGTTCAAATGCCACCTCCTGGGAAAAGGTTTTCCTGCTCTCCCAGCTTCTTAGTGCTCTCTCTCTCCTTCTACCATCTTGAAATTTCTTGGTTTATTTGGCTTTTGGATTCTTTCAGTAGACCGTTAGCTCCTGAAGAGCAGGAATTTTTATTTTTATTTTTTTACCTTTGGATTCCCAGCACCCTTCATAAAACTTAATGTTGAATTGATTTCACTTGGTTGAAGGAAGAACAGGAGGGCAGGCACAGAAAAGGTCAGGGTAGGCTTGGTGGCTCCACCCGCAAATAGGTGGCCCCTTCAAAACTCCAAAGATGTACTTCATCAGAATAAATCTGTTTCATTAGATTTGTGGATTTGCTGATTTGAGAGGAAAGGAAGCTAGTTTATGTGAAGGGCAGAGGTTAGCATATTAAGATTAAGAAATAAATGAGTGGATGGATAGGTGGGAAGATTGGTGGGTAGATAGAGATATGATATATACTTAGGCACTGTGTATAGGTACACAGTAGATGACTAATAAATGTTTGTTGAATGGATGGATGGCTATGCCAATGGATAGGTAATGGGTTGAAGTTATGGCAAATCTGGACAGCAAAGTAAAAAAGGAGAGACATCACCATGCTGATAAAGGTCTGTGTAGTCAAAGCAGTTTTCTTGTAATAATATATGGCTGTGAGAGTTGGACTATAAGGAAAACTAAGCTCTGCAGAGTCAATGCTTTTGAATTGTGGTCCTGGAGAAGACTTTTGAAAGACCTTTGGACAGCAAGCAGATCAAATCAGTCAATACTTAAAGAAATTAATTCATGCTATTCATTGGAGGGTCAGATACTGAAACTGAAGCTTAAATATTTTGGTCACATAATGAGATGATAGAACTCATGGAAAAGACCCTGATGTTGGCAAAGATTGAAGGCAAAAGGAGAAGGGAACAGCAGATGACGAGATGGATGGATAGTGTCATGGAAGCAACAAATATGATCTTGGACAGACCTTGGGAGACAGTGGAGGAAAGAAGGGCCTGGTGTGCTATAGCCCTTTCGGTCACAACTCAACAACAACAACAAGAAAATGTATTGAAAGTCAAGGGAAGATGAGTCAGAGGGTGGTTTCCACAATAGCTGGGGAGAAGAATGCCCTTAGGAAGCATTCATCTCTGGGGATCAGCTTACCTCACCTTAGAAGATTTGCCTTTAGGTAAGTTGTGTTTCTTTTCCTTTTCCCCATCCGTGGCTACTGTCTGGGAGGCCAACCCCACAGCTAAAGTTCCTCTCATTTGGTCTCTCTCTGGAGCTCTGGTTCCTTGATTGGTAGGTTGGTCTGCGTGGAGAATTAGCTGCATTGTGAATGTTGAGAACCAAGCCTTCCCTATATAGAGCACTTTGGGAAGAGGTAGTATGACCAGAGTCCTGATCTGGAGTCAAAAGAAGTAGATTTGAGACAGAATTTTCCTTATTGTATGTATGATCTTGGGCACGTTACTTAATTTCCTGAGCCTCAGTTTCCATTTCTGTAAAATCACCTGTAGCAGGCCTCTTCTTTCTCTAAATTCTCTGATCCTTGTTCATAGCAGGCACTTAATAAATGTTTGTTAAAGTTCAGGGAACTGGCCCTTGACTACTTCTTGGCCAGTATCAGAACTAGGGAGTTAACTTATCCTCAGCTAGAGGATGGCTTGAACCCGTGGAAAGCCCAGTGTTCTAGTGTCATGAGAATTTGCCTAGCCTATGTACCACCTTATGCTTGGGTCAGAAGACTCCCAGGCTTTATCTGCTCTTTAAAAATAGTTGATATCTTGTTTTATATCATCTTACTTTTTGAATATATGCCTCTCCACTCATCAAGCCACCTGTTGTAATGAAGATTTAAAAAGAAAAGAAAAAACAGTTCAGTAAACTAACCAATGTATCAACTGAGACTGACGGCATACATCAGTGTCCCTCAACTTTGTGAAGAAGGGAGGAGGGTCCACTTTCTGTCTCATTTCTAGAGCCAGGTTTGGTTACTATAATTACAAGCATTCAGCTTTTTTTTTTTCCTTTCCATTTACTCTGTAATAGACATTATGTATATTGTTTTCCTGGATCTGCTTGCTTCAATCTGCACCAGTTTTTGTAAGCCTTCCCATGATTCTCTGAATTTTTTTTAAACAACACTGTATTCCATTACATTCATGAACCACAGTTTGTTTAAGCATTCCCCAATCCATAAATAGCTAATTTGCCTCCAATTCTTTTCTGAAATCTACCTGTCAACCAACAAGCACCTCTTATATGTTGGTCCCTGTGCCAGGCTGTGGTGATACAAATACAACAAATGAAATCCTACCCTCAAGGAGCTTCCAGTTCAATAGGAGAGATAACTGGTACATCTGTAAATAAATACAAAACACATCTAGAGAGAATAAATACAAAACGGATAAATGCAAGGTGGTTAGAGAGAGAGGGCACCAGCAATAGTGGCTCCATGTGGCACTTGGGCTGAGTTTTGAAGGAAACTCTTGATTCTTGGAATGCAGAGGAAGGGCATTCTAGATGTGGGAAACAACCAGTTCAAACACATGGGGGAGGGAGTGATATGTACAATACGGCAGGTTATAAATGGTTTTAAATGCCAGACAGAAGAGTTTATTCTTGATCCTAACGGCAATAGGGAGCCATGTGTCTAGAGAGAAGGGAATGGATACAAGAAATGATGTAACTGTAGGAAGGCAATTTGGATATCCAGTTAATTGGATTTGTAGGGTGAAGAAGATGACGGCTGACTGAAAGGTTTCAAACATGGGTGACTGGAAGAATAGAGGGGCCCTCGAAGGAAGTAGAGATGTTGGGAAGAGGGGTGGGGTAATTAATTCTGTTTTGGGCTTGTGTTTGAAATGCTTGTGGAATGTCTAATTTGTTGTGGCCAGTAGGCGGTTGAGACTGTAGAACTGAAGCTTAGAAGAGAGACTGGAGGGAGATGTGATAAAATCACCAAGTGAGAGAAGTAGAAGTAGAAAAGGACCCAGGATAGACCTGTTGTACCTCTCTTCCTCCATCTCATTCCCTTGTTCAGAAATCTTAATGCCTCCCTGCTGTCTACAGGGTCAAGTCTAGACTCAACGTTCTGCCATTCAAGCTCCTCCCTGTCTCCCCTCAACTGGTTTTTCCAATCTTTTCTTGCCCCTGTTGTCCCCTGCCCCAAAAGAGGCCATATGTACCTTTATGCCTTAGTGCTGCTGTCTCTATCTACAATGCTCTTTCCATGCCTACTTTTGGTACTCTGGTATATTAGTGTAGTATATTTTTCTTTTTCTAATTTATCCCCTACAGTGGCAGCTCGGTCATTTAAGCTCTGTTTGCCTCAGTTTCCTCAACAGAAAAATGGGGTTAATAACAGCACCTACTTTGCAGGGGTGTTGTGAGGATCAAATTTGATTAGGCACTGAGCACAGTGCCCGGCACGTAGTAGGCATTTAATAAATACTTGCTTCCTTCCTTTCCCTTCCCCCTTCATTGTGACTAACAGAGGGCCAAGTTACTGGGAAGTATGCAGCAAATATTTTTAAAATGAGTGAATTGAATATCCATAGAACTATTGGAAAGAAATTAAGAGAAGTCGTGGTTCTAGGAATGATGAGATCAAAGCAGGGGCTTCTGCAATGTGCCCAAGATGCGGCTAGACCTTGAGCTCTGTGTACACAGAAGCCAGGGCTGAGAGAAAGGAGATAGAGCTGGCTCCAGAATCTTTTGGCCCTGCTGGGATATTCTGATGTGTCTGTGTGCTGCTTTGGAGACTCCTTCCATCCCCTTCCATCCCTAAGGGCTGGTCCCTCCGTCCACCAAGTCCTGTCTGCTAAGTGTGGAAATAGACTAGAATGGCAGCGAGAGACCTTCAGGTTATCCTGGAAAGTTGGTCAAGCGCTGGACTAGTTAACAGTGAGAACCACTGGAAATCTTTAAAAACAGGTTAAAGTGAAAAAGCAGATCTGGACTTCCCCCTTCCCTCCCCCCATTCCCCAACAACAACAAAGGACAGAGCAGGATCGGAAGAACTTACAAAGGTTTGAAAAATGTGGATTTGGGCTCCGGTTTTTTGGTTTTTTTTTTTGTCTTTTAATTAAAAGATTCCAAACTCAGGATTTAAAAAAAAAAAACCCTCAAGGTTAAAGCCCCTTTTACTTTAAAGAGATTGGATGAATAGAGGAAGGGGAACAGAAAAGCTGATGGCTGAAAGCTCTTTAGGGGATTGTATAAATAAAAAAAACTCAGGGTTTGAGTTTTGCCACTTGATACTTCCTAGCTTTGTGGGCATTTCTCTGAGCCTCAGTTTACCCATCTGTAAACCAAGGATAGGAATATGTGTAGTGCCAGTCTTCCAGGGTTGCTGTGAGGATCACATGGGATGTGTTCAGATCATTTGGCATACTTCTACAGCTGGGGGCTTTGGAGACGGGGGTCCAGTCCAGGGAAGACCCGGAGGTGGTTGGCATGTGTCCTTTGGTGCTCCCAGGGTCTGCTCCCTTCCCTGGCTGGGCACACAGGGGAAGGAGGGTGTTAAGGAGGCCTCGTCCTATGCCAGCATTTGGAACGGGGGTGGAGAGATGGGGATGGGGCTGGGGAGGGAATGGGAACACGGCTTCTGGACAAGAGGGCCAAGATCTGTTTGGAGCCATCCAGCTGCAGACAGCAGCATGACTCATGGGGCCGAGGGGGCCTGAGGGGGGGACGAGCCACTTTATTTGGTTCACAGGAATCTTTTTTTCTTGTCTGTGCGTGTGTGTGTGTGTGTGTGTGTGTGTGTGTGTGTCTTTGTGTGTATGTGTGTGTGTTTGTGTCCCTCTTCCCTTCTTCCTGCCCTCTTCCCTTCTCCCCTTCCCCCCACCCTCATCCTCCTCTGCAGGAGATCTGCCCAAGGAGAATCCATATGAGGATGTGGACTTAAAGGGCCGGCGGGCGGGACGAAAATCCCAGCAAATGTCTGAGAACTCCCTAGACTCTTTGCACAGGATGTGGACTCCCCAGGACAGGAAGTACAACAGCCCACCACCCCAGGTAACGGCACCCCCTTTGCAGACAGCGTGGGGTCCTGCTCCCCCGGTGGAATGGAGCAGGGCAAGGCCCGGCCCTGGGGCCAGGATGCGGGTCCCTTAAAGGCCTCATGGGCTCAGCCTCTTTGTCCTGAGCCCCTTCTTTGGGGGCCCAGTGTCCGGTGCTACCTGACGGGGGTGCCTGGGGGGCGGGAGGGTGCTGGGTATCTCTGGGCCCGTGCCTGCTCTGCATCTCTTTCCCCATGCCCCACGGATTTGGGATTTGGAGCCCACCCTAGAAGGGGCTCTTCTGCCTCCTCTTCCTCGTTCCTGTGAAGGCTCCAGTGTTGACATGACTGTGCTATAAAGCTTGTTTATGCCTCCTGCCTGTTTAGAATCCCTCACTGCCCCCGCCTCCTAAGTGGACATGCCTTTGGTCAGAGAACTTGCATTCAACAGCTCTACCAGAAATGACCTCAGCCCTGACTTTGGGGAGGACTTGGCAGCAGCCAAGTATATAACCTAATATATACTTGTTATACTATGTATAAAACATAGAGGAGGGGGAGAGAGAAATAGAGGATTCTGGGCCAGTTAAAGCTACTCCTGCAAGGCTTTACCTGTTGGGGGGGGGGTTCCTTTGTATGTCTCAGGGAGGGGGGAGGTAGGAAGAGGGAGGAAGTATAGGGAATGATGAAGAGCAGAAGAAAGGTTCATTGGGCATCGGGCCTCTTTTATCCCATGTGGATGGACAGCAGATAAGGTGATTTGGGATGCATTTAGTATGAAATGCCTACTTTGTAAATTCAGCACATATTAACTACCTGCTGGGTACACTGAAGTCCTGATGCTTTCTTATGGCATGGGGATGACCCTGGTCTCTTGAGGACTATGCCAGCAGAGGACAGATTCTGGCACGTCCTCCTGAGCTGGAAAGTTTTTTAAATAGAGTCCTGGAAGCAAACTGTGTGCCTGTTGTCTGAAGACTCAGCCAAGGTCAGAGGAGCCTTGTTACCACACTGGCCACAGGGTGATGAATGTTTCAGCCATGGCACCTTTGAAGACCATCTATTAAGTAGCAGAAAGTGTGAGACCTGAGTGGGTAGGGGGAGTGCCCATAGAGAAGAAGTGACAGATTTTTAAAGTATTCAAGTCCTGGTGCGCTCTGCTGGGGAAAATTCAAGAGTTAGGGAGGATTCGGTCCCTGCCCAAAGGAGCTTACCTACATCACTGTTCTCCTGTTTCCTCAGGTTCTCTTGGGCCTCTATGTCAGTTTTTCAAACTCAAAAAGCCCAACAAGGGCCACTAACCTATGCATAAGGATCCCTGCGGCCACATGTTTGACTTAGTTTTAAAACATAATGTTATTTATGTTTTATTGTATTTTTATTTATTTTGTTAAATATTTCCTAATTACATTTTAATCTGATTCTGGGCACACTAGAGAGTATCCTGGGCTGCATATTTGCCATTGCTTCTCTGTGCCAATGGAAGAGACTCTTTCCCAAGATACTCCTAAAACAATGTATAACCCCAAAATTATTTCTCTTGGCTTTGGAATGATTTACGTGATTGATTTTTCTGCAAATTTATTGTCTAGTTTCTTCTGCCTAGGCTAGTCTTCAAATCAGTTTTCATTCCTTGACTGGTTGGTTGAGTGAAAGGTATAAGTGGGGGGCCTGGCTGGACAGTGATGGGGGCTGAGCCAATATTCACGATGTAAGGAGAAGGCAGTTCAGGTTTTGGGGTACTGAGCACATTTCACCCAGGGTACAATGAATGCCCTGGAGCCTGAAGCAGCCTTGTATATAGAGGGAACCAGCTTAGCTGAATGCCAGTAGATAGTTAGAAAAAAATCTATGGGGACTTTTTTTCCTGGCCTGGAGTTGATGTGGAGAAGATAAAGGCTAAGCATAGCTAGAGTGAGCTCCCTTCATAGAGATGTTCATGTGGAGATCTGGGGGATGTGGTAAAGGGGAATCCTAGGTAGGCACAGAATTAGAGTACATCCCCTCTGAGGCCCCAGCTCTGAGACTACAGGGAGAGGTGTGAGGCAAGCTCAGACAGAGTGAGCAGGCAGCTGTGGAATACAAGTGCCTTTCACCTGCAGAGCTTTTGTGCTAGTACCCAGAGTGGATGAAGGCCCAGGCCTTGGGAGGAGGCAATGATGGGCAGTGGGGAACTCTCCCTTAGTAGCGTTCCTGTTCTGAACAGATCTGGCATCCCCTTCAGCTACATGCATTTGTTATGTGCCCAAAGCATAGGACAAACTTCCTACTTGTTCTCTCTCTCTCTCTCTCTCTCTCTCTCTCTCTCTCTCTCTGCCTCTTTCTGTCTCTCTTCTCTCTTTCTCACTCTCTCTTCTCTCTGTCTCTCTCCGTGTCTCTTCTCTCTCGCTCTCTGTTTCTGCTCTCTCTCTCTCTTCTCTCTCTCTCTCTCTCTCTCTCTGTCTCTTTCTGTGTCTCTCTTCTCTCTCACTTTGTCTCTGTCTCCTTCTCTGTCTCTTTCTCAATTCAATCAGAACACATTTATCGAGTACATATGTGTGAAGCACTACCTGGGATCTTTTTACTAGTGTGATTTGTACTAGTAGCTGTTATCTGTCTCCCTCCCTTTATTTATTTTATAGCATTATTTTTTTAAATTTTGAGTTTCCAATTCTCTCCCTTTGTCCAGTTCCTCCCTTCCCCATTCCCCCCATCCTTTCTTAGGTGAGCTAAGGGTTTTCTCATCCTTTGCCTTCTCCTTTGCTGATATCTATGGTTACATTCCCTCAATGAGCCCTGGTTCCCAGACTGGTTAAGGAGAGGATGCTTTTGTGTCCCGAGACTCTCTTGGCATGCTAGTCCATCTTCTGACAGCTGAGACCCTGGAAGAGACAAGAGATGAGGAGAGTGGCTGTGATGAAGAGGGGCCTGGGCACTCTGGGCACCCCAGCCAGTGGTCACTCTAGTCAGGCTCCAGGAGAGAAAGCGGCTGGGGAGTCTGTAATGAGCCCCCTCCCCCTGTTCCCTCTCCCCCACCACAGCTGTCCCTGAAATCCGGCACCCAGTCTTTGCGCATCGGGAATTGGTCCGAGAGGAAGGGCCACCGGTTGCCACGGTTACCCAAGCGGCATAGCCACGATGACATGCTGCTGTTGGCCCAGCTGAGCTTGCCTTCCTCACCCTCCAGCCTCAACGAAGACAGCCTCAGCACCACCAGTGAACTGCTCTCAAGCCGCCGTGCCCGCCGAATCCCTAAGGTAGCCTTGTTGGCAGGGAGGGCTGGGCATTTCATCTCGCTGCCAGGGCCTTCATCAGCTGCTCCCATCGCTTCTGGGCCCACTGCCCAGGGCACTGTCAGGAAGTATCACGCCCATCCGGCCATCTTTGCCGCGTATCTCCATCAACAAAGAGGGGAGTAGACCTCGCTGCTTGGCGCCATGAAGGTTCTAAAGGAAGATCCCAGTTTGATGGGGAGACATGGTCCTCACACCTGGGAAGCTTCCCGTCTGGTGGAAAAGATATGGTGTTTGCTGTCAGGGAAGGGCCCAGTTGGAGAGGAAAAGTCCTATTCTTCCCCTTGTAGAATGGCCTCTGGGAGTTTCCAGCCTAAGGGGAGAGTCAGTCACTGTCCCTGCCTTCTATTACCTTCAAACTGAATAGGAAAGACTTGATTTCTTCCCTAAAGAAGCCCGCAATTTGATGATAGAGAGGCACAGAATAACAAGTAGATATGAGTGTACATTTCTATATGTAATTACTATATGTAATTAAATACATATCTAGGACCACAGGCACAAATAAATCAACAAGCATTTATTTAGCACCAAGTATGTACAAGAAACTGTGCTTAATGCCGGGGATACAACCTTGCTCTCCAGGTACTTACATTCTATTGGGGAGACATTAGAAACTGGAAAATAAACACAGGGTGTCACTTCATGGTCTAGAGAACCAGCAGGTGGATCAGGAAAGGCTTCCTTTGGAAGGTTGGAAGGGTAGGTTAAGGCCAGGTTGTAAAGATTTCACCTTTGCAGCATCTCTCGAATTCACCTCCTTCTCTCCTCTGACGTTGCCACCTCCCTGGTGCTGGTCCTCATCACCTCACACCTGGACTGTTGCAGTAGCTGCTGGTGGGTCTGCCTGCCTCGAGTCTCCCCCCACTCCAATCCGCTCTTCATTCAGCCGCTAAAGCGATTTTCTGAAAGCACAGGTCCGAGCACGGCACCCCCTCTCTCCCACAATAAACTCCAGAGGCTCCAGGATCAAAAGCAAAATGCTCTGTTTGGCATTCAAAGCCCTTCATAACCTAGCCTCCCACTTTTCCTCTTCTTTCACCTTATCACCATATACTCTTCCATCCAGTGACACTGGCCTTCTGGCTGTTCGAAAACAAGACTCTCCGTCTCTCAGCTCTGGACATTTTCTCTGGCTGTCCCCCATGCCTGGAATGCTCTCCTCCACTCTGACCACTGACTTCCCTCCTGGTTTCCTTTAAGTCCCAACTAAAATCCCATCTTTTGCTGGAAACTTTTCCCAACCCCTCTAAATTCCAGTGTCTTCCCCCTGTGAATTGTCTCTTGTTTATCCTGCGTATAGCTTGCTTCATATATACTTGTTTGCATGTTGTCTCCCACGTTAGATTGTAAGCTCCTTGGGGGCAGGGACTGTCCTTTGCCTCTTTTTGTATCCCCAGTGCTTAGTACAGTGCCTGGCACATAGTAGGTGCTTAATAAATGTTTACTGATTGACTTTGAAAAACAAGCCAAGGAGTTTATTTTTGATCTGAAAGATAGAAAGTTGCAGTTGGGGTTTATCGAGCAGAGGAATGATGGGGTCAGACCTTCACTTTAGGAAAATTATTTTAGCCACTTGGTGGAGGACAGAAAGGAGTGGAGAGATAGGGAGGGAGACCAAGGAGGAAGCTATTTTAATAATGTAGATGAAAGTCGATGAGGACCTCACCTAAGGTGGCAGCTTTACGAGTAGAGAAGGCAGCAGATGAGAGAGATGTTCTGCATCTATCCATAAGTCTCTGGAGAAGAGATTTTCAGACTGACTTCCAAAGGATGTGTTGTGTTCTTGTCCCTCCCTCCCACAGCGCTCTATAGCCCCCCGCGGGGAGGGAGCAGGATTTAATCAAGGGGGTATTTTTAGACGACAAACAATGCTTGGGTATATTGGGAATGTATCTCCTTCCTGTCCAGCCCCAAATACAGTCAGGAAAAAAAGGACTAGATTCCTTGTTCCTGTCTTTTTTTCTGGGCAGCTTTGCCTACAGGAGGTGATTTCATTCCACCAGAGAAGGTCATAGAGATCTCATAGCTTCTCCTTTCTGTTCCACTGTGCTCTTCTGCTTTTCCCCCGTTTACTGGGCAGGAAGGGCATTACATTTCTTCCATCCTCCTGTTAGCATCCCCCCTCAGATGGATGAGACTGTCTCTCTCAGCTGCCCTGCCCCTTGTGTTTACTGAAGCCTCTCGTGGTACCTTGGAGCCAGGAGGAATTAGAGAACTGGGTTCCACAAAAGCCAGGGCCACACAGAGATGGTTCGTTCATCCTCACAGATATCTCTGCTCTCAGCAAACTCTTAGTCCGATAACAGCACGTAGTTATCTACTCTGTCAAGACGCAGGACAGGCAACTGTATGCTGTTATCGGACTAAGAGGAAAATGCTCTTCCTGAGAGTAGTTGGACGAGGTCATTTCTTTCCTGGGCAGTAGAGGTCACGGTGGTAAGAAGAGTAGTGGGTGCCGTGAATGTGGGAGGAGGGTTTCCTGGAGCAAGGGCATGCGGCTCAGATATTGGGCAAAGGATCCTTTCCTGTCCAGGGGGTTTAATGATGGGAAGGAGCTGCAGCTTATTGCTTGAACAATGATAGTCGCGAAGTCCATTGTCAGACAAGGTGGGGCCCAGGGCTAGAGCCCAGTGGATCGGTAGCCTCATCAGATAGAAGCTTGGGAAGGGAACACATCTTTGACGTGGAGGATGAGGAGGCTTAACCTCTCAGGGCACTCACCCCTTCTGGCGTCTCTCATCCAGCTCGTTCAGAGGATCAATTCCATCTATAATGCCAAGAGGGGCAAGAAGAGGTTAAAGAAGCTGTCGATGTCTAGCATTGAGACCGCATCACTGAGAGGTAAGGCGGGAAGCATTCCAACTGGCGCAGGCATTCAGGTCACCAAATCTAGCTGGGGTTTTTGAGTGTTTGAGCACACCTATACTCTTTACAGATGTAAACTCATTATGCTATTGTGTCACAGAGTGGATGCATAGAAGGGCTTAGAGGGATCTTGTAAGGTCTCTTGGTTTAAGAAGGGGTGTGTGTGTGTGTGTGTGTGTGTGTGTGTGTGTGTGTGTTAAGTCCAGCAAGATGGGGAGGCAGGGGAACCCTCTCCTCACCATGGGAAGGCGAACCCACTCCTCCACATGCATATGGTTGTTCCTATCTCTGACTGTATGTCTGGGCCTGCCTGTGGACAGCTCACTGACCCACTCACTTTAATTTATCTGGGACTACTTAACTTGATTGTTAAGAAAAGAGCAAGGTGCCAGTAGGTGGCACATGCCAGGCATTCACCTCTTCCCTGAGGCAGTTAGCTTCCTGCTGCCCCATGTCTAGGACAGACCCCTCCTTCCTCCAGTCTTGCTTGTTCACAGTAACTCCCTGTTGGTCATAGCCAGACAGGTGCTAGTAAGTGTTTAATATCCAACTCCCTCTCTCACCCCCCGCTCAAAACCCCCTTAGAAGTTTAAATTGCGTTACCAACATTTTCTCCATCGCTTTCTTAAGTCTAGATGATCAACGACAACGACAAAAATGCAAAGTCCTCATTTTGTACTATTTTTTCTGATTTCTAAGACATAAATGCTCACTCTAGCCCTTAACAATTGGCTCTTGGGAGCCAGTTTGAGATAGTTGCAGTACCCTCCTAAACAGAGCTTAGCACAGTTCCCGGCACATAGTAGGCATTTAACAGACATTTATTGACAGAGCTTAGCACAGTTCCTGGCACATAGTGGGCATTTAACAGACGTTTATTGACAGAGCTTAGCACAGTTCCCAGCACATAGTAGGCATTTAACAAACGTTTATTGACTGATAGTTGCAGTACACCCCTGAACAGAGCTTAGCACAGCATCTGACACATAGTAGGCATTTAACAAATGTTTATTGACTGACTGACAAGGAAGAACAAGAAAAAAATCCGAGTGTGGAGGGCCCGGCACAGACTCATCATCACCACTTGCATGTGCCCAGCACATGCTTGACCAGTGGGGGTTTGGGAGTATTGTGTTCATCTGGGAAGGGTGATGAAACATTGTTTCTGTTTCTTTCACAGATGAGAACAGTGAGAGTGAGAGCGATTCTGATGATCGATTTAAAGGTGAGGGGGGAGCCACTGTTACGCTTAAGCATGGTGCCAGTAGCCATTCCCTCAACTTGAAATCTACTCCTTCTCCCTTCCCTCCTGAAAGGGAACCATATGGACTCATTGGATTTGCAGTGACAAGGGACCTTAGATTAAGTCATTGGTAATTGAACCAGGACAAAGGACAAGGGTGAGAGACTAGTCCCTAATTGCCTGCTCGGAAAGACTCAATCCTAGAATCCTGAAACAGTTCTGACCCTTGTACAGAGGGATAGGGTGGCACCAGGCTCAGCCTCGTGTCCCATGGGCTCATGGCTCAGATGTCCCATGCTCGTTGGGGCTCGGGAGGCTGTGGCTAGGTAGGGAGCAGGCCAGTAGGACCATGGGTGGAAGAGAAACTACGGGGATGGACAAGAGTTAAATTCCAGGTGTTTATCATGAGAGCCTGATGTGACATAGCCAGTTCCAGATGGTTCCCTTTGACCATATTTTTATGGAAAAGTGTGACCTCTTTTTAACCCTGCCCCCATGTGCCCCTAACTTGCCACCAGTGGGATTGGAGAACCAGATGTGCCTGTCAGATTGTGCTGGGAATGTGAAGGGTCAGAAAGGGCAGAGGAGGATTACAGCCAAACCTTCCTGATGGCTAGAGAGGATCCTCAGACTCTAGAGTCAGGCCCTTCAGAGGTCTGCTGCTATTCTTCTCTCAGACAGAAGGGGAGAGTCTCATCTGGGGTGCTTATTTTCCTAAGACCTTAGCTTAGCTTTGTTAGTGCCTCCCACCTTCTCCCATCCTACTGTGTCCTCAGTGAAAACTGTAGCTCATCTTGCTTCATCATTTAAAGTAAATGGGAATTTTCTCTCTCTTCTCCTTTTTCCTATTTTTTTGTCCTTTCTTGATCCACTCCCTTTGGGGTAACCAACAAGGACAAGATAGCCTGTGGATTGCTATGGGTCTTTCTTCAGCACTAGTGAAAACTACCCACAATGAGCAAGGTTTTTTGGACAGCCAGATGGGTCCTTGTCCTATGAGAGGGTACTTAGGCCTTAGATTGGTGGGACACTCTGAATGATGGGATGGGAGGCAAAGAGCTGAAGGGATCCCAGGCATATATACAAAGACAGGCCTAAAGATAGAAGCTCCTTGGATTTCTTGGACTTTGGGCTCCAAGCACGGCTGTTGGTATGACCTTGGTTGCCATTAGAACACAAACTGGGGCGATATAGGAATGGCTAATAGCATATTTCCTGACCTACCCCCTGACTATGACCCAGTCTCTAGGGGCAGGCAGAAGGGAGGTAGTGGGAAATAAACAATCCAAGAAAGCATGGGGGAATCCCAAGGAGCTAGGCCCAACCATGATTTAGCCATGACCTCTTCTAAGAGATTATGCTGGGAGCCATCCTTCAAAGTTGAGCTCATAGAATCCTGTAGTTGCTGGGGGCCTCCAAGGTTATCTGGTCTAATCCTTACTGGAACCATAATCCTTTCTATAACATATCTGAGAGTCATCCAGCATTTGCTTGAAGGTCTCTAGTGATGAAGAACTCCCTCCCTCGCAAAGCGTCCCATTCCACTTTCGGACAACTGCCCTGCCCTCAGGAAATTTTTTGGTTTTTGTCTTATCTAATTGAGCTAATGTGTACCTCTCTTCAGCTCCTGCATTTTGCCTCTGATTCTTTTGTCTGGGGCAGAGCAGAGGAAGTCTTAAACCCTCTTCCTTGAGACAGACAACCTTCAGATATTTAAAGAATAGCCACCCCATCCTTGATTTTCCTTGTTTCCAGTCCCTCCCATGAGCCTCCGCATCATTGCTTTCAGTTCCCTGACTCTCCCAGTTGCTTTTCTGTCCACTTTAGCATATTGATGTCCTACTTTACCTGTGCGTTGCTGCCCGGACCTCAGGACAGTTCTCCAGATGTGGCCTGAGCAGGGTAGAGCGCAGCAGAACTGTCCCCTACTCGGTCCTGGAGGCCATGCTTCTGTTACTACGCACAAGACCATGACTGGCTCATCCTGAGCTCGCAATTCATGTGGGTCCTTTTTAACATGAGTAACTGATCACCTCATCTCCTTCCCACCCCAAGCCTCTATTTCTGCCGCTGATTTTTAAAATCCCAACGTGGGAGACTACATTTATCTTGCTGAGATGTCAGATCCTCCTTCTTGAGATTTTTTTTTTTGGATCCTACTCCTGCTACCTGACCCATTTGCAATCCCTCCCTCCCTTGTGTTGTCCTCAAATTTGATACTTGCATCTCTGTCACCGATCAAAACACTAAACAGGCCAGGTTCAAAACCCAACAGCGTAGCAATCCACTAACGATCGCCCTTCTGGCTGACAGTGATTGATCCATCGACTGCTACTCTTTGGATTGTGGTTCTTATGAGTTGCGTTGTCCTGGGCACAAATTATTGGTTGGTTTCTTCATCTATAAAGTGGGGGTGATAATTTGCCACCTGCCACATTGTGAGACAAGGACTTTGTAAACCTTGTTGTTGTCATTTCAGTCATGTCTGACTGTGACCCCTTTTGGAGTTTTCTTGGCAGAAATACTGCAGTGGTTTATCATTTCCTTCTCTCGCTCATTTTGCAGATGGGGAGACTGAGGCAAACTGGGTTAAATGACTTGCCCAGAGTCACACAGCTAGTAAGTGTCTGAGGCCACATTTGAACTCAGAAGATGAGTCTTCCTGACTCCAGGCCTGGCACTCTATCCAGTGAGCCTCCGTTGTAAACCTTAAAGCATTCTATAACATGTGAGCTGTTATTACTTGGATCCAGCCTGTTCCAAATTCATCTAATAAGACTGTCTATCATCCAGTCCATATTTCTCCATCTTGTTCCTAAGAATATAATGAGAGACCTTGTCGTGTCCCATGCCGAAATCCAGAAGTAGGGCATTAACATCCTGTCCACTCCAAGAAATGGCCCGACCCACTGTTGAGCTTCTCTTACTCTCAGTATAGTTTAAATACCTATTTTTATTGTACTCTTCATTTTTCTCAAGCCTCAGATCGTTCCGGGCTTTAGCGTTCCTGACATTCTTACATAGTCGTATTGATCTCTTGTGTTCATCTACAGTTACCTGTCTTTCTTTCCATTTTCTGTCTGCATCTTTAAAAAATTGGCAGTGGTCTTTCTTGCTCATCCTGGGGATGTGGGGATCCCAGATAGAACAGCTGCCTGTACTGGTCTTTACCCCTTTCACCTCTCATACCCCAAACTTGCCTCCCTGTCCCCCTTCCTACTCTTCAGAGCCTGACCTTAAGGGACCCCTAGAGCCCAGTGGTGGCTGTGCTCCTACATTGACCTGGGTAATCCCTGCCCCTCTTCCAGCTCACACCCAGCGCCTGGTCCACATCCAGTCCATGCTGAAGCGAGCGCCCAGCTACCGGACGCTAGAACTGGAGTTGATAGAATGGCAGGAGCGAGAACTGTTTGAGTACTTTGTGGTGGTATCGCTGAAGAAGAAGCCATCCAGAAACACCTACCTCCCTGAGGTCTCCTACCAGTTCCCCAAGGTGAGGCATCCCCAGCCTGGCCCAGCCCCCCTGGGCTCTCATGCTGCCTTCCAGGTACCACATCAGCCTTAAGCTGGGGAAAGAAAGGCCCCCAGCCTTGAAGATTGGGTCTGCCATTGAGATGATGGCAGCCCTGATACCTCTGCAGTATTGTCTTTGACCCTGGGGACATCTTAAAGCACCCCAACCAGTAGACTTTCCAAGGCTGGGCCAGTCTCTTCTGATCCAGTGTTTTCATGGGAGATACAGGATGCAACCAGGCCTCTTTACTACTGACAAGCTATGAGACCACAGCCCATTGACTGGCTCAGTCACCTAGAAAGGAGGAGGCATAGGACCCATCCTCCATAGGGCATAGAGCCATGCCAGCTATTAGGAGGACACCCAGGGCCCATTCCCCCATTCTGCCCCATGCAAGTGGCTCAGCATAACGTCATGGCTTCTCTTTCCATGCTGTCTTTGAAGCTGGACAGACCTACCAAGCAGATGCGGGAGGCCGAGGAGCGGCTCAAAGCCATCCCCCAGTTCTGCTTTCCTGATGCCAAGGATTGGTTTCCTGTTTCTGATTATACCAGGTAAGCCTGTCTTTGCGGATTTGGCTAGAGAAAAGTGGAGGGAAGGGTCCCTGTCTGTTGAGTCTCCCTGCAGACCTTCTTAGTAACATTTTGGGTGGTTGGCAAGGGGCTCTGCCTAGCCAGGTTCTCACCCCACTGCAGCTCCCCTCTCCTGGTACCAACTCCATACCTGGAGTCCAGGCCTGACAGGTGGGTGGAGAGGGATGGCAGCTTCTTGGCCCAATGGGGCAGATCCTCCAGTCCTCTGACCCCTCCTACAATGAGTCTCTCTGTTCCAGTGAAACCTTCTCTTTCATGCTCACGGGAGAGGATGGCAGCCGCCGGTTTGGCTACTGCAGGCGATTACTGGTGAGTATGGCCTTGTGTTGGTGGGGTTGGGAGGAAGCAAGGGGTCCAACTCCAAGATGTGAGGACACAGGGATGGGATTGTTCCCGATTTCCCAGAATAAGTAGATGTATCTATCTGGGATCCCATGGTACACAATGGAATAGTCAAAAGGAGGAGGTGGAAAACATGGTACAGAGTGCTCTCAGGAAGGCAGCCTACATCCTCTTTGGTTTCCTGCCTGAGTGGTATTTTCTGAGGGCCTTCCTAAGGGGGATATTCACCTTGTCCTAGGCCCCTGGGATGGTTCTCCTAGCTCATAAACCTTTCTGTGACCCCCTTCTCCCTGCCCCATACAGACTGCTGGAGCTTCCTGGGACTCCTGGGCTCAGGAAATTATGAAGGACACATCTCTGGTGGGCCCCAAGGACTATAGCCTGGAATTGGGGCTGGAGGGTGGCTGACTCTCCATGACTGTCAGTTCCCCTACAAATTTTTAGATTTTTTCACCCACTTTCCCCTCCCTCCATTCTGCCAGGCTTTTGAATCAACAGTAATGACTTCTTGACTCTTGCCTGGGCAGGCTGGGCTTGGTCTGGACTTGGGCCTCTGAGTAGGGCTCTCTGTTGGGTCAGGACATTATCCTAGCAATGGTGTGTGTAACAAGTGTCAGCATCAGACTCTCTGGCTTTAGAAGTCACCTGGGCTCCCCACTTTTGCTTCCTCTATTCACCCTGGTTTGGGTTGTTCCATGATTCTTGCTGTCAGAAGTTTGGCCAGTGGCACTGTGAACTGAGGGAGGGCAGAACAGTTTTTCCTCTGAGGTCTTAGGAAGAGATATTGCCTCCATGGGGAAGGCTTTGGGGGTTAATTGGGAGAGGAAAACCCCTGCCCGTTAGCTCTTACTCTGCCCGGGAAATGGATGGAGGCTGTGACCAAGGGACACCAGGAGGGAAGGCTCTGTGTTGTTTGGGACAGACCACTTTGTTTCATCTTAACAGTGTTCAGGAGATGGGGAACACTGTTCCCAAGAGCTGTTATGGGGTGGGGGGAATGGCTTCCCAAGCTGCTGGCCAACAAGGACACCTTTAGCTTGGTTTGTCCACCAATCAACAAGCATTTACTATGTGTCAGATCCAGGGCTGGGCACTGGGGATATGAATCAGACCCTGCCCTCAGGAAGCTTATGCTGTATCAGAAATGTTATGTGGATACCCGAGACCTGGTAGGAGAGAGAATGCCTTGGCTCATGCTAGGCTGGGGGGCCATGAGGTAACACTGAGTCAGTGGCTGGTCAGGGAGAACTCTAGGCTGAGGACAGGGGAGTTATATAGAGGGCTGGCTGAGAAATAAATTGGACTAAAGACCTGATGGGAGTGATGCAGGGTGTAGGGTAGAGAACAGGCAGGGCTTGCTGGGAGCCCGCAACCTCCCTGGGGGTCTGGGGAGTATTCTCCAAGCTCGTCGAGGCTTGAGTGTGGAGCGACTTTTGTTCCTGGTCTCACAGCTGCCCTGGGAGGGAACAGCGTGTTTGTGCTGGCCTGCAGAGAGACGGCCCAGCCTGGGCCCGAGCCAAGGGGGCTGGCACCAGATCGGCATTCCTTCAGATTGGACACAATGATTTTAACCCAAATCCCACATACTTGATTTAATCACTCAGGGCTTTTTTTGGGGGGGGTGGTGAAGAGAAAAGCGGGGGGAGTAGCGAGAGAAAAGAGTTAGTTTCATGCCTAATATGGACAAAAAAAAAGGATTCCATCCTCTTTCTGGAGCTCTGACGTGTGGCCAGCAGGTCTGAATCCTGAAATAGCCCCATCTGCATTTGCTTAGCAGCCAACGCCAGAGTCCTGGAGCTAGTAGGCAGGGTCTGCACCTGCTGCTCCTCCCCCTGCCCCCCAAGTCTGCCTGCCCAATCCTCTGGTACCCCTGGAGCCCCTGTGTCTGAACCCAGTAACCTAGGACAAGGCAGCTTGTATCACTGCTGAGCTTTTTGTAGGGCCTTCTCTCCTGAGTGGGGAGGGGGATGGATGGATGGATGGACTGTCAGAGCTGGCTTCTCACTCCCTTTTTCTCTCTCCTCAGCTCCCTTTCCCACTGCAGCCTTCTCCTTTCCTCTTGCTTCTTGTCTTCCTCTCTGCCTTTCCCCCCAATTCTGCCTCATCATGTCTCCCTCCACTCTCCCCAGAACAGCAGGTAGAGAGATTGGATAAGGGGCCACAGGCTGCTTCCCCTTTTTGACAGGTTGCCTGACTCAGTGAGTGTCTGCTGCCTCAGACCCTCTTGCCCCTACCATGGTCCTCAGGCTCCCACACCTAGGGCAGGGCAGGGGGGAGTGTGAACCTCCAAGTCGCCCTCCAGTGAGTCCTTGGTCCTCTATCCTTTATATTGGTCCCAGAGTGGACCATTGGTCTGTGTTCTTCTGAGGATGTGGGGTGGGTGGGAAATGTCTGCTGTGGGGGTGGGGGAATGCCTCTGGAGTTATGGCAGAAAGGGGAGTGCAGGGCAGATAAAATGGGGTCACCCAGAACTTTGGAGGACTCGAATCATTAAAATGAGGGAAAGCCAATCGGAGAATGGAAGAATGCTTTTGATTCCTGGCCCTTCCTGTGGGGTCTGGTTAGTGCTGGATGCTCCCTCTGGGGGTGGGAGAGGGATTGGGAAATGTGTCTCCAGTGGGAACCCCGATGCCCTGGGCTCTGTGAGGATGAACCCAGACGTTAACTGCCTGCTCCTTCTGTGTCTCTGCCTTATTCTCTCCGCTGACTCGTCTCTGTGTCTCAGCCAAGTGGAAAAGGGCCTCGCCTCCCTGAGGTGTACTGCGTCATCAGCCGCCTCGGCTGCTTCGGCTTGTTTTCCAAGGTAAGGGGGGGATCCCAGGTTATTCAGGGAGCCCCTTCCAGGGATCCTCCTGGACTCACCAGTTTGCCAGATTCTCTTAGAAGGTCAGCATTGGTTTTAGAGGAAACATGATGGGATGTCAGGTGCTGGGACCTGGATTTGAAGCCAATCACTAGCCATGGGACTGTGGTCAGGTAGAATGGGGATACTGATAATGGTACCACTTACCTCCCAAAATTGTTAGGCTCAAATGACAATGCATACATAAAGCACTTTGTAAACCTTAAAGTGGCATGTAAATGTTAGGGAGAAAAATGGAGAGATGTGAGTGTAATAGAGAGTGAGGAAGAGAAACATAGAGTGTCTTGGGCAGCATCTGCAGTCGACAAATGAGAAAAACATCTGTGTGTTTGGTGGGCTTGGGTGGGTGAGTACTGCCTGTCCTTCCAACCTCCCTTCCCCCCTCATTGTATCTGAAACCCAGCTCTCTACAGAATTGGTATTTCTGCCTTGGTCAGAGGCCTGTGAACCTACTAGGGACAGAGCTCAGCCTTCTGGGCTGTGGTCATATAGATGGGATACCACGGGAACCAAATGGTCCAAGGGCACAGAGCTTTATTTGGAGAGCAGGGTTTATGGTGGCTGTCATGGATGGGGAGTGTGAGTCTCGTCCACACACAGCTGGAAGGGTAGTGGTATTCTAGACTCTCTGCAGCAGTCAAGAGAACCATCATCCCTGGGAGTAGATCAGTCTAGTTTGGCTACCCAGTACTTTTAGCCTTTGCCATGCCCCTGGAGGAGGGAAGGAGACACGGTCCATTGATGTGATTGCCTTTCCTTGGATGGTGGGACAGATCCTTGATGAGGTGGAGCGACGTCGAGGGATCTCGGCTGCCCTGGTGTACCCCTTCATGAGAAGTCTCATGGAATCACCCTTCCCTGCTCCAGGAAAAACCATCAAAGTGAAGACCTTCCTGCCTGGTTCAGGAAATGAGGTATGACCTAGTCCTTGTGATCTCATTGGCACCCTGATCTGTGTGGTAAAACCATGCAGTTGCTGCTGAACATAAGTTGTGTCTGCAAATCTGGGAGTATCACCCCTTCTCTGTTTTGGGGATCGGGCACAATGCTGTGCAAGTCACAGGTGCTGAATACATCTTGAATGAATGGATGCTCCCCACCCTGGGGAGACAATTGTGGGAGTTGTTTGGTGGGTGCTGACTGTAGAGCAAAGCCTAGAGTGCCACCTGCCAAGGGAGCTCCGGGTCAGACCCTGTGGTCATCATGTCACAACAAAACACAAGAATATATAAACGGGACAGTACTCCTGGGGTCCCCCAGATCACCATAGCCACCCTGCCTCAGTGCCCCAGAGTCCTAACTACCAGCCTTACTTTAGCATTCTGTATCTGCAGAATAGGAAAGGGCCAGTTGCTCTTCCATCCACTGCCTGCACACAGCCTTGGCACAGGCAGGATGCTGAGATATTGCCTCTGGATGGTAGCCTTACCTGCCTATTTCTGACTGCTCTAACACTGCTCTATCCCTTGGTTGGGGCCAGCAGTGATGGCTGGTAATAATTATTGCATCAGGGAATCAGGTGGGAAACCCAAATCCATGGAGGGACGGACAGTCATGCCCCTAGGGTTTGTGATGAAGCTCCCTTAGTGTAGAGGGAAGAGATTTTGACTCATTGAGTGCATTGGTCAAGGCTCCTACCCTTTTGGGGTCTCAGTTTCCTCATCTGTCAGACAGTCCCTGCTCAACCTGCTTCCCCGGGGTTGTTGTAAGGCTCATGGAAGATAATGGATGTGGTCCCTGTTAACCAAATATTTTTGTAATTTAATGATTTCCTTGGTGTAGAGCAGATCCTGTATCCCATACGTTCTTTTTGTGAGCCTAGTCTTTTCCCTACTGCCTTACAATACTTCCAATGAGCTGTGATTTCCTCCGTATGGGTCCTTTTCCTATGCAGAGCTCCACCCTTCCAAGCCTGGGTTTAACTAGGAGCTGTGACCACCTCACTGGTCCATACTCTCTATAAATCCTCCAGGATGGATGTATCAGAGCCTTTCCTCTGGCACTTCTGAGTATCTCAGCATATCTGGGTATCTTGGTAATCCTATGTGGCATACCACAATCTGGAAAAAACTAAATGAATGAAAAACCACCATGACACCCAGTTCTATGGCTGTACCACCTACATTAGGCTATCTGTTCATTCTCAAAATGTGATCAGCTGACCTCCTGTTCCAGTCATATGTGTGTTCATTGATGAGTTTTATATCACATATTTTCATGAACAAACTGTCATTGGTGACATGCCACAACTTTCCTATACTCATCAAGTGTCTTTTCATTGGTCTTTGGGTTGTCATTTTAATTTCTCAGAGATCATGGGGTTCCAAGGGTTTATAGCCATAGAGCAACCCCAGAAGAATATTTAATGTTCCAGAAATAGGTGACTAACAGTTTGGGACCATTGAAAGTTCTGCTAGCTGCTTTCCCAAATGTGATCTGCCCTGTTCTCTTCCTTTGGTTCATTTCTGGGCCCAGCCTCTGCAATGCTTACCTAAGATATGCCTGCTGATGGGCTAATGGAGGTGAGCGACCCATGTGACTGAGTTTCCTAGTCATTTTCCAGCCATTTGGTTTTTCCAGATTGTGGTGTGCCATGATTTACAGCCATATAGGACTGCCAAGAGGATAGAAGCTCTGTGTGTGTGTATGTTAGCAATTTGTGATTATTGTGATAGACTTTGCTCCCCACTTTTCTAAAAGCGATCCAGCCCACTTGCCTCTTCTTACTTAATTCTGGGTCCATTCTTCATTTCCCATCTGCAGTACCTATTTAGGATACATATGTATACATACGCACACACACACACACATAGACACACACATATGTGTATATATATATATGCTATATAGATAGATATAGATATATCTTGTGTCTATATAACATATAATATATACACATATGTACATACATACACACATGCATACTGTGGACTACCTCAATGTGCTGCCCATCCAACTGAAAATCATATTTTGGATAACAAGCATTTTTTTTTCATCAACTTGTGGCTTTTATCTCTGGATATTTAAGTCTTTTGCACGCGTCTTATTGAGAGAGGAGTTCTTCCATTATTCCGGAACTGGGTGCAATCAACATCATGTCATCCCACAAACAGGAGTTTTAGGATCTTACCATTTATAGGGAGTCCCTTTTCCTCTTGGATGCAACCCAGCATCCTCTTTCATGGTTTTCCCCAAGAAGAATGTAAATGCCTCACGGGGAAGGACTGTTCTCATTTTTGTGATTGTATCCCCAGTGATTGGCCCAATATTAGCTACATGGCAAATGCTTAATAAGTCTTGTGAAAGTGAATTGAGTAACAATGACGGATGCTTCTGGAAAGGATGTCTATCTCCGTGTTTTATGCCGTGCTTGATATTTCATAGAGTGAAAATATCTCACTGGGTGTCCTTGTGGCTTTTCATCCACTTGGTGGTTTTTCCAGATTGTGGTGTGCCATGATTTGCAGCCATATACAGTAGCCAAGAGGGATATTGGTATTTTTAAAAAATTGTATGTGTGTGAACAGCTTGTGTTTGTTAAAAGCTCCAGATGGCTTTGTCTGTGGTTTCGTCTGTCAAAGTATCTTGTGTAGTCTTGAGATATTGCATGGAAGACAATATTAGGAGAGAAACTCTTAAGGCCACATTTTGTTCTACCAAGTCAAAAACCTTTTTTTTTTTAAAAAAAAAAAAACCTCAATAAGCAATAAACACAAGAGCGATCTTGTATTTTCTATGCCATTCAATCACTTGTGTGACTGAAGTGATCTGCCTGAAAATCACGGGACCCCACAGTGTCCAAAGCCCTGAAACTGCCAATTACCCAAAAGGTGAAGGAGAGAAGGCTGGTGGGTATAAGCCAGCTATGGTGTATCATCATCTCCAATGGTTGAAATTCACCAAGTGGCATAAGAGATGTCATCCAGGAAATGATGTGGGGCTGGTGAAGGAGGTGAGCCACTCACCCAGCAGGGAATGGCAGGTAACAACCTGAGAGCACCCCTGTTACCCATGAAATCTTAAAAGATTTAAAAGAAAGGCCTCTGGCACTTTGGGTAGATCCTCCATGGGATTGGTGGGAGGCCATGGACAAGAAGCCAAGTCATCAAACATTACTAATTGCCTCCTGTTTGCCCAGCACTGTGTTTAGTGCTGGATGTGAGGGTGTAGAGAGGTTGTGATCTGCACTCTGGGAGGACATACCCACTTCTGTGAGATCACAGATTGATTGAAATCATTTTTCCCCCAGTGTGGTGGTCAGTCTGACCTCTTTTTTACAGATTTCATTAAGGAGCCTTTATAGCATTCCACAGCCCAAGGTGTTCTTCTTATCACCCTTTGCTGAGTTCTCTGGAGAGCTTCCCATTTATCTTGCCCAGGCTAGAGTAGACTGACCAGCAGATGCCGGTGCCTGGACCCTGAGAGTAGCTTCTGTGAAAGGTGGGGTCCCTGCCCTCAGATACCTGATTCCTATGGTCTCATGCCTATAGTAAATTCCCCTCACCCACCCATCCCTAACCCCTCCACTGGCTCTCTGGAGAAGGATCTCCCATGAGGAAGAAGGAGTACCCCCTGGGTAGTAGCGCCAACTTTGGGCATAGCTACCTCCTGAGAAGTGTTTGAGACTCAGGGATCAGCATGGCGAGGGCACCTGTGCTGTGCTCTGGGAGATGGCCAGTGTCCCGGCTGCAGCCTTCATCCCTCCATCCCTTCCTGACAAGGGAACCAGGACTAAATTCATCACAGCTTGCTTGGTGTTTTCTGTCATTCCCCATGCTGTAACTCTAACATCGTGGCCTCCAGGGATTAAGATGAGGGTGGCAGAGGTTACCTAAAGCAACTACTTCACAGTTTAAAAGGGTGAAAGGCATTGGCATGGGAGAGCCTGGATTACCTTTCCTATTAAGAAGAGGAGATGCCTGGAATTGTTAGCTGTGGCCCCCACCTACAGGCAGAGAGATAGATAACACAGTCTTTGTAGTATCGTTGTAACCTTGATTATAAAGGGCCATCTGGGCAGGGCAGACTCCATCTAGGTCCAGCACCTCTGCCTGGAGAACTAGGAGATAGTGATCAGACAGCTGGAACAGCAATGTTCTCAGGGCATCATGGGGCAAATTCTAAAGTTCCTTCATGCTTTCCTACCCTATGAATGAGGAGTTTGGGTGGACCTCTCCTGACCGGTCCAGTGGTAGACAGTTGGATACACTGGGGTAACCTTTTTCTCCTTCCCTTCCCTGCTTCCAGAAGCTTGCTCTTCCTTCTTTCCTTCCTTTAATCATTCCCTTCTTTCTTCTCTCCCTCTCTCTATCTTTCCCTCCTTTGAATTTGGCCAAGAGAGAAAGCGAAGGTATTTATTTGTGACTATTTTGGGTACTGGACTTAGAAAGAAGGGGAGGGCCTGGGATCGTGTGAGAGTATTGGTTCCCAGGTAGAGGGATTGGGGGTGGATTCAGGTCTGGAAAGAGCCACCTTCCACCCCTTGCCCCTCATCCCCATGGCTCACCCTCTCCCTCTGCCTGGCTCCCTGTAGGTACTGGAGCTGCGGCGGCCCATGGACTCGCGCCTAGAGCATGTAGACTTTGAGTGTCTGTTCACCTGCCTCAGCGTGCGCCAGCTCATCCGTATCTTCGCCTCGCTGTTATTGGAGCGCCGCGTCATCTTTGTTGCTGATAAGCTCAGGTAGGGCCAGGAGGAAGTGGTGGGGATCTGGGAGGGAGGGAGAGAGGGAAGAGGGAAGGTAGGAAGGAAAGCAAACTTGCCCATCCCTCCAGAGGAGCCAGGGTTTTCCCATTTGCCTTTCCTGGGGATTCTCCTCCCTGTGACCTTGAGTCTCATTGCTGGAGCATCACATAAGTGTTTCTGGGAATGTGTCTCTTGTGAACATCCAGGTTTAGTGTTTTGGCAGTGCCCAGGCTGGACAGTGAATTGTGAACAGCTTAGAGCTATACATAGTCTTAAGAGGGAAGGAGGTTATTAAGGAATTGGGTGCATTAAGGTTTAGGTGAGTCCTAGAAGTCTTCATTTGAGTTACAAAAATCACAGAAGCTCAGAATTGGAAGGAACATGAGAGGCTACCTGGCCCCACTCAAATGTGATGAAGAATTGCTTTTACATCACCAGCAAATGAACTCAATTTCTTCTGACAGACTTCCAAGTGGCACTGTTCTCGTCTGGTTCTCCTGCCTGATGGCACCTTCTCAGTCTCTCTTGCTCATTTAGTGGGTGTCTCCAAAGGCTCCATCCTGGGCCCTTTTCTCTTCTTCCTCTATACTATTATCTTACTTAGTGATCTCATCAGCTCCCAAAGTCAATTATCATCTCTATGCTGATAAATCTGCATATATTTGTATATCCAGCCCTAATCTCTCCCTTCCCCTCTAGTCTTGCATCACCAAATTCCTTCGTATAACTTGAATTGTAATGTTTCACTGGCATCTCACACTCAACACGTCCAAAAAAGAATTCATTCTTTTTCTCCCCAAACCTTCCTCTTTTCCCAAATTTTCAGTTACTCTCAGAGGCACCACCAATACACCAGTCACCCAGGTTCAATGCCATTATCGATTCCTTGCTCACACTCACCTCATATACCTAATCTATTGCCAAGGGGTACCATTTCTACCTTTGTAATATCTTATATCTGGGCTGTCCAACCTTAGGTTTTTATTGAAAAAATAGACAATATATTTTGATTTGCCATTTTATTGAGAGCTCTGTGGTAGCTTCCTTTACTAAAGCATTTATGTAAATTTCTACGCTTGTAGGCAGGCCACATAAATCACACTGTGGGCCACATGTGGCCTGAGGGCCACATTTTGGACAGCCCTGTCTTACACATATGTCCCCTTCTTTCCGGTTACATAGCCACTCTTCTGGGGCAGGCCTTCACTACCTCTTGCCCGGACTATTACAACAGATTTTGGTTGGTTTTTCCCTGTCTCAAGACAATTATCATGTTTCCCTTCAGTCTTCTTTTCTCTAGGCTAAAACATTCCCATTTTCTTTAATCAGAGATTTCATGCATGATCTCGAGGCCTTCCACCATCCTGGTCATTCTTGTCTGGATGTGGGCCATCTTTTCATTAGCCTCTCCAAAATGCGGTGGCCAGAATTGAACCTCATAGTCCTGAGGAAGTCTGACGAGGGCGTGGTACCCCAGTACAGTCACGGCCCTGGACGCTGCGCCTCTCTTAAATGTAGCTGAGGATTAGTCTAGCTTTTTGGACTCATGCATCTCACACACTTTGAGCTGGTTGTCAATGAAAACTCTCACATCTTTTTTCTTTTCACAGAACTGTTACCTAGCTATAACTTTTGCTCATCCTGAAGTTGACTTTTTTGGACCCCAGATTAGAACTATTACATTTAACTCTGTATTTGTTGTTGTTCAGTCATTTTGGGTCGTGTCCAACTCTTGGCAGAGATACTGGAGGGGTTTGCCATTTCTTTCTCCAGTTCATTTTTCAGATGAGGAAACTGCGGTAAGCAGGGTT
Source organism: Trichosurus vulpecula (assembly GCF_011100635.1). NCBI lineage: Eukaryota > Metazoa > Chordata > Mammalia > Diprotodontia > Phalangeridae > Trichosurus > Trichosurus vulpecula. The sequence continues at coordinate 225,823,976 of NC_050578.1, read as the reverse complement.
AAGTGACTTGCCTAGGGTCACACAGCTACTAAGTCTCTGAGGCTGGATTTGACCTCAGCTTTTCCTGATTCTAGGTCTGGCACTTTATTCACTGAGCTACCTTTTAACTCTGTTTAAGTTAATCTTATTAAATGTAGCCCAACAATCATTCTAGCCTTTGGAAATCTTTATGGATCACGATTCTGTTCTCAAACCTAATAATTCATCCCTTTCTGATTTGTGTGATCTCTAAATTTGATAAACTCATTATCTAATCTTTCAACCAATTCACTGATAAAGATTGATGATAATATCTGACATTTATATCATATTTTGTAGTTTTCAAAACCCTTTTGTATATACTCAAATAGCAAAGATTTGCCTATGGTCACACAGCTAGTAGGTGGTGAGGCAGGATTTAAATCTCAGATCTGTCAACTGTATCTCTAGGTCTTTTTTTTTTTTTTTAACTACATCAGCAGCAGGCCAAGTACATATCTTTGAGGGTACATGATTGGAAACTTTCCTCCAAATTTATATCGGTTCATTAATGATTAATGACCCAGACATTTAGCTAGTTCCAAATCTACCTAAGATTATGATCATCACTTATCCCACATTATTCCATCTTGTTCATGATGATGGCATGAGAGACTGTCAGATGCTTTGCTGAAATCTAAATATATGATGCTTATATCATTTACCTTATTTTCTAGTTTGGTAAGGCTGTCAAAAAATGAGATCATGTTAATGTGGCATGATCTGTTCCTGAGGAAGCTGTGTGCTGGCTTTTAGTGATTTCTGCTTCCCTATCTAAATGCTCACAAACCTTTCCTTTAATAATACATCATTTTTTCAGGAATTCAACTCAAGGTCTATCATTTGAAGACTCTATCCTCTTTAAATAAAGAAAAGGGACATTTTTCCTTCTATAGTCCTGTTCTCCACATTTTGCAAAACTCACTGATAGTGTTCAAAAATCACCATCTTCCAGTTCTTTCAATCCCTGTTGAACTGAGCTTATTGGGAACAATTAGGTATTCTCATACTATCTCCTTATTTATCTTAGGTTTCAACTTCCTATTAATTATTTTTGACAGTCAGTCAGGCTGTTGTTGTGGACAAGATAGAGAGACCTGGGCTAGATGATAGGATGGTTGGATGCTAGATTTGAATATGGTTAGATGATCAGATTCAATGAGTGAGCATTAATGCCAGTACACAAAGAGATGTGTCTAGTGGTGTACCCTAGGGAATTTTTACCTTGGCCCCATACCATGTAATATTTTTTATCTTTGACTTGGATAAAAGCATAGTTGGCAAGCTAATCACTTTTTCAAGTGACAGAAAACTGGGAGGGAAAAGTAACATGTTGAATTACAAAGTCAGGTTCTCTCTATATCTGTGAATCTGTGAAATCTAGAACATGATGGAACAGCTCCACAGTAGAGTTGGACCCTAGAGGGAGATCCCACATTTGGCCCCTCAATACCCGAGTTCCACAGCTTTGAAACTTTTGAGTTTCCCAGGGGAGCTGGACACATTGCCTGGTGTCCAGAGTAAAGGACCCCAAAGAATCAAGTCTGCCCTACTGGGCTCCTTGGGGGAAAAATCCTAACCTCATGTCCAGTCATCCAGGCTTGAAGCCTTGGGGTCATCTTTGACTCTTTATTGTCCCTTGCTTGATACTGCTCCCCCACCCCCACCCTCCAATCCAGTCCATTATTTCTACTTCCACAGTGTCTCCTGCAGGCCCTGTTTTATCATGCTCTATCATTGTTCACAGTAAGGTACCTACCTGCCTACGCTTGGGGCTATGTCTACTTAGGACAAGATCTTACCTTCATCCTGCCCTCTCCATTCTGATTCTCCTTGGCTAGATCATCTTCTTCTCCCTACCATCCATGGGTGGGACTCACCCAAGGCTCTGTCCCAAAGCCTCCTCTCTCCACACTCCTTCATTGAGTGCCTTATATTTAATGTATATTTGCTGAATTGAATATCTCTTTCCATCCGCTCCAGTTATAAATAACTTGAAGGTAGGATCTATACTGTATGTATCTTTTTATATGCATGTATGTATTTGTATATATACTTTGTGATCATATTTATACATTGCCTAACGACAATGTGCCCTTGCACATAGTAGGCATTCATAGTAGGCACTTCATTGAATTTAATAGTGAGAGGCCTGTCCCTCCTCCCTCACCTCCATTCCTTTTTATGCCTCCCTCGTTCCCTGTCCAGGAAGAGGAGAATCAAGACTGCTCCTAAGAGGGTATGCCAAGGTTTTGAAAAAAAAAATTCCCCTATTTCAAAACTAACATTAGGAAATTTCCCCTACTTCTAAACCCCAATGTTTCTTATACTCTAAAGCAGTAAGTATGGTAAACTTTCCAGTAAGAAATAATTATGTTCTTTTGAATTGGCAGCCACTCAGAATCGGAGTTGCACCCATTCTGACTTTAGCTTGGCAATGAGTGGGCATTAATGGGTAGATGCCAGTACAAAAGGCAGCATCTCTAATGATGTAACTTAGGGAATTTTGACCTTGGCCCTGTGCCATTTAATATTTTTTATCTTTGACTTTGATGAAGGCCTAGTTGGGAAGCTTATCATCTTTGTAGGGGATAGGAAACTGGGAAGGACCCAGCGTCCCCATTGGGTCAGCCTTCTCTGCCACACCTGTTTCATAGGGCTCCTGCTTTGACCCAGGCATCGTTTTATGGCCCTGAAAAACTCAACCCTTAACTGTCCCCTGGCTTTTCCTTCTCTGCCCAGCCTCTGTGCCCCTCCCATCCCCTCCCCAACTTAGTATCATATCCTAGGCTCTGAATGTGGCCATTGTTTTTGCCCATGGCTTTAGGCTGCAGGTGTGAACACATTCCAAGGCTGGGGCTCCTTCCTTCTAGTGCTGGCTGGCTATGTAGGAATTCTGCTCTGTGCCAGGGCTAAGGGGCAGGAGGCCGGGGGGGGGGGGCAGGTGGCATAGAGTACACAGGATTGGGGTATGAACACCAGCTGCCCGAGAGGGTTTGGATTGTGCTGCTATTTAGTATCACAAAAAGTGTTCCCTCATCTGCTCCAATTTGGTTCATGAAGAAGCTTCTACTGGCCTGGAGGGGTCTTGGCTTTGTGGAGTACAGAAACACACCAAGGAGTGCTAGAAAAATCTCAGTATTTTAGATCGATTACTCCCATCTGCCTGGGTCCGAAGAAGAACTCTAATTTTGCCTAACACAATGCCTTATGCATAGCAGGTGATGGATAGATATTTGTTTAGGTTAATTATTTAATTGAATGGCGTAGAAGCCTGAATAAGATGTCCACTAGAGGGCCCAGCCAGCATGTTCTGGGCCTCTGTCCAGCAACAGATCCTGTAACCTTTCCCATTTGCCATTTTGTCCCATTAAAACCTGAGTGGAGATTCCTTGCACCCCTCTCCCCACCTTCCCAATACCATCCCCACAGCTGTCTGTTCCAGGAGAAGGGTCTTCAGAATCTGTAGATAGGAGTTACCAGGCAAGGCTCATGTTATAGCAGACATGGGGGCAGTGCTCAGGGGTATATAGGGATAGAAAGTGGGGCCAGCCAGGTTTGATAAAGGGCTTCATTATCCCAGACCTGCCCGGGCAAGGAGGTGACAGTGGGTGGAGTCACCTCCTGGAGGCCCTGAAGACAAGCCTCTATATGGGGTGGGGCCCTGTTGGAACTTGTACCTAGGCAAAGTCAACTCCAGAGTGTCAGCAATATGGGGAAACATTCTCTTCCCCTCTCTGATCTTGTTTCCTCTTTAAAAATGAAAGGTTTGGATTGGAATGATGTCTGTGGTCTTTTCCAGCTCCAACCTGCTTGGAGCCAGTGAATCATGGACTTTTTTCACACACCATCAGGGCACACACTCAGTCTATGTTCACCTACACTCATATTTGTTCATCTCAGCCACATGCGCAAAGCATACAATGAGAATTTCCATCGTTTTTTGTGATTAAAAAAAGCCATTGTGGGGAGGGGTTTTGAGATTGCCAAGGGAAAGAACACCAGGGAGAGAAGAGAAAGGATATTTGCCCACACTTAAGGGAAGATGGAGGATGATGAACCTTTGAAGAAGACAGAGTAGGATCACTCAGGTAGCAGGAGAACCAGAAGTCAGAAAAGCCAAGAAGTTCTGAAATGCTATATATACATTTGTTACACTTGCAGATTTGACTTTGCACACTCCTTCCCTTATTATTCCATACCCTTGTTCTGGGCTGGGCGTCTTTGGAGCACTGGTGCATGTACACATGTGTGTGCTCACTAACATGCTCCTGTCTGTTATAGAAAAAGTGTTGGGTGTGATTCAGCTTTGGGTCTTCTTGGGGATGCTAATTGATGGGGAGGCCTTACCTTACCCTAGCTGGCCTTCCTGTAATAGTTTTTTTGGGGCATCTTTTGAAGACCCTAGGCTCTCAGGAGGCTCAGTATTTATGTCCCTTTCCCCCAGGTTGGGGCTGGTGTTTTGCCTTTCTCACGCCCAACATCTTCCCCAGGCTTAGGTGCTCTATCTTTCTCCTTCTCTCTAGCACCTTGTCCAGCTGTTCCCATGCAGTGGTCGCCCTGCTCTACCCCTTCTCCTGGCAGCACACCTTCATCCCTGTCCTCCCAGCCTCCATGATCGACATTGTCTGTTGCCCCACCCCTTTTCTGGTTGGTCTGCTCTCCAGTTCCCTCCCCAAACTGAAGGAGCTGCCTGTGGAGGAGGTGGGTCCTAATGGTTGGGGAAGGAGGGTTGGGGAAAGGAAGGGGGAGGGCAAGGAAGGAGGGGAAAGGGAAGGGGAGGGCAGCTGATCTTCTTGGGTTTGACCTTGTCTGCTGTCCTTATTTCTGCTCTTGGTCCCTCTACCTACTTCTTCTGGAGTGGCATCTCTGGCCTGGGGTTGGTACCCCAAACTCACTCTGTAGGTTACTAAGCTCCGGGATGTGCATGGTGCCAGGAAGATGGCTTGGTGAGAACCTTACATTACCCTAGAATTCTCTTTTTTCCTTAGGCCCTGATGGTGAATCTGGGATCTGATCGGTTCATCCGACAGGTAAGCAAGGTGTGAGCTAGCTCATGGATGGTGGCATCTACCCTCCCACCAGCTGTTGGGTTACCGGCTTGGACCAGCCTTCAGGGCTTCCCTTAACATAGAGCTTCTTCACCTTTTTTGTGTCCTGGACCCTTTGGGTGACAGTCTTATGAAGCCTCTGAACCTCTTCTCAGAACAATGGTTTTTTTTAAATTAATTTATATTTAGTTTACAACATTCAATTCCACGCAACTTTTGAGTTTTAAATTTTCTCCTCCTCTCTCTCCTCCCTCTCCCCAAGACAGCATGCATTCTGATATAGGCTTCTACATATACATTCACATTAAACATATTTTCACATTAGTCACGTTGCAAAGAGGAATTATAACCAATGGAATGAATCACAAGAAAGAAGAAACAAAACAAAACAGAGAGAGAGCAAATAGTTTGCTTCAATCTGCATTCAGACTCCATAATTCTTTCTCTGGATGTGGATAGCATTTTCCATCATGAGCCTTTTGGAGTTATCTTAGAACCTTGCATTGCTAAGGAGAGCCGAATCCATCAAAGTTAGTCATCTCACAATTGTAGCTGTTACTGTGTACAATGTTCTCCTGGTTCTGCTCCTCTCACTCAACCTCAGTTCATATAAGTCTTTCCAGGTTTTTCTGATGTCTGCTTGCTCATCATTTCTTATAGCACAGAACCATTCCATTACATTCATATACCACAACTTGTTCAACCATTCCCCAATCGGTGGGCATCTCCTCGATTTCCAATTCTTGGCCACCACAAAAAGAGCTGCTATAAATATTATTGCACATGTGGGTCCTTTTCCCATTTGTATGATGTCTTTGGGATACAGCCCTAGAAGTGGTATTGCTGGGTCAAAGGGTATGCACATTTTTATAGCCCTTTGGGCACAGTTCAGAACAATGTTTTTAAAAGCATGAAGTAAAATACATAGGATTACAAAGGAACCCAATTATATTATAATTCAGTTCATTATTATTTAGTGAATTAGTTGTGTCCAACACTTCATGGCCCCATTTGGGGTTTTCTTGGCAAAGATACTGGAGTGGTTTGCCATATTCTTGTTCAGCTCACTTTACAGATGAGGAAACTGAGGCAAACAGAGTTAAGTGACTTGCCCAGGGTCACACAGCTAGTAAGTATCTGAGGCCAGATTTAAATTAAAGTCCTCCTGACTCTAGGCCTAGCAGTTCACCCCTTAGCTACCCAGAATTCAGATGGAAAACCAATCGACATTCACAGTTAATCCAAGGTTTAGGAACTCTGGTCCTATCCATCATATCAGCAATTCGCCACCTCACAAACAAGAGTCAGATTAGATTTGGGTTTACACTTTTTAATTCTCGGTGTTGTGGGGTTCCATTATTGGCAGCGGAAAGAAGCCTCTTAAAAGTCCCCTTCCTTCTCTAGCAGGCATCCTCTGAGGAAGAGAGGCAGCTCAGTGGTCTTCTGGACAGGGAGCCACAAGACCCCAGGTTCTAGCCCTTCCTCCACCACTTGTTAACTTGATGACCTTGGTCATATCATTTAAACTCTTGGAATCCAGATTTCTTCATCAGTAAGATAGGTCTAAGATCCCATATGAATCTACCTTCTGGTTCTCTGAAGCCAGAGTTGGAGAGTGAAGAGTCAGGATGGGTCCTCACCTGTCTGGGAGGGATCTAGCACCATGTTCTGGCCACAGAGTTTAGCAGTCTTTTCTTACTTCATTCTTGCAGATGGACGATGAGGACACCCTATTGCCTAGGAAGTTACAGGCGGCTCTGGAGCAGGCTCTGGAGCGAAAGAATGAATTAATCTCCCAGGATTCCGATAGTGACTCTGATGATGGTAAGAAGGGGGTCGGGGCTAGGGAATAGCTGAGGGGTAGAGAAAGGCCCTTTAGCCTTAATAATTACTATCCATGGCCTGTTTTGGACCAAGCCTAGTCTGTCTGATGGAAGAACAAGGGGAAAGACCTTCTTCCCAGGTCCTTCCCTTCAGACTGTAATATCCCAAGCCCAGATGCCCTCAGTTTCTCAGGGGAGAAGGGGGAATCATGGTAATTTCTCAGAGGATGTCTAGAAATGTAAGCCATCCTGGAGAATCTTCCCAGATTACACCTCTGCCTAGGTCCCCATTGAGGTCACTTACAGGGAAGCTTACTTAAATATTCGGCTTTGCATTCATTTAAATCTCTCAGATCATGTGAGTGAGGAGAGGCCTACTGGCCTTTTCATTTGGTGCTCATTGACCTGCAGAACTGTTTGTGTCCTGCCCAGGGCCTCCTTGGTGGGGAGGGGGAATACACACATGACCACGGAGGGTCTCTACTGACCAGGGGGTCAGGACCCAGCTTTGGCTTAAATGTTTCCCCTTCCCTTCCTTAAAATAGCTTTATTTTATTTTTTAAATCATGAACTTGAGGAACCAGGACATTTCAATACACAAAGATATAAAAAGGGATTCTGTATGTGAATCTGAGTTTCTAGTATGGAAAACATTTTTTAAACTATGTATTAGATGTGATAAAACCAACATTGCTTGGTTTGTTCTTGTCCCTCATTATAAATATTTCCTTCCTTCTTTTCCATATTTTTTGATGTTTCATTGACATTCTTTTCTTTCTGTTTTCTTTCTTTCTTTTCTTCTATTTCTTCCTTCTTTCTTTCTCTTTGTTTCCTGCCGTCCTTCCTTCCTTCCTTCCTTCCTTCCTTCCTTCCTTCCTTCCTTCCTCCCTCCCTCCCGCTCTCTCTCTCTCTCTCTTTCTCTCTCTCTCTCTTTTCTCTCTCTCCCTTCCTTGTAATAAATAAGTATAATCCGGCAAAGTAAATTGTCACATTGCTAGTGCTTGAACATGGGTGATTCATTCCTACCGGGCCTGTCATCCAGTGGCTCTCTGCCAGGATGTGGGAAGCACGCTCCTCCAATTGGTCTGTTGGACTTAATGATTGTTCATCACATCGACTGGATTTCTCAAGTCTTTATTGTGGCTTATCAGTTATTTTCCTTACATTATTATAGTGTCTAAGTGGATTTGCTCACTCCATTTTGCATTAGTTCATACAAGTCTTCCCAGATTTCTCTAAATTCTTTTCTATTTCTTAGCATTCCTTTTATATTCCTATATCATACTTTTTCCAGCAATTCCCTATTTAATGGGCACCCACTTTTTTATGACAAAAAGTTCTTCTACAGATACTTTTTTGCACTTACGGGTTGGTTCTCTCCATCTTTGGCCCCTTTGGGATACATACCTAGCTCTGTGGTATTGCTGGGTCCAGTGTGATGTATAGTTTCGTGACTTTTGGGGCATTACCTTCCAGAATGGTCAGACCAGGTCCCAGCTCCACCAACAAGGCGTGTCTTCCCAAAACCCCTCCAACAATTACCTCTTTCCTTTTTTTTTTCTCTGTCCCTCCTAGAGTGTAATACCCTCAATGGGCTGGTATCTGAGGTGTTCATTCGTTTTTTTGTGGAGACCATCGGGCACTACTCTCTGTTCCTAACTCAAAATGAGAAGGGGGAAAGAGCCTTCCAGCGGGAGGCTTTCCGGAAATCTGTGGCCTCTAAGAGCATCCGCCGCTTCCTGGAGGTCTTCATGGAGTCCCAGATGTTCGCTGGCTTCATCCAGGACAGAGAGCTGAGGAAGTGTCGGGCCAAGGGTAAGAAGGGGGAGGATGGGGCTGGGGCTGCCTCCTGAGGTTCCTTTTGTTGATGCCTTCACCAGAGCTAGTGTTGTGGAAGCTTCCAGGGTGTCAAGAATTGGATGAAGCCCAAGAAGGGCCTTGCACCTGATTTCCAGTTCCTTCCCTAAATGGGTCCCCCATCCCCAAGGCATTCTCATCGGGTAGAATTTCTACCTGTACATAGCTCAGAATGGTGACCGCAACAGCTTCTTCCCTCTTTGTACTGGGAAGCTGAGGATGAATGTAGTAGAAAGGGGATAGCCATGGCTGGTCACCCTTTCTTCAGACTTGTTCTACTTGCCCCATAGCAGGACTAGGGACAGTGGGTGGGTGCAGAGACTCAGCCTCAGGCTCCATATAAGGAAAAGCATGCAAACAAAATGGAGCAGATTGCTTCAGAAAGTTGCGAGTTCCCCAATGCTGGAGTGCACCTAGGGATGTGTTGTCAGTGGGTGATGGTGTCTAACGCTCCTTCTAAACATGGATATTTCATGATTCCATTATAAATTCCTTAAGGGCAGGATTTGTGCTGTGTATATCTTTGTATCCCTGGTGCCTAGCGCAGGGCTTTGAAGATGGTGGACACTTTGATAAGTGTTTGTTAAATTGAATGGGCCTCAGTTCCGTGAGAAAATTGAGCTATTCTGGGGTTCCTTGAGCAAATATGAACTGCACCCTACCATGTTCACAGCCCTGGCTAAGGCCCTGGCTCCAGCCTCCCCAGGTGCTCAGGCTTCCCAGTAGTTCCTCAGATCTTTGGTGGAGACCATGGTAGCCCCTTGCCCTGCCCATCTCTCTTGTGCCGTGTGCCTGGCACGCTTCTTTTTCCAGTCATACATGCTATAGATAATCTCTCTGAGCCTCAGTTTCCACGTCTGTCAAGTGGTGATAATAACAACTTGGAGGACCTTCCTCGAGAGGGTTGTCACAAAAAAGACCAAATGAGATTGTGGCGAACGTTTACATGGCATTTTACACGTGTGACCTCCTTTGATTTTCACCCACATCAGGTGCTTGGCAGACCTTAAAGTATTCTGTTGTTACTTTGGGGTTTTCTTCACAGAGATACTGGAGTGATTTGGCATTTACTTCTCCATCTCATTTTACAGATGAGGAAACTGAGGCCAACGGGGTTAAGTGACTTGCCCAGGGTCACACAGCTAGTGAGTGTCTGAGGTGAGATTTGAACTCACAAAGAGGAGTCTTCCCGACTCCAGGCCCTGTGCTCTATGGTGCCACCTAGCTGCCCCCAAAATGCTTTATAGATGCTAGCTATTTTTTATTATTTGACATCAGGGTTATGAAAGAGTCAGGAAGATATGAGTTCAAATCCTGCCTCAGATGCGTACCAGTTGTGTGACCCTAGGCAAGTCACTTAACCCCCGCCTGCCTCAGTTTCCACATCTGTAAAATGGGGGTGATAATAGCACCAGGGCTGTTGTGAGGATCACTTGAGATGCTATTTTTAAAGTCCGTTCTATAAGTCGTAGCTAACATTTCTACAGCGCTTACAATGTGCCAGCACTGTGCTAAGCGCTTTTTGCCCTCATTTTTGTGGTTGTTGTCATATTTGTTGTCTTCCTTGTTACTTTCACGGTCCTTTGGGCCTCTGAGTGACTCGGGCAGTGCCTCGCTTGCAGGGTGACAAGGATGTAGCCAGACCCTCGTTTCAGATTCCAGTGCCTTCCCCCTGCCCGCCCCCCCACCCCGGCCCCTTCTTCCCTGCTGCCTAATGTTCTCCTAGGGTGGTCCTGTAACATTAGAGCCAAGAATCGGGAGTCCGCTTTATTGGGGGACTGCGTAACAACGTTGCCTCAGTTCATCCGGTTCCCTCCGGTGATGGCTGTCCCTCCCCTTCCTCTTCCCAGGCCTGTTTGAGCAGCGAGTGGAGCAGTATTTAGAGGAACTCCCTGACACAGAGCAGAGTGGGATGAATAAATTTCTTCGAGGCCTGGGTGAGTGGCTACTTGTGTGAAAACCAGCCTGGGGTCGGCCTTGTGCTGACACGGTAGATCCTGGGCCAGGGCAGGGTGGGGGCGGGGTGTGGCACATGGAGGTGAGCCCAGACAAAGAGAGGCAATTCCGGGGCACAAATCATTGAGGAATATTGGCATCCTATCATGACTTCCCGGTGGGGAGATGCTGTCTTTTGTGGGAGGCGGCTGCAGGAAAAAGGGCAACCTCAGTCCTTGGGCTAAGCATCCTGCAGAGGTCAGGCTATGATCTTTTTTCTCAAGGGAGTGAGAGTTTCTTGATTGAGACACACTCAATATAGAACATTCTTATTTCCAGGACAGGACAGGGCCTGGGGAAGGGACAGTTCCTGAGTGGGCCAATTCAGATGTGCTGGCCCTTCCCAAATTTGCCTCCATCCTCTTTAAAGAGATGTGGTGTTGATTCACTGAGCAGAATAATTAAATCATAGAAGAGCATTGCTAAAAAGCCCTTTGACAGAATCAGTTCCAACCCTCTCAAGCTGAGAGAAGGGTATCTCTTCAAAGCCCACCTAGTTACTCATTGGGAGACCTGGGACAAGAACTCTGGGCCTGGCGCTCTTGCGGCTAGCTAGGAGGATGGGTCTTTGATATTTATAACTTTGTCCCTCCTCCTGGCTGGAGAGCGATGGAGAAGCAGCTGGCAAGGAGAAAAGTTTTTAACGGAGAGGTGTTGTTGACCCATTCCTATGAGCATCTGGGGGCTTCTCTTCTCTCTTTGATCCATAGGCAACAAAATGAAGTTCCTTCACAAGAAGAATTAAACCCCCTCACCTCCAGGAGACTATTTATCAGATTGAGCAGAGAGCCCAGTGTCTGCAGAGCCAGGGGCAGTGAAGTTGGGGTCTCCCTCCCCCGCTGCTGGCACAGAGTTCCTGCCTCCTACCCCCCTGCTGACCACAGCTGCCAAGCCCCATCTGCGCCCAGGATGTCCCAGGATGCGTGTTTGTAAATAATCTATTGCAAGCTTTTGGAACTGGTTTTGTAACGAGCAAGAACAGTGTTAAATATTTGTATATTCCCGGGAGGACCATGCCATAGCATGTATCAAGTTTTGCTTGGTGCCAACGATTGGCCACTTACGTGCAACTGACTGTCTCAGCCAAACCACTGACCTTTCCCGCAGAGGAGTCTGTCCCTCGGCCCAGAGCTGCGGCAGAGCGACTTGGATGCCTGGGGCCCTGGAGAGCAGGGAAGCCATTTCATTGGTGCAAGAGGACTGGTTTTTATCTTACAGAGTTTCTATTTTTCTCTAGTTTTCTTTCTATCTCATTTGGAAATACCGAGGCCAGCCGGCCACATTTGCAGTAAGGTACTTGGCTCCTAGACGCTCACACCCACGTCCCCAGCCTTCCTCCATTCCAAGGGATGATCAGTGAGCTGTCGGGAGCCCCTCACCTCTCCGCATTATGACTGCTGATGCCAGCTGGCCCCCCGTTTGCCCTTTCCTGCAGCCAGCAGCAGTGGCAATTTGGTACAGCACGTCCATTCTCCATAGTGTACGGGTGTGCCCAATAAATGATGTACAGTTGTCTGGGTCTGAGGCTTTGTGTGTTGTTCCTTGGCCTCCCTGATGGGAGCTGCTGCACTGCCAGGGGCTGGGGCTTTGGTGCCACCCAAGGAAATGAATACCAACAGGCAAACAGAATCCAACTTCCCATTAATAGGTCAGCCTCCAAACCTTTACACTGAGCTTCCCCATCAAGAACAGACAGTAAGTCTTTGACATACTTCAATGGTACCTTTACCTAGAGTTCTTTAAGAAGGAAATAATCTATTTTGGGGTGGCAGAGGTGTAGTGACAGAAAGAGATGTGACCTCTAGAGCTCTTTTTCCTTGAAGAATTGCTCATTTAGAATCCTGGAATAGTCTTGGAAAGGACCTTGGAAGTTACCCAGCCCACCCTCCGATTATATACAGGAATCCCTTCTGAGCATCCCTGAGAGGTGCTTATCAGGCCCGTCTTTAAACAGCCTATGATGAGAAGCTCGAGGTCTCAAAAGGCGGCCACTTTCATTGTTGGACTGCTCAAAGTTTTACAACCCTTTCAACCCATAACTTGAGTCCCTTGGGTCCATTGAGGCCTGCGCAGTCTCCAACCTACCTGTGGTTTGGAGGTGCTACCTGCCTCATAGAGCAAAGTGGAGAGTTTTTCTGCAGCGAAGATGAAGACATTTTCTCCCAGAAAACAGTCTCCCTACATGGTTATTCAGGGTGTTCACTACCAAGGAGAACGGGGGTGGAGGGGGGGTGGCAGCGAAGGAGGTCTGGCATGCCTGAGAGGAGCTAGGGGTTTAATTTGTGGGGATGGGGAACTGAAGAGGTTTCTACTCTAGGAGCCCAACCTGGGGCTTCCCTTTATATTCTGATGTCTCTGTATGGTGGAGTTTATGGAAGATGTCTTAAGAAAATGAAGGAGCATCTTACAGAGGAATCTCAGGACCAGCAGGCCCTGAAGGGCTGTGAGAAACTAGTCATCGTAATGTCTTAAGTTCTCCTAAGGGTGGCAGAGGTGAGTAGCTACCACATGGTGGCAGGCAGAGAGTGTGTAGGGTGGAGGGCCACAGGTAAATACATAAGTCTTTTGAGGCTTTGCACCCACCCTAGCTCCCTCCTCATCCAGGCTTATCTCCCCAGGGACCATCAGTCGTGTCAAAGGAATGGTTACAGGTTGGAGTGAGGAATTCAAGACTGAAAAACCCAATGGGGCATAGCTGCAGATGCTGATGAATCCTACCATTACCAAGCAGTCTGGAAAGCGGATTTTGCAGTCTAGTGGTTCAATTAGCTCAGCATTCTCACTTGTATTGCCCCTGTGACAGTGAAGCAAATTGTGTCCCCATTCACCCTCCGTGGCTTGTCTCCTGCCTGCCCTTAAAGACAGAACTTTCCTTCCCTCCCCCTCCCCTCTCCCACCACCACACCTCAACTGGGAACACACCTATTACCTGCTGATAAAGGAGCTGAATAGTTTCATGTTCCTGATGTAGTCTAGATCAATAATACCTTTGATCTCTGGGAACCCTGCTGCTCTTGTTCACTAAGGATTTTGTACTTGGTTCATTTAAAATATATATTTTTTAAGACTGAGTCTCCCTCTCTTGCCCAGGCTGGAAGCCCAGTGGCTCACAGCAAGTTCCCACTCTGATCAGCATTAACTTGCTTCATTTCCAGGTCTCACGGTGGCCCCTCTGCACCCACAGGCTCACCACATTCATCCCTAACTTAATGCTAATGTCCAAACTGCCGTAGTCCATTTCAGCTTCAAACTCCAGAGCTCAAGGGATCCACCAGTCTCAGCCTCTCAGGCAGCAGGGCGTTAGAGGGCTGTTTCACCACAGCTGGCTTGTGCTTGTTCTTTCAAAAGGGTGAAGAGGACTGGGAAGATTTCTTCAATGTGTCTGATGAATACACCATCCCTTCTGTCAGGCCTTCAGTGGGAAGGATGTCAGAGACAAGGGCAAATTGTTTGGTTTCTGCTAAACCTTATTCCTTGAAATTTCACGTGATAGCTGGACAGGTAGGACCCAGGTCTCAGAATTGCTCCAAAGCCCATACCATGTGTGGGGTGAAACGTGGGCAGCTCCTTGGAGGACAAGACGCTGGTGACTTGAGCTGCCAGCTTGTTACAAAGCCCAGGACATCCACGCATACTTGTGTCCCCCTTGAGTTGTAGTTTTGCTGGCATTCCCCAATTTCTGACCCTCTGGTGTGAACATTAATTTGTGATACGTGGTCCTGGATCATAATTCTTTCTGTCCTGAACTTGCATCTGCACTCCCCTCCCCTGCAGTCACAGTGACGTATTCTACCATTTGGTGTGTGTGTGTCTATTTAAAAAAAAAAAGTTTCCAAAAAGATAAAATGCTGCCTTGTCTTTATATAGCCTGATAATAGGTAAGTTGTGTTTTATTATTGTAGTCTTATTTTTTAAAGGGGGGAAGGCAGGGCAATTGGGATTAAGTGACTTGCCCAAGGTCACACAGCTAGTACATGTGTCAAGTGTCTGAGGTCACATTTGAACTCAGGTCCTCCTGACTCCAGGGCCGCAGCTCTACTCACTGCGCCACCTAGCTGCCCCAAGATGTGTTATTATGAATGTACAACATGGACAGGCTCTCATTTGCAAAGAAGGGAGAGTGGATAATGAAACTTTAGAGTCATACTCATAGTCAATAAATATTTATAAAGTGTGCCTACTGTGTGCCAGACATAGTGCTAAACATTGGGGATACAAATAATAAAAAGACAGTCCCTGCCCTGGAGCTTATAATCTAATCAAAGAATACACAGAAGGAAGCTGGAAGAGGGGGTGGGGCTGGGCAAATCAGAGTACTGTCCTTTCCTCTTTGGGCCACACTTTTCTTTCATCTTAAAATAAAAGAGTTGGACTAGAAGTATTCTAAGGCCTCCTTCACTTCTTGATTCCTTGAATACAGGCATACCTCCCTTTATTGGGCTTCACAGATACTGCTTGTTTCACAAATTGAAGGCTCGTGGCAACCCTGACTCAAGTAAGTCTATCGACACCATTGTCCCAACAGCATGTGCTCACATCGTGTCTCTGTGGTACATTTTGGTAATTCTCACAATATTTCAAACTTTTCCATTGTTATATTTGTATCTGTTAAGGTGATCATGTGAGTAATTATTTTGGGGCACCACAAACTTCGTCTGTATTAGATGGTGAACTTAATTGATAAATGTTGTACGTCTTCTGACATCTCCACAGACTGGCTGTTACCATCTCTCTCCCTCTCCTCAGGCTTCCCTCTTCCCAGAGACCCAATACTGAAATTAGGCCAATTAATCATAATCCTACAGTGGCTTCTAAGTGTTCTAGTGAAAGGAAGAGTCAACCTATGAGGGAATTGTCATTACCGTCTTATTTTAAGAAATTGCCACAGCCAACCCAGACTTCAGCAACCTGACCAGTCAGCAGCCATCAGCATCGAGGCCAAACCCTCCACCAGCAAAGACTGAAACTCGCTGAAGGCTCAGATGACGGTCATCATTTTTTTTAGCAATGTTTTTAAAATTAAGGTATGTCCATTTTTTTTAGACATAATACTATTGCCCACTTAATGGACTACGGTGTGGTGTAGATGTATCTTTTATGCGCACTATGAGAAAAGCGCCTTGAAGGTTATAAGATGGTTTGCCAGTATCAGCTGTTGTTTCTTGAGTCGGGACGGGGAGCAGGGCCATCTCTCCAGCCTCCAGACTCCTTTTATAAAAGAGCCCAGGTTTTTGCAAGCTGTCAAGAAGCGTTTATTAAGTGCTCACTATGTGCCAGGCGCTGTGCCTCAAAGATACAGAGACAAAAAACAGTCCTGCCCTCAAGGAGCTCACAATCTAATGAGAGAGACAACAGGCAAACGACTATGTACAAACAAGGTAAAAAGAAGTTAACCTGGAGATAATTCCATCATCCAATCCAATAGACATATTTATCGAGTACCTGGGTATTGAGGTGCCGAGATAATCACAGAGGGAAGGTACTGGCATTGAGGGGCATTGGGCTTGTGGCAGAAGCTGAGGTTTTAGCTGATGAAGGAGAAAATGCCAGGCACGGAGGGCAGCCATCCAATGCCCGGTCAGGAGGTGCCGAGGGTTAGGGGCCTGTTAGATGGTAAGCTCCTTGAGGGCAGGGATTGTCTTAAGTCTTTTTTTAATGGCACTGGGCTTGGCACATAGTAGGCACTTTTTTGGAGAGCAGGCCTGATTTCAATGCATTTCAGCATCAGTGAGGGGGCTACCGTAATACTACAGGGCTTGACACAGTGGGTACTTTTTTTGGAGCATGCCTGATTTTATTGCATTTCAGCATCTGTGGAGGGGGAAGGGGGACTGTAACTGCACAGAGCCTGGCACATAGTAGGCAGTTTTTTGGAGCATACCTGATTTCATTGCATTTCAGCATCCGTGGTGGGTGGAGGGAGGGGCACTGGGAGGTGATGCAACGATGATGAAATAAAGCGGCATTTATGTTTGAGGTTTGCAAAGAGCTTTACAGACGTCACACTTTATCCTCCCAACCACCCTGGGAGGTAGAGGCTATTATTCTTCCGACGAGGAAACTGAAGCAAACCGAGAGCAAATGACTTGCCCAGCACCACCCGGGTGATGGAGGGAGGGGGTAGGATTTTAACCCAGGTCTTCCTGGCTCTCATTATGCCCGGCCTCTCCACCCTTCAGTTTCTCTAGCTCGCCCGAGGGGTGGGGAGGGGTGCGATGACGTCTCAGGCGGGCGCACTCGGGGGCAAACGCAGTGGTTTGGCCTTCCGGTCACGCCCTACAGAAAAGGCTCAGAGGGGCGGGGCTGAGCCTTCGAGCAGAGTCGGCGGCGTCCGCTCCTCCCGGAACTGGATGGCTGCAGCCCCGGGAGCCGGTCGGCTCCTCTTACAGGATGCACCCCACCTACACTGCCGTGCAAGGAGGGAAGGATGGGCCGGCTTGGAAAATGGAGGGAGGTGCACTCAACTCCACTTCCGTTTCCGCTCCGGGAGGAGGCCTCCATGTTTGCTCTGGGAGGGGCCAGGATGAGAACTTCCTAGCGGAAATAGCCTTCCGGAAGTGGTTCCGCTGTTCTCGCGATAACTTCGTGCACGAATTCCGCGGGGGTGGGGCCGCGCAGCCCCCTGGATCGCGATCTGAACTCTGGAATTCATCTCTCACCGCAGTGTCTTCCCCGCGTCAATGTCGTTGTGTGGTAGAGTGGGCGTGACGTCCGCCCAGCATCTTTCCGCGATCCCACGGGAGCGCGGCTTTCCCATCGGTGGTACCGAATGACTGGCAGGCCTTCCAGACCCCTCGGTGCACGCCCCGTGCAGAACCCAGCATTTAAATGCACGGAACGAAAGCCGCAGGCGGACCAAGCAAACCTTTGTGCCGGAATCGCCGTCAAAACAAAATTCCGTGGATCCCGGGCTAAGCGCTTTGGCTCCACAACGAACACCCGTGATGCGGGCGATGAACTGTGAGCCGCGTTTGCGCTCGCTGCGCTGGAGGGACGGCGCCCCTGTTTGCAGACAGACCGGGACTCCTCAGCTGCCCCATGCTGCTCCCGTGTCTGCAAAGAAAGTGCTTACGAAGTCCAAGGGCTTCCTCAACTATTTTTAAGAGTGTCAGGGGTCTTGAGACCAAGTTTGAGAACTGCCATATGTAACATCGGTGTAGATTCTCCTCACCAATGAAGCTCACAGCTCCACCATTCTTTCTTATACTGATAATGATAATGCTGGTCTTGTAGGAAGGAGGACTTGGTCCGCTTGTTCCTTTGGAGGAGCAGGGTGGTATAGTAGTGTGGACAACGGAGCAGATATTTGGAAATATGTTAGCTTTACCACTTAGACATTTTACTGCCAAACGTATGGAAGCTGGCTTTACCCAGTGACTGAATTATCACTACCCACTCTTGCTTTCATCTCCTGCAATATGGCTTCCAGCATTACTGAAATTATTTCCTCAGTTGTCACCAACGACCTCCACTTGCTACATCTGATGGCCTTTTCCAGACCTCATACTTTGTAGTATTTGACATTCTGTTGGCTGTCTTTTCCCAGAGATTCAGAGAAAATCAGCTGCCGGGAGAAATAAAGTTTCTAATGGTGACCTGACAATTTTTCTGGTCCCCCCAGCTGCTGCCTGATGTATTTTGTATGCACGTAATGATGCAGGTCTTTCGTATTATAATACAAGCATCTTGAGGGGAGGGATGGTTGTTTTTATATTTCTGTCATTTAGCACAGTACCTGGCACCTGATAAATGCTTGTTGACTAATCAAGAAATACTTTTATCTGATGGCTTTGTATGTGTGTACTATTAGTGGGGCTGAAAGCTTTGATTATGGACAGATGTTTCAAGTTTTTCTAGATAGACTAAGTTTTCTTAAGCCTCTCCATAGCACTGTCTTCCCCCTACCATCTCAGCTAGTAACTTAAAAAATGAAAGCCATTCAACTACAGCTTCCTCTCTTTTTATCACCTCCCATGTAAATCACCCCCATTATCTCCTTTACTCCCACATGATGACCGTTTTCTTTGCCTAGGAGAACCTCCTGTACCTACCTATAATCTTGTTAATTACAGGTGTCTGCTTCCCTTTGTCCTCATATGATGCCCAAATATTCTTTAGCCCTCTAAAACTCACTAGATCTTACTGTGCCTGCTAACTTGAGCTATATGTGCCTCCTTCCCTATTAAACCACCCAAGCATCAGAAACCAATGGTGCCTCCACTTGCTTTCCAAACCTTCTCAATCTGGCTTCTGACCTTATTACAGAACTGACACTTCTCCCCAAAGTTATCAATTAGGACAGAGCTGTGTGATTTATGCAGCCTGCTTATGAGCATAGAAACTTACATAAATGCTTTAGTAAATGAAGGCGAGCTACTAAAATGGCAAATCAAAATGTAGTCTTTTGTTTCATTAAAAACCTAAGGCTGGACAGCCCTGAATTAGGACATAGGCCCAGAAATCTAACGGCCTTTTTTCACTCCTCTCCACATTATCTGATACCACTGAGTGTTGCTGACCGCTTGGATGCATTTGTGGTAGCTCAGGTGGTACAGAAAATCTGGAATCAGGAAGACCCAAGTTCAATTAATGCATCACACTTAACCAGCCCTGGCCCCAACCAAGTCACTTAGTTGTTTCCTCACCTGAGGTTGTTGTGAAATTAAAGGAACTAACTGTAAAGTACTTAATAAACCTTAATAGATGCTAGGTATTACCATTCTCTATGCAGATAACTTCCAGGTTGATCTCCCACTCTCCTGAATCCCAGTTCCCACATTCCAAATTGCCTTATTAAAACTGGATGCCTCATAGGCATCACAAACCCAAGTCCAAAACAGAATTCATTATCTTTGTCCTAAACCTATGCAGTTTTATTTGCAACCTTCTGTCATCCTTTGCTCCCCTGGACTCTACTTATCCAATCAGTAGCCATTATCTCCCCAGCTCCTCTGGCCATCCCACCCCTTCAGCATTCCTACAGTTACCACTCTCCACCTTATTTCAGATGCTCCATCACCTCAAACTTAAGACTTGACTCCTGGACAGTATCTCCTGACTCTAGCTCATTCTTCATGTTGTTGCAAAGTTAACTGTTCTAAAGAGCAAGTTTTTTATGCATATGTAATCTTGTTAAACATTTCCACATTAGTCATGTTGTGAATGAAAAATTAGAATAGGGAAAAATGAAAGAACTGCCCCCCTCCCCCCAAAATGAAAAAAAAAAAAGTATGCTTAGATCTGCATTCTGACTGACTCCATCAGTTATGTGTGGACGGCATTTTCCATCAGGTGTCTTTAGGAATTATCTTGGGATCACTGTATTGCTGAGAAAAGCTGAAGTCATTTATAGCTGATCATTGCACAATGTTGCTGTTACTGTGTAGTGTTCTGGCTCTGCTCACTTCACTCAGCATCATTTCATAAAACAGCAAGTTTATCCAAGCAACTGTCCCCCCCCCCCCCCCCCAGCAAATACCAGTGACTCCCGGATTATCTAGATCAACCATTGTGGGATTGGACTCATCCATCATAGCTGGGCCCCTGCCTTCTTTACTGCTTTCCTACACCCTCCACTTACTTACTCAGGGTCCAGCCCCACTATTGCACTGGCTGCCCCTTGCATGACTTCAGCTGTCTGCAGAATACCCCTTTCCCAAGGTTACCTTGTAGCTACTTCAGATGTTTTCCATATATTTCTGCTCATGCTTCCTCCACTGGAAAGTAAGTTTGAGGGCAGGGAATGACCACCTTTGCTTTTTGTTTGCATCTCCAGTGGTGGTCACTTAGTAGTGGTTTAATACATTCCTACTGATAGGAAGAGGACCTCAAAAAAACATTCCACTACCCACTTCAGGTCTGAGGAAATACTAATCATTCACCCTGGATATCATGTGTATGGGAAGACACAGAATAACCTCTGATAATAACATGCAATCTTGTTAAACATTTGATTATGGGCAGATAATAACCATGCTGTGGTCTTTCTGTCTCTGGTATTTAGGCGCATAATGCACTTAATAAATGGCTATTGATTGAACCCAATTCAAGGTTCAGCCTATGTGGATTCAAACATTGCAGATACAAACTGAGGGACCAAAGTTAACTATATAAAAGACCTGGGGGTGGGGGGGTAGTTTAGATTAAATGGTTAGGTCTCATCTGTTGTGTTTTACTCAAAAACCATTCCACATTCATATAATGTAAACATAAGGCTAACTAGAAATCTCCCTTAAGTGAGTACCCATGTCTGGAAACTTTGTAGTCACCTTTGTGACAGTGAATGATAATGATCAACAGGAGTAATTTATGATTTCCCAACCCACATACATTCAAATTCGAGCACCTTAATACGGCTAAACACAGGATGTTTTTAATAAAGAATTTGTTTTATTTGATAACATTAGATTTTTATGCCACAAGGACACAGGCTCCACCAACACCCTTGATTTTTTCCTCTGCTCTTCTGCTGAAGAACTTTGCCTTCACGATGACTGGCTGCTTGGGGAGTTTCCCTTTTCCTAGAACTTTGTAATAGCCCTAGAAAGTTGAAGGGAAAAAGCTTAAATAAGAACCATTTTCTTATGTAGTCCAGTCACAATCAAAACAACATTTACTGGTACCCAAAAGTGGGTCCATTTTGTCACTCTCACTAATCTTTCAAGTAAACCAAAAACAATGTAACTGACCTGGTGACTGACTGTGGCACCAGATGCCAAGGCCAGTGAATAAAGGTCAGAAGATTTTCTCCGAGGACTCTAGCACACCGAGACAACAGTTATTGTCAGGATGTGACTCTAGTCTCGGTCAAAGACAAAGGACTGCTTGTTGGTAAAAAGGAGAAATCGCCCATCACTGAGGTTATACTGGATGGCTAAAGGAAATGTTTCTCTTATCTCCTGCTTCAGGGTTCCCTTTCCAGCTTAAAAACTGAAGCCGAGGATGGATACAGGTGGGCAACATGAAAGTTTAGCTCACTTACCGACCGTACAACATCAATGATAGGGGCAAGCCCCTCCTTGTTTTTGGCAGCATTAATCCTGGTCTGCTCACTGACTAGCGTCCACAGCTTATCAAGGTTGACAGTTGGGCAGTAGCTCTGGTTCTTCTTCAAGTGGTAATGCCTCATACCCACTTTCCCAAAGTAACCTGGATGACTGATGAAAAGAAGCCAGTATCACTTGGTGTTAGCTGCCTGTTCCTAATTGCCAAAGTCTGTCCAGAAAGGACAGCCTCATTTTATATGAAGCACTTCAGAACCTAATAGATTTTACTAGTGAACAATATCTAGGCCAGGATCACAATTATTTTAAATTTAAGTCTACAACGGCAAATGCCATTTCCTCAATGAAAAGTTATCATTCACCCCAGAGGGGCTGGGCCTAGAGACAGGAAGTTTTAAGTTTTTCAATCCAGGTCCAGACTTTTACTAGCTGTGAGACCCATGGCAAATCACTAAGCAGCGCTGTTCATCTTAAACAAGACCTCTGTGTAGTAGGGGTTTTAAAGTTTGTTTATAGATATTCCTAACCCGGTGACTGAATGGATCATGAGATGACCAGCCAGTGAATAGAGTTAGTGGTTACTTTTCGAGTACTTTAGCACACCACGACAACCGGCAATGCCTAGATGTGACTCTAAGTCTCGGTTTCACCAGATCTACCTTAAGGAAGCAAGGCTTCCCCAGATCTCACAAAGGCTTAAGGTCCACAAATTGGGCCTGAGACGCTCTAATGTACTATACTAAACGTTAATCTTAATTAACTCTTTTTTGGGATACTATTTCCCTTCTCTCCCCAACACAGTAGGCGCTCTGTAAAGTGTGGAAAGATGGAAACATAACGCAGTTAAGGCGGGGGTCGGCTTAGCCACCGTTTAGCCGCCGGGGGTTGGGGGAAGGGGGGAGCCCTGCTTCGGCACCACGACCCAGCCAGGGGAGGCAAAAACAAGCACTTTACTATTTGTCGAAGTTGATCCGGTGATGGTGCAGCCCTCCTGCATTCCCGCGGCCTCCGGGGTGCTTCCGGTGCTTGCCTGCAGGCAGAGAGTCCTCAGTTACAGACCGCAGGCCCGGGCCCCCCTCCCGCCGCGTGGCCCTCCCCGCCGGCCGTCACTCACCGATGCGCCCGTGGCCGTGGCTGACGTGCCCGCGGAGCTTCCGCGTCTTCCTTAGTCGGGAAGGCTGCGGGGGTTAAGAGTCGGGGCGTCGGGGCGCGGAAGGGGTCGCCAGCAGGGACCCCTACCCGTCCGGCCCCATGAGCCCATGGCTGCGGCCTGGCCTCACGCCCAGGCCGCGTGGCCACTCCCGGCCCCTGCCCCAGGGATTCCACGAGGAGAGGGATAGGGAAAAAGAAGGAAGAACCAGGGCTCCCTGCCACCCCGCCCGCGAGGCGCCCCGGGCTGGCCGGGCTAGGCCGCCCCGGGCCCGGGGACCCCGCCACAGTCACCTACCATGCTGGAGGCCGCCGCAAAAGAGAAAAGGAAGCTGCGCCGCAAGTGTCGCGAGAAGAGCAAAGAGGAGGGAAGTCAGCGCATACGTCACTTCCGCTCCCAGGGGACGGAACGAAGGGAGGGGACGCTTCGGCGCATGCGGCCTGAGGAGGGGGCTGGTCTAAGAGAGGTACCTCTGAGTCTGAGGTTGCTTCCCTTGCGCCTCCTCCCCAGCTGCCCGAGGCGGAGCGGGGCGGAGCTGAGGGGGAAGAGGTGCCGAGACCTCCCCTCTAGGGCCGGGAGAGCCGAGGCTAGCCGTGCGCCTCCCTTGGTGACCCCGCCCCGGAATGGCAGCCTCGGGAGGGCCCGGCCTCGTCTTCGTTTTTGCTGCCCCGCCCTAGGCCCTTAATAAAAGCTGGTTGAAGCGTCTGCCCCTCGCTCCCCACCCCCGCTGACCTCCCTCGTTACTCCGAGCTGGGGGAGGGGCTTCCTAAGGCGCCTCTGCCCAGTCGTGGAGCAGGAGGTGGAGTCTGAGCCTCGACCCCTCGTGACTCTGGGCTAACGCCATCGCCTTCTGGGCCTCAGTTTCCTCTTCTGCAAAATGAGGGGCTTGGACTAAAGAAAGCCCCAGGTCTTTCCGAGCTTGAGATCCATGGTCCTAGGACGCTTACCTGAAAATGCGAGCCCGCCTTCCTGAGCCATCTCGAGCTGTAACGTAAAGCCCACCCCGATACTGCGGTGCGGACATTGACACACCCGCTTAAGCGCCCTCTGCCTTAATTCCCTCGCTTCTAAAATGGGAATTAATATTATGGCGGGCGAGCCAGGCTCTAGCAAAGTAAGTAAAGTGCTTTGCAAACAAAGTGCTATATTAGCTGTTACTATAATCCTGCATAAGTGGTGGAGAGATCAGGGGTGAAATGATTATTTTACTATTATTTTAAAGTCAACACTTACTCTTAATATTGTCCCCCTCGGAGTAGTCTTGTTAGGAAGAAGATAGAACCATAGATTTAGATATGGAAGGGACTTTGGAGATCATCCAGTCTATTTTCCCTTTTTCCAGGTGAATTAACAGAGTGAAGAAGAAATTAAGTGGCCTTTCAGGTGCCTTTTATGTTACTATGTGTCAGGCATTGCGCTAAAAACGTTACAATTTAGTATCTCGTTTTATTCTTACAACAACCCTAGGAGGAAGGTGTGATTATTACCCTCATTTTGCAGATGGGGAAAACAGAGGTTAAATGACTTGTCCAGGCTCACACAGCTAGTCGGTGTCCGAGGCCGAATTCAAACCCAAATCTGACCTGACTCCAGAGCCAGTGCGGCATCCCTTGGGCCACCAGATAGTAAAACAGCAGAATTGGAGTTTGAACCTCAGTTCTCTTGACTCCAAATGCACTGCTCTTTGCATCACTCTGCCCTGCTGTCAGCGTTTGCACCATTTCTGTCTACACTTCGGGAATGCCAGCAGTGGTTCTAAATCTTCCTCCTAAGAATGTTTTTGGGGGCAGCTAGGTGGCGCAGTGAGTGAGCGAGCACCGGCCCTGGAGTCAGGAGCGCTTGAGTTCAAATTTGACCTCAGACGCTAGACGCAATTACTAGCCTTGCAACCTTGGGCAAATCACTTAACTCCAATTGCCCTACCGTCCCCGCCCCCCTCCAAAAAAAATGTTTTTAGAAAGAGGGAAAAAAGTCATTCAAGGGCACATATAGTGAATAAGGTAAGTGAGCAAGTGGAACAAAACGACTTTGGGTCCAAAATAAAATGTAGTAAAGCAATGGGAATGATTTGGGGGGTGGCAAGGGATGGTCTGGACTTGCTTCTGAAGCCTTTTCGAAGAGGAGTCCAGAAAGGTGAGCGATGGCGTCATCACGGGAGTTTGTACTTCTTACGGTGACTGCTTTGAACAACACCAACACTTAAATGACTAGTCTCATTACTTCATAGTTGATAAATACTGACTTGGACGTAGTGTGTTAGGGTTCACAAATCGCTTTTCTCGCAATGACCCTGTGACAGTAGATAATGTATTATTCCCATTTTACAAGAGGAAACTGAAGCACAAATTGTTTGAATGATTTTTGCAGTTTTACCCAGCTTGTCAGCACCAGACTCAAGGCTTGAACTCAGTCAGTCAACAAGCATTTATTAGCTGCCTACTGGGGGAGTGGATAGAAAGTTTGCCTTGCATAGACGGGGCAGTTTGGGGCCAAGTCCTCCTTTTGACACATACTGGCTGTGTGACCTTGGGCAAATCACCCACGCTCTTTTGCTCTAGGCAACTTTCTAAGATTATAAAACTTCCAGGAAGGTGCCAGCCTGCATTTCTTCAAAGGGTTTTCCTTATTTTCAAATTCCTTATGCCAATGAAAGTTCTAGTCTCTGGATCCTATTATATCCTAGGATCTATGCTAGGCACCAGAGTACAAAGACAAAGAAAAAGAAGTATCTGCTCTCCAGGAGCTGACATTTTGTTATTGGAAACAAACTCATGCTACATTCCTGGTTACTTAAGGTTTACCAAAGCCCTTCCTTCAAAGTTGTGACTTAGGTAGCACAAACATTATCCTTGTCTCGAAGATAATAACTAGTATATAACAATTTGGGATTATATGTATTATTTTCTCTTTTCAAGTCTGTAAGGCAGGTGCTACAGATAATATCCCTGTTTTATGGACAAGTTCAAAAGGATGGATTTGCCCAGGATCCCAGCTTGTGTCAGAGCTAAGCTTTGACAAGTCCACATCCAGTGAAGGCTCTTTCCATTGTACTGTGTGTATGCTGCCTCATGACCGAAAGGTCACTTTCTGTAGAAAAATAGGGATCCATTTGGAGCTTCCAAAGAAATGCTTATTGTGGACAAATTGGAGGGTCAGACATCAGTGTTTTTCTGATGAATGTATCATTAATACAGATTGACTTTGCACATTCTTCATACATTTATTGCAAATAGTCATTAATGTTCCATGAGAAATCATCCTGTTCCTTTGCTAAATAGGTGACAGATTGACCTCCAGCACCATCACTTGACTTCAAAGGCCAATATTCTCAGCATATGTTAACAACAATTCACATTTCTTTAGCACTTTAAAGTTTTCAAAAATGCTTTCCTTATAATAACCCTTGGAGGCGGAGTGTGCATATAATTATTATTCATATGTCACAGATGAGGAGACTGAGGGCCAGATTGGCCCCTAGTGGTTTTTTTCTTTTGGACCAGATCTGTTATTTTCTTTTATATAGGGAGCTCCCAGAAAGGAGATTTTCCCATTAATGTGGATCTACAACTGCTGTCCAATTTAGAGTTGCCTGGGGTGGAGGTGGGGTGGTACTGAGAGGTTAAAGGAGTTGCCTAGGGTCACACAGCCTGTGTGACTGACCCTATCAGATGAGACCTGAATATCCAGGTCTTCCTTAACTCTCTCGTGTGTGCTCGCTCTCTCTCTCTCCCTCCCTCCCTCTCTCTCTCTCTCTCTCCCTCACACTCTCTCTCTCTCTCTCTCTCCCTCACTCTCTCTCTCTCTCTCTCTCCCTCTCTCCCCCCCTCCCCCCCTCCCCTATCAATACACTATCAACTACCTATCCACTGTTTGATGTTGCTAGTGATTCATTTTTACATTTCATCTGTTTGAAAGCACTTTCTTTTCCATTGCTCTGTGTAATTCTTATGAGGAAGGCAGAGCACTAGAATGTTAGATCGCAAGTCATACTCATTATTTCTGTATTCTTTGCTTAATTTCATCTTCTAGCCTAGAATATTCTCCTGTGTCCTCCCCACTTACCCAAAGTCTCCATTCTTCAAGACCCAGCTCACATTCTACTTCTTCAGGAAGTCTTTCCAGACCACCCTAACCCATAGTACTCTTTCCTTCTGGTCTTATAGCAGTTATTCTCTTAATCTTTCATTTTATACTTACATGCCTTGTGACATCTCTTGTCTTTGCTACTTTTCATGTTAAACCACAGGATTTGTCTCCTAAGTTCATTCACCTAAGAGTGGGAAAGAATGAAAGTCAACAGAGACATAAAGAATAGCACCATGCCTTCATGGTGACCAAGCCATTCTCCCTGCACAGATTTACCAGAAAACATGGACAAGAATCTCAGAGGATAGGCAGAGCCATGGAGGCATTTTGATCTGTATTGTTGGAGGGAATACTTATATTGATAAGATCACAGATTCATTAAAATAATTACTAAAGTATTTTCATTTTAAAATGGGGAATATCTGTGACTTTAGTATATCTGTCTATGTTCATGTTTATGTTTCTTCTCTCCAATTAAACTGTAAGATTCTAGAATTATTAGAACTGGGACTATCTTATACTTCTTTGTATACCCCCAGTCTTCTGCCCATAATAAACACATGTTCAGTGAATATTTGTTAACTGAAAGAAAGCTGTGTGGTAACTAGCAGCAGTACTGGCATTTTGTTTAGGTGAGAGGTGACTAAGATGTCCATAAGTAATAGGGCACTGGCTGATGGGGGTCGGGGCTTCAGGGCATGCACAGGCCAACCCTGATGTGGTGGTTTGGTGAATCTGCTTCTGTAAATGTATATGACACATAAAGGATGGGCCCCTGATTCTGTGATTATTTTCTGTCTGCTATGTGGTGAAAAAAAGCCTCTTCACTGGTTGCTGAGCTAGAATTTGCAATAGAGAAACTCACTCATTGTCTCTTCTTGGAGGCTTTTGAGTGAGAAGGACAAACTGTGCTAGACTGCTTGGCTGGGAAGAGGTTTCAGACCCTCTCTTGCCAGTCCCCATGAAGGCATGGTGTTACTCTTTGTCTGTCTCTGTGACTTCCATTCTTTCCTACTCTTGGAAGAATGAATCGGGGAGACAAAATTGACTAGCCTATGATCTTATGGTTTTCGAAAGGTTGAAAGAGCCACCAGAGGTCTAGGAGCTGGAGTGTATGTAGCTGCCTTTGCTGATAATTGAAACCAATGAAAAACCATCTCTGCAGTGTGACCTGCTCACTCCAGCCTGAAGTGGATTGGCCCAACAGCGGTATCCTGTAATTAAGGTAATGACTGATCAATAGATCAGGCTACGCTACACTTGGAAATGAACCCAGTGCTAGTAAGAATATTTGTAATTATCACTTTAAGCTTGAGCCCACTCTCTCCAGGGACTGAGGTATAGAGAAGAGAGCATGCCCCATTCAGGAGAGACTTTTTGTAATTTGGTTCTTGCTGTATCTTTTTAGTAAACATTTCTTTGTAACAGCTCCTAATGTGATTCAAGATCTTCCCAACCCATTAAAAGGTCTCATGGGGAGCCCACTACGAGAAGCTTGATTAGGGGAGGCTTGTTTTGTAGGAAGGCCCACACCTTTTGCTAATTTCTAATTGGGTACTAGGTCACATGCCCTCTGGCTCTAAAACGTGTATATATACTCTGAGGTTAGCATTTTGCTTTGGGGCTCACTCATTGGAAGAATGTTTGTGTGATTTGGCCAGATGAGACTCTAGGTAGCTGTTAAGGAGCCCCCTGGCTTTGAAAACTCAGACATTAGTGCTTCTCTCTCAGATGTTGGTCAGACAGGTAGATATGTCTGTTGATCTGTGCTAATTTCTCAGACAGTTAGAAGCCCTGTCTGTTGGTCTTTATTTCTCTGTTTCTAAATTCTGCTTGTAATTAAGTTCAGGTGCTGACTTTTCCCCTGAACTAAGTGAGTGATATATATGTTCAATTAAAGTAATATTGTTGACCCCTTTGAAGTTGCTTTCCTTTAGAAAAAGCAGATCAAAAAACCTGTGCTAGCCCTCCTGTGTGCTGCTATCATTGGTCTTATACCTCCACAGCAGCAACAAGTAACATTGCTGTTACAACCAGTTAAATGATACTGGGGAAATACATCAGATGGGGGCTCAAGTTGATAGCATTAGGAAAACAAACCTCTTTATCCCTCAAGAGTGCTTCTACAGCATTGAGGGCACACAGGAACCTTGTTCTGAGGACTCTATGGCAATAGCTCATTATGTATAATTCTGCTTTTTCAAATCTTTCAACAAGGCTTTAGAAGAGAAATTATCCAAGGGAAGATTATATTTTGCACTCTGAAATTTCTCATTCTTGCTTTTTGGAATTTTGAAGAGAATTATGGTAAATGTGTCATTCTCTCTGAATTCCCCAACAAGTGCCATGCATACAGTAGGCTTTAATAAATGCTTGTCAAATCAAGCTAAGTTGGCTTTTGTAGGCTGCCTTCAAATATGAACTACCTCAAATTCTTTTAAGTACAAAGGTTGTTTGATGTTTGTTTTTCTTGCTCTGTAGCTTTCTATGATTTAGAAGGGTTGTATCACCTTTATTTTTC
This sequence comes from Trichosurus vulpecula, assembly GCF_011100635.1. Classification (NCBI taxonomy): domain Eukaryota; kingdom Metazoa; phylum Chordata; class Mammalia; order Diprotodontia; family Phalangeridae; genus Trichosurus; species Trichosurus vulpecula. The sequence goes on along the minus strand of NC_050578.1, from coordinate 225,794,472 downwards.
AAGGGGGCAGCAATGGGCTTCTTATTCAGAGTTAGAATGTGTGATGTTTTGTAAGCGATGACAATTTGGGATAGACTCAGAAATCTAGTCCTTGATTCGGTAATTCTTGATGAAACAGCATTTGTAGAAGCTCTCAAAGACAGTCTACATATATACATCTGGAGTTTTCCTCAGAACATATGAAATCATCTGACTCATAGGCTGGGACAGTTTTTTCTTCTTGCTTTGTGAAGCTTTTAGTATAGTTTTTTTTTGAGTGGATTAAGAAGGTGCAGAAAGACAGGATGGTATAATACATTTGTTCTTGGAAGCCTTTAAGGGAAATGAGATTAGAGGGTCTTCTGGTGGAAAGGATCTATAGAAGCAAAATATAAAAAAATGGGGAAATTCTATCAGAAATAGGAATCTTTTCCTGCTCAGTTTGGGTATAATTGTAAAGAGATTAATCACATTAAAAGGAAGAGCTGGAAGATTCTCCCTGATATTTTCACACTACTGTTCTGGAGCTGTTGTGATAGAGCTAAGTAGCCAAAGAACTAAAAGTGAGGGTCAATGGCTTGGCTCATGGGGGGTATAATCAGACTGCAACATAATTCAAATAAAGAATTGCACAGGAAAAGTGGCATTAAAGATGTCATCAGCAATAGATAGGCTGGTCATGTGTTGGGAGTAAGGGTTTTGCAAAGGACAGTCTCTCTATTTGACTGGTATACACACAGATGTAAAGAGGAACAACATGTTGAGACATCCCCTGCACAGATTTACCAGAACACATGGACAGGAATCTCACAGGATAGGCAGGGATGGAGGGGTTTTGATCTGTACTGTTGAAAGGAATACTCATATTGCTGAGATCACAGATTCATTAAAATACATACTAAAGTATTTTCATTTGAAGTGGGGAATATCTGTGACTTTAGGAGAGTTATGGCCATATAATAAGCCAGGGGAGAGGAGTTGTGCTTTGTTCTAAGTGGGGCCCAAAATGAATCTAGAAAAAAAAAAGAATGGCATGAAATTGTCCATTTTTAACCACAAAACATTTTCAGTTTTTTGGGTGGAGATATTGAAACGAGGATGAAAAATGTTGGCTTTGTCTTTGTATCCTGGGCCTACTATGCCTAACACAATGCCTGGCACTGAGAAGGCACTTGAAGCATGTCTATTTAACTGAATTAAAATTGTAAAAGAATAATAAAGCATTAAATGAGGAGTAACTAGGTTAACATTTGGGTCATGGTCCAGCGCTATCCTTGGCAACCTTTATTAACCTTTGCAATTTGCAGTTCTGTTTATTACATTTTCAGCTCTGTTGTATGACTCAGAGTAAAACAACAATTTGTGCTGAAATAAATGTTTTTGTGAGTGTAGGAGATGGAGGGAGATTATTTGCAAGTAATTAAAAATGTTTATATTTAGGCTTTATTTTCTTTTTAAGTTTCCAACTTGGGGCTTACATTAGTCCAATTGACCAGGCAATTGTTGCAGCCCCCAGTTTGTGAACTATGATCTGGCTTGAATTTTCACAGGATGCACTGCGAGGAGTAAGTTAGAAAGCCTTGCTTCCCCATTCTAGTAGTGACAGAGGCCAAGGTAAACAGAAAAGGGTGGAAGACACATGTAGAGGGAAGTAGAGGAAAAGGGGACAGCAGTTAACTGTTGCCTTCAGTTCTATTGCTTGTGTATCCTAGTGAGGATAAAGTATGTTCCAGTGAGACTTCTTCTTAAAGCACTAGCTCATGTAAAATAAGAAAAATAAGGAAAGGGAATTATGTAAGTTACATGTGTGAATCAAATGGGATGAAAATGAAATAAAAATTTAAATGCATTAAGGAATCTCACTACTTAAAAGAACTCTGTAGGGAACCCTTTTCCAAAAAAAAAACTGTCTTTATAGTTTATATTTTCTTAAAGTGAGTATGCCTTTATCAAGCCAAATGATATTTTGGTAGTAAAATAGAGTGTTTGCCCTTAAGTAGCTTCCATTCTATTGAGGTTACAAAGTATAGAGAAGTAAATGCAATATATAGACAAAGGAGATAGGAGGTGATTTTTCTGGTGAGGGTGCTGACAGTGGGAGGCTCAGGAAAGCACTTCTGGAGGAAGGAAAACCTGACCTAAGCGTTGAAGGGAGCTAAGAGTTCCAAGTAGCAAAGATGAGGAGGGAGAACACTCTGGACCAGTAGGACAGGCTCTGCCAAGGCTCACAGGCAGGGGAGGGATGGTGAGTGTGGGGAATGGAGCACGTAGACCAGCATGACTAGAATGTGGGAGGCATTACAGGGAGTAACGGGAAACTAGCTCCAAAAGATAGGCTGGCACTAGATTGTAGATGACCATCTGTGCTGGACAAAGTATTGTTTAGTTTTTATTGGTAAATGATAGGGAGCCACTGAAGATTTTTGTGCAGAAAAGCGACATGTCAGAAGATGGAAGCGAGGCCAGGTAAGAGACGATGAATACAAGAGAGTGTCCTGTAAGAATCCTGTTAGGAGTGTTAGGCAGTAAGCCTGTCTCAGCCCTCCTTAACGCTAGTGCCTTCATTCTGTCTCCAGTTTGTCCAGCACATAGCTTCTCTGTGCACAGTTGTGTGCAGAGTATCTCCCCCATTATTAGACTGGGAACTCCTTGCAAGTATGGATTTTTTTTCCTTTCTTTGTGTCTCCATTGCTTAGCCAGTCTTTCACATAGTAGGTACTTTAATACCCATAGTAGGTGCTTATTAAATGTTTGTTGATAACATTAGCTTTTTTAGTTACCCTATCTACCTGCTGATTTATTATAAGCCATACAGCAGTCTACTTAGAACTCCCAAATGTTGCCTTCCTTATCTTGTTCTTGTTAAATTTATTTTTATTTCCACATCTAAGACTTTACATTTACCTCTATTGAATTCTATGGTGCTAGATTCAGCCTAATGCTCTCTGCCTGTCAGGATCCTTTTAGATTCTAACTCCATTATTCAGTGTGTTAGCTATCTGTCCTACCTCTTTGTGCCCTGTAAATCTGATTAGCATGCTGTTTCTGCTTTTATCCAAGTCACTAAATATAAAAATGTCTGACAGAGAAGGACCAAACCCAGATTCCTGGAGACCTCCTACTTTTCACTGAACTGACCATCTAGTGCTGAGTCCATCTACTGTGTGATTGTGCAGTTCACCTTCTCACAAAAAGTCTCCACCTTCTTCATAAAAAAAGCATGAAATCAGAATCTTTGCTGAAATCTTGATAATAAACTATCATCATAACATTCTCTTCATCTCTTTGTTTGTTACAAGTCCTGTCAAAAAAGGAAATGAGTTTAGTCTGGCATCAGGAATCCTTGATGAAGCCATGCTGGCCCTTTTAAATGTTCATCTTCCAGCTCTTTAATGATCCTTTCTAGATTTTCCCCCCAGGAATTGAAGTCAAATGCACTGGCCTATTGCTTGTGGACTCTATTTTCTTCCCTTTTTTGTTTGAAAGTTAAGACATTTGCCCTTCTCCAGTCTTGTGGCATCTGTCTTGTTTTTCATGATTTATCAAATATCACCAAAAGTGGCTCAGTAATAACATCTGCCAGTTCTTTCAGTACTCAGGGATGTAGTTCATCTGGGTCAGGTTACTTAAATTCATTGGGGGCATCTATGTATTCACTTACTATCAACTTATTTATCTTGGGTATCAATTCCTTTTAGTAATTTCCAATGCAAATATCATTCCTCTTGGTAGAAAAAGGCAAAATAAGGAGATGCAGTGTTTTGTTTGAGGAACAGGAAGGTGGCTTGTTTCACTGAATTGTACAGCATGTGGAGGGGAATAAGGTATAAGAAGCCTGGAAAGGTAGGAAGGGGCCAGGTCATAAAAGACTTTGAAAGACAAACAGAGGATTTTATATTTGATGCTGCATGTAATAGGGAACTACCGGATTTTATTAAATGGAAAGGTGATGTGGTCAGATGTGCATTTTAGAAAGAGAATGTGGAGAATGGATTGGAATGAGGAAACATTTGAGGCAGGGAGCCCAAGCCAAAGGCAATAATCCAGGTGTTAGGTAATGAGGGCCTGCACTAGGGTAATTGGGGCAGCTAGGTGGCCCAGTGGATAGAGCTTGGAATCAGGAAGACTCATCTTCCTGTGTTCAAATCCTGCCTTAGACACTTCCTAGCAGTATAACCCCGGACAAAGCATTTAACCCTGTTTGCCTCAAGGAAATGGCGAACTGCTCCAGTATCTTTGCCAAGAAAACCCCAAATGGGGTCACAAAAACTCAGACATGACTGAACAACAGCAACAACTAGGATAATTGCAGATGATTCCAGTAAGGGTTTTTTGTGCATTGGAGAGAGCTGAGTGTGTTTGTAGGCTGTAGGAGTGATTGAATATTAGTGAGAAAGTGGGGATGTTAAGAGGGGGCAATCTGCTGGAGAAGACAAGATGACATGGGATCCCTTGTGTATGCTTTCCCTGGCAAGGAAGGAAAGCTACCTCCTCATGTGAAATAGGGGTAAAGGAGGAGATAGTGGCAGAAAGCTTCTGAGTTATGTGAGATAAAGAACAGAGGATAAGGCCTTCTTTGCAAAGGCCTCAATATTTTCAGTGAAATGTGAGTCAAGGCTCTGAACTGAGATGGGGCAGGGGGGACAGGAGGGTGGATATGAAAGGCTTAAGGAGGGATAAAAATGTCTAGAAAAGTCTTTGTGATGAGTGGGATAGTGAAGTGATTAGGGAGATGTAAAAGGATTGCCTTGCCACAGTGAGGGCCTAGTTGAGATGATGTAACATAAACTTGTAGTGAAACCAGTTGGCATGATTTAATGCTTTGTTCAGCAGTATGTAATATGGGGTGAAGGGTGAAGACAGTGGATGGTGGGAGTAATCCCAGGCTAGAGTTTGGAAAGACAAGGTCTTCAATAGGATAAAGGGCAAAGGTTTTGAGAGAAGAGGACAATGTAGATTTTAACTGCTTTACCAGGGAATCAAGATGGTAAAGGAAGGACAGTGATGTTCTGGGAAAAGAACTGAGGGGCAAAGGGATTGAAAGTTGCAGCAAGGATGGAAAACAGGATTTGGAATTACAAGACAAAAGAAGAGGTGGAATGACAACAGATTATGATCAGATAAAGGACTTTCAGAATTCATGAACATGGATGTAGAACTAGTAGGTGATGGCAAGTTCAGGGGTAGGACCATCTCTATATGTAGCAGGATTGGGGTGGAGAAGTCAGTCATGGGAAATGAATAAGGTGAGGAACTGGAAGGTTAAAATATTTGAGACACGATGCCAAGCACCAAGAATACAAAAAGGGGCAAAAACATGGTCTCTGCCCCCAAGGAACTCACATTATGAGACAAGATACAAACATCTATGAACCTATAAGATGTTTGCAGTGTTAAGTAAGGGTTGATCTCAGAGGGATGTCACTAGCCAGCAGTGAGGGCACAGAAAAAAGCCTCCTTCAAACCATGGCCTTAGTGTGCCTATCTATCTACAATCCCTCCAACATGAACTGTGCCAATCTTTTTTCTTCTTTGCCAGTTTTCTGGGTGTGAGATGAAACCTCAGGTTCGTTTTGATTGCAATTCTCTTATTCAGATGGTCATTAATAGTTTTCAAGTCTTTTGAGAACAGCTTGCTCACTCCTTCTCTCTTCTCCCAGCTCCACTTGTCACTCTCAGAACTTCTTCACTTTGCTCTCATGTGGTTCCCCCCAACTCTGTGCTTTTCCGTTCTCTTTAGGTGTTGTCTCCTAGTAGAATGTAATTTGTCTGATACGTAGTAAGTGCTTAATAAATTCTCTCTCTTCTGTCTTATCTGTCTGTTTCTGTCTACATATATATATATATGTGTATATATATATGTATGTATGTATGTATCTTTCTATCTGTCCATCTATCTATCTATCTCCTTCACCACTGGATAAGTGGATAATGGATATGTCTTCTATCCATTAGCTTTCTAGGTATCTTAGATACCAAATCTTTTTTTGAGAAATTTGATACATAGAATTTTTTCCCCATTTGCCCACTTCCCTTAACCTCAATTTATTAATTTTTTTTTTACTGAAGCTTTTCAGTTTTAAATAAATTATCAAAAGTAATCAAAATTATTATCTTTTGTAATTTACTAGACAGTTTTTGTTTTCTTAAGCGTACACCTTCAACTCACAACTGTGATAGGTGTGTGATCTTTTTCTCTTCTAATTTTTTATACTATAATCTTTAATATTAAGGTCATGTAGCTATTTTTGAATTTATTATGGAATGTGGCATATAATGTTGGCCTAAACCAAAATTTTTCTAGACTACTTTCTCGTTTTCCCAGAAGTTTTTCTTTTAACCAAATAGGAAATTGTTTCCTAAGTAATTTATGTCTTGAGGTTTATTGTACACTGGATTATTGAGGTCTATTGTTTCTGATTCTCCCTTTTCTGTTCCACTGATGTTCTTCTATATTTTTTAACCAATACCAAATGGTTTTGATGAATGCTGCTTCATAATATAGTTTAAGGATGGGAAGTGCTACCCCTCCTTCATTCCTGCCTTTTTTGATTATTCTCTTTGATAGTCTAGATCTTTTGTTTTTTCCAAATAAATTTTCTTTTTATTTTTTTAATCAAATTCTGTAAAGTACCCCTTTGATAGTTTGATTGGTATAGTATTAAAACTGTAAATTAACTTTGGTAGTATTGTCATTTTTATTGTGTCTTCATGGCCTAGCACTCAGCACCAAATATTTCTCCAGCTATTTGAATTGTTCTTTATTTCTTTAAGGAGTACTTTGTAATTGAGTCCATACAACATTTTGTGTGTTTTGGTAGATTGAGCCTCAAATATTTTATGTATTTTGTAGTTATTTTAAACGAGATTTCCCTATTATTCCTTTTTAGGTTTTATTATCATTTAGAAATGCTGTTGATTTTTGTGGGTTTATTTTGTAGTTTGCAACTTTGCTGACACTATGAATTGTTAATTAGTATCTTTGCTAATTCCTTAGGATTTTTTCAGTAAACCATCATGTTGTCAGCAAATAGGGATGGTACAATTTGCCTATCTTGACTCTTCCATAGAATTTCTCAGTCTTTTGTAAGCAGTGTTTTGTTTGGGTGTAGTGAAAAATAAAGCTTTAAGTTGGGAATAAGTTAACTTAAATTCTAGTCTTTTCTTTGCCACTAGCTGGCTTTGTGACTTTGGGCAATTTAGGGCCTGTTTCCTGTTCTGTAAAACAAGGAGGTTGAACTAGGTAATCTTTAAAGACCCTTTCAGCTCTGGTATTTTATAATGTTTACTACACTAATGAATACTACAAACAAAACCCCAAAATGGAATAATTTCGTAAAAAGTAGTATGCATCAGAAAGGATCATTGGCAGGAAATGATACAGAAGTGAGAGGCTGCAGACTAGTCATTATATTTGTTCTGCTATTTATAGATTCCCTCTGCATTTGTGTTTCAGAGTTTGGTAGAAGATTGCTATCAGGGTTCATTTTAAAAGGCTGGTTTGTGCTCACACTCATTGGCTATGTCCCTAAGCTTCTCCTTTTTGCAGATTCCTGCTGCATTGTCCAGGGAAGCATAGACAGATTTTCATTATCAGTCACAATGAACTTCTTTTTTACGAAAAGAAACACATCAGTTTTGTTTGGTGTTTTCCTTACAGGGAGTTGACCCTGCCCTTGTTGATTCCATCCCATTTTTATCTGAGTATGTCTATAAATGGAAAAGCTGGTGCAGTCATCGTGAACCATTAGGATCCATCTAATGCCTGCAGACCCTGCAGTCTTTGGAGTCAGCAAATAGAGGGTGTGAACCTGAGGAAGTTCAGCACGCTGTCTCAACTGAACCTGAAGAGAAAAGAGACCAGAGGTGTGCTCCCTTCTGCCTTGTTTTGTTTTCAGTGTCTGATTTATGGATGCAGTTCCACGGGGTGAAGGTAATAGTGGGTAGTTAGTGCCTGTCATTTGTGTCCTGGACAGGTAAAACTCACTTTATGCAGTTTGATCAGTTTAAAAAAATTTGCATATATGAATCAAATGTGCTGTAAATGGAATCATATTTTAAATGCATTAGGGAATCTCACTATTTAAAAAATGCTGTAGAGAACTCTTTTGTAAAAAGAGTATTCCATATATACATGTATGTATATATATATATATTCTAAAATTAGGATTTTTACAAGTCAGATTTTCTGAAGGTGGGCATGTCTCTTTTGAACAAAGTGATATTTTGGTAGCAGAATAAACTAATTGAGGAATATTTGCTTTTGTTCCAGACATGTTAGCTTAGATGTTTGCTCCTTGAGGGCAAAGACCCTTCCTTATTTATCTTGGCGTCTCCCCCAGGATCTTGTACATAGGAGGCCCTTCATAAATGTTTATTGAATGAATTTCCTGTTAGGACAATATTTGGTCAGAGGATGCCATAGTAGAGGGGCCATGTTTGAGTCTCTAAGACTGCCAACCCAAAAGAACCTGACCGAGCTGGGTGATTTTAAGGTAAGGCTTACTGAAGTGGGAAAGGAAATCTCAGATCTCTGAGGATGGACACAACTCCATTAATTTTCTCACTAACATTTGGGGTCACCCTGAATTTTGTGGTTTTAACTTTTTGTGCTAAGGTGCTACCTCATTGGGAAGGGACAGATACCAAGGGAGACTTGTATACCTTTTCTGGACAGGTGCTGGTTTCTCAGCTATAGTGTTCCTGGTAAATAAACCACATTGGGGAGATATTTAGATCACTTGGCAGAGTTTTCCAATGTCTCTGATTAATTTTGATTGTTTTCTATTGTATATTTGAAGTGTAAGTAAATATATTCAGGTTTTCCTTGAATTGCATTATTAATATAGCTACTATGGAACTCATCAGGTTAAGAATTGTGTAGAGGAGTAATATATCTAACAAAATCCTCCTTCTCCTCAAGGCCAGCAGTTGGTTTTTAACTAGAGGAGCAATTTTTCAAGAATTTGTGGTCTTCCACACAACTTCAGTCAATGTCAGTGGGTCTAGATGGACCATTATTAATGACCACATCTGCATTTAGAGGAAAATTATGTTCACTTTCTACTTTTTAGTATTTATAGGGCTTCAAAAGTGCTTTGCATCTGTTAGATGAAAGAAAGTATTTTATCATTATCTTATTACTCATAATTTTAATGTGTGCCTGCAAGTTTGGTACACGTACCCAGCAATGAGAGCCATGCTGGTTTTGTCAAGACAGAGTTTATGGTTAAGATTTTTAACACTGCCTTCAAATGTCCCACTGTTTATGAAAAACTGGAAATATAATGTTAATCATTGTTCATGACAGATGTTATTTGTGAAAAGACAGCAAACACATTATCTCTTTCTATTAGGATGAAATACTTTTGTTGATGGTAAGATTCCAAAGGATGTCTTTTCATGAAGGCAAGGAAAGGAATAAATATGATCTTTCCATTGCAAAATCGTCAAGATATAAGGCCCGTTACCATCAAATCTTAGAATCTCAGACCTGGAAGAGACCTTAGAGGTCATTTAGTCCAGACTCCCATCCAGTTCAAGAATTCTCTTTGCTGCATTTCTGTAAGCTGAATCTATCCTCAGCTTGAACATGTCCATTGGCTGGAAACTCACTGATAATGATAGGAATAGCTGACATTCATATAGTGCTTTAAGAACTGTACATGCATTATCTCACTTAACCCAATCTTTCGTGAGGAAGCTTCATCACATTTTTTGTACACTTCTGTTTATTCAGATCCTTATTTTAGCTGAAATCAGTCTCCTTATAGTATAATCAGTCTGCCTTATAGTATAGTTTTTTTCCTCAGTGGCTGAAGAGAATAGGCCTAACTTCTTCACATGACAACCCTTTGGATATCTGAACACAGCAGTTATGTCTCCCTGAGACATCTTTTCTCTGGGTTAAATGTCGCTAGTGCCTTCAAATGATCCTTGGATGGAATACTTCCTGGCTCCCTCACTATTTAGGTTGTCCGTCTTTGGATATTCTCCATTTTTGCCACAATCTCATGTCTAGAACTAAACAGTATTTCAGATGTGATGTGATGATGGCAGAAAACAGTGGCACTATCACTTTCTTTCATTGGAAGGCAATTTGATTATTTAATGTAGCTTGTACTTTTCACAACATGATGCAGGAAGGGGGCTCTTTCTGGGTCTCTATTTTCAGTCAGTTAACAAGTATTTGTTAAGTGCCTACTCTGTTGGCACAATGCCAACCAGGTTGTAGGTATACAGAAGAAAATGAAAGACCTTGTTCTCAAAGAGGTTATATTTTATTGAGGGAGAAAACATATATGTCCATAGAGAAATATAAATACAAGGTAGCTGAGGGAGGGCAGGCAGAAATCCAGAAGGACTTCATTCAGAAGGTGGTGCTTGAGCTGAGTCACGAAGAAAGTAAGGGATTCTCGGAAGCAGGCATGAGGAGAGGGTATTCTAGCACAAAGGCAGAAGATGGAGTGTGGTGTGTGAGGAACAAGAAGTTGACCATTTGGCCAGATCCTAGTAGGGAAATAATGTATAAAATCACTGGACAGGTTGGTTGGGACCAGATTGTAAAGTGCTTTAAATGCCAAAAACAGGAGTTTTACCAAGAGACAAGAGGTGGCCATTGAAGTAAATTGGGTGATATTGTTAGGCCTGTGCTTTAGGAAAATCATTTTGCAGCCATGTGGAGGATAGACTGGAGAGGAGAGCAGGGGGATTATCAGGAGGCCTTGGTAATAGCTCATGGCAAGAAGAAGATGGATGCAAGAGGTTTCATGCAGTTGTATGGGATGAGGAGCTGAGGGTAATGATAGAGTTTTGAACCTGGGAGACGGGAAGGATATAGAAACACAGTCACAGTTACAGAGCATGATAGTTTGCTTTCTCAATGAGTTCACTGCCTAGCTCACAGTCTTTTTTTCCTCCTCAACTCCTGCCCTCATCTTGAGAGACTTAACACATGTATATATTGTTAATTCCTCAAACACCCCAACCTGGCAGTTCTTCAACTTACTCATTTCTCATGACCTACTTTTTCAAAACCCAACCTCAGCTACGTACAGAAACACTTCTACCCTGGACCTTGTCATCTTGCCACAAATGTTTTGCTTTCATTTTCATGAATTGTAAAATTTTCTCTTTCCCTGCCTTGCAACCCTTAACCTTGTTCTTCATCCTTCCTACGACCTCCAGTCCCTTCACCCTCAGTTCTTTCCCTGGCCTCATCACTGGCTACACCCTCCTCACCTCCCCATTCTGACTCCTTGGTGAACCAGTTCAGCTTTATATTGTCCTCTTCTCTTGAGTCTCTTGCACTCTTACCCTGTTGCTAATTTTGCTCTTGTTAAGCCTCTGCCTTGGATTACCATTTGCTGTTCAGTTCTATTTAACTGTGCTATTGAATGAGTGAATTAAATTAACGAACAAAATTAATGAATAAAACATTCATTAAACACTTACTATGTGAAAAGCATTGTGCTGAGTGCTGGAAATTCAAACAGAAAAGCAAGCCTGTGTCCACTCTTGAGGACCTCACATTCTAATGGGGAGACAGCATATATAGAAGGTTTTAACATATTTTTATTTATTTTGTTAAATATTTCCCAATTACATTAGAAAACTTTTAACACTCGTTTTTTAAAATTTTGAGTCCCAAGTGCTCATTCTCCCTCCCACTCCTCCCTCACCCCTTGAGAAGGCAAATAATATGGTATCGATTATATATGTGAAGTCATGCAAAACATATTTCCATATTAGCCGTGGTGCAGAAGAAAACACACACAGTAAAAATAAAGCAAAAGGACCTGTACTCAGAATTCATCAGTTCTCTCTCTGGAGATGTATAGCATTTTTCATCATGGGTCCTTCGAAATTGTCTTGCATCATTGTATTGATCAGCATAGCTAAGTCTTCCACAGTTGATCTTTGTTTTAATATTGCTGTTACTGTGTACGATGTTCTGGTTCTGCTCTTATTTTGTACCATTTCATATAAGACTTGCCAGGTTTTTCTGAAACCATTGTGCTAGTCATTCCTTATAGCACAATAATATTCTATCACAATCATATACTACACTTTGTCCAGTTATTCCCTAGTTGATGGACATCCCCTCAATTTCCGATTCTTTACCACCACAAAAAGAGCTGCTATAAATATTTTTATGCATACGGGTCCTTTTCCCTTCTCTTTGATCTCTTTGGGATACAGACATAATAGTGGTCTTGATGGGTCAAAGGGTATATACAGTTTTGTATCCTTTTGGATATAATTTCAAATTGGTCCAGAATGGTTGGACTAGTTTACACTTCCATCAGCAGTACATTAGTGTCTCAATTTTTCCACATCCCCTCCAACATTTATCATTTCCTGTTTTTGTCATCTTAAGTGAATCTGATAGGTGTGAGATGGTACCTCAAAGTTGCTTTAATGTGTATTTCTCTAATCAATAGGGATTTAGGTAATTTTTTTTCATGTTACTATTGATAGCTTTGGTTTCTTCTTCTGAAAATTGAATATTCATATCCTTTGACCATTTGTCAATTGAGGTATGGCTCTTATTTCTACAAATTTGGTTCAGTTCCATATAGAGTTGAGAAATGAGGCCTTTATCAGAGAAACTTTTTATATAATTTTTTGTGGTTTCTTGCTTTCCTTCTAACTTTGACTGCATTAGTTTTGTTGGTACAAAAACTTTTAAATTTCATATAGTCAAAATTATCCATTTTATTTCCTGTGATCTTTTCTATCTCTTGGTCATAAACTCTTCTCTTATCTAACATATGGAAGTTTTAGCTCCAAGTCAGTTGGAAAGGTCCCCTAATCCTTAGGGTGAAGTGGCAAAGCAGATGATAATGCCTCTTCTTTAATGTCATTTGCACTGATAAAACCATATCAGTTTATTATATCTAACCATCTTTGGGGCCAACTTTCTTCATCACTACCACCAGCAACTGCCACCAGTAGGAAGATAGGTACAGGATAGTACCCTTCCACCCCCCTGCCCTCTTCTCCTGCTTCCAGCCTAGCCCTCATAGCTGTCATATAGGGAAGCAACTCTTGTGGAGAAGGGGCCAGTGCCAAGAACTTTTTTGGGGGGCCTTGAGTACTTGTGATGGTAGTCCCTGCAGGAGCAGTGACCAGCCTGCATCTCACAGGGGCTGCTTCCCAGGATGATAGCTGAGGACACTGGGCTGGAAGCATTGATATTTTCAAGGTTTTTGGTCCCTGAGTCCTGGGCTGTTTCCACCAGGGCTGAAGGAAGATAGGGTAGTGGTGATCTGACATACCTGGCAACTTCTGCTTCCTGTCTGTCCCTCAGGGGGCCCTGCTGCCTTAGCTGGCCTGGCAGGAGGTGCTAGTTAGTGGAGATGATTGGCTTGTGGTTGGCTCCACAAGAGCTGCTTCCCCAGTTGACGATTGTAAGGGCTGGGCTAGAAGCAAGTCTGGTGGTCTGGGCCTGGGGAGGGGAAGAGATGCTGCCACTCCCAGGGCTCCTGTGCTTCTGCCAATTAGTGTTAGTTGGTCAACAGTTTCTTCCCTCAATGATGGTTGTGGGGGCTGTGCAGGAAACAGGGCTCTTAACTCTTACCTCTTAACTCTCTGCTATTTGATCTCACCATTTAACTGAAACTACTTTCCAAAATTGTCACTGAGCTCTTAATTGCTAAATGTAATGGCCTTTTTTTAGTCCTTCTCTTTCTTGACCTCTCTATGGCCTTTGATATTATGGATCACTCTTTTCTTGATAATCTCTTCTTTCTAGGTTTTCGTGACACTGCTCTCTCCTGATCCCCTCCTATCTATTTGACTATTGCTGTATTCTCTGTTGGATCTTTATCCATATCACACACCAGAGAGTGGGGGTCCCCTAAGGCATCCTTAAACTCACAGTGTTCCAAACTGAATTCATTATCCTTACCCCAAACCCTACCTTCTTCCCAGTTTTCCCATTACTGTCAAGATAACCACCATCCTCCCAGTCCACCAGGCTTGCAACCTAGGCTTTGCATCCTTAACTCCTCACTCCACATCGGTGCCAAGTCCCATTAGTTCCCTGTAGCATCTCATATATGCCCCTTTCTCTCCTCAAACACTGCACCCACCCTCATCACTTCATGATCTGGACTATCACAGTAGCCTTCTGCTTGTCTCCCTGCCTCAAGTCTGTTTCCACCAAATATCATCCCCCCCACCCATTCAGAAAACTCCAGTGGCTCCTTGTTACCTTTGAGATTAAATATAAAATCCTCTGTTTGGCTTTTAAAGCCCCTTATAACCTGCCCTGTTCCAACCTTTCCATCCTTCTTACACCTTATCCCCCTCAATGACCTCTCTGATCCTTTCCTGCTGTTCCTTGAACAAGACACACCATCTCCCTAACTCTGGGACTTTGCACTGGTGGCCCCTATGCTTGGAACTCTCTTCCCTCCCCATTTCTGCTTCCTGGATTCCTTCATGCCTCAGATAAAATCCCGCTTTCTCCAGAAAGCCTTTCCCTACCTCCTTTAATACTAGTGCCTTCCTTCTGTGATTAACTTTAATTTCTCTTGTATATATTTTATTTGCACATAGTGAGCTCCTTTTTGCCTCTTTTTGTATCCCGGCACTTGACACAGTGCTTGACACATAGTAGGTGTTCAATAAATGCTTATTGAGGAGGAGAAGGAGAAGGAGGAAGAAGGGAGGGTGGCCACCATTAGTATTCAGTGAAGAAAAAATAAAGCTGTGATAGTTTGACTTAGAACAGTGCAAAAGGGACACCCAACAATGCTTTACTAAAATGGTTCTTCTTGTGCTGTGGCCCCCAAATAATCTGGAACTCAACAGAGGGAAGAAGACATAGGATACTGTGTCAATCAACACTCCTTGGCTCTTACCTAGATTCCTGGCCTTTTTGCATTTAGGGTTCTCTAAGCAAACAACCTTGTATGGAGGAACAACATCCACATTACCCAAGGATGCTTGGGAGCAGTGGAGAGAGCACCAGAGAAGGAGTCAGGAGAGCTTCCCTTCTGTCATAGCTTCACCACTTGCCAGCTGGGGGACCTTGGGCAAGGCACAGACTTCTCACAGCTTTAGTCTCTGATCTGTAAAACATGAATATCAATGCTGGCTTTGCACGGTGATTGTGAGGATTAAGTGGAAAGATATATGTTGAGAAAGTACTTGGAAAAGTGTAAAGTGCTTTAGAACATAAGGTATCATCATTATCATCTCCTTGAATCCATGAGCCCACCATGGATAGGAAGTCCCCAGAGGGAAATCTGGGTGGAAAGAAGCAGCCAACCCGCCGAGTATGTATCTCAGTCACCAGGTGCAAAGCTTTAATTAATGGAGCAGCTGGCCCAGAAGCCCAGCTGGGACTCACTCAGCAGCTACCTGCTGGGGGTGGAAGTGGAGAATAGAATCTAAATCAGAGAGGAGGAAAACCCAGCAATTGTGTGTCCTAGGGAAAACAAGAGACTTTCTCTGGCAGGAGGCATTTTAAACCACACTGTCTTGGACAAGCTTGATGAAATCTGTGTTAGGAAGAAATAGCTGCATTTGCTTTATGTGCATGGATTTTGTCTGGTATTAAGCCAATTGTGACAACACAGAGACCTCAGGAAAAACTAGGGAGTTCAAGACAAGTATAGATGATTTTTTTTTCATCGTTTGTTTTAAAGACCACGTTGGTATAGGTCAAATTCTGAAGTAAAAGTTTGACCATCAAGTTCAAAAACCAAACAGTCAGAAAGGGACATGAGCACTTTTGCCATCCAATGGTCTCCCCTACTGAGGCTTAACCTAGTCTGCAGGTTATGTCAGTGATATCTTGGGACTTGAAAGCTTTGGTTTGGGTTTTGTTTTGTTCAGGTAATGGATTGCTTTCATTTATCTTTCTCATTTCCCCCTATTTACACTGAAAATAAAATAATGAATCTGAGGCCTCGTAAGGTTCTACGTAATTTAAGCTCAAGCTCCCCAATGACTAGATGGGAGTCTTGTTGATCAATCACCCTGTTTGCTTTCTGTCCTCAAGGTTTCCATCTCACCCCTTTTTCCGTTCTTTCACCTGACGACCTCTTGTACTTTACTGAGAAAATAAGGCTATTTGCTGTTAGCTCTGTCTGTTCACCTTTGATATCATCCCCCATTCTTTCCTCCTTTATTCCAATCTCCAGTGAAGAGGGCCTTCTCACCAAGGCCAGTTTTTATATGTA
Organism: Trichosurus vulpecula; assembly: GCF_011100635.1. NCBI lineage: Eukaryota > Metazoa > Chordata > Mammalia > Diprotodontia > Phalangeridae > Trichosurus > Trichosurus vulpecula. The sequence goes on along the minus strand of NC_050578.1, from coordinate 225,778,297 downwards.
TCCTTTATTCTACCCCCTCCTATTTCTTCTGTCAGGTTACCGCTATAATTAAACCCTCTCATTCTAATCTTCACTCTTTTTCCATACTGGCTTATTCCATGCTGCCTATACATCATTTGAATTGCAGTTCTCCATCATTCTTAAAAAATCCTCACTAGGCTCTGCTGTCCTCTCAAGCTATCAGCCTACATCTCTTCCTCCTTTCACAACTAAACTTATAGTAAAAGCTATCTACTTTCATTGTGTTTACTTCTTTTGTTTCTTTAAAAAATTATATTGATATCTTTTATTTTTACATAGCCTAGATTTACCCTTATATGTTTCTTCCTCCCACCACCTAGAAAGTTGTCCCTTATAACAATAAAAAAAAGCAGAAAGAAGAAAATGCAAAAAATAATTAGCAAAACTAGTCAACATATTGAAAAAGAAGCTGACGTGATATGCCATGTTCCATGCCTGTGGTAGAAGGCATCTTCTACTTTCTCTTCTTTGGAGTCAGGCTTGTTTTTTGTTTTATGTTGGGGCATAGTTCAAAATAGCTTCCTGTAGTTGCTAGACCAGTTCACTGCTCAGCCAACACTGCATTTATTGCTTCTTTTTTTCATAGCCTTCCAACATTTGTAATTTTCCTGTTTTATAATCTTTGCTAATTTGATGGATGTGCGATGGGACCTCAGAGCCACTTTACATTTCTCTTATTAATGATTTTTTTTGGAGGGGGGAAGGCAGGGCAATTGAGCTTAAGTGACTTGACCAAGGTCACACAGCTAGTGGGTGTGTCAAGGGTCTGAGGCCAGATTTGATCTTGGGTCCTCTTGACTCCAGGGCCGGTGCTCTACTCACTGTGCCCCCTAGCTGCCCCTCTTATTAATGATTTGGATCATGTTTTCACATTTTTGTTGAGAGCTTTAATTTCCTTCTTTGAAAAATGACTATTCACATCCTTTAACCTATTGGGAAATGGCTCTTATTCTTTTACATTCAGATCATTTCCTGATATATCTTGTCTGTGAGAGCTTTATCAGAGAAACTTGCTGTAAAGATTTTTTTCCTTCTACTTCCCTTCTAATTTTAATTGCATTGGTTTTATTTGTGCAAGATCTTTTACATTTTATGTGATAAAATTGTCCATTTTATTTTCTGTGATCCCCTCTGGCCTTCATGTGCTCATGGGCTCTTCCATTAGTCATAGATCCAAAAAGTCATTTCTTTCTTGCTCCTGTAATTTGCTTCTGATATCACCTTTTATGTCCAAGTCAAATATCCATTTGGAGCTTAACTTGGTGTCAGGCGTGTGAGGTCAGTCGATACCTAATTTCTCCCAGACTGCTTTCCAGTTTTTCCAGTAGTGTTTGTTGAACAGTGCCTAGTAACAGTGCTCTTTGGCTTTATTGAAATGTTTTTTCCTATATATTTTGTACCTAATCAGTTCCGCTGATTGACCTCTCAATTTTTTATCCAGTACCAAATCATTTTCATAGTTACTGGTTTGTAGTATAGTTTGAGATCTGGTATTGCTAGATCCCATTCTTTCCTACTTTTTTCCCCTATTATTTCCCTTGATAGTCTTCACTTTTATCCGGCAGATGAACTTCATTATTATTTTTTCTAGCTCCGTAAAATAATTCTTTGGTGGTTTGATATGGCGCTGAATAAATTAATTTAGGTAGTATTGTCATTTTATTATATTGGCATTATCGGTCACACATGAGCAATTAAGATTTTTTCAATTAATTAATATGACTTATTATGTTTATAGTTTTCCTTGTATTTAACCAACTTTGCATTCCTGGCATAAATCCAATCTGGTCATAATGTATAATAATCATTTTGTTATATTGCTGTAGTTTATTTGCTAATATTTTATTAACATTTTCTTTATCAGTGTTCAGTAGGGATATTGGTTTATAATAGCGTTTCTTAATCTTTTTTGTGTCATGGACCCTTTTGGAAGTCTGGTGAAGCCTGTGAACCCCTTCTCTGAAGAATGCCTTTAAATAATTGAAGGAAAAATTAAATATCAGTTAGACGTTAGTGAAAATAGAGGTGCAATTTTTTTCCCATCCAGGTTGACAGACCTCCTGAAATCTTTCCTTTCTCTTTTTTTCAGGATCAAATGGGATAATATTTGTAAAGTACTTAGCATAGCACCTGGCACATAGTAGGTACTTAATAAATGCTTATCCTCTTCTCTTTCTATCTCTACAAAATCTCTCACACAAGTCCTGTTCTAAACTGTCACTTTAGTTCAGACCCTTCTCATCAGCTCTTGTCCGGTCTTCCTGCTTACACATCCCCTAGCCCAGTGCACTCTTCACGCTGCTGCCACTCATCTTTCCAAGATGCAAATGTGACCTCAATACACTCCAGTGATTCCTTTTATGTGGATATCCATTTCTAGCTTTTAAAGCCCTTTACAGTGGGCCCCAGCCTACCTTTTCAGTTCTCTAATAGATCGCTCTCCTTCCTGCGCCCCTGCGGGCTGCTCTCCACACATACCACTTTGTTTCCCCTTTGTGCTTTTTGTCCTTTTGGAAGGTCCGTCACTCCTTCTGCAGCCCTGCTCTGCAGGCCTCCTCCTCGTTAGTGCCTTCGCCTTCCTTAAATGTTGTTCCTTTCTGTCTGTGTGTCCCCCAAGTAGAATGTAAGTTCCTTGAGGGGAAGGCACTTTCTTTTCCATCTTTGTATCCTCAGAGCCTAGCGTAGTACCTGGCACCATGTAGACTTTTAATAAATGTTTGTTGAATTGAACTGAAGTGGTCTTTGATTTGGACTTTCAAGAATGGGTAGGATTTCAGAAAGACAGAGATAGAGCAAAGGTATTCTGGAATGAGTTTGATGTCAACTTCTTGACAATTGGTCATCAAGTATTATACTAGGTATAATGTGGGAGAGGCATAGTGGGCCTAGATGGGAAGGGCCAGTGTGGTCACATGTACCTGCTTCTGGGAGCCAGGACCCAGGCCCTCCACCTGCAGTGCCTCTGTCTACCTCATCTAAGGATGAACCTATTAATTCTACTTTCACAATCTCTCTCTCTCTCTCTCTCTCTCTCTCTCTCCCTCCCTCCCTCCCTCCCCCCCTCACCCTTTCTCTCTCCCCTCCCTCTCCCCCTCTCTCCCTCTCTCCCCTTCTTTCCCCTCATGCAGCAACAGCTTTAGCTCAGGCCTCTTGTTGGGACCACTGCAGAAGCTTCAAACTGGTGTCTCTGCTTCAGCTCTGCTCCTCAAGGTATCCTCCACTCATTTGCTCGATGATTTTTTTTAAAGTGTTGGTCTGACCGTGTCACTTCCCTGCTCAGTGAGCTCCAGCGGCTCCCTGTTACCTCCAGAATCAAATAGCAAGGCCTTTGTTTGGCGTTTAAAGCTCTCCATAACCTGACCTCTCCCTACCTTTCCAGCCTTTTTACACTCGACTGCCCTCAACAAACCCCTACAGTCCAGCCACACTGGCCCGCTTGATTATCCTCACATGCAGCACTCCATCTTCATGCTTTGGATCTGCTGGCTCCATTCCTGGAATGCTCTGCTTCCTTACTTCCAACTCTCAGTTTCCCTGGCTTGCTTTAAGATTCAGCTTGCTATCTCCCCCATTAGACGTGTGTTCTTTAAGGGTACAGGCTGGCTTTTTTGCTTTGCTTTGTATCCCTAGTGCTCATAGTACCTGGGACATGGGAAGCACTTAATACATTGCTTGTTAATTGGCTAGCTGACTGACTAAATCCTTGCTGTCATGATTACCTTGAGTGATGAGGAGGTCACTCCCAAATGAAATAGCCCATGTATTTCATTTTTGAGATCACCCATTGGGAAGTTCTTTCTGAAATAGAGTTGAAAACTGGCACTGTTACTTTTACTTTAGTTCTTCCCTCTGGGTCCAAGCAAAATATGTCTTATTTCTCTTCACTAGGACAGGCCATTTGAAATAATCCCAATCCCCTCAGAGTGACTGTGGTGTGAACATGCAGAATCACAGATGCTGTGAAGATAGAAGAACCAATCCCCTAGATGAAAAGTTGGACTTCTGAGGGGGAAGCAGTGGGCACTCTGGTTACCTTCCATAGAAGATTGCCAAGGTCAGATGCCAAGGTTTACAGGTTATGGTGGTTCTGGGCAGCAACAAGGGAGGGAAGTGATGCAATATCTCACAACTACAGAGTCAGCGAGAGAAATGCCTGCCTGTTGTCTTAATTAGCAGCCTGTCCTGCTCTGGCTGCTGACTTGCAACAGCATGGAGCAAACCACACCACATCAAGGCGGCAGAGAGGGCACCTCTGATGTACACAAAGCATTGAGAGCACAGTGCCTTTTGAAACTGTTTTTCCAGACTCAGGTGTCTCTGACCCACATGGTGGCCAAAATCTGACAATTGCTGGAGGGGCAGACTATAAAGGCAAGCTGAATGTTTGGGGTCAGTTAGATAAGTAGGAAGCTCTAAAACAGCATTATCAGGGTTTTTTCCTCTCTCTCTTTAAAACAGTTTCCTCTCCCTTAATTGGGTCTCCAAGGCAATGTGAATAACATTGGCACCTCTGAACATTACTCTGTGAGAGTAATTATCCTAACAGGCCTAGAGTGGGGGAGGAGAGGCAGAGGCTGTCTTTGGGTTTGGAAGGAAAAGCCACATCTGATGTGCCTGCTCTGCTTGGTCCTCTAATTGATTTTGAGAGTAATTACTGGTGTAGGTTTTCTGAGAAAACACCTTGCCCATGGTTTGTACAGGGAGCTTGGAGGTGACTGATAGGTAATGAAGTTAAGAGTGAGCGTACCCTACCTTGGACATTATGATTTCCTTATCCATACCAAAGTTAAAAGATCTGGGCAGATTCCAGAGGCCCAAGGAGAGAAGTGATTTTCCTGAAGTCACATGAAGAGTTAAGACACAGAGCCAACCCTGGAACTGTGGTCTCCTAGTCCTGATAGCTTTCTCTTTGGCTGAGTATTGTGCTTCATTCCAACCGTCTGGCCTGGGTTAGAGTCATTACAGAATCGTAGAGTCTTAGGGTAGAAGGAATGCTATAGTTCATATAGTCCAGCCCCTTGCCTGAAAGCCTGAATCTTCTCTACAACATTTACAAATGGTTATCCAGCCCTTCTGAGTTCCTCTAATAACGGGGAACTCACTATTTAATGAGGCAACCTATTTCATCATTGGATAGCTCTAATTGGTTAGAAAGGTCTTCCTGATATTGAGTTGAAGTTTGGTTCCCTGTTACTTCTATCCATTGATATTTCTGTCCTCTAGTTCTTGACATTCATACATGCCAGGTTCCCTCAACTTTTGTTGCCTAGTTAGACTTATACTACTTAATCTAGACTTGCCTGCCTAGACCTAGGCTGTATGTCTGTTCCTCTCTTAGCTCCCAGATCAGACCCAGCTGAGTGATCGTACCTGCTGGCATGCCTCCATCCTGTCCAAATGAAGTCCCAGGGCTGACCATCCTCACCCCTGCCACCATGCTGCTGTTTCTTAAAGCCTGATGTGACTATAGGAGACTTTTCCCCATTCTCCTCTTTTTTTCTCCTTCGCCTTCCCTTTCCTCCCCCTTACCTATTCCTTCCCCTTTTTCTTCTACTTCCTTCTTTATTCTGTCTACTTCCTTCCATTTATTGTCTCCTGCATGCAAGACACTGTGCCATGTACTAGATGCTAAGAATGCAGAGGAAAAAAAAATGAAAAATAGTTCTTGCCCTTAATGAATTTCTCTTCCTACATACAACATTTAAAAGATAAAAAGAATGAATATCATATGACAAAACAATAAATGAATACAATACATAATTTGATGATGGAGCTAGTACTAATAACCAGAGGGACTAGAAAAGCCTTTTTGAAGGGGGTGGTACCTTGAAGAAAGCTAAAGATCCTAATAGGCAGATGTGGAGAGGAAATACATTCTAGGAATGGAGTTGACCTTTGCAAAGACCTGAAACAGGTGCTAGAATTCTGAGTTTGGAGAACAGTAAGTGGACCAATTTGGCCCACATATTCAGTTCTTTCATCTTTTTACTCCCTGTTGAGTTTGTAATCAGTTTGGAAGATTTCAAGTTAAGAGTGTGTTAGAAGGCACCAAAAGCCAGTTCACCTTTATGTAGCAGATATTATCAGGCAACTGTTTTTCCCACAGGGTTTACTCTAGTTTTCTCATAGGGCAAAGTACACTAGCTAAGCTCCAGTGTGATCTGGAGATGTGGGGTCAGCTCAGTCAGTCAGTGAGAATTTCTGAACATCAGTGATGTGCTTATTAACACTATTTTAGGCACTGTGCAGAACATGATAGGAGACATGGTACCTGGCATCAAGCAGCTCTTAATCTAATTGAGAAGTCAAAGCTAGCTTCCATGAAATAGAAACTATGTGATAAATGTGTGATTCTGTTTATAAATGCAGGATCCCAGAAACAAGAACTCTATAGCCTAGAGTATTTGGAAAATGTGTCTTGAGGGAGGATTTGAACTAGGCTTGAGGGATAGAGAGGATTTGTATGGGTGGAAATAAGGAGGGAGGAACAAGAGTGGGAACAAAGGCCCAGAGAATGGAGCCTGGCATCTTCAGAGACAGCAAGAACACCATTCTAACTGGGTCAGAGGTATATGTTAGGGGTCTTGGGAAGTAAGGTTCAAGAAATAGAATTTGTGACAGACCTTAAAAGTCAAGGGAAGGAATTTGGATTAATTTAGTAGGAAGCTATTTTAGGTTCTATATTAGGGAGTGATAGGATTCACGCATATTTTAAGGAAAAATTAGTAGGTTAGTGATATATATACAGGGTAGTTTAGAGGAAAGAGAGACTGGAGGCGGAGAGGATAAGGAAACTAGTGCAGTAGATAGGGTATAAGGTGATAGGTACCTAGCCTGACTTGGTGGCAATGTAAATGGAGAGGGAGGGACAATAGCCAAAAGATATTTTCAGAAAAAGAAATAACAAGACTTGATGACGATTTGTCTTTGTAATGAAAGAGAAGGAGAAGTCTAAATTTTTAGCTGGGAAGAATAGTGGTACCACTGAGAGAAATGTTTTTTTTTTTTTTTTTTGGGAAAGGGTTCCAGTTTTGGGTAGATCATAGATATACCAGATTTTGATATGTTGAATTTACAGTAATATGTAGCCTATCCAAATGGAGATGTGCCATAGGAAGTTGTAAATGTAAGACTAGTGCTCCTGTCAGACAGGACTGGAGGTAGAAATTTCAGTCATCCACTTTTGATATATTTGAAGCCATGAGATTGGATGAATTCTTTTTCTTGGGGATTATCCCTAGTTAGATTTCAGGAATAGGAAGAGGAGCCAGCAAAGGTGTTATCGATCCGGTAAGAAATGCAGAAGGAGGAGCAGGAAGGTTCAGTGTCTCAGAAACCAGAGGAGGAGAGAATTTCAAGAAAGGAGTGGAGATTGTTGCAGAGGGGTTGGAGAGAATTTCATGTCTGCCTACCAATGCTTTCCAAGTTTGCGTTTTCATACTGAAAACTGACTTTTGGAGGAAGTTGAGGAGAATAGAGTACTACTTGGGCAAAAGGTGTCTTCTTCTTTTGGATGCTCCCCAGTGATAATTGCCCCTTTTCTGTTGTCTGCCTAACAGTGGTACCACAAGCGTTAGGATTTTAGGAGTTTAGAGAGTAGCAAGTATCTGACCTATGTGCCTGCTACATAGTTGCTGCTTAATAAGTGCTTGTTAACTGACTATCCTTCTTTCTTTCTCCTGTGTGTGCATTCATGCATCCCTGGTGCTCAGCATTGACAGCTGAGGGATGCCTGGCATCTTTATTCTTATAAATTTGTTCCCTCCCTTCCTTAAGTCTTAATCCCTTGCTTGTGACTCTACAATTGGTTGCTAAGGAAACTGATTGTGACGTCACAGGATGAGGACTTCAGGTGAAGAGGCAGGAGCAGGTGAGTCTGTAGGAGATAGAGATTTTATGTAAACAAAGGAGGAGGACTTTTCCCTCCATCCATATATATATATATATATGCATATATATGCATCTATGTGAGACAAGTAGGCAGGATATAAGGTTTTTGCAGCTTTTGTAGCTTTTTTAAAAAAAAGATGAAAGCAAGGTTATGATGTTTGGCATGGCATCTTGATGGCCATAGTGTGAGGCTGGCAGAATATATCAACTTGATCTCTAGCTATGCAGACACTGTTGTTTGAGTCCTGTTATTCCATGTTGGATTGCTATTTAGATACAGAGATTGCATCATTCTTCATACGTATAAACAGGGAATCCCCAGGGCTTTGCCAGCTCCTCATTTCTCCACCTACAGTGTTGTTATGATGAGCTATATTTAAACGAGCTGCCTGAAACCTTCAGGTTCCAGCAATAGATGAATATTGTCATTTTGGGGTAATATGGAGGGTGATGGCTTACTGGAACTGGTCCTGAAATACTGAGGGAGGAAACAGCCTTGCGAGCTAAGCAGACAGCTATAAGCAGAGTTCCCTAAAGTTAAAAGTCTTGTTTTATTCCTCTTGAGCATCTACCACGAGTTACCCTAAGGATTTAGAGGGGAAGATACAGCTGGAAAGACATAGAGCTCTTTAAGACTGTCTCTCTTGCCGATCAGTTTGGGAATATTGTTGTTGCAGTGTTTTCAAGATAAACTCATCCAGGATGACTCACCAGAGGCCTTCCTTACAGGAGTATCTCAGGTGAGAGTGGGAGAAAGAAGGGGCTGACTCCCCATCATCAGCCTCCCCTCCTACAACTAGGAATGTTCACTGATAGAAGGGCTGTTCTCTGTAGAGAGGTATAGCTGTGCACAAAGCCATACTCACTCCCGGCAGTGCTGCTGACAATTAATGTACAGAAAAGGCTGTTTCCAGGGAGTAGGCTGTATGTGCCCTTTTGCTTAGTTACAGCCCATCCTCTTGGCTGTCAGTCTTGCCTGTCCCTTTTCCTGGCTCTCTGTCCAGGTGGGCTGCTTTAGCAGCAGAGCCCCAGGGGACCAACCACAGGTAAGCAAAGGAAGATGCTTTGGGGGAATTTAGTTAAATTGTGGGCCAGGAGCATTCTATTTCTCTCTTAGTCTGAGTGTCTCCGAGTTAAACAGGTTAAGGCTTTTGTTCTGTTGGTGTGACTTGGGTCACATGGATGGGGAGGGGGGTGCATTATTTTGTTGGTTGTTTGGATGACCCAGAGACCTTGTCTGCTTACACTGTGGAATTGACGTCTCGGGCTTGAGACTATTTTGTAATCACTGAAAAGAGAAGCCAGGAGAGTTTTTGCAATGCAGTAGAAATGTTTTTGCTTTTCGGGGATGTGATAGTCAGTTGGTAGTTGCTTCTGTTCTCCTATTTGTGTGATCCATGTGCTAGTGATACTGGATAGCAGGACTTTAATGAAACCTTTGGGACTAGGAGGCAAACCTATCAAATACTGCACCCAGGGTTGTAGATTTCATAAGTATCTTAGCAAACAGGTATGATTTGTTGTTTCTACTTTATGCACAGAAAACTGAGGCATGGGAAGATAATGTGACTTATGTATGATTGCAGAGGGAGGTGATTGCCTCAGAGTCAGTCAGGCAAGCTGTTCAGTGGTCTTTGGGGGTAAGTTAATTTCTAGATGGATTTGGGCAAGTCATTTTTATTTCTCTGGACCTACAAAATGGGGAAGAATAAAACTTAAGCTGCTTGCCTCACCTTTACCATCCTCAGAGTTGTAAATGACCATATAGGCTATCTAGTACAATCTTTTCATTTTATAGATGAAGAAACATAAGTGCCTTTGACCTATGGTCAAATGTAAGTGCCCAGTAAGTGGTAGAGTGGGATTTGAACACAGGTCTTATGACTTCAAGTCCAGGGTTCTTTCTCTTTCCATATGCTATCTGTTAGGTACCCTATGTAAAGTCCCGTCTCAGCAGGTAAACTAAGCTGGTCTTCCCTAAAAGCCACAATGCTACATAAAAACCGATTGACTCACTCATGTTCCACAAGCTGAGGTTAGAAACTTTATTTGGTGCCACCTTGTCTTTTGTGTTCCCTGACTCTTCACTTGGATGAGATTAAACTTCTTCATCTCGGTATGTTGTCACTATCATCCTACCTGGAATACAAGGTCCAAGTTTCATCATAGTTACAAACCCGTTTCACCCCTTTTTCATATGTTTGGGAAATGCTATGCCCAAGATGTCAGTGGTGGCAGCGGTAAGCTTGGGCTCAATCCTCTTTTAAGAGCTCCTTCCTCATGGTTAACCAAAAATGTTAACATTAACAGCAGTAGCATAAAAGTGAGAGAAAAGCTCTGCCTCCCTCTTTCTGAAATAGAAATTCTCATGTTTCTGTTGGGGCTTTGAGCTTTTCATAAGAAGGCTGTTATGTTAATCACAGGGATTTGTACAACTACTATTCCATGAATCTTGGGACTGAAGGGGACCCACAAGAGTTTTCTAAGCCTTTCTCCCTTGCCTGCTATTATTTTTAGGTTTTTTGTTAGCTGGCTTTGAGAGAGAAAAATAAAAATAACATTCCAACTTAAAATCTCCCTGAAAAGCCGCTAATGGAAAAAAATTGTCTTCTTATAAATCCAACATACAAATGAAACCCAATATAAACAAATATAAAAACCAGATTGTGTATAGTCAGTGCTCCTAAAGATAGTCCATCCCAGGTTGGATGAAATTGTAGGTCTGAGAATCTTCAAGCAGGACTATCTAAGTTAACCCTAGCAGATGAGAAACTATCCTGTGTTTGAGGACCCCCAAGGAGAGACCTATAGAGTCAGAGCTGACCCCACCATTATATTTGAGAATCGAACATCAAGAGTCAGAAAACTCTTCCTTCCAGTGGGACTCCCTCTTGCTATGGCTGTATCTTCATTTTGTTTTGCTCTTGTTGGAAGCAGAGAACTGTGGGTCACCATGCTGAGAGGCCTCAAGAGTGTTACTTGATGACTGCTATTGTGCTGCTTCTCTCACTTCTTTTCTCCACCTTGTCTCCCAAACTTTAATCATACCTACATCCCTTTTCTGAACCTCTTAAGTTGTTCCATATCCCTCTTTAGTTGTAGTGTCCAGAGCTGGTCCTAAAGCTCTCGTGATCTTCAGGGTCTGACCATTGATTGTGGAAGAGTAAAGTCCGTGTCTTTTCCCACTTCAAAGAATTTCCTGTGAGTACATCCAGGAGTAGGGTTCCACAGCAAGAGCAGCAACTTTGTTCAACCTCTTTTGCCTGGTATTCAAGGTCTGCCATAAGCACCACTTTACTTTCTATTTATCAAAATGTTTACTCGTATATTTTGTTTTTTCAATACATACGTTTTCTACTGTATCATTCCCATACCTTCCCCAGAGAATTATTCATTATACCAGACATTTAAAAAGAAGAAAAATAGAATTGATCTCTGCAAATAAGGGGAGATGACTTCTCATAACTTTTTTTAGGGCCAAACTTGATCATTATGATTTCATAGCATTTGCTTTTGTTATACTTTCTATTTCCATTGTAGTAATTACATACATTGCTTGTCTGGTTCTGCTTACTTCACTTTACATCAGTTCATGTAAGTCTTCTCATACTTTTCTGTAATTATCATATTCATTATTTCTTATAGCACAGTAATATCCATCACATTTGTATACCAAAACTTGTTTAGCCGTTCCCTAATCAGTGGGTATCTATTTTTCCCCACATCTTTCCTATTACAAAAATACTGGTATAAATTTTTTGATGCATAGGACCTTTCTTCTTGTCATTGACTTCCTTGAGGTATATGTCTAGCAGTGAAATCTTTGGGTTAAAGGGTATATATATTTTTGGTTACTTCTTTGAATAATTCTAAATTGCTTTCTAGAATAGTTGGACCATTTCACAGCTCTCCCAATAGTACATTAATATACCCAACTTTCCACAACCCCTCTAACATTGACGGTTCCCATCTTTTGTCATCTCACAGCATGACCTTATATTGCTCTCTTCTATTTACTGCACACTCCAGCCAAACTAGATATTCTGTCCCTCAATTTTTTATACTCTATGTTCTTTTATTGTCTTTGCTGTCATTACTTCCTGTTTGGAATATCTTCCCTCTGTCTTTTCATTTGTTGAATTATTACCCATCCTTTGAAGCCCAATAGAAGTCTCACTTTACCCATGCAACCTTTCCTGATCTCCCCAGTTTGAAATCATCTTTCCCTCAGACTTCGTGTAGCATTCAGCTTTTTACCCCTTATACACTGTACTACAATAATTTGTATTTGTGTCTTATCCTATTACTAGAATATGAGCTCATGGGGTGGACTATGTCCTACTTACCCTAAGTCTCTTTCCCAGCACTCACTACATTGTTCTGTATAAAACATAAAGTTAATGTTTGCTGAATGAATACCTGAGAGAATAAAGAGAGAGTGGAAACTTGGAGTGAGGAAAAATATGATCAAGGGGAAAGCTAGCAAGCAGCACAGGAACTATGTATACTTTTTATATTTTAATGGATTTTATGTTGTTTTCATTTTAACTCTTTAACCTCAATCCTATTCCTATTCCATAGTAACACGTTTTATATATGTACATACACATATATGTATATTCACACGTATTTGTCTTGTATCTTCTGTAACCCTACTCTCAGTTGTATACACAAGGTTCTTTACAAAATTAAAGCTAGTCACACACATGGATATTTATACACTCAGAGTGGTTGCCAGGAATATTTTTACCCTGGAATTGAGGGGACAGAGGACTTCCCATGTGTTGCCATGTTGTGGAGTAGATAGGCATAGACAGCAGTTGTGTTGAGGACAGTATGACCATTATATAGCTGTGCCAGGAAAGGAAGAACTGTCAACTCTCTGTGTTAGAGAAGGAAGGCAAGCTTCCTTAGGGGCACCATAGTGATGAGACCCTGGTGGGGTGGGTGGCTGGGATCACTGGTTCCCTGGTGTAGAAAGAACTGTAGGCGAGATGAAGTAGGGTATGGGGACAGTGGAATGAAGTGCAGCTTCCCAGATGGGGCAGTGCCTCATTTTCCCAATGCTGATTACAGCTTTGCACACATTTGCCAGGAGTCATCTAGACATAAGATTAGACATATAACTTGATATTATTTACCAAGATCTCAGAGCCTCAAGTCTATAGGATTTATGAAAATTAGGACACAATGAAAATTAGAAATTATTAACACCTTTATCCTTGTGTTCTGAAGCTCTGTTCTAGTTTTGTGGCCCATCCAACTTTTATCTAAAAGGAAGCCATCCTTGGAATGTAAAATGTGAAACCCTCAGCTCTAGAGATCTCACACAGTTACTAGCTCAGCATTTCACTGATTCCAGCTGGCTCTTACAGGACCCCTAGATGATTTTGCTTTGCTTAGAGACAAAGGATGGTAAGAAGACCCAAAATTCTGCCATGTGAAGATCAACAATCTCTCTCTTCAAGTATCTAGTCTCTCAGATGCCACATGGAGAAGGGATTAGACTTGTGCTTGGACGATTAGGTAGAAGTTGCAGAGAGTTAGATTTTGGATCATAATAAGGAAAAACTTTGCAACAATCAGAACTTTCCAAAAGTAGAATGGGCTGGTTCTCTCATTCCCAACAGTCTTCAGGCAGAGATTGGATTACCATTTGTGAAGGTGTTGTGAAGGGAATTCCTGCTCAAGTATGGATTGGCCTAGAGACCTCTTCCAACACACTCTGAAAGGCTGTGATTTAGAGAGGACTGAACTCAGGATTTGAATGCACAATCTTCAGCTTTAGAAGTAGTTCACACAGCATCTGGGTAACCAGGCCCCTAACCCCAGCCCCTCTTTAAGGCCTACAGTCCCAATACTCTGAGGACACAAATGCACATCTTGTTTAACTCAGCAAAAAATAACTATAACAACCACTCAGTAATGCAATCAAACATAACACTGATTTTTAATTTTATAGAAAAAAATATGCCCTCTATTAAAAAAAAAAGCAAAAGAAAGCCACAGAAAATGGGTTAGGGAAAACATGAGGAGCAGGGGAAACATTTGTTGCAAATGAGAAATAAATCTGATATCACTCCATGCGTGTCATTGGATCTGGACTACGCAACATTATGACTGACCTTGTTCTGGCCAGACATTCCTCATAAGAAATGAAAGGGTTAGCAGGGATAAATTAATTTTAAGGATAATCCACAAACCTTATTTAAGTTGTTGGTTTTAACTTCCTCTTCCTTCAGACATTTTGGCTGAAGTTTTGATGAGTATTTGAAGATACCTCCCTAGGGTGTCTGCTCTAACCCCTTCCTGTGTCATGAATCTTCTTGCTCTCACATCAGGCCTGCCTCAAGTGTCAGAGATCCCCATCCATCCTCTGCTTGAACACTGTTCCAGGAAGACGCCCATTTTACTTTTGAATGGCTCATATCATTAGAACATTCTTATATTGAATAGAGTTGTTTGATTTGAGGCCCACTTTATTTCTTGAGGACCTATGCTGCCCTGATGGAGGTGCTGATAAATGACAGAGTGGTTTCAAAGACAGCGGATGGAGGACAGGGGAGAGAGCAAAGGATGGGGACAGTCCACAGAGTAGGTGATTATCCCATGGATAATCAAGAGTTGTCCATACTTCAATTACATACTTTTTCTATCAGATGTGCTCTAAAAAGTTAAATAAAAATGATAGAGCAGCTGTTATGGGGCTTCTGCAGTCACAGTGGGGTCTTGCGACATTATTCTCCTTTTTCCTTGCATTGTGCCCTGTGAAATCTGGAACAGGGCATTTTTGTTTTTTTAGTCTCCCAGTCAGTAGTATCCTGCTGCCAGGTTAGCAGGTTAGATCCATGTTAACTTTGAAACAGAGGAAATTTGGTGTGCCTTTGTTCAAATTGATGATAAAACAAGTTCTGAATGAAAAGAATTCCCTGCCCCCTTCTTCCTTCTTTCCTGAGAGCTTCCTTCCTCATCTCAAAGGAGCTCAGCTTTGGAGTCAGTAGCATACTGGAGTTAGGTTGGAGGACACTGGCCTCACTTGTTTACTCTGAAACACAAGGAAAGAGCCCCAGGAGGGCCAAGGCTAGCTTTGCAGCTCCTGCATGGCCTGACTCAGCCATCGGTGGTAATACATCTGTGAAGTTCTGGGCTGAGACCTGGGTCCCTCACATGTGTCCCTTGTCCTAGTAACGAATGAAGGGTCTAAACACTGGGGAGGCAGGACCATGTATAGCCAGATCTGTAGAGAGCAGAGAATGTCGTACTGAGGCAGCACATGCCAAGCCTGTCATGCCCTACCTCTTCTTTGTGGTGGGTGGCTTGTTCTTACTTCTTTCAGCACAACCACAGTAATCAATACTTATCTTCAACACCCTCAAATTAAATTAGGGCACTAGTGTTTCAGATGAAATAAAGAAAGGGAAGCAACCAGTTATCCAGTATTTATTGAATGCCTTCTAAGCACCTACTATGTGTCATTTACTCTGCTAAGTGCTTCTACAGATATCTATTTGATGCTCACAATAGCCCTGGGAAGTGGGCACTGTTATTATCTCTACTTTACATTTGAGGAAACTGAGGCAGAGCTTGAGTGACTTGCCCAGAGTCACATCGCTAGGAAGTATCTGAGGCTGAATTTGAACTTGAGTCTTCCTAACTCCAGGCCCAGTGCTCTTTCCCCTGCTTCATTTAGCCAGTCCTAGGCATAGATATACAGAGAGGCATAAGACAGGCCTCTACCCTTGAGGACATAGTCTAGTTGAAAAGGAAAGGCATATGAATGTAAAAAAGAAATTCATAACACCTAGGATGAATCTGCGCCTTTCTGTATAACCTGCATACAAGATCTTTTTAGTGACTTTGATGCTAGGTGCCAAACTGATTTTGCTTTTGTTGAATCTGTATAGGAGAATGATTAGATGATTGATAGACTGGCAAGGAAGGCTGTGCCTGTTAGAAGGATCTGGGGTCTGTTGAACTGTGAGCTCAGTCTAGTGCAGTGCTGCCTATCTACGATTCTCTACCAATGAGTGGTCATCCAGGCCGCCCTTGGAGATAGTGAGTTCTTGGCGATGGGTAGGTAAGTCTAGGAGAGGAAACTCCCCTTGCCAATCTCTGCAATCTGTAGTCTTAGTTTGGGAGGTGGAGAAGCTAAGAAGTTAAGTGATGTGACCAAGGTCACACAGCTGTTTCATGATATGAAATAAAATCCTGTAGCCTGATATTTCCAGTGATGGGGAACTCATTGTTTCTAAGGCAGTCCAGTCCACTTTGGACAACTGGTTGTTAGGAACTTTTCCCCTTTCTTTTCTATCACTTGCTCCTTCTCTCCCTTGCTTCTCTCATAACTTTGCCCTCTGGGACAAGCTAAACAAATCTCATCTTTTTTGCATGATAGTTCCTAAGAAGCCTGAATACAGTAATCATGTTCCCCACTAAGCCTACTGTTTTCCAGACTGTACATCATCAGTTCTTTCAGCCAGTTATTCTATGGCGTGATCTCCCCTCCTCTCACAAACTGGGCCATCTTCACCTGGGCATACTAGAGTTTGCCAGTGTCCTTCTTAAACCTTTTCATCACAAACTCTGTTAATGACCACCATGGCACTTTCCAGTGCCTGCTGCCTGAATACCTATAAGCGTTTCAATCTGACTTTGGGTTTTTTTTTCCACACCCCTTTACATGTACCGTTTCTCTTCATTACTACAACAACCCTATAGAGTCAATAGAGCAGGAATTAATGAATACATTTTCCAAATGACAGATGTGACGTGCAGAGAAATTCTTACACTTCCCAAGATCACACACGGAATTTGAGTTTGTGGTGGAGCTATAACCCAGGAAATCTAGGGCTTTCCCCACTTTTTTGCACCATACTGCCCTGATGTGACCTCTCAGTTTGTGTTGTCAATATAATAACAAAATCCTACATAAAAATAGAGGATGGAGATCCTTTCCCCATCCTAAAGGTTTTGTGTGCTCTAGCATCTAGGTTCCTAAGCTCCATCAAGATATCCTTTCCTCTTTCTGACACCTAAGACACATCCTGGAATTCAAAGCTTGCTGCACACAAGCCATAGGACCAGTCCCAGATGGGTTGGGGAAGGGAGATGAGATGGAGGAAAGAGATATGCTCCCCTGTCCACAAGTAAAGGATTCTGAGAGCTGGAGAATGCCCTCATTCCCCAAGTCTCTTTCTTCTCCCAAGGCTTCCTCATTAGCCTGACTACCTTCAGAGGCTAGAGAAGGGTTCTATGGGTTAGGGGCTGGCAAGGGATGAGGACAAGGCATCTGGGGAATTCTTTATCTCTCAGGGAGAGGAGGTCTACAGTTACTCCTAGTCTGTTGCCATCAGTACAACTAATTTCTGAAGCCTGCCATCAGGAAACCTCATTAAGTAGAGAGGAGCAGCCTACACCCTCATATCCCAGCTCTGTGAGTGAATCACAGAATCGTCATTTCTAGGCACAGTGAAGTCTAGACAGAGAAGTCCAAGACAGAAAAGCAGGAACCCCGAGCCCTTTGTTCCCTACCTTTGTCAGTGCCAAGGTGGCTTGGGACCCCGCATCTCCTTTCAAACTTACAAACTCTAACTCTGTAGGACCCATAAACCCCAGGAATCTGGGGTCCTGGCATAACAATGGGATTAATTTCTTTGGCTAATAATAACCACAATTTATATAGCTCTTTATGGTTTGCAAAGTACTTTACAATCACATTGGATTGTAATAACAGCCCTGTGTGGTAGCTTCTCTTGATATTATCATCTCCATTTTATAGATGAGTAATCTGAAATTTAGAGACAGTAGGCATGAGTCACCAGTGGTTACACAGCTAGTAGGTGTTCAAGGCAAGACTGTAGCCCTGACTTGCCTTGATTCCTTGTCTAGTGCTCTTTCCACTAAAATATGCTGCATCTCTGGATTAGAAGGATTAAACTTGTTTTGCTTGACTCCAGAGGGCAGAACTAGAAATGATAAACTAAAAGTTTTGGGGGTAGATTTAGGCTCTGTGAATGGAAAAAACTGTCCAACAATTAGAATTGTTCAGAAGTGGAGTGAACTCTTTCTCAGGCGTTAGAGAGTTCCCCTTCACTCGAGGTCTCCCAGGTGAGATGTAGCAGCTGCTTGTCAGGGATGTTCCAGGGGAGATTCCTTTTGGGTTATGGACTGAGCTTGATGACCTCTGAGGTTCCTTCTAGCTCTGTGATTCCATGATTCTCTGAGTGGTGGGAGGTTAGACTGAATTATATTTGGGATGGAAAGACTGAGTGCAACGTCACGTCCTCAGGGTATTAAAAGAATCAGATGAAGGCCTCCAGCATATCTGGCTTGCTTCTCTATAGAGGCAGATTCTTGGAAAGACATGGACAAGAATATTGCACAGAGTGAGAAGGCATGGAGGGGTTTTGATTTGCCATTATTCTGACAGTACCCATACCAAGGAGAGAACAGAAGAGCCATCAAAATAAGGTTATTTGTGGTACCTCCCTAACTTTTCAAAGGGATGGTTTGGAAGATCTCTTTGATGTCCCATGAAATATCCTTGGATACTAATGTCAAAGGAGAACACCTTCTTTGGAAAAGACATTAGTTAGACCTAATATGACATTTGTTATCTCAGAGTCCTCTCTCTTGTGGCCAGCCAGATAGCCCCCTCCCACCAGGGTGGTACTACCTATTATTTAGTCTTTTTCGTTTTGCTTGTTTTGTTTTTGACTACTATATACTGGCATTTAAGGAACCCATTAAGCAAATTTTGCTTTTCTGTTGTGTGTCTCCTGCCAGAGTAATTCAATTGGATGAGGAATTAGTGGGTCTGTTGGGAGGCTAAAGCCCTGAAAACACCCATAGTATGAATTAACAGTGTGATGTGGCAGCCAAGAGAATGAATATCATCTTAGACTTCATTTAGACATGTCCAGGAATAAGAAAATGAAGTCCTCCCCTATGCTGCTTTGGTCAGAATCATCTGGAGTATTGTGGTCACTTCTGGGCTCCACAATTTAGGAAGTATTCTGATCAGCTAGAGAACATCCAGAGGAGTGTGACCAATATGGTCAAGAGTTTGTGGTGAAGTTCATGCCTTTTGAGTATTGGACGTTGCACCTGGAGAGGAGAAGGGCTTAAGGTGAACATGCTAGCTAACTTTTAGGGCTTAATATCCTTAATATCCCTTTTAGAGGGATTGCAGCAATTTCTATTTGTTTCCAACAGGTAGAGCTCAGGACCAATGTGTTACAAAGAGGTAAATGTAGACTTGAGGTAAAGAAAGACAGCTTCCTACCATTTGGAGCTCTCCAAATGTGTAATGGGCCACCCTGGGAGGTGGCAGGTTTATCTTCACTAGGGGCTTCAATTAAAAGCTAGGTGGCAGGATATCTTAGAAGGGTTTCTTTTTTGATTAGAGGTTTTACTTGATGACTTCTGAGGTCTGTCCAACTCTTAAATTCTCTTATTTTTTTGTGAAATAACATAGTCTTGGGAAGAATATTGTGAAAAAGCAAGTATTTGACATATCAGATAACACCCATCTTGGGTGATAGAAGATTGTTATCATTGACAGTAAATATTTGCTGGATTGAATTTGTTTAATACAATGGTGAATCCACTTCAGCTAATTCTATACCTGATCAAGATGTGCTTTTGAAACAAAAGCTGATGAAGACATCTCCTCGTGGGAGTAACTGCATACATGTTCCCTTCCCAAGGGAAGCCAGTGAATGAGTCAGGGCTGCCAGGGAGGATGACAGAAGAGGTTCAGTCACACACTTAGTCTCTACCAATGTCTTTTGATAAGACAATGTCTTCAAAGCCTCCGATGCTCATCAGGCAAGTTGTTTACAGCTGCTGGGCCTGAGATGACAAGACAGTTAACAGGAGGTATCTTCAAAACAGTAGAACCTCAGAGAACTTCTGAAAGGAACTGGGCCTATTAGAGGACTGATGGAGAACTTGATATGCTATTTGTTTTGCCTGAATTTTTTCTCCCAAACAATACTTTTACCTGAGAAAAAAATCTTTGTCCTTTTCTAGTGTGAAAGTTCACTTTTTGATTGGGAAAAATTGAGTTTAATCTTATACAGAGCTGAGACATTAAGAAAAAAATGTGTGAAATGTCCAGCTGATGGGAAAAAGTCAGATTCTCCCTCCAGAGTTCAGCCCAAGATGCATTCCATCCTCCTGACAATATCCTTATCATGTGTCTGAAATTTTACCTGGTATCGATCATAGAATTATTATTCTCACATCTGGGAAAAACTTTTGTCATATCAATGTGTCTCAAGTCAGTGTCAGATTCAGTGGCAAAAGTTAACATTTTATAGATGAGGAAACTGAAACCTAGAGAGAGGCTTTCTATGAGTCACTTCTCCGGGTCTGACACTGGTTAGTGGCAGAGGAAGAGGTAGAACCCAGGCTTTCTGACTCCCAGAACCATGCTTCCCTTTCTGTTGGGTTCTTGCAAAGGCTCTGCTGTTTAGGAGCTCACACTTCTAAACCACTTCCAGGAAACAGTACATAAATTGTAAAAAGATCGCTGCCTCCCATGCTCCTCCCTCACCCCATCAGACATACCCGCAATGACTCCTAACTTCTAAATGCTTAGCCCAGGATGGTAGAAGTCATGACTGATAAAGCATCGAGCTGATTGACAGATCGTAGGATCTTAGAGATGGAATGGACTTTAGGAATCATCTGGTGCAGAAGCCCAGAGGAAGGACCTGGTATCTCTATGATTATACAGTCATGGTCCAGGTGTAATGAAAAGTCAGGTCTCCTGTCTCCTTCTTGGCTCTTAATTAAAAGTGGCAAAAATTGTACAAGAGGCTTTTGTAATAGTGCCCAGTCTGAGTGATGGGGAAAACAGTGATGGTGTCTTTAACAGATATGGGGATGTCAAAAAGATGAATAGATTTGGGAAAGGAGTGTAGTTTTAGATGTTGTCTGAGATAATAACTCATATATATAGTGCCCTAAAGTTTGCAAAATATTTTCTCTCATTTGGTACTCACAACAACCCTGAGAAGCAGTTGCAATCATCCCCCCATTTTATGGAAGAAGAAACTGAAATTTTAGGGGGTAAAATGATTGCCCAGTATTACACAGCCAGTGATTGTTTGAGGCAGGATTCAAATACAGGCTTTCTTAATTCTACATCTAGAGCTCTTGTCACGATGCCAACCTTTCATCTCTCTGACATGACTGGTGTTGTGATGTCTAGCAGATATTTGGAGATGGAGCTTTAAAAGGAGGCCAGAGGTGGAGATGAATATTTGTATGATTAAATAAACACGTTTAAAATAGCCTCAGTTGGTCATTTTTCTGAGTCTAATTCTGCTGACCTTGCTTTTGTGATGGGATTTCAACTTCCCTCCTGAAACTCTCTAGGTCTTTAGGGAAACTAATTAGAATCACATTTCCACCAATGATGACCCCAGAGCACCAATCAGATGTTCTTTCTCCCTCCACATTCAGTGTGTAGCAGGGAGAGAACTGGGATGCCAGTGAGGGTGCTTTGATGAGGCTTCTCAGCATGTCTGTTTGACACTATAATGTGCTCATTGGTTTCCAGAAGGGTTCAGTTGTGATTCCCAATTCATTCCTGGATGCTCTTCTCATGTAGTATGAGGCTTTCTACTGGTCTCAGATGATTAAGAGGAAAAAATGTTTTAGTGTTGATGAAAAAAGACTTTCCCCACCACTTCAACAGCACATACTTAGTGACCGTAGTGATCATGTAGGCATAGATGATTGGAACTATCCATCATAAGTTCCTTGGGACCAGTCCAGTTGTCTTATTTTACAGGTGGAGAAATTACTTGCCTGGTTGTTGATCTAATAAGTAGCAGCCCTGAGATCACCAGCCCTTTCTCGAGTGTTCTTCACACTACACTCTTCTCTCTGACTTCCAACTTCTGCTCTTACCAGTAATCTACTTGTTCAGGTTGTGTACTCTCTGAGTAACCTCCTGAGTATCCTCCCTCCTGTTCTGTAAAAGCTGGCTTGAATTGAGTTCTGAAAGAAGCCAGGAAAAGGAAGAGAAGAGAGAGAGTATTCTAGGTATGGAGGCCAGCCAGGGTGCATGGAGTCAGGATGCTGAGTGTCATTTTTGAGGAACAGTGAATAGTGAAAGGAGACTAGTGGATCATGGAATGCATGGAGGGGAGTAAAGTGTAAAAAGACTGGAAAGGGAGGAAGGAGGAAGGAAGCAGGTTATGAAGGACTTTAAGAGCCAGATGGAAGATTTTATATTTGATCCTGTAGAGAATAAGGAAGCATTTGGAGTAGGGGGAGGGTGACATGGTCAAACTCTGGGAAGTTAACTTTGGCAGCTGAGTGTAGGACGGACTAGGATGGGAAGGGGCTTGAATCAGGGAGACCAACCAGCTGGCTATTGTAATAATCTTGCAGTGGTGCAGTTATTACAATTTTATTGCAGTAAGGTGATGAGAACCTGCAACCTTGTCTTGGCTGTGTGAGTAGAAAGAAGGGGACCTATAGAGAGATGCACAGGTAGAAATGATAAGATTTGCCCATAGGTTGGATATGTGGGGTGAGTAAAAATGAGGACTGAGAATAACACAGTTTGCAAACCCAGGTAGCTGGGGGGATAGTAAGGAAGGTGTTAGAAGAGAGAAGGATTTTGGAAGAAAGATGAGTTTAGTTTTAGATGCTTAGTTGGAGATATCTATAGGACATCCAATTTGAGATGATCGATAGACTGTTAGAAATGTGAAACTGGAACTCAGGGGAGAAATTCAGACTGGATAAACAGATATGAGAGTCATCTACATAGGGATGGTAATGGAACTTATGGGAGTTGATGAGATCTCCAAACTTGACAGCATAGAGGGAGTAGAATAGGGTGAAGGAGAGACCTTGGGGAGGTTCGTATGCATGGGCAGGAGGAGTATTCAGCAAAAAGGACTGATAAGCAGATAGGAGGAGAACCAAGAAAGGACAATGTCATGAAAACCTAGGGAGAAGAAAATATTCAGGAGAAGAGGGCGATCATTGTGTCAGAGGCTCTGGAGAGGTCAAGAAGGAGGAAGACTGAGAAAAAGCCACTAAATCTGGCAATTAAGAGGTCATTGGAGGGGCAGCTACGTAGCGCAGTGAGTAGAGCACTGGCCCTGGAGTCAGGAGGACCTGAGTTCAAATGCGGCCTCAGACACTTGACACACTTACTAGTTGTGTGACCTTGGGTAAGTCACTTAACCCCAATTGCCCTGCCTTCCCCCCTCCAAAAAAAAAACCAAAAAATAAAAAAAAATAAGAGATCATTGGTACTTTTGGAGAGAGCTGTTTCATTTGAATGATGAAGTTAGAAGCCAGACTGCAGAAGGTTTAGCGAGAGGACAGGAAATGGAGGCACCAGTTATAGACGGCTTTCTCAAAGAGGTTAGCTATGAGAATGGAGGAGAGATATAGAATGATAGCCGTGAAGCCTGGTTAGATCAAGAGAAGGTTTTTTAAGGATAGGGGAGAAGCAGGGAAGAAGCCAGTAGACAGGAGGAGATTGAAGATTAGTGAGAAAGTGAGATGATTCAGGGGGCATGGGATCCCTTGTACACCTAGAAAGGTTTGCCTTGGCGAGGAGAAGGAAGAGCAAAGGAGCAGAAAGAGATGAGGAGGAGAGAGCTCCTTGTGAATGGCCTAGATTTTTGTTTTTTGGCAAAATATGAGATAAGGTCCTCAGCTGAGGGGGTGGAGGGAGGCAGTACACACAGGAGGTTTGGGGAGGAATGAGCCCTGTGGTGAGTGGGGCCCAGTTAAAATTATGTAGCACAAATTTTGGACTGTCACCAGTTTTTGGATTTTCTCTAGCTCTGTTCAGCAGTTCATATAAATCTTTCCAGACTTTTCTGTATTCATCATATTCGTCATTTCCTACATTACACTAATATTCCATTCATATATCACTATTTTGCAATTCCCCAGCTGATGGATATCTACTTTATTTCCTGTTCTCTGCTACCTCAAAAAGTGCTACTATAAATATTTTGGTATATGTGGAGCTTTCCTTTTTAATCAATGACCTTCTTGAGGTAAGGAGTTTATGTTCTAATGGGGTAGAAAACAATATGCAAAGTGTCCCCAAAGTGTTCATGAAGCTTTAAGCTATTAAAGCTCAAAATACCCGTACTAAACTGTGCTGAGGTTTTTGGGACAGAGAGTAAATATGGGCAGCACAAACATAAAATTAATAAAAGCCAATATGTTCTATATAACTAAATACAAGGTAGTGTGGTTTGGAGGGATCTAGGAGATCAGGAAAGAGTTCATGCAGAAGGTGATGCAGGGAAACTTCTCTTCTCACTGAAGAAGCAGCAGGGTCGTTCATGGCTCCTGCTGGGGGCACAGAAGAGGGTGAGGGGGGAAGGGGATTGAGATTAACAGCTAATGCCTCTTTTGCTGTGGCTTTGGAAATCAAGGAATTTATAACAGGGTTTTTAAAAGAAAATATGCCCAAGTTCTGAACAATTTATAAACAAAAAATTTAAGCACCAGTTTTAAAACTAGAAGCAATGTGTGTCAGTTTTGGGTTATTATTATTAATGTTAATGTATTATTGACATACAATAATGTGGCACCATGTTATAGTAGAAAAACCATAATGCCTTGGCTCAGATACCACTTCTGACACTTTGCTACATGATCCTGGGTAAGTCACCTAATTGCTCTGAGTCTTGGGTAACTCTAAAGCTACACATTATAGGTGGGTCATGATCTGCTTTGGTGTGGGTGTTTCTGCACTGATGTAATCAGAGGTTTTTGGCATATTTTATAACATAATTTATAAAATATTACAACAATAATAATGATGATGCTTCACTATTATTTCAATGGGTCTTTGATCTCATTGGTGTGGGGTCTGCCTTCTTCTCCTATATAACTCTTCTCCATGTCTTGCTGTAAATCTTCCATAG
Source organism: Trichosurus vulpecula (assembly GCF_011100635.1). NCBI lineage: Eukaryota > Metazoa > Chordata > Mammalia > Diprotodontia > Phalangeridae > Trichosurus > Trichosurus vulpecula. Next base: position 225,753,458 of record NC_050578.1, on the reverse strand, counting down.
TGGACCTAACCAGTATGATAGGGACCGTCCTGTAAATCTCCTGACATTTCCTGGGTACCAGTGAAATACGTAGGCTGGCCACCTGCTATTCCTCACTCTCTCTACATGGCTAGTCAGTCTCCTGTCCTGGTCAAATAGCTTGCCAGACTTGAAATAACAATGGCTCACATTTGTAAAGTGCTTTGTGATTAAGAAACATTTTGGCTATTTTATATTAAATTGATAATGATGTAACAAATGGGGAAAATGCCATTAAAATACAACCTTTGAGTGAAGAAAAGTTATGCCTTTGTACTATTTTAAAACATTTCTGTGGTTGGAAGAAAGGTGCTATATTATGGCAGACTGTTATATACAAGCCTTTGGTCTAGTGTTGCCTGGAAGCAGGGGAATAGACGAATCCAGAGGTCATTGATTTTCAACTATAACCTGAAAGATTTAGTGTTTTGGGCACAACTGTTACACTATCTAGTAATATTTGAGGTTTACAATTTTAAAAATCTAAAATCATAGAGTGTTGGAATTTGAACTCTTTGGAGACAGACTCTTGTCTATGTTTCCCTTGTGCCTACCATAGTACCTGGTACATAATAGGTACTTCATAAAAGTAAGTTCATTGATTGACTTATTGGAAGGGAGGTTTTGGGTCATCTGGTCCTCTCTCCTCAGTTTATGAAGAAGTAAGTTGAGTCTCAGAGAACCCAAGTAACTGTCCCAAGAACACACAGCTAGGACATGGCAGAACCAGGACAAAAGAACAACGTACATTTCTCTTATGCTTTAAAAGTGCATAAAAGACTTTTGTCACAACATCCACAGGAAGAAGGTCGTTGCAGGTATGATTTCCGTTTCACAGACAAGAAAGTTCAGGCCCAGAAAGATAAAATTATAACAGCCATGGCCAAGCAACAACTACAAGGTGATGGAGCCTATGTTTAAACTTGTCTTCTGGTTCCAAAATCCAGAGCTCTGCCATGTTCTTCCTCTGCTCTTCTGAGGTCTAGGCCAGTATTCCTTTTATTCACCTGCTCCTAAGCTAGTATGCTCTTTGTCTGGTAGATTGCCACTTGTGACCCTGGCCCAGTAATATACAGAATCAGTTCAGGGCATACATTCTCAATTGTGTATCCATGGATGCTGGTTGCCAATCAGGAAAACCCATTCTTTCGTTGACTGTTCTAGGGTGCACTATCCAGTTTGTGGCTCATCTCAGGCTGAATTTTCTCTCCTCACACCCTTTGGTAGGAGCTGTCTTGATGTGGACTGAAAGAAAATAATTACTGGGGGGCAGAGGGGTCAGAGAAAAATTAAATTAAATCCATTATTTATGAAGTGTCTATTCTGTGCAAAGACCTGTGCCATGGGCTGTCAGTGCGGATTCTTTGGGATTATCCATGTCTTTTTTGTCTCTTCTTACGTGTGGAGATTTGAAATTTAAGTGGAGAAATGGTCTCCAGTGATGACAGCTCACATTTATGGAGCGCTTTAGGATCTGCCAAAGCTTTCTTCACAGCTCTATGAGGTAGTAGTAATGATGACAGCAACACTGGTAACAGTAGCTAGCATTTATAGCCCTTCAAGGCCTGCAAAGCCCTTTCCAAAGAAGATCTCATTTGATCCTCACAACAACTCTGGGAGATGGGTGCTGTTATTATCCCCATATAGATGATGCATATACTATCCCCATTTTACAGATGGGGAAGCTGAGGCTGACACAAGTTGTCTTTTTCATGATCAGACAAGCTTGGAAGTCTCAGAACTGGTCTTCACAGTCAAGTCTTCTTATGGCAAGACCACTCCTTTTTTTATCACACCATAGCTGCCTCACATAAGTTCAAGGGAGAGGGTGGTTATCACTCGTGATCTTACCAGAGGCTTTTGAGAGTCTGCGGCCTTACCATCTCTGGCCATGAAAGTATCTAGGTCTCATAGTAACTAATAGATGCTGCTATAGAAGACGGGTAGAGTGGTACAGGAGAATCTCTGGAACCAGGAGGAAGGACAGCCCCCCTTTGACTCTATGCCCAAGCATAATTCCCAAGGAGAGGCAGAAGAGAGCAGGGAAAGTTTGGAACGAAGGCTGCGTCTTAATTTTAAAAAGATCTATACTTTGATGAGTGTGTGTACTCACACATCCCAAGCCCTCTACCCCTTAGCAGATTGTACATCATAACTTTCTGTAGTCACCCAAAATACTTCCCTTTGTGGCCAGTCTTCTGGTGAGGAGAGTCTCTGCCCTTAAGGAGGCTGGTCCTCAGACAATAGATGGACAGTCCATTGCTGGGTCAATATTGCTTTCCAGCTTAGGTGGGACCTGCCAAAGCTTGTGCTACAGTACCATAATGCCTTGGGGGTAGTTGCTTTGTAGAATTGAAAGAACTCTGAACTGTAGATTATTAAAACCAGAGGACTACATTCAAATGCTAGCTCTGCTACTTATTACCTGTGTGACCTTGGGCGAGTTACTTAGATGGGCTTCAGGTTTCTTATTCATCAAATGAGGGATTTAGGCAAGTTGCTTAACTTCTCTGGGCTTCACATGCCTCCTCTGTAAAATGAGGTGGTCAGGCTTAGACGACCTCAAAGGTCTCTTCCAGTTCTAAATCTGTGAGGTCCCTGCTGGCTCTAAAATCTACCAGCCTATGATTAGACTTTAGTGAAGGTGGTGGCATCCAAGTGATTCAATTCTTTTTTTTTTTTCCTTTCCCTTTACTAATGAGGCTAAATTACTGAAAAGAGATCTAGAACTTGAAAGAAATTGTAAAAAGCTACTCACTAAAAAGATAGTAATTCATCTGTGTCAGTGAAAGAAAAAACTGCAGCGGCATGGTCTCAGCTTTTGCACTCACGACGTGGGGATATGGCCTCCTGCTAACAGCAGGATGCCGAGTCAGTTTTCAGGTACTCCAAAGATAATTGTGAGATGAGAAGATAATTTAGAATACTCACATCCTCTCTCCACTTCAACATCTCTGCACAATGTACAGACAGAAAGTGAAAAGAGATCGCAGTTCTGGGGAAAGGCTTAGCAAGCTGGAAAATATTGATTACATGACATCATCTGTATATTTGTATTACCCAGGCTTTCTCTGTTTCCTGTTACCATGGACAGCTGGATGTAAACGGCATTGGAGGTAGTCTCTTGAGGAGAATAGTCGGAGAAGAAGCTGCTCTCCCTCAGCAGGTGGGTTTCTTGCTGTTCAGTTTGGGCTCAAAGGAGTTTATTTCCCTAAATTCTTGGAAACACTTTTGTTGCCATTCTTGACCTTTGTCCCTTTCACTCATTGTCACATAGGCCATCAGTGGTTTAAAGCCCCTGTTAAGGTCTGCTCCATGGCCATGGAAGTAGCTATGAGATAATATTTATCAAATGTTTTACAAACTCTAAAGCGCTAAATAAATGCTAGCTATTATTTGTAGCTGGAATTAAGAGGAAGGGATTGCTAACTGCCAGGGCCAAATTCCCTTTTTGATTTTGTGCCCAAGCACAAGCTCCAGACGTCCTACGGTTTTGTATAGAGCTCTGGTATTTTTTTGATGCACAGAAGTAAGTGTAGTGAGCCTGAAATGTTCCCTCTATTCCAAAAGAATCAAGTTACTGTTATTTATTACATATTTATCAATTCATGTGAGTCAATATCTGACTGACTTTTGTTTCCAGCACATTCTAGAAGCACTAGGAATGAGTCCCTGTGATGTATCTCAGAGGACATGAAAGTACTGCTGACTTTAAAAATTCATGAATGACTTTTTTTGAGGGCTAACTCTGCCACCACCTGCAAACTGACTCAGCATAGAAGGATGCAGCTTGCAGGTGGGGGCAATGTTAGCCAGCCAAAAAGAAATCATCTGTGGATTTTTAAAGTCAGGCTCTTGGCCCAGAGTTCACAGCATGCATCTTTCCAGGTTCTCCATACTCTACTTTAAATTGTTTGAGGAAAGGAATTAACCAAGACCAATGTAAGCAGCAGTATGGCATGGTGATAAAACCACTGGACTTCAGAAGACCTGGGTTCAAATTCTGGTTCTATTGTTTACCAGCTCTGTAACCTTGAACAAGTTCCTTTCCCTTTTGTGAGTCTCAGTTTCACCTGTAAAATAATGGGATTGGGACTGGATTTCTACTGTCCCTTCTGGATTTAAACCAATGACCCTAAGTAAAATCGAGTTCTCCTGTTTTTCTACCTACGTGCCCAGGACTTTGCAGAGATTTTGTACAATGTAGTCACTTTGAGTTTCCTACTACCGGCTGGCTTGTCACCAGTCACTGTAGGTGCTGACCTGCGCTGGTCTTCTTGCAGGAGGTGTATACACTCTGCTTCTAGGTCCAATATAGAAAGCTCTGTGTTTTTGCTCTCATTGTGGCCTGGTATACTGCCTTGACTTTTTCTGTTTTTCCCTTTACTCAGGAATCACCTTCTGCCCCGTCTGCCCATGGACCAGCATTACCAGAGATGTAGCTGAAAATTCCTTTCTCCTGAGTTTCCCTAGTACATATCCCATAATGGCTAGGGTAAGTGGGGACCCAGGGGAGAATAACAATAGTTGTCCCATGTAGACTTCCTCACACAGTTTACACACTCTTATAGTATCTCATTTCATCTCACTTGGTTCTTACAACAACTCTATAAGACTGGGGAGATGAACACATTGAGGTTCAGAAAGATGAAGCAGTTTGCCTGAGGCCATGCAGCTAGTGAAAGGCAGAGCTGTGTTTTCTGACCCTCAGCCCTGTGCTGCATTGCCTCCTTATCTACTTCAGAAAGTTTCTGGAGTCCTATTTTTCATGAATAAGGTCACTGAAACTAACTAAGACATGACAGCCAAGTCACTAGCAAGCATATTCCCATAGTTGTCTAAGGGATAGTAATTTTATAGCCTGCCTTTGTAGTTGGAGGTCCTTTGGGGACAATATTAAAGCATTTCCTTTATTGCCCTGTCAATTCTTGTACCTAATTTGCTTTTCTCCCTCATGAAATTCTCTTACCCAGGAATATTAGTGTTGGACTCTTGGTTTCCCTCGTGGAAACTCATTTATCCATCTGCCCAAACCCATGACCTCATTCATCTCGCTTGTCTCCACCAATCTCCTTCCGCTGTTGTTGGTGGAACTATTAAATTGACCTGAAATACACTGACTAATACGTCTACTGCCCCATTTCTCACTATTGAGTTTCTTCTTGTGAATCTACTGTCTCTTGTTTTCTTCTGTATGTTTATTAGCTACTTAGACAATGAAGCAATCATTTAGCAAGTAAGGTGTTAAAAATTCACATAGGCTTAAAAGCCTATGTTGCAAAGACAGAATTTGGATAGGAAGAATCTAGATATTGGTAATAAGAGACATTTTCACCTAACATTATTTAGTAGTTACATAAAAATCAATACTTAAAAGAAATTAGATGACCATGTGTGAGCTACATAGATTGTCCTGTCTGTTTCTTTAAAAAAACATAGGTACATTTTGTGACTTGGCAAGTTTCACCATATGGGAAAATAAGCCTCCTAGAGCACTCTGTATGATCCACTCAAACATCAGTAAATGGGATCTGAGAGTGACGGAGTCACTTCCCTGTAGTTAACAACAACACAATAGCTGACATTGGTAAAGTGCTCGCTGTGTGCCAGGCACTGTGCTGAGCGCTTTACGGTTTAGGTAGTCAGGATGGAGGTGCTGTTATTATCCCCATTTTATAGATGAGGAAACTGAAGCAAACAGAGGTCCAGTGACTTATCTGGGGTCACACAGCTAGTAAGTATCTGAGGACAGATTTGAACTCAGGTCTTCCTGACTCCAGGCCTGGCGCTCTCTCCATAAGAATTGTCAGAGGGAGGATTTGAACCTGTTTTCCAGGTAGCATATAGCCATTGTTCTTTTTATTACGCTTTATTTTCTCTCAGGGAGCTTCTCCAGTTTTGCTACATAGCCTTGGTCTTGAAAGATATCCCTCATGGGACTTCAGAGGCCTGGTCTTTTTCGAGCCCTGTGGATTATTCATATTCAAGGGGTATGCATTGTCATTCCAGGAGTTAGTTGGATTGGACAAGAAAGTCAAGGAGTGGTAGGTTGGAAAAGGAGTGATAAAATACCCACTTCTTCCTGTTGGTATTATTTTGTATATATGTTTCAAGTTTCAGAGAGAGTCAGCTGAAGTAGAATAGTAACCATCCTTGAAGCACACATATGCTCCAACCCCTCATGTTGGTCCTGTGACCCAAGCAAAACACTTTGGGTTACAAATAGCAAAAAACCCAAAAAAACAAAACTCCTTTTTGTTATGAGAGACCAAAAATCCAGGCTTACTCTCTCATGTTCTTTGCCATTTGGTTGATGGCCATGTCCACTCATTACATAAGTAAGGTGATTTTTACCAAGTTTCATCTGGAAGACAAATGGTTGGTCTGAGGGTGAATAGGGCTGGTCAGCCAAAAAACTTCTCAGGGCTATCCTAGGCTGTACCACCACACAGCACTACATTCTGAGTGGCCCAGATGAAGGACTGCAAGGAGAGAAGAGTTAGGGGGCCCAGATCAAAGCCTTGGGGAATACCCATAATAATGGGAGAGGAGTAAGGAGTCCTCTGTGGATGATGAGTGTTTGTAAAAATCAGCGTCCAACAGAGAGGCTTGTCAGCAGGACCAAATGTGGCAGGTAGGTCAATAAGGATGAAGACCAAAAAGAAGTCAGATTTTTTGATGACTATATCATTGGTAACTTTGGAGAGAATAATACTGTCAGGTGAAGGGGTTGAAGCCAAATTGCAAAGGTGAAGTTGAGTGGGAGGAGAGGAAATGGGGGTAGTGAATGTATATGGCCTTTTTTTCTAGGAGTTGGGCTGAGAAAGGGAGACAGTGTAGGACAGTAGTTTGAGGGGTAGGGTCAAGTGATGGTTTTTTAAGGATGTGGGAGACTTTAAAGGCCATAGGGAAGAACCAGAAGCTAGGTAGAGGTTGAATATTATTAGCAAGGGAGAAGGCAGGATTGAGGCTGCGATCTCCTGGAGAAGAAAGGATAAGTTGGTCTTGACAAGGAGAAAGGCCACTTCATTGTTAGAGACTAGAGGAAAAGTAGGAGGGAGGATGAGGTCAAGGAATTCTGAGGTGAAGAGGAGAAGAGAGATCTTATGCTGAAGGGCCTTAATTTTGTCAGGAAAGCAAGAGGAGAGATCCTCAGAGAATGGAGGAAGAGTGGGATGCTTGAGGAAAGAAAAAAATGTTTTGGAAAAGCTTTTCTGGGAGTTAAGATAAGGAATTAATTAGGGAGGAACAAAAGGATTGTTTTGCTGAAGCTAGGGCCCATTTAAAGTTGCATAATGTGAATTTATAATGTACTTTCGTCTAAGAGGGAAGAACCAATTGGCACAGTTGTGCTTGCCTCTATCTCCATTCAGTAGCATTTGAGTAGGAATGAAGGAAGTTAGTGGTGGTAGTAATCCAGAGTGGAAGTTTGGCAAGTGATGAGATTCCAGAAAAGAGGATGGTATGGGTTGGAATTAGCTAATCATAGGGATAAGATTGGCCGTGGAGTGAAGTGAAGTCAGGGCCTGGTGAGTGGCCTGAGGGCTCTAAGGGATTTAAGAAAGGAGAGCTCAACAAAAGTGGAATAGGCCACCTCAGAACGTGGTAGGTCTTCTTTCACAGGAGGTTTCAGGCAGAGGCTGGATGATGGCTTTTTGAGGGTGTTGTAGAGAAGATTCTTGACCAAGTAGGGGTTGGGATGAATGTGACTCCTGAAGTTCTTCCCAACTCTGAAATTCTGTGATTCTGGGTTGTTGTTGTTGTTTTTGCCAGATGTCCACCTTGCCAGCCGACACAGCCTATGCCCCTTGTGCCAACAACTCACACTGGGGAAGGGCTTCTGACAGAAAGTTATCAGCTGTTGATTCTTCTCTTTCTGGTATCTCTGTGGTTGATGGTCTTCTGTTTAGTTCTTGCTTTGAGGGGAGAAAGTTAAATAGGACAAGAATAACATGGCTTTTGGCATTTCCAAAATTCTTCTGTGGTGTTGTCCCATTACCATTTGGCATAGCCACCCTAGTTTATCAGCGTCCTTGCTAAAGTGTGGTACCCCCAAACTGCACGCAGCAGTGCCGACGCAGCCTGATTAAGGCAAGTGCAGTGGGATTATAACCAGTGTTCTCAGCACTTTGCCACTCTCAATGTCACACAGGAGCCTCTTAGCCTTTTTGTGCATTTGGTGTTACTGATTCCTGTAGAACTTACAGGCTACTTAACATCCTTCCCCAATAATCTTTTTCAGAAGACTGCTGTTTTAGCCATTTTGTACATGTTAAGTTCATTTTTTTTGAAGTAGGACTTTACATTTATCTTGTTTTATTTCCCTAGCATCTCTCATAGTGCCTAGCACATAGTAGGCACTTAATGCTTCTTGATTGTTTGAGAAACAGCCCATGGTAGAGGATGGAAAGGCTGTCTCAGTCAGGAAGCCCTGGCCCCTGGAATTGATGGGCTGTGTGACTGATCAAATACTAAGCCTCTCAGTGCCCCAGGTAACTGACTCCCTTCCACCAATGTGCCCTGCAAACTGAGGACAGAATTTGCTTTCTAATTAAATTGTGCATCCTAAAAACATCTCATTGCACTTTCTAAATATCAGTTTCTGCTGCTGTTACAGTAGCACTTTTTATTTGTTGAATGAATGAATAAAGGACTACTGCCCCAAACTTTGCTCAATTCTAGAAAGAGTTGGTGTGTTTTAGTTTCTGTTGGTTGCGTTTGATCATCTTTCTTCTACCGGTTATACAGATCCTGAACTGCATACAGTCTCAGTCATCTACCTCCTCTTCTCCCAAGACCCCAGGTGATCCTGTCCAACACATCCACGGTGTCAGTGGCAGACCCCCAGACTACAAAGCCTGTTACAGTCCACATGCTATAGATGCAGACTAGACATGGACAGCCACAATGACAGGGCCCTCTCAGTCATAGTTGCAGTGAACTAAAGGATTTCTAAGGCATCACCCCCAAACCTATGAGCCTGTGATCCTGTCTCTCCCACCTCTCCCCACACATATGCTAATGACACAATGGTACAGCCTCAATGTTTCAGCGTTGCTCTTCTACTGCATCACCATAGGGATACAACTGCTGCCCCATAGGAACCCCAGTGCAGCCTCCCCCACACTATGAGGCATGGTATAGCCAGCTCATGAGCTCCAGATGTCCACAGCCCCCCAGCACCTCAGTTGGAGCCCCCAAAATGCGCCCGCCTCATGGCAACCACTGGCATGATGGGCACAGGGAGGAAGGGGCCCCTCCAGGCACCTTGGTTCTCTTCACAGCATAGTGCAGAAGAGCCCCAGCCCTACGTCCTTGAGCTGAGATGGCTCTCAGTTAATTAGCATGCTCCCCATTAGTAGAGCACCCAGCAGACCCAGCATTCAGTTTCTTAAGGAGGGAACATCATAGCTGCTCTTTGGAGACAGACACTTGTAATCATGTGGACATTTGATTGCATTGCTTCCTTTCTTCTCCTCCCTACCCCCCTCCTTCCACCCTGTTCAGAGCTGCTCCGAGTGCAAGGAGAAGAGGCCAGCGCACATTCTCTGCACCTACTGCAACCGATGGCTGTGCAGCTCCTGCACCGAGGAACACCGGCATGCCAAGGACATGGCAGACCATTTTCTTTCCTTAGCCCAGAAGGGATCTTCAGGTACTAATGCTCGATCTGCTCCACTGCCCCGGCCCGGGACTGACCCCTAGCTGAGCCCAGGGCCGCCTTTCCAGAACCCGGGGTTGAAGAGAGATGTTTACTGGCCGGGTGATCTCTCTGTGCCTTAGTTTCCTCGTCTGATAATAGCACCTGCCTGACAGGGTCATTGTGAAGACTGAAAGCCCTCTATAGAAGTGCTTGCTGTTAATAACTCCTCTTAGTATAGTACTTTAAAGTTTGCGAAGTGCTTTTCTCACAAACAGCTCTACGAAGTAGCGACCGTAGGTATCTACCCATTTTACAGACGAGCAAACTAAGGTTCTGAGAGACTATCTGAGGCAGGATTTGAACCCTGATCCTGGGGCCGACACTATTATCCCTATCCCACGGTGTTCTTAAATTCCCAAGGGGCATGACACATCCTAGGAGCACCAGGGACGTATAGCCAGCAGGCAGTGTCATTCTAAAGTGGCCCAGGGCCTTCTCAGTGTTGTTAAGCCACTCAGGGTCCATTGAATGAAAGATATATTCTTTTCTACCTGCCTAGAGTCATAGAGGGAAACAGGCTGTGGTTCTTTCCACGTTTGCTAATTTAATGACTGTTCCTGGCGGGGCAACCCCTCCTTGAACCCTGTTTCTGGGGTTAGGCAACTCCTAGATGTGTGAAGTGCTGGTCTTGAGCTCACAGCCCTCCTTCCTTAGAAGAGTTGGTGTTATATGTCAAGTCCATCAGAAGCTTTGTACCTGGAGATGTAGCCCTCTTTCTCTTCTTGGACTTCTTGTGTGTACCCCTGAGGGTCAGGGAGAGCTTAAAAACCTTAGAATGTTAGAACTGAATGAGACCTTCCAAGAGGCAGCTGGGTTATGATGGAAAAAAACACACTGAATTTGGAGTCAGAGAACCCCACTTCAAGTCTTGCCTGACTAGCTGCGTGACCGTGGGCAAATCATTTGAATCCTTCCCAACTCCAGTTTCCTTCCTTGTAATCTGGGGGCAGTTCTGCTTATGCTGATAAATCTCATTGGGTTGTTTTGAGGATGTGGAATATTTGTTGTGATAATGTACGTGAAAGACCTTTAAATGTCAAATAGTATAACTGTGAAGGAATTAGGGCCTCAGCTTGGCCTGGGTTGAAGATCACGGACTCAGAGCAAGGAGGGACTCTAGAGGTCATCTCCACCAGTGGTATCCCACATAGTGACCTAGAAAACCACAAATCAGCATTATCTATGTTGTACTGTATTTTTATTTATTTTAAGAAACATTTCCTAGTTGCATTTTAATCTGACTCCACCATGCTCCAGAGCTTTGCCATGGGGAATAGGACACCTCTGATCTAGACCAGCACCTTCATTTTAAAAACATGGAAGCTGAGGCCTAGAGATGTTAAGTGACTTATCCAAGGTCTCACCAGTAGTGAATAGCCAAGGGTTTTTTCCACAGCACCGCAGCTACTTGTGCAAAGTAACTTGCATGATTTCCCCATTTCTAGGAGTGAGAATGGGCGCAGCAGTGGCTGGCCACCCAAATGCCTGTCCTCTGGCTTGACCTTATTGCAATTTACATGGCCAGCTTAATCCTGGCTTTTACTAACTTTGTTATTGACTTTACACGACCCCATGGACTTTGTCCATGGGTTTTTCTTGGCAATGATACTAGAGTGGCTTGCCATTTCCTTCTCCAGTGTGTCCCCATTTTATAGGTGAGGAACTGAGGCAAACAGAGTTAAGTGACTTGCCCAGGGTCACATAGGTATTAAGTGTCTGAGGCTGGATTTGAACTCAGATCTTCTTGACTTCGGGCCCAGTGTTCTACCCACTGCACCACCTAGCTGCCCCTAACCCTGGATAGTTCTCTCCATGTACCAGATAACAAGCTATGTCCTGTGGAGATGATCCTATTAGATTTAAAGATCCTTGAAGGCAGAGACCGCCATTTTCTGCTGTATATCCGCCATGACCAGTTTAGTGCCTGAACACAGTTTAATGAATATTTGTAGAATTGAATTTGTTGATTCACATAGTGTCCAGTGAAAAACATGATGCATGTGGGTTAATAGTAAATGCTTTTGAACTCCCTGAGGGTGAATGAAATACCTCATTACTTTTCCTGCCAAGGGGAGGGCCCTGCTCTGTCCTGCCCCCGTGGGACCAAGTCCTAATCCTCTTGAATCCTTCCTGACTTACGGGAGTAGTTCTAGGTGTGATCACTTGTAAAAAGCATTGCCAGCTTCCCACGTGGTCAGACAAATGACCTTGGTTCAAGAAAAGACAGAGTTTTGTGTCCACAGCTTGGGCCATCCTAATCATGGGTGAATATCACTAAGCAGTCGCTTTGGCTTTGGCAGGTAGTGTGGCTCTTGGAGACAACAGACATAAACATATTGTCTGCACAACGGTGGCATTCCCAGAGATAAAAATGACCTTAGAGAACATCTAATTCAGTCTCCATGCCATATAGTCCAGCTTAACCTGGATAATAGACATAGCAGATGCAAGTCGCTTAATGTAGATCCTCCTGGAAGGTGGGCTGGGGGCAGCTAGCTGCCGAACCTGTTTGTAAGGGAAACAAAGAAAGCATAGCTAAGATTATGTGGTTTCCTTTTGCGTCTTTGTCATGAAGCTTGAGACGCCAGTGTACGAGTTATAGAGGCTTCTGAGGTTTTCTTGTCTTATGTGTTGGTGCGTAGACCGCAGGGCGAAGGCTTTTTTCCCTTCTGTTTTCTGCCCCAAAAGAAGACATTTGTCTTTTCTCTCTCCACTGGAATCTGTATAGCTATTTCAAAAAAGAAATGGAGTTAGCTGTAAACAGCTGCAAGCTACCAGGGCTTCAGCATAGCAGTGACAGTGTGAATATGATGCAGTGGGAAGAGAAGCTGGCTTCGGAGTTAGATGACCTAGGTGTGATACTACTGCTTGTTTGACCTTGGGCAAGTCAGGCAATGTTCAGCTCTCTTAATTCAGTGTCTGGCACATTGTTATAGTTTACTATCTCTTTTTCTTAAAGACTGTTTAATTCTCATTCTAAAATTCATTATCAACATGCAAAATTATAAATAGTACATAATGCCTTATCATTTTAATGTCCTCTACGTATGCCATCTTGTTTGATCTTCATAGCAAAGCTGTTGTTGGTTAGGTCATCTTTATTTTATAGCCAGGGAAGCAGAAGCTCAGAGAGAAGTGGCTTGTGCAAGATGACCCAGGCAATGAATGCAAGAGCCCAAGTCTCCGACCCAGAATTCAGTGTTCTCTTTCCAGGGCATTCATAGTCTCTCTTGCATTATCTTCTGTCAGAATAAAGGACAGTTTGCTCTCTATGCCTATGTGACTTTGTTAGGGACAAGTAAATGGTCTCCTGCCATTTTTCCTTTGTTGTGAATACAGGTTGACCACCTTTGCTTTACTCTTCTTGTATGTTCATGTATACATACATGCAAATATGTGTATATTGTCTTTAGAATTAGAATACAAGCTCCTTGAGAGCCAGACATTGCTAATAACACAACATCCCTGTTTGAATTTTTGTCTTTGTATTCCAAGACTTTGTAGTCTAGCCTGGCACATAGTAAGTAAACCTTATTAAATGTGTATTGATTGAGAAGAGTAGTTTTTTCCCCCATCAGCCTGAATGTTTGGTACATTATTTAAGATCCATAAAAATGATCATATAAGACCTGGATTCAATTCCCACCTCACATACTTACTAGTTATGTGGTCCTGGGCAAGTCACTGGACTTTGCTGTGCCTCAGATTCCTCATCTATAAAATGGGGCTGGACTTGATGGTCTCTAAGGGCCCTTCTGGCTCTGAAACTATAATTATCTGTTCTCCGTCAATATCCATGGTACCAGACAGAGAGATGGTAATAGACAGAAAGATGGGGATTCAGTGCTTTGTCATACATAGGAGTTACTTATTGAATTGAACCGAATTCCCTTTGACCTCTCCTGGTCTACACAGACTTCTCCCACAAGTGCATCATCTTCTGTTTCCCTAGTTGGCTCCATCCTCAAATCTCCCAGCATGCATTGCTCCTCCATCATTTGCCTCTACACTCAGTCTGAGAGAAGGTGGCATAGTGTTTTGTAGAATTATCACTGGATTTGGGGTTTGATCATCTGAAGTCAGTTTCTTACGTTCTGTGACCTGGGGCAAGTGTCTTAACTTCTCCAAGCCTTGGGTTGGACTAGATGACCTTTAAGACTGCTTATAGCACTATCCTCTATGCCTATAGATTCCTCTAATATCTGCCTAAGTGCAGCCTAACATTAACTACGTGCATCCTAAATACCTCATCACTACCTGTATTCATCTTCTCCCCCTTTCTAAGATATATTCACTATATGCTCATAATTCACCTGTCACCTAGTTCAGGGGTGGGGAGCTGTGGCCTTGAGGCCACGTGTTCCCCTGGGTCCTCAAGAGCGGCCTTTTGACTGAATCCAAACTTCACAGAACAAATCCCCTCAATAAAAAGATTTGTTTTGTAAAACTTGGCCTCGAGGCCGCAGGTTCCCCACCCCTGACCTAGTTCCTTACCCCGTATACTTATCCCTAACTCTCCTCTCCATCCACCTCTCCACTACATACACTCATCCCTTCGATCGTAGAGGTTTGTGCTATGTATTCATTCACCTAGCAGACTCATTCAATGTTTATGTCATTGCTTGCCCTCTGTGCTCCTGTTTGTTTTCCTTCTTCTGACATTTGTTTTAAACTGTTACGTGAAATGTAAATAAGTTTCTAATAAGTACTTTTTGATTACTTCATTGGTCCTGTATTAGGAACTGTCCAAGATTTCGCAAACGGAAGACTCCTTCTTTTTTTCCAGAGTGTGAATGCCCCCTGGGATAGCTGTCACTGCTTGGAGGGTGGACTAACATTTGTTGAAACTGTGTAAAAATAAGCTGCAATGTGTGGGCTTCTCCATCGTCACGGGTGGAAACCTCAGGAAATCTTGATGGTTTGAGGCAGTTTTTTTGCTTGAATTTTAGAGGATACTTATCTCAGGTGGGAGTGAATGTTGTCTGTACTTCTTTTAGGCTTCAATTTGATTTCTTTCTGGGTGTACCTTTTCTGTCCTGCCTTACAATTTGACCCATTCTTCCTGTGTATAGTATGGAGGGGTCATAGTCATGTTTTCCAGGAGGAGTAGGACCCATATTCCTTCTAATTCTTCCCTAAACGTCACTGTTCTAGTGGTAGAGGCACTTCAGTCCTCTTTTCTCTTCCCTTTGAAAGCAGATCTTTTGCTTCAAGCCCTAAGACTCTGGAATGGCTTTTGCTGACTTTTTCATCTCAGCTGAGGGGTAGTTTTTACTGGGTTAAGGTAGTCCTCCCTTTCTTCTCTTGTAGGAATGGACAGTGGGTCCAGTGACTCCTCCTTGTACTGCCCATTGCATGGTCAAGAGGTTCTCAAGTTGTTCTGCGAGACCTGTGATGTCCTCACATGCCACAGCTGCTTGATGATTGACCACAAAGATCACAGGTATGCCTCTGGACTCCATCTCAATTTTCTCATCATTAATACCAGAGAAAGAATAAGCAATATAAATCTCCATATTCTACAACTTCACATTTTATCCTCTCCATCACAGTAGCTCTTAGGGAACACATACATAGAGAATGTAGAATCCATGGACTCAACATGTCGAAGCTAAAAATACCTCTCTAGATCATTTAGTTGGACTTCTCATTTTATGGTTGAGGAACCTGAGTCCCAAGTAGAGTGATTGACTTGACCGGGGCCACACAGGAGGTTTCTTAATTCCTAATCTAAATAGCTTTCCACTCTACCATCCTGCCCCTCCTCCAAACGGACTGATTAACATTTAGCATCTTCCGCCTCACTAAGGTAGTCCTCTAGCAGAGCACTGAAAATGACTAAAAGGGAGCAAAGAGGAGGAAGAAAGAAATGGCAGCAAAGGGCCTTGGATGGTCCTAGATCAAAGCCATCAGGCTCTGAATATTTGGGAGTTTGCTAGAACATCCTGGGAAACAAGGAAATACCTATAAGCTGAGCTGAAGGGGATCCAGGGGATGCCCAGGAAGCCTTTTTCTTCTTCCTTCAGCTCCATTGCAGGGCATTCTGCAATCCCTAAGAGCGTGTTCTAGTACACAGTGTTGCTTCTTTTATTCAGGTGCAGGCATGTAGAAGAGGTTTTGCAAAACCAAAGAATGCTTCTGGAAAGTGTGACCACTCAAGTGGAGCATAAGAAAA
The DNA here is from genome assembly GCF_011100635.1 of Trichosurus vulpecula. Taxonomy (NCBI): domain Eukaryota; kingdom Metazoa; phylum Chordata; class Mammalia; order Diprotodontia; family Phalangeridae; genus Trichosurus; species Trichosurus vulpecula. The sequence continues at coordinate 225,737,562 of NC_050578.1, read as the reverse complement.
CTGGGTTACAGGCTTCTGCTAAACAGATTGAAGACAGGTACCATTTTTTGTTCATCCCATTTTAGCTTTAATGGGGGTGGTGGGGCATCTCTGGCCACTATATTCAGCTCATCCCATCTCCGCATATGCCCTCCGTAGGTCAACAGACTTCATGCTTCTCCAAAGGAAAGGGAATCAGTGAATGATACAGACCATAAATTGGGTGAAATTTCAGTGAGTCTGGATCTCCTGTTAGTGCCATTGATGTGTAGGCAGAGCCCTTGTGCCCATGTGTATTCTCACAGACTTTGTTTACACTTGCCTGCCTAAGTAGTGGAGACCATCCACACAGCTAAGTATCATGGTGATGGGGCTACCAAGTAGGTCATTTTACCTATCTACAGGGCCTAGGCAATCATTTGCCAGGCATCAGGAGTTATTGCAATCTACAGACAAGCCCCACCGGTTGCTGGTTTTCCTATTAGCCTCTCTGACCATCTTGCCTTGCTAAGGTTATCCAGGGCATTGTGCTCTCTGTGTTCTTGTTGGCAGGACTGTGAGAACCAAAAGACAGGTTGGGGACCTACTCTCTTCCCTCTGCTCTGGCCCTCCTCAAGGTCAGGGACTTTGGTCAGTGCCTCTGAGCTCCTCAGAGTAGGGTCTTATGGGAGTTCCCACTGGGGCGTGGTCTTGTCTTAGTGGCACCACCAGCATGTCTCCATGATGAGGCAGAGTGATCCAAGTTTAGGTCATAGTGGGGTGACAAAGGGGAGTACCAGCCTTCCCTATCAGTCATGAAGTTAGAGACCCTCATTGTAGGCTCCTGATATCCAGCTCTTTGGCTGCTGAATAAATAAGCCCTAATAATCCAAAACTCCAAGGTAGGAACAAATCCCCCAAAGCCTGGATGCCTTGGATCCTTGTGTTTCCAGAGGGATGGCAAGTGAACAAGCTTTAGTCAGGTGCTCTTCTGTGGCAACCTTCTCATAAGTAGCTCTAATTATCATTTCAAGTTAATTCAAGGGAGATTATTACTCATCAGAATGCAGCCTCTATATGCCCCCTTTCTCCTTAGAGTTCTCCAATTAATCCACAGAAGACAGCAGATCCCAGCTTTAGAGAGATACTTGTCTTGCTATGCAGCAACAAAATCATAATTCCCATGTATATAGCATTTCAAGGTTTTAAAAGTACTTCCCTCACTAAAGTCCTCTTCCATTTCCTTCTCATACCCTGAAGGTGATCCTGGACTGTCCCCAGGCTAGAAACACTGAGTACAAGGGACAGACTGTCTGTGATCTGGGGACTAGCCTAGGTTGGCATTGTTATGTTGGCCACAGTCTAATGAGTGCTTTCTGCCCCAGGAACTCATGAAGACCATTTCCTAAGGCAGAGAGGGGCTGTGATCTGGATGGGGAAGGGACTGCCCATACTGATGCAATCACAGATCCTTGAAGTATTGGTCTTTTCTTAGAATAGATTCTAGGAGGTGTATTGTGCAAGTGAGAATCCACCCTTTTGACAGAAGAATAAACTTCTCAGATAGGTGAAGTGATTTGTCCTTTGTCCTTGGTTGTACAGTGAATGGTATTCATTTGTTCAGCATTCAATAAACACTTATTGTACTACTACTTGACTACTATGTACAGAGCACTATGCTACACAGTGGGAGAGAAGCGATGTTTAGATAAGACAGTTTCTAAGGTCTTGGGATCATGTAGTCCTGTAGGGCATGAGACACATAAAGATAACTGTAGCATTACATGATTCCTAACACAATATTATGTAATGCATCAGAGAGTTAAAAACTAAAGTACTACTATATGAGGGCTGAGGGGAGATAGTAGTTACCAAGGAGGGAGATCAGGGACAGCTTCGTGGAATTAGAGGTCAGAGTTGGGGCTAAAAGCTTTTTCGCTACACCAGCCTGCCTCTCTAGCACCTTATTCTTCAGGTAGAATGACTCCTTCTTCATTCATGTGCTTTTTGGGACAACATTGGATTGACTTGGCTTGATCAAGTAGGATGGTCCCTATGCAAGGCTAAACACCTTTTGAAGTTTGGGAATAGAACAATGGCCATGGGTTTTCTTATTAAAGGAAATTCTTGAGTAGGTCTCTGACTTCTCACCAGGTAGGCTGCACAGTCTGTTAATTTTAGCATTTAATTTCTCTCAACTGATCCTCTGACAAATGACGGATGCCTAGGGAGAAACAAGAGACTTGAAGCATATTGTGATATGCTTTGTTCTCCTTTGCAGGCTGTTTGAAGTCAAGCATCTTCACAGGAAAGTGGAAAACCAGATCAAAATGGCCAAGATGGTTCTGATGAATGAATTAAACAAGCAAGCCAATGGACTTTTGGAACAGCTGGAGGTATGTGTAGGGCGAAGATGATTTGAGGGACCACCGTCCCTGCTGTTTGCCTTCTGCTAATAAACACACTAGCTCACATTTCTGTGGTGCTTTATGTACTGCCCTTATATTTGTTTACCAATATTTGTACTTATTATCTCATTGGAAAATGAAGCTCAGAGTGGTCATGTGACCTTCAAAGCCATCAAATCCAACCCCCTCATTTTATGGATGAGGAAACTTAGACCCAGAGAGGATAAGTGATTTGCCTAGGGTCATACAGCTAGTTAGTGTCCGAGGTAGTATGTGCTCTTAGGTCATCCTGACTCCAAGTCCAGGGCCCATCCACTGTGCTACACTGATGTGACCCAGTGTCATGTATCTACTAACCAGTAGATACTGAATTTGAATCTAGGTCTCCTGATTATAGGGTTAGTCATCTATCCACTGCATTGTATTAATGGTTTGGGGAGAGAAGGGCCAAAAAGACACTTGTGGATCTCCTAGGAGCTCACAGCATTGTTGGGGAAACAAACATTTCAAACCTGAAATTGACTAGAGGATAATTGCAAACGTGAGCCTGTGAAGTTATTGTTGACCAGCTACGTAGGCATGCCCAAGAAAACCTGCAATATAGCTGCTTATGAAAAGCTTTGTGGAGGAGGTGGTTTTAGAGCCACATGTAAAGGCCATGCTTGACATCGTTGCTACAGAGGCATTAGAAGGTGTGTAGAAGGCCTTTGCCATGTGGGTGAAGATAGAGTTGGGAATCACTGAAATGTCTGCAGAAAGAGGCTTGACTCAGAGCTTCTATAAGAGGAGTAGGGAGAGAAGAGACGAGGGCCATCAGCTTCTATACTGGCTCATTCTGTATAAACAGAATGAGGATGTGGAGGTGGTGTATGTTCCTACATACGCCTTGTTTTCATATAGACATGGTTCTCATAGAGCCAGAGAGAGGGTTTGTTTGGCCTTATTTTGGGCCAGGACCATCCAGGCCAGCTCAGTGATTCATCCTTAGGATTGGAACACAGTGTAGTACTCATGGACTATAAAATTCAATAAAGGTGATCTTACTTTTAACAAAAAAAATGTTAAAGAATACAATTTTACAATTACTGAAAAATAGATGTTGCTCCCCTTCAACTCCACATCGTTATGATGGCAATGCTGGGTGGGATAGACTCTTTACAGCGTAGTGAGAATTCCACTAAATCTCTGGCACACATGTTTCCTATAGGCTGGGCTCAAGGGGACAAGAAAGGTTCATGTTAAAGGTTCAAGCACTATCCTAGACCCACTAAGTCCTGTTCCCTTAAAGGGAAACCAGCTCAATCTTTGTAAAACAAATCCCATTCCTGTCATAGGCTTTTTGGTATGTCCTCCTCTGAGTATTCCCCTTGTAGGAATAAGCCAGAGTAATTTGTCCAGCAAGAGGACATATGGCTTCATTTAGACCAGGGAATGCCTACCCTAGCCCTTCACTAAAACATAGCTTTAGGTAAATGGCTTTCTCCTGCTATGTACTTCAGACTTATTTTAGGTTGCCAGAATAAATCTCGAAGTGTGGTTATTTTGAGCAAGATTGACAGTTCCTTTCTCCTCTCTTATACTGTGAGTAAATTTGACAGATCATGGAAAAAGGGAGAGATACCACAACGTTGGAGAAGAGCAAATTACTAATTTTCACAAAAGGGAAGAGAACAGCATCTATAGATTAGAGGCCAGGAAGTTTGACCTAGATTCCTGGGAAAATTCTGGAAAGATCATTCAAGTGATGGATATATCAAAGTTGAGAAATGGTGATTAAAAAGGGCTGGCAGGATTGCATCAAGAACAGATCATGCCAAGCTAACCTCATTTCCTTTTTTGACAGGATTACTAAACTGGTAGATGAGGGGAATTTTGTGAGTACAGTTTGCTGACATTTTAGCAAAGCTTTTGATACTATCTTTCTGGAGAAGATGGAAAGATATGAGTTAGATCATAATATAATCAGATGGATTCAGATCTGGTTGGATGGCCAGATTCAGACAGTAGTTGGTAATGGTCTAGTGTCACTGTGGCAAGAGGTCTCTAGAGGAGTACCCCAGGGATCTGCAGTTGGCCCCATGTTGTTTTTATTAATGACTTGGAAAAAGGCATAGATGGTATGCTCATCTATGTTATGTTTACTTATTGATCTGTTCTGCAGTCTCGCATTTCCAACCACCTTTCAGACATCTCAAACTGGGTGTCTGACATCCAGCTGTAGACATCTGATATCCAAAACATTATATTTCCCTCAAACCATCCCCTCCTCCTTCCCTATTACTGTAGAGAAAAATACCTTCCAGTCTCTCAGGCTCAAAACCTAAGAGTCATCCTAGACTCCTCGCTAGTCTCATCCTACACATCTAAGTTGTTGCCAAGGCCTGTCAACTTCACCTTTGCAACATCTCTCAAATAGACCCTCTTGTCTCCTCTGACACTGCCACCCCTCTGATGCAGGCCCTTATCATCTCATGCCTGGATTATTGCAATGGCTGGTAAGGGGTCTGCCTGCCTCAAGTCTCCCCCAACTCTAGTCCTTTCTCTGTTCAGCCACTAAGTGATTTTTCTAAAACTCAAGTCTGATCGTGGAACCCTCACTACGCAATAAATCTCAATGTCTCCCTATTGCCTCAGGAGCAAATACAATGTGCTCTATTTGGCATTCAAAGTCCTTTATAACTCAGCCCCCTCCTACCTTTCCAGCCTACTTTTATTCCCCACCAAGTACTCTTCAGTCCAGTGATACTGGCCTCCTGTCTGTTTCCTGAACAAGATACTCCATCTCTTAGCTCTGGGCATTTTCTCTAGCTGTCCCTCATGCTTGGAATGTTATCCCTCCTCCTTTCTGACTGCTGACCTCCCTGGCTTCCTTTAAGTCCCAATTAAAGTCTCTTCTTTCACTAGAAGCCTTCCCCAACCTGGGTCAATTCCGTTCCCTCTGTTAATAATTTCCTACTTTACTTCGTATGTATTTATTTGCATCAAATTGTAAGCTCCTTGTGGGCAGGAACTGCCTTTTGCCTCTTTTTGTGTTTGCAGCGTTTATTACAGTGTCTGACACACAGTAGACAGCAAATGCGTCCGCATGTGGATGCTTTTATTAAATGCTAAGTCCCAGCTATATGCAAGACACTGGGGATAAAAATACAAAGAATGAAGCAACCCCTACTCTCAAGGAGCTTATAGTCTAACAGACATTCTTATATCCTCTCTCCATCCTACTCTTCTTCCTTCTATTATTGGTATACAGTGCCCTCAACTCTGAACATTTGCCCTTGCCCTGTAGTTACCTCACACATCAGTTGTTTGTCAGTAATCTTGGAATACAGCCCAATTATCTACTGTCTGTTTTCTCTTTTAATGCCAGGGACTCACCAATGAACGGAAGCAGAAACTGGAGCAGCAGTTACAGAGCATCATGGTCTTAAACCGCCAGTTTGAGCATGTGCAGAACTTCATCAACTGGGCAGTCTGCAGTAAGAACAGCATCCCCTTTCTCTTCAGCAAAGAACTGGTAAGGGAGCTCCCACCCTCTGCCCCAGGCCCTACAAGCCCCACCCCTCTCATTCATTTTAATTCTGCCTTCTGGGTTCAAACCAGCAAGTGTAGTTCTTTTTCACCTTTATAGCCCTTGAGCTTTCTGAAGGCACTGATTATGCCCCAATATGGAGCCTCTGCTCTTCTCTTATATCCAGTCTTCTGAACATCTTTTCCTTCATCCAAGAGGCTTCTGATGCCTAGTCCAGTGCTCTTCCTATTATACTATACTGCCTTTGCTAGAGGAATGGTTTCCTGGGAAGTTTGGGACTAGAGAGCCATTCCAAACTTAAGGAGTTTGGAGGATATAACAAGAAGAGATGTCTGTGGACATAGTGTGGGCACATGGGGCAGACCCTCCAAGAAGTCCTTCAAATCTTTTTACCACTACTTAGCTAACTTTCTTCTGCCCACCCCCTGGGGGAAGCAGCTTCTCTTAAAAGCATGTCCCACTGCCCTTCTGTGTCCTTCTCAGTGTACTGGTTACAATGCTTTACTGCCCTCTGGAGATCTCAGAATGAAGATTGCTTATAGGAACATTGATTATCAGGACAGTCTCACTGCTAGTCCAGGTCACACACAGACCGGGCCTTCACCTCCTAGTTTCCTCTTACCACCAGCCCCAGGCCACTGAGCAGGATAGCTCAGGACAAGATCCAAGAGAGGCTTTTCTTATCCCTCTTTACTCAAGCCTTCTTCATGCTTTATGAAAATACCTTCCTTCAGGCCTACTGTATTGCCTCTGCTTTTCTCTTGTCACTGAGTCACCTAGGCTGCATAGTGCTCACCATCCATATTTCCAGGTTTCATTGCCTTCTCAGTACAGCATTATAACAAACAATATTATATTTTAAAACTAATTACATTGTGATGATTCTGATCCCAGGAAATCCCCATATTTCTTACGGGGATTGTTTTTTATTTTTTTTTTGCAACAGAGCAAAAATGTGAGATTTCTGGTACATAGTAATGGGGAGCCAGAGGAGCCTTTTGAAAAAAAGGAGAAAAAAGTAGAGAAGTGGAACATAAATCCATAATCCCTGAGTCTTTGCATCTTGTCTGATCTTCATATCAGAAGTGAGAGACTTCTTCAAACATTCCTGCCAAGGCAGAAATCCTTTATTCTGAACAAGGATTCTAGAATCATAGAAATTAACACTGAAAAGAACCTTAGAGGTCATCTAGCCTAACTTCTTTACAAGAATGAGGCTATGGCCTAGAGATGGGAAGGGGCTTGCCCAAGGTCACACAGATAGTAAAGGGCAGAGCTGAAATTTGTACTCAGGCCAAAAAATCACAAACTTTCCAATTTTGGAGGGGCTCATTTATCCTGAGCCTTAAGAATCTCCCTACAAGATATTTTGCAAGTGGTCGTCCAACATTTGTTTGAAGACCTCCAGTGAAGGGGAACTTGGAATCTCCTGAGGTAGCCCTTTGGGAAAGTCATAGGTTTAGGACAGTTTTCCTTATATCAGACCTACAATTTCCTCTGTTTATTAACATTATTTTAATAATATGTTCCATTTTCCCCCTAGGAATTGAAGTAAAGCTTCTTAACTTATTGTTTGCATATTCTTTATCTTCATTACCTGAAAATTGAAACAATATTTGCCCTCTTTCAAGTCCTTTGGGGTGAGAGACAGCATGATGTAGTGGATGGAGAGCTGGCCTTGGAGAGAAGATGACCTGGGTTCAAGTCCTGTCTCTGACACTCTAGGATACTGGACAAGTCACTTCTCATTGCTCTAGGCAACTGTCTAAGACTGTAGGTTGAAGAGAAGGTAGAAAAAGCCCTCACCTGGAGTTCCCCACCCTGGTGACATCACAGGTCCAATCCCTGTCCTCATCCTCCAACCCCATGATGCCTCTCTTGTTCTCCACAGTCTTGCAAAAATCTCTGACAGTAGCTCAACCATCACATTTGCAAGTTGTTTCAGAACCCCAGGAAAACTCACTGAGGGAGGTGCTATCTCACTATGTCACCAGTTATCTTGGTATCGACTCCTTATTAGCTATTTTTGTTCTATCCCTTCCAGTTCATTTTCATTGGCACAGAATATAGAAACAAAGAATTGGGTAGCCCCTTTTGTACTTTGCTCTTCTGTCATCACTGACCCATCCATCTTCCTCTTTTCCAAACATAGCCAAAAATAACAACCTCATTTCCTTAGCTTTCCACACCAAACTCAGTCCAGCTTTAGCATTCTTGACACTGTTCAGAAAGGTGCTATATGTTTATATTTATCCTCCAGTAGTACCTGCTTATGCTTCTGTCTTCTGTACACGCCTCTAACAAAATCTAAGTTGGATGATGTAGATGCATATGGACTCTTCAGACAATTGCCCCCTTTCCATTTTCATTTGGATTTGTTTTTCTCACTTTGTGTCTTTAGAATTTTATCCCTGAAAACTTTCTATCCAACTTAATGTGTAGATCCTACTTAACTTTTCTTTCTTTTTAAAGGCTTTATTGATGCTTTTTATGTTGCCATCATTGCCCAATCTCCCTGCTCTCTCCCCTACTCCCAGAGAATGCTCCCTTGTAACAAAGACGTACAGTAAAGCCCCCCAAACCCCAGTCCAACATATGGACCACGTCTGACAGTTCTCTGTACGTGCTCGTCTCTAAGCAGATTCAGTTCACTCCCTGGTTACCTTTCCTCCAGAAGGCTCTTATACTTCAATACTTTTGCTTTGCTCTTTCATTTAGGAGTCACAGTTAGTGAGCTTCCTCTGGTGGCCCTGGACTCTTATGGAGGTTAAGGATCTTCATTTGTGTCTGATACCTATGAAAATGACCCTCTGGTTTCTTGTCAGATTGTGTTTCAGATGCAGCGTTTGCTGGAGGCAAGTTGTAACACAGATGCTGGTCCCCCCTGGAAGATCAGATTTACGTGGGAGCCTTCGTTCTGGACAAAGCAGCTGGCAACATTAGGTCAGTCAGAAGGAGACCATTCTTGTTGTTAAGAATGTCTTTGGGGCCCTTTAGGGAACTTTTTCCTCTCATTGTCCTCCAGTAGTTGATCAAATCACTGGTGGGTTATTGCTCATCAGAAAAAAAAAGGGAAAAAAAGGATCCTTGGTTTGGCCTGTGGGCCAAGAGGCTTCTAAAACAGCTGTGATTAATAACAGTCAAGAGGTCTCTTTTTAAGCTGATGGATTCATTATTCAAAGCACCCATTGGACCGTGAATATTCTCTTGGCACCCTGGACCACTTTGGTTTCAAAATCCCAATAGAGACCAGAAAGTCACTTGGTTCTCTCCTTGTACACCCACATACACAGACGTGCACCAACACAGCTGTTTGCAAGGAGGCACAAGGATCTTGCCAGGATTTAAAGTTCCTCCATCATGTCTCTATCAGAAATTTGAAGCTGGAATCATAGGTTTGTGTTTATAAAATTTTGGAGAGGTTTTCAAACTTTTACTAAAACCTTGATATTTTTCTTTATTGAGGAATCAGTGGGAGATATTTTGGGTTGGGTTATTTTTTCTTTTTTTAAAGAACTTGATCTTGAATTGTCGTTGCTGCTTTAGATGCCTGGGTACACTTGGGGTGGTGAATTGCTTGGGTAAGCTATGGGCTATGGTGGTGATTTTGGAAAACTTATTTTGAATTTTTCCCCTTTGCGTGTGTGGGGACATGCATGGCAAGAGGGAGAACGTGGATGGCACAAATTAGGAAAATTTGTCTGACATTTGACTGGCTCAAGATGTAGTGCTACTGTTTGGAAAGCCTCAGCTTGGAATTCTGGCTTAGATGGTAGGCCATTTGTTTTACACACAGATTGTTCATGTCAAAGAAAAATTAAAATTGTTAGGCTTTTAAGAAGGCAGCTTGGTGCAGTGGGGGTTGAGTACATGTATTTGAATCCCCACTCTGCCATTTTCTTCCTGTACCATCTTGGGCAAATTACTTACACTTCAGATTCTAATTTTCGTATTTGTAAAATGAAGGGGTTGAACAAGGTGACCTGAAGTACCTTTGAACTCTAAATCTATGATGCTGTCACAGCCTAAAAATCCCCAAGTTTAAGAACATATTTGTGTGGGTGTGTGTCTATGTGAACATGTGTATAGGTGCACGTGTATGTTCATGTGGCACATGCATGTGTATGCATAAAGGTGTCTCTGTGTATCCATGTGTACCTGTGCTGCACACAGGTATACATACACGTTTGTATACATATGTGTCCATGGGTGTGCCTGTTCTACATGCATGTGTGCATAAATGTGTGTCTGTGTATGAAAGTGTGTGTGCCTGTGTACACAGGTGTACATGTATGTGTGTGATTGTTCTTGTGTATTTGCAGCATAATAAGAGCTACCATGAACCTCAGAAGCATCTTATCTGACCCATTCCTGAGCAAGAATTCCTTCTCTGATAGCCTTAATAAGGAGCCATCTGGCCTTTGCCTGGAGATCATCAGTGAGAGGGAACTCATTATCTTCTGTGTTCTCTCTTCTAACTTATTCCTCTTCTGGATAGCATCAGTTAGTGAAGAATTGTTGTTGAGACTGTTTGTTCAATTAAAGGACAAGAGAAGACTTATGGAGGACATGAACATTGCCCCCATAACTTGAAGGACTCTGATGAAAGATGAGCTAGATTTCCTCTGAGTAATTCATCTAGATGGAGAAACCCAGAACAATAAGTGGGAGTTACAGGGAAGCAGGTTTCTATCCTTAGAAGAAGAGCTTCCTAACTGATGAAATGAACTGCCCAGGAAGTAGAAAGCTTCCTTTGTCTGGAGGCATTTAAGCAGAGGCGAATGACCTGTCTGTTAAGGGTGTTGTAGGGGAATTCCTACGTGGTGCAGCAGGTCAGACTAGGTGACCTTTAAGGCTCCATCAAGATCTAAGATGGTTTATGATTATGGGATTATGGATTTATCTCTCATGTGCTCCCATAACCAATGTGCAGTCGGAATTTAAAGCTTAGGTTAACAAAAACCCCTTTTCTGAACTTGTCTCATCCCATATGCATGAATTCAAATGACTTGTTTTATTCTTGAAAATCTGATACCAAGCTAGCTGTAAAATGTGTTAATCTATACAGTTCTAATTTTATCCATCTTTATCATCTTATAAAGCAAGCAAACAAACCCCATACTTTCCTAAAGCAGATTTCAAATTGGCCACTGTGGGCCTTTCAAGCAGCACTTTGGGGGCTGAGCTACTTCAAGGCAGCCGTCAGATAAGTTTTCCTGGCTTGTACCATACCAGTTTTCCTTGTGATATACTTTTGATCTTTGTCCCTCCAGTCACCTCAGAGAAAAAAAAATTACACTTAACCCCAATTGCCTTGCCTTCCCCCCTCCAAAAAGAAAAAAAGTTAAAGACAAAGTTACCAAAACAATCCCCCTACGGCTAGTTTTAATATTATAGATTACATTGATCTAGCTAGCACCTTAAGTTTAACTTTCTTTGGGCTATTCTCCAAACTTCCACTAATGAGTTGGGCCCCCCCCCGAAGGTATGTTCTAGCCCCAGGTTCTAGGGTTCTGTCCTGTGGGTGCTGGTCACAGCATCTACCAGTGTGCTTCCCATTGACAGTCATCCAGTGGACAAAATAGGCTTGTAGAAAAGCCACCGACTACGATGACATGGAGTGACAACAGAAAGGATAACCCTTGCCCTCGTAAGCCCGGGCCACGTTGTCCCACAAATGCAGTGTCCACAGGAAGAGGAGGATTGAACTTTACGGGGGTAAAATGCAAGGCACACATGCATAGGATGCAGGTGTGGCAGAGGAAACTCGCAAGTCCGGAAATTAGAATTTCTTTGTCTTTTCCTGCAGTCTTCATTTACACATCTTCTTGGATGTAGTGTCTCTACTGGGCACATTACTCAGCTGAATTCCTCGGGCTGACCCTTCTCTCCGGTTGGCTCTCTTTACTGCCAGGGAACTTGAAGCTGCTCCCTGGGTTGGCCTGCAGTGTGTGTTTGGGCTCCGGAGTCTCTCGCTGGTTGGAGAGCTTCCCTTCAAAGCTATATGGCCACGGAGCTGGGGAGGAGAGACAAATTGCCTCATTCCCTACTTCAGGGGTTTCCTTCACAGGAAGCTTCCAGTTTTCAGTCTCTCCCACATTTCAGCTATTGAGATTTGTCCAGAGCTTGACTCCTCAAAGCTCCCAGGGGCTTGGCTTCTTTGTTTGCTTGGCCAATGTTGTTCCCTCCTTGACTCTATCAGAGAGGTGCCCAAACCTCATCAAAGTATTATTGGATATGGCTGAATGTTTATACTTAGTTTAATATGTTATGGTTACATTATGGGCTATCTGGGGTAGGGTTGGTTAAAGATCAGTGCCTCTACATGAAGTTTACAAAACTTTGAACAAATTATTATTTGATTTTGGTGTGGAACCAACACCCCAGTGAGGGAGCTAGTATAAGCTGTAGTATTCCCATTTTCCAGAAAAGGAAACTGAAGGTCAGAGTTAGACCTTGCTACACCAAAGCCACACAGCCGGAAAAGCTGGAATGTGAGCCCAGGTGTTTTGAATACCAAATCTAAAGCTACTTCTACTGAAAGGCAAAATACCAAACTTGTATTAAAGTTTGAAAAGTTTTCTTAAAAATTACAAAAACAAACCAACAGTTACACTTTATACTGACCCAGTAACACATTGACCAGGGAATCCCTATCAAACAGGTTGCAGCTAGGTAAGGCTTTTCTGCCTATTTGCAAATCGATTCTTATCTACATTTATATCTATGTAAAACACATAAGTAATGTACATCTGCATGTCTATAACATACATAACTACCTAATCATGTATACATGCAAATACACACATCTTAGTCTAAAGATTAATTCCATGGGAGGGATAATGTTGTGCCTTCCATTCGTACTTCAAATGTTAAACATTCATTGCATTGCTGGGCTTGGAATCAGGAAGACCAGAGTTCAAATTTTGCCTCTGCTGCATTTTAGCTGCTTGACCATGGGCAAGTCATTTAACCTGTCTGAGCCTTAGTTTCCTCGTCTGTAAAATAACCTGTATGGGCCTCATGAGAATCTACATAGCAGTATGGATGACGAACCAGCTTTAGAGTGCATGGTTTTGGGGTTGTTTTTCTAGCCCTTACCTGCTTTCCTTCTGTCTGGATACTGACTCCAAATGCTATCAAGATAGGTTGTTTTTCAGTTTAAGCATTTGGCTGCCCTTGCTGGAGAAAGAGTGGAAGGAGCTGGGAGGAAGGGAAGGTATTCAGTGTAAAGGGAGATTGATGAGGCTGATCTGAATTGACACTTTGCAGAACTTGTAAGAGTATTTCTCTATAGGTCCTATTCTTAAACATTCACTTCAGCAAACATTTAAGTATCTGCTGGGTGCAGAACATCATACTAGGCACCAGGGGAGGCACAAAGACAAAAAAGAAACAGGAATTACTTAGTTTTGTTATAATAAAACATAATTGAACATTATTCAACTTGCTATGACTGAGACAAATTTGATCCCATATCTGGGTTTCTATTTTTCCATATTTAAAATGATGGGGAGGGACTTCTGCTACCTAAGAACCCTTCTAGGTTTAACATACTAAGCTCTCCCAGCCTGAGAGCATTCTACGTTCTAAGATTTCTTCCCACTTTGCTATTCTATGTTCTAAGATCCCCAGCTCTGGCATTCTGTGATTCTTATGAGTCTATGAGAGGGGCGTGAGAGGTACAAAGTTCTGTGTGAGCTTGGATGAGGGAAACATCACTTCTGATTTGGGACATCTAAAAAGGGACAGGTCACACATTTGGTGCAACTACAGTTTTCATGTTTAGAGGAACATGTGGGAAGAGGTCAAGAAAATGACTTTAATGAACCTTCAAAAAGCTAATCTCTCTGACTTTACAGGCTGTATAACAACGGAAAGTGGACCACTGCCCCGTCCAGATGCCCTCAGCTATGGAAATATGCAAGGGTCATCTTTTTATCATAGTCACCTCTCCCCAGTTGCCCAGCAGGATCCTCTTAGCAGCCAGCCACATAAGTTCCAAGCTTCAGGCCCATGTTCCACACCAGTGTGCTGTTCTCACTGCCCCCCTGCCCTCCATGTGCACAAAAGTCAGGCCCTGCACCCCAGTGCACACCATCCCCAGAGCTTCAGACAGCCCCCTGAGATGCAGCCCCCACCACACATGTCTGCCCAGTACACGCCGGCAGTACCAGCCAGTGAGAAAGATCAGGCCTGCAGCCCCCCTCCTGTGAAGCTGATGCAGCCCTGGCTGGATCCGCAGCTGCACACAGAGCCGGAGAGTACCCCACAGGGGCTGGGCAAGCTCTCCCACACACAGCCCCTGCAGCAGGGCCCACACTCTGCCTGTGCTGGGGCACCACCAGCACATGCCCAGCACACTCAGCGTTCCCTGCAGGCCCCCTCTGTCCAAGTCCAGTTTGGCCACCACCAGAAGGTAAAGTTCAGCCATTTTCAGCAACACCAGCAGCTGCCCCCCCCTCAGCCACCACAGCCACTGCCCCCGCAGCAGCAGCAGCAGCAGCCACCGCTGCCACCCCCTCCACTGACTGCAGCTCAGCATGAGGGTGCCCACGAACCTGTCCTGCCTCCTAGCCTGGACATCATGCACCATAAGTTTGAGCTGGAGGAAATGCAGAAGGATCTGGAGCTGCTTCTTCAGGCTCAGCAACCCAGTTTACAGCTCAACCAGACCAAGTCTCCTCAACATGTGCAGCAAACCATCGTGGGCCAGATAAACTACATAGTGAGGCAGCCGGCCCCGCTTCAGCCAGTTCAAGAAGAAGTGTCCCAGGTGAGTCCTCAGGCCATCCTGGCCAGACTAGCTGGTGTCAGGTGTGAATTCAAGCTGAGCTTTGCCTATAGCTTACTACGTACATGGCCAGGGGCAAATGACTCAGTTCTTCCATGAGCCTCTACACCATGGGGATAAACCCTGCTCTTCTTCCTTTTGGAGGATGTTGCGAGGATCAGAGGAGGTGGATGAGGAGTGAGAAAGTACTTGGTAAAACTATAAAGCTAGAACTGTGTGGAGCACTTGTAGTCATCCTAAGCTGCTCACTCGGAAAAGTTATGGGATCTTAGCTCTAGAGCTAGAAAGGATCTTCTCTGAGGAGGGTTAAGGGCTTTTTGATTAGGGAAGGCATCAACCCTTGGTGACAGAGCCAGCTTTAGAGCCAGCAAGCCCTGTGTGATAAGAGTTTTAAGCAAGGGATTTATGAGAGCAGGGACACATTTCTCATGCTTCTCCCACTCACATCTTTTCTACTCACCTGCAATGTCAATTTTATGCTGCTTTGGTTCTATGATCCTTGTGCTAAGTAACGTGGAGTTAGGAGTGACATAGATATTTTTCTTGACCTGTTATTTATCTATTAAATCTTTGAAGTTTCTTTAGGAGTCCCTGAAAAAGAGAGTATAACTGGCTACTTTGGAATGGGAATCATTATTGTAGGTCTTATTTCATCAGAGAAAGTTGCCTGTAGGAGGATGTCTTGGAGGGGAAATTTGAATAAGGAGCAGACCTTGATTTGGGGAATCTGACCTAATTTCAGGAAAGAAGAAGCAGAGGACATGTGGTAGAAGTTTTCTCATCTGGGAAATGAGACAATTCATCTCTAGAATCCCTGTGCTCCTAGTAGTTCAGGACCCAGCTTTCTCTCTTTTAGGGAGAATTGTTTTCTGGGGCGCCTGCTCCTGAGCACTGTTGCTAAAGTTTGCCTGAGTCTTCAGCTACCAGGGTTAGTTTCTCTCAGTCATGAGAAGATTTCAGAGCTTGGCTAGCCTTCATGCTAACACTTCTCTGTGTGGGTGGTGAGGCAGCTGTTAGGCATTTGACTTTTTCCTTGTCTGCAGTACTTGGGAAAATCGACATTCCAGATAATGTTTATCAGGATCCTAGAGGGTTCTGCTTTATATTGTGCAAGCTCTTCCCAGGGAGCACTGGGATCTCCAGCAAACAACTCAGAATTTCAGGGAATTAACACATACCTCATTGACTGGGCAAGGCTGTCCTGATGAAAAACTGTGAACTGTGAAGAGGCAGATAAATGGTAGAGTGGAAAAAGAGAAGCTGATTTTCCAAGTTTGGCTATTCACTACTTATGAGGCCTTAGCCACATCACTTTTACTCCATGGGCTTTACTTTTGTTATATATAGAATGAGAAACTAGATGAACTCTCTAGTCCCATGGTCCTGTGATCCTAGCTATGAGTGCATATGGTGGAATGGAAGCTGGGCTGGTAGTCCCAAGCCCTGACTCTTAGTGTTGGTTGAACTACTAACTCATTGCGTGGCTGAGGCTTCGGGGGTTAGACTGTAGGAACTCTAAAGTCCTTTCCTAGTATGTGATTGTATGTTTATTTATCATCCCCCTTTCTAGGTTTGTATCCCAAATGACTCATCCTATCTAGTCTGCTTTCTAGGCTTATGTTTACCATTTTTCCTTCTCTCATCCATATGAAAATATGTCTCTCATATTTGAGCCTCTCCGGCCAAAGGAGTAAGCTGTACAAATAGATTACTCTAGGTACAGGGGACCATAACACCCAAGGAGCTTAAGACCCTTTATTTCCATTTAATAAATATTTTTTAAACAGCTACTGCTTACAAAGATCTAAACTCAGTGTTCAAATCCAAGTTCCAGCTCTGTTTCACACTAGCTGTGTGACCTTAGTCAGTCATTCAGCTATGTTGAAACTCAGTTTCCCATCTGGTTGAATTCTGAGGAAGATGCCTAGATCTTACAGGTTCACCTGGGAGTCTTTTGACAAGGGTTTTGGTGTAGCCTCAGATGAAAAAGTGAGCTTCTTTAGGAAAAACAGCTTCTTTCCAGGCTTCAGTGCTGTAATCTTAGTACTGTTTGTTTATGGCCAGCATTTTTGCTTCATAGCAATGGTAGCAGCTGTTTTTCTACTGGTTTTCTTGCTGTTCTTCCAACTTCAGAAAGCCTGTGCCACACTGTAGAGAAGTCAGTAACAGCCCCTTTAGCTGCCAGGTCTCTCTGAAGGTCTTTGCTTATTTTCTGAGAATCATAATATTAGGCTGTTTTGGAGAACTAGTTTCTGTTCTTGTTGACTTTCATTTTTGTAGCAAGAATGCCCTGGCTCGTCTTCTGGAGCTTGGCAGGCTCTACCTCCCCCTTAGGGCATTAGGCTACCCTGAGAAGTTTGTGGGTGACATCCTGTCCTATGCTTGAGCCATCAGCTATTCTCCCCTTTGTTAGGGGCAAGCAATTAGGACCCCTGTTCCACTTAACCACTTAATATCAATTAGCTCTTACAAAGAGAACAAAAGTATAAATGTTTCCCCTACCCACACCTTGAGGGAAGTCATACTCTCTTCCCGTACAACCTCCAGGTCTGGGGGGAATAGACTCACAATTTAGCTCAATTACTGTATGGCACTGGTCCCACCAATTTCATCTTCAAATGTGGCACAACTGCCAGAAGAGTCCTTGTGTCACCTTCTGTGGGTCCAGAAGGTCACTCTCAAAAGTCACTCTTTGCTCTGCAGAACATCAGTGCTGCTGTGACTCCAAAATTCAGTTTCCCATTCCAATTCCCATGATTCCTGTGGCTTATTTTTTCAAATTTTTGAAACTCCCAAAGGTGGAGACTCCACTCCTTTCACCTGCAATGGAAAAAGACAAAGGGAAGATTGAGGCATGTTTCTTAAGGTCAGGTAGGCTGACAGCAAGAAAATCCTAAGCCCTTTCCCCTTATAGCTTGGTCTCTCCCTGGATACTGTGAGTAAATGAGTTACCAAAGGAGGCCAAAAGAGATAGCCAAAGCTGACTCTGGCCTTTTTGAACATGTTGCCAATTCTGACTGTGTAGCAAGTTGAAAAAGGTTCCACCCAAACATGTTGTTAGCTAATCAGAACCAGTTGCAGAATGTCTGTGCATGGTCCAGTCTCTCCACCTCATCAGTCTTTTCTCGGGAACATTCTCCCTATCCTTTCCACCCAGAGAAACATTTCAGGCATGCCGCGTAAGTCCAATTACATTTTCAAGCACACCATTCTTGGTGCTTCCGTGTAAATGTTTTTTTGCGGACTTGAATAATTCTTAAAACATTTGACTTTCTCATGCTAGTAGCCTCTGAAATATAGCTAATAGTCATTAAAGCGGGTTCTTGAAGCACTACAGCTTTTGCATATTTCCTTGGAATAATATCCATTCTTAAAAGTCACAGAATGGAAAAGCACAAAAGAGAACAATGAAACAGTGTATGTGGTGTAAAACTCAGCACTCAAATGACTGAGAACTAACTAAAGGCAGAGAAACCAGTACGATCTGGTTTTGTCTGGTCCAAGTCAGAGGGTCCAATCAGTTCCAGTGTTGGGAGAAGCAAATGTTAATTAGTGGCAGCAATTAGTGTCCCTAAATGAAACCACACCAGAATTACTTCTTCTCTCAAGTAATTTGTACAACACTGTCACCCAAACGAAGTCATTCCTCACCTCTTCTACAACACCCCCAATAAATGGTCCTGCAACTTCTGAAGAAAGATCCCCACTATTGGGGAAGTTCGCCTTCTCTGGAGGCAGCCCATTCTCACTCCTGGCCTTTATCTTAAAAGGTGCAGTCTCTAAGTAGATCATTTGTTCCCACTTTGTTGGGCAAGAGCAGATATGCCACCCCTAATCCCAAAGATTTATTGATAACTTCTTGACTAATCATGAATTTTGTCAACAAATCTAAGCCTGGTTTTCACTCGTAACTCTCTTGAGACAGTCTTAAAACTCTAAGTCATATTATAGACCTCATTGTCATGGCGAGTGCTTCAGCTCCAATCCTTGGTGCCTCCTCAGTACCCTCAATTGCCTCTCCCATCTGTTTGGAGAGCTGGAGGGCAAAGCAAAAAACTCTTCCCCAAACTGTCCTTTATAGAGATCTTAGAATTTTCTAGGCAATTCCTCATTTCCCATCAGCTGCCCTGCTTCCTTTCAACTCCATGAAAAATCTAGTCTCCTCTGGCAGCCCCTCCTACCTTTTTCAGCTTCCTTTTGTGTATTGTCTTCTTCATTTAGCCGGTAAGCTCTTTGAGGGCAGGTACTGTCTTTTTATTTATATCCTGAGTGCTTAGCACAGTGCCTGGCACTAGCAGGTGCTTATTAAATGTTTGTTGATTTGACTCTATAGATCACCACAGCCCCACCCCCTCATACCAGACCTGCCATTTGGAACTCTCCATACTATTCTCAGTCTGTCCTACTGTGTTTTGCTCTCTTCAGGAACGGAGCCACTTCGCTTCCCTCTTTTCACTAGCTCCCTTCTCCCTCCGCTACCTTTATTTTCCCTGCCACTATCACAGCATTACCGTACTCCCCTACAATATCACCTTCAAGGCTGCACCGTTTTCATCTGTATTTTCTATCCACATCCCATAGATCTATCCCATCTTGAAGAAAACCCTTAAGGCCTTACAGTGATATTTTTAACAGATAAATCAAATTTATAATCATTTTGGAAGGAGAGAGGGGATTCTTCCCCAATGGCAGGAAGATGTCAGAGTGAACTATAAGCTGAACACCAGTCAACGTTGGGTCTGCTGTTACTGCTAAGAAGGCACATATCACGTGCTCCTCTGAAGGTTTCCCTCTGTGTAGGTTCTACCCCAGGAGGCTGTGTCCTGTGGGGGCATGCTAGCCTTGTTCAGAATGTTAGCCTCTCCCGGCCTCAGTTTTTTATCTGTAAAATGGAGAAATTGGACTAAATGTCCTCTAACATCTCTTCAGACTCTAAATTTAGGGTCATATGATTTACACTTTATGATGTTAAAAGGATGGTTCCTTAGGTCTCCCCTAGGCTTCGTGTTGTAGAAGAACTTGTCCAAAGTTCTACTCAAAGTCAATCAGTCAGCCAATCCTAAGCGTTTGTTAAGCACTCACCACGGGGTCAGGCACTGTCCTGAGCAATGGAGATCCCAAGGAGGCCAAGCCACGGAAGTGAGCCCTGGCCCTCCATTCTAAGGGGGGAAGGGGAGCAGCATGTACATAAAGTGGTACGTACAATGTATGTGCTGAGGAGAAGACAGGTAACCCTAGAGAGGAAGGCCCAAGAGAGTGGGGGCACTGGGAGAGGCCTCATCTCCCTCAGAGGGGACTCTTAAGCTTCTTCTTGAAGAAAGCCAAGCTGCTAAGGAGCGAGGTGGGGAGGGAGAGATGAAATCAAGGCATAGGCAGAGGAGAGGGAGTGTTGTGTGTGAGGAACAGCGTGTGGGCCGGTGGGTCTTTGAGTGTGTGAAGGAAGTCAAATGTGAGGAGAATGGAAAAGTAGAAAGGGTCCAGTGGCTAATAGCTTTAAATATTCAATGGAGTACTTTGTATTTGATCTGGTGGTGCTAGGGAGCTACTGGAGTTTACTGAGCAGGGGTTGTTATCATCAGATATATGCTTTAGGAAAATCACAGACCATGGGGTGGATGATGGATTAGAGAAGGGAGAGGCTTGAGTCAGGGACACTAGTTGGGAGGCCGTTCAAATACTCTGTGCAACAGATGATGATGGTCTGAGCTAGGGTGATGGCTGCGGGGGGAGAGATGTTGCAAAGGTAGAAACGATAAGCCTAAGTGGGCTGACAGAGTTGGGGTCGGTGTATGCAGTGAGAGGTGCAGACCGGTTGCTTACTCTGTAGTGATGTCTGAACACGTGCCTTTTTCCTTGCAGGCTTGTGAGGAGCCCAGTGTACCTGAAGGCCAAAAGCCAGTTCCACCTCTTGACAGAGCTGTCATCCCTCCTTTGTCCCAGGCCATGGCAGAAGATGCCCCTGCCAGCGTGCACCCTCTGGACAGCACCATGCAGCCCTCCTCTCCTAATCCAGTGAGAAAGGTACTGATGAAGTCAGCTTCCCTGGAGCCAAATGACCCACAGTCTGGCTCTGGTGGCATAGTAAAAGAGTCACGAATTTTATGGGGTCACCAGGGTTGGACTACAATGGAGGGCAGGCAGGACCTGCCCCAGTGGCCTACAGCTTCTGAAAAAATGGATGATGGGGTTTAACACTGAGTTTAGGAGTCCTTTTGGCAGCATTCACACTGCTGCTTTTCTAAAGTGTGAGGAGTGTCCAACATCTGGCCTGCTTCTTTGATAAGAGAGAGGAGTAATTGGAGCTGGAAGGAAGTGACTTCTTTGTCCTTTTGGAGCAGGTTCCCGTCTGTAAGATACTTGTAGGTTACATAACTTCATCAGTGTAGATACTCTTTTTGCCAAGGCAAATCATAGACACCCCATGTCTTCATAGAGAGGTTTTCAAGAGGTGCTCTGGCTGAAGGCAGAAAAAAAAAGAAATTCATCGCTTAGTGCTCAGTCCTCTGCTGCTGAATCTCTCTGAGCCTGGCCGAGCTGGTCCTTGTATGTGTGTGTGTGTACATACACGCCCATATATATGTATATATGTACATACACATGCATATGTATATATACACACACATATCTTCCATTGCTAAACTTATACTTACAGCCTTTACAGCTTTGTGGGAGGAGCCAGATGTATTTTCACAGTGTAGCCTCTAAGTCTCAGGGTTCGTTTCTACATCACAGCAAAGTGGGGCATTCATGTAGGACCTTTATCTGAAAAAGGATAGATATGGATTAGACGGTCTCTAAGGGACCTTCCAGTTCTGAAGTCTTATGATGCTATTATAATCACTAAGATAAACAAAGGCAAAATATTAAAAAATACTTAGATATTTTAACCCCTTTGATGTTTTCCCTACTGAATAGGATGAACAATGCAAACCAGTTTATATGTATGGATTTTTTTCTCCTAAGGATTATGTCTACATTTTGGGTAAGTGCCACCTGGTGAATAGTTACTAGTTGTAGGTAAATTCATTCACCTCTTTGAACCTCAAGGTTCTGTCTGCAAAATTAGGGGATTAAACTCATTGAATTCTGAAGATTCTCCCAGCTCTACAAATCTAGGACTTCTGATGATATCAGAGGTTGGTGTTTGTTGGTATAATGACCTTTTCTCTCTCCCTCATATTCTTTCTTGCATAGCTTAGCTCTGCCCTCTTCCTCCCATCTCTATCACATTTGTCCACAGTTTTGAGGGCAGCTGTGGTGTGGTAGAAAGGGTCCTGCCTCAGGGGTTAGGGGTTCCAATGATCCTAGGTCTGCTCTGAATTAACTTGCTGAATGATCTTAGGAAGGGTCCTCTGTGGGCTTCTGTTTCTGAGGCCATAGAATAAGGGAGCCTGTGATCTCTGAGAGCTCTTTCAGCCCTAAGATTTTGATTCAATTCTAAATTCTCTCTTGTCTGATTCTGTGTTAGAATCAGAATCTCTGGTGGAAGAGCCAGGTTAGTGGGTAGAAGTAACTGAGTTTCCCTGTGCACTCATTCCAAGTTTGTATTAAACAATATATCCTAGCTCTATTGTGCTGAACTCAAAGGCCAATGCCTTTTGGTCTGATACTTTTGTCTTTCTCTGTCCCATCTTTTCCTACTTATCCAGTTTAGTTTTGCCCACCTCACCCCAGCTTTCATCAACTGATCCACAACCTGGGAGGCATCTGTGATGGAGTGAAATCTAAGAGCATATTAGACAGGCTGGCATTATCCTTAGAAACCACGGGAGCGCCTAGAAGTGTTATCCAGTAGCCTGGTATTGTGGGAATTGGCTTGTTCTGCTGCTCAGTTGTGGTTCAGCCCTAGCAAGCATCCAGAGTTCTGCACCCCTATGGCCTCTCAGGGATCTTTCGCCCCCTCATATGTTTTCCTGAGTACTGCGCCCTACCTCTTCTTCCCTTCCCCCTTGTCACCCCCCCCACCCCCAGTGTTGCTTGTCAGGCAGGGTTCTGGTGCAGGGATCTGGCTTGCTGAGGGAGCTGGAGGCTGGAAAGGAAGGAGGTAAAAAATAGAACTTTAACTAGGCAGATTGCAGAAGAATTATGTGTGTCCTATGCAAATTGAATATAATTTTAATGCATATTCACTCATATCTCTACTATGCTATGTGCCCCAGGGAGCCAAAAAAGAGCTTCTGATACAAGGAGCTCTAGACAGCACTGTTCCTCCTATGCAGGGTCCAGCTTCTATGTTGGACCCATATTCTGGTGTGGCTGGTATCCCTTTACTTCTTTGTAGTGGAAGTAGCCTGTGACCAGCAGTCTGGAGATAGATTCTCATCACAGCTGGGCCGTTAATGTGTGACCTTTGCAAGTCATTGGCTCTTGATCCATCTTCTGAGCCTCAAGTTGCTGGAGCCTCATTTTCCTCCTCTGTCAAATGAAGGGATCAACATAGGTGACTGGCGGGGTGGGGGGGCGGGGCTGGGTTTGTAGTGAGAAAACCCAAGTTTGAGTTTCAGCCCTGTGGCTTTTTATCTGTATCATGGTAGGCAGCTCACTTTGCCTTTTCAGACCTAGGATTCTGTACCCGAAAATTGAGGGAAATAGGCAAATGATCTCTAGGGCCCTTGTGTCAGCAAAAGGCTTGATTCTAGGCTCTTTAAAGCCCTTTCTAGCTCTAATGCCCTATGGCACTGTGTCTGTGTTTCTGTCTTAAATCACAAGCCCTAAGAGGGTGAGGAATGCATATATACATCCTTGGATTAATCTTGGCTTCTGAGTGAGGAGCTCCCAGGGAGCAGGCCCTCCATGCAAGGGATGGTCATAGAGCCTGTTCCAGGGTCCGGCAAGAAACACGATAGTCTAGTGGATGCTTATGAGTTGTGTGCTTGTAGGCAAGTCACTTTAACTTTCAGGAACTTCAATTTCCTTATCTCCAAAATGAGGATAATAATGCCCAGAACATTTGCCTCAGGGTTATAAGTGAGGTTCCAACGAATCATGTATAGAACATTCTTTTTGTAAACTGCTGAAGTGTGATGTGAAAGCCAGTTATAGTTGATGGTAATGATCATTACTGCATAAGTAGCACCAGGGTGCCCCTCGTTGCCATGACCTACCAGCCTACCAGGATCTTGATTCGGGGACAATGGGACTGGCACTCCCATGAGCATGACGATCATGAGCTAGAGTGAACACCGTCACTGACCGACAGCCTGATGTCCTTGGAGTTCAGTGTGGCTAGTGGAAAAAGCGCTGATGAGGAGTTAGGACCTGGGCCCTTATTGGTACTAGTCGCTTCATTTCCCTATTGCTTGATTTCTTTACCTAGGAAGTGTAGGTGGAGATACATCTACTCCCAACCTTGCTGGATTATTGTGAGGGTCAGATGAGTTAACATTTTTCACGAAAGAATTGAAGCCATTTGCAGAGAACTCCCTCTCCTCCCCTCCTCATCTCATCATTCAGATGCCTTCTGCCACTCTCCCCTCCTTCACCCATGTCTCACATAAAGAGGTGGCCCTTCTCCTTGCCAAGGCAAACCCTTCTACATTCCCAAGTGATTCCATTCTATCCCATCTTCTTCAGCAGATGGCCCCCTCTGTCATCTCCATTCTTATTTATCAACATCCCACTGTCTACTAGCTGCTACCCTGTTGCCTACAGACTTGCCTCTGTCTCTCCCAGTCTCAAAAATATTCTCGCTTGATCCATCTATCCTCATTGGTTGTTGTCCCATAACTTTTCTCCTTTTTGTGGATAAACTCTTTGAGAAGGCCACCTATAACTGATGCCCCCAATTGAAACTATTCTCTTCAAAGTTACTAGTGATCTCTAGTTGCCATAATGGCTTTTTTTTCAATCCTCATCCTTCTTGACCTCTCTGCTTATGGCCTTTGACACTGCTGATCACCCCCTTCTTCTTGATATTCTTTTCTCTCCAGGTTTTTGTGATACTATTCTATCCTGTTTCTCCTCCTCCCCCTCTCCTTTGCTGGATTTTCATCCAGGTCAGTCCCTCTAAAGATTTATCTCCCCTGGGTCTCTGCCCTGGACCCTCTTCTCTCTCTATAGGAATTCACTTGGTGATCCCACCAGCTCCTATGGATTCATTTATAATCTGTATGCTGATTATTCTCAAATCTACTTATCCAGCCCTAACCTCTCTCCTAACCCTCTCTACCCATACATCTTCAACTTCCTATTAGACATCTCAAACCAGATGTCCTATAGACATCTTAAAACTCACCATGTCCCAAATTCAACTTACTGTCTTTCCCCCAAACTCCCCCTACTTCTGAACTTCCCTATTACTGCCAGGCTTGCAACCTATGTTACGTTCTCTACTCGCTCTGTCACCCCCATATTGTTGCCAAGTCCTGTCAATTTTACCTGTGTAATATCTCACGTATACAGCCCTTGTTCTTCCCTGACATCGCCGCCACTCTGGTGCGAGTCCTCATCACTGCATGCTTAGACTATTGCAGTAGCCTTTTGGTTGGTTTCCTTGCCTCAAGGCTCTCCCCAGACTCCAGTTCACCCTCCATTCAGCTGTCCAGTTAATCTTCCTAAAGTGAATGTCTGACCATGTCAGCCCCACATTCAGTAAACTCTGCTGGCTCCCTGTCACCCTCAGGAGCCCTTTACAGCCTGTTCCCCCTCACCTTCCCTGTCTGCTTACATCTTTCTCCCCTCCCTGCCTTTTATTCTGCAATAAAAGAACAGTGGCCTCCTTGCTATTCCTGACACAAAACACTCTGGACATTTTTCCTGGCTGTCCTCCATGCCTGGAACCCTTTCCTTCCTTATCTCCACCTCCTGGCTTCCCTAGCTTTCTTCCAGTTCCCACTAAAACCCTACCTTCTCTGAAAAGCCTCTCCGGATCTCCCTTAAGGCTAGTCCCTTCCTTCTATCGATTATCTCCGATCTAGCCTGTCTATATCTTGTATATAGTTTTTATCATGTCACCTACTCTATTAGACTGTGAGGTCCCTGAGAGCAGCAGCTGACTTCTGTCCTTCTTCCAGTGCCTGGAACATAATAGACACTTAATAAATGCTTATTGATTGACTGACACATATAGAAAGTACTCGGTAAAGATAAAGCGCTATGTGAATGTCATTTATTATTATCATTCTGTTGTTTTCATCATGTTGTTTTTCTCATCTTTTTTTGATAGGGATTCAGGTATAAATGGTCCTAGGACAAGATGCTATCTTGCTATTACCCTTTATAGTCAGTGTTCTTCAGGCAGATAAAACAGCAGCTTTGTATATCAGAATAAAAGTTTTAGGATGTAAGCTCATCCTCTGTAGGCACATTGAAAGCACTCACAGTACGACCCCAGTAGCAGACACTTCTAGTATGATATATACCTTAGCCTGTTCTTAATTTTAGCTCTCCCCAGATGGGCCGGAGTCTGGATAACCTTGAGAGTTCTTGGTCTCATGAGGGTTGGGATGGTGACATCTGTTAAAAATGTTGTTCCTGAGTTTTTAATGAATCAATGTTATGTCTCAGAGACTGTGGGCAGTAGTTTGGTCTGTGATATGCTCCTGTTTTTTTTTTTTTATGCTCCTGTTTTGGTATAGTAATTGGCTGAGTTCTTCAGGATATTTGATATCTCTGTTCGTAGCATGCAGACTTATCATGTCAGTCCAAGACAGTGAACTTCTAATATGTGCTGCTAGCCACCAGGTTGTGTCTAACTTGGTATTTGGTAGGTGATAACACTTTTACAGCCTGTAACAACCTGTTATACAATTGCTACCATTTCATTGCACAATCTACATTGATCACCATATCTGAGGTCTAATTAGCTAGGCTTTAATTAGGCTATTATCAGCAGCCTTTCCCCCTCCCTATCCTCCTTCTCTTCCTCCTGGTATAGTGGATAAAGGGATAAAGAGCTGACCTTGAAGCCAGGAAGACCTCTCCTGTCTATTGGCTGTGTGACCTTGGGCAGGTCATTAAACTTTTCAATGCTCTAGGAAACTTTCTAAGTTGCAGAGAAGGTGCCAACCTGCACTTGCAAAAGGAACTTTCTCGTTGGGGAATCCCTTCTATCAGTGAAATCACAGGGCCAGTCCATAGCTCTACTATTTAATATTATATTGTACATTTCAGATCATTAGGGATCTTAAGGATCACATCTAGCCCCTTCCTCGTGGCAGCAACTGCTCCAAATAAAGCTTAGCAGATGTTTTGCTGTTCTCAGCACAGTGTTCTGTGGCTGGTGTTGGGTTACACAGGACAGTTGGATGGGAGGAGAAATCCACTCACCTGCCCCTGTAATGAGCTACAGTGAGATTGTTGGACTTCCCTGCTGCAGCCTCCTATTTCCCTTAGGGGCTAAAGTCCTCACTTAGTTCTTTTTCAGAACTTGTGCATAGTTTTACCTTGAGTCAAAGTAATCCTAATAACATGTTCCCTCCCCTAATCTGCAACCCTAGAACTAGGGACACCTCCACTGCCTGTCTGGCGGCTGCTGTGACAGTATTGTAAGACAAGCAGCTTTGAGGGATGTCTCTGCAAGCTGGTGTTGTTTCGTTACATCATCATGAGACATTTCCACTTCATTAAACCAACCTTAATGAGTTAGCGGTAGAATTCTCACCCACGAGTGTGGTAGAAAGTTGGACCTGGAGTTAGGAGATTTGGGTCCTAGACCAGGTTCTAGCATTCACTTGTGTGACCTTCGGTAAGTCCTTTTATATTTCTGAGCAGAGTTTCCCTATCTGTAAAATGAGAGGCTAAACTAGATAATCCTTAAGATTTCTTTGAATGTTAATGTTTTATTGTTTTATTTCAACTCACTATGTTGTAGGCACTGCCACAGGGACTAAGAATACAAAGAAAAAAAAATGAAACAGTTCCTAAATATTTTTTCAGATGAATTGCTATCTACCCCTTCTCCCTGCTTGTACTTGGGAAGTTTTTTTTTTCTTAATCTGAAGCCCTGTGGTTTTTGATCCCACCAGACAGACTCAGCTACTTCCCCTCAGTTGGTGAGATGTTGGTAGGAGCAGGTCTGAGAGCTGGGCCTCAGCACCCCTTCATTTCATATGTGGCTCTCCGTGGGGCCCTGCCTCTTCAGTGTGTTAAAGCTTTAATGGTGGAACGCTTCCTTGGCCATTGTTGCCTGGTTGTAAGTTTGCTGTTGTTATAAGATAAATGAAGATTCTCAGCATGTTTCTGGCACTCACAGGGAAAACTAGAGAGTGGTGATTACAGTCCAGTGACACAAATATATTTACTTCTGTCAAATGGCGCATTAAAATGTCAAAGTCTAAAGACATCGTACCACACCTGGAGCCACCATCTGCCCAGGAGCATCATGAATGCTCTTTGATGGTCAGTTTTGTCAACCAGATCTATTTGAAGGCTTCTGCTTTATTAACAACAGCTGAACTGCCAAGGGAAAAGAGCCGATGACTAATGAGAGAAAAGAAGCTGGTATTTTTTTAAGTGAGTTCGTAGGGGTCTGAACCAAACCTGTTCCAGGAAGAACCTTCTTCTTTGATCAGGGTAGAAGATGTTGAGGTTTGGTGTTTGGTGCTCCTCCCAGAGGAGAGACTTTCTTTTTTGTATCTGAGGATTTGGGGAAAAGGCCTCCAAAGCTACCACAAAATGGCCAAAGAAGCTTCCAGTGAAATGGAAAGAGATCCTAATTGCTTCTTTCTCTTTCTGTCCTCTAATCACCTTGACCTGATTTATCCCCTCCTGCGATAAATCCAATAGAACCCAATTTTTCAAGTACTTGTAACTAAAGCGATGAAAAAAAATAGAATGGAAATAGAACTTTAGGGACTATGTCTTTAAGAGAAATGCACCAAGTACAGGATTTGGATCTTTAAGCAAACTTTGAAAAAGACTCTCTTACTTTGTTCACTGTAATACAAGCTGACCTTTAGCAGACATGCAACACCACTGCTTTGGGAGCTGCTTGGGTGGCCTGTGAGCAGGTGTCTCTATCTCACTGGAGGAGGCTGTATCTCAGTTTGCTGTTTTGTTGTCTTGGTGTAGTCATACACAATTCTGTAGACTTTATGGCAGCTAGGTGGCGCCATAGTGCACAGAGCACAGGGCCTCAAGTCAAGAAGACTGATCTTCCTGAATTCAAATTCAGCCTCAGACACTTACTAGCTGTGTGACCCTCAGCAAGTCACTTCACCCTGTCTGCCTCAGTTTCCTCGTCTGTAAAATAAGCTGGAGAAGGAAATGGCAAATCACTCCAGCATCTTTGCAAGAAAATCCCAAATGGGGTCATGAAGGGTTGGATATGACTGAAATGACCGAACAAGAACAACAATAGACTTTGCATTTGTTACTTCATTTGAATCACATAATAACCATGTGAGGGAAAAAGGTAAGTATTAGTTCAGTACTTCAAAAGATATATAATTTCATCTGTGTGGAGACTCCCTTCTTCAGTGCAGGTTTCGACCCCTTCATATAGTAACAAATTTGAAATCAACTAGGCTGACAGATACACAGTCTGTTACTGCCTTGAAGAATTTATAGTTTGTTAGGACTTGGTGAACGTCCATTTTCTTAGAACAGCTTCAGGGCTTCTGCCGCCATGAGGGAAGTAAGACTTCAGTGGACAAACGTGGGTTTTATTATTCCTGTCTTAGAGGTGGGGAAATTGATTCCCTGAAAAGTGATTGATTTGCTGAAGGTTACACACAGCTAGTATGTGGCAGAGCCAGGATTCAAAGCCAAGTCTTCCAACGCTGAGTCCATCACTTATTTTTACTCTCCCATGCTTCCTTTTAAAAAGGTTCATTATGGAAGAAGTAAGGCCCAGTGTGGCTCAGTCCTTTAGTAAGTGCCTGGCAATGTACTAGGTGCTAGAGATACAAAGGCAATCATGGAACAGGTCCTGCCTTCAACGAGTTTACATTCTATTGGAGGAGGCAACACATACATCTCTAAGCATACACAGGAGTACAATATAAAGACAGAGGAGTTTTGAGAGGGAGGGCCTAAACAGGTGACAGCCTAAGGGAAGTCTTCATGTCGAAGAAGTTGACTCATGAACTAAGTCTTGAAGGAAGTAAGGGAGGGAAAGCATAGGGGACAGTAGGCGCAAAGGCCTCAGGATATGAGTTGGAGTGTCATATGTGAGGAGTGGCAAGGAGGTGAGCGCTGAAGGGAAGTCGCGAATAAATACCGCAGACTCTGTCCGGTTCCATCATTCTATCAGTGAATTCAAGGAACACATAGATGGCATGCTCATCAGATTTTAAGATGATGCAAAGTTGGGAGAGATAGTTAACATATTGGACAAAAGATGCAAGATACAAAAATATCTTGATAGGCTGGAGTAATGGGCCAAATCTAACAAAATGAAATTTTACAAATGCATGTAAAACCTTACACTTGCATTTTAAAAATCAACTTTACAAGTATAGGATATGGAAGCCATGGAAAGACAGTGGTTTGTGTGAAAAAGAAATGTGTGGTGCTGGTTTTGGAGCCAGACAATCAGCATTGACTCTCTTCTCTACCACCTCTATATCAATGTGGGTATGTCACTTCTGTTTAAGATCCAGAGAAAGAAGGGCATTGAAAAGGGATATTGATGAAGATGGAAAGATGTCAGAGGAGGCAAGGACTGGGGATGAATCCTCAGATTACCTGTCTTCATTGACATTTCTCCTGCCATTTTCTTCTCTCAGACATAATATAGACTTTTCCCTCTGTCTCCAGGCCTTCTTAATAGTAGCAAAGTACCAACAATAACCCTCTCAGGGTTATCTTGATTAAAAAAAGGACTAGAACAGATGTAGTTTTACCTGTCACAAACCTTATAGGGATGCTAACTGTGGAGATGCTGTGAGTTTCTCAGAGTAAGACAGAGTAAGGTCACTCCCCACCCTGTTATATGCTTATATGGTTCTATAATTCAATCTAGGAGGCAAGCCTTCTTTTCAGTTCCCTTTGTCTAGTAACTACAGTGCAGCCCCTTCCCAGTCCAGTCTTATAACTCTGAGAAGTCTATCTTCTAGGTTTTACCCACTATTTTTATTTCCAACTCAAGATCAAGCTGTCCTGGCTAAGCAAACACCTTCAGGTTGTTTCCCCAATTCCTGGCCAAACTTGAGCTGCATGTATATTGTTCCATGCTCCCAAAGAAGTCTCCACTTACTCCGACTTCTCACTTTTAGTTTTTCTTAATTTACTTAATTTACTTAATCTACTCATTCTTTGTTAATCTTTTATTTTTTTTACTCCTGCTTTCTTCCCTCTACCCCAAGGCCTGAGATGACAGCTCATATTTCTTACATTTGTGGTTATATATGGTTGTGTGTGCTCTTCAGTCTAATCCATTCAATTTAATTAATTTCAATTCCATACATATTAAATGCCTGTCGTGTGCAGAGCACTGTGTTAGGAATTGGAGGAGAGACAGATTTTAGATAAGACATGTACTTGTGGAGCCCAGAGTCAAGGGTGAGGATGTGAGATAAACAGAAAACTAAAATTAAAGAGTATATGATTTCATTGAGTGAGTAGGCTCTAGTAGGCTCTTAGCTTGATCAGGCTGCCACCACCCTTCATGGTATAGAAGATTATCTCTGTGCATTACTGTGAAAACATTTGTCATCTGATACCCTCTGTATCTTCTGAATCCTGTCTTCTCTTCGACCTTTTCACGCTTGCATTTAACATCATCCATTTGGCACATTCAAGGACAGCCCCTCCCTCTGTTAACACAACAGACAACTTCAGAAATAGTGAAAGAAAACCAGCTAGAAAAAGAGATTTCTTCAGTTTTTTGAGCCAGTATAAATTTCATATCAATATTTCTTTCTCAAAACAATGCTTCAGACTACGATTCTTGGTTAAAAAGCCTGAGAACCACCAGTGATCCAGTGATTGAGCTTTGCTAGCTTAATCGGTTCTCTTGGCTCATCTTTCATTTCCTTCATTCAAGAGTAGCCTAGTATTAATGTAGGACCTCTGAGTATTTCCCATATTCAATTTCCATGTCACCTGTTCTTTTTCCCCAAATAG
Source organism: Trichosurus vulpecula (assembly GCF_011100635.1). NCBI lineage: Eukaryota > Metazoa > Chordata > Mammalia > Diprotodontia > Phalangeridae > Trichosurus > Trichosurus vulpecula. The sequence continues at coordinate 225,705,866 of NC_050578.1, read as the reverse complement.
GTATGATGATGGTAACTTTTATTCAACAGTCAGAGTTTTGGCAACTTCAACACATCAGAACACAGAAATATACCAAAAAAGCTCCTAAGCATCAAGAAAAGTAGCTGGCCCAAAGTCCTAGTGCATTTTACCTTGAAGAGTCATCAAGCCAGCCTTCATGCCCTCATCAAGGCCTGATGTCTTAGAATGGTGGATAAAAAACAAGATTGCTGGTCTAAGGGGGTTAGTTATCTGGTTTTCCTTGACAATTCTCAGATCTTGATAGATTATCACAAGGAAAAGATCTGGGTGGGGTGGTGACTGAAGCTGCTAGAATACTGTGAAAAAACAATTGATGAGAAGAGAAAGACAGGAGAGTCACCAATTGAAAATAGAACCTGTTTGGGGCCATTTAATATCTGGGCAAGCATCTTAGTATACTACCAATCTCTGAAGGCACCCCTAGATTATAGCGCAGTCATAATATTGGCCTTGAATCATTGAGAAAAGACTGGATAATGCTTTGTCTCTGTTTAAAAAGGCGGGAAAGATTTCTATCAAAGATGGTTCATTATTTTTTTTTTCGTTTCAGCACTGAAAGGGGCATATTTTAGCTATCTGGAAAATCGCTTATGTGGAATATCTTGTTCTCCCCAAATCTCTGCGATTAAGTTAAACTCAGTTTATATGCACATATAATTTGTTTATTTTCTCCTTAATCATTCTTCCTTAGAACAGTAACTGGGTAATTAACAGCAAAAAGATAGGGTCATAATTCACTTGTTATAAGTGTATATATTTCTCAAGGCTTCTCTGTGGGTCAGAGCTACCTGCAGATGATGTACAACCACTCTATCTCAGTTTTCCATTTTAAAAATTGGGAGAACATTAAACTTCCTTGAACTCATGGGAATGAAAATCAGAGAAGGATAGAATCTTAGAGACCATCCGGTGAATTCTGTCAAGTTAGAGGTGAGGAGATCTGTCCCAGATTGATGATGAGTGACAGAGCCAGGACTGCTGTTCAGGGCTCTGGATTTCTAGGCCAGTATACTCTCCATTGCACCATGAGGCCTCTCTTCTGTGGAGACCATTAGGACCATGATGTAGATTCCTTGGGATCCTTAGGAGAAAGGTGTGAGAGAAAGAGGATAGGCTAATACAGGCATGAACCATCAGTTTAGAGCTCAAAGGGATGTCAGAGGTCATCCAGTCCTACATGGGGAAACTGAAGCTCAGGAAGGTAAAGAAACTTGCCTAAGGCCACACAGGTTAAAAAGAAGTGCCAGAGCTAGCTAGCATTGGCTTCTAGGTCTTCTTTTGCCTCTGGATCCAACGTTCTCTCCAGTGAATCAACATCTTGAGAAGATAATAATGCTGGATTCATAGAATCATAGGATTTAGAGCTGGAAAATATCTCAGAGATTATTCAGTTCAAGCCCTTCATTTTATGGAAACTGAAGACCAGAGAGAGAGAGCAACTTTAGTAATGTCACACAGTGACCTATTTGAATGTATTAATAGTTCTCAGCTCTAATTTATACAACTGGTAGGGATGTAGTAACTATGGAAATTAACCTTTTTTTCCTCTTAAGAGCGACTCACACACAAATCAGAGTTCACATACAGGTTAAAAAATAATTTTCTTTTAGGGAGTGCAATGTAATAGAGTATTCCCATCTAGCCATTCTTAAAACAAGAGACATGAAAATCTACTCAACAAATTAATTAAAAATTTAAAGCACTTTAGTTCCATAGTAAGGGAATAATATGGAATAGGAAAAGGCAGAAAAAAATACAAAACAAAAAACAAAAGGAGAGCAGAGAGACCCAGAGACCCAGGATAGAAATAAAAAGATGAGGAAAGACAGAAAGGAGAGGCAGGGGAGGTGAGAGTGAGGGTGTCTCTGTTTAACTGCTGCTCTTGTTAGACCTTTTGGAAGGCACAGGCATCAGAGTAAATTTTTTCACTTGTTATCTCTGTCCTTTGAAATGTTCATTAATAGCTCTTTCTGTACAACAAATTTAAGTTGATTTCTTTGCAAACTTCAAAGTGTAATTTCAAAATAAAAGCTTGTTTTCCCTTGGAATTTTGAAGACTTTGTGTGTGTGTAGGATTATCTTAGGCTTTAAAAAAAATTTACCCTGGAAACTTGCAGGTACCCATCTGTTTGCACAGGTCTCTTCTGAAAAAACAAGAATAACAATACTCCCTCACATTTTCTAGCATCTTCATATCCGTTATAACCTTTGATCTCACAAAAACCTGGGACCAAGGCAGGGCTGGACAGGGCCCCCTTACTCACTCTGGGGATGAAGAGAGAAATTCAGAGACATTGAGTTTCTCACCCTAGGATATGTGAGAGGTGGAACTGAGACCAGAGCTGAGGAGGAGCCCTCTCTGTGTCCTCATCAGCACTCGGGTTGTGACAGTCCATGTGAAGAGAAAAGAATGCGGGGCTTGGAGTGAGATGAAGTGTGTTCAAATCCTGATTGCTCCATTTACATGCTCTGTGACTTTCAGCAAGTCGCTTCAGCCTCAGTTTCCTCATGTGTAAAATGAAGATAATATATTGTGCACTGAAGGGGAATGCTATAGGGAGAAAATATCATAGAAATCTATGCTCCCATATTGCCTAGAGGCCATGCTTGAGAGAGAAGTTAAGTCAACAAGCATTTATTAACCTCCTCCAGTGTGCCAGGCACTACCTTAAGTGGTGAGCCTACAAAGAAAGACAAAAGAGAGTCCCAGCCATCCAGGAGCTCACAGTGTAATGGGAGAGTCAACATGTAAACAATTATGTACAAATTAGCCATAGACAGGATGGAGTGGAGATGTTAAGGGAGTCAGGAAAGATGGTGCTTTAGGTGAGACTCAGAGGGAACTAGGGAAACCAGGAGTGGACAATGAGAAGAAGGGCGCTCCAGGCATGGGGGCCACTGAGGAAAAACACCCAGAGTTTAGGAGATGGAGTGTTCAAGGAACAGCGAGGGGGCCAGTGTCACTGGATCACAGAGTTCCTGGTTGGAGACCCTGTCTAGAAGTTCCCTCTACCTTAGACCTAATTAATTTCCACTATTTGTTAACAATCATCTAATTTCTTTTTTGCTTTGGCCTGTGCTCTTAGTGTGGCTGAGTGTTTTCTAATCCTCACAACAACCCTCTAAGGTAGGAGTTATTATGATCCTCATTTTACAGATGAGGAAACTGAGGCAAACAGGTTAAGTGACTTGCCCAGGGTCACACAGCTCATAAGTATCCGAGGCTGGGTTTGAGCTGAGTTTATCCTGATTCCAGACCCAACACTCTGTGCACTGTGGTGCCACTTGGCTACCTGTGAGACTGATGAAAGATGGCAGAGCTGATTTGACAAGTAGTGGGTACAGATTATGGAGCCACCTACATCATGTGGTTGGAGAAGTAGTGTAAGCTGCCACCTGCCTGCCCCAGGAAGAGCCTACCATCCTGCTAAGTACAGCCCTTTTTTCACAGAATTAGCAAACGTCAGGGCTGAAAGGGACTTGAGAGAGATCTGGTCAAACGTCTCATTAACAAGATGACAAAACTCAAGGCCAGAGAGGTTAAGTGACTTGTCCAAAGGAATGAAACTAGAAAGCAGCAGAACTGGCATCCTAAATTAGTTCTTCTGTCATTTTTTGTGGTGGTGATGGGGGTAGGCACAGATGACAGAGATGGGAGGATTTTCTCCAGAAGACAATTTCTGTTGAAGTGTATATAGGTTATCTTAGGAAAGGTTCTCTTGAATTGGGATCAGATAAATTTAGTAGCTACAGGATTATATTGAATGCCAGATCACTGGGCAGAGAGTTCTGGGCAGCTAGGAGGTGACAGTAAAGCTACTGGCCAGGGAGAGAAGGCCTCAAGATTATGGTACACATGAGACATAGAGTAGGATTGTGTAATTAAAGAAACAAGCTTTGTTAAGATTAGACTTGAGTGATAGAGTTTAATTTAGACCATGTCTTCATGTAGGGTAACGTCCATCTAAATCTAAAAATAGATATTCAATGTGTGTTGTATTGGGCCTAGATAGATAGATAGATAGATAGACCTAGGCCTGATAGTTTGAGCACAGTGTCAGAAATGCTCCACTGTGTAGTGTGAAGGTAATACCAAAGAGATTCAAATATCTCCTGTATCCATGAACTAATTCGTAGTCCAGGGGTACTGAGGACTCTTTTTGGCATAAAGAACAGGTTGAGATACCTTTTTCTGATAAGAATCTTTGACCCACAGAAAAAAAAAATCCGTCATTTGAGGGCTGTAACATTCGTTCATTCATGCTACAGACACTTCTTAAACACCTACTTATTGAAGAGCACTGTATCAGACATGGAAATAGATACAAAATTTAGATAATTCAGGATTCCTGTGCTCATGGAGATGACAATCTGATAAGGGGATAAGACAAATTACAAGTCAAGAGAAGTCTATGTGGAATCTGAGGGGAAGATTATTATCAATAGAGTCAGGGAAGGTTTTATGAAGAAGGCAGCTTTAAATTGGGTTTTAAAGGATGAGTAGAGATGCATCAGGTAAAGAGGAGGAGGAAGGCCATACCATGTAGTGAACAATGTAAGCACAAGCACAAAACTGGTACTGAAGGACATGTTCGGGGGCACTTTGTACTTACTCCAACACTTCAAAAACATGTAGTTTTACCAGTATGATATCCTCATTACCAATGTGATATTCCCATTACCAATGCAATTACAACTCTTTTTCATGCCTTAGTAGATATTCTTTATGAGTTTCTGTGACCACAAAAAGTCTATTACCCTTTTAATCAATTGATCAAATATTTATTAAGTACCTACTATGTGCTAGGTACTGTACTAAGTACTTGGGCTACAAAAAGAGGCAATGAGTCTCTTCAAACTTTGCTAAGTTGTTCCTTTGACAAACTATATACTCTTGTATTCATTAAAAGACTGGGGTTGATAATTCCCAATCTTTTCTCCAGATTTCTAACATCAAAAAATTTCAAAGATCCCCTATAGGACAATAGCAATAATACTACTAGAAGGAATAAATAACTTCTTTAAAGCCCGATCTGTTGTTCAAGTTGAAGGTGCAAGGGATAACAAAGTAAGAGAATGCCACCTGGGATAATGTAAAGCAGGGCTCTGTGGCCCCAAAGGTAGTGGCGAAGACCTGGCCAAAACCCTGAAATGCTGGCCAGTTGGTTCTGATGATACTACCGATTGGGTTAGCATCAGGCAAGTGTGATGAACCTGTTCCTGTGATTCTAAGAAATAGATAGGGTGGCATGATGTTGTAGGCTAGCCCAACTTGAAATCATCATGATGATCAGATTGACATGGAAAACAATGAAGCAAAATGCTCTTCTTGTTTTGGTACCACAAGAAAGCAAGAATAAATTAGAAATACCAATTATCTGACCACCTAGAAATGCTGCAGTTTAGATGACACTGACTGCTAAAGTGGCAAATCGCGCATGCATACATACAAAATGGACCAAAGAGATGAATACTTTCATTATCTCACCAGTTATATAGGCAAGTGTTCCATACTGCTTCTTCTCAATGGTATTCTAACTCTAGTCACATAACAGTGTATTGCTGGCCAGTTACAAAAACATCACTTCATCCCTAAGCCTAGACTAAATAAAGTAAGGGATGGAACTGAGGAGCCGCTAAAATCTGAAGAGAGAAAAGGTCAAAGTCTTGGGACTTTACTTATTGCAAACTCTAGAGAAGTTATTTTTCCCAACAAGAAAAGAGATGACAAAATCAGCACTGTTATCTCAAATAATAATGATTATGAAAAAAATCTAGTACTTGTCATAGTCATCCTAAATCTACATCTGACAATGGCGAAACATGTCAGGGTTTGTACATGATTGTTTGTGGCAGACAATGTCATGGTAAGACCCAGAGAAGGAAAGGTGGCTATATCAAGGAATACTCATAAGAATAGGCTTCAAACACCACTGTGGCAGAGACTTGAGAGAGCAATTGGAGATATTGGAAAGGATCTTAGAAGTATAAGGGAACTGGTTTCTGACCAACCCCCTAGCCCAAAGTTCAAGATATAATCACAGAAAAAAGGGGCTATATTACAAAGTTAATTATAAAGCTGTGTCTGTGTCCTATATATTCCTTTACAAAATTTGAAAATAGTGTTCCTTGATTGAACTATAAGGGACAGTGCTATTGGCTGAATGAAGATTGGCCATGTCCCTAATGGCACCCGAGGTAGATGTCAGCTCTCTGGGACACCCAACCTGTGAGTATGAGCTGGGGAAGAGTTAACACCTGAGGGAATGTTACAAAAGATGACATTGATATCTAGCTGGTATGTGCAGTAGAAAATTTGAATGCCATGTTGTTCAATTAAAGGCAACAAAAAAGAAACGTGGAAAACAATCTGGAGAGCAAAAGGACATCAGAAAGTCTATTCCCTTAATCAGCAATTGCAAGTAAAAATAAAACATTTAATATTATATAAGTTACCTCAGCTCAAAGAACAAAATAAACAATTCAACACCAAAGAGGCTTGAGAAGTAAAAAATCAGAGGCAAGAGAGAACCCTTCAAGAATTAATCAGTAATCAACAAGTACCTACTATGTGCCAAGCTCTGAGGATACAAGTACAAAGTGTTCTAACGGGAGAGGCAACAAGTACATATCAAATATTTAAATCATAAATATAAAGTTAATAAATACAAATAGTATTTATAATAAAGTAGTTGAAATTTATAATAAAGTTAAAGTATAATAATAAATTTATAATAAAATTCATATTTTAAAATAATGAAATTTATAATAAAGTAGTTATAATTTATAATCAATTTATAATGGAGTTAAAAACAAGATAGCATGGGGGGAGAGTACTAGCAGTTAGGGGGATCAGGAAAGAGTTCATCATGCAGAAAAAGATGCCTAAGCTGCAACTTAAAAGAAAAGAGCTATGAGTTGGAGATAAGGAGAGAGCACTTTGCACGTGTGAGTGCAAAGGCAGAGATGGGACACAGAGTGTCATGTGTGAGGAACAGAAATAAGGCCAGTTTGACTGGAGATCACAAACAGGAGGGAGAGTAATATCCAATGAAACTGGAAAGATATACAACACTGGCCAGATTGTGTAGGGCTCATATTGGATCGTGTGCAATAGGAAGTCATTGGAGTTGATTGGGTAGGGGAGCAACGCAGTCAGATCTGTTCCTAAGTAATTTTCTATATTGCGAGCAGTGAGTAGGATGGCATGGAGAGGTGAAAGCCTTGAGGTAGGGAGACCTTTGCAATGTTGTAGGTGAGAGGCGATGAGGGCCCGAATTAAGGTGGTAGCTAGATGAGTAGAAAGAAGAGGTTGAATTGGAGAGTTGCCATGCTAAAGGTAGCAACAGCAAGGATTGACAGATGATTTGATATGGGGAATGAGGGAGAGTGAGGAGTCCAGGATAATGCCAAGATTACAAGCCTAGGTTACTGGAAGGATGGTGTTATCTTCAACAGAAATGGGATGTTGGGAAGATTTCTGGTCATCTAAATGTTCACAAGAAATCCCAGCACAATAAAAATGCAAGTTAGTTTAAATGAGAAACAGAAAGCTCTTACCTCTTTAATAAATGACAGATGGTTTTGTTGATGGACATGACTGAAATTCCAGCTTCTCAGTAAAACTAGAAGGTGGCAGGACTAGATAAGACCCATAATTAGTGGCTCAAAAGCTTCACAATGGTACATGAATTATTGGCAAAAAGCTTTACTCAGCTTCCACTCATATGTAAGCTTGATCCTACCTTTTAATAGAAGGCATCATGTATCTACTACCAAAAGATGAGAATGCTTGGTGACCCTTGCAAATATAGGACAATTACACTTTCTACAAAACATTCAGAGCTCATATCCTTAAAGACTCTATAAATACAAGAAAACAATATATTGTCTGAGCAGCAAAAAGCACCAGGACTATTCAAATCAACTTATCATTTCAGTAATTATTGACTGAACAAATTGTCCAAAGTGCAATAACAGTTATATAGCCTTTGATGATTATTACAAAGCCTTTGACTCAGTTTCAAATTCAGAGCTTATTTTTATACTGCAAATATTCAAAATAAATCCAAATATAGTGAGAATACTAGAGTATTTGATGCCCACATAGAAAATACTTAAAAAAACCCCATGCTTCCAATACAGTAATGTTGAGAACAATTAACGTATTGTATAACATTTTTTTGGAGTGATAGTTTAAGCCCATTATGGTTTTGCTTAGCCTCAATTCCATGACCATTTTTCCTAAATGTGACTAACAAATGAAAGAAGGCATCATGTATAGATATTATTAAACAAAACATTATTAATCACTTGATGTACATGGATGACATCGAGCATTATATGGCTTCAAAATGTCCTTTAGACTTGATAAATCTACAAGGAAAGCTTGGAACTTGAATCTAGAGGTCCCATTGAATCAATGGATGAAGGCAATACATACAGGTGCTTCCTCCAGGGAAGACACATTGAGCATAAAGATATTAAAAAAAAGTCTACAGATAATAATATTGAGACTAATACCCTGAAATCAAAGTTGAATGGAAAGAATAATTTTAAAGCAATTAACACCATACAGTGCCAACCTTAATATATGCTTTAAGAACTATAAAATGGACCATAATAGATTTGGGAGGCATCTTAACAAAAATCAGTACAATATTAATGAAGCATAACAATATTAATGAACCTTAAGGCAGCTATGGAGAAATTATCACTTCCTCACCAAAAAGGAGGAAGAGGACTGATAGACATTCCTGGAGCAAAGGATAAATAGGCAAGATACCTACAGAAATACTTTTGGAACAAGTAGATATCACTGAATAATAATAAAGACTGATAATGAAAACATGATTGAATTTATCAAATGTAACCAAAAGTGGTTTACCTCTGGAGCCTATGAAAAGTGGAAGACCCAAGAATGTAATGAGAAGGCCCCCCATAGGCATCTCCCACTTAAATTCATTTGTTACCAGCTGCTCTGCTCGTTTTCATCTCCATTATTATCTTTAGCATGACCCCCTCAATGGGAACCCTCTGGCATATCACCCCTCTTTTAGCGTCCTTTTGTGTATTGTCTTCTCCCATTAGACTATAAGCTTCTTTAGGGCAGGGACTATATTTTTGCCTTTCTTTATATCCCCACTGCTTAGCACTGTGCCTGGCACACAGTGGGAACCTAATAAATGTTTATTGACTATTTTTGACTAAATGTAGCCAACAATATGTCAACAAAGAAGTACCGAACGGAAGGCAGATTTGTTTGGGGAAATGGTGAGGTTCATGATGACAGTTTGGGATGTGGACATCATCACCAGAAGTTATGGATTAATCCTTAAGGAGCACAGACTTAGCGATCAATGTAGATCATGCAAGGAAACAGTAGAAACAGTGCAACACATCAACATAAGCTGTAAAAATTTAGCACCTACTGAATGTGATCCAGTGTCTGGACTTCTGCATTAGAAGCTCACTCTCTTTCGTGGGCTGATAGAGGCCAAATCCCCATGCTATAAGTACAGACCTTAAAATGTTCTGAAGAACTTTCATGAACTTTACTCAAACAAGACTATTATCACAATCAATCAATTTACTAACAAGCACTTATTAAACATTTATTATATGCCAGGCCCCGTGATAAGCACTGGGGATGCTAAGACAAAAGTGAAAGTCCTCGAGTGTCAGAAATTTGGGTTCCAGTGGAGGAGACATGCACATATTTAATTATATACATAATAATGCAAAATGAATACAATAGTTTTGGGAGAGAATGATCTAGCAACTGGTGGGATCAGGAAGGGCTTCGCATAGAAGGGATGTGATACTTGGGCTTAGTCTTAATGGAAGCCAGGAATTCTAAGATGTGAGGCAAGGAGGGAATGCATTTCAGGCATGCAGGATAGCCAGTACAAAAGACATGGAGATGGGAGATGGAGTGTTGTGTGTGGAACAATGAGCAGGCCACCAAGTCTGGATCATAGAGATTGAAGAACTGACTAATGCGTAAGAAGACTGGAACAGTAAGAAAGGGCCAGTTTGTGAGGGCATTTAAATGTCAAACAGTTTTAATCCCAGAGGCAATAGCAACCAATAGAGTTTGTTGGGAAGGGCCCTAACATGGTCAGACTATGCCTTAGAAAGGTCAATTTGGCTGCCGTGTAGAAGATGGATTGAAGTGAATAGAAGCTTGAGGCAAGGAGACCAAATAGGAAACTATTACAGTAGTCCAAGTGAGAAGTGATGAGGGCCAGGTGGTGGCTGTGTGAGTGGAGTGGTGGGGATAGATGTGAGAGATATTGTGAAGATAAAAATGACAAGACAATTGGAAATTGATTGGGTATGTGGGGTTAGTGAGAGTGAGGAGTTGAGGATGACACTCAGATTGCAAAGCTGGGTGACTGGAAGGATGGTGAGAGTAATAAAGAAATTCAGAAAATAGGTTGGGGGAGGGGACAGAGGATAGTGACTTCTTTTTTGCACACATTGAGTTTGAGATAATTATGGGACACCCATCTGGAAATGTCCCAAAGTGAGTTTACAATGTGGGAATAGATATAAGGAGATTAAGAATGAACATATCTATATATCTATGTCTATGTCTATATGTATATGTATGTGGATATCTGTCTAGGAGTCAAGTTTATAGAGATGGTAACTTGGGAACCCGCAAGCACAGGTGAAGCCACCAATAGGGAGATTATAGAGAGAAAAGAGAAAAGGTCCTAGAGCAGATCTTTGGGGTACACCAAAGTGAACATGACATGGATGATGAATCAGCAAAGAAGACTGAGAAGGAGTGGTCAGACAGAAGTTGTTCAGTCATTTTTCAGTTGTGTCTAACTCTTCTTGACCCCACTTGGAATTTTCTTGGCTAATATACTGGAGCGCTTGGCCATGTCCTTCTCTAGCTCATTTTACAGATGAGAAAATTTAGGCAGAGTGAAGTGACTTGCCCAGGGTCACCCAGTTAGGAAGTGTCTGAGGGCAGATCTGAACTCAGAAAGATGAATATTCCTGACCCTAGGCATGACACTCTATCCATGTCTCCACCTAGCTGCCAAATAAAAAGATTATCTTAATGGAATTAGATCATAAAAGTTTGTACTGGATTTAGTTGGCCTGATTGTAAGACTTCCTCCAATTACAATCTGATGCCTGTGAATAGAATCAAAAGAGGTAGATAGCTGTAGTAAATCAGAATTGGGGGTTAGCAAGGTGTGAGTGTCCAAGGGTTCAAGAGTAGAAAATTATGTAGAATTGTATGGTTCACTAAGTGGTAAATATTGGGAAGGAAAGACAGTACCTTAGGAGGTTTAGAGAGACTGTAGGTCACGATGAGGAAAAAGAATAGCTTTGGGAGGAAGAAGCCACAGAAGGATATGGAATGATAAGAGATTATGATCAGATAAAGGAATGTCAGAATTCTTGATCATGGAAATGGAGCATCTAGGGGTGATGGGAGATCAGTGGCCTGACCATCTTTGTGAGGTGGAGGAACTTCTGCTCATTGAAGTTGAGCAGACTGAGGAACTGGGACGTTAGGGTGTTTGAGGAACATCAATTAGCATGTTGTCTTTTATGAGGGCAGGATTTTAGGTGGAGAGCAATACTGTGAACCAGGCACAAAACTCACTGAGAAAGGACAGAGAATGTTTTGGGGCTTGGTATATATTAGCCAGTGATGGGCGGAGTAAGCCAGTGAGTCAGGGGTATGAGAAGAGGTACAACCAGCGTACTGGAAATGAACACTGTTGTGTTCATCAGGGGGATGTTGTGTCATCGGGGGGAGCTAAGTCTCAGTGAGAGCCAGAAGATGGAAGGAGCATGACAGGAAGAGATCTAAAATGGAGAGAAGTTTTATAATTGTAGAAGTAGTTATTCCAGAGGGCATAGTGGAAGGGGTGGTCTGATGGAATGGGACACTGGAGGAGGGGATCAGATCAAGAATGATGAGTTGCTTGGGATGAGAAAGCAGGCTGCTGGGGTTGCGGAAAAGCTATCAGTCGACTGGTTGCTGTTCAGCATCATCAGAAAGGGTGAGAGTTTGCTGACTCTTGGGAAACAAGTTTGGGCAGAGTATCAGTAGATGGGAAGAGCTCCTCTGATGAAGGCAAGTGAGTGGCACTCTGTTTGGATCACAGACCAGAATATTATTACAGTTGTCCAGATGTAACTTCTATAAAATCTTTACAACATTCTTAATAGATATTGCCATCTGAAATATGCATATCTCCAAGCTACCTGCGTTTGTGGTAAGACTCTAGTTAGTTCATTTTAAAAGCATCCACATATATCTGAAAAATGGTAAACTATGCTTGAAGCATATTGTTTATTTATGCTACATAGATTCCCAGATTCCCTTGCAATAACTTTGACCAGAACTCCTCCTGCCAAAGACTGGGAACCCACCAACCAGAGGAAGAGCATAAGATCATGGATCATAGATCTAGAAGATACCTTAGAGGTCATCTAGTCCAAGCCATTATTTTCCATGTGGAAACTGAGGTCCAGAGAAGGGTCTAACAAACTCATACAAGGAATAAAACTAGAAGGCCTGGAATTTGACCTCGGTTCCTCTGCTGCCAAAGCCAGCCCTTTGGACTGCTCCTGTGCTGCCCCAATACCTCCACCATTTTAAATAGATCCTCAAGGGATACCTGAACAAGAATACTACAGGATTAGAAGGTGTAGATGGTCGTCATCCCTACTAGCAGAGGGAGTGCCAGTGAAAGGGAGGTCACAAATCCACCAGAGTAGCCTTAGAACATCCAATTAAGTAAGACAGAGAGACAAAAGCCATGTGATAGAGGATGAGAAAGGAGGCAGGGGCAGGAATAAGGAAAGCAAGGAAGAGAAAGAAATGTATATGTGTGTGTGTGTGTGTGTGTGTATCTGAGAGAGAGAGAGAGAGAGAGAGAGAGAGAGAGAGAGAGAGAGAGATTTGAATAAGTGCACAGGGAAGGCTTCCTCCTGTGGGACGTTGCCCCTAGACAACCCACTGTAGTTGTGACTTTGGTGGAGGGGAGCTTGGAGGAAAGAACCTACTTGCTGTGTGGCCTTGGGCAGATCACTGCAACTCTCTTTGCTCAATGGCCTCCAGTGCCCCTTCTAGCTCTGAATCTGTGATCCTGTGACTTATCACACTGAGCCTCAGTTTTCTTATTGCCAAGGAGGAAGGAGAATCAGACCTTAATTAGTGGAGACAGCAGGATGAGAACACTGAGGTTCTAACTCCAGCTCTGATACTTAATAGCTGCCTGAGCTTGGGCAAGACACTTCTTGCCTTTGCCTCTCGAATTCCTCATTATAAAGTAGAGTTAGATGTTCTTTCTTTCATTAGCAGCGAGAGCACCAGACTTGGATCCAGAAGAGTGAAGTTCAGGTTCAAGCTCTGACATGTATTAGCTGTATGACCTTGGGCTTCATAGGATCATAGACTGCAAGGGACCTCAGAGCCCATCTGCTCCATCCCCTCCCGTCACTTTACATGTGAAGAAACTAAGGTTCAAGGAATGAATGGATGGAAAACTATTGATTAAGCATTAATTATATGTTGGGCACTGTGCTAAGGGCTGGCTATATATATATGTATATTTATATACATATACATGCATATATACACACATACATATATATGGTAAAATAACCCCTGCACTGAAGAAGTTTATATTCTTTTCCTCCCCAAATTTTAAACATTCTTATTTAAAGTTTTGAGTTCTAAATTCTATTCCTCTCTCCCTTCCCCGCCACCTGAGATGGTAAGCAGTCAGATGTGGGTTATACATATGAAATTATGTAAAATATTTCCATATAAGTCATTTTGTACAAGAACACTTGAATAAAAGAAAAAGAATGAAAGAAAGTGGAAAATAGCATACTTCAGTCTGTATTCAATCAATATCCATTCTTTCCCTAGAGGTGGATAGTATGTTTTATCATTAGTCCTTTGGGGTTGTCTTAGATCATTGTATTGCTGAGAACAGCTGTCATTCACAGTTCTTACTGTTACTGTGTACAATGTTCTGGTTCTGTTCACTTCACTTTACATCAGTTCATGTAAGTTTTTACAGCTTTTTCTGAAGTCACCCTGCTTGTCATTTCTTGACAGCACAATAATATTCCATTACAATCATGTACCACAGCTTGTTTAGCCATTCTCCAATTCATGGGCATCGCTTCAATTTCCATTTTTTAGACACCACAAAAAAGCTGCGGTAAATATTTTTTACAAGTAGGTCCTTTTCCTTTTTTTTTGGATGTCTTTGGGATATAGAACTAGCAGTGGTATTGCTGGGTCAAAGGGCATACACAGCTTTATAGCCCTTAGGGCATAGTTCCAAATTGCTCTCCAGAATGACTGGATCAGTATGCAACTCCACCAACAATGCATTAGTGTCCCAGTTTTCCCACATCCCCTCCAATATGCAACATTTTCCTTTTTTTGTCATATTAGCTACTTTGATAGGTGTGAAGTGGTACCTCAGAGTTGTTTTAATTTGCATTTCTCTGATCAATAGTAATTTAGAGCAAGGAAGTTTATATTCTAATAGGGAGATACAACACATGTAGGGCAGTAGGAGCTGGTGTTTTGGTATGGGAAGTGACAGATGGAAAGTGGAGTCATAAGGGTGCTTGTCAGATATAGCCTTTCCAGGAATGGCAGTGTTGACTTGATTATTTATCCCCAGAGCAAGAAGTATAAAGTAGAGTGGGTGGGAGAGTATATATGAGTCTCCATGGTGGGAAGACGATCAAGCTTCAGGATGGTGGGTCTGTGGCTGTTTAGACCAGGTGTCACAGTCAAGAGTGCAGGGTCCCAGGAAAAGAGCTGGTGTGCCATGTATGATGCAGAGGGCAGCATGGCAGGAGGATGGCCAGAATGTCAGTGATCAAATTTGAACTTAGGTTCCCTTGGTCTTGGATTTCTCATGAACAGGAATGGGTAAATAGACTCACACTCCCTCCCAGGGCTTTTGTGAGGATGGCTTTTGTAGCTGTAAATCCATATATAATGTGAACTTTTAGTATTCTTTCGGAAGCTGATCCATGTTTTATCTCCTTCCCAGCGCTCCGCCTCAGTGAGTATAATGGGCTTCTCCAACACGCTGGAAATGGAACTGTCATCCCCAAGAACAGGGAGGTCAATGGAACCCCAAATCCAGAGTGTGACCAGCCTGACACCTAGCTCCTGCTCCCATAGCATGGGCCCTACCTCCGACACACAGCCAGAAACAGTACCCACTTACAGTCCAGCAGTCACCTGGGTCCTGCACCCTGGGGATGGGGCCAGCAACTTGTCTTTGGGAGATGTTCTCTTGGGTAATGCACCATGCAAGGTGAGTCTCTCTGATATGTGGGCATGGGGATGGGGAATCCTATAGAAATGCTATGCCTTGGTTTCCCCATTTGTTAAGTTTAGGGGTTGGACTGGATGACATTTTAGGGCCCTTCTGATTCTGTCATTCTGTGGTTCCATAACTGATTCCCTCTGCTGCCATGCTGGTCATCTCTCAAGATTTGTTCTAGCCTCAGGCTTAATGGTGCAAGGCCTACTAATGCTACCATTTTCATTCTTTTTCTGTCTTCTTTCCCTTTTTTCAAGATGGAAAATGAAGATTCCAGGCCCATTAGTGACTCTCTGGGACACAACACAGTACCTGTCTGCCCAAATGCTCAGGAAGAATTAGTTCTTCCTTTACAAAAAATCCTGGAGGAACCGATTAATCTCTCAGTGAAGAAACCCCTGCATCTTGCCTCTCCCCCAGTGCCAGCTGTCAGTGCCTCTCCCCCACCGTCCACAACTGTGAAGCCTCTTTGGCACACAGAAGGTACAACAGGAGGCCCCTTCCCTTCCTGGGGGCTCCAGTCCCCTTCAGACCCCTCTGGGGCAGGCTCTCTCCTCCCTGTTGGCTCATTGTGCTGCTGGGTCCTTTAGGAAAATACATCAGAGGGGACAGGACCAGCAGAGTCTTGAGGTGATGATCATTCACATTTCTATAATCACTTATGGATGCAAAGCCTTTACATGTTTTATTTCACTCAGTACTTGTAAACAAACCTGTGAAATGGGAATTTCCCCATTCTACAGAGCAGGAAACTAAGGCTTAGACAGGGCAGGATTTGCTTGAAATCTCATAGCTAGTAGCGGCAGTGTTCTTAACCATGGTGCCACCCTGTTTCTGTAGAAAGAAGGGGCCAAGTTACTGCTGCATTAAAATGTGCAGAGAGACCCAAGTCTGGTGCCAGCATAACACTGAGTGGAGACTATAGGAGGTAGGAAAAAACCTTGGTCAGTTTCCTTATTCTCAGCCTCCTGCTGCCATGACGAATGAAGAGATGAGTCACCAGACCTGTGCTGAGAAGAATGTTTTCACACTAATTAGACTAATTTCAGGCCTTCCATCTAGGCCTGTTATCATAGTACCTTCCATGTGAGCTCTGATTCCCTGCTGGGTTTAGTTAGGGTATGGCTGGGTCTTTCTTGGGAGAGGTGGGAGATCCACTTAATGTGTAATGCTCAGTCCAAGGAGGTCCTTTGGGGCCCTTCCCGGGAGAGCACATTTGGACTGAAAGTCCTTCCAGCCTTTGAGCACACACGCAGTGAGTGGTCCACTGTTCTCTGAGTATCAGCGGGACTTGAACTACCTTGTGTGGTTCTGAAGACATCTTGGCATATTTTTAGCCTTCCCTCACTGTCTTTGGGGGACACTGTGAAGGGGAGAGATGTCTTTTACGGGGCACGAGCTCCAGGGGATAGGTGTGCAGTAGCCACGTGGTTGGGTTATTACAGACAGGCTCTCCCCTTCTCTGTCCTAGA
The DNA here is from genome assembly GCF_011100635.1 of Trichosurus vulpecula. Classification (NCBI taxonomy): domain Eukaryota; kingdom Metazoa; phylum Chordata; class Mammalia; order Diprotodontia; family Phalangeridae; genus Trichosurus; species Trichosurus vulpecula. Next base: position 225,689,029 of record NC_050578.1, on the reverse strand, counting down.
TTGTGGCAATTCTGAACAGGAGCCATTTGAGGTAGACATGAAGGAGAATCCAAACATCAGGTAACAAATAATCTCTCTTCTCAGTATGTGAAGGAAGTGTCATTTGCGAGTTTCTCTAAGAGAAAAGAGATTTGCCCTTTTGCTGCTGATCCCAAATGACTTAGATAATGATGCAGCTATCAAACGTCTGACCCCCCATTCCCCATCAATCTCTGCCCCAGAAGACACAGAGGCTCTCTTTATGGCTTTGGCATTTTCAATAATTTTTAGAACTGCAAAGTTCAGTGCTGATGATGCTAAAAAGACCTTCTTATATGAAGATTTCTGGCTCCTTAGCCAGACAAAATGGGCAGAGGCTGTGGGTAGATCATGAGGAAGCCCCCTATTGTAGCAGAAGCTTGCCTTTCAGTTTTATTATTCAAAGAGCATTACCAAGTGACATTGTTTAACCCTATGAGAACTGAATTGGATTCTGAGATCCCTTGAGGCTGGCAGGATCAGGTTAGGGGCAGGAGGAGGTTGGGAACTCTTAAACTTTTAGTGCCTTTTTGTTACTCTAGATGACTGGGAGAACTCGGCTATGTTCAACAGCCAAGGAATTGATTGAAACCCATATTTATGGAGGTCAGGCCAGTTCTGTGGAAATCTGGCACAATCTAGCCTTGTCTGTCCTTGAGGGAGAGAGGTAGCGAGGGAAGACTCACAGGGATTGGGAAGTTTTGGAGGCTCTTATCCCACCTTCACAGTATTTCATTGACTTTAGGACCTATCCCAAAGAGCTGAAGATTCCCTATGTTCGACTGGAGCGCCTGAAGATCTGTGCGGCAGCCTCTGGGGAGCTGCCTGTGTTCAAACTGCAAAGGGAGCAGGATGGGACCTTTCTGCTGGTCATTGAGTGTGGAGCAGAGTCATCTAGCATGTCCATCAAGGTACCCCGGGGCCAGAGCCATTCCTATGCAGAGACATTGCCAGGACATGAATGGGAGGAGAGCTCAAAATCATTCATTGTGGAGCCTGATATGTCCCATCGAGGTTACATTCCTTTGAGTTATGCCACCATCAGGGGTGCATTCCTTCGGGCTGAGCATTAGCTTCACCTTGGAGCTTTTTAAAAAAATCTCAATGCCTCAATGAGGGGTGACATATTAGGCTCTAGTGCTTTAGTCAGTCAATCAGTTGGAATTTATTTACCACTAGTATGGGGTCATGAGACGTGGACTTGGACATTAGGGGAAGGAGTCAGAAAGGACCCCCTCCCCAATGATTCTCTCAGCGGCCCCCTGCCTTGTGACTTCACTTTACTTTGGCCCTCCTGTCCAGGGCCCAACCAATGCATGGCATCTTCTGGGTTCTTATTGCCACTGTTTCCTTCTTTTTCCTTCTGTACTAGGAAAACAGTAGGATTTCTTCTCCTCCTATCTTCCCTTCTTCCTCTCGCCATTAACAGCGTATCAGCCACTTCAGTTTTAAAAAGGGGATTTTCTACTATGCCGTTCTTAAGGAAGAACCCAAGGGGGTTTTATATGTAACATGTTTTTAAGGTTAATTCTTTTATTGTGCATGAATGATTCAATCCAATCCAATTCAGTTCAGTTCATTTCTGTTCAGTTCAGTGTTCTGCATTCACTCCAAGTTCTCACTTTTACTTCTTGTAACCCTCAGCTTCTTTCAAGGCGCAGTTCATGCCCTACCTCCTCCATGAGCACTTGATCCCCACTGCTGCTAGTGCCTTCCCATCCCAGATTACCTTGTCCTTACTTTGTAATAACTGTATATACTTAAATGTGTACATGCTGTTTCTCCTGATAGAGTGTAACCTCCTGGGTTTCAAGTTTTTCTTTGTGTCCCTTATGCCCAGCACATGGTAGTCACTTCATAATTGCTTATTGATTAAAAAAACTTATTAAGCAAGATAATAGAGAGACAAAAATGAAACATTCATTGTAATTGAAAAGGGGGAAATGGAGGGGATAGAACATGTACAAAAATCAGGAAATACAAAGAATATACAAAATACAAAGTAAAGTCAAGTGGGGCTAAGTACTGATCACTGAAGGAAACTCTGGATTTAGTGGAGGTGATGAAGAAATGCATTCTGGGGATGAGAGACTACCATGGTGCAAAGACACAAATGCAGAAAGAGATGGACTGTGTTGTGGAGAAAGCTTGTAAACCAGTTTGGCTGGTATAGAGAATGTACAGTGGGGATTACTCGGAAATAAGGCTGGAAAATTTGGTGGTAGCCAAATGTGTAGGGTCTTACATGCCAGGTCAAGGAATTTGTATTTCAGTTAGGGGTCTTATTACCATTGAGGATTTTCAAGTAGGGGGAGTGGCATGGTCAGATCTGTATTTTAGTAATACCAGTTTGGCAGTTATTGAAGAGAGGGTTGAAGAGAGGAAAGACTGGAGACAGGGACAGCAATTCAGAGGTTATTGTGATAGTCCAGGCAAGAGATGATTCAGTCTTGAGCTAGATTATAGCCCATTTTAGTGGAGAGAAGTGAATAGGTGCAAGAGATGTTGTGGAGATAGGGTTGACAAGACATAGCATGACTGAAGAGAGAGGTTCAGAGAAAGTTAAAAATAACTGCAATGTTGTGAACTTAGTTTCCTGGAAGAAAGATGGCACCATCAACACAGATAGGAAACTTTGGAGGAAGGACGAGTTTGGGGAGTAGAGTCACGAGTTCCATTTTAGACATGTTGAATTTGAAATGCCTATGAGACATACAGGTGGTGATAGCCATTGGGCAGGGCATAATTCAGTACTTGAATTTAGGAGAGAAATTAGAGCTGGAAACGTGCATTTGGAGCCATCTGCAGAAAGAGTAATTGAATCCAGGGGAACTGATGAAAACACCAAAGGAGAGAGTGCAGAAAGAGAAGAAAAGAGAGCCCAGGATGAGCCTTGGAGAATGCCCACACTTAGTGAGAGGGAGGAGGACATCAGTGTACTATGGGACTGAGGAGGGCTGAGTATAGGGACTAGGTTCCCTCTTTTCTTCTGCCTGACTATCTCCTGATGGGTTTTTGTTGTTGTTCAGTCATTCAAGTCATGTCTGACTCTTCGTGACTCCACTTGGGGTTTTCTTGGCAAAGACACTGAAGTAGTTTGCCATTTGCCATTTTCTTCTCCAGCTCATTTTACAGTTGAGGAAACTGAGGCAAACAGGGGGAAGTGACCTGCCCAGTTAGATCCTTGCTATTGATCTGGTTACTTGGCTGCTTACAAGGTGATCTTGGTCTCGCTCTTCCTGAGTCTTCTTTCCCAACCTTCTATTGCAGGAGAAAATTCCTAGGGCCTAGGACTGACTAACACCTCTTTGAAGTTAGTCCAGTTCAGTTATTGGCTGGAAGGCTCACCCAAGATTGATGACTGTGGAGCTGGAGAAGATTGTCCTCCTCTCCCAGCCCCCTGCTCCCAGATAACGAAAAAAAACCCTTCTCTAAATGAGCTGTAAATCCATTCCCTTTGTATTTCAGGCCTTCTTACCCCTTCATCCCTTTTCTGGAAAGCCTTAGCCTCTGGTGACCTGAAATCACTATTTCACCTCTTCTGGCCTTTCATCTGGCTGGTCTGCCTGAAGCAAGTGTCTTTCTTGATCATCTTAAGTGTCTTGATCATCTTGTCTGAGTAGTTCTTGATGATCAGATTCCTTATTCTACAGGGCCCACACCTGGTAAAGCTCTGTGATGTTTCTTTTCATGAGCTCAGCTCTTTCCATCTCAGTCTAGACTTCTCTTTCATTCACAACTGTGCCCTGTTGTGGTCTCACTCTATCTTCTATTTACTGGGGGCAATGCCCTTAGCACACTGGAGAGCAGATACTTGTTCTTGATGTGGCTCCTCGCTGCCATCTTTGTTTTCCTGCCTGGCCTGTGGTGTCTGCAGCAAGGTACAGGTTGGGCAAGGGGAAAAGAAAGGTTAATATGTCAGACTTGGAAAGGACCTCAGAAATCACTTTGTTCACCCACTATCTGAAGCTTGATTTCCACATACTATATTCCCAGTGATTGGGCTTTCAGCCGTCCCTTGAAGGAACAGGATGGCCTAGTGCCAAGAATATTGTCCTAGATTTAAATTCCTATTCTGCTGTTTACTACCTATGTGGCTTTTGGTAAATTCCTTCTCTGGTCCGTGGTATCCTTCTCTAGAAGATCAGGGGCTTGGACTAAATGACTTCTAAGTTCTCTGTTGACTCTCAGTCCCATGAACTTCTAGTGAAAGGGAGCTCATAACCCCCTAGACAGCCCATTCCATTTTTTAATGCCTCTAATATGTTGTTTCCAATTCCAGATTCCAAAGAGAGCCTGTTTTTGGCATTACTAAAACTCGTTAAATATGCATGACTCTACAACAATGTCAACACATTCGCACAAGCTCCCTGCTTCCTCTTTTCCCCCTATTCCCAAACTAGTTATCAGGGAAGGCCCTTTCATCGCAGATCTTTTGCTTCTGAAAGGAAGGACCTAGAGCACCATACCATGGTGGCTTGGGTGTTACATCGTGTGCAAAAAAGGGAGGTGAAAGGCCCTGCAGATTTTCTGGTCTGACTTTACAATTTGATGCCCTACTTGTGTCTCTTCTTTCTTTACTGTGATTGTACTTCTTCTCAAACTCCGAGAACTCCTGGGCTGCCATGAGTAGTCAGGTTCAGGGGTTACTTCCCTGGTCCACTGACTCTAGTAATTAGTCTGACTGCTTCTGATCTTGCCATTCTACCTGGGCCTTGGGCCATGCAGTCAGACAGTACACATGTCTTAAGCCTCATGGCCCCTGAGGATACCAGCATGAGTTCATATGCAGGAGGGGTATATGGAGAATGACTGGACCTGTGTTTACTAGGAGAATGGTTGCAGAGTGGAATGAAGGGGGGAGCTCCAACCCTCTCAACTCTTCCTTGACCTCTGAAGAGCTTAGATTGAAAAGAAGGCATCAGAAATTAGTCAGTACTCCTCCCACCAATTGGGCTTCCTAGGGAATGTGACCCTCTCTGGGGTGAATTCATATAATGAAGTGTCATTGTCTCCCTTTCTGACCTCTCTCAGCCAGTTCTATCTCCTGTAAGGCCACTATGGCAGTGATCCTCCTGCAGGGCCCTAAGCAGAAGTGGACTAGAGACCAAGTTGCTAAGACTCTTTGCTCTTCTTTTCTCTCCACAGGTCAACCAGGACAGTTTGCCAGATGCTTTGAAGCCTAAGGCTGAAGATCCAGAAGAGAGAAATGTCTCTGTTGGCTTCCCAGCTGGGCCAAAACTGCCATTGTTTGGGACCCCATCTCCTGGGGAACAAAGGAACCACTGTACCCCTGGAGCCAAGAAGTCTCCCTCAGCTCCCAACACAGACCCAATTGAGAATGAGGACTTCTGTGCCGTGTGTCTGAATGGGGGGGAGCTGCTTTGTTGTGACCACTGCCCCAAGGTGTACCACCTCTCTTGCCATGTTCCAGCCCTGCTCAGCTTCCCCGGGTAAGGGAGTGCAGTGCCCACCACCACGCTCAGGATGTATTCTTTCCAGAAAATCCTTTTGAGGCACTGAGGTCTCTGACCTGCCAGAGAGGGTAGAAGGGTTGGGGACTATGGATCTGTTTAGGCTCTTTCTAGACTTTCCATCTTGAGAGGGTCATCCCCTAAATCTCCCCCTGTTCTAAACTTTTCTATTACTGTTGAAGGCCCCACCATCCTTATAGTTACCCAGGCTCACAACCTTGGTGTCATCCTTAACTTCCCATTCACACCTACTCCAGATGTTTGTGGACTTCCCAAATCTTCTTGCTTCTGTTTCCATAACATTTCTTGCCTATGCCCCCGTTGTCTCTACTTGCAGCATCACTATCCTACTTCTGGTCCTCATCCCCTCTAATCTAGACCACCACAGTAGCTTCCTCACTGTTTTCTGTCCCTCCTCTCTCCAATCCATCCTATATACAGCTGCCAAAATGATTTTCCAAAAGCACAGGTCTGACCAAGTCACCCCCTCCTCAGTAACCTCTAGGGGCTCCCTATTGTCTCAGATTAAAACTCTTTTGTTTGGCATTTAAAGCCCTTCACAGTCTGTCCCATTCTGCTGTTCTAGGCGTCTTACATCTTCCCACCTTCCATGTACTCTCTGGTGCTGCCCTCCTGGCAAACCCGGGTCTCGTCAAACACGATGCTCCCTCTTATGCTTCCATGCTCCTCAAGGAGCATAGTTTTTTTTTTTTGTCTTCATTTGTTTCTATAACCCTTGAAACAGGGTTTGACACATAGTAGGTGTTTGGTGAATGCTTGCTTGATTAATTACTAGAAGGTAGCTCTAAAGGATAAAGGAGCCAACTTTAATCAACATTTAGTGGGGGCTTAGTAAGGGCTGAGCACAGGTGATACAAAGACAAAATGCGATAGCCCCTACCCTCAAGGAGCTGATATTCTACTGGAGGGGAGGAAGGAAGAGAAAATACAGTGTGTACATAGAGAAGCAGATACAAACGTGCAGCTATGCAAATCATTGTTGAGAGTGAGCGCTAGTAACTGAGGACATCAGGAAAGGCCTCATTCTGGAAATGATACTTGAGGAAGGTAAGGATTCTACAAGATGGAGCAGAAGATGGAGCACATTCCAGTTGCACAAGGCTTGGGGGCTGGAGATGGAAGGGCCTGTGAAGGAACAGCTCACAGGATAGTTTGTGAAGGGGGATGTTCCAGGCTTTCCCTTCATGCCTCTGCTGACAGGCTATGGTAAAGATGTCCTGATCCCCTAGTTGTCAGTGTGTTCGGTCCTCAAGTGATCATGTTCAGCTTTCCCTGTTTACATCTTTTGCCTCCCCTCTCTCTCCACTTGAATGTCATCTCCTAGAGGGGGAAGACTGTTTTTCATTTTCTCTTTGTATCCGAGCACTTTCATAGCTCAGTGCTTTGCACCCAGTAAATGCTTAACAAACACTTATCAGCTTAAATTATTGAAATATTACATAAAAATATTGTGTAGGTGGGAGCCGTATTGGTTTGCTTTCAAATTAGCAAGCAGGACTGGCTGATGTTTAGAAAGTATTGTCTTTTACTACAGGAGCCCTTCCTTTCCCATGTCTACATATTTTTCCAGATATTCATGAATGAGTTCTATAGCAGTCTGTATTCTTCTGCATTTGTACCAGTCCGTGCTAGTGATCAATAAAGTCAGCACGGATGTTATTTCTTATGCTGCAGGGGCGAGTGGGTGTGCACCCTCTGCCGGAGCCTAACAAAGCCAGAGGTGGAGTACGACTGTGACAATACTCGATATGGCCATGCCGGTCCTGGAGGACGTGTACTCCCTGGCTTGAGCGAGTATGATCAGAAGGTGGGTGCAGATGTTTCTGAGGGACCCCTAACAAAGAGACTGGTCTTCCATGGCTAGGGATAGCACACACACCACTTCAGAAGTTCCCTTATAAAGTCCATAGAAACTTGCCTACCTACTCTACTTACAGGAAGGTTTCAAGAGGGAAGTGGGGCCTTCTTATCAGCTTTTTGTTGAAGCTCTTGTTGCTGGTTCCCATAGTCAATTACTGGGGCTGGTCTCCTTTCTTTTTTTAACTTATTTTTGTTCTGAACTTAACAACACCGAATAAAATGGGCATTTCCATGGATATAGTAGGGAAGAAAAATTGAATTATATATGATAACTGTGCATCTTTATTATGGATAGCTTGCTTTTCTTTTAAGTAACAAATTCATATTGTAGCTTTCAAGGCTGACCTGATTGTCTATGCTTCTTTCTGGTCTGCCTTCTGTTTTCTTCTCTGGATTTAAAGAAAATGTGATTTATCAGTGACTGTCCCTTCCTTCCTCCCTTCATCTTTCCTTCCTTCCTTCCTTCTTTCCTTCCTTCTTTCCTTCTTTCCTTCCTTCTTTCCTTCCTTCCTTTCTTCCTTTCTTCCTTCCTTCCTTCTTTCCTTCTTTCCTTCCTTCCTTCCTTCCATCCATCCCTCCCTCCCTCCTTCCTTTGTTTTTCTCATCCTTCTATCTTCTGACTGCCTACCCTCTCCCCATTGAAAAAGAAAAAAAAGCCTTTATAACAAAAATGCATATTCAAACACATTTTTATATTGATTGTGTCTGAAAGTATATGTTATTTTGCATCTTGATTTTATTACCTCTTTATCAAGAGGTGAGTAGAATGATTCATCATTAGTTCTCTGGAATCAAGGTTGGTCCTTGCATTGCTTAAAATTCTCATCTTTCAAAATTATTTTCTGCATAATGTTGTTATTATATAAATTGTTCCCCTGATTCTGCTCACTTCACTTTGTATCAGTTCATACAAGTCTTCCCTGGTATCTCTGAAACTGTCCATTTTGTCATTTCTTTTCTTTTTTTTTTTTTTTTTTGGTGTGGCATTTGGGGTTAAGTGACTTGCCCAGGGTCACACAGCTAGTAAGTGTTTGAGGTCAGATTTGAATGCAGGTCTTCCTGACTCTAAGCCTAGTGTTCTATCCACTGTGGCACCCAGCTGCCCCATTTTGTCATTTCTCATGGAGGAATAATATTTTATTGTCCTACTATACCATAATTTGTTTAGGTATTCCAGTGATAGATGGGTACCCTCTTAGTTTCTAGGTCCTTACTGCTACAAAAAGAGCTTCCCTAAATAGTTTTGTAGATATGCATCCATTTCCTCTTTCTTTGATCTCTTTGGGGTGCAGGCCTAGTTAGTGGCATAGCTGAGATAAGGCTATGCACAGGTCAGCGGCCTTGGGGGTGCTGGGCCATTCCGACTGGACCAATTCACAGCCCTGTGCATTTGTGTGTCTCTTGGGCTGGTCTCCTTTATTAGGTAAGGAAAATCAGTCACATGGGAGGGAAAAGATTTAACACAATACAAGGGATCTCCAAGCGCCTTGAGCATTACTGGGTTCACCTCTGGTCACCCTCCCGTGCTTTAACAAAAATAGTGTCCTTGTCAACTTTCCTCTTTATAGAAATGTGAGAAGCTGGTGTTGTCCCTGTGCTGCAGCAGCCTTAGTCTCCCGTTCCACGAGCCTGTCAGTCCACTGGTAAGTGCCAGTCCTTCTTATCGATGACGGGATCCCAGAGCACCTCCTCTTCCCTGAGGATCACTGTGGTCCTGTGTAATGTTGCCTCTCCCCAGGAGGCCCCCAGCCCTGGTCAGTGAGGATGGCTGCAAAGGGATAGTCTTGGTTCTGTTTTTCCTGAGTGGAATTACTCTGGGTCCAGTGATGTGTGGGGTTGGCATGTTGGAGGCAAAGAGAGAGCTTACATATTCCATTTGTCCATCCTCTCATCTCTCTGGTCCACTTTCTGGCTCTCCCTCCTCTGTTCTCTTTTCACCTCATCCTTCTGTTTCTTCCTCCTTTTCTTCTTCCTCCTCCTCCTTATCCTTTGCTAATTCTTTTCTCTTCCTCCTCTCCTCTCACTCTAGGCTCGGCATTATTACCAGATCATCAAGAGGCCGATGGATTTATCAATTATCCGGAGAAAGCTCCAGAAGAAAGACATCGCCCATTACCTGAGTCCAGAGGAGGTGGTGGCTGATGTTCGCCTCATGTTCTGGAACTGTGCAAAGTTCAATTATGTAAGTCCTGCCCTTATTTCCTCACCTCCAGTCACCCAAAGGTCCACAGTGTCTATTGTTTCTTTGTCCTTGGCCTCATATTTGGGCTTTGGGCGAGCACAGACACAGGGACAAGAAAGGGGGGATCATGGCCTTGGAGGTGTTAGGGAACTTGCAGGTGATCTGATTCCACCTCATTGTACAGGTGAGGAGATGAGGGCCACTGAGGCAATGCAGCTTGTCTGAGGTCACACAGATCTCAAGATCTTGTGATGCCAAAGCCAAGAATCTTTCCTAAGAGTGGGGAATGGAGGAGGGTGACAACACCAGTGGGCTACAAGCCTGTTCCCTAACTAGCCCAGCTAAAAGATAGTTTTTAAAATGGTAGCTTCAGAAAAATAGTCTACATAGGCTAATGGACCCAAGAGTGACTTACTGGTTCTGCTCTGTGGGCTGCATGTATCCCATCTATGGCCTTTACTCTCTCATTGTGCTTAAGGAATGCGCTCCCATGCCTTTATGCTTTAGTTACAAGGCCATGGACTGACTCTGGTGGTTGTCTCCCTGTGCAGCCGGACTCCGAGGTAGCCGAGGCTGGCCGATGCCTGGAGGTCTTCTTTGAGGGCTGGCTAAAGGAGATCTACCCTGAGAAGCTGTTTGCTAGGCCAAGGCAGGAGGACTCGGATGCGGAAGAGGCAGAGCATGAGAGTGGCGGCTCCGTGACTCCTCACGGCTTCCCGTGGCCTGCCTATGGGCAGGAATACACACAACCCAAGAGGAGACGTCGCCACACTGTAAGTATGAGGTGTAAGGGGAGCCATGCTTGTGTCTGGCAGGCCAGGGCACAGACAGAACTAGCAGGTTTCTGAAACATCACACCGGTACTTGCCTAAACATTGCCTATGCCTTCTGTCAGTTAGGCCTGGGGAGGTAATTGCAACTAATAACCATGACACAGGCTTAGTGTCTGTGGAAGAAAAGAGAACATGCTGCCTCCTGCTGCCACCCTGAGGAGGCTTGAGAATGGGGAGATAGTCCCACTGAGCCTTTCCTTAGACCACCAGGTCTCTAGGAGCCTCCCCAGCCAGTTGTCCTGGGGTAGAATAACATCTAGGTCTTAGGGAAAATCTAGTCAGACTCCCTTAAAAGGAACTCAGGGCTCTGTTTTAAGTTACTCTGATGTTTTCTTTCCAGGAGAGTGAGAGAGCCAAAAGACTCTCGTTCCGTCTGGCCAGCAGCTTCCCCCAGGTGTGAGAACACCGGGCTCGCACAACAGGAAGCAGCCCAGAATTTGGACAACACCGGTCCCTTGCCCATTCCTCATTATCCTTCTGGCCACATCCTCTGGAGAATTAGGATTACAGGAGTGTCTCTGAGCCCTTTCCAGTGGGCATCTGCAGCATTTCCATGGAACCCACAGTCGTGAAACTCTGGGAAAGAAATCCAACAGATGACTGCTTCCTGCTGCTGTTAAACAAGAATAGAGGCTAAAAGCTTAGCTCTTGTCAGGCTGAAATGGCCTTCTGACACCATGGCTAATTCTGCCTTTTGGAGTACTTGGGGCCTTCCAGCTTCTTATATTTACCTATGGGTAGGAGGAGGGAGAGAAGTACTTAGTACTTTGGCTGACCTCTTATCCCTGACACAGAATGGACAAAGTAGCCACTAGTAATGGTTGCCTTTGTTGAGGAGATTGAGGTGGAATCCTTAGAGGGCATACTAGAGACCTTTGGTTCAAATATTCGCCTGTCGGTAAGACAATCTCCTTGCCCTGTACTTCCCAAGCATCTCACGGTGTCCATTCCTTGTTGTAATCAGGCAGGAAGGAGGAAGGGCTGCCTGTTTCTTCATCTTCCTTTCCTGACATCACTCAGGCATACCTAATTTTGAACACAACTCTTTACTCTGTTTGACTGGTGTCCATACTCTGACTTTGCTTGGGCCATCTAACACAAATATTTAAACTCTCTCTTTGGAGGGATTAAGGCCACCCACATGTTCTAGCCTGTTCTCTGTCCCTTATTACTGATAAGTACCTCTCCAGTAAGCTTCTTTTCTTGGCTCCAAAGGTGTCTCCCATTCGGTGGTACCAGCTGACTGGGGAGCAATCTTTTGACCCACGTTGGAGTCCTGGACTTTGTTTCCTGGGGTTGCTTTTGTGATCCGTGTCTCCTGATCCTGCGTTGTGCCTGGGATGCTAGGACCCCTCTGCCTGTCAGGGGGAGATGGAGGCATGGTAGGGAGGGAGCCTCCTGGGCCCAGTGCTGGGGCCGCAGTGATACCTTCTTTCTTGTTACCATCATGGAGAGTACACTGTGGAAGGGGCCCTCAGGGAAAGTCTTGCCTCTGGCAAACACTCCACCTTCTGAATCTGTCCAGGAAAGGGCAAGCCCTCATTTTGTTTCCCTTCCTTCTGCTTTCCATTTGTGTCATAAAATCATAGAATCCCTGGGTTGAGAGGGACCCCAGAGGTCTTCTAACCCAACTTACTCTTAAACAGGAATATCTTATAGAGCATTCCCAACAAGTGGCCATATAGCCTCTTCTTGAAGACCACCAGTCATGGGGAACTCACTACCTCCAAAAATAGCCCATTCCACCACTGAAGAGCTCTGGTTGTTTGGAAGGCTTTCCTTCTGTTGTGCTGAAATCTGGCTCTGTGTGACTTCTGCCCAGAGGATCAAAGGATTTAGAGCTGGAAGGTACTTTACAATCACTCCATATTACAGAGGGAGAAACTGAGGCCCAGAGAAGAGAAGTCAATCTCTTGCCCAGAGTCAAATGGCTAATAAATAGTATAACCAGAATTTGAATCCAGGTCCCCTGACTCTAAATCTGGGGCTTTTCTCACACTTCACTACCACTGTGACTGATTTTAGCAGGGCCCACTGGAGCCTATCAAAATAGGTCTGATGTCTCTTTTATATATGTATATAAAAATATATATCAGCCCTTTAAATACTTAAAGAAAGCTATTGTGTTAGCCCTTAATCTTCTCTTCTCCCATCTAAACTTTCCCAGTTCTTTTAGCTAATCCTTATATGGTTTTCTGGTTGACCCTATCTGGCTATGTTTGTCTTTCCTAAAATGTGGTTCCCAGAGCTGAGCACAGTAACAGGACAGCAGGACCGTCATCTCCCTCGTTTTAGACACCGTGCTTCTAGGAGCTCAGCCGAAGGTCACATTTCTTTTTGGCTGCTGTATCACATTGTTGATTTTTACTGAGCTTGCAATGCATTAAAACCTCCAGGGCCTATTTCTCCTCCTTGAACTGAAACTATCTACATGTAGTATACTCCACCGCTACTCTGCACTTCTACAGCAGATTTTTTGATGCAAGTTTATGACTTTTGCGGGTATCCCTTTTAGATTTTATCTAATTAGATTGTGCTTATTTCTCTAGCCAGTAGAGTCGGGATCCTGGTTCTTCCATCCAGTAGGCTAGCTGCTGCTCCTAGTTCCATATCATCTGTAAGTCTCTGATAAACATGATAAGCATGACTACATGGTTCTTTTTCACGGTTCCATGAGAAAAATGCTGAAGAGAACAGGGCCAAGGACAGAGCCCTGTGATGTTCCATTAGCAGCATCCCTCCAGGCTGACACCGACCCACTATTTATGGATTCTGCTACTGTTGTGTTACTCACAGAGTCACTTCTCTTTGAGCCTGGTCATTCAGCCAATTCTGAATTTACTTTTGTGAAACTGTCTGATGTAGTGTCACCAGATTGCCCTTGTCTTGCCCACACAGTTATTCTGAGAAACTTTGTCAAATGCCTTGCTGAAGTTCAGGTGTGTTAAGCCTACGGAATCCTCATATACTAGTTGAGTAATCCTGTCAGAAAAGGAAATGAAATTAGTTTTTCCTAACTAGTTTGATGAACCTAGGCTGCTTCGTTGGGATCAGTTTCCCTTTCTAACCAGTCGACCAGAAGGATTTATTAAGTGTGGTAGGCCCAGGGCTAATTGTTGGGGAGACAAAGACAAATGAAAAAGTTTGTTCCCTTAAGAAAAGTACATTCTAATGGTGGAGATGACATGCACATGTATAAATGTGTCCACATAGGTGTGTTACACACACATCCATAGACACCCAGAGGGAAGGGTAAAGGCCTTCATACAGCACCTGCTGAGTGCCAAGCACTGTGCTAAGCGCTTTACAAATATTATTATTTAATCCTCACCACAACACTGGGGGGTAGGGAACATTATCATCTCCGTTTTACAGTTGAGGAAACCCGGGCAAGCAGAGATTGAGTGACTTGCTCAGGGTCACACAGCTAGTAAGTGTCTGAGGCTAGATTCGAATTTAGGTCTTCCTGATTCCAGGCCCAGTGCGCTATTCTTTGAACCATCTAGCTGCCTGTACATGTATATACATAGAGCAGATGCCAGGTAACCTTGTGAGGGAATGCACTAGCAGCCATGGTGCGGCTTGAGCTGAATCTTCTAGGTGCTCAAAAAATCTCTCTTTTAAGTATTCTAGAATGAAAGTTAAACTCATTGACCTTTAGCTTTTTTTTTTTTTTTTCATTTTTGAGACTGGGTCTCCCTGTCTTTTCCAGGCTGGAAGTGCAGGGCCATTCACGGCCCAATACTAACACTTATTGGCACAGAAGCTTTAACTGGCTCTGTTTTTATGACTTAGGCTGGTTCAGCCCCCCTCAGGCAGCCTAGGGTCCATCTGCTTCTGGGGCTTAGCATACTAGTGCCAAACTTAGTGTAGATGCCTGATTGGTTTGAGGCCTACTGCAGCTCAGAAAGTCAGAGCCCAAATGATCCATCAGCCTCAGGCTCCTCAGTAGCAGAGACTACAGGCAGCCCCACCATGCCTCACCTGACCTATTAGTTGAAGAATAAAACTTCTCCTTTTTGAAAATCTGGATATTTGGTTTTTTTTTCAGTCCTGCAGCACCTTTCCCATTTCTCATAGTTTTTCAAAGATCACCAATACACTTCTATAAGAAATCATATTCACAATATGGAATATAATTCATCCAGGCTTGGTGACTTAAACTCATTGATGGCAACTAGGTAGTCTCTTACTATTTCCTCAGTAACCTCAGGTTGGAATACCCTGTTAACAATTTTTTCTGTGTTCCTTCATCTGAGGATCATTCTCCTTATTAGAGAAAACAGAAAATGGGGTTTGAATAATTTTGCCTTCTGAGGACTTCACATCAAGCCTAGCTGATGGATGTTTCCCCTCTAGCCCAGGAAGATTGTCACTTCATGCAGTGTTTGAAAAAAAAAAGATTGGCTGCTTGAAAATGATTCTGCCCCTGGTGATCCTGGAGGAGAAGTAGACCCATAAGAACTTAGGTTATTTTATTGCCTTTGGACCAAGAGGCACAACTGGCCTTTTAACTGACTGGGGAATAGCTGGATTGTGGGGTGAGCATGCATTCATTTTCAAAATGGATCAAGAACAAAGGACTCAATTCTTATGTCAGTTCTGATCCTAGGAAATGTACCCTCCCTCTCACTGTGAATTGATGTTACTAATATTTTATTCTTCCTCCATCCCTTCTTCCTTGGGATGGAAGGACACTTTTGCTCTAAGTTGAATAGAATCTAGTTTTGAAACTAAAAGAATATATTTAAGGAAAGTCAGGGTTCAAGTATCTTTTTCATCTGGATAATTCATTATTCTCTCCACAGCATATGCCAAACACTGCCATGCTGAGGGGCCTCAGTATCATGATGAAGTTCCTTGTCATTTTTTCCAAACCTTGCTTTTAGCAAGGACACACTGGTGCTTGGCCCCTGTACCTAGGGTGCTTTGCTCTCTGGTTCAGGGGCCCACTGGAGAACCCTGTGTGTGCATTTCTTTCCCTGAAGAGCACTCTTTGATCGGGAAGCCAAGCATGACCTAGGTCCTGGTTTTTCTCTGCCTATTCCTGCCCTTGGCCTTTCTTTCTGGGTTGTTGCTGAGGAATAAGGATGATCATTACCCTGGAATGAACTCAAGATACATTGGGCCTTGCTCCAAACATGCTCAGCCCCAAAGAGATTCAAGCCCATCCTGGCACCTGGTAGCATCTGCTACAAGACCTTTTCCCAGGGCTGAGCCAGAGTTTTTTGAGCAATCTTTGAGCAGGAGATGCTAGGTCCAAAGCTATCTTCCTCCTTTCCAAGCACCAAGCCTCATATAGATAGCTCCACTCACAGCCCTGGTAGTTCTGGGGCCGAGGAGTGGGTGGAGATGATCCTTCCTGGTCAGTCTATTGAGTGTCCTAGAAAAACCATCAGACTGACCAAAGTTTAATTCCCCATCAGTGACCCTAGTCTTGATAGGAAGACATTTTTGTAACTATTCTTGGCCTCACTTGGGCACCAGATGGGTTAGTAAAGACAAGAAGGACCTTCACCAAACAGCAGTCCCAGGATGTGACTGTGAGGGTGGGGGTAAGGGCAGTATTTGTTGAAACCTAAAACCAGTACTCAGATATGTCATGAATGGCATTGCACAGCAAGGCAGCTCCCCAGTGGCTGAGAATGGTTTTTCTCACAGTTATCTGATAGAGCCACCTCTTTTGTTTGTTTATTAGCAGTTCATCAAGTTTGTGTCTTGTGTTTCCATCACTGCTATGTTTTGAGGGGGGGTCTTGATTTTTTAAAAAATGTAAAACAGAAGATTTACTGGCAACATTAAAAGAACCACCACCCCCAGAAACTTTCTTTATTGTGATGATTTTGCAAGTATAGGGAAAGGACCTGTCTCAGCATCACTCCAAACATCCCTTCCTAGGTCCTTCACATTATGAACAGAGTCCTGACCAAAATCGCGGAGGGAGTACAGCTTATAGGAAGCATAATCTGGTCATGTGGGGAGTTGAGATAGGGCCCTTCCGAAGAGCCCAGCTTCTCCAGGGGCTGGACATTACTGTCCTTAGGGATATCTGGACCTCTAGACATTGGTTATTCACCTCACCATCCTGGTAAATATTCATTGATCTTTGAGCAAGTGTTCTTCATTCAGCAGTCCTAAGAGCTGGGGGTAGAAAAGAGGAAGTGCAGAGAGGCCTGAGCCAAGGCAGGCCAGGCCTTGTCAGTTTATCTTAAGTCATCCAACAAGACAGGCATTTCAGAATAGAAATATTATATTCTCTGTAGTCTCCTTGAATTAATTTAGCTACAGTACTGTCCAGAGGCAAGATGGATGACTAGATGACCTTGAGAGGTTCCCTTCTTTCAAAGGACTCTGTGATTCTCTGCCTGGAGCTATTAGCCTGGAAGGAAGAGTAAGCCTCTGGTGACCTAGGGAGTAGGGAAGAGGAAGTAGGGCCATGCAGTAACTAGCAGATGAGTGTCTGTCAATCCCAGAAGTGTCAAAAAGGACAGAATTCATGACCCTTTTCTGTGATATTTGACTCTGGGCAGCTTGGATCTGGGAGAGCTGCAGCACCTGGACAGAACCTCCCTGCCCCCCCACACACTCTGGGGTCAGTTCCCCAAGGAACTCTCATAGTAGGTGCATGGAATCTAGCACCATCAAAATATAATTAAGTACAGTTGCCATTAAATTCCCTTTCAAAGCATCATAGATTTAGGGCTAGAAGGGACACTAAAGACCACCTAATCCAGGGCCTTTCATTTGACAAATGAGAAACTGAGGCCCAAAGAGAGTAAATTAATGAAATTAATTTACCTGGGCTCTGAACCCACATCTTTGAATTATAAATCCAGGGCTCTTTCTGGCCTCCAACCCCCTCTGCTGACAATACCGTGGCCTCCTAACTCTGCTGCTTAGAGCAGAGGGGAGCTTTCTGAGCTGCGCACCAGGACCTCTCCCTCCTCCATCTTAGGTTGTTCACAGTTTCCTCTTGAGTCCTCCATCTTAGGTCTGGATCGCACCACAAGAGTTAGACATTCAATTGAACAAATTTATTAAGGTCTTACTGTGATCATGGCCTTGGCATTGGGGATATAAGCATGAGGTAGGATGTGTGTCAGGGTGCTTACATTCTAATAGGGAAGCTAAAAACATACGCAAGTGACTGATCAATGTCTTATGGTTATTAGTCAACCAGCACTTTAGTAAGGACCAACCAGACAAGCACCAGTGCCTGCCCTCAAGGAGTTCACAGTCTAAGGGGGAGGGGGAGACAATATGGGAATAACTGTACAAACAAGATCTGCACAGAATAAGTTGGGCTAGTCTTAGATGGGAGGCATTAGGATTCCAAGGGGCTGGGAAAGGGCTTCTTGAAGAAGGTGAGACTAACAGACTTGAAGGAAGCCAGGGAAGCTGAGAGGCAGGGATAGAGGGACAGCATTCCAGACACCGGGGACAGTGCCTGTGAGGAACAGCCAGGAAGCCAGTGTTACTGGATCACAGAGTACCTGGAGGGAAGGAAGGTGTAAGAAGACTGGAACAGTAGGAAGGGACCAGGCTCTGAAGAACTTTTCAAGTCAAAGAGAGGATTTTGTTACCTGAAGGTGATAGGGAGCCTATGGAGTCAATTGAATAGGAGGCTGATAGGGACAGAACTGTGTTTTAGGAAGATCCATTTGACAGCTGAGTGGAGGATGGATTGGAATGGGGAAAGCCTTGAGGCAGGCAGATCAGCCAGCGAGCTATGGAGGGAGTGATCTTTAAAAAAATTTCTGGAGGGAACTGTGGAAGTGTTTCATGGGAAAAGTGGTCCCTTTGCTGGGCCTTGAAGGATGGGAAAGAGTTCAACCAGCAGTGATGCTGAAGGAGCCATTCAATGGCCTTTCAGCCATTAGTGACAGCACATGGAAAGGCACAAACGACAGAGTGGGGAGGGCAAGAATCAAGGAAAGGCAAAAAGCCTAGCTCTGCTGGGGCTAACTTACTCTGTTGCTTTAAGGTTCAAGGCTCTCACCAGTAGGGGCTCTCTTGCCACTGAAGCAGATCACAACATGACTTGGTAGATGATCAGCACCCCTAAAACACAGCACATAGAGCCTTAAGCTTCCTCTCAGTTCCTGTAAAGTCATCCACACCTCTCTTATTTACCAATTCTGCCTTAGGGTGACTTTTGTCCTAGCCTTCCTTACTACAATATCGGCTCCCTAAAAGCAGGGACAATGCCTCTTTGCATTCCCTGCAACTTTGGATTCAATGACAACAAATCTAGTATTGTCTCATTTTAATAAGCCACTAGTGGGGCTGAAGTGAGGGGAAGTAAAGAGATGTAGACAGGGACTCTTACTCCTTTCAATTGGAACCCAAAGAGAGGAAGAGACTATTTAGAGTCCCACAATGTGTCAGTGTCAGAGTCAGGAACTGAACTCAGTTCTGACCCCTAGTCAAGTGCCTATTCCATCAGGGAATGCTGTAGACTGATGGGTCTTTTCCACAGGGACTGTGGAAGATAGGCTGGGTATTTTGATGGAATCCATGGTTAGATGAAGCCTCAGGGACTTCTTGGGTCTATTTTGAGGTTTATATGGCTAGGCCCCATGGAGTTTTGAGGCGTGAGCCCACACCAGATTTCACTGACAGGTCCAGTATATCCTATCACTTCACACCAAAGTCCTATAAGAAGAAAGACATTGTCAGACCCTAAAATTAAAAGGGTCAGAGCTTTGTCTCTGAGAATCCCTGCTGACTGAGAAGCATGATTCAGCTGGGAAACCAGTTTTTATACCATCACATGAGGGATGGAGAGCTAGGTTATCTTTTGCATTACCGGGGTAACACAAAGCAACTCTTATCTGCCCATATGTGTTGTCTTCTTAGACTTTCTGGCACCTAGACAGGGGTCAACCTGGCACCTACTAGCTGAAGAGGGCATAGCTAAGTCTCAGTCCTCCTGAACTGGAGGAAGAAAATCTCTCTTAGATAATGTCAGTGAAATATGAACCAGAGTTCCCAACTGGTATAAGAAAAAACATTGTCCTTAGACTTGAGTTGATGGTCCCTGAGTTATACGTATGTCCCTTCTTAAGTTGCACCCACTTAGTGTGACGGGTCAGGGAGTCTTTTCTGGTTTAGAAAGCTTTCTCCACACAAAAAATGAGAAGAGCCTTCGCAGCAGAACCTGATTCTTAGGATTTAACAGGACAGAGGGTCTTTAGGAGATAGTACATATGGTCTGTGGAGATGATGTACAAGCATGGCTCCTTGAAACTCAGTTTCCTCCTCTCTAAAGTGGAAGATCATTGTACTGCCTTCCTCATAAGGTTATTATCAGGAGGGTTCTATTATATGAATTCAAGATTATGATATCTGACTCTTCAATGGAAAAAAGAGGAAAAAACCTATTTCAATCTTCCACAATACAGATACACTAATTTTTTTTATCTCTACGAAACTGGAAAAAATGATGACTTGCTTTTGAGAAATGGCACAAAGGACATTATTAAGGGTGTGACTAAAAAGATCACATATGACTTTGCAATCTTTGCTGCATTTGGTATCAGAGGGTTTGGGTTCAAATCTCAAGTCTATTATTTACTACCTATATGACCTTAGACAAGTCACTAACCTCTCTAGACCTTAATTTCTTCATCTATGAAGTGCAAAGATTGGACTAGATGATCTCAGAAGTCCTTCCTCTTTGTCTATGCTCTAATGATCCTGTATGGGGAACAAAAAAAACCAAACAAACGAGGAAGGTCTTAAATTTATTGGGCAGATCTTTCAGAGAGGATCTACGGGGCCAACATGGGCAGTAATCCCACAATGTCCTGTATGCCTCATGCCCGCCCTTATTCTCTAGGGATGGGAATTGGAAATGAGCAGGACTGGTACAGTTCAGATAGACAGCTGTAGAATGGAAATGAAGCTGACCACAGCCTTGTTAGTACATACTTCTCCAGTTGTGATGCGTAATGTGTGTTGGCTCCGGAGCAGCAAAAATCCTGATCCTACACCAACAGATTCATCCACCAACATCTCCACTCACCACAGTGATGGCATAAGGGGAGAAAACTTAGGTCTACATACCACCGATGCTGTATCCACGCCCAGTCTCAACCTGCCTCTGCCCTATTTCATATCACACATTCTCTTCACTACAACAAATAAAATTAACAGGGTGAATGAGAAAATGTGGAGGGAGAGGTTAGTACTAGCACCAGTGGAGAGGGATAAGTGCCCACAATAAACAGAGGAAATCACAGACCTACCAATATACCAACATGGGAGACAGGATGCAATGAAGGGCAGACGCAAGGGTTCTGAACAGCAAGAACTCGATATTCTGGAATAAATTGGAAGAAAATTGGAAATAAATAAAAAGGGAGAATAAGACTATCACACATAAACTAAGTAGAGGCCATTGGAACAGACTTAAAAGGAATATAGGATGGGTTGTATTGCTCCTCCAACCAGCAAAAAGATGTTGGTGATGCTTTGCTGGATAAGTCAGGACTCTCAAAGTGAGAGAGCAGTTTCTCCAGCTCTTTCTCATCAACACTTGAAGCTCAGACAAAGGAGTTGGGGGAGGATTTACCTAACTTGGCTCAGGGTGCAGTCTCGAAGCATTCGGCCAAGAGAGAGAGTGTTGGTGTCGAATTTCTGATGAAGTTTGAATGTCATGGAAGTATCTGTTTCTCCCAGCACCCACTACAGCTGGGCAGCCCTCCAGCAGCAGGAGACACCACTGGGAAGATTTGGCTGCTCCTGCCATTTAATAAAACACTTCTAATTAAAGTACTAGGCACACCTGGAACAAGCTAATGAGACCCTTTAAAGCTTCTCTTGGGGCTTCCAACAATAAGGGGCCTTGCTGAACTTGTATTTAAGGTAAAGATGGGCTGTTTGCCAGCAGCAACCTGATGGCTTTTCTGACAACCAGGGGGTGGAGGGTGAGGATGGACAAAGGGATTAGGGAGGTCAGTTCTAAGGCCCTTTCCCCATTCCAAAAGCTTCTCAGAAAAGGCAAGGAAAGAGGATGAAAAGACAGCTTTTTCCTTAGAGACTTCTGAAACCTTTTTTTCTGATAGTGTCTAAAACTCCCTGTACCACCCCCAAAATGGACTGTATAGTCCTAGAATCCAGGAGCTAAATGAGGCATTTGGGTACAATCCAGTTCAACCCTTACCTGAATCAGGAAGACAGCCCCCTCCAACCATTGCCCATAAATGGTCATCTAGCCTCTACATGAAGGCTTCCAGTTAAAGGATACTTACTACCTCCTGAGATAGCCTTCCGTTTTTGGACAGCTCCAGTGGTTAGCAAGTTTGAGAATGGGACTTGGTTGTGTTGGTGGTGAATTTTTTATTTTCTCTAGGAGTGAATTCTGGGAGTGAACCATATCCAGGTTGAACAAAATAATCACCAGGTCCATGAGCTCAATTAGTCCAGAAAATAATCTCCAGTGTATCACAAGGTGCCCAGAAATATTGGTGAGCACCACAAAACCACCTACTGCACCTTAGTTTGTCTTCAGTCTGAGTTGAATTGACCCTGCCTTTTACAGTCTAAACTAGGGGTTGGGAACCTGTGGCCACATGTGACCCTCTAGGTCCTCAAGTGTGGCCCTTAGACTGAATCCAAACTTTGATTCATAAGGTTGTTATCAGGAGAGTTCTATTATATAAATTTGAGATTATGATTTCTGACTCTCTAATGGAAAAAAGAGAAAAAAAAAACCTATTTCAATCTTCCACAATACAGACACACTGATATTTTATTATCGTCAGGAAACTGGAAAAAATCAGTGATGACTTGCTTTTGAGAAATGGCTAAACGCTAACAGCTAAAATCCAAATTTATTAACAATTTATTCCCCCCAATTACCACCACACTAGTTTGAAAAGCAATACAATGTGATCAAGAGTAATTTAATGATCAAAAATAATTTAAAGAAAATTTTAATTTTCTTGAACGTGGAAGGCACCTGAGATATTCTCTGCCCCTGAGATGTTTCCTTCTTTGCCACTAGAGTGTACTCTCCTAGCATCTCTGCCTGTTGATGTCCCACCCAAACTTCAAGGTTCAGCTTCAATGCACTCTCCAGGAAGGCTTTGTTAGTATTCCCCAAGTGAAAGCCACCCCTTTTTCTTTCTAGTTGGATATTTCATCACACTTTCTTTGTGCTTTCCAAGTCTTTTTTTTAAAGCCATATCTGCTTCATATCATGGTTGTTTGTAAACTCTTTTAGCATCTTCGCTAGACTGGGAGCTCTGTGGGCAAAGGAACTGTGTCTGTTCATCTTTGTACTCCACACAGGGCCTAACATATAACAGGCACAACACAAATCACAGACTACTTGAACCCTAGAGCTGGAAGGGACCTCAGAAATAATGTAGTCAAGTGGTGCCTAAACAGGAATCCCCCTGATAAGTGACCATCCAGCCTCTGCTGGAAGATCTCCATTTGAATATGGGAAACTCACTACTTACTAAGACAGCCCATTCAAGTTTTGGACTGCTTAATTGTTAAGAAGTCTTTTTCTCACATCAAGCTGAAATTTGCTCCTTGGAAAACTTTTGCACATTCCTTCCAGTCATACCCTTTGAGGTCAGGTAGAAATCTAATCCCTCTTAGACATGACAGCCTTTCAAATACTTGGAGACTGTTATCATGGCCCTGAATCTTTTCTCCTCTGGGTTAAAACCCCTGATTTTCTAAGGGAGCATGTTTGTTGATTGAATGGCTGGATGAATTACTGAATGAATGAATAAATGACTGTGCCCCTTCCTTGTTAGTTGCCCCAGAATATGTTCTCTTGGAGGTAAGGCTTGGTCTGATCTCCTTTTCAGCCCTAACTATAACAAGGAGGCTTTCTTCTTCTGCCATTTAAGCTGATTTTCAGATTCCAGGTCTCATGGATTTTTTTGAGAGGTTTGAAATTTCATGAATAGTGATCAGTAGACATAGATGGGTGAGGCTGTAGGATCCATTCAGCTTTTTCATTTTACATATGAAGAAGCTGAGGCCCATAGAGGCCAAGTGATTACCCAGAGTCACAAGCAGGTTAGTGATAAAACAGAGACTAGAACCCACATCTACCCTAAATTGTATCTTATTCCTTTGAGTAAGGCATTATTCTTTCCAGTCTCTTCTTTCAAAGTACAAGTACCCCTGGGCAAGACTTGGGTCTTGAATACTTCATGAGTTTTTCATATCAATTCCTATCTGAAAGAAGAAGGTCCGCAGCTATGGGTGATCATGAAGACAAAGCATGGTGAGAGAGAGCCAGGTCATGTCTATATCATCAGCTCTACTGTTCTTCCCCAAGAGTTGGGCACCTCTAGCATCCTTGAGAAAGATCAGCTTCTGAGGTTGCAGTGTGTCTGTAGAACCAGCAGGTGGTGCTCTTAGCCCTCATTTTGACTTAATCTGGAGCTGTCCAAAGAGAAAGGAAT
Source organism: Trichosurus vulpecula (assembly GCF_011100635.1). Taxonomy (NCBI): domain Eukaryota; kingdom Metazoa; phylum Chordata; class Mammalia; order Diprotodontia; family Phalangeridae; genus Trichosurus; species Trichosurus vulpecula. Next base: position 225,665,205 of record NC_050578.1, on the reverse strand, counting down.
TGGGGGAGAGAGACATGTCACATAACAAGCGGGTGAGGGATTTCTTAGTTCAGGGGTGTCTATGGAAGCTCTTTATCCCATGACTACACCATCACCAAGAAACTGAAGGTTCATTTGTGAGGAACAAACTGCACCATCCTGCTGGATGATCTTCCATGTCTGAGTCACTGAATTTCGGAGGACATCCATTCCAGCCCATTTACAGTAATCCCCACTGCAGCATCCCTGGTAAGTGGCTGTCCAGATTCTATTTGAATGCTCCAGTGAAAAGGAGCTCACTACCTCCCAAGGAAGCTCATTCACTTTGAGAAAGAGTGTTGTTATACTACGCCTAAATCTGCTATTACACTGAACAATTGCTCCTTGTTCTGCCCTCAAAGGTCAAGCGGAACACAATTGAATCTCTCTTTCCCAATGATAGATCTTCAAATGCTTGAAGACAGATGCCATATTTTCCTCAAATCTTCCTCAAATTCTCTTTTTAAGGCAAAATATCTCCAGTTTCTTTTACTGATATTTATATGACTTGGTCTTCAAGCACTTTACCATTGAGTTGGTGTCATTTCTTAGGAAGGATGACTCTAAACTCAACCAAGCACCTAGGCTTTATGTAGCATTTGGGCCCAGAAGTGGCTTCCACCTCTCTGCCAAATATAGATAACCCTGGCATTGGTCAAACTGTATAGAACTCTAGTGGGGAGGGGCAAGGGACAGGGAAGGGGCAAAGTCTGCTAGCACATTCATTCCAGAGTAGTCACATGCTAGACCTCACAGTCTCATTTTTTTTGACTAAAATAATTAAGCAGACATGCCTTTGGTAAGGTTTATTTTCAATTTGGCCATTCACACTAGAATAAAAGATATGAAAACTTCCCAATTTTCTCAGGCTGCTTACATCTAAGGCTTCAGGTTACACTGGAATAATAATCTGGAATAACACCACCAAATTGTTTACAATTATAGAGTATGTGTGGGGGTGTTGTTTTATTTGAATTTTTCCCTAAAGAAGCAATCATACTTTTTCATGGACTTTTTTTAAAGCTGAAAAGCAGACCAAAGTTAGAATTGGCTTCACAAAGCCTTTTCAAATGGCTGAAAAGGAGTTAATAGCCTGTCTAAATTGGCACTAGATTTGCCAGGCATTTGCAAATATCTTTTCCTCCTCAAGATTCAATAAAAATCATTTATTATGTGTCTGCTTTGTGCCAGGCTTCATGCTTACCAGTGGGAGAGATGCAATGATAAGGTGTAGCCCTTGGCCTCAAGGTGCTGCTTCAGGTAAAAACCAGTCCCCCTTTCTGGTCTGGTAAGTGAAGATATAGCCAGAATGAAAGGAGAAGATGTGAACAATCTCCTTTTCTGCTCTGGTAAGGGAGAATATGCTCAGAGTGAAAGGAAGGGATACTTTTGAAAACTCAATTGGAATTTGAGATTGCTACAAGTCCCAGGTAAGACAGGTACATATGCATAGGTAAATGATAAATTTTGATCAAAGCCTGGTAAAGCCAACACCATCCCCCTCCCCCAATTCCCACATGTTGCCACAATGAATTTCATCATTAGAGATTCTTTGGTTAAATAATTTGTTCTCTGAAATACAAATCTCTGGACAAGATTAACACACCAAGACCCACCAGCTATTTACACTTTAGGATTGTGGTATTTAGAGCTGGAAGGCACTTTAGAGATCATCTGATGTAATTCCTTTATTTTCAGATGAGGAAACTGAGACCCCAAGAGGGAAGATGATTTTGTGTAAGATCACATAGGGAATACATAGCACAGCTGGGTTTCAAACTCTGGTCTTCTGAGGCCTCCCTCCTCTCCTAGTGCATTGATTTTATTAGAGCCTTTGCTGAGGGCAGGCTTTGATAGCAGGAGGGGCTAAGAAGAAAAAGTGTGATGGAGGGGGTAAGATGAGGTTGCTGGTGTCACAAGGAGAGTAAGGCCTTGAAGTAAATGAGAATTATGTGGGAGGTGGGCTGTCATTGAAGATAAACCAGGCCGACTTCATCACTTTCCACAGAAAATTAGGAGAGCATGTGTAGTCACCAGTCATTCCTCATGTGGACATCTTCCTAAGATTTCCGTCAACAGACCACCCTTGGCTTAGAGGATGCCTACTTTCAGGTAGTCAGAGTGGCAAAACCACTAAATTGACTCCTGGAAATGCTTTGACATTGTAGAGCCATAGACATGAGGCAGAGACACTAAAGATTGACAAATACACACAGGTATACCACTCTTCAGGTTTCAGGTTTGCTCATTTACCCATTCCAAAAATATTGACCGAGCATGTATTATGTGCAAAACCCCGTGCTAAGCTCTGGGGTGGAGGGGTGATACAAAGACAAAGATGGAGTTGGCTCTCAAGAAGCTTACAGTCCTATACATAATACAACTATACTGTGAATTAGGCTATGGTAAGGTCAGAAGAATTTTTTAAAATGCCATGAGATCAGTGGAAGGAGAGAATATCTCCAGCTGCAAAGCTTCCTGGGGGGAGAAACATGGTGATTGGGCCCTGAAGGATGGGTGGAATGTCAACAGGCAGAGATGTTGGGATTGTGGGGGAGACATCTGTGGAAACAATTTCCATTTATATTGATGAGATAGGACATGCAAGGAAAAGATCCCAGTGAGGAAAGGAAGAAGTTCTAGCAATAAAGAATTGTGTGTGATGTATAAAAAAGTTCAAGAGATATAATTTCTGGGTAATTAATTATTTTATTAGTTATGGCTGGTAAATAATTAATAAAAGGATGGTCATTTGGCCATTTCTCATAAACCAAAGACCTCTCATGGAGGCCTCTCAACAATGCTTATATGCCCTTGGAAGAGTGGGTGTCCTGGACAGGCCTCAATCACCTCTGATTGGTTAACAATTAATGAGAGAATGAATATTATTGTGAGAGACAGGCTTATTCTAATGAAGGGCTGGGGGATGACTGATCACTCAGTACTGGACACAGAGACTTATCTCTTCCCAGACCACCCCAGTCTAGGACAATCTAGACAAAAGGGGGAAGCCACTTCCACTCAGACCTGTCTGATTAAACACAGCGGACTGGAGTCCATCAATTCACCTCAACTAGAATCTCTTTGCCTTTTGATCAGATCTAAGTTTTCCCATTTGGGTAAGTTTCACCCAAGATTTCATCTCATGATCAGCCCTGAACTTCAAAGGCTGGCTGAATAACCTATAGGGGCTGATTTCTGAATGAGGGGGTAGAAAAAGGGAAAAACCTTAGTCCCAATTCAGTAACTGGTTGTTGGTATGAGAGAGAAACAATCATTTCTCTCTATAGGAAAGCATCTCTACACCTGAGCAAACAAGTCCAGTGAAAACTTTTCTGTCTTGTTTGCCTTAGTGGTTTTCTCTATTAATTTCCCAGAAAAGCTTTTTCCCCCCCTAAATCTGAGCCATGTGTCATATAGATTAAGGAAAGAAGGGTTTTTGATTCTACCTGTGTTAGGAGTGCTGGAGACTTGGAGGGATTCATAAGATTATAAATTTGGATCTAGAAGGGACCCTACAAAACCATTGAGTCCAACTCTTCATTTTCTTGATGGGGAAACTGAGGCACAAAGGGATTAAAGGATTTTCCCAGGGTCACATAACTAGGAAGTATCTGGAGAAGGATTTGAGCCCAAGTCTTCCTGATTCCAAGGCCAGCACTCTATCTTACTCAACAAACCATGGTTAAGCAGAGAACTATAAGTACAACCTAAGCAAGAATGGGGTGTAGCCTGCTGTGGGTTTCTTGTTTCTTTTTTGTGAGGCAATCGGGGTTAAGTGACTTGCTCAGGGTCACACAGCTAGGAAGTGCCAAGTTTCTGGGTGCAGATTTGAACTCAGGTCCTCCTGACTCCTGGGCCAGTGCTCCATCCACTGTGCCACCTAGCTCAACCATGGAAGGTGAATTCTAAGGACTTCCTAAAACTAGAAAAGGTTAGCTCTATACCTGATGTTTGTCACTCCTAGATTCCAGTCTTGTCTCCTGAGTGGGAATAAGTCACACAGTGGAGAAGCAGAAAATGGTTTACCTCTCTAGGAGGCAAATCCTCTTTCTCCTCTTTCTTTGATATGCTTAGTTAACGATGAGCATTAAGGCACTCAGATTTATAGCTCGATGAATGTATAATGAAGTAACAGCTCATATTTGTATAGTGCTTTAAAATTTGCTAAATGCTTTATAAATATTATCCCATTTGATCCTCACAACAATGCTGGGAGGTGGGGGCTATTATTATCCCATTTTACAGATGAGGAAACAGAGGCAGACAGGGTCATACAGCCAGAAAGTGCTGGGGACCATATTTGAACTCAGGTCTTCCTGACTCCAGATCAAATGCTGTACTGCCTAGCTGCCAATATAGCCCCTGCCTTTTTCTGTTTTGTTTTGTTTTTTTCCAACATTGCACTGCATTGTTTTTATAGTCCCTTTTGTTGCTTCAACATGGTAGGAAGGGAACCTTAGGTTTTCAATGGCTAGCCCAGAGGAATAAAACTGGAGCAGATTCTACCACGCTGGAAGGCTTTGGGATCAAGCTTGGTGATTCTGTCTAATGTCTGAGAACCAGCCTCAGTAATTATAGGGAATGGCCATCCTCTGAGGGTTGGCCTCCAGGGGATGCTAATTATCATTAATTTTTTTGGTCACAGTCGTTTTCCAAATGGTCTCCTAAAGCATGAAAGAGCTCCAATCAGCATTGATGGAGAAACAGGCCACATCAACGAAACCAGGGGTCTATGGAAGAATTATTTGTAGTCCGCAGTTATGTTGAAATGTGACAAGGTGAATATGAGGATCCATGAATTTATCTGTGTGGTTATTTTCCTCCCAGCCTCGGTATTCATATCTTGATTTTCTTTGGCTGAGAACATTTATCCACAGCCAATAAACCACTGGTATTGCTAAGCTTCTATGCATTTGGTGAAGCTTGTCCTTGGATGACAGCTAAGTGGTTCACTGCTGGCCCACACACAAGGTCTTTCCCACTGGGCAGGACCACCATGTTTTATCCTCAGCTAGCACTGCTTTTGTTGCTCCAGGTTCACCTTCCTGCTGTGACCAGGCATTGGAAGAGAACGTCATTGGTAGAAGCTGAACAAGAGAGGTCAACATTTAGGCATGTTCTGAACTGGCAATTTGGGACCCAAGGTTGCCAGTGTAGAAGAGTATAAAGAAAAACATGCACGTGTTGCAGAAATCTCTCTTTGTTTCTCTTTTCAGACAACAGGAAGAATGAACAGTGGAAAGAGAATAGGATCTGGAGTTTGGGACAATCTGGGTTCACTTCTTGGCCTTTTTATTTATATGAGTGACATTGGGTGAGTCACAGCCATTCCTGGATACAGGTGCTCTCTGTAAAATGAGGGGGTAGGATTATGTGGCTTCTATTGCAGCCAGGTAGTACAGTTTAGAGGAGTCTGGTGTCCAGAGTCAGGGAGACCTGAGTTTGAATCTGCCCTGGGAAAGTCACTTAACCTCTATTTACCTCTGTCTCCTCATCTGTAAAATGAGCTGGAGAAGGAAATGACCAGCCACTCCTGTATCTCTGCCAAGAAAATCCCAAATGGAGTCACAAATTGTTAGACATGACTGAAAAATGACAAAAATGAACAAAACGATCCCTTCTTTCCAACTCTGTCTGTCATCCTTAGGACCTTCTTAGCTAGAGGGTAGTGGCACTGCAAAAGGATCTGAGGTTTGTTGCACTTCACTGGCCTATTTGCTGCTCCTCAAATTTGAAATTCCGTCTCTTGCTTCTTACCTTTGCACAATCTGACTTCCTCGCCTGGTGTGCAATCCCTCCTCCATTGTGGCTCTCAAAATCAGCTGCCACCTCCTTCAGGAAGCCTTCCTGGATCCCTCTAACTAGAAGTGTTCTGTCCCTCCTCAAATGATATTATATTCCTGTATCCACGTAAATGTCCTCCCAAGAGGACATGTGCTCCTTGTGGGCAGTGATTCTTTTTAACTTTGTACGCTCGTACCTACTATGATGCTTTGCAGAGAGTAGGTAGTTAATAATCATTGAATTGGAGTGACTTGGTGTTAGAAGACCTGGGTTCAAATCCTACTTCTGGCAGTTACTAGATAGCTGGTGTGACTCTGGGTAAGTCATTTCACCTGATGCTCATTAGTCACATAGGAACAATAATGCCTGAACTATGGACCTCAGATGTTGTTTTGAGGGAAATTCTCCGCCTATCTGAAGGCCTTAATGAATGGACAGCTCAGGTGGAATTTCTGACCAAGCCCTGGGCCTTCAGAAGGTTTGTACAAAATATAATATTTCATGTTTTTTTTTAAAGTGCTTCAAGGATTATGAAGCAGTTTGTTCCCAACCCTGTGAGATGGGAAGTATTCTTACATTTATTTTCCCAGTGAGAAAGCTGGATGTGGCCACGTAGCCAGTGGACACAAAGCCAGGTCTCCTAACTCTAAGGCACATGTGCCTTATGCAAGAAACAGGTGACTCCCCAGTTCCTTCTGTAAGACCCAGAGAACTGGCTTATTTCAATGAAAAAATTTGCAAGGATAAATGGGTATTTTAAAAGATGTGCAGGCTACTTAGAGTCCCTGCCCTGAGCACCCTTGCAATCTCCTCTTAGTAACTTTAGTCCAAATTCTGGGTTCCCAACCAAATTATTGGGGGATCCCCCCATCTCTTTGGTTACGCAGAATAACCACACCATTGTTCTGGAAATGGTGGGCACTTACGAAAGGTTTGTTGAGCTCATTGGTTCATGTCTGTTGTCTCCATGTTAGACTGAGCTCTTTGAAAGCAGGGACTGTCTGTTAACACTTCTTTGTAGCCCCGATGCTTAGCACAGTGTCTGGCACAGAGTAGGCGCTTAAAACATGTTTACTGACTGGCTGAATAAATGAATAATTGGATCAGGGTGTCCCCTCCCTCCATGTCCCCCTGATATGCAGGGGCTGCTTGGAGCTGATTTATGCCTGTGTCTCAACCTAATCCCTTTTAATTGGGTTTGGTTTAGAACCATAGACTCATGGACTTTCAGATCTGGAAGGGGCCTCAGGGGTGATTTAATCCAACTTCTTGCTCAGGGCAAGAATCCTCTATATAGAATTATTGGTGATTATTCATCCAGCCCCTGCTTGAACATATCCAGAAACAGGAACTCATCACCTCTAATGGTTAACTTTAATTAGCTCCCCTCTCTCAAGCTACTCTTTGGAGTCTGTTAGGCTGGGATCGAGCTGGTTTCCTGGAATAAATGGCGCTTGCTTCCCATGTTCTGGTAAGTTATGATGCTGGGACTTTATTGGCAACTATCTCAAAGGGTTCCTTTGGAGGATCCATGGGTTCAACCTCTCCTGTAATTTCACTGGAGAATTGGCAGCTGCTACGGGCAACTTCTGGATCATATGTGTCTGAAGAGAAGCTGTCCTGCTTCTCCTGCTCCCCCAAATGCATCTTATCTAAAACCCAAGTGTGGTCAATTTTTCAGTGTATGCAGGGAATAAGCATTTATACAGCACCTACTGTGTGCCAGGCACTGTACTGAGCACTAGCCAGATATTGTCTTGTTTGATCCTCACAATAACCCTGGGAAGTAGTTGGTGTTATCATCCCATTTTACATGCCCAGGGTCACACAACCAGCTAGCGTCTGAGGCTCAGGATTTGAACTCAAGACTTCCTGATTCTAGATCTGCGCACTTTGCTGGTTTCATTTCCTTTCAAAGACAACTTATTTCAGGGCTTTTCTACAGTCTCATGTTACCAAACAGCCTGTATTGTGACTAGTGCAGCATTTACAAATGGTAACTTGTTAACGAATTATCAGACAGGAGGTGCCTATCTGGCTTCTCAATGACATCGAATTTGGAAGACACAGATAAGAGTTTTTTTGGTCCACCAGGGGACTCCACTGATGCCTCATTATGGTGCGTCATGGTGACCACAATTTAGCATAAGCTCTTTCAAACCCTTTTGTTGCCGTTGTTTAGTCTTTTCAGTCATATCTGACTCTTCCTGACCCCATTTGGAGTTTTCTTGGCAAAGATCCTGGAAGGGTTTGCCATTTCGCTCTCCAGCTCATTTTACAGGTGAGGAAACTGAGGCAAACAGGGTAAAATGACTTGCTCGGGGTCACACAGCTAATAAGTGTCTGAGGCCAAATTTGAACCTGGGAAGAGGAATCTTCCTGATTCCAGCTTGGCACTCTGTCCACTATAACACTCAGCTGTCCCCCATGACTGGAGCTCTCTCCCCATCTCTACCTCCTGGCTTCTCTGACTTCTTTCAAGTCTCAGCTAAAGTCTCACCTTCTGTAAGAAGCATTTCCTGATCCCTCTTATAGAGCCCTTCCCTCTGAGATTACCCCCAGTTTATCCTGTATACATCTTATTTGTGCATAGTTGTTTGCATGCCGTCTCCCTGTGAGACTGCAGTCTCCTTGAGGGCAGGAAAAGTTTTGCCTTTCTTCGTATGCTTGCTACTTAGCATAGTGCCTGGCACATAGTAGGTGAGTATTTGCTTGACTAAATCACAGGTCCCTGAAGTACTGAAATGGTAAGCTGAGCTCCAGAAGGGACGTGCTGCTTGGGCAGACAGGGAGCTTAGGCCAGCTTGTAAGGAGAAGCGGATTGGGACACAATGGAAAATCAAGACTTCTCAGGGAGCCAAGCAGAAGGGAAGCTGAGGCTGAACTGAGGACCTACACAGAGCTGTGCAGACTGTGGGAACTCCTTAAGGATTGTACACCATGTGTTTTCTATGCCATGTGTTTGTCAACTCATGGACGGTTTGTACCCATGGTTATTTTCTTTGATTCTAGAAAACTTGCAGGTTCAATCATGGAATATTATAGCTGAAAAGGATCTGAGAAGTCACCTGGTGAACACCGTCACTTTACAGATGGGTAAACTGAAGCCCAGAAGAGGGAATTTGTCTAAGATGACACAGAAGGTTAGCAGAGTCAGAGCATTAGTAACAATAGCTAACTCTCTCTCTCTCTCTCTCTCTCTCTCTCTCTCTCTCTCTCTCTCTCTCTCTCTGCCTCTCTGCCTCTCTCTTTCTCTCTCTCTCATACACGCACATATCATATATACAGGGTGTTCCAAAAGTTTTGTGTAGCTTTAATAGCTTAACACTTCACTAAGACTTTTACAACCCCCCTGAATACATTGCTTTATAGTTTGTAAGATGTTTTATATCTGTGATCTCCTCTGGGCCTTCCCTCTTTAGCTCCATTTTATAGATGGGGAATCTGAGGCCAAGAGAGCCACAGTATTTCCTGCAAAGTTACATGGGCAGTAACAGGCAGTGTGTTGTGGTGTGTTGTGGGTTGTGGGTGTGAAGGGCCCTGGCTTTGGAATCACAAGACCAGCGTTCAAATCCTGACTCTGCTACTTACTACCTGTGTGACCTCAGGCAAATCACATCCTCTCTCCGGGGCTCGGGATCCACATCTGTAAAGTGAGAAGTCTGAACTAGTTGATTTCTGAAGTCCCTTCCAGGTCTAAATCCAATATTGGCAGAGCTGGAGCCTGAAGCCATGTCTCCTAATTCCAAATCCTATTAGAAATTCCTATTTGGAATAAGCTATTTCCATTGTACCAGAGTCCTCTGGAGAGAATGGCCAGTGAGACATTATTATGGGGGTTCACTTGGAGTGGGGGACATCAGATGGGGGAGTGTGGATAAAAGCATATGTTCTTGGTTTGTTTACCTGCCCCTTCCAACCCTTCTTAGCCCATCTGAAACGTATAGGGGAGATTGAACAACCGGGCCTTCTTTCAGACGCCAATGATTATTCACTTGATGAGCCTGGGAAAATCTTTGAAATTCTTTACTCTGCATTTTGTGTAGGAAGGTGGATTGGGAAAAGACGGTCTGTGTGGAAGCAATAGACTCAGGATTGCCCTTGGGTCATTAGCTGAAATGACCTGATCATTTATGCCTCAGCTTTTTTTTATCTAGAAAATGGGGTTAGTATTGCTTATTTCAGTATTATTGGAAAGTCAAAGAATCTCGGAACGTCAAGAGTTGGAAGATGTCTTAGAGATCATTTATCCAACCCATAACTGACCAAGAATGCTCCATGTAATACCCTGATCAAGTATAGCTAACAAGATTGAATGCAAGTTATTTTTAAGATGCAGGAATGTGATATTATTCCCTGCATGCTTATTTAGGGCATATGCTGACTTAGAATATATTTGTTTTGGCAGCATGGCCAGTCTCAGGGATGGGGAGCTTTCGGCCTCAAGACCACATGTGGCCTTGAGGCTGCAGGATCCCCACCCCTGGGGTAGGAACCCTGAAGGGAGGGGTAGAGGATCCGAGCTGGAGAGGCCCTTAGATTTCATCTGGTTCCCTTCCCCTCTTTTGACTGGTGATGAAACTGAAGCCCAGTTCTCATTAATTAATTTGTTTTTAGTTTTCAACAGTTCCAAGTTTTCCCTCCATCTCTTCCCTTCCCCCACCCCAAGATGCAAGCATTCCAATTACCCCTTCCCCCAATCTGCCCTCCCTTCTATCACCCCCCACCCCTTCTCTTATCCCCTTCCCTCCTATTTTCCTGTAGGGCAAGACAGATTTCTATATCCCATTGCCTGTATATCTTATGAAGCCCAGTTCTCTATGAGCTCCTGGAGAGCAAGAATTGTCTTTTCTCTTTCTTAGCACAGCAACAGGCACATAGTAGGTATTTAATAAATATTTATCAATTGACTATATCTCAAAGGCCCCTTCTAGTTTTGGCTTTCTATATTCTTATGAACTATGTCTAATCATTTTCCCACCACATGGAGTTTAACTTTCATCTAGTAGCTTAGGGGAAAAGGAACTTTGCCAGACATTGGTAAATGGATGAGAAAAAAGTCCTTGAAGTGGTTATCCCACATTAATTAATTAATCAATTGGGGAGATATTTATATCTAAGCTTATACAGTATAGTAAAACACCTACTGGAGGAGCAAGGGAGAAGAGAAACGGTTTGGTGGACAAGGTCCTGTCTCTACCTCTCACTAGCTTGCTATATGCCCCTAGGTCAGCCCCTTCTTCTTTTGGGGTTTTAGCTCCCCGACTTGTAACATGAAGGCATTGGATTGGATGACCCCCAGAGGTCCTTCCAGATCCAGCATTTGATGATCTATAGCCTTTCAGGAATCCAAACAGCTGCATGTAGAGATTGCTGAAGGTGTCAGAGCAGCCGCATTCAAATACTTGTGTACACAGAAATAAACCCTCTAATATATCTAGCCCAGAGAATGGTGTGGGGAGAGCCGGCAGCTGGAGTCATTATTTTTGCATGTAGTTATTAATGCTAAACATCGGAGGTCCCGGAGGCCCCAAGGTGCTTTCTCTTCTACAGAAGAAGTGTTGCTATGAGATGAGGTCCCTGGGTGGCTTTATTACCTCTTGTCTCTGGAAAAACACATGCTGGGGGCTACTCAGGAAAGAAATTGTTAGTTAGATTAACACAACTATATTAATTCTGTAGCTACTAATGTCAAATGTGTTTGCTGGCTTTATATTTAACTTATTTTCCTGTTTCATAAACAGAGAGGGAGCATTTAATACTGCTTAAACTCTTTTAATAAGAGCAGCTAGCTGTTCTATACTCATGCTTGCTGGGATGCAATTCTATTCTTAATATCAAAGGAGGGAAATGGAAGCCCCCCAACTCTGCCTGTGTTTGTCTTGCTCTAGGAAAATGCATCCCAGAGGCTACTCTGGGAAGAAATTATTTACTAGATTAACACAGGTATGTAAATTCTATAGATACTCATGTAGTCTGAAACACAGAGACAGCATGGCCTAATGCAGAGATTGTTGGGCCAGCACTCAGGAGGACCTGCTTTAAATCCTGCCTGTGATATTTCCTAGCTGTGTGACCTTTGGTAAGTCACATACTTCAATTCAACAAGTATTCGTTAAATACTATCTCTGTTTCAGAAACTGTACCAAGCATTTGAGATACATATTCAAAATGAAAGTAGTCCCTGCCTTTAAGGAGCTTACCTTCCACTGGGAAGAAACAGTGTGCACACGTGTAATACAAAATATATAGAAAATAAATATAAGGTAATGAAAGAGAGGGGGAGGAAGGGGAAGAGGGGGAGAGGGAGAGGGAGGGAGAAAAAGGGGGAGAGAGAGAAGGAGGTGGGGGGAGAGAGTTCTTCAAGCTGACTGCTGAAATGATCTTAGAGAGATTACATGAGGAGATGAGGAGAGGATGTATCCCCCATATAGGGTCCATACAGCATGTGCAAGAGCATAGAGATGGGCAATGAAATGTGTACAAGGAGGAGTAAGTAGGTCAGTCTGGTTGGAAAACTGAAAGCATGAGGTTGAGTGAATGCAATTAGCTTGGAATCATAGGTTGGAGCCAGAATATGGATAGATTTAAATGACAAAAGAGTTTTTATTATATCCTAAAGTCAACAGGATCCCAATGAAATTTATTGAACAGGAGAGTAACATGGTCAGACCTGAGCTTTAAGAATACCAATTTGGGAGCTACGTGGAGGATGGATTGAAGAAGGGAAAAGCCGGATGTATGGAGAACAATGAGGAGACAATTGCAATAGTCTAGGTGAAAGGTGGTGAGGGTTATTAACTAAGATGATAGACATATGAGTAGAAGAGAAGGGGATGGATGTGAGATATTGTGGAGGTGAAAATGACAAAATTTGGCAACCGATTACAAATGATGGGTAAGTGAAAGTGAGGTCCAGGATGGTATCAGGGCTGTGAACCTTGGTAGGCCCTTCCATAGTAACAAGAAAGAGAGAGAAGTTTGGGGGAAACCCTCTCAGCATGGAAGGTTGCTCAGTCAATCAATAGAATTTCTTGGAAAAGAGAGTAATCATTTATGGAAGGTCTAGAAAGAATTGAAACAGATTCATGGCTTCAAGACCTTCTCCCTCTGTCAGGACAGAGACTTCAACACTTCAAAGGGACTTTATGGGAAGAATGCACCATAGGCATGGTGGTGGCCACTTCCCTTCCTTACCCTGAGAAGTCGATCAGGGCTGGAACATGGCAGGAGAAGTGGTATACATGCATTAATTACAGTGGTCATAACAAAGCAGTTTTCCAGTCATTCCCCCATTCAAGTGCATTGCACAGATGCCTTTATTCTGAACTGGGTATATTTTTGGGTCCAAGTGAGACTTCTGGTTCCCTGGTTCCAGGGTTATAGTGGCTCAAACTGCTTCCCCAGGAGATGCGATCTCAAACAATGGCAGTGTCAGTCTGCCTCGAAAGCCTACAAGGACATTTCTCTTCTCTAGACCCTGAGTCTTAGGCAAACTGTCCTGGTTGATCTTTGGAGAGAGAAGAGTAGATTTTATTTTTTAGCAACTTGGTCTCCAGATTACTTCTCCTAAGGGTCTTGAAGAAGATCACTGCCACAGTGGCCTAACAGAAGACCACACTTGCCAAGAAGGGGCAGGGAAGGAGACAGTGGTGTTCCTTTACATTGAGATGGATCCATTGGGGGAGGGTCACTGAACAAATCCCACATTCCCTTGGAGACAGGTTGGCGGGTAGGAGCACTGACTGACTTCCGATGCTTTCTTTTCAGACAGCCTCAGGGAGGAGCTCACTTCTTTTCCCCTACCCAACATCTGGTAGATGATGCGTGGCTCAGCAGAAGGCAGACCTAAGGCATCCTGCTGCAGGTTGGAATTAAGTTCTGCAGAAGAGGAGGAGTGTGGAGTCCACTTGAGACCCAGGAGAGCCAGTGTTAGGACACTACGAGGAGAAGAAGGGACAAAGGGCCCTGAGGTGCCAGAGGCATGAATCGCTTTGGCCACATGTGTGCCTCCCTACTGCTCTTCATTGTGCGTACATCTGATTTTTCTATTGATGCTGTGTGCATTTGTAAGAAAATATGTCCCAGGTTGATGGAGGAAGTCTTTTGTTACTACTGGGTCCTGCTATATACCATTTGAGTGAATGCATTTGTTTTGGGCTAATTATGGTAGCTGATTTATTAGTAAAGGTAAACACATTAGTGGGGGCTTATGAGTTAGAGTTTTGGGAATGAGAATGCATAAAGTACCTTGTTCCTGAGGTAGTCATCCTCCAGGGGACCCTATCTTGGAGTTTGGATTAAATTTAATTGAATACCTTTAAAAAGATCTATCTTGTTGTTACATCACCTTCATTTCTAATTACATCTTCTATCCCCTATTACCTAGAGGAAGCTAGGTGGCATAATAGAGCTCTAGGCTTGGAGTTAGGAAGACCTGAGTTCAAATCCAGTCTCAGAAACTTCCTACCTGTGTGACCTTGGGCAACTCACTTAACCTCTGTTTGCTGCTGGAGAAGGAAATGGCAACCCACTCCAGTATCTTTGCCAAGAAAATCCCATGGAGGTCCACAGGATCATGAAGAGTCAGACATGATTAAAATGACTGAACAACAAAAAAATCTATCCCCTGTCTAGAGAACCAAGGTGCAGCTGGGTGGCACAGTGGATAGGGTGCCCGGCCTGGAGTCAGGAAGACTCATATTGTTGAGTTCAAATCTTGCCTCAGAGACTTACTAGCTGTATGACTCTGGGTAAGTCACTTCACCCTGTTTGCCTCAGTTTCCTCATCTGTAAAATGAGCCGGAGAAAGAAATGGCAAACCACTCCAGTAATTCTGCCAAGAAAACCTCAAGTGGGTTCACACAGAGTCGGACACAACTGAAAAACAACTGAACTAAATCCAGAGAATCATCTCTTATAACAAAGAATAAAAAAGAAAGAGAAAACATTCTTTATTTTGATATTTCTGATATAAATGAAATATTTGTCAAATCATTTCTAAGAACCATTATGGACTTTATAAATAAAAACAGCTTTCCTTTCTATTATAGTTATTTGTGCATGAGAAGCAATGTGGTGTAGTAATGGATAGAGGACTTGTCATCAGAAGACCTGGGTTCAGATCTTGCTTCTTACATGTAGTAGTGATGCAACCATGTGTCACAACACTTCACAAATGAGCCTCCACTTCCTAATGTGCAAAATGGGGTATTGTCTATCTTCCAGGGTTGTGAGGAAGGTACTTTGTAAACTTTAGAGCACCATAGAAATGTGAGGTGTTCTTAGGAAATTACTTACCCAAGATCACCAGGCAGTGAGATCGAGTGAGATAACACATCAAAGCTTTTTAAGGACTTTAAAGCTTGATCCAAGTGTGAGCTATTCTTATTCTAAGTATGCTCATGATGCCCATTAGGTTCTTCTCCAAGTTAAGAGCAGGCACATTTCATTAAGATAATCAAATACATGAACATTTGACCTTACCAAAAAAACTAAATTAGGGAGCACTTATTCATGAAATGCAGTCGTTCTTTAAAATGTGTTGATGTAACAAGGAGAATTCGATGTTATTAGTGCTTAAACTAACTCTAGCCAACTTAAAAGACAATTGAAGCTTGATTCCTCGCTAGAACCTTGGCAATTTTCTTATGAGTGGAGTCAGCAAACTTCAGGGCACATTGTGCTCAGTTGTGCCAGATATTACAATGGTATCAGGCTTTGCTCGACTAACAAGCTTCAATTAGATTACATTTTCTTAAGCAATTAAACATTATGCTATGACCACAACAGTTACTATAGAGTGTTTCAGTAAACAGCATACAATACTTTTTCTGGGTCACAGGAGCAATTACTGGAAGAGAATGAGAGTGATGTAATCTGGGATAGATTATATGGTTTACCCTCACATTGTCTTAATAAAGGTCATGGTGCTACAACCCATTATTTCATGGGAGATCGATGGCTCCTGGCTATGGTAACAAGCAATAATATTTGATATACCTGGGCTGAGACCACATGAGTACCTCGGGGGAAAAGAAAACAGACTCATCTTACCATTGTAGGGCAAACATTGAGTCATCAATACTTAAGTGTTTTGCAAGAAAACTCAAAGCCTCCAAATACACTTTAGGTAACATAATATGTCTTTTCCTCAGCAGATAGGACTTCTGACTAAAACAGCTGTGAGGGGTGTGAGGAAGGGTAGTGTAATTGTCTAAGGTAACACAGCTAGTAAACAGCAGAGATTTGAATTTGAGTCTTTAAATCCCTCGTTACATGGCAGAATGTCAAACTTGGAGTCAGGAAGAAACAAGTTTAAATCCTTCCTCAGATATTTATTAGCTGGGCAAATCACTTAACTGCTCTCAGTTTGTTTCTCACCTGTAAAATGGCTTGGAATTGGTGACCTGCAAGCTTCTTTCTATTTCTAAATCTAGAATTCTATGAAATCCAGTGTTCTTTATGCCACACCGTGTTACCTTATTTTACACATGGAGAAATTGATTCCATGAAATCCAGTATTCTTTATACAATACCATATTACCTTATTTTACTCATGGGAGAGATAAAGGGACTTGCCCAGGAAGTAGCAGGGCCAGGACTGATGAGAAATGTTTGTTTCTTCGCCCATTTATCTATTGGGGAATGGCTTTTGGTTTTCTGTTAGTTGGCTAATACATCTTGCATGTTAGACTCTCATCAGAACTACTTAGAACAAGGAGTTTTTCTCCCCATCAATCAATTGCTTCCCTTTGTGTCCTACTTTCATCACTTTTTGTTCATGGATGTGCTTTTCAATTTCATGTAATCAAAATGATCAGCTCCAGTTGTTATCTTGTTTGATTGAGAATTCACCCACACACGTATCTGTGAAAAGGTATTATGATTTCCTTCTTTTTTACTTTTCTAATGGTGTGATATTCAGGTCACAAATACTTCAAATTTATTGTGGCATATGGTGCAAATATTAGTCAAGACCTAATTTCTTCCAAACTACTTTCCATTTCCCCCAGCAATTTTTGTAAAATAAGGAGTTCTTTCCCGGGTAATTTGTTTTCAGGTTTTTGACTGGTGAGTTCAATTGTTTCTGATTCTTCTTTGTCTGGTCTGTTCCATTTGTCTCTTCAATTTTTTAAACCAGTACCAGATGTTTTTGATGATTACTGGTCTATAATACAGTTGGAAGACTGTAAGTGCTATTTCTCTCTCATTGCTATATTTTTTCATTATTCCCCTTGACACTCTAGATCAATGGTTCTCAAACTTTTTGGGCTTTGGAATGCTATTAGATTCTTAAAAAATATTGAAGACCACTTCTAAGAGCTTTTGTGTATGTGAATTATACATTGATATTTATCATATTAGAAATTAAAACTTTATTTTATTATTACAAAAATAGTTACAGCCTCATGGACCCCCAAAAGGATCCCAGGGATCATCAGTGCTCCTTAGAATACACGTTGAGAACTGCTGCTCTGGAACTTCTATTTCTTCAAATGAATTTTATAATTATTTTGTCTCCTATAAAGTATCCCTTTTGTTTGATTGTGATAGTCCCAAATCTGTAAATTAACTTTGGTTAAAAATTTGTCATTTTTATTATATTGTCACAGCCCAGCTATGAGTACTAAATATTCCTCCAGTGATACAAGATGTTCTTTATTTTTTAAAGACGTTTATGCACATATTGATTGACTCATACATACATATGTAACTCTTATTTCATTAAAAAAACAGCAAGCATATCTCCTTTCCACCTCCATATGCCTTTGATCTTCTTGAAAAAAAAGAAGAAAAAATATTAGTCAAGAAAAACAAATTCCTGTATTGGCTATGTAAAAAAGAAATTATGTCTTATTCTGCATCTGGAGTATATCACTTCTCTGTCAGGATATAGAAAACATGCTTTGTCATTAGTTCTCTGCAAACATGGTGGGTCACTGCATTGATCAGAATTCCTAAACTTTTTGTCTTTATGACATTTTTTATTGTATAAATGGTTCACCTAGTTCTGTTCACTTTGCTCAGTATCAGTTTAAGATATCTTCCAAAGTTTCTCTGAAACCATACCCTTCATAATTTCTTATAGTATAATAATATTCCATCATATTCATGTACCATAATTTGTTTGGTCATTTTCCAATTGGCAGATACTCCCTTAGTTCCCAGTGCTTTGCTACTATAAAAAGAGCTGCTATAAATATTTTTGCATATATGTGTAATTGTTTTTCATTCTTTAATTTCTGTAGAGATATAGGCCTAGTAGAAGTAACAATGAGTCAAAATGTATACATAGTTTAGTGGCCATAGTTCAAAATTGCTTTATAGAATGGCTAGAATAATTCACACCTCCATCAGCAGTGATAATGTGCCTGTTTTACTGCAGTCCCTCCAACATTTATCGCTTGATATTTTTCATTCTTGCCAGTATGATGGATGTTCAGTGGAACCTCAGAGGTGCTTTAATCTATGTTTCCCTAATGATTAGTTATTTGGAAACTTTTTCCCATGTCTATTGATAATTTAGATTTCTTTCTATGAATACTGCCTGTTCCTATCCTTTCACAATTTATTAATTGGGGTTTAGTTCTTACTCTTATAAATTTGAATCAGTTCTTTATATATCTTGGGAATAA
The DNA here is from genome assembly GCF_011100635.1 of Trichosurus vulpecula. Lineage (NCBI taxonomy): Eukaryota > Metazoa > Chordata > Mammalia > Diprotodontia > Phalangeridae > Trichosurus > Trichosurus vulpecula. The sequence goes on along the minus strand of NC_050578.1, from coordinate 225,646,762 downwards.
GACCTTCATCGGAGAAATTTGCTGCAAATGGTTTTTCATAGTTAGCTGTTTCCCTTTTAGCTTTAATTGCATTATTTTTGTTTGTGAAAAAACTTTAAAATTTTATATAGGCAAAATTGTCTATTACATTTTTTGTAATACTCTATGTTTCCATTTAGTCATGACATCTTCCACTATCAATATATCAAAAAAGGTAATTTATTCCTTGCTCCTCTGGTTTGTCCATGATATGACCTTTTTTTTTTATGTCTAACATATGCATCCATTTGAAGCTTATCTTGGTATATGGTGTGAGAGAATGGTATATACCTATTTTCTGCCAGACTGCTTTCCAGTTTTCTCAATATTTGTTGAGTAATGAATCCTTACCCTAAGAAATGAGTTCAAGTTTATTGAACACTTGGCTACTCAGTGAATTTGCTTCTGTGAGTTTTGTACATACTCTGTGCCACTGATCAACCTCTCTATTTTTTGATCATTACTGAATTGTTTCAGTGATTTCTGCTTTGTAATATGGCTTGAGATGTAGCACTGCTAGTAACCCTTTCTTTTTCACTCTTTTTCATTATTTCTCTTGAGATTCTTGAACTTTTATTCCTCCTGATGAATTTTGTTTCTAGTTCTATTTTTTTCTAGCTCTATAAAGAAATGCTTGGATGGTTTCAATGGTATGACACTAAATAAGCATATTAATTTAGATAGTACTGTCTTTTTATAATACTGGCTCAATTTATCCATGAATAATTAAGGTTTTCCCAATTATTTAGGTATGTCTTTATTTCTGTAAAGAATATTTTGCAGTTGTATTAATATAATTACTGTGTGTCTTGGTAAGTTTCCTAAGTATTTTCCAGATAGTGTAACTATTTTAAATGGAATTTCTTTATCTGTTCCTATAGAAGTTTGTAGGTAATATACAGAAATGCTGATGATTTATTAATTTATTATTATTACTATTAATTTTATATCCCACAACTTTGATGAGGTTGTTCATTATTTCCTTTATTTTTTAGTTGACTCTCTAGGTTTTTCCAAGTAAACCATCATATATAATCTGCAATAGCTCCCAATTAGTGCTAATAATGAATTCCCTGAAGTGGTCACATGTATTCAACTTTATGCTACTCAGAGTTATAATTATGTAAAATATGGTAATTGATTTCAGTCCAATGAAAATAAGCACTGTAAATTTGAATAATGCAACCACTTCAGGGAATTCATTATTAGTGCTAATCAGGACCTAACTGTAATTTTGTTCCTCTTTGCCTATGTTTATGCACTCAATTTCTTTTTCTTGTGTTATTGCTATAGCTAGCATTTGCAGCACTATATAAAACAATAGTGGTAATAACAGACATTCTTGCTTTACCTCTGATCTTATTGGAGAAGCCTTTACTTTATCACCATTATATATAATGCTCACTCTAGATGCTACTTATTATATTAAGAAAAGGCACATTATTCCTATGCTTTTCAGTGTTTTTCTCCATTTATTGATATTTTTCATTTTCTTATTATTAATATGGTTTATTATGTTTATATTTTTCCAAATATTGAACCAATTCTACATTCCTAGTATAAATCCAATCTCATAGTACATTTTAAAATCTGTTGCTGTCATTTTTTGGGAAATATTTTATTTAACTTTTTTTATGGTTTTTGGTTTGTAGTTTTTTTTCTCTGTTTTGATTTTCCTGGCTAAGAATCCAAACAATATTTGTCTTACAGCAGGAATTGGCTAGGATTACTTCTTTTGCTTTTTGCAAGCAGTTTACATAATATTGGAATTAATTTTTCTTTGAATATTTGGTAAAATTTGTCTGTAGAAGCATCTTATCCTGGCTTTGTCCCAGGCTTTTAAAAAAATTTCAGTTATTTTGAATGAGATTTCATTTTCTATATTTTCTCCCAGATTTTACTATTGCAATAGAGAATTGCTGCTTTTTTGGTGGGTTAATTATCTCCATTAATTTTGTGCTGCTTTTCCAAGATTTTCTAAGTAAACCATGTATCAGCAGCAAATAAAGATTGCTTTACCTCCTCTTTGCCGGTCTTTATGCCTTTATTTTTCCTGTTTTTCTATTGCTAGCATTTTTAGAACTTTGTCAAATGACAGTGGGAAAAGAGTGCATCTTTGTTTTTACCCCTATATTTATTGGGGAATCATCTAGCATTTCCTTAATTCATATAATGCTCACCTTTAATTTTAGTAGATGTTTTAAAAACTGTTTTTTTAAAAATCATTGTATACCAATGCTTTGTAGGATCATAAACATAAATCAGTCTTGTATTTTGTCAACATAACTATTTAACTGCATCCATTCAAAGAATAGATCTGTCAGGATCTATTCAAAGAAGTTATTGAAAAATGCAAATTGGATGTGGTTAGAATAAAGGGCATAGCCACTGATTACAAAAATTTTATTTTTTTTTAATGTTTAACTGGTGCAAATCAATTGACATAATATTGAGACTAAAAACAGGAGTAAAGGCTAGATCTGTGAGTTCATTAGTATAGGGAAATACCTGGTGAGTTGTTACTTTATCTTCAATATATATTCTTAGAGGGGACCAGATATTGTTGTTGTTTATCCTTCATTCTTGAGGAGGACCATAACATCAGGGAGGTGATGCCAAGACATGCAAGTGAACTGGATTTAAGTGAGGGAGAGCCATGCAAAGTCATCAGCCTCACTTTCTCCTCCACAGCCATCTGGGTCCAGTGGTGAGATGCAGATCACGACAACTGGAGGTAGCCCTAGATTCAGTGGGAGACCTTGGCCTTTTTAAGCTAAAGTCTTTTATAGGTCTCAGTTTGATTGAAGCAACACCCATTCAGTGATTAAAGCTAGGTATGAAATGAGGCAGAGAATAGCCTCTTTACCTGGTAAAAAAATCCATCTGGGTGGAAAAGATCCTCAGGGTACCTCTCTGATGTCATGGTCATTGAGGGTTCCAAAAGAGGCTAAGAAACACCTTTGTGTCAGAATCATCAGAAAATACTTGATTTATTTTCTAAGGGGAGAAATATGGCAGCTAAAGGCAACACTGGTTCAGAATATTAAATCTTACAGAGAAGGAAGAATATGAGCAGTACTGCCTCATTAAAAAAATGAGTAGGATTGGAAAGTAAAACCCATTTTAAAATGCTTGACAAATGATCCAACTAAACAGAGTCATCTTGAGAATATTAAGGATGAAACCAGAAGAACAACAGGCAGAAGAAAGATGGAAAAGATCTTCAAAGATTCTAAAAACTCTTTTCACCATTGAGGAAAGTATACCATCACACCTGGACAGATGTGTTTACAGAGGTAGGAGAAATGGTACTAACTAGAAGGCAACAAGATGGGGGCCAGGTGTTAGAGGATTTTAAAAGCTAAAGGGAAGTTTATATTTTGTCTTTTGGACAACAGAAAGTCACTTTAGTTTACTGAATAGGGGAGTCATGGTGGCATCCGCACTTAAAAACATTCACTGTGTGAAGGACAGATTGGAATGGGGAGAGACTTGAGGTAGGGAGATCATGAGTTAGGAAGCCATTGCAATAGTCTAAATGAGAAGTGATGAAATATTTGAATAAGGTGGTGGCTGTGTGAATAGAAAGAAAGGGTTAAATGTGACAGATCTGGAGGTAGAAAGTGAAGAGTCTAACAGCTGAGAAGATATTTTGGGTGAAGAGGTGAGGGAGTGAGTGGTTAAGGATAATGCCAGTTATGAACTTGGGAGACTGGAAGAATCATGGTACATTCAATGCAAAAAGGGAATTTTGGAAGAAGGGTGGTTTTTTGGGGAAAGATAATGAGCTCTGTTTTGGATATATTGAATTTGAAATATCTCTGGACATATAGTTTGAAATGTTCAGTAGGCATTTGGTGACACATGACTGAAGGTCTGGCAAGGGACAAGAATTTGATATATAGATTTCTGAATCATCTGTATAGAGATAATTATTATACTCACCAGAGGTATAGAGATCACCAAAAGACAGGAGGAGAGGGACCAGCATCAAGCCCTCAGGAATACCTACAATTGGGGGCATGATATTGATAATGAGCCATCAAAGGAGACTGAGAAGTGGTCAGATGGGTAGAGCGGGAACCAGGAGAGAGTAGTGTCATGAAACTGAGATCAGATAAAGTCTACTGGAGGAGAAGGTGGTCTCAAATGGAGTAGAAAAGGTATAAAAGAGAATGAGAACTGAACAAAGACCACCAGGTTTGGCAATTAAAAAAATCTTTGATAGATTTGAGGAGAGGTTTCAGGTGAGTGATGAGACTGGAAGGCACACTATAAAAGGTTGATGAGTGAATGAGAGGAGAGGAAGTGGAATCAGTGTGTGTTAGAAAATTTTTTTCTAGGAGTTTGGATGAGAAAAGGTAGAGAAATAATCTACTGAGTAGGGAATGGTGGATATCCCAAGGGAATGGTAGGGTCCCCTGAAAGGAGTTTTTTTTTGTTTGTTTGTTCTTAGGATAAGAGAAACTGGAGTATGTTTGAAGGCAGTAGGGAAGGAACCAGTATTTGCCTCTGTGATCAAAGAACTAGACTGAAAAGAGATTCCTTGTGTGTGGTGGGACCTCCCAGATTCTCCTATTTGTGGATGACAATGTGCTGACTGCATCAAGCTCAAGATTACTGCAGTGCCTCCTGGAAGAGATCTATAATAACTCAATGGGATTTGGCTGTCCATCCACACAGGAAAAACCAAGTGCATGAATATTATTCTCTAGATTTTAACAGGCATCTGTATGGATGTCCTTTAGAACTTATCCATCAGTATGTCTATCTGGCACAGAAAGTACAAAATGGAACAGGTAGGTGCAGATTTGAGTAAGCAGAGAAGAGTCAGCTGGATTGCTTTCAGGAAATTGCAAAGTTTTTTAGAGACTTTAAGGTTCTTAGGAAAACCGAGGCTTACCTTTTTTATATTAACAGTCTACCAGTATTGTAAGATAAGAGTATTTATTAAGTGCTTATTATATGCCATGTACTCAATATGTGGCAGCAAGATATGGAAGAATTTTAAAAGAGTATCATAAAGAGGGCAAAGGAGAAGCATATGATTTGTACGAACAGGTTGCAAAGTATAAGCAATGAGAAACTCTAAATATCAACAATTGTATGATCAGAAGAGAAGTTGGTGGAAGGCCTCCAGCACCTTGGGTAGACCCCCCTGTGGAGTCACCATATTGGGAGGACGTGGACAAGAATTGCACAGAATGGCTAAGCATGGAACGGGCAGTAGTCTGAATCTTAAAGGGTAGCCTGAATAGAGGAGAACATAGATTATTTGAGTAGATGCCAGGCACTGGGTGAGGAACTGGGGATACATTTCATCAGGGGAAACAACATGTATATGTATAAAAAGACATTATACATACATACATATGTAATGTGTGTGTATATATATGTGTGTGTGTGTGTGTGTGTTGTATATTCTATGGATATGCAATATCTCCTGCCTCCAAAATACAAAAACAAAACCAGAAACAAAACAACAACAAAACCCCCACCACTCCAGGCTTGGCTGGAAGCCCTGGTTACATATACATATTAAATCTTTAGGTAATTTGGGGTGGGGTGGAGTAGGGAGCAAAGCTCATAAAAAAATTCCTTGAAAAATATAACAACAGAGATAACCTTGTCCCATGACCCTCTGATCATTAATATCAGGCAAGCTGTAAAACAGGGAGACCTATACTCACCATGGGCATCATTCAGCACAGAATCCCAGGTGCAGGTGGCTTCCCTGTGTTCCCATTTAAGAAACCAAAACACAAAACAAATTATATTGGAAAAGATAAAGTAACTAAGTGTTAATATGCTCGAAACTGCAAATCTTAGCAAGAATTTAAATTGTTGAATATTTCTTGAGTAAGCCCAACCACCTTGAGGTGGGAGCGGGGAACCTTAGGGCCAGGAGATCCTTGGCCTTCTAGATCCTTGGGTGCAGCCTTTTGATTGAGTCCAATTTTTACAGAATAAGTTCTTTTATTAATAGGATTTATTCTGTGAAGTTTGGATTCAGTTAAAGGGCCATACTTGAGGACCTAGAGGGCCACACGTGGCCTTGAGGCCGCAGTTTCGCCACCTCATGGCCCAGACCAGAAGATATCATTGTTTACGCCTCCACCTCAGAAAGACAGGTTCCAAAAAAGTATTAATTAAAAATTATTATATCGCTAAAACAAAATCAGATAAGGGGCACTTTCTCCCTCTGCAGGGGCAGAGCGGTGGTCCACCCCCAGTCCATCTCGGTCCCCGGCGTGCGCCCATGCTCTCGTGCGCCCACGTCTCGCGCTCCGAGCCCCTCGCGGTCCCCCTTTGTCCCCGCGCGACCGCAGTCTTCTCCACCGAGGAGCCTCAGGGCGAAAAGTTTCTTGTGGGGGCCGGTCCAGTTCCGGGAGCCCAGTGTGCCCGGCCTCCCGCCCGCCAGCCCGCCCTGCCCGCCAGTCCCGGCGCCCGCTCGCTGGCAGTCTTAGGGTGAGTGGCCGCCGAGCCTCTCCCCTCTCTCCACTCTAGTCTGCAGAGGTCCCGGGCCCAGCCTGCGGCTCGCTGTCCGGTTGCTACGGCAACGCGAGGTAAACCGGCCGCCTGGGCCAGGAGCCCCGGACCCCCTCGGGGCCGCCCTCCACCCTCCTCCCCGGCCTGGCCCCTCTCCGGGCCCCGTCGCCCCCTCAGCCGGGGGGGCTTCCCGGAGGCGGCTTCCCTCCCGAGGTCACCAGGGCCTGTCTCTCGGTCTGTCCGCTTCGTCCATGTCGTCGTCGGGTCTGCGCCTTGGAGTCTTAGGAAGAACCTGCTCCTTTGTGGTTGTCCCCCCTTCCCCCTCCCACTCGAGAAGAGTTGTGACATTCTGTGAGTCTGTGGTCTCTCCCTCACCCTGCCGGAGGGCGAGACGGTCTGAATATCCTAGGTCGCAGCCCCATTCTCCCCCCCCCCCAAATGCCCTCCCTTCCTCCCTCCCCGGTTTCACTAGCTGCTGCTGCCCTTCTCCCAGGCTGGCAGGCTAGAAAGACCTGGGGTCAATTCCCTTCCCTCTACTATTCCTTTACCCTCCCACCCTGCCTAGCCCAGGTCGCTTGGATTCTCAGTCCCCCTCTATAAGATGAAGGAGCCCCCAGGCCCTTTCAGTCCTAAAGCTTACGATCTTTGACTCCTTCCTCACATCCGCTATCCAGCAATCCTAAAAGCCTTTTGATTTTCCCTCTGTAATGTTTCATACCTAGTATTGCTTTCTAGTTTTGACTGTTAGCACCCTAGCAGGCATTATCACCTCCTGCTAACTACAATAGGCTGTTACCCTACATCTATGCTGGCAGTTTCTCCCTCCCCCATCTTCAGTCCCTCCTAGACATGCCTGTCAGATTAATATTCTGAAAACTTGGCTCTCTTCGTGTCATTCCTGTGCTTTATATCCTGCAATGATTCTGGGTTGCTGACCAGATCAAAGCCGTACTCCTAAGCCTGACATTCAAAGCCCTTTCTATTCTGTTCTATTCTATTCTATCTCTCCCACTTTATCTCCTATTACTTCTCTGAATGGACCATCATCACCACCTAGCATTCCCTGTCTCCTGTTCATGATATTCTTGTGACCCACTCCCACTCATTTAAGCACCTCACTCTCTATTGATTAGAATACCTCCATTCTCTCTTCCTTTCCAATCATCCAAAGTGTCTCATCCTTGGAGACCCATTGCAAATGTCAATTTCTCTTTGAAACTTGCCTTAATAGCCCAAATAGACAATGCTCTCTTCTTGGAACTCTTATCTGAACAGTTATCTGAAATGCTTATTTGATGCTTATCATATGGTACCTTACTTTTGTATGTGTTAGTTAAGTATCTCCCCTAAATTTATAATCTCCTTAAAGACAATTATACTCCTCTATTCCTTCTGCAGTGTCTAGTGTTATTTCCTATCCATAGGAGGCAATCAAATATTTGTAGATGGATGATTCTATGAGTTGTGACAATCCTGTTGTTGTTCAGTCATGTCTAGCTGTGACTCCATTTGGGGTTTTCTTGGCAAAGAAACTGAAGTGGTTTGCCATTTCCTTCTCCAGCTCATTTTGCAGATGAGGAAACTGAGACAAACCAGATGAATTGACTTGCTCAGGATCATACAGCTAGTGCGTGTTTCTGGCTGGATTTGAACTCAGGTCTTCCTGACTCCAGGCCTGGTGCTCTATCCACTAAACTACCTAGCTCTGTCCTTTGATCATGATTAAACAAAATATACAGCCTGCAAACAGGTTGACTTAATGATGTAAATCAAATCATTTTAAACCATGAGTTTACAAAAAGCATACCTTTACACGACCTTAATCAGTCTTTAAAAAAAAGTTTTATTGGTGCTTCACCTTTTTCATATCTTTACTTCTAAATGCCTGCCCCCTCCCCCATAGAACTCACCTTCATACAGGTGAATAAAACAGATTAGTATATTGTCCATGTCTGAAAATATACACCTCATTCTACACCTATAATCTACCATCTGTATGACAAAAGGTAGGAGTCATATTTCAATCCTCTGATGTAATGGGGTCATAGATTTTGAGCTGAAAAGGATATTAAAGGTATGGATGAGGAAACCGAGGCACAGAGAAGTTAAGTGACTTGCCCAGAGTCATTCAGCAAGTGTCTGAGGCAGGGAATGACTTCAAATTTGTCACAAGCTAGAAATGCAAATTTTATTTTTAAGCACAATAGTATATACAGTTTCAATTGTAGATTTTAAAGCACAACCTAAAATGTAAATAATGTACATTCTAAAGCAGTGATTTATTTTGTTTTATTGAACTAAATTGAATTGTTCGATTTCCCAGGTAACTAAAGTTTGTCTAAGTGCTAGAACTTTTAACTTTTTGATGGAAATGGTTTTGATGGAAATTTCTAAAAAAAATTCCAAATTTTTCTACCTTCTTAAATGACTATCTGGAGAAATAGAAACCTTTTGTTTATGAAAATTCAAGATCTTCATCATGGACAGGTTAAGTCCCCCTTCTCCACTACACCTCTCCATGCCACTTCCTCCTCACCTCTGCCTCTTAGAATCTCTGTTCTCCTTCAGAACCCAAACCAGCACCTTTACTCATTATATATATTTACATTAAACATATTTTGTATTGATTTAAATATGTACTTTTTTTCCTCTTCCCCTCCCTTCCCCATTGAATATAAGCTCCTTGAAGGCAGGGATTATTTATTTTTTTTTTATCTCTGTAACCACAGTGTGTGACCAATAATGAGGCTGCATTAGTGCTTGTTTACTGATTGATTGATTTACATTCAATTTAACGATTCAGTTCTTTTGTGCCAAGTTATAATCGAGTGAGGACCACAAGGTCAGTTGCTTTAGGAAGCCTGTTTGTTGGCAATACAAATGCTCTAATTTTAAAATTTCTTTTGTCTCCATTTTATAATTTTTTTGGCTATTCTTCATATCAGACTATCACTTCTTGCTGCTGTCAGTGTTCTTGTCTCTAGCAGCCTGTCTTTCCCTTTTGATTTGATGCTTCTAATATGTATGCGGCTAGGTAACTGAGATAGATAGACTGACAGATAAAGAAAGCATTTATTAAATGTTTACTATGTACCTATATGATAGACACTGGGAATGTACAAGCACAAGTAAGATAGTGCCTGCCTTCAAGGAGCTTACATTTTACAAAGGAAGACAATACATAAATGAGAGGTGGAAAGGGGTCAGGGGAGTATGTTCCCTAACCCGGTGGCCAGGAAGTGAGGCCGAGGTTTGGTTCCATTAAGACAAAATCGTTTGTTAGAGACCAGAGCACTCGTCGGGGGTGGAGGCCCAAGATTCCAATAGGAAAGAGGTAGTATGAAGGTCAGAATGGAAGTGCCATGGTTTGGAGTTAGTGATTGGGAATGTGATAAAATAAGAGTAAATTAGTTCCAAACAGGAACTTTGGAGATCCTCCATGGATTTGACTATTTAGAAGTTTTTTGGGCTTTCCTTCCTGGTTCTAAGACATGGGCTGGATGGTTGAGGTTGTCAGTTAAGTGATCTCCAGATAAAAAGAATGAAATGTAATTATCTAATTAAATATCAGATTACTGTAAGCAGCATTCAGAAGAGCATCAACTTTGGAGGCAGGTTTAAGCCCCAGCTTTACTGTCTCATTTAACATCTCTAAGCCTATTTCCTCTTCTATAAAGTAAGTGTATTGGTCTATGAGATATGAGGCCTTGTTTAGCTCCAATAGCCTGTGAATCTGTGATGTTATTAGTATTTTTCAGAGTATGTATATTTTGGTTCTGCCAAAATTCAAATTCCTACTTATGCAAGTCCACATCAACCCCCTTCAATGTAATTCATATTGTAACTTTTTATTTTATAGCTAAGACTCTTTACCGTATACACCAGGGCTGTCCAAAATACTGCCCGTGGGCTGCGTGTGGCCCGCAGTGTGATTTTATGTAGCCCACCTGTGGGTTTTAATTTTCAAGAGTGAAAAAATAAATAATAATATGCAGTTAATGCGTATTAGATTTTTAATTCCATCACTAATAAATAATCTCATTGATGTTAATTTTCTTTGGTGTTTTTAAGCAGTATTACAGATGGAACATATCGCATGGAATTTTCCATCGATCTGTGGGATGCATTCCATTTGTATGATGCAGACTAGTCAGTATGCACCTACCTTTATACTGTTGTGTTGTCGCTTCATTGTTTTGTGTTTGCTTTTGCACTTCATGCCTTTGCCTGCCTTATCAATGATGCATGTTTCCCCACTTTCTATTAGTGTACTGTATTTTTTATTCGGGGTGCAGCCCTCAAATAATTATTTTATTTTAATGCAGCCCTAAAATAACCTAAGGTTGGACAGCCCTGATATACATAGATATGAAGAGACGTTATGGCTTCTTGTTCTGTAGCGATATCACTCAGAACTATACACTGTTTCTAACAAGAGATACAATTCACCATTGAGAAATGAAGATAAATCTCTTATATTTAATAGTACCTTCTAGATCCAGAGCTCTTAAACTAGGCTTTGTGAACTCATTTTATAAAAAAATTTTTTCTTTGATAATAGTATTTCAACATAATTGGTTTCCTTTGCAATCTTATGTATTTTATGCATTTAAAAACATTATTCTGGGAAGGGGTCCATAGGCTTCACCAGATTGCCCAAGAATAGTCCAAAAAGAGTTATGAAGCTTGTTCTAGATTAACTGAATAATGATTCTTATTAGGTAGAGGGGTATTCATTGATCTTTACAAGTAATTTGTTTAGGTATGTCAGGTGATTCTATGTTATAATCTATTTACAGAGCTTTTCTAAAAAGTTTATTTGAATGTATAGTCTCATATAGTTAAAGTTTAGTGTCTGAGACTGAAAAGAGGCCATAGCAGAATGGGGAAAACCTAAGTACCACTGCAACAAGAAGGAAGAGCTACTAAGTCTGGGGAAAGAGAAGGGATGTAGCAGGTGCAATGAAAGGATTCCAAGGAAGGGCAAAAAGAGATCTTAGGGGAAACTGTAGCCACAGGGGAGAGGGAGAAAGCGAGAAGAAGCCTGTGCTCAGAAGGTAGCTAATTCCTTTGTACCCTGCTGGAGTATCATAGGAGGTAGACTGACATGCCCTCTTTGCATGGAGACCCTTTGAGAGAGAGACTGAAGCAAAGTGCAGCAGTGGCTGCTGGCCAGCCACCTTGGGGATCCCTTGTTATTGCTCAAAATACTCCCAGAGTCACAAAAAATTTCAGAGTTGGAGAAGTACCTCAGAGATCATCTGGTCCAAGTTATATCTGAATAGAAAGCCCCCTATACTGTGTCCTTGACAGGCCAGCAAGCCTCTGAAGATCTCCATTGATAGGAAACCCATTACCTTCTGAGGCAGCTGATTCTGCTTTGGGAAAATTCTAACGGTTGGATGATGATTTTTCCTGCATTGGACCTAAAGTGGTCTTTTTGCAACTCATTTTTTCTGTAGGTCTTCCTGTTGAGACCAAACAGATTAAGTTGAATCCTTTCATATACTAGTCCTTAAAATATTTGAACATAGGTATCTATTAGCTTTAAGTCTTCAGGAAGCTAAAAATCTCCAGCTCCTTCAACTGATACTCAAATGACCATCCATCCATCCATCAGTACATCCATCCATTCATCCATTCATTCTTTCAACAAAGACTTATTAAGTGCTTACTATGTGGTAGGCATTGTAGTAGGGGATACAAAGATAAATTGAAATAGTCCTTTCCCTCAGGGGGCCTACATTCTACTGACGTTATATGTTTGCATGGAGTAATACGTACATAAATAAGTAAATTCAAAATATATGCAAAGTAAATACATAGAAGTTTTGGGGGGGCACTAACAGAAGATGGCACTTGAGCTGAGGCTTAAAGGAAACTAGGAATTCTGAGTGGTAGAGATGAGGAAGGTAGCATGAGGGACAGGAATATGTAAAAAACCCAGAAGTGGAAGATGGAATATTATGGATGGACAACAGTAGGTCAGTTTGGCTAAAAGAGAGAGTACATGGGGCTAAGTAATAGGTAATCAGTCTGCAAGATAGGTTAGAGCCAAATTGTAAAAGACTTTAAGTACCAAAAGAGAGAATCGATAGGGTCTCATGCTACCTCCTTGAATAAGAACACATCATGGCCAGGCCAGTATACTGTCTGTCTGGATGATGGATAGAAGAGAGGAGAGCCTTGATATGAGAAGACCAATAAGGAGTCTTAGGGTCTGGGTGAGGGATGATGAAGATCTGAACTAAATCTATGATTATTCTTTTTAGGAAAGTATGATGTTTTTCAGGAAATAAGAGAGGATTGTGATTTTTAAAAAGAATTTATTAAACACCTATGATGTGTTAGGGGATTAAGAAACTTTGTTTTGATGCCTTGAAGAGGATTTTTAAAAACAGAATATCAGTAAATTTATGTGGAAAAAGTATTGAGCTTGTTTTGTTTAGTTCCAGAGGGCAGAACTAAGATCAATGATGGAGGGGGGAGCAGTTTTCAGGATATTGTAAGGAAAAACTTCCTATCAGAGTTGTCCAAAAGTGGAAAGGATTCAATTGAGTTTCCATTGCTGGAACTCTTTAAGTAAAGGCTGAATGACCACTTCGTTGGGGATATGTAGGTGATCCCTTTTCAGGTTGGGATTAGATCATGTGGCCTTTCAGATTCTGTGGTGCTCTGAGTTAGTGATGCTTATGTATGTATTCTTTTAAAATACTTTCAGAAAACCTTTTCCCATTTTATATACTATATAATGTACAATATTGTAAAGTGTCACAAACGTCAGAAATGTTAGCAGTGTCATTTAGTTACTAAGAACTATTTTAGGGATTCTAGGAAGTGAAAAATGTTTCAAATTGTTATTTAACTGAATTAGTCCATTTCCCCCCAATTAATTTAGTAAATATGATCAGCATTAGGTCGTATAAGAAACTAATTATCTCACAATCCCTGCTGTTTCATTGACCTGAATTTGTTTTATGTTAGAAGGGTTTATATGATGAGGAGCAAAATTAATCAATATGTCATTCTCATACATAATAGACTAATTATCTTTCCTAAGACCTATTGGCAGTTTAAATTTAAATGAGAATGTTATATTTTCTAAGAAATTCAGAAGAAAAAACTTTCTAATGTATGAGGATAAAGAGTATGATAAATACAGAGATCCTTTAATACATCCTTTTTACTTTTTGTATTGCATATGTAAAAATGCTCTTTTGGAATGTGAAATCTTGATCAATATTAATTCTCTGTTCTACGTGATCTGGGCATTTAGTCTTGCCAAAACTTATTGTGGGGGGGAGCATCTCAGAATAGCCTCAGAGAAAATTCTCATCCTCTAAGCATCCACATCCATGTGGTAGTTTTGATAATTTAAAGTTATAGTCAGTTATATTTTCTTTATCACAATGAAATGCTCCTCTGAAATGACATATAGAGGGCCTGCTGTGAAAGAATCAATTTGCAATCAGCAAACACAAGATGTTTGAAGCTCCATTTAGTACAGTTGAATTCTCTCAAATTCTTTCCCTCTTAAGGGACCTAAATATTGTTTGCGTCTGTCTAAGCAGCTCTCTTACGCCCTAACGATAATAGTGTGACTGAACTCTTTGGTGGAGTGTATAGTTTACTATCATTGTAGTTTTTAGTGGTCTTCAGGTTGTTTTGGTGGTAGTGGTGGTGGTGGTGGTCTGGTGTGTATGTGTTCAAGATAATATGATTTCGTTTCCTTCACATTAATTTTAATTAATATAACACCAATGATAATGAATTTTTAAAACAACTTATGTGATGTATAGGATTTAAAGCTATAAGGGAACTCAGAGATCATCTAGTTCTCAATAGTTTCCCAAATTTGTATGTTTAATTCCACATATGCTTATTTATTGTTTATATGCTTACCTTCACTTTTGACTGTGATATAGAAAACTTCTGTGTAAATTTTTTTGGCAAATTCATGAAATAATGGAATCTTAGATTTGGAAAGGACTTCAGTGATGATACAGCCCAATTTCACATCCAATTCAAGGATCACAAAATTTAGACCTAGAAGGGACCCTAGAGATCTATGTTTCGTCATTTTGCAGCTAATAAATCAATCAGTAAACATTTATTAAGCATCTACTATATGTCAGGCATGAGGAAATAGGCCTAGAAGGTCACCCTTTTAGAGTCTCCTTGGCAAAAGGATCATCTAACCTCTGAACGCTTTCAATGACAGGAAGTTCACTATGAAGTCACCCATTCTGTATGAAAACAATTTTTTTTGATTGTAGAAAAGTTCTTTATATAATGAGCCAAAGTATACCTTTCTATAACTTCTATCCCTTTAGCCTGATTCTCTACTTTGGTGCAACACAGAACATGCCCAATTGTACATTCACATGGTAACTTTTCATATTTGAAGAGAGCAATTATATGTGACTGTGGGCAAATCACACCCCCCTTGGGCCCTGTTGGACTAGATGGCCTCTAAAGGCTCTTCTAGCTTTAAATCCTTTATTATTTGTCTTCCCTAAGTTTTCTCTTCTCCAGTCTAAATATCCCTAGTTCTTCCTACGCTTCCTTTAAGTGCTCAGAGCTGAGCACAATATCGTTGGTGTTCTTCCTTTGCTCTAGAAGAGGACCAAGGACATCAGGAGGATGTCTTGACTTGCAAGTGAATTGGATTCCAGTGAGGCTGAGGGCAAAGTCATCAGCTTCACTCTCTCCTCCAGCATCATTGGGGTCCAATGGTAAGATACAGGTCAAGATGACTGGTGATGGCCCCAGATGCAGTGGGAGACCTTGGCCTTTTTAAGCGAAAGTCTTTCCCAAATCTAAGTTTGTCTGAGGCAACACCCATTCATGATGATCTGCCCTCTGTTTTGTACCCTATGATTTTATTTGTACAGCCTTAGATCATGCTGCCTTTTTTGGATGTCCACATGTTACTTTATTGGCTTGTATTAAACCAATCCATCTACATCTTTCCAAAAGAAAATGCTATTAAATTCATTTCTGTATTTATGCAGTTAATTTTTTAAACTGAAATTAGAACTTTATGTCTTGGCTCCTTGTTATGCCTGTCTATTTTCAATCCTGATTTTGTCTTTTAATGAAATAGATGATGGGTCTTTCTCCTTGTATTATCTGTTGGCTTCTCTTTCATTCAAAGGATTGGTAAAAATGTTGAACTTGACAGGGCTGGTAGGTAGTGACAGAGGGCACCTTGTGAATCAATCTTGATCCAGTTTCTAGTCTTTAAGTCAGCTTGGTCAGCTGGTTATGAATCCCCTAACTTTTCAGTGATTCGGTTTACCTTTCTCTATCACATCCTGTCATGAGAGTCTTCACAGAATCATAAATTTAAAACTAGGAGGAACCTTAGAAGTTTTAGTCCAATCCCTTAATTTTCAGGCAAGGTAACTGAGGCTATGAGAAGTTAAGTGACTTACAACATGGGTGGTAAGCGGCAGAACTGTGCCTTGGACCCAAGTCCTCTGACTAAGCCAGAACTATTTCCACTCTATTACCTTATCTCTCCCTATCAAATGCTTAGTTTAGTTTTGCTCTACTTTCTACCACATTTTCTACTTCCATCAGATTAGTAAATCTATTGATAAAAGGGAATGAGGATAGTTTAGTGTGACTTATTAGTAAATCTGTATTGGCTCACAGTAGTTACTTTCCTTTCTAAGTGCTCACAAACTACCTGTGTAGAAATCTCTGCTAGAGTTTTCTAATAAGCTTGTCTAGCCATAGTTTAGGTAGAGAACCTACCTTCCTCCTTTCCCCTTCCATTCCCCCCTCCAACAATAGAACAACATTTGTGTTTGTCCTAATCCTGGCTCTTCTACTCTCTTTTTTAGGGGTTTTTGAGGATGTCAGTTAATTTCCTTGTACTACATTTTCCTTTTCTGCAAATTAAGGGTGATGGATTAGTTTAGGATTTGCTAGGTGGTCCAGTGGATAGAGTGCTGGGCCTGAAGGCAGGAAGACTCATCTTCCTGAGTTCAAATCTGGCCTCAGAAGCTAGGCTAGCTGTGTGACCCTGGGCATGTCACTTACATCTATTTGCCTCAGTAAAATGAGCCGGAAAAGGAAATGGCAATCCGCTTCAGTATCTTTGCCAAAATAGGGTCACAAAGAGTCAGACATGACTGACCAACAATAAGAAAAAAATGTTGTAAGGTAATGGAATTATTAGGCATCAACTATAGTTGAAATTTTTGAGGAATCATAACCAAGATCCAGATTTCCAAGGAAATCTGGCTTTTTCTTTTAGCTTTTCAAGTTTAGCTGGCAATATATGGAAATAGCTGTATTAATTATACCCAGTGCTAAAAGCTATTAATAAGTCATTCCTTTGCAGCTTATTATCTCTGTTTTACAGACTGATTTTTTCAATAAGATTTACTTAATTGTATCAAATGTTTCTCTTCTAGAATACTTAACACGCCCAATTGCTACAATCTTCAAGGAAACTAAGCAGTCTTAATTACATCTGGAATTTGGATTCCATTTGATGTGGCAGAGATGTGATGAAGGTTGTCAGTTTTAAGGGATATGACCATCACATATGTAATTAAGCTTATTGCCAATACTTAAAACTAGTATTTATCTTACAGCTCAATTAACTCTGTTGCTAACTCAGATATGTCGGTCTTGAAAAGTTAATGCCTATTTCATAATGAACATGCTGAGGAAATTCTTCTTTATATTTTTTTACTATTTCCTCCCCCTCTCGGTCTGACTTTGCATGCTATTGATTAATAGTTTCTGCCTGTCCAGCTTCTATTTTCGTAGTACATGTCATCTGTAATGCATGAATGAATAAACTGAAAGAATTTTAAGAAAAGCCACTATAAAGTGGAATGACTTGTTTTGGGAGGGTGGGCAGACATCCTCCAAACTCTCTGACAGACTGCTAGCTGCCAGAGTCCTTAGTTGCTTGTAGGTAAGAGCAGTCATCTGTGGAATCTTTTGTTCTGTTCTGGGAACCTCATTTTAAGAAAGACCCTGACAGACTAGAGTAAGTCCAGATTCTGGAAACCGTATCATGTGAAGAATGATTGAATGAACTGGGACTATTTTAAGAGAACACTTAGAGGAGACAAATTAGTTGGCTTTAAGTATTTGAAGGACTTTTATGTGGAAGAGGGAATAGTCTTATTTGGGCCACAGAGTGGAAGATATAGGAAGACATTTTAGTTCAGTGAAAAGTGGAACTTTCTAAGTGTCTAACAATGCTATGATCTGTAGTGAGCTCCTCATCATCAGAAGTGTTCAAGTGGAGTCTGAATGACTACTTATTAGCAATATTTTGAAGGGATATCTCCATTGAGAGGGAAGCTAGATTAGATGATCTCCAAAATCTAAAATTTCTGTGGCTAAGATAATGTGATATGGTAGCAAGAGGACTTCATTTATAGTTTGAAATCCTGGGTTCCAATCCTAAGACTGTCAGCTAATAGACACTAGATGGTTCACTGTGGGGAAGTCACATCGTTGCTCTAAGCATTACTTTTCTTACCCAGAAAATGTTGATAAGGATATTCACATGACCCACCTCACAGGATGGTGAGATAAGTGTATTTACTTTTATCAGTATGAAAAATGTGAAGTCTTCTAATCATGATTTCTCTCATCATCGGTGTGAAGAATATTGTAGTCAATTGACAATTATTTATTCTGTGGACCCTGCGATAAGTATATTCCAAGGCATTTGGCTTTGGCTTTGAAATCCATCATGTGATTTCTCTTTGAATGGTTTTGCTTTCTTAGTCATGTTTGACTTAGGCACATTTTAAAATTAGTTTATAATATATTAGCACACACCAGCTGATGGTAGTGTGAAATTGCCTAGAAGATATTAGGTATATGGGATAAACAGGCTGAAATCAAGCATTAATGATAATAATCCACTAAGTAGATATTTACATATACATAGTTTTGATTCCCTCCCCCCATTTAGAAGGCAAGCAATTTCATATAGGTTATACATGTGTAGTCATGCAAAACATATTCATAATAGTCATGTTGTGAAAGAAAACATCGACAGGAAAAAAACTCAATAAAAATAAAGTAAAAAAAGTATGCTTCAATCTGTAGTCAGACACCAACAGTTCTCTCTCTGGGGATGGGTAGCATTTTTCATCATAAGTCCTTCAAAGTTGTCTTAGATCATTGTATTGCTGAGAATAGCTAAGTAATTCACAACTTATCATCCTACAATATTGCTGTTACTTTGTACACAGTACATTTCATTTTGCATTGGCTCATGCAAATCTTTCCAGGTTTTTCTGAGAGCATCTTGCTCATCATTTCTTATAATATGATAGTACTCCATCATAATCACATACCACAATTTGTTCAGCCATTCCCCAATACACACTCAGTTGGGTATAGAAATCTGTCTTACTTACTCTACAGGAAAGTAGGAGGGGAAGGGGATAAGAGAAGAGTAAGGGGGGAGGTGATAGAAAGGAGAGCAGATTGGGGGAGGGAGTAGTTAAAAGCAAATTAGGGATTTAAAAAAACACCTAGAAATAAAATACCACGGCTATTCAGTTAGCACCTTAGATGTTCCAGCACACGAGGTGGAAGAACTCTAGTCCTTTTGGAAAATTGTGTCTTCAGATTCTACTTATTATGAATTGAATTGTTGAGAGTAGTATCAGTGGTCTCAAATGGTATTATTTGTTGTTTTTGTTGTCAATTGTGTCCAACTCTCTGTGACCCCATGGACCATAGCACACCAATATTGTCCGTGGGGTTTTCTTGGCAAAGTGGTTTGCCATTTCCTTCCCCAGTAGATTAAGGCAAATAGAAGTTAAGTGACTTTCCCAGGGTTACATAGCTAGTAAGTTTCTGAGGCTGGATTTGAACTTAGATCTTCCTGACTTCAGGCTGTATCCACTGAGTCACCTAGCTGCCTCTGGTATCATTGTAGTTCATTGCAATTTGACCTGGAGTAATAAATAGACTTTCTTTGAGCTTAAAATGAAATCCATCTTATTGAAGAACCTCTTGTTATATGAAATGATGAAATCTGATTTTAAAATTGGACAAAGTGCAAACCACTAAAAGTTTAGAAACATACTTTGAGTTCCTCTGAAAGTAGATTTCAGGTGTTTGGCTTTCAAACAATTCTGTCATTGCTAGGCCAAATGGTGATAAAATGATACAATTTATTACATCTATAGCTCAATCACATGAGGGAATGATAGAGTTGTTTTCTATAGAAATTTTTCTATCCTTCAGGAACACAGACTGGAAGTCTCATGGGGTAGAATTTAAAAATACACTCAGTGAAATTCATGGTAGTGTGCTGCAACAGACTCTTTGAGAACCCCTGAAATGTTAATACGTAGAAAAGGTTGGAAAGCAGCAATGGGAGTAGAGTCCTGTGTCTGAGTGCAACTCCTCTCCCTTTATAATTTACTGTGTGGTTGTAAAAAAAAATGCAGTGCATTTAGATTCCAGAAGACCTGCATTCAAATCCTGCCTCAAACACTTATTGTCTGGGTAACTCTAGGCAAGTCACTTACCCTCTTTGGACTTCAGGTTCCTGTGAAAGGAAAGGCTTGAACTTGGTGGTTGCTAAAGTCTTTCTACCTCTAAGTATATGATTGTATTGTCCTCTAATATGTGAAGAGACTGAGGAAAGGAAAATGCTCTCAGATAACCATGTATATCACATAGCTTCAGGTCTTGAAAAAAAGAGGAATAGAGAAGATTATAGAAAACTTTTTGGAGCTGGCATATGCAGGATAATATCTTTGTCTATATAAATGTTCCTCTCTTGAGTCTCCTCACTCTCCAGCTCCCTTTCAGACTTATCTCTGAATTTACCTCTCAAAATCCCAGCTTTCTTTGAGACTCAGCATGTGCCACCTTGGGCAGAAAGCCTTTCCTGGTTCCTCCAGCTGCTGGTGCTATCCTTCTAAAGCTGCCTTCCATTTCGTATGTATGCTATATTGCATGCACCAGTTTGTGTAGATATTGTTTTCCTTATTTGAATTTAAGCTCCTTGAGATGGTGGCTCTTTTGGCTTTTATGTATTTATGTGCTCTTTGCTTAGCATGTAGAAATAACTTAAGTGCTTATTGATTGCTTGAAAATACTAGAAGAATCGACTATTACTTATTCTTTTCATCCTTTTTGAGTGGGAACATATCATTAGCTTATTACCCATGTTCTCAGACATAATTTGTAGCATTTAAAAATGCTTTAGGCTTTTGTCCATTTATTTAGCTTCTACTCTCTGGCTTCATTCATACCTTTGGTGTAATCTTCACACAGATGTTGAGTTTTTCTGTATTTTGTTCATTTGCTTGCTGGAGAATCTTTGATGTTACCTATTCCCCTATTTCTCTGATGCTGCTTAGAAAACACTCTCAGATATATAGGTAAATGCTAACTAGCAGAGTTTGGGACTCGAAGCAATTTCCCATCATGATATAATCTATCCAGCTCATAGTCTCTGCTCACTCCATGTAATCCATGGACATAGACCAATGGAATCTCTCCTCAGAGATTACCACTTTTCTAGATGACACATGGACAGAATCATCTGCAGTAGAAGCTCTAGGAAGGAAAATATATGGAGCTGTGTAAGGACATAGAAGCCAATATTAAATGAAATAGGAATCTGACACATTCATATAGTCCCTTGACTTGGGCTCAGTGTACTATCGAAGATCTGTGTACCCAATTAACGCTGCAGCATGCTGACTCTACCAGAACATTGGGGCTCAGCTAGATGATCACCATTCCAATGAACTTTGCACGTTTTTCACACATTGATATCAATCACTTCCCTGAGACTAGAATTGATAGCTGATGACTTTAAACTGTTGATATGCATTTTCTTTTTTTTTTTTGTCCTGGCGGTCTGTGGTTGGGGATATGTGGCTAACCCTGTCTCCATGTAGTTCTGTTTACCCATGCTTACTGATATCTGAAGCTCTCTCCAGCTTTGGTGAGGATAAGAATAAGAAAAGGCATTCTGATGCTGAGGATGAGATATTAAAACTTTCTTCCTGTTTCTACTTAAAAACTTTATGGCAGGGATAATCAAAGGCAAAATCATGTTCCCAGCCTCTACTTTCTGTGATCTCTTCTTGTATCTGCAATGCTATCTGATTCTATGATTACTGTTTTATTCCTTTGTACTTTTCAGACATGTAATACTCTTGAATGTAGATTTATGGAATGAGAACTCTGAAAGAGTCTGTAGAGATCATCCAGTTCAGAACGTTCTTACTTTGATTTACTCAAAATTAAAAAAAGTTTAATTGATACCTTTTTTTGCTTGCATCACAGACATCTCTGGGGAAAAAAAGAAAAAAAATGCTCTTCTCTCCTCTAGATTAAACACACCTCTGTGATAAAGGAAACCAGAAGTGACCACGTCTGACCAAGTATGCAACCTTCTGGTCTGGTAACCCACTTCCTCTCTTTTGTGAGGAGGGAAATATTTTCCATATTCTTCTACAAAGGAATCATTGGCTTCTCAAATATTCAGAGTTTGACTTTTTCTTAGTGATTTTTCTTTTACATTATTGTAATTCTATATATATTAATCTTTTGATTCTGCTTATTTTATTTTGCATTAGTTCTTATAGCTCTTCTCAAGTTTCTCTGATTTCCTCATATTTTTTATTTCTTACTTCACAATAACATCCTCTTGATTTGTATGCCAATTTGCTGACCAAAGCAGAATACATTTGGGACTGTTAGAGTACTTCATTTAATGAGGCTCAAAATTTTTTTTATCCTTTTAAAAATATCCATATCATACCCTTGATTAACTTCATGAGAGGCTGAAACCATCTCTTTTCAATACTTGAATTTTTATTTTTAGTTATGGAGCATGTACTCCCCATCCCCCAGTACTATATCCATTCCCCTCAAAAGAAATTCAAAGCCTTTATAATATGTAAGCATAGTCAAAACAAATCATTACATTGGCCATGTTCAAGAAGTCTCATTTTTCATATTTGTCCTTGCCTCCTCTGTCGTAAGATGGACAACATTCTTCATCATCAGTCTTCTGGAATCTGGTTGATCATTGTATTGTCTTTCATAGTTTTTATTTTTTATAATATTGATACTGTAGCATAAATTGTTTTTCTGGTTTTGTTCACTTTATTCTGTTTCAGTTCATGCAAGTTTTCTCTGGTTTCTTTGAAATCATCTTTCTCTACTTCTTATGGAACAATAGTCAGTTAGCATTTATTAAGCACCTTCTCTGTGTTGGGTACTGTGCACAGTGCTGCAAAGAAAGGTAAAAGACAGTTCCTGCTCTCAGGCAGCTCACAGTCTAACCGAGGAGATAGCATTCAAAGAGCTATGAATGATCAAGCTGTATACCAGTGGAAATTTGAAGTAGCTAATAGGAAGACTCTAGAATTAAGGGAGATTGGGAAAGGCTTCTGGTAAAAGGTATGACTTTAGCTGGTACTTGAAGGTAGCCAGGGAGGCCAAGGGCTAGAGATGAGGAGGGAGACCACCCCAGCCTGAGAGACAAACAGAAGAAAATGCCTAGAGTAGGGAGATGGAATTTCTTGTTTGAGGAATGGCAAGGAGTCCAGTGTCAGTGGATCTTATCATGTGAGTGGGTATAAGAAATCTGGAAAAATGGGAAGGAGCAGGTTATGAAGGTCTTTAAACACCAAACATGGGGTTTTATATTTGATCCTGAAGATGGGAGGGAGTTTATTTAGTAGGGGAGTTGTTATGGTCATACTTGTCCTTGTCACTTTGAGAGATGAGTAGGGAAAGAGATTTATGACAGGGATACCAACCAACAGGTTATTGCAATAGTAGAGGCAGGAGAGGATGAGAACCTACTCCAGGGTAGTAGCAATGTCAGGGGAGAGAAGGGAAAGTATGTATGAAGTCTTATGAAGGCAAAATCAACAGGCCTTGGCAAAAGACTGAATGTGGATGAGTGAGAAAGAATAAAAAGTTGAAGATGAGACTCAGGTTTTGAGCCAAAGTGACTGGGAGGGTGGTGGTACTCAACAGTAACAGGCAAGTTAGGAAGATGGGAGAGTTTTTTGGGAAAAGATCATGAGTTGTGTTTTCAGCATGTTACGTTTTAGAAGTTTACAGGAGATCCAGTTCAAGATGTCCAGTAGGCAATTGGAGATATGATACTGGAGATCAGCAGAGGAGTAAGTGCTGACCAGTACATTTGAGAATCTTTAGTATAGATAGGATAATGTAATCCTTGGAAGTGCTGAGATCATCAAGTAAAAAATAGAGGGAGAAAAGAAGAGGGCCCAGGACAGAGTCCTGTGAGGCACCCATGGTTAGAGGCTGTGATCTGGATGAAGATCTAGCAAAGGTGCTGAAGAATGATCAGACAGGTAAGAGGACAACAAAGATAGAATAATGTCATAAAAACCTGGAGAGAAGAGCGTATCAAGGAGAAGAGAGTGACTGATAGTGTTAAAGGCTATAGAAAAGCCAAGAAGGATTGAGAAAAAGCCATTAGATTTGGTAATTAAGAGATCATTAGTGACTTTGGAGAAAGCAGTTTTGGTTGGATAATGAGGTTGGAAGCCAGACTGTAGAGAGTTAAGAAGAGAGTGAGAGGAAAGAAAGGATTCCATCACATTCACATATACCTTAGTTTGTTCAGCTGTTCTCCAACTGTTAGGCACCCTGTTAGTTTACAGTTTTTTTTTTGCACCACAAAAAGAGCTGCCATAAACATTTTTGCTCATATAAGACTTTTTCCTGTATGTTTAATCTCTTTGGGGTATAGGCCTAGTAGTAGTATTGCCAAAGAACATGCACTGTTTAGTAATTTTTTGGGCATAGATCTAGCTTGCTTTCCAGAATGTCTGGAGTAGTTCACAGCACCACCAATAGTGTTAATATCCCTGTTTTTCTTTTTTTTTGAAAACAATATTCCTTTTATTAATGTCTTTTCGTTTTAGCATCACTTTCATTTCTGAATACATCCCTCCCCCTTCCCTGGCTCAGTGAGCCATCCCTAGGAGCAGGTGAAAAAAGAAACAACAACCACCACAAAACAGTTTAGCAAAACTAACCAACACATTGACAGAACATAGCAAAATGTTAACTGAAGACACAGGAAACACATTTGGCCCCTGGTTCAGCGACTTAATACCTGTAGGAGCTTACATAGGTCACTTAACTTCTCCTTGGTCTCAGCTTTTTTTTTTAATTTAAATTTATTTATTTAACATATTTGGTTTTCAGCATTGATTTTCACAACAGTTTGAATTACAAATTTTCTCCCCATTTCCACCCTCCCCCCCACTCCAAGATGGCATATATTCTGGTTGCCCTGTTCCCCAGTCAGCCCTCCCCTCTATCACCCCCCTCCCCTCTCATCCCCTTTTCCCTTCCTTTCTTGTAGGGCAAGATAAATTTCTACGCCCCATTGCCTGTGTATCTTATTTTTTAGTTGCATGCAAAAA
The DNA here is from genome assembly GCF_011100635.1 of Trichosurus vulpecula. NCBI lineage: Eukaryota > Metazoa > Chordata > Mammalia > Diprotodontia > Phalangeridae > Trichosurus > Trichosurus vulpecula. The sequence continues at coordinate 225,621,812 of NC_050578.1, read as the reverse complement.
CTTTTTTTTTGTTTTTGAACATCTGTTTTTAAAACTTTGAGTTCCAAATTCTCTCCCCTCTTCCCTTCCCACCCACCCTCCCCAAGAAGTCGAGCAATTCAACCTAGGCCACACATGTATCGTTATGTATAACCCTTCCACAACACTCATGCTGTGAAAGGCTAACTACATTTTGCTCCCTCCCAACCCATCCCGCTTTATTGAATTTTCTCCCTTGACCCTGTCCCCCTTCCAAAGTGTTTGTTTTGATTACTTCCACCCCCATCTGCCCTCCCCTCCATCATCCCCCCCCTTTTATTTTTTTTTATCTTCCTCCCTCTTCTTTCCTGTGGGGTAAGACACCCAACTGAGTATGTATGGTATTCCCTCCTCAGGCCAAATCCGATGAGAGCAAAGTTCACTCATTCCCCCCTCACCTGCCCTCTCCCCTCCTCCCACAGAACTGCTTCCTCTTGCCACCTTTATGCGAGATAATCCACCCCATTCTATCTCTCCCTATCTCCCTCTCTCAGTATGTTGCTCTCTCATCCCTTAATTTCATTTTATTTCTTTTAGATATCTTCCCTTCATCTTCAACTCACCCTGTGTCTGCTCTCTCTCTTTTACATATATATATATATATATATATATATATATATATATATATATATATATATATAAACACACACACACACATATATATACATACATACACATACATACATATACACATAGATATATACATACTTACACATTCACTTATATATATATACATAAACATATATATGCATATTCCCTTCAACTACCCTAATACTGAGGTCTCATGAATCATACACATCATCTTTCCATGTAGGAATGTAAACAAAACAGTTCAACTTTAGTAAGTCCCTTGCAATTTCCATTTCTTGATTACCTTTTCATGCTTCTCTTGATTCTTGTGTTTGAAAGTCAAATTTTCTATTCAGTTCTGGTCTTTTCACTGAGAAAGCTTGAAAGTCCTCTGTTTTATTGAAAATCCATATTTTGCCTTGGAACATGATACTCAGTTTTGCTGGGTAGGTGATTCTAGGTTTTAATCCTAGCTCCATTGACCTCCGGAATATCGCATTCCAAGCCCTTCGATCTCTTAATCTCTTAGCTGCCAGATCTTGGGTTATTCTGATTGGGTTTCCAGAGTACTCAAATTGTTTCTTTCTGGCTGCTTGCAGTATTTTCTCCTTGATCTGGGAGCTCTGGAATTTGGCGACAATATTCCTAGGAGATTTCTTTTTGGGATCTATTTGAGGAGGCAATCGATGGATTCTTTCAATTTCTGTTTTGCCCTGTGGCTCTAGAATATCAGGGCAGTTCTCCTTGATAATTTCTTGAAAGATGGTATCTTGACTCTTTTTTTGATCATGGCTTTCAGGTAGTCCAATAATTTTTAAATTATCTCTCCTGGATCTATTCTCCAGGTCAGTGGTTTTTCCAATGAGATATTTCACATTGTCTTCCATTTTTTCATTCCTTTGGTTCTGTTTTATAATATCCTGATTTCTCATAAAATCACTAGCTTCCACTTGCTCTAATCTAATTTTTAAAGTAGTATTTTCTTCAGTAGTCTTTTGGACCTCCTTTTCCATGTGGCTAATTCTGCCTTTCAAGGCATTCTTCTCCTCCTTGGCTTTTTGGAGCTCTTTTGCCATTTGAGTTAGTCTATTTTTTAAGGTGTTGTTTTCTTCAGTGTATTTTTCAGTATTTTTTTGGGTCTCCTTTAGCAAGTCATTGACTTGTTTTTCATGGTTTTCTCGCATCCTTCTCATTTCTCTTCCCAATTTTTCCTCTGCTTCTCTAAGTTGCTTTTCCAACTCCTTTTTGAGTTCTTCTGTGGCCTGGGGCCAGTTCATGTTTTTCTTGGAGGCTTTTGTTGTAGGCTCTATGACTTTGTTGTCTTCTTTAGGCTGTGTATTTTGGTCTTCTTTGTCACCAAAGAAAGAATCCAAAGTCTGAGACTGAATCTGGGTGTGCTTTCGCTGCCTGGCCATATTCCCAACCAACTAACTTGACCCTTGAGTTTTTCAGTGGGGTATGACTGCTTGTAGACTAACGAGTTCTATGTTCCATGTTTGGGGGGGAGGTGCCAGCTCTGCCACACCAGCACTGCTCCTTCCCGAACCCCCAACCCGGACTGGGCTTAGATCTTTGGCAGGCTGTGCACTCCTGCTCTGATCCACCACTTAATTCCTCCCACCAGGTGGGCCTGGAGCCGGAAGTAACAACAGCTGTAGCTGCCCCACCTCCGCTGCCCCTGGGGCTGGAAGCCGAACCGCGAACTCCTTCCACTCCCGCAGCTTTTCCCACTAACCTTCTCCGCAGTCTTTGGTGTTTGTGGGTCAAGGGGTCTGGTAACTGTCGCAGCTCACATATTCAGGGCGCTAGGGGCCCCATCCGCCGGACTCCAAGTTTGGTTGTTCCACGCCGCTCAGGCTGGGCTCTGCTCCACTCCGTTCCCAGCTCCCAGCTCCCAGCTCCCAGCTCCCAGCTCCCAGCTCCCAGCTCCGTGTGGAATAGACCTCACCCAGAGACTATCCAGGCTGTCCTGGGCTGGAGCCCTGCTTCCCTCTGCTGTTCTGTGGGTTCTGCCGTTCTAGAATTGGTTCAGAGCCATTTTTTATAGGTTTTTGGAGGGACTCGGTACTGAGCTCACTCTAGTCCCTGCTTACCCGCCGCTGTCTTGGCTCTGCCCCATCCCTGTTTTTCTACAATGCTTCAACATTTGTCCTTTTCCTTATTCATCAGCTTTGTTCATCTGATGGATGTGAAGTGCCACCTGAGACTTGCTTTGATTTGCATTTCTCTAACAGTGGCGATAAATGAGAGAACTGGGATTTGAACCCTCATCTTCTGACTTCAAATCCACTGTTCTTCTTACTATACCACACTATACTGCGATACAATTTGGTGCTAGGTTTTCATTATCTAATCTCTTTCATTGATTAGCTTTTCTACTTTTAAAAATCTAGTATCAATTAGCTTTTTTATATTTTATTTTTTCTCAATTACATGTAAACAAAAATTTTTAACATTTTAAAAAAAATTTTGAGTTCCAAATTATCTCCCTCCCCCACCCCTTCTTTGAGAAGGCCAGCAATTTGACATAGATTATACATGTGCAATCGTGCAAAAATATTTCCATATCAGCAATGTTATGAAAGAAAAAGCAGAATCCCCCTAGACTAACAAGGAAAAATTTAAAAGTATGCTTCAATCTGCATTCAGCCTCCATCAGTTTTCTCTCTGGAGGTAGATAGCATTTTTCATCCTAAGTCCTTCGGATTTGTATTGGTGTTGCTAAGATTAGCTAAGCTATTTACAGTTGATCATCGTACAATATTACTATTACTGTGTACAGTGTTCTCCTGGTTCTTCTCATTTCACTTTGCATCGGTTCATGTAAGTCTTTCCAGGTTCTTCTGAAATCATCCTGCTCATTGTTTCTTATAGCACAAGAGTATTCCATCACAATCATGTACTACAACTTGCTCAACCATCCTCCAACGGATGGGCATCCCCTCAATTTCTAATTCCTTGCCACCACAAAAAGAGCTGCCATAAAATTTTTATACTTATAGGAATTTTTCCTTTTTAAAAAAATCTCCTTGGAATATAAACGTAGTAGCATTATTGCTGGATCAAAGGGTATGAGCAGTTTGATAGCCCTTTGCGCATAGTACCAAATTGCTCTCCGGAATGGCTGAATCAGTTGACCACTTCACCAGCAGTGCATTAGTGTCCTTATTTTTTCATATCCCTCCAACCTCTGTCATTTTCCTTTCCTGTCATATTAGCCAATCTGATAGGGGTGACGTGTAGCACCAATTAGTTTTGATAACTGCTTTGTAATATTATTTGAGTTCTGGTAGCACCCCCTCCTTTTCTCCAAAAATGTAGACTCACTTTATTCATTCTATGCTTTGATATTATTGACCTTTTATTCCTGTAAATGATGCTATGCTTTTGCCCAATGCTTTGAATATCTCTTTGGTAATTTCATTGGTAGAAGACTAAATATGTAGAATAGTGTGGGTATTATTATTACTGCCTCCAGATAAAAGGAGAAACCTTGGAGCAGAAAAGAGAACAATGGAAGTGAATGGTATGAACTAAGAAAATGGCATGAGGAAGTGAGATTTGGGTTTCTGGAGCAGGGCTAAAGATAAAGAAATGATGGGCTTTGGGGCCAGGGATGGGAGCACATTTAATACAGGCTGAAAAGAATATGCTTGCTTAAGACCTGAAGATCTTATCAAAAGACTCTACATTTATAGGAAGGGAAGGGAGAAAACAGCTTGCTTAAGATTACTGCTAAACATACAAGGAGTGAAGTAGGAAGACAGAGGAAGCAGTAGGGCTCCATAATGGAGAGGAGAGTGCACTAATTGCTGTAATCTCAAATATATGTACACGAATGGTGAGTGTGAATATTACTTCTGCTTTCTCTTCCAAGAAAACTGATCCTTGGATTGAGAAATATAAAACAAAAACATTTAGTGGGGGTTTAATCCAAAGATAATGGATGAGATAGTCAGACAACATCTGGCTGTCCTCTATGACTTCAAGATAGAAGGACTAGGCAAAATATATTCTAGGCTACTAAAAGAAGTTGGAGATGTGATTGCTGAGTTATGCATTGGTGATCTTCGAAAGATCTTGACAGACCCAAGAGATATCACAAGACTGGAGAACGACCCATATTCACCCAGCATTCTGAAAAAAAGAGAAGAGGGCAGAGTCTGCAAACTCTAGACTGCAAGTTTGACTTTTATTTCTTGCAACATTCTAGAATATATTATTAAGGGGATGTTTGTGAGCATATAGAACAGGAAGTAGTAATCCCTAAAAGTCAGCATGACTTCATTAAGAATAGCTTACACCAGATTGTCCTTACTATTTTTTTTTAATAGAGCTGCCAGACTGGTAGATCAAGGGAATGTGGTAAATAGATTTCACTTAATTTTCAGTAAAATATCTGGCACTGTCTCTCATGCTACATTTCATTTTATGATGGAGAGATATGGGCTATGTGGTAATAGTTAGGTGGTTTCAGAACTAATTGAATGATGAGATCCAAGGAGTTGTCATTAATAAGTCATTGTCATCTTAGAGGTATGTCTCTCAGAATATCAGAAGGATCTGTCCTTGACTCCTTAGTGGTCAGCATTTTTATCAGTGACTTGGATGAAGGCACTGATATTGAAGGATGAAGAATGAATTGTGAGTTGTCAAACTTGCAGGTGATAGGAAATTTAGGGAGATGACTAACATGTTAGGTGATGATAATGCAACAATAATAACTAATATGTATAACTTTAAGATTTGCAAGCCACTTTTGATCCACATATTGTCTCATTGGAATGATAGAGTCTGGTTCTAAAAAGACCATGGCAAACCAGAATGATAGATTGGGTCGACCAAGATAAAATTTAATGAGGATAAATACAAAGTTCTGCACTAGGATTTGAAAGACCAGCTTCACAAATGCAAGATTGGGAAAGCATGGCTATAAAACAGTGTTTGTGAAAAAGAACTGGAGATTTTAGTAGATGGCAAACTCAGTATGAGCCCATAGTGTGATACAACAATCAAAGCTATTGCTATTCTAGGCTACATTAAGAGCAATATGGTGTCTAGAATGAGGGAAGGAGTCATTTGCTACAGTCTACCTTGGTCAGGCCACAGATGGAGTATTATGTTTAGTTTGGGGGACCACATTTTAGGAAAGAAATTAATATGCTGGAGTAAACCCAGAGAACAGCACCAGGGGTTCCTTCTTAGTAGAGGTTGGACAATATATATTGGACACAATGGACATATATTCTTCATGATCTATTCTAAGTTTCTCCATACTTTGCCCAAGGTTGTACTTCCAGTGTGCAGTGAATTTCTATTCCATGATGGTCTTCAAGTTGAGTTTGCTTGGTGATGCTATGAGGAGGAGTCTTACTCAGACAAGCTTGATTAAAAATGCCATATATTTCAACCTACTCTGTTTGACTTCTGACCCAGACTAGGAACAAAGGGCCAAAGTTACGAGAGGCAGATTTCAGATTGCTTTAAGGAAGTACTTCCTGATAGAGGTGTTTCAAAGTGGAATGCGCTATCTGAGGAATGAATGAGTTTTCTAAATCTAGAGGCCTTCAAACACAGGCTAGATGAACACTAATCAAGTATGCTATAGAGGTGATTCATCTTAAGGTGGTTGGGAGACCAAATAAAGTAATTTCTAACTCATTTTATTATTCCATGTCTTGGCTACAAATCAAGTTATTACATCTTAATTAGTAGTAATGAAACATTCAGAAAGTACAAAAATTAAAAAAGAAAATTCAGAGGGGGAGGTGTCTCCACATTCAGATGAAAGAAAAAATATTACTATCAGGAAAAGTCACTTCCGCCTTTCCCTTAGGCTATAGTACTTATGACCATGTGTTTCTGTGCTGTTTGCATTGTAATATCCAGGAAACCATGATACATACATGGTGTGCAAGGGTTTAAAATGTTATTTCCCTAGTGATTGAGCTTGTTTCCTATAGTAACAGATGATTTGGAGTTTGGGGAAGTACAGAGAATTGAAAATAGTCTGATAGATGCAGGGACGTCCATTTCATCATGGCTGGCAGTCTTATCTTTTGTGAAATTGGTATGAATGAGGCATTATTGATTTTCAATTCCATGCTGGAGATCATATATTCTGCCTGGAGATCGAAGCTTTCATAATGTCTTTAAAGTATTTCTTTGGACAGGTTCTCTGATTTCTAGTGGCCCTAAAGTAGAAGATTCATGGCTGTTTCTCCCTTCCATGCCAAAGGAAACTTTACTGCCTCTTGACCTGACTGATTTGTGTCATTTTCACAATAATATTAACCTGGTCACTAGACAGTTACAAGAGTTAGGCTCTGTGATACACTGAGAGGATCTTCCCATGAGACTTCAAGAGCTGTAGGCACCGATATTTAATTACCTTGATGTCCTTTCCATTTTTCAAGCTCCTTATATCTATAGAATTCTATTGTTCACATATATGTATGCATATGCGTATTTACACACACTTATACATATATTTGCATGTGTGCATAAGTCCAGTAGACTTTTAATAAGGCAAAGAAATGATAGGATCTTAAGAATTAGAGCTGGAAGGAGCCTTAGAGCTCATATAATCCAAACCCCCTCATTTATAGAAGACAAAATTGAGGTCCAGAAAGGTGATGGGATTTGTTTAACATCACAGTTCTAATACTGTTATTTACAGGAATAGAATTTGAACCTCGGTCCTCTGGCTTTTGGTCCAATATTTTTTTCACTATGTCATGACGCTGTAGATATTTAGCATTGGAGGGGAAGTCAGAAGCCTTTACCTGAAGCATAAATCTCTCTTATACAATGTCTGGTAATTAATCACCTAGCCTTGGTTTGAATAATCTAGGGACAGAGAACTCACTCTTTACTTTGGGCAGCTTGTTCTGTTTTTGTGAAGGTCTGATTGTTGTTCATTTGTTTCAGTCACAGCCAACTCTTGATGTAAACTTTTGGGGTTTTCTTGGCAAAGATACTAGAGTGGCTTGCCATTTCCTTCTCCAGCTCATTTGACAGATAAAGAAACTGAGGCAGAGTTAAATGACTTGCCCAGGGTCACACAGCTAGTAAGTGTCTGAGGCCGGATTTGAACTCAGATCTTCCTAGCTCCAGGCCAGGCTCTCCTAGCTGCCCTGTGATTGCTTGTTATGTGTGGCATTTTGCCATTGCTTGTATGTGTGTCCTCAGCCCTTATCACAACTTCTGGCACATAGCAAGCCCTTACTAAATGCCCGACTGGCCTTTTTATTGAGTTACCTAAAATCCTTCCAATATGGCTTATTGTATGCAGCAAGTTTAATAATAGCAGCAGATAACCTTGCTACAGTATTTTACATTTAATATAGTACTTCCTTCACAACCACACAGGGAAGCACTCGGGGTAGATGGTTTATTATTTGAGGAAACTGAGGTCCAGAGACCTTAAGTCACTTTGTCTGAGATCACATAGCTCAGCAGTGAGAGTTCTTGGACTCGGACCTAGGTGTCTTGATTACCAAGATAGTTTTCTTTTCATGATAACATACTGCATTTCTGCCCTCAAGGAGCTTACAGTCTAATCAGGGGTGTGTGTGTGTGTGTGTGTGTGTGTGTGTGTATGTGTGTGTGTATGTGACAAGATGGGCTAGATTTTGTGGCAAAAATTGTGATCATACTAGACAATGAGAAGAAAAAGGGTAGTCAGGGAAGCCTTTCTCTTGTCTGAGAAGGAAGTGGGATTTGACCTATACCCTGAAGAGTGAGTAGTATTTGATTAAGCTGGAGGGTGGAGGAAGGATTGTTCCCTTCAAGTGAGGGGAGCAATCTGAATGAAAACACAGAAACAGGATGAATCTGGCATGCTTCTAGGACAACGAGGAGACTGACCAGACTAGAGCAGAGGGATCAAGTCATTGGACTTGGCATTTAAAGGGTGAACAGGGAAGGATACAGAAAGAATGAGTACTGAGGAAAGGAAAGAGGAGCCTATTGGACACACACAGATTTTGATTCCTTCAAGGGAAACTTGGTTGACCCTACAGTCCTCCACGGAGATGGCTAAAACCACTGGTGTGCCATTCACATTTCAGTCATATAATGGACAAATAGGAATTTGTCAGACTTTCAGCTTGTTACAACAAAACTCCTGGGCTAAGATGGAACAACATCATTGGCAAATACACTCATAATAATAACTCATATTTCTATAGTGCTTTAAGATTTACAAAATACCTTCTTCATAATAACCATGGGAGGAAGGCAGTGCACATATTGTCCTCATTTTATAGATGGATAAACTGAGGCCAAGAGATGATAAATGACTTTCCCATGATTATACAGCTGGTGTCATAGCTGACCTTCGAACTCCCATTTGCTAACCCTAAATCCCATGCTTTTTCTGCTGTACCACATTGGCAAAATTAAATGTACTAAAGTGAACATGGTAGGACAAGTGGATGCAATTGTGTTCCTGAAATGGGGATCAGGGTATTCATTATAGATGAAGTATGTCTGGATGGGAAAAATCCATTTCCTGGACTTCCAACTCAGCAAACATTTATTAAGCATCAACTGTCAGCAGAGTCCTACCTAATGTTAGGCTTTTAATGGTACAAAGATGACAAGCATCACAGTTCCTGGCCTCATGTAGCTTACAGTCAGTAGTACTATCAACAGAATTAAGAAAGTCAAGAGGGAGGGGTAGGGTTTAGATCAATAAACAGCTTAGGAAACTGGTATGTAAACACCAGGAACTATTCTGAAGGCTGTGCTGCTTAAATAACTTAGCATATTGTTGGATTTCAAACACATATTAAATAGTAGGTTCACAAAAGCTCCATAAGATAGCCAAGGCTTTTGAAATGTGCATTAGGACCTAGTTACTCTGCCATCATGGTAGTACAAAAATGACTGGTTCATTAATCAAGATTCCTTGTGCATCTTTGTTGATATTCTCTCTGTCTCTTCTATTTCTCAGTCATGAGCTATAAAATGTATATTTAATGAACCCTGGGGTGCAGAACAAAATCATTTTGATGAAAGATTTTGTATGTCATGTAAGAGTATTGCTTCTTAATTGATTTTTATTTATATTGTATTTGGAGTCTAACAGCTGAATGCAAATGCTCTGCATTTGTTATTATTTGGTTTTATGTTTGAAGAATTAGAAAATTTTATTATATTATGCAACATGATATTCTGATTTGTAGTGAATTTTGGAATTTAGAGGTAACTTCTAAGTTTCCAAAGTATTCTCCCCTTTTGTAGAAAATACAAAGAAATGTGAAAATGGATAAATGGTTAAGCAAAAAGATTTTTTTCTTTTGGTTCAACATTCTACATTTAACAAATATTTATTTAGTTCCTGGTATATAAAATGTGGAGCAGGTAGGTGGTGCAGTGAATAGAATTCTGGCCCCAGAGGCAGGAGGACCTGAGGTCAAATATAGCCTAAGACACTAGCTGTGTGATCCTGGGCAAGTCACTTAACCCTATTTTCCTCTTTTCCCCACCTTCAAAATGAGCTGGAGAAGGAAATGACAAACCACTCCATTATCTTTGCCAAGAAAGCCCCACGTGGGGTCACAGAGAGTCAGACACAACTGAAATGACTCCACAACAACAATGTAAAATGCACTGCTAGGAATTGGTGATACAATGATAAATAATATTTTCTGTTGTCCATGAGCTTACAGATTAAAAGAGGAAGTAAAACTGCATATAGGCAAATAGAATACAGAGATTTAGAACCACTTGAGTGGCCAGACTGAAGGAGTAGTCATCAATAGTTTCATGCCACATTAAAAGGACGTCTCCATTTGGGTGGCCCAAAGATCTTTGCTTTGCCCTACGCTGTTTAACATTTCTATTAATAACTTGCAGATGGCAAATTTCAGAGGGAGAATTAATAGATTGGAAGACTTTGAACTGAAGGTAGTTGGATGAAATTTAATAACGATGAATATAAAGTCATATTTGGGTTAAAAATCAGCTTCTCAAGTGTAAGACGGAGAAGGTGTGGCTAGCTAGCAGTTTATCTAGAAAGTTCTTGGGGTCTGAGTGCATTGTAAGTTAAAGTTGATTCAGCCAGCCTATCAACATTTATTAAGTACCTACTGGACAGTATGCAAAGCACTGGAGGTATGGTGGGCAGGAAACTAATTGTCTCTTACACCACGTTAAAGGAATTCTAGCATCCAGGAATAAGGAAGTAACAGGCTTTTGTCTTTTGGCCCAGTCAGATCATATTGTAATGGTGAGAGCTATCCACAAGTGGAACGGACTGCCTCTGGAGTGTGTAGGCTTCTTCCTGACCTAAAGGCTTCAAGCATAACCTGGATGACTGCTTGTCTGGTATCCCACTTTCTACAGAAGGCTTTTCCTGTGCTAGTGCCTCCCATATACTCTGCAAATATCTTGTACATGGTGATTTTCATCCATTAAAATATGAGCTTTGAGGACAGGGACTTTTAAAAAATCTTTCTTTGTATCCCCAGCACTTAGCACAATGCCTGGCACATAGCAAGCACTTAATTAATGACTATTGATTGATTGACAGAGGGAATCTTTCATGTTTGGGTTGAACTAGATAACCACTGAGTGCTCTTGAAACTTTGAAATTCTCTGATTCTGTGATAAGGACAATATAAAGTGCGATGGGATATGAGGCGGGAGAAGTCATCTACAGCTACAAGAATCAGGTAATGCTTCATCGCATTTGAGCTGAGCCTTGAAGAATAGGAATTGCAACAGCTAAATCTGAGGTGGGAGGGTGAGGCATTCCAGGTACAGGGAAGAACATGAGCATGGGTAGGAAAATTTAAGAGATGTTTGGAGCCGGAGGAGGGATGGGAGTTGTTCAGTTTGGCTGTGATGTAGAGGGCATGAGGGGCAGTGATGGGTCTGGAAAAGTTGGGGACATATCTTGCGAGGGTCTTGAATGTCAGAGCTAAGAAATATAATCCACAGCCTCAGATGTATATACATAAATGTTGAAAGTATGGGTATCAGGTGAACTAGAGATCCCAATTCAAGGAGGCACAGTTATCCTATGCATCACTGAGACCTGGTGGTATAAGACCCATGACTGGAATTTGGTTCTGGAAGGATAAGCCTCATTCGCAAGGATCAAAATAGATGAATGTGAGATATGGGATACTGTTGTATATGAAGAATATATACTTATCTTTATAAATCCAAGAACTTGAGAGGGGAGAAACATGGTAGTGAGCTTTTGGATGAGGATCAAAGGAGATAGAAAATGAAGCGATCTCATTGTAGGAGTGTTGATTATCTGGACAGAAGATGAGTTAGGTGAGGAATTTGGCAAACAGACCACAAAAGTCACAGAATTCAGTGGTCATCAAGTTTGCCAACTTCTACATCAAAGTAATCCCCACTCTAACATACTTGACAAGAGGTCATTTAGCCTTTGCTTAAAGAGCACCGGTGAGGGGAACCTATTCCACTTTTGGATAGCTCCAAGTGTTAGGAAATCAAGCCTAAATTCTCCTCTTTGCAATTTTTCATATATTACTTCTTGCTCTGCCCTCTGGAGACCAAAGAGAAGAAGTTTAATCCACCTTTCACGTGACAGTCCTTCATATACGTGATGGTAGTCATCATGTCCCAGCTGAGTCTATTTTTCTATGAGATAAACATCTTCCCAATCTCCAGCTGACCTGACTATGACATGAACTCAAGGCTTTTTTCCATCTTGGCTGCCCTCTTTTGGATATTTTTCAACTTGTCAATATCCTTGTTAAATTGTGGTGTATGGAACTCAGTGTTTCAGATGTTGTCTGACCTAGGCAAAGTAGAGACTAGAAGTGATGTCTCTTAGTGCCGCCCCAAATCGTACTAGCTTTTGTTGGCTCCTAAGTCATATTGCTGGGTTATATTGGACCTGAAGTCAACTAAAATCCTCAGGTCACAGACCTGGCATGGAAATATGGCATTGTAGTGGTAGGAAATTTTCAACTGTCTAGCCATTTGCTGGTCATCTCTCTCTGCCCAAAACTTAATTATTATAATTAATTATATAATAATCATGTAATTAATTATATCCTTAAAATATGTATTTGATATATTATTATTACAATTATATCCTTCAAATAATAATTATATCCTTCAAAATGTACAAGAAGTGACAAGGGGAGCTGTTCTAGTCCTGATTCTGACCAACCAGGAGGAACTGACTGCAGCAGTAGAAATACAAGAAGCCTTAGGAACAAGTGCCCTCTCTGTCATGGAGCTTATAATAGAGAAGATGGGCATTTGATGTGTATCCTAAATTTTGAGGAGAGCACATTTCAAAGGGTTCAGAGAAAGGATATATAAAGCCCAATGGAATAATATTTTGAAGGAGGAGTTTGTCCCTGGAAATAGGAGGCTCTCAAGAATTAAATTCTGAACACACAAGCAGAAATGATTCCAAAGGGGATGAAAAAGGGTAGATACCTAAAGAGACTGATAATGGATGCATGAGGAATTCTTTGACAAACTCAGATTTTAAAAAGGCATGAATAGAAGATGGAAGCAGGGGCAAGCAGCTGATGATGAATACAAAAGAGTATCATGGTCCTGTAATAATTGTATCCGGAGTGCTAAAATTCAGAGTGAACTGAGGCTAATAATAAACAAGAAAGACAAGGAAAGTGATTTTTAAGCTATGTTGGAGGCAAAATGAGAATCAAAGAAAGGGTAGGACCAGTGCTCAGAATTCATGGGATCATAGATTTAGATACGGAAATCCAAAAGCCATGCTAGCCCACCTCATTTTACAAGTGATGAAATTGAGGTCCAGTGAGGTTAAGTGAATTTCCCAAGGTCACCACAACAGTGTCAGGAGGCAGGAACTGAACCCAGATATCCTGACTCCAGAATAGTGGACTTTCCACTGCACCATACTGCCTCCTCTATGACATGATGCTATCAGAGATGATTTTTTTTTAAAAATGGAATTATTCTGCTCTTATTTTGGTTGTGTTTTCTCTTTCAAGGAAAATGATCTCTTGACAAAAACTTTTAGTGGATTGTAGAATCCAAAGATAAATGAGGAGATGGTCACACAACATCTAGCCGCCCTCAATCTAAATCAGCAAGACTGGATGAACTACATCCTGTTTTTGTTCAGTCATTTCAGTTGTGTCCAACTCTTTGTGACCCATTTGGGGTTTTCTTGGCAAAGATAGTGGAGTGGTTTGCCATTTCCTTCTCCAGCTCATTTTCCAGATGAGGAAACTGAGGCAAACAGGGTTAAGTGACTTGCCCAGGTTCACACAGTTAGTAAGTGTCTAAGGCCATATTTGAACTCAGGAAGATGAGTCTTCTGACTCTAGTCCAGCGTTCTATGCACTATGCTGCCACCTAGCTGCCCCAAACTACATCCTATTTTACTGTGAATGATATATTTACCCTAATTGAAAGAGGGTGGAGTTTGTAAACTCTAGGACCAGTGAACTTGACTTCTCATCCTCATGAGACTTTAAAACATATTATGAAGGAAATAGTCTGTGAATGCATAGAATAGGAAGCAGTGACTGCTAAAAGCAGGCAGGGCTTTATCAAGCATATGTTATGCCAGGTTATCCTTACTTCTTTTTTTTCTATAAAGCAATTAGACTGGTAGAGCTGGGGGATGTGGTGAACATATTTGAATTAATTTTCAGTAGAGCACTTGAAACTGCCTCTCATGCTAGGTTTGGGGATGATCATGTATTACTTCCTGTTCTACACTGCAGTCCAGCCAAACTGGCCTTTTCTCTGTTGCTCACGTATGGAACCCCATCTCCTGTCTTCATGCCTTTGGACTGGCATTCTCCCATGCCTGAAGTATGCTTCCCTTCTCCCCTCTGTCTCAGGCAATTGCTTGCTTCCTCAAAGACGGGGTGCTAGTGCTACATTCTACCTGTAGTCTTTCTGGATCCCCCCAGTGGCTAGTGCCCTACCTCTGTCAATTATCTATATTGATTAATTACCTGGAATTTATTTTGCATATACTCATTTTCCTGTATGTACATGCCAACTAAGGGACTATTGATAGAATATCATAAAGCAGGGCCTGTTTCATTTGTCTGTAACCACAGTACCTAGTACTCTGCTTATTACACAGTTGTTATTGTTGCATCGTTCAGTCCTGTCCGAATATTTGTGACCCCATTGGGGGTTTTCTTGGCAAAGATACTGGAGTGGTTTGCTATTTCCTTTTTCAGCTCATTTTACAGATGAGGAAACTGAGGCAAACAGGTTTAAGTGACTGGCCCAGGGTCACACAGCTAGTAAGTGTCTGAGGCTGGATTTGAACTCATGAGTCTCCCTTACTTCAGTCCCAGTACCTGTTCTATCCACCATACCCCCTAGCTGCCTTTATTACATAGAGGTGCTTAATAAATACTTCTTAATTGATTGATACTAGAATCACATTCAGCATAGCAAGATGCTCACAAATATGAGAATCATGTAGCAGCTGAGACCAACTGAGAGAATAGCAGATTCATACCTCCCATCTCTGTCTGTCTGTCTGTCTGTCTGTCTGTCTGTCTGTCTGTCTGTCTCTCTCTCTCTCTCTCTCTCTCTCTCTCTCTCTCTCTCCCCCTCTCTCTCTCTCCCTCCTTCCTTCCCTCCCTCCCTCCTAAACTGTCCAGCCTTATCATACCCTCTTCCCATTTAGATCCTACTTTATGTACTTAATAGGTAGCTGTGCCCAGGGTAGCTGTGACCCTGGGCAATTTTGTCACCGCTTTGGGATCTAGTTCCATCTCTGTTAAATGGAGGAATTGGACTAAATGCCCTTTTTATGTATTAGTGATTTTATTTAATATTTTAGTTTTCAACATTGATTTCCACAAGATTTTGAGTAACAAATTTTCTCCCCATTTCTACCCTCTTGCCTATTTCCAAGATGGCATATATTCTGATTGCCTCGTTCCCCAGTCAGCCCTCCCCTCTTTCCCCTCACTGCCCCCCCATCCCCTTTCCCCTTACTTTCTTGTAGGGCAGGATAGATTTCTGTGCCCCATTCCCTATATATCTTGTTCCCAGCTGCATGCAAAAAACAACTTTTTTATTTTTTTAAGCATCTGCTTTCAAAACTTTGAGTTCCAAATTCTCTCCCCTCTTCCCTTCCCACCCACCCTCCCTAGGAAGGCAAGCATTTCAACATAGATCACCCATGTATCATTATGTAAAACAATTCCACAATGCTCATGTTGTGAAAGGCTAACTATATTTTCTTCCATCCTATCCTGTCCCCTTTGTTCGATTTTCTCCTTTGACCCTGTCCCTTTTCAAAGGTGTTTGCTTTTGCTTACCTCCTCCCCCATCTGCCCTCCCTTCTATCATCCCCCCTTTTTTATCCCCTTTCCCTTACTTTCCTGTGGAGTAAGATACCCAATTGAGTGTGTATGTTATTCCTTTCTCAAGTTGAATCTGATAAGAGTAAGATTCACTCATTCCCCCTCACCTGCCCCCACTTCCCTTCCAATAGAACTGCTTTTTCTTGCCACTTTTATATGAGATAATTTACCCCATTCTATCTCTCCCTTTCTCTCTCTCTTAATATATTCCTCTCTCACCCCTTAAATTTATTTCATTTTTTAGATATCATCCCTTCATATTCAACTCATCCTGTGCCCTCTGTCTATATTCCCTTCAACTCCCCTAATGCTGAGAAAGATCTCATGAATTACACACATTATCTTTCCACGTAGGAATGTAAACATAACAGTTCAACTTTAGTAAGTCCCTTATGAATTCTCTTTCTTGTTTACCTTTTCAAGCTTCTCTTGATTCTTGTATTTGAAAGTCAAATTTTCTATTCAGCTCTGGTCTTTTCACTGAGAAAGCTTGAAAGTCCTCTATTTTATTGAAAAGCCATATTTTGTGGTGGAGCATGATACTCAGTTTTGCTGGGTAGGTGATTCTTGGTTTTAATCCTAGCTCCTTTGACCTCCAGAATATCATATTCCAAGCCCTTCGATCCCTTAATGTAGTAGCTGCTAGATCTTGTGTTATTCTGATTGTGTTTCCATGATATTCAAATTGTTTCTTTCTGGCTGCTTGCAGTATTTTCTCCTTGACCTGGAAACTCTGGAATTTGGTGACAATATTCCTAGGAGTTTTCTTTTTGGGATCTTTTTCAAGAGGCGATCAGTGGATTCTTTCAATTTTTATTTTACCCTCTGGCTCTAGAATATCAGGGCAGTTTTCCTTGATAATTTCTTGAAAGTTGATGTCTAGGCTCTTTTTTTGATCATGGCTTTCAGGTAGTCAAATAATTTTTAAATTATCTCTCCTGGATCTATTCTCCAGGTCAGTGGTTTTTCCAATGAGATATTTCACATTGTCTTCCATTTTTCCATTCTTTTGGTTCTGTTTGATAATATCTTGATTTCTCATCAAGTCACTAGCTTCCACTTGCTCCAATCTAATTTTTAAGGTAGTATTTTCTTCAGTGGTCTTTTGGACCTCCTTTTCCATTTGGGTAATTCTGCCTTTCAAGGCATTCTTCTCCTCATTGGCTTTTTGGAGTTTTTTTTGTCATTTGAGTTAGTCTATTTTTTAAGGTGTTGTTTTCTTAGGTATTTTTTTGGATCTCTTTTAGCATGTCATTGACTTGTTTTTCATGGTTTTCTTGCATCACTCTCATTTCTCTTCCCAATTTTTCCTCTCCTTCTCTTACTTGCTTTTCCAAATCCATTTTGAGCTCTTCCATGGCCTGAGCCCAATTCATATTTTTCTTGGAGGCTTTTGATGTAGACTCTTTGACTTTGTTGACTTCTTCTGGCTGTAAGTTTTGGTCTTTGTCACCAAAAAAGGAATCTAGAGTTTGAGTTTGAGTCTGAGTTTGAGTCTGAGTTCGTTTTTGCTGCCTGTTCATGTTCCCAGCCAACTACTTGACCCTTGAGCTTTTAGTCATGGTATGACTGCTTGTAGAGTAGAGAGTACTTTGTCCCAAGCTTTAGGATCCAAGCACTGCTGTTTTCAGAGCTACTTCTACTCCACTGTCACCTCAAGTTCTGTCACAGCAGTGCTCCTCACCAACCAGAACCACAATACAGATCCAAGCAGGGCACAGCAAGAAAATCTGCCTTTGTGCCCAGAAGGTGCTCCTTGTACTCCCGCTCTGATCCACTGCTAGATTCCTCCCACCATTTGAGCCAGGGACTTAGGAAGAGGCTGATACTGGTGCTCTGGAAGCAGCCTCAGGCACTTTCTGCTGCTATTACTACTGCCACCGCTGCACTACCTCCTCCACCCATGGAGCTGGCGAACTCAACTCCACAGTTTTCCCCTAACCTGATCTTTGGCGTTTGTGGGTTGAGAAGTCTGTTAACTGCCACAGCTCACTGTTTCATGGCCTGAAGGCCTGTTCTGGCTGGCTGACTCAGGGTCTGGTCTGTCCTGTCCCATGGCTGGGCTGCCCTCCACTCTCAGTACTGTGCATGCAATAGACCCTTCCTGGGGACCATCCAGGCTCTCTTGTGCTGGAGACCTGTTTCCCTCTGCCATTTCATGGGTTCTGCAGCTCTAAAAATTATTCAGAGCCATTTTTACAGGTGTTTGGAAGGATTTGGAGGGGAGCTTAAGCAAGTCCCTGCTTTCTAGCTGCCATCTTGGCTCCCCCTCGATGCCCTTTAAGGTACCTCCCAGCTCTAAATTTATGGTCCTGTGAGTCACCATGTACTCTCTATTCCTACTAGCTGTTCTGGGATACATTTCCTTCCCAGTCTTCATGCATTTATGCATGCTGTATGCCTGGGCTTCCCACTGCTCCCTTAGAATCCCTAGCTTCTTCCCAAGCTCAGCTGAAGTGCCGCTTCTTATGTGAGTCCCTGCCTCCCTTCTCCACAGACCAGTGGCATCCCAGCCCTTTCACAATGACTTTCCATTTTGTATTTACTTAGGTGGATCTATGTTGTTTTCCCCACTAGGATGTAAACTGCTTAAGAGCAAAGATTGTTTTGGCTTTGTCTTTGTAGCCCCAGACCTTGGCACATAGTTAATAAATGCTTATTGATTGAGTTGTTGTAAGGAAAGTATTTTATTAAATGCCATAAAACATGGTTTGTTACAGGATGATTTGTTCATTTTCATCATCATTACTGCTTTTTTGTCACTTTCATTGTCATTGCTTTGCAAAGAGCTCCATTTTAGGCAGAACTCTGGTTTTGTAGAAGCCTGTATTGCAAGGCAGCTTAGTATAGTGGAAAGACTTGGAGTTCAAAAGTCATAAATTTGAGTTCTGCAACAGATATTCACCAGCTCTATGACTCTGGCTAGGTCGTTTAAGTTTTCTGTATCTTCATGAGTATTAGTATGGGGATATAGTACTTTCATTGCTCCCTCATAGGGTTTGTGGGGAGACATATAGTAGGCACTTAATACATGCTTGTGGATTGAATTGGACTGACTGGAACCTCAAAATGTTATAGAAATAGGAGTTGTTATTGTTTTAGGAGAGACATGGGCTATATTCCTATTGTGACCATTTAAAATGACTTCTGAATTTACTTTTAACTTAATCTTAGCTAATGAATTTATGGAAACACTATTGTACCAGTTATTGTTAGTGAGTTACTAGACCCCTGATTCAGGCATTGGTTTTAAAATGCTCCAGTAGCAATATTCAACTTATATCTGAGTTCATCCAGGTATCGTAAAATAAAATTGAAGGCAATAGGAGTTCAGGTTTTGCTTCAGTAAGTTAGAGAGTTTTGCTTGAGTGAGAACTTCTGGAATTTATTTGGTTGTGGTAGCTTAGATACAGCATTTTACAATAAGCTTCCGCATGCCTGTGAGGTAGGTGTCAGGTATCACCAACCCCCATTTTACAGCCCAGAAGATTGAGGTGCAGAGGTTAAATCGGCTTGTTCAGGAACACTGCTCACGCTCAGTGGAAGAGTTGTTGGACTTGGAACAGAGGCTTCTCCCCTCATGGGACCATCCTTGGTCTGGGCATCTCTTTGAGTAAGGAGCTCATTTTGTGCGCCGCTCTTCTGGGTTTTGTCATCTATTTTTAATCAGGCAACAAGAATGTTAGTTACTGTGGTGATTTTGACAGAAATCTTTGATCGTTCATTTAAAGTTCGACAGCTGAGTGCCTCTTATTTTAGTGAGTTTAGGATGTACTTGAAAATGGTTTATTTTAAAATTGTAAAAGGGATGTGACTGAGAATTCTTGAAATGGAACTCCAGCTCTGTGCCTTTTTAATTTCTGCCTTTGGCAGCAACTCCATTCGTATAAACTCACAGAATATTGAGTTAGTGACTTAAAAAAACAACAACTTGGAAGTTCTCTCTCTGCTTTTATGTTATGTTAACATCTTTCATTTACTTTCATTTTCAGAGATTTAGCTTTTCAAAATTTTGAAAAATTTTCATTTTGAAAGAATGCGCATTTAAAATTTTAAATAAAATGCTTATTTTGCTCTTTAAAAAAGATTCATTTGATCCCCACAGTACAGAGGGGGTCGGTAGTTCAGCTGTTATAAGGAATAGGGATGGGGTCTGTGATTTAAGTGGCACAGGGAACTGCCAGCTAAGGAAAAGCCCTCTACTAATGCAGGTTTTCACCCCTCTGTCTTAGAGAATTGCCTAGAGCACTGAGAGGTTTGTCTAGACCCAGCTGGTATGGGTCAGAGGGGAGACTTGATCCCTAGGTCTTTCCATTTCTGGGCCAGCTTTCTCTCACTATACCATGCTAAGCCACTTCTTAAGCATGGGTCACATTTAAAATTTATAAAGTCCTTTTCTTATCACAAGCATGTGAAATACTAAACATAAAATGTGAAGCAAAAATATTAAGTGTAAAAATGTAAGCATTTTATTCTCATTTTAAAAGATCTAACAGATCTTCCTTTTAACAGACATAGAAAAGTGACTTGCTTAAGGTCACATGGTTGCTGGTGGCAGATTTTTGGACTTTAGCTCATTTTTCTGATTTCATCTTCAGGGTTCTTTCTGCTATACCAGATTTCCCTTCTTGAATGTGGAAAGGTTATGCTTATTTTTACTTACAGTCTTCAAATTCGGGTGGCTCATATTTCTTAATATGCAATTCTACATTGGCTTCTTTCCACAACATGTATGTTACTATATTTTTCTGCCTTTGAAAATGCTGGCCGTGGAACATTTATGAGTGTTCAAATCAGTTTACAGGTTAGACACAGAGGCAGATTACAGACCTCCCTGGTGTGAAGATTGTATCATCTGTAGTGTTGTCAACTACAGGCCCACATCTTTGTATTTGTTTTTCCTTTTCAGCAAAGGACTTGAGGCCTTAGGTAAACCAAATGGACTGGGGCATGAAATTTGTTGAAAGCTGTTTCCTAGCAACGTTCTGATGCTTCCTGTAAATAAGTACTTGACATTCACCTTGTTATTTTCCTTTCTCATATCCATGGTTTCCAAGAATAATAATACCTTAGCTACATGCAAAAGGGCAGAGAAGTCTTAAAATTCCCCTCCATCTCTTCAGCCCTCTTTGATGGCAAAGTGAAGATATCTCTTATTCAGTAACGAAATTTCCTTTGGCATAATTTATATATTTTATATGGGAAAATGTTGAACTCTTCCATCTATGTAATTGTCTCATTTTTAAATGTTCAAAGTCCATAATATTGAGAAGGCTCTAAAAATATGTATATTCTGAACCTGTATGGTATTCCAAATTTGATAAGGAATTTTCATTTTTCATGCTGTCCTGAGGCTAAATGAGAGTCTTGGTATATAGTTCTAAGGCATTTAAAATTATATTACTACAACTTAGCCAACTAATATCTCCCAGTGTGTAAATTATTTTCAGAGAGTGGTGGTGAGTTAACTCTTTCAGGCCCTACAATTCTTCTGGATGCATTTTAATTTATTCACTGTTATTTGTAAATTGACATGCAGGTTCATATGTCATTTGCTTTATCATGAGAAAATTAACAAATTCTATGGCCAGTCTTGATTAGAAAGTCAGAATTGAGTTGGAGGAGATGAGAATGAATTGCATTCAAGAAGCTGCACAGGGCTTTGAAATATTTTAAACTGCTTGCTGATTCAGAATTCCCTTTCATTAAGACCAGTATTCTACCAGTGATACCATATGGTTGAGATTCATACCTATTTCATGATCTTTGGAGAATCAAGTTTTTGTGCAAGCCAAATGTCAATAGAAATGCCAGAATCACAAGATCACTGAATTTTAAAGTTGGACAGATCCTCAGGGACCATCTATGCCAATCCATACCCAAAAGGAATCTTCAGTAACTATACCTGGTCATCCAGGCTATATCTGAAGACCTAGTGGTCTTCATGATACATGGTAGATCTGTGGCAGGTCTAAGCAGGCTATGGCAGTATGTTACTTGGATATGAGTTATGGCATAAAAGAAACCAGCAATGGCATATGTAATAAATGTACGATTGGAAAAGGATGTGGGTCAGTTTCAGCTGAAGCTAGAGAAAACACAGCTGGAATGCCATCCCTAAGATAGCCATTGAACCATAGGAAGGTATTTGTGATGACTTCCATGAGGGATTTGTGGAAAATTAGACAGGAATCACATATAATCAGATGGAGGCATTATGATTTATACTGGTGAATTTAGTGCCCACGCTCATGCAATTATGGCTCTGCCTGGGCTCACCTATTTGATTTTTGGTGGTGCTTACTGACCAAGGTCAGACAGTTGAGTCCAGGCACACTAAAAACCTGTAAATTTAAAACAAGTGTAAATATTTCTTATTATGCTTTTCTATTCCTTGTGCCTAACTCAAGTCTTCCTTGCACAAAGTATGTAATAAATGCTTTTTGGTTTGGATTGGATTGGGTGATCTTATAAATAGCAAAATACTGAAAATTAATTTTTTTTCAGTAATCAAAAAAGACTAGATTTGTAGATTCTCTTATTATATTCAAGAACTTTACAAATATCACTTGGTTTGGGAGGTACTGCAAAAGGGAAAACAAATGAAATCTTAGAGGAGTAGAGAGTATTATTTTGAGTGTTGCTCTTGGGCGACCACCCCAGAACTTAGACAAGTTCATTAAAGATGAAAAAAACGACACTGCAAAAAATAATTTCCCGAGCACTGTGAAAGGGCTGATCCTGGACAACATTTTAAAATAGTTGATCTTTAGCGCCTTTTCTACTCATTTTCAGAGTATTCTTCCTTTCTTTCATCTCCATTTTCCCTCTCCTGTAACAAGGATTCAGTTGTTTGTGTACTGGCTCCTAGCTGTGGAGGGGTGATGTCTTTCCAGAGTAGCACCCACAATCCAGATGGCATTTCTTAACCCCATTCCCTGGTCAGCCCATTACCTGCCTCCATCTTATTCATAAAATCACAGAATGACAGAACTGGAAGGAACCTCAGAGAGCATAAGATCATAGATATAAAGTTGGAAAGGGACCTTAGAGGCAATCTAGTCAAACCTAATTTTCCAGTGAGGAAACTGAAGTCCTGGGAGGTTAAATGACTTGCCCAAAGTTACACACATAATAAGCATCAGAGGCAGAATGATCTATTTGCTACTTATTACAACTGGCTCTCATCTAGGCCAACTCTCTCATTTTATACTTGCTACTCTTAGAGAGGAAATGATTTTCCCAAAGCTGCACAGCTGGTGTTGGAGTTGAAACATGACTCCAAATCCAGTGTCTCTTACATTTTTGTACATGCCTTCACAATCACATTAGTGTGGGCATTCACTCTACTGATTTAAAACCATAACCCTTCCAAAACTTCACTTTAAATTTTTAAAAATAAAATTTTTTAGTGAACAAAGTCTATTTTTTCTTCCTTCTACCTTCCCATTTCACCACTGGAAAAAAAGAAAAAGGAAAAACCTTTCTAACAAATATGAATGGTTAAGCAAAATGAATCCTGACGTTGGTCATATCCAAAAATATATCTCCCTTTGTACTATAAGTCCCATCACCTGTTAGGAGGAGATGGGAAGCTTGATTCATCATGTGTCCTTTGACATCATGATTGGCTCTTGTCCTAATTAGAATCTGTAAGTCTTTAGAAGTTGTATATCTTTATAATATTGATGTCTTCCTATGAATTGTTCTCCTGGTTCTGCTCACTTCTCTGTACATCAGTTCATAGATGTACAAACTCTTCCCGAGTTTTTTTGAAACTGTCCACTTCACAATTTGTTATAACATAGTAATATTACACCTCACTGATGTACTATAGTTTATTGAGCTCTTCACCAAGTTATAGGTATTCCTTAGTTTCCAGTTCTATACCAGCACAAAAAGAACTTCTATAAATATTTTTGCATATATGGATCCTTTGCCTTTGCTTTGATCTCTTTAGTATATAGACCTAGTAGTGATATAGCTCGGTCAAGGTGCAGGCACAGTTTAATGATTTTTGGAGCATAATTCCAGATTCTTTTCCAGAATGGCTCAAACATTTAATAGCATTATCAAAATTGCATTAATGTACCTGTTCTACCATAGCCCCTCTAGCTTTGTCATTTTCCATGTCTGTCAACTTTGCCAATCTGATGGGTATGAACAGCACTTCAGAATT
The DNA here is from genome assembly GCF_011100635.1 of Trichosurus vulpecula. Lineage (NCBI taxonomy): Eukaryota > Metazoa > Chordata > Mammalia > Diprotodontia > Phalangeridae > Trichosurus > Trichosurus vulpecula. Next base: position 225,597,707 of record NC_050578.1, on the reverse strand, counting down.
GCTTTTAAGTGGAATTTCTATAATAATTAGTGATTTTCATTTTTAATGTGTATTTTGATGTCTTGAATTTCTTATTTTGAAAACTACCTGTTAATATCTTTCAACTATTTATCAATTAGCTACTGGCTCTTATTCTTATAAGTTTAAATAAGCTCTTTATATTTCATAGAAATGAGACCTTTATCAGAGATATTTGCTGCAAAGATTCCCCCCAGTTATGTTTCTTTTCTAAATTTTACTTCATTAGATTTGTGTGTACAAAAACTTTTAAATTTTATATAATGAAAATTGTCCATTTTTTTCTTGTGTGATGCTCTCTGTCACTTGTTTAGTCGTGAATTCTTCCCTTCTTCATAAACAATGGTCATTTCTCATTTGTTCCTCTAATTTGTTTTTGGTGTGACCTTTTACGTTAAGTCATGAATCCATTTAGACATATTTTGGTCAGGTGTTGGTTTAAACCTAGTTTCTGGCAGCTTACTGTTCAGTTTTTCTAGCAGCTTTTGTGAAAGTGAGTCTGCTAATAACAAGGGTCTTTGAATTTATCAAACACGATGTTGCTGTGTTTGTTTCTTTATATTTGTGTACCTAACCTATTCTACTTATTGACCAACCAAATTCTTTTAATGATTACTACTTTGTAATACAGTTTGAGGCCTGCTGCTGATAGATTCCTTTTTGTCCTACTTTTTTTATTATTGCCCTTGAGATTTTTGATCTTTTGTCCCTCTGTGTGAATATTGTTTTTTCCCCTGACTGTAAAATAGTCTTTTGGGAGTTTGTTATGGTACTGAATAGGTAAACAATTTATACAGTATTATAATTTTTATTATACTGACTCACCTATCCATGAGCAATGGATTTTTCTTTAATGGCTTAATAGTCCTTTTATTTCTACAAATAATTATTTTTTAGTTTAGATTCTTTTAGTTTCTGGTTGACAACTTAGAAGATATTTTCCAAGTATTTTGTAGTTTCAGTAATTATTTTGAATGGAATTGCTCTTTCTAGTTCTTCTTGCTGGATTTTGTTGGTTTACATGTGGAAATGCTAATGATTTATGTGGATTTATCTTAAACTGCAACTTTGATGAAGTTATTTCAGTTTTTAGTTGACTTTCTATAGTATACCATCGTATATCATCTGCAAAAGCATTAATTTTGTTTTCTTGTTTTCTCTTTTTTATTATTCCCTCAATTTCTCTTTCTTATCTGACTGCTATAGCATTATGTTAAATAGTAGTAGTAATAATGGGCATCCTTGCTTTACACTGAAATTTTATTGGAAAGAACTCTTACTTTCCTCCTTTGTGTATGTTTGCTTTTGGATTTATATAAATATTATTTACTATGTTAAAGAACATTTCATTTATTCCTATCATATCTAGAGTTTTTAGTAGAAATGAGTGTTGGATTTTGTTAAAAGCCTCCAGTATATTTTATTATAATCATATGTTTTTTATGATTTATATGTTTATTGTACTTACGGTATTCCTTAAGTTTAACTAACTCTACATTTCTGGTATAAATCTAACCTAGTCATGGTGTAGAATCTTCCTAAAGGATCCTTTTTTAACTATTTTTCAACCATCTTATATAATATTTGAATTACTCTTAAAATGTTTTATAGAATTCCTCTTGTAAATCCATCTGGTCCCAGAGGATTTTTCTTCAGGAATTCATTTATGGTTTATTCAATTTCTTTTTCTGTGATACAGTCATTTCATTCTGTTAATCAAGGCATTTCACATTTTTTATAACTACACATCCATTTAATTTAGATTCTCAGTTTTATTGGCATATAATTGGACAAAATAGTTTCTAATAATTTTCTTTATTCATTTGTTTTCAATTCACTTTTTTGGGGGGTGGAAACTTGTATCACAGTTAAAGCTTTATTTTTATGTACATACATGTTTCAAGGAAACAAACATAATCTGGAATACAATAGAACAATTCAGAATTGTTTAGTATGTTCACTGGCTACAAAATACATATAAAGGGTCTGTTATACACATGGAGGTTTCTAAAAGCTGTGTTCATCTTTAAAATTCTGATACTATTTTAATCATGAAGTTGAACCTAATTTAAGACTTAGACTTCTAATCCAACAAGTCTCTCTAGGCCAACCTGAGGGGGATGCGTCCTTTCCCATTTTCTCCAAAGTAGTTCTGTTCAATTCTTCTACAGAAAGCAAGTAGGTTGCTGTAATTTTTCACCTTTTCAGAGAGTTCATCGTTGGTCAACTGAGTGGTAAGGATGGTGAAGAGATGGCCAAAGACCAGGGCATCAAGTTCAGTTGGCTGCTTATTGAAGAAATAAGGTTGTGTTCCTAGTCTCTGAGAAAGAGCTTGACAGCACTGGTCTACATCTTCTAAGACCTGACCTAGAGTCTTGTTCCCCCATCCAATGGCTTTCATCTTGTGTTTAACTTCCCATTGTTTTTGATAAGCCAAGATGTGGTTCAGCGGCCATGGATAAGGAAATCCATATCGAGAATGAGCGATCTCCCCTACTGTAGTTTCATCACACCACTGAAGATACAACTCTGCTGTCAACAGCATATTATTGACTAATTCCATGTAGGCTTTCACTTCTGCTTTTTGGACTTCATCCAACCCATCACTAAGAGAATGGCCCTTGGCTTTTACGAATTGGACTATTGGACCAAGTTCTGATACGACTTGATTTCCCACATGAATAAAAGGTACTTTACCAGATGGAGACATGTATTCGGCATTTGCTCTACAAACCACTTTGATGGGGAGCTCACACATTTGCAAAAAGGCCTGAACAGCAAGAGAAGAAGTATTATCAGAAAGCAAAATTTGTTCCCCTTTCAGCTGCTGATAAAGTGTAGCATCTTCAGGCCAAGGTTCTGTAGCTGCGACCTGGGAGACCAACGCTTCGGCCACCAGGGACATGCTGGCGGTGCGGCCCGCCTAGGCCTCGCCTCGCCGCCGCTCCTCCTTCTCCGCCGCCGCCGCCTGCGCCTGCTCCGGGGGCTGGGAAGCGGAGCCTCAATTCACTTTTTAAACACTGGAAATGTGGTTTTCTTTTTTTCTTTTTAAAATGAAATTTGCTAATAGTTTTAGGAAATTCATCTATTTTATTGCTTTTAAAAACAGCTCCTACTTTTATTAACTAAATGGTTTTTTTCGGCTTTAAATTTTGTTAAGTTCTCCTTTGATTTTCTGAATTTCTTTTTTGGTGTTTAATTGGAATTTAAAATTTGTTGGTTTTGTAAATTGCTGCTGCTGTACTATTAGGGAGGCAAATGGTTTCTTGATAGTCTGTAAGAAGAAGATGGATGACTGCTTTTTGGAACTGTTGTAGAAGGGATTGTTAGTAATGTGTGGGTTGGACTAGATGACTCTCAACATCTCTTCTAACTCTCTGATTCTGTGACAGTATTCTACTTAGATTCTTCCGGATGACTAGGTAGCAGTTAAGGTACCAATGGCCAATACTGGCTTAATGCGTTGCTCTTTCCAGGTAACATCTGCAGTTCAACAACAACTTTAACTCAAAGGAGTGAATTCTATCAGAATTTCAGTTGCCCTGGCAGGCGTTGGAGACCAGTCATCTACTGGGATATCTTTATCTTGGTCACCACCAATAACAGATAAACATCATTCATGGAGAACGTCTCTAAAGATATAGAGTAGCCTGGTTTAATTTCAGTTACATTCAGACGGTGCTGATTGATGATGTAACGATGCCCGTGAAGATCAGAGCTGAAACGCTCAATGTCACAGGTCTGCCAATCACCGTCCGTGCTTTGTAACGTGGGCTTGCAGCAAAGAGCAAAAGCTTGTGGTCTCCCAAAACTCAATAGTAGCATTATCCTCCTTTCCCCTTTCCCCCATGTAGTTGCCTGCTAAGTGAAGTTGGCAGTAGGGCAGAAGCTGATTGGGTCACACTGCAAGAAGGGCAGAATAAGATGGAGCATCTGATTGGATTCTTCATGGTCACAAGTGACCAGATGGGATGCTGGGAACTTGGTGAGAAGAGACGATGGTTTGTTGCTTGGACAGAAATGGAAATAATGAGTGTGAATTACTGAGTCTGCTTTGTGGTAGATTTGTATTCCTGGTGTATTGCACGTTGGTAAATCAAAATTGAATGATAGCAGATGGGTCTTGGGGATTTTGGGGACAGGTGAGCCTTTGGGTTTCTGGAGAATCATACCACTTGTATAGCCACCTCATCTGCTTATGTGGAAATTAGATCCAGTAGGGGATGTATGTCTTTTTTTAGGTTCTTGGTAGAAGAAAAGCTATCTTGTAGTTGCTAGTGCTGAGGGAGTGCCAAATAATTCAGCGAGTCAAAGAAGAAGGGTCCTTATTTTGAGAGTCTGCTGATTAAATTCTTGGTTCTTTAATTTTATACCACCAGGGGAACTTTTCAAGGGTACATAGAATACTTCATATGCCCACTACATTATGGCTCATTTTGTGTGTCGCGGTCGTTAAGCTCCTTCTAAACTTGGGAATACAATAGGAGCAATCAAGGAAAATGCATGCTTTTGTTTTAGGAGGGAGGACTGAGGGGAGAAGACCTGTGTTCCAGTCCCAGTTGTATCTCTTACCAACTATGACTCCGAGAAAGACACTTAACCACTCCTACATAGAAGGGGATAACAATACTCACTGTTCACACTAGATTAGTGTGAGGAAAGACTTTGCAAACTTTAAAGTACAGAATGATAGTAATAACATTTATATAGTACTTTTAACTGTGCTAGGCCTTGTGCTAAGTGCTTTACAAGGATAATCTCATTTGATATTAAAAAGAATTCCCTTAGGTTGTGGCCTTTTGTGAATCAGCTTCTCAGAGGCCTTATGTGGTTCTTTGCTGGCTTAGGCTACTTTCTTGATAGGGGAGATTGCCTGATTAGTAATCCTCCAAACAAATAAAGCAACACTGAAGTATAGATTAATTTTTCTACTATTGATAGCTGTGAAAAGTTTAGTTATTTTTCAAAGAGAATAATTAAAATAAAGTACATCTGGAGGTAGTATTATCATATCCCTTTCCCCTCATTGGATTAGTAGGAAAAACAAATTATAATTATAACACCTGTTATTGTGTCATGTAAACTATTTATGATGAGTTATAGAGTTGTTTTGCTTTATAATTATGTTTGTAGATTACATGTAGACGAAGCAACTGGATAATTGATGGAATCAGTCAGTTTTATTCTCATCTGATGCCTTAAAATGTCATACAGCTGGTATTGGGTTCTGAAAGCTGCGTGCCCTGCCAGTAGAATACAAAGTCTTGCAGGCCCCAGGAAGTTGGAAAGGTTAGTGGTAACTAAGGGTTGGATTTTGTGTGTGTGCCTGTGTGTGTGTGTGTGTGTGTGTGTGTGTGTGTGTGTGGCCATAGTAACTCATGAAGATTGTCTAGTAGGGCAATGGAGAAGTTGAAACCCATATCAGTGGAGGGCATGTCTACATTAATGAAGTCATGGATCCTTGAAGTATTTTAATATTATGTATATAGTTGAGAACCTAATTGCTTAAGTATAATTTTTCTCTTACTACATACTATGCTTCTTATATCATTTATAGCTCAAAGGTGTAACAGAGTAGCTCTGTAGCTTGCTCATTAAAGGCAGAAAATTGATTTTTCATATTTCTTGTTTCTTTTTTGTGGTGTTTTGTTTTGTTCATTTTAGACCAATTTTAGTAATATTTGGTGCAAAGGGAAGAAACTTGTATTAGGAGTTAGGGGAACTGAGTTCTTGCTATGGCTCTGCTACTCAGCATCTGTGGGACCTCGACTTTTTACCTCCTAACTCAAAGCCTCAGTTTCCTTCTCTGAAATAAAGGGGCTAGAGTGGAGAATCTATAAGGTTCAGATTCTATTCTTTAGATCTATGAATATGTTGCATTTTGCCTAATAGAAGAGCAAGTTAATTTTTAATTATAGGACTTAAGAACAATTTACAAACAAAGTTTGGAATCATAAACTTGGAGCTGGAAGGGACTTGAGAAGTCATTTACTCCCACCTCCTTATTTTATAGACCCAGAGAGGTAAATTAAGTAACTTGCCCAGGGTCATACACTTAGAAAGTATTTGAGGTGTTATTTGAACTGAGGTCTTCCCAGCCCTCCATTCACCATACCATGTTGACTCTGCTAGAGGCTTTAGAAGTGATTCATTTATTTGAAGTTTTAAAAGTGAACTAAAACATATGGGACTGAAAAAATACTGAGGCAAGTCCTTTTACATGAGTTTTTAAAAAAATAATTTGGTATGTAACATGCGTGACAACTTTGTTGTCTATTGCAGAACTGTGCTGTTACACGGCATCAAACTTGAACAATGTGTTGATTTACAGCAAGAAAATTGAGAAGGTAATAAGAGATTTCATTGATTAAGGTCTGTCTGCGAAGAATGATGTCAGGACTCAGATTTCTCCTTGATAGTGTCACAATTGATCCTTCTTGCTGCTACAGGGCATTTCTCAGACAGGAATGTAGAGAAATACTCAGCAAGATTGTTTTTAAAGTGTTGGATTTGGTGACTTACCAAAGGTCGTAATCACACAGCTTTAGTGAATTTTTATTTTCAGATAAATTCAAAGTTTTTTTTTAACAAAACTTCAAATAGCTCTAATTTTTTGTGGCTAGCATGAAAAGTGATTTCTCAGTGACTTTTAATAGTGGAAGGAGCAACATTAGAATATGATGTTTTCCAGAATTTACCAAACCATATTGCAATATCCATTTTAGTAGTATTTCTGAGTTGTGATTTCATGCACTTAATACATTATCTTCAACTTATAGTTGAAGTTATATCATCTGATATATTGATTTGCAGTAAATACACAAAAGATTATGAAGATTTTAGAGCTTTAATTACATTTTAATGGTCCACATTTATATTAAAAAGCTCAATTGCAACTTTTAATTTCAATTTGATATGTTCAGAAGACAGTACTTTTGGATTTAAATCTGTTTTTTGAAGTTGGTATTTCAGTGGGTCAATGGAAGATTACTACTGTGAGACATTTTCATTAAATCTAGCTGACCCTTCTTGAGATTATTTTATTATTGCTATTATGATCATCATAACAATAACTGAAATCTGTATGGGTTGAGAAAGCATTTTCATTTACAATATTCCATTTCATTGTCATCCCCTCGTGAGGTAGATAGTTCCAAGGATATTTTACGGCTAAAGAAACTGAGGACTAAAGAGACTTATTAAGTGACTTATTAAGTGATTTAACCAATGACACATGACTGAAATTGGGGTTCAGAGTCTTTGATTCCAAGACCAGTGAGTCCAGTGCTCTTTTTATTATAACACATGATGGCTTTTATGTCATATAGCCATAGTTGTTTAATTGTAATTTGGAATGATAGAAGGTAGAGGAACACTTCTGTTACATTAGATTGTTAGAGCTGGAAAGGATTTCAGAGATCATAAGAAGAACCTGGGAATCCTTCAAAAGGAGGGGAGGAATGACCTCATTGATTTCTTAGAGAGTATACATTTCAATGAACAAGTGAGTGCCTTCTGTGTCCTTTGTGGGAATTACCAAAAAGTATAGCAAAAACTCATATTTCTAAAATGCTTTAAGGTTTGTAAAGCATGTTCCTCACAAAAGTTTGATGATGCAGGTCAATGCAATTATTATTAACAAAATTTTATAGGTGAGGAAACAGATACTCAAGGAGGCTGAATGATTTGACATGGCATGGTTCCCCCAGCTAGTAAGTGGCTGAGTTCTCTAGATGCTGAGGTCTCTGGATTTTCTGTCATGTGCTTTCCCCTCTCCAATCACACAGTCCCCACTGTAGTTTGGGCTCTCATCACCTCTTTGCTAGATTATATCAATAGCCTCCTAATTGGTTTTTCTATCTCTCCTCATTCCAATCCATTCTCCATACAAAGTGATTTTCCTACAGATCTGACCATATCACCTCCCACTTCAATAAATCCAATGGCTCCCTCTTATAACTTCCCAGAATTTAGTATAAAGTCCTGGGTTTGGCATTTAAAGCCCTTCACAACATGGACACTTTTTACTTTTCCAGGCTTCTTAGATTTCACTCCTCTCTGTGCACTCTATAATCTGTCCATACTAATCTACTTACTGTTCCTTGTACATGACACTCATTTTTCCCATCTTTTCACTCTTGTACCAGTGTCCTCCATGCCTGGAATGCTTTTCCTCCTCACATCTGCCTCTTAGGATCCTTGGCTTCCTTCAAAACTGAGCTCAAATGCCTCCTTCTGCAGGAGCATTTCCCCAGTTTCCCAGGTAATAAAACCTCTCTCTCAGGTTATCTTCTACCACCTTTGTATGTATCTTGGATGTAACTATTTATTTACATGTTTTCTCTATCATTAGAATGTGAGTCCCTTAAGACCAGTGACTTTTTTCTTAGTACAGTGCCTGGCACATAGTAGGCACTTCAGTGTTTGCTTATTCATTGTACTACCATAGTACTTAGAGGAAAGTTAATTCTTACATCAATTTTAAAATTCTATTTAACATGGATTTTAAATATTTTTCTTAGTTGTTTTTTGTTAACATGATCTAAATTATAAACCTATGAACATTCTTTAAATAACTCAGATGATACCTCCTTCCTGAAGCCTCCCTGATTCTCCTAGCACTAGTAACTCCCTTTCTCCCCTCAAATTTTAATGCACAGTTTGTTATTGATTAATGCTCTGTAAAATGCGTGACATGTGACATGCAACATTGTGTATTTTAGAACAACCTATTTTTCAGGCCCTGACCTCTGACCCAATAGGTCAATAGGTCCAGGCTCAATCTTGATTTAATAGATCTCTCATTAATAATCTTTATTACTTTCTCATCCTCCTACCCTAACTGATTCCCCAACTGGGAACAAAAAACAAAACAAAACATAACAGCAAACCAAAACTCATTACAAATGTGTATAGTTAAAACAAATTTCCACTTTGGCTCTGTCCAAAAAAAAAATCTGTCTCATTACGCGCTCTGAATACCTCAGCTCTCTGTCAGGAGGTGGGTAGCATATTTAATCATTGGTTCTCTGCAATCATTGATAAGAGTTCCTAATTCTTTCAAAGTTGTTTGCCTTTACCACATTGTAGCCATTGTAAAAATTGTTCTCCCGGTTCTCTTCACTTTACTCTGCATCATTTCATACAAGTCTTCTTGGGTTTCTCTGAAACTCTCTCCCTCATAATTCCATCACATCCCCAATTTATGTACCCTCCCCTTAATATTCCCCTTCTTTGCCACCTCAAAAAAGCTATAAATATTTTTGCACAGCCCTAGAGTTCATTTTCCTTAAGACTAATCCCTCCCTTAATCTATCTTCTAATTCGTAATCCTCCTTCTCTACTTTCCTTCCTGTTTCCATGTTGAGTGAAATATAGTTCTATATCTAACTCTGTATGTGTTTATGTGTATTCTTAACTTTGAACCATTTAGATGAAAGTGAGGTTGAAGTGTCAGCTGCACCCTCTATCCCTTCCTCCTTGGTTGTATAGATATCTACTTATGTACCCTGCTTATATGAGCTAATTTCCCCAACTCTACAATTCCCTTGCCCCCTGCTCCCCCGCACTTCCCCCAAATGTATTCCTTTTCCTTTCACTTTCCATTCTTAAGATCATCAAGACTTACAGAACCACTCCCAGGCCTTGTCTAATTAGACTCCTACTATGATCCCTGATGATGTAAGGCTTTAGTGAGGATACATGTATCATTTCCTCATGTTAGAATGTAAACAATTTATCCTTATTTAATCTTTTATCATTGTTTATTCATGTTTAGATTTTTATGTTTCTCTTTACTCCTATGTTTCTATTTAAAAGTTTCTATGCATTTCTGGTCTTTTTTTTTAAATCAAGAATGCTTGTCTTCTATTTCATTAAAGATCCCCCTTTCCCTCTGTAGTATTATACTCTTTTGTTGGGTAATCAATTGTTGGCTATAAGCCTATAACCTTTGCCTACTTGAATATTGTTCTCTGTTTCTTTATAGTGATAACTTTAAAATCATGTGTGATTCTGATTTTGTCTTCTTGCTTTTGATTGCTTGCAGTAAATTTTCTTTTACCCAGAAGTTATGCATTTTGGCAATGAAGTTTCCAAGAGTTTTTAATTTGGGGATTCCTTTCAGGAGGTGACTAAAAGATTCCTTCTATTTGCAATTTGCTCTCTGATTCTAAGGGATATGGGCAGTTTTCTTTTTTTGATTTCTTGAAATATGCCATTTTTTTTGGTCATGGCTTTTCAGGTAGACCAATGATTCTTAAATTCTCTCTCCTTGATATGTTTTCCAGATCAGTTGTTTTTGTTATGAAATGCTTTACATTTCTTGTATTTTTTTCAGTCTTTTGGTTTTGTTTTAATATTTCTTGTAGCCTCATGGATTCATTGGTTTCCATTTGGTTAATTCTAATTATACCAAACTGGATCAGGGATCTTGTTGCTTGGGCAAGGTTTTGTGCCTCTTATGCCAAGCTATTAATTTATTTTTTAATTCTTCCCTTTCCTTTCTTTTCCTTTTTCCCCTCAAGTGCTCCGATGTATTTTTCATTTAATTTTAAATTTTATTTTAACATTCATATTTAAAGATTTTGAGTTCCAAATTATCTCCTTCTCACCCACCCCTCTCCCATCCTTTGAGAAGGCAAATAATATGATATTTATATACATAAAGTCATGAAAAACATTTCTATTTTAGCACTGTTGTAAAAACAAAACAATAAAAAGCAAGAAACATAAAGCAAAAAAAAGTATGTCTTACTTTGCACTCAGAGGTCATTGGATCTCTCTCAGAAAGTAGATAGCATTTTTAATCATGGGTCCTTTGGAAGTCTTTGATCATTGTATTGATCTGAATAGCTAAGTTGATCACACTGAGTACGATGTGTTCTTGTTTCTGCTCATTTCACTTTGCATCAATTCGTGTAAGTCTTTCCAGGTTTTTCTGAAATCATCCCTCTCATCATTTTTTATGGGACAATAGTATTCCATCACAACAAGTGGGAGACAAAGCTGTTAGTTGACACCTGTCCATGTTGCAGTTCCCCTGTGTGGATCTCATGGTGCCCTCTTATGGGTCTTAGAGATCTTCCTGTCCTTATACAGTGCCCTTCTCTGTACACAGAGCCTTTTTCTGTTCACAGAGCTCTGGAATGCTCTGTGCATGGCATGCTCCTGACCCTACCTGTTCTCAGTGTCCACAGACCTTGTCTCCACAGTCTTGTCTCTCTGTGCTGAATGGGTTGAATAGGTGATTCTCTGTGACTTTTTCTGGATTTCTTTATGAGGATTTGGTCTTGTCCATTTTTTAAGATTTGCTTGGAGGAGTTTTGTGGAGAGAAGTTCACCAATAATAATCTTTATGTCTCTTATCCCCCATTCAGTGTTTTCCCTATGACTACTAGAGTCTGGCTGGTTTTGCTTCTCCATAAAGAACCCTCAGTGCTTCTGTAAGAACCCAGGTTAACAAAGGCATCAAACATAGAATGATTTTATTTAAAGCATGAATGAACACAGAAGGAACTTCTGTTTTAGACCTTAGCAAAACAATAGGATGAGCCCCTCTTCATGATACCTATTTCTTATACTGAAGGTTCTGCACAGTCCTTGAAAACGGGGCACTGTAAAAGGGATTTGTAGGTTTTATAGAAGCTGTAGATTTAGTACTTCTGTTTATCTACTCACCTCTTTTAGGGTCTCTGCATCTTCCTAGCCCTGGCATATCTGTGTCTTCACAGAGCACCTATAGCACAACCTATGTAGCTCTGCACAGCTCTAGCCATAGCTAGCTTGGGCTCCCCAATCTACTCCTTGTTGGCGTAGATTGTCCTCTGGGGTTGGGTTTTCTGTGTCTCTGATCTATATGTTAATCAACCCCTAGGTCAACTCACTGTCTTAGATTGAGAGACAATCCAGAGGCCCCTACATGGCTTACACCTCTTGTTCATACACCTTTGGGTCCCCTAATCTGCAAGTACTGGGGAGGATGGGGTGGGCAGCAGAAATAAATGAGCCTGGCCTGACTCCTCTTAGCACATATCTACTAAGACTGACATGTCTTCCATCAGGCATTAGCTCTTCTTCCCAAAAAGTACCTGCCCTATCTTGCTGTGCTCACAATTGCTACTCTTCATTCTATGACTTCTGTTGCTGCCTTGGTCACTGCTATCTATTTTATGCTTTCTCTCTTTTCCTGTTGGAGTTGTTACAACTCTCTTGCAATAAGTGCTGTCTATAATAAGATAGTGTCTACCTGTCTTTGACCTGGTTAATACATCTGAACCTCCATCCCCATCCTACCCTTGAAAGTACCCTCTTAGGCAGTAATGAATAACTCCCTATATACTTATCACAGCTAGCTCTCTTAACCCTCACTTCTTGCTGAGTTAGGGCTGCTGACATCCCTTCCCCTTTCCCTACCCTAGTGTTTGAACAGCTGTCTCCCACTGAAATATTTGGGGAAGAGTTGTCTGGGAAAATTAATAGTGTAGCTTTCCATTTGCCTTTCCATCTCCCATCATGATCCCCGCTATTTTTCTCCATCTTGTGGCTAGGACTAGCCCATGCAAATTACTCTGAGGATCAGAAGAGCTTTGAGGAGGCTCTAGAAACTCAAGGGAAAGGGGGAAAGCTAGTGGTCCAGAGCAAAGATGCATGACCTATACCAATAAGATCTGTTAATGATTTTCCTTCTAGTGGAATGTAAGCTATTAAGAGATCAGAGACAATATCTCATATATAATCTTTGTGTCTCCTCCATAGTATAGCTGAGCATCATATAGTTTTTAGTAAGTGATCATTGAAAATTTTACATATGTATGTCAACAATAGGGCTGGCCAACAAGACACTGTACAGACTACTTAGTAATTACTTCAATTTCCACTAGAGGTCACACTCTTCCCTGACAATGTAAATACTTAAGTGGCTAGATCTTGGAGAATATAAATATTTGAGCTTACAGTGCAACATAAGAGAAGTATGTTATAAAGGTAAGATAGTGGAGTGATTTTTTTTGAGTGAGCAACATAATGAAAAAATATTTTGTCATGGAAGAAACATATTTGTTGACCGCCAACACCAACATTAGTTCTGAATGCTACATTTGTGGAATTGAATGAAGATTAGCCCCCATGAGATATAGTCTGGCAGAGAAAAGGCCAATGACCTTGACCTTTGTAATCTAACCACACATTAAACTTTAAATCGGTCTAGGGTTACCAGTGCTCCCGATTTCTGTTCTTAAATCATTTAATCCAATCAAGGACTTAAACTGTGCCTAGAGAATAATGTAGCAGTGAAATGACTCCATGTTCATTCAAAGTGTGTTACCTTAGGAACTGGAAGGATATATGACACTAAGCATTTTTTTTAAAGCACAGAGACTCATTTTTCTTCCTTATTACTGGCTTCCAAGTATTGAGAATGATATGACATGGTTTAAATAATTATAAAAACAAATCCACCAAACTTAATTTTGTTAGCAGTGTTATCTTTAAGATAATCTTGGTAGCTGTTAGGGCGTCAATTTATTCTGTCATGTTCAGTAAGTCAGCCAATCAGTCATCTAGCATTAAACACCTACTATGTGCCAGGCACTGTGTTAAGCACTGAGGATACAAAAAAACCAACCAAACAAAAAACAAATAACAGTCCTGCTCTCAAGGAGCTCACAGACCAACAGGAGAGACAACATGCAAACAGCTTTCAATACACAAAATTCATACAAGATAAATTTGAGATAATCTTAGAGGGAAGGGACTGGAATTAATGGATCGGGAAAATCCTCTTGCAGAAAGTGAGATTTTAACTGGAACCTCAAGGAAGTCAGGGAAGCCAGGAACCAGAGATGAAGAGGGGAAAGCACTGGAAACATTGAAAACGAGCAATGGAAATGATCAGAGTAAGGAGATGCAGTGCTCTGTGTGAGGATCAGTAAGGAGACCAGTGACATTGGATTGCAGAGAACATGGGGGAGAGTCAGGTGTAAGAATGGAAATGGAGGAAGGGGCCAGCTTATGAAAAGCTTTAAAAGCCAAACAGAGGATTTTATATTTGATCCTGAAGATAATAAAGGGTAATAATAAAGAGTAAAGAGTTTATTGAATGTATGTGTGTGTGTGTATGTGTGTGTGTGTGTGTCTGTATGTGAGACATAGTCAAGCCTGCATTTTAGGAAGGTCACTTAGGGAGCTGAGAAGAAGGTGGGACTGGAGTGAGGCTTGTGGCAAGGACACCAACTAGCAAGCTGTTGCAATAATTGAGGCATAAGGTACCTAATGAGGTTTGTGCTTGCACCAGAGGGATGGCGGTGTCCCAGGAGAGAAGGGGCATATAGAAAAGAAGAGGGCCCATGCCCCTTAATAAAAGAATTTGTTCTTTGAAGTTTGGATTCAGTCAAAGGGCTGCACTTGAAGACCTGTAGGGCCACATGTGGCCTTGAGGCTACAGGTTCCCCATCTTGCCCAGGCAGAGCTTCGGAGTGGGATATTCTGAGATGGAAAACACAGACATTTGACTTTTTATTGTGGGTTATCCTAGTCTTTTTCTTGGACTTAGGGTCAGATTTCAGGGGGTTCATGAACTTGGATAAGAAAAAAATTACATCTTTATCTTCACTATCCCCTACTTGAAATTTAAGATTTTCTTCTATTGTGAATTGTCTTCAACAAACAAATCCCTTCTGAGAAGGGGTCCATAGATTTCACCAGACTGTCAAAAGGGTCCTTGATGCAAAAAAGGTTAAGAATTTCTGCTTTAGAGGTATAGCGGTTGTATGTGCTAAGTGTTGAGTGTGCTGAGCAAGAGTGAATTGTCCAGGATGACTGAAGTTGTGAACCTGGTTGACTGGAGGCATGGTTGTGCCTTTGACAGAAACTGGGAAATTCGGCAGGGGTGTTGATTTTGGTGTGTGGGGGGGGGGAATGAACTGTATTTTGAATATATTGAGTTTGAAATGTCCATGAATACCCAATTTGAAATGTCAGATATTTGGTGTTATGAGACTGGAGATCAGGTGAGAAACTAAATATTAGTTTTGTAGATTTGAGGATAATGATAATTGAACCCCTGGGAATTTATGAGATCACCGGGTGTGTAGAAGGAAAAGAGGAAAGGTCTACCAAAGATCCTAGGGATACATTCATAGTTCGTTGGGTTGTGATATCATTCACATTTGAAAAAAAATGTTCTGGCTCCTAGATAGCTGCCTGCTGGCCTCATGAGGAACCTATTAAATATTTGTTGATTGATTTACTCCTAAGCAGCTTCCAGAGTGGCTTAAAACCATCTCGCTAGCTTTTCATTAGTCACACCTGGCATTTAGAGAGGTATAATCACCCTGGAACATGAACAACAGTGAGTAGTCTAGGAGAGGCCAGGACAAGAAGCCCGAGTATGTAGGAAATTGTCTGACATAGGGAAAAGGCATTGTGTTTGGGTCGATGGTGTTCACCTCACATTCATTGAGCTAATATTTATTCATTTCCAACTGTTCCTATCCAGGGAAAATATGGATGAGAAGAGTACAGAATGAGAAGTCTTGTAAGGGGTATAATCTGAGTGGAGGTGGATGTGTCCACAATAGTAAAATTATGAATCTAAAGAAAAAAATGTGCTAGATTCTGAGTAAGTGCAAAGGTTAGATAAGACAGGGTCTGTGGAGGATACAATCCTCAGCTGGGTAGGAGCTCTTCCCTGCAGCTGGTACAGGGATCTTATATAACTCCAAGCTTTTGAGGCCCTGAGATTTTTTACTTTCCTGTTCCTCAGGTCTGGTTGGTCTATGGGCTAAGAGAGCTAACAGGTGATTCCTTATTAGCTTGCCCATTATTTTGCGACCATTACCATACCTCATCTGCATGTTCCAGACCCTAAGATTTGGCTTTTGGGAAAGTTATAAATGCCTGTGGTGGCATATACAGAAATGGCCCTGGTGTTAAGACAAACAAACAAATGAAAGGTATCAATAAACTTATATTAAGAGTTGGTTTTTCATGGTTTATTAATAAGAAAAGAAAACACAAATTCAGAAATGAGATTTCCAGGAAGGTCATTAGAAGAGTGTACAAAAGAAAACTAGCCAGAGCCAGGCTGGGCGGTACCTAAACTTTCTAAACTCTTATTTCTAGCTTTACTTTATCAAACCTCACTTGGCCTGTGATTCTGTTTAGCCACAAAATATCTGTTCTCTTAATGGCCCCAGGAGAAAGTGCTGCTTTCCATCTCAACAGTATTGTTGTTGTTCAGTCGTTTTTGACTCCTCATGCCTCCATTTGGGGTTTTCTTGGCAGAGATACTGGAATGGTTTGCCATTTCCTTCTCCAGCTCATTTTACAGATGAGGAAACTGAGGCAAACAGGATTAAGCAACTGTCCCAGAATCTAATAAGTGTTTGAAGCTGGATTTGAATCAGATCTTCCTGATTCCTGGTCTGGCACTCTTTCCAATACACCACCTAGCTACCCCTGTTAATTTGGGATTTGCTCACCTGAATGTTCTGAGTCAAGGGAGTTCATCTATTGTATGATCCTAAAGGCGCTGTTTATCATTAGATCCCTTGGTTTAATGGAGGGGGGGTGGGTTGAGGTATGGGACTGTTGAGTCTTGTACTGTTACATGTTACACTTACTTTACTCCCTAATCATGTGCTATTTAGCTTGCCTTCTCACTCAATGAAGGAAAGACAATAAAATACAGATAATAGTCTTCTCATCACCTCAAAAACAGGCTCTGTCACCGTTCTGAAAGTACATAAGAACAAGGCCATCTGTTACATGGGCTCTCCCCTTATGGAGCTTGTAGTATAGTGAGAAGATGTTACTCATGCATGGGAAGTGCTATGTGATTTTCAAGGGGGAAAACTTAAAGTGCTGTGTAAATATGAGTTTTTATTCCTAGGTGGATCAGGGAAAGCCTCATGAAAAAGCCAGTGTGTGAGCTGAGGTTTCATGGATGACCATGGAGGTTTCAACAGGCAGGGGAAAGAGAGGATGGAAGGAAGGGTATCCAAGGCTTAAGGAATAAGAGCCGAAGGACAGAAAAACATGTATGGGAGATAAGGGGTCCAGTTTGGCTGGAGTATAGCCTAGACATGAGATAAGGATGGAGAGGTAGAGCAAAGCCACATTCAACGAAGGCTTTGAATACAATGAGTTAAGTTTGAATTTTTTTCAGTCGCATCTGACTCTTCGTCACCTCTTTTGGGGTTTTCTTGGCAGAGATATTGGAGTAGTTAGCCATTTCCTTCCTCAGTTCATTTTAAGATGAGGAAACTGAGGCAAACAGGATGAAGTGATTTGTCCAGTGTCACACAACTAGCACTCATCTAAGGCCGGATTTGAACTCAGGAAGATGAGTTTTCCTGACTCCAGGCTAGGCACTCTATCCACTGCTCCACCTAGCTACCTCATTTTGAGCTTGACTCTTTAGGTAGTAAGAAACCATCAAAGAGATCAGAGCAGAGGAGTAATTTGAGGGCACACTGAAGGGAGAAATTGAGTAGAGATTGTAAGGCTTTTTTGCTGTTGTTCTGTTGTAGGTCAGAATGAGGGTGGAAATAGGGAGGAAAGTCTGGATCTGAGCTGTATTGTGGAGGGAGAAATGCTCGAACTTCTGGAATTTAGAGCTAGAGGAGACCTAGGGGCCATCCTGACCAACCTACTCATTTTACAAAAGAGGAAAGAGGCTCACTTGGGCTCCAGTGGCTTGCCTGAGATTACACCAATTGTAAAAGCAGAGGCAGGAATCAAACAGACCAGGTCCTTGGATTCTAAGTGCAGACTTTTTCCTGGTGTCTGTGCCGTGTGATTTCTTCTGGTAACCAATTAGATGGAAGAACTTAGGGAAAAAGAGGACACTGTGGTTCCAAACATGCAAATGATAATGCCACTGACAAAAATAATAGTGGCTGACATTAATATAGTATAAGGGTGGGCTCTAGACTTTGCTGGCTATATCTACACACTAAAGGCTAGGAATGTGAGGAGGCTGGTAGCACAGACAATGACTTTGCCCCCTAGAATTAGCTTTGACTCCATGCCCTCTTCTTCCTCTTCCTGGCTCCCAACTTTGTTCATCTGCATGATAGAGTGGAAGGCCTTCGGAGTTCAAAGAACTGGAGTTTGGGTCATTATTGAGTGAATAGTCCTTACACTGGGTAATGACCAGGTATAGCTTAGCCTTCAGAGATTAATAATGGGAAGTATACAGATACTTACCATGGCATAGATGGAAGTCACCCATAGAGACCCCAAACCCGCTGACTAGGAAATTGAGTCTAGAGAAAAAAAACCAGACTTTATAATTTGGAACTATGCCCAAAGAGCTAAAAAACTGTGTATACTCTTTGACCCAGAAATATCACCACTAGGTCTGTATCTCCGAAGAGATAAAAAGGAGGGGGAAATGACCTATTTGTACAAAAATATTTATAGCAGCTCTTTTTGTAGTGGCTAAGAATTGGGAATGGAGAGGATTGTCCATCAATTGGGGAATGGCTGAACAAGTTGCGGTATATGAATGTAATGGAATGCTATTGTGCTATAAGAAATGATGAGCAGGCTGATTTCTGAAAAACCTGGAAAGACTTGCTGATGAAAATTGAAGTGAGGCAGAAACAAGAAGACATCGTACACAGTAACAGCAATGTTGTATGATGAACAACTGTGACTGACTTAGCTATTCTCAGCAATGGTGATCTAATATAATCCCAAAGGACTCATCATAAAAAATGCTATCGACCTCCAGAGAAAAAACTGATGGAATCTGAATAAAGACTGAAACATGCCATTTTTTGTGTTTCTTCTTCTTCTTCTTCTTCTTTTTCTTTTTCTTCTTCTTCTTCTTCTTCTTCTTCTTCTTCTTCTTCTTCTTCTTCTTCTTCTTCTTCTTCTTCTTCTTCTTCTTCTTCTTCTCTCTCCCTCCCTCTCTCCCTCCCTCTCTCCCTTCCTCTCTCCCTCCCTCTCTCCCTCTCTCTCTCTCTCATTTTCTTCCACAGAATGAGTAATGTGGCATGTTTTGCATGATCATACATGTATAACCTATATCAGATTGCTTACTGGCTCAAGGAGAGAGGACACGAGGGAGGGAAGGATCAAATTTGGAGCTCAAAATAAAAAAAGAATGTTAAAAATTGTTTTTACATGTAATTAGGGAAAAACAAAATTTTTTAAAAATTTACCAAAGACAAACTTCAGCCTGAGGGCACTAGCTAGGACAGTCCTAAAGAACTTGGTGCCTGAGACTGATGTTCTTCTGTTGAAGACAAGAGGCCTCATAGCCGAGACTTTAAAGGGAACAAGATAGACCGCTCTATAAGACAAAAAAGCCAAGAAAGATTTTTGAAGGCTCTTGATGACCCTGCCAAAAACCCTTTGCCTTTGAAATAAAAAAATCCTGCAGAGCCTACTTTTCTTATGAAGAAGTGATAGCACTATAGCCAAGGAAGGACTTTATCTGGAACTGGAAGCAGAGAAGAGTCCCATAGCCATAGGCCTTGGCAGTGTAAGAGACACTTCCATGGAGTAGCTTCTTCCATGGGGTGATGGTGATGGTCACTAGAAAGCAGCTGTAGCCTTGCAGCATCAAACGGGTGAATTGCTCTTCCATATGTGCTCCCTGAGTATCCATGTTCTCTATGTAGAATTCCCCTAAGTGTGCAACCTGGCCACATGTTTTCTACAGATGTGTCTTTCCCTGTTTATTCCATATGAGTGTCCACTCTTCCCACTGGCAGTATGTGTACGAAACAGTGTGTCTCAGGTAGATGGGGGAAATGAGGTATTGTCACTTTTCTTCCTTTTGCATTTCTTCATATGCATTTGTTTTGAATTAATTGTATCCTCCGTCCTCTAACTAGTAAAGAGAAACATATAGGTCAGGGCTTGAGAGCTATGGTTTTTAGTGGATACGGATCCATAAAATACCCATAACAGTTCCTCCCTATTAAAATTTTTTTCTTATTAATTTTGAACCTTTGATGCTGCATTGGATCTTTTTGCATTTGAATTGGGGGCAACTGGTTCTGCAGGACTTTCTCTGTGAGTCCTAGGCTATGTCCCTCAGTTTTACAATAGTAGTTTACAAGGCACTTCACCTACATGATCTCATTTGATTTTCATAACAACCACATAAAGTATTTAATTCAACATACTTTTATTAAACACCTACTATGTACCAAGCACACTGTGCTAGGTACTTGAGTTATAAAGACAAAAACAAAAAGTCTTGGACATCAAAGAACGTAAAATTCTATTGGAGATCCAATATATATACATAGATAAATTAAAGGTAGTTTTAGGAAGGAGAGAGCATGAACAACTGAGTGGACCAGGGAAGGCTTCAAGGGGGCAACCGCAGCTGGGATAAACCTTAAAAAAGGTAGGTACTGTGAATATTATTATCGCCATTTTACAGATGAGGACAATGGAGACTTAGTGATATTGCGACTTGTCCATGGCCATATAGCTTATAATAGAGGTGCATCAAGCCCTGGTTTCTTGACTTTCTATGCTGTTCTCTTTCTACTACATCTTGTTGCTTCTCCTATAAAGTCAGAAGGAGTAGCTATTGAGGGAAAAGTAAGCATCTTAAGGGTTTAGGTTAGGGCTGTGGATAAATTTGGGTGTGGCTTATACTGAAGAGACAAGTGAAGCCATAGGAGAGAATGAAATCACTGAGAGAAGAGTTGCAAAGAGTTGGTCAATAGAGGCAGGAGCAGTTTGTGTTTTTGTAGGAGTAGAGATGGAGAGTGGGAAGAGATCTTAGCACTCATCTAGGTCTTATTTTACAGACAAGGAAATGGCAGTATTATGGCATCAGTCTGGAGTCCAGGAGGTCTGTAATAGAAGCAAATGGGTGGTTTAGCATAGTGTAGGTAAGAAAGCTGATTCCAATGTCTGGAAGATCAGCAAAGGCAAGGAGGATAGGAATCATTCTAAGCCAAGTTAGAAGATCCAGACAGTCTGTGAAGATGGGGAGGAACAGGTGGGTGAGCAAGTGGGTTAACAAGAGTGGTGCTAACAAACAGGGCTGTAACTTCTAGCCCCAGGACACAGGCTGTTTGTCCTGATTTTGTGCTCCCTGTTGTGTGCTGGCAGGTCAGAACTTGAGGTTGTGTATTTGCAGCCAAGGAGAGAGAGAACCCACAGGCAGATCTTGAATACAATTGGGAGAGAGAGAGAGAGAGAGAGAGAGAGAGAGAGATTGAGAGAGAGAGAGAGAGAGAGAGAGAGAGAGAGAGAGAGAGAGAAGGCTAAGCCTACCAGGGGGTTCTTAGAGTTTTGGAGTTTCCTAACTTTTTTATCCAGAATCTCAGTGAACACCTTTTATCTTCCCGTGGCAGTGGCTTTGGTTGGTTCCTCTCACCACTTTGTTTTTTCCTCCTGAAAACCCACTAATTATCTAGTCTTTATGCCTTATCTCCCTAGGCTTGGTTGTCAGAGGTGACCCACCTTGATGTGTCCTCTCCAGGACTTTTTCATAGTCTTAATAGGAGGAGCAGAGGGCCAACCTAGCAGGAAGTTTAGGGAGCACTAATTTAGGCTGTCCTTATACTTTGGTCACTTTATTTTTATACCTCCAGGCAGCAGCACTTCTGAGACCTCTTCCCCTTTTAAAGAGGGCTTTGATCTTAGATCCCTTTCTGCTTGGGATATGTTTTTGAAGGGATGAGGACACAATGTCAGCTTTCTTCTCCCAAAGGCACCAGTGGCCGAATTTCCCCTATAATCTGGGACTTTCATCATTTCCTCAGTGTTTATGGTGGCCCTAGGCCTGGGGAATAGCATTTAGCTTTTGTTTCCTGACCTAAGTGACTTGTTAATGGTAAAAGGGCCATCAGCTAAGACTGCTTTTAATAAAGCCTTTTCTCTTCTGCTTTACCCAGGGTTCCTGGTCAACAGTAAAACGTATTTCCCAAGTTTCCTCACTTTTTTCATCTTAAAGTTGCTTAAGGCAATTTGTATTGCAAGAAAGAATGTCTCTTCAAATTGAGCAAGGGGAAGCAGGCAAATGGAAATCTTTTTAGTGTATCCATTTTACCTACCCAAAATAACACCTTATTCTTTCCTGGGCAGTTTAAATGTAAAGACATACCTTGCCATGACTACCTTGTAACTTCTTTGAAAGTAAAAGGGAAATGATTAATTAGAATGTTAAAGAACTCATCTGGTAGAGACTCAGCACGATCACTGAGTCTATAGACCACTGGCCTGAGAGCTGGAAGACCTGTTTTCAATTCAGTGCAATTGAATACAACACACATTTGTTATGTAGTTATGATGTATACTGTAGTTATATTATGTTCTGGGGATACAGAGAGTACAAATGAGCTTAAAGTACCAGAGTGGGGTGGGAGGCATATTACATTCACATAAAGAAGTCTGATGCAAGATAGGGTGTGATAAGGGCAAAGTAGAGATCTAAGAAAATTGCTCTAGAAAAACTGAGGAGGGAGAGATCACTTTCACCTATGAGATAAGGGATGATTTCATGAAAAGAAGTACCTGAGGAAGGTTAAAAATAAAAAGTATTTTGGTTTGTAGAGTGAGGAAGGACAAGATGCCAGGCAGTGAGGAGTTGCCTTTCTTTTTGTTGTTCAGTAGTTTTCAGTCATGTCCAACTCTTCATGACCTCATTTGGGGTTTTCTTGACAACGATGCTGGAGTGGTTTGCCATTTCCTTCTCCAGCTCAGTTTACAGATGAGGAAACTGAGGCAAACAGGGTTAAGTGACTTGCCTAGGGTCACACAGCTAGTAAGTGTCTGAGGCCAGATTTGAACTCGTGAAGATGAGTCTTCCTGATTTCCGGCCTCACGTTCTTTCCATTGCACCACCTAGTTGCTGAGGGGTTGACTATATAGATGCAAAGAGTGCAGATCAATATCAAGGACCTGTGAATAGTCCAGTTTGGCTAACATGTTGAGTGTGTGAAGACAAATAGTGAGCGTGGAATGAAGCGGAGAAGAAATTAGGGACTTAATTGCTTCACTGTGGAGTTTTTATTTTATTTGGAGCTGTAACTAGGAGAGGATGACTGGGGCTTTGCCTCAAGATGCTGTGATTTATAGGTTATCAGCGGCATGTAAGCCTCTTTAGGGTCATACTGAATTTAGTGCCTAGTTAGCAAGAAAAAATGAATTAAAATGGGAAGTTAGACAACCTGTTTCCATGCTCCCCCTTATCTTTCTACTCTCAGTCTCTCCTTCTCTTCTGCTTCATTTCCTATACTGCCTACAAACATGCCCATCTCTCCCCTACGCTGAGAAAACCCTCACTTGATCCTTCCATCCCTGCTAACTATGGTCCTATTTCCCTTCTGCCCTTTGTAGCTAAACTCCTCAAAAAGGCCACCTAAAATAGGTGCCTCTACTTTCCTCTCACCCTCTTCTTCTTATAACCTGGCTTCAGATCTTATCATCCCACCAAAACTCCTCTCTCCAAAGTTACTAATGATCTCTTAGTTGGCAAATCCAATGACCTTTTCTCAATCCTCTTCCTCCTTGACCTATCTGCAGTCTTTGACACTGTTGATCACCCTCTCCTCCTTGATGCTCTCTTCTCTTTAGATTTTCAGGACACTGCTCTCTCCTGGTTTTTCTCCTATCTGACTGTTCCTTTGCTGTCTCCTTTGCTGGATTTTCCTTCAGATCACACCCTCTAACCGCAGGTGTCCCACAGGGTTCTTTCCTATGTCCTCTTCTCTTCTTCCATGGTACTTCACTTGATGATGTGTCATCACCTCATGTGGATTTTATTACCACCTTTATGCTTATAATTCCAAAATCTACATTTCCTCCCAGTCTCTCTGATGACCTCCAATCTCACATCTCCAACTGCCTTTTAGATATATCAAATTGTACGTTCAGTAGAAATTTTAAATTCAGTGTATCCAAAACCAAAACACATCTTTTCCCCTAACCCTCTCCACCTCCTTCCTTCCTTAGTATTGTAGAGAGCACCACCATCCTCCCAGTCTCTCAGGCTCACAACCTAAGAGTCATCCTGAACTCCTCACTATCTCTCAACCCCTATATCCAAGCTGTTGCCAAGGCCTGTGGATTTCACCTTTGCAAGATCTCTCAAATACATTCCCTTCTCTC
Organism: Trichosurus vulpecula; assembly: GCF_011100635.1. NCBI lineage: Eukaryota > Metazoa > Chordata > Mammalia > Diprotodontia > Phalangeridae > Trichosurus > Trichosurus vulpecula. The sequence goes on along the minus strand of NC_050578.1, from coordinate 225,573,596 downwards.
CTCTGACACGGCCACCTCTCTGGTCCACTATCTCATCACCTCACACCTAGTGTGTCGATGGGTATGCCTGCCACAAGTCTCTCCCTAATCTAGTCCATCTTCCATTATTAAAGACAAGTCTGATCATGTCCCTCCTCTATACAGAAGACTCCAGTGGCTTCCTATTGTCTCCAGGAGCAAATGCAAAATGCTCTGTTTGGCATTCAATGCCCTTCATAGCCAAGAGGAGGAGAAGGAGGGAGAAGAGGAGGAAGAAGAGAAGAAAGAGGAGGAGGAAAAGGAGGAAGTAGAAGAGCAGGAAAGAAGGAAGAGGAAAGGAAGAAGATTTATGAATATATGTTAACACATGACAGTAATTCTCTGGTGAGGAAGCTCCCTCTACTCCAGTGCAGATTGTCTTCTGGCCAGTGACTCAGTCTTAGGGAGATGCCTGGTGCTGCTGAGAAGATGTGACTTGCCTATAGCCTCACAACTGGGATATGATAGAGGCAAATGGCCCTTTGAGACAAAGGTTTCATAAGTCTTCCCAGGTTTTTCTGGAACCTTTTCTTTCATCATGTCTTAAAGCATGGTATGCTATCACATTCACATACCATATCTCTTCACTTCCTATCAGCTGCTCTGGTTTTGACTCCACAACCATCATGTTTCCCCCAGGATAACTTCATCGCTAGAAATCTCATCATCATGGAAATTGCTTCAGCCTCGGTACTCAGCACCTCTTCAGTATCTTCAGTTGCCTCTTTCCTCTTATTAAAGGCCGGAGGGCATAACAAAGTACTCCTCACAAATCCTCTCTTTATAGAAGGCTCAGAATGTTCGACCATCTCTTCATTTCCCACCAGCTACTTTGCATGGTTTTGAATTCATAGACATCATGCTCCCATGCTAGTTACCCTCTGGTACCCCCTTCCTCCTTCAACTTCCTTTTGTGTAGTGTCTTCTCATATTAGATAGTAAGCTCTTCGAGGGCAGGAACTGTCTTTTTTCTTATTTATACCCTTAGCACTTAGCATAGTGCCTGACATATATATATATATATATATATATAGACATATATATACATATTTATTAGACTCTTATTAAATATTTGTTGACCATTGACATAATTTGTTTATCCATTCCCTGATTGTTGGGCACCCCTTAGTTTCTAGTTTTTTGTGTCCATAAAAAAGAACTGGTATGCACATTTTTATACATTTGGATTATTTTCCTTTTTAAAAAATCTCTTTGGGGGCATAGGCTTAGTATTAACATCATGGGATCAGACAACATGCATAGTTTAGTGACTTTTTGATCATACCAATACACAGTTCTATTAAGTATGTTAATATTCCAGTTTTCCAACAGCTCCTCCAAAATTTGCCATTTTCATTTTTTGTCAACTTTGACAATCAATCCGGTGGATGTGAGGTAAACATCTCAGAGTTTCTTTTATTTGCATTTCTTTAATTATTAATGATCTGAAAGATTTTTTTTGTATTGTTGTGGATACCTTGGATGTCTTCCTTTGAAAACTGCTTGCTCATTTATCAATTTGAGAATGGTTCTTCTTATAAATTTGAATCAGTTTCTTATTTTTCTTGGAAAATGAGAGAAGCTTTATGAAACTTCACCCTGGCACTTCCCTCAGCATTTGGGGCCTTCTAGCTGTAGAACACTTTTCCTCCCATCTGTAGCTCTTTCCTCCATTTGTGAATTTTTCCTAGAACCTCCATTTTGAGGAGGGTCATTCTTCATTCATTTTCTGACTCTGCATTTGACTCTCTGGACTTTACCATCATGCCCCCATATTTCAGTTTCTTCTGTGTCTTGTTTCCCCCCCATTAGAATATAAGCCCCTTGAAGGTGCAGACTCTTTTTTGTATCCCCAGAACTTAGCATAGTGCCTGGTACATAGTAAGTGCTTAACAAATTTTTCTTGACTAACCTTGTTTAGTCATGAACTCTTCCCCTCTCCATACACCTAAAAGGTAATTTCATCCTTGAGTCTTCAATTTGTTTATGATGTGACTTTTCATACCTAGATCATTTCTCTCTTTTGCAGAGGAAAATGGTTAGCAATATAAATTTTCCCTTGAGGACTACTTTGGCTACATCCCCCAAATTTTTACATGTTGTATCATTGTTTTCATTATTTTATATGAAATTATATATTATTTTTATGACTTGTTCTTTATCTCACAAATTGTTTAGGATTTGATATTTAGTTGGATTTGGTAGCATATGCCTGTATTCCCAGCTACTGTGAAGCTGATGGATCTTTCAGGCTTGGGAGTTCTGAGGTGTAGTGGGTTTTGCTAATACATCTACAGAGATATGATCACTAATTGTATATTTTCCTCAATCTTACTGTTTTATACTTTTGACTTTCTTTACTGCCCAAATTCCTCTTTATTATGGCTTCTTGTTCTTTCTTCTTTCCTCTTAAACACCTCTTCACAATCCTCCTTCAAAGCTTAGGGCTTTTTTTGCTTAAAACAAATTTCTCTTTGAATTTATTATTTTTATCCTTTTCTTTCCCTCTTCCCATCCTCTCCTGTTTCCATGTTGAGTTGAATGTGTGTTCGATCCTCCTTTGAGCAGTTCACATGAATGTGAGGTTGAGATGATACCCACTTCTCCTACCCATTCCATGTTTGTATAGTTTTTACTTGTACACCTTGATTATATGAAATAAGTTCCATTCCCCTACTTTTCCTCCTTTCCCCCTTAGCATGTGCCTTTCCCCTCTCTTTCCCTTTTTTTCCATTAAGATCATCAAAATCACTCATAGTCCATCAGTCTTATTCAATTCCTTCTGCAACTCCTGATGACCTTAGCATTTGGAAGGGACCTTGGAATGATTCCCCCTTCCCCTCTATTTGAATGTAAACAGCTCATCCTTACAAAGCTCTGTCACAATTACTTGTATTTTACCTTTTTACGTTTCTCTTGACTCCTGTGTTTGTATTTCAAAGCTTCTATTCAGCTTAGGGCTTTTCATTAGGTTTTCTTGGATGTCCTCTATTTCAATGATGGCTCATTCCCCACCCCACCCCCAAAAGATTATACTTAGCTTTGTTGAGTAAGTTATTCTTGGCTGTAGGTCTATTTATTTTGCCTTTTGGAACATTGCATCCCATACTTTCTGCTCCTTTATTATTGTAGCTGCTAAATCTTGGATGATCCTGACTGTGTTTCCTCAGTATGTGAATTCTTTCTTTCTGGCTACTTGCAATATATTTTATTTGACCTAGCAGCTTTGAATTTTGGAAGTTTTCATTTTGAGGTTTCTTTCAGGAGGTGATCAGTGGACTTTAAATTTTTTTTTCACTTTGTCATTTTGTTCTAATATGTTCACATAATTTAGTTCATTATTTATTAAAATACAATATCCAGGGTCTTTTTTGATCATGGTGTATGGGATGTAAGACCCTCACCAATTAAATTTATAATAAGGAGCCATCTCAAGGTGGGAACAGAAATAAATTTTATTCAATTCTCGAGAATAGGGCATCCTCTGCTAGAATGGATCTATCAAGGGAGGCACTTTACAAGAGGCAAAGCACCAATAATTATACCTAACACAAGAGAATTCCCACCCACCTCTGACCCTTCTCACCATTGGCTGGGAGGTGGGCTTACAATCTGAGCATGAAAGCTAGACAAAGAACCAGGAAATTGAGGCACAGAAACTCCAATTCCCATTCCCTTAGTTAATGATTACAACTGAGGTGACATCTATAAATCTAAAGAAGGAGAATAGGATAAGGGGAGGGGGAGACCCTTTCCATTCTTCTACAGTACTTTTACAGTAAAGGAAAGCAGGTCACAGCAACCCTATTCTTACTGAGCAAATCTTTAAACCAGAACCAGAAGAAAGAACAAAAAGTTTCGGGGTACACTTTCCCAGAGGCTGAGCCATCAGACTCTCACAGCCTCAGAATTTTTCCACTTTCCTATTTCCCTATTTCTTGATTTTTTAAACATTTCTTAGTGTATATATATATATATATACACACACATATACATGTATATATGTACATATATATGTGTGTGTATATATATATATATATATATATATATATATATATATATATATATATATATATTTATACATATCTTCCCTGTGAAGTCTTCACATTTTATTTACCTCACACAATGGTTTTCAGGTATCCAATAATTCTTAAATTACTTCTTGATTTGTATTCCAGGTCAATTTTAAAAATATAAAATAACATATATTCTCTCCCTTTTTCAGTTATTTGATTTTTTAACTTTAGTATATTTCATGGAATCATTAAATTGTTTGATCTATTCTGTTTTTCAGAGTCTCTTACTTGGGTGAGGTTTTGTAACTGGCACTAAGATGTTAATTCTCTTTCCATGTCTCTCTTCCACAGCTCTCATCTATTTTTCACTTCTTTTCTCTATTGCTCTCCTTTAATTTATAATGAAATGGTACTATTGGTCACCCTCTTCTTGATACTTTCTTCTCTCTAGGTTTTTGTAACAGTGCTGTCTCCTGCTTCTCTTCCTACCAGTTTGATCACTCCTCCGTCTCCTTTGCTGGATATTTATCCAGACCACACTAGCTTCAATGGATGTTCCCCAAGGTCCTATCCTGGGTCCTCTTCTCTGCTCTAAACCATTTCACTTTGTGGTCTCATCAGCTCCTATTAATCCAATGATCATCTTTAAGCAGATAATTCTCATTTCTATTTTCCAACCCCAACCTCTCTTTGGAATGCCAGTCTCACATGTCCAACTGCTTTTTATACATCTTAAACTGGACATCTTAAACTCACCTTGTCCAAAACTGAACTTATTGTCTCTTCCCCCAAACCTTAACCTCTTATGAACTTTTCTGTTGCTGTCAGTGATATCACCATCCTCACAATCACCAAGGCTTGAAACCTAAGTATCATTAACTCCTTCTCCCTCACCCTTCACATCCCATCAGTGGTCAAGTCCTATCATTTCCACTTTTGTAACATCTATCCACTACCTTTTCTCCTCTGACACTGCTGTTATCCTGATATGGACCCTTATTGCCTCATATCTGAACTATGGCAAGAGCCTGCTGGTTGATCACCCTGTCTCAAGTCTTTTCCCACTCCTGTCCATCCTTCATTGAATTTTCAGAGTGGTCTTCTTAAGGACATGTCTGACCATGTTACCCTCTCTCTCCCATTCATTTAACTCTAGCTGTTCCCTATTACCTCCATGATCAAATATAAATTCCTCTGTTTGGCTTTTAAAACCCTGCATAACTTGACCTCTTCTCATATCTTACTTTCCTGTACATACTTTGCAGTACAGAGACACTGTCTTCTTTGCTGTTCCTCATATACAGTATTCTGTCTCCTGACTCTATGCATTTTCATTGGCTATTTCCCATGCCAAGAACTGTCTCCACCCTCATCTCTGCATCCCAGCTTCCCTGGCATCCTTCAAGTCTCTGCTAAAGTCCCACCTTCTATAAGAAGCCTTTGCCAATCCTCCCCAAGTCTTCTTAAAGCCTTTGCTCCAAGATTATCTCCAATTTAGCCTGTATATATTTTGTTTGTGTATATATGTAGCTGTATATATAATTATTTGTGTGTTGTCTCCCTCATTAGATTATGAGTCCCTTGAGAACAAGGTTGTTATTTGTCTTTTTTTGTATCCCTAGCACTTAGCACAGTGCTTGACATAGAGTAGGTATTTAGGAAATGTTTGTTGACAATTTAAAATGTAATTTTTAACTCTTGCATAATTTCTTCTAGGAATTCTAATTGATTTCTTATGGGCAAAGCTGTGTTTTTCTTTGAGACTCTATTGTAGGTGCTCTGGAGTTATTCAACTTTTTTGGGTTTGTGTCTTGGGCATTCCTATCATCACAATAGCTCTTAATCTGTTGGTTTGTTTGTTTGCTCCTTATTCCACCTTTACTTTTCAGATGGGGACTTGGTGTTAGGGCTAGCTCTGTGTACTTCTGGCAAGATTGTCATGGTCTGTCTTATCTGTTGTACCATTACTGGGCTCAGGGAGGCACCAATCATTTAATAAAGACTTACTATGTGCCAGGCACTGTGGGGAGAAAAATACAATCAAAAAGGAAGTCATTCCTTGCCCTCATGGACCTTACATTCTAATGAAGGAAGATGGTGCACAAAAGGGAGTGGGAAAGTGGCGTGAGAGGGGCATAGAAGCAAAGTCCGGAGTGTCAGAACCAGAGCTTAGAGGGGAGTGAAGGATGACTGGCCTAGATCCTCTCCAAAATGGAGACCGGGGGAAGAGCTCACCAATGGAAGAAGAGGGGACTAGGAGGGGAGGAATGGTCCAGGGTGAGAAGGCAGCATGGAGGCGAAATATGTAGAGAGATGAAGAGGGCCAGGAGGTGGGGATTAGTACTGCTGCCTCATTCTTCCTTAATGGTCTGGCTCAGAGAAACCCTTTTCTTGGTAAGATGCCCTGGGCTTCAGAGCTGGGCTGCAATGCTTCCTCCTATTCTGCCATTTTGGCTGGTATTATTCACTTCAAGTCAGTTGTTTCTGATATGAGATATCCTACATTTTGTTCTTTTTGTTAGTCTTTTGTATAGCCTCTATTTTTTTAGTCAAGAGTTTGAGATTCTCTATTCAGAGAGAGTTCTTTAGGAGAGAAGAGGTTGGAACAGCTATTTTGGGGAGTTTAAGAGCAAATCAAGAATTACATGTTTATCTTGAAAAAGAATAAACTTGGAGTGGAGCTGGAAAGACAAGTACAATATCTATATTCATATATTGAAAGAGTTGGTTTGGGGAAAAAGAATTACATTGTTTTGCTTGGCTCCAGAGTCCAGTGGATGGAAATTGTAACAGAGAGGTATAGATTCAGTGTGGGGAAAAAACTTTACAACAATTGGAGGCATCCTAAAGTGGAATGAGCTGCTTCAGAAAGTGATGTGCCTTCTATCAATCAGAGGGCGAATGACCTCTTGATTAAAGAAAGGATTACTTTTCAGCTTCAGGTTGTACTGGATAACCTCAAGAACTCTTCTAACTCTATGATTCTCCAAGTCTCTAATGTTTTTGTAATTCTTTTAAAGAAAGTTAATATATTGTAAATACTTATATAATGTTATAACTGAAAAGGTCCTTAGAGATAATCAAGTTGAACTCACTTGCTTTATGGAATAGGAAACTGAGTTCCAGAAAGGGAAAATAACTTATCCAAAGTCACACACTAACGAATGGCAGAGTCAGTGCAAAATATTGCTGATTAATTGGAGTGATTAATTTTGTTTGATAATTATTATAAGGTGATTATGCGGATATATTCAAATCATCCTTTATATATGCAAGTGAAGGGAAAACTGTATGTTTTGCTTGCCGTGTCTTAATGTATAAAGTTTCCTTCTACTCTGAAAGAAAGAATGGACAAAAGAAAGCTTATCAATTGTGGCTCAAATGCAAATCAAATTAATACAGAAGTAAAAGTTTGGGCAAAAGTGCCACCTTGTGGAAAGAGTTCATGGGTGCAGGTAGAAATGGTCTGAGAAACTGTTGACATTTTTTCTACTGCCTTGGCTTCTTAACTTAAAGTTTTGTCAATTCATAGGATGTTATAGCTGGAGGAAACCTTTGAGATGATCTAGTCTATCCTTTTTAGTTTAGAGATAGGTTTTTTCAATCTTATAAAATTAGAAAGAAAAAATCTAAATGTTAAGTATAATCAGAAGTATTTTTCTGAATACCTTAATATGATATAAATGAATCAGAAAGTTAGGTATGAGAAATGTCCCCAAGACACAACTGGATTCCTATTATTTATTTTCCTTTATATGATAGGTTCTATTACAAAATATTTTTGGAAAAGAATCAGAACTATATGTCTTAAGTTTGGATTATATGTCAACTTCTTTTTTTTTTTTTTAGGGAGATAAGTTCTTAGAATTTTGTTGGAGTTTCTTTTAATTACATCTTATAAGAGTGAGTGACCAGGGATAAACCTAGGCAACTGAAGAAAGCTAAAGGATAAGACCTTTTGGGGCTTTGATCATGTCTATTTCTATATCTCTGGCCTGGCTACTTCATTACACATACACTCATTTCATTTAGTATGATTAATTCCTGATGCTGGGATGATTTGATTGGGTCAAGCTATTGTAGATCTCAACCTAACTCTGGGATTTGGGCCATGAAAGAGAGGACATACCTGCAAGAGGACCAACTGGGAGAACTAGAGTTGATTATGGTAAATGTGGAAAGATTTCTGGATTTGGAGTTAGAGATCCCAGATTCCAGTTCCAATTTTTCCACCTACTGTCTGTGTGACCTTAGGCAGGTAACTGTGAGCTTCCTTATCTGTAAAATGAGGGTGTTGGAGTAGACTCTTTTTAAGTTATCTCCTAGCTCAATTTAAATAATCCTGTGGTACAGAGCAAAGCTGAGCAAGAAGAGCAAAGATCAAACTGAGGGTCCCGGTGAAGTCTACATCAGCACAGCCTCCTCAGTGGCAGCCATGGGGAGGTGATGGTAAAGGCTTTTGGCCCCAGAGATGGTAGTGACAGAACCTTTTATTAATTTCCAGAGGGGAAACCACATGACCCCTGTTAAGGAGAGAACCATGTGGCTCAATAGGTGGCAGCTGCTGCTGTAGTGTTAGAGCGGCAAGAATTCCTGGCCCCAGACTCTGGGTAACTTGCATGGCTGTTGAAATGGAGGAGCAGCAAAGGATAGGGCCATGGTGTGAAGGGACAAATCTGGATGTTACTCTCCTCCTAACATGAGTTAATTGGACTCTGTTTGTAGGAAGAGTGTTGGCTTTCTATGAATTTGAAGTGGCAAGGTCCCTTTGGGGAAAGCCCTAACTCTTAGGATAGTACCACAAGTCTGTAGGACTAGACAAGGTCCTTACAGAACGTGAGGACTTGCCAGAAGGTGAGGGTGGTAGTCTCTTCTGGAATACCATGTGTGTTTCCCTTTGTTGTTGGGTTGTTTCAGTCTTGTCTGACTCTTCATGACCCCATTTGGGGTTTTCTTGGCAAAGACACTGGAGTGGTTTGCCATTTCCTTCTCTAGCTCATTTTACAGATGAAGAAACTGAGGCAAACAGGATTAAGAGACTTGTTCAGGGTCACACAGCTAGTAAGTATCTTAGGCTGGATTTGAATTCAGGAAGAGGAGTCTTCCTGACTCCAGACCTGGCACTCTATCCACCGTGCAATTTAGCTGTCCATGTTTCCCTTTGAAGGGGTATCAATTACAGAGTTTTGATGTAGTCATGGTGAGGAAGGGGTTTGAGAAAGGATAGGAGATTCTCTAGGACATGGAAGAATTTGTCTTGATTATTTATGGGTTCCTATAAGGCCTTTGTATTTTTTCCATTTTTTTCTGTTAGATGAAGTAAAGACTGTCCTATACCCTAAGTATACTGTTATTTTGAATGCTTGAACAGGAGCTCTTTTATTCATATAGGTAAAAACCTAGATACTCTATCTATCTATCTATCTATCTATCTATCTATCTATCCATCTATTTGTCTTCCCTGGGGGATACTCTGGATGAGAGCAAAATGAGTCAAAGAGAGTGATTTATGAGATTATTAAAACTAGCAGTATAAAAAACAGGAAGAGAACCAGACTTTTCACAGTTACGGTGAGGGGGAGTGTTCTGGGCCAAACAATGGATAAAAACAATCACAAAAATAAAATAGATGTTTTAGATTCCATAATATTGAATAGCTGTTTAATATATGTGGGATAACTTTGTATCAGCTATCTCTGATTAGGGTCTAATATCCAAACCATATAAGGATTTCATATTCTATCTGCTGCATTGTACCACTTGTCATGAAAAAGCTAATTCCCCCATCTTCACATTAGTCTTCAACATACTAAGACAACTATCTTTCTATCCTCCTTATAGTGAGAATTAAAGCAATTATAAAAGACCAAGAACCATTTGCAAATGGATAAGTGGTCAGAAGATATGAACAAACAGTTCTCAGAGGAAGAGTTGTAAACTATTAACAACCTAATGAAATATTACTCCAAATCATTAATAATAAGATAAATGGATATTTTAACAATGGTGAAGTATTACCTAATACTGAACAAATTGACAAATATAACGAAAGATGGGAATAGTGAGTGTTAGGGGAGCTGCAGAAACGCTAACTCACTGTTGGTGAGGGCTGTGGTTGGTTCAACCATTCTGAAAAGTAATTTGGGATCATGCTTTTTAAAAGCAGCCAAAATTTCCATGTGCTTTGACTTTATGAGTTCTTTTGTTACTCATCTATCCCAAGGAGGTCAAAGACAGAAAGACAGATCCTACATGCATCCAAACATTCATAGCAGCACTTTCTTTAGTAACAAAGAACCGGGAGGAAAAGTAGATGTTCATTGATTGGGGGCAATGACTAAACAAATTGTGCTACATCAACATAATGAAAGGATGATAAGCATAGCTAGCATTTCTATAACATTTTCATGCTTGCCAAGCATTTACATGGGTCTCATTTTATCATCACAGCGCCCCTGAGAGAGCAAGTACTATTATATTCATTTTGTACATGAAAACAATGAGGCAGATAGGAGTTTAGTGACTTGCTCAGGGTCACATAGCTATTCTGAGTCTTTCTGACTCTGATCCAGTGTTCTATTACTGTGCTCTAAGAAACAATGGGGCAGCCAGGTGGCTCAGTGGATAGATCTCTGGCCCTGGAGTTGGGAAAGCTTGAGTTCAAATCCAGCCTCAGATACTTACTGGCTGTGTGACCTTGGGTAAGTCACTTAACCCCATTTGCCTCAGTTTCCTCTCCACAGACTCTTGACTTGCCTGTAAAATGAGCTGGAGAAGGAAATGGCAAACCACTCCAATATCTCTGCCAAGAAAACCCCAAATGGGGTCACAGAACATGACTGGAATGACTCAACAACAACAACGACCAAAAAAACAATGACTATGAAGAGTTGAATGGGAATTCTTACATGAATTGAAAGAGAGTGAAGGAGGCAGACCAGCAAAACAATATATACATTTTGTCTTCATCAATGTAAACATGAAGCCTCTAAACTAGATCCTTAATACTGTATAATTATGGTGACCAGATAAGAGATGAGAAAAGGCATCTCCTTTCCCTGCTGCCTGGTTTATGACCATTGGCCATTGCTGTCTTCGTCCTCCTCCTCCTGCTGCTCCTCCCTCCTTCCTCATTGCCATGGGCCCATCAAAGCCCTTATCTTTCATCTCACCTGCCATCTCCTCACCAGGCTGCTTACATTCCCATCATCATTCTCGTTTCTCCCCGACCAGAAACTTAAACTCTGCTCTTGGGTTGCCTGGCTCTCAGAGGTGGGTTTTCCCTCACCTTGGCCAGAACCAGGCCTCTGCACTGCTCCTAGGACATCTCTTTACCATGCTGCTTCAAGCTTAGCCTTAGTTAGCTCCCTTACCCCAAACCTACTCCCCTTTCTAGCTCCCCTTTACGTATTGTCATCTCTCATTAGAAGGTAAACTTGAGGGAAGGAACCACTGCTTGTATGTGTATGCCCAGCACTTCACACAGTACCTGGTACATCCTAGTAAGTGCTTAATAAATGCTTTATTCTTTCTTTACAGAGGTGGGGATCTGTGATCTACAAAATTATTGTGTATTCTGTCAGTATTGTTGATTAGTTTTGCTGAACTTCTTTTTGACTTTTATTCTTTGTCACAAAGAATGGCTTGATGGGTTTGGGTAGGTGCAAAGCTATATTTGGAAATAAAGGTGATGTAAGAAAAAATATATTAAAATTAGAAATCTTGAACAATATGATGGTGCTAAACTGCATTCTTCTTAAGGTCCTTTCTAGCTCTAAGAAAATGGCAAGAGTCTTTGCTTTATAATTATACTGACCTGAATGCTTTTTTTTAGACTTCTATCATTAAGTACTAGCATTAAAAAATGCTTTTGTAGCAGTGTTGTTGAAAACTTGATATAAAGTGAAATTCGAATCACAGAATCTCAAAGATGTCAGTTACTTCAGAAATCATTTAGCCCGACCATACCAGAATGAGGCTACCTTTGATGATATCCATGGCAATGATGGAGAATTCCCTACTTTGTGAGGCAGCCAGTTTCACTTTGGGACAGGTCTGATTATTAGGAAATATTCCTTATATCAGGCTGAAATCAGACTCTGTGTAACTCGCACTCATTTGTCTTAGGTCTTCCCTCTGTAGCCAAGGATTGTAGGCTTTAGCACTGGAAGGGACCTTGAAGACCATTTAGTCCAATTTAGCACTGGAAGGGACCTTGAAGACCATCTAGTCCTCATTTAGATGAGGAGATGAAGGCTAAGAGATTCAGTGACTTAGTCAAGGTCACACATGGGGTGAGTGGCAGAGACAGGATTTAACTCCTGGATTTCGAATCCAGAGCTCTTTTGACTGCTGTACCATATTTACATGTGTGAAGAGTCTAATTGCTCTTCTCTATGATAGCTTTCAAATTCTTAAAAGCACCATTTTCATTTCCTTCCCAAATCTTCCCTTTTCCAGGCCAGATGCTTCACCTTATCCCAATATGGCATAATCGCAAGAAATCTAATTTCAGATTTTATTTCTCATGTTTTATTTTACCATCTTTTTATTTCTGATAAACTTTCAGATAATAATGGTGTCTTATTAGATGTTTAACTTTTTTTTGAAGTCAATGTCTTTCAAGTGGGTCATGACTATTTCCAGAGAACTATGATTTCATCAATGTGAGTGCTTCTTAATGCCTGTATTATAGATTCGGAGATCAGAAGCTCATAGATTTAGAGCTGGACAGGATCTTAGAGACCACGGAGTCCAACTGCCTCATTTTACAGGTGGGGAAACTGAGGCATAGAAAGTTACTTGCCTGGGATCATACAGCTAGTTGGGATCTGAGATGAAATTTGAACTCAGGTTTTCCTGACTCCAATTCTAGCACTCTGTTCACTATGCCACCTGTCTGCCTCAACCTGTACATACTTTAGTATGAGGTAGTCTTCATGAGTTATGGCCAAAACAAACCATCCTCTGGTACCCAACTCTTTGTGGAGCTGCCTCTGCATCAGGCTGTTCTCTGATGATAGTCAGACCCATACTTGAAGAGTTTTCAGCAGCTTAGACCTTTTAGTGTTGCACTCTATTGGCTTATCCCTTGAAATTCCAAGATCACATCAACATGGAGACATCAGCAGGACCTTAGTGAAGGTTAGAGTACCCAAGGAAGTAAAAACAAATGTGTTAGAAATGATAAAGAAATTCCTGTTGGCACAGTAGGTAGAGAGCTAGGTTTGGAGTCAGAAGAACTGAGTTTGAATTCTGCCTTAGACACCTACTATATGCTGCCTGACAATTATCAAGCCAATTAACCTTTCACCTTAGTTTCATCATCTGTAAAATAGGGACAATATTAATACCTACCTTGCAGGGTTGTTGTGAGGCTCAAATTGGATAATACATGTAAAATACTTTGTAAATCTTAAAGTAATACATCAAATGCGAGTTTCTATTATTATGTCATCACCAATTCAACTTTATATCTACTTCTGTACTTGTGTATTGTGTCTATATATATAGATTTTATTGTGTATTGAAATTTGATCTTGGGACAGGGTTATTCTAAATGTACCTCATAACACTAAAAATGTACTTGCCCTTTGACTCATCCATACTGCTACTAATTCTAGCTGCCCAAGGAGGTCAATGACAGAAGCAAACACAATCCTGAGCACCCCCTCTATTCTCACACCCACACCCATGCACATATATGTATACATACATATATATGTATGTGTATATACATGTAAATATTCATAGATGCAATTTTGTGCTAGTAAAAAGACAGAAACAAAATGAGTGCCTATTGATCGAAGAATGGGTAAACAAATTGCGCCATATGTAATGGAATATTGTTACATGAGAAATGATGAATATAAGGAATTCATAAAAATATTGGAAGATATATGAGCTAGTACAGAGTGAAGTGAGGAGAACCAGTAAGGCAGTATAGGAGACCCTAATGTAAATGAAAAGAAATCCCAGAAGGCAGCCATATGCAAATTAGTTATAATGACAAATCTTGGTTGTTGAGAGTAGTTGATGTAATAATATACTTCACTTCCTGGTACAGAGAGGGGAGATTCCAGGCACACATTGGTGCATATGTTTGTCAGACCATGGTCATTTTGGTGGCTGTTTTTGTTAAACTCTTTTTTCTCTGATATAAGGAAGGGCTCAGTTGGGGAGAGAGGGCAAAATATAAAAAAGCCTCATTAAAACATTAAAAAATGTGATTTATAAGATAACCTCAAAGAAAGAGTATCAGTGGAAGCTATGACATGGCATCCAAAGAGACAATGGATCCTGACTTACAGCTGTGGGTAAGTCACTTCTCTCTTTATGAGTCTCAGTTTCCCCATCTGTAAAGTGAGGATAATAATCCCTATCTTGCCTGTCTCAAAGGGCTGTTGAAAGATTCAAATGAATGTGTATGAAAGCACTCTGCACCCATAAAGCATTGTGCAAATGTGAGCTGTTCTCATTTTTACATATCAGCTTTCTTTAAAGGGCACTGCTGCCCTATTGGGGATTCATTGGTTGCCTTTTTGCATGTTTCGGTGATGCTGATGCTTAGACATTTTTTCAGAGTCATAAATAGGGCTGTCATTTCCATTTTTTGTTCTCTTTTGAAGGTTTGCATGCTCATTTAGCTGTATGAAGGGATGAAAGAGCAAATCAACACCCTCTGCGGTTGCTGAAACCCAAGGGAGAAATAGATTTGAAAGCCTGTCTAGGTAATGGGCATCTTTGGATTGTTTTGAGTTTTGCCAACTGCATATAGGCTTCAGATGAACTAGGACGGACCCCAAGGAGGGAAGCTTTTCTTTTGGTTCTGTTGGCTCTGTGATTTTAGGAGAAAATATTCTTTTTGAGAAGTTCTGCTTTCTAAAAAATGAATCTCAAGGCAGGAAAGGAGCCTAATCTTGGGTATCAACCCCAGACAGACTCAGTCCTAGCAGAAATTTTCTTTCTTCTTTTTCTCTAATTTCTTCCCTTAGAAATGTTAGTATGCCAGCTTCTGTTTTCAGTGTCACCAACTCTAGGGGAGTGGTCTACAAAATTTTTTTAATGGACATTCCATATGTAAAATATTTTGTATCATCTGTGCATATATTCATACTTATAAATGCGAACAGGTTTGTTTGCTTATAAGTTCTATGCATTTGTTACATATAAGTTTATTTATAAATTATACATGTGTACCACAGAACTAATATAAATTATAAAGCTTACACAGAAATAGAAATTTTAAAAGCTAAAATAAAGAAGAACTGGTATTTGATCCTAGAGTAAGTAGGGAGCCACTGAGGTTTATTGAGTAGAGGAGTAACGTAGCTAGACCAGCACTTTAAGAAAGTCACTTTTGTGGATTGGAATTAGGATCATCTTGAGGCAGAGAGAAGAATTAGGAGACTGTTGCAGTAGTGCACATGAGAGGTGATATAGTCTGAAACTAGGTGACCATGTGGGTGGAGAGAAGAGTTCCAATGTGAGAGATGTCAGGCAATGCATTTATTAAGCACCTATTATGTGCCAGGAAATGTGCTAAGCACTGGGGATGCAAAGAAACCCAAGCAATGTTTCCTGCCCTTGAGGAGCTCACAGTGTAATTGAGGAGACATGGAAACATCATGCAAATAACTTTGTATAAACAAACTATATGTATATGATAAATTGGAAGTGATCAACAGAGGGAAGGTACTAGAACTAAGAGGGATTGAGAAATACTTCCTTCCTACAGACAGTGGGATTTTAACTGGGACTTGAAGGAAGCCTGGGAAGCCTGTAGGGAGAGAAGAGGAGAGAGCATTCCAGGTGTGGGAGACATCCAGTGAAAATGCCTGGAGCTTGAGAATGGAGCATCTTGTGAGAAGATCAGCAAAGAGGCCTGTGTCACTGAGCTGAAGAGCATGTGGTAGAAGTGGGGAAGTGAAAGAGAAGGGTTGTATAAGATGCAAAGGTAGAATTGAAGATATGGCAGTTGATTCGATATGTGGATGTGGGATGAGAGAAAATGAGGAATTCAAGATGATGCCAACAAGGTCGTGAAAATCTCGGTGATTGGGAGGACGGTGGTGCTATTGATAGCAAGAGGGATATTTAAAAGATGGTTGGGTTTGGGGGGCTGGATAATGCAATGATATCTGTGATCCAAATCTCAAACCATCCATACTTGCTCACCTTGGTTAGAAGGTGCAAAGAGATTTAAACCTGTAAAAAAGGGGAGAAAAGAAAAGCTTCCTAACAATTGCAGCTAGATAGAATTAATTGCTCCGAAAGGAAGTGGGTTTTCTCTTATTAGAGGTCTTTAAGCAAAGGCTGGGTGGTCATTTTTGTAATATGTTGTAGTACTTGTTCACATATAAGTTGGAGTGGATAGCTTCTGAAACCCTTTTTCACTTTAAAATTCTATAAAACAAAGAAATAAAAACCATCCAGTTTTATATTAGTTAATACATTTAGCTTTCTTGCCTCAATGCTTCTGTTCATACTGAAAATCCTGCGATTCCTACCCCCTTTTCTTTCTGTTAATATACTGTGTGTCCTTTAAGGGTGGCTCAAATGCCTTTCCTGCTTCTTCTACCCCTCATTGGTAGAAATAAGTTTTCTTTTCTTTGACCTTGTATTATGCCTAGTACTTTCCTGATTTTCTTATAATTTTTCTGTATTTCAATTTACTACGTAGTTATTGAATATTGACGTACGTGTCATGTGGGGGTTAAGTGAAAGCAGTGGACTAGGAGTCATGAGTCGAATTTGAATCTTGACTGCCTCTTAATATTTGTGTGACCTTAGGAAAATCACTTTACCTTCTTAAGCCTCAATTTCCTCATATGTAAAATGGAAATAATAATATTCTCATGGCCAAGATTGCAGAGTACTTACGAGGAACAAATAAGAATATATATATAAAGCTTCCAAAACCTTCAAGTATTATATAAATTTAAGCTTTTATTGTTATTATCTCTCCACTAAAATCCCACTCTAATACCTCATGATGGAATGCGTTCTTTAAAACTATGTTAGCAGAGTTCAGGTCCTAGTCCTACCAAGATGTACAAGATTTTGAGTACTGGCCCAGTGATGGACGTGGGTATGTCACCAGGCAGAAGACGAGCCAAGCCAAGTTTAGAGACAGCGTCAAGATGATCAGTTATTTAGCCACAACTCTCAGACAGACCATTTCTTGAGGGTTCATGAAATGCATCGGTGGAGAGAATATTCATACCAATACAATTATGGAGCCATGACGCCTTATTTGTTGCTGTTACTAGACTGTAAGCTCTTCATTATTTTTGTCTCTCCCCTAGTGTCTAAATGCTCTGGGTATGTGGGCACTTTCGTAGTGTTTGTTGAGTTAATGAATAGTTTAATTAGGCACTTGTAATATTCTTGATCACTTGGAACAAAAACCTAGCCCTTTTTCAAGCTTTTAAGGAATTCTTAAAAACAAATGCAAGACAAATAATCTACCAGAGATTTTCTGTTTTTTAAGAGTGATTGCAATTGTCCTTTGTTTTCAATACTGTGTAACTTCCTAGTGGCACACAGAAATTCCATTATTATAGAGCTGAAGTTCTTGGATATGTGAAACATTCTGAAAATTCATTCAAAGCTTTAAAACTTATTATATCCAGGAGAGACAGATTTAAGATTGCTACAGTTTCTGGTTGAAGTACTTCGAGCAGAAATCCATACTCCATTAGGTTTTTGAACATTATGTGACCTTAATTTTCCAGATATTTTGCCCTTTAAATTGAAAGTAGTATTTTAATACTATTTAAGTCTTCTGAAGGGGCTTGTAATATCATAGACTTAAGTTGTGAAACATTTGAACCAAATGAAAGGTAAAATAGCGACTGACTCCAGATTCTAGAATTCTACTTTTTTTCATTTCCAAAGATACAGTGACATAAAGATATGTATCAGACATATTTAATGCACTGAAGTTGTTGAAGAAAGCTATTTGTTGGTATGTGAGGTTGTTCCCACTGTATCTTGGACAGCATTTCATTCCTTGTGTCCTTTCTCTGCTTTGATGACAATATTTCTAAGCAGTAGGCTCTGTAAGTTCTGTGAAGTTAGGGGATTTACTTCTTATAAAACTATGGTCTGGGCAAAATGAAAACCTACCTGGACAATAGCAGTGGAGTTATCTCACTCCACCAGATAAAGCCAGAAATATAAGACTGCATTGTATTACTAAGGTAACAGGGCCTGTTTGAAAAATCCTCTGTGGAAAAGGCTAGATCAAAAGAATCCTGCCCTTTCATTAGTAAATTAGGTCAGTATTTTAATAATGTGCTCATTGAAAACTGTACACATTTTTCCTGAGTAATTGATATAATATAATCCAATTCCTATCTTAGAGTTATAATAAGTGAACTGAGTTCTTTGAGAGCTCTTAATTGCTTCATCCATTTTTCTTTGTAAAATGTTGTTTAGAACCTGAATTGGCCATATAATCTTTGCTTTGGTTTGTCATTCACTTAGAGATATGATACTCCGAGTTTTCTTTATTAGTCTATAGAATCAGGGTTTTAAAAATATATTAGCTCTCATCTGTGTAATACTTTAGTTATGAGTTGACTATTAGGAGCACACCCTTCCCTGAATGATTTCCCTTACCCAGATTCACATTACATTTGTTAAATGCCAAATAAATTACATGACCATTTTACTGTCAAGTAATTACTGTATTGAATTGCTAGGGGATATCCTTTAATGTAAAGAAGCAACTGGCGATAACATCTCTACAGCGTTTCACTGCTAGTATCAATCTTGTGATGTTATACTCCTTAGCTTGTTACACCATATACCCCTTTTGTGCTGTCGTTCTGGTCAGTCTTGTTGCTTCAGCCTCTAAGGTCAAACAAAAAGAAATCATTCTTTAGAGCCTGTGGGTTGTTATTTGTGGCTGGTGAGCTCAGTTGGGTAGAACCTAGTGGTCATGAGGCCAGGGTCACACTTTTGTTCTTTTATGTCAGAGAGTTACACTCAGCTCCATTGGAAGATTTCACTGACCAGTTGTGAATGCTCTACTGGGAATCACGAGACTTGGGGTCTAGTCTTGACTCTGCCTCTTAATAGCTATGTGACCTTGGATAACTTTCAGGTGCTATTGTCACCTTTCCAGATAAATCTCATACTCCTCCCTTGTCCGTTACACTCCAGCCCAAGTGGTCTTCTCCCTATCTCCAGTAGTTGGTCCATTCCATCTTGGCTTTCTTTGTCCCTGTGCGTGAAATGCCCCTTTTGCCTCTACCTATTGAATCCACACCCCTCCATTAAGTCACAAATGCTGCCTCTTTCATAAAGACTTTTCTGGTTACCCCTTGTCAATAGCTTCAGACCTTATGTAACATTTTGCATCTTTCTGGTAGACATAATATATTTTATTCAATCAAAAATGCAAGCATTTATTAATTGCCTATTATGTGGCAGAGACTTCTCCAGGCTCTGAGGATGCAAATACAAAGTATGAATGAGCTTTGCCCTAATGGAGCTTACATTTTAATGGAAATTATGCTCTACTTTGTATGTGTGTGTTCTGTCTCCTGACGTCCTACTCTGATACCTCACTGTGTCATGGAGGTGCCCTTGGTTTCTCAAGGGCTGTGCTAGCAAAGCCCAAACACAGTTAGGTTCTAAAGTTTAAAAGGCTTCAAGTATGGGTCCAGTGATGGAACATATGTGCTTTTTCTTAGGTCCCACATAACAAAAATCAGGGTGAAAGAGTTTTCAGACCTGACAAGTTTCAAAGATCATCTGCTGAGTTCTAGAGGAGTTTGTGACCTACATTGGTGGTAGGTATACCCGCAGCATCCCAGAAATCTCAGCAATAAACATTACAGAACTTTAAAATATCGAAGAAGTAAGTTCATGTGTCCTATCCCCCAAGTGGAAAGTAAGTGCCATGAGGGCAGGGGATCACACCCAGAATACTGCTCTGCACACGGCAATCTCTTCACAAATGCTTGCTGAGTTGAGCTGAACTGCTAAATCTAAAGCCCCTTCTAGCTATAAAACTCTATTAGCTAGTGAGTATGTAAGTGGGCACCATCAGTCATAAAAAGGCATGGGGAAGAAAGCATGGCTGAGTTGGTACTAGGAAAACAATGAACGTGCCCTACAGAGCATCTTGATAGTGTGATCCTTGTGTGTGAAACATGGCACACTTAACATATTTGGTTGTCATACCAGTTTGATGGTTAATTGGTTCATGTTTTTAAAAGGAGGACATGGATATGGTAGTTAGGCAAAACTGGGAACCTGCATGTATTTGAATTTTTCTTCTTTAATCTTCAAGCTTGTTTGAAGGTTTTAGTTGTATTAAAATCTAATGTTGAAATTTCTGGAATATCTTAAAATAAACAAACAACTCCTTAAAGGCCCTAATAGTCAAACCTTTCCAACAGTGCATCTCTGCTCCTCCCCCACCTTAAATGGGAAAACAGTGCCCAATTCAGCAATTGCCTATGTTTTTGGCAAAACAAATAATAGTGTTCTGAATCTGACATGTTATTCTCGTTAGGGTCAGGCCATACCCTTTGAAAGCACTCAGAGTACATTCAAAAGACCTTTATAATCTCTTATATAAATTGAAATACCTGCTGAGTCCAAAAAAGCCCTCATGTGTCAAAAACTGCATTTTATATGAATACCAGGAGAAAGTCTAGAAAAACCAATTTGATTAATTAAAAAAAAAGACACTAGGTTTTCTGCATTTTTTCTGAGTTCCATGTTGATTTTATCTTACCTATAAATTTTTAAATGTGCTGGATTTTGTTTTCATATAATAAGTTGAGATTTAGCCTTGTTGTTACTGTTTCATGATGTTTTTAGTGATGATAATGAGGTCAAAATAATGGATTTTGCCTCTGTAGGTGAATTAGATTTGCTCTGTTCTGTGTCCAAAGACTGACCTT
Source organism: Trichosurus vulpecula (assembly GCF_011100635.1). Classification (NCBI taxonomy): domain Eukaryota; kingdom Metazoa; phylum Chordata; class Mammalia; order Diprotodontia; family Phalangeridae; genus Trichosurus; species Trichosurus vulpecula. The sequence goes on along the minus strand of NC_050578.1, from coordinate 225,552,637 downwards.
AATCCTGCATAACCATCTTGCAAGTATATGCCATTGGTGATGAGGGGAATTGTGCCAAAATGTATGGATAGAGAGAGCGATATAGCGTCATTAATAGAACTATATTGCCAAAAAGAAAGGAAGTGGTGATTCTTCTGCCCTCTGCCTTGGTCAGAGCATTCTAGATGCTTAGAATATTTTTAGTTCTGAGTATATTTTTGTAGGGATTTTGATGATTTGGAACATACTGGGGTGGGGTGAGTATATAGGAAGTCAAGTTATTGGAAAATAATTTGTAAAGAAGCTGGTGGTGGTTAGCTTGTCTGGAGAAGTCAAGACTTAAGGGGATGATGATCTTAATTTGCTTAAACTCTCTGGACCTCAGTTTCCTCATCTGTAAAATTAGTAATTTGGATTAGATGATTTCTAAGGTCACTTTACTTCTAATGCTGTGATCCCATGATTCTATGAAGTATTTGAAAGACTGTCAGGAAGAAGTATTATATTTTATGGAATCACAGAATTTGAGAGTTAAAAAGGGACCTTAGTAGCCACCTAGTTCAACCCATATTCAAAAAGAATCCTAACTATAAAGTTTCCTCTGCTTGAATATCTACAAGGAGGGTAAACCCACCCCCTTTTAGGGACAGCTCTAAGCGTGTCCAGTTTCTTCAACTAATCCTCATGTCTTGAACTCAAGGTCATTAATCATCATGGTTGCCTTTCTCTGGACACTTTTAATAGCCTTCCTAAACTATGATGTCTAGAACTGGACATAGTACTCCAGGTGTGAGGTTTATTAAAGGCAGAATACTGTGAAACAATACACCACTTCCCTATTCTTGGAAGCTATTTCCCTCTTAATCTAGCTTAAGACTGTATTAGCTGTTTGCCACGCTACACTATAGACTCATATTAAATTTGTAATCCACTAAAAACTATGGCTATTTTACAGAACAATTACTTTCTATCCATACCTCCACCATTTTATACTTGTGACATTGATTTTTATCCATGTGCAACATCCTTATTGAATTTCATCTTATTAGATCCACCCAATGCTTTAGCATATCAAGATCATTTTGGTTATTGATTCTGTCATCCACTTGTGTTAATCATCTATCCCAGTTTTGTGTCATCTACAAATTTGGTGGACCTGCCATTTATGCCTTTATCCAAGGCATTGATAAAAATGTTATATAACATATGGCCAAATACAGAACCCTGATATATTCCACTGGAAAACTTTTATCATGCAGCCATTGAAATATTAACAAATCTTTGAGTCCAACTATCCAACCAGAATCCATCTGGATGTAATATCTATTCCTTATCTCTCCCATATTCTCCTAAGAATACTGTGTGATACTTTATTAGTACTTCTGTTACAATCTGGGTAGATCATATTCACAGCATTCCCTATCATCTCTTAATGTAGCAATCCTATGAAAAAGACAAGGAAATTATGGCAGTCTGGCATGACCTATTCTTGATGTACTCTGGCTCTGCGTAATCACTACTTTCCTTTCTAGGCATTCTCCAACTCTCTCTCTCTCCCTCTCTCTCTCTCTCTCTCTCTCTCTCTCTTTCCCCCCCCCCCTTCCTTCCTTTTTCCTTCCTTTCTTCTCTTTATTTTTTCTCTATTTTTAACATTTTTATTTAAAGTTTTGAGTTCCAATTTCTATCCTTTCCTGCCCCCCCCAAGACAGTAAGCAATCAGATATAGGTTATTCACGTGCAGTTACCTAAAACATTTCCATATCAGGTCCAACTATGTCTTTAATGATCAATTCTAGACTTTCCTCAGTAATTGAAGTCAGATTCACTGACCTATAGTTTATAGACTCTGTTCTCTTTCCTTTTTTGAAAATCAGGACATTTGTCCTCCAGTCTTATAGTATGTTGCTTGTTTTCCGTGATCTTTCTACTATCACTGACAATGTCTTAGCAATCGTTGCCAATTCTTTGAGTACTTGAGGATGTATTTCATCTGATGCATGTGACTAGGATTCACTAAAGGCTACCAAGTCCTTTCATACTTTCTCTTTGCTTATGTGGGGTATCAACTCTTTATAATCATTTTTGTTCTGCCAGTTCCAGTGTAAAACACTACTTAGTGGCAAGCATTTCAAAAAATACTTATTTCCTTCCCTTTTCACTGTAGTCAGCTGTCATTGTCCTATCCACCAGAAGCAACATTCCTATACTTTATTTGATTTTCTTTTTACTTCCAATATAGAAAAAAACCTCAAACTGTTGCCTTCAGCTTCCTTACTGGCCTCTGCACTGAGCACTCCTCACATTCTTTTTACACACACTCTTATTTGTGTTCTGTTACCTTCTATCTTCTGTACATTTCTTTTTGTAAATGGTGAGTTCCTTGTTCATGCATAATGATTTCTTCATACAAATCCCTTTTTCCCCTCCTTTTTGGAATTTTTTCCCTTTGTGTCTTCCAAATTTTGATCTTGAGAATTTACTATTCCTTCTGGACTAACTTCCCTCAATGCCTATGGGATTTAATCTATCTTTCCTTTGAACCCTTTGAAATTTGCTTTCTCTAAGACTAGGGTACATGTTATTCCAGCTCAAATTTCTCCTCTCTCACAGATTTTAGGTGGAAATGGTCTCTTTTCCCTCAAAGTTCCTGTCACTTTTACTCCAGCACCCAGCTCCTCCCTGAAGTGAGAATCAGAACCAGAATAGAATTTCCTCTTGGTTCCTCCACCTTTTGAAGGATGAAATTATCACTGAGGCAAGTCAAGAAGTTATTAGCCACTCTGCTTTTGGAAGTGACAGAACTCTGTCACATCTCTGATTAAGCACTGGTATATCGGTGCCTTAGTGCCAGGCCTGTGATCTGTTTCTTAAACTCCTCCTCTTCTTACTCTTTCTGTCAAATGGGTTTATAGTATATTCCAATGGCAAAATTACTTCTATTTTCCCTCCTTTGTTCTTCACCCAAATATCACATACCTTCTCCCTATTTTTCCCCACCTGGTTGCTAGATTTCCTCACATAAGTATACTTTCTTAATATATAGTGCCAGCTCATATCCCCCTTTACCTAGTCTAGTTCTTTTGAACAAGGTATTCCCATCTAGAGCTATATTCCAGTCATGAGTTTCATTTCAGCAAATCTCGGTGATTCTTATGAGGTTAGATTTACCTCCTTGCGTTAGAATTTATAGTTCTTTAGTCTGCTGCCAAACTCTGGGCCTGTAATAATTGGGTTTTACTCTTGTCTTCTTTCTGCGATTTTGTCTCTTGTGAATTTTCTGGCCATCCAAGCTTCTCTCTTTCCTTCTTTTTTCTTCACCTCCTCCTCCTCTTCCTACTTCTTGTGCTTCTCCTCCTCCTCCTCCTCCTCCTCCTTTTCTATAGTACCTAGATTTGTTCAGCTTGGTCCCATTACATAAAACTAAGGCTACATGACTCAGAGTGTTCAACAGTGGAGTGGGCCGTGTTAGTAGTTAGTGAGCTCCTTGCCTCTGGAGGTATTTGAACAGAGGCTGAGTTATCACTTCTGTGGCATGTTGTAGAGGGGATTTGTGCTTCCAGAAAAGGTTGGGCTAATTGGAGTCTTTTTTGACTCTGATGGTTTCTGATTTTTGATTGGTTCAAAACTGTCACCATTCCTAGATAACACACACACACTCCCCTTATGTTTATTCCCTATTGATATGGCACAATAGTTTCACTGTCATAGATGAAACATTTCATTCTGTTTTCTGGTTTGAATATCAGGAAGAATTTTTAAATTTTATTTTCTTTTTATTCTGCATTTAGCAAATACCAAATAAAATGAGTATTTCTTCATATAGAGGAGCAAAGAAAAAGAGGAGCATAAATGAAACAGCTGGTTTTTCTTTTAAAATGTGTAACACATTCAGTGTGTAGCTTTCAAAGCTGTTCTGCTTATTGGTGCTTCTTTCTGACCTTCAGTTCTCTCCTCTGAAAATTTTAAATGTCCTAATGACCTCCCCCACTTTGGCTACTATATCTCTATTTTTTCTCTTCCTTTTCTTCCTCCTTTACAAAAAAGAATAGAGTCACAGGAAAAGGTTTTGAAAAATAGTAGCAGCATTACTAGATGAAACTGTGAAACTAGGGCTGGGCTAGATTATTTCTGAGGTCCCTTCCAACTTTAAGATTTTGTAATTTGGCTGAAGCATAGACACATGTGCAAAAGTTCACATGTTCACTTCACATACACACACACACACATATTGTGCATGCACATGTCAAAGTATGTGTTTTTCTAATAATGATAGCATTGGGAGTAAATTGGAAGGTTACTCATTTTTTTATTGCTTCTTTTGTTTAGGTAATGGATGTAAAACCTGATGGAAGTTCTGTTTCATGAATGTACTCACTTTCATGGAAACCAGGTGAGTACACTACTTTAAAAATCTTAAACTTTTGATTATTCATTGAAATACATTTTGTTTCCCTAAAATTGTCTTCTCCAAATTTTATTTACTTCTAGCTTCTAAATTAATGTTGGTGGCTTCCTCAAAGTTGACATCCCATGAGAAATTCATCTATTAACCTGGAGAAAGGAGAATCCATAGATCTTTCAAAGATCTTGTTAATGTGAATCTACTACCTCCGAAACTTATTACATGACTTATTAACAAATATTTATTGTCAAAGGGGCAGAGATGCCATAAGTTGTACTATCATGCTGGAATGTTGAGTTGAAAGAGAATGAAGGCATATCACACTACTAATATGTAGTGATTGGCCTTCTTTGCACAGGAAACCTGGAGCTGATTCAAGTTGGACTTTTGCTAACTCTTCCTTAAGTCAAGAGGGAACTTTCCTCTGTTACCTTCCATGATTTCTTTTGCTACTCCTTCCCCTAAAACTTAGGTACTTGCCAAAGTTTTGCCTTTGGCCTCATCTTTCAATGTGATTATCATAATCTAATTTGCCTTATATTTATTTGTATAGTTGTCTTCCCCATCAGGCTATAAGTACTTCATTGGTAGGGGCAGCTAGGTAGCTCAATGGACAGTGCAGGGTCTGGATTCAGGAAGACTTATCTTCTTGAGTTCAAATCTAGCCTCAGACACTTACTAGCTTTGCAACTCTGGGAAAGTCACTTAAGCTTTTTGAGAAGGAAATGGCAAATCACTCTAGCATCTTGCCAAGAAAACTCCAAATGGAGTCACAAAGGGTTGGATATGACTGAACAACAACTGAGTTTCATTGGTGGAGACTGTGTTCATTTATCCTCATTTCCCCTTCAGTGCCTACCACTAGTGTACATTGCAAATCATAGGAACTTAAGAAATGTATATTGAATGGATGAGGATGTTACTTTGCATTCACTTCCAAATAGCTTCCTCCACTGAGAATGGAGATATTTTTCCTTAGTAGCTAATATGTAGCTTAGTAGTTGATACATATATCAACTTTCAGCTTCTTAAAAACACATTAAAAACCCATAAATTATTTTTTAAATCAATAAATATTAAGCACTTACTATGTGCCAGGCATTGTGCTAAGTGATTATAAATTTCCTAACACCCAAAATGTTCAAACTTCAGGAAAGCTATTCATTGGAAAATTCATATTACTAGGTCACGTTTGTGTAACACTCAAATTCTTTTCACTTGCAGCACTCCCTCTGGGGCTACTTTTTCAGCTTCCACTCATATTGTCAGGATGGTTTACCAAAGGATGGATGACATCTTACCTATTCTCTTTTATGGTCTGAGGGGTAACCCTGAAGGACTGGATTTTTAAGTAGTCTTTCTTATGAACCCCTCCCCCCACACTAAATTATTTGATGGATAATTTTCCAGTGGCCTCGGTTAACTTGCAGCAAAAGACATTTGCTAAATGCATATGGTGAAAACAGTCAGTATAGCAAATTCCTTCTAAAAGGGGTCCAAATTCTCCTTTTGTACATATCAACAGGCTCAAACTTAAAATAAGAATGGTCATGAGGTTGACTTTTAGAGTAAGCATCTCTAGTAACCAGAAGCCATGAGGTATGAAAAATGGCAGCAGTTCAAGAAGAGATCTCTAGCCTAATGTTTCCCAGACTTTTAGTTTGACCATAGTATACTTTTAGGCTTGAAATATACTAAGGAATTATAATTGCCCATTGGGAGAATTCTAGGGGACTAAAAGTCCTCCCAGAAAAGGGAGATGCCTTCAAGAAAATCTGGTAGCAAAATAAAAGAAATTAAGCCAATTTTTAGACTAAAATTGCCATGTGTTTTGACATATATATATATGTATATAACTTCACATTTTAGAAGGAAAAATACTACTACTATTGATATTTTTCTTCAAGGAATCCCTGTTTCTATCATGCAAACCACAGAGTTCCCTAGAGCATAGGAAATGGTGTCATAGACAATCTTCTAGAGCAGGGGTGGGGAACCTGTGGCCTTGAGGCCACATATGGCCCTCTAGGTCCTCAAGTGCAGCCCTTTGACTGAATCCAAACTTCACAGAACAAATCCCTTTATTAAAAGAATTTGTTCTGTAAAACTTGGACTTGTCACAAGGCCACACCCGATGACTTAGATGCCTCATGTGGCCTCAAGGCCACAGGTTCCCCATCCCTGTTCTAGAGTAAATAATTATTGAATATCTTCTCCTCTCAGGTTGATTCTGCAGTCGTCTTTTCCTGTGCCATGTAGGTGCAGACCCACTTGCACAGATGAGAAGAATAGTTCTGGTAGGTATGGGGCTATCCCCAACCTACTGGGGATATATTCTTCTACACAAGATGAATTCCAAAGGTTTTACTCTTTGTTGAATCATTTGGAGGGGGTATGTTGGAGCAGTATGTCACCCTGGAATGAGCATTGGATTTAGTGTCCCAATACCTGGATTCAAAACATGATTTTTTGACCTTCAGCATGTCACTTCATCCCTGTGGCTTGCAAATCAACCAGTTAAGTCAATAAGCATTTCTTAAACACCTGTTGTGTGCCAGGCACTGTGCCAAGGATTGAATCTACAAAGCAAGATATAAATAACAGTCCGTGCTTTCAAGGAGCTCACAGACTAATGGGAGCGACAACATGCAAGCAACTCTCAATAAACAAAACTTATACAGGATAAATTTGAGAGAATCTTAGAGGGATCACAAAAGGCTTCTTGCAGAAAGTGGAATTTGAACAGGGACCCAAAGGAAGTCAGGGAAGCCAGGAGCCAGATATGAGGAGGGGAGAGCTTTCAAGCATTGAAAACAACCAGTGCAAATGAATAGGGTCAAGAGATGGAGTGCCTTGTGTGAGGAACAGTGAAGAGACCAGTGACATTGGCTTGTAGAGTACATGGGTGAGAGTAATGTGTAAGAGGTAGCTAGGTGGCACATAGAGTGCCAGGCTGGAAGTCAGGAAAACTCATCTTGCTGAGGTCAAATCTGACCCCAGACAATTACTAGTGGTGTCATCCTAGGAAAGTTACTTAATTGTGTTTGCCTTAGTTTCTTCATCTGTTACCATGAGCTGGAGAAGGAAATGTTGAACTACTCCAGTATCTTTGCCAAGAAAACCCCAAATGAGGTCACAAAGACTTGGACATTAATGAAAAAATGACTGAACAACAAAAAGGTGTAAAAATAATGGAAAGGTAGGAAGGGGCCAGGTTGTGAAGAGCTTTAAAATCCCAATAGAGGATTTTATATTTGATCTTGGAGGTAATAAGGAGTGACTAGAATTTATTGAATGTGTGTGTGTGTGTGTGTGTGTGTGTGTGTGACATGTTCAAACTTGCATTTTACGAAGGTCATTTAGGGAGCTGAGAAGAAGATCAGACTAGAGTGAGGAGAGGTTTGTGGCAAGGACACCAATTAGCAGGCTATTTCAGTAGTTGAGACTTAAAGTACCTCATGAGATGCATGCCTATATCATGAGGGTGGAAGTGTCCCAGTAGAACAAGGGCACACAGAAGAGATGTTACAAAGATAGAATCAACAGTAGATTGGATATGGGAGTTAAGAGAAAGTGTTGTAGTTAAAGATAACACTAAGGCTATGAGCCTGAGTGACTAGTGGGATGGTGGTACCCTTGACAGCAATAAGGAAGAAGAGAAGGTTTGGAGGACAGGAAGAGCTAACGAGTTCCATTTTGAACATATTGAGTTTTTAAGATATCTATGTCATATCCAGTTTGAAATATCTGATAGGTTTGGCAATGCAAGACTGAAGTTAGGAGAGAGATCTGGGATCTGTGAGGATTGGAGAATCACCAGTATAGAGAAGATAATTGAATCCATGGAGGTTGATGAGATTACTAATTGTGATAGTATAGAGGGAGAAAAGAAGAGGTCCTAGGCAGTCTTGGAGTAGAATATTCTTGTGGGATGGGAGACACAGGTATTTGACACCCTTATTGTAGGTTATTTAGGTCTCTTTTCTTGGACTTGCTGGATTGGCAATAGCATATTTTCCCTTTTGTAGCAAAACCCAGAGACTTCAAATGGATTCATGGGTGATTATGGATTTCTTCAGCCTAGAGACAAATTACGTGGTATAGAGGACAAAGTGCTGAGCCCGGAGTCAGGAAGACCTGAGTTTGAATTCGGCCTCAGACACTTACTATTTTTGTGACTGTAGGCAAGTCACTTAACCCATTAGCCTCAATTTCTTTAATTGTAAAGTGGATTTATTAATAAGAGCACCTACCTCACAGGATTGTCATGAGGATCAAATGAAATAATATTTGTAATAGCTTGGCACTGTGCCTGTCTCTATAGGTGCTATGTAAATGCTTTTCCCTTCTCCTAGAATTCCCTTTTCTCATCAAAACACTGTGCTATGATAAAAAGGCAGAAAAAGGCAGACTCAAGCAAAGAGTTGGTAGATCACTGGCCAAAATAGTACAGAGGGAGAAAGGAAGACAACCCAGGACAGAGCCTTAGGGGATATCCATGGTTAGTTGGTGTGACCTGGATGAAGATCCACGAGGATACTGAGAAAGAGCAGAATGACAGATAGGAGAAGTTCTAGGAAAAGCAGGGTCACAAAAATGTATAATGAAGAGTTTCAATATGGAGATAATGATGCCAACAGCTGCAGAGATGTCAGAAGGATGCCAAATGAGAAAGGCTGTTAGATTTAGCGATCGAAACATCACTGGTAACTTTGGAGAGAGCAGTTTCAGTTCAGTGATGAAGTCAGAATCCGGACTACAGAGTTAAGAAGGAAGTAAGTGGAGGCATTTTGGATTTTATAGAAGGAATTTTATGGAAGGAATTTGTGGAAGAGATGCTGGATGACAGCTGGTGGGGATTGACAGATCAAAAGAAGGTTCTTTTAAGGATGGGGGAGATATGGATATGTTTGTAGATAGCAGGAAAGCAGACAGTTGACAAGTAGAGGTTAAAGACTAGCCATAGGGTGGGAATAATGGAGGGAACAATCTGCTAGAGAATATGGGATGGAATGGGATTACTTAAATAGCCTGTGGAAGGATTTGCCTTGGCAAGGAAAAGGGCCACCTACTTATGAGACAGGAATGAAGGAGGAGAAAGTGGTGGAAGACATATGAGTGATATGAGATGAGGAAAAGGGGAGGAGCTTTGTGCCAATGGCTTCATTTTTTTCAGTAAAATATGAGGTAAAGTTCTCAGATGAGAGGGTGGGGAGAGGGAAAGTCATGGGAGTTTTAAGGAGGGGTGAAAAGGTTTGGGAAAAGCTATTGTGGTGAGTGAGATGATAAATAGATTAAACAATGTAAAAGGATTGCCTTGTCTCAGTGAGGGCTCATTTAAGATTTCGTAATAGAAACTTGTACGGACCTAGCCAGGATGGTTTCATGATTTTCTTCAGCTTTATTCAGCAGTATGTGAGCAGAAGTGAAGGTGGCAGATGATGGGACTAATCCAAAGCTGAGCACAAAAGAATGGCAATAACATAAGAGGGGCAAGAGACTTGAGAGAAAAAGACAGTGTAGAGTTGAACTGCTTAACCAAAGGATAAAGAAGCGGAAGGGAAGAGAATGTAGCAGACCTGACAGGTAGAGGGAGTGGAGGTCATGATGAGAATGAAGAACTGGGATACGAGGGTTTATCAGGCAGAGAGGGCAAGGTGGGATTACAACAGATTATGAAAAAAGTTCATGAAATGAAAGTGGAATGGCTATGGGTGATGGCAAGATTAAAAGTATGACGGTCTTTGTATATAGCTGAGGTGGAGTGGAGGAGCCAGTCTGGGGAAATAAGTAAGTTGAGGAACTGGGACATTAGGTTGTTAGAGGCAGTATCTATATATCTATATCTATATACACATACATTATATATATTATATTGAGGTCCCGTAGAATAAGGGCAGGAACTGGGGAGGAAAGACTGTGAGGGGGCACTGAGCTTGATGAGGAAAGAGAGTGTCTTGTTGATCAGTAGATAACAGCTACCAAAATCTTGATTGTTTAATAAATATTGATTGAATAACTTCAAAGAATGGAAAGTTATTTAGTGAAGGTGGCAGAGAATAGCCTAGAAATGGCAATGGGGAGCAAGGAGTATTCCAACTCTCCACCATAACCAGTGAGTGGGGATAAGAGGTGGTAGTGGGGAAGTATCAATGAAAGTGTAATCAGTGTTGGAAAAGGGAGCTAGGTAAGCAGTGTCATCAGGAGGGAACCAGGTTGCAGTGAATGCAATAAAATGGGAGGAATAAGAAAGAAAAAAGTTTTAAGATGAAAATAAGCTTGTTATCTATGGAACAGGAATTCCAGAGAGCATAGTGGAAGGGTTGGGTATCTTTAAAGTGAAAGATTGAGCGGGCTAAGAGTTGGATTGAGGGGGATGGGAATACAAGAATAAATAGTGGGGGGTGGAGAATAGGGTTTAAATAATGACAGGACGGGGTTCAGAATCACTGACAAGGAGTATGTTACTCATTGATAATTGAATTCAAGGAGGTTATCATCACCCCTAGGGGTTTAACCTAGGAGTGCAATCCATTTTCCCCATCTATAAAATGAGGGGACTTGACTAGATGATTTAAAACTCTAGAGTTCTGAATAGGATCAGAAAGACCCTTGCCCTAAGATTTCTCTCTCTCTCTCTCTCTCTCTCTCTCTCTCTCTCTCTCTCTCTCTCTCTCTCTCACACACACACACACACACACACACACACACACACACACACACATCCCACCATTGAGGTTAGGTGCTAATCTCATCAGGCGATGGGGTAGAAGTGAGAATACAGTGGCCATAATAGATATGAGAGATGTTGTAGAAACTGAATCGATAGGACTTAAGTGTAAGGTGCTAGTAGATTCAGGCAGAGATCATAGTATCCCAGAATTTGACAGCTGAAAGGTACTTCAGTGGCTATCTAGTGCAACCACACACAAAAAGGAATTCTCCCTATAATATACCATTAATAGACAGTTGGAGATTCTAGTAGCCTGGAACTTAGAAGACAGGTCAAAAGTGACAGGGAATCTCCAATTTATATTCTTAGAGAGACAGGGAGGTTGTGTATTCATAAAAGGATGAGAGACTTATAGTACCATGAGTTATTACTATGTGTCTGGTTAAGGGGTGAGCAGTTGGTTTCAAGTCATGAAACATTTAACAAAAGGAAGTTTACTTTGCCCTAACACAGCAAGGATACAATGGGACTTAGCATCCTTGGATAAGGCCCACAAGATAAGGTAAGGTAATTCGTGTGGGTTTAAAAATCCACCATGTCCATGACTGGGACTTTTTATGACTTTAGTGGACCAGGCAGTTGTGTCAGGGAATCTGGGGCCAATCTGGTCCTAGGCAGAGCATTATTTCCTTTTAGAGAAAGCTAATGCCTAAAATTAGGGAAAGAGAAGGGGCCTCCCCATACCACAGGTACAAAGAAAGGAGGTGCATCAAGGAAATGCTGATAAGTATTAATTCTGTTGTAGTATCAAAGGGGCCTAGCATCAGGCAATAGGCAGAAGTCTGAGCAGGCAGGTGGTAGGTGTCATATAGACTGGGCATTAGGTAACTGGGACCCTGCCATGTAGACTGAGGTTTAGGGTTAAATTTCAGACTAGAAGCTTGGGGATAGGAGACAAGGGAGGAATCCATTGCAGGAGGAATTGAGGTACCAAGCAAAGACTGATTAAAGTTAAGGGGAATCTGTATAAGAGGATTTAAAACAACAACATAATTATTGAAACTTGATACAAAGTAAGGATGTGGTCATACAAAATAACAAAAAAAGCTCCAGAAAGTTTCCGGAAGAGGAATATGAGGTCAGGGTAGCATCATCAAATAGTTAGGTTGCCTTAATTCTAGGTCTCACCCAGAACCATAGGCTGACAGACATACACCTTCAGAAATCACATTTTTGGAAGGCATTTGGAAAACTAGAGTTATTCCAGAGTAGCATGCCCAGAATGGAGAGGAAACTGAAAATCATGCCATTCCAGACAGTGTGATAAAACTGAAATGGGATTCAGAATCAGATTATTGGGATTTTAATCCTGGCTTTGCTGCTTATTTCTTATTTTATCTTTATTTAACCATTCTGTTCCTCAGTTTCTACATCTCTAAAATTAGAAGATTGTATTAGATGGTCTCTGAGATCCATGCTAGCTCAAAATCCCCATTAAACTGTTTGAAAGAACTGGGAAAGTTTAAACTATAGAGAAGAGAAGACTCAGGAGGTTGCTGTCTTCCAGTATTTGAAAAGCGGTCATATATCAGAGTGAGATTAGTCCTGATTTGTCTTAGGGGACAGGACTCCCAACAATGAATCGAAGTTACAGGGAGGTAGATTTGAGATCAGGGTAAAGAAAAGCTTCTTAAGAATTAGAGAAGTTCAGAAGTAGAATACAATCTTTCAGAGGAAGGTTTCCATGCAGAAACAGGAATAAACACTTACTGAAGACATAGTCTACAGGGTTGTTGCTCAGGTAGGCTTGGACTGAGATGACCTCTAAAGTGCTTTCTAACTCAGAATCTATGGTTCCATTATTCTTTTGTTTTCCTTTGTCTTGGAGCTGGTTTGATCGCAGGCTGAGATTTGCAGATTCTAGTGAAGTGGCTTCAGGGGTGAAGATGTTTTTAGTAATATGGGACTAGGTCGTTAGAAAGAGATCCAAAAGAAAACTGGCTCCATTCTGTGGATGACCTCTGAGTGCTTCTAGTTCTTGGCATCCACTTATCTTTCCTTCTACTAACCTGAACCATTTTGCATCTTAAGGATGAGTATTAACTTACAGGAAAATATGGTATGAGTGATATAATTCAAGATATATGTCATCAGAAAATGATACAGACAAATCCTATAGTAGGAATGGGGTAACAGATAGATAGGTCAAGTGTTTCATTAGTATCCAGAAAATGACAAAAGACATGTAAGCATGGAAACTTGGATTTATCTTCAGTGGCAGATCTGTATGTAATGTGGGCAAGAATCAAGCAATATGAAAAGGGTGTGGGTGTATTTTTATTTGTACTAGTGGATAGAATATTCATATGTATTATGTTAAAATATTGAACCATGATTCCATTCATAAATTGTACAATGGGTCTAAGAGAATCAATGTTAATGAAATGTCTAGATGAGGAAGGGTGGTAGAAGGGTGGTAATTCCATGAGAAGAAATAGGGAAGTCAGGAAAGGGGGCACTTTTTGGGGGAAATGTGTTCAGTTTTGGACATCTTGAGTTTGAGGTATTTGTGAAAGATCCTGGACAGTCAGTCAACAGTCAATAAGCATTTGTTGAGTACATCCTATATTCCAGGTACCATACTAATATCTAGGTGTACAAAGAAAGTCAAAAACAGTCCCTGCTCTTAAGGAGCTTATGGTTTAATGGGGAGGCAGACAGGCACAAATTTGGAAGTATGAATTTTTAGCTTGAGAAAGAAGCCAGGATAGAAGATTATCAATTAGGAAGTATTATACATAGAGATCATAGCTGAAGCTATGAAAACAGATGAGATTGCCAAGGAAGAGAGAGTAGTGAAAGGAGAAAAGAGAATTGAGGACAAATCTCTGGGGAGACCTGGGGCAGTAGGAAGAAAAAGAGAAGCGAAGGAGGCAGGAGTGATAGGAGAGGTATGAGGACAATCAGCCCATATGGTTCAGGGTTACAGAGGCCAAAGAATTCGAGTTAAAATAATGAGGGAGGTGACCAGCAGGATGTATGTAAAATGATAAAAAGTCATTGAATTTGAAATCTAGAAAGTTATGGGTGCTTTTAAGAGTAGCTTCAGGGTACTGATGGGAATAGAAGTCTGACTGCAAGGAGTCAGGTAGCTTGAATTACTCTTTTAAGAAGTCTGGCAGTAAAATGCAGGGAAAGATGATGTTGTAGTTTAAGAAGGTAACATTTTAACAGATTCAAGGAAAGTTTTACCCCCTCCTTTGGTTGAGGAGACATGAACATGTTTGTAAGGAAAGGCAGAGAATTAGTGAATCCAGAGAGATTGAAAAGAGTAGATGATTGATGGCCTAAGGGTTTGGATGGGCAGGAAGGGGTAATTAATAATAATAATAAAAACAGTAATAATACATTTATATGACATTTGATGGTTTACAAAGTACTTTCCTCACAACAACGCTATGAGGTAGTATAGATAATGCTATCTTCATTTTACAGTTGGAGAAACTGAGGCTCAGTCATTAAGTATCAGAGCTGTAATTCCTATCCTGGTCATCTGATTCCAAATCCATTTCTCTTTCTGCTTTATCACATGCAATCAAGGGAATATGCAGAAAAGTCAATCCCAGTAAAAACAAGAACACATGTTTTCCTCTGTTACAGGAAGAAAATAATACATGAGAGTATGAGTGAAGATATAAGGAAATTTTGGGGTGTAGAGGAAGAGAGTTGATTATGGAATTTTTGTTGGGTGGCCTTAATATTAATGTTTCTTAGCTGAAAAGGGGATAAAAAGGTGGGGTTTGGTTCTGACTAGCTCTAGTGAAAAAAGAATAAACATAACATAGAGCAAAAAAAGTAGTCTGGGAATATGAATTTATAGTGACCCCAGTCAGGACAGTTAGGTGATTTTCTCTAGTTACACACAATAGTTCAGGAGCTGGAGTAGAAAATCAGGTGGTTCAGGTTTGAGGGATTCAGAGTTAACCAAAACTAAATTGTTGAACTATTTTGAGGCAAGAGGAGACATGGTGGTGATATGATCTGGGAGAAAAGAAGGAAGCCAAGAGTTATTTTCATTTCATCATTCCTGGATGAATATGTTGGAATAATAGAATTTTAGGTCTTGAAAACTGTCTTAAAGATCATCTTATCTACTCCCTTCATTATATAGACAAGAACATTGAAGGTCAGAAAATCCTCATGAGTAGAGAAGTCATATAATACTATAAAGTATCTGTGTTGAAGAGGGAGAAGGTGGTGAGAGGTGCAAACAAGCATTTATTTCTTCCTACTCTGTTACTTTTTCCCTTTTTCTTGAATTGGGGGAAGCTGAAGATTGCAGGTTTCCAAACTAATCCTGATGTGCCCTTCTGTACCCTCATTGTCTCAAGACACTAGGCAAAATTGAAAAGTAGAAAGGTTTCGTTACTAGCCTATTAGGTTTCTTATCAGCCTTCGGTCATTGTTTCCTGATCTCTTCATTCATGGTCCCTGATATATACCACTAACTTGCCTCTTGACCCAATCAAAATTTATAGAATCTAAGTGCTGGGGAACTCCAGTAAGCAGTCTATGAATCATAACCGTTAAGTGATGAGAAGAATTTATTTATGAGTAAAAGCTAAGGACATGAGGTACTTTTGAGTCAATAATAAAGTATATTTTGTGTATAAAAAGCACACAAGTAGGTAATATACCATATTTATACTACTCTCGTTTATCCATGCTTGAAATAGGCCTATCTCTTGGGCCTAAGCTTCCCTAAATAGGCCCTATTGTTGACAGGATGACAGTTAACCTATGTATAGGTACCGTGCTGAGAGTGAGACATTGAGATTAATCCATTTCAATGTGATTAATTTTGCTTTCCTTATTCTACTCCCAATTTAGTGATGGAAAGTCACTAAAGTCTCATTGATCTCTGATTTCCAATCAAGCATGAATCTCTGGGATTGATTCATTCAGCTGCCCCAGTCTGCCTAAGGGATGTTTCCACCATAGTTGGATAATTCACCATGCTGGGTAGGAACCATCATTTCCATAAGTTTCCATTTGTACTGTTTATCCAGCTATAGATAAAGTGAAACAGTTCAGTTGAGACAACTATGGCTGACTCTCTGTTTCATATTGATTTGTTCAGCTCCAATAGAACCAACCTAAATTTAAAAAAATATTTTGGCTAAAATTACATTGTGAAATATTAAATCTTTTATTTGAAACACCAGTTAGAAGTTTATCATTTTCTCATTAAGAAACATTTTTTTTTGCCAGAGTTACTAGATATGGTATATCAGGGAAATGACTTAGACTCAACATACTTGGCTTTCATATGAGTATTTAGTAAGGTACCTTATCATGTAATAGTGGACAAGAGGAAATGATGTAGGTTAGATGATAGTACAATTGGGTGGCTTTCAGAACTGGTTGAATAATCAGACCTGAGATTGATGATTAATGGATGGCTATCAGCTGGGAAGGGAGATGACTAACAGAATGCCCCAGAGATCTGCCCATGCTCCTCTTCTCTTCAGTATTTATATTGATGACTTCAGTGAAGTACTAGATGTCAGTCTTGTCAAATTCTTGGATAACATAAACATTATAAAGATAACTAAAATGTTGGATGAAAGAACTGGGATACAAAAAGGTTTTTGATAACCTAAAGTAAATCTAATAAAATGAAATTTAATAAGGCTAAATGTGAAGTCTTCCTGCATGTGAGTTTTAAAAAATTTATAGAAAAGTACAGGATGCTTGACCCGTAAAAAGATCATTTTGTGTTTTTTTTGCCCCATTGGACTGAAAGCAGAACATTAGTTGAGTGTGTGCTAAAGTAAGGAAATAAAAAAAGCAATAGCAGCAAAACCCCCCAAACCTCAGATGGTCTTAGGCTACATTAATAGAAGCATATGGTCTAGGACTAGGGAGATGACAAGTCCTACAGTCTTCTGATCTGGTTATAACCTTGCTGAAGTATTGTGTTCAATTTGACCAGGAAATACATTAACAAGTTACAGCATTTCCAAAGAAGGCAAAGGAACTAGAAGCCTTCAAGGACCTGGGGGTATTTAGCCTAGAGGAGATACCATAATATCTCTCTCCATATATAAGTAATTCTCTTGTGGAAGAAAAATAGACTTACTTTCCTTGACTTCAGAAAACAGAATGTTAGTCAATGGATTCTTTTAAGTTATAAGGAGGCAGATTTTCGTTCAATAGGAGGAAGAAGTTCCTAGTTACTAGATTGTCCAATAGTGAACTGAGCTGCCTTGGTGCACAATGAACACCTTGTTACTAGAAATGTTTTTAATGGAGCCTAGATTGTTTTCTTTTAGGGATGCCCTGAGGTTAGGGTGAAGGAAGGTTGTGATAGATGACCTCTAAGGTTTCTTTCAGCTATGAGGTTCTAGGAAATTAAAAAAAGTTATTTATTCTTGGTGTGATGAAGATTGAAAAATGGTTTCATGTTCAGATGCCTGATCAGAAGTAACCAACTACCATCTTTCTTGAGATGTACTGCTGTCTGTAAACCCAATATATAAAAACATTATTGAGTGACTCAGTACTGGGTTGTTAAGTGAAAATAGGGCTCAGCTTAACTTTAGTAAAGAAAATCAACCCTTTTTTTTCTTATTGAAAATATAAAAATATTTAATTTTAGGCTCTAGCAGGTATTGCTAGTTTTAAATTCTTATCTTGAAAAAGTAAATGATAGTTTCCCTTTAATTGAGAGTAGAAAATATTCATTGGTTCCCACAAAGAAATAATGCATTTTTTTTGTTGCCTTTAAAATCTTGAACCTGTCAGTGAAATGGTGTAATCTAATAATAACCTGCCAGAGGCATATTGCCTTTTCTTGGTCACCAGTATCTGCAAATGATGTGCTCTATTGATTTTAATCACATTGGGTTTTTTTCAAAGTTCCGTTGTAAGATTTCAGAGGCTCACCAAAGGAAGAAATCCACACATAAGGAATTTTCCTCTTTTCTCTGGAAACACAATTATTAATATCTTATTCCTTTGTAACCACCTGTTAAGACATAGTGGAGACTCCTAAGGTTTGGAGTTTGAGGATTTGAGGTCATTGGTATGCTGATATATTTATTATTCTCCTTGATATTTACATGGATCTATGATTTCCCCAATATGGATATACCTTCTATTGATACAAATCACTACCCTTCCATATATTTTCTTCCTGTATAATTTTAGCATCTGTCTTTTCATAAATCTTTCCGATGCACTGGTGACCTTCTTTGTGTTGTTTTTTAATCTTGGGGTAGATTGATTAGAACATTAACATAATTAGGGATACTATAAGAGATGAATGACTATAATTTGAAAGAGTTGCAAACTGGCCTCATGCCTTGTTTTTGCATTTGTTGAATGGGGCTTGTTTATTTCAGAAGACTGATGATTATAATCTGTCTGAACTATGATGAAATTGGGTAACTTGTAATTTGACATTACCACACTGCTGTTCCATTTATCAGCATGGTTTAAGTTTGTTTTTTTGTTTTTTAGAAATATACTTAAGGTGTGAGTGTCTGTTATTTTTAAATGAGATAGTTAATGTGTATTTGAAAGTGAAAGGCACAGGAAGAAGTTTTCTAGGCTATTTCTATTAGGAAAATGCTAATTGAGAAGTTGGCTACTGTACTGACATTGAATCTGGGGAGTTTGGTATCAAGTTCTAGCTTGTTCCTATAATCACTATATGATAGTGGTATGCTTTGGATTAATTATCCTTGCCATGTGGTAGACAATGTGGGAAAGTGTAAAGAGCATGGGACTCAGTCAAATTTTGTAGTGAATCTAATCTTTATGGTTTCATGACCTCTTCATATTGTATTTAGTAACTTGGGAGTAAGAGGTAAGGATTACCATGGTGTGGACAGTGGAAGGACAAGGAGGTAAGAAAATCAAGTTAGGAAAACAGTGCATTGTTAAACTGGTTAACTTTAGGGTCAAGACTGCAAAGGAAGAAAATAGGAGGCCCAAAACATGGGCACTGAGAGAACAAGGAGAGTGCAAGGGACTAGTCAAGGCCAAGGAAAGGATGAAGAATCTTACAAAGAGTAAGTTAGTGGAAGGTAGAAGGACAGGAGATTGTGATCATTGGGGAAATTTAGAGTTCAAGATCTAAAAGATGGGATATTTCAGATGAGATTAAGGTCTAAAACATGACCAGGCTAGTGGGTAACTGAGGTAGAGGCAGAGATCATGGGATGCGAGGGTGTTAATAAACTGAGTAACTAGGTTGTTCGAAAGGTTTTCGTTGTAAATATTGAAGTAACCAACCAGAGATGAGAAGAGAGGTTGGAGTGGAATGGAAGACTGTGCCAAGTACCACCTCAATTACAAAAGAGACAGATGGACTTGAAGTTAGATAGACGACAACAGCAAAGATCTGGATGGGGGTGATATTGAAGGTATTTTCCAAAATATTTAATTTTATTGTTTTACCAATTAATAAAAAATTATTTTATTTCTTTCTCTTTGTCTTAGTCTTTCTTTCTCTGTCTCTCTGTCTTTCTGTCTCTGTCTCACATACACACATGTACGCACACAGACACACACACATACATGCTTCCAAGGAACAATAAAAAGAAAAAGAAAACCCACATAATTACATAAAGAATTATACAAAACAAGTTCCCATATTGACCAAGTCCAAAACTGTATATTTTATTCCATATTTTAAGTCTTTCTCTTCTCTAGCAGGAGGTTGTAGTAGCAATTTGATTTGAAGATCTTTCCCACCCATTAATAGGCCATGTGACCTGCTTATGTTACTACATGCTGGAAGGAGCTTCCTGATAGGAAAAGGAAGTTATGTCACAGGAAAATGCTGAGAGAGAGAAAGATGTTATGGCCACTGGTGGCTGCTAATGGCTGCCCTCGTGATCATTAGAACTGAACAGGCTGACTTAGCTGTACTGCAAGTTTGTTTTGGGGATGACCCCAGCAGGGGGTCAGAGAGGTTTTGGGATGGCGAGTTTCCAGGTTGTGATATTCTGTATGGAATGTTTGGGCTCCTTGCTGTTATGATGAAGTGGACTGACTGGCTGTGGGAGCTGAGCATTTGGTTATGGGATATGGTTCTCTGGTGTCTGAATAAATGGTTTACTTCTTCTACCTTCTATGTGAAGAGTCTTTTGCAATACAGAACCACATAGGCATTTTGACAATTATCATCTACATTGTTATTATTGCCTTACTGTTTCAGAGGTAGAGTACTTCACTTGGAATTACAGTTTGTCATTGCATCGATCAGAATTTTAAATTCTTTTAAAGTTGTTTTTCCTTACAACAATGTCATTATATAGATTGTTCTCCTACTTCTGCTCACTTTACTCTCAGTCAGTTCAAGGAGGTCTTCCCAAGTTTCCTCAGAAATTGTCTATTTTGTTATTTGTATAGCATAATTGCATTATATTCATGTACCATAATTTATTTTGCCATTACCTAATAGGTGGCTGCCACTCTAGTTTCCAGTTTTTTCTCTTACAAAAAGAATCTGTGTGTGTGTGTGTGTGTGTGTGTGTGTGTGTGTGTGTGTGTGTACATATAGGTCTTTTTCCTCTTTCTTTGATCTCATTGCTTTATGTGTAACAGTGGTATCACTTGGTAAAAGAATATTCTGTTTAATGACTTTATAGTCATAATTCTAAACTGTTTTCCCAAATGAGCATACCAATTCACAGCTTCATCTATAGTGCACCAGTGTGTCTATTTACCTAAAGTTCTTCTAACATTTGTCATTTTCCTCTTTTTTAATCTTTGCCAATCTTAAGGGTATGAGATCGTTTGGGGTGGCACTAAATAAGCAAGTTGATTTAGGGAGTATTTTCATGTTTATTTTATTGGCTTGGCTTTCTCATGAACAATTAATATTTCGTCAAATATTTAGATCTGTTTTTATTTCTGTAGAGACTGATTTGTAATTGGATTAATATTATTCCTGAGTGTATCTTTGTAGACTTGCAAATATTTAACATGTTTCTTAATTTATTTTATATACTCTTAACTTTGATAAATTTATTTTTTCAATTAATTTTATTTGACTCCATGGTTTTACAAATAAAATGTATCATCTGCAAAAAAGTGATAACTTTGATTTCTCTTTGCCTATTGCTTCTATTTTGCTTTCTATGCCAGGATTTGGAGCACTGTTATGAAGATTATCTCCATTTTATCACACACACACACACACACACACACACACACACACACTCACACACACACACACCCCCTTAACATGCCAATTTGCCTGTTGTCTCCCTCATCAGACTGTGAGCTCCTTGAGGACAGGGACTGGTCTTTTGGTCCTCTGTATCTCTAGTGTTTCACGCAGTGCCAGGCACATGGTAGGTAAATAATAAATGCTTATTGACTTGATTTTGTTAAGTAGTAGTGAACATCTTTGCTTTACCTTCATTTTAGGGAAAGGTATCCAATTTTTCTCCATTACTTTATAATATTTATTGTAATTATTTTACAATACTATGTATAATATTATAGATAGATATTATTTACTTTTTTGCTTTTTAATTTAATTTATTGTATTTATTATCTTTCCTATGTGAAACTAACATTACATTACTGATATTATTCTACTCTGGTAACAGTATGTGATCTTCTTAACATGTTGTTGTAGCATCTTTGCTAATATTTTATGTAAAATTTTGCATCACTAGGGATATGTCCATAGTTTTCTGTGCTTTACCTCTCCCTGATAAGAGACCTGTATCACAGAAAAAGATTGGAAAAGACTTTTATGTTTTTATTTTTCAAAAACATTTATCTAATAGTGGAATCAATTTTTCTCTTAATGTTTGGTAACAATTCACTTCTAAATTAATTTGATCCTGGAGTTATTTTCTTCAGCAGCTCATTTATTGTTTGTTCAGTTTCCTTTTTTTAAATTAGTTATTTTATGAGGCAGCTACACAGTGAGTAGAGCACTGGCTCTGGAGTCAGGAGGACCTGAGTTCAAATCGGACCTCAGACATTTGACACACTTACTAGCTGTGTGACCTTGGCAAGTCACTTAACCCTAATTGCCCTTTCTTCCCTCCTAAAAAATAAAAATAAAAAGATATTTGTTATTTTAATAATCCATTTTTTCTATTAATCTTGATATTATATATATATATATATATATACACACACACACACACACACACACACACACATATTTTAGAATCTCTGGAGGTGATTGGTGGATTCCTTATGTTTCTCTTTTGCCCTTTGATTCTAAGATATTGGGCAATTTTCCTTCATAATTTCTTGAAATATGATGTCTAGGCTCTTTTTATAATCATGCTTTCAAATTGTCCAGTAATTTTAAAATTATCCCCCTTCAAACTATTTTCCAGGTCAGTTGTTTTTCCAATGAGACATTTCTATTTTTTTTCATTCTTTTGACTTTGTTTTATTGCTTCTTGATGTCTCATGGAGTCATTAGCTTCCACTTGACTGATTCTAATTTTAAAGAATTATTTTTAAGTGAGCTTTTATAACCTCTTTTTTCCATTTGGCCAATTCTGCCTTTTAAGGATTTCTTTAGTGAAGTTTTGTAACTCCTTTGCCATTTGGCTGAGCCAGTTTTTTATGGTGCTCTTTTCTTCAGTATTTTTTGTGCCTCTTTTACCAAGATGTTAAATTCTCTTTTCATAATTTTCTTACATTGCTCTCATTTATTTTTCTCAAATTTTCTCTACCATTCTTGTGTGATTTTTAAAACCCCTTTTTACTCTTTAAAAAAATCTCTTTTTGTAGCTTTTCTAGGAATTCTTGTTAAATTTGTTGCATCTCCCCTCCCCCCCTTTAAGGCTTTACTGTCCCCAAACAAAACATCCTTCTCTGATTATCTCTTTTAATTTATCTATTTTTGCTTTTGCTTTGTCTGAGATCGTGATTGTTATTCCTGTCTTTTTTACCTTAGCTGAAGCATAATAGAGTCTGCTTTAGCAAAATATCAATGTCAATGTCTTTAGTTGTCAGCGACTTCTGGATTGAGACTAACCAATTAAAGGGGATCAGCTAGTTTAAAAAAATTCTTCTGTGTCTTTCTGTTTCATATATGTTTTTTGTAAACATATTGTATTCCAGTTTCTAATCCATTCTGCTATCCTCTTATGTTTTACAAGTGAATTTATCCCACTCACATTTACAGTTAACAGTGGCTAACTGTGTATTTCCTATTATCCTATTCTCTTCTATTTACCCTTTTCTTTTTTACCCTCTCTCCTCCTCAAAAATCTGTTTAGCTTTTGAACACTTTTTGCCCTAATATCCACCCTTCCTTTTATTATGTCTTCCCTTTCCCTGTTACTTCCCTGTTGAGTAAAATGAATTTCTCTCTCTCTGTCTCTCTCTTTCTCCTCCTTCTCCTCCTCCTCGTCATCCTCCTCCTCCTCCTTCCCTCCTTGAATCAGTTCAGATGAGTGTAAGGTTCAACTATTGCCTGTTCCTTTCCCCCATACTTCCCTCTATTGTAAAAACACTTCTTTGTGT
Organism: Trichosurus vulpecula; assembly: GCF_011100635.1. Classification (NCBI taxonomy): domain Eukaryota; kingdom Metazoa; phylum Chordata; class Mammalia; order Diprotodontia; family Phalangeridae; genus Trichosurus; species Trichosurus vulpecula. Next base: position 225,529,061 of record NC_050578.1, on the reverse strand, counting down.
ACCTTTTTGTGTGATATAAATTTTTCCATTCTTCTCCCTTCCTTCCTCCTTCACTCAGTGCATCATCCCTCTTTCTCAGTCTTCCATTCTTTTTTTGAAATCACCCAACATAACAGATTCACACCCATACCTTCTAAGTATACTATTTCTAACTGCCTTAATAATGATAGAGTTATTAGGAGTTATTTGTGTCATCTTCCCATATAGGAATGTAGATAATTTAACCTTATTAAGTTCTTTTTATGATTTTCCTTTCATATTTACTTTTTTATGCTTCTCTTGTGTTTTGTGTTTAAATGTCAAATTTTCTATTCAGCTCTTGTCTTTTGTTATGGTAATTAGGGTGGGACTTTTTTTTTTTCTTTTACTGTTTTCTCTTTTGGAATGCTGAGGTAATCAAGTACCTTTGATGAGTTTTGCCTTTCAAATCTAATGGCAAGCAAAGTGAACTTTTTGTTGTCTTTGTTTTGGAAGTGCTTCTCAGCACTAAGAAATCTTTGATTGAGTCCCAAGTCTTTGATGACCTGCTTATGTCAAAGGAAGACATAGTTCACATGAGTTCACATGGTTGTGATGCCCTTTCACCCTGAAGAAACATTTAGAATGAAGAAACATTGTCTTGAGTGGCATGATTGTGATGCCCCTTGACCCTGAGACATGTATATAAGATCTGAGGTTGGCATTTTACCTTTGGGGACACACTCATTGAAAGAGTGTTGGTGATGAGACTCTGGGTAAGCTGTTGAAGTAGTTCCCCAGCTTTGAAAACCCAGATGTTGGTGCTTCTCTGGTAACTTTGTATTGCTATGGATAGACTGATTTGTGTTTATTTGCTCTGTTTATATTTTTTCTGTGTTTGTAATTTCTGTTTGTATTTGCTCTGAAGTTCAGGGTGCTGGCTTTTCTCCCTGAACTAAGTGAATGATATATGTATGTTTGATTAAAGTGAGATTGTAAACTCCTTAAAGTTGCTTTCCTTAGACAAGCAGATCAAAGAACCTGTGCTAGCAGGCCTCCTGTGTGCTATTGTTGTTGGTCTTTCACCCCCACAGCAGCTGCTGGAAACGTTGTTACATCTTTTCATAAGGAATTCTAGAAAGGTTTCTTTTTTATTAAATTTCCATATTCCCCCTAAAGGATTATGCTCATTTTTCCTGGGAAGGTTATACTTGGTTTTAATCCTAGCTCCTTTGCCTTCAGGAATATCATATTCCAAGCCCTCCACTTCTTTATTGTATTAGCTGATAAATCTTGTGTGATCCTGACTGTGGCTCCACCATATTTGAATTATTTTCTTTTCTGGCTGCTTATAGTATTTTCTTTTTGACCTTGGAGATCTAGAATTTGTCTATAATATTCCTGGGAGTTTTCATTTTGGAATCTCTTTCAGGAGGTGGTTGGTAGATTTTATTTTTCAATTTCTACTTTGTCTTCTGGTTCTATGAAATATGGGCAGTATTCCTTGATAATTTCTTGAAAAATGATGTCTAGACTCTTCTTTTGATCATAGCTTTGAGGCAGTACAATAATTCTTAAATTGTCTCTCCTCAGTCTATTTTCAAAGTCACTTGCTTTTCTGATGAGATATTTTGGGTTTTCTTCAATTTTTTCAATCTATTACTTTGTCTTGTTATTTCTTGATGTCTCATAGAATCCTCTTTACCAATTCCAACTTTTAAGGGGTTATTTTCTTTAGTGAGGTTCTGTATGTCTTTTACCAAGCTGTTAATCTCTTTTCATGTATTTTTGTATTGCTCATATTTTTCCCCCAATTTTTCCTCTACTACTGTCATTTGATGTTTTACTCTTAAAAACTGTTTTTCCCCTATAGGAATTCTTGTTTGGCTTGTGTTCAATCTGTATTTTTCTTTGAGACTGTCTGTAGATATTTCCAAGTTGTTGTCTTCTTCTGAATTTGTGTCTTGAGTTTCCCTGTCATCATAGAAGCGTGGTCAAGTATTTTTTGTTGTTGTTTGCTCATTTTTTCCAGCCTATTTCTTTACTTTGGACTTGATGTTAAAGTTGGGTTCAGCTCACCTCTGGGGAGGATGCTGACCTGAGCTTCTGTAGCTTGATCTGGGGCCATGTAGGTGTTTGCAGCTTCCAAGGTATTGTGATCTGGGGAAAGGTCTGGTCACTGCCTTCTTGCTGTTCAATCTGATCCTTATGCAAGTAGGGCCCCTGCTCCCTTGTGACTGTGACTACTCCTCTCCATCCTAGAATCCCAACCTGGAACTGGGTAATTTGGAGCTGCCAAATGGTGCTAGATTTTGTGCTTAGTCTTAGCATGGGGGTCCACTGGAATCTCTTACCAGGTATTCAGTTGCCTTATTATCCCTGGGTGTTGGGCAAGCCTGGTGCTTCTTCTGCTGTTGTTCTAGTGGCTACCTCCAAGACCCACTTCTGGTACCACTTCACTCCTAGTTAACCCCTATCCCAGTGTCTGCAGACCTCTTTAACATCCCTGGGCTAGAACAGTGACTCACTCTGACTTTTTGTTGATTTTTCTGCTCAGAATTTAATTTGTTATTTCCTGTGCTTGTATTGTAGGGGAGGTTTTGGGGGAAGTTTGGCAGTTGTGACCCTTCATCCCACCATTTTGACTCTGCCCTCCACACCATCCTTCTCTATTTGCTTCTTATAATCCCTAATTCACTTCAAAGATTAGCCCTGGTCTCCTAAACAAACCTTTCTCTCATCTCTCAGTTCCAGATCTCTTGTATTTATGTATTTGTGCATATGCTGTATTCCTCCAGTAGAATGGAAGCTTCTTAGGGGAAGGAACAGTTAGTTTTTAATCTTTGTGTCTCCAATGCCTAGTACAGTGCCTTGTATATAATAGGAGTTTAAGAAAGAGTTGTTGAATTAAATTGTGGGTTGTCCTGTATTCCACAGCCTCAGCTTGGTGTCTTTTGCTCTGTGAGTAGGGATGAAGTAGGCAAGACTAGGATTCCATTATAGTATCCTAGATTTAAAACTCCAAGGGACCTCAAAGATCATGTAGCCCAGTCTCCTCATTGTGTACTAGAAGAAAGTAAAGCCCAGAGAGAAGTAACTTACCTAGGTCACAAAGTTAAGGTCAGGTTTCAAACCCAAATCTTCGGCCTTTGAATCCAGAGCCTTTTTACTGTACCACCCCAACTTTCCAAGAATGTTCAGAATCTAGGGAAAATGAGAGAACTAAGGGTTGAAGAAGCAGGATGTGAGGATGAAGTAGTCAGCTTTGTCCCTAGGGAACTATAAATTACAGAGTAGGTGCTTACTCTGTGTTGGTGGAGAGCTTTTCTTCACTGGGAGTTCTCTACAGGTCTGGTCTGAAATTACAGGTTTGCCTTAAAAATAGTGAAGTAAGTTCATTTTTCATTTTTCTCTGTGTATCCTCAACATTTAGCATAATGCTAATAGTAGGTACTTAATAAATGCATGTGAAATTGAATTGTTGGGTTTTTTTCCACACTTGTAAAAAATGCTTCAGGTAAATGCTAGTCTAGTGAATACTGGACCACCTTAATTATTTTTCAGTTTATTTCCATAAGGCATTAAGATATAACATACAGATTAAGCACTTTCCCCTCCTCTGAAAAAGAAGACAATCAGGCTATCCTATATTTAATATTTTTTTTTCCTATAGGGATAACCTATTCTCCTTAGTCTTATCATTATAATGGAAACACAATGAACAAATGCAGGATTCTTTTATAATATGACTTGATATACTTGAAGACTATCATTTGGTTTCTATATACACCCAATCTGGATGTTAAATCCAGATCTGAATGAAAAAAATTCAACCAGTTTTTAGGTCTTCCACTGTATCATGCAACTTGTTTTCACAGATTTTCCAGCTGATTTTTGGGCTGGATCATAGAATCATAGATGGTTAGAGTTGCAGGTGATCTCAGAAATCATTGAGGCCAACTTTCTCATTTTATGTAGTAGGAGTTATAGATGAAGATATCATGTAAGTATAGCCTTAGTGCAGAGAAAACTAAAAAAAGTGCTTTTGGGGAAGAAAATTATAGCCATTGATGCCTTATAAAGCCATTCTTATGTTCATTTTTTCTTGAGGAAATTACTATAAATGTATCTTATAGGACCCTTTTAAGGCTTAAATAATAGGTAAGAGATTTGCAGTTACAAACCAGTTCTATTAGCTTGTTTTACACTTTTGCTAAAAAGGAACTGTATAGCCTAAAAAGTACTTAGAAATGAGTGAAACTCTGACTTGCTTTGAGCTTTATTTGTTTATGTTATATCACATACTTATTTGTCCAGTCTTCAAAAACATAGAATAAAACTATTTCATAGCTAACCTTTATGACTTTCTAATAAATCCATTATGCTGAAAGGCTTGTTTAAACATGATTCCTGGAACAATAGAAGAAGGGCTATTAATCTTTGTATTTAAATAAAGATCTGCTGGGTGTGCAATACTTGATTAATTTTATGCCATCAAAATATGAATGACATCATTTGGTCTGTTAGATATTGTAGATTTCAGCCACAAATCCCCCAGATCTATTCATAAATTGAAGAGAGAGAAATGGGAGTAAATGTTTGTTCGATTTTGTTTTTCATTTTCCCTAAAATAATTAGAATTCAGCCAGCCAAAAAGAAATTAAATTTCAAATCAAATTATTTGCAAAGTAATTTAGTACGCAACTGCTCAACCAATTGTCTTAGAATTATTGGACTAAGAGAGGTAGAACATTATTTGGGTAAATGTTCTGCCATGGTAGGTTGGAAGGCAGAAATAGAAATCTTTAGTGAGGAAAAAGGAGCTCCTTTGTTCTTCTAGTTTAGCTATTAAATACCTCTTAGGGAATAGCTTGCTGATAAATCTAAAACTTTGGGCTAAACAACTAAAGTGCTCTTAAATCCCTGCCAATGTTACTGATGCTGTAATAATATGATACCAAGAAACAGATGCTGAGCAAAAGGAAATACTTGCAGAAAAAGGTAAGAAAATGATAAAGTTGTTTTGATAACCTCACTAAAACCTGCCTTTTCAAAAGCACAGAAGTAATATCAAAAAAGATGTCCTATTGGAAATGTATGGAAGCATATATTTTTGAAATTCAGAAATATATGCTTCTAGATGTATGATTTATAATAAAGTGTCACAACTGGATTGAAATAGTTGATTTCATTGGTATAGAGAACTCATAATGAGGAAACTCCCTTCACCCCTGGAGACTGACACTTTGTCTGAAATTTATAGTCTTGGACAGTTGACTACTCTCTTTTTAAAAAAAAAACTTGTATATAATAGGAGTTTAAGAAAGAGTTGTTGAATTAAATTGTGGGTTGTCCTGTATTCCACAGCCTCAGCTTGGTGTCTTTTACTCTGTGGGTAGTGATGAAGTAGACAGGACTAGGGTTCCATCATAGTATCCTAGATTTAAAACTCCAAGGGACCTCAAAGATCATGTAGCCCAGCCTCCTCATTGTGTGCTAGAAGAAAGTGAAGCCTGGAGAAAAGTAACTTACCCAGGTCACAAAGTTAAGGAACATTAGGTCAGGTTTCAAACCCAAGTCTTCTTTTTTAAAAAATCCCAACAACTTTTCATTATTAACATTTTCTTCAGTTCTAATATAGAAAGCTCCCACATCTGTATTCTTTGTGCATGTGTAAATTGAATAGCCTTATACTTGATATATGATTTTCTCCAAATGTAGACAGAAAGTACTTTCCCCTCTTAAACAGAAAGGTTGTAATTTGCAGATCCACTCTACTGCTTTGAAGTATTGATGGTTATACGCATTACATTTAACCTTAAATTAAAAACATTTTCTTTCCTCTTAAAGCATAATTATTTGTTAAATCTAAATATGTTCTGAGCTTTCTTTGTCCCACTATAGGGAAAAACAAGGCAAGTCTTTGTAGTAGCTCTATTTATTTTGTTTTGTTATAGATAAGTTTGCATTCAAAGTACCAGGTAAATACATTGCTTTTGCCTTTTTACTCTCCATGTCTAGAGGATTAACATGATTCCTATCCATGCTTACTGTGGTGAGTTTGAACTTCCTGTAGAATATGTAATTTTCACCTACTCTAGACTTAAAGTTAAATCTTTACAATATGATGCATTGTACAGGGAGTATATACAGCTCTTATTTGAATGTGCCTTTTGCATCTTGCTGATCTTAAAAAGCTTTATGCCATTATCTGTGGTGAATATCACAACTTTTCATAGTCATAGAAACATGACCTTGTTTAAGCAAGTGCTACTACAAAGGGTAGTTTGTTCCAACAAAGTAACATAAATTAGTTTTATATATAAATGGTTCCTAAACGTTGTTCAACAATTCATTTCAACAACTATTTATTAAGTACCTACTATGTGCAGAAATGGCAGTGGTGGAAAGATACAAAGATAATTAATTTAGACAATTTCATCTTTAAAGAGATTAAAATATAGTAAGGGTAATATAACATGCAAATTTACTATGATTAAATAAGTTATGGTACAAAATACAATAGGGGAACACAGATGGGTTGCAAAGTACTAATGTACATATATACATATGTACACACACATATATACATATTATATACATATACAATACATACATGCACACATATGTGTACATGCATGCATATATATATATATATAATATACATATGCACTTGCTTATCCTTGTAAGGTTGGAAAGAATGTTGATTTTGGGTATTAGGGAAAGTTTCATCAGATTGTAGCATTTGACCTGGTTCTTGAAGGATTCATATCTTTAGCATTTATGAAGCACCTGCTTTGTGCAGCATACTGTACTAGACAATGGAGGAGATATATAGTTTAGATAAACCACAGTTCCTGTCTTCGTAGAAGTTGCAGTTCGGAAGAAGGGTATGATTCATACAAAGATAATTATAATATATAATATTATATGATAGTTGTCTCAGAGAATTGCAAAAACAAAGTTCAATGTATGGTTCATGAAGAAAAAGGTCATCACCAGTGAAAGGATTAGGGAGAACTATATTGAGGAGCTGGCATCTGATTTGGGCTTTATGAGATGGAAAGGAATTCAGTAAGAAAGACAGAGAGGAAGGATATTTGTTTCCCATGTTTCCCATGACCTCATGTTTACCTTTGTCCTGGCCTGTTAGGGAAAAATCCAGAGAAGATACAGCAGTAGAGGGAAGAGTGGATCTTGACCATATAGGAATAGAACAAGTGGGTTGCTTGGGGAAACAAGAAGTTAAGTGGAGACAGGGGAAAGTGTTGCCTAACTGCTCCTTCTGCCCAGCTTCTGGGTAAAAGTTGGAGGAGGGGCAATGTTATCTGCAGAGAATTATTCCATTCAGATGCAGAAAGTATGATTCCACTGGCCTGAGTTTGATGCCCCTGTGAGGGAAAAATGGTAGCCGAGTGACTGGGAAATATTGAATCAGTGATGAAATGAAGAGAATGATGATATTGTCTGAAGCTAAAGGACAACTTGTAAGTAAGCAAGGGAATTATAACATTTAGTTTCCATTCAAAAGATAATTTTTAGGTGTTGTGGAGTGGAGAGTTCCTCGCCTCTGCTCTCTCATCTCTCGCCCCTCAAAAAACAAAAACAAAAACACAACTTCTGATTTTTGTAATCAGACTCCAGTTTCTAAATTCTTGGTGCTATCCTTAATTAGTCTCTGGCATTCCTGCTGAACTTTCCCAACATTCCCCTCTAAACAACTTTAAAATAACACATCAGATCAGATTCTGGAGTGATATAGTCAATGAAAGGTTGAGGTGAGACATTTTCCAGCTCCCCAAAACTTAGGAGGTAGGAAGTAGGTCTGTGACACTCGGGTGGGGGCTGGCCCAGAACTCAGGCTTTGAAGGCTGCAGTTGTGGTGACAGCAGCAGTAGAAGCAGCAATAATTCTGGGAGCTTTTACCGCTCAGAGATGCTGAGGGGATTGGACAACTGTTCAGAAAGAAATTATAGGGGGCTGTTTTGTGGGCACTGAGAACAGGAAAGGACATTATTGGGCAACTCCATTGCCCATCATCCTGTCCTAGACCACAATTTCAGGGAGGAGAGGGAGCAAGGCCCGAGTTTTGGGTAGCATTTTCAGGGCAGGAAGAGTAACACTAATACTTTTGGTCACAAGAAAGCAGGGGTACTTCTTGATTAAATATTAGAATGAAAACCAGGAGGCCAGTGACCCCTCCCCAGATCACATCTTGGAAGCACCAAAAACTTACGAACTCCCAGAACTAGCTGTCAGAACAGCAGGGTGAAAAAGTCTAAAGCTTTGGACAGTCCTCTCCCTCCCCACTGACCCCAGGTAAGCAGAGCCCAACTCTAATATAAAGTTTAAAGTCAAGAAATAGGCTGGAAGAATGAGTAAATAATGGAAAAAAGAACCTGATCATAAAAAGCTGTTGTAGTGAGAGAGAAGCTCAAGACACAAATTCGGAAGAAAACAACAATTTGAAATCATCTTACAAGCAAAGCCTCAAAGGAAAAAAAATGCAGATTGAACACAAGCTGAACAAGAATTCCTAGAAGGGCTAAAGAATGAAAAAAATAAAAAAGAATAATTATTTTAAAAATCAAGTAAGAGCAGTAGAGAAAAAATTGGGAAAAGAAATGAGAGCAATGCAAAGAAACTATGAAAAGAGAATTAACAGCTTGGTTAAAAAGGCACAAAAATACTGGGAAAAAAACCTCCTTAAATAGCCGAACTGGCCAAATGGAAAAAGAGGTCAAAAAACTCCCTGAAGAAAATAATTTCTTAAAAATTAGAATCAGCCAAGTGGAAGCTAATGACCACAAACATCAAAAAACAATGAAAACAAAGTCAAAAGAATGAAACAAATAGAAGAAAAGATGAAATATCTTCTTGGAAAAACAAGTGACCTAGAAAATGGGTAAAGGAGAGATAAATGATTAGATTACCTGAATGCCATGATTAAAAAAAGAGCATAGATATCATATTTCAAGAAATTATAAAGGAAAGCTATCCAGATATCATAGAACCAGAAGGGAAGGTAGAAATTGAAAGAATCCATCAATCACCTCCTGAAAGAAATCTTAAAATGAGAACTCCAAGATATACTATAGTGAAATTCCAGAGCTCCCACCAGGAAAAAAAATTCAAATAATATGGAGCCAGTTAAGATCACACAAGATTTAGCAGCTACTAGTTTGAAGAGTGGAGGGTTTGAAAAATGATATTCCAGAAGGCAAAGAAGCTAGGATTACAACCAAGAATAACATTCACAGTAAAACTGAGTATAATCCTTTAGGGGGAAAATGAATACTTAATGAAATAAAGGACTTCCTACTATTCCTGAATGAAAAGACCAAAGCTGGAAAGAAAATTTGACATTCTAACACAAGACTCAAGAGAAGCATAAAAACATCGATGAGAAAGCATAAGGGACTTAATAGGGGTTAAATTATTTACATTCCTATATGGGAAGATTATAATGTAACTCCAAAGAGCTTTATCATTATTAGGGCATTTGGAAGGAATCTATAGAGACAGAAAGAGTGAATCTTTTATGTTGTGATGGTCTCAAAAAATGGATGGGTGAGAAAGAAGGGGGAAGGGAGAGGAAGAATGTGGAAAATTTTCCCACATAAAAGAGGAATGTAGAGTTTTTACAGTGGAGAAGGGAAAGGAGTGGGGCAGGCAACACTTGAACTTCATTCTCATTGAACTGGTTCAAAGAGGAAAGAAAAACACACACACACACACACACACACACACACACACACACACACACACTCATTTGGGAAGAAATCTATCTTACCAAACAGTGAAGTAGGAGGGGAAAGGGTTAAGAGAAAGGAGGAGTGATAAGAAGAAGACAGATTAAGGGAGGCAGTGATCAGAAGGAAAACAGTTTTGAGGAAGGACAGGGTCAAAAAAGAAAGGGACAAGGATAAACAGAAGAAAATAGGGTGCAGGGAAATTCACAGTTAGTAATCATAACTGTGAATGTGAATGGGATGAATTCACCCATAAAACAGCAGGAGATAGCAGAATGGATTAGAAATAAGAATCCAACAATTAGGGGAGGCCTATCAATTGGAGAGTGGCTGAACAAGTTGTGGTATATGAGTGTGATTAAATACTATTATGCTATATGAAATAACAAGGGGGATGGGTTCAGAAAAACCTGGAAAGAACTGATGCAAAGTGAAGTGAGCAAAACCAGAACATTGTATATAGTAAAGCAATATTGTAATGATTATCAGCTGTGGATTACTTAGTTACTCTGACTGATACAATGTTACATAATCATTCTAAAGGGCTCATGATGGAAAATGCTATCTACCTCCAGAGAGAAGTACTCTCCTGATGTACTCTGAAAACAGATTGGGGCATATTTTTTTCCACTATATTTTTTCTTGCCTTTTTTTTTTACAACATGGCTGATATGGAAACATATTTTGCCTGATGTCACATGTACAGTGGGTATCATATTAATTGACTTCTCAATGGACGGGGAGGGGTTGGAGGGAAGGAAAGAATCTGGAACTCAAAATAAAAAACCAATGTAAAAATATACATGTATACATATATGTATACATACGTATGTACATACATAATACACACATAGCAGCATAGTAGTTTCAGGAACATTGAAGTTCCTGTCTGAGTTAGATAAATAATTTGCCTTTAACAAATTTATTATTTATTTATATGTTTTTTTAAAAATTCTGAATTCCAAATTCTCTTCTCTCTTCCCACCCCTTCCCCATCCACTGAGATAGTCAATATGGTATCATGGGAATCATGTAAAACATTTTCATATTAGTCATATTGCAAAAGAAAAAGCAAGATAAATAAAGTGAAATAATTATACTTCAATTTGCACTCAGTTAATCAGTTCTCTCTCTGGAGATGGATAGCATTTTTCTTCACGAATCCTTTGGAATCGTCCTGGATCATCATATTGATCAGAATAGTTAAGTCTTTCACAGTTGATCGTCATTATATTGCTTTTTCTGTGTACAATGACTTTCTGGTTCTGCTCCCTTCATCCTGTATTAGTTCATGTAAGTTTTCTCGTAAGTTAGTTAGACAAATTAATTAGACAAGTCTAACAGATAAATGAAAAGAAAATATTAAACTTAATCACTGGGAAATTTTGAACTAAAAGTTTTGTGGTGTCTTCTGATTTAGAACCTTAAATAATATACCTATTTCTTAGCACGAAATGATATCTTTACAAACATGGATCATGTTCTAGGGCACAGAGAAATGATAAATTGATATAAAATATATATTTACAAAATATCCTTTATAGACATCTTGATCCTCTCACCTTCCCCCCCTTTTTTGTCGAGATCTATGATTTTATCAGTTTCCTTCTCTTCTAATGGAGATAGGCTGATGTTCTTCAACCCATGGTATGTTACAGAATGTAACACAATGAAAATAATGATTAATACAGAGAATGCAAGCAAAGACTTGAAAGGAGATTTAAGAATGTTATACTGAATAATATGTGCATCAAAAAAACCAAATCATAGAAACAATTAATAACCATGTGAAAGAGAAGACAATAGTAAGACAACATCTCAGAATTTCTGGGTTGCAGCAAAAGAAGTATGTAGAGAAAAAATTTTAACTTCAAGAACATAACACAATAGAAAAACAGGATTAATGAAATGAGTATTTAATCTAAAAAATCTAGAAATAAACCTAAAATAAATACAAAGGATGGTATCATGAAAATTAGAAGATGAATACATGTAAAGGAAAAGGAAAAGGAAAAGACTAGAGAATGGATTTTTGATTTAAAAAAGGAAAGCGTTCAGTGTTTCTCCATTAATATATAGCTCTTGATTTTAGATAAATACATTTCATCATATTAAAAGATTCCATTTTGTTTCAATACTTTTTAGAGTTTTTTTTACATAAATAAATTATTTTATTTTGTCCTAGGTTTTCTCTGTCCCTCTTTATAGGATCATGCTTTTTTTATTCATATGATTAATCATGCTAACAATTCTCCTAATTTTGAATAACTCTTGTATCACTGGTATAAATTCATTTCTATCATAAATGTGAATGATTTTTAAAATTTGAGCTCTTTGCAAATTTTTATTTAAATTTGTTAAGCCAGTAGACATGAGTGGTCTATAGTTCTCTTTCTATGTTTTATCCCTTCCAGGTTAGGTTATCATGGTAAAATTTGTTTCATCAAAGTTATTTAATATAGTATCAGTTTATCAGTTATTGGTTATCTGTTTTGTAGCATATAAATTATTCATGTTGATATAATTAATTTGTAAGCTAATCTGATGTAAAAAATTCACTCCTTTTGTAGCTTTTCTATGACCTGTTAGATTTTTGTCTATGAGATTGGGTTGTCTAACAGCTCATTTTTTGTTAACTTAGGTATTTTGTATTTTCATAAATAAATTTTATAAATAAAATAAGCATTCATTTCTTTTAATTTCTTAGTTTTGATGGCAGATAATTATCTGGAGTAGTTTCTTATAATTATCTTCATTTTCTTTCCATTCAATGTGAATTCACCTTGTTCATTTAAAAATTTAGTTATTTGATTTCTATATTTTTGATCAAGCTGAGGGAGGGAAGGAAATATCAATAGCTAGAAATTATATATGGCCTAGTATGTGCAAGGCATTGTGCTAAGCACCTTAGAAATGTTACTTCGCTTGATCCTCTAAACAATGCTATTATGATCTCTATTGTATGGATAAGGAAACTGAAGCAAACAGATGTTAAGTGATTTACTCAGGTTCACATAGCTAGTAAGTATCTGAGACTGGATTTAAACTCAGGTCTTCCTGATTCCAGGCTCATTACTCTGTCCACTGTGCCACCTACCTGCCTCATAGTTAGCTAATGGTTTATCAAATTTTTTGGCCTTTTAGAAAGAACAGCTTTTAGTTTGGTCATCAGTCCTATAGTCTTCTTATTTTCAATTTTATCCATTTTCTTTTAATTCAGACTATGTTTTATGCTCATTTGGGGTTTGCTAATTTGTTTATTTTCTGTTTTTCTAAAGTTACATGCTCACTTAATTATTATTCTCTTTTTATATTCTGTTGATAGGGGATATACCAAAGGTATTATGCTTTAATAGCTTTAAGCTTCACTAAGACTTTTGTATGATTACAGAAATAAAATTTTTCTTCCAGGTTCTGTTGTAGCTACATAAATTTTTGTAGACTATCTCATTGTTAAAATCCTCTCTTACTATAGTTGTTTGTTATTATTTGTTCTTTCACCCATTCATTATTCATAATATCAGTAGTTAAAAACCTTTATTTCAGTATATTTTGTTTATGGTTTAGCCAGTCAATAAACATTTATTAAGCATGTACTGTGCTGTGGATACAAAGAGGCAAAAGACAGTCCTTGCCCTTAAGGACCTCACAATCTAATGGAAGAGACAACAAACAACTATCTAAAAAGAAGTCATATGCAGGATAAATAGGAAATAACTTTAGAATTAAGAGGGATTGCGAGAGGCTTCCTGTAGAAGGTAGGATTTTAATTGGGATTTGAAGGAATCCATGGAAGTCAGGAGATAGAGATGAGGAGGGCAAACATTCCAGATATGCAGAACAGCCAGAGTCTAGGGCTGAGAGATGGAACAGCCAGGAGGCTGGTGTCACTGGATCAAAAAGAACATGGTTGGATGAAGGTGGAGGGGATAATAAGGTATAAGAATTGTAGAAAAGTATGTGTGTATGAGAGCTAGGTTATGAAGGACTTTGAACAACGAAAAGATTTTGTATTTGATCCCTGAGGTGATAGGGAGATATTTGAATTTATTGAGTTATGGGAGTAACATGATCAGACCTGTTCCAAAACCAATCTTTTGCTGATTTCACCTTTGTAAAATATCTCGCATAAGTCTTCTTCTCTCCTCTGCCACTGCCACCACCTTGGTGCAGGCCCTTATCACTTCATGCTTGGAGTAATGCAATAGTCTGCTGGTGTGTCTGCCTGCCTCAAATCTCTCTCCTCTTCAATACCTTCATTTTGGTGGCTGAATGCAGGCAGGATGGTGACAGTATTTCAGAAGAGAGAAAGGGTCATATTTGAGAGATACTGCAAAGGTGAAATGCACAAACCTTGGCAAGAGATTGGTTATGGGGTAGGGTGGTTAAAGAGAGTGAAGAACAGAGAATGACACCTAAACTTCACATGAGTCTGAGGTACTAGGAGGATGGTGGTTCCTTTGCCAGTACTAGGAACTTTTGGGGAAGGGTTTAGGGAGAAAGATAAGTTCAGTTTTGGACATGTTGAATTCAAGATCTGGACATCCAGTTCAAAATGTCTGAAAGGCAGCTGCAGATGTGATAACGGAGAGTAATAGAGAAGTTAGGAATGGATAGGTAGATTTGATAATTATCAGCACAGAGATTATAATTAAATCCATGGGAAATGGTGAGATCATCAAATGAAGTAGTATAGTGGGAGAAGAGAAGGACATAGGCCAGGACACTCATGTTTAATGGATGTGATGTGAATGGTGATCCAGCAAAGGAGACTGAGAAGTGGTCAGAGAGGTAGAAGGAGTACTCAGAAAGAAGGGTGTCTTGGAAACCTAGAGAGAAGTTATCAACAGTGCCAAAGGCTGCAGAAAAGTCAAGAAGAATGAAGATTGAGAAAAGGCCATTGATTTAGTAATTAAGAGATAATTTTTAAGGATGTTTTAATTATTAATATTTTATTGACTTATTATCTATAAAGAATGTATATCTTTGTATTTGTTTATGATTTCTTTATTATCTAGGAAATGATAAATTTTGCAAAGATATGTCATGCCAAGAAATAAAGGTAATAAAGAACTCATAAACAAATGTAAAGGTACACATATTTGCATTCAGTAATCAGTGTTAGTCTTTCAAATGTTCCCCACCCCCGCACCAAGCTGTTCAGCTCCATTTTCTTTTTTTATAACAACTTCTTGTTGTTTTTCCAGCTCTGAAAGAGGATCATTAATATCTCTTCTTATCATTGTGCTATGTGTGACTTTCTGCAATTCAAAGAGCTTTTCCTTTGGATTTTTACATATTGTACCAGTTGATGTTTATTTCATTATTTCCTAATGGCTTCAGGCATGATGTAGTCTCCATATCTATCTTTGTTGACATTATGGATATTTACTGTTGCTTTTTGATTTGACCTCCTGATTTTTTTTGCAATTATTTGAAACATAGTAAATTTTGTTTCAGGCCTTAATTTTGTTTGTTTGTTTTTGTATTTTTTTGTATGTTTTTATGTTTTAAATGTGTTTCTTACATGTAAAATTGTTAAATTTTGGTTTTCTGTCCTCTTTAATTTTGTTTTCATTTATTCAATTAGATTTAAGATTATAATTATAAATTTGTATTTTTAATGATTTTGTAATTGTCCCCCTCCACATGATCTCTGAAGGAAAACTATGCCATGAAAGTACTGGAGGAAAGTTTGTACATGCCATAGAAGTATTGGGGGAAATTTTATATTTTTAAAGTGAATATCCCCTTGTATAAGTTACCTGTTGTTAAGTAGTTAAATATAACTGGGGTTCAGGTCACTGGCTTGTAACAAATGTGGAGAACACAGCCAATGGGTGTTCATACCAATGGTAGCAGAGAAGTACAAACTCCTTGGGGCACCCAAGAATCCTGAGGGGACACGTAGCCTTCCTGGCCCTGAAAGAGTGGGGCCACAGTATACTTGTTATATTAATTGAATTCCAACCTTTCCCCATAGATACTTTCCCACCCAATTTAAGTTTATTGTTATTCTTATTATCTCTTATTTTTCCTTTTTATCCTTCTTTTTCCCAACTCCGATTAAGACTTCGGTTCAGAATCCTTTATACTTCCCTCTTTCCCAGTTTACTCTCTTGATCAGAGCAGCATCCATTTGCAGTGTCCTTGTCCCAAAAGTTTTAATTTACCTACATCTTTATTTGTTTCCCTTTCTATTCCAGAAGCTAATTTTTGTCTTGTGGGCTCTGTACTTAACAAATTATTATTATTTTTGTTTTGTTTTATATCTATCTTTCACGGTAGGGTTTCTGGAAAGCAAAAACCTTGCTCCTGCTTCTATCCAATTCAGTAAATATTTATTAAACACTTACTGTGTGCCAGGCACTGTGCTAAATGCTAGCTATACAATTAATAAAATGAAAGGCAATCCCTGCTCTCAAGGAACTTAAAATTTAGTGGGGGAAGACAGCACTCAAAAGGAGGCAGGAAAGTG
Organism: Trichosurus vulpecula; assembly: GCF_011100635.1. NCBI lineage: Eukaryota > Metazoa > Chordata > Mammalia > Diprotodontia > Phalangeridae > Trichosurus > Trichosurus vulpecula. Next base: position 225,512,873 of record NC_050578.1, on the reverse strand, counting down.
GGAGGTGGAGTGGAGACTGGTGATATCTTGTTCTGTGGTGCTGAAACCAGACAGAGTAGGAAATGCAGAGTGGTTGAGCTGAAAAGTCCAGTTTCTGACCTCTAAAAGGAGGACATTGGAAACCATTTGGTATTCCTTCTCTCCATCCCATGTTGATAAATTGTGATTACAGATATCACCTACCTCTCCCTTCCTCATCTCTTTAGAATATTTTAAAATGTACATTTGAAGAGTATTATGAAAAGTTTAATTCCAAGAAATATTAATTGATGAAAAAGACAGTGTGCTGTGCTCTGAGTTACTCTGTATTTTCTACCACAGGATTTATATTCTCATTCTAAGAACAGTGTTTCCTGCCCCTGTACCAGTGTAAGTCAGTCTGTCCAGACATTTGGCTTTATGCCAGATGCCCTTGGGAACTCAGACATTACCTGGGGTTGAATATGGTGCTGAGAAGCACAACCTCTGATTGACAAAGGTCTCCTGTTGTGCCCAAATGGTCTGTCTTTCCAACTGTATCTCTCTAACTCTCTGTTTCTGTCTCTCTGTGTCTGTCCCTTTGTCTCTCTGTCTGTCTCTGTCTTTGTCTCTTTCTCTCTGTCTCTGTCTCTCAGCATCTATCTCTGTCTCTCTGTCTCTGCCTCTGTCTCTGTCTGTCTGACTGTCTCTCTCCCTCTCTCTCTCTCTCTCCAAGAAAATATATTCCCCAAATCATTCTCTTTCTATGATTGGAGCAAAACTCCTGCCCCCACCATCCCATGTCACTTTCTCTCAATATTCTATTCCTATTCTTCCACTGCACCTAAGCAGGTTGAAAGCCCACTCCCCCCAAACCTCCATATTCCCCTTCCTCCTTCTCAAGCCCGGGGGCTGGACTGCAAGTGCTTTTCTGACTTTCTTTCAACTCTTACTTTTCTCCTTATGAGAAACACCTCCCCCAAACCCCAGCCTCCCACCAATTATATCTCCCCCATCTAAAGTCCAGTATAGGTGCAAGTACATCTCTGAAATTCCTTCTACCCTTCCTTTTCTCCCTGAGTGACTTCCCTCTTTATTCCTCCCTTCCTACCCCTACCCCCCAATTATTCTCTTTTGAGTGAAGTGTTTTTTGGTCCACATTATATTTATATCTTTTTCTTTCTTGCCATACTTTTCTAATCTTCTTAGGCATTTTGCCCCTAGATGTTTACTTTTTGTTCTCATCATCCTTCAACAGTGTAATTTAAAAAAAATTAGTCTCATATTATTCTAGAAGCATGAAAGTATTGATTTCATTCTTTTCTTATTCATTCTACTTGTGTTTCTTTTCTTTGAGGTCTTTGCATGTTCAATATTCTGCTAACTTGTCCTATTTTTTTTGAAGGAAAAACTTCTTTTCTGAAACTTCAACTTTTTAATTAATTATTATGTGCAGATTTGCAGACCAATTTCCTTTGCTATTCAAAATCTGGTATTCCAGTTTCTTCTTATAATCCTTACAAACCAAGAGTAGTTTTTCATATGGTTTGAATTGATTTTCTTTGATAGCTGTAGGGCATTTTCCTGGCTTCCTGAAATATTTGTCAAATGTTAAAGTTCTAACTTTAAAATTTTAGTTGTACTTTTACTAGTAAATTAAACTTGGTGTTTATCTAAGTTGGTGTCCCATAGATTCCTTAATCTGCTCTTTGGCCTTTGTTTCCAAAGTTCTGGGCAAATTGTTTGTATTTCTCCTGAAGTATGATATTCAGAGGTTTTAATTTGTTTTATTTTGCTGGGAACCTAAAGTGATTTCTTCATATTTTATCATCAAGATTAATCACTTTAACTTGTATATAATTCATGTGTTATATGCAGTGGGTACTTTTTTTGCTTCTCTTCTATTAAATTTTCTTCAATTTCTGTATTTTTTAAGTTCTAGCTCTGCCATTCTTTTTTTTTAAGAACGAATTCTACTTTGTTATGTGATCCTTTAGTGTATATTCTAAATTTTCTAGTTACATTTATTTTTTTTATTTCTCCTTTGCCAATCCTTAGTTCTTTTCTAGTGTATACTTTAATGACCATCCTTGTTTTTAAAAATGTATTTCTTTCTGAACCATTCTGGGATTTATTGCTATTAATTCCATTATTTCTAGAGCATCCTGTGGAAATATTGTTTTATATTCTCTTTCATCAGAGAACTTCAAGTCCCAATTTCTTCAAGTTGTCTTTCCCAGTCTTTCTTAATGTTAGTGCCTTCCTATAAGATTATCTCTAATTTATCTTGTATAGATCTTGTTTTTACATAATTGTTCAAGTACTGTTTCCTACCATTTGACTGGGAGCTCTTTGAGGGCAGAGACTTTTGACTTTACTTGTACTCCTAGTGTTTAACACAGTACTTAGCACATAATACACATTTAATAAATACTTGACTTCTCCATTTTTAGAGTAATTATTGTATTTTCCCTTTTCAATATTGTTTGCTTATCCCTCTACCCATTTTTTATCACTCTTTTGGTTTATCTGAGTGGCCAGTTGGGCTGAACTTGTGCTCATATTTTCTCTTGGTCTTCTTAGTAGCTACTCCTTCCTTTCTGTTCAGTATTATATCAAGTCCAGCTCTATTTGTGTCTCTTCCACCTCCACAACTCCTTAGGTTGACCACTTGAGACCATCAGGTCTGTACATCTTTGGTGACCTGGCTCCTTTCAGCAATGAGTTTTGAATTGGATGGAAGCTCTACCACATGGAAATTCTAAGGGGGAGAGGTCATAGCTTGGGTTTTTATTGCAGGCCCTTTCAGTCTTATAACAAAAGGCCTTTGCCAGATGTACTAGATAGCTTCTTAATTGGCTCTATTCTTCCAAGTCCCTCCTCTATAATTTCCTTCTTTCTATTTTGTCAGTATTGTATGTATTCAGTTCTCCCTATGCCCACTGAGGAGTGTTGAGTGTATGGGGGTGGGGTGGGGGGTGGAGTTCAGCTAAGTCATTACCAAATAGAAATTTTGAAGAGATAAAATGAAAATCACTGTAGGCACAGCTCAAAATGAGGGCTTGGCAACCTAATTGTACCAAGTATGTTTTTCACAGCTAGGGGAAATGACGTTGGTAATATAGCCAAGTAGTTTTGTGCTTGTTTCAGTTGGAATTACCCAATAGGAAAGAATTTTATTTTTGTTACTTTTCTAATTGTAATCTTTATTACTTTGTCATGTTTCTAGTTTTGAGGTGGTGAGATTGAAATGCAATCCCTTTCTCTCTCTCATCATTCTTGAAGTCTTCTCTTTCAGATTTTATACTCTGGTATACTGTTTCTTAGGCCTCAAAGCAGTTTCTAAAACTATAAAAAGTGTCCAGGTTAGCCTTTTCCTCTTTATTAAACATGCCTTCTAAGAAGTCTATCTACATTCTAGTGTCTAAATATTCTTTTCGTGTTTTGTATTTTATAGAACTTTATTTTATTTTAAACTGAGGTACCAAATTAAATGAGCATTTCCATCTACATAATAAAACAGAAAAAGAATTGTGTATGAAACTGCAAATCTCTATTTCATATAGTTACTTTCTTTTAAAATATATAACAAATTCAATATAAAACTTTCAAAGATGTCTTGCTTATCTGTGGGCTTTCTGGCTCTCATTCTGTTTTTTTCTCTACATTTTAAAAATGCTTCAATAATTATTTTCTTTTTTCTTTTTTCCTCTTTTCTTTTCTTGCAGCTTTATCCCTAGCAACCAATTGAAAGAAAAAGAAAAAGAACAACAGAACCCACGTAATAAATATGCAAAACAAATTTATATATTAACTGTATATGAAAATTTTGCACCTTGAGTTTATTACTCCTCTATCAAAAGATTGGTAGCATGCTTTATTGTCAGTCCTGTAGAAGTATAGTTACTTATTGCATTGATCAGAGTTCTCAAGTCTCTTAAAGTTGTTTTCCTTTACAATGTTGTTATTATTGTACAAATAATTGTTTTCCTGGTTCTGTTCTCTTCACCATTCATCAGTTTATACAAGACTTCTTAGGTGTCTCTTGAATTCTTTTTTTCCTTTTTATTATTTATTATTTAATATTTTTAGTTTTCAACATTGATTTCCACAAAATTTTGAGTTACAAATTTTCTCTCCATTTCTACCCTTCCCTCACTCCAAGATGGCATATATTCTAATTTCCCCTTTCCCCAGTCTGCCCTCCCTTCTCTTGTCCCCCCACTCTCCACCCCATATCCCTTTCCCCCTTACTTTCTTGTAGGGCCAGATAGATTTCTATACCCTATTGCCTGTATATCTTATTTCCCAGTTGCATGTAAGAAACAACTTTTTTTTAGCATTGGTTTTTAGAACTTTGAGCGGCAAATTCTCTCCCTTCTTCCCTCCCCACCCACCCTCCTTGAGAAGGCAAGCAATTCAACATAGGCCACATATGTATCATTATGGAAAACACTTCCATTATAGTCATGTTGTGAAAGACTAACTATATTTCCCTCCATCCTATCCTGTCCCCCTTTATTCAATTTTCTCCCTTGACCCTGTACCTTTTCAAAAGTGTTTGCTTTTGATTACCTCTTTCCCCAATATGCCCTCCCTTCTATCATCCCCTCTCTCTTATCCCCTTCCCCCCTACTTTCCTGTGAGGTAAGATACCCAATTGAGTGTATATGATATTCCCTCCTTAAGTCAAATCTGATGAAAGCAAGATTCTCTCATTTCCTTTCACCTGCCCCCTCTTCCCTTCCAATAGAACTGCTTTTTCTTGCCACTTTAATGTGAGATAATTTACTCCATTCTATCTCTCTCTTCTTCTCCCAATATATTCCTCTCTCACCCCTTTATTTTTTTTTAGATATCATCCCTTCATATTCAACTCATCCTGTGCCTTCTGTCTATATATATATATATACATATATATACATATGTATGTATGTATGTATGTATGTATATTCCCTTCAACCACCCTAATACCGAGAAAGGTCTCATGAGTTACAAATATCATCTTTCCACGTAGGAATGTAAACAAAATGGTTAAACTTTAGTAAGTCCCTTATGATTTCTCTTTCCTGCTTACCTTTTCATGCTTCTCTTGATTTTTGTATTTGAAAGTAGAATTTTCTATTCAGCTCTGGTCTTTTCATCGAGAAAGCTTAAAAGTCTTCTATTTTATTGAAAATCCATATCATGCCCTGGAGTATTATACTCAGTTTTGCTGTGTAGGTGATTCTTGGTTTTAATCCTAGCTCTCTTGACCTCCAGAATATCATATTCCAAGCCCTTTGATCCCTTAATGTAGAAGCTGCTAGATCTTGTATTATCCTGATTGTGTTTCCCCAATAGTCGAACTGTTTCTTTCTAGCTGCTTGCAATATTTTCTCCTTGACCTGGGAACTCTGGAATTTGGCTACAATATTCCTAGGGGTTTTCTTTTGGGGATCTTTTTTCAAGAGGCAATCAGTGGATACTTCCAATTTCTATTTTACCCTCTGGCTCTAGAATATCAGGGCAGTTTTCCTTGATAATTTCTTGGAAGATGATGTTTAGGCTCTTTTTTCGATCATGATTTTCAGGTAATCCAATAATTTTTAAATTATCTCTCCTGGATCTATTCTCCAGGTCAGTGGTTTTTCCAATGAGATATTTCACATTGTCTTCCATTTTTTCATTCTTTTGGTTCTGTTTTATAATTTCTTGATTTCTCATAAAGTCACTAGCTTCCACTTCCTCCAATCTAATTTTTAAGGTGGTGTTTTCTTCAGTGGTCTTTTGGACCTCCTTTTCCATTTGGCTAATTCTGCCTTTTAAGGCATTCTTCTCCTCATTGGCTTTTTGGAGCTCTTTTGCCATTTAGGTTAGTCTATTCTTTGAGGTATTATTTTCTTCAGTATTTTTTGGTCTCCTTTAGCAAGTCATTGACTTGTTTTTCATGATTTTCTTGCATCACTCTCATTTCTTTTTCCAATTTTTCCTCTACTTCTCTTACTTGCTTACTGTGCTCTTCCATGGCCTGAGATCAATTCATATTTTTCTTGGAGGCTTTTGATGTAGGCTTTTTGACTTTGTCAGCTTCACCTGGCTGTATGTTTTGATCTTCTTTGTCACCAAAAAAGATTCTATAGTCTGAGTCAGAGTCCTTTTACACTACGTGTGCATATTCCCAGCCAACTACTTGGCCCTTGCACTTTTTGTCAGGGTATGACTTCTTTAGAGAGTACTTTGTCCCAAGCTTTAGGGGCCTTGTGATACTGTTTTCAGAGCTACTTCTACCCCATCATCACCACAAGCTCTGCCACACCAGTGCTCCTCCTCCCCCAAGAACTGCCAACCGGGACTGGGGCCCAGATCCAAGTAGGGCAAAGCAAGAGAACCCTGCCTCTGCACCAGCAAAGCTCTCCCTTTATTCTTGCTCTGATCCACAGCTTGATTCCTCTCACCATGTGAACCTGGGGCCAGAAGCAACCTCCCCTGGAGCTGAAAGCAGCTGCAGGGGCTTCCTGCTGCTGTCACCATGCCACCTCCACTGCCCCTGGGCTGGGCCCTGACAGTGCACTTCTCTCCCCAAGTTCTAGCAATTTTCCCACAAATCTGCTCCATGGTCTTTGGCGTTTGTGGGTTGAGAAGTCTAGTAACTGCTACAGCTCAGGGATTCATGGCCCTAAGGACTGCTCTGCCTGACTCCTGGTCTGGGTCTGGTCTCTCCTGGTTCAGCCCATGCTGGGCTGTGCTCTGCTCCCAGAATGGTGTGATAGACCCTTCCCAGTGACATCCAGGCCATCTTGGGCTGGAGACTTGTTTCCCTCTGTTATTTTGTGAGTTCTATAGCTCTAGAATTTGTTCAGAGCCATTTTTACAGGTGTTTGGAGGGATTTGGGGGAGAGCTTAAGTGAGTCCCTGTTTTCCAGCTGCCATCTTGGCTCTGCCCCTCGAATTATTTCTTAAGGTACAATAATATTCCTTTCCATCCATATACCATAATTTGCTTTCTCTAATTGCTGGGTACTCCATTTAGTTTTTAACTTTTTTATAACAAGAGAAAGCAGTTACAAACTTATTTGCACATATGAGTGTTTTCCCCTTTTATTTGATCTTTTTCTTGTACAACCTTAGTAGTGGTACAGCTGGGTCAAATAATATGCACAGTTTAGTAGACAGGGTCTCAAATTACTTTCCAGAATAAATGGACTGATTTAAAGTTCCACCAACAGAATTTTATTTTGGCTGCTTTCCCATAGCCACTCCAACACCTATTTTTGCCTCTTTTTGGTTCATTTTTGTGTGTATCTCATGAAATGAAATGTAATCTTAGAGTTGCTTTAATTTTCATTTTTCCACTTATGAGTGGCTTGGTGCATTTTTCATAAGGTTCTTGATAACTTAGATTTCCCCATCTAAAATTACTTGTTCATATTTTTTGATTATATGTTGAGAAATGCTTCCTGTTTTTATAAATTTGAATCAGTTAATTGTATATCTTGGATATGAGACCTGCATCAAAGAAACTTGCTACAAAGATTTTTTCCCTTATAGTTGTAATTCTACCAATTGTCTAATATCTTTTTAATTTTCTGTAATCAAAATTGATTTTCTCTATCCTTTGCTTACTTAATCATGAACTCTTCTATTTGATATCTGTTTCCCTTCTCTAATTTATGATATGACCCTTTATATAGCTTATGAATCTATTTGGAGTTTATCTTGGCATAAAGTGTGAAATGTTGGTCTAAATCTAATTTCTAGCAGAACATCTTTGAGTTTTCTTAGCAGTTTTTGTTGGATAATGGGTTCTTATCTGAGTAGGTGGGGTCTTTGGATTAATTGAACACTAGGTTAATATATTTGTTTGTTTTTGTTTGTTGTGTACCTAATCTGTTTGCCTGCTTAACCTTTCCATTTTTTAAATAGTACCAAATAATTTTGATTACTGCTCAATAGTATAATTTTAGATCTGATACTGCCAGGCCCCTTTCCTTCCCACGTCCCCCTCCTCCATTATTTCCCTTAGAATCCTTGATCTTTTGTTCCTCCAGATGAATGTCATTATTTTAATTATTATTTGATAGCTTGATTTGTAGGTCATTAGGTGACCCTGAAAGTCTTTTTTCCTTTTCATATAGTGGGTAAATGCTTTTGATATTTATATCCATTTAGAGCTTCTCCAGGTAGTAGGAGTAGATTCTGGAAAACCACAGTCATAGAATAAGAGGCAGCTTGAAATAGTAGAGGGAATGTTGGACTTGTAGTCAGGAGAGATCTGCATCCAAATTTTGTTCTTGACACTTCCTGTCTTTAGAACCTGTGCAAGTTACTTAATTTTTTCTGAGCCTCAAATTCCTCATTTGTAAAATGAGAACAATATCTACAGCACTTAATTCACAGGAGTGTTATGAGGCTTAAATGAGACAATGTGTATAAAGTGCTTTGCAGACTTTAAAGGGATGGAGTACTGTACTGGTCCTTTTAGGTTGTATCCATGTGCTCTGTGATTTGTGTACACGTCTGCCATTCAACTTTCCTAACCTGAAATAGCAATAGTTCTTATCCTGTACTACCTTATGTACTTATGTTCTGTACAAAGGCAAAACAACTTAGTTGAGTCAGAACCATGGCCAGTGGCCCGATTGCTACTATCACTGACTTCTTTTGCCAATTCAGTTGATTTAAATTGAAAATATGGCTGTTGTCCACCTGATTTTTCAGTCCAGTCCAGGAAAGATTTTGTGTCATCCCTGGATTTCTTTTTTCACTTAAGAATGGTCAGATTAGTTTTAGGTATGCCTTGGACAAGTTAGGGTGAAACATATCTATGAGTTTTATTAGACTGTAATCTCAGAATGGCTTAGCAGTATGTTAATAAAATAATTATATAGAAAAGTTAAAGTAGTATTAGGCTGCCTTAATAAATTAAATTATACATACGTGTGTGTACACACACACACACACATATATGTGATTTGATCTCCAAACAGCAGCATTTCCTAAGTAAATTTGGAGATAAAGTACTTTGGGGACTAAAAAATATGGAAGGAACTTTTGGGTGAGTTAGAGGATAGACTCTAGATAAATCTAACAATGGCAGCAAAGGAATGAAGTACTTGAGTAGAATCCTACAAAAGTTAGATATAATAGACCTCAGGAAAATATTGAATCAAAATTTCTCAACTGTGCATAGCCCCTTCAGAAAAATTTGGTCATGTATTAGGATATAAAACATCACAAGCAAATGCAGAAAAATCAAGTACATGTTTTATTGACCACAATGCAATAAAAATTACATTACATTAAATAAAGGGCATTTGAATCAGAGATTAAAAATGAATTGAGAACTAAATAACTTAATCCTAAGGAATGGATAGGTCTAAGAATAAATAATGGAAACAATCAATGATTTCATTGAAGATAATGACAAGAATTAGACAACAAGCCAAAATTTGTGGGATATGGTCAAAGCAATATTTAGGGGGAAATTATATCTCTAAACATTTTCATCAGTAAAATAAAAGCAGATCAATTAATTGATCATATAACTTAAAAAAAACCCTAGGAAATCTACAAATTAAAAACTTCAAGTTAAACACCAAACTAGAAATCCTGAAACTCAGAAGAGAAATGAGCATAATTAAAAGCAAAAAAAATGATTTTATAAGTAAAATCAGGAGTTGCAAGTATCAAGCCTCTCAGCTGTTGGAGCTAGGTGAGATAGAAGTGCAGAGCCTGTAGGCAGTGGCAGCAGCTACTCCTGGGACTATCAACCCAAAGATCTTCTTAAACTTCTAGGAGCCATGATGATGGAGTAAACAATAAGTGCTCTCATCCCTCCCTTGTTGACCTTGAATAACCTGGAGAATACTGCCCTAGAAAAAACCCTGGAATAATGGAGCCAGAAGTAGGGGTACAGCAGTCTTTTAGCTTGGGAAGCTAGGGAGAAAGGTCCCTCTTGCTGTGGTGGAAGGGGACCAGAGCAGGAAAGGAAGCATTGCATCAAGTCCCACCTCAGCAGACCAGCGGGAGTTCCTGAGCCCCAGGGAGGGTAGAGCCAGCAAACACCAACACCAGGACCCCAGTCATGCCTTCATGCAGCCAGGGGAATTGGCAGATACAAGTGCAGACAACAGCTCAGGCCACCCATGCTATAGTCCAGCCCTAGGGGAAGAGAGACTTCCAGCAGCCAGACTACCCTTCCCCCACACCTCACACTGCAAGCTTCAGTGTAACCCTGGGGAAACTCAGAAAGACTTCACTGGCTTTGATCCTTGGCTCACACCAGCCAGCTCCAGCCCAGCATCAGGTGAGCTGCAGTATTATATAGCTTCTAGCTGACAAAATTAGAGGCCACAGCACACAAAGCCAGTAAAGAGGCCCCTAGCACAAGCACAAGAGGCTTGGGATAGAGCCCCCTGGGCCCCAGAAGCAGAGATCCACTTTAAAATCCAGGAAAAAGGCAACCACTATGAAGAAGCAAACTAGAAAAGTAAAAAACACTATAGAATCTTACTATGGAGACAGGGAAGATCGAAATATGAATTCAGAGGAGTACAGCAATGACACTACACCTATATCTGAAACCTCTAAAGGGAATATGAACTGGTATCAAGCCCAAAAAGCATTCCTGGAAGAGCTCAAGGAGGATTTAAAAGCCAAATTAGAGAGGTAAAAGAAAAAATGGGGAAAAAGTCACTGAGTACAAATCTTTAAAAAGTAAAATGGACAAGGAGGTACAGAACCTAACAAGAGAAAACAACTCCTGGAAAAGTAAAATTGGCCAAATGTGAAGAGAGTTACAGAAGTTATCTGAAGAAAACAATTTGTTAAAAATTAGAATTGGGCAAATAGAAGCTAATGACTCCATGAGGCAAACAAAATCTAAAGAATAGAAGAAAACGTAAAATATCTCATTGGAAAAACAACTGACCTGGAAAATAGGTCTAGGAGAGATAGTCTTAAGAATTATTGGACTGTATATTTCAAGAAATCATCAAAGAAAACTGCCCTGAGGTCCTAGAGCCAGAGGGTAAAATAGTCATTGAAAGAAACCACTGATCACCCCCTGAAAGAGATCCCAAATTGAAAACTCCAAGGAATACTGTAGCCAAATTCCAGAATTATCATGTCAAGGAGAAAATACTGCAAGCAGTCAGAAAGAAACAATGCAAATATTGTGGAACTTCAGTCAGGATCACACAGGACCTTGCAGCTTCTACATTAAAAGATCAGAGGGATTGGAATATGATATTCTGAAAGGCAAAGGAGCTTGGACTACAACCAAGGATCAACTACCCAGCAAAACTGAGCATAATCTTTCAGGCAAGGAGATGGACATTCAATGAAATAAGGGGATTCTAGACCTTTCTGATGAAAAGGCCAGAGCTCAATGGAAAATTTGATCTTCAAATATAAGACTCAAGAGAGGCATAAAAAGGTAAACAGGAAAAAAGGGGAAAAAAACCTTGTTATTCTATAAGGGCAAATTGTTTACATCCTTATATGGGAGGATGATACTTGCTAATCTTGATTATGGATTGATTATGGATTATAGTTATTATGACATTTAAAAAGGATACATATAGACAGAAGATGTAGGTATAAATTAACAGATGCAATGATAAAAAACGTAATTAAGGGGTACAAGGGATTGTAATGGGAAAAGTAACGAGGAGGAAGAAAAGGATAAATTATATCATATGAAGAGGCACAAAAACATATTATAGCAGAGGGAAAGAAGGGTGGGAGAAGAGCAGTGTTTGAGCTTTACTCTCATCGAATTTTATTCAAGGAGGGAATAACATACTCTGTTAAGTATAAAATCAAACTTACCCTACAGGCAGTAGGAGGGGAAAGGGGAAAGAAAAAGGAGGGTGGTTAGAAGGGAGGGAAGAAGTAGTAAGGGAAAAGAGTAAAATGAGGGGGCTGATAGGGAGGGAATATTAAGGGAGGCGGTGGTCAAAAGCAAAACTCTTTTGGGGAAGGAAGGGAGAAGGGAGAAATAAAAGCATAAATGGGGAGGAGGGAATAGGATGAAGAAAAAGACACAAATAGTAATTATAATTGTGAATGTGAATTGGATGAACTCTCCCATAAAATGGAGGCCAACAGTGAAATGGATTAAAAACCATAATCCTGCAAAATATTGTTTACAAGAAACACATTTAAAACAGGAGGATACACACAGAGTAAAGCTAAAAGGCTGGAGTAGAACATACTATGCTTCAGCTGAAGTAAAAAAAAAAAGCAGAGGTAGCAATCCTAGTCTCAGATAAAGCAAAAGCAAAGATAGATCTAGTTAAAAGAGATAAGGAAGGACACTATATCCTGCTAAAAGGCACTGTAGACAATGAGGAAATGTCATTACTTAACATATGCACCAAGTGGTATAGCATCCAAATTCTTAGAGAAGTTAAGGGAGTTACAGGAAGAGATAGACAGTGAAATTATACTAGTGGGGGACCTCAACCTAACCTCAAAATGAACAAGAAAGAAGTTAAGGAGGTGAATAGAATTTTAGAAAAGGTAGATATGATAGACCTCTGGAGAAAACTGAATGGGGATAGAAAGGACTATACTTTTTTCTCATTGGTACATGGCGCATACACAAAAATTGACCATATACTAGGGCATAAAAACCTCACAGTCCAGTGCAGAAAGGCAGAAATAGTCAATGCATCCTTTTCAGATCATGATGCAATAAAGATTATTTGTAATAATGGACTAAAAATTAATTGGAAACAAAATAATCTAATCCTAAAGAATGAGTGGGTCAAACAACAATCACAGAAACAATCAATAACTTCATTCAAGAGGATGACAATAATGAGACAACATACCAAAACTTATGGGATGCAGCAAAAGCAGTTCTTAGAGAAAGTTTTCTATCTCTGAATGCTTACATGAATAAAATAGAGAAAAAGGAGATTAATGAATTGGGCATACAACTGAGAAAGCTAGAAAAAATGACAAATTGAAAATCGCCAATTAAATACCAAATTAGAAATAGTGAAAACCAAAGGAGAGATTAATAAAATTGAAACCAAGAAAGCTATTGAACTAATAAGTAAAACTAAGAGCTGGTTTTATGAAAGAAACCAATAAAATTGATAAACCTTTCATCAATTTGATTAAAAAAAGAAAGAAGAAAACCAAATTACCAGTATCAAAAATGAAAAGGGTGAATTCACCTCCAATGAAGAGGGAATTAAAACAATTACTAGGAATTATTTTGTCCATTTGTATGCCCATAAATTTGATAATCTTAGGGAAATGGATAAATATTTACAAAAATATAAATTACCCAGATTAACAGAAGAGGAAATAAAATACTTAAATAACCCCAACTCAGAAAAAGAAATTGAACAAGCCATCAAAGAACTCCCTAGGAAAAAATCTCCGGGGCCTGATGGATCTACAAGTTACAATGTGTTTATTTTGAGGTTAGGTTAAGGTCCTCCACTAGTATAGTTTTGCTGTCTATTTCTTCCTGTAACTCCCATCGAACATTTAAAGTTAGTTCCAATACTTTATAGACTATTTGGGAAAATAGGTGAAGAAGGAGTCCTACCAAATTCTTTTTATGACACAAATATGGTACTAATACCCAAACCAGGTAGAGTCAAAACAGAGAAAGAAAATAATAGACCAATTTCCCTAATGAATATAGATACAAAAATTTTAAATAAAATGTTAGCAAAAAGATTACAGCAATTTATCTCAAGAATAATGCAGTATGATCAGGTAGGATTTATTCCAAGAATGCAAGCCTGGTTCAATATTAGGAAGATTAGCAGCCTAATTGATCATATCAATAACAAAACTAGCAGAAACTGTGTGATTATCTCAATAGATGCAGAAAAAGCTTTTGACAAAATACAACACCCATTCCGATTAAAACACTAGAAAGAGGGGCAGCTAGGTGGCACAGCAAGTAGAGTACTGGCCCTGGAGTCAGGAGTACCTGAGTTCAAATCTAGCCTCAGACACTTGACACACTAGCCGTGTGACCTTGGGCAAGTCACTTAACCCCAATTGCCCTGCCTTCCCTCCTCCAAAAAAAAAAACACTAGAAAGCATAGGCATGAATGAGGTCTTCCTTAAAATGATAAGTCATATGTATGTAATGAGGATAAGCCAGATGCATTTCCAATAAGATTGGGGGTGAAAAAGGATGTCCATTATCACCCCTATTATTCAGTTTTTACTGTTAGCTTTAGCAATAAGAGAAGAAAAAGAGATTGAAGGAATTAGAATAGGCAAAGAAGAAACTAAGTTATCAATCTTTGCAGGTGATATGATGATTTACTTGCAGAATCCTAGAGAATCAAGTAAAAAATTGCTTGAAATAATAAATAACTGGCAAAGTTGCAGGATATGAAATAAACCCACATAAATCCTCAGAATTCCTATATATTACTAACAAAGTTCAACAGCAAGAAGTAGAAAGAGAAACTCCATTTAAAGTTACTGTAGACACTATAAAATATTTGGTAGTCTACCTGCCTAGACAAACCCAGGAACTATATGAACACAATTACAAAGCACTTTTTGCACAAATAAAGTTGAATCTAACCAAATAGAAAAACATCAGTTGCTTATGGTTAGGTTGAGCTAATATAATAAAAATGATAATTTTACCTAAATTAACTTATTTAGTGCTACACCCATCAAACTACCAAAAAAATTATTTTATAGAACTAGGTAAAATAATAACAAAATTCATCTGGAGGGACAAAAGGTTCAGAATATCAAGGGAATTAATGAAAAAGAATGCTGGGGATGGTGGCCTAGCCATACCAGATATTAAACTGTATTATAAAGCAGCAATCATCAAAACTACTTGGTACTGGCTAAGACGCAGTAGTCAATGACTATATTAATCTACTCTTTGATAAACCCAAAGAGTCCAGCTTCTGGGATAAGGACTCACTATTTCACAAAAACTGCTGGGAAAACTGGAAAATAGTATAGCAGAAACTGAGTATAGACCAATATCTTACACTGGATACCAAAATAAAGTCAAAATGGGTTCACGATTTAGATATAAAGGCTGATACTATAAGCAATTTGGGAGAGCAAGGAGCAGTTTAGCTGTCATATTTATGAAGAAGGGAAGAATTTATGACCAAACAAGAGTGTTACAAAATGCAAAATGGGTAATTTTGATTATGTTGAATTGAAAAGCTTTTGTACAAACAAAGCAAATGCAACCAAGATTAGGAGGGAAGCAGAAAAGTGGGAAAGACTTTTTACAACTAGTGTCTCTGATAAAGGCCACATCTCTAAAATATACAGAGAACTGAGTCAAATTTATATGAGTCATTCTCCAATTGATAAATGGTCAAAGGATGTGAACAGGCAGTTTTCAGAGGAAGAAAGTAAGACATCTGTAGTCATATGAAAATATGCTCCAAATCACTATTGATTAGAGAAATGCAAATCACAACACCTATTAGGTACCACATCTTTCCTGTCAGATTGGCTAACATGACAAAATATGAAAATTATAAATGCTGGAGAAGATGTGGTAAAATTGAAACACTATTGCATTGGTGGTGGAGTTGTGAACTGATCCAGCCATTCTGGGGAGAAATTTGGAACTGTGCCCAAAAGGCTATAAAAAATGTGCATACCCTTTGACCCAGCAATACTACTTCTAGGGCTGTATCCTAAAGGGATCATACATGAGGGAAAAGGACCAGCAGGTACAAAAATATTTATAGCAGCTCTTTTTGTGGTGACAAAGCATTAGAAATCAAGGGGATGCCCATCAATTGGGGAATGGCTAAACAAGTTGTGGTATAAGAATGTAATGGAATACTATTGTGCTATAAGAAATGAGGAGCAGATGGACTTCATAATAACTGGGAAAAACTTACATGACCTGATGCTGAGGGAGGGGAATAGGACCAGGAGAACATTATACACAATTACAGACAAACAGTATCTGTGATGACTAACTTTGATAGACTTGGCACTTCTCCAGTAAGGCAAGGTTCTAAGACAGCTCCAAAAGACTCATGATGGAAAACGCTATCCACACCCAGAGAAAGAATTACAGAGTTTAAATGCAGATCAAAGCAAACTATTTATTCTCTTTTTTCCCCCTTTTTCTTCTTTTTTGGTTTTGTTGCTTTTTTCTCATGGTTCATCTCATTGGTTATAATTCTTCTTTACAACTTGACTATCATAAAAATAAATTTAATGTGAAGGTATATGTAACATTAATTACATGCCATTTTGGGGGGGAGGGGGAAGAGTGGCGGGGGGAGAAAATTTGGAGCTCAAAAACTTGTGGAACTGAGTGTTATAAACCAAAAATAAAAAATAATTTTTTAAAACAAGACTTGAAAAAAATAAATAAAATCAGGAGCCAGACAAGACATTAGATTACTTGATTTTAAAATGGAAGAAGAATACCAAACTACTAATATAACAAAATGAAAAATGCAAATTTATGATCAATGAAGAAGAAATAAAGGCAATAATTAAGAGCTATTTTGCCCAACTACACACAAATGAAACTGACAATCTAAAACAAATGGAAGAATATTTACAAAAACACAAATTGTCCACATTAACAGAATATAAAATAGAGTACTTAAATAACATTATCTTAGAAAAATAATAGAATAACCCATAAATGAACTCCCAATCAAAAACAAAAACAATCCCAGGACCACATAGATTTATAAACAAATAATACCAAACAGTTAAGGAATAGTTTCAATACTACATAAATTGTTTGGAAAAAAACAATAAGAAAATATGAAATCCTACCAAATTCCTTCTATAACACAAATATAGGCTTGATGCCTAAGCCAGGGAAAGTCAAAATAGAGAATAAAACTATATACACCAATATCATTAATGAATATTGGTGCAAAAATGTTAAATAAAATATTGTTGAGGAGACTATAGCAGTATATAAAAAAGATTATATACTATGACCTGGCTGGATTTATAACAGGAATACAGGGTTGGTTCAATATTAGGAAAACTATAAACACTTGTTTATATGAGTAAAAATAACAAAAATCATATAGTTATGTCAATAGATGTGGAAAAAAGCTTTCTTTTATTTTTTTTTTAATTCTTTTAAAAATTTATTTAATATTTTTAGTTTTCAGCATTGATTTCCACAAGAGTTTGAATTATAAATTTTCTCCCCATTTCTACCCTCCCCCCACTCCAAGATGGCATATATTCTGATTGCCCCATTCCCCAGTCAGCCCTCCTTTCTGTCACCCCACTCCCGCCCATCCCCATTTCCTTACTTTCTTAGATTTCTATGCCCCATTGCCTGTATATCTTATTTCCTAGTTGGATGCAAAAACTTTTTTTTGAACATCTGCTTTTAAAACTTTGAGTTCCAAATTCTCTCCCCTCTTCCCTCCCCACCCACCCTCCCTAAGAAGGCAAGCAATTCAACATAGGCCACATAGTATCATTATGTAAAACCCTTCCACAAGACTCATGTTGTGAAAGACTAACTTTATTTTGCTCCTTCCTAACCTATCCCCCTTTGTTCAATTTTCTCCCGTGACCCTGTCCCTTTTCAAAAGTGTTTGCTTTTGATTACTTCCTCCCCCTATGTGCCCTCCCTTCTATCGTCCCCCCTTTTTTATTTTCTTTCTCTTTCTTTCCTGTGGGGTAAGATACCCAATTGAGTGTGTATGTTATTCCCCCCTCAGGTCAAATCTGACAAGAGCAAGATTCACTCATTCCCCCTCACCTGCCCCCTCTTCCCTTCCAACAAACTGATTTTTCTTGCCACTTTTATGTGAGATAATTTACCCCATTCTATCTCTCACTTTCTCCCTCTCTCAATATATTCCTCTTTCATCCCTTAATTTGATTTTATTTTTTTAGGTATCATTGCTTCATATTCAACTGACCCTGTGCCCTCTGTCTATACATATATGTATATTCCCTTCAGCTACCTCAATACTGAGGTCTCATGAATTATACACATTGTCTTTCCATGTAGGAATGCAAATAAAACAGTTCAAGTTTAGTAAGTCCCTTATGATTTCTCTTTCTTGTTTACCTTTTTGTGCTTCTCTTGATTCTTGTGTTTGAAAGTCTAATTTTCTATTCAGCTCTGGTCTTTTCATTGAGAAAACTTGAAAGTCCTCCATTTTATTGAAAGTCCATATTTTGCCTTGGAGCATGATACTCAGTTTTGCTGGGTAGGTGATTCTTGGTTTTAATCCTAGCTCCATTGACCTCCGGAATATCGTATTCCAAGCCCTTCATTCCCTTAATGTAGAAGCTGCTAGATCTTGCGTTACCCTGATTGTGTTTCCACAATACTCAAATTGTTTCTTTCTGGCTGCTTGCAATATTTTCTCCTTGATCTGGGAGCTCTGGAATTTGGTGACAATATTCCTAGGAGTTTTCTTTTTGTAATCTTTTCCAACAGGTGATCGGTGTATTCTTTCAATTTCTATTTTACCCTCTGGCTCTAGAATATCAGGGCAGTTCATCTTGATCATTTCTTGAAAGATGATATCTGGGCTCTTTTTTTTGATCATGCCTTTCAGGTAGTCCAATAATTTTAAATTATCTCTCCTGGATCTATTTTCCAGGTCAGTGGTTTTTCCAACGAGATATTTCACATTGTCTTCCATTTTTTCATTCCTTTGGTTCTGTTTTAGAATATCTTGACTTCTTATCAAGGCACTAGCTTCCACTTGCTGCAGTCTAATTTTTAAGGTAGTATTTTCTTGAGTGGTCTTTTGGACCTCCTTTTCCATTTGGGTAATTCTGCCTTTCAAGGCATTCTTCCCCTCATTGGCTTTTTGGAGCACTTTTGCCCTTTGAGTTAGTCTATTTTTTAAGGTGTTATTTCTTCAGTATTTTTTGGGTCTCCTTTAGCAAGTCATTGACTTGTTTTTCATGGTTTTCCCGCATCACTCTCAGTTTTCTTCCCAATTTTTCCTCTGCTTCTCTAACTTGCTTTTCCAAATCCTTTTTGAGCTCTTCCATGGTCTGAGACCAATTCATGTTTTTCTTGGAGGCTTTTGATGTAGGCTCTTTGACTATGTTGACTTCTTCTGGCTGTATGTTCTGGTCTTCTTTGTCACCAAAGAAAGACTCCAAAGTCTGAGTCTGGATCTGAGTTCATTTTCTCTCCCTGGCCTTGTTCCCAGCCAACTACTTGACCCTTGAGTTTTTTGTTAGCATATGACTGCTTGTAGAGCATACAGTACTTTGTCCCCAGCTTGAGGGAATGTGCTGTTGTTTTCAGAGCTATTTCTGTACAGCCAGCTCTGCCACACCAGCACTCCTCCTTCCCCAAGAACTGCCAACGCAGACTGCGACTCAGATCTGAGCAGGCTCTGCACTCCTGCTTGGATCTGCCACTTAATTCCTCCCACCAGGTGGGCCCGGGGCCAGAAGCAACTGCAGCTGTAGTTCTGTAGCTGCACCACCTCCACTTCCGGGGTGGTGGCTGAACCGTGAATCCCTTTCACTCTGTCCCTGCAGTTTTTTCCCACTAAATTTCTCTGTTGTCTTTGGTGTTTGTGGGTTGAGAAGCCTGGTAACTGCCATGGTTCACTGATTCAGGGCACTAGGGCCTGTTCCACCCAGCTCCCAGGTCTGGTTGGTCCAGGTGTAGCCCACGCTGGGCTGTGCTCTGCTCTGCTCCCAGCTCCATGCGATAGACCTTACCCAGCAACCATCCAGGCTGTCCTGGGTTGGAGCCCTGCTTCCCTCTGCTATTTCATGGTTTCTGCAGTTCTAGAATTTGTTCAGAGCCATTTTTTAATCAGTGTTTGGAAGGTCCTTGGAGGGAGCTTTAGGCCAGTCCCTGCTTTCCAGCTGCCATCTTGGCTCCACCCCCCAGAAAAAGCTTTTGATAAGGTTCAACATCCATTCCTGTTAAAAATGCAACAAAACATAGAAAAGACCAGAATGTTCCTTAAAATTATAAGTAGCATCTTTCTAAAACTAAGAACCATCATTATTTCTATTGGGGATGACCTAGAAGTCTTTTCAAGAAGATCAGGGGGAAAGCAAGGGTGACCATTCAATATAAAAACTATTCAAAATAATGCTAGAAATGCTAACTATAGCAGTAAGACAAGAAAAAGAAACCAAAGCTATAAACATAGGCAAAGAAGAAACAAAATTACCACTTTTGCAGAAAATAGATGGTTTACTTATAAAACCCTAAGGAGCCAATTAAAAAAACTAGTTAAAATAATTAACTTCAGTGGAGTTGCATGATATAAAATAAATCCATGGAAGTTGTCAGTATTTCTTTATGTTAACAACAAAATCCAGGAGGAAAAGATATAAAGAGAAATTCCATTTAAAATAACAAATAATATAAAATAAACAATATAAAATACTTGGCAGTCTTCCTGCTCAGACACAAATGAATTATATGAATATGATTACAAAACATTTTCCCTGCAAAGTCAAATCTAAATTACAAGAGAAATATCAATTGCTCATGAGTAATCTAATATAATAGAAATGACAATACCTATATTAATTTGTTCAGTTCTACACTCATCAAGTATTTCTTATGCTCTGTTATTTTGTTTTTTCTCAACTACATGTAAAAATTTTTAGCATTTTAAAAATAATTTTTGAGTTCCAAATTCCCTACTTCCCTATCCTCTCTTTGAGAAGGCATGCACTTTGATACAGATTATACATGTACAGCCTTGCAAAACATATATCCATATTAGCCATGTTAAAAAAGAAAACACAGTCAATCTTCCACACCCCCAAATAAAAGCAAGAAAAATAAAGTTTTAAAATATGCTTCAATCTGAATTCATACTCCACTGTTTCTTTCTCTGGAGATGGACTGAATTTTTCATTCTAAGTCCTTCAGAATTCCCTCATATCATTGCATTCCTGAGAATAGCTAAGTCATTCACAGTTGATCATTGTACAATTTTGCTATTACTGTGTATAATGATGTCCTAGTTCTGCTCACTTCACTTTGCATCAGTTAATATAAGTCTTTCCAGGTTTTTCTGAAATCATCCTGCTCATCGTTTCTTATAAAGCAATAATATATGATTACAATTATGTATCACAACTTGTTCAGCCATTCCCCAGTTGGTGGACATCCCTTCAATTTCCAAAAATCTCTTTGCCAACACAAAAACTGCTATAAATGTTTTTGTACGTATAGGTCCATTTCCTTTTTTTAAAATCTCTTTGGGATACAGACTTAGTAGAGGTGTTGCTGGATCAAAGGTTATGTGGGCAGTTTTATAGCCCTCTAGGCATAGTTCCAAATTGCTCTTCAAAATAGTTAGATCAGTTCATAACTCCACTAAGAGTGCATTAATGTCCCAATCTTTCCACATCCTCTCTAATACTCCTGCTTTTTCTTTTAACTTCAGTTGGCACATATTAGATTTTGCTCTAGACCCTTATTTTAACTTTCTGCAAATCATTATGTTTCTATGCATTTCATGTAAACAGTATACTTTCCTCTTCTGTTTTTTTAGGTGAGTTTCTCCCATTTACATTCATGGCTATGATTATTAATTGTGTGTTTATCTCTATCTTGTCCTCTTTTACTTTTCCCTCTCTTTGGCTCATTGCTCCTTTTTACAAAGAAGGAGCAAGTGATGAAAGAAGTGTTTACCTGACATTTGGAAATTATAAGTGATGTGACCTATTTCTGCTCGGTTTCTTTTCTTCTCTTTCTCTTGCTCTGCCCAAATCATATATTTTTATTCCTTTCTTTCCTCTTAATCCCCTTTTATATCCCCCCATGAAATGGGAGTTTGCTTTGTTTCTGACTATTCCATTAGCTATTCTGTTATCCCTTTTATACCCCTGTTCTCCTCTTCCTGTTGCCACTTATTTCCCTAAAGAATTTAATGTATTGCTACACCATAATATTTCTGTGTATCGGTGTTTGTGTAAATGTGTTCTGCTTTCCTTTGTCTGGTTCAGATGAAAATCAACTTTGTGTGATGCCTATTGCCTCCATCCTTTTTTTCCCCATGTTTGTATAGTCTTCATCTCATGCACCCCTATTGTGTGAGATAATGAGTTCCATTCTCTTCCTCTTTTCATCCCCATTATAGCCTCTTCTCCCTTCCATTTCCTTATATTCCTTAAAACATTAAGACAGAACAAGCTCTCTCCCTTCCAGTACCCTGCCTATCATGTTTTACTTTCTCTATGACCCTTGAAGATAACAGGACTCTGAAAGGACAAATGTTTCTTATCCCCCATTAGCATGTAGATATTTCATTCTCACATAGTTCCTTCCAATAGACCATGTGAGTAGACCTTTCAATGTTTCGTTTCCTGCATTGTCATTCAAATGGTCTACTCTGTTCTGTAGTTTTTATCATGAATACTCTGAAATACACTCTGATCTATTAAAGGCCATTTTCCTATTGGTTGTTAACTTTTATATTTAGCCAAAGTTCTCCTCTCTAGCAGCTGTCAGGTAATCTTGATTGTGTAGTCCTGATTGTGGCTAGCTGGCACTTGCATGATTTCTCTTTGACTACTTTTTTTCTTTTCTCTTTGACTTGGAAGCTCTGAATTTTGTCTGTGTTGTTCCTGGGAATTTTCATTTTGCAGTTCCTTTTGGGAGGTGACTGGTGTGTTCTTTCTGTTTTCACTTTTACCTCTGGTTTTAAGAGATCTAAGTGGTTTTCACTTATGATTTCTTGAAATTTGGCATCTATTTTTTGGTATGGTTTTGGGTTCAATAATTCTGAAATGACTACTCTCTGGCCTGAAAACTTATGACTTAAATTGTCTTCTTTTTTTCCATTTTTGATTTTGTTTTAACATTTCTTCTTGACTCATGATGTTCTTATTTTCTGTTTGGCCCATTCTCATTTTTGTGGAGTTCAAATTTTGAGTAAATTTTTTTTTTTTGAGCAAGTTTTTCTACTATCTCTTCAAAGGTGTTTTTCTTTCCACTATTTTCCTTCTTAGATATTCTATATATTTGTATCTTTTGTTTGATTTCTTCCATCTTCTTTTGTATCTCTGAGGATTTACCTGGACTCATTATGCAGTTGCTATCTTCTGATTTTGCTTCTTTGGTTTTTCTCATTTCAAAATATTCCCTCATTGTGTTCATTGTTTTCTTCTGTTTATTTATATCTCCAGCCTTAGTTTCCAGAATGGGGGCTTGATCTTGGTTCAAATTCCACTCCCAGATTCCTGGATGATGTGGGTAGGCTTGATTGATTTGGTGGTTAAGACTAGGCCTCACCTTCTGCAGGACTTATCTGACCTTGTCTTTGTGATTCAGCTCTAGGCTGTTTGGGCTGTTGATTTGTTCTGTCTCCTGTCACAGATTAAGCTCCTTGGTCACCCTACTCTTGTACTGGACTGGTATTTTCTTCTGCTGAATATGGAAGGTTGATACACAACCACACAAAACAAGTATGCTGCTCTGGTCCTTTCTCCTACTATAGGACTGAGTTGTTTTTATTTCCTTTTCCACCTATCCTATCTTGTTTCTACTCCACGATTCCACAGAATTCTGGCAGTATTTTTCTACATTCCTAGATTGGATAGAGGAGTTTATAGCTGCTTCTCTTTGGTTTTATCATTGTGCCCTCTAGTACATTTTTATAGTTTTAATAAGATGTCTGTGGGGGATCTGGGCTCCTCTAGTTCCTAACAGTGGTGTCTTCCTAATTCCAATCTCTTTTCTTAACTACCTTCACTAGTTGGTAAGCTCATGGAAGGCTTTGTGTATTCCCTAAAAGACTAACATGGTTCCTTGCTTATGATCTTGGTATTGGCTTGTTAGATGCATGCCAATTGACTGACTGAATGATAAAGAGGAACAAGGAAATGGAGTAGTTTGGGAGCATAGAGCATAGTCCTGATTGGGAGAGCAGTGGGACCTATGGGAATCTATAATATCAACAATATTTATATCAGGGGCTGGTATAGAAGGGTATTTGAAGGTATGAGAGAGAGCAGAAAGTGACATAGAGAGACATGAGAGATGTACTTGCTCACTTCACATTTTTGCACCAGCTTTTAAAGCTGTCTACTTCTACTTTTATCAAGATTGTATATATCTTATGAAAAAACCAGTGTAGAATAGTGGATTGAGATGTAGCATCAGAGTCAGAAAGAACTGTTTAATCTATAAAGAATTAACTCTTGAAATGAGTAGAACCAGGAGAACATTGTGCATAGTAATGGCCACGTTGTACAATGACTGATTTTGGTAGACTTCGCTTTTCTCAGCGATGCAAAAATCTAAGACAATTCCAAAAGACTCAAGATGGAAAATGCTATCCACATCCAGAGAAAGAATTTTGGAGTCTGAATACAGATGGAAGCATGTTCTCCTTTTCTTTTGTTATTTTGTTTTGTTTCTTCTTTCTCATGGTTCCTCCCATTAGTTCTGATTCTTCTTTGCATGGTGACTGATGTGAAAATCTGTATAATATGAATGTGTAAGTAGAGCCTATATCCGATTACATGCCATCTTGGGGAGAGGGAAGCAGAGGGAGGGGAAGAATATTTAAAACTCAAAATCTTATCAAAGTGAATGTGGAAAACTAAAAATGAATAAACAAACAAACAAATAAATCACACACACACACACACACACACACACACACACAGAACTAACTCTAATCTGTGCTGCTGCCTGTGTGATTCTGGGCCAGGCACTTAAAGTTGTGGATCTCTCTTCCTCACAAGGAGTTTATTTTTATTTTGTTTTTATCTTATTTTTGAATAATTTTATTTTTCCCAATTACATATAAAGAGAATTTTTGACATTAATTTTTAAAAAAATTTGAGTTCCAAGTTTCCTTTCTGTCTGCCTTACCTACTCCTTCTGTAAGATGGTAAGCAATTTGGTAAAGATTATATATGTGCAATTATGTAAAACATTTCAATATTAATCATGCTGTGAAAAAAGAAACAGACCCCAAAGAAAAAAATATGAAAAAATAAAGTGAAAAATATTATGCTTTGATCTGTATTCAGACTCCATTAGTTCTTTCTCTGGATGTGGATAATATTTTTCACAATGAGCCCTTTGGATTTGCCTTGGATCACTGTATTGGCTGACAATAGCTAAGGAATTCACAGTTGATCATTGTACAAAATTGCTGTTACCCTGTACAATGATCTCTTGGTTCTGCTCACTTCACTTTGCATCATCTAGGTTCATATAAGTCTTCCTAGGTTTTTTCTGAAATCAGCCTGCTTATCCTTTCTTATAGCACAACAGTATTCCATTACAATCATATACCACAACTTGTTTAGCTATTTCTCAACTGATGGGCATCCTCTCAATTTCCAATTCTTTGCCACCACAAAAAAAGAGCGGCTATAAATATTTTTGTATAAGTAGGTCCTTTCACTTTAGGAATTTCTTACATCAATGAAATAATAGGTCTTATCCCCTTCCCCTTTCTCCCCAAGTTTTATTTAAGGAAAACAAATGATTACTAAAGAAAGTGTAAAGTATACAATGGTTGACTAATAGTTATTCCTTATTTTGGTATTAATAACTATTAATTATTGCTTAATCATCTGACTTAAATTGTGCAATATTCTAAAGGTGTATCTTGTGTTGTAACTGGCATTAGCATTTGATGGGCATTTGTCAGTGTGTATCTTTAATATAAAATTATATAGCTTTTCATGGTGCAGCTAGGTTTCTTTTATTTTCCTTAATCTTAAAAATCTCATTTTAAACATAACCTTTAAGATACAAGCTTATTATGAAATCAGAGAAAGCCATGTTATTTACAAATTTGGATTCCCAAACTAATAACATAAAGGTTTTCATCTAATACTTGAAGACATGCTGACTAATAAACAGACATAGAAGAGCTTATGAAATTAATAAAATATACAGAATTGGGGCAAATTAAAGAATTGTGAACATGGAGTCAGAAATGCAATATTGCACAGCATATGTTGAGGTAATCTAGTAGATAGAGACAGGATGACCTGGGTCCAAGGACTCAGGCGCTACATCTCACACGTACTACCTTGGGATCTTCGTGAAATTGCTTAACTTTCAGTGCCTTAGGCATCTCTCCAGTTTCAGAGAAGTTGCTTATCTGCAATGGTAAAGAGAATTTCCTTATTAGAGAGTTTCTATTGGCATTGAAATCACAGGACCAGAACCTACCAAACCTCTCCAGGAAAGAAAAAAAGTCTTAAACACTGGAGTTTCAAGGGACATTAGACATCATTTATGCCATAGGTCACAGGCTCTTAGACAAGTCCATTTCATTTTACAGATTAAACTGAGGTCCTGACATAATGTAGCATGAGTGAGGGTCAGAATTCCACGGTATAGTATAAGGAAAGACAATAGTCTCCCCATGAGGAACACACGGTTAGGACAAGTCCCTAGTCACAGCCTAGGTGTTGGGGAAAAAGGGTGGGACCTACTACTGGGCACAGGATTTCTACTCTGTGTTATATATTTCTTAAGATATGGCTTGGGATGTTGCTGAGGTTTCTACAACCTTTACTCCCAGCTGTCAACTGCTAGAAGAAAATTGGTGTGGGATTAGGGCATGAGCAGTATAAGAGAAAACACAGCACAAGAGGGAAGTAGGCAGAGAAAAAAGTGAAGCAAGCAGGCTTTGTTGAGGGGAAGTACACAGTGCACGTGGTCTGGGAGGATGGATACAGGGCAGGTCTGCTGGGATCCCAGGTAGAATTAGGTCCCAAGCTGACAAACTCATGTGGAATTTCATAGAGTCCTTTTCTGGGTCAAGCAGGACTAGGCATTGAGAGGAGGTAGTAGAGAGCCCCGACCTAGGGTGTAGGTCAAGGTTGTGGATTGGTTCTTCGTGCTGGAGGGAATGCCTAAAACATTGGCAACTAGTTATTTATACTGCTGCTGGGCAAGGAAGAGGATTTTCTGTCTGCTACTGCACCCTTGCTTTGACAGAGTAACTCAGAATTTGAGTCCTCAGCAGCATAAAGGTGGAGGACTACTAAAATCTTTACAGGCCCAAATAGGGTGAAGGACTTTTCCAAGGTCACTAAAGTGGAGGAGATTACTGAAGTCTGCACAGGCCCAAAGAAAGGAAGGGTTTTATCCAAGGTCACACAGTGAATTAGTGACAGATCCCCTGATGGTGAACTAGGGCTCATCTTAATTTTGTTTTTATTGGACATTTTCTATTTTGTATAGGAAGAAAATAATAAACTCACTTAAATTGTAAATGCATGACTGATCAAAATAGTGAGCTTCTAACTACCAAAAACGTCTGCCAAAGAAAGAATCAATTAAAAATTTTCTGGGCATTATGTTCCATTTTTCTAATAAAGCCAGTTTCTTAGGAATAAAACCATTTTCACATGATTATTTTTGTAGATAAACAATCAGAATCCCATCCCTTTTGGCAAACTCCATTCAAATGGACTAACCCTAAAATGTTTCCAGGCATGAATCTAATGAGCTCAGAACGAGAGAGCAGACTTCTCTATTTAGCAAGTGAAATGTGGGGGCCAGTCAATAAAGAGCCTGTCTTTCAATTTGCAGGTATAGAAATGAGTTTTAGACAAGTGTAAGTCACAGTTGATTTACATTTCACCCATTAGCCAAAGTTTAAAAGGTATAGTGGCATATAGCAAAATTTCCATTTTGAGATCAGGCACTGGTTGAGGGGAGGAGTGGACCAAAGATTGGGGAAATGTGGCTGGGTGAGGGAAAAAGACAAGGGAAAGAACAAAGAAAAGGGAGGAATACAGAAGGGAAGAGAAAGGGGAAAGGAGAAAGAGTAGAGAAATAAGGAAAGAATAATTGAACCTTGACTTCTGTGTACAACCACTCCACCCTTCATCCTCCCAGCTTTCCACCAGCCTTTACTGGTCCTCTGTGGGACTGTTCCTATTATAGAGATTTTTTTTTCCTAGTAAAATTACAACTATGATAGTCTCCTTTTGGAGACTTCCACAACCACTTGGGAGCTAAGATCTAGGAAGTCAAACGTTCTCATTAGGAAGAAGAGAATGAGATTGAGAGTGGTGTTACAGTACCCTCTCAAATCTCTATAGAAAAAAAAATTTCCTCTGAGTCCAGGGGAGGGCAAGTCCCTTCCGGATAGCATATTTCCATTGAAATGTTCTTAGGCAACCCTTGTTTACATAATGTAAAACACCAGGGGTGAAAGAAAACACGTTTTCGGAAATGAGTCACATCAGGTATTTTCTTTTTTATCTCTGTAGAATCTAACTTTATATTACCAGGTTAACCTCTATTTTTGAAGGAGTGAGACTCAAGAATTCCCCAAAATACCCCTAAAATCATTCCTCAGGTTGGCGCTTCCACTAAGGTTTTAAAGCAACATGGATGATCAACTATCCTGGATAAGAAAGTGAAACATAATACTGTCTTAGCTAGTCTAGTATGTCTGGTCACTGGAGGGTAGAATATTTCCTGGAAAGCTTGAAGAACACGTCTAGATATTTCTTCAGGATTGTTAAACTGAAACTTATTTTATGCCTTTTTCTCCTCTGTCATGCTGGCCCTCAGAGCATTCATTTTACATCTTAGTAGATTGGAAAAAGACCTTTTGCCTTATTCAAGGAATGCCCTGGTTTTCATAGTTGGAATTCCTCGAATATTCATGCTTGCTCTATACAAAGTTCAAATGTCTTATTCTCCTTTTCAGAACCCACTCTAAATCTGCTGTCTTTTATATTTCTGACCTCATTTACTTCCATGTCTCCCCGACCATTCTTCTATCCTTTTGACCTTCTGCTCATATCCCACTCATTTGTGGCTATTTCCTGCTTCCCTTGTGCTTATGATAACCCTTTAACCTCCATAAGGAAGAATCCCTACTTTATCTCCTTCCCAAAGTTCCATCATTCTTAGATGTATTTTAGCCATAATTAGCTATATTCCTGCAGTGCTTTGTGCCATTTTTTTGTGGACCCATATTTCACTGCTTGTGTCTTTAGTATGATAATCCTGTGCTCTATCACAATTTCTTTATATGCTGTCATTCATATTAACACTGCCTTCTGTTTACATAGTCTCTCTTTTCTCAAAATGTATCTAAAAGAGCTTAAAAAACAAACCCCATCAACTTGTGAACACTGAGTGATGTTAATATTGAATGACCTCAAGTATTATTGGATTCAGAGCCGTGGTCTTGCTGGGAACCTTCAAAGACATGGCTTTTTAAAAATGTGATTTGACTTACTTTTTTTTCAAGGAATTGGTAGGTCAGAGAAATACAGGCTGTTTGAATCATTCTAGGCATGTGATTACCAGGAGGTTTTCTGATTTCTAGGTCTTTAATTCAAATCAAATACTTTCTAAAGTATTATTGTTTAGTTCCTTTATCTGTAATGTTGATCATTTTTAACATCCTAGATTAACTTTTGTTTCCCTTGAATTTACACTTCGTTATTCACTACATATATGTTAAATGTCAGTACTCTTTTAGCTTTGATTCTATCAAATCCTGTGACAATTGTTGACTCAAAAGGTATTGTTGAGAACCGATTATGTGCAAGGTACTATTTTAGTCAATACGAGAGATATAAATAAAAATCAGAAAAAAATTCTGACCTTATAGTGCTTACCACCTATTAGGGCATTTGATATAATGCTGGGAAGATAGGTAAAGTCACATAGAGCCATAATTTCAGGCTAAAGTGTTCAGATTATTTTCAGTAGTAATAGAAAGCCATTGAAGGTTTTTTAACTAGGGAGGTGACATGATCAGAATTGCACTTTAGGAAAGTTAGTCTAATAGCATGTAGTGTAGAGGATGGATGGATTGGAAGAGGCAACAACACCAAGTATATGATGCTTTTTAAAGCTATGCTTCAGTGATAACTAGTGTGAACTAGAGTTGGTGGTGGTGAGAACAGGGAGAAGGGGAGGAGTCCTTTAGATATTCCAGAAGAAACAACAGGATGTGTTAAGAGAAAGTAAGGGTCAAGAGAAAGGGATATGTTAAAGATAGTATTGTGGGTAATTACAATGCTAGTAATTGACATAAAAGAACCAGGAAGAGGACCAGCTTTGTGAGTAAGAGGAGTTCAAATCTGGATATGTTGGGTTTGATGTGCCAGCAGGACATAATGGAATTTGAAAGAAAAGCTGGTGCTAGAGACAGAGACTTGCTGGAAACAGTAATGTGCACTGAGGTGAGATTAAAATTCTCTGAGTGTTGTATGCAGTCATCAAGGGAGAAAATATAGAGAGAGGAGGAATGAGAACAGAATCCTGGGGAATATCATATAGAGTAAAAGAGGAAAAAAAAAGAACCATTGGAGAAGATATTTAGAAGGAACAGCTAAGAGGTAGGTAATAGGAAACCAAGAGAGTGTCATGGGTTAGTAGAGACATTTAGCAGAGAAGTCAAGAAGGATGAACATGGAGAAAAAGCTATTTGATGATTAGAATTCTGGTCACTGGTTATTTCCTTGACCCTCCCCCCAAGTTTTCTTTTTTGTAGTAACTTGAAAACACAAGCGAACACGAATATTTTTATGTCCCTTTCTAAACTTCTTTATACTTTCTTCTGAATATTTTTACATTTCATTGATATTTTTCTTTCTTTTTTGTATCTCTAAAACTCTCCCTTTCCACAAGTTTCCTGCCCCCAAATAATCCTTCCCTTGTAACAAATAAGTATAATCAGTCAAAACAAATTTATACATTGGCCCTATCTGAAAATGTCTCATCTTGCCCTTATATTTTGTCACTTATCTAAGAGGACATGAGAAACATTCTTCATCATCAGTTTTCAGGAGCAGTGATTGGTCATTGCATTGATTGGAGATTTTATGTCTTTAAAAATTATTTTTCTTTATGATGTTGTACTCACTGTATAAATTATTCTCCTGGTTCTACATAGTTCACTCTGTACTAGTTCATACAAATCTTCCTGGACTTCTCTGAATCCATCCCATTTGTCACCCCATTACATTCATATACCATAATTTGTTTTGCCATTCCCCTATTGATGGGCACCCTAGAGTTTCCAATTCTTTGCTACAACAAAAGTGCTTTTCTAAATAGTTTTGTGCATATGAACCATTTTCCTCTTTCTTTGATCTTTTTTTGGCATATAGACCCAAAATCTATAAGTGATATCACTAGATCAAGAAGTATGCACGGTTTTATAGCTTTTTGAGCATAGTTCCAAATTGTTTTCCAGAATGACTTGGCCAATCCACTATTAGATCCACCAATAGCGAATTAGTGTGTCTATTTTCTCACATCCCCTCCAACATTAGCCATTTTTTTCTTTTTCATTTTTGGCAATTTGGTCGGTATGAGGTAGATCACGTTAATGTGCATTTCTCTTATTAAAAGTTATTTGGAGCATTTTTCATATGGTTGTCATTAACTTTCATTTTATATTTTGAGAGGTGCCTGTTCATAACCATGTTTTATATATTCATGTGAATTTTGTGGGATATCAGTATTTTTATCTGCGAAATGTCCTACAAAGAAGTTTGAGTTCCCTCTTACCCTTTAAATTCTAACTACATTGATTTTGCTTGTGTAAATACTTACCAATTTTATGTAATAAGAATTGTCCATTTTATCTTCGGTGATCATCTCTATCCCTTGTTTGGTCAAACAATATTTGTCAAAGATATCTCACCTCCTTCCTTAATCTGTTTGTGATCTAACTTCTTTTATCTGGGTATCACATCTGTTCTGTGCTTACTGTGGTATATCATGTGAGATATTGATCTAAACTTAATTCCTGCTTGTCTGATTTCCATTTTTCCCATTAGTTATTGTCTAACAATGGGTGAATCCTTACCCCTGCAGTTGATATCCTTAGGTTTATTATACACTAAGCTGTTACATTTTATTTCTTCTGGGACTTGAATATGTAATTGACCCAATGTTCAGCAGTGGAGCAGAGAAGGAGTGAGCACCTTTCAGAGATTTGGAGTACAGCACTGCATTTACTCATCTTAAGCAGAACACTTGTAAACATCAAGACCGATTTGATGAAAATGATGGGGAAATTCAGAAGCTACTAAATGAAAAATGAGAACTCCACAGGGTATACCAGCAGGCTAGTTTATCTGTCTCTACAAAGGCAGCCTTTAACTCCATCAAAAATAAAGTGCAAGTGAAGCTTAGAGAGATCCAGGATTCTTGGCTCAGTAAGAAGACAGATGAAATTCAGTTCATGCTGATAGTAACAATCAAAAGCACCTTTATGATGCCCTTGAGGCTATTTATGGGCCAAAAACATGTGGTCCACCTCAACTACTCAGTGCTGATGGAGCCATGTTGATTAGTGATAAGGACATTATCCTGGAAAGATGGGCTGAACACTTCCACAGTGTTCTCAATAGGTTGAGAACCTCTTCTTCACTTCTTAAGTGACTTCAACCTCAATCCCTCTCTAGTCAAATTTCCAACTGAAGAAGAGGTTTTAAATGCCATTCAGCTCCTCTTGTGTGGCAAAGTGCATGATGCTATTTCTATTTCAGCTGAGATTTACAAGGTTCCATTGCTTATACAATAACTGCTGAAATTTTCTAGGTTGTAACAAGAGGAGGTTATCTCCCAGCAGTTTAAGGATGCCTCCATTGTCCATCTCTGTAAAGGTAAAGGAAATAGATTGTTCTGTGACAATCACAGGGGGTTCTTGTCTTAATTATTGCTGGCAAGATTCTTGCCAGCATCCTTTTTAATAGGCTGGTCTTTCACCTGGAAGATGGTCATCTACTTGAGAGCCAGTGTGGATTCAGAAAGGGCCAAGGAATGGTCAATATGATGTTTGCTGCTTGACGACTTCAAGAGAAATGACAAGAGCAGAACAGAGGTCTGTATTCAAAATTCATTGACATAACTAAGGCCTTTGATACTATCATTCATGAGGACTTATGGAACGTTATGTCACAATGTGGGTGCCTGGAGAAGTTCATCAGTATTGTACAACAATTTCATGATGGCATGCTTGCCCGGGTTCTGGATGATGGACAATGCTCTTGCATTTTCCCAGTCACCAATTCAGTGAAACAAGGCTGTATGCTTGCTGCTATGCTTTTTAGCATGATGTTTTCCGCCACGTTGAGGACAAACAGGCCATGAAGGTGAGTTCCTACACTGATGGCAAACCCTTCAACTTGGAAAGGCTACAAGCTAAGACTAAAGTGGAGGTAGTGATTGCATGATTTTTTGTTTGCAGATGATTGTGCATTCAACTCAGCCTCTGAAGCTGAGATGCAACAAAATATGGATTGATTCTCTACTGCTTGTGCTAATTTTGGCCTAACAATTAACACCAAGAAAACATAGTTGCTCCATCACCAGCACCACACCAGTCGTACATGGAACCATCAGTTACAGCAAATGGAGAAGTTTGGAATGCTGCAGATATGTTTGCTTTCCTTGACAGAATACTTTCTAGGGATGTACACATTGATAATGAGGTTGCTACATGAATTCCCAAAGCTAGCTCATTGTTTAGGAGGCTCCAAAGGAAAGTGTGGAACAGAAGAAGTATTAGACTTCCTACCAAACTAAAGATCTACAGAGGTGTTGTTCTGACCTCATTGATGTGTGCCTATGAAACCTGGACAGTCTATCAGTGCCCTACTAGAGAACTGAATTGCTTCCATTTGAATTGTCTTAGGAAGATTCTTAAGATCACCTGGCAGGATAAGGAACTAGACATTGAGGTCTTTTCTTGAGCTAAACTTCCAAGCATTCACACTGTACTGCAAAGTGCGCAACTTTAATAGACTGGCCACATTGTTTGAATGCCAAATGTATGCTTCCCTAAAAGACTATTTTATTGAAAACTCACATAAGGAAGGCACTCACATGGTAAGAATAATCAATACAAGGACCCTCTCAAGGTCTCTCTGAAGAACTTTGGAATTGAATGTAGGTTGTGGGAGAGGGTGGCAAAGGATCACCCAGCCCAGCATGGTATTCCTGCATCAAAGAAGGCACTATGCTCTATGAACAAAGCAGAATCGCAATAGCTCAAAAGAAACCTGAGATGTGGGAATGTAGAAACATCTCCACCCTACTTGGGTTCATATGGATTATTTGTGCCCAACCTGTGGTAGAACATTCCAAGTATATATTGATCTGATCATCCACAGTTGGATACACTGTAACTGAACTCTAACATAGTGATGTCATTTTGGTTCTCTTTGAGAATGAAGGACAACAACCATATCCATTCTGAACTTATTGTGGTATATCATATGAGATATTGGTCTAAACCTAATTCCTCCTACTCTGATTTCCATTTTTTCCAGTAGTTTTTGTCTAACAGTGGGTGAGTCTTTATTTATCCAAGTAGTTGATAGCCTTGGATTTGTTATAGACTATCACTACTATGTTTTATTTCTTTTGTGATTTTAATACCTAATTGGCCCAATGGCCAGCTTCTCTCTTTTTTGTCCAGTAGTAAATACTTGCGATAGTTACTCTTTTTTTAAATATAGTTTGAGATCTGGTACTTCTAAGGATCTCCTTCCTTTCCCCCTCTTTTTAATTTTTATCTATCCTTTGAGATTATTTACATTTTATTTCTTCAGATAATTTTTTTATTTTTAGTTTAACCACACTCAGTCCCACAAGTTTTTGAGTTCCAAATTTTCTCGCCCTCCCTCTCCTCCTCCCTCCCCCCAAGATGGCATGTAATCTGATACAGGTTCTACATATACCTTCACATTAAACTTATTTACACAATAGTCAAGTTGTAAAGAAGAATTATAACCAATGGAATGAATCATGAGAAAGAAGAAACAAAACCAAAAATGAAGAAAAAAGAAAAAAAAAAGAGAGCAAAGAGTTTGCCTCAATCTGCATTCAAACTCCGTAATTCTTTCTCTACATGTGGATAGCTTTTTCCATCATGATTCTTTTGGAGCTGACTAAGATTATAAGTTACACAGAAGGTACTGATCTGCATAGGTAGAAGGACTTTCCTCATCTTGGAGTTCCCAATACCAAAATAATCACAGGTCCAGTCCTCCCTATAATTTGTTATGTATTATAATTTTGTTTCATTTTGGCCAGTAAATGATATATTTAATATTTCTACCATTCTGAATTTGTTTATGAGACTTTTATGCCCTAGAAGTATACAGATTTTATAAATGTGGATCTCTATATAGATATACTTAGAGATCTAGATATCGAAGTAAAATATCATATAATCCACAAAAGTGATAATTTTGTTTTTATTTGCTTATGCTATTGTGTTCAATTTTTATTGTCTTGTTACTTTTGGAAGAAATTTTGGAACTATATAAAATAACAATAGTGACAATGGACATCTTTGATTTACCTCTAATTTAATTGCAAAGAACTAAAAGTATTTTTCAATTACAAATGATACTGGTTCTTGTTTTTATACAGATATTATTTACCATATTAAATAAAGGTCCATTTACTCTTAAGCTTTGTGATATTTCTCAAATAAATGGTTATTTTTTTTGTCAAAAGCTTTTTTAAAGCAATTATTGATATATGGTTTTATTTTGTTATTAATGTGGACTATTATTTTGTATCTTTCCTAATATTGAACCAAGCTTACATGCCTAGTATAAATTCAACTTCGTCATATTACCTGATCTTTTTAATATGTCACTGTATCCTCTTTGTTAACATTGATTCAGTAGTTTAACATTGATATTCATTATGGTCAATGATCTACAGTACCTTCTTTGTTTTGTCTCTCTCTCATTTAGGTTTCAGGGCCATATTTGTCTAATAAAGAATTCACTAAGATGCCTTCTTTCTTTTTTTAAAAAATTACTATTTATTTATTTAATATTTTTGATTTTCAGCATTGATTTCCACAAGAGAGTGAATTACAAATTTTCTCCTCATTTCGACCCTCCCCCCCCACTCCAAGATGGCATATATTCTGATTGCCCAGTTACCCAGTCAGCCCTCCCCTCTGTCACCCCACTGCCCCCAATCCCCCTTTCCCTTACTTTCTTGTAGAGCAAGATAGATTTCTATGCCCCATTGCCTGTATATCTTATTTCCTAGTTGCATGCAAAAACTTTTTTTGAACATCTGCTTTTAAAACTTTGAGTTCCAAATTCTCTCCTCTCTTCCCTCCCCACCCACTCTCCCTAAGAAGGCAAGCAATTCAACGTAGGCCACATATGTATCATTATGCAAAACCCTTCCACAATGCTCATGTTGTGAAAGGTTAATTATATTTTGCTCCTTCCTATTCTATCCCCCTTTATTCATTTTTCTCCCTTGACCCTGTCCCTTTTCAAAAGTGTTTGCTTTTGATTACCTCCTCCCCCTATCTGCCCTTCCTTCTATCATCCACCTTTTTTATTTTCTTCCTCCTTCTTTCCTGTGGGGTAAGATACCCAATTGAGTGTGTATGTCATTCTTTCCTCAGGTCAAATCCAATGAGAGAAAGATTCATTCATTCCCCCTCACCTGTCCCCTCTTCCCTTCCAACGAACTGCTTTTTCTTGCCACTTTTGTGCGAGATAATTTACCCCATTCTATCTCTCCCTTTTTCCCCTCTTTCAATATATTCCTCTCTCATTCCTTAATTTGATTTTATTTTTTTTAGGTATCATCCCTTCGTATTCAACTCACCCTATGCCCCCTGTCTATATATGTATATATATATATATATATGCATATGTATGTATGTATGTGTATATATATATATATGTACATATATATATACACACACACACACATATATGTGTATATTCCCTTCAGCTAAACTAATACTGAAGTCTCATGAATTATACACATCATCTTTCCATGTAGGAATGTAAACAAAACAGTTCAACTTTGGTAAGTCCCTTATGATTTCTCTTTCTTGTTTGTCTTTTTATGCTTCTCTTGATTCTTATGTTTGAAAGTCAAATTTTCTATTCAGCTCTGCTCTTTTCACTGAGAAAGCTTGAAAGTCCTCTATTTTATTGAAAATCCATATTTTGCCTTGGAGCATGATACTCATTCTTGGTTTTAATCCTAGCTCCTTTCAATCCCTTAATGTAGAAGCTGCTAGATCTTATGTTATCCTGATTGTGTTTCCACAATATTCAAATTGTTTCTTTCTGGCTGCTTGCAGTATTTTCTCCTTGATCCGGAAACTCAGGAAATTTGCAACAATATTCCTAGGAGTTTTCTTTTTGGGATCTTTTTCAAGAGGCGATCTGTGGATTCTTTCAACTTGTATTTTACCTTCTGTTTCTAGGATATCAGGGCAATTTTCCTTGATAATTTCTTGAAAGATGATATCTAGGCTCTTTTTTGTGATCATGTGTTTCAGGTAATCCAATAATTTTTATATTATCTCTCTTGGATCTATTCTCCAGGTCAGTGGTTTTTGCAATGAGATATTTTACATTGTCTTCCACTTTTTCATTCCTTTGGTTCTGTTTTAGAATATCTTGATTTCTCATAAAGTCACTAGCTTCCACTTGCTCCAATCTAATTTTTAAGGTGGCATTTTCTTCAGTGGTTTTTTGGACCTCCTTTTCCATTTGGCTAATTCTGCCTTTCAAGGCATTCTTCTCCTCATTGGTTTTTTAGAGTTCTTTTGCCATTTGAGTTAGTCTACTCTTTAAAGTGTTATTTTCTTCAGTATTTTTTGGGTCTCCTTTAGCAAGTCGTTGACTTGTTTTTCATGGTTTTCTCTCATCACTCTCATTTCTCATCCCAATTTTTCATCTACTTCTCTTACTTGCTTTTCCAAATCCTTTTTGAGCCCTTCCATTGCCTGAGTCCAATTCATATCTTTCTTGGAGGCTTTTGATGTAGGCTCTTTGTCTTTGTTGACTTCTTCGGGCTGTATATTTTGATCTCCTTGTCACCAAAAAAGGAATCTGGAGTTTGAATTTGAGTCTGAGTTTGAATCTGAGTTTGTTTTCACTGCCTGTTCATGTTCCCAGCCAACTACTTGACCCTTGAGCTTTTTGTCAGGGTATGACTGCTTGTAGAGTAGAGAGTACTTTGTCCCAAGCTTTAGGGTCCATCAATGCTGTTTTCAGAGCTACTTCTACTCCACCATCACCTCAAGCTCTGTCACAGCAGCGCTCCTCCTCCCCCAGTAACCTCCAACAAGGACCACAATCCAGATCCAAGCAAGGCACAGCAAGAGAAACTGCCTTTGTGCCCACAAAGTGCTCCTTGGACTTCCTCTCTGATCTGCTGCTAGATTCCTCCCACCATGT
This sequence comes from Trichosurus vulpecula, assembly GCF_011100635.1. Classification (NCBI taxonomy): domain Eukaryota; kingdom Metazoa; phylum Chordata; class Mammalia; order Diprotodontia; family Phalangeridae; genus Trichosurus; species Trichosurus vulpecula. The sequence continues at coordinate 225,474,785 of NC_050578.1, read as the reverse complement.
GAGCCAGGGACTTGGGAAGCAGCTGATGCTAGAGTTCTGGAAGCAGCCTCAGGAGCTTCCTGCTGCTGCCACCACCACCACCATCGCACCACCGATGACACCCCCAGGGCTGGTGTTTGGACCACTCTGAACTCGATCCTGCAGTTTCCCACTACCTGCTCTTTGGTGTTTGTGGGTTAAGAAGTCTGGTAACTGCTACTGGTCAATGATTCATAGCCCTAAGGCCTTTTCCTGGCTGGCTGACTCCCAGTCTGGTCTGTCCTGGCGTGGCCCACACTGGGTTGCACTCCATTCCCAGCACCATGCGATAGACCCTTCCCAGTGACCATCCAGACTCTCCTGGGCCAGAGACCTCTACTATTTTGTGGGTTCTGCAGCTCTAGAATTCATTCAGAGTCATTTTTACAGGTGTTTGGAGGAATTTGGGGGGAGAGCTTAAGCAAGTCCCTGCTTTCCAGCCACCATCTTGGCTCTGCCCCCTAAACTATTTTTAAAATAAAAAAAAACAAAGTTATTTTCCTAAAGTGTAGATCTTATCACATTACTGCCCTCTTAATTAGCTCTGTTGGCTTCCTCTGCCTCTTAGATCAAATACAAACTGTTTAGATTTAAAGCCTTTTACAAACTCACCCCCAACCTATCTTTCTAGCTCATTGTTCTGACTCTTTTCCCTGCACTTTTTGATCCAGTCACTGATCCTCTCACACAGCTCTCCAAATTCTGTGTTGGTTTCTTTGCACTGGCTCTCCCCCATGCCAATAATGGAATCCTTCCTCTTAGAATCTATCTCTTTAGAATCCCTGCTTTTTTTCAGGGTGAAGCTTGAGCACTACCTTCTTCATGAAGCCTTTTTCTTTTTTTTCCTTAGCAGCCACTGCCTGGCCTCCTTACACACCTTGCATTTATTCTGCATGTATTTGTATAGGCATATGTTGTCTTACCTGACAACGTAAGCTCCTTGCCAGTAGAGATAATTCCAGGCTGTTTTTCTCTCTCTGGTTCATGACCCATGGTAGTGCTTTAACCTAAATACTTTTTATTGACTGATAATATAGAAAATTCCAAAAGGATTTTCTTTCTCCTTTCACTCCTGTAAAGGATGATGGTGGTGGTGGTGGTGGTAATGCTGGTGGTGGTGATGATGATGATGATAACAGGTGGCACAGTGGATAGAACACTGGACTGGGATTCAAGAAAACTTGAGTTTAGATCCTACTTCAGATACTGACTAGCTCTGTGACTATACAAGTCACTTAACCTTCATTTGACTCAATTTTGTCGTCTGTAAAAAGAGAGATAATAATAGTACCTTCCTCTCAGGTACGCTGTGAGGATCAAATTAGATGCCATTTGTAAAGTGCTTTGCAAATCCTAAAGCACTATAACAGTACTTGATGATGATGATACAGCTGTTGCACACAACCACCTGGATGTAACATTGAGCCATAAAGAATGAAGTACAACATCTTTCATAGATGTCACCATTATCAAATACTAAATCTTCAGAATGCATGGAAAGTAAAGCTTTCAAAATATAAACCTCATGGAGCAGAAATTAAAACCATGTGGGATGAAAACCAAGAACATGCCATCCTGTCATCCTGTCTCAAAGATGATTTCGAGGAACAGAAGATGAGCTCACAGTCCAATACCCCTATTCAATTATGAAAGCAGTCATTTTTATGGACTTGTGCAGTAGTTTATAAAGCATTGAATGTAATAGAATAATAGTAGGATAGTGATTTGTCCTGAGTTTGTTTCTAAGTCGAATTGATCAAAAAGATGAGAATGAGATAACAGTGATGATGATGACGATAACAACTACTTCCTTTTCTGTAGTAGTTTTTTATTTATGAAGGGCATTCCTCAAGACAAACTCTTTGAAGCAGGTAATAGAAGCATTATCTCCATTTTCCATATGAGAATGCTGAGGCTAAAGGAAGTTAAATCACATGACCAGATATCTGAACTCAAGTTCATATTCAGTTCTTTTAACTTCAAGTCGAGTACTCTTTCTGCTATATCACAGTGCCTCTCAATTCCAAGTATGGTATACTGAAAAGGGTACAAGGTTTGGAGTCAGAGAGACCTAGGTTTTAAGCCTGTACTTTTACCCTTGGCTGTGTGACCTTGGCAAGTCACTTAACTTCCCGAGATGACAGCTTCCTCACCTGTAAAGTGAGGTTAGATTAAATGATCTCCCAGGTCTCTAAGCTCAAAGTCTTATTTTCTATGAAGATTGTTGAGAGGTCCTGGCATGACCTAAGTAAGAAGAGACTGATATAGCAGAAAAATGGGTGTGACAATTTATTTCAAATATCCAAAGGGCTATCATATGAAAGAGACACTACCTTTTTTGCTTGGCCAGAGAAAGGAGAACCAGTACTAATTGGTAGAAATTATAGGGAGCCAGGTTTCAACAATTAAGGTTTTCCACATTAACTTTCTTGGGAGTTATATATCCCTATCACTCAAGTTTTTCAAGCAGAGGGTGGAATGTTGTAGAGGGATTCCTTATTCAGGTGCCTGTTTGGCTTGATCTCTTCTAATTCTGAGAGTCTATGAAAATTTGAACGGCAGCCAGCCTAAGGTCACAAAGCTGAAAAGTGGCAAAGTGGGGATTCAGATCTTGGTCTTCTGACTCCAAGTTCAGTGCCCATTCCTCTCCAAGATAAACCACCTTTATAACCATAGGTCACATCCTCCCAAGATGAATGGAAAAGCAGAGGACCCAATAATCTCTACTTCTCTTTTAGGGAATATGAGGATGAGAGTTTATTTACACTTTCATAATATAGACTTTTAGAATAAGATAATTCCCTTGAAAATGTTGCAGCTCTACCGTAAATAGAGGTGAATGAATAAAGCTGTTGCTTTAATAAGGATACCAAAGCACATACTTATGTGTCATATATGTTTTTTCCATTATACTATTTGTCATTTTCACAATCATGGTCAGACAGAGGGCGACTTTTCTGATTGGAGTGCTAGGCAAATGTCCATTCACTGTTCAGACAGCCCTGTGCAATTATAGGAGATAATGATCCATTCAATGGGGATATATTTCTAGAAGGGGCCAGTTTTTAGAAATTACATTCTCAGTGGTTTTGTTCTAAGCCCTAACCTCTTACACCCAGGAATATTGTTATATAATCAAAAACCTGTAGAACTAGAAGAGATTTTAAAGATAATCTAACTTAATCCCTGTAGTTTACAGTAGGCAAACTCAAGCCCAGGGTGGCTAATGGACTGGCCTGAGGTCACTCAGCTAGACCATGCATGGGGAGCTAGGTGTTCAGACTCTGACTAGTACTCCTAGCAGTGACTTTGTCCGTACTCTAGTTTCTAGCCAGATAGAATAGCTGACAACTTTCATTTCTTTTGTTTCTGCAGATCTGGTGTACCAATGGCTGTTTAGTGTTTCATTAACTTGCAGGATTGCACCAATCAGAAGGTAGTTTATTTGAAGGAGCTCGCTTCTTGCTTTTCCTGCCGTTTGTTCCTCCTTCAAACAGTTGAAACACTGTCTCCTCATCTCCTCTGCATGTGGCTGAAAAACTAAAAAAAATGGCTGATTGTAGCTTTGGCAGAAAAAACCTAAAATGCCCTGAATGTTCTGGTAATTCCCAACCAGACAGCATTAATATATGTTGCTGCAAAAGAAAAGATGGCTCTGGTTCTGTCATTTCTGTGGTGGAGACATCCCAAACTTCAATCATCAACAGTGTAGAATTTCCACTTACAACAAACACCAACAGAAATAAAAACTCAAGCACTGAAAGCAGCACCATGAAAGAATCTCTCAACTTTGAACGTACTTTGGAAGAGTCACCAATCCTCTCTCCATCTCTCTCCATACTCCCATCCCAGTGGTCATCCCCAAGCTTATCCCCATCGGTGATTTCACAAGCATCTTTCCATCCAAAGGAACAATTCTCTAGCAATGGAGAGGTGAGCAGATTCTGGTCAGTGGCATATTATTTTTTATGTTTATTTCTAGGTATTGCTCAAATCAACCATTGCCCATGACCCTAAATGACCAGGAGTGCTCAATTCAATTCTACAAACATTTGTTAAATGCTTACTATGTGAAGAGCACTCTACTTGTCATTGGATAAGGAACAAAAATGAATAAGATGTATTCCCTACCCTGATGAAGCAAGTTATAGTTAAGGTATTACACCCTCATACCCAATACCCAGCCCTTTTCTAGGGATAGGAAGGAGGACTGAACTGAATCATTAAGTATCATATGCAGCAGTAGGTTGTATATGTGATGTGTCATAATTACTCAGATTCCCATTTTGATGTAGTTTTTCATATTCTAAAGCAGCATGGGACCCAAAAGTGGACCCACATACATGAAGAATAGAGATATATCACACAGCCTCCTAACAGTCTCAGACTGTTAACAGTCAGAGTTACACAGAACAAACAAAGAGGGATAGTGGCCCAGGCTCTGATACTTTACTTGGAAGTTTGCCCCCACACTCTCCTAAATTCTATATGGAAAATATCACCAAAGTTGGCTAGTTTGACCTCTATGGCACCATTGATTCCACCTAAATTCTCTTCCCTCTCTAACCCAGCAGATCAAGTTTCTGGAGTTCAGCTCTAGTAAATGGCCCCAATGTATACCCCCAAACTTAACCCAGTTGCTTATGCAAGTACTGTCAATCCAGATTTCCTCACTTGTGAGAAAGAAGCTTAGATTTTAGCTCAAATTAAATCTGAATTTCAAAGCACCTTCACCAGCTGATGCTGATTAAAGTTCAGATATAGGTTGAAGGTATTTTTATTATTTAAGAATAATTCTGGTTGTCTAGATGTAATGTCGCATGTAGTCTCTGAACAAGATTGTTTTTCACCAGTGACAGCCAACCTTTTGACACCCTATTTGGCAAGTTTGGACTTATTCCTGTTTACATTTGGGCTCAGCACAGAAATGCTAATATATTGTAATATAGGCCAGCTATCAATGGAGATGTGCCAACTGTTGGCATTTGCAACAGCAGCAAAACAATACTTTGAGTGCTTGCTGGCTTAGGTGCCTAGCCCCAGAGTCAAAGCCAAGAAAAACCATGAGATAGGTCATATAGGGTTTTTAAAATTTGAATGAAAAAGCATTTCTATTTCCATTTCCATTGAAAAATGACTTGGTCTACATTAGAGATTATATGTAGTTATCTGAGTTAAAGTATTGGCTTTATATTAATAGGAATATTACATTTGTAATATAATTGTATTTTTCCTTTTTGGCCAAAAGCCCTTAAGAACCTCAGACACAATTGAGACATGTAGAAAAGTCTCACAACAACAATGGACTCGTGCCAGCTCTGCAGAAGGAAAAATTCCTCACATGAGGATGGAAAATTGCACTGCTATACAGGTATGGGTTAAGCACTACTTTTTCTGTGTCCCAGAATGATTTTTTAAATGGATCTGGAGGAGCACACACAGCTCTTTACACCCTTACCTATTTTAACTACCAGGAGGAAAATTGCCAGTTTTGCTAATCCAGTAAACTAAGGTCAGACCATTTTCCATAGTGAAATCTGAACAATTCTCTAACCAATTTTAAGACAACAAGCCTAATTACCGATCAGAACAGGCAATTTGGGGTGGAGTCAATGTGAATGAACAATAACTAAGTGAAAAAAATCAGTTAAATGTTAGGGTGTTTTATTCATATGAATTTTTTTCTTTACCATGATATTTTTGCACCACCTAGACATAACCCCAGAGTTCCTTTTCTGGGTTATAACTTATTTCTTTGTTGTAAATTGGCCAATGTGTCAAAAAGGTTTATTAGGTACCACAGGACCCCTGTCATTTAACTACCTTTGTGGCCCTGGGCCAGTTACTTAGTTTTCTGGGCCTCTGTTTCCTCCCATAAAAGGAAAGGATTGGATCTCTCAGGTCATTTCTAATCCTACGATCCATTCTGTTGTGGAAAGAAGAATATTTCCAGGATACATGATGTCATCAGTGTGAGTAGGCCCTTCAGTGATGTAGATTTCAACTACTTTCTCTTAGTAGACAACCCATAGAAATGGGTTGCTGTGGCTGAAAAAAAAATCACGTAGGGGCCAACTTCTCTATAAACTTAGGCTGGTCTTCAAACAAGAAATATACATTCTTTCTCTACTCAAAACACTTTCAGCCCAAAAGAACCTGCCAGGACTCTCTATTTCTGCTGCAGCTTTCAGGTGTCTCTGATTATCTTCACACCACGATAAGGATAAAGACTTAGATTTAGCTTATAGTCACCAAGAAATTAACTTATTTTATGATACTCTTCACAACCTTGTTGTGAAATTATTAACTCCATTGTACAGATAAATAGACTGAGAAGTTCAGAAAGCTAAGAGATGATCTGTACAATTTTCTCATTGATGAGAAAACCGAGATCCAGATAAGGCAAGTGAATTGCTGAAAGTAACAAAGTGGCAGCACTGGCTCTGCCACTTAATTAAATATGTGAATTTTGGTCAAACCACTTAGGTTTGATAGTCCTCAGTTTCTTTTTCTGTAAAATAAAGGGATCGAGTGTGTTGCTCTCTAGGGTTTCTTCCAGCTCTCAAATTCTATAAAATGTAGCTAAATTTCTTCTTCACTTCTTAATGCAATTAAGAAAGAATTGTCCTGACTATTGTACCCACCCATTGTTTAGCTTGCTTTTTTTAAACCAGAGATTTCTCCCCCTGAAGTTACTTCCACCCATACGGTGTCCAAGGGTAAATAAGTTAATACTTGTGGAGAAATTGAATCGTGCCCACAAAGGAGTTTAGCTGTGTTTGGATGATAGATTGGGTGGATAAACTGAGAACTATGAAACTGTAGCTTTTTGTAATGAAGTCTTCATGGCAAACCTTTTTTCTTCCTTGTGAAATTATAATCACAACTTGTTTGGCAGCTACAGACTATCCTAGGATGCACTCACCTTATCTGAGGGGCAGAGTGGCATACTGAATAGAGAGTCAGGCCAGGAGTTTGGAAGACCTGGGTTCAAGTCTCACTGTGCATGTGTGTGTGTGTGTGTGTGTGTGTGTGTATGTGTACACATATGCATATGTATACGCACCGATAAATAGATAGATAGATTGTGTGACTCCAAACAAGTTGTTTGACCTCTTGTTAACTTTCTAAGACTATAAGTTGCACAACAGTTACTGAACTGCATTGATTAACAGCGTCTCCTCACCAAGAACTCCCTGAACCAATGAAATGATAGGTTTGGGTAGAAGAAAAGAAAAAGATCAATCATAGTATGATCACACAGTGCTGGGCAGTGAAAAACTACTCAATTGGTAGTTGTGGGACTTGGGTTTGAATCCTCACTCCATTATTTATTAATTGTGCGGTGGTACCCTTGACGTAATAAGGAAATTCGGAAGAGAGGAGGGTGGGGTTGGAGGTGGGGAAGATAATGTGGACTTTGAAATGTCTGCAGGACATCTGTTTTGAGGTATCCAATAGGCAGCTGGTGATATTGGAGTTCAGGAAAGAGATTAGGGCTAGATACATAGATATAAAAGTCATCTGTATAGAAATAAAAATTGCACCCATGGGACCTGATGAGATTAACAAGCAAGATAGTATAGAGCAGTGGTAGCAAACTCAAAATAGAAGCAAGAGCCATTAAATCATACATAAAGATCTGTGCAGACTGCATATTGACTTACAAAACCATGAACATTAATGTTAACATCATCTGTGTTTTATTGTGTTTTTATTTATTTTGTTAAACATTTCCCAATTACAGTTTAATCTGGTTTGGTCCATACCAGGAGTATTGTGGGCTGCATTGGGCCTTGTGTTTGACACCTTTGGTATGAAGAGAGTATTCTTAACTTTTTTGTATAATGGACCTCTTTAGCAGTCTCATGAAGTCTAAGGACCCCTTTTCAGAATAATATTTCTAAATGCATAAAATAAAATATGATTACAAAGGAAATCAATTTCCTGCCAAAGCATATTTTAAAACAAGTCACAGTTCCCAAGTTAAAAACCAACCCTCCCTTGGTGTAGAGGATGAGAAGAGGGCCAAGGAAAGACTGTTGTAGGTCATCCACAGTTAGTGGGCATGACCAGGAAGAAGATCCAGCGAAGGAGTGGCTAGGCAAGTAAGAGGAGAACCAAGAAAGAGCAGTGTTACAAAAACCTAGAAAGCAAAAAGTATCCAGGAGAAGAGAGGCATCAGCCAGGTCAAAGGTTGCAAAGAGAGTAAGAAAGATGAGCATTGAAAAAGGTTCTTAGATTGGACCATTAAGAGATCGGTTGATAACCTTGAAGATAGAAGTTTCAATTGATTGATGAGGTTGAAAGCCAGATTGCAGTTAAAAAGAGGGTGCAAAGAAAGGAAATAAAAGCAGTCATTGTAGACAGCATTCTCAAAGAGTTTAGCCATGAAAGAGGAGAGAGATAAGAAAATGGGGATCAAGAGACTGCTGAGGATGGGAAAGATATGGGTGTATTTGTAGGAAGTAGGGGAGCAGCTCTTAGGCAGGGAAAAGTTAAAGATAAGTGAAAGAGTGGAGATGATAGAGAGGACAGTTTGATAGAGAAAATAGGATAGGATCGTGAATGCCTGTACAAAGGTTGGTCTTAGCAAGGAAATGGGCCACCTCTTTATGTGAGACAGGGGTGAATCAGTACGAGATAGTGGTGGAATATATCTGAATGGTGTGAGAGGAGGAGGGGAGAAGACGGACCTCTTGGTGGATGGCCTCAGGTTTTTTTTAATGAAATATGATGCAAGGTCCTCAGCTCAGAGGGTGTTGGGGAGGCAAACCTATGAAAGATTTTAGGAGGAATAAAAAGGTTTAAAAAGTAGGTTCATTATGAAAAAATTCAATTATAGCATAGAGATTTGTGATTTTGTGATCAATTTTCTTTTCTGTTCTTCTTTGTATATTAAAATGCTCATTTTAGTTAGTGTTTTATTAAGCTCAGAAAATATATGTGCATATATATCCATATATACATACACATGTATATGTACAGAGTACATATATGTGTATGCATATTCTTGATATGTAGATACATGTGTCTGTGTATACTGAATAGAGTGCTGGGACTGAAGACAAAAACACTCATCTTCCTGACTTCAAATCCGGCCTCAGACACTTACTAGTTGTTTGATCCTGGGCAAGTCACTTAACCCTGTTTGCTTCAGTTTCCTCATCTGTCCAATGAGCTGGAGAAGGAAATAGCAAACCACTGCAGTATCTTTGCCAAGAAAACCCCAAATGGGGTTATGTAGAGTCAGAGGTGACTCAAAACTACTGAACAACAATTTAAACATATACACATATACTTATGTCCACATATATGCATACACATGTGCATATACACCTGAAGAAGGGGAGATAGATGATATGATCACCAAGGTGGTGGAATAGTTGCTTTCTGCAAAACTTCTCAAACCACAAAGCATCAAAAGAAAGACTTACACAGAAGTTATTGAATCATGATAGCTGGATCCACAAAATAAGAAGATAGGACCTTCCTACTCAAGGGAAAAATTCATGAGTAAACTCCAAAGAACTTTAAAATAGTGTTTTCATTAAGCTCTTCTTTTTCCAGCTAATTTCATGAGGCCACCAGTGAGCACAAACAAGCTCTCAGGCCTTTGAATGAAGGTCTCTCAAGGCAGTGGCTCTGCCCAAATCCCTCAAAAAGTAGTAAACATTAATTCTGCTCCACTGTTCAGAAGAAAGGAGAGGGGACAAAAGATCTGGTATACGGTAGAAAATGTGGGGTATGGTTCTTGGGCCATAGGCTAAAGAGGAACAAAGCATCCAGCCTAGATGCAAGGGGATTAGAAACCCAGATGGGACCAGTCCTTTCTCCCTAGAAGAGACACAGCCTACCCACATATATTCTAATGTAAGGAGACTGCTGCCACAAGGCAGCCCAACCTTAGAGGCCTTTTCAGCGATGGGAAAGGGAAGGACCAAAGAACATGTGATGGAGAATACAAAAGAAGTTGAAACACCGAAAGATCTAGGGAACACAAAGAGTTAAAGCAAGAGAGAGGATTCCTCCAAATATAAGAATAAGTAAAGCCTCAAAGAGAAACCAAAGCATGTTGAATAAATATTATGATACAATGGAAAATGATACTGCATTTCCTGATTGAAAAAAAATTCAGTGGAATCTCTAGGTATCATGGAAAAACAGGAAGAAATTCCAAAATGCCTAAAAAGAGAAATAAAAATCTTATAAGAAATTAGAAATTTATGTAGGCCAGATTCAGATTAAAAACTCATATATTCTAGAGCAAGAAAAATGGAATTACATGATTTAAAATCATAATAAAGAAATAGAAACTATGTAAGCACTATGACAGATTTGGAATACAAATACCAAAGTGAAGGAAAATTTGTCAGAAGAGAAGCAAAAGACATCAACATTACAAGAACACATGAATTCCATAAAGGGCAAAATGACTAGACTTGACAGGACATGTAGAAATAACTTAAGAATAATAGGTCTTCCAGAAGAATGTGACAAATCATAAAACCCGAATACCACAGTGGAAGAAATAATAGAAGAAACTGTACAGAACTTCTGAATACAGACAATGGTTGTTGTTTGTCTTTCACAGATTATCGATTAAGCAAATCTACAGACTGCCATCAGGAAAGCCCACACATACATGTATGTGTACATTTCTGAAGGGTAAACACAAATACCCTATTTTTTAATGCTTATTTTTTATTCTGAACTTTAACCTTTAGAAAAGAACATTTTCATACACAAAGCAGAACAGAAAGAGGATTCTTTGCGAAACCATGAGTTTTTACTTCATACTCCTTAATTTTTTTTAAAAAATAGTAAATTACACATATTACTTTGAAAACTATCCTGTGTTTCCTTCTGAACTTTATTCTTTTTTGTGAATTTAAAAAATGTTTTAACGGCTATATTTTTAAAAAAATATTATTGCTAATAGTAAGGCTTCTTCCTCCATTAACCAAGAGAAAGGGAAAAACAGAACACTTTTAAAAACCTTGTAACAAATAAGCATAGTTAAATAAAATGAATCAATATGGTGTTTTTGTCTAAAAATATATTCTTTCTCTGCACCTTGCATCCATCACCTCCATGTCAGGAAGTAATGTGCATCATATATCCTCTTGAGACATGGTTAGTCCTTGTGTTGATCAAAGTTCTTAAGTTTTTCAAAATTATTTTTCTTTACACTGTTGCTATCCTTGGTTCTCCTGGTTCTATTCACTTCATTCTTTGTCAGTTTGTGCTACCTAGGATTTTTCTGAAATCATCTATTTCATTATTTCTTAAGGTGCAAAAATATTCCTTCCTATTCATATGCCTCAATTTGTTTAGCTCTTCTCCTTTTGTCTAAACGATAATCCAAGGCATGTCATTAGATTTTAGTTTTGTTTTTTCTTCTTTATTTCTCCAATCCTTTCTTCTATGTTTGTATACTCTTTTTTTCCCTGTACCCTAATTATGAGAAATATCATTTCCACCTGCTTTTTCTTCCCTTTAACAGTAGTGTATTCTTTTTACTCTTCCTTCTTTTTTCCTTTTTCAAAACTTTAGAACAGCATCAAGTCATCTCAGAACCACTATTTTTCTTATTTAACTCCTTCAGAATCCTTTGAAAACGTTAAATTTCAGAAGGTGTGCTTGTTTCTTCTTCACCATTAGAATATTATCATTACATAATTTTTAAACCTAATTGCTCAAATAAATTTTTACTTTCTAGGTTTCTTTGGACTCTTGTGTTTGTATTTTAAAGTTCCTACCCAACTCTGGTCTTTTCATCATAAATACTTTAAAGTTCTCTATTCCATTAAGATCCATATCCCCCCTGAACAATTATCCTCAGTATTGTAGGCTAATTTACTCTTACCTGTAAAGCCGTATCTTTTGCCTTTTATAATGTTATATTCTAATATCTTCCAGAGTTTAGAGAAGGAAATGTTAGATCATGTATGATCCAAACTGTGGTCCCTTGATATTTGAATTACTTCTTTCTGAATGCTTGCAGTAATTTTGTTTTTTTTTTTTTTTTGACAGAGATGCTCTGGATTTTGGCTATAACATTTCAGAGACTTTTCTTTTGGAGGTTTCTTTCAAAAGATGATTGATAGATTCTGTCTTTTTATTGCCTTCTGGTTCAAATAGATGTGTGCAGTTTTCATTTATAATTTGTTGAAATGCATAATAGACCAGACTTTTTGGATCATTATTTTCAGGGAGTCCAGGGATTATTAAATTACCTCTCGATCTATTTTACAGGCTAGTTGTTTTTATACCAGATAGCTTACGTTTTCTTCTTTATTCAGCCTTTTGATTCTGTTTCAATATTTCTGGCTATCTTTTGGAATCATTAATTTCTCCTTAGTCTATTCTGTTTTTCAGGGAGTCCATTATTTGGGTAAGGTTTATCACTTTCCGTTCTAAGATATTTATCCATCTTGAAATTCTTTCCTTTAGAGCTTTTATTTCATATTTTAACTCTTGCTTCATTTCTTTTAGGTATTCATGTACACCTTTTTTATTTGTTTGGTTTTTTGTTTTTGGCAGTGTGATTAGGGTTAAGTGACTTGCCCAAGGTCACACAGCTAGTACATGTGTCAACTGTCTGAGGCCGGATTTGAACTCAGGTCCTCCTGACTCCAGGGCTGGTGCTCTACTCACTGCACCACCTGGCTGCCCAGTGTAGACATTTCTTTTAGAAATAAGTACTTTTTATGGTTGTCATGGAATTACTTTATCTGAGATTGGATTTGGGGGGTATCTTTGAATCTATAACAATTCTATATAGTGGTTTTATTCATTTCTACAGCTTTAGCGCTTAGACTGGGGTTTTGTATCAGAGCCAGGACTGCCCTCTGATGAACTTTTGGGTGGGGTGGCCAGCCCTGCTTGGTCTTTCCCTGAGTTACCTGGATTCCTGCATTGACCTCCACTCCCAAGGTTAGACCCTTCTCATCTTTGATACTCAAAGTATTATATCTTCAGGCCTCTATGTTGTCCTATATTCAGTTTAAGAGGCTTTGGAGCCCTGGGCCATCACATTCTGAGTGCTGCCATGCTGGTGCTGGTCATTTCTGCTCTTGGTGGCTTTCAAGGTCCCCAAGTTAGGGTTTTGTGATCCCTTTTTTCCTCCCTCTCCTACAGGCCTTCTCATAGGATTCTCCACTTTTGCTGCCTCTGGACAAAGAATCCTTCAGCCTTCATGTATCTCTAGCCCTTCTCTTATAATTCTGGGAAGCTATCAGCTTGTTTCCTTTTGTTGGCATTGGATCACTGTTAAACCCCTTTCATATTGCCCTTGGTCTTCAGGCTGGCTTTTTGTGCAGTTCTAGGGTGGAACAAGTCACTTACTATAATTTTTCATTGGATTTCTTGATAGTTATCTAGCTTGGTGTAATTTTTAAGATTTTTCTGGAGTGGATATGAACAAGTTGCTCTGCCTGCCTCTATTCAGGCAGCTATCTTGGATGAAAGTCCTTTTGGATACAGTAGTTTCTGGTAATTTTTTCATTCCTCAATTTGTTTTGAATTCTATATATTCATTTTAAAAAAAAATTCAATTTTGTTTTTCTTTCTCTTTTTAAAAGCTAAATTACTTAATGGTTCATCTATTTACTAGCCTATTTGAAAAGTTTAGCTTTTGTTCAAGAAATTCAATAGTATTTTTATTTTTAATTTTATTTCTTTTTCATTTTTTTATTTAGGAAATTATTACTTACTCTTCATATAGGTCTATATTGTTCATATTTCCTTATTGATGATACTTTTTATTGCCTTATGGTCTGCAAAGGATGTGTTTAATATTTATGCTTTTCTGCATTCATTTATGAATTCCTTATGTTCTAGCTTATGATGAATTTTTGTAAAAGTATCCTGTGATAGTGAAAATAATATTTCTAGCCAGAAATCACTGTAGTTATATCCAATCCAGTTTTTCTACCATTCTATTCAGATCTATAACTTCCTTCTTATTTCTTTTTCTGATATTATATGTATGGCTCTATATAATATGTATTTATCAAGTTTTAAAAGTGTAACATTGATGTAACATGCTATTTTGTTTTACTATATGTATTTTTGCATTTCAATTAGCATTAAGTGTTTATATATAGCATTCACTGAAGCATACTCAATGTTCATATTATTTTCTCATCTGTGGCACCTCTATACACAATATTTTCCTGTTCATTGCACTGATAAGGATCTATTTTTTATTGTTCCCACATCTGAAATCATGTTCAGCATTCCTGAATTTTTACATTGTCCTGAGCATAATAAATTTCATTCCTACCCCTAATTTTAACTCTGTATGTGCATTTGTTTCAAATTTGGTTTTACTTGTATGTATGCAACAAATTGTTATGTTCTATTTTCTCAACCATTCTGTAAGTCTCTTCCATTTTAGGAGTAATTTTAGCTCATTACTATTTAAAGTCATAATTGTTAACATTATTTTCCTTTCTAATCTTGTTATATTACTTATTTGTTTTAAAATTAGCAATAGGTACCCATGGTCTGTTTTGTTTGAAACACTCTCTCTGATCCCCTTATCCATCCTTTCCCATGCATGCATAGCACTCCTCTGCCCAGGCTCATCCTCCATACCACCTTTTTTCAGAATACTAAGTGGTGCTTGTTTTGCTTAAAATAATAACGTGCTCCACCTCTCTACCCAGATACCTACTCCTCATCTTACCCAACCTAACCCATATTTCTTTTTTCTCCTTTACTGTTCTTTTTTTTTTTTTAACACTTTCTTTTCCCAGTTCAGTCAAGAGTAGATCAAGCTTTTGCTCTCTGCTTTTGTCTTCCTTCCTCTTTGTTCAAATGACCTTTATTTGTGGTGTTCCATTCTCACCATTCCATACTTCTTTCCACTAAGGTGGCTTTATCTGATCTTTTTTCATGGCTTTCATGTATCATGTTCTCCCTGCATTCTCTCAGTCTCCTCAGACACAGCAAGACTGCTTAAAGACAATAAACTTGTCTCTATTAATCACATAAAACTGGCTCTTTCTAGGTCTTTTTTTTTTCCAAATAGACTTTTTTTAGGTTTCTTAAGTTTCTTTGATGAATTTGCATATAAAAATCACTTGTCACTTCTAATTTCCTTAGTAGGAATGATTTGAATTCTTCCCTTCTGCTGAAAAATTTATACTTAGCTTTGTAGAACAAAAAGGCTGACTTCCTGACTTACAGACTGACTTCTTATACTTTTCAATCTATTATTTCTTCCTGCTGCCTTTCTTTCATTACTTGTCATTTATAAGTAGTCCTGTATTACTCATAATACTTTTCCTTGATATGTTGAAGGGCCTCTGTCTGGTAACTTGCAAAAATTATTTCTTTGATGTTGAACCTCTCTGTTACTTGGTGTCTATTTTAGTGCATAAGCTATACATTGGGTTTCTTCTCTGATGATGTCTTGTGGATTCTACGAAACTATCCTTTGTCTCATTTCTAACACTCTGGGCAGCTTTCTAATATGATTTCCTGAAATGTGGTATTCCTATGGATTTCATTATTATTTTTAGCCTAGATCTATAGATCTCACTCCAACTGGACATGTTTCAAATTTAACATGTATAAAATGGAATTCATTATCTTCTTCCATAAGCCTACTTCTTCTCAAATTCCTCTATTTTTGTCGAAGGCTCCATAATCATTCCACTTGGCAACCTCAGAGTCTTTCTCAGTGGAGGAAATAATCACCTGATCTGAGTGAGTTAGTGATTCTAAAAGCAGAACTAAGGTTATAATCAATGCTGGTATAAATATGACGCGGAGTCAACATGCATTTGTTGAGCCCTTAATATGTTCCAGGCATTGTAGTATGGATACAAAAGATGGAATGATGGAAGATAGAATGTTGTATATGGGTAACAGTTAGCAATCCAGTTTAGCTAGAATGGAGAGTGAGAGTTTGTGAAGGAATGTATTCTGTCCTAGGTTACCATGTCTCTACATAGGCTGACCCCATGCTTGGAATGTACTCTCTCAGTTTATATGTCATCCTCCAGAGGAAGCCTTCCTGATCCCTAGCTACTAGTGCTTTTTGCTCCCTTGCAAAATTATGTACTTCTATCTGTTGAACCCCTTCCCCCACAGAATATAAGCTCTCTCCTTGAGGTCATTTACTGTTTTTTTTTTTGTTTTGTTTTGTTTTTGTATCTATAGAATTCAGTGTTTTATATAGTAGATGGTTAACAAACATTTATTGATAGGATTGCTTTTCCCACAACAACCCTATGGGGCATCCTGTATAATAAGTATCCTTTATTTTTAGGTGTGTTTCACATTTTAGAGAAGGAGGGGAATCTGTCTGGCACTTAAATTCTTCCCAGAACCTCTATAGTATGGAATACCAGTATTTTGTGGAATATAATTTTGAAGTGTTGATTTTTAAGAATGTACTAGTTATGAAGGATTCTATCCCTTGGCTTTTGTTCTCACTGACCCACAGCCATTTTCCCTTTTACTTAGAGCCAGTAAGACAACTTTGCCTTTGCCCTGAGGCTTTTGCTTTTCACTAATTTTTAGCCTTTCTCTAATCCAGGCTTGTACAACCTGCAGCCCAGAGGCCATTTACGCTTATCACTTACAAATTAGGTTGTGAAAGCCTGCTCTAATCCCTGAAAACCTACTTTGTAGTACTAAACTTTTTGGACTTCCTGGTCCCTAAATCAGCTTGTTTTCTTGGGTTCCAAGATGTGTTATACTTAAAATGTAATCGACTCTTTACAGCTTTTGCTAATGCCATCATCCTTTGAATACCCCAGTCTTGCTTCTGGTCTTTTTTTTCCTTCTACCCCTTGATTACACATAATACAAATCATAAGTCTTTTATAGAATTTATTAAAGAGGGAAAAATACAAGCAAGTTCAGAAATCATGCATTGTAATGGTAATCAGGGCAGGACTTTTTGCTGTTTTTCTCTTTTGAGATGCTAAGGCTATCAAGTGTCTTTAATGAATCTGGCCTTTGTTTGAATGGGGCAGGTAAAGTGGGATCTTATCTGTCTTGGAGTGCTTCTCAGCACTAAGGGAATAGGGAGTCATTGATTTGCATATAATGTGGTGCTGGTGGTTGAGGAACTTTCCCGCACTCTGGTTTCCCACACCCTAAATGCTAAATTCTCTCTAGCCCTCAGGGCCCTGAACAGGTATATGTACTGGAAGGTTAGTGTTTGACTTTTGGGGGCACACTCATTGAAAGAGTGTGGGTAAGGAGACTCTGGGCGAGTTGTTGAAACAGCCCCCGCCCCCAGCTTTGATAAGCCAGATGTTGGTGCTTCTCTGGTAACTCCGTATTGCTATGGATAGACTGGTGTTATTTGTTCTGTCTATAATGTATGCTTGTAATTCCTGTTTGTATTTGCCATGAAGTTCAAGGGGCTGATCTTTTCCCCCTGAACTAAATGAATGCTATACGTATGTTTAATTAAACTCAGATTGTTAACCTCTTAAAGTTGCTTTCCTTAGAAAAGCAGATCAAAGAACCTGTGTTGGCAGCCCTTCTGTGTGCCCTTGTTGATGGTCTTACACAGCCACCATAGTGCCAAGCCACATTGTTGTTACATGCACTGAGGTCAGACCATAAGTTCATTGTAGTACTTTAGTGAATCTGTCATCTCATTGATGTGAGTTATTGCCTCCATTGGTACAAATTACAATCCACCTCTTCTTTTTGGTTATTCTGAAAAACTCCTAGAGATAAAGTCAGAGTACCTTGGGCCATTACCTAGCTCTGCCACTTAATACCTATGTGACCTTGAGTAAGTTATCTGATCTCCTTGGGCCTCAGTTTCCTTGTCTGTAAAGCAAGAATTCTGGACTAACTCTTCTAGCTTTAAAGCTATGATCTATGATCTTATTCTTGTCCTATGCATTTTTTCCATGTTGTTTCATAAATCCTTCACATAGGACTATTTATCTGTTATCCTTTCTCTTTACTCCTACTCAGTAAACTCCAGTGGTTCCCTATTGCCTTCAGGATCAAATACAAAATCATCTGTTTGGTAATCAAAGTCCTTCATAACCTAGCCCATCCCCACTACTTTTCTTATACCTTATACCTTTCCCTCTTCCCATCCTAGCCCCCAGTCATGTACTCTTCAGTACTGGCTTCTCTGCTATTCCTTGAACAAGAAGGCATCTTCTCTGGCTGTCCCCACATGTATGGAATAATCTTCCATCTACTGACTTCCATGGCTTCCTTCAAATCTGAACTAAAATCCTGTCTTCTTCAGGAAGCATTTCCCAATCCCTTTTAATCCTAGTACCTTTCCTCTTTTAATTACTTCTTATTTTTCTTTTCTGTAGTTTGTTTGTACATATTTATTTGCTTGTTTTCCCCCTCATTAGATTGTGAGTTCCTTGAGACCAGGGGCTGATTTTTACTTCTTTTAGTATTCCCATTCCTTAGCACAATGCCTGGCGCGGAGTAACCACATTAATTATTCATTATGAAACAGTGATAACTTTTATTAACTGATTGACGTGCTAATTCAAAACTAGTTTCCAGTAGAGAGACCAGGGCTGCATACATAGATCTGGGAGTGAAGTTAATCTCTGATGAAGCTATTTCCAGAAGACAACAATCCTCAGATCATAGTCCCTAGCTGTCTCATCAGTGGTATTGCTTAATTCTTAGTAAGTTCAGTCACTGTGAATATCTGAGTTTTCCAACATCTACTGTTTGACAGAGAGAATTCAACAAGATATTGTTCTTTTCCTCCAGCAAATGTATTCCTTTGGAAGAAAACTGGGACAAGGGAGCTTTGGAGTGGTCACTGAAGTCACACACAAGGAAACAGATCTCAAGTGGGCCATGAAAAAAGTGAACAAAGAAAAGGTAAGAAATACCAGCAGGGCTAAAGGCTAAGCTGTGTGCACATAACACCATTAATAACAATTAAGGTAATAAATAATAGGAGTAATAATGTGACTTTTATATTTAATAATGTGGATTTGGGGGAGTAGAGTGGAAAAAGCTTTGGATTTAGAATCTAAGGTCTTCTGTTCAGATCCCAGCCCTGACTGAGATTTACTCCCTGTACTGTACCACCTGTGGAGAGGCATATAACCTCTGTTGGATTCAGTTTCTTCATCTATAAACTGAGGACCATGGACTAGGTGGCATCTAAGGTGCCTTTCAGTTATCATCTGTAATCCATGAATGAAAGAGGATTGAATAAATCAGATAGCATGAGAGTGAAAAGCAGGGAACAATTTTCCAGGTGGAAATTCTTCACTGAATCAAACTGTACTCACTAACCCATCTACTGTCCTCCTTCTCTACTGATGGGGGCAGTTACTGTACTGGACTGTGCATGTTCCGTCTCCTCAAGCCCATGGTCCTCCTAACAGGCTAGAGTAAATGCCACATCCTTTTTCTCCTGGAAACAGCCCAATCCTTCTTTCTGAGTCACTAAATAGTAACATAGGACTCATGTTGTGATTGTATCAGTTGCAACTACAATATAGTAAAAAAAATTTAAAAAAATAAAAAGGACCCTGAATTTGCCATTGGAATACTTGTATCAGAGCCCTGGTTTTCCAGTTTACTAGCTGCATGCCCTTGGGCAGGTCCATTAATTTCCATATGCTTCAATTTCCTCATCTATAACATAGGGATGATACTTGACCAATTCACTAGGCTAAGTCAGTAGAGTAATCGCCAAAGGCAGTATAGTAGAAAGGGAAAAAATGGGTCTTTGAGTGTGGAATGCCCTGATCTAGTTTCTGCCCTTTCCCATTTGCTTAACTCTTTTTTTAGGAGTAACCTGGAGTTATCTAATAATTAACCATATACAAAATGTTTTATATACATTATCTTATTTGATGTTGACTACAATCTTGTGAGGGAAGTCTTGCTGTAATTCCTGCTTTATAGATGAGCAACGACTGGAATTTAGTGTCAGAAAGCCTATGTTCAAACTTTGATTCAACTATTTGCTAGCTTTTTGACCTTGTATGAGTCATTTATCCTTTTCAGGAGTATATACTCATCTCTAAAATGAGGATATTATTTCATATGCACTCATATGTATATGTGTATATGTGTGTGCATATGTATGTATCTATATCTATTGCCTGACTCATGAAACTCACGGCATCTAGGTGGCACAGTGGATAGAGCACCAGCTTGGAGTCAGAAGAGTCATCTTTGTGAGCTCAAATCCATCCTCAGACACTTACTAGCTATGTGACCCTGGGCAAGTCACTTAACCCTGTTTGCCTCAGTTTCCTCATCTGTAAAATGAGTTGGAGAAGGAAGTGGCAAACCACTCTAATGTTGTTGCCAAGAAAACCCCAAATGGGGTCATGAAGAGTCAGATACAACTGAAAAACAACAGAACAAGACAACAATGCCTCATAAAACAATTGAGAATATCAAATAAGACAATATGCATGCATATATAAAGCGTTATTTTGTAAATGGCATTACCAGATAACTGTCAGCAATCATTATTATTATCATTTTTCATTGCTATCTGAAGGCAACCTTTCTGCTGCCTGCTCTTCACTCCTTAACCTCAAGTGTCTACTCTCTTCTTTCCCAGACTACTTGTTCATTTCCTATTTGAGTGGAAATTGGCTAAGCATCTCTTTTCAGATCTAAAACTCAGTCTTTTAAACTTGAGTAGTTTATCATTATTTTTGTGTTTCCATGCCTATAAGGAAAAAAATTGAAAACGTTGCTAACTTTTCAACGTATTGTCTTAGAGTAGATGTGATACATAATATACTTAGAAATAAAGTGGGGTTTTTTTTGCCCAAACAAACTATAACTAGTTTCCTACCAACTCCATGAAAATTGGTGATAGACAAAAATAATTGTAGAGTCAACAGTGAAGGAAGGCACTAAGAATCAGAAGGATTATTTCTAGTTAGAAAGATTTCAATTCATATAAATTGATAAGACTAGATATAATTTAAAATGTCACCAGTAACTTTTGCTCTGTCAAAACTAAGTGGGTGGAAATAAGGAAAGTCCACTAATCATACTTCATGTTTAAAAAGATGTGTCAGTTCATTGATATGTGTACTCCTACCATTGATACAGATTGCAATGCACAATTGTACTTTAACACACAATAGAATGAGATGCTGTGACCTAAAACCTTTGTGCATTGGTGGGTAACCTTCTGGAGGTGAGCATCTCTAACCTTAACCAGGCTGGTCCTCAGAAGACAGACAGTCTGTCTCCAGAGCTTATATCTCAAGCCTTTCCAACTTGAGAGTCAGCCAGAATTAAACCCTGACATGACCTTCAAGAATTCAGGGTATTGAGAAAGAATGAGAGGAAAAGTTGGGGGGTAGTCAGTATCAACAACAACTAACCTAAGTGTCCTTATAATTCTAAATTCTCTTGAGTCTCCTATAATGCAGAAAATTAGTGAAGGAAGGTAGGAAATTGAAGAGATGCTTTCGTTTTCATAGAATTTTAGAACTAACTGGTAAGGGAAATTAGAGACCACCTCATCCAAAATACTGAATCCACAGAAGAGGAAGCTGAAGTCCGAATGAGTAAAAGGACTTACCCCATGTCACTTGGCTAGTAAATTGAAGAACAGGGTCACGCATCCTTTGGCTCTACTTCTACCCTTCTTCTAGATCATGCTTAGCTCTAGTTTACATAGAATGATTTCAAAAACAAAATGTAGATAACACATACAGACAAAACAACAGGGCAACTCTGAGGTCTTTTCTTAGACTCAGGATAAATTGTATGGAACCACTCCACAAGCCATGGAATCTTGAGCAAGAAGGCACCCTAATACATAGAATATCTGAGGTTGGAGGGACCTTAAAACATGTAATATCAGAGATGGAAGGGAGATTAGCAATAATCCAATTCAAGTTTAGAACTTCTTACAGAAAATATGGAAATATCTAGAGACTGAAGTTATCATAAAAATTGTTAGTGGCAGAGCCCAGACTAGAACCGAGATATCTGGTTTCAATGTCAGAATGTTAACTGCTCTTCACTCCTAAATTAAGTTATTCCTTAGATCCCATAATTATCCTTCCATATAATTTCCTAAGCTCTGAATTCAATTCATTGAAAAATGATTACTATTCATCAAATTGAATTACTTGGCATGGAACCTTTTAAGTAGAATAGAAAGAAGACTAAAGCTGTGGACCAAGTTCCTGGTCTTTGAGCTCATAGCTTACTTTGTTGAAACTGATACTCAGACAATGCAGTAACTATATTAAACCAATATAAGAATAAGCAATGAGGTTTGCTTGAGATTGCAGAAGACCACCTAATAGTTTTGTGACTTTGGTCAAGTCGCTTAATTTTTCCAGGCATCAGATCACCTTTGTGGGGTGAACTAGTTGAGCGATAACAGTATAGGGGAAAAGTCTCTGTGTCAATAGTCAGAAGGCCTTGGTTCAGATTTTGATCATATTTGTTTAATTAGGCAAATAATTTTACTTCTCTAAATCCCTATTTTCCTTTCTGTAAAACGAGGAAGTTGAACTGTATCTCTAAGATTTCTTCCAACTCTAAATCTATGATCCTTCCTTGGTTTCTCATAACTCTAGATGTCATAATGCTTGACTACTTTCCAACCCTCCCTCCCAACTTTATGAATTTTGGAATCACAAGATATTTAAGAGATCATCGAGTTCAGGAATCATTAAATTCTGTTTTGTGGGCCAGATTTGTCCTGCTACCTGTTTTTGTGTCACCAGCAAGTTAAGAGCTATGGTTCACCAGCCCCTAATCTAGTGTCACCCCTGCATTTTATAGAGATAGACATTGTAGGTCAGAGAGGCTAAGTAATTTGCCCCTACTGATGGTCAGTGTTAGGGATGAGATTCCAAGTCATTCTCCAGGTCTGCCACCTAGCTAATAGGAGAAAGTGATTTGATAACCAAATTCATACTCAGATGTCCACTGTCCTTCTCTGTTATATTTATTACAACAGGCTTTCCACAGAAGATGACCAGACTTGGCACAAAGCAGAGAACCCTTAATGAGATTCCAGACTATATAAAGTACAAATGTTTGGCAAAGACACAGGGCCATTGGGAAGGGAAGATCATGGAGAAGTGACTTGTCTAAGGTCATGTAGGTAGTTAATAATAGAAACAAGGCCATAATTCAGATGTCCAGCTTTCCACATCGTTTGGTATTGAACTTCACCAATTTGAGGAGAGAGGACATAGCTGAAGCCTCTCAAACCACAGGGGAGACATCAACTATCTTAGAAGACACTCAGCTTTGATTAGAAATAGTGTCTCTCGACTCCTGTCCTTCCCTCCCCTTTCCTTTCCTTCCTCTGACTGTGCTTATAAAAAACAGCATTAGCCAGGAATGGGTGCTCCATCCAGTATGAATGAAGTAATCCTGGCCTCAGGGAAGGTGGGTCCCTCTAGGGTTTATTGTTGAGAGCCAGAGGGAACCAGAAGAATCCAGGGTGAGCACAGGCTCAGGGTCAGCCCCTGCTTAAGGTCTGTTTCCTTCTTATTGCACTTGTATAAGGCCCCAAATACATTGTTCTTCATCTTCTCCAAGTGGTTAGATAGCCTGGAAGATCATGGTTTTCATGTTCATGTTCTTGTGTTAGTATAGACAGAGGAATAAGTATTATGGTGAAGAAAAACTCAGTTGAATACATTGTAAAATGAAAGCATTTAGGTAGGAGAAGGGGAAAAATAGAGCTAATGAAATTTACAATAAGCATACATAAACATGAATAGCTCCTATTTCTATAGTGCTTTACAAAGGACTTCCTTCACAGAAGTCTTTATAAGATGTAGTACAAATACTATGATGCCCATTTTGCAGATGAGGATCAATAAAAGATGGCTGCCCAAGGTCACTAGTAAGTGTCATTCATAAACAGGACTTGAATCCAAGTCTCCATACCCATAAGCCCAATGCTTCTTCAATTTAATTCAAATCAGCAAACATTTATTAAACATGTACCCCATGTATAGCACTATGCTAAGTGCTAGGAATATAAAGGTAAAGATGGACAATTTTTTTATCTTAAAGAGCTTACATCCTACAAGAGGGGATTAAGATATGCACATAGACATAAGTATATTACAAGATGTGATGGGGACCCAGGAAAGATGAAGACAAAGTACTCTAGGAATTAAATTTGAAGAGAAAACTTTCAACTAAGGGGTTAGGGGATGATATATGAAAGAGGTGGGATTTGAGCTGAGCCTGGAAAGAGAGAGCTATGAAAGGCAGAGGTGAGGAAGCACATTCCAAGTGTGCAAGATGATCCATGCAAAAATGCATAGGGGCAGGAGAAGGCATCCTGATTTCAGGAAACAGTTGTAGCAACCACATTGCCTCTCATCTAGTCACACATCTCTTGTTGCTGTCCAGTCATTTCAATCATGTCAGACTCTTCATGACCCCATTAAGGGTTTTCTTGGCAAAGATTTTAGAGTGCTTTGCCGTTTCCTTCTCCAACTCATTTTACAGATGAGGAAACAGAGGCAAACAGGTTAAGTGACTTACTCAGGGTCACACAGTTACTAAGTGTCTGAGGACAGACTTGAACTCAGGAAGATGAGTCTTCCTGATTCCAGTCTATCCACTGGGCCACCTAGCTGCACACATCCACACTCTCTGCCATTTAATAGATGATAAAAAAAATTACATCACCTGTCCAAGGTCAAACAACCACTAAGCAGTTTTCTGTACTCTTAAATTAAGTCAACAAACTTTTTTTTTTCAGGTATCAAGGGCAATTTATTATTATTGAGGAATTCAAAGGAATTAGTAAAAATTCCTGCCCAGGAGTGGACTCCACCCTTCTTTTTATTTATTTATTTAATATTTTTAGTTTTCAGCATTGATTTTCACAAGAGTTTGAATTACAAATTTTCTCTCCATTTCTACCCTCCCCCCCACTCCAAGATGGCATATATTCTGATTACCCCATTCCCCAGTCAGCCCTCCTTTCTGTCACCCCACTCCTCCCCCACACCCTTTCCCCTTACTTTCTTGTAGGGCAAGATAGATTTCTATGCCCCATTGCCTGTATATCTTATTTTCTAGTTGCATGCAAAAACTTTTTTTTGAACATCTGCTTTTAAAACTTTGAGTTACAAATTCTCTCCCCTCTTCCCTCCCCACCCACCCTCCCTAAGAAGGCAAGCAATTCAACATAGGCCACATGCGTATCATTATGTAAAACCCTTCCACAATACTCATGTTGTGAAAGACTAACTATATTTTACTCCTTCCTATCCTATCCCCCTTTGTTCAATTTTCTCCTTTGACCAAGTCCCTTTTTGAAACTGTTTGCTTTTGATTACCTCCTCCCCCTATCTGCCCTCCCTTCTATCATCCCCTCTTTTTTATCTCCTTCTTCCTTCTTTCCTGTGGGGTAAGATACCCAATTACGTGTGTGTATGTTATTCCCTTTTCAGGTCAAATCTGATGAGAGCAAAATTCACTCATTCCCCCTCACCTGCCCCCTCTTCCCTTCCAACAGAACTGCTTTTTCTTGCCACTTTTATGTGAGATAATTTACCCCATTCTATCTCTTCCTTTCTCCCTCTCTCAATATATTCCTCTCTCATCCTTAATTTGATTTTTTTTAAGGTATCATCCCTTCACATGCAACTCACCCTGTGTATGTATATTCCATTCAGCTACCCTAATACTGAGGTCTCATGAATTATACACATCATCTTTCCATGTAGGAATGTAAACAAAACAGTTCAACTTTAGTAAGTCCCTTATCATTTCTCTTTCTTGTTTACCTTTTCATGCTTCTCTTGATTCTTGTGTTTGAAAGTCAAATTTTCTATTCAGCTCTGGTCTTTTCACTGAGAAAGCTTGACAGTCCTCTACTTTATTGAAAATCCATATTTTGCCTTGGAGCATGATGATCAGTTTTGCTGGGTAGGTGATTCTTGGTTTTAATCCTAGCTCCATTGACCTCTGGAATATCATATTCCAAGTCCTTTGATCCCTTAATGTAGAAGCTGCTAGATCTTGTGTATCCTGATTGTGTTTCCACAATACTCAAATTGTTTCTTTCTGGCTGCTTGAAGTATTTTCTCCTTGATCTGGAATTTGGCAACAATGTTCCTCAGAGTTTTCTTTTTGGGATCTTTTTCAGGATGCTCTAGAACGATCAGGGCAGTTCTCCTTGTTAATTTCTTGAAAGATGATATCTAGGCTCTTTTTTTGACTATGTGTTTCAGGTAGTCCAATAATTTTTAAATTATCCCTCATGGATCTATTCTCCAGGTCAGTGGTTTTTCCAATGAGATATTTCACATTGTCTTCCATTTTTTCATTCCTTTGGTTCTGTTTTAGAATATCTTGATTTCTCATCAAGGCACTAGCTTCCACTTGCTCCAATCTAATTTTTAAGGTAGTATTTTCTTGAGTGGTCTTTTGGACCTCCTTTTCCATTTGGCTAATTCTGCCTTTCAAGGCATTCTTCTCCTCATTGGCTTTTTGGAGCTCTTTTGCCATTTGAGTTAGTCTATTTTTTAAGGTGTTATTTTCTTCAGTATTTTTTGGGTCTCCTTTAGCAAGTCATTGACTTGTTTTTCATGGTTTTCCCACATCACTCTCATTTCTCTTCCCAATTTTTCCTCTACTTCTCTAACTTGCTTTTCCAAATCCTTTTTGAACTCTTCCTTGGCCTGAGACCAGTTCATTTTGTCTTGGAGGCTTTTGATGTAGGCTCTTTGACTATGTTGACTTCTTCTGGCTGTATGTTTTGGTCTTCTTTGTCACCAAAGAAAGATTCCAAAGTCTGAGTCTGAATCTGAGTCTGTTTTTGCTGCCTGGCCATGTTCCTAGCCAACTACTTGACCCTTGAGTTTTTTGTTGGGGTATGACTGCTTGTACAGTAAAGAGTACTATGTCCCAAGCTTGAGCGGCTGTGCTGTTGTTTTCAGAGCTTTTTCTACACAGCAAGCTCTGCCACACCAGTGCTCCTCCTCCCCCAAGAACTGCCAACCCAGACCACGACTCAGATCTGAGCAGGTTCTGTACTCCTGCTTGGATCTGCCACTTAATTCTTCCCACCAGGTGAGCCTGGGGCCAGAAGCAACTGCAACTGTAGTTCTGTAGCTGTAGCACCTCTGCTGCCTCCGGGCTGGTGGCCAAACTGCAAACTCCTTTCACTCTATCCTCACAGTTTTTTCCCACTAACCTTCTCTGTTGTCTTTGGTGTTTGTGGGTTGAGAAGTCTGGTAACTGCCACAGTTCACTGATTCAGGGTGCTAGGGCCTGTTCTGTGTGCCTCCTGGTCTGGCTGGTCCATGTGCAGCCCATGCTGGGCTCTGCTCTACTCTGCTCCCACGATAGACCTTACCCAGCCACCATCCAGGCACTCCAGGGTTGGAGCCCTGCTTCCCTTTGCTATTTTCTGGGTTCTGCAGTTCTAGAATTTGTTCAGAGCCATTTTTATAGGTGTTTGGAGGGTTCTGGGGGAGAGCTTTAGGCCAGTCCCTGCTTTCCAGCTGCCATCTTGGCTCTGCCCCCAACAAACATTTATTAAGCATCTACTGTGTGCCAGGCACTGTGCTACGTATTGAGGATACAAAGAAAGACAAAATTCTACCCTCGAAGGGCTCACAATCTAGTGGAAGAGAAGTCTTAATAAGACTTTCTTGTCTATTCTTATATTGGTTAAATATGACAATTTTTTGATACAAGGGTAATAGGTGAACCAAATATTATGATCCAATTTTTCTAGAATATAGAACATAGGAAAGAGTTTAATGTGAAATACGTCTTGAAAGGTAGGTTGAGTGAAATTGTAGAGAATCTGAAATGCTGGGCTACTAACTTAGGACCTTGTACTGTGGTAAATAAGGACCATTGAAGGGTTTTGGATAAGAGGAGTGATGTCAGTGATCAGACCTGTGTCATAGGAAGATGATTTTCGAAACTATGTACAGGATGGATTAGACAAAGGACACCAAGAGATGAATAAGCTACACTGGGGATAATGTGATAGGAAAGATGAGAATGGAGATGACAAATGTTATAGGAGCAGACTTGATGGGACTTGGCAAATAACTGAATGGGGGTTGGGAGTAGGGAAGAGGTTAAGGATACTTAAAAGGGAAGACAGAGCTACATATTAGCAGCAGCAAAAAGAAGGAAGTTAGGTGAAGTCTCTGCTCAACTCCAGAGTCCAGACTACCCAGGATTTGAAAGGGACCAGAGTCAAAACTGAAGTGAATCTAATTTAATCATGAGAATAAGTTACCTATCACCATATGAAAGAGAAATAACATGAAAAGATAAAAGATATAAAAAGAATATGCACTTGTTACCCAGAAATAGGTTGAAGTGACATTCTGATTTCATCTTGTGTTTCCTCATCAATTAAGGCTGGAAGCTCTGCTGTGAAATTACTTGAACGGGAGGTGAACATCCTGAAAAGTGTGAACCATGAGCATATCATTCATCTAGAACGAGTGTTTGAAACACCCAAGGTAAGGATGCAGGAGTGGGAGTATTTGGAAAGTTGTAATTAATACAGAATAAACATTGTTGGGTCCTGAGCTAAAAAGAGTAACAACTGCCTTGTCAGAGAGATGAAGAAATGGAATCTTGAGCAGAGTTAATGACTTCTTTGAGGTTGGTCACAGAGCCGAGAAAGTGGCCATACTGGGACCTCAAGCCAGGTCTGTTCTTATTACCATGCTGCTATGCCATCATCTGAAGGGTTTCCTTATTCTTACTTATGTAATCTATGTATTGTAGCACAGTCAGCCTTGTGGGTCCAATGATGTCTCCATGTAGCACAGAGAAATAATAGAGGAGACATCTTATTTGAAAGTGCAATTCCCTTGGGAAGCTAGTTTTCAAAGATGATAGAATTTTCTCTTTCTCATCATCCAGTCTGACCCATTCTTTTTTACAGATGCAAAAGGAAAGGACTGTACAGAGAGTCACATATTGAGTTAGTGTTAGAATCAGAACTAGAACCAGGCCTCCTGACTCCTAGACCAAATCTGTTTCTACCACACAATGCTGCCTTTGGGTTTTGCCCTTTTATTTTTTTAGAGGTACACAGAATTTTGTCTGATGCAAGATAATGAAGTAAGGTCACTGTTTATACTCGACTAACCACCTATGATTATGATTATTGCATCCAGAATATGAATCCTCTCTCATGTTGGCTAGGACCTACAAAGATGTGCCCCTTTAAAATTTTTAAATAAAATTTAACTTAATTTTGAATTTTTCTTAACATTATTATAGTTTCATTCAAGTACCTGTTGTTTTGTACTCTCCCACTGATAGGCATGGTGATTTGAGGCTTAGTTTTTCTGTTTCACAGAATAATAGAACATTAGCAGACTACAGTCCAATCTCCCCTTCCCCTGTCTTTGTTTTGCAGATAAGATTCAGTTCTAATTGCCGTATCTTGTGAGGGGTATTCATAAAATGGAGCACATTCAGAGGGGAGCAATCAGGAGAGCGAAGCTCCTGGGATTTATGCCACAGAGAGAGTTCTTTGGCCTGGGAAAAAGGATAATATAGATATAGAGTCAGTTTAGGGCTAGATATTTGGGGAAACTTCCTAACAATTGCTATCTAAAATGCAATGGCTTCCCTCTAGAGTCAATGAGTCAATCATAGATTCTGCAGGTTGAGGGGGGGATAACTACTTATTGGGGATGTTGGGAAAAATTTGTTCATTAATAAGGAGTAGACAACCCTTGAAGATCATTCTACATCTTTAGGACTTGACGACCAACTACACTAAATCATCTCTTATCCAGGATCAATGACTCCTTCAACCTTGTCTTTCTATGACCTG
This sequence comes from Trichosurus vulpecula, assembly GCF_011100635.1. Lineage (NCBI taxonomy): Eukaryota > Metazoa > Chordata > Mammalia > Diprotodontia > Phalangeridae > Trichosurus > Trichosurus vulpecula. Next base: position 225,444,979 of record NC_050578.1, on the reverse strand, counting down.
GTCTTCAGCTGCCACACTATGCTGTTCATCCTCCTTTAGATACATTTCCCTTCTAGAACTTTGTCACTGTGCTTTAAAAAGGTTGAGGGACTTGGCCAAGGCCAACAATACAACAGGTAGTTATAGAACCAGAACCTGATCCTTGGCCCTCTCCAAATCTAATGCTCTGCCCGGTCTACTGCTTCTAAGACAAGCACATAGTACTCCATACTGTGCATAGTAGTGGCATCCTTGGCTGTGCTTTAAGTGTTAGATACTTTGATTATCCTTCATAAAAGGAAACAGCCAGCTCTCCTTAGAATGTACCATCCTGAGCTATACTCATAAAAGACCTGGTAACTGTTGTTACCTTGCTGCCACCAGGAAAATAGATGAGTTTATAGTGTTTATTTTCTTCCTGAAGTCTAGAATCGCTGAAAGGAAAATTTAAGGAAATTGGCCTACTCTTAGAACATATTTGCATCCCACAATTGTGTTGTTTCCCCTTAATTCAGTTAGGCTGGCTGCACGCATCCCAACATGATTAGCCTTATCATTTGGGCCATCTGAATGATTGATGGAATGACTACTTGATTGATTAGGCCCCAGTGATTGGTATTGATCTCCCAAACTGCCAATATGACATGATCAGCTGCACTGTGATCCAAAGCACTCTCTGAATAGAGACCTTGCCTTAGTTTAAGTAGATGTTTCTGAATACAATTAACCAAATTCTTTTCCACCAGTGGCATGCCTTTTTTTCCTTTTGGATTTCATTTAACTATACTGTGTCAATTTGTTGTTGAGGTAATTGTATGCAGTACATATATTTAAAACAAGCATTTTGTCTTATGGGTCTAATATTCATGACAGGTTGGTCTATGTAAGTGGGCTTCTGACCACTTTTTGTACTAGGGAGCTTGAAACATGTCTGATCAGTGCTATCAAGCAAAAATATGAGCCCACTATAGAAACTTATTTGATGAACTTTAAAATGGATTTATGCAACTAAAAAGTCTAGAAAATCCTGAGGCTCCCACCAGTCATACTGCAAGAGTCTAGGACTGACTACATCTACATTATGAAAATGTGTTTGCCCCTTGTTTTCTTGCTCTGGGAGTGGATCAGAAACTCCTAGGAATTAGGGACACGTGATCTTGAGGTCATCCTGCGCAGCCTCCTCATTTCACAAATTAGCAAAAAGATGTAGATGGTGACTTGAGACAAAGATCATCCAGGTTGTCAGTGGTTGAGGGAGGAGTCACATTCAGAAAACTCTAACTTTACTACCTCTTCCTCCTAGTGTTCCTCTAGCTTTTTCTTCTTTACATTAATTCTTCTGAATAATGACATGGACATTTCAGCATTGAATCTTAGCATTGTATTGAATGAGTAAAGACTGGCTATTTCAATGTGAGCCCTGTGGCATCCTAAAGATCTGGTTATTAGATTTTGCATTTTCAGGGGCTCCTCTTTATTATTTAGCCCAAGGGTGATAAAGCTCTAAGGAATTGATTCAGATCAGTTGCACTCACAAGAAATTGGTGAATCAAAATGCTGGTTTATTCATTGGTAGTGGAAATATATACATTTCTTGCTTTCTCAATGGGTGAAGAGGGGTAGGAGGGAAAGACAGAATTCAAAACTCAAAATATGTTTTAAAATGAATGTTAAAAATAAAAATAGGGGGCAGAGCCAAAATGGAGGCTGGAAAGCAGGGACTTGCTTAATCTCTCCCACAGATCCCTCCAAACACCTGTAAAAATGGCTCTGAACTAATTCTAGCCATGAAATAGCAGAGGGAAACAGGTCTCCAGCCCAGGAGAGCCTGGATGGTCACTGGAAAGGGTCTACTGCATGTTGCTGGGAGTGGAACTCAGCATGGGCCATGCCAGGACAGACCAGACCCAGAGTCAGCCAGCCAGAACAGGCCTTGGGGCCATGAACCCATGAGCTGTGGCAGTTATCAGACTTCTCAACCCACAAACACCAAAGAGCAAGTTAGAGGGAAACTACGTGATCGAGTTCAGAGTGGTTGGGCTACCAACCTTGGGGGTGTCAGCGGTGGTGCGGTGGTGGTGGTGGTGGCAGCAGCAGGAAGCTCCTAAGGCTGCTTCCAGAACTCTAGCATCAGCTGCTTCCCAAGTCCCTGGCTCACACGGTGGGAGGAATCTAGCAGCAGATCAGAGCGGGAGTCCAAGGAGTGCTTTGTGGGCACAAAGGCAGATTCTCTTGCTGTGCCCTGCTTGGATCTATATTGCAGTCCTGGTTGGCATTTCTTGGAGGAGGAGGAGCACTGCTGTGACAGAGCCTGGGGTGATGGTGGAATAGAAGTAGCTCTGAAAACAGCAGTGCTTGAACCATAAAGCTTGGGACAAAGTACTCTCTACTCACAAGTAGTCGTATGCTGACAAAAAACTCAAGGGTCAAGAAGGGAACATGAACAGGCAGCGAAAATGAACTTGGACTCAAACTCAGACTCAAACTCAAACTCTAGATTCCTTTTCTGGTGACCAAAAAGATCTAAACATGCAGCTAGAGGAAGTCAACAAAGTCAAAGAGCCTACATCAAAAGCCTCCAAGAAAAATACGAACTGGTCTCAGGCCATGGAAGAGCTCAAAAAAGATTTGGAAAAGCAAGTAAGAGAAGTAGAGGAAAAATTGGGAAGAGAAATGAGAGTGATGCAAGAAAACCATGAAAAACAAGTCAATGACTTGCTAAAGGAGACCCAAAAAATACTGAAGAAAATAACACTTTAAAGAATAGACTAACCAACATGTCAAAAGAACTCTAAAAAACCAATGAGGAGAAGAATTCCTTGAAAGGTGTAATTAGCCAAATGGAAAAGGAGGTCCAAAAGACCACTCAAGAAAATACTACCTTAAAAATTAGATTGGAGCAAGTGGAAGCTAGTGCCTTGATGAGAAATCAAGATATTCTAAAACAGAACCAAAGGAATGAAAAAATGGAAGACAATGTGAAATATCTCATTGGAAAAACCACTGACCTGGAGAATAGATCCAGGAGAGATAATTTAAAAATTATTGGACTACCTGAAACACATAGTCAAAAATAGAGCCTAGACATCATCTTTCAAGAAATTATCAAGGAAAACTGCCTTGATATTCTAGAACCAGACGGTAAAATAGAAATTGAAAGAATCCACCGATTGCCTCTTGAAAAAGATTGCAAAAAGAAAACTCCTAGGAATACTGCCGCCAAATTCCAGAGTTTCCAGGTCAAGGAGAAAACACTTCAAGCAGCCAGAAAGAAACAATTTGAATACTGTGGAAACACAATCAGAATAATACAAGATCTAGCAGCTTCTACATTAAGGGATCGAGGGGCTTGGAATATGATATTCCAGAGGTCAAAGAAGCTAGGATTAAAACCAAGAATCACCTACCAAGCAAAACTGAGTATAATGCTCCAAGGCAAAATATGGATTTTCAATAAAATAGAGGACTTTCAAGCTTTCTCAATGAAAAGACCAGAGCTGAATAGAAAATTTGACTTTCAAATATAAGAATCAAAAGTTGCATGAAAAGGTAAACAAGAAAGAGAATTCACCTTACTAAAGTTGAACTGTTTTGTTTACATTCCTACATGGAAAGATGATGTGTGTAATTCATGAGACCTTTCTCAGCATTAGGGGAGTTGCAAGGAATATAGACAGAGGGCAAAGAATGAATTGAATATGAAGGGATGATATCTAAAAAAATGAAATAAATTTAAGGGGTGAGAGAGGAATATATTGAGAGAAGGAGAAAGGGAGAGATAAAATGGGTTAAATTATCTCACATAAAAGTGGCAAGAAAAAGCAGTCCTGTTGGAAGGGCAGAGGGGGCAGGTGAGGGGGAATGAGTGAATCTTACTCTCATGGGATTCAACTTGAGGAGGGAATAACATATACACTCAATTGGTCATCTTACTCCACAGGAAAGTAAGGGGAAGGGGATAAAATAAGGGGGGAATGATAGAAGGGAGGGCAGATAGGGGGAGGAGGTAATCAAAAGCAAACACTTTTGAAAAGGGACAGGGTCAAGGGAGAAAAATGAATAAAGGGAGACAGGATAGGATAGAAGGAAATATAATTAGCCTTTTATGACATGAGCATTGTGGAAGTGTTTTACATAATGATACATGTGCAATCTATGTTGAAATGCTTGCCTTCCTAGGGAGGGTGGGTTGGAAGGGAAGAGGGGAGAGGATTTGAAACTCAAAGTTTCAAAAGTAGATGCTTAAAAAAAGTTGTTTTTTTGCATACAACTGGAAAACAAGATATATAGGGAATGGGGCATAGAAATCTATCCTGCGCTACAAGAAAGTAAGGGGAAAGGGTGTGTGGGGGGGAGTGGGGTAAAAGAAGGGAGGGCTGACTGGGGAATGAGGCAATCAGGATATATGCCATCTTGGAATGGGGGGGAGGGTAGAAATGGGGAGAAAATTTGTAGCTCTAAATCTTGTGGAAATCAATGTTGAAAACTAAAATATTAAATAAAAATATTAAATTAAAGATATAATAAATTAATTAATTAATAATACATTTAAAATGTTTTTTTAAATGATGAGCAGGATGATTTCAGAAAATCCTGGGAAGACTTATATGAACTCATACAAAGAGAAGTGAGCAGAACCAGGAGACCATTGTATACAGTAAACAGCAATATTGTGAGGATGATCAATTGTGAAAGACAGTCACTCTTATCAAGACAATGATCTGAGAGAAATCCAAAAGACCCATGATGCCATGTACCTCCAGAGAAAGAACTGATGAACCCTGAATACAGATTGAAGCATAGTTTTTAAAAATTCTTTATTTTTCTTGAAGGTTTTTTGGTCCGTGTTTTCTTTTGTAACATGGCTAAAATGGAATATGCTTTGCCTGACTTCTCACATACAATCGATATCGAATTGCTTGCTTTTTCAGGGAGGAGTGAGGGAGGAAAGGAGAGAATTTGGAACTTTATGATGGTTAAAATTTTTTATGTGTAATTGGGAAATAGTTATCAAAATAAAAACATATTTTTAAAAGATAATAGAGATATAACTGACCTGATAAACCGCACTCCTTCCTGGTAGTCTGCATGCTTAGGAAACCATATTACAGATCAGAACATTGCTTACCAAATAGAGTTGGTTGTTAAGGAACATTTCCATCAAGAATTAAACTGCTACAACCTATGGATTTGTATTTAAAAAATGTTGATTGGCTAGAATCAGAGCTCCCCCTCCCTTGTTCAATACTGGAAAAATATTCAAGCACAACAAGCAGTTTTGGATGATTATGCAAGGCATTGTGCTGTTGGGAGATAACAAAGTTCATTAGAATACACAACCTGAGTTAAAAGTCTGCAAAGTCCATTTAGTAAGTTCAATCTATATTTAACCAAGCATCATTTCTACATTTTCCTTAGTAAGTTGTGATCCACCTCCTGCCTGCATACTCCCAGTAAAGGGGAAGCTACTCCCTCCTACATTGACCTACTCCCCCTTTAGACTCTCACCCATTGCAGCTAATTCTGCTCTCTGGGGTCAAGTGGAATAAATCCAGTTCCTCTTCTACTGGGCAACTTTTCAGACATTTGAAGACCATAGTTGTGTTCACACAAGACTTCTCTTTTCCAAGCCAAAAGTACACAAATCTTTCATCCAAGCCAGGATGATGGAAGCACACTCTTCAGCTCTGTCAGCATTGTAGCCCCCTATTTTGGATGTGTTCCAACCTGCCTATGCCCCTTCATTTGTTCTGGATGCAATGCTTTGCAATGCAGCTTTTGGTTTGGTGTTGTCTGCCATGTCACACTGTTGACCCATATTGAGTCCACTCAAAGTTGAGCTATTTTGTTTTTACATTCTGTTAGTTTCTCAGTATTTCCCTCCCCTTTCCTTACCTCTCATACAGCAAAGAGTTAAAAATAAAAACAGTCCAGCAAACCCAACCAGCATACAGACCATATCTAAGAGCGTGTGCAATATTCCATATCCAGGTCCATTTAACTGTGCAGTTAAAGGAGGGAGGTGAATCATCTCAACTCTTCTCCAGGTTCAAGTTTGGGCATTATAATTATGCAACATTTAGATTCATTTTATTGCTCTTTCTGTTTATGTTGTCGCTATCATCGTGCCTATTGCTTCTCTGCATCCACTTGCCTCACTGAGTTGGGTCCTATAAGCCTCTCCTTGAATCTCTGACTTCTTCCTATTCTTACAGCACAGTAGTATTCCATTACATTCATGTACCTTGTTTTACTATTTCTCAGATGACATGTACTTCCTTGTTTCTAGTTCTTTGCCACCACAGAAATGCTGCAATGAATATTTTTGTATTTATGGGACCTTTTCATTTTTGTTCTCCTTGGGGTGTATGCTAGTACTGGAATATCCATGGTGAACGGATATGGACATTTTATTCATTTTTAAAAACATAATTCCAAATTGCCTTCCACAATGCCTGGACCAATTCACAGCTCCTCCAAGAGTGTATTAGTGTCTCTGTTTTCCCATAAGCCCTCAAACATTGAATATTTCCAGCTTTTGTTATCTTTTCCAATTTTCTGCCAGTATTGTATTAATTTGTATTTCTAATATTTGGAGCACTTTTTCATATGGTTGCTAAACACTTTTGAGAACTCTTTGATCATATACTTTGATCACTTGTCCATTGGGAAGTTGCTCTTTATCTTATATATTTCTGCTAATCTCTTATGTACATATTGGATATAAAGATCATATGAGAATTATTTGATGAAAATATTTTCCCAGTTTTCAATCCCCCTTTTCCCTCTAGCTTCCTAGCTGCCTTAATTTTATTCATATAAAACCTTTTCAATCTTCTGTCATCAAAATTATTTTATCCCTTGTGATTTCTTCTATCCCTTATTTGGTTAAGAGTTTTCCCCTTAGTCACAGTTGTGATATATATTTCCATCCATTCTCTTCTCATTTTTATGAGGTGACCTTTTCTATTTGTCAGGTATCTATTTGAAACTTCTTTTCCCTAGAGTTTTTCCCATAAGAACTTGCTACTTATTTGTTCATTATCCTGGACTAGTGAAATTATTTTTTGAACCCAAGTGTACCCCTTTTTGAATTTCATCTTATTCCATTTGGCCCATCATTCTACACTGCTGTGAAATTTCTAGATTGTGGCTTTATTACCCAATGTATTAGCTATTAGACCCTGCTCCAGTGGGGGTGATTAGATATTTATTAACATAAATTTGCTACAAATTAATATAAAAAGTTCATAATTCATGAGCTAGAAGAGACTACCTAGTCCTACACTTTCATTTGATAGATGGGAAGACCTGGGAAGTGAAATGAGCTCCCCACATTTACACAGTAGATTCACCAGAGGTGGGCCTTGGACTCAGTTCCTCTGATTGCAGAGCGAACCAGCACCCTTTCCATGACCTAGTGCTACTTCCCCAAAGTGAGAATATGATGGGTGCATAAGAGCACGGAAGGCCGGGGGTTATACAAGGAAGAGACTCATTTATACAAGAACCACTTCAAAGGTAGCATTTGATGTGAGCCTTGAAGGATGAGAACAATGTCAACAGGTGAGGGGTTGGGGAATGAGATCAAAGTGGTGGGATTCTAGAAACAGGGCATAACATAAGCAAAGGCATAAAGGTAGAATAAATCTAATGGATTCTTGCTCCTGGAACTTCTAGATGCTATGCAGATCACTGCAAAAGAATTTCGTTGTTGTTCAGTCATTTCAGTCTGACCCCATTTGGGATTTTCTTGGCAAAGATACTGGAACAGTTTGCCATTTCCTACTCTGGCTTATTTTACAGATGAAGAAACTGAGGTAAACTGGTTTAAGTGACTTGCCCAGGGTCACACAGCTCACGCATATCTGAGGCCATATTTGAATTTGGGAAGATGAGTCTTCCTCACTCCAAGCCTAACACTCCATGCACTGCACCACCTAGTTGCCCTTCTTTTTGTGATAGTTTTAACACGTAAATGATGTACACTCTATTTTTATATTTTATTACTATTTTAATATTTCCACTTTTAATATTTTTTTATTTTTACATTACTTTCTACTTAAATTGGTGACTATTTAATAGTACTTGAGGAATGTATTAACCTTATCTACACCGTGCTTGTTATTTCTTAGGGTAAATTCCTTTGGAGGAGATCCCTATGAGTATCTGGTCTTCATCATTGTGTGCTGATTCTTTTTAGTTTCCATTTCAGAGGGTAGGCATTTCCTGACCTGAGCCCTTGATTCAGAGTGCACCTGCATCTCTGTACTATTATCATCAGAATTTGAGGGTATATCATATCCTAAGAAATTGTATGGCAATAGTGAGCACTTAATACGTGTTTGCTGAATTGAACTGAATTCTATAGTGTGAGCTGTGGGATCTCCAAAGAAATAATGCAGAAACATTTTTAAATATTTACTTGTTGAATCTTGCATCAGCAGAGAAATCCAGATTAAGATTTTGTTGGAAAAATATTCATTTTCTATCCTAGTACCTGACAATAGTCTCTATTTCTAAACATTTAAGGGGTATCTTCAGGAACCAAAGTATATTGAGATAGTTGAGATAGGTTTTTTTTCATACTCTTGCTTTGTCTCCTGGGGTATAAGGTAGAATGAGAAGGTTTGGGATTAAGTCCTTTAATTAGATATGAAAGAAGCAACTAGATATATCAATTTTTATTTAATACCTATATACGTATGTAATTAGAGAGAACATTATTCCAAGGAAGATAGGCTAGGCAAGAGGTTGTAAAGAAGCAGCAAGACTGTTTCAGCACAAGGATAGAATCTGAAAATAACTTGGGATCGCTCTTATTCATGTCATATATTCAACTGTTGAAGCAAACCAGTGAGTAGGATCTTACCTATTCACACCCATCAATGCAGTTTGAGGGATACAGTTAAAATAAAACAGTTTTCTATGGTCTCCAGAACATGATAAGTGGATCCACCTCTTTCTCAGATATAGGGGCATCATAGTATAATGGACTAGGAGTCAAGAAACCCGGTTTTTAGTTCCAATTCTGACACTAAATTGCTGCACGACTTTGGTTAATTTACAAAGTTATGGGCCTCAGTTTCATGTGTAACAAAGGAGAGGGTTAGACTTAATGACCTCCAAGATCACTTCTGCCCTGAGACTCTAAGATGGTCTGTCTTCTCAGAAAGTTTCTAAGACCGAAGGTAGGATTTGGAGCAAAAGCATGAGTTGGTGCTAAAAGATTAGTAGAATTCAGGGAGCAAGAGAAGAGACGTTTTATAGGACCAGAAAAAAGTGTCAAACATTGGGAGAATAAGAAAGGATATGCCCTAAACAGAGAGTATGACACAATTTGCCATATTCCTTATCCTGCATTTATGTGCACATCTTAGTGCTCAGACATATAATATTTACCTTGTGTTCTAGATTCCTCCACATGTGCTTGATCTGAAAATCTCCCTAGGTTACTAGCTTTACCCTCCCATGAAATAGTGTCAACCTAGTCAAAACACCAATCATAAACCAATTGCCCCAATAGTATAAATTGTGAGAAAATCACAGCTCAGTTACTGATACACAAAGCAATCTGAGGAACACAAATCTCACTGACTCTCATCTACCAGAGGGTCAGGAAATCAACCACATGAGCCCACAAACACACACATACACAGGGTAACTAGTCAGCAGCTCAGACCATTTCATCTGCATAGCAATAATCATAAACATGAATCCTACCTGGCTTCTTCCCTCACTTTCTTCCTCCCATGGTTCTCTCTGCAATAGCAGCAGTATATCGGCCAGTTTGGATACACCAACCTGATTCTAGAACTCCCACCAACTGTGTTTGGCATAGTCCCAGAAAGGTCAGAATCATTAGAACAATCTTCCATACTAACATCACCTCTACTTTCCCCTCCACAAACCCAATTGCTCTCTTCTGCTCCGTGCTCACAGTTGAGCTCCAAAGGTTTTTAAAAATCATTTGAACATAGTGAAGTAATTCCTCTTTTTTAATAATGTGATATGCTTTCTTTGGCAAAATAGCATTTTAAATGAAATCACTCAAGATGAGTGATCCAGATTGTTATGTTTTATATTTTTTACTATCTATGCATTTAAAAGCTTAAGCTCATTTAACAATCCAAAAATTATCTTAATAACTGGTGCAAGCGCTAAATAACTCTCTCTGCTCCTTTTAAATGCCAGCGGATGTACCTTGTGATGGAACTCTGTGAGGATGGAGAACTTAAAGAGATACTGAACAGTAAAGGGCACTTCTCTGAGAACGAGACGAGGCAGATCATTGGGGACCTAGGGTCAGCTATCGCATATCTTCACAAAAAGGGTAAGAAGGAAGCTCATCAGTCACATGTATTCAATTAAAATAATAAAATGATAATAATAATAATGAGAAATTATATTTATTACTTTATATAAACTAACTCATTCGATCATTTAAAACAACTGCAATTTGTAGAAATGGAAGAATTATTGTTTGTACCTCACAGATGAGGAAACTTAGGGTCAGTGGACTAAAAGGATTTTCTCAAGGTCACCTGGCTAGTTATGGAAGTTGCCAGGTAAAATGTGGCAAAGCCATTACTCAAACCTAGGGGTTTTTTAATTTAAATCCAGCTCCCTGCATTGATCCCTAAACCAAAGATGAAAAGAAAGCTATAGAGTGATATTGTTGGGAAGAATGAAATAAAAACTTTGAAAATGGAATAGAGAAAATATTTTTAGGTCGTCTATCACAAAATCCTAGATTTGTGGTTGTGTGTGACTTTTAAAGGTCATCAGGTCAAACCTCATTTTGTAGATGAGGAAACTGAGGCTCCACAAAGGTAAGTGACTTGCCCAAGGTCACAAATCAAGGACAGAGTAAGACGTCAAGTCCAGGGCTGCTGACTACAGATCCAGAAGGGTCTCCACTGTATCATTGAGTTATTTCCAGGAAAATAACAAATAGGATAAAATTTATTAACAAAAAAAAATAAAAGCTACATACATGATCCTACCTTGGGTGAAAAAGCCTATCTCATCGGATGAAGAAAACTTTTGATAAAATATAGCACTCATGTAGACTAAAATAGTTTAAACCATAGCAATAGCATGACTTTTCCAGAATATGATCAAAAGTATGTGTCTGAAACCACAAGCTGATATTATATATAGGGAAGAATAAAAATGGGTGCTAAATAGAGATATTTTCTCTCAGCACTCTTATCTAACCATTTAAAAAATCTTAGAAATAGAAATAAGGCATAAAAAGGAAATAAAAGGAAAAGGCATTAGTAATGAAAAAGTAAAATTATCTCTTTTGGCAGACTGTATGCCTAGAAAACCAAAGTTAGTCAACAATAAGAAGAAAAATTAATGGAGCCGTAACTTCTATAAAGGAGTTGGATACAAAATAAACTCACAAAAATCATCTGTTTCTAAATTCTACTACCAGAAACTGATAGTAAAGAAATACCTTTTATAATAATGAAAAAAAAGATTAAATATCTTAGCATTCCTTTATGAAGGCATATGAGACCTAGACAAATATCAATTTTAAAATGACTTTGGCAGAAATCAAGGAAGAACTGAAGAAATGGAGGAATTTGTTCAAACATAGGTAGTCACAATGAACCTATTTCTCAAATTAACTTATAAATTTAAAGCAATATCAATCAAAATACTAAAAGGTTATTTTATAGCATTAGATAAAGAAAATTCATGTGGAAAAAACAAATGGGCAAGAATATTTAGAAAAACCATGAAAAAGAAAACTGGTAAAATGGAGTTAGCATCACCCAGAAGGCAAAAATTATAAAACTTTGGAGTCTAATGCCCTTAAGCAGTGTGAAGTTACCAGGCTTGCTTTCAGGAACGGTGACTACTGTTAGTGAGGATAGTCCAGGGACTAGCAAGATTAATAAAGATGATGATCCCTATTTTTTCTATTGGTGCACATCAGCATGCTTAAAGGAAAACAATACCGGTCAAATTTACCAGTGAAATTGCTCATCTAGTCCCTAGCCCTGTCCCTATTGTATAGCTAAGAACTGTGAGCCCCTTGAAACATTTTTCTTTTTTCTTCACCTCCTAAGAAAGTTTAAAATAAATTATTTCAACAGTTTCTTCAGGGTGTTTTTTTTTCATTGAAGTGCCAGCAAATGTGTTTTTAGAGGAAAGGTGTAGATAGTAATAATGATAGCTCCCTTTCCATAGCACCTCATGGTTTACAAAGCACTCTCGTTACAATATCCCCATGGCTATTGGTAGGACAGGTGTGTTTATCTCCACTCTACAAAGGAGAATGCAAGACCCCAAGAGGTGAAATGAGTGACTTGCCCAATGTCACATACCTAGGAGCTAACCAAGTCAGGGATACACAATCAGTCTTTGGAGATCCCTTATAATGCTATGTGCATTATCTCCTGCTGGAATGAGAGAACAGGAATGGGGCTAGAATTCTCAAGTCTGATTTCTAGAATCTCCAAATTTGTATCTTTTAAAGGTTTTACCATTGGCAGTCCTTGGGGCATTTTATAAAATATCTTGGATAGATTCCTTTGACATCATTCATTCTTTCACTTGGTATCCTTTCCAAGTAACTTTCAGTTACTGACCTCAAGTTATCTATGTTTTTCCTTGGTAGATATTGTTCATAGAGACCTAAAGCTGGAAAATATTTTGGTTAAAAGCAGCTCTATTAATGAAAAAAATGAAACCAACTTTAACATAAAGGTAAGAATATTAGTGCTAAAAAGGGTCTTAGAGATGATCAAGTTAAACCTAAGAAACTGTGGGTGTGGAAAGTGATACCCAAGTGTCAAAGTCATTATCTCCCTCTAAATGCATATTTGTAGCTTTTTGAACAGAGACTAAATGGTTTTCATTTTTAAAAAGACTTCTCACAGATGAAGATGTAACTGACACGAATAATTTTAGAAGTTACATATTCTTCAGCATAAGAAAGCCTTTAAGCAATACCACTTAACTTCTCCAATTATTCTTGTCAGTTACATACTCGTCTATGAGGCTTAACATTTTAAAAATAAAAACCATTTACTCTCTGTTCAAAAACCTACTTTATTAATGTACATACACATTTGGATAACTCTAAATCATTTGTTATGCTGAGCAAACAGATGCTCTGAACTATAATTAATTTCTAAATTATGCCTGACATATAATGTAAATGTGTTTGTAATTTAGAGAAAAGCACACCTAGATTATGCTTTGATTCAGCCAACAAATGCATTTCAACAAACATTTATGAAGTGTCTGCCACATGTAAGGCCTTCACATAAGTCCTACTCTGGTGCTGCATCATGGCATGGAGGTGACATGGTTTCTGAAAATCCATGCCAGCAGAGCACAATTTGGGCAACTCTACCATGCTGCAAAGACTCTGGGACCTGGCAATGACATGCTAAAGCTTATGACTTTACAACAGCCTAGATAAGTAGGGAGGGGAGCATCACCAATAAGCTGACCACCTGATGACTAGATGATGAATTATTTGGCTGTGGTAGCCCACAAAGCAAAGCAAAATAATACATGCCCCTTAGTCCTATGTGACCTCTTTATGTTTCTTCATTATTGCTGGCAGAGTAGTGAAAAAGAGACAGAGGGTCTTAAAAATCACACTGTTTTTAGGCTAACATGAACTTAACTAGTTACTCTAATTTAAGATTTTTGTCATGACAAAATAATTGGCATACTCTTGTAGAACTGAACAATATGAATCTTGGTATTCTCAGTATAAGTGAAACCAGAAAATTTAAGGAAGTTGCAGCAAAATGGAATGATAGTTCCTAGATTGTATTTGGAGAGGCAAATAAAGGAATTAGTAAAGTTGATTTCACTGTGCAATGCATTGTGTATTAAATTCAATAGTATTTATTATTGTTCGAAGGCAATAAGAAACAACATTTCAGGGGACTATCTGGTCATCTGTTGTGCTGCTCAGGATAAACATTTGCAAAGCACCCAAAACCCATCATCAACATAATTGAGTTTTATGAACCAACATTTGTCATTTGTTGAAGATGAGAAGGTAAAGAAATTCTAAGAAGAACTCAAGACCATCCAAATTAAATCAACATATACTTTAACATTCAATTACCTCAATAAAAATATGGGAAAAGAGGAGGACAGTGAGTGGAAAATATGATTCAGGGTTAAGAAATAGAAGCGGCCAAAGGTTTGTAGACCACATGGAAACCTTACGCTTTACATATTGTGATTACTTTCTTCAAGAAGACAGTCTGAAGGAACCTGGTATAGAGGCCAAGAACAAAATATATCTCTCTGTCTGTCTCTCTCTCTCTCTGTGTCTCTGTCTCTGTTTCTGCTTCTGTCTCTCTGTCTCTCTCTGAGAAAGAGAGAGAGAGAGAGAGAGAGAGAGAGATATTGAGAGAGAGAGAGAGAGAGAGAGATATTGAGAGAGAGAGAGAGAGAGAGAGAGAGAGAGAGAGAGAGATTGAGAGAGAGAGAGAGAGAGATATTGAGAGAGAGAGAGAGAGAGAGAGAGAGAAATTGGCTATGTTTTAATAGATAGGAACTGACTAATCACTGATGATGAATCATCTGTCTGTGTATAGACCACTGGCTTGTTATAACAAAGGTGAAAATCAACACTAGTTTAGAAAAAAGGACCAAAATAAGGTGAAGATGTAGTATGCAAATAAAATAACTCCAACCTGACCTATTCAAGTAAGCTATTTGATGCCAAAAATGGAAAATGAATAAAGGAACAATAGTAATGATAATAATAATAATAAACAAGAATCATTGCCATTTGCTATATACCTCTAACTGATGAATTTCTATAATGAGGAGATCTTAAGAGCCTAGAAACCATTTCAGCCCCCAAATACTTGATCTCCTTGTCAAATGTGGAGTTGTAGAAACTGACAAGGGAATACTGGTGGAAAACTTTGTGGAGAAGAACGGTAGATGATTTTGAGTAGCATGGCCTTGTACAACATCAAGAAGAGATGGAGGGGGATAAACAGGTTTGGAAAAAAAAAACTTGTGGAAAACTCATTTAGATCATTTATTCCAAGAATCTTTAAGGATGAAATAGGAAGGAAGTTGAAAAAAGAAATAATCTATAAGCCTTTTGACAGGAAACTATTTTCTTCATCTATATCAAGTAAAGCCAAAACACTAGATTTTTACTATCTTGGTTACTAAAGTGCTGCAGGATGAAGTGGAAATAACATTAAGCAAACAAAAATACATATTATACTCCAAGGAGGTTCATTCTGAAGATGACAAACTTTTGAAAGTGTTGAAGGTTTGATTTTCATGATATGAAAAAGGAGGAAAAATGATAATTAGAAAAAAATAACAGATGGGATTTTGTGCCTCCCAAGTGAATAAAAGGACATTACTAAATAAATATTGATTTATAGGCCTAATCTTTTCCTCAAAATCTTTATGAGAATGATCTATACACATAAAGATTATATTCCTTTCTTTCTCTGTCTCTTCCTTTTTTCCTTCCTTCCTTCATCCCTCCCTCCTTCCCTTCCCTTTCTTCCTTCCTTCCTTTCTTGCTTTCTTGCTTTCTTTCCTTGGACTGGAAATGCAATGGCTACAAATGGCCCTGATTCCAATGCTGATTGGTATGGAAGCTTTAACCTGCTCTATTTTTCCTACTGGGGTTGGTTTGACTTTTGTTAGGCAGATTGTTGGCTCTCTGCTCTAGAGATTTGCCAATATTAGTGCTGGATTTGGTGTGGGCACCCAATTGACTTTAACTCCACGGTAGCTCAGAACTACCAAATTGAAACAATCCACCAACCTCAACTTCCCTCATTAGCAGGGATTAAAAGACAGTGATATATCACCATATCTGGCAAATATCTGATGAAAACTCTAGAAAAAAAACAGATTTGTGAAAAGGACATTCTAAAGTAGATCACATATTTTAGTCACATGGTTGATTACAAAGTACTGACAATACAAGATCCTATTATACTTATTTTTGTTGACTGTAAAAAAAGCTATGCAAATTCCTTGTAAGTAGGTCTTATTTCATCCTTTGTACTTGCATCCCCAGTGCCTGGCACATGGTAGACACTTAATAAATATTTGTTAATTGATTGATAAACCAAAATCCCTACTTCAAGGTTCTTCTCCAACTAGTTACCCCCTATACATATGTTAACATCACAAGATTCCTTGATAGATGCAGCAGCAGAGATAACAATTCTCCCATGTGAAGTAGTACAAAAACAGAGAGTTACACGCTTCAGCACTGTCATAGAAAATGTCCAGAATCTAAATGGAAGAGGGATTCCCCATAGATAATAATTTATAATCACTTGAAAGTTCAGCCTAGCAGTCTACATAAGAAAAGGTAAGTGGAAGAAGAATACTTATTGTTGTGATTATGATGTGTGGTTGGATGGACAGATAATTGATCTTGTCTATCAGTATTAATATATTAAGTGGCCACTGCAGATGAAGAATGAGCTGTTTTCAGAACTGAATAGGAGAAAGAGAGTGGAGGCTGGGAAATTATACCATGTTTTCAGTGACTCCAAGGATGAAATAAAATTTTATCTTTTTTAAGACCAACAATCTCCCAATGAACCAAACTGCAGGTCACACCAAGGGCAATGGTGATAGGTGTGGTGGGCATAAGTAGGCCTCTGCACATTGCCAATGATGAACTACACACAAGAAAAGGTTTAAGAATGCCAGAGAGAGATGCATAATTGGGAAAAGACAGGCTATTTAACAAGAGGAAAGGGTAACAGATGGACTGGTAATGCTAAGAGACTTAGTGGAAGGCTTCTAATGTGTTGGGTTGGCCCACCATGGAGACTAGAGTCACACAGGACAAAAATGTATGAGTTATGATCTGCAATATTGGTGGTAGAACCTACATGGGTAAGATCAGATTCATTGAAGGATTCAAGTACATGAAGAAATTGTTTGAATCTATATTCCATGATGGAAGCTGTCCTTGTCATTCTAAAACCACAAGGATCCAGCATAAGCTACAATTAATACACTAGATGAATGTCTTATTGATCCACCTCTACAATAGCTCTTTCATCTGTCCCCTTCTCTTCCCCTGCAAGGCCACCAGACTAGTTCAGGCCCTCATTACCTTTTACCTGGATTATTGCAATGGCCTCACTTTCTCAAGTCTCTCCTTGCTCTAATCCATCCTCCCCAAGCTGATATTCCTGAAGCACAGATCTGACTGTTATTTCCTCATTCAGAAACTTTAGGATAAACTACAAATTCTTTTGTTTGGCATTTGAAACCCTTCACAATCTAGCTTTAGCCTACTTTTCCAAACTTTCTGTACTGTACTCCCTTTCACACACTCTATGGTCTATTCAGGACAGATGATTTACTCTTCCTCAAACATGCCCTTCCATGACCTTGCCTTTGCATAAGCTGCTGCTCATATTTAGAATGTACTCCCTCCTTACCTCTTAGGATTCCTAGTTTCATTCAAAGCTTGGCTCAAGGCTCACCTCCTACATGAAATCTTTCCTGATTTGCCCAGCTATTAGTACCTCCTCCCCAAATTATCTTGTATTTACTAAATACAATTATCTTGTATTTACTAAATTCACTCATATGTATAAATGCTGCTTCACAATATGAGCTCTTTGAGGGCAGAGACTTTTGGGTTTTGTCTTTTTATCTTCCTTGCCTGATAGACAGTAGGTACTTATTGAAGGCTTGTTGATTGGATGATTAATCAAGGGTTTTTGTCAAATTAATTATTTTTTAATTCAGTTCAATGCTATAAACACTTATTAAGCACCTATTCTGGACAAGGCACCATACTAGGCCCTAGATAGAGGTATCAGACCTGTGGCCTTTGGGTTGCAGGTGGTCTGCGACACTTCTGAGTATGACCCAAACCAGATTAAAATGTAATTGGGAAATATTTAACAAAATAAATAAAATACTACAAAACATTTTAAAACCAAATCAATATGCAGCCCACAGGGATCCTTATGTATGATTTAGTGGCCCCCGTTTCTATTTGAGTTTGACACTACTACCCTGGGGCCTGGGTGGGATGGAAAGAGAAAAAGAAATACCATTTAAAACAACTCCAGGATATATAAACCATCTGAGAGTCAACTTGCCAACACACACACACACACACACACACACACACACACACACACACACACAGAGGAATTATATGAATACAATTCGAAAACAATCCTTGCGGAAAAAAAGATATAAATAATTATGGCAATATTAATTATTTGTGGTTGGACTATGCTAATAAAATAAAAATGACAATACTACTACTTTAAACTACAGATTCAGTATTGTATCAACCAAACTACCAAAGGATTACTTTAAAGAATTGTTAAAATAATAACAATTTTTCTATAAGAATGAAAGGTCAAGAATCTCAAGGGAAATATGAAAATGTAAAAAAGTGAGAAGGAAGGAGGCCTAGCAATACCAGATATACAACTAGATTGCAAAAGAGTAATGAGCAAAACTATTTGGTACTGGTTAAAAAAATGGAAAAGTTGATTAGTGGAGTAGATTGGTTTCTAAAGACCCAGACCCAATTGAACATAATAAGATAGTGTTCCACAAACCCAAAGACCACAGATACGGGGGAAAAGACCCATTATACAACAACTACTATGGAGATGGGAAAGCAATCTGTCAGAAATTAAGTTTAGACCAACATCTAACCCCAGATACTTTAATAAGCTCCAAATGTATACATGGTATAGATGTAAGAAGTAATATCATAAATTAGAGAAGGGAAGGAGATTTTTTCATTGCAATGGATAGAGGGAAAATTTTTGACCTAACCAAGAGAGTGGAGACAATCTTAGATAAAATGTTTAATTACAATAAATTGCAAAAATTTTATATGAATAAAAATGGGTATAGTTAGAATTACAGGGAAACCATGGACTAGGAAAATATCTTTACATTTCTCAGGTAGAAGATGGATATTATATCCACATATAATATATATATATATATATACATACACATATAGACCCATACATATATGTATGTATATATACACACATACATATATGTACAAATATATACAAATCCACACAGATATATATATATATATATATATGTATATGTATGTATAAATAGATAAAATATAAAAGTAAAGCTATTCTCTCATAGATAAATGGTCAAAAGCTGTGAAGTGCAATTCTCAAAATAAGAGATACAATCTATCAATAACCATATAAAAATGTTCCAAATCACTCATAACAAGAGAAGTACATATTAAGACAGTTCCAACTTTCCACTTCAACCTAATCAGTTGGCAAAGATGATTTTTAAAAAAGTGATAGTTGTTGGTGGGGCTATGGGAAAATAGGCACACTAATGTGCTGTCGGCAAGCTGCAAAGCAGTCCAACCATTCTGGAAAGCAATTTTGAACTATACCCCAAACGTAACTACACTCTGCATGCCATTAATGAGCCATATGAAATGGCAAAAGGGATGAATTCAGAGAAACCTGAGAAGATTTGTATGAATTAATGCCCAATGAAGGGAGCAGAACCAGGAGAAGAGTTTATATATAATGATTACAATAGTGTAAATGAAAATAGCTGGAAAATTTAAGAATTCTGATCAATGCAATGACTATTGATGACTCCAGACAACTATTGATGAAGCATGCTTCCCAGTTCTTATTAGGGAGGTGATGGAATGTAAGTGCAAAATGAGACAAACGTGGCCAATATGTGTATTTGTTTTGCTTGATTATATCTATTTATTTTAAGTGAAGACTTTATAGGGAGAAGGAGGGGAATTTTGCAGGGGGAGCCACTGAGAGGTGAGAAAGAAACAAAAGAGTCAATGAAATATTTGAAAAACAGAAAGCGGAAGGAAGCACAGAAGTGATGCACACAAGCAGAGTAGTGTTGGCACTTCGTCAAATTTAAAGTACACTTAAAAAGAATCTATATGCCATGGGTTCACCATTTTGTATACATTCTATACTTTTTGTATTTTCCATATATTCTTTTTTCCTATTCTTTGTATATGAAAATATTCATGTTTATAGATCTTTGTAAAATTCACAATAAAAATGTAAATTTGGAAGTGGGAAACAAGTAAGATGTCTTAAAAAAGTTTATCAGATGAAAAAACTGAGACCCAGAAAAATTAAGTGACTTGCCCAAATTCACATAGGTCGTAATAAAGCTGAGATGCAAACCATATTTCTTGACAGGTTTCCTATGTAGGTAGGTGTCTTTGCTTCTTCGATATCTTCAGAGAAATAAAATAATTCCAAGTTTTTATTGATGTCTTCTTGAAGCTTCCTTCATAAAAATAATTAGCAATGGAGAGTACCTGGAGTGAAAGGTGAAGAGCATTGGATTATTATCCTGACTCTCCTACCTGACGGCTGAGTCACTTTGGGCCACATTTTTCCTATTTCTGAAATGAGGGGATTGGGTTAGTCTATAGGGGTTTACTTAACTATGACATAAAAAGACCTCTATAGTTGTTGTTTTTCAATTGTTTTTCTGTCGTGGCTGACTCTTCTTGGTAAAGATACTGAAGTAGTTTGCCATTTCCTTCTGTAGCTCATTTTACAGATGAGGAAGCTGAGGCAAACAGGGTGAAGTGACTTGCCCAGGGTCATATAACTAGTAAGTGTCTTAGGCCAGATTTGAACCCAGGTTAAATGAGTCTTCCTGACTTTCAGGCCTGGTGCTGTCTCCACTGAACCTCCTAGCTGCCCTCTGTAATATCACAATTTTATTTACAAAAATCATAGAATCTCATAATTGAAAGGGATCTCCAAGGCCATCTAGTCCAACCAGCACCTGAACAAAATCCCACTAAAACATGCTGGATAAGTAGTCATCCAGCTTTTGCTTGAAGACCTTCCATGAAGAGGAACTCAGTACCTCTTGAAGCAGTACATCCCACTTTTGGTTAACTCCAATTGTTAGGAAGTTTTTTATATTAATCCTAAAATCCGCTCTGCAACATCTACCAGTTGCTCCTAATTCACCTTTCTGGGGTTAAACCAAAAAAGTTTAATCCATCTTCCACATGACTGCCTTCCAACTTGAAGAAAGCTATTATGCTCTCCGTCCTCCCTCCTCCCCACTCCAAGTCTTCTTTTCTCTAGGCTAAACATTGATTCCCTGTTCCGTCATCCAGTCTTCACATGGCATGATCCTGAGGCCCTTCATCACCTTGGCCCTGTTCCTCTGACTGCTTTCTATTTGATCAATTCTTTCCTAAAATGTGATAACCACAATACCACATAATACTCCCTACATGGTCTGACCAGGGCAGATCAGACTGCATGACTTTTTTTTGGTACTATAGTCTCACTTTGAGTCTGTAATATCAAGAGCTAACATTTAACTACTGATTTAATAGCTAACATGGTAAGTTTTGCAAAAAACTTTGCATATATTATTCATTTAATCTGCTCTAATGTCATAAAAACAACAGATCTTTTTGAGATATAATGGTTATCTACCCAAGTCACCCCCATGTTGTAATTGTGAGGTTGACTTTTTGAACTCAAGCATGAGACTTTACTTTTATTGTTGTTATTATTCTAGACCTGTGATTTCATCTGTGTTTATTACTGCTGGTGGGGAAATGTCCTCTACCAGTACAGCTCAGCAAATGTCCTGCACCCTGTTTTAAAGAGCTGCCTGGGTCACTAAAAAGTTAATGTGATCTGTCCGTAGTCACGCAACCAGAATGTATCAGGCAGGACTTGAACCCTTCTTTTCCTGACTCTGGCAGCTCCATATCCTGTACCATACTACTTATTACTTTACATTTAGTTCTATTAAAGGACATCTTACTGTTTTCTGCCCAGCATTCTGGCCTGTTGATTTCTTGTTGGATCCTGACCTTGTCGTCTAATGTGTTATTGATTCCTCCTAACTTTGTGTTATCTATAAAGAGGATAATCATGTCATTTCCAACTTTATCATTGCGAAAAGTGTTAAATAGCACAGAGTTAAGCACAGACTCTTAAGATGTTTCTCTAGAGACCATATTCCAAGTTGACCCCAAACACTTTGGGCTTGGTCATTCAATTAATTCCAATTCACTTAGCTGTTTGTTGTTTGTCCTTTGTTTTCAAAGAGGAACAATGACATCATTGGTGATGTCTTCACTTGTGCATGAATTGGATTTAAGTGACACAGAATCGCACAAAGTCATCAGCCTCACTCTCTCTTCCTGAGTCATCAAAGTCCAGTGGCAGGACAAAAGTCAAGATAACTGACAATGGCCTGAGGTGCAGTAGATGACCTTGGTGTCCTTGATGGCTGACCAATCTCTAAGCTCTCCATAGCACCTGCGCCAGCTGCCTTCATGACCATTAGAACAAATTGTTCTCATCCACCCATTCTGCTGGGGATGTCTTCATATGCTTAAGGTAGACATCCTCCTAACTCACCAACAAGTTTGAGGCCTGTCAGTCACCCTCCTCCTGTGGAGACAATTTACCAGGATGTGGCCATTGCACATGCTACAGCTTTGTGGAGCCACAAGTGAAAGTTGGGTGAATCAGGTGGACAGTAAAGGTCAATGAGCAACCCTGAAAAGGGCTTAGCAATTCCTCACACCAAGGTGCTAGTTCTTCTGATACACCCCACTTTGGCATCACTTAACTGTACTATTGTTTAGTATACATCTCTCTATCTGGTCCACAAGAATAACAAAAGAGACTTTCTCAGATGCTTCGCCAGTCTAAATACCCTCTAAAAAGGAGCATTGAAATTAGTGTAGTATGACAGGTCCTTTAAAATTTCAATTACTAGTAATATCTTTTAAAATTATCTTTGTTAATAACTATAACTTAGCCCTTTCCCTTCCCAGGGAAAGGGAAATAGAAAAATAAATAGAAAAAAATAGAGAATAGAAAAATAGAAAAAAAAAGACTTAGCAAAACTAACCAACAAACCAAATGAATCTTATAGTATATGTGTCATTGCCCATCCATAGTGCCCCAACTCTGCAATGGAGGGAGGTGAATATTCTCACCTCTTTCCTAGAGACATACGTAATATTCAGTTGCATTTATTTTGTTCTTTCCATTTATAAGATTGTAGTCATGCGTATTGTTTTCCTAGTTCTGCTTATTTCACATATAATTCTTCCCATTTTTTCTGTACTATTCATGCTTATTTCTTATGGTATGATGATATTCTATTACATTAATGTACCACTGTTTGTTTAGTCATTTCTTATTTGATAGAGAACTGCTTCATTTCTAGGTTTTTGCTAATACCAGAAGTGTTGTTATAAATATTTTGTGAATATCAAACTTTTTTCTATCCTTGGGGAAGATGCTTAGTAGTAGGATATCTGTTTCAAAGTGTGTGAACATTGTAGTGGGACATGATTTATTCTTGATGAAACCATACTGACTTTGTGATCATTGCTTCCTTTTCTAAACATTCACAATCATTCTTTTTGTTAACATATTTTGTTCATTGTTGCCAATTAACAAAGTAACTGAATCCCCAGAACACCCTGAAAATCCAAGTTTTTGGTTGTGTACTCAGTGAACACACTCGCTTTTCTACTCTTGGTGTATAATATTGAAATCCAAACTAGAGTCCAAACCCAGAGGGGGAATATTTAATTTTAAATATATAGCATTGCATGAAGAGGTCAGTAATTGCAGATTGACCTCCAGCATTGTTGGTTTGCATGGGCATAGCTTTTTATTAATCTGCTTTTTGTATTTTAATGATATATTACTTACATTTTTATGTTTTAAAAACAAAGGGAGATAAGAATGAAGAAAAGAAATAATATACAAATCATGATTCAGAATAACATAATAAAATAGTGATATCCATGCACATATGGAAGGATAACTAGCTTTATTGTAATACCTTTTTAAAGTAATAGAAACATGGAAGAAGTTTGGGAATAAATATGCCAAAATTGACTATATTTTGCATTGTAAGAAATCAACAAGAACAAATTATTTTGGCCTTTAAAATTTTAAAGATCTTGGAAGTCTGACCTGACTTCTTCTGAGTTTTGGCCCTTTTGTGGATCCAGTGAGTTAAATTAGATAAAAGATAAAATCTCATTTATTAAAGTTTGATAAAAATGTACACATATAGTTATATACAAAACAAATACGAGGTAATGGGAGTGGGGAGGGGAGAAAGCAAGCCTTATAGCTGGGGGATCAGGAAAGGCCTCATGCAGAAGTTAGTCCTAGGGTTGAGTCTTGAAGAAATCCACTGTAGAGTGGGCAAAGAAAATGCTATGTAATCAGTCTAGAAAGATTAGGCAGAGCCAGATTGTGAAGAGCTTAAATGACAAATAGAGGAGTTCAATCCTAGAGGAAGTAAAGAGTCATTAGAGTGTATTGATTAGAGGAGGAATCACCTTGGTAGCAATATGGCATTGGATATATTAGAATAGGGAGAAACTGGAGTCATGGAGGCCAATGAAAAGATTCTGGCAATGATCTAGATGAGATGCCTGAAGAGGTAATGAGAACCTGAGCCAGGATAGTGGTTATGTGAGTAGAGAGAAGGAGATAGGAAGGTTTGAGAGACATTTTGGACATAGAATTGACAAGATTTGGCAACTTTTTGGAAATGTGGGATGAAGGAGAATAGAATTGAAGTTAGTACTGAGGTTGTCCACCCTGTACCACATTAAGGATGATGATGCTCCCAACAAAAGTTGGGGAAACGGGTATTTGAAAGAAAGAATGAATTTGGTTTTGGACATATTGAGATACCTTTGGGACACCCACTTTGGAAAGACCAATAGGGAGTTGATGATATACCATTGAAGGTTAAGAGAAAGAGTACTACTAGATATAGTTTTGGGAATAATTGGCATGGAGATGATAATTGAACCCATTGTTGATGAGTATAGGAAAGAGATGAGAAGGGTAACTAGGATAAAGTCTTGGGCTACACTCATAGTTAGTATGTGAAATATGGATACTGATCCTGCAAAGGAGATAGAAAAGTGGCAGTCATACAGGCTAGGAGGAGAATAAAGTGAGAATAGTGTCACAGAAATCTAGAGAGGAGAGAGTATGTAGGGAGACAGGATTGTCAGTAATGCCAAATGGTGGAGAAAAGTCAAAAAGTAGAAATGTTGAGAAGGAAACCTTTGATTTGGTTATTATAAGGACACTGGCAGCATTGGAGAAAGAAGTTTCAGTTAAATAATAAAGTCAGAAGCCTGATTACATTTTTAGAAGAGAGGAAATAGAAGACAAGTGTAAGTAGTTCTTTCAAGAAGTAAAGGAAGCTATAGAGATAAGGTCAAAAAGTTGTGTAGTGAATATAAAGGAAGAAGAAGGAGCAGACTGAATGATCCTGATTTTTCTCAGCAATGTATGTCAAAGGCCTCATCTAATAAGGTTGGGGGAGTGGGTGCCATGGGAGTCTAGAGTAGAGAACAGAAATTTGTAGCAGCTACATAATGTCTCATTGCTAGTATTTCTATAACTATAAAATGATCATAAGGGCAAGGAGAACCTTTGCTTTATCTTTGTACTAAGAAAGTTTCTAGTGTTCCTACACTGGAAACAATACCTTGTCTCTGTTTTAATAATGCTTTTAATTATATTAAAAAAAGACCCATCTATGTCTATACTTTTAGGGTTTTTAATGTGAATGTCCATCCAATTTCCCACAGAATTCTTCCTCTTCCAAACAGAAGAGGAGCAGATCTGAAGGTGAATCCTTAAGCACTCATCATCTCCCATTTGAACTATTATAGTTTCATAGCTGGTTTCCCTACCTCCAATCTCTCCCATCTTCAATCCATTCTGCACCCAACTTCCAAAATAACCTTCGTACTACATAGGTCTTACCATGAGTGATTCTTGCTCAAAAACTTTTAGTGGTTATACCACTGCTTACTGAATAAGTTGCAGACTCCTTAACCCGCATTCAATACCTTTAGCAATCTTATTTCCAACCTACCTCTCCAGTCTTATCAAATACTCCTCTCCTATACATTCTCTGTGCTCCAACAAAAATGGACTACTATTTCCCATTCTTTTATAACCATTTCACATCACCTTTTTGCAAACCATTCTTCATACTTAGAATGGATACCTTTCCATTTTCATCTACTGAACTCTTTCATGGTGCCAAGCAACTGGAAAATGATTGAACAAATTACCGTATGTCAATGTAATAGAATACTATTGTGCAGGAAGAAATGATGAAAAGGATGGCTTCAGTGAAACCTGGGAAAACTTTTGATGAAAAAATTGACACAGAGTGAAGTGAGCAAAACAAGGAAAATGATGTATTTAGTACAATATCAGTAATATTATAAAAACAAACAACTTTGAAAACCTTAAGAACTCTGATCAGTGCAATGACCAGCCTTAATTCCAAAGGATTAATAACAAAGCATGCTACCCACCTCCTGACAGAGACATGATGGACTGAGAGTGCAGAATACAACATTTTTTTGGACATGGCCCATGAAGGATTGTTTTGCTTCACTAAGCTTATTTATTACTAGGTTTTGATTTTCTTTTTTTTCTTTTTCCAATGGGGAGATGGGTGGGAGAGAAAAATCAATTTTTGTTAATTAAAAAAATTAATTTTAAAAAGCAAATCTCCTTCAAGAATCCAGCTTAGGTACTACCAACTCTGTGAAGCCTTTCTCGAATTGGTCTATCCCTCTTAAATATCTTTAAAACATTGTTTAGCCCTCTCCTTTATATTTGCCACTTTCTAACTTGTAGTTATTTATATGCAGGAATACTTCATACAAAGTTGCCATAACTAATAACATTTTTCAATAATGCTATTAATAAATTATTAACATGTTCCTTAATCTTAATCCAACATAACATTTCTTTTAGTTTATTCAACAAGTGAAGGCAGCCGTAATGTAGCGTATCTTAGAAAGCTAACGTCAAAGTCTGGAAGACCTGATATATGACTTTGAGCAAGTAATTTCAGCTCTCATTGCCCCAGACAAATCTAAGGGACTACAAGTTGCAGAAAAGGTCCTGAGCTGCATTGGCAGAGGGTGTTTTTTCACCTGGGGATCCCTTTATCAATGAAGTCATAGGTCTAGTCCCTCTCCTCTATCCCCTCAATAACTAAAGACCATCCCGATCTTCCAGACCCCTCTCCCTCAAAATCTACCTGCCTGCCTCTTCCAGTCACCACTTTGTACCTTGTAAGTTCATTCACCATGAACTTCCTTTCCTTAGATACATCTCAAAGCCCCCTGGCATCATCCCCTATTTTGCCCTGCTTTAGGCTCAAGAGATGTGATTCTTCTTATAGCTAAAGCCAGCCGCTATACAAATACCCTAGATTCCACACTCTCCCATCTTCTTCAACATACTGCCTCCACTAGCATCCCTCTTTGACATTCGGTCTTCTCTCTACTCTTCTTTTCCTGATACCTACAAAATAGGGTCAAGCTTCTCCCATGCTCAAAAATGTCCAAAAGCTGCCTATTCTCATCTTTGTTTATTCCCTTTCATTTGTTTCTCAGTGCTCTGCATTCTAGCTTCCCACTACCTCACTCAACCACTCAACCCATCAATTGAAACTGCTCTCTGTACAGTTACCATTGGTCTCCTAATTACTCTCTCTTTGGTCTTTTCTCAGTCTTCATTCTTCCTGAATTCTGTAGCATTTGATACTGCTGACTTTGCTCTCCTTTTACATAGTTTGTCCTCTGAGTTTTCATGACATTTCTCTCATCTCCGATTCTCTTCCTCTCTCACTCTCCTTTTTCATCTCTTCCTCTCTCCCCCTCTCTCTTCAGTTTCCTTTGCTGGCTCATCATCTGTATCATACTCCTAACTGTGGATATACTCCAGGGTTTAGTCCTTGACCTCCTTTTCTTCACATTTATACTGCTTCCTTGGGTGACTTTATCAATCCACATGGGTTCAAATTTCATCTCTATCCAGATAGTTCCCAAATCTATATCAAGCCCTACTTTCTTAACTCCAATCCTGCATTTTCCATTGCCTATTGGGCATTTCAAACAGTGTCCTAGAGGCATCTTAAATTCAACTTGACCAAAAGCATCATGTTTCTGTCAAAATCAACCCCTCTGTCATATTTATCCTTCAGCCACCTAGACTTACATCCTCACCATTCTCTTCAACTCTTCTCCCTTATATCCAGTAAGTTGACATGTCATGTCATTTCTCAAACCTGTCCTCTTCTGTCTGCTCACATGATCACCATCCTAGTTTAAGCCTTTATCAGCTCTCACCTAGACTATTACAAGATCCTCCTAATGGCCGTCTTGTCTCTCATGCTTAGTCTCTCCTGACTCTATCATTCATCTTTTATGCAGCTACAGATGTGATTTTCCTAAAGCGTGGATGTGATCTGCCACTCCCCTTTTCAGTAAACTACAATGACTCCTTTGTTACCTCCAGAATCCACATGTACTCTTCTATTTGGTTTTTAAACTCCTTCACTAAATGTCCCAACATATCTTTTCCCATGTTGTTGAGTATCATTCTCTTTTCTTCACTCTTGGGTCCAACTAGACTAGTCTTCTTCTTCCTCTTCCTGTCTCTTTTCACCACCATTCCTGGAACCTACTCCCACCTCATTCCTACCTCTTAAGACCATCTGAATTATGTCAAAACTCAGCTCACACGCTACCTTTTAAATGAAGCCATTTCTGATCCTCCCCCCTCCTCCCACTATCCTTCACCTAGACAATTACCTTGTATTTATCTTGTAAATATTTTGTGTTTTGTACATAATTATATATGGGTATGTTGTTTCCCCTGGTTGAATGTAAGCTTTTTGACATCAGAGACTGTTCATATATGTGTGTGTATATACATATATACACACACATACACATATATATACCTACACATACATATATATGCATATAGACATATGCATATATGTGTATTCATTTATTTATATATTATATACATGCATGTATATATGTGTATATATGTACGTATAAACATATGTACACATGTATGTATATATTTGGGTTTGACCTTCAGGCTCTACATATGTGCATGAGCACACACATATACACACACACACATGCGCAGTTGTGGAAAGGATGGTTGGCAGTATTTGGATGTAGTAATAGCTAGAGGGTCTTAACTGGGGAAGACCAGGCAAGCTCTGGGAACTCTTATCCTGGAGTAGGATGTATATATACATGTGTGTGTATATATATCTCTATCTCTATATCTATGCATGCACACACGTACAAATACATCCCATTCATACTACTGTTGGTATGGCTCTAAATATCCCCCATAACAGTTGTTTAATCACGTAAAGTCATGTGTTCATGAAACAGATTACTGCTAGGCAGGATAAACCTGCAAATGGTTTTTTATTTCCCCTACTAAATCATAAGCTTTTTCTTGAAGGCAGAGGCTCTTGTTTCATCTCTGAATTAAGTAAAGTGCATTTATTAGGTGCTTAACAAATGTTTGTTTAATTGAATTAAGAACAAACTATAATGTGGTCAGTCCTCCTTATTAACTTAGTGATGAGGTTAAAGGAAGACCTTCCAAAGGCAGCCCTGCTCCACTGTTACCTGAGCTCTGAATTTCTACCACTGCCTGACAATGCTGCGCCTTGATACTCTTGAGTTTCTTCTCCTAGGTGACTGATTTTGGTTTAGCGGTACAAAAGGAGGGCGGATGTGAAGCCATGTTTCAGACAACTTGTGGGACTCCTATTTATATGGGTAAGTCCAGCATTTCAAGGTTTTAAATCATGAAAAAAACGGATTGGAAATAAACTATCAAGCTTTACTAATATAATGTGGTTTTCCCTTAACCCTTGAAGAGTAATAAGGAACACTCATTACTTAGATTTTTCAAGATGGAAATGGCCTTAGAGAGCGTATTATTCAGTCGAATCCATTCACAGGTGAGGAAAGTGAAGCTCAAAGACAGGGGAGTTCTTGCCTGAGGCACTGGCAGCATCGAGACTTGAAATTCTGTTCAATTCCAGAAGTATTTATTGAGCACCTGCTCTGTGCCAGTCCCTGGGGACACAAAGACAAAACAAAAGAATGCCTGCCCTCAATGAGTTTATACCTCTTTGAAGTATCTGCTATTGCAACAGTCCATGTGAGATGGATATATTGCTGGCCAGAGCAGTGGTGGTGAGAAGGGAATGAACGTGAATGGAGGTTGTGCATTAGAATAGAATGGATAAGCTTGGACAACTAATTGTCTCCTGCTCTAACAGAGCAGGAATGACTTCAAGGTTACAAACCTAGTTGACCAGAAGGATGGTGGTACCCTTGGAAGGGATAGTGAAGCTCGAAAGACAAAATCAATGCCTTGTGTTGGCTCTACTTTTCTTATTTCCCGAACATGCTCATATTGAGATCAACATAATTCACACTGTAGGGCCAACGATGACAGCGCAGATGATTGGTCTTGGTAATTGTTCGGGTCCTTTTTAACCCTGAGACTCTGTTACCCTGTGATTCTCATTTCGCCTTAGCTAACTAAGCAAGTGTCTTTCACATATCTCAGATCTGGATCGCAAGAGATCCATTATTATCCCGACTTTACAAATTAGGCATATGAGTCCTTGAGAGTTAAAGTGACTTATCTAAGGTCCCCAGGCTATCCCTGTGAGTGACAGGACTAGGAAATATCTGGGCCCTTACTGTGTGAATATAAAGAGCATTCATTTCAGGGGCCATACCAGAACTTGCCAGAGTTGAGGAGATGGGGACATATATTCACATGAATATTTAATCTTTCAAAATGGAAAGATGATCAAGAGGATTTTTTAAACATAATACTTCTGCTAACCTTTTTTTCCTTCTTAAAGGTCAATTTGTCAATGTTCAAATATTTGGGTATTGGTTATCCTTTTTTCATTATCCTCATCCTTTCTTCCTTGTCGTCCTCTTCCTTCTCATTTTTCCCTTCTACTTTTGACTTTTTCTTTGTTCTGCCACCAAAAGAAGAGTAAGGAAGAAGAAATAGAATGCAACCCAGAGAAGCAACATAGTATTTAGGAAAAGAATGCTGGCCATAGAGTCAGGAGAAACCTGGGTTCCAATATTAGCTCTGACTCTTAACTAGCTGTGTGACCATTATCCATAGAATGGGGATAGTAATACCTGTAATATCAATATTACAGGCTTGTTGTGAAAGTCAAATGAAATAACGTGTCTAACAGTGTATTGTCTAATTCTTGTTGTCTTTCTGTGGCCTTGGGCAAAGGACTTCCCATATGCTGAGTCCCATCTCATTAATCAAGGTGCACTCTCTACCTCTGCCTCCCTTCATTGTGAGGGCCAAATGAATAAATTGTATTTACACTTTGTATACCTCAAAGAGGGCATCTAGGTGGTGCAATGAAGAGAGTATTGGGCCTGGAGTCAGGAAGACTTGAGTTCAAACCCAACCTCCAATACTTATTAGCCATATGACCCTAGGCAAGTCACTTCACCCTGTTTACCTCAGTTTCCTCATCTGTAAAATGATCTGGAGATGGAAATGGCAAACCACTCCAGTAGCTTTGCCGTAAATAGTCAGCCATGACTGAAATTGCTGAACAACAATATTTTAAAGCACCACTAAGTATGAGTTATTGTTACTGTTAATCCATTTTTATTCTTGTTAATTGTTCCCCAAAAGGTGAACACATGCATGCATACTTGGGGCCTGAAACAATTGTCTAAAATATGCTTTTTTGTGTTGTGGGACTTTTGTTTATGATGCCACTTTTCTATTTAGCAAAGATAATTAAAAGTTAGCTTTACAGGTGTGCCTCATTTTATGTAGCAGACATGTTCCTTAAAAGTTGTGTATCAATATTATTTAGATAAATCACATTTTGGTAGGGGAGATGACTATTTAAAGGGATTTGCTTAAGGAGCCTTTTGCTGATATCAACAAGCCCTGAGTCAAGGTGAAAAAAACCCTATGGTTTTTTGAGCCTACTCTGTCATTGACTCATCTTTCATATAGTAAGCATTTAATGAATGTTTTTAATTGAATAAAATTGAATGCAAAAGCCTATATTAAGGGATAGTGAGACATTAGAGTAGGGATAGGGAAGCATGTGGCCTTCTAGGTCCTTTGGTGTGCTCTTTTGACTGGGTCCAACTTTTACAGAACAAATCCTTTTATTAAGGGGATTTGCTCTTCGAAGTTTGGATTCAGTCAAAGGGCTGCACTTGAGGACCTAGAGGTCCACACGTTGCCTTGAGACCACAGGTTCCCCACCCCTACATTATAGTAAAGCTTTAGTGGAGAATCTTTGTAATACTTGTACTTCCACACTTGGAGAAGCTGTGATCTCATCCACCATTATAGATCACACCCAATCCATGCTTTCTCATCCCATGCAATGTTTATCTCTTCACTATAACTCCTCCATAGGAGATCCATCCAGTGTTCTAGAGGCTTTCCCTGGTTCTTTAATAACAAATGGTGGCATTTAATTATATTATTGGTTGTTTTTTGATGAGAAACATAGCTGTTGTCTTGAATTTGTGCAGGCAATTGATCAACAGACATTCATTAAGCACCTACAGTATGCCAGGCACTGGGATATGAAGACAAAAGTGGAAACAGTCTTTGCTTTCAAGGGAATAGGGATACTTTTGTTTTTAAAGCAAGGAGGTCCTAGGGTTTTTGGAGTCTACTTTGTCATTGACTCAGTCTGGGTTCCAGTCCCAGCTTTTATACCAAACAGTTATGTGAACATAGGCAAGCCTTTTGATCCCTCTGGGCCTCTGTTTTGTCATAGAATTCTCGAGTTGAAGGAGACCTCGGAAATAATCTGTTCCAAACTCCTAGAAATCTCTAAAAGGTCTCTCCTAAGTCTAGCATCCTAGATTCTAAGCCAAGTGACTGTATGTCACTGGAGCTCTTTATGCTAGACTTTTCTCATCTGTAAAATGGGGACATTAATACTTGACCTGTCTACTTCCTGGAGATGCTGCAAAAACCAAGTAAGATAACCATATAAAAGTAATGTAAAAAAAAAAAAACGAGCACAAAGATTCCTTTGATAAATAACTGTATGAAGACCTGTAGTCAGTATGTGTGTGTGTGTGTGTGTGTGTGTGTATTTTTTTCTTCTATAGAGGGAAACACCATATATGTATGTAGGGAGATATAAAATAAATACAAGCTGATTTAGGAAGGAAGGCACTAAGGATTACAGGAATCAGAAAAGGCTTCATTTAGAAGGTGTCTTAAAGGGAACTAGGAATTCTGGGAAGCAGAGGTAAGGATAGAGTTCATTCCAGACATGTTGGAGGGGGAGGAGAGAGGGCAGACAATACAAAGACATGAGATGGGAGTGGAAAGCCATGTATAAGGAAGAGTAAAGAAGCCAGTTAGATTGGACCACAGAGTCTGTGAAGGGGAGTGATGCATAATAAAACAAAACTGGTTCAGGCTTGGTTGTGAAGGGCTTTAAATACCAACCAGATAAGGTTATGTTTGACCCTAAGCTGATAGGGAGCCACTGAAATTTATTAAGAGGGGGAAGGGAAGGGGTTTGAACATAGGCCTCAACTTTAAGAAAATCAGTTTGGCAGCTGTGTGAAAGATGGGTTGGAGTGGGGATTCACGATACTACAAGGCCAATTGGGAACCATTTCAGTAGTCCAGATTAGAAGTGATTAGAACCTGAATTAGAGGAGTGGCTGTATGAGTGGAAAGAATGGGTCGTATGTGAGAGATGTTGTAGCTACAGAAACGATAAGATTTGGCTATAGATTACATATGTAAGGTGAACAAGTATGAGGACTCAATGATGACACCAATTGTGAACTTGAGTGACAGGGAGTATGATGATGCCCTTGGCAGAAGTAGTGATGTTCAGAAGGGTGCCTTTTGAAGGAAAGATAAGTTCTGTTTTGGACCTGTTGAGTGTGAGATGCCTGGGAGGTATCCTATTAGAAATATCCAATAGGCGATTGTTGATTGAGGACTAAAGTTGAAAGAGAGGTGGAGGCTCAAGATATAGATCTGGGTATCTTCTATGTAGAAGGGATAATTAAAACCCTCAGAATTGATGAAGTCACTTAGTGAAAGTGTAGGGAGAGAGAGGAGAAAGTGTCTCAGAACAGAGCCTTGGGGAACACTTACAGTTGGGGGGGCACTATGAAGATGACAAACCAGAAAGGAATCTGAGAAAGAATGGTCATATAGGTAGGAATAGAACCAAGAGAGAGAGAAAGAATATGTAGAAGGAAAGAATGAGCAATGGTAGCAGATGTTACAGGGAGGTAAATGAGGGTTGCCAACAGATTTGGTGATTAAAATGACCGTGGTAACTTTGGAAAGAGAACTTTCAGTTGAATGATGAGTTCAGGAGAAATAGTGAGAAAAGGAATAGGGGCAAGGGTAGAGGACAACTCCCCCTCCCATGTTTCCCCAGGATTTTGGCTAATAAGGGGAGGAGAGATAGAAGACAAAAAGTCTGAGAGGATGGTAAGGCCTCATGAAGTTTTGTTAAGGAGAGACTCGGGCATGTTTACATCCAGAAGTAAAGGAAGCCATAGACAGGGAGGAAGAAGGATAGTGGGGTCAATCGGCTAGAGAAGACAGAAAGCAATGGGATGGAGGAACACTCAGAGGGGCTGCTGAGGAGAAAGGCCAACTTGATGTGGAAAACTGGAGTAAAGAAGATGGTGGGGATGATGTCAAGGGCTTGTGAACTGAGGTGGAGAGAAGCGAGCACTCACAGTGAATGGCCTCCGTTTTCTCAGTACAGTGAGTCAAAGTCACCTGAAAGGATGTGGGTGAAGTGGCTTATTAGGCACAAGGAAGGGAGAGAAGGTTTAGAACAGCCAATGTGTAGAAGGCAACAGTGAATCAATTAAGAAGGAGTCTTGTCATGGTGCGGTGAAAGCCCAGATGAGATTAGATAACAGATTTGCAGTGTCCCAGTTAGCCTGGTTGCATCTGGCTTTGCAGGGCATGGGTAGAAGCAGAAGAGGCAGATGGCAGGAACAATCCAGAGCTGGGGTTTACAAGATATGAACAGAAAGAGGACATGGGAGTGAGAGATTTCAGAGTGGAAGATAACGTAGAATTGAATTGGTTAACTAAAAGTACTCAGGATTTGAGAAATCACTTTTGACCAGTTACAAAGAGAAAACCAAATTCCATTTAGTTCCTCAATGTATGTCATCATCTCCTTAGGACCTGAGCAATAGAAGTGAGGACGCATCCACATGGATTCTTAAGACCTGGCCATTATTCATTTAAAACATCTGCTGGTTCTTGTTTTCAAAGGAAAATCAATGACAACCCCATCCATGCATCCTTCATGCTTTGTATTTAAGCTTTTCAATAATTTTTTGCATTATTAATATTATTGTTTTCTGCTTGCTTGGCAGCACCTGAAGTGATCAATGCCCATGACTATAGCCAACAGTGTGACATCTGGAGCATAGGTGTCATTATGTACATGCTGTAAGTAGCCAGCAAAATCTGAGTGAATGGGACTTCCTGCTAGAGAGGCTCATGAGCGTGTTTTTTCTTTTTTGATCCTGGATCTATGAATTCAACAAAGTGGGTAACTCCTTGGTGTGGGATCTCTTTCAAGGAGCACCAATTGGCAGCTGGTTTCTAACTTGAGATTAGAGACTTGCCTGAGGCACTGAGAATTCCCTTCCCATGGTCACACAGCCACTACGTGTTAAAGGCTGGCTTTGAACCCAGGTATTCTTGACTCCAAGGCTGCTCCTCTACACACCATATCATGCTGAATCTTGAGTTTGTATTAAGACAAACTTGTATCTATTAAAAGATTAGTTTAGCCATGACCTAGGAAGCCATCTTCAAATAATTGACAGTGTATTTTATCAGTCATCAGTTATGTGTATTAGAAATGCTTTATTTTAAATTATGTACATGAAGGAATAGCATAGGATTTAGAGCTGGAAGAGACCTTAGAGATCATTTAGAACCAGTTCCCTAATTTTCAGGTGAGGAAATTAAGACTCATGGAGAGGTTATAAATTGCCCAATATAAATTAAGTTGCAGAATTAGTATTTAAACGTTGGTCCTCTGATCCCAAATCCTAAATCTTAGTGTTTTAGCCTCTTTATGTTGGTCGATGCAGTATTGAGCACTCTGTATATGGGGAGAGGAAAAGAGCCTCTTCCCCTAGCCTTGGCTCAAACTTGACTCCACAGCCCCTCAAGCTATTGTTCCATATCTCTCCTCACTTTTGCAGCCAAATTCCTAAAAAAAATGCCATCTCAGTTCCATTTTCCACATACTCACCTCCCATTCACTTCTCAGATTTCTGCTATCTGGCTTCCGATCTCACCAGTAAACTGGTAGTAATCCTCTAGATTGCCAACAATGTCTTAACTGTTACATTCAATGGCCTTTTCCTAGTCCTCCTCCTTCTTGACCTCTGCAGCTTTTGACACCTGAGTCCAGCCTCTTCTTGTACACTTTCTTCTCCCTGGGTTTTTGTGGCATTGCTCTCTCTCTGTTCTCTTCCAGGAAGGGTCTGCCTGATCCTTTAAGTATGCTATGCTTGATCATCACCCATATCCTATTCTTCAGTGTGGGGGTAACCAGGGCTCTGTTCTGGGCCCTCTTTCTCTTGTCACACCTTGTCACTTGAGAACTTCATTCACTTCTGTGGGTTCAACTCTACACAAAGCCTCCTTAAATGAAATATTCCAGCCCTAATCTCTCTCCAGAGTACCAGGCATTCATCTCCAACAGTCTTCTAGTCATCTCCACCTGAATGTGCTGTAGGTATCTCAAAATCAAAAAGTCTACAACAGAACTCATTATTTTTCTCACGACCTAAACCCATTTGCCTATTGCTTTCTAGAACACCATCGTTTTTCAAGTCACCTAGGTTCCCAATCTAGATGTCCTCCTTCAGGCTTCTGGAGGCAGCTAGGCGGCACAAGGGATAAAGCACTGGACTTGGTAGTCAGGAAGATCTGAATTCAAATACTGCCTCAGACATTTTATAGCTGTGTTATTGTAGGCAAATCATTGAACCTCATGTCAGCCTCAGTTTCCTCATCTGTAAAACAGAAATAATGATAGCGTCCGCCTCCAGAATTGTTGTGAAGATCAAATAAGATATCTTTGCAAAAAGTGCTTTGCAAACCTTAAAGCTCTCTATAAATGCTATTTTTCATTATTATTATTGTTATTATATACTATCCCCACCCAACCACCAGCAAAGTCTTGTTGGTTCTATATCAACATCTTGTACTTCCAACTCTCTTTCCAACTGTGTTCATATGCACAGTCACCCTAGTTCAGGCTCTTACTACCTTTTACTTGGATTATTGCAGTGGCAACTTAATTAATTGGTCTCCTTGAATCCAGTCCCTTACCCCTTCCAATCCATCTTCCACATAGCTTCCAAACTGATGTTCCTTAATCACAGCTCTGACCATGCCACTGCCCTGTTCAGGAAGCTTCAGTAATTCCCAGTTACCTTTAGGGGAAAATACAGACTTTGCTGTTTGTTGTTTCAAGTCCTTCGCAATCTGGCACCAGCCTATCTTTCTAGTCTGACTTTACATTAGTCTTCCTTGTGCATGTTTTTTTTTCCATCTAAACTAATCTACATGAAGGTCTCCTGCCTCTATATATCCTGCTTTCTAGTGTTCAGTAAATGCTTTGCATGGGTGCTTCCATGCCTGGAATGTTCATTGTCTTGGGTGAAAAAAACAGGTCAGAATGTTTAGGGTACAAATCATATAGAAACTTTATTTGGATTATTATTATAAACCATAGGAAAGGCTGTTTCACTCACTAAGTTTCTGCTATAAATCAAGTAAACTCTGATTATAAGCTATTTCTAACCCATATTTGTGTGTGCAGAGAGACAGACACATAAATGGGGCAGGGGAGGGAGGGAGGGAGAGGGAGAGGGAGAGAGAGAGAGAGAGAGAGAGAGAGAGAGAGAGAGAGAGATACTGGATCTCAAATTGTTACTAAGTACATGGTGACAGTATTCCATACAAGACAGATAAAGACAGAATACACAATTTTCAGATATGATTTTTTGACTTCTTAGAGACTTGTTCATTGCAGTGATAAGAACACTGGTAATGATAAGAACATAGTATAAAAAATTCTGCAAGCAGACAGCAGTGGATGTCAAACTCAAACCCAGGGGAGTGGACATGACTTCATTTTATGCTATAAGGGAATCTTATTTAAAGATGGAGTCATTCATGCCAAGAGATAAAAGTAAAAGCCCCTTTCTTTGCCTCTATGCTCCCTCTCCTATCTTTCCTCTTTTTCTTTTCAAGGCTCATTCAGCTCAGGTGCCACCACCTCTACAAAGCTTTTTCTGACTCCCCCAGTTTTTATTTTGTTGCCCATACCATACTTTTTGTTTACTTGCTATGGCTTTTATATTTACTTACCTGGCTACATGTTGTTTCACTCAACAGAACGTAAGCTCCTTAAGGGCAGGGATTGTGCCTAGAACAATATCTGGTGTGTAGTAGGTGCTTTGTAAATGCTTACTGAGTTGACAATGAAAATAGGACTTATTCATAAATGAAGTACAGAATTATTGAAATAGCACTGATAATCCCTGTCATGTCAGTCCTAGTATTTTTGGCATCTAAAGAGTGCATTTGGAAAATTAGGGATTGTTGTTCTGCCCAACTAGAGAATTCCTAAGGACCTGGGATACCTTGCAAAGACTAGAAGTACAGTAAGCAAGAGAAGGATGGCATTTTGGAAAGAGTATTAGACATGGAATAGGACAACATAGATTTGAATCTAGACTCAATCCTGGTCATCTACAGAATGAATGAAATGATACATATATAGCCTATCTCACAGAGTTGTTGTAAGCATAAATAGGAATTTTTCACAGGGAGCCAAAACTCTTCAGGGAATAGGTTGGCACAGAAGACAATATGGAGATAGTAGTCTGTAACTGTGTAGAGGACTATCCAATGGCCCTCTTCCCTTAACACCCAATGACTCTTAGTCTCACTTCCTTACCCTCTCTTGGGGTTGCCTTGTCCATCCTACAAGCCATGATGAGATATAAATCAGTTCTATTAGAGCAGGGAGAGGAGGTAGCCTGTCCCTTCCCCTTCCTCCTCCAGCCTTGCTGGCCCATCCTGATGATGCCTTGAAGATTTAAATATTATCTTGTTATAAACTGTGAGATGGCTTTTCTCTTTAGACTTTGAGGTTCTGACTTAGAGTGGGTAGAAGCCAAGTGGTATAGTAGGCAGATCATGGAACATGGGGTCAGGATGTCCAAGGTCACTTCTCTTGGGGTCTCAGTTTTAATGTTTATAAAATGAAAAAAGGACTTTGTGCTCTCTAAGGACTGTTGCAGTTCTGATTTTGTTTTGTTGTTTGCTCATTGCACTTGTGTCCAACTATTTGTGAGCCCATTTGAGGTTTTCTTGGCAAAGATACTGGAGTGGTTTGCCATTTCCTTCTCCAACTAATTTTACAGATTTGGAAACTGAGGCACACAGGGTTGAGTGGCTTGCCCAGGGTCACACAGCTAGTAACTGTCTGAATCCAGATTTGAACTCAGGTCTTCCTTATTCCAGTGCCCTATCCAATGTGCCACCTAGCTGCCCCATCTGACATTCTATGCTTCCTTAATAACATGTAACATGTTAAGAATGTTTAAGAGCCTCAAACAAGTTTTTGTCTTTCGGAGTTTAAACTATATTCTCCTTAAAAAGAGAAAACATATTCAATGTGCTTTCCTGGTACATAGGCATGAGCATAGCTTGAGAGATTGAAGGAACCTCAGAAGCTTTCTAGTCTTAACTGATTAGAGAACTGAGATTGGTGAGCTTAATAAGCGACTCCCAGTCCCATAGGTGGTGAGCATTAGAGGCAGAATTGGAATTCAGAGCCAGTAATCATTCCTCTGGGACTCTGCCACTTTCAGGTCATGAGTGCATGTGTGTGTGTGTGTGTGTGTGTGCGCGCGCGCACGTGCGCGTGCGTGCATGTGTGTGTGTTGGAGGGATTTGGTAAATTTGTGATTTTCCATGTCATCGTATGGCAGTTTGATCTTGCATGATGACTTTTTTTTTGCCACGCAGCCTGGAAAGGCTTTATTTTTAAGAGGTTCCTTTATTTTAAGGAATTGACCAAATCCAAATTGAAATTAATGACTTAAAACTACATTTCATTATGTCTCCTTTGACCTTGACTTATCTTAACATGAAGATAACTGGAGTAATACTGGAGACTCTTAAAGGTTATGCAAGTGTAACAAAATCTCTGGTAGGTTCTACCAAGTAGGAAAAGCTTTAGGTGTATGTCTATATGCACTAATACATATATACATATCTGTGGATACACACATGCCTGATGACAAGCGGTATATCTGTCATCTAAGAACCATTCTGGCTAGGTGTGTAAAAGCTTGTTATGAGGAGCGTGATCCACCATAGCATCAGTTAGAAGACCACAAAGACTGTCTACCGGGGTGTATGCCCACGTGGATGCCCTCAGCATGGTCGTAGATAAATAAATTCTATCCATTTATTTCTATGCGTACACTTATATATGTGCAGATACACATACACACATACATATCCACATATACACATGTACACACACACACATACACACACACACACACCAAACAAAGCAAAATTAATTCAGGATAGGCCTGAGCAGAACCAGGAGAGCAATGGGTGGAAATGGATGGAGATGGACAGAGGCAGTCAGAAAAACAGAAAGAGAGAGACACACACAGAAAAAGAAAGGAAAAGAAAGAGAGAGAGACAAGAGCCTTGGGTTACACTGCCCTGTAGAGAGCAGAAGATGAATTTATCATCAGCTACAGAAGAGACTGGGAATAATCAGACCAGTAGGGAGAAATCCTTGAATACTATCCAGAAAAATATATAGCAGAGTAGTTTCAGAGGAATGAAGTAGTCAACGGTGTCAGATGCTTCACAGGGTTCAAGAAGGGTGGAAAGGCTATTGGATCAGTAATAAAGAGGTTATTAATGACCTTGGAGAGAGCCATTTCAGTCAAGTGGGGCACGAGCGAGATTACGAGGATTTTAGAAATCAGAGGGAAGTGAGAAAGTGGAGGCAATGAATGGAGGCAAGTTTTTTCTAGGATTTAGCTATAGAAGGGAAAAAGATATAATATGACAGCTTGAGGGGGTGGTAGGATCAAGTGAAGGTTTGTAGGTTTTAAGCATCCATCACTGAATTGTAGCATCCATAACTGAACATGGTTCTTTAGATGTGTTCTGATGAGAGCAGGCCATATTGGCATAATTACCCCCCCCCCCTTCATTTTGGACACCTGCATAATTCTTAGTATAACAAAGATTTTCATTGGTGAGTTTAGTAGGCACCTGTTTCCTGCCCCTCCTTTTTAAAAAAGGAATCTTCCCCTTTCTCAGCTTGAGATCACGGCTACATGGCATCATAATAAAATTATATGCCCTTTTGCACACACCTTTGTTTACGAAGTTAATGTATTAATAAATGATGAACCACTCTAGCTTGTGATCTATGTATTAATTATCTTTTCCAGAGGGGATACATATTCTTGTATGGTTACCTTAATGCCACCTCTGCTTAGCAGGGTAAGTCATCATCCTTCTTCAGGGTAGGATTCAGAGTAGTAAATATTCTTTGTGTGCTCTTCCTTGGCTATTTTAACTTAGACTAATGCAACAGAAAATAACGGAAAGATTTTAAAGCCATTTATCATTTCTGGGACTCCCTTTTTTGTATGTGCAGAAAATTGTTGTCATAAAATGTCATATCCTTTGATTGACCAACCATTAGATACAATTTTGTGCATGTAAAATTGCAGGGACCAAAAAAATCTAAACTTTAAACATTTAGCCCTTAAGCTACAATTATATGCTATCCAGGCTGTGCTGGAGCACCTGAGTGATCAGCTGATTTGGTATCATAGGTTGGCAGCAGGCTCAATGAACCAGACCTTAAGATGGCCAGTACTTGCTGCAATAGTGATTTCCCATAAAGCCTTTCTTCTCATTCCTTCTAGCAATAGAAAGGATGATAGGATGGTCAGGATAAGTTGGAGAAATAAACTATGGAGGTATTAGGATATATGTATGCAAAACAATTCGATAGATGCTATTCTCTTACCAGAACAAGTTTCATTATGGGTTTTTTTCCTGCAGCAGTCCAGTTAAGCTTACACTAGACCACAACAATGAAAGCCATTTATTTCTGAGAGCATTATTATTATCATTGTCATCCCAAATATAGCCCAAGTTGGCACTAGTTCAGAAAGTGTTAGTGTCTGGGGTTTTCCCTGGAATCAGGAACAGAAATGTAGAGAATGTTTAGCAAATTATGACCAGATTAAGACCTTAAAGATTTAACTCATTTCTTTAGGATTAAAGAGGTTAGAGACCATTGTAATAGCACACACATCAATAAATAGACCATCTATTGTGGTAATGCTGATTTAATTCCATCAACAGTAAAATAGAAGACTGAAAACATAAGAATTGCCACACAGAGTCAGTTCAATGACACACTCAGTCCAAGATGCTCTCTAATAATGGCATATTCGGGGAACATTCTGGAGGAAAGCATAGGTGCCCTCAACAAGGTCAGCTTCACAGATTGGGGTAGGCCCTTTAAATATCCTGGTTTCCATTAGGAGCCCATTATTAATCAGGCAGAACGATGAATGGATATTTTTTACATTTAACTAGACTTTTTGCTTCTTGGTGTTAACAATTCTATGCATTAAATTCAGTCTCAAGGAGCTATTACTGTGTCCATTAACAGGAATGACAACCCCTCCAAGCCTTGGTATATAGTCTTCTTGGATTTTTGTGGCCAAAAAAAAGAGAAAAGGACAGAAAATTATCTGGGGATCAAGATTTTGGTAATGATTGATCCTCTTTGAATTTAACTAAGCTGGTCCTCTGACTACAGATACAGCCTGTCATGGAGCCTCTACCAGAATGAGGCTTGGTGAAACCAAGCTTGTACAGTTCTTGAAGCATGGTGGGCTTGGCCTCATCCCCAAAATAGAGTTCTTGAAGGAACTCACCAGCCCAGCAAGGTGGAGAGAAGTGGGATTGAGGAGTGGAGGAGAGAAGGCAGCAGAGTGATGGTGGCTAAATATAAAGAGTCAGGAAAAGCAATGAATGAAGGGGCACTCGTGGCCTGCCTTTGTTACCACCCCCTCTTCCCCATCCCATTCCATCTTTCCTCAGGCATGTTCGATGCTGTGGCACTGTCTGGTTCCTAGCTCAGAAGAGGAGGTCAGCTAATAATGCTAGATGAGATATTAAAACTTGCCCTAATAGGAGTTGTACTGGCCAGGTCTTCTGACCTGGATTTAAGTCCCAACTCTGGCATTTAGCAGTGTGACAATTAACATTTTGCCTAACCTTTATGAGCTTCAGTGTCCTCATCTGTGAAATGGGAATGCTTGAAGGAGTCTCCATCCCAGGGTTACTATGAGTCAAGCCCTTTGCAAACCTTTAAAGTATTACAGAAATGTAAACCATGATTATCATCAATTTTATCTTCGAGATTTTGGATGTCTGAATACAACATTGCTTTTATTTATAGATTATGTGGGCAACCTCCTTTTATGGCAAGCTCAGAAGAGAAACTTTTTG
Organism: Trichosurus vulpecula; assembly: GCF_011100635.1. Taxonomy (NCBI): domain Eukaryota; kingdom Metazoa; phylum Chordata; class Mammalia; order Diprotodontia; family Phalangeridae; genus Trichosurus; species Trichosurus vulpecula. Next base: position 225,401,429 of record NC_050578.1, on the reverse strand, counting down.
AATTAATAAGAAAAGGGGAACTACGCTTTGGACATAGTATGTGGGAATCCGTGAGTGACTCTGGTAAGGATAATTTTTTTTCAATTAAAGCAAATAGAGACAATGTTAAAAATACTTTAAAACAATGACAATTTGAACATCTTTTTAGTTAATACAGGAAAACTGTCTTAGTGACTTTGTTATAAAGGAAAGTTGAGATGGTTTATTCCGTGGAATGACTTTGAACAGATATGGTGTAAGCAATTGATAGAAGCTGAAAGTACAAGGTCCAAATTGAACCATGTCATACAGTAGGGTTGGAAAGGTCTAGAGAGAAGAGAGAGAGAAAGAGCATATCATGCAGAGATTTATTACTAAGGAGTTACTACCATGATTCTGAGGCCCAGCAAGACAGGCATACTTCCCCTCTACAGGGTCAGCCAGATACAAGGGGAATCACCCCAACCCCCAAAACATCATGATACATTTCTGTTCTGCCATTGGTTAACAATAAAGCTTTTAAAAAGCAGACCTCTTGATTAGGCCCTCAGTCATTAACCTGTTTCTTTGTTTAAGGCCCATTTCCTTCATCTAAAAGCTCTCTTGAGAAGAGCCCTAGAGTTTCCCTAAGGAAGCCAGAGAATTTGAAAAGGCATTACATCCTACTTCCCATTGGATAGGAGATGAGCACGTACATAGTGTACCTAGTCCTCATGGGAGTCAAGTGCTCACTCTTACCTCTGAAGAGGCCTAGGCCTCCTTTTCATCCCCTTCTTTCAAACATTCTACTGTCAACAGTGAAACAAGACAGTAGACAGCAAGAGAGAGATGGCTATAAGGGACAGGCTATCTATTAAGGGTAGTTAAGGTTGGAACAGCTCCAATAATCAGGGGTCGCCTGAACAAAGTAGATATTTGCTAATATCTAATCTGGTTAATGTGCACTATATGAACCATCAAGCTGAGGAATGCAGGGAAAAAAACTGACCATAGCTGAAAAATTCTCTTTTTGACTGTCTACACAGTTAAGTCAGACTTTCTGCACAGTAATTAAGATATTTCTTATGTAGTTACTAAGTCTCCTCTCCCCCTTGTGCCTTGCAGACATAGCCAAATGTAAACTTTGAGGTGAGTGTCATTCATTGTCATTAAAGAGAAATGAGAATTTTCAGGGACTTTTCCTTTCCTGCAGCTAAATCTGTCTTGAAACAGCTTCTGAAAGTAGATCCTGCCCACAGAATAACAGCTAAAGAACTGCTTGATAACCGGTGGATAACTGTGAGTTATAATATTATTTGTTCTTACCCATGTATCCAAACTGGATTCTGTAGCCTTACATATAGTCCTACTAAAGCAGCCAGATGGTTTTGTCTTCCAAAATTTTATTAAGATAATTAATTCGATTCAACAAGAATTTATTATCAGCCAACTCTGAACTGGGCTTTGTGCTCAGCGCAAGGGCAAAAACAAAGATCAAGAAGTCATAGTCCCTTCCCTCCTGGTGTCCACAGCTCACTAGGAAGGAGGCTACTTCATGCGCACAAGTGGCTACAATACAAAACGATGAGACATGACAGGTCCATGAGAGAAGTTCAGTCGACTCAGTCATCAAACATTTATTAAGGCACTTTACTAATCACTAGGGAGAAACAGGCAAAAGCCTGCCCTCAAGAGGTTTACATTCCTCCAAGGGAGGAGGGATATGCATAACAGGGGGGATATAAGAGACACAAAGCAGATACAAAGCTATTCTTCAGGGGGAACTTGCTAGTAGTTGGGAGGACTAGGAAAGCTTTCATGGAGTAGATGGCACATGAACAGTGTTAAAAGAAACTAGGGATGCTAAAAGGTATAGGTGAGAGAAAGTGCATTTGAGGGATAGGGGATAGCTGGTGGAAAAGCATGGAGAGAGAAGATGGAGCATCGCGAGTGATGAACAGAAGACGATAAGTATAGCTGGACAACAGAGTGTGTCAAGTGGAATAATGTGTAATAAGTCTGGAAAAAGTAAATTGAGGCCACTTTATAGAGAGCTTTTTAGGGCAGCTAGGTGGCACCATAGTGGATAGAGTGCAGGGCCTGGAACCAGGGAGACTCATCTTCTTGAGTTCAAATCTGGCCTCAGATACCTACTGGCTTTGTGACCCTGGGCAAGTCACTTAACCCTATTTGCCTCAGTTTTCTCATCTGTAAAATGAGCTGGAGAAGGAAATGGCAAACTACTCCAGTATCTCTGCCAAGAAAACCCCAAATGGGGTCATGAAAAGTTGGACATGACTGAAAAATGACTAAACAACTATAAAGAGCTTTGAATCTCAAAGAGAAGGCTTTATATTTGATCCAAGAGGTGACAGCCACTAGACTTTATCAAGTAGGACAATGTCATGGTCAGATCTACATCTTAATCAAATCAATCTATCAGATGTGTGGAGGATAGATCAGAGGGGTGAACGGGAGACTTGAGGCAGAGAGATAAAGTAGGAGACTATTACAATAGGCCAGAAGAAGTGATGAGATTCTAAACTTGGGTGGGGGCCAGATGAGCAGAGAGAAGGGAATATATTCGAGAGATTCTGTGGAGAGAGAAACAGCAAGATTTGGCAACTGATTGGGTATGTGGGGTAACAGGGAGTGCAGAGTCAAGGACGACACCAAAGTAGCGAACCTAGGTGACAAGGTGGAGGATAGGGCCCTCAAGAGTGATAAGGAAGTTTGGAAGAGATGTAGGCTTTGGAGGAAAGACAATCTGATCCATTTTGTACGGCTGAGTTTGCGATGCCCGCATGGCATGCAGTTTGGAACGTCTACTAGGCGGTTGGTAACACAGTGGCAGTGCTCAGGAGTGAGACTAAAGATAGATAATCTTGTTATTGGTGTTCAGTCATTTCCAGTCATGTCCAATTCTTTGTGACCCACCATTTGAGGTTTTCTTGGCAAAGATACTGGAGTAGTTGGCCATTTCCTTTTTCATGTCATTTTACAGAAGAGGAAACTGAGATAAACAGGGTTATGTGACTTGCCCAGGGTCACACAGCTATAAGTGTCTGAGGCCAGATTTGAAATCAGGAAGGTGAGTCTTCCTGACTCCAAGCCCAGCGCTCTATCCACTGTGCCATCTAGCTGCCCTAGAAGCCAGAAATACCCACCACTGAACTTAGGGAACACTAAAACAACACTAGAAAACAAACATGGTTGAATTATTTTAATACCTCCCTTGTAAGGCTTATTTGGTTATCCAGATATTTCTTTGGAAATATTTCCACATCATTCATTGCAATCAGTCAATCCACCAAGCATATCTTGAGTGCCTGATATCCAACAAGGCTTTGAGTAGGTGCTATGAAAAGAGGAGGATAGGGTTGGAGAAAAGGAAGTAAAATACAAAGAAAATAGAAGATTGGTTCTCCTGGGAAATTTCAGGTCTATTTAGGAAACAAAACTTACATCCATGAAGTGATGTTAAAACAGTCATAAACATAAACATGCCATTTGTCATTTTCACAGCAGCATATTTATGTCTCAGCTATGGCCTTGAACTTTGTGAAAAAAATACAGTCATCTTTATGAAGGTGATGCCACAAATCTCTGCTTCTAGCATCAGTCATCTTCTTGAGTTCCAGTTCCATGTTCTGATCCCTTTAAACCTCAATTCCCAGTAAGGGTTTGTATCTTTAGACTCACTTGTAGCTCTACAATTCCCATGTTCTGAGTTCTCAGGTTCCTTCTAGCCTTGACATTCTATGAGAATAAGATTCTTTGAATTCTAACTGCCTGTTGGGTTGTCCTTTCATCTCCTATACGATGACAAGAAAAGAATCAGGCCCGTTGTCAGACAGGCAATGGAATGCAGTGGAAAGAACACTAAACTTCATTCTAAAATTGGTTCTGCTGCTCACTAGCTATGTGAGCTATTTTTCTTATTTTTATGTCTCTAGCACACACTAGAGATGTGCTATCATCATAATTTTGGGTTGTGCTTTTATTGTGGGCAGCCTGGTTACCTTCAGGATACTTCTCTGGTGTAAGTGCCACCCTGCTCTGATTGTGCTAGAGGCGCATGGTAGAGGCCTAATGTGGAAGAACCCAGCTTGGACTCCCAATGAACTTCCCGTTTCCTGAGACAAGGAGGAGTAGTTTCCTTGAGGCCATGGTATACTTCATTCAACTTTGATAGATGGAAAGTTTGTATGAAGAAGAAGAAAAAATCCTCACTTGCTTCTAGGTTACAAATGACAATGATAAATGGAGGGCCTTAGGAACCTGGTTTAGTCACTAAGGAAACTGCCATCATATTTGTGGTACTCTTGGCCATAAGGAACAACTCCAGTTTAACATCATACAAACCTCATTTTTTTTTGTAATCCCTGGGTTATGTATTCATGACAGATTCATGATCCTCTGGATTGAGTGCATAATTTAGACCTACCTTCCATGAATTGAATTTGTTTGCTGACTGAAGGCTTATAGACAGGTCTGGTGGGGTACTTTCCAGGGCCTTTAAAATCCATAGCTCCCACTTTCTTTCCACTGAATTTCCCAGATAGCCCCTAAGACTCCTAAATTCCAGAAATCTGATTGTTTTCTCCATGAATCATGAACAGTGGTTCATTTATGTCCCCCAAACTACCGAAGACTAATTCTCTTTTCTCATAAGCCACATAAGCCCGCCTTTCTTGTTCCTGAAAGGCAGGAGCCTTTTGAGGCTGCTTCTACTGTTTCACGGGAACTATTTAATCAAAAGCCAAATACTATATAATTGTATGTAGCACCCCCTGTTGGCTTCTCCCCCAACTTGCACTCACTCTGGCAAACTGAGTCTCCAGAGGGTAGCTACTACCTGAAGTTTTCAGGGCCAAGTTATGGGTATCTACTCCTGAAAGCATGAGCTCACTAACAAACCACTACTGGTGTACTTCCAATTACTAGTCATCTAGAGGAAACTAGGTGTCACATTGGGTAGAGTGCTGGGCCTGGAATCAGGAACACTCATCTTCCTGAGTTCAAATCTGGCCTCAGACACTTACTAGCTATGTGACCCTGAGCAAACCACTTAACCCTGTTTGCCTCAGTTAAAACGAGCTGGAGAAGGAAATGGCAAACCATTCCAGTATCTTTGCCAAGAAGAACCCAAATGGCATCTTGGAGAATCAGACACAACTAAAATAACCAAACAACAGTAGATATAATTAGCTCAAAGCAATGATATTTCCTAAAATGTTATTGTTAAGATCCTTAGGTACCAAACATTCCCACCACAAACTTAGGGCTCACTCTCCCACAAATACACACAGTAGCTGTGGGAAGAATAGTTGTAAAAGGGTAGTGAGACACAAGTAGGGAAGATGTGGCAAAGGCTACTCACTCCTCTGGGCCTGAAAGTTTTTTCTTTCTTATGGAATCCTCACAAAGCTGCCTGAGCTCAACATCTGTTCTAGGCAGGTTGTTCAGCTGGGCTCCCAGGATCTGCTGCTGATGGGACACAGCAACTCTCATGAGCCCAATCCTGGCTCTCTTCTATACTGCTAGATGTCACTCCCTTTGAGACTACTTTAAGCCTCAAATGACCGACTCCCTATATCTAAGTCTGGATTATGTCTCTGCTTCTTCAGCTGTGTTTCACACTCTCTGGAACTCACTCTGTAACTCTGCTTTAAGAAAATTAATCTGAGGAAGGGGAGTTGGAGTGGGTAAGGTTAGAAAAGTCCCATCTCTCCCCAAGAGATGAAGATCTGGATTCTTCCCTGACTTCTTGCTTCTACTTCAGCTCACCTGAACTACTGAAATGCCAACTATCTCTAGGGCTTATCAATTTAAAGCCCTACAAGGACATGGCCAATTTGTATTCCTCCAGCAAGTTATTTCTTTTTGATTCAGACAGAAGTGTTTATTCTTCCTAATGTGATAATGATGTTAACTTATTAGTACCTCAAATGTTCATCATCTGTGTTTTTATCCTGTGGCCACTGGAGTGGGACACTGAAACCAAATCCTCTTCCTGCTCCTCTTCCTCCTCCTCTTTTCTTTCCCCCCTTTACATTAAAATTGCTACATAAATGTGGTCCTACTGGGTTTTTTAAACTCTACCCTGGTAAAATGTTTGCCTGATTATTTAAGCCTTTGGTCTTGTCTTGCCCTGTTTCTGAATGCCTCCTTTCATAATATATTTTCACTTAACATCCGATCTTAAAGGAATAACTTAATAACATTAGGATGGGGCTAAATGTGTTCCTTTGGTAGATCAGAAGGGCATAGCATACCTAGGTTTCAGCAAATCTCTCATGTTATTCTTGTGTTCAGAGTAAAGAAATGTGGGCTGAATGCTAGTATAGCTAGATGAACTGAGTTGAATGGACTGTTTGAATGACTAGACCCAGAGTTGTCATTAATTGGTTGTTATAAACTTGGAGTTAGGTCGTTAGCAGAGTGCCCCAAGAATCTAATTTTGTCCTGTTTTCTTTCTTTGTTTTGATTTTTTTTGGTTTTTAATTATTTTTTTAGTATATCATGTTTCTTGTGACTGTGGTTTTAGGGCAGTCACTTTACCGCCTCGAGTGTCCATTTTCTCATGTCACAGGAGTTTGATAATACTTAAATATTTGTGCTCCTTGCCTCACAAATAAGACCTCATATCCACTGTGTCTTACAATCTCCTAACAAATATATTATGCAAGGTCTATTATGGCTATCTGAGTATTTATCTTGTCCATCCATTCCATGAGGATGAGGAAGATACTTTTTTCCCTTAAACTTCATAACTTTCCCAGCACCGAGAACAGTGATTTCCATACAGGGGCTTACTGGGTACTGGTCTGCCTAACCCCCCAAAAAACCCATCAAACTTCTGTAGCTCCCCATTTCCTCTAAGTGGTCCAAATTAAAACTGGCATCTCAAGCCCTCTGCAGTCTGACTCCAACCTATCTTTTTAGCCCAGATTCATAGAACTCTCCTTCACTCACTTTCTTCCAGCCAAACTCAACTTGTAGTGATTCCCCAAACTCATCATGCTCCTCATCTCCGACTTTCAGAATTTTTATCTTCCTCCATGGATCACCTCCTTCCCTGATCTCTCAGCTGAAATATCTCAAATTTGATTTGACCACATTTAACAATTCTGCTAGCAGCTGCCATGGGGGTGAAAGACCAACACAAGCCTAACAACAAGAACACTACCAGCACAGGTTCTTTGATCTGCTTTACTAAGGAAAGTAATATTAAGGGGTTAACAACCTTATTTCAAACCAACATACAAATATCATTCACTTAGTTCAAGGGAAAAAGCCAGCACCCTGAACTTCAGAGCAAATACAAACAAATTACAAACATGCATTATAAACAGACCAAATACAATTCATAGTTACCAAGAAACCATCAACATCTGGGTGAGCCGGGAGGCCCTTAGAGCAGCTGCCCAGGGTTTCTCACCTCCGGGAGTGAGAGCCTTAAGCAAACAGCTCTGTTCTCTCTTTTTATACACTCTTTAGCCATCATCAAACGTCATCTGAGCATCAAGAACTCAGCCTCTTACTATTGACTCTGTTCTTAGCAACTCCCCTTAGGACCCTGAGGGCTTCACACCCACATAGGCTTAGCACCTAATAGATAGGGATTTGGGCCTGGGGCTTTGCACCTAGTAAGGCTCAATCAAAGACACTTAATTAATTTATCATTCTAAAACAGTAAAAAAGTCCCAACTTAATTGATATTACACCACATTGTCTAAACCTTCCTGATCTCCCAGCTGAAGTGTCTCAAATTTGATTTGAGCACATTGTCTAAACCTCTGTTTTGCCCCTTTCATACCCTACTTAGTAAACATTTAATAAAGGATGGGCCAGGCACCATGCTAAGAACTAGGGATACAAAGATATGCAAAAGACCTTCCCTTCTCTAAAGTAGGTCACAGTCTAATAGACTTAATAGCAGATGGGTCCAGTACACAGCCCGTAGACTGTATGCAACCCACAGCACTTCAAGTAGAGACCGAACCAGATTTAAAATGTAATTGAGAAAAATTTAACAAAATAAATTTAAATGCAGCAAAACGTACATAATATTGAATTTTAAAACTAAGTTAATATGCAGCTGCAGAGATCCTTCTGTAGCATCTAGTGGCCCCCATTTCTCTGTGAGTTTGACACCACTGCTTTTTAGTATACCCATCTGTATACATGTTGTAGCTCTAACCCTCCCCCTCCAAAAAACCCTTTCCTAGGAGAATACAAAGTTTCTTAATTGCAAGGACCATGTCATTTTTACCTTTCTTATCCCATTGCCTACCACAGTGCACAGTTCAGGCACATATTGTTGTTAACTTGCTAGGATCAAATGGGGAGTGGGAGTGGGTAAAATTATTTAAAATGCTACCTAATTTTTGCTTTGTACTAAGCTGTTCTGATACCAAATAATTTCCCAAATGAGGTAACAAGCAGTCACTGGCAAACTGTAGTAAGCACACTTATAGTTGGACAAAATCCCAGCTGTGCAACTCCTTTGGAGCTGGTTTGCCTAGAGATTTCTCTGTTGTCAGCTGAAGACAATGCATGGCTTGGGCCCACAAGCTACGAGAGGGATTACTGAAGAATCATTTAATCGAAGTTACTAATTAATATAATTCAGTTGTGGGCTTGGATGATTTGTCCAAGTTTTCCATCTTTGGATCCTTTATAACAATTTGTTGCTTTCCCTTTATGGGCCTCTTTGAATTATCTGCTGCAGGAACAATGTGCCAGGAAGCATGCACTGAACAAGACTACCCTCAGGAGTTCAGTGTGTGAAGTTTAGAAGAATATCGCCACTTTACGAACTTCTAAAAGACAAAACCCTTTGCTTAAATGTGTACAGCCCTGCGACATACACTTCAGAGTCTCTGTTTGAAATAGTCCAAAGCAAACATGGCAGGCCTCTCAGAGGCTCCCCGCTCCAAAGCCAACCTTTCCTGATGTAACAACTCACACAAAATGTAGCGCCATCTTTCAAAGAGCTCCATCGGATGAAAGATTTCCATCATTTGGTTGATGTTTTGTGCATTTTGTAGTGTGTTATCTGTAACCAAGGTGTTCTAAAGAAAGTAATACAAAGTGTGCGTGCATATAAATGAATATGATAGAACATGGAAAAAGCTTCCTTATGTTTCTGAAGGTCAGATTCAGGAAGGACTTGCCCTTCAAAGCCGCTGACCCCCATTGGCAGTACGGCTAGGATTATTTTCTCTGATTTATTTCTTGTTCACAACCACTGGGTTTTTTTTTTAAATCACCACCCCACCCTCCGTGCTGCAAGTCTCCTAACTGATGTCTCCACTTGCATGCACCACCACCTCCTGTTCCCTCATCCCTCCTACACTGTGCCAACAGTTTCATCTTCTTGAAGCCTAGTCCTTCCAGGATGCCTTACTTCCAGTAGGATTGAGTCTAAGCTTGTCAGCCTGGTATCTGTGAGTCTGTTCTCTGGCCTCTTCCTACCTTTCTTGTCATATCTCCCACTATCCCCTACTCTCTGTAGACTTGAATGCCATTCCCGTAACACCCCCTCCTCTTTCCCATCCTTTGCTTTTGTTCAGTCCGTTTCTTCTCCCTCTCCCTCTATTGCAATCCTTTTATACCAGTTCAGATGCTATTTACTCAAAGTATCTTCCTTATTAAATAATCTTTTCTTCCCTTAAATTCCTATAGCACCTGGTTAGACTTCTCATATGGCTCTTTTCTCATACAGCTTCATTTTGTAGTTATTGTCCCTATTAGACTGTCAGCTCCTTGAGATCAGAAATCCTGCCATTCATCTCTATGTTCCCTGTGCTGCCAAACATAGTAGGGACTTGATAAAATGATTGTTTGATGAATCAGTGAATTATTCCACCCATGAAGAGTAACATGAGAGATTTGCTGAAACCTAGGTATGCTATGCCCTTCTGATCTACCAAAGGAATACATTTAGCCCCATCCTAATGTTATTAAGTTATTCCTTTAAGATCGGATGTTAAGTGAAAATATATTATGAAAGGAGGTATTCAGAAACAGGGCAAGACAAGAACAATGGCTTAAATAATCAGGCAATAATCAGGAAAAATGCAAAGTTTACATTAAAAATAATTCCCACTCTTATGGACCTCACAGTCTAGAAGGATAAGAGAGCCTAGCTGCAGGCAAAGTAAACTTGCAATGCACATTAGATGTACACTAGACACATGAGATTTAGAATGATAGAAAGGATAATTATAATAAACTGCAGAAATCAAGGAAGGCTTCCTGGAGGAGGGAATACTTTGATGGATTAGAAGGAGTTCTAGCTGTTAAGTGGCACAGTGGATAGAGTATTGGGCCTGGAGTCAGGAAAACCTGATTCAAATCCTGCCTCAGACACTTATTAGGTGTGTGACCCTGGGCAAGTCACTTTACCCTCTTTGCTTTAGTTTTGTCATCTGTAAAATGAGCTGGAGAAGGAAATGGCAAACCAGTCCAGTATCTTTGCCAAGAAAACCCCAAATGGGTCACGAAGAGTCGGACGCAACTGAACAACGACAACAACAAGAATTGTACAGGTCAAAGAGGGAGGAAGGACATTCTAGCAATAGGTAACACTTAACCATGAAGGTAGAACAGCAAATAATGCAATTTGGTTGTGCGGAGGTTGCAGAAGGCAGTGATATGAGATAAGACTGAAAATGGAGTATAGCGCAAAATCAGAGAGGGCTTGAATGTTAGACAAAGTAATTTAAACTTTATCTGGTAAGAAATAAGAAAACATAAAAAGAATTTTGGACAGGGGAGGGACATGACTAGATATCACCCACTGGTCAGACACATTTCCAGTACCAAAGACCTGGGTTTAAGTCTCAGCTCCAGTGCTTACCTACTCTGTGCCTAATGGCAAGTCAGTTAACCTCCCTTGGTCTCAGTTTCCTGTGCTGTAAAATAGGGAGATTAATGCTTATACTACCTACCTCACAATATTGTTGTAGGGGAAAGTACTTTGAAAATCTTAAAGCATTTATTTGTCCCTATATGTCCTACAGTGCCTCCTATAGCAGATATTCATTAAGTGTTATCACTGTTATTATTATACTAAGTGTATTCAATGCCTCACTAGCTTCCACTATCGACACAAGTATTCCACTATTCAAGGGACTGTGCATCTAAGTAAGAATGGCGAGAGTCTAGTGTTGGCAGAAAACATTGGCAGAACCTTGATGCCAACCCCTGAGTCACAGATGTTAAAAACAGCACTAGTGATTTTACTTTGAAGAAGTAGGATACACAATACCATCTTCCAGCAGTTTTTCAAATGTATTGTTAATGCTCCGATGCTTATAGCAGAGTGCCTGTAGCTTGCAAGCTTGGGCAGGTGCTACTGAGCTGAAAAGAGCTGGAGGGTGGGCCTGACCAGATCTGTATGTCTGTGATTGGAGAATTAGTCTAGCTAAGTTCAGAGAGCCTCATCACCAGAAGGATGCTCATGACAAATGTTCAGAAAGGCCGAGAGCGTGATTGCCCTGGTAGAAAAGGTACAACACTGAAGAAATCACATCTGTAAAATGTCAATGTACGAGTACTTGAAGTCTTTCTTTAAATTATGCTTTGTTGCTGACCTTGGTACTAGATTTGTTATTCTAGAAAGAGTGACGTTGTTCAGTCGTTCCAGTCCTGTCTGACTCTTGGCGACCTCATTTGGGGTTTTCTTGGCAAAGATACTAGAATGGTTTGCCATTTCCTTCTCCAGCTCATTGTACAAATGAGGAAACTGAGGCAAATAGGGATAAGTGACTTGCCCAGGGTCACACAGCTAGTTTGTGTCTGAGGCCAGATTTGAACTCTGGAAGAGGATTCTTCTCTAGAAAGAGTACTTCTCTTCATTCAAACTCCTGATGTCAATAATAGATTAGAGGACAGTGTAATATAGTGGAAAAACCCATGGATTTATAGTCCATGGACCTGGGTGCAGGTGCCAATTTTTCCACTAGTTCATATGGGACCTTCACCACATGGGGCCTCATTTTCCTCATTTCTACAAAAGGTGGACAGAACATGATTGATCTGTAAGGTCACTTCCAGCTCCAAAGCCCTTGATCTTACATTATTTTTCATGTAGTGCTAAACATTCAAAACCTTAAATTCTGTATAAGAGTCAAGTTCTAGGGGAAAACTCCCCAACATTTTTCTCATAATAAGGAAAAGTGATGAAATAAGCAGTTTTTAGGTAAATGCTTTGAGAAACCTAACCTTTGCAAGCTGCTGTGGGTCTGGCACCCACGAGGGCAGATATGGACTTGTTAGAATTAGGGCATCTGTTTTCTTTTCTGAACATCCTCAAAGTGTCTAGCTCAGCCTTTAGTTATTTCCCATCTACACACTCTTGAGATTGGTTCAGTTCTTGGAATAGGGAATTCATGATGCTTCAGGATGGTTTTAGGAGTCCTTTTGGGCTCGGGACTGAGAATATCAGCTCCAGATTGGCTTCTGAACCAAACTGACTTCTTGAAGGTCCCCTAAAGACTGACCCTCAGCAGATCCAGAATAGGCAGTCCATATCCAGCAGACTCTTCTTGGTCACAGTGTGGTCCATCAGGTACTAGAATGATCCCATTCTCTTGTGGTAGGAGATCAGGATGGCATTGTGCTGCACCTTCTGCTTTTGTTTTTAGCTGTATTGTATTTTTGTCTTTGACCCCAGAAGGTAAGCCCTGGGTTCCACTGATGTTAAACTGGTTCTGCCATTCCTTTCATATTGCTTTTAAGGATTCTTTTCTGTTCCTAGCTACTTGCTTTTTGAATGTGTAATCAGTGATGAGGCAATATTCTACCTTGGGAACCTGTCTTTCCATATAATGACCCTAAAAGAAAATTTGTTAAATTGCATGAATAATAATAGTAGCAGGCATTTTAAACAAATGTTGTCTCATTTTATCCCCACAACAATCCTGGGAAGTAGATGTTCTCCTCACTTTATAGATGGGGAAACTGAGAAAGATGGAAGTTAAGTGACTTGCCAGTCACTTGAAGACCTGAGTTCAAATCTGACCTCAGATGTTTACTAGCTGTGTGACCCTGGGCTAGTCACTTAACCCTGTTTCCCTTAGTTTCCTCATCTGTAAAATGAGCTGGAGAAGAAAATGGCAAATCATTCCATTATCTTTGCCAAGAAAACTCTAAATGGGGTCACAAAAAGGCAGACATGACTGAAACAACTGAATACCACCACACACACACATACATACATACATACATATATATAGATATATATGCACACACACTCATACATATATAACATATGCTATAGATAAAAGCTAAGCTAGGCTGATTTTGTAAAGGAGAGAACAGTTAGCAAATTTCTTTATGGAGATGCTCCTTGTGGTAGCTAATGCTAGTATTTAAACAAAGTCTCCTACCTTTATTTAAGACACGAGTGTCTTCCAGTAAACAAAAATATACTTAAGTTTCACAAATTACATGTGAATGTCACAGGTCTTGAATTTCAAAGAAAGGACTCAGGTTTAAGTAATATTTTTACAAATGAGGTATGGTTATAAAGCATTGTAACTGATTAACAACCATACCAGAACACATACAAATGAATAATATCTAATTCAAAGTAGTTACCTTAGGAGGCTTTAGAGAGATTCTAAGGATGACACCATTGTTTGAAACTTTTGGGAACCATTGCTTTCAGATTTTAGAGCGTGTGTTTTTGAATGCACTGTCCTCTGGTGAATCTTTGTCCTTTGAAGGGAAGTTTGATTTTTGGAAACAGCCAAAAATTGGAGGTAGAGGCAGCTGTCACCCTGGTTCTGATTGATGATGCTCTTTCCACTACTTTTGAAAAGAGAAACAGAAACTTCATTCAATAAAGACACTCACCAGAAACTGGAAAGCAGAATTCATCTGGAGGTCAGGGTCTTTTACCTCCCAAACTGAGGTGTGTTTTTTTTTCCTTTCCACAATTTTGTTTTTGTTTGTTTATTGTTTACGCTATCCTTGTTGTAATTACCCTCCAAACTTTAATTATTACAACTTCAGCTTAATATGGTTGTGAAGGCTGTGAGTTCTGAAGTTGCCTGTTTTTTTAGTTTTAACTGAAAATAGTATATGTACTATGTGATCAGATAAGGCAATGTTTAATTATCCATGTTGTTTAAAGCACTAAATATTAACTGTTAACATTAGGGCAATACACTGACTCCTGTGAGACCCACAAATGTCCTGGAGCTGATGAAACAATGGAAGAACCAGCCTGGAAGTGATGAAGAGGACCTGGAGGAGCTAAAGGATGACCTCGCTACCAAGATACACGTGTATACAAACTTTCAGCCAGAGGAGAATGTCAATGATGAGAATGTGACTGAAAATACTGATGATAGGAATGCCAAAACCCCTCTGCCAGAAAAGCAGGTAGGAGAAAAAGTTTCCTTCTCCTCCAAAGTATAGCAGAGCCCCTAGGCCTGCAATAATTATTGATCTTTATTTATTTGGAAAGGCTTCTGTTTTCAGAAGATTTTTAGAATTCTAGAATGCCAGAGCTGAAAGATGCCCTTGTGGGGAGGCATCCATTCCAACTCTTCTCTGGGTAGGAATCCCTCTACAACTTCCTTGACAGGTTTGCACAATGGTTGAGTAGGGAGAAGCAGGCCTGAAGGTTGGTGGAAACCTTTAGAATTCCTCATGGGTGAGGAGGAAGGGTTGGTATCCAGATGGGAGGGGGGCAGGAGAAGGGGAGACTAGAAGGAAGATTGGGAGCAGGGAGAGATCCTGGTGGAATATGGAAGGAAAGAAGGCTAGGACAAGGTGATGAATCTTTATGAACTTAGCCAGTTTGCTCCTTGGAGGACAGACCCACAGTTGACCACCAGGCATACTTTCCTTTCCAGCTTGTACCTTGGTGGAACCTGTTACACAGTGTATGGTCCATTAGTATAACCTTCAATATCACCAGGTCACCCCCACACCACAGTTAGCCATTGGAGTAGGGCATCAGTGGAAGAACAGAGTATTCCTGATAAATTAATCTTTGCTAATTGGTGTTCTTACTGTGCTTCAAGATTGTCATTCTGAACATTTATCCTGACCCATCTAGCCGAGGTGCCAAAAGAGTGAGTCACAGGAAGCTGTGAGGAGACCTGGACTGCCAGTGTCCTCTGACCTCTGAATTGCCAGGATCCTGGCACTTTTGACAGAAGCTCAACCAGTCATTTGGGCAAGGCCTCAAGAATGCAATTGTCATGAACCTCAGGATAGCGAGTACCCATCCTCCAAACTGTTCTATGTTCTCTGTGCCCTCACTCTTTAGGCAGCTAGCAGATCTCTGTCTCTTCTCCTCAGTCAGTGTTTGACAACCTGCTGCTATAGATTACAAATTAGCCTTTGCTTCAGTACAATGCCCAGGAATTCCCAAGGGACACACAACATAAATTAACACACACATAAACACATAGGGAAAGTCACTTGGGAGCAACCAATTCCCTAGAGCCCACTCCACCCCAACAGGGCCTTGCTTCATAGCTTTCTTATTGTACTTCCTACTGAGAAACAGCAGAATAAAGGACCAACCTCAACATCGCGCCCCCCACCAAAAAAAAACCAAAGTTCTACCTGCTTTTATGTGTTGCTTACTAGCAGTCTCTGAGAGGCCTGGTGCCCTCTTTAGGGGTATTAGTTACAACTTGTGCCTTCATGCTCCACAGATCAACTGGCCTAACAAAGAGGTCTTAGAAGCACTGCCTAAACAGCAGAAAAGGTGCAGTGGCTTATCTATGATGTACAGTGGCAAGTCATAACATAGGTTAATGAACAGTGTCTGAAGGGTGATGACCAAAATCTGTCAATAATGTTAGATGGTGGTCAACAAGTATTCATTAAGTACATACTATGTGCCAGGCAATGTGCCAGGTGATGGGGATTCAAAGACAAAGATGGAATAGTTCCTGTCTGCAGGAAGCTTATATGCTATTGGGGAGACAGAATGTAGATAATAAGTGTATGCAAAATATACACCATGTATAGAAATAAGTATTTAAGAGATATAAGAAATAAAATACACCATGTACATAAATAAAAACAAGGTGAATTGGGGGGTTACTATTTAGGGGGGTGAGTCATAAAAGCCCTCATGTAGAAGGTACTGATTAAGCAGAGCTTAGAAGGAAGCAAGGGGTTCTAAGAAATGAAGGTGAGGAGGGAGGGCATTCCAGGCATGACAGACATGGGAGTTGAAATGAGGACCAGGAAAAGGAATAAAATATTTAAAAGTCGAATAGCTAAATGGAGTAAGTTCTGTTTTATCCTGGAGGCGACAAGGAACTTTGGAATTTATTGAGTAGGACAGTGTCATGAAAACCTAGAGAGGAGAGAGTACCCAGGAGAGGTGATCATTAATGTCAAATGCTGCAGAGAGCTAAAGAAGGATGAGATGGAAATACTGATATAAGTATGAACTATTCATTCATTGTTTTATTCAAACTCTTGAAAGAGTAGTGCTAAACAATGCCATTTAATTGAATTTCCCTTCCCTGGAATCTTCCCTCTACTGGCTTCGTGACTCTGGTCAAATCATGTAACTTTTCAGGGCCTCAGCTACTTTCCAGTCAGAAAATCAGTCAGTCAAATAGCATTTATTAAGTACCTACTAAGTATCAGGCACTATGTTAAATTCTGGGAATAATATGGTCAGACCTATCTGTGATTTGGGAATCCCAATTTTGCAGCTATCTGGATGGTAGAAGTAGAGAGGAGACACACTAGGAGCAGCACAGTCAATAAGGAGGCCATTGTAGCAGTCCAGCCTGATTTAGGGTGGTGGCCATGTAGAGGGAGAGAAGAGGAAGTATGTGAGATATGTTGTAGAGGTAACATGGACAACATTTGTTCACTGGACATGTTAAATTTTATGGGACATCATGGATAGCAAATGCATGGCGGGCAACTGATGGCAAAACTGGGACTAGAATTCAGGAGAGAGAGTAAAGTTAGAGACACAGATTCAAGAGGCATCTATATGGAGACAAACGAATCCATGGGAGTTAATAAGAGAGAGGAGGAGGCCCATGACAGAGCTTTGGAGGGAAATCATGTCTGATGGGAGGGAAATGGATAATGACTCAGTAGAGGAAACCAAGAAGAAGCAGAAAGATTGGTAGGAGAAGTACCAGGACAGAGCAGCCTCATAGTAGTCCATGGAGGTGAAAAGGTTCATGAAGATGGAGTGGTTTGCAGTGTCAAATGCTGAAGAGAAAAAAAAAAGATGAGTTTTAAAGAAAAGGCCATTGGTAATTTTGAACAACTATTTCAGTTAAGTGGTGAGATTGGAAGCAAAATTGCAAAGAGATTGCGAAGTAAATGGAAGGTGAGGAAATGAGTGTAAATAACCCTATCCAGATTTAGACTATGAAAGGGAGAAGAGATACAACATAATCATTTAAGAGATGACATTTAAGAGATGGTGGGGCAAGTGAAGATTCTCTAAGTCTAGGACAGACCAGGTCACGTTTGTTAGAGTCACAAAAGGAGATGATGGATAAGGAGATAGTAAAGGTGGTGCTGGAAGGGGGGAGGGAAAGAATGATTTGTGTGGCAAGCTTCTGAGATAGAAGGGAGGGAATGGCTTCAAGAACACTGGTAGTAAAATGTGAGAAGACTTTCATAAAAGGGAATTAGTGTTTTTGGCCATAACAGCTCATGAAGTACTGTCTCCAAGAAGCTATGATTTGCATTGGTGACAGAAATATCCATACTAACAAAACCACAGATCTTTTGAAATATTGAAGAAATCCAAGATAACACCACGAATGAGTTTTTAAAAATGTTTCCTCCTCCCCTTCCTTTCATTCTAGCCAGGAACAGCCTCAAAGTAGTGGGTATTCATTGGGATTACTTTCCAACTGCATAGTTTAATGGTTGAGACTTGGGTTGTTTAAGTTCATAATTGTTACTTCTTTGGGACCAGGAGCTGCATTTCTAAGCCATTCTGAACTGTACTGACTGTTTATAAAAAGAGTGATAAAGGGTACTTCACATTATAGGGCTGGAAAGTGTAATGTTCTTAATGCATTATAGGAATCAATATGCATTTGTTGTAAATTATACAGAAGTCAGGTTAATGTTAAGGAGTTACTTCTGTTCTTTCAAGTCCTCATTAACAGTACACAGTGGAGTTTGAACTGATGACCTTGTAGAACAGCAAGAATTATTGATGGGACTGAGGAATTTAAAATTCTGAAGTGATAAGCTTGAAATAGGACTGGCCATTTACTCTTGTGTCCACACGTGATTCATATAATAATTAATACACTTGACATTAAGATACTAAAACATTTCTATTCCACTTATTCTCTATATATTGAACTACTTTAGTCATAGAATGTCGGGGCTGGAAGGTGCCATACAGATCGTCTGGTTCTTTCTCTTTCATTTTACAGAATAGCAGACAGACCAATTGAGGGGGAGAAACTTGCACTAGATAGGGACAAAGATAGATAGATAGACAGACAGACAGATAGATAGATGGCTAGATAGATGGATCGTTAAATACACAGATGGCTAGATAGATAGACAAAAGATAGACAGACAAAAGAGATAAATAGATAGATAGATAGATAGATAGATAGATAGATAGATAGATAGATGGATAGACAGATGACTAGATAGATAAACCAAAGATAAACAAAAACGATAGATGGCTACACAGACAGACAGACAGAAAGATAGATAGATGTTTAGACAGAAAGATAGACAGATGTAGGCTAGATAGATAAATAGACAAAAAGTAGATAGAAAAAAGATAGATAGATAGATAGATAGATAGATAGATAGATAGCACACTATTCATGTTTTAGTAGTGACCTGACAGTTCTTTCGTTTGGGATACATGGTACCTAAAAATCTTGTTTTTCTCTTCAAATGAACATCTCAGCCTGTTTTGAGGAATCATTCTCTTTCAGAGTAGAAATGACATTTCTTATGTATCCAGTATGGTAACTATCAGGCTGTGGACATTCAGTTAATGTTTCTCGTTATTAGTAATCCTACAAACTCTCTGTGGTGGGCTCTTAATCAACTGCACTGGATACTAATAAAATAAAGGCTTAAACTCCAGTAGTCATCAAATGAGGCACCTCACAAAAGGTTACCGATTGCTCCAACATATCACTTAGCATTAATTCCTTAGAGGAGCCTGATAGATGATAAAATTCTGCCATTACTCATTAAGCTGCAAAGACAACTGGAGAGAAATTATTGAGTCTGCCAATTAAGTTGGCCCCTAACAATGACAGGGAGGGGAGAGGGCTGGCATGAAGGAATGAAATCATCTGATGAATCAGAACTCTGTCTGGATTTCAGATTTCTTGCTTTGGCATTTCATAAATGAAGAGAATCCCTAGTTGTCACAGTATTCATTGGACACAGTCCTGAATGAACTAGAGTAATGCAAATATAAGATAAAATCCTCAGGCAATGATTTTTGCTTAGTGAAAGGATGGCCTATTAAACTCATGCTTTTGGGGGGATAGTATCTGTCAGTGTAATTGACACTTTAAACTATGAAAAAGAAAAACTGATGTGTCTGGCCCTCAGAAACTTAAAAAATAATTTGTGTGATGAGTCGAGTACTCATGTATTTGTGTGGTATTCCTCTGCAGGAGGATCTCTTCCCATAAATTTGAAAATATACAGCCAAGGAAGCAAGATCTTCATAGAAAATAGTTTTCCATTGGCTAGAAATTAAAGTGTAGTACATTACTTTGTCATAAAAGAAGTCAGGTTTAAAAAAATATTCGATTCAGTGGGATGAGAGAAATCTTATTTATATTTTTAGCAAAATCTAACTCAATTTCAGCTCACCAGATATACGTAGGGGACAGCTAGGTGGCACAGTGGATAGAATGCTAGGCCTGAAGTCAGAAGGGCTCATTTTTCCTGAATTCAAATCTGGCCTCAGACACAAACTAGCTGTGCGACCTGGGGCAAGTCACTTCACCCTTTTTGCCTCAGTTTCCTCATCTGTAAAATAAACTGGAAGAGGAAATGGCAAACCAGAACAGTATCTTTGCCAAGAAAACCCAAAACGGGGTCAGGGAGAGTCAGACGTGACTGAAACAACCCGACAGCAAGACACATGTCAACAAGACATATGAGCAAAGTTACCATGGAATTTCTAGATGCTCCTTATTCTGCAGAGGAGGAGGCAAGAGAGAGGAAGTGATTTATTTAACTGAGGCCCCACAATTGGGGAGCAAGATAGCTGGGAGGGATTCAGGATAAGTCTCTTGTCTCTTAATGGTGTTTTTGTTTAGTTTCCACTAGACAATACTCCCTTGCATGCACCTATAATTCCTTTTTTAAAATTTTCTGGCCCTGGTGGGAGGAGGAGGGGAAATTCAACCTTTCCTAGAACATATTTCCTAAGTTGTATTGATATTTGTTGTTTTTCATACTATAAAAATTTCCTACTAACCCCTCTCTACCCAAAAGACTCCTTCCATTGTCACAAAGAAAAACAATTAAGCCAAAGTAAGTCAGTATCTAGTGACGCTATACAGCATACAACTCCTTTAGACCATCACCTGTCTGCCGAAGTGAGAGAGGCCCACCACAATCGTTAGGTGAATGTGCATCTGGGTGACATAGGAACACATTGTCAGGGAGTGTAAATCAGAGTTTTTGGTGGAGGCAGCCTTTAAAAAATAAACCATGTTCTTTCCCTTCATTTTCAGAGGCAATGTCAACACTGTTCTCTTGGGAATAGTGGGAACTAGCCATGTGTGGACAGTAGCGTGCATACTGTCCACATGATTATTGTCGTCCCATCCTATCCCATTTGGCAGAGCCTTCTTGGTCTCACAGGATTTTACTATGATCTAGAAGTCAAAACAGTCGATCTGTGTAGGCAGGAGTGTGTCAGCAGCTGCTCCCAATATCCTTTACAAGGGCACTAGCTCCTCTATTACTCTGAGGGTGCCCGTAGGCAACAGATAAAAGTAGGCAGAATCCAGGCTCCTGGGCTGCTGGTTAGGTCAGCCATTATTCTGTGCTGATTAAGCTGGGGGTGTTAGAAAACTGAAGAACAAAAGGGGCAGGCAAGGCCTCTATGTTGCAGAGTAATGAAATTCTGGATAACCTGGTTGGCATGACGGCTTTGCCTGTGTGTCTCTTGTTTGCGTTCCTGGCAAAAGTCTCAAGGGGCTGTGCTATAACATGCCTGAGGTCTTAAACAGATAGTACACCAAAGAGCATAGACCTTTGCGATGACCCTGTTGCAAGGTCAGTAACCACTGTGGCCCTGGAGCTTTTCCATATTCTATTGCTCATCCTTGTGTAGGAGGCTGCAAGATGCTGGCATGCAGCAGCACTGGGACCCGGGCACAAATAACCCAAAGCCTTTTTCAGAAAACCCATTCCCCACACCCTTCTTGATTCCTCTATGCCAGTTTCAACCATTTGCCTGTTCCAGTGTCCCAGCAAGCCATTGCAAGGCCACTAGGGTTTGGAGGGATGTCAGTCCCTCAAGGCATTGTTTTCTGTTCTCCCTGAGGGGTTACCTCCCTCCAACTGCACGTATAAGAGCACCTTGGTTATCATGCTTTAGTGCACTCTCCATATAGATCCTGCCCAGTGGAGTTGGGTTGCAATGAGCATCATTTCAATCCCAGAAGAGTATCATTCCTAGTCAGGATTGCACAGCCTAATGTCTTTCCCTTCCGATTCTCTCTTTTCCTGTACGTTGATATAGTAATGAAAATGAGTATGTCTGAAGCTCGCTTTTAATAAAATTGGCCAGCTTGCTGTTTTAGAGAGCTCATCATTTTGGATGGATTTTTTTCCCCTTACTTGGGACACATATGTCACAGGCATTAATGTCAATGGGCTTAGTCCTATGGGCCCTGCCTACTGAATCAAGACCATGGAATTAGTCCCCATATGCTGGGGCTGAAAGAAACTGGCATCCCTGACTAACTTACAAGTTAGATTTCATTTCTATTAAATCCGTGCAGAATTCAGATCTCCCAGGCTGGAGGTGGAGCCTAGAAAAGGTTGGAGAAGCAAGCTCCTCTGCTTCAGAAAAGATCAGGAGAGAAACAGTCCTCTTGTTTGCTCTCTCCTTGTCCTTCTGGAAACAGTGAGATTTTTCCAAGAGGTGAATGGCTAGTTCCTAGCAAAACCATGGAGCAGAGCATGTAGTTGAATGTCCTGCCACTTTGGACTCCATATTGGTCTATAATTTTAATATGACTCTGAAGATGGTTGCTATGGTGATAAACCACTTTACTTAAATAGCATGTATTTTTACTCAAAATTCAGAGAAATGGTAACAGTTTCTCGTAATCATGCCCTGGTATTAACTTGCAATGATACGCCTAGAGCTTACAGGTTTTGCATCCATTATCACCAGATGAGTTCATCAGGTTAAAGTTATGCCAGTGAATAACAAGATATGTATATTTAGCCTCAATTTTCTTAGAGCATATCTCCCATTGCACACATGGTGTCCCCTTTGGAAATTAATCGTTTGCTCTGGGGGAATTTGGCCCAGTGTACTTGAAGTCACTGAATTAGAGAATCTTAAGGTTGGAATGAACCTAGAATGGTCACCTTGTGCATCCTTTTGCTTCCATCTAGAACTATACCCAAACTTCCCCAGACAAATGAAAAGCTGCTAAGGACAGAACACTAGCAGTGTCATGACCATCATACCATGGTCCATCCAACCCAAGATTTTGTGTGACAGTGTTCTAAAGGAAGGGATGGATGTTATTGGGTGGGTGGAAGGGACTGAGAATCTACCTTCGTACTAGTGTTTCTAGGTTTTGGCAAATGAGGCTGTCTTCTGTGTACACCCATAAGGATTTTATGGTCTCTGATTAGATAGGTACTTTCTTAGCCTTTATTTTCCCATGTGGAAGCATTTTCTTATTTAAAGAAATACCGATTATTACCTCTATGAGCTTAAGCAAATGATTTCATCTCTCAGAGACTAGTTTTCTGATTTGTAAAATGATAGAGCTGGACAAGGCAATCTAAAATTTAGCTCTAAAAAGTCTAGAGCATACGCTTCACTCTTTCTCCCTTACTCCAATGTCTTTTTCATCAACATAGACAGGCAGGGAGATGTAGGGAAAAGGGAAATGAACTTGAAGTCAGACCCAAGTTCTTCCCCTGGCTCCTATGTAGAAAGGCTGCCTCAGCCTCTCAGAGCCTCCCTTCCTTGCCTTTAAATTGGGGCAATGACACTTTCACTACGTACCTCACAGGATTCTTGTGAAGCAAAGTACTTTGTAAACCTTAAATCACTCTAAACATGTAAGTTTTTATTGTGCTCTGATTCCATAATCAATCTGAAGTGTTTGCCAGACACCAGATATGGAAGCATCGTGACTCAATCAAATCTAGATTTCAGATGATGACACATTTGTCTTTCTCATACACAGACACAATCATAGATCTCTTAGGATTGTAAGCATTGAATTGGAATGAACCTCAATGGCCATTTACTCCACTCTGCACCTGTTTTACAGATGAGGACCCTGAGCCAGAGGTAGGGTGAGGGGACTTGCCTAAACTGCATACATCATGTCATGGGTACCATTTGAAACTACATCTTCTGACTCCAGAACCAGGACTCTTCCCTTTCTACCATCATGCCCCAGCTTCCCCCCTTTGCTGCTGGGGACTAGCATAGCCTGCTCTGTTCCTGTTCCTGGAACGCACTCTCTTTTCCTCCCTGTCTTCTGACACCTTCTCCATGAGGCCTTCCCTGATGCTCCCACCCCAGCCACAGTTGAAATGACTTCTTCCTCTTTAGTTTGTTAAGTTGTGCTGAGTCTGGATCCTTCCTTTACTCTTCTTACATTCCATCTGGTATGATACCTACTGGTGTAGTATATGTTGTATGTATAATGACTCGCTCCATATAAGCTCCATGAGAGCAGGAATTGTCCTGAGTCCCCAGCTCTTAGCCTCATGCTTTGCACATGGTAGATACTTAATAGATGTTTATTAACTCAAATGGAGTTGGACAACATTGTATAGTGGAGCAGACACTTAGGATCGGGAAGACTTGGGTTAATGGCTCACCTTAGACACTTACTAACTAGTGTGACCCTGAGAAAATCACAACATCTCTATGAAAAGAAGAGGTTGGATGTGATGGCTTCCATCAGATTTTTTGGCTCTAAATATAAGTACATGATCTTTTCCCCCTATGATGTGTCTCCCCTGTTCAAAACCCTTCAGTAGCCCCAACCTTGACTCATTAATCTGGCATCCATGGGCCTCCACAACCTAACTCAAACCTTTCTCTCTAGCCTTAACT
Organism: Trichosurus vulpecula; assembly: GCF_011100635.1. Taxonomy (NCBI): domain Eukaryota; kingdom Metazoa; phylum Chordata; class Mammalia; order Diprotodontia; family Phalangeridae; genus Trichosurus; species Trichosurus vulpecula. The sequence continues at coordinate 225,377,158 of NC_050578.1, read as the reverse complement.
CCCACAACCTCTAACCTCTAATCAATTTGACAATTTAGTGTCCTCCAAACACAACCTATAGACCCTTACTGCCAGGGCTTTACTGTTTTCTACAACTAAAATGTCTTCTGCCTCTCAATGTGCCTCCCCCCAGCTCTAAATATCAACATACTATAACGTCCAGTTCGGATTCCAGCTACTGTGAAGGTTTGTTTGTTCACCTTGGCTGGAAGTAATCTCTGTCACCTAATCTCATATCATTTTATACTCCTGTTAACACATGTAGACTCTGGAGGGTCCTTATCCCTACCTCCACTTACAAGGACAGATTGGGTCTCCAGAAGATGGCTACTAGGGTTTCAAAGCCCTTAGGGCTTTAGAATAGCCCAGAAGGGTTCAGGGATATCTTTCTAATGTTATAGCTCATGAGCCCTCTTCTGGTGTGTTTCCTAGTGATTATCAGTTGATGTCAATTAGTCAGCCAAATTTAATTAGTTTTTCAAAAGGAGCATTTACTGAGGTGGTATAATTGGTTCAGGTGGTACAAACATTACCCTTTCATGGGTACCTACAGAGTCTAGAGGCAACTATGCTTAAGCTTAGAGAACATGTGTGGCAAAGGAGTAACTAGTGAAGTCTTTGAGATGTTCCTCCGTGGGTGTGCTGTATGGTCTGTTTGTTTTTGGCTCCCATTGCAGACACCGCTGCCAGCCATTCTGGGGGTGCTGAGGAAAGAGTTCAAATCCTCTGTGCACTTCAGTGTTCAAACAACTTCTTCAGCCAAGGAGGGGGAGCATCTTTGTTCTTCCCTCCAGTTGGCTGCTTCTCAGAGGTTTAGCTGAGACATTCTCTTCTCTCCCCTGCCCGGAACTCAAATCTCCAATGCCGACTAGCTTGCTGATTTTCAACAGGCTGAAGAGGGTGTGGCTAAGTCCCTCAGTCAATGGGAACAGACTTCCTGTTGTACCTAGGCACACTTTGTGAAAAATCAGGATGAGTTCTTCCCTGACAGAACCATCAGGGCACGACATCGTATCACCCACTTTAAATAGAAAGGGGTGATTTGATTGATTTACTCAGCGCCTCCATCCTTGCACCCCTTTTGTGTACTTACTTTATCATAATTTGGATTCTAGTTATCTGTTGCCTTGCCTTCTCTCCCCAACTAGACCATCAGCCCATTGCGAGAAAGAACGGTTTCTCATTTATCTTTGCTTCCCCTGTTTCCCACCATAGTGCTTTTCACATAGTAGGTGCATAATAAATGCTTAATAAATGAATGAAGGTGTACAAGGAAAGGATAATGTTAGGTTTAATTTCCAAGTTTTTTTTCTGATGATCCCCAGAATTTTGTTGGCCTTTCTAGCAGCAAAATATTGGGTTTAAGTCTCCCCCGATTCTGTAGTCCATCTCTTGGATTGCTACTCTTGGTACAATTCTCTAACTCTGGTTTGGTTTATTTTTCCTTAATACCTCATACTTTTTCACATTGAAGCTCATCTGCCACATTTCTTCAATTATCCCATGAGAACTTCCTGCTTTGTCACTCTATTTACTCGGTATTTCACCATTCTGAAGTCCTTAGTAAATACAGCCTGATGGGAACAGGTGTTTGTACCATGTTGAAAAATTGCACCCCTGGGAGACTACTGTCCACAAGACATGCTGAGCCTTCATTGTTACACATGAAATGTGACTTCTTCAATACTTCAAGGGATTGGCGATTTCATCAGCCCGGATACACCTTTCATATTCATTTCCTCTAATCCCATGAAATTCCTCTACATGTCTTGCCATAATTCACCATAGAGGATCATCCAATGAATTACAGATTCTCTTCTGGTTGTTCTGTAACAATATATTCTTGCGGATACCAGTGCAACCCATGGGCTATCTACCCCTGCCCATCCCTCATCCTTGCAGCATGACAGGTCCACCTCCTTATCTGATAACATCAGTTCCTAATAATGTCTTCTAGGCCATGTCTTGCATGCAAGTAATTTTTCCACAAGTCTCTCCATTGCCCTTGGAGAGCAACCCCTGTGACTTTAATTCTTCTAGGATCATAGTACTCCATGACTTATTGCCACATAGCATCAACAGAAACATATTGTGTGAAAATGGTGGACTGTTATGATGAGGATCGATGTCACATGACTGGAATTGCTGCAGGGTTTTCCCAGCACAGTGTCACCCAACTCCATCCCTTCTGTTCAGTTCTGGGCTCAGCTCATCTCCAGGCTGAAGCACCAACAATAACCGAGTTATATATTCTGGCGAACCAACTCAGCAAACCACTCCTTCAACTGCATGTTCTTTTTTTACTGAGGAACTGTGACTTCAGTGAAGTGGGGGACTCCAACTGTGGAATCTCCCTCCACTGATAAGCATAGGCAACTCACTGGCAACTTAGAGTTTTAGAGTTGTCTGGGGCGGGGGGCATGGAGAGGTTAAGTTTTGCCCAAGGTCACATACCTAGCGTGTATCAGAAGCTAGGTCTTTCTGACTCCTTTCTGACGCTTGGTGCACTAGCCTACTTTGCATCCCCTGCCTTAGTGTGGCAGATCTATCTTATTGTATCCCTGTGGATCTCATTGAGGAAGGCTTGTCTTCTTGGGGCTCATTGAAATGAGCATAGTCAGGAACATTTGCAGAACTTCTTGGTGCTCAAGAAATCCCTTTTCATACTTGGTGTATGATGTCAATAATACTGACCGTCTATTTTATGAAGGAGTGAAACAATACTAGGCCAAGCTTTCATTCTGGGGAGAATCTCACAAGCCAGAAAACACCATAGAAGAACAAAGATGAACCTGGGGCCTGGATCATTCCCAGCCTAGAAAATCAGGTCCTAATGATTTAGGATTGGTTGTATTCATATGGACAAGGTTCCAAGTTGGTATCTGTATGGGAAAATTACTTTCAGAGGAAAAAATAATGACCACCCTTAGAAACTAAAGTTATGACCAGAAGGAACTAATACTGTCACTTATGTGACCTGGGTACATTATTAGACTGCTTGGAGCTTCAGTTTCTTCATATGTAAAAATATAAATATGTGTACTATTTCCCTTCCAGGAATCCCAGGAGGATCAAATGAAGGTATGTGAAAGTCCTTTATAATCATGGACCCCCCTCCACATAGAAGTAAGGGTTGTCAATGAGTAGGATAATAGTTTTCTGATGTGATGTTTCTCAGGTTTAAGGCTAGTGAGTGAGAATCTAAAGAGGTTTCAAATAAAAGAATTAATTCCAATAAGAGATTTTTATTAGGAAAGGACTCAATCGGTCTCTTGTGAGAACTCCCCCAGCTGTCCCACAGTTTTCCAAACAACAGAATTAAAACTTAGCAAATACCACCAACAGAAGCCACTCCTCAATTATAAGAAACGTGTGAAGATGAGAGAACCTATAATATAATCAGTGAACTGATCATCTCTCTTCAAGTGAGAAACAGTTGTCGTGGTTTACTTCTTCACAGTTAGTTTTAAATTTATTTTAGGACTAATTTTAAAATGGGATTTCTGCTATTAGTTAGTAAAACAAAAAAGGTGCATAATCAAGTGTCCTTTTCCCCACTGCTGACTGCAGGAAGAAACCATTTGAGAGAGGCTAGAGATATTTCCACATCAAATTAGAAAACATTTTGGGGGGGACTTGGGGGTGTTTTCCCTATTCACCTGAAAATTCAGGGGTTCCTTAATGGGCATGTATATTGTTTAAGGTATCATGTAAAGAAAAAAGCACCATCACCAACCTTTGTCTGTAGATCCAAGATGACTATTTGAGTGTGTTGTAGCAGGGGTCTTTTTTGAGGTATAGATTGAACTGACTGGTTAGTATGGTTCAATATGGATTGACTGATGAAGCCCCCATCCAAATCCGAAATTCAGCTATTCTTTGATAAACCTCAAATGCTTAACCAGTGGAAAAGAAGCACTTTCCTGTGTTTTCCTTCTTGGACTACAGTTTCTTTGTTGTATTTTGCAGGTCAGCAAGAAAAAAAATAACACAAGTACATTAGCAAATGGGACAGTAAAGAAGAAAAATGCAAACTTGAGGCCATCTAGTAATGTGAGTACATTTTTAAAATGAAATAAAATGACTGCATTTTCATTTCTATTCTGATCATATTGTACATATAAAAAACATTTGAAATTCTGTTCACAAGATCACTTCAGATTGGAGCAAGAGGGGACCGACTACCTTTCAGTGTAATTTGGGTAAAGAATGGATTTTTATGAACTGATTATTTCTAATAACATTCACCTCTTGATGAACACTACCATAAAAGTGTATACCACATAGTATTGCCCTGACCAGTGCTGTTTTACAGCTATTACAATAATTGAAACATTATTATCTTAATTGGATGTTTTGGAAAGATGGAGTGCTATGTAGCAGTGAGTCCCCTCTTTGAGTCAGGAAAACCGGTTTTCTTTATCAGATTGGTCACTTGCTAACTGGGTGACTTTGAACAAGTTGCAACTTTTCTGGGGATAATGACACTCACTCTCCCTGACAAATCTTATGCCCCTGTCAATGTAGTTCCTGCCCCCCTCACATTCTGTTTTCACAAACCCAATTAATAATATTAGGCATGCTATGCCTTCATTCCACAAAACAACTAATACTTAAATAGAGAGAAACAATTTGTGTGGGTGTGTGTTCTCTTACTGTTGTGAAGAGTAACTAAAGTCTTTAGAACTCTTTAGAAGATCTTAAAATCACATCTGCCTCTTGAAAGAAAATCCAGGAAAGCAAATCTACAGTTCCTTTGGAGTAAAATGCTGTAGGAAAAGGGATATTTTTGTGGTTTTCAAATCTTTACTTTGTAGTAAACAGATTGTTTAAAAAGTATCAACTCAAGTATCAGGTCATGCTATTAGAAAGTACACTAAGGATGGGCAGAGCCAAGATGGCAGCTGGAAAGCAGGGACTTCCTTAAGCCCCCACCCCAAATCCCTCCAAACACCTATAAAGAAATTCTAGAACTGCAGAACCCACAAAATAGCAGTGAGAAACAGGTCTCCAGTCCAGGAGAGCCTGGATGGTCACCGGGAAGGGTCTATCACACAGCATGGACTGCACCAGGACAGACCAGTCTGGACTGTGGTCCTGGTTGGCAGTTCTTGGGGGAGGAGGAGCACTGCTGTGACCGAGCCTGGGATGATGGTGGAGTAGAAGTAGCTCTGAAAACAGCAGTTCTTAGACCCTAAAGCCTGGGACAAAGTACTCTCTACAAGCAGTCATATACTGACAAAAAGCTCAAGGGTCAAGTAGTTGGCTGGGAACATGAACAGGCAGTGAAAATGAACTCAGACTCAAACTCAGACTCAAATTCAAACTCTAGATTCCTTTTTTGGTGACAAAGAAGATCAAAACATACAGCCAGAAGAAGTCAACAAAGTCAAAGAGCCTACATCAAAAGCTTCCAAGAAAAATGAGTTGGTCTCAGGCCATGGATGAGCTCAAAAAGGATCTGGAAAAGCAAGTTAGAGAAGTAGAAGAAAAATTGGGGAGAGAAATGAGAGAGATGTTGGAAAACCACGAAAAACAAGTCAATGACTTCCTAAAGGAGACCCCAAAAAATACTGAAGAAAATAACACCTTAAAGAATAGACTAACTCAAATGGCAAAAAAAGCTCCAAAAAGGCAATGAGGAGAAGAATTCCTTGAAAGGCAGAATTAGCCAAATGGAAAAGGAGGTCCAAAAGACCACTGAAGAAAATACTGCCTTAAAAATTAGATTGGAGTAAGTGGAAGCTAGTGACTTTATGAGAAACCAAGATATTCTAAAACAGAAGCAAAGAAATGAAAAAATGGAAGACAATGTAAAATATCTCATTGGAACAACCACTGACCTGGAGAATAGATCCAGGTGAGATAATTTAAAAATTATTGGACTACCTGAAACACATAGTCAAAAAAAGAGCCTAGCCATCATCTTTCAAGAAATTATCAAGGAAAACTGCCCTGATATTCTAGAACCAGAGGGTAAAATAGAAATTGAAAGAATCCACTGATCGCCTCCTCAAAAAGATCCCAAAAAGAAAACTCCTAGGAATACTGCCGCCAAATTCCAGAGTTTCCAGATCAAGGAGAAAATACTGCAAGCAGCCAGGGAGAAAAATTTGAATACTGTGGAAACACAATCAGAATAATACAAGATCTAGCAGCTTCTACATTAAACGATCAAAGGGCTTGGAATATGATATTCTGGAGGTCAAAGGAGCTAGGATTAAAACCAAGAATCACCTACCCAGCAAAACTGAGTATAATGCTCCAAGGAAAAATATGGATTTTCAATAAAATAGAGGATTTCAAACTTTCTCAGTGAAAAGACCAGAGTTGAATAGAAAATTTGACTTTCAAATACAAGAATCAAGAGCAGCATGAAAAGGTAAACAAGAAAGAGAATTCATAAGAGACTTACTAAAGTTGAACTGTTATGTTTACATTCCTACATGGAAAGATGATGTGTGTAATTCATGAGACCTTTCTCAGTAATAGGATAGTTGAAGGGAATATACATATATATAGACAGAGGGCACAGGGTGAGTTGAATATGAAGGGATAGTATCTAAAAAAATAAAATAAATTTAAGGAGTGAGAGAGGAATATACTGAGAGAGGGAGAAAGTGAGAGATAGAATGGGGTAAATTATCTCACATAAAAGTGGCAAGAAAAAGCAGTTCTGTGGGAAGGGAAGAGGGGGCAGGTGAAGGGGAATGAGTGAATCTTGCTGTCATTGGATTCAACTTGAGGAGGGAATAACATACACCCTCAATTGGGAATCTTACTCCACAGGAAAGTAAGGGGAAGAGGACAAAAAAAGGGAGATAATGGAAGGGATGGCAGATAGGGGGAGAAGGTAAGCAAAAGCAAACACTTTTGAAAAGGTACAGGGTCAAGGGAGAAAATTGAATAAAGGGGGACAGGGTAGGATGGAAGGAAATATAGTTAGTTTTTCACAACATGAGTATTGTGGAAGTGTTTTACATAATGATACATGTGTGACCTATGTTGAATTGCTTGCCTTCCTAGGGAGGGTGGGTGGGAAGGGAAGATGGGAGAGAATTTGGAACTCAAGGTTTTAAAAGCAGATGCTCAAAAAAAGTTGTTTTTGCATGCAGCTGGAAAACAGGATATATAGGGAATGGAGCATAGAAATCTATCCTACCCCACAAGAAAGTAAGAGGGAAGGGGATGGGGGGAGTGGGGTGACAGAAGGGAGGGATGACTGAGGAATGAGGCAATCAGAATAATATATGCCATCTTGGAATGGGGGGAGGGTAGAAATGGGGAGAAAATTTGTAACTCAAAATCTTGTGGAAACCAATGTTGAAAACTAAAATAGTAAATAAAAAAGAACAATATGAGCATTTCTACTAGAGAGTAGCAATCTTGTGATTTCAGATTTCTCACATTAAATTGAATATTGCTATTTATACAGGATTCAGTAATACAGAACAGTATCACTATCACTATGAGATAGCAGTATATCAATACTTATACAGAATTAAATAATATAAAAAGTTATAACCAAGCAATGAAAAATGAGAAGTCTGCAAATTAGATCAGTGGAACTTACTTGTGAGGGAACATTCATCAGAAAAAAAATCAACTATAAATTTACAGCTTTAAAAAAAGCCAAATTTTTCTAGAATCTCACAAAGTGGAGTTTCTCAAAAATCAAAAGTCATGGGCAGAGAATTTCTCCAGGGTCCTCTCTAAGGAAAAGGAATCAGTTTTATCCCAGAGAAGCTAAAAAAAAAATTAAACTAAAAAGAGAAAGTATGCTAAGGATGGTTTCCCTGGCAGGCAGATGTTTGGAGATATTGGTAAGATTGCTCCCAATGTCCCATTCTCCTAATGCCAGTTATCCAGATGAACTTCACTAGGCACAAGCCCTGTCCCCTCGCTACCTCTCCTTGTATTCTCCCTCCTGTTCACGCTATCCCTTCTACTCCCTATTCCTCACCCACCTTAGTCTCTACTCTTTCCTGCCATCATCTCTACTGTGCCCTTGGGAAACTGTTCCACTGTTGATAAACTCCTCGTCATCCTTGAGCTGTTTCCTGCTGTATTTCTTCTGCCGGCCTGCATTTATTGAAATGGGGCTCTCTCCTGAGGGCTCCAAATCTGTGGCAGCCCTCTCCATTGTTGGCTTCTTACTCTCCCCACTCCTGGCAAGGCCTGGGGAGAGAATTAGCATAGTCACAGTCACCACCACAGTCACTTCGCAGTCACTGCTGCATCCAAGTCTTTGCTCTGCCAACATCATTTAATAGCCTTTTCTCTTTTAAAGTTCATTTCATTCAACTATTCCACCTTCCCCCAAGCTTAGTCTATGCCATTGACTAATCTCTTGGACTCTTTTCCATCTTTTCTCATGACTTTGGAACCTGGTTCACTTTTCCTTTCCACATTTTTTCTTATTATTATCCTAGAGACTTCAGTGTACATCCCAATGACCCTTCTGACACCTTGTATTCCTATTTAGCTACTCTATTTCAACCACCTACTAAGATGATTGCTCTTCTTGGTTGTTTAGTTGTTTTTCAGTTGTGTCCAACTCTTCATGACCCACTTGAGGTTTTCTTGGTAGAGATACTGGAGTGGTTGCCATTTCCTTATCCAGCTCATTTTATGGGTGAGGAAACTGAGGCAAACAGGGTTAGATGACTTGCCCAGGGTCACATAGCTAGAAAGTGTCTGAGGCCAGATTTGAACTCACAGAGAGGAGTCTTCCTGATTCCAGACCCAGAGCTCTATACACTGTGCCACTCTTTAGACCTCACCATCCCTTGAAACGCTAATATATAGGACCAAGAAATCCTCCTTTCTTACCACAATCACCTGTATTTCCAGTTCTGATCCATTATTCCTTCCATATTTATTATTTTTCCCCTTTTGATAATTTTTGTTCTTTGATTTCTCATTATCCCAAAATATTAGACCCATTTTTGCCTTACATAATCTTGACTTTATGGTCCACTATTTCAATAACACCTTTTCTTCTATCCTTGGCTCATTCCCTGACTCCTCCCATTCAAGTGTAAGTACCTTGAGAGCAAAATCTGTGTTCAGTGTATTTTTATATCCCCTTTACCTAGCATAGGACCTTGCAAATAGCTGAATCTTAATAAATGTATATTAAGCTGCATGCTGTCTGCAAAGCATCCAGGGACATAAGGATAATACATAGTCCCAGCCCTCATGAAACTTAGGATATACAGGAAGAGAGGGAGAGATTGGAGGATGAGACACAGATAAGCAGGGCTATCCAATAACTCTAGCATGGGGCAGACCATGTTACTAACCCAAGCCAAGGGCAAAGTCAAAAGAGATAAGTGCAAGGAGAGAGGGCATTTCAGACCAAGGACATCATGGAAACCTTTTTGAAAGAAGTAACATTTTAATTGGGTCTTGAAAGATACATAAAGTTTCATAAAACAGAGATGACAGTGAAAGTGGAGAGGGCATACCAGGTAAAGGAATGGCATGAGCAAAGGCATAGAGTGAGGAAAGTCTTGGACTGGACAAGGGACAGTGAGTAATACAATTTGGCTTGAGTGTAGAGTTCATGGAAGAGAAGAACATGAAGTAAGGCTGGAAAGGTAGGTAGAGCAAGGGTGTGGAGGACCTCTCATACCAGGTTAAAGACAAAAATACTGTTTAGGGGAAAGATTGCAGTTTGTTTAAAACTAGCTTGAAGTTATATTGAGATGGAATTGGATCGGGACTAAGGCTCTAGAGCTCAGGAGAGAATTCAGGGCTGGAGATGATGAATTGAGAATCATCTGAATAGGACAAATATGAGAACTTATGGGACTGAATGAGATTGCCAGAAGGGAAGTCACATCGAGTCAAGTGAAGGTCTTCCTTCCTCTTTGTACCCTGCTCCTGCCTCTCTGGACTTCTTTCTCCACCATGCTGCAGTAGACTCTTAGCCTGGAAGCTGCCTTCACCACCATGCTCTAGCAGTCTCCTTATCCTAGAAGGTCTCTCCACCTTCTTCCTCTGCTCCAGAGGCCACTTCTGATTGGGCATTTCTTTCTGGAAATTCCCATTTAAAAAAGGGCCCCTAGGCCAGCAATGCTCACTGCTAAATTCCTCTACAAGCCCTATCCATATGTCTCTGGACATCTTTCTTCACCATGCCCTGTAAGATGACTTTTGGACAATGTTCATCTTAAGCAGCTTGGTGGTGCCATGGATACGGTATTGGACTGGAGTTAGAAATGACCAAGTTTAAATCCTGACTTAGACACTTAGTAGATGGAACTTTGGTTATGTTGTTTAATTCCTCACCATCTTAGTTTCCTCATCTGTAAAATGGGGATAATCACAGCATCTACCTCCCTGGATTAAGTAAGAAAATCCACATAAAGCAATAGATAAAAGTGAGCTATTTTTATTAATGGGCTAGAGAAATTTTGTGAAGAATCAGCTAGCAAAGGAGACAGAAAAGGCACAATCAGAGAGGTGAGAGGAGAACTAGCTACGTGTGGTATCACAGAAGCCCTTCCTTCATGGTCTCCTCTTTCCTGGCAAAGGTCATCCCATGGCTTCTCTTCTCCATACTCTGCTTCGGCAATCTCATATGTTCCCAAGACTTCTAAGATCAGCTCTTATGTAGATGACCCTCAGACCTTATCTCCAGCCCTGACTTCTCTCCTTAGCTCTTCACCACTAGTTCTAATTAATTGTATCCCTTTAATCTTCCTCCTATAAATTCCATTGGATTAGAAATTAGATATGTTTCATTCTGTTGATAAGTGTTTTGCATGTAGCATATAATTCAACACACATTTCTTAAGACCCTGCTATTTGCAAGGTCCTATGCAAGGCAACGGAGTTAAAAAGATAGGACACAGGAACACTTGCCCTCTTCCCCCACCCCTCCCACCCTCCCGCCAAAGAAACTTATAAGTATATAGGTTAGGGGAGGAAATGTTTGCAGAAAACTACAAGGGAGAATAAATGACACTGTGGTCAGCTGTCTTAAATGCTACAGAGTGATCAAAGAAGAAAGGGGCTGAGAAGAGGCCTGAATTTTTGGTGATAGGACTTGGGCGACCTTTGAGAAAGCAATATCAATGGAATGGCACAGAAGGGTTTTATCATGCTGCTCCCTACAGTGTTCTAGAAATTAGCTGCACTTTATAGATCTAGATAAAGCAAGAGAAATCTTGGGTGGGGATGGGTAAAGGGGAGGAAGAGGAGGATAAAGTCCAAAGGAATGAGCATTGCTGAGAACAAAGCTGGGAGTTCACAGCAGCAGCTAGTGTAGACAACTAGATTAGGAGTGAACTGAGTCTTGGAGAAACCTAGACGTCTCACCCCACCATTGGTGATCTGGAACTGAAGAACAACAAATGTTCCAAATTGATAAAAAAGAAAGAGAATGGAGTCGGGAAACTTTAGGCCAATAAGCTTGACTTCTGTTACTAGTAAAAATTCTAGACTATATTGTTGAAGAGATGGTTTGTGAGCATGTAGAAATGGAAGTGATGATCACCAAGAGTTAACATCACTACATCAAGAAATAGGCCATGCAAAACAAATTTGGTTTCTTTTTGGCAGCTAGATCAAGGGACATAGAATACTGAGGCTTCGGCAAAGCATTTGATAACCTCACATGCCATCTAAGTGGTTCAGAGACAGGAAATTAATTTCCTAAGGTCATCTGACTAGAAAGTATCCAAAATGGGGTTTGAATTGAGGTCTCTGGATTGTCTTTTCTGCTTCCCGATGTCGTAAAGTAAATGGCAGCATGGTGGATAGAGTGCTGGACAAGGATCAGGAAGACCTGGAGTCAAATCCTGCCCTTGGACAAGCCACTTAAAACCTCAGTTCCCTCATCTGCAAAATGTGGAGTTTGGGCTCTTTAACATCTGAAGTCCCTTCTATTAATTGTTTACCCTATGAAGCCCAAAGCCTTGATAACTGAAAGCTTGTCACATGCAAGGTATCTCCCAGGAATTGTTTTCTTTTATTGTGGTAGGGATAATCATGCCTCCTCCTCCCTCAGATGGTGCTGAAATGAGGGAGATATCAAATGTAGATGACTGTTTAAGGAGTTTGGCAATGAAAAAGAACAGAAATATGGGGCACTAGAAGGGTCGAGAGAAGGGTTTTTTAAATGAACATAAATTTACTGTGATTCAATTCCCATTTAATTGCCTACTACTTGTGTAGTTCCCTTAGAACACCAAGAAACAATGGGAAAGAGTCCCTTCCTAAATGCATCTTGGTGGCTAGAAGGAAATCAGTTTACCTTCTTCATACCATCTTCATCATTTTTGAACATTAAAGGGTAGTTCAAGTCTGCAGGGGAGCGAGTAGATAGGTGTAAATACTGGTATCAGTCTAGTGGATGGGAAGCAAATAGGAAATAGTCCAAACACATCCCCTTGATGCTCAGGAAATGTATTTCCTGACCATGAAGAAGAGGATCACTCTGAGCAGGGGTCAAAATGCACTTTTAAAGTCATTCCTCTAAATTACAGAATCTAGATCAAAATGTCTCTAAATACCGATGACATCAGATAAGAGCTGTCAGGTCAAAGTGGACTTCACCATATAAGGGTTATTTTCTGTTCTCAGATGAGGATCTGAAACTGAGCCTATTCAATTCCCATCACATCAAACACTCCACAATTCTGAGCTTCCATGGAGCTGTTAACAGGAGTTTTCATTGACATTTCATATTTATTTTACAGCTTGGTGCTGTAGAAACAGTACTTGACATGGAGTCAGAGGCTTAAGTTCAAATTTTATCCCATCTCAGACACCTCCTAATTGTGTGACCTTGGGAAAATTGCTTCCCTACTCTGAACCTCAGTTTCCTCACCTATAAAATGGAGATCAAAGAGGAAAGGGACTGAGAAGTGGTCTGGATTTAGTGATAAGGGGATCTTTGGTGACCTTTGAGAAAGAAATGTCAGTAGAGTGATATGATGTAGCCGAGTGTTGAGTCCCTGCCCCTACGGTGTGCTAGAGATTAACAGCAATTAACAGGTCATATACTGCCTACAGTGTCCCAGGCTTATTTCACTAACCCTAAAGCACTCTAATATGTGAGTAATGGTTGTTGTTATGTAACAATGTTTTACATAGATACAGAAAATAAGTGACATTTATATGACAACTTAACATGTTCAGAGCACTATGCTTACATTATTTTGTTTTACCTAAAATCCATCTAGCATCCCAACATTCAGAAGAATTTTTGTTCACCTGCTTATCCAATATTTAATGTGGTTTTTGAAAAATTCACTCTGGACTTTTCTTTTGTTTCTAGGTCCCTGCTAGTGGAAAAACGGCCAGTCCAAAGCGGAACATGGACAATTCAGAAAATATGTTACCTCAGGGTTCCCCATCCTCCAAACCAGTTACACCTTCACCAAAGGGGGAGCTGGATAAGTCCTCCATCACCCCATGCCCAGGATTGTCACCAAAAAACTACTCCAAAACCCCTGCCACATCTAAAATCAAAAAGAAATCCTAAGGTATCCTTCAGCTCTGTGCAGTACAGAACCAGGGCTGGGATTCCTTTTGGTGGAACAAAGGTATAAGGGACAAAACAGACAGGGCCACATTGAGGCTTTTAGCTCTCCTCCCCCTGTCAGGGCAGGATTCTTTGTCTGTATCAGCTCAAACCTGAAGCTCTTTCTAAAGCAGTGTGTACCCTGTTAACAAACATCCATTCACAGCAGTGTTGGCAGAGCACAGTTGTCACTGAGTAGAGGTATATGTAAGTATTTTTTTTAGTCTGAGTCGGCAAGCCCCCTCATGAGGGTTTCATGAGCCTTCTGCTCTGTTTTACCTAAGATTCTTAAATTTAGCCACAGATATTTTTAGGGAAAAGTATGAGAGGGCAGAACTGGTCCCTGGGGATCCTACTACTTGTGCGCACTTTGCCCTGGAGGATTTTGCTAGGAAAATGCTCGTCACCTTGCTCTGGGCATACAGCACAAAGTCTTCAGCCATGACGCGGATCATTGTTCTTTTAGGTCATCTTAGATTACTTAAACAACTCATTTTAAACTTGGAAAATTGGAGAAGTTTTTTTAAACTACCTGATGTTATCTTCTCAGTTGTATTGAGTATATCAATAAAAACAGATATTACCCATTCTAGTTAACTTTTACATAAAAGAAGAGAGGATGAACATATTGAGATTGGCTGAGCTCATGGACAGATTCTGAACTTGTTCTGCTGCTAAAAAGGGGATGTCTATTTTTCTGTGTGCAGAATTTCTTTGTGGCTAGTCAGTGTATTGAACTGAGAAACTATTTCCAGAAGGTTTTGTTTAATTTCCCTTAGACTTGTGTCACAAGCGTCTTCTAGCCAGCTGGCTGAGGGTTTGCCATCTGAGTCTGTACCAAACAATTAGATGCTTCTGCAGGCCTCTCAGACTAATTAGAAACAGGCCACAAGGAAGAAGAAGTTACTTTTCTCCTCTTCAAGAGTAGTAGCCTGGTTTCATTCCAAACCCTTCTTATGAGATCATCTCAGAGTCTTTTCGCAGGAGTGAAACCTGGAAGCCAGTGTGAACTTAGGGGGCCTTGTGTATCTACCTGATGGCCAGAGGCAAGAAGGTGTGAGTCATCTGCAGGCTGGGACCTCCTGGCTATCAGTAGATCCACTGTCAAGTCCTACTACCCAACTATATGGTTCTGCGAGTATTGTTGGTGGCCCCTGGGGCTCTCCCGCAATGTTTGGCCCATCCAACTTCACCCTAATGGGCTTAACTTTCCTTTTCAAACTGGATTTAGTAGAGTTTCCTCCAAAGGCCTTCTGATCCCTGATCAGACCACTGGGGGCCCACCAACCTACACACCAGCTCTGTTAGCCTTTAGCTTTTCTTCAATGCTAAGTGAACCCATCTTTGAAGAACCTGTTTCTATTCACCTGATTAGGAAGGTGGCCTCATTAGACAAGTTGGAGATCACCTCACCTAGTAATTCTCAAAGAAGTGTAACCCACCAGTCTTTTATCTTCCACATAAAAGTTCCTGTAGGGCACCAACCCTGATGCCCCAGAGTCTGGCCAGGGCTTTCTGCAGAAAAAAATAAGGCACAGCCCCAGCTTTGATTCTGCCTTTGGGTTTTAACTTTGTCGATTCCCAGGGCCTCAAAATGAAGGCTCAGTGCCCTCGTCCTGCTCTTAATTTTTACAGCAATCTAGTTTAGAGTCATGGCCTTCTGAGGATAGGAAGTGCTGCTGTTAAATTGGTGCTATTAAATTATTACTCTTTGGTCCTGAGAAATTAGTTATTCCACTCAGTAGGTTTGAGTTGAGGTCCAGATGAAACCAGCTGTTTGAGAAATAAAGCACTATTATACTATATAAATTTACATATACTCTTCCCTACCCTGGATCTGTTTAAAGTTGTCTGTCAGTCACACAAATGTAGCTAAGAGCACACCATGGGTGAACTCTTCTTTCTAAGAGTTACTTTGAAGTATCTCTTAAGCATCTTGGCCATATCTTCTTCCTGCCCTGCCATTAATATGCTGCCTGCTGTCAGGATCGTGAGCAAACTATTCCATTTCATTTTGACTTCTGATGACCATAAGCCTACTGCTGGATGCTTTAATTTTCTCGGCAGCACTTACGTCCCATGAGTCCTAGAGTGAGAGAGGCTTTGCTACGCAGCAGAGAGACATAATCAGTCAAAGCAAAAGAGTAGGTATGTTGTCCAGGCCGTGTAAATGCAGATCAAGCATCAGCTCGGGTAAGCAATAAATAAAAGTATGAGGTCTAGGATTGTCAGAAGAGGAGAGAGTGAATGTGACTGAATCCATGGAAAGGACAAGTTAGGGAAACAAATGAAGTCAGAGAAGGGCTTAAACCAAGCAAAGAGTAACTGATGAAGACAACAATTTATGCTATGCTCAGGGAAGGAGCTGGATGACCTTTTGGCACTTTAGAAGGGTAGGCCCTTCCCAATGAGTACCTGCAGAATGGAGCTTTACATTGTCCCAGCCAGTTCCATGTATGGGCTTGCTTTGTGGCCAAATCCTCCATTCTTTTTAAATAAGAATATTTAAATCGAGTGCCTGAATGATGAGTACAGCAAAAGCATTTCTTTGCTTTTGAAATACATTAATTTAATAATTCTATTTGACTTCAATATGGAAGCTCCAGGTTAGGTGAATTCAAAGCATTTGTTCCTTAATATGGATTTTTTTTCAAGAGCCAAACCTGGTTTGGGAATCCAAATTAAATGCTATGTTCGGGTATGCTTTCTCATCATTAAGTAAAACTTTGGAATTGACCAAAGAAGTTTTGTTCTCAAAAACTTCTCTGGGTGGAGATCAATATGTGTCTCTGGAGGGAAGGAAATGATCCCTTCTTTTATGCCCTTCCCATCACTTCTGACAGTACCTGGGAAACCCAAAGTAGAAAGGCACCTAAAAGAATACTTTCTAATTGTTTAAATACAGCTTCAATGTACCTGACTTTTGAGAACTATTCTCTTCCTTTTTGTTTCTAGAAGACAGAACTAGAGGCAGAAGACACTTGAGGACCCTGATATAAGTCATAAGTCACTAGAGAACCAAACCCAGGCCCACCAAGGTACAAAACACCAAAATTCATGAATGCCAAAACCTTGGTGGCATATACTTCAGGTCTTTTGAATTGTGGTCTCTGAGCGGAGAAGACCCCTCAATACCTAATAAGACACAATGAGTACCTTTTAGGGTCCCTTTTAGCAGATGGAGACAGCCAGGGGGTAGAAGCTGACCATTACTATCTCTCCACCTGCAGGCTTTCCAGACTAGGCATTGACCCACTACGCCAACTTGTGGCTACAGCCATTAGCACTGGGGTCATGTGTAACAAAGAAAGACAAAGACTTTGAGTTCCCTGTACTTTTCCTGCAACCCCAATGCACAAGTGCTAAAGTCATTTAGAAAAGCAATTAGTTGGTCATTCACTATTCAAGATGGTTCTCACATACTTAAATTTTCCCTTTCAGGAGCCTGAATTCTTTTCAGTAAGCAGGACTTAAGTTTGATTTTGATTTCTGTTTAGGAAATGATTATCACTTTAGTGCTTATTGGTGAAGCCAGTTTTTTTGCCTTTTTTTTTCCTTCAAAGTAATACAGTATTTGTCTTATATTCTTGTGGTTACCTTCCTCAGCCCTGTTCAGTAGCTGGTACAATAAATTTTTTTCTACCTCACTAGCAAAAAATCTGAATATTTTATTATCTGGAATTATTAGGTACATTCAGTAAGTAGAAGGTCGATGGTGTCCCAAATAACTCCCCTTGTCCCCTCTTAGCCTACAAGTAATTAGTATCTGAAGATTTAAGTAATCACTGTGGCTTCTGCAGGAAGTTACACAGCCCCTTGTGCTCTCCAAAGTAATCCATGGACTAGCTCTGTGGACTCCCTGCCCTAAGGTGTTGCTGCATCTTAGGCCCTACTAACCCTTATTATTTCCTTTCCCCATAAAATTGCACACTCTCTTGGCATCCTACTTCCTCTTACAGGGACAGATGCTACCGAAGACCAGCTGCCTTCTATGGGAGTGGGGTCTAGAGCCATAGCCCATGACCTCTCTTGAACATGAAGAGTATTCTAGCTATATGCAATGACTTCCACTCCTGAGCTGTTTGCATGTGGAAGAGTTAACTGTGCTTGTTCTGAGTCACCCAGACCTGTCCTGGACCAGCCAACTGGTGCCACCCTCTCCATCCCCACCCTACAAATGACCAGGCTGAGTGAAAGGGGGACTAACTGCTGGCTGGCACTAATCTCCCTGGAAATTGAAGGTCTTTGACAAACTGCATTTTAGCATTTATTAGTGAAAGGGTGTCTCTGAAATTTCTGAAGAAATGTCCCCATCTAGCTCAGCTCCATTTGGCTTGGGTATTTTTGCTCCCTCACAGTGTAGGCCTGTGACTGACTGTTTCTGAGTTTGGGCATAGATTTTTGAAAAGCTGAGCAATATTCTAAGCCTGTGGAGGCCCTGCATCTATCCACCTGGGAGAGCTCAGGTCTTGCTACCAGGAGTAAGCTCCTTGGAGTAGTCTCTGGGCCCTGGGGTTTACAAAAGGTATACATTTTAATTCCTGTTAGTCACCGAGAAATTTAGGTGAGAAAGAGCAAAAGCAGGATATAATTCAGTTCTGTATTTGGTTTACTGCATTCTGTACTCTTTGAATGACAATATTTTATAATAAAGACTACTTGAAAATGTTTTAAAATCCCATCCATGGTGCCATGATAGTCGTTTGCAAGCATAAGGCCTCCAGCAACCTTGGAATGCGCTCCCAACCAAAGAGGGAACAGGGAGCTTGTTTCCTGGTCAGGCATTTCCATAGCTGGGGGCCTTCATGCGTGCGCTGCTCCAGGAGATTGATGCTAGCAGTAAGAAAAGTGTCGTAATTGCCTTTACAGGTCAGCTGGGGGTTGAAGAATCACTGTAACATTCCTATTTCCTATAATTCCTCATCAGAGGAGCACGGGCAAGCTGTGCAGCTGAATCTATGGCCAGTTGCTGGAGCGTTTCACTCCTCCTCCACCTACCTCCATGGCTGGAGTCCTTGCCTCTCCCTCTTAGCTCTAGCTGTTGACACTGCCGTAGGATAGCGTTAAGTGGAGTGATGGTGTTTTCCTTATCAGGCAGACAGCATCCTGTTTCAAAGAGCGTAGATCATTCTAAGAGACACAGAAACAGTACAAGATTGGGGAAAGCGTTCGGTGCTGGTGAGATAGCCAAGCCAAGTTTGATATAGCAGCCCCTCCCAATCAGATAACCGCCTGCTTTAGTTTTGTCCCCAGGGAAGGAAAATGATTCATAATTTAGAATCCTGTCATCTGGTTTAAAACTTAGTTCCTGTGTTGGAAGTTCATGAGAAAGGAAGAATTTCAAAAGTGGAACACCAAACCCTCATCTGGACATGCACTTGTTCAAAACAGCAGATTTGTGATCAACATTTACTTTTTGAAATGATTTCCTCAAAGGTCTTATCCTTGGCAATAGGCCATGTTATCTAGGTCATTTGTGTCTCCTCCTTGCCTGCTAATCCTGGATAGTCATACCCAGACTTCCGCCATACATCATCCTGTGCCCAGGCTTGAATCGGAGTCTTCATAAAAAACGGAAATGTCTGGTAAACTCTCCTATTTGCTTGGGAGGAGAGAGAAGTTCTCCTACCTCCCCCACATAGACACCCCAAAGAATTCTGCTTCTCCTAAGGTCATAAGAGAAAATCTAATGAAAGGGAAAGTTAGCGAAGCCACCATATCCAAGGACTGGCCCCTGGGTGTTTGTACTTTCTCTTTCTACACAAACTAACTTCACCATTATTAGAGGATTTCCTGGCTGGTAAAACTTAGAAGAGTACACCATATAAAAGGGGGCAGTTGGATTACATGATCTATAAAGTTCTTTCCAAGTGCAAATCAGATAAGCTTATGCGGATAACTCACAGAAGGCAAGGAGAATTATGCTTAATGCGTATATCTGAGCATACTTACGTTGACCACCTGGTAAAGCTATCTAGGTTAAAGGAATTATAGTGATAACAACCATCTCAGTCAGAAGAGCCTAATGCTCACTTTGTGAGTCTTGTCCCGTCTCATAATCTGGCAGCTGCAGAGGTCCCTAATTATAGGTCGGTCACAGCAATAACCACTATTTTGTCTAGAGGTACCTTGAACAAAAAAAAAAAAAAGATTGTGATAGGATAGCTGAAGAGCTGGGTTCTCTCTACACAACTACTTAGTGGTAAGCAATGTGCTGTGTGTGTGTGTATGTGTGTAATATCGTGTATGAGGAAAATGCTTCGTAAACAAAGTACCATAGACATGAGTTTTATCTATCTACATATAAACACACAAATATTCACATCTACACATAAATATGTATGCATATAAGACAAATCATGATTTTATAACTCTTTAAGGTTTATGAAGCCCTTTCTTTACAACAATCCTGGAAGAGAGAGTATTACCCCCATTTTATGGACAAGGACAATGAGGCTGAAGGGTTTCATGAAAGAAATCACCCAGTCACAGGAAGCTACAGAACCAAGAATCAGACTCAGGTCTTCTGAGGCCAAATCCAGTGTTCTCAGCACTACGCTACTCTAACTGCCCCCTTGGGCTTAAGTTCATTTAAATAAATAATGATTGAAGGCCTGTTTCATATTCAGCATTGTGTTTCACATTGAAAGTGCCACAAAGGAAGCAGTCCCTGCCCTCCGGAAGCTAGCAGCTCCATTCATGCGCTCACAGGATCACAAACAGCATCAGGAGCTGAGCTGAGAATGGGGCCTCCCAAGTCAAAGCATTTACTTCCATTGCACTAACTGAATTAATAGATGTCAAACAGTCGCATGATAATCTGAGACAGTTGTGGCGACCCCTTGTGGAGAATGTCGTAGAAGGAATTTACAATTCGGGAGACTTCTGAAGCCCCTTCCAACAGAGATTCTCATTATGTGTGATCAAGTGATGAGATGAGTAACACAGACCTAAAGATTAGTAAGACCACAGAGGAAAGAGAGAACACAGTGTTCAAAGAAGACTTCCTTGGGAGGCGCCCTAAAAGTTGAGTTTTGAAGGATGAATAGAATTTTCCTTGGGCTTGTGGGGAGAGATGGGCAAACAGTGTGGGAGGGGAGGTTCAGGATGAGTGTGGGCGAGGAGGCTGTAACATGGTTTTCTATATCCTTCTTTAACAGTGGTCAAGAAATTCATCAGATCATAGGGCCAGGAAAAAGGGGGGGTGGTAGTGATGGCAGTGATGATGACAGTGATGGGAATGGGAATGGGGAAGATTTCACCAGATACCACTTTGAGAGAGTGTCTCTAAGGGGATAGAAGCTGGCTTCATAGTCTCTATTTCCCATACCTGAGTCATGATGAGTCCACAGTTGCTACAACATAGTTTCACATCTTCAAATAAGCAATAAGCCAAAACAATATGACTAAGTGCAGTTTTTCTTCATCCCACCCAAATCAAAACCAGCCACCTTAATTAACCAAGTACCAGACGTAGACCTAGTCACAGCATCCTACAATCTCTGAGCTAGAAGCGACCTCAGAGAATGTTTAGTCCAAACTGCCCCCCAGTGTAAGAACACTTGGTACATCATCCAGTCTGAACATTTCAAATTCAAGCTACATACATAGCAGGGCAGTCCATTCAATTTTTAAACAATTTGGGCGGTTAGGAAGATCTCGCTGTTTTGAGCTAAAAGATGCCTCCCTGTAACTTTCTCCCTTTACTGCTACTTCTGCCCTCTGGAACCAAGCAGTAATCCTTGGAGGGACAGCTCATTAAATACTTAAAGGCAGTAATCATGAACATCTCCCCCACGCAATACACACACACACACACACACACACTCATTCCAACTCCCAAATCTTCTCCAGGTTAAACATTCCTAATTTGTTTAGCTATTCCTCATATGGCATGGGCTCTAGCACCATACCCCAGACTGGTTGCTAGTTTTCCAGTTCCTGCTATTCTTCTTGAAGTGTGGCACCCCCATAACTGAATATAGTACTCTCTATGTGGTCTGATCAGAAGACTACAGGCTTATCGCTTCCTTTGCTGGATGATAGACTTTTGTAAATGCAGCCCAAGATCACCTTCTTGTCAGCAAGTATTCTTGGTAGATCTAATTCAAGTTTAATAGGACAAGCTTTAATTAAAATGGGTCCCTGAAGCATATTTATTTTCATATCAGTGTTCCTGTAACATGGTATAGATGATCACAGCAGAACCTGCTTCCAATCGGAGTGAAATGGGGGGACAGACAAGAGCACATACAGATATCTCCAAGTCTGCATTTATTAGCAGAGTCCTGAGATTACAGAGAAAGAAAGACTCATTTTCCTAAGTATCAGGCTTGCTAATTATCTATTGAGATATATGGAGAGAGGAGAAGGCGCAAACTGAATTATAGGGGAGGTTGCCAGAGAATGCATTAGGGAGCTAGTTATCGCTGGCGTTTCAGGAAGAAAAATAGGAAATGAATTGGAAACATTGTACAGTGCCACATATAATCCAACAAAGAGAAAATGGGGCTTCTGTATGTGAGGACATGTGGGAACATGTATATGTGAGTACACAGGTGAATATGAGTGCAAACCCTGTATATGCAAATAGGTGTTGTGCGGGAACACTGTGAATGCATGTATGTATAAGCATTTGTGTGGATGTGTAGAGATATATGCTCTGTGTGCATTGTATACATGACTATGGGCATGTAAGAGTACATATATGTACAGACACTCCACTGAACATGTGTGCATACATGAACCTGTGTGCCCACATGTGAGTAGCGATTCCTGTACGGGAAAAAGGTTGTGCTGGAATGACTGTTGCTTCTGAGGAAGGAAGATATTGTTGGTGCACATGATGGAAATAGGGAATAACTTTTGAATGGCACTATAATTGAGGTCAGAGCCCTGGAGGCCCATCCCCGTGCCGGTGGTTAGTGAGTCTCGACCTTGGCAGCAGGAGGTGCCTCCAGAAGAGAAGAATGACGATGGATTGGGTGGGGGAATCACAGGAACATACAGATAAGGTTCTTTCATTTGATTCCGTGGCAATCTGAAAGAAAGATTACAGCAGACATAAAACTGGGAAGTGGGGGAGTTAATAGACAGGAGCCCCATGTCTTTCTCATGGAAAAGAGAGACTTCACTGGATTGGTCTGGGTAAGAAATGAGCCCTGGGTTAGAAGAGTAAAACCACTTGAGACAGCCCAGCTCCCCTTGTGAGAGGGATGAACCAACCATGGAAGCTAGTGAGAAAAGCACGGAAGATCTAGGTGATGTGACCTATCCCTTCTCCAGACCTCAATTCTCCGATTAAATCAGTTAATACTTGCTCTGTTCAAAAACTTTTACTTGATTCTCATTATACAAAGAGGAACAAAAAGCATCTCAATCCTGCCCTCAAGGAGCTGGTGACAGGCCCATAAATCCAAGTTAAAGTGTGGATGGGCTGGAAGCTTGTCTTGAGAAATTCAAGGAAGGAGAGGTGACTTTTATTTCTTTTATCATTTTTTAAAATTTTCCTCCAGCTACATGTAAAAACAATTTTTAACATTTATTTTAAAAACTTTGAGTTCCAAATTCTCTCCCTTCCCCCCCCAATTGAGAAGGCAAACAATACTATATAGGTCATATATGTGTAGTCATGCAATACACTTCCATAATAGTCATGTTGTGAAAGAAAACATAGACCAAAAAAAACTTCGAGAAAAATAAAGCAAAAAACCTATGCTTTAATCTGCATTCAGACCCCATCAGTTCTTTGTCTGGGGATGGATAGCATTTTTTGGCATAAGTCCTTCAGAGTTGTCTTGCATCGTTATACTGCTGAGAATAGCTACGTCATTCACAGCTGATCATCCTACAACATTGCTGTTACTCTGTATGCAGTGAATTTCACTTTGCATCAGCTCATATAAATCTTTGCAGGTTTCTCTGAGAGCATCTTGCTCATTTTCTCCTGTAGTAGAGGGGTGACTTTTAGCAAAGGTCATCAGAAAAAGCTTTCCCGAAAAGAGCAGAATCACAGAAGGGACTTCAGTTCCCGTGTCCTCTAACACAGATCAATGATCTTTACAACATCCTCTACAAATGGTCAGTCAGCCTTTTCCCTGAAGGTCTACAGTGACAGGGAACTCGCTACCTCTCAAGGTAACACCTTCCATTTTAGTTAGCTAAAATTGCTATGAAGTTTTTTCTTATATCAATCCTAAACCTGCCCCTTTGCAACCTCTACCCATTGCTTCTAATTCTGCTCTTAGAGGCCAATCAGAGCAAGTCTTATACCCTTTCTATGTGAAGGCTCTTGAAGACATGATGCTGTCCCTCTTGATGCTGGGGACAAAAAGAGTGAGCCAATTTAGCTAAGTACAGAGTAACTGAAGGGGGATAGTACAAAATAAGACTAGTAAGGTAGGACCTTTACTGCCAGGATGAAGAGCAGGTACCTTGTTCTGGTGACAATCAGTAGCAATTGAAGGTCTTTGGGCAAGAGAGTGATATCATTAGAACTTTATATTAGGAAAATTATTTTGGTAGTGTGTAAAGAATGGATTAGGTAGGAGAGTTACTGAAGGCATGAAGATCAGCCAGAAGTCTATCACAGTAATCAAGGTTAGAAAATGTGGTCCATATTAGGATAGTGGCAGTGGGAATGACTCATTGGGGCAGGAGGGAGTGGGAGGATTGATAATGAATCTGCTATGACTCGGTAATTGGTTTGAAGTAGGGGTGAGGAAGAAGGAAGAGTCGAGGATTATTCTTCCCTATATTATGGTGAATGTCTTTCCCAGCCATCCTGTGTTTCTATGCAATCTCAGCCTTCAGATTCTGCTCTCTGCAGGGATGTGGCAACAGCTCTGGGTTGTGCTGTTGCTAACGTCATCCCTTTGGTGTCCCTTGTGCAGTCAGCAGGGCAGTGGCACAGAGCAGCAGGGCCCTGCCTGAGGAATTAGACTCATAGGGGAAAGGCAGGAATTGATAGCGGTTTTGCATGAATGTGGGGTCCAGCTGGGCAATGGGAAGAAATTCTCCGAACTTTATTAACCCAGACAGAGACTGCACCATTCCAATGCCTGCTTTTTTCTTTCTTTCTTCAAGGCCTGCTTTTAAGTAGAAGGTGAAGACATTTCATAGAATCAAAGCATTCATGGGATGTACTGTAGGCTTAGCTTGGCATAGATATACAGTGATAGGACAAGATCAGTCAGGTAATCAGAGATGGGAAGACTTAAAACAAAGGACATGCAATGTCAGAGATGGGAGAACTCCAGAATATAGAAAATAACACATAGAACACAGAATCCCTGAACCAGAAATGAACCTGGAACAGAGAATAGCAAACCTAGTTTCTAACACCATCATTTACAGGACAGGAACTCAAAAATCTAGACAGGGCAAATGCCATACCCACAAGGGTCACACAGTAAGTTAGTGGCAGACCTTCAACTTGGGCCCATGTCTCCTAACTGCAAGTTCAGTGCTTTTCCTACTTCATGATGTTACTTTGTATTTGGATATTTAAAATTATAAACATATCGATGAGATGACAATTATGTCCTGACTGGAGAACTTAAGTATTTGGGGCAAGTTAACCATGACTTTAGTAAGATTTATGGATGGCACATGGTGATGTGGAATGCCTCACATGTTGGTCAAGAGAAATAAGATCTAAAAAAATCTTGCCAGGGTGGAATAGTGGGCCAAATCTAATGAAATTTCAAAGAGATAAATGTAAAATTCTAATCTTTGGTTCAAAAAATCAATGGCAGAGCCATAAGTTAAGGCTTCCAATGGACCATAAGTTTCATATGATTCAACAGTGTGAACATGGAAAGCAAATAATTTCAGTATAGTGCCTATGGTCAGACTATATCTTTGGTATATTCACTTTGGAGTGCCATGTTGTAGGAAATACATTGACCAGTTGTAGTGAATTACCAGCAGAGTGAAGGGACTGGAAACCATACTGTCCAAGGATGTGGTGAAGCAACTGATGATACTTTGTTAGAGAAAAAAAACCACTGGCTGGGGTGGGGGGTGAGAGTGGGTGGTGGGTGGCACATGATTGCTGTTTTCAAGTATTTAAAAAATTGTCCTATGGTAGAGGAATTATTCTTAGACCCAAAGTGAAAGGTTAGGAGCACTGGATGGAAATTGTAGAAATGGCAGATTTCAGTTTTAATAAAGAAAAACCTTCTAATAATTAAAGCTGTCCAAAGATAAAAAGAGCCACACCGTAAGGTAATGAGTTCTCTGACTTTGAGTGTTTTCAAGTTAAAGCTATCAAGAGTGTTGTAAAAAAAATCCTGCTCACTCCATGTTGGACTAGATGACCTCCAAGGGCCCTTCCACCTCTGGTATTCTACAGTTCTCTGATTCCCCCTGGATTGCAGTGTTGTCTTCTAGCTGCCTTGGAGCTTAATCTTGCGGATCCCTTTTCCTGCTGCCTGCCCATCGCCACTGCCTCTCAGTCTTGACCAGAGTGCTAATGATGCCCTACACCCCTACCCCTCCACATGATGGTGGCAGGGACATTAACCACCTGCTCAGGGCATGGTGAGCTGAGCTTCTTGAATTGTCTTTTACAAATCACTCCCGTTGTCTTATTGTACCTATAATTTCCCTCGGGGATTAGGAGATTAGAAATGAAGTACAAGCAGTAATTAGCCTGGAAAGCTTTTGCTATGTTATCATTATTATTATTATCATTGATTTTTTTAAATGTACCCATCACTCCATCTCTAGGAGCACAGCAGCTGCTGCCACCACAGAATCCACAACATTTCAGCATCTGTTATACAATCATCATTTTCCATCCTACATAGATATACATTGTCTGGAGCTTGTGATGGTCTTTGTTTTCCAAGCCACAGGATTATAGGATTCAGAGTTAGGAAGGATTCAAGATGGTTTACTCTACCCATTCATTTGACAGATGAGGAAACCAAGATCCATAGAGGGAAGGGGGATTACCCAAGGTCACACAAGGAAGAAATAGCAAAGTCTGCTGCCCCAAGTCTGAGGCTCCAGTTCAGCAACTAAAGGAAAAATCACAAGGGATTTTTTACAAACCTCTGGCACAAAGACCTCCACTAATATCAATCTCTGATGCCTCATTATGGTTCACACGGGACCTGTACTCTCCAGATCAGTACCATGAAGCACAAGACTTGGTAGATCCTACTGGGAAGAAGCTGGGAAGGCTCCAAATCTTTTGGGTCAGACAATGAACTATGGATTGTACAGACAAGCCTCGGGAAGCATAAAAAGGCCCATCCCTAGAGGGTTGGCCACTCCTACTTACGAAGAATAGATAGTACAGCACAGTCACTTTGAGGGTCAGCCTTGAAGTCAGGAAGGTCCATCTTTAAGTTTACCTTTCATGAATGCTATCTATGTGATTATAGTCAAAACACTTAAACTCTAATACTCCAACAACTCTCTAAGACTATAGATTAGAGACAAGGTGCTGGTCTGTATTAATGGAGGTATTTTCCATATTGGGAGTCCCTGCACAGAAGAAATCATAGGTCTAGACTCAAAATAAAACAAGAATCTTCTGAAGATGATCCCTTAAGGGATGGAATGGTTTTGAACTGCCTTAATGGAAGGAGCACCTATGCCCATGAAATCATGGTTCTTGCAATCAAGGACATTTGCAACAGAGAGAGAGCCTGATGTAGAGAAGAGAGCATTGGCCTGAGAAGAAGGTGCCATGGTTTGTGGTCTTCTTCTTTATGCCACTCTCTTGGCGAAGTAATTTGCCTTTTCTTTGTCTCTGTCTAGCCCTAACCTTCTGTGAATCCAAGGGACTCAGAAACTCACTCAGTTCTTAGAATATTGAGTTGTTGGTTTTTGGTTTTTTCCATGGATCAACCAAAATCTGAAAAGATCAAACTTATAAATATCAAGAGAACTACACCTATCAATCAGATTTACTTTTGCAGCTGGGTACGTGTGTGTGTGTGTGTGTGTGTGTGTGTGTGTGTGTGTGTGTTTGCATGTGTGTGTGTGAGTGTATTGCAGTGGAAAGAGAGCTGGCTGGATTTGGAGTCAGAGAACCTGAATTCAAATCCTGGTGGTGCCATTTATTACCTGTCTGACCTTGGGTGCATTCTTTTTCTCTAAGCTTCAGTTTCTTCACCTACAAAATTAGAGTATTGAACTAGTTGACCTTTAAGATCCTTCTAGCTCTAAATCTATGACCCTGCTCAGGAACTAGTTCTAAATTAAAGTTTCTTGGCTTAGGGGAAAACCTGACCTTTGAGACTTATGAGGGGGAGGGGAAGGGTACATAACAATAAGCCATCGCTTTTTCTACTGTAGTAGCAACAACACATTTATATAGCGCTTTAAAGATTACAAAGCACTTTTCTCATTGCAGCCTTGCCTGGTAGGCAGTGCAAAGATTATTGGCTCCATTTTACAGATGAGGGAACTGAGGCTCAGAAAGGTAATGACGCAGCCAAGGACATCTAGGTGTTATGCATCAGAATTGGTATTTAAAGCCAGAAGTCCAGAGTCAACAGCTATTATTCTCTCCACTGTGTCGTGTTGCTCTTGGCACCAGGCTTACTGGCCTGTGCTTCCTGATTTCCAAGCCATACTGAGATGACTTATAGAAAAAAAAACTGGTCACAAGAGAAGAGATGGTGTCAGTGAGCTTTAGTGTTAAATGCCTTATCTTGTCATAAATTGATCTGAAGGGACCAAGTGCAGATGGGCTTGTGCAGGCCTCCGTGACTCCTGCTAGATTATGAATCAGGAGAGAGGCAAATACTACAGGATCTCCCTCTGAGGGCTGAAGTTCCCTGTTGAGTTTTGGGTTGTCCAGTGATGGAAGTATCACCCGAACATGAATGATCATTCCCAGTCACCTTCTTTCCTCTCTTTACAGCTCAGCTCAGATGACACCTCCTCTATGAAGCCTTCCCCAACCCCACTACTTCAAGTGAAAGTAATCTTGTTTCTTCCCAAATTTTTCCTAGTACTTTGCCAGAACTCCCTGGCTTCTACCAAATCTCTACCCTCCCTCCTTGGCAGCTGCATGCATGTTTACCTGATCCAAATAGATTGTAAGCTCATTGAGGGCAGGGCCTACTTTTTTTTCACCTTCATATCCTCAGCAGCCAGCACAGTGCCTAACACATAAAAGGCAGTTAATAAATGATTGTCAAATGAAATTTAATCTACTTGTCATTCGTCATCATTTGTCATGATATCAATCTAAGTGTTTACAAATGATGAGCTCAGGACTTCTTTAAGTGTTTGAAGTGCCCTCACCTAGAGGAGGGATGAATCTTGTTCTGCTTGGCTTCAGAGGGAAGAACTTGGAGTGAAAGTGAAGTTATAAAGTAGTGGATTCAGGTTTGATGTCAGGCTACGTGGCCCCTGAGTTCCCTTTCAACCCATATTCTTTGACTGCCTGAACCAAAGTTAGGAGACCTGATTTGAATCTCAGTTTTAGATCCACTAACTAGCTCCCAAACTATCCATGTAATAGTACATGTTAGAATGTTTCTGAGGATTGGAGTCACTCCTGTCACTCCTATATTGGAATCAAAGCCTATAGTTTAGAGCTCTACCCTCTTCCCTTCCTTGAAAAGTGTGAGATTTGACCACCTTCAGATAACCCAGGAAAGGCAGAAATAGTTTCACAATGAAAGACATTCAAATCAACCCCCAAAATTGAGATACTGTTTGCCATCTTTGTCTGTTCTCTGTTCTTGGACTTTTCAGTTCAAACCATAGTAGACCTTAGAAGGTACTTTAGATACGAATCCCCTTGTCCAAAAGATGAGAAATTTGAGATCCAGAGAGGGGAAGGGACTTGTTTGATATTGCATGGTGAGAAAGAAAGACCAGATTTGAACTCAAGTATTTTGATCCCCATTCTAATGTTCTTTCAATGACACCACAGACTCCTATATGGTTTATCCTTAACCAACTTCGGCCTATGACTTTTTGTCTTGTCTCAGTTGTACAAATCATAAGAATTCAACAGATTTGGGTATATGGGTCAGCACAGCTAGACACTAACTATACTGCTCCGAAGTCCAGACTTAAAGTCCACCAAAAGGAAAGCTGAGCAGTCACAATTTATGTTGCAGATTCAGCCTGAGAGATGCATGTCTGACATTCAGAGATGGAGCTCACTCACATCCCTAGTGACATTTTCACGAACAACTCTATCTCTTACTACTCCCTTCATGGATTTCTATTCCAACCAAACTGGAATAATCTCTGTCCACCGTTTTTGTCTTAGCCTCTCCTAATTCCCCCCCTCCCCACCCTATATTTAGAATATGTTTTCCTCCATCTTCATCTGTTAAATTTTCTCCTTCCTTCAAAGCCTAACTCAAGTACCCCTTTTTCAATGAAGACTTCTTTAATGGTCCTTCCCTCATCTGTCATCCAAGAAGAAAGGTATCCCCTCTCTTTTCAAATTTCCTCACAGTGCTCTGCTTCACTCTCCTTTGCTCCTCCCAGATTTGACCTCATGTGTTTGTTTATGTGTCCTATACCTACCTTATTATGTTATAAACTCCTTTGGGGAGGGGGAACTGTGCCATTTTTAATTTTTGTATCCCAAAGAGTATTGAGCACAATGTCCTTTCTCATAGCAGAGAATGTTTGTTAAATTGAATTATAGAGTTAAGTGGCTTCTTTCTGATTATTGGACTTTATTCTACCTCTCGGTTCTACTCCGACTCCTTCCTAAGCAGGCCCAAGATAAGACGTGCTACTAATCTCTGGACATTGACCCTGGCTTCTCTGCCTCGCTTATTTCCATTTTGGCCTGAGCCTTGGGAAACCGGTTTGGCCAGCCTACACGAACTCAGCAGCCTGGCTTTGGCTCTGAACCAAAGGTTCCCGCCTTACCTTCTCACTCTGGATTCATGGTACTGATATACTCCTTTATATATTAACTGACCTCTGAATGATGGTCTCTTACCTTCAGACTCTTGCCCTACCATGTCATTCCTTTCCCCACCAGCCTGGCTGTGGGTCCTGACCCCTTCCACTCTACCCTAGCTCAGCCTGTGAACCCCATGAGTCAAGCAGACCTCTACCTGGGAAATTGCCAGAGACTTCCTAACACCCTTACACATCATCATATCAGTGGATGGAGGCAACTATGGTTTGCTGGAAAGACCACTGTACTAAGTGCCAGAGGATAAGCACTTGAAGGCTATCTCTGCCACTTACTAACTGCGTAACTGTGTGACTATGGGCAATTCCCTTCTACGAGACTCAATTTTCTTTTTTTTTCTTTTTTTATTTATTTAATATATTTAGTTTTCAGCATTGATTTTCACAAGAGTTTGAATTACAAATTTTCTCCCCGTTTCTACCCTCCCCCCA
The DNA here is from genome assembly GCF_011100635.1 of Trichosurus vulpecula. Taxonomy (NCBI): domain Eukaryota; kingdom Metazoa; phylum Chordata; class Mammalia; order Diprotodontia; family Phalangeridae; genus Trichosurus; species Trichosurus vulpecula. Next base: position 225,346,269 of record NC_050578.1, on the reverse strand, counting down.
CTCCAAGATGGTGTATATATTCTGGTTGCCCTGTTTCCCAGTCATCTCTCCCTTCTGTCACTCCACTCCTCTCCCATCCCCTTTTCCCTTCCTTTCTTGTAGGGCAAGATAAATTTCTACGCCCCATTGCCTGTGTATCTTATTTTCTAGTGCATGCAAAAACTTTTTTTGTTGTTTTTGAATATCTGTTTTTAAAACTTTGAGTTCCAAATTCTCTCCCCTCTTCCCTTCCCACCCACCCTCCCTAAGAAGTCAAGCAATTCAACATAGGCCACATGTGTATCATTATGTATAATCCTTCCACAATACTCATGTTGTGAAAGACTAACTATATTTTGCTCCTTCCCAACCCATCCCCCTTTATTGAATTTTCTCCCCTGACCCTGTCCCCTTTCCAAAGTGTTTGATTACCTCCACCCCCATCTGCCCTCCTCTCCTTCACCCCCCCTTTTTTTATCTTCTTCCCTCTTCTTTCCTGTGGAGTAAGATACCCAACTGAGTATGTATGGTATTCCCTCCTTAGGCCAAATCTGATGAGGGCACGATTCACTCATTCCCCCCTCACCTGCCCTCTCCCCTCCTCCCACAGAACTGTTTCCTCTTGCCACCTTTATGCGAGATAATCCACCTCATTCTATCTCTCCCTATCTCCCTCTCTCAGTATATTCCTCTCTCATCCTTTAATTTGATTTTATTTCTTTTAGATATATTCCCTTCATCTTCAACTCACCCTGTGCCCTCTCTCTCTCTCTCTCTCTCCATATATATATATATACATACACATACATATATACATACATACACATTCACTTATATATATACATAATATACGTATATATGTTTATGTATATATACATAAACATATATATATATGTACATATATATATATGCATATTCCCTTCAGCTACCCTAATACTGAGGTCTCATGAATCATACATGTCATCTTTCCATGTAGGAATGTAAACAAAACAGTTCAACTTTAGTAAATCCCTTGCAACTTCTTTTTCTTGTTCTTTTTCTTGATTACCTTTTCATGCTTCTCTTGATTCTTGTGTTTGAAAGTCAAATTTTCTATTCAGCTCTGATCTTTTCACTGAGAAAGCTTGACAGTCCTCTATTTTATTGAAAATCCATATTTTGCCTTGGAGCATGATACTCAGTTTTGCTGGGTAGGTGATTCTTGGTTTTAATCCTAGCTCCATTGACCTCCAGAATATCCTATTCCAAGACCTTCGATCTCTTAATGTAGAAGCTGCCAGATCTTGGGTTATTCTGATTGGGTTTCCACAATACTCAAATTGTTTCTTTCTGGCTGCTTGCAGTATTTTCTCCTTGATCTGGGAGCTCTGGAATTTGGCAACAATATTCCTAGGAGATTTCTTTTCGGGATCTATTTGAGGAGGTGATCGATGGAGTCTTTCAATTTCTATTTTGCCCTGTGGCTCTAGAATATCAGGGCAGTTCTCCTTGATAATTTCATGAAAGATGATATCTAGGCTCTTTTTTTGATCATGGCTTTCAGGTAGTCCAATAATTTTTAAATTATCTCTCCTGGATCTATTTTCCAGGTCAGTGGTTTTTCTAATGAGATATTTCACATTGTCTTCCATTTTTTCATTCCTTTGGTTCTGTTTTATTAATATCTTGATTTCTCATCAAGTCACTAGCTTCCACTTGCTGCAGTCTAATTTTTAAGGTAGTATTTTCTTCAGTGGTCTTTTGGACCTCCTTTTCCATTTAGCTAATTCTGCCTTTCAAGGCATTCTTCTCCTCATTGGCTTTTTGGAGCTCTTTTGACATTTGAGTTAGTCTAGTTTTTAAGGTGTTGTTTTCTTCAGTATATTTTTCAGTATTTTTTGGGGTCTCCTTTAGGAAGTCATTGACTTGTTTTTCATGGTTTTCTCGCATCCTTCTCATTTCTCTTCCCAATTTTTCCTCTACTTCTCTAACTTGCTTTTCCAAATCCTTTTTGAGCTCTTCCATGGCCTGAGACCAGTTCATGTTTTTCTTGGAGTCTTTTGTTGTAGGCCCTTTGACTTTGTTAACTTCTTCTGTCTGTATGTTTTGGTCTTCTTTGTCACCAAAGAAAGAATCCAAAGTCTGAGACTGAATCTGGGTGCGTTTTTGCTGCCTGGCCATATTCCCAGCCAACTAACTTGACCCTTGAGTTTTTCAGTGGGGTATGGCTGTTTGTAGAGTTAAGAGAACTATGTTCCGTGCTTGGGGGGATGCACCAGCTCTGCCACACCAGCACTGCTCCTTCCCCAAGAACCCCCAACCCGGACTGGACTTAGATCTTCAGCAGGTTCTTCACTCCTGCTCTGATCCACCACTTAATTCCTCCCACCAGGTGGGCCCGGGGCCGGAAGCAACTGCAGCTGTACTTCTGTAGCTGCCCCACCTCCGCTGCCCCGGGGTGGTAGCCAAACTGCGAACTCCTTCCACTCCCTCACCTTTTTCCACTAACCTTCTCAGCAGTCTTTGGTGTTTGTGGGTTGAGAAGTCTTGTAACTGCCGCAGCTCACTGATTCAGGGTGCTAGGGCATGCTCTGCCCGGTTGCTGGTCTTGTTGGTCCACGCCGCTCAGGCTGGGCTCTGCTCCACTCCGCTCCCAGCTCCCAGCTCCCAGCTCCATGTGAGATAGACCTCACCCAGAGACCATCCAGGCTGTCCTGGGCTGGAGCCCTGCTTCCCTCTGCTGTTTTGTGGGTTCTGCAGTTCTAGAATTGGTTCAGAGGCATTTTTTATAGGTTTTTGGAGGGACTCAGCGGGTAGCTCACGCTAGTCCCTGCTTTCCAGCTGCCATCTTGGCTCCGCCCCGAGACTCAATTTTCTTAACTGTAAAATGGGAATAATGATATTAGTCTACTTATCTCACAGGCATGTTTCATGGATCAAATTAGGTAAAATATGTCGAGTGCTTTGTAAACCTTGAATGCCAAAGAAATGTCAGCTCAGCTCGGCTAATTGTCATAAACGAGTTCATTAAGCACCAAATTCATCTGTATTTTCACTAGAGGGAAGTTTTTAAGTGCCAATTAAGAATGAAAAAGTAATTGACATCCATGAATGCAATATTAATGCCCAATGATGGGCTATCCCAACCACCCAGAGAGAATACAATCGTGATGACAGGGAAAAAAAATGAGTCTCTCAATTACTCTCACTTCCTAAATAAAAAGTGGCCATGTTATTATCATTAGAGTGTATTGATCCCACCAAACCCCCAATGCCCACCCAGTCAACAGCTTCCTCTGGCAGCATATGGGCAGGAATCTGACACAATCAGTACCATCTATGGCTGTCTGGAGCTGGTGGGAATGGGCACAAGTCCCTTATGACCCAGAGAACCTGGGTACAGATCTCAGCTCTAATACGTTTTAGCTACATGACCTTGGACAAGTCATGTAACTTCTCTGTATAACTTCTCATCTATAAAAATGGGAATCATAATGCTGATACTACCTGCCTCACATGTTTATTGTAAGGAAAGTGGTTTAGAGCACTTTGTAAATGTGAGTTATTATTATCTCAGGATACAGAAAACAAATTCCTAACCCTCACTTCAATTCCCACTCTAAAGCCATAGAAAGAATCTTTTCTTTGTTTCTAAGAGCCTTCCCTCCTAACAACATCTCCCATATTTCCATCTTTTGGAGAGGAGCCTTAATCAGTTAACTGTTTATGAAACTGAGACACCAAATACTTGCCTACAAGTGTCTCATGGGACCTAAGACTGATAACTGGGGAACTCTCTTCTCTGATTGTCAAGCTCTAACCCTGGCCCCTGAATGCTGACAGAGCCTTAGAGTTAGGGGACACCTCAAAGGACATTCAGCCCTGTCCCCGTCAGTCTACAGCATTTGCCCAAAGTGCTCACGGAACCTCTGCTGGAGATCTTCAGCCACCTATTCCATTCTTGGACAGCTTGATTGTTAGGAGATTTTTCTCTTCTACTTAGCCAAAATCTGCCTTCTGGATACCTACATAAAATTCCCAAACTAGAAAAACTGTTGACCAATCAGAGGTGGAGTTAAGGAAGGAGGTCGTGGAGGGAAGAAAGTGTGTGAGGAAAAGATTAAATTAAAATAGATTAGACAAAAGTGATCATAGGGATAAAGTGCTAACAAATAAGAAGAAGGGAACAAAAAAAATCCGAAAACAATAATAGAGACACAAATGGAGAAGAATATAAACCTGACTGCCATAACTTTAAATATGAATTGCTTAAACAATCCAATAAAATGGAAGGGAGTGAGAAGACAACAAAACCACATAATCTATTGCTTACATGAAACACATCTAAAAATCAAAGGCATACCTAGTATGTAACCCACTGTTCAGAGTACAGCAGCAGAGTACCCCCCCCTTGTTGTGGGCAATGAATTTCTCAATGTAGCTAGGGTGTTATGAGTTTGGGCAAATATTATGTCATATCGAATCATTTTGACCTTACACTCTACTAAAAATCCCAGATCTTTTCCACACGAATTATCATCTGTCTGAGAGGTAGCATGGTAACACAGATTGTTAGCACCTTGGAATCATGAAGACCTGGGTGAAAGTCTCACCTCTGACCTCTGTGACCATGGGCAAGTTACCTAACTCTGTTTGCCTTAGTTTCCTTGTCTATAAAATGAGCTGGAGAAGAAAATGGCAAACCATTCCAATTTCTTTGACAAGAAAACCCCAAGTGGGGTCATGAAGAGTCAGACACAACTGAAATGTTTGGACAACAACAAATTTTGCATCCATCTGCAGAACTTGACATTTATCCCTATGAAATGTCATCTTGTCCCTTTGCTGAGGCAGATTCATCCTGAAGAGGAGGTATCTTCATGGTTATTCTCCCTCTCCACTGAGACAGCTTCAGTTGCCTCTGTACCATTTATTGCTGGGGAGGAATCAAAGGAATGTATTCAAGGCATTTTTTAAAGGTGATAGCATGATACAATGGAAAGAATATTGAAATGGGTATGAGAAAACCTGGCTTCTAGGCCTTGTTTTTACCTTTGAATCACTTGTGTGGCCTCACATTAGTCATCTTCTGTCTCTGGGCTTCCATCTACTTATCTGTCAAATCAAGGATTTCAAGTGGATGACTGTCTTATAAACTATACTCCATCAAATCTAGATATTCCATTAGATGTGTTCTATTAGCAGTTCTGTGTGGAAATGTTGATGCTTGCAATATTTTCCACCCTAGAACATTAAATCCTTCTAAGGAAAATTAGGATCAGTGTCAGCTCATAAAACAGAAAGAAATAATGGAGTATAACAATATTTTAAAGAAAGTCTGACAAAAGGCTCAACTAAGCAAAAGCATCCTGGGTGCCTTTAAAAATGAAAACAGAAGAACAACAAACAGATAAAAAAGGGAAAAGATCTGCAAAGAATTTATAATAAGCATTCTTCACCATTAAGTACGAAAGAGCCACCACAGTCTACTATGTGCTTTTAGAGGGGGTAGAAATCACACTGAAAACAGCAGAAATGAGGAAAGCAGATGGTCTACACTGAGTATAAACAACAGAGATCTTGTGCAAAAGACAACACAATCAGGGGGTCCAGAGATGGATTCTCAGATTATCTGAAGGACAGGAAGCTAGCAAAGACACAGGAAAAATTCAGACTTTATTAATAACAAAAGAAGGCAACTAAGAAAACAAATGGCATATATGCTTACTTTCCCATCCAAATAGCAATTTAATGGGAATACTCTATACACATATCAAAGATATCCTTGATGAGGGTTATTAAATAGAAGGGAACTGGGAGCATTTTGTGAGTAATCTTTCATAGTCAACCACATCTTTACCATCGCATAATTGACTGGAAGATGTAAAGAAGAGAAGATCTCACCATGGTTATTGTTTATTAACTATAAAAAAACCCTTAATCTGGTAGATCAAAAAACTTCCTCAAAGATTCTTCTCCAACAAGTTGTCTCCTATGTATGTACATCCAGATTACATAAGATTGCTTAAGAGATAGAACAGCAGAGAGAATCTTATTCAATGACTCAGTGATCATTATAAGGCAAGTTATAAAACAGAGACTTGCTGGAATCCATAAATTCTGGTCTAGGCAATTGAGGGGAGGGGGACAGTAGGATGCAGGTCAAAGAATGCTAGGTTCCCCCAGCTGCTACTGCTCTCGCCTCCCAAACTGCCTTGAGGCTATACTGCTCACATAGAAGTCTAGTCACTAAATGGTTGCCACTGTCATGGAAAAAATCTAGTGTGAAGTACAAGTCACAGAGGGATGCCCCTATCAGTGTGAGGTCTTTCAAATCCTTCTGTTTTCAGACGATGTTGTGCTAGTTGTATGAGAACCCTGAATATTGTAGAACCAGCTAACTGTATGCAGAGAGGAAGAAATAAAGTGGATGAAGAGCATCTAATATCTAGATGGATATGTAGTCAGACAATCCACAGAACCCAACCATCTATTTGTGTAGATATACAAAGTGTCCCAAAAGTTTTAGGGCAATTTTCAACTTTAATAGCAAGTAGCTATTATTAGAAAGGGTATTAAAACCATGATAAGAGTTTTGGAACAGCTTGTGTATCTACACATACACACTTATGTGTATATGATACACACACATACATGTGTTTATGTATACTATGTTGTTGCTGAGTCATTTCCAGCTGTGCCCAACTCTTCCTGACCCCATTTGGGGTTTTCTTGACAAAGATACTGGAGTGGTTTTGCCATTTCTATTTTCCAGCTCATTTTGCAGATGAAGAAGCTAAAGCAATCAGTGTTAAGTGACTTGCCCAGGATCCCACAACTAGTACATGTCTGAAGTCAGATTTGAACTCACAAAGATGAGTCTTACTGACTCCAGACCCAGTGCTCTATCCATTGTGCCACCTAGCTGCCTACTATGTGTACTGTACACATACATATATCCATACATAGAAATATATGCATGTATATATGCCACCTTTCTTTGTCACATTAGTCACCATATGTGAGTGTGTGTGTGTGTATTACATAGACACAGAAAGTGAACAATGAGCTGGGCCTAGCACTGAACAGGAGGAAGAGAGCAGGCAGGATTGCCTTTGGGAAATTACAAAAATTCTTTTAATGACCCCACACTTCTCATTTTAGTGCCAATATTCTACTGGTATTGCTATATGACTATGAGTAATAGCATGCTACATTCTCTGAAGATTCGAAAATGATTACCACCCCAAGGGCAATGGAGAGACACATGGTAGGTGTGAACAGGCAGCAACTCATCACTAATGAAGAATTAGGAAAGAGAATTAGAGTCAGGGATGGCATCAAGGAAAGGCATGGGGAAGTGTGGTGCAGTAGACAAAGTACAAGTTCTTGAGATGAGGGACCTGGGTTCATGTCTTGCCTCTGAGGCTTAGAACTGTGCACATGTAGGCAAGTCACTTAGCTCTGGTTTCCTCATCTGTAAAATGAGAGGATTGGACCAAATGGCCTCTGTGGCCGCTTCCAGCTCTGGGTCCTGTGTGATGGAAGACAAACTGGTCATGTGGAGAGAGTGAGAGATAACCACAGAGCAGGTTAGTCTGTGAGCTTCACTAGTATTCCACCAGCTTCAGGAGAAAGCAAGGAAATCTCGTAGCACATTGCAGCAAGCACACGAGAAGAGGTGGCTGAGAAAGAGTCCCAAGGCAGGTGCTGATGAGTTCAAGTCAACAAGCATTTATTAAGTGCCTACTATGATTCAGAGGCAGTTAGGTGGCTCAGCAGATAGAATTCTGGGCCTGGAGTCAGGAAGATCTGACTTCAAATCCAGCCTCAGACACTTACTAACTGTGTGACCCTAGTCAAGTCATTTAACCTCTCTTTGACTTAATCCAATAAAGAAGGAAATGGCAAATCAGTTTCTTTGCCAAGAAAACCCAATGGACCTTTTGGTCACGAAGAGTAAGAAACAACTGAACAGCAATGATTCAGACACTCACTGTTGTACGTCAACAATATCACAAATCCATTTGAGTAAAATATTAAATCATGTATGAAAATTTTAAAATATTAAATCATGTAGACATATTTATTATTTTTGACAATTTGGGGGTCTGAAAACATCCTTCATTTTCTCTATCTTGTCCCTCTTTTCTCTTTATCAGAGGGCTATTTATATGATCCCAGGACTTGGAGCTAAATTCTTGAAGATCATCCAGTTTACAGCCCCATCGCTACCAAAATTGACTTTACAGATGAGAAAACTGAAGCCTAGAGAAGTTACATGACTTGCCCACGGTTACATGAGTATTTAGTAACAGAGCTAGTATTTGGACCTGCATAATCTGCCCCTGTCGGTCGTCAATCAACAAGTATGTATTAACAGCCTACTATGTGCTTGGCATTAGGGAGGCAAATGTTATTGTTATTTAGTCAATTTTTCAGTTGCGTCCAACTCTCTGTGACCCCATTTAGGATTTTCTTGGCACACATACTGGAACAGTTTGCCATTTCCTTCTCCAGCTCATTTTACAGAAGAGGAAACGGAGACAAACAGGATTAAGTGACTCACCCAAGGTCACATACCAAGAAAGTGTCTGAGGCTAGACTCAAAGTCATAAAGATGAGCCTTCCTGACTCCAGACCAGGAGCTCTATGCACTGTGCCACCTAGCTGCCCTGGGGATACAAATCCAAAGAATAAAATAATCCTTGCATAGCACAAGCACGTCTATAAATATAGACAACATAAATATAAAGTGAATAGACAGATAAAAGGTAGTTTGTGAGGGAGGACATTGATAGTTGGTGGTATCCAGTGTTCTCTTACCTGCACCTAACTGTCACTACCTGCGCCCCCCCCCACTCCCTGGATTTATGGATTCCAGCAAGACCCAAGGTATTTCATGGCCTAGTTTAGGAAATATCAGATTAGATGATATATCTCTAAGATCCCTTTTAGCTCTGAAGGCCTGTGCACTTTGAAGGCCATCTGCCTTGGGCTAGTGCGGACATTGCTTTTTAGTCAGCTTCAAAGGAATAAAGGATCACAATGATCCCTCCTTGGATGCACAATGAGAACCCACCTCTGGCTGCTAGGTGTCTAGGCAGCCATGTTGGTGGGCTACTTTGACTGCTCACGTCTAGATCAAAAAAAGAAGCTGGTTTTTCAGGCAGGCATTTGAAACCAGCAGGGGTTAATTAAGAACCAAATGTGGAATCTGCAAACATGAAGAAATTATTTACACTGTTGTTAATTTCTCTTTTAATATTCATAACTGTTTTCTGTTAATTAAGAAGTGAAGGGGGAGCCTGAGGAGAGAGGCTAAGGACAAAAGCAGCCAATGTGTAGATAAGGCCTTCTGCCTATTTGAGGCCCAAGCCAGATAGTCCCCCCTTCCATCTCCTCTTATTTTTCCTTCCTCCCACCCAAGTTAGCAGCTAGAAGCCTACTTTAGACCTGACTGGGGACCCACCTGCTGCACAAGCCTCTGAAGCCTCAGAAGGGCTCATTCAAAATCTTTAGACATGAAGGGGGGAAGAATGAAAATGCCAGTGGAAGGAAATGAGCTGAGAACTTGGTAAGTACCCTTCCTGAGAAACAGAGACTGACCTAAAGGACCCTTATTTAGAAAGAGAAAATCTCTGGAAGTAAAAAGCAGGGGCAGAAAGGAATTCTATGAGCTTAAAGCTGGAAGAATCCTTAAAAAGAATCTCATTCAACTCTCTCCCCCCTTTTTAACAGATGGAGAAACTGAGGGCCAAAGGAAGTTCCAAAGGGAACAAGCATTTATTTAGCCCCTATTATGTGCCAGGAACTATGCTAAGCATTGTTACAAATATTGCCTCATTTGCTCATCCAACAACCCTGGGAGGTAGCTGCTGCTATTTTCACCCTTTCACAGTTGAAGAAATTGAGTCAGACAAGAGATTAAGTGCTTGCCTAGGGTCATACAACTAGTAAGTATCTGAGACCAAATTTAAACTCCTCTATTCCTGACTTCTGACTCAGTGCTCTAACCACTGGGTCACTTAGCTGCCCCTAGAGACCTGATTGATACCTGTCTTCAAGTGAGGACAAAGAGACACTAGTCTCATGCCTGGCTTCAGAGTGCAGAACTAGAGTGGAGGAAGGGTGGGTACCAGAGATTTATGAAAGTGGGACAGGATGTAACGAGCTGGAGAAGGGATTCCTGCCTAGGTATAGATGGTATTCTAAGACCTCTGAGATTCTGCCATTGCGGGACATGGTGCGTCCAAGGCCAAACAGTGACAGAGTTGGACCTAGAATATAGATCTCCTAACTCCCTATGGGTTGCTTTCCACTGCTCGAAGCTACATGTCGTGTTTGTGTGTGTGTGTGTGTGTGTGTGTGTGTGTGTGTGTGTGTGTAACTAGGACTCATCCTATGTTTGTGTGACTTAGGACAGCATCTCCAGACCTCCACCTATTCCAGTAGAATGGAAGGTCCTAGTTATACTGTTTTTGTCTTCGTATCCCTGGTGCCTGATTCATAATAAGCGCTTAAGAAATGTGTGTTGAAAGATGGAGAAGTCAACGACTATAGCAATCTACTCTTTGATAAACCCAAAGAGGCCAGCTTCTGGACTAAGAATTCACTATTTCACAAAAACTGCTGGGAAAATTGGAAAATGGTAGGGCAGAAACTGGGCATAGACCAATATCTTACACCGTATACCAAAATAAAGTCAAAATGGGTTCATGATTTAGGAATAAAGGCTGATACTATAACCAATTTGGGAGAGCAAGGAATAGTTTACCTATCAGATTATGGAAAAGAAAAGAATTCATGACCCAACAAGAGATAGAGAGCATTACAAAATGCAAAATGGATAATTTTGATTATGTTAAATTGAGACGTTTTTGTACAAAAAAGCCAATGCAACAAAGATTAGGAGGGAAGCAGAAAATTGGGAGAAAATCTTTACAACTAGTGTCTCTGATAAAGGCCTCATTTCTAAAATATACAGAGAACTGAGTCAAATTTATAGGAATACAAGTCATTGCCCAGTTGAGAAATGGTCAAAAGATATGAACAGGCAGTTTTCAGAGGAAGAAATTAAAGCTATCTATAGGTATATGAAAAAATGCTCGAAATCACTACTGATTAGAGAAATGCAAATCAAAACAACTCTTAGATACCACATTCCTCCTGTCAGATTGGCTAAAATGATAAAACAGGAAAATGATAAATGCTGGAGAGGATGTGGGAAAATTGGAACATTGTTACATCGCTGGTGGAGTTGTGAACTGATCCAGCCATTCTGGAGAGCAATTTGGAACTATGCCCAAAGGGCTATAAAAATGTTCATACCCTTTGACCCAGCAATACCACTTCTAGGGTTGTATCCCAAAGAGATAACACAAATAGGAAAAGGACCCATATGTACAAAAATATTTATAGCAGCTCTTAGAATTAGAAATCAAAGGGATGCCCATCAATTGGGGAATGGCTGAACAAGCTGTGGTATATGAAGGTAGTGGAATACTATTGTGCTATAAGAAATGGGGATGATACGGACTTCATAACAACCTGGAAAAACCTACACGACACAATGCTGAGTGAGCAGAGCAGAACCAGGAGAACATTATACACAACCACCGATATATAGATTCTGTGAGGACTAACCCTGACAGACTTTGCTCTTCTCAGCAACACAAGGTACAAAGACAACTCCAAAGGATTCACGATGGAGAACGCTATCTACATCCAGAGAAAGAACTATGGAGTCTGAATGCAGATTGAGGGACACTTTATGCTTGTCTTTCCCCACCCCTTTTTCTCTCTTTTGTTTTTGTTTTTGGGTTGTTGTTTTTTTGGTTCTGTTTCTTCTTTCTCATGATTCATTCCATTGGTGATAATTCTCCACAACTTGACTAGTGTATAAATTAATTCAATGCGAAGTTATATGTGGAAGATATATGGGATTCTATGCCGTCTTGGGGAGGGAAGAAGAAAAAAGGAAGGAAGGAAGGAAGGAAGGAAAGAAGGAAGGAAAGGAGGAAGGAAAAAAGGAAGGAAGGAAGGAGGGAAGAAGAAAGGAAGGAAGGAAAGAAGGAAGGAAGGAAGGAAAGAAGGAAGGAAAGAAGGAAGGAAGGAAGGAAGGAAGGAAGGAAAGAAGGAAGGAAGGAAGGAAGGAAGGAAGGAAGGAAGGAAGGAAGGAAGGAAGGAAGGAAGGAAGGAAGAACAGAAGAAAGAACAGAAAGAAGAGAGAAAGGGGGAAGGGAGGGAGCAAGAAAGGAAGGAAGGAAAGAAAGAAGGAAAGAAAGAATTCCCTTGGTGCACAACCTAATGAAGTGAACTGCCCACAGCTGTATTTGCAATACAAAGATGAAACAAGAGACAGTCTCTGCCTTCAGAGAACTAACATTGGGCTGGAGGTGGGAATCTGAGAATTTTGGGGGAGTTTTGCAGAAGCTGCAGATGACATGCAAAGGCCAGCAGAGGACACAACAAAAGTTTAAAAACTCAGAAATACATAAAATATATGCATAGTATTGTATAATATCAACCATAATTTTACAATAAGGTACTTGTAAACATCCCATAAAAGAAAAAGAAAAGACTCAGACTTCTCTGATATGGAGGACCCAGAAATTTTAGGCAGATTTTCCGGATCGTGGGGTTGCCATGCCCCTCCCACCACCACCACACTCTCACCGCGCCCCACCCCACCCCCAGCCCTGTGGAAGGGATAACTGTACAACACAAGTCAGAATCTGATTAGTGGGTAGGAGAAACAAGAAGGATGAGATGGGGGCTGGGGAGGAGGGCTCTACTTTGGGGAACAGTAAAGGACTTCCTGGAAGAAGGGGCACCTGAATTGAGCCTTGAAGAAGTTTTCACCAGGAGGAGATGGGGAAGAGCATGTCTTAAGCTCCAGGGGACTTGCTTGGAGGTGAGAAAGAAAGGCGAGAATTGGAGTAAGTGAAGGGGAGAAAGGTAAATTAATGCTGGAAAAGTAGGTTGGAACCAGAGAGAAGAAGGCCTTCAGTTTCAGGCTAAGGAGCTTATGGGTAATGGGTAGCCCCTGAGGAACACTATGATCAAAGCTGGGTATTAGGATTCCTCAGACACCCTATGCTTGGGAGATATTGCTGGGAGTGTGTGCTGCTGTGGCTGTTGGGAAGGAAAGAAGACTGTCTCTTTCCCGCCTCTGTTTCCTCTTCCTCCTCTTTTTCTCTTCCTAGGATAAAGATACACCAACCGATGTCTTCATGACCCCTTGGCCCTCCTCGAGTTGGACAAAAGGGACAGCTCCCCAGGCCTCAGGCACTCACGCCAGAGCTTCAGACTGGGCTAGACATTTGTAATACATGGGGAAAGGGCAGAAAAATGAAGCTAGCCAAGGGTCTCAGCCTGTGTCTCCATCTGCCATCTTCCCTGGGGAAAGGGCCTGGGCTGCCCCACCTCCTACCTCGCTTATGTTAACAGAGCCCTGCATCCACCCGCAGGACAGGATCCCACTGCCCCGCCCCCCACCCCTGCTCAGAACCCATCGGGAAGATTGTGTCTAGTTCTAGTTGCCTCATTTTAGAAAATACGTTGATAATTTGGAAAATGTTCCGAAGAGGTGGACCCTGATGACAAACCAGGAAGTGGAGAACATGCTGTTCTACGGTCTTTTGAAGAGCGGTTTAGCCTGGAAAAGAACATTAGGGGAAAGGGGGTAGGCCTGGGGGTTGGAACTTTCCAGTGTTTGACAGGCTGTCATGTGTAAGAGGGATTAGTCTGGGTCTGCTTGGCCCCAGAGGTCAGGGCTAGGAACACTGAGTGCAAAGGTACATGTATGGATAAAGATATATGCAAATATACACATATATGGATACATGTATGTGTGCATTTATACACACATAATATATGCACACTGTATATTATATAAGATACAGATGTTAATATGTATATGTGTGTACATACATATATACTCATGTCCATCTATCTATCTATCTATCTATCTATCTATCTATCTATCTATATGCCTGCATATACCTATCTATATCAAAATATTGCATAGAGCATATTAAATATATGAAATATATTTAAGATATAAAATATACATTGAAAATATTAAACATTTTAAAATATGTTTTGATAACTTTTAAATCTAACTGGTTTCCTTTGAAACCCTACGTGTTTTATTTGATGCCTTTAATAACCAGGTTCTGAGAAGGGGTTCATCCATGGACTTCCCCAGCCTGACTACCCCGAGGGTCGAGCTTTGGGGTTCTTGGTGTCTCTTGCACTGGAGGCCTCAAAGCAGAGACTGGATGACCCCTCGTTCCAGATGTTGTCAAAGGGAGACAGTGTGACCTGTGAGGCGCCCCGAAGCTTCTATGATTTCATGAATGTCTGAGTGGGTGGGTGAGGAGGAGGAAGGCCTGGAGGTAGACTGTTGTCAAACACCTGGTAATTAGCACACGCTGGTGCTGCCCAAACCCAGCGAGCACAGAATGTACCTTTGGGCCCCACACACATCACCTCAGGAGAATGGGACCTATCTAGTCCAAGCCCTTACTAGGTCCTCAGTCTCATTCCATCTCCCATTAACCTTCTCTGTTGCTAAAGGGCCAGGCCTGGGACCAACTGATTGGGAATTAATTGGTGCCATTAACATTTTGTGATTATAACCACTTCTAATCGATACTTTATGCAAAGGCCAGAATTGATCCAGAGGATGAGGTGGGGGGTAGGTGCAGCTCCCCTGAGACTCTAGGGCCTGACCCCTACCTCTGTAAGGGTCTCTGTGACCTTCTTTTAACTCAGCGGCTGCCCTGGTGCCCACTTCCCTTCAGCACAAGTGATCCCAGTATTAATGAACATAAAATTGTGGGGATCGCAGCTCCCACCAGGGGACCACTGGGGTAGACCCACTGAGATTAGGATCCCAAGTTCTCCACCCCTCCTCTAAGTCCAACCTCCCTCTATCAGACCCCTCTGCACCTCCCCCTCCCCCATGGCTGGCTGGTTTCAAACTTAGAAATACCAGTTCAACGAGCATTTATTATGTGCTGGTCACAATGCTAGGGATGGGGCTTACAAAGCCAAAAATAACTGCGGAAACAATAGAGATCGAGATAAATACATACACATACATGCATGCATGCATGCATACATACATACCATATTCAAAGTAAATAAAAACTATTGGGAGTGGGGTTGTTAAAAACTGGAGAGATCAGGAAAAGTCTCTTGCAGGAGGCAGCCTTTGAGCTGACCCTGGAATCGAGCTAGGGAGAGAGGGAAAGAGAAAGCATTCCAGGTATGGGGCACAGCCAAGGCAAAGATACAGAGACAGGAAAATGGAGTACGGGAAGCCTCATGTGAGAAAGTGCCTAAAGCTTCTAAATAGTTATCCACAGGCTGTTTGTGGATTATAATACTACACACTATGAGTGCTGCTAACGATTCACATTTATATAGAGCTCAGAGCATGGAGTCATGAAGGCTTATCTTCCTGAGTTCAACTCTGGCCTCAGACACTAATTTTGTGACCCTGGGAAAGACACTTAACCCTGTTTGCTTCAGTTTCTTCATCTGTAAAATGAGCTGGAGAAGGAAATGAAAAACCACTCCAATATCTTTGCCGAGACCAAATGGGGTCCCGAGGAGTCAGACAGAACTGAAACGTCTGAACAACAATTACAGTTTGTTGCTCACAACGAAAGTTCAGGGAGAGATAGTACAAGTATGCCCACTTTACAGGTGAGGAGACTGAGGCTCAATTATGCTCCCAAAGTCATACAGCTAAGAAGTGGTAGACAACAGATTTTTCCAAGCCTTTTAATGATTTGTTGAAGAGCGTCAGGGCAAGGAGGAACTAGGAATTCTGAGCTCGGTCTCCCACCACGCTGCTGAATTATGACTTTGGCCAAATCATTTCCCTTCTCTCCACTTCTGTTCCACCATCTATAAAATAGCACTAACATAGGAGCACGACCTCATGGGATTTTCTGAGCCTCCTACCCCTTCCTGATGTGTCCCGTGATCCCCCACAAATCAAATCAAAGCAAAGACCACAAATCACAGGAACTTCTCACTTTATGCAATTATTCTTGTTAACCGGGTGCTAAAACTCTGGGTTGTTTTTTGTTTGTTTGTTTTGTTTTTCTAGGATGCTTAAAGAACGGCCAGTACTGTCATCTCCCTCTAAATCCAGCTCCCTGGGGCAAAGTTCCAGCCGTCCAAGCCGAGTTACACTTCTGTTCTCAGGTCCAATGCGCTCTTTGTTATTCCTGTCCCCGACAATGAAACCTGCTGCCGGGATGAGAAATCACACTCAGGCCCAATGACTATTAAGGCTTCACAAATGAGAGGTTTGTTTGGTAACTGGGGACAGAGCCTTCAGCTAGGCTCGCGGCGTGAAGATCTAACTAAATGGAATTTCAAGGATGAGCCGAAGGCTGGAGAGGGAGTCTATGCCAACCTCCACCCCGCGCCCCCCACCTCCCCAGGGCTCAAAAATCAGGCCTGGCATTTTCTTTGGTCCTGCCAGTTTCCTCCCTCCCCTAAAGCCCTCCTGGACTCCCAAACCAGCCACATCCCCTCCGACTCTCAACCGGAGGCCACAGGGGTGACAGAAGAGGGAAAATGACTCGCCCAATGTCACACATCATGCGCCACTCGTTCCCCGACCTAGCCCAGGGAACTCCCGCCCCTCCCACCTGGCTCCTCTAGCTGGGCTGAATTTGTTCTTGTCACACATTTTTCCAAGTTCCTAATGAGCTGTTAATGAGCTGTCAGCTAATTATGCAAATTGGGTGGGGGAGGCTGGTGGAGCTGCTGCTTCCTCAGCGTGTCAGGAGAAGGGAAAAAACATAACAGGATCCTCTTCTCTAGCTCCAATTTGTTCTGCTATTTCCTGATCCTCCGTCCTCTGCCTTAGGGGAGGGGCGGGGGAGGGGGAGGCGGGGCAGGGATCAACTACTGTCCATTTTAGGGATGAAGCAACAGAGACCCGGAATGTAGAAAAATGCTCAATGCCCATAACCAATGCATCAAATGAGTGTCTGAGGTAAGACCAGTGAATAGGCTGAAGGCACAAAGGATGTTTGACCCCTAGAAGGGAAGATCTGTGATCTCAGTCTTGTGATTTTGGAGTATTGGGTGCAAGAAGAGGGATGGCAGAATCCATGTGGGAGGCGCAGAGTGGTAGATTTAGGCCCGAAACCAGGGAAAACTTCCTAACAATGAGTTCAGTGGGATCCCTTGAGAGGCTGTAAGCTCCCCTCCTCTGGATGTCTGAAAGTAGAAGTGTCCACCTCCTGGGGGATTTGTGAGAGATCCTCGATGTTGAGGTCCCTTTCTGCTTTGAGGCTCTTCCAGCAGGTTAACCTCCAGCCGCTTTGTACCTGGTGAAGAGTGTAGTGGGGAGACAAGGGAGCAGGGACTCAAGAAACTTGGATTCCAGTTCCGGATCAGCTTCAACTCAATGGGTGACTTTTGGGCAAGTCAGTGCCGGGTCTCTGTTTCCTCATCTGTAAAATAATGTAAAATAATGCTAGGCCATCTCCAAGCACATCAATCCTATAACCTGGATTTTCAAGGACATCTCTGATGTCGAGAAAAGAGAGCCCACTTTAGAGAAGACTTTGCATATTTCCTAGTTCTTTGGTTCTGATACCAGCGGGAGGGATCCCTGCTGCCACTGAGCTCATTGAGTCAATTCGGGGAGAGAATCAATCAACAAGCATTTATCAAGTGACTACCATGGGCCAGGCCCTGTGGAGGCTCTGGACTATCCGTACAAAAGCCCCTCAAGGGGCTTACAATTTAATGAAACGAAAAAAAGATGAAACACTGATAGAGCATTGGTCTTAAAGGTCCCTCTTCTGAGCTTTAGTTTCCACATCTGTAAAATGGGGAAATTAAGCTCCTCCTGGGCAGCAGAGGAGTTACACACTAAGTCCTAGCTGTTTATACAGAATTGGGATAGGGAAGTGTCCCCTGGGTTAACAGCACAGTGGGAAGCTAGCTATGTAAAAACAGAGAAGGCCAAGGGTCCAGAGCTAGGCCACCCAAAGACTCCTACCCCCAACCTACGAATGTTGTATTTTGACAATCGCCCGAGTGACTTCCAGGAGATTGTGACGTTTAAAAAAGTTTGAGAGACACAGTTTCTGGGTAATTTAATCATTTTATTTGTAAGGCCAGTAGGTTATTAATAAAAAGATCATCATTCGGCCATCTTTTTTAGAACAAAGACCATCATGGTGGTGGGCTGACAGTTTATATGCCCTTCGAAACAGTAGGTGGTCAATGGGGCTGAAAGTGACCGCCCCCAGCCTTGGGCTAGCTAGACAAAAGGATCTATCTCCACCCTAGTTTGAGTAGAACACAAGGGGCTTCCCCATCCTAGATTAAATTCCTGGCAAAGTTGGGTGAGGTCTGACCTAGGTCAAGGAGAGTCCATGCAATCTCAGTATCAATAAGGTCCCACAAAAAAAAAAAAAAACCAGACTTAAAGTCAGGACTTTGGAAGAAGAGGGGGAAGCTCTGAATCTCCCCAAGATATTGGTTATTAATGATCATTTCTCACAAGATGTTTTGGCATCCAGCTTTTGGGGGGATAAAAGTACTCTGGAGAGAGAGCAGCATTGCTGTCCAGACATGGTGAGACTCTCGCCTTCATTAGGGACACAACCATCCCGACCACAGGGGCCTTAGCAGAGCATCTGCTGTATACACACACACACACACACACACACACACATATATATATATATATACATATATATGAAGAGAGGGAGAGAGATACAGATACAGATATAGATATAGATATAGATGTAGATGTAGATGTAGATGTAGATGTAGATATAGATATAGATATTGATATAGATATAGATATAGATATAGATATATAGATATAGGTAAAGTAGGCACTTAGTAAATGCATATTTTTTCCTTCTCCTCTTTCTGCTGTCTCTTAATCAGGTTCAAGGGTAGGGCTTTCCTGAAGGTAACTGAAGGGAGATAGGTTTTTTAGGAGAAGCCAGAAGAGGAAGGAGTGAAAAGTCCAAGAAGGCTAGAGCAGGAGATGGCATTCTTAGCTCATGTCCTTCAGCTAATGAGTCTTCTTGTTCTTGTCTCATTTAACCCAATCCTCTTCCTTTTCTTCCTTTTCCTCTTCCTTCCCTCCTTCTTCTCTTCCTTTTCCTCCTCCTCCTTTTCCTCTTCCTTTTCTTCCTTTTCCTCTTCCTTCCCTCCTCCTTCTCTTCCTTTTCCTCCTCCTCCTTTTCCTCTTCCTTCTATCTTCCTTCTCTTCCTTTTCCTCCTCCTCCTTTTCCTCCTCTTCTTTTTCCTCTTCCTTTTCCTTCTCTCCTCCTCCTTCTTTTCCTCCTCCTCCTTTTCTTCTTCCTTCTCTCCTCCTCTTTCTGCAGCTCTTCCCTCTTTCTCTATTCATAGAATCTCATCAGCATTTAAAGGTTTAAGAGGGCTTAGAGGGCATTCAATCCAACCCCTCCCTCACTCTATAAATGAGAAAACCGAAGACCAGAGAAGTTAAGTGACTTGCACAAGGTCACCCGGGGGGCTGGTCAGTGGTTCTAATTCTGAATTTCAGGCTTGTCTCCACTGCATCATGCTTCCTGACCTTTCCTTTGACTCAGGCCTTACATGTTTCTCTTAGGCAGCATGTAGCCCCTCTATAACCCAGAGTGGGACAATGGCCACCGATAGGACACTCCCCATCCTGCCACCCTTCTTCTTGGGGAACTGCCCCTTAGAATTACAGATGCAGAGCTGGAAGACCACCTAGTGTAAACCTTTACTTTATAGATGAGGGAACTGAAGCCCGGGGGGGGGGGGTGTCAAATGACTTGCCTGAGGTCACCCAGTGCTAAACAGTAGAAGCAGAGTTAGCGTTCTCTACTATACTGTGTCTTCGCTGGGGGAGAAGGAAGACTGGAACATACAGGACCAGATGCTATTCACAGGAGGAGGGGATTTTAGATCTAGAGAAGGAAAGAATCTCAGAGTCCAGTCTCCTCTTTTTTTAAAACATATGAAGTAACTGAAGCTCAAAGGTGAACTGACTTATTCGGAATCTCAAAGGCGGCCAATGGCAAAGATGGAGATTCTAACATGGAACCTTTGACTCCAAATCCAGCCCTTCTTTCTTTGCCCTGTGCCTTGGTCCCCAGTTCCCTTCCCTCCTGCCTGGGGTATGTGTCCTTTGCCAGGCCTGGAGGGGCTCAGTTTGTCACCAGCTTCTGCCCTCTGCACAGCTGGACCTTTTTCACATCCCCATCCTGGGGATAACAAATGCTTTGAGTCTGGGGCTGCTTCTGAATGGTCATTTTAATTGGTAAAAAACACAAGCAAATGAGCCCTGGGCAGCTTCGGGCAGTTCCTGGGCCCCTTGAGGAGGGTGGAGATTTGGCTGCCATCACTTGGCTGGTGCCTGAGGGATGGGTGGTGATATTTCTCTTCATTTATTCAGGCCCTTCTTGTCAGCTCCTCCTCACTGGGACTCTCCTCTACCAATTTGTGAAATTCCACACAAATCACCTCCAAGGAAAGGTACCCAGGCTGGACACGAGCTGAGATCCATAAAACATGAGCCTCTGCCAGGCAGTGGCCAACAGCTGTGGTACATGGCTCAGGCTTCTCCACCACCTGCTGCCCCAGGACAGGGCATTTGGCAAGCCAATAATAGGAGAGAAGGCTGTTGCTGCTGTTTTAGGGGCTAGAGGCTGCTGCTGCTGCTGCTTCAGGGCTAGAGGGACAGGCAACAGCAGTCTGGGCCCCCAGGCCTCAAGGCGACTCCCAAATGAGGCCAGGCTTTGGATCACCTTGGCCTGTAAGTCTCCATAAAACCTCCAAAGAGCATCTTCAGTATCCCATAGACATGTTGGAGGCAGCCTTCTCAGTCTGGTTCTTTGGATATTCCCCATTTTTCTGCTGTATTTCATTTCAAAGACACCCATCATTAAGCATTTACTCTGTGCAAGGCACCTTGGATTTTAATTTTTATTTAAATTTTATTCTTTGGTCCGGACTTGTTTACATTGATATAAGGAGCTCCTCAGATGGAAAGAACACCTACAACTTGGTTTGTAGCTTACAGTCGCAGAGCGCTGCCTGGGGCATGGAGAGGTTGAGCAGTGACTGGCCCAGGGTCACACATTCAGTGTGTGTGTGTCAGAAGGCAGGACCTGAACCCAGGCCCTGAACTCTCAATACCCTAAACCAGACTTCATCTTTGGACACAGGAGGAGGAAAAGTCAAACAGTTCTTCCCTCAAGGGGTTTGCATTCTACTAAGGGAGAGGGTGCAACATACAGACAACAATACTGAGCACTCACAGTTACATAAAGGTATTCAAAGTGCTTTATTTATATTATCTCCTATTATATTATTTATTTATGTTATGCTTATAAGTATACTTATATTATAATGGTATTATTATTATATAATTATATTATAATAGATTATTTACTTACATTATCTCAGTTGGTAAGAGCTACTACCACACATTAGGAAAATAATTTTCAGTGTAAAAAATGTACCCATTACATGGAAAAGCAAATTTGAGCTTTTGAATAATCTTCTAACCCGAGACTGAAATGACCTGACGAAAGAAATCAGATTCATTTTTTCTTCAGCTTTTAAGATTTAGAGAGTCACAGCAGCAAATGGCCCTTCCAACCTCTTTTCTGATTATAGATACCTTTGTCCATTAATAGGATGCTCTAGCTCAGTTTTGCATCTTTCCTTCGACCTTCCATTCTGGGTCGTTGAAGGTTGCAGCTGTCTAGAAGTCCTGACCCTAGAGCATGGCCCAGAGATTATATCGGTGTTAAAGAGCTAGGATTTTCAGGTTCAGATCTCTGAGAGCACCACACTATTTCCCGTATGCAACCTAGTCCACCATCTTCCTCCTACTTAACCTAGCTGAGTGCCCATCTTCAAAGTTTGTCTAGATATCTCGGTATTGATTGAACCAATTTCCCATTGGTACAGAGATCTCGGAGCAGGCAGTCAACAAGCATTTATTTAGTACTGTCTGCCTGGCACTGGGCCAAGTGGGTAAGAATAGCCTCTGCCCCCAAGAGCACACATTCTAATGGGAGACACAAATATGGAAATAACTGGGTACATACATGAAGAGTGGATAGAAAGTAATTTCAAAGGGATGGGCACCTACGGGGTTGAGAAAGGCCCCTTAGAGAAGGTAAAATTTGAACTGAGTCTAGAAGGAAGCCCAGAAAACAGAAGTAGAGGTGAGGAGTGAGATGATTCCAGGCATAGGGGACAGCCGTCACAAAAGTATAGATACGTCATGTGTGAGGAACAGCAAGTAAGTCGAGGAAACTGGAATGTAGCATGTGGGATGGGGATGAGGCCGCAAATATAGGAAGACACAGGATTGTAAGGAGCTTTAAATGCTAGAGGGTTTTCTATTTGATCCTGGAGGTAATACGGAACCACTGGAATTTAGTGAAGAGGAAGGGTGACGTGGCCAGATGTGTGCTTTAGGAAGCTTACTGTAGCAGCTGAGTAGAGATTGGGTTGGAATAGGGAGAGACCTGAGGCAAGAGATTAATTAGTCTCACCTGCAAGAGCTCAGGTGAGAGGTGATGAGGACCTGAATTTGGAACTAGGTTTGTGTGAATGAAGAGAAGGGGGCTTCTGGGAGAAATATCGTCATGGGAGCAACATGGAATGGATATTGGATAGGAGTGAAAAGGTGTAGCTTTTAAGTGCTGGAATTAGGGGCATTAATTGGTTAAGATTTCAACAAGCAGAAATATTGAGAGGATGGGGAGGGAATGAAATGAACAAAGATTCGGAGGTAATGAGTGCCAGGACATTTGGAAAACAGCAGTTTGGTTTGAGCTGGAGTGTGGGGTACAGAGAAGGAAAGAATCCTACCTAAGACCAGACGGGTAAGTTCAAGACCAAAGCCTTGAATGCCGGGTTAAAAATTTTGGACTTTTTACATCTTCTCCTTGGCATTGAAATACTTTGTGTCTATGCAAGCTTCTGAGAAAATACTCCAATAGAGCTCTTCCGGGAGATACATGGGCTGCCTCCAAAATAGAGCTAACATGCTCATTTCTTGCTCCCCACTCCCTCTAACACCACCACCCAAAAAAATCAAAGGGGAAAATAAGAAAATCATAATATCTCACATCTATGGTAATTTACCTGCATGATCTCATTGGAAGGGAGAGGGGAGATCACCCTCAGCCTGAACGAGGATCCAGGAGATCAAGGCAGCAGAGAGGCACCAAGTCCGATTATAATGAGAGAACCAGGGACTCCATGCTATGAGCCACGAATGGCATTCTGAAATGGCTTCTTTCCTTTTTTTCTTTTCTTTCTTTCTTTTTTTTTTTTTGAGCAAATCCCAAAGACATTGCTAAGATTTACATTTTCAAATATATGCTGACCTTTTTTCCTCCTCCTTTGAGTTCATTTGTCATCAGGAGGTAATTGAATCAATATATTTCCCGATCAGCCCCAAGATTGAATAAGGTCATGGGAAGCCATGTGTGGGCATTAGGCGTCATTATTTTCCCCGAGAATGAGCAGCCTCGGCCCGGACCATTCCGGGCGCCAAATGAAATTCCATTAGATTCTATTACACTTTTACAATTATAGAGACGTCCCGATATTACACGCGGAATGAAGTCATAATAAAAAAGCCCAGAGGTGTATTACAGAGGAATGGGCACACTATTTTTCTAGTTAAAAACTTGATGAAAGGCGTTCAGCTCCTTTCTGGCTGCTGGGATGTGACCTTGTTCGGTAAGCCCCCTCAAACCTTTGTTCCTTCCCTCCCCGGTCCCTGAGCTGTCAGTTTGAGGAGACTCACCCCAAGCCTTTGGGTCTACTCTCTTCCATCCGCCACGGCCTGCTCTGGGAGATGGCAGAGGCGCTAATGGTGCCTATGGCTAGACAGTGGTTGCTGAAGGAAGAATGGCTGTACAGAGTACATGGGTGCACCGGGGCAAGTTTGCTCAGAGAGTTGCGTGAGCAAGATTGTAGGGTGAGTGGTAGGTGTGTGCATGAGTATCCAGAGTACATGTGGGTGGAGGGGAACACAAGCCATATTCTCCATGAGCGGGTGTATCCAGGGTACATAGGTCTTTTAGCTTCCACTATCTTTCTTCTTTCTTTGCCATGAACCATCCCACACCTTTGTGCCCTGGTTCTTGGTGTTCTTGGAATGTCTTCCTTCTCCTCCCTCACAGTGAGAGGCAGCCGAGGCATCAAACAGAAACAAAGGTCCTCTGAACTGTACGTAGGGATCCCTACAACCACATGTTGACAAAGAAAACTGTATATTCACATCATCTGCATTCCAGGGAATTTTTCTTTATTTTGTTAATTACTTTCCAAATGCATTTTAATCTGATTCAGGTCACCCTCTGGAGTGTTGTGTGGCATCGAAGAGCACGTTGACAATTATGGTGTAGGATATGGAGTCCTGGACCTAGAATCAGGAAGACCTGGTCTTGAATTCCTAATTGATATTAACTGGCTCACCATGGGGCAAGTCATTGAATTTCTCTGCACCTCAGTTTTCTCAACTCTAAAATGGGGATAAGTCGTCCCTGGCTTCCTGTGTCATGAAGATCAAATGAAATAATATATTTAAAGCACTCAGCAAACCTTAAAACACTATAAAAATGCTGTATATTATTATTAAGGATGAGGAGTAGGGGATTAAACCTGTGATTTCATTGGTGTAGAGAACTCCCAGGGAAGGAAACGCCTTCTACTAAATGAGTGGCATCTTCTCTCCAACTCACAGGCTTGGAAAATTGCCACTGAGTTGAAGGCTTCCCACTTCTGATATTCTCTATTTTACATTCGAAAGTCCATTTTCAAGCTAACGTTCTGTGTTCTATGTCAGTGTCTCGCCGGTACAACGTCTTATGTCCTGTCTTCTAAAGTCCCTCCCAACTCTGACAGTCTCTAGTCTATATTCTAAGGTCACTTCCAGTTTTGACATTTTGGGATCTTCTATTTAGAGGAGGGTGAGTTCATGGTAGACTTTAGGGGACCAAGGGAGGTTTCCCAGAGATGATTGGTGTTGAGTTGGAGATGAGAAGATAAACGAGCTTCAGAGAGATGTGGCAAGGGCATTCTAAGCTGAAGGAACAACACGAGCTAGCGGACATGGGGATGTACAAGGTCCGTCGGAGGAGACTGATCTGGTTAGGACACAGAGGATGTGGAAGACACTTGTAGGAGACAAAGGTGAAAAGGGTAAGTTAGGGCCAATTTATGAAGGCCTTGAATTCTAGGAAAAGGAGTTTGTATTTTATCCCCCAGGCACTGGTGAGCCAATGAAGATCTAAAAGGAGAAGAAATTACTTTAGCGGCTCTTTGAAAGATTTATAAGAAGGGGGAGACTCACAGCATGGAGGCAGCTTAGCAGGATATTACAATAGCCCAGTCACGAAGTGCTGTGAGCCCCCAGGAGGGTATAACTATGGGAGAGGAAATAAAGGGATAGATGCTAGAGATGTATGCACAGCAGAATTGACAGGATTTGGTAACTGGATATAAGGAGAGGGAAGACTCAAAGGTGACCTTGAGGTTATGAAATGGCGACTCTGGAAGGACTAGGAGCATCCTAGAACAGCCTGGTAGAAGGTGAGTTAAATCTGGTTAGTGTTCAAACATTACAGAGGAAAC
The DNA here is from genome assembly GCF_011100635.1 of Trichosurus vulpecula. Classification (NCBI taxonomy): domain Eukaryota; kingdom Metazoa; phylum Chordata; class Mammalia; order Diprotodontia; family Phalangeridae; genus Trichosurus; species Trichosurus vulpecula. Next base: position 225,320,643 of record NC_050578.1, on the reverse strand, counting down.
ACATTGCAACGAACAGAGAACTGGCCTCAGGGCCAGGGAGACCTGGGTTCAAGTCTTCTGCTACATATGGGCTGCATGACCCTGGGCAAGTCACTTCCCCTGTCACTACTCTAGGCAATTCTCCAATGATGGTAATGTCCTGTATCAGAAGAAGGAGTTTCCTTGCCCGGGAGTTCCCTATAACAACGAAATCACAAGGCCAGTGCCCATCTCTAGTCCTCATTGGCCAGCCTCCTTGGGGTGGCCAACAAGAAGGTTGTCTAAACCTTCCCTCTAAGGTGCAGGCAGAAATGAGAAAGCAGGAACCGTGAAAACATCCTGGTGCAGCTCCAGAAGCAAGAGAAAGAACTTCACAGATAATTTCAATTCTTGATCTCAGAGGTAGAATGGGCGGAAGCTGCAGATTTCCAAAACCTTCATAACACTTAACAATGAAACGGGCTGCCTTGGTAGGTGATGAGTTCCCGGTCCCTGAAGATTTCCATACTGTTAGATGGTCATTTGTGATCCTCTAGAGCAGGAACAGCTAGGTGGTGGAGTGGATGATGTGCCAGGCCTGGAGTCAGGAAGACTCATCTTTCTGAGTTCAAATCTGGCCTCAGAACTATGTGACTGGCCAAGTCACTTACCCCTGTTTGCCTCAGTTTCCTCATCTGTAAAATGAGCTGGAGAAGGAAATGGCAAAACCACTCCAATATCTCTGCCAAGAAAACCCCAAATGGAGTCAGGAGGAGTCAGAATGAACAGAGCAGGGCTTCCCAGTCTTTCTGTGTCACAGTCTCCTTCTCGGGCAGTCCGACGAAACCTATGGACCCCCTCTCAGAAACCATGTTTTTAAACACATAAAATAAAATGCATAGGATTACAAAGGAAGCCGATTCCACAGTAATACTGTTAGTGATACAGTGGTTGAATGCTGGACTTGGAATCAGGAAGACCTGAGTTCAAATCCAGACTTAGACACTTACTGGTTATGTGACACTGGACAAATCATTTAACCTCTCTTAGACTCATCTGTAAAATGGGGGTGATTTTAGCATCTATCTCACAGGCCTGATGTGAGGACGTAATGAGACTGTATGAGTATAAAGCTTCGCAAACCTTAAAGCATTGTATAAATACTAGCAACCGTGAGTGTGTTTTTAAGTTCATAAACCCAAGGTTAAGAACCCTTCCTAGCGAGGGTGTTCCTACTCAAGAATGATGGCCTCTGAGCTGACTTCCAACCAGTTCATCCATTTATCAACCGGCATTTTTAAGTGCCTATTGGGTTCCGGGGGTAAAAAGAGAAACCACTAAAACAACCCCTGCCCTCAAGGGCTTACATTCTAATGGAGTTCTTATCATTCTGTGAAAGGAAACAACTAGCATTAGAGCTAATAATCTTTAAATTAGCATTTGGCACTTTCTACCAACTCCTTTGAATTGTTCATTATCTTTTCTCACGTGTTCTTTTTTCTCCCTGAATGGACTGCAGTCTCTAACCAGTGGGGGCTCAAATTTGTCTTATTCATCTTTATCTTCCCCACGGCTCCCCCAGGAGGGTACCCTGAGGACTCTGCCTGGGAATGATTGTGGATTAAGTGACGGAGTGGAAGGATAGGCAATCTTTGCAGGTCTTTAAAGGAGCCCTTGCTCTAACTGGGGAATTAAGCTTCTTATAAGGGATGCTCCAAACAGGCGCCACTTGTTTTGTTAGGTAGAGGACACCTAAAGTGGTGGAACAATGGGAGTCGGGGGGAGGGGGAAGGATGGAGTGGGGGGGGGCAAGATGTAGGTCCTGTCAAGGCCAGGGAAAAGAAGCCCTTGTCTCCAGACACCCTGGTACAAATGCGGCAGGGCAGTCCCTCAGACAGGGGTGGGGGGTTCTTAACCTGGGGTCTGTGACCTCGGTCTTTTGTTTTTTAATATTTTAATAGCTCTTTGTTGTTGGTGTTCAGTCGTTTTTCAATCATGTCTGACTCTCTGTGACCCCATTTGGGGTTTTCTTGGCAGAGATACTGGAGTGGTTTTGTCATTTCCTTCTCCAGCTGATTTTACAGATGAGGAAACTGAGGCAAACAGGGTTGCTCAGGGTCACACAGATTTTTAACTCTTTCTCCAGTCTGATAAACTCTATTTCAATGCAACTGGTTTCCTTTGTAATTCTATATATTTCATTTTACTCATTTAAAAACATTATTTTTGAGAAGGGGTCCACATGCTTCCTCAGACTGTCAAAAGGGTCTACAGGCTTCCCCAGACTGTCAAAGGGATCCACAGGCCTCCCCACATTGTCAGGGGAGTCCACGGGCTTTCCTAGACTGTCCAAGGGGTCCATGAGCTTCCCTGAATTGCCAAAGGCAACCATGACACAAAGAAGGTGGGTAAGGCCTGGTGTAAAGGAGACAATACTTGGTATGGCATCTGAGGATGCAGATTTAAATCCTTGGTTGGTCCTGTTGCTTCTAGCTGTGTTATCTACCTCTCTGAGGTACCTCTCTGAAACTCAGTGTCCTTAGCTACAAAATGAGGGGGTCGAATTCGGCAGCCTCTGAGGCCCCTCACAGTTCTGCATCCCATGATCTGCTCACTCCCTAAGTTACAAAGAGCCCACTCCCCTACAGCAGACCTCTTTCTCAGGGCATAACTTCCTCTGGCCCCCAGCTCAGCAGGTAATGATTTACTGGGGGGCTCATGCCCCTATCTCCAACTTTCACCCACTGAGAAGTTAGCACAGCTGCTAAATTACCCGGCAAATTACTTCCAAGTGACATAAAACAATGCAGGTAGTGAGGTAGCAGGACTCCCCCCCCCCACCCCGCTCCAGCTCATTTATAAGCACCATTCCCAGAGTCTTAATTACAATCTGGGCCCCAGCCAGAGTCACCCAGCCCTCATCAGTCACCTCTGCTGCCATGGTTGAAGAGCAAATATGAGCAGTTTTGCTCATCAGTAGGTTGTGGCAGGGGCTGGAGGTGAGAGACCATTCCCAGTGCCCCAGAGACCTTCACTTCCCTCTGGCCCAAAGCCTTGACCACGTGACCCTCTTCCTCTGATCCAAAGACCTGTCTTAGGTCAGCTCTCATGGTGAGACCTAGAAGCCAAGTTCCTTCCTTTATCCAAACAAATCTCTCTGGTTAGCTTAGAGCTCATTGTCCCCAGATGAAAGTCAGACTTTTGATTCCAGCCTAGAACTGAGAGGCCAAAGCCCCCAACCTCTGACCCACAGGCTTTCCCTTGAACAGGAGGGAAATACCATTGATTACCATTTGGATTAAGGGGACCTGCATTCCAGCCCCAACATGTTACTTATGGGAGACAACATTTTACAGCAGAAAGAATGCTTTTTGGAAACAGAAGACCTGACTCTAACACTTAACCTCACCAGGACTCAGCTTATTCATCTGGAAAATGAGGTGGTTGCACCATTTGGAGTCTGAGGTCCCTTATGCTATGAGCCTACCTGTTTGACCTTGGGCAAATCACTCCCCCTCTCTTAGCCTCAGTTTCTTCATCTATCAGACATTGAGATTGGATGAGATTGTCTATAATAACATTTTCAGTTCTAAACTTGAGGATCCTATGTCCTTGAAGTCCAAAGTGTTAAAGCCTCCTCTTTCTGGAATAGACTCTAAGTCCATAATCTGGAGTTCATAGCCCAGAGCCCTTTCTCTTTGTCCCTTACATATTAAGGCCCACCTTCAGATTTAAGAGCTCAATGACCCCTCCCTGTGCTCTAGATCCCTCTCACTCTAGACTAGAGCTCAGATCCTGGACCCTAGGGCTCAGAAACAAAAGATATTTCCTAGACTTCAGGAGGTTTATGGCTTGGAGGTGACCCTGGCTTCTTAAAGACTACCAGGGAAACACAAGCTTTCAGGTGTTCCCAAGCTGAAGAGCTTCAGAGCTGTGCTATGTGATGTTGGGGAAGAGTGTCTGGATTTAAACTCAGGTTCTGCCACTTACTACCTGGATGAGCTTAAGCAATTTACTTAGCCTCTCTGACCTCAGTTTCCTCATTCGTAAAATAAAAGGTTTAGACTAGGGGACCTCTGAGTACCCTTTTAGTTTTAAATCTGTGAGCCTAATCTATGAACCTGTGAAAGGCTTTAAGTGGAGGCTGATGAGAAAATTGGATCTCTTCAGTCCAAGGACAAGCTTAGGCAAATTTAGGGAGTCTCATCTCTAGATTCGTCACTGAGTGATGAATTGTTTTGGTCGTAACAACTCATGAAGACCATCTACTAAGGCAACAAGGGAGAGGTTGAGATTTTTATTGGTCTTCCAGAAGTATCTGCAGAGATGAATAATGGGTATTTCATGTAGAGAAGTATATATGTTACTTGACATATGTATCTAGTTCCCCCACACAGTCCTCAGAACAGGAAAGTAGGAAGGAGACTCCATGCCTTGTGTTCAGGATGTGGTCATTCCCAGCTTTGACTGGGGAAAAGAGAAGGGATTTGAATGGTGGAAAATCTTGGGGAAAGATGCATGGAAGGAGTAGAGAAGGAGCCATTGAGAGACCAAATATTAGCTAGATGAGGGAGGAGTTTGGTCATGCAGGAACCTTGGGTCAGACTGGCTAGTCTAGAGGTATCTCAAAATTAAATTTCTGTGTCCTATAACATGATTATTTTCCCTGTGAACTGGTCTCATTTCACTGTTTTTCTTTTAATTGCCAGGAAAAATCTTTTGAGGAAAACACTTCTTTCTTTGGGTCAGTTAAAAAGAAAGAAAGAGAGGTGACAGTCCTACCATCTTTGACCCTGGTCAGACCACACTGGTGGTACCATATTCAGTTGTGGGTACCCCAGACCCTCCTCTCTTCCCTATTCCTATTGAAGGCACCACTATTTTTCCTTTCTCCCAAGTTCACAATTTCACCATTGGCCCCAACTTCTTACTCACCATCATCTCATATCTCTAATCAATTGCCGAAGCTTGTTGTTTCTACCACCACACCATTTCTCATGTCTAGGCTGTAATCACTTCTGGTCTAGATCATTTTAACAACCTCCTAATTAGTCTCTCTGCCTTGGATCTTTCCTTGAGTCCATCTTTCTCACACTTTCGCTGAATAGACTGTCCTTAAGTATAGATCTGACCACGTCATTTCCCTACTCAATCAACTCCAACGCCTCCCTAATTGTCCCTAGGATAAAATATGAATTCCTCTGTTTATGTTTTAAAGCCCTTCACATCCTGGCCCCAACCTAGATTTTTTATCCCCTTGAACATCGTCTTCCACACTCCATAATCCAGCCAAAGTAGCTTTCTCTCTTTTGCTCTCACGACTGTAGCTCCGATTTCTTCTAGTCTTTGCCTCGGCTATCTCCCATGCTTGAAATGCTCTCCCTCCTTCCCTCTCTCTGGAATCCCATCTTCCTTCAGGTCAGAGTTCATGCACCATAATATTCTATGTGAAGCTTTTCCTGATTCCCCCACCTGCTACCAAACCTTCTTGTATGTAGCTGCTTTATAATTCTTTGTGTTTATTCTCTTTATATTTATTCTAGGTGTCTTTGTCTATGTACTTGCTGGCTCCTCCTCACCCCCATTAGACTCCTTAGGAGTAGGGATGTGGATTTCTTTGTATTCTTTGTATTTGTATTTATTTCTTTTTATTTTAGCACCGTGCCTGACACATAGTAGGTGCTTAAACAAGGCTTGTTGATTGATTGAAAAACACTGACAAGCCAGAGCACAAGCAAAGGGGTGAAATATGATGGGGAGAGGACTGGGAGCCATGAATGCCATATGAGGATTGATTGAAGAAATTATGATGGTGACATAGTGCATAGAGCGCCAGGCCTGGAGACAGGAAGACTCATCTTCTTGAGTTCAAATCTGGCCTCAGATGCTTACTAGCTGGGTGACCCTAGGCAAGTCACTTAACCTTGTTTGCCTCAGTCTCCCCATCTGCAAACTGAGCTGGAGAAGGAAAAGGCAAACCTTGATGGAAAAAACAAGATGAGTATGTACATAGGTGAGGAGGAATGTGAAGGAGGGGTGGAGACACAGTCATTGTATTCAAGCATTTGAAGAATTGTCACATGGAATAGCAAGTAGGTTTGTGTTTGAGGCAGCTAGGCAGTGGGTGGAGGCCTAGACTGGGAGTCAGGAAAACCTGAGGTCAAATCCTTTCTCAGACTCTTCAACTCACCTCTCTCTTTCTAGGTTTCCTCATCTGTAAAATGGAGGTAATAGCACCTACCTCCCTGGACAGTGTGAAGATTAAAGGAGATTTATATGTGTGTGTATACAACCATAAACACACATACGCATATATGTATATATACACACACAGCACATACACATGTGCACACATATACGTGCATATATGTATACACATGTAATGTAATATGATACAATATGATACAACATAACACAAAACAACACAACATAATAATATATGATATGATATGATGTGGTGTGATGTGATATGATATGATATGAAATGATATGATATGATACGACATGATACGATATGATATGACATGATATGACATGACATGATATGATATGAAATGATATGACGTGATATGACATGACATGACATGATATGACATTATATGATATGATATGACATCACATGACATGACATGGTATGACATGATACGATATGATATGAAATGATATGACATGATATGACATGGTTTTGCAAAGCTTAAGCTGTATAAATGTGAGTCATTGCTCTTATGACTGCCCTGCTTGACCCCAGATATCACAACTAGGAGCAATGGAGTTCCACATTAGGAAGACCACTCTGATCATTAGAGTGGTAGCTAGCTGGAATTTCTACATAGCATTTTAAGGTTTGCAAAGCACGTTCCCTAACTTATCACTTTTTATCCTCACAACAACCATGGGAAGATGGGTGCTATTATGGTCTCCATTTTGCAGATGAAGCAATTGAGGTAGACAATGAGGTTAAGTGATTTGCCCCCAGTCGTACTAGATTTGAACCCAGGTCTTCCTGACTCTAGGTTTAGTACATTGTGCCATCGCGATGCCAAAGTGAAAGGGGCTAGCTTGAAAGGTAGGGAGTTTCCCCATCACTGTACTTGTCAGGGATGTGATAGAAGCACTCAGTAAAATCTGTAGTCTTTTTCCACCTTGAGATTTTATGATTCTATGAATGGGGATTCCTGAGCCCAAGGGTGTGCTGCACTCTCCATAGAGCAGATTGTTAAATTTTTCTGTGTGATCATTTACACCTTGGAGATTGGCAAATACTGCTATTTAGGGCTTAGCTTATTGTTTTGTTGATTGTCTAGACTTAAGAAAGTGGTGGGAAAACATTAATAATGTGGGTTATACTTACAAGTGTGTCCTGTGCACATTTTTTTCCTGGAAAGCTGGTTGTTAAAGGTTTACCAGCACAGACTTGCTTCCAGACCAGGTTAAGGAAGGGTAGGGGGCAGTGGCACATAAAGAAAGACAAAGAATAACCTCTGTCCATTGCTCCCAGTTCTCCAAAGCAGAATAAGACTAATCCCTCTTCCATCTGTCCTCAAATACTCAAAGAGAGTATGCCAAGCCCTCTCCCCAGTCTCTTCTTCTCCTGGCTGAACAGCACCAGTGGATTCTTTGATGCTACAGTTTTAGGGACTGGCTAATTTGGGAATTGCCAAATGTGGGAATAAGCCTGGGACTCAGGTGGGGCTGGTGCTCTCAGGTACACAAATGGGTCTCCTCTCTGACCTGCAGTTACTCAGACGGATTTTGCTATTTGATCAGGAAGCTGAGGGCTGACCCTTAGAGTGGGTGGTCTCAAAGGGACAAGGCAGGGCAGGAGGTTGGTTTTGATGAGACCCCCAAGGACTCCAGGGCCCTGGCCCCTCAATGCCCTTTCCTTGTCTGGAAGCAGGGTTTTTAGAGGCTTAATGCCAAGAGGAATGGTTTTACCTGTCAGGAGTATGGCACTTTGCTCATTAAAATGTTTGACCCTGTCTCATAAATGCTAGCTGGTGATCATAAGAAGGACAAGTAAAAGTGGCAATGGAGTCTTTCCTAATGGGAGGGCCCCTTGACTCATGGGGAGGGGGGAAGGTCAGCAGTATAGTGAGCCACATCTTGAAGGAATTCTGCCTGCTAAGCCCTGGTAAGAACACAGTCCAACACCCAGGGCCCATGGAAACATTGACTACACAAACATGGAAGACAGAGACACAGGCCACACATTGTTTCAGACAACAGTCAGATAGCGGCAGAAACACAAGTGAAAGAATCACTTAGGTGTCACAGACAGAGGCACTGTGACAGACAATTGTCACAGGGTGGTGACAGAGATGGCCAGACATGACAGGGACAGAAATGGCTGGTGGTGACTGAGGCTCCAGGACAGAGGACTGCTGAGGCACCCAAGAAACAGCTATGGGCAAGGAGGGGGAATGGGTTGGAAGAAGGCTGGGAGGCCTGGGGACCCAACCTAAGAGGGTTTGGTGAGTCTTAAAAGGTACTTTTGGCCCCTGGGATGCTTTGGCAATGTCTTCAGATGACAACCATTCACCTCCGTAAGATCAGACTATTTAGAGTTCCGCCCAACTTGTTCAGTTGTTTCTTTCAAGTTACTCTTCTCGTTAAAGAGAAAACCCCCCCCTCCTCGGATATTCATGCTGGTCCCTCCAGGGGCTTTTTAGCTATAGAGGCTTCTATTGGACTCTATCTGTTCCTGCCTATCCCCCGATCCCACCCCTACTCACCTCAATTCAGTTCATTCCATAAATGTTTTTAGCACCAATGATACTTAGAGCTGGGAATACAAAGATGAAAAAAAATAGCACAGGACTTGCCTTCAGGTAGCTTACAATCTAATGAGAAGTGGATGTAACACGTTGAAATAAGTATGATGCAAAATAGACTGTGTCTAGGGCAAAGGGGCAAAGGAAAATCTGAGGAGGGAGAAATCTTCTTGTTCTTGTAGAGCCTGTGCCCACAGTGGCAGTGGTAGTGGTGGGATCTCACGACACAGAGGTAGTCCCCCTCTTCTCTCTGGAAGATCTCTCCTCTACCAGATTGCCGTCCATCTGGTAACAACATCTCCAATGATCCAGTAAGCTTGATGTGGTATTGACTTCCTGCATGTAGCACAGAACCTGGCACATAGTAGGTATTACATAAATTCTTATTCTCTTCCCCCTTCCAAGACCACCCTCCCTAGCTTCATCCCGTTTCCCCCTTACCTAATTTCAGGACTGTGATGAAAAAGCCCTGTCTCTCTTCTGCAGGTAACCAAAATGTGGCCCTTCTTGGTCTAGAAGACAGAAGTTGTACTGTTAATTTGTCACCTTCAGCTCAGGACTCATTTGAATAAGACTCCTCATTGGTGGAGATTGATTACTCAGCAAACTTAGCCTTTGTGGAACTTGGGAGAAGAGACAGTGCATAGTCTTCTGTCTTACAGATTAGAAAGAGAAGCCATGTGGTTCCAAATTCTCTTCAGGGAGAAGTCCTGGAAAGGAGAAAAAGACTATTGGAGGAAGCCGATGTGTAGAGAAGCCAGCACTTCAATCTTGGTCCTGTCCTCGGATTAGGTTATTATTACACTAATTCAGGGAATTTCCTCCTGAGTGAGATCTGGGGATTTCTCTCTCTCTCTCTCTCTCTCTCTCTCTCTCTCTCTCTCTCTCTCTCTCTCTCTCTTTAAGATCTCTCACTTCCAGTGGGAAAGCTCATTCACTCTGTATTTTCTGATACATTTTCATCTATAGACCTTTTCTGATGTCTGTTCGCTATCCAGTTGGATAAATCGGTTTATTTGTTATTCACTATGTGTGGTATTTTTGGAACTGGCATTTGGTCAAGGCTTGAGTATATAGCTTGAGGCACTCCTTCCCGTGAAGGGATAGCGATCAGGACCTCAGCTTGGACCTAAAAATGCTGTTGTTGTTTGTCCATCATTCTCGGAGAGGACCAATGACATCACAGGGTGATGTCTTGACTTGAGAGTGAATTGGGTTTAAGTGAGGCAGAACTACACAAAGTCATCAGCCTCACTCTCTCCTCCAGAGTCATTGAAGTCCACTGGCAAGACAAAAAGTCAAGATGACTGGCTACTGGCTCAGCCATCTCTGTCTTATCCTTGATTTGATAGCATCAAAAAGTAGAGATAGGGAGTAGGAAGGAGAATCTTTCCAGGGGTATGAATAAAGTCAAGATGAGGAGGAGGAGGCATTCTCTGTAAAAGGATTAATGTAATCAAAGGCACAGAGATGGGGAGCCCAGGAATATATTCTGGAGTGACTGATTGGTTGGTTGGTTGTTGTCCTTAGTTCTTGAAGAGGACCAAAATGACATCACTATGCTAGAGTCAAGTTTCAGCGTGTCCGACTGTGGCTGATCAGACCAATATGAGCTCGGAATGCTCTATCACAGGTAGCTCACAAATAGTCCATGTGAACATTTGGGGTGGATATTCTAAATTTGCGCATCTCATGTTTCCTTTGAGCTATTTCAATTCTGCTTTGCTCATAGAGCACAGCGCCTTGTTTGATGTGGGAATGCCGTGTTGAGGGGTCCTGTGCCAATGTCTCCCATGTTACACAGTTCCAAAGTTCTTGAGAGAGACCTTGAGAGTGTCCTTGTATTGCTTCTTCTGACTACCATGTGAATGCTTGCCCTGTGTGAGTTCTCCATAAAATAGTCTTTTTAGCAAGTGTATGTTTTGCATTCGAACAACGTGGACAGCCCATCGGAGTTGTGCTCTCTGAAGCAGAGTTCGAATGCTTGGCAGTTTAGTTCGAGTAGGGACCTCAGTGTCTGGTATCTTATCCTGCCAGGTGATCTTCAAGATTCTGAAGATCTGGAGTGGTAAAAGTTGGCTAGAGGGTAGAGTATATGATCACTTATCATAGCCCTTATCATCTAAGGGCTAATAATAGAATTTCCCCTAGATTGACAATATTTAGGGGAACAGATAGGTATAATTGTAACCCAGTATCATTTCTCCGAGGAGAAAATAGTGGCCGGTTTATGGACCCAACCTCTTCCTTCCCCTCTTGGCTGGAATCAATGTCTCCCTTGGAGAAGGATGGATGGAGGAGACTCTAGAGATATCTTTTCACATCTCCCTGCATCCATGTGGACACATATAACCTAACTTGGCCAACCAATACATATACAAACCCAATAGATTCAATGGATATGTGGATGTGGGTTTGGAAGACTAATCTAAAGCATGTGTCTGATCAAGCCATATTCAAGAAGATCTTGAGTTTTCCTTTTGCTTCTAAGATAAAATACAAACACCTGTTTGGCTTTATAGTCCTTCACCATCTGCTTCCAGCTCACCTTTCCATGCTTTCTTCCATGCTCATTACTGTCCTTCCTACAGTCTATATTCTAGCCAAACTGACCCATTCTCATCTCGCCATCTCTCTGCTTTTGCCTAGGCTGTCTCGCATGCTTCATCTCTGCCTTATAGAATCCCTCACTTCCTTCTAAGCACGGCTAAGTTAAGACCACCTTATGGGCAACCCTGGGCCAACCATCATGGGGTTCTTCTGGGAACCCCTCAAATCCCAACATATACCTGGTCCCCCTTTTCTTAGGTAGATACTGGTCTTTTTGGGAGTTAGATGAAACTCAAGATTGAGGGCTTGATAGCTCCCTAAAAGTATCTGAGAGTCAGAAGCCTGTGATTCAAGTTTTAGCTCTTGCTGTGTACCCTTACACAAGTGTATTCCCCTCCTCAGTTTCCCCAGATGTAAAATATAAGGGTGGACTCAATGGACGCTCAGGTCCCTTCCAGTTCTGGCATTCAATGGGTATAGGTAGTGTGATACAGTAGCAAGACCCCCTGGCTTTTCAAGGAGAAGATCTGGGGTTCAAATCAACGACTTCCTGTGTGACCTTGCCTAGTTTCCGGATCTCAGTTTCTTCTATAAAACAAGGAGGTTGGACCAGATGACCCCAAAGTTCCCTTGCAGCTTGCAATCTATGATCCTATGACATGAAGAGTTTAGGTGGGAAGGGGAGTGGGCACCTAGCATGAGAACAAGGTGGCTGAGAAGGTGAAGAGGGGGAGGGTGGCTAGAGAGAGAAAGAAAAAGAAGAAAAAGAAAAACTTCTTTTCATTGAGTCAGAAGTCTTCCCCCCAGTGAATTTTGAACTTGCAGGAGTGGGCAGAGAGCAAAGGGAGGGACGGGAGGCTAATTGTGAGCGAGAAGCCAGGTTATGCCAGGCACAATTGAATAAGTCCCGATTCTTCTCCCTGACAGACATGTATATTAATCGTTGGCACTTATTGAACCAAATATGAATATTCATCTTCATTTATATTTCAAGGCCTTTCATTCCTCAAGGACCCGCGGTGCTTTTGACCAATTTCCATCCCCATCACTGGGCTGACAGCTCTCACTCCTGGGCCCTGACAGAGGTCTGCGGAATTCATCGGAGGTCCTGGGAGGAGGGAGCCTGCGCCCGCTCCCAGCTGTCCACAAACACTCATTAGGAGAGGCAGATACCCGGCCGGATCTCTGGGAGAATTTTTAATCACGCCAAAGCTCTGCTAATTAGGTAGCTGATGGGGCGGAGAGAGCACAAGGACGAATTCTTTAAACAAAGGACTGGAAACTTTCAGAGATTTAATTACTTGGGCACAGAGTTCATTTCGGAACTTGGGAGCAAATGAGTCTAATCACAATTAGACTGGGTGGCAGGGCCACATTCACTCAGAGAGGCTGCTTTCTTGAGGAGGGAATGGGGGTGGGGGTGGGAGAGGGTGCATCCAGAGGAGAGGGCCCAGGATAGGTAGGGGGACTTGAAACTCAGTCATACAGATTAGCGAGGACACACCATGGCTGGAAATGAGACCTTCAGAAAATCAACGAGGGGTCCAGAATCACAAAATGTTTAAGAGGAAAGGATCCCTTCAAGGACAGCTACTCCAGAATGTACCCGAATACCTTCTACACTGTCACTGACTACTGGTCATCCACCCTCCACCTGAGGTTGAAGTGACTGGGGATGTACAGCCCAGAAGAGAGAAGACTCAGGATCTGGGAGTAGGAAGTGGGAGTGGAGATAGCTCTGTTCAAGTATCTGAAGGCCTGGCACATGAAAAAGGGATTGGATGGGCTGTTCAGTCTCAGAGGAAAGAACCAGGAGCATCAGGTTAACAATGCAAAGTGGTAAATTTGAGGTTGATATCAGAAAAAAAACAACTTCCTAACAATTTGTCATTCAGTCATTTTTCAGTTGTGTCCGACTCTCCGCGACCCCAACTGGAGCGGTTTGCCACTTCCTTCTCCAGCTCATTTTACAGATGAGGAAACTGAGGCAAACAGGGCTAAGTGACTTGCTTAGGGTCACACAGCTAGTAAGTGTCTGAGGCCAGAATTGAACTCAGGAAGATGAGTCTTCCTGACTCCAGGCCCAGCGCTCTGTCCACCAAGCCACCCAGCTGCCCCTTGTAACAGTTAGAACAATTTTAGTCCAAAAATAGAATGGCAGTGGATTTTCCACTCACTGAAGGTCTTCAATCACACACTGGAGGAGTAGTTGTTGGGTATGTTAGAGTGGGGATTATTTCATTGAGTATGAATCATACTAGATGTCTGCTGAGGTCCCTTACAAATAAAAAATGCTGTGATTCTATGAAGTGACAGGGACCTCATTACCTCTTAAGGCAGCCCAGTTCACTTTTGGACAGCAGTAAATGGTGAAAGTTTTTTCCATATATTGAGCCTAAATGTTCTTCCTTGCGACTTACACTAATTGCTTCTAGTTTTGCTTTCTGAAACCAGGAAGGAATAGAGATAAGGATGGAAATGCAATCTCACTGTAATAGGGAATTTCTGGGAAAGAAAACTCTCTCTGCCAGTACAAGTCAGCACTTCTGCCATTTATCGAAAGCACTAGAGTACTGAGTAACTGGTTAAATTTCTAGGTGGCTCAGTGGATAGAGCACCAGGCCTGGAGTCAGGAAGACCTGAGTTTAAATCCAGCCTCAGGCACTTACTAACTGTATGACCCTGGACAAGTCACTTAACCCTGTTTGCCTCAGTTTCCTCATCTGTAAAATGAGCTGGAGAAGAAAATGGCAAACCACTCTAGTATTGCTGCCAAGAAAACACTAAAATGGGTCATGAAGAGTCAGGCATGACAGAAAAATGACTGAACAACAACCACAAAAAGTAATGTAGCCAACATATGGCAGAGGCCAGACTGGAGCCAAGACATCTCCCATTTGAGGCCAGTTCATCAGCTACTCAACCACACTGCTTCTTTCCCTCAGGGGCTGGAGAGAGGCCTCAAAGGGCAGTTACCTCTCACTTGGAGAAGAGAAAGTTTTATTTTTTCAAATATTTGAAAACAGGTATCTTCCCCTTTTCCTTGTCCCCTCTAACCTTCCCAACACTTCTTTTTTTAGGCTAAACATCTCAAATGGTTTAAATCATCCTCTTAGGGTAAGATTTCAAGTCCCCTCATATTTCAGTCACCTCTCTTTGGATTGCTGCAGTTAATCCTTGTCCTTCTAAAAATGTGGCCCAGAGCTGGGCGCCATATTCTAGATATTGAGAAAAACAATTCATTTCCACAGAGCAGCAAAGGAAGTGCCCTGGAAAATGTGTAGAGTGTTGGAGTTGTTCTCTTTGTTGTAGAAATGTATCATTTCTTCTCTTTAACTCACCCAACTAACTAATATATACATCTAAATCTTTTTTTTTTAAAAATGTTAATGACCACATTACCTACTGTGAACTGGGAATAAGAACAAAGGTTAGCGTCCAGCCAATGTGGATCAGGGCTCTGGAGTGTTCCCATGGATCTGTGCCATGCCCTTGGTTGAGGTTGGGAGAACAGATAGGGGATACTAGAAGGGAGGATGTAAATGATATGACAATTCCTCATCTTGGGGGTCCACTCAAGACCCCAGCCATTTGGGGCCACCAGCTCTCTAGTGGGAAGCGTCCCTCCCTGATAAGCACTCCCCATGGTCTTACAGCTATCCATGTCAGCACTATCCCCATCACATCCTTCCCCATTAATTGATCCCTGTGGATTCCACTCCCATTCCAATTATAACAGATTGTCTTTCATATTAAACCAGTTTCTCTGTGGCTCTTTTCCATCTCCTTGCAATGAGGGAAACTTGGCTTCCTTCAGAAGGCACTGAATCTCTAGCTTTGAGATGGCCATGCCAGAAGGAGGGCTAGGTAGGCTTGTTCTTGCTCCTCATAGCCACTCCCATACTGCTACCCTACCACTATCATCCAGTGACTGGTCCACTTTTGAAGTTCCATCCATCTAGATATATCACCCTATCCATGCCCATAGGGGCAGCTATGGATAGAGTGCCAGCCTTGGAGTCAGGAGGACCTGAGTTCAAATCCAGCCTCAGACATTTACTAGCTGTGTGACCCTAAGCAAGTCACTTAACCCTGTTTGCCTCATTTTCCTCATCTGTAAAATGAGCTGGAGAAGGAAAAGGGAAACCACTCCAGAATCTTTGCCAAGAAAACCCCAAATGGGGTCACAGAGAATCAGACACAGCTGAAACAACTCAACACCAAAATCCCTGCCCATATCCTATGACTATTATCTCCCAACCTTTCCAGGTTATTGTCTCCTTTCTCAAGGAGTTTGGGACCCTGATTCAAGGTCTTCCTCTCCATCCTATTAACTAGAGTTATTAGGACCTCAATCCTAATCCTTAATACTTGGGTTCTTGAATTTTCATATTGATGCCACTTTAAATGTTCTGGCTTCCCACTTTGCCAACCTTCTCAGTGCCCATGATCTCCCCCTCCACTTCAGTAGAGACACACGCAAGGATGCCCACACCCACATATATATCACCCACAAATATTCTATCTCCATTTTGATATTCCCCATCTGACAATAATCTCCACTTAATAATTTTAATAGCATTCATATAGCATTTTCCACTTTGAACAGCACTCTACACACGCTACCTCATATGATGCTGGCACCAAATCTATGATTCTAGAGACCATTATAATGCCCATTTCACAGGCTTATGAGAGGTTTAAGGGACTCGCCCAGAGTCACACAACTAGTGAAGCGTCTGAGACAGGATTCAAACTCAGATCTTCCTAATTCCAAGTACACTGAACTGTCTGCTATGTCACCTAGTTCTATTTCCCCTAAACCTGTTTTCTGTCTCTAGTGCAGCATCCAGTCACTCCACCCCTTCCTGTTTGTTCCAGTCCACCATCACTGTTCCAGGCTCAACTTTCCTCTTTTCAAAATATTGATCCCGATGGAACCAGTTCATTTGTTTCCCTCCATCCTTGAATTTTACCTTAGCTAGCCCCCATGCCCCACTTTCCACTGACTCCTCAACACTTTGTCGTCTGTCTTTGAACCTCACCACTCAAGTGAACTAGCTGCCTCCAAGGTCACCAGTGATCTAGTTGTTGCCAATTGATGGTCTTTTCCCAGCCCTCATCCCTCTTGACCTCCTGCACCATTTGACACTGTTGAGTACTGCTCATTAAAGACACATTCTTCTCCCTGAATTTTCATGAACTGGCTCTCTCTTGGTTCTCCTTCTATCTTTGTGTAATTCCTCTTTAGTCTCCCTTACCAGATTCTTCATTCTTGACCCAACAATCCCTGCAGACCCAAAACTCACTTCAGATAGGAAGCATTTCCTATTTGCTCCAACACAGCTCATCGCCCCCTCTGGTATCTGTGCCCAGCTTTCCTTCGTGTGTCAATGAGCTACAGGATTATAACTATCATCTCCCCTAAAGGTTTCAGGTGGGTTTTATCTCCCTGGCTGGATATTAGATTGACTTCCCCAGGACAAGGGTTGATTCTTCGATAATAAGGTGTTTAGAAGCACTCCCTCAATGGTGCCCTCTCCCAAACGGAAGCCTTCTTAGGTACTGACTTAAGTACTGATGGAATGATCTTCAGGCCCCATCAGCATCCACTGTGGACACACAGTCCTAGTATCTTTTCTGTCCCCTGCCTCACTCAGTGCCCAAGGCATGGCAGAGCATAAAGCAGCTCCTCGGGGACCCTGGTTCCCCCAATATTGGTAATAAGATGTTGCACCCATTCCCTGAGAACTGTGGCTGAAGTTCCACAGAGCAAGCCCCTGCCCTCAATATTCTAGAAGAAAGGCTGAGGCAGGCATAGAGGAAGGAGGAGGCTGTGATAGAGAGAGGGAGAGAAGAGAGGAGAGAGGCAGGGGCCCATAATCGTTGAGTTCTACGTGGAAGAGCCCAACAACACCAGCACACTGCACCCTGCAGGGACTTCTGAGTCCTTACACTAGAAGAGAACATCACTCTCCACATTCTGCATGTCCTATCTCACACATCCTATACCTCTTTCCCCTCCTGGTTCTGATTCGGATTTTCCAGACTTCACCATTTCTCTGCTGCCTTCTCAGTCTGGAACTTTCCTCAATGCCAGGAGCCTTCTCAGCCTGGAACATCCCTGTGACCCCCTTCTTCCCTGGTGAGCTCCTCCCAGGGCCCCCATTTAGGGAAAGGGCCCAGGCCAGCCAGCCTTCATTCCCCTGACAGCTCTGCTCTGGGTCTGACCTTGGCACCAGATCCCTTCCCCCTCCTTCCAGTTTTGGTGTGTTGTGTACCCCCATTAAACTTCTTGAGGGCAGGGAAGGTGTCTTTTTTTGGATGGAGGGGGAGGATGTACTTATATGCCCAGCCCCTGTGACATAATAAGTATTTAAAGGATATTTGTTGCCCGCCTCTCCTAGGCCCTCCATGTACTGTAATAATTTGATAAACATTCTACAGCACATCCCACATTACAGGTATTGTAATACTCAAAGCTAAGTTAAAGTTTACAGCCAGTCTAAACAGCAATGCATTCCTGTAGCACTCTCCCAAGGCTGGGCCACCAATGCAAATAAAAATGTTTCAGTCTGTGTGAAGGTCCGGATCCAATACACCATCACCCATTTTCCAGAGAGACAGTACGAAGCACAAACAGGGGAGCTCTGCAGTCAGGGTTCGAGGGGACCCTCAGCCCAACTACCAGCTCCTTTATCAGCTTTTAACAGCCCTTGCTGGGGTCAAAGACATGCCTCATCTAGGCTGTTTAGTGGGCTGGTGATTAAAGAGTTAATCTCCCCTTATTTGGAGGGGAGGGTGGGACTAAGGGGAGAAGGAGGCCCCAGTCCTACTAATTAGCTGGGTCTGAAGAGAGGGACAGGTGAAAACTAACTGCTGCTAATTGAAGGCTTAATTATCTGCAACAGGCAATTGGCCACCAGGTGCTGGAGTCACTGGAGAGGCCTGGGGAAGAGGGAACGCCTCGGGGAGCCACAGGTCCTGGGCACATTCCCAAATAGCAGGGGGCAGGTTCATAGAAGCACAAAATGTCAGAGATGGAAGGGATCATAGGGGTCATCCTGTCCTACCCTTCATCTGAAAGGTGGGGAAACTCAAAGCTTGGTCTCTAGACTCCAAAATGGGGAGGGGGTCTTCATCATTTTGTGTCATAAACTCCTACGGCAGTCTGGAGAAGCCTAGGAGCCCCTTCCCAGAATTGTTTCTAAATGTATAAAATTATATACACATATATATTATATATATATATGTATGTGTGTGTGTGTAGATACACACACATATATACATATACATGCTATATATGTATAAATGTATGTATATGTGCGTACATGTATCTATATATGTGTGTATATACACACACATACACACACAAAATTAACCAATTATATTGAAATACTATTATCAAAACATAAAAAACAATTTTGGGGACCCCAGGTTATAAAACAGGTTAATATTCACCTTTCTTGAGCAGCTCATATATGAAATGAGCCAGGGGCCACTGCCTGGGGTTAGAATAGGCCCTGAAACACCCAGACATTCCCTAACTCATTCTCTAGCCAGATGATTCTTGTATCAGCCCCTGCCAACCCTAGTCTAGGATCACTAGGCATCGATTGGCTCTCACCAGGGGCTAATGGCACAGGTTATAGACACCAGGCAGGAGCTGCCCCAACATGAGCCGCCTGTCCTAGGTCCTGGTGCTGCTAGGCTGATACCAACCCCCTCCCCTTTTTCCTTCTATTCATAGCATTCAGGGTGGTTAGCTGTTTGCTTGAATTTTGACTTGCTACCTTGCCCTTACCTTATCTTAGCTATCCAGGTCCTCTTAAGTCCTATTTGCTTGCTTGTTCTCTTAATCCTTGCTTTGCTGGACTCCTGTATTTCATAATAATATAGCTCCATTCCACATCCAGCTATGTTCCAACTGACAGTTCGGGTCCCCAGAGAAAGGTTGACTATTACTACCTTCAGTAACCCTAAGGATCACTGGGATTTTCTAGTACTATTGCTCATAAGCCCCCACTAGTGTGCTTGTCACTTATTATCAGCCATTGTAAATTAGCTTCTAGAAAAGGATTTTATGTTTGTATAGAAAGAATCCGCTTACACTAGGGACACACTCTCTCCTTACAAACACAAAGTTCATAGGGAGAATAGGTTCAAACATACAACACAAAGACAGTGAGGCGCACATATGGGGAAACTCTGTGGCAAAGAGATAACACAGCTCCTGGTTATGAGAAGTTCTTTTCTCATTTTGTGAGTCCTCAAGAAGCTCCCATAAGGTATATCTCTCTACTGGGGTCTCAGAGTCAGTGTTTTTGTAGAGTCCTGAAGCTGCCTTTCCTCAGTTTGTTTAATTTGATTGAATTGTGTCTCTTACCTTCTGATACAAACACTGCTGATAGCTAGTGCTGCTCCAAGCTCACTGCTACCAGTTCCAGTAGACACTGCCACCAGTACTGACAGGGACTCCAGATCTTCTGATCTTTTAGGGTTCACAAAACTGTTACCGGGTCATGAAAAATTCCCTCTCAGGAGTCCTTTACACCTGGATTTGACCACTACTTGACTGGCCTATTGTTAGAATATGTGATTCCAAACTGCCTGGCTATGTTCTACACAGGCCTAGAGCAGTGTCTGATTCAGTCAATAACAAGCTGATTTTATGTGGTATCATTTGCTTTCTTTTTTTAATTTATTTTTTATTTTTAGTTTACAATACTCAGTTCCACAAGTTTTTGAGTTCCAAATTCTCTCTCCTTCCCTCTCCTCTCCAAGATAGCATATAATCTTATATAGGTTCTACATATACCTTCTCATTGAACTTATTTACATAATAGTCCATTTGTAATATCATCTGCTTTCATTCAACAACCAAAAGCCCTGTGACCCTTCAAAATGTGACACATCTTTTTGAAAAATAAATTTGAGAAAATACTAAAAAATAGAAATTTCCAATGGATTCATTTTAATATCTGAGCCTTTTGTTCTTGCTCTATTTGGGGGGGGGAAGTGGAAATGGGAAATCCCCACCTCCATAATTAATTAATGATAATAATAATTACACATAGATGTGACCTCTTAAGATTGACAAAGCACTTTCCCTGGGAAGAAAGGAAGGCAATTGTTATTATCCCCATTTGAGACATGAGGAAATTGAGGTTCAGGAAGGCTACATGACTTGTTTTGGATCACAAAGCTAACAGGTGACAGATCTGGGACCCATGTCCAGGTCTTCTGACTTGAAGATCAGTTTTCTCTCAAGTATTGATCAATCAACAAGCATTTGTTAAGGGCTTACCACGTGCCAGGCTAAGTGCTGGGGAGATCAAGACAAAAGTGAAACTGTCCCTGCCCTCAAGGGGCTTACATTCTAATGGAGAAGATGATGTGTATACATATAAAGCTATCTACAAATATACACAATGAATACAAGGTGCCTGTGGGGTAAGGTCAGGGAACTAATAACTGGAGGGCTCAGAAAAGGGTTCATGTAGAAGGTAGCCTTTGAGTTGAGCCTTAAAATAAACCAAGGATTGCAAGAGACAGAGGTAAAGAGGAAGGGCACCATTGCGATGTCACATTAGGGGGAAATGAAGTGTCTCATGTGTGAAGTTATGAGTAGGCCAATATGGCTCCACACAAGGAGAAGATAATGTGTAAGAAGACCATAATAAAGAATAGAAGGCCTTCCTAATAGAGGAATTTAGACTTGATCCTTAAGGCAACAGGGAGCCACTGGAGTTTGTTGAGCAGAGGGTGCCATGATTAGACCTGAAATTTAAGAAAATTACTTTGATGGCTCTGCTTCCCAAAACATGGTGCCTGCCTAGAGCAGCACATCAAAAATGTGGGCTTTGTTTTCTCACCTCTCCCAGTCTTCAGGTGCATCAGAGCTGAAGCTACCCACAACTTGGCAGGACTTGCATGGGAGCAGGAATAGTTCTGCCCACTTTATAAATGGGGAAACTGAATCTCAGCTGCAGGGAAGTGCCTCAGAAATGTCCAAGAACTGAGGTTTTCTGATTTTTAGCCAGAATGCTAAATAACAGACCTCTCTGCCTGTGTGAGTCAGGAGAGAGCACCATATAGGAGCTGGCAATGGGAATCATCAGATCATTCAATAAAGGTCAGAGGAAGAAGAGATGAGTCACAGTGTTGGTGACTCCCTGCTAAGGGTCAATGAGGCCATGCTATGGCGACCCAACATTAACAATGGAAAGATCCGACAACCTCTTTGGTCCTGGGACTGTCTTCCTGGGGTGTGTATCTAGGATGTCGTGGAGAATCTCCCAAGACTTATGAAACCTGATTCCTACCAGGGAGTGGGGGAGCCAACTTTAACTAGCTCCAGAGAGCCAATTGTTAAATTTTCAGGTGATCACAAACACTGTAGAGAATAGCAAAAGCTACAAATGAGGACTTGATTTATTGTCTTGTTGATTGTCTGGGCGTAAGAAAGTGGTGGAGAAAATATTATTAAAGCAGATTAAACTTAAAAGTGTGTCCAGTGTGCATTTTCTTTTGGTCAGCTAGATGTTAAACATTTACCAGCACCCTTCTACTACTACCTATTATGGCAATTCATGTGAATATAAATAATACTACCACAAAGAATCACAGCCCATTGCTAAAGATTATGAAACCTTCAACCAATTCACAATCATTTAAGTTCCTACTATGTGTCAGGAGCTGTACTAGGCACTGAGTATACAAAAATGAGAGAGAGAGAGAGACAGAGAGAGAGAGAGAGAGAGACAGAGAGAGATAGAGAGACAGAGAGACAGAGAGAGACAGACACAGAGACAGAGACAGACACACACAGAGATAGACAGAGGTAGGTAGGGAGGAAAAGGGGAGGTGAGGGAGGGAGAAGAGGAAAGAGACAGAGGGAGACTGAGAGAGACAGAGACAGACAGAGATAGAGACAGAGACAGAGAGAGACAGAGACAGAGAGAAACAGACACAGACAGAGACAGAGACACACACACACAGACAGAGAGGTAGGGAGGGAGGGAAAGGGGAGGTGAGGGAGGGAAAGGGGAGGTGAGGGAGGGAGGAAGAAGAGGAGAGAGAGAGAGAGAGAGAGGAAGGAAGAAAGAGAGCGAGCTGGAGGGAGAGGGAGAGAATCATAGATTTTGAAGGCACCTTAGAACCCACTGAGCCCAACTCCCTCATTTTACAGATGAGAAAAATGGCAGCCTAGAGAGGTAACCCGACTCGATTTCATTGGGGTTAGTACATCCTCCACCAATCCTCAATGACCTTACAACCAAGCTTGTGCTGAGTTTTTCTTGATTTAGCTAAGCTGGCCTTTGTGCAACAAACATCCAAGACTACTGTTAGTCCATACTTGAAGCCTTTCTGGGTAGGTAAGATCTGCCAAGAACATCCCATGGCCTTGCCTTCTAGAATCACCTCCAATCACCATCAGAAGATAGAGTCAGCAGTAGCACTGTCATTACTTATAAAAACCATTAACCAAGTTTGAGATCCCTCAGGAGCAGTGACATCCAGAGCAGATAGTTTTCAATATTCCCCTCCTCCTGCAACAAAATTATTTTTAGTAAAAATCATAAAATGAAACAGGTAACAATAACGGCCAGAAAAGAAATGCAGACAGTGAAAGTGTTCTTTTGTTTAAAATTGTTTATGTAATCATGCCAGTATAAAAAAATTACAGTAAAAAAGATCAAATCTTTTTAATTACATTAATATATTTTTTTTTAAAAAAAAAAAGAGGAAAACTCTTGACACTTACTAGCTGTGTGACCCTGGGCAAATCACTTAACCCCGAATACCTCAACCAAAAAAAAAAAAAGAGGAAAACTTAAACCTGCATGTCGGTCCAATGAAGTGATGAATAATAATATTACAGTTTCTGATTTCAAGCCTTAGCTTCTGCAAATTTGTCAGTGACTTCATCAAAATTGATCTTTACATATTCATATTTAATAGACCATACAGCCAAATTTGTCCATCTATTAATGGCTTTTCTCATAGTTGACTGGAGGACACTTTTCATTCATTTTAATTTAAAAGTTTCCTTTCACATAAAACAACAGATACAAATAGTTAGGCAAAGTTTTAAATATGAAGGTAAGTTTGGCAGAGATTCATAAAAATCCCATTTCACATGAGTATTTTAATAAAACTGAAGTCATTGGCTACCACTTAATCCTACCACTGATGTAAGATTTTATTTTCTTGATTCATTCTTTATTTTTAAATCAATTTTGTAAAAAATTAAAAAGGATAAATTTCCATTTTAAAGATATTCTTCAAATTGAGTAAAATATTTCACTTATGAAAAATGGAACTTAACAAATAAAAATATTGCACCCTGCAGTTGATGCTGTCACTGCTTTAAATCTTAAACACAAATAAAACCCCCAATTGATAGTGTATGCTACCATTGTTTGCTTCAAAATCACTGTTTAAATGCAGAAGTATGCAGCTGCAGAGGGGCTGGAGGCATGAACTGAGCTCCAAGAGGGCTTTAATGATTCCAAATCATTACAAACAGACCTGGGTTTCCTTTGATTCCAGTCAGTTCCATAAGTTGGATTTCCTAGGAGTGTGGGTGCTCAGCCCCAGGCTAGGCCCTGTGGTGGAAGGCAATGGGAGGAAGAGGAGGAGGAGACAGCTGGGTATTCAGTGGACAGAGCACTGAGAGTAGGGTCAGGAGTTCAAATCCTTTACTAGCTGTGTGACCCTGGCAAAGTCACTTAACCGCTCTCAGCCTCTGTTTCCTCATTTGTAAAATGAGGCCTGAGTTCAAATCCTGATTCAGATACTTATTAGTTGTGGGACCCTGGGCCAGGCATTTAACCTCAGTGTGCCTCAATTTCCTTACCTGTAAAATGAAAGGGATGAATTTGATGGACGCTAAGGTCCCTCCCAACTCTAAATCTATGACCCTATAGAAGTATAGGATTTAGAGCTAGAAGGGTCCCAAGAAATCATCATTTCCCCTTGTTTCACACATGGGGAAACAAATGCACAGAAGGGGAAAAGACATGTTCAAGGTCATCTAAGAATCAGGACTTGAACCCAGATCTCCTGAATTTCAGCACACTGTACCTTAGCAATTGCTCAGGCCCCCAGGTTGAGGGGATGGGATGGGAACATTGATGCCAAGGGGACTAAATTTGAGGGTTTCACATTTTTCCAGAGACTTTTTTGGCTCCCCAATGTTCTTAGGTCTTGGGGCTCCCATGGCAGCCAACCTGTGGACTTCAGCCCACCTCCTGTAGCCTCCTGTGATCTGTGGTCTCCCTACTCTGTGTGCTTTTCCTGTGGCCCCTTCTGGGCCACAGTTAGAGACTTAACAAATGGCTGTTTATTAACATATTAATTAATATTTTTAAAACCCATTAAACCTTGTTAATGACTTACCTAAGCTGCTTTTATATTAATTGCAGTTCACTGTGGAGCAATAAATGTATTTGCGTCAGGAAAATGGAGTAATTATGCCTTATTACTGATGAGGCTTTACCAATATTATGTAAAGTCCATAAACAAACAAATATTTAATGTAATTTTTTGTTTTAGAAACAGCAAGACATTTAATCCCTTCCCTTCTGCACAGGTAAAAAGTACAGTTTCATTCTCTTCTCCCTTCCTGCCTGATTGGGGACTGTGGTGATAGGTAAGAATCAACAGCAGACCTGTAACAATGCTGGATTCCCACGCACCGTCCCACCAGCTTGGAATCGCTGCACTAAAGTTTTGATAAACACAGTTTTCCTGGCTGTTCTGCCACAGCCCAGCTATAGGAGCTGGGAGGAGGTGAAAGCCCTCTCTGAGACTCAGGTTTCTCATTTATATAATAAGGAGATCGAACTAGGAGATCTAAGGTCCATTCCAACTGTGATGTGCCACGTCTTGCACACCCTTGTATCTTAGACATGATTCCGCATCTTAAGATTTCTTCCAGCTCAAACATCCTATGATTTTGAGTTCTAAGGTCCCTTCCTTCTCAGATGTCCCATGGTTCCTTGTTCTAAGGACTTTTCTAGCTTAGGTGTCCTGTGGTTCCATGTGCTGAGGTCCCTTCCAGCTCAGCTGTCCCATGGTTCCTTGTTCTAAGGACTTTTCTAACTCAGATGTCCCATGGTCACACATCTCTAAGTCTTCCTTTCTCCTCTCTCAGCCAGGAAGCCTCTGCCAAGTTCACTGAACCACAGACTCATAGAGTGAATGGGGAGCAAGGGTAAGCAGCTTAGGCGGAAAATAAGTACTTGGCAATTTTTGACCCTGTAAAAACAAAATATATCAATAAAATTTTACGTTTAAAAAGGAAAGAAAAGAAAAAGTACTTGGCCAGGAGGCAGAAGACCTGGGTCCTGTTCCCAGCTCTGTCCTTCACTAGCTATGTGATCTTGGCCAAGTCCCTTAATCACATTGGGCTTCTGTTTCTTCAGCTATCAAATAGAAACACTAATATGTACTGTGCAGTGGATAGAGTAACAGGTCTGGAATGAAGAAGACCTGAGTTCAAATCTGCCCTCAGACATATTAGCTATGTGACCCTGGGCAAGTCATTTCACTCTGCTTGCCTCAGCTTCCTCATCTGTAAAATGAGCTAGAGAAAGGAATGGCAAACCACTCCAGAATCTTTGCCAAGGAAGCCCCAAATGAGGTCACGGAGAGTCAGAACTGAACAGCAACAACAAATATGTGCTGTGCTTATCTCACCAGGTAAGCCCTTGTTGTGCCCATAAATCACCACTGAAATCGGAGGTATGGAGTACCTATTGTTAAATTAGGAGGGTCCTTAGAGATCAAAGGCAGCCCCATCATCGTAGATAGGCCAAGAGAAGATAACTGAGTTGCTCAAGTTTATGCAGCACAGATGCAGGCTATGACCCAGGTCCCCTGAGTGCCAGACTTTTGGAGCTAATGGTTTTGCGGTCTCTTCCTCCCCCCCACCCAATTCTGTGGTGGGACTTTCTACTCTGAACTCTCCGTCCTAGGAGCATGGCAGACAGAACTTACGTACCACAGGCTGGTGCGCCCTGGGCTAGGGCTCCATTCTGGCCCTGACCCCCTGAATTAAGGGCTCTGATGAATATGCTTCAAGGTAGCCAAACCTGCTTCTGCTAATTGCCTTTCAAATGTCCTCATTAATCACTCAGGAGATGAAGGGGAGAAAGGGAGGGAGCTGTCAGGAGTCCCCAGACACCAGCCTCCAGGGTTTCCTTTGACCTCACTGGGAAAAAGCCAAGCAAGGGTCTTTAAAGTGTTCCTTGGCATTCCTCTTGCCTGCACCCTGAGCTTCTTGCTGGGGCCTGCCCACTGGAGCCAGCCATTTCCCAGCACAAATTTAGCTGTCCTTCAAGGATAAGAGGCTTGGGTCTGGTTCATAAGAGCTCTGTGTGCCATACCATCCGCAAACAAATGTAATTCAGTTGCCGCTGATGGTTGGATTAGGTGACCTCTAAGGTGTGACCCATCTCTGAGATGCCATCATTCTATGACTATCCCATTGGTCTCTGTCTATCTGGCTCCTGGATGGAGTTTGGATGATTCATTCCCTGCCCACATGTTTGCAGGAAAGAGAGACGGATAAAGAGAGGAAGTTACAGACAGATAGAGACAGAGAGAAGAGAGAGAAAGACGTAGAGAGATGGAGATAGAGACAGAGACAAAGAGACAGAGGAGGAAGAAAGATAATTAGAGTTAGAGAGACAGAGATAGATGAGAAAGAGAGATAGTGAGGGAGTCAGAGAGACTGAGAGAGACAGAGACAAGGAGAGAATCAGAGAGAGAAAGACAAAGACAGAGTCAGAGAGACAGAGACAGACTGAAGGACAGGCAGGCAAAAAGACAGACAGACATGGAGAGGAAAGAGAAAATAGTAAAGTAACCACTCGTTTCATCAACACCTTTAATTTTTACAAAATATTTACCACACAACATGCTTCTTCCATAGGACCATGGCTTTCCAGATGGAAAGGGACCTTAGGTAACACCTAGGCGAATCCTATCATTTTACAGAGAAGGACCCTGAGGTTGTTTGCTTGTAAAGCAAAGACGGCATATCTCTCTAAATCACAAGGGAGGCCCTGCCAGAGAGCACCTCCTCCCTACACATCCCCAGGCTCAGTATTTGTGCCTGAGTGAGCAGTGTGGTACAGTGGGAAGTTTACTGTTCTTAGGGTCAGGAGAATTCTAGTCCCGCTACCTCTTAGCCATGAATCAGACCTCTCCCCAATTCAGCTCTAGTCATAACAGTAGGTTCTAGGAAAGTGGGACCAATGAGTCATGTGACTGAGCTAAGGTATGATAGATCACAAGCTCCTTGAGGGTAGGGATTGTTTTCCTAATTGCCACTATCTTTTTTTTTTCTAGTACCTAGAATGGTGCTTGGCACATAGTAGGCATTTTATGCTAGATCAGTTAAGGTAGCTTTCTGTTGTCAATAGGGAGGGACCTCCTTGATTCAAAACTGACTTGTTCCTGAAAAGATGGTGGGAGGATTCTTCCTTTGGCTCTCATATCTAGCATGGCACTTGGAGTGCAGAGGATGTAATACCGACTCCAACTTTCAGGGAACCTGAGGAGCAGGCAATACATATGACCTGATGAGAGTAGGTAGTGGGGGGGAGAGTTTAAAGATGCATCTCTGTCTCTCTGTCTCTGTCTCTGTGTCTCTGTCTCTGTGTCTCTGTCTCTCTCTGTCTCTCTCTCTGTCTCTCTCTCTCTCTCTCTCTCTCTCTCTCTCTCTCTCCCTTTCTCTCTCTCTCTCCCTCCCTCTTTCCCCCCTCCTTATTCCCTTCCAGAACTATCTGTTCTTTCTTACTTCAACTCTTTTCTGCTGGCTGTGTGAGAGGCCTGCTTTGGCCTTGGACAGGTATTGATTGGTTCATCGAATTCCATTCTTATTTACAGGAATGCTTATGTGTCTCTATTTTTAAGGTTACTGTTAAAAAATTATATTCTCAATTTATCAAAGTCACTGTTGATATTCATGTGCTGGGTCGTCCTCATTAAATCTCTCTGTCTCTCTCTTTGTATCTACCTCTCTGTCTCTGCCTCTGCCTGTTTCTCTGTCTCTCCATGCCCCCTCCTCTGAGTAGAATTTACCCACAATGTATCTTATTGCCTAAAAGACCCTGGGCTACTCTCCTGGGGAACTTCTTTTAACAAAACTCTTAGGGAACCTTGCAATTGTTATTAACAATTTTGGCAAAGAATGGAGCATGAATCAGCAAAATACATTCTATTTTTTTACAGAATGGTTTCTTAGCTCATGGGCTGTACTAAAACAGGTGGTGGGCAGGCTAGAGTTTTCAAGAGAGTCCTGCTTTTAACCAGATGGCAGACCTGGAAGTCATGGGTAAAACCTGCAGAGAGACAAAGTTAGATTTGATATGAGGAAAACCCTTTGTAATAATCACTGTCTGGGAGTGGAATGGGCTGCTTGGGGAGGTAGTGAGCTCCCCATCACTGGAGGGATTCAAGCAGGAAGGGATAGAGGCTAAAGCCATGAAGGCCAAAATTTTAAAATGCAAAATCCTTGACCCCATCACCCAAACCTTTTCTCTATTTTTATGGACTCCAGGACTCCTGAAGGCAGTGCCTGCCAATGGCTACGACCATGTCGGTTGTCTGAAATGAGACCAAATGAGAGTCAGCACTCTCCTCCGGTCTCCTCCTGTCCGGCAAAACCACACAATCCCTAGGAATTTGGATGGCACCAACCTGAGCCCCAAACAGACTCCTGGAGGGGCTATGGGAGGGAAAAAGGATCCCACCCCATAGCAGGCAAGAGAGCAAATCGTTACTAGGCATCACTTCTGCCTCTTCAAGAAAATAGAAACACAGGGAGAAGGGGAAAGACAAATGGAGGGAATATCACAGAATGTCAGAGGTGGAAGGGGGCTCAACATATACCTGACAAGATCCCCATCTTCAAGCTACATGACAAGGCCTCCAGTGAGAAGGCACCCATGACCTCCTGATCCAGTCCTTTATGTATCAATGCCACTCCTAAAACATGGTACCCAGAACTGGACAGTGTTAGATGAGATAATATTTGTAATGCACTCATCACAATGCCAGGGCACATTTTGTTGTTCAGTTATATCTGTCTCTACATGACCACATGGACTTTGTCCATGGGGTTTTCTTGGCAAAGATACTGTGGTCAGGTTTGCCATTTCCTTCTCTGATCTTCCCATTTTACCAATGAGGAACTGAGACAAGTGATGTTAAATGGCTTTCCCAGGGTCACCCAGCTAGTAAGTGTCTGAGGCCAGATTGGACCTCAGATCTTTCTGACTCCAGGCCCAGTGCTCTATCCACTGCACCACCTAGCTATCCCACATAGTAGGTGCTTAATAAATGCTTCTTTCTATTCCTGGCACTCCAGACGGGTTCTAACCATGGCACAAGACAAAAAGCTTGTCACCTTCCTTGTTCTGGATTCTAAGGATAGCTAACATGGTGTAGTTGGCCTGCCCCAGACTTGGGAGGGAGAATGATGAAGTGGAAAAAAATGCTAGATTTGAAGTCACAGGACCTGGGTTTGAATCCCTATGTTGACTGTTACAATTCCATTGGTGTTGGGCAAGTCTCTAAGGCCTCAGTTTCCTCATTTGTAAAGTAAGAGGATGGGAGCAGAGGATACCTAAGGTCTCATGATCCCATGGGTTTAAATTTGTATGACCTTCAAGTCCTCCATCTCGAGCTTGCTTGTATGTAGCTGTACACGACTATCTGCAGACTGTCTCTCCCATCAGATTGTGAGCTCCTTGCCACTGGGGCTGGGGTTTCTGTTGGTTTATTTTGCTTTGCTTTGCTTAGCACAGGGCCTGGAACATAACAGGTGCATAATAAATGCTTGTTGATTTGACCTTGGCTTTCTTCTTTCCCCTCCTGAGGCCTTGTGTTTGTTTTTTTTTTTAATTTTTAAAATTAGGGGGTTGGATTAAATGACTTCTTGGGCACTTCTCTTATCCTATGGCTTTCTGTTTGTTTTCTTCTCTATAAAATGAAAATGGGGTTATGAACTTCACAGGGAGGTGTTGCAAAGAAGATGGCCTCTTCACCATGCTGACTTCTACTGAACTTCTGTTTGTCCGTCTCTGTCTGTCTTTCTCTTTCTGTCTGTCTGTCTCTGTCTCTCTGTCTCTGTCTTTCTATCTGTCTGTCTGTCTCTGTGTGTGTGTGTCTCTCCGTGTCTCTTTGTCTCTGTCTCTCTGTCTTTGTCACTCTGCCTCCGTCTCTGTCTGTCTCTCTCTCTCTATGTCCCTGTCTCTCACACACACACTCTCTCTGTCTCTGTCTCTCTGTCTCTATCTCTCTACCTCTCTGTCTCTGCCTCTCTGTCTCTCTCTCTGTCTCTCTCTGTCTCTCTCTGTCTCTCTCTGTCTCTCTCTCTCTCTCTCTCTCTCTCTTTCTCTTGCCCACGAGGGCCCAGGGGAGTCAGGAGGCTGCCATCAGTCAGAGGCTCCGACAGCCCTGACACCCGCCTTCCAGCCTACCTCATCTGCCAGATAATCAGGATGGAAGAATCACAAGGGGCACCTCGTTAAAAATGCTCCCATCGATTAGGACGCACCTTCATAATGGGCTGTGGGGCCGGGGCCGGGAGCCGTGGATCATCCTGACAATTGGGCCAGGGATGGTGGACGAGACAGTGGGGACAGCTATTCCCCAGGAGCCACAGGGCGCACGGAGAGGACTCGTAGCTCATTACCGCTCGACCTTGCCAACAGAGAGGCAGCAACCTTCAGGGGCAGGCCGAGGAAACTGTCCAGGACTGACTGGAGCAGGGAGGTAGGGGTCCTGTGCAAGTGCCAGAGGATGGACTACCTTTGTTCAGCCACCATTTGTATTGATTATAACCCCCCCTTGCTAGAACACTTTCAGACTCACAAAGCACTTTGCTTGCCAGGATGAAGGCGATGGCCTAATGGGAAGAGCAGGTCATTTGTAGGCTAAGAAGCTCCCCTTAGAATCTGCCCCTGGGCACCTATCTGTGACCCTGGGCAAGTACAGTGGCCTCTCTGGGCCTCGGTCCCCTCATCTGTAAGATGAAGAGGAAAGCACAAGATTAGGGCTTCTTAATCTGGTATCTACAGAGTGGTCTATGGGGGTCCTTGAACTTGGATAGGGGAAAATACATTTTCTTCACTAAGCTTTAGCTGAAATTTAGCATTTCCTTCAGTTATTTAAAAATATGATTCTGTGAAGGGATCTAAAGGCTTCTCCAGACTGACAAAGGAACCCATAATACTCAAAAAAGATTAAGAACTCCTAGTCTAGATGATCTCCAGATCTCCTTCTTCCCATATTTAAGATCCTAGGCTCCTGTGATGTAAGTAGTACAATAATTTATTATCCCCATTCTACCAATCAGGCAGCTGGGTGGCCTGGCAGGGGATAGACCTGTATCCAGGAAGACTCCTCTTCCTGAGTTCAAATCTGACCTCAGACACTTACCAGCTGTGTGACCCTGGGTAAGTCACTTAACCTTGTCTATCTCAGTTTCCTCATCTGTAAAATGAACTGTAGAAGGAAATGGCAAACCACTCCAGTATCTTTGCCAAGAAGACCCCAAATGGGGTCACAAAGAGTCAGACATGACTGAAATGACTGAACACCAACACACTTCTACCAATGGGAAAACTGAGACTCAGAGAGCTAAAAGATCTAGTAAAAGTCCTGGGTGAGATTTGACCCCAGAACTTCTGAATCTAAACTTGGAACTCATTCCATTCCATTCCACTGCTTTACTCTCAATCATTTCCACCCTCCGTGTTAGGTGGGGTTGGGGTGTTTAGGCATCAACATTGTGAAAATAGTTTCTAGTGCTTTAGGCTGACCCAATCTTGGGTCTACCTAGACCTGTCCTCCATCCATCCATCCATCCATCCATCCATCCAACAAATGCTAAGTTAACATCTATTCCGTGAAGACCCCACAGTGCTGGGCACTGATAGTGACAGAGATACAAAGAAAAATAAGGAATGGTCCCTGCCTTGAGAAATTCCCAGGCTAGTGGAGAAAGGAGAAAGGAGAAAGGAAAAGACAGAGATAAGCACCAAGAACTATTGTACAAGTTAGAGCATGATTAAGATAGAATGATTCAAATAAAGAGTTTGTAGTAACTTGCTGGTTGGTCCTCCTGCCTCAGGTCTCTCCCCATTCCAATACATCCTCCACTCAGGTGTCAAATTGGTCTTCCTAAAGTTCAGCTATAACCATGTCACCCTCTAACTCCAGTGGCTCTCTACTATCTCCGGGACCAAATGGAAAATCCTCTGTTTGGCTTTTACAGCTTTCTTAACTTTCCAGCCTTTTATATCTTACTCCCTGAAATATACTTAAAGTACAATCCAGGAACCCTGGGCTTCTTGCTGCTCATCCCATACAACACTCCATCTCCCAGCCCTGAGCATTTTCGTTGACTCTTTCCCCGTTCCTGGAACTCTTTCCCTCCTCATTTCTGTCTCCTAGCATCCCTGGTTTCTGTTAAATCTCAACTAAAGTCTCAGCTTTTTCTAGTGTCCCTTAATCTTTGTGTTTCCCCTCTGCTACCACTCCCAGTTTACCCTTGCATGAATCTTATCTGTACATTGTGTTTTCATGTCATCACCCCATTAGAATGTGGGCTTCTTGAGAGCAGGAACTGGGTTGTTTGTTTATTTTTTGGTCCCTGATGCTTAACCCAGTGCCTGACATTTAGTAAACAATTAATAAATGCTAATTGACTGACTGGGAGGAAGGAGTCATCATGTCTAGCCAGGAATATTCAGGAAGGTTCCATGGAAAAATTGGTGCCTGAGCTGGCCCTCGAAGGGAAGGAAGTATTTCACCAGGTGACCTGCGAGAGGGGCTGGGGATCACTTCAGATGCCACATGGGAGGCACAAAGACATGGAGATGGGAACAAGGTTAAAGAGAAAGAAGTAATGACTGAGACAAATTACGGTATTCCAAAATCTTGCTTCCAGGCCATAAATACTTTTTGGGAAAAGATTCAGACCGTCTTATGAAAGAGTATGGCAGGTACTGTATTTTCCCTGGCAACTCTAAGCTCCTTGAGGGTAGGGCTAGTTTTGGTTTTTCTTTGGACCCCCAGCTTCTAGCACAGGGTCTCACGAATAGTAAAGGGCTATTTAAACAAGAATGTCTCTCCAGTGCTGCCAAAGCAAAGTCCATTATGGCAGAGCTGGGAGGAATCTTAAACTGCAGAACATAAAGTGGCAGTCTAAGAGACACTTCACTGATGATCAAGTCCATTCTCCTCATTTTCCAAAGCAGAAAATTGAAGCTCAGAAAGAGCAAATAACTTTCTCTAGGTTGCTCAGCAAGTTAGGGAAAGAGAGAGGATTAAAATCCAGATTTTCAAACAGTTAAAAAATGATCTTTCCACAGAGGAACAATTGATGGCATGCACTTATTTCAACCTAGAAGATCTTTGCATCTTTTTTCCACTCATACTTCCCTCCCTCAAGCTCAGAACTTAGAGATAGGAAACAAAGACATGGGAGGACCCCAAGGTTGTTGTTGCGGTGGTGGTTTGTCCTTCATTCTTGAAGAGGACCATGACATCAGAGAGGTGATGCCATGACATGAAAGTGAAGTGTAGCCATTTGGACCAGCAGGGGAGTCTGGCTGAGACCCTGAGAGTGTAGCCCTCTCCTGGAGACATCAGACTCACAGTCTCCCCTAAGGGAGTATTCTCAGCCCATCTAGGTTTAGATGTCTACATGGCATTCGCTGTCCCTTTTCTCTCACTCTGCTCGGTGTGATAGAGAGCCTGCTGCGCCATCACCAGTCATCTTGACTTATGTCTTGCCACTGGACTCCAATGAGTCTGGAGGAGAGAGT
Source organism: Trichosurus vulpecula (assembly GCF_011100635.1). Classification (NCBI taxonomy): domain Eukaryota; kingdom Metazoa; phylum Chordata; class Mammalia; order Diprotodontia; family Phalangeridae; genus Trichosurus; species Trichosurus vulpecula. The sequence continues at coordinate 225,286,511 of NC_050578.1, read as the reverse complement.
GAGACTGATGACATTGTCCCCCCCTTTTGCCCAAATGAGACAGACCATTCCTGAAGTCTTTCTAAATTATCTTGGGCTGGAAAATTGTTTCACTCCATCTTTTTGTGCATTCTGTTACTCCAGAATTCTTTTAGGGGCTTGATTTAACATTATTTCTGAGGGAAATTGGGGAGAGCTCAGGCAACTTCTTGGATTCTCTCCACCATCTTTGGAATCCCATTTGTAAACCCTAAAGGGAGGTATTACTTTTAGTTCCTGTTCTGCCACTGATCAGCTGTGTGATCTGGGACAAGGCATATTCTTTCATTCATTTGTTTGTTCATTCATTTGTTCATTCATTCATTCATTCATTCATTATCTGTTGTATGACCTTGAGTAAAGGATATTCTTTTATTCACTTCTCTACTCTGACCTTGGACAATCTATGTTCAATCTTTCCATTCTCTGATTTGCTGTGCGATCTAGGACAAGGCATATTCATTCATTCATTTGTTCATTCATTCATTCATTATCTGTTGTATGACCTTGGGTAAAGGATCTTCTTTTATTCACTTCTGTCCTCTGACCTTGGACAATCTATGTTCAATCTTTCATCCATTCTCTGATTTGCTGTGTGATCTTGAGTCATTTGTTGATTTGTTCATTCGTTTACCAATCTTGAATACATTTAGGCAAGGCACATTCATTCATTAACTGATCTCTATGGTGATTTGGGGTAAGGCATATTTATTCATTCACTGATCTGTGGTGTGATCTTGGGGAAGGCATATTCATTCGTTCATTTGTCAAGTCAAGTCAAACCAACAGGCAAGTATTAAGTGCTTACACTGTGCCAGGTGCTGCACTGAGCTCTGGAGAGAGAAACAAAGGCAAAAACAGTCCCTGCTCTCAAGAAGCTCACAGCCTAATGAGGGAGACAGCATGCAAAGAACTATGTGTGTATATATATATATATATACATATATATATAATATGTGTATGTATATACACATATGTGTGTATACACATACATACATATACACAAGATAAACTGGAAGGAATCTCAAAGAGAAGGTTTTAACACTATAGGGGATAGAAAAAGGCTTCTTGCAGAAAGTGGGACTTTAGCTGCGACTTGAAGAAAGCCAGGGAAGCCAAGAGGAAGGAACAAGAGGGAGAGCATTCCAGACCGGGGACAGGAAGTGAAAGTGGGAGATGGAATGTCATGGGTGAGGACCATCAGGAAGCCCAGAATCACTGGACCTTAAGGGTAAGTATGTTGGGGTGGGGGAGGTAAATATAAGAAGACTGGAAAGGTAAGAAGGAACAAAGTCATGAGGGGCATTAAAATCCAAACAGAGAAATTTATATTTTATTAGAGGTGCTGGGGAGCCACCAGGGTTGGAGTGAGGAGAGACTTGAGGGAAGGAGAACAACTGGCAGGCTATTTCAATAGTCCAGGTGTGAGGTGATGAAGGACTGCACCAAGGTGGGATGGTGGCAGTGTCAGAGGAGAGAAGGGGATGCATAGAAGAGGTAGAATCAATAGGATGTGGCAATAGATTGGATAAGGGGGCTTGAGAGAGAGTGAGGGTCAAGGGTTCCATCTAGGTTGTGAGGTGAGGTGACTAGGAGGACAGTGGTGCCCTCAATAGTAATAGGGAAGTTGGAATGAGAGTGGGGGTTTTATTCATTTATTCACTTACTCATTCATTCATTATTTCTATCTATATTATTCTATTATTTGTATTATATTATTTGTATGTATATTCATCACATATATAAGACCCTACATTAGGCTTTAGGAGGTAAGATGATAAATAAGAGAGAGTTCCTATCCTTAAGGAATTCATAGTCAAGAAGGAAGGTACAAATAACTATGCGGCATTCTATGATAGGTGCCTAGAAAAAGTACAAACAAAGCTTTGTGAATACACAGGCAAGCGACAAATTACCTTGGGCCACAGGGCTGGGAGAGGGACAAGGAAGACTTTCTAGATGAGGTGGCATTTGAGCTGGACCTTGAAGGATTGGGGAAATTTTGACAGAGAGAAAAAGGGAGCAGGGAGCAAAGACGCATAGGCAGAAGAGTAAGGGGGCTGTCCAGGGAACAGTGAGTGGTCCATTTTGGCCAACGGTGGATAGAGTATGTGGAAGGAATCAGTGGGGGATAAAGTTGTAAAAAGAAAATTTGAGGCCCAGATTCCCTTCTCTTCCCTAAGCCTCCATTTCCCCATCTGTCAATGGAGGGGGTTAATATCTATCTCTCAGACTGTGGTCTAGTCCAGCTCTAAGGCTCTGACAGCTCAGTAAATTCTAGCCATCTTTCCTCCAAGGAGCTGAAGAAGGAAGGCCGGGCCTTCAGTGGCCATGATTTCCTAGTTTTCCAGGCAGGGATTATGGTGCAGTCATTCAGAGATGCTGGGGGTTGGAGGCTGTCAGAATTGGGGGATGTGCTCGGCAGACCCCCTCCCCATAAACCTGGAGCTCAGCTTTCAGAACGGTTATTTGAAATCAATGCCAAGAGAGCCACTAAGGGTAGGGAGGGGAACCAATGCAAACCTCCAGTGCCTTCCAATGGACTGTACTTTTTATATCCCATTTGCTATCATTTTCCCAGCATGAGCTCGGCTTTCACAGCCCGTTGGGTTTTCCCTACAGTTTAGATGATTCGTGTTTGTATTGGCTGCTTAACTTTTATTAGAAGGAAAATGCCAGGGAAGGGAGCAAAGCTATTAGAAAAATGCGGCCCAGGAACAATGGTGAGCCCTGATTTTGGCTGCCTCAGGCCAGGCTACTGGATCTGGGGCCCCAGAACGGCTTGGGAGGGGGCGACTGCAATTTGGCTTGGTCTCATTCAATTAAATACATCCTACCAGTCTGAGAAAGAGAAGCTGTAATGGAAGAACCTTTTTAAAGTTTGATGTATGCTCTGTCCCCTAGAATATTGATCTGAGAATGGGGCTTTGACCTGACCCTGGAGCCAATGAAAGGCCTGGTTTTTCCTTCGAATTCTTTCCAGTCTCCAAATGGCAGAGAACAGAATTTCAGAGCGGGGAAGGACCTGAGGGGTCATCTGGTCATAGAATCCTAGATCTGTGAATCCTAGATCTAGGACTAGAAAGGACTTCAGAAGCCATGTAATCTAATTTTTACAGATGAAGAAAGTGAGGCACAGGGCATTTAGGTGACTTGCCCAAGGTCACATAGTAACAAACAGCGGGGACAAGGTTTGAATACAAATCCTCTGTCACCAGAATAAATGCCTTTTCCACTGTACCATATAATCCAACTTCTTTGTTTTGTAGATGGGGACACTGAGATCTGTAGGGGTGAGATGATTTGGTCAATGCCATGGCTAATAGGCAGAGATGCTTACACACATCTGCCCTGGGACTCAGTCCCCATGTACTTCTCTGAGAATCATAGAGACCGATTCTCCCATGTTCCAAAGGCAGCCATGCTAGGACCACGCCTACACATTCCCCATCCCACTCTCACCTCCAGAACTATGAAGATAAGTGATTTTTTTTGTAATGGATAGCACTAGCTGGATTTAATAGCAACAATCCTCCTTAAAAGAAAAGTGGTGTCTGGGGAAGGATGTGAGAGTTTGGAGGGGAAGAGGATGTCTTCAGGTATGTATGTGAACTTTACTTTGGGGATAGAGTGATTATCAACCTAATTTCCATTTCCATAAGACTTTGTGATTCACATAGTATTTTCTTCAAAATCCCAATAATTGGGCAATGTAAGCTTTTTTATCCCTGTTTTATAGATCAGGAAACTGAGGTTCAGAGAAAAGGAAAGACTTTCAATAAGTATGATAACTGGGATCTCCTGACCTCAAGTACAACTCTCTTTGGTGCCTCCAGCCTCTGATCATGACAAGGGGCTAATATGGAATACAGGGTAGGGAGGAAGCCTGATGCCTCACATCTAGATAAGCCAACTGTGTCATTTAGAAAGAGGCCTCACACACCCTGGGAAGGGAGAAAGGCTTGTACGTATGGAACCTTAGAATAAGAACAAGCTTCCCTACTCCTAACAGCTCACATCCTGCCATAGCCAGGAGACTCAGCTCAACTCAACTCAATAAGCATGTGTCAGATCCTGGGGATACAAAGAGAAAAAAGGATCCCTGCCCCCAAAGAGCTTCTATTTTCCTGAGGGATATCACTAACTGAACAGGTGTACAGACAAATGAATTCAAGATATTTGAGAAGGCAAAGGGTGCTTACAACAGAGAGATTAAGCAAGACTACTCAGGTCACAACAACTGTGTTGAGACCAAGGAAGACAAGGAATTGAGGAGGTAAAGATGGGGAGTGTTTTCCAGGCATGGGGGAGAATCAGTAGAAATACACAGAGGCAAATAGAGTGTGGAGTTCATAAAACACCTAGAGTCCAGTTTGGCTGTAACGAAGAGCATATGATGGGTATTAACATGAAGAAAGTCTGGAAAGGGAGGTGGACGTCAGATCTTCAAGGGCTTTAAACATAATACCAGGCTGAGGAGTTTGCATTTTACCCTAGAGGTAATGGGGAGCCACTGATCATTTTTTCAGCAGGGAGCGATTTGGCCGTGCCTCTGCCTTTGGAAGATTCCTGTGTGGAGAGTGAATTGGGGAAGGGGAGAATCTGGAAATAGAGAGAACAATAAGGAAGGTATTGTTTTAGTGCAGGTGAGAAATGAGGAAGGTCAAGAGTATTGATGATATGAGTAAAGAAAAGGGGTTCGAGGAAAGATGAGTACAGGTAGAATCAGAAAGACTTGGCAAGGGACCAGATATGGAGTTGGAGGTGAGGGAGAGGAAGGAGGCAAAGTGATGCAGAATCAGTCATCAACTAGCACCTACTATGCACCAGGCACTGTACTAAGCACTGAGGATACAAAGAAAGGCAAAAAATGTACCTGTGCCCAAGGAGTTCACAATCTAATGGAAAGACAATATGCTAACAATTATGTACAAATGAGAGAGAAATAGATGTAGATATATACACATACATATGCACATATGTGCATATGTATGTACATTATATATGGAGGGAGAGAGAGGGGGGGAGAGAGAAAGGGGGAGTCTCATAGGGAAGGGACTATAGTTAAGGAAGACTGAGAAAAACTTCTTGTAAATTAGCTGAGACTTGAAGGAAGCCAGGAAAACCAGAGGTTGAGATGAGGAGGAAGAGAGTTTCAGGCATGGGAGACAGTCGCCAGTGAAACTAATTGGAGTCAGGAAATGAAGCAGACCCAAGGGATTGGAAGGATTTAGTATCCTCAACAGATGTAAGGAAGTTTGGAGGAGAGAAAGGTTTAGGGGAGCAGATAAGTTCCATTTTGGACATGTTGAGTTTATGAGGCTTGTGGTATATCTAGGTGGAGACCCCCAGCTGGTAGTTGGTGATATAAGTCTGGAGCTCAGGAGAGAGAAGAGGGTTGGATACATAATTTGGGAGTTATTTTCATAGAAATGATCATTGAACTCATAAAAGTTGGTGAGAGGTAAAGAGGAAAGAATATTCAGGAGAAAATCTTGGGCAACACTCCCCACTTAGGGAAAGGAGTGGCCAGCTAGGTAAGAAGAGCCAGGAGGGAGCAGTATCATGGCATTAGAGGTAAGAGATATTGTCCAGTGGAGGGGGCTGGGGGTGAGGATGATGATTAAGAGTATCAAAAGCTGCATACAGGTCAAGTAGGATGAGGGCTATGAAAAAAGCCATTGGATTTAATAGTTAAGATTGCTCTGGTAGCTTAGAGAGAGCAGTTTCAGTTCATTAGTGAGATCAAAAGTCAAATTCCAGTAGAATATAATGTCTTTATGGGAAGGAATTGTTTTCATTTTTATCTTTGCAGGCTCAGTACCAGCACAGTCCCAGGTATATTAGGGCTTAATAAAGGCTTGTTGGATTGAATGGCAAAAGGCTGAGAAGCAGCACAATGAATGTAGGCAATTCTTTCTAGAAATTTAGCTGCAAAAGAGAGAAAAGATAAAGAACAATAACTTGAGGGGATGGCAGGGTCAGGTGAAGGGTTTTTTTTTGTTTTTGTTTTTTGTTTGCTTGTTTTAAAGGTGAAGGCCTGTACAGGTTTATAAGCAGAGGGGGTATGAGAAAAAATTGGAGATGAGTGAGGGAATGCTCCCAAGGATAAACTGCTCCTCCGTCTTTTCTTTTCTTTGTCTACCTGACTCCTCTCTCCCTATCCTAGTGTGTGTGTGTGTGTGTGTGTGTGTGTGTGTGTGTGTGTGTGTGTTTGAGCCTTGGTTTGTCACGAGATACATCCAGTACATCTCCCTTCTCAGGGTAGGCAAGGCCAATCCTATCATTGGGAAAACAAGACTGGTCCCTATGTGGGAGATCCAATCAGCTCCTCCTGGCTTTAGAGATGAATGTGGAGGGATGCTAGAAAAGTAGTGAATGAATAACATAGTTGGCTCTCCTTCATCCCTGATCAAGTAGCATTTAAAAAGAGGAAAGGAGAAAAAGATGAGGACACATCTTCTTGCATTAAATTGTTGATCTCTAATATGCCATTCTCTTTTTTCTTAAATATAATTTTTTCAATTACAAAAACCTATTATCTCTCCCTTCTACTGGGAAAGAAAGAAAGAAAACCTGGGCCCTTTTCACAATCACACAGTCAAGCAAAGTGAATTTCCACATTGGCCACAACTAAATCTCTATGTCTTATTCTGTGCCCTGTATCTGTGACTCTCCATCACGAGGTGGCTAGCATGCTTCTATCATCAAACATCTGGAATTATGTCTGGTTGCTGACTATTGATCAGAGCTCTTAAGTCTTCCAAAGTTGTTTGTCTTTACGATGTTGGTCTTATTGTATACACCGTATGCCATTTTAAATTACTGGCTGAGATGAAATGATAAATAGATGGGGGTTCAAAATCAAGGAGGGGTGAGAGGTAAAGAGAATAGAATATTCAGGAGAAAATCTTGGGCAACACTCCACCCTTAGGGGAAGGAGTGGCCAGCTTGGTAGGAGGAGAGCCAAGAGTGAGCAATATCACAGCATCAGAGGCAGCAGAGGAGTATAGTGGGAAGTTTGGGGCTGGCAATTCGATTTGTGCAGACCCTGGACTTTGCAGAATTTTAGAGCGAAAAGGTGCCTTAGAGATCACGTGACCTAATGATCATTTCATCTTTTTACAGGTGAGGAGACTGAGGCTAAGAAATGTTAAATGACTTGTCCAAAGCTGTACAGGTGGTAAGAGGTACAGCCTGAATTCAAACCTGGAGCCTAGAACTTCAAATTGAGTATGCTTTCTACCATGTCACATGCACTGACACTAACCAGAGCTTAGTAAAAAAAGATTGGAGGGACACTAACCAGAGCTTAGTAAAAAAAGATTGGAGGGACTTCAGAGATCATTTAAACTAGAGGTTCTTAATCTGGGGTCCACAACACCCAAGGGATCTGTGGATAGATTTCTGAGGGGACCCTGTGTTTGAATGGAAGAAAAAGTCTCTATTTCACTATTCTAACTGAAATTTGGCATTTCCTTTGATTATGAATTTAGTCAATGAGCCCCCTAGACTTCCCCAGCCTACCAAAAGGATTCATGATAAAAATGGTAAAGAAAGCCTAATCTAATCAGTCCAACCCCCTTATTTTGTAGATGAAGAGATGGCACTCTTCTCCCAGTGACATATCCTTGGCCTTCCTCCTTTGCAGTCTTCCTAGAGGCAGAGGACCAACCTAGATGACTCCAAGGGATCATTCTAGCCTTAAGACTCAGCAGCTTCTGGCCCTGATTCTTTCATAGGATAACCCTGTCAAATCTCACCTGGAAAACTGAAATTCAGTAACCAATCAGTAACCAAAGATACATGAGATCTCCTGGTTCTCCTTTCTGTTTTACTACTTGTCTTCTTTGCTGGATGTTCATCTGTCTCCTAGCACTAAATATGATTGACTTCCCAAGACTGTCCCTGGCTCTTATCTCTGCTCTCTCTACATTCTGTTCCCTTCATGATTGTGTCATCTGCCATTGGTTCAGTTATCCTCTTTACTCAAATGATTCCCAAATCAGGATCTCTATTCCTTTTCTCTCCCAAAATCTAGGCTGACTCTCTGTCTGCTGGACAGTTTCACCTGGATATCCTGTCAGTATCTGAAACTCAATATATTCACAACAGAAGTTATATTTGCCACCAAACCAGCCCTTCTTCCAAATACCCATATTTCTGCTGAATAGGGAATAAAACAACCAGTATATGAATTATAAAGTAGGTCTTCAGTGCTCACTGTGTGCCAGTTATTATACTAAACCCGGGGCTAGAAGCACAAGACATACAGAACAATTATAAAATCCCTGATATCAAGGAACTCACATTCCAAAAAAGGAAGACAGCTACCATAGGGGAATGGTGGCCAGGAAGATGTGTTTTGGATAATGGCACCATAGGAATGGTGATTGGAGTCTTAGGACAAATAATTGACACATCCTTTTCAGGAATACTAGCATCAATTTGATTACTGTTCTCAGAGCTACAGTTAGAAACTGGGAAGAGAGGAGAGGAGATATGTCAGTGTTAGCCAGTCATGGAGAAAGTCAGGTAGTAGCATGGTTGATGACGATAGCTGCCTTTCCTCTTATGCAGGCACCAACCAACTTGGAAAGTGTTCACTTAGCTTCTATTTGAAGTTGTCTAAGAGGGGAGAACTTAACCTCATCTATATAGACTACATTCCCTATAACCCTAATTTTTAGGAAAGTTTTCCTTCTATCTAGCCTATATTAGCTTCTTTGAAACTTCCATCCATTGACCCTGATTCTGGCCTTTGGGGATAAACAAGACAAGTCTTAATCTCCCTTCCATATGACATCCCTTCAAACAACCCAAGCTCACCATCCCTTGTCTACATCTCCCCTTGAGTCTTCCGTGGGAGATCCATTCAACACGCAAGGGACGCTGCTCATGATTTGCTGACATTGCATGATTACCAATAGAGCCCACAGGTTGTCCTTTGTTTTCTCTATGTACCTAGATCATCTCCTTTGCCAGAATTCATTTCTCTGGTAATGTATTCTACACAGCTTCTCTTGCTCAATTTTTCATTTGTAATATGCTGTAGCCTACTCGCACCCACCATGTGTCTCTCTGTTGCCCTTTGGGTGACCTACAACTTTAATTCCTCAGAGACAATGATATTCCATGATTCACAGTCCTATAGAATAACCTGAAGAATATTGATGTTAAAAAATACCAGCCTTTGTTTCAGGAAGAAGCTTGGTGGTCATGAAGAGCACTGTAATTTTTCAAAAATAGCCAGCTATTCCCTTTCTTTGCAATTCTGGGTTCAGTTCATCAACCACCAGCAATGCCTGTACAATATATAGATACTGATGGATCAGCCCTTTGGGATGTCCATCCAACGGCATATCATATTGGATAAAATAGGCATTCTTCATCCACTTGGCTTATCTTGTATGGATAAGCTGGTCAAACACTTTTGAAAGATTAGATCTCATTTAGAAAGCTTGGAAGGTATCTGGGTTGGATGGAATCAATTGCCACTTTGTAGATAAGGGAACTAAGGATCAAAAAGGTTGATTTACTTGTCTAGAATTACCCAATTAATAAGCATGGGATGTGGCCCACATCCCATACTTATTAATTGGGTGATTCTGGACAAGTATATTTCTTTCTGCCTCTGCATGTGCCATCATAGAATCTCTGAGTTGAAAGGGGCCACAGACCTCCTCTAGCTCAATTCCCTTATTTTATAGAGAAGTAAAATAAGGTTAAGGGAAAAGAGGAGGTTTGCCCAACTTAAGAAGTAGCAGGAATTGGAATCAAGATATCTGCACAGTGCTATTTCCTTTATGCTGTGTTGTTTTCAATTTTGCCAGCCCTGAGGGTGCAGTGGTCTTCATGGTCTGGCTCCATTTGTTACCGTACCCTCCCCTTGCCCCTATGCAGGATGGCAACTCCTCCTGTCTTGCCCTTTTCCCCTTTCCTTACCTATCTGCTCCTGGATACGAAAGAAATCATTCATAAAGATTCATATGTGGTTAGAGTTAGAAGGACCCTTAAAAATCATTTCATTTTACAGATGAAGAAACTGAGACTCAGAGATTCAGCCACTTGCCTAGGATCACCAAGGCTAGAGTAGAGACTAGACTACAACTCTCCTGCCTCAGTTCAACATTCTTTTCTCTTCTCTATGCTTTAACAGTCTTTGCCAGGGATAATAGGATCATGCATATTGACCTTAACCTCCAAGATCATCTAGTCTAACTCTCTCATTTTGCACGGGAGGAAACTGAGCCCTAGGGAGGCTCAGAGATTTGCCTATGGTAGAAAAAAATCAGAGGTGCCATTTGAACCCAAATCTTTTGACTCCAGAGTCAGTATCCTTTCCACAGCATGACACTACCTACTTGCCTCCTACACAGTCATGATAGAATCCCCAGTTGCCACAAAGGGTTATGAGTCACAAGTGATCTGTGTGGAGGAGACAGATGAAGACTGGGTTGGTGGGGCTCCAGTTCCATCAGGCATCAGGTCAAATTGCATGCCCTTCTGGCCTGATTTGGAGCCTGGAGAAAGCCACGGGCTACCCTGGCCCTGGTTTCCCTGAACCAGGGCACCCTGTGAGCTACACCCTCTGTTTGCCGCCACTGACTCAATATACATCTTTCTAATGTGATTAGGCCTTTGCACAGGGCAAAGAGCAATTTATTACTCTGCCTCAGAGAGCTGAGGCTTCCTTTAAAAAATGGGTACTCCTGGAGCCAGCAATTACTTCAAAATAAATTTACCAAAGACAAAATGGGGCCTCTTGGGTCAGGAAATGACTTGCCTGTTTGGGGCTGTGGAGACAAGGTGTTTATTAAAGGCCGCCTCAGTTTACTCTGGCGCTTCTTCCCTTTGAATAATTGTCCAATTAAATATAATCTGGAAGCCAGTGCTAACGCAGGGCTTAGACCGTGTGAAGAAGAGCCTCTTGAGGGAGGATTAATAAATCCCACTGAGCCCTCACACCTTCAAAAGCATTTCTTTGGCTAAATTTGGAGGGGGTTTTTTAAGGGGGGAGGGCTTCCCTGGGTCTAGGAGCTCCTGTTTAGAAATGAGCTCTTCTCCCCCAAATAATTTATAGGCTTTATCTTCAGACCTTCGGTCAGCAGCCTTCTCTGTCCATTCCACAGCCATGTGGGTCATTGGAACTGTCAGACTTTTCATTGTAACCCATGGCTCACCACCCAATAAATTCATCGAGTTAATCTCTGAACTCCTGCTGGCTCTGCACTGATCAACTTACGTGACTTGGAATTTGTCAAGACCATTTTTCTGGGAGGGGAAGGGAGGGACAGCTTGCCTTATTTCCTACCCTGGCCACCATGAGGTCACTAGCACATGACATCTAAAGCATATACACACTCTGCCTAGGCAAATCTGAGGCAAATCTGGGGGCTGCCTTTTGTTATTTTTTGATGTTAGGTGAATTAGTATCTAACCTAAGATGGGTGTGCCAATGAAGGTATGAAGCCCATCTTGTGAATTCAGAAGTATGGAGGACCTTAGCGCTTTGGGCTGAAGCTGCCTGGTGGCAAGGAGAGGAATTTCTAGTAACTACACCAGGAGATGACCACCACCAAGGTGACTGGCCCAAGGCTGGCCCCTTTTACTAGATGATGTGGAAAAATGAGTGTTTAGACAGCAAGGGCCTCAGGTAAAATGCGACCATTCCTATCTAGTAATCCTGCAAACTGCTTCATATTTTGATATTTGTAACTCAGCCTCCTGGAAGGTCATAACAGAAGTTATGTTACTTACTCTTGCATTCTTGTCAATTTGAGTCTTCTGTGAATTTTTGCATTTCTTTTTGTGTGTAAGAAATAAATGCCTGTCCTTACCTGATTTGTATAGTACATTGAATAGATAGGTGATAGATGGATGGATGGATGGATGGATGGACGGATGAATGGAGAGAGAGAGAGACAGAGACAGAGAGAGAAATGTATAAATGGATGGATAGGTAGATAGATAGATAGATAGATAGATAGATAGATAGAGGGAGGGAGGGATAGATGAATAGATAGATATGGAAATGGATGGATGGATAGAGAGATAAATTATAACATATTTATTAAGTGTTTACTACATGCTAGGCACAGTGCTAAGCACTGGGGATATAAATATAATCCCTACCATCAAGACACTTACATTCTAAGGGGGGAAGACAACACATATAAGGTTAGAAAGGAGAGAAAAGAACAGAGTCACCATTGAGGAGAAGAGGACCCCAGGGAGGAGGTTTCCCAGTGTGGCCATGTGGCAGGCAAGGTGGAGTCTATGGAGAGTCCAGACTATGGTACCCTGACTTTTGAGAAACTCTAGATATGAGCCAACACTAAAGCTGAAAGTAATTCTTCTCTGGGCAGGGCTGAAGTCAGGGTGCAATAAAAAGTAAAAAGTCATGGCCTAAAAGCAAAGTTCCCTGAATGGGCTTCAAGCAAAGTAGTTAGGACCCAAGAAGCTGAGTACAGGGGTCAGCGATGCCCAGCAATCACCGAACCATAGACACTTGTGAATCACCTACCCTGCACTAGGCACCAGCTTTAGGGCCTAGGGCCGAGTCCTGTCATTTCTTACACAGAACAACAGATGGGCCTTTCCTTACCTGGTCTATTGTTTTTCGGGGAGGGCGGGGGGCGGGGCAAGAGGAGGCGGAGGAATGAGGCTCTCTCCAGAAGGAGTCACAGTCTCCTCATTTTTGCCTGACTGCTGCCAAACGTGCTTTCCCAAACTTCTGGGATGCTTTGGGTGTCCAGTAGGAGGGGTAGGGGGTGATAATACACACATCGCATCTCCCTTGGAATGCCATCTCTCTTGGCACCTGGCAACCCTTTGGGAGAGAAAGGTCACTGACGTATGCAAAGAAAGGGAGGCAGGAAAATCTATCAAAGCAGCAAGGGGAAGTTGAGTCAAGGCAAAAGGAAGAAGTTGACAAAGCCTCTATTCCCCTGAAGCTTTGCCACACACTTTTGTTGCCTCTGCCATGGTCTTCTCGGCTATTCTGGGCAGTTCTGCTTAGCCAGCTATCTGCCTCTCGGCTCATCCCCTCTGCTAGCCTCTCTTCCCCTCCTTCAGTTCCCTTTTCCCCATGGATCCAGGGTCTAGGAGCGATCCATGGCACCTTTAAGAAAGCTCTCCGGGCCTTTCTTTTTGTTTTCTCGGGTGCCGCAGAGCTGGCAGGGTGAGGCTTGCCCGCAAGCTTGGAGCTGGGCTCTCGTAATGACTGTGGTACCCCACTGTGCGAAGGCCGGCCAGGTCCATGCGAAGGCATTCTTCCCCCGGCCCCGCGGGGGGAAGGAGTCGGATTTGTCTGCCAGATTCACAGCCATCGAGGTGATCCGGGTTGAAAGAAAATCAATAAGATGTGTCCATTTATGCCTCACAAAGGAAGAAAGGTCTAAAGAACAGACACAGGACGTGATTCAAGCACTGGAAACTTAATAAGACTTCTGCTCGTGTTTGAAGAGGATGGTAATTTATATATGACTTTGAACTGGCTTTTTTTTTTTAAAGCTTCATAACTATCAGGATCCAGCCTTCTCTGGGAAGCAAGGAAAAGGAGATTTGATGCTGTCTTAGAAGACCTAACCTATTTGGGAAGGCCGTGTTGAAAAGTTCAAAAAATTGTGTTTTAAGAAAAGATAAAAGGACCGTGCCATCTCACCGAAGCCCTCATTGATCGCTAGTGAGAAAAACGAGTTTCAAGGATTTGGGAGCGGGACATGATGACAAAGAAGGGGAGGGAGGCCCGCAAGCCTTTCTCTGAGGGCGGCAGGTAGCCATGAGCTCTCATTACTGGCTGGCCTGTGGGCCCAGGACACTGAGGAAGCTGGGGGCATGTGAAGAGGTGGGACCCCAGGCAGAGACCGACACCAGCCAGACTTGATCCCACCTGGATGTTTCCACTTTTTCTTTCACTCGGCCATGCTCTACCTTTAGTTACCAAAGCTACTGAGAGGAATGAAGGTGGGGTGGGGGTGGGAGCAGCTCCTTCTGCCTGTCTTTCTAGCCCTGGTCTATTCTGTGAAATTCAGCAAACATTTATTAAGGGCCTGCAATGTGCCACGTGAGCCCTATTGAAGGTATTCAACACAGCAGCACAGAGAAGAGAGGATCACAGCTTCTCTGAGCTGGAGGGAACCTCTGAGAGCATCTTAATCATCTTATGGTCCCAGAGGCATCTCCAGGCCGATGCTGGTCAATAACCATAGAGAGCATCAATAATCTGAAGAGCACCCAGAGGAGACCCACCAGGATAGTGAAAGACCTTGAGATCATGCCATATGAGGCTCATATGAAGAAACCAGGGATGATGCTTAGCCTGATGAGAGGAAACTTGGAGGGAAGGAGGAGGTGGGGAGGGGAGGGAATGGCAGGAATGTGACAGCTTACTTCAGGTATGTCTGGACAGCTGTTTGGCCCCAAAGGACAGGGATAAAAGGAATTTGGGCTTGATGTAAAGAGATGCCTCCTAACAATTAAAATTGTCTGAGGGTGGAATGAGGTGCTCTAGGAAGTGGTAAAGTCTCTTCCTTTTCCTTACTCCCATTCCTCCAGTACTAGAGGTCTCTGAAGAACTTTGGGATTGATTGTGTGACATGGGAGACACTGGCATGGGACTGCCCCGCAAGGCACTGTGCTCTATGAGCAAAGCAGAATTGCACATTCAAAGGAAATGTGAGAGGCACAAATTTAGAGACATCTCCACTCCAAATATTCACATCTGGCCTGTGGTAGAGTCTTCCGAGCCCCTGTTGGTCTGATCAGCCACAATCGTACACACTGTACCTTGACCCTGACATAGTGACACCATTTTGGTCCTCTTCAAGAACAAAGGACAACAAGCCAACCAACCAGCTGAAGGTGTTGAGATACTCTTTGGGGATACTTTTGAGAGTATTCTCACTCAGACATGGGCTGGGATCAGTGGATTGAGAGTCTGTGATCTAGTTTGACCCACACCAGAATGCAAATCCCCTCTACAGACAGAATCCGTTGAGAAGTGGTCCTCCAGCCTTCTCTCAGAGACTTCCACTTGGGTAGAGAACTTCATGCTATCCAAGACAGCCCATTCCATTTGGGCAGAGCTCAAATTATTAGAATTTTTTTTAGCTATCAAGCCCAAACCTTCCTCTTTACAATTTCCACCCAATTCTGCCCAGTAGGAACAAGTTTGAATTTGTCTTCAACATGACAGTTCTTTGGGTACTTACAAAGATATGTCTCTCTCTTTAGCCTTAGTTTAGGGCGAGGCTTTTGGACACTTCCTTCTAGCTCTGGCAGAGTTCACTGAAACATTTATTCATTCAAATATGAGCTACAAAAGCTCCTTCCTCCCTAGGCTGAGGCATCCAGGGCCCTAAGTGACCCCAGGCTCATAGGCTAGGAGTCTCATAGTGGTCATAGATCTAGAGCTGAAAGCAGAGACCCTTTATTTCACAGCTGAGGAAACTGAGGCACAGAGAAGTCATGTGACTTGCCCCAGGTCACCTAAGTAATCAGCACAGACATGATTTGAACCTAGGTCCTCCAGCTCAAAAGTCTACTGATTCTTTCCCCTGAGTCACAACTAAGGCTGGGGGAGAAAAGCAAGAGGAAAGGCTGGAAGGTGGGTGAGGGGGAGGTTGGATACCTGGGGGCTGTGGAACAAAGAGGCATTTCCTCCTTAGAAAAGGACATACTAATAGTGAACAGCTCCTCTCATTATCTGGGTCCTACCTTGAATCAAACATATTGGGAAGGGGGAGAGCTAAGTGAAAGAATGGTGGCGGTGGGAAAGAGAACAAAACAGCTAAGGGAGCAGTCACACTGGGAGGGGAGCAGTCCAATCTTTTGCCCTATGGGATTAGGAGAAACCATGGGCCCTTGGAAAAGGGGCATCATGTCAAAGGTAATTTGAGATGACTTTGACCCCAGGTAGATTGATCTAGGAGCCAGCTATGGGCCCTTGTGGGCAAGGAGGCCTGTAAGTTATCGCCAAGATTCAGGCGGGGAGCTCTCGAGACCCCCAGAGAATTTGTTCATTCGTTGGTTTTAACCTTATCTCCCTTTTGACTTCTTTTTCCTGGGAGGCATATGAATATGCGTTTATTAAATGGATTATTTATTTGAACCCTCAGGCTCTGGGGGATATACACTATCCATGAGTAACAAGTGGTATGAGCGGGTCTTGGTGAGAAAATGAACTATTAGAAAAGGAAAAAGGTCAGTCATGATGTGAGAATAAGGAGTTATAGATGGACAGCCCACGGAGTGCTCTAGGAACCATAAATCATAACACAGCCTAGAGGAAGGTTTCCAAAATGTTGAGCAGATTCTCTGTGAAGGTTCTTGGGAAGAACCTGGACACAGATTACACAAGTTGAAATCTGCACTGATGGAGAGAATACCTATATTGGTGAGATCCCAAATGTATATTACTATATTCCAAGTTCCTCTCTGAGAGCCAATAGTCTATGTTCTATATTCTAGGCTTCCTTCTAGCTCTGACTTCCTATGTTCTCTGTTTTAAAAGATTCTGTAGCCCTGACATTCTATGTTCTATGTTCTCTCCTAGTTCTGATGTTCTAAAGTCTGTCCCAAGTCTGTGTGTGTATGTGTGTGTGTGTGTGTGTGTGTGTGTGTGTGTGTGTGTGTGTGAGTGTGGTGGGAGCGAGAGTTGAGACTAAGGGTGGCAGACGCTCAGGGCCAATGCAAAAAAGATCCCACCAGTCAGAGCAGATTAATGTTGCCCCCACCTCCTACCAAGCTCAAGACCAATTGGTTGCTGTCCCTGGCAGAACTATAAGAATTATTTTTTTCCTTTTTTTCCCCAAAGATCCTCATTGGAATGCTAATTTTGATTTTGATTATCTGTCATGGGGCCCTTTGAAGTTCTTCAGACAAAAATAAACATTCTCCCTAACAGAGGGGATTATGCCCGTCTTGTTCAGAATCGTCTGACTAAGAGTGACATCCAATTTCAGAATATCCCGGGGTTTAGAAAGGCCACTGAGATGGTGGGCCCAAGGAGGGGACTAGTGGCAGGGGGTCCCTTCTGTTTTATCAGTTTTCTATAAATGGTTTAAAGGGGGGAGGTTAGAGTTTAACCCCCAAATCAGAGCCTCCCTGTTTCTCACCAACCAGTTCAGGGGTGCCAATGAGAAAAGATTTGGTTTAGGCATGGCTAATTCCCTTTAAATAAAGCCAGCCTGAGGTTTGACTTTTCTTCTAATCTTCAGTTGGTTTTTTTTAAGTTGCCCAGTATTTTCTCTTATGCTATGGTATGTCCACTGAGGCACCCACCTGCCTGCTGTTCCCCCAGAATGGGGTTCTCAGGTAATTCATGGGAGCTGGCCTCCCAGTGGGAGGGGACCAGTCGCAGCTTTATGAGTCTGCTCGATTCAGGGGCGCTAATGGGGCTATTTATAAAGAAAGAAATATAATGAGTTATCACAAAACACAGCAAGGACTCGGGAAACCAGGCGCTTCCCATCCATCAACCATCCTCCCCGAGTCACTAGAGGACAGCCGAGGAATCTGGCCGGGGCTATAGGGAATTTGGGTTTTTCTTCAGCCTGACTTACACAGATTGGGGCAGCCTGTCTGTCAGCATTCATTTTCTTATCCCCTTCCTCTTCTTAATTCCCCTCCCCTAATAACACAGCCCTAAAGGTCAGGTGAAGCCAGTGTCTCTGGACTAGCTAAAGGTATGGTATTCTGAAGTTGGGAGTGGGGGTGGGGGAGAAGGTATTGGGTATTTAGTTTTGTTTGTTTTTTTTTTTGTTATTTTGTTTTTCCAAGGATTGATCTGTAAAAATAAAAGCATGAGTGAGACCATTTTTAAAAAGGGAAAATGAAAACAAAGA
Organism: Trichosurus vulpecula; assembly: GCF_011100635.1. Classification (NCBI taxonomy): domain Eukaryota; kingdom Metazoa; phylum Chordata; class Mammalia; order Diprotodontia; family Phalangeridae; genus Trichosurus; species Trichosurus vulpecula. Next base: position 225,268,644 of record NC_050578.1, on the reverse strand, counting down.
TGACTAGAGGCATCCCCCGATGGACCTGGGAGTAAATACTTCCATGCCAGCTCGTGGTATGATTTGTAACCCACCTTTCACAAAGGCCTTATAAATTTACACTAAACCCTCTCAGTATCAGAGATTATTCCAGAGGGGCCCCAGAGCCAGGAATCAACAATCACGTGGCTGCTCAGCAGGTAAGGATCATGGGAGCTCTCTGGTCCCGTATGAACAGTGCAGTGTGGCAGGTCTTGTCCTCTGTTCTGGGGTCCATATGATGTGATGTCCATCGATGCTACCATGAGGAAGTGTGGGAGTCTGGAAAGAGCCCGGGATTTGTCACCAAAGGATTGGAGTTGCAATACCAGTTCTGCTGCTTACTGCATGTGGATATTTGGGCAAGTCACTGACTTCCTCTGGGTCTCAGGTTTCATCATGTTGGGCTTTTAAGGTTCTTCCCAGTCCTAATCCTTTGCTATCAAGTTTCTCTATAGTATAACACCAGCACAGAGTGGTACAAAGAGCATTGGCTTTAGAACCGGAGGCTACGGAAATCTGATTCTGTTTCTTATTATCCATGTGACTTGAGGCAAGCATGGTCCAGCATAGAGGTGTCAAACACAGATAGAAAAGGGGAACACTAAACCATACCCAAGGATCCCCATGAGCCACATATTGACATAGAAAACCACACGTTTATCTATTTTTTATTAGTACATCAACACCTTAAAATCAGATAGGAACTACATTTTAATCTGGTTTGGACCATGCTCAAGAGTGCTGTGGGCCCCATGTAATCCATGAGCCCCATGTTGGACACCTCCAGTATAGCAGACAGTTCGTGATGTAGAGTCAGAAAGATCTGGGTTAAAATCCTGCCTCAAACAGTTAACCACTTTGGGCCTCAGTTGGATCACCTGTAAAACAAGGCAAAAGGACTAGGGGATTTCTAAGATCCCTTCCTGCTCAAAATTGAATCATCACTACTGTCCTACAAGAAATCTTGAACAGGATGCTCTCAGAAAAACCTGGAAAGATTCACATGAGCTGATGCAAAGTGAACCATACCGTGTACAAAGTAGTAGCAACATTATAACATGGTCAGCTGTGAATGACTTAGCTATCCTCAGCAACACAATGATCCAAGACAACTCCGAAGGACTTCGGATGACAAATGCTCTCCATCCCCAGAGAGAGACCTGATGGTGTCTAATACAGACTGAAGCATACTTTTTCAAACTTTCTTTATTTTTCTGAGTTTTTGTTTTTGTTTTGGTCTATGTTTTCTTTCACAACACGATTAATATGGAAATGTGTTTTGCATGACTACACATGTATAACCTATATTGAATTGCTTGCCTTCTCAATGAGAGGAGTGGGGAGGAAGGAAGGGAGAGAATTGAAATTCAAAGTTTTAAAAATGAATGTTAAAATTGTATTTACATATAGGGGGAAATGAAATACTAAATAAATTGAAAAAAATAAAAAATATCCCAAAATGACAGAATTGGATGGTCTTATTAGACTATAAGGGGAAAGGGAACAAGCACTTACTAAGTACCTACAAGAGCAGTACTAAGAGCTTTTATATATTTTATCTTTATTTGATCCTCACAACAAGGTGCTATTATTAAAAAAATTAAAATACCATTTTACAGTTGAGGAAACTGAGGCAAGCAGAGGTTAAGTGACTTACCCAGGGCCACTTAGCTAGTAAATATCTGAGGTTAAATTTGAACTCTGGTCTTCCTAAGTCCAGTGCACTATCCACTGCACCACCTGGCTGTCCCCATGAGTACAAGAAGGACTGTGTCTTAGCTAAACTTTCTGTCTCCCTAAGTGTCCAGAAGGATGTCTATGGTAGGTGTTTAATAAATGTTTTTGGACAAATAAATGAATCGCATTCCATGCCCAATTATACCCAGAATCAGAGCAGGTCATGGCTAGAAGGAGGCTCATATTGACTCATTTTTCTGATGGAGAAGAGACTGGCCACAGACCCCACAATAAGCAGGTGGCAGACCCATGCCTACATCCCAGATTTCCTGGCTGTCAGTCAAGAACTCTTTCATAGTGTGATAAGAAGAGCCTTAGAATCAAAATCAGACTATTCACTTTCCAGAATGAGTCTCCAAGATATATTGGCACAATGGAAGTAACTTGGCACTAGGGACCAGGAGACTTGGGTTTGAATCCTGGCTCTGGTTCTAACTAGCTATGTGACCTTGGACCAGTCATTCATCTTTTAGTCCTTGGTGTCTTCATGTGTACCATGAGCATACTGAACTGAATAAATTCTGGGCCCCTTTTGAATGTATATCCTACAAGACTATGTAGCTTTAATACAGAATGTTCCCTTGGGAAGGGGTCCAGGAAGGGATGAAATTTAAATATCTACTAGTATAGAGAAGGAAATAGACCCAGGAATGAGAAGAGCTTTACCCAAGGTCACACAGTGAGGATGAGCTAGCCAGACCACTTTGATACTGACAAAATGCCCCTGGAAGGCCTGAGCTCATGCCACCTTAACAGAGAGATATTCAAATTCTCCCTAGAATGGCCTGAGGTGGGCCCCAGGACCTAGAGGATGCAGTCCTTCTGGGTCAATGAGGAGAATAAGTACCTGGGCTTCATTAGCCAGAGGGAAGTAGAAAGGCTGGAGGCCACACTCCCACAGTCCTTAGCATTGTTCAAGCAACTGCCTTTCACCTAAAGTTGGGATTCCAGAGAGGAGCTCCGTGGTTTTGAAGGAGCACGGAGACCCTGGATTTCATCCTGAAAACAATGACCAAGGTGGAAAGGAGACAGGCATTGAAGGGACTTGGCCTGGAAGAAAGAAGTCTGAGGGCAGCCAATCACCATCATAAGATATAGGTACAGACAGCTATCCTTCAGCACCATAGTCAGCGAGAAAGGGTTGGAGAAGAGCCCTCACTGGGCAGGCTAGGTGGCACCATAGTGCATAGAGTGCTGGTCCTGGAGTCAGAAAGACTCATCATTCTGAGTTCAAATCCAGCCTTAGACACTTATTAGCTGTGTGAACCTATGCAACTGACTTAACCCTGTTTGCCTCAGTTTCCTCATCTGTAAAATGAGTGGAGAAGGAAATGGCAAACCATTCCAGTATCTTTGCCAAGATAACTCCAAATGGGATCACAAAGGGTTGGACGCAACTGAAGCAATTGAACAATAAAACTGTGCAAGGCACTGTGCTAAACTCTGCAGATATAAATACAGATGAACAAGACAGTCTCTGCCCTTAGGGAGTTTACATTCTAATAAGGGAAGACAATATATAATGGGAACCTGGAAAGAGGGGAATAGAAGGGAGGGTAGGAAGGATAATTGCTAGGCACAAAGTGACAGGTGAGAAGGAATCCAGAGAAGAGTTCAGGAGTGAATGAGGTAAAATATGGTGGGCCCAGGAAGGGAATCACCAAGCAGGAGAGGAAGACCTCCCCCAAGGTGGAGGTATCCTAAGTGGCAATGCAACAGGTTAGAAGAAGGGTCCTGGATAGAGTCCAGAAGTAAGTGAACAAGTTCTTCCTAAAATGGTAGTCACTCCAAAGAGGACTGAAGAATAAAGATTGTTGACTATTAAGGTAAACTCCACAACAGATCATCCTCCCCCAGGAAGTCTTGTAAAGAGTCAGATGTTGTTGGATTTGACCTGTGTCCAGGGAGACAGTGTGTTTCAATGGAAAGAGTATGGGGCTGAGAGTCAGCAGACTTGGGTGGTTTGGGGGTTTTCCTGACTCTCTCACTAATTTGCTGTGTGACCTTGGGCAAGTTTCTTCCTTCTCTGAATCTCATTAATTTTCCTCTATGAAATAAGGAGATTGGGCTCAGTAATCTCTAAGCTGTAATATTGTATGATTCTGTGTTCTAAGGTTTTTATGTTCAAGGCAGGCGTTCTTGCAGATTTCAGGAAGTCTGTGAACTTGGATGGAGACAAAAAGGATTCTTGATTTTCACTAACCTGAATTGAAATCTAGCATTTCCTTCAATTATTTAAAACCATGATTCTGAGAAGGGCTTCATAGGCTTCCCCAGACTGCCAAAGGGAGCCATGACACATAATGGTTCTGAAGTCACTTCTAGCTCTGGTGTGTCCTGTGTTCTAGTCTGACATTCTATGCTCATGGTCCACCATAGGATCATGGATTCAGAGATGGAAAGACCTTAGGGGCCATCCAGTCCAACCTTCTCATTCTACATATGAGGAACTGAGGTGCAGGGAGTGAGAATCAGGGCATAAAACTTCTAAGGTTCCTCCCAGCTCTGAAACTCTACAGATGTTGTGCACCCACGAATGGCTCCCCCTCTTCCCAGCTTGGGATCAGCCCCAGTGTCTCCTGCGAGGCCCAACCCTGGGAAGGGAAGGGTTACAGCAGCCCTGGCCAGGGAAGGCTGTGGGTTCCCAAGCTCTAAGCAGCTTTAGCGTCTCCTACCCGAGTCCTGATTTAAAATTCATAAATGCTAATCCTCGGTAATTTACGGTTTAAAAAGCTGTCCCACTCCCAGGCCCCGTGGCTACAGCTCTGTCAGAGTAATTATGCCAGGGAGCTGAAATTGGACTACTAACTGAGATATTAAACAGGGTAGGAAATCCTCTTCCCTGGCAGCCGACCCAATTATTCCAAATAAGCAAACAGATTAGTGAGTAATTTTCCAGTTAAATCTGGTGATTGGTGCCAGAATCGTACGTTAAATATTCAGAAGTAAATAGATTAAAGATGAAAAGCACCCCCCTCCATTTTTTCTTTCCCCAGCTTAATTTACTGTGTATATTAAAACTTTTTCACAAGGCAGAAATAATAATAAAAATATCAAGCCAAAACCACCCAGGGCTGACCTAGCCAGCGTCTCTCCAGCAAGGCCTGCGCTGGGTGCTGCTGCTGTCAGGGACCCACAGTGACCCGCTGGCCCACGGCAGTGGTGTGGGGAGGTAGGCTAGCCTGTTGGCCTCTGGGCTGTTTTCTCCCCAACACTCGACTGCCCCATACTGAGTCTATGGATGGGACTAGGGTGGGGGAGCTCACCCAAGTTGCTTCAAGATTCATCATCTCTCTAAGGAGAGGGAGGCTCAGTGGCTGAGCCAATTAGTGCTGGGCTCTGTCTGAGCTGAAAAGAAATCAGGTGGTGACGGTTATGGGTGGGGAGGGAAGGAGTGGGGGATTTTAGTTGACACCTGCTGGTTTTAGGGACTGTCAACTTTAGGCTTTGTTTGGTCTTGAGGACCTGCCCAGCCCATGGTCAGTGCCTCGGAAGAATCACTGGATCTTAGTATCCAGAACCAGAGAGGACCTTAGAGATCATTGGCCCAACTCCTTCATTGTACAAATGAGTAACCCCATTCCCCTCACCCAGTAGGACTAACGCTCCCCTTCCTGGGAATATGCTGTGACTCATTTTCTCTCACAACCAACCTCATGCCTCTACTAACACTGCTGTCACTCCGGCCAATACTTCTCACCTGGACCAGGTAACAATCTCCTGAAAGACCTCCAGCCTCTCCCTTCTCTGATCCATTGTGCACACAGCTGCCCCATGTGATCTTCCTAATGAACAACTCTATTCCCATCATTCACTTATTAAAAAACTCTTCTATGATTCCCCATTGCCAACAGGACAAGTTACAAAATGCCTTACTGAGCCTGGCCTTCAAAGCCCTTGACCATCTGTTTCCAGCCTAGCCTTCCTATCTCTTCATTTTGCCTCACTCCACTTTTCTGTATTTATGTCCATCCAGTTTTCAAGGCCCATCTTAGGTGTCTTCTGCTCCATGAAGTCCTTCCTGATTCTTCCCCCAACCAGAAACAATCTGTCCCTTCCCTTACAACACTATTTGCCTCTCCTATGACATTTGTCACAGCTGTCAATTGTTGTGCTGTTGACCTACCTAAACTGTGAATCTCATGAGGGTAGGGGCCACACATTCTACTGTGTACCTACCCACAGCACCCAGCAAGGTCTCCCATGTGATTCTGGGCAAGGTACTTCATTATCCATAAAAAGAAAAGAGTCCAGAAATGTGCATGGAAGGAATGAATGAAGTTTAGATTGCCGGGATGCAAAGGAATCAAGCCATCCCAGTTCTCAAGGAATTTACACCTAGAACTCTACCACATTTAGATTCAATTCACACCTAGAACTCTATCTTACTTAGATTCAATTAGCACACAAGTCAAGACATGACCCTAGTGATGTCATTGGTTCACTTCAACAATGGACACCTATTGGGGAGAGAATAGGGAGGAGACAACTTGTACACAGATTAAACAAATTAAAATAGATGTACAGTAATTTCAGGGGGTTATGGAACACTAGCTATTGGAGAAGTCCTGAGAGATCTCTTATGGGAGGTGATCCTCCACCTGAGGCTTGAAGCCAATTAGGGAAGCTAAGAGGTGGTGGTGAGGAAGCAATATGTTTCAGATGTGGCCATTTTTGTGGTAGATGGTAGACTTTATCACCACCACCATCATCATGATCCTCCCATACACTATGGATTAGCAAGATTAAGGCCACCAGCCACAAGATTTCTCCTAAAGTCTCAAGATTATGTTCCTCTAAAATAGGCCATTTCCAGGCTCTGTGTTGCCCACCATTCAGGGCTCCAGCATCTTTAAAGAGATAAGGACTTACCCAAGGTCACACTGGGAGGCTGGGAAAGAATTGAGGGCAGAAGCCTCCTCAGTTGGCTGAGCTTCATAGAATGGACCAAAGCTCTTGATCCAGAATGTCCCGGGGGAGAATTTCCAAATCAGAGCTGGGATACCCTGGGTGGGGGAGGAAGGGAGGTGCTATTTTTGATCACGGAATCATGGCTCCATAGCTAGAAGGAATCTCGGAAGCCATCTATTCCAACTCCCCCATTTTACAGATGAAGAAACTGAGTCCCAGGAAGGGATAAGTCTTGCCTAAGGTCAAACAGGTAGTAAGTAGCAGAGGTAGTTTTTGAACCCAAATCCTGACTCCCGAGTCAGTGCTCTTTCCATATAGGATCGGGAGTCTCAGGATTTTGACCTCGAGGGACATTGAACAATAATCCACTTTTATAAATGAGTCAATTGAAGCCTCAAGAGGGGAAAGAACTTGGCTGAGATCTTATGGCCAGCTAGTATCTGAGTCCTGACTCAAACCCAGGTCTCTTGACTCAAAATACATTGCTGTTTCCACTAAGCCACACTGCCCTCTGGGGACAAGCTCTATGTCAAAGCACAGTGAAAGGACACTTGTGGATCAACCAGACAGCAAGTATTTACTAAAGACCTGCCAGCTACATGCTGGGCACCATGCTAGGCACTGGGGGTAGAAGTACAAAGAATAAAATGATTCATGTTTGCAGAGAGATTCAGTTCTACTGAAAAGACGTTAAAATAAATGCAACATAAATATAAAGTGAGTAAATACAAATATAGACAAAGAAGTTAAATACAAGGTATTTTGGGAGGGAGAGTGAGAGCAGTTGGTAGATAAGGAAGGTTTCATGCGGAAGATGGTACCTAAACTACGTCTGAATGGAGGCTAAGGGGAACTTAGCCAGGAAACTTAAGTAAAGGTCAGGTTACAAAATTTGGCATTCATTGGGTCTGCATTGGATGGAATCTTTCATATAAACTTCTAACAGCTTGCTAGGTGGTGCTGGAAATAGAATAATGGGCTTGAAGTCAGGAAGATCTGAGTTCAAATCCAACCTCAGACACTTATTAGTTGTGTGACCCTGGGCAAGTCACTCAACCTCTATTTGCCTCAGTTTCCTCATTTGTAAAATGGGGATAATAATGACACCTATCTCTCAAAGTTGGTATGAGGATCAAGTATTTATAAAGTACTTTGCAAACCTTCAAGTGCTATATTAATGGTAGCTATTATAATTTTTGTGGTATGCTAATTCTGGATTGACATTCTCTTCTCTATTGCAAACACATAGCTTTGTTTAAATCCAAGGTGGGAAGGAGACAGAGAGAGAGAGACAGAGAGAGAGAGAGAGAGAGAGAGAGAGAGAGAGAGAGAGAGAGCTCAAAATGGTGGGAACCATGATCTGAGGGGAAGGTGAAGGTGAGGCCATCATAGATGGGGCACAGCACATTAATGAATAAATCTAGAGATTTGGGTAGGCCCAGAGGCTAAGCTGATCCAGGGGGCTCAGGTCCTCCCGTTGGGGCCCACTCAGCAGGGGAGTTTGAAAATTAGAAGAGAACCCTGGGGTGGGGAGTATGGTCCCCTGGAAGTATTGACATCCCTAGGAGGCTCAGGTCAGCAGTAGGGCCTGGGCTGGATCCTTGACAGGGGCTAGCTGTGTCTATTAAGTGCCCCCTCTGATGAAGCTGGCAGAGAGACTCAGGGAGCCTGGAAGGTATTTGCAGCAGGTCCCTCTGGCTCTGCAGTGGGAGGCCTGAGCTGGGAGCACCCCGCCCTTCCCCCTCTGCCCAGGGAAGATGCTCACACTTTGCCCATCAAGGGTAAGGCTGTACAAGTGAAGGGGATTATCATCATTATCATCTCCTGGAGTGAGGATAATTACTGGTCTCCTCAGAGTGAGGCAGTGACAGCTCCTCACTCCATCCTGAGTGAGCTCAAGTCTCCTTTTTGCCAGGACTCAGGCGGAATGAAGTTGCTTAAGACCTGGGCAGCAGCCCTGGGCTGGGCCCAGTTTGAAAGGCCTGTCTCCCTCAGAGATCTTCTTGCCCAGGGTCCCCTGGCCAGCTGCCCAGGCACAGCCCCTTCTTTCCTTGGCCTCCTGATGGTTCAGGCTTCTTGTCTAGTTCCTCCTGTCCCTCCCTGGAGCCAGGTAGAATACTGCCTTCCCTTCCCCTTTCTCCCCTACCTCCAAGCAAGGGCACTGGCCTCTCACAGGATTCCAGGGACCCCACTGGACTCTCTCCACTCACCACCTTCTTCTCTTCCTTCAGTCTTCTTGCTCCTATACCCCAACTCTCCTTTACCTATTATTCAGCGGGGACTTAGAGGCGTAGAGGAACAATTGGGCATCCTATGATTTGGGTGGTGGGTGTCATCACAGATAAGTAGCCCAATAGATAGAGCACCAGACTTGGCATCTGATGGCGGCCCCTGACTGTGCCATACATAAGTGGGTTTGTATATTCCTTCTGTCTCTGGATCTCTGTCTCTCTCTGTGTGTCTCTGTCTCTGTCCCCTCCCCTCCTCTGTCTCTCTGTCTGTCTCTTCTTCTTTCCTTCCTCTCTTTCTCCTCCTTTCCTCCTCCTCCTCCTTCCTCTCTCTCTCCCTCTCTCTCTCTCTCTCTCTCACACACACACACACACACACACACACACACACAGACCCCTGTTAAATGACTCCTATGTGCCAGGCATTGTGCTAAATGGTGGAGATATGCATACAAGCAAACAAGACAGTTACTACCCTCGAGGAACTTTGAAACTATACAGGGGAACTGACAGGGGCTGAGGCAAAGCTTCTGATGAAGGGATCCATGGAGAGTCAGTTGAGCTGGGAGTGAAGCAAGCATGACTGGGACCCTTCCTGCTCAGGCTAGGGACCCAACAGTCAGAAGAGTGTGCCCCAAGGAAGGTCAAAGCTGCTGTCAAGAAGGTGAATTCTGGACAGTGAATTGAGCTGGGAGATACCAGACAAGTCCTTTAACCTTTCTCAGCCTCAGTGTCCTCATCTGTATATATGAGGGAATTGAGCTTGATGGCCTCTAAGTCCCCTTAGCCCTAAATCCATGATCTTATGACACTCATGACTCCAGGCTTGATGATTGTCCAGCCATTTCCAATGCTAAGCTCTGGTCAGAAAGAACCAGCTCAGTCAGATGGCCTAAATAATAATAATAGCTCACACTTTAAACTCTTTAAGTTTTAGATGTCTCGTTCGATCCTCCCATTACTCATGTGAGTTTGGTGCTATTATTCACCCCATTTTACAGGTCAGGAAGCTGAGGCTCCAAGGGTTTGTGACTTGGGGGTCACACAGCTAGGAAGGGTCTGAAGAGGAATTTGAACCCAGCTCTTTCTAAGGAGAGGACCACAGGAGTAGCAGCTTCCTCACTCAGGACACTGGTGCTATCCTAATGGGGCCTATGATTATTATGTCTTGGCTGAGGAAAGACAGAGAGAATATAGGAAAAGCAGTCCATGGGATGCATGTCTTGGGAGAGCAAAGTCCTGGAGGGAGCTCTCAGCGTCTGAGCCAGAAATGGGTAGGGCAAGCTTTGCTCAGTGCCAGAGCATCAGTAAAGATGTGAATGGGAGTTCAAACTGCAGCAGCTCCTCCCCAGAGGAGTTCCTGGGGGTTCCTATCAATGCCCATACTTATCTCCCTAGCTGACCTGCCTCCCTTTCTCCAGGCTGGACTGTCCATCCCCCCCCCACCCATTTAATCTCCATACCCTGATCTTTAGAGCCTCATTATCAGATCACACACACACACACACACACACATACACATATACATATACATATACACATACACACACATACGCACATATACACACACATACACACATGCACATACACACATACATATACACACACATGCACACATACACACACACCCCCTAAAAACAAAAACAGAAAACTGTATTTGTTGTTTATGTGCTGTGCACCCTTAGGCACAATATTTTGCTTCTCTGGTCCTCAGTTCCTTTCTCTAGGAAGTGAGACTCTTTGGATGACGTCTAAAGCCCCTTCCAGCTCTGAATTCTTTGATCCTTCCCTTCACCTGATCTCTCCTGGCCACAGTCTTCCTTTCCTCCTGCCTATGCCTGGACCTGTGTCTAATACTTTGATTTCCAGACCTCGGCCCAGATTAACTGTCATACTCACCAGGGTCAAAACCCCAGAGAGCCATGATCAAACATCCCTGCCCAGGAAGTAGGTGGTAGTCTGTCTCTTCTCCAATTTACTGCACCTGAGATAGGTTCACAATCATCTTCATCAGGGAAATCTTGGGTGGGGTCACTTCTGATATGGAGAAGGCCATCCTCATGGAAGGAGATGGACTTTTTGTTGGGCAGGACCAAGTGAGGGGCTCCAACCCACTCCCAGGCTTTTATCCAGCTTAACTCCTGGCTTAAGAACTTAGTTTGTTAACTTGAGTCTCCTTGGCAGTGCCCTTAGGGCCAAAGAATCGTAAGAAGAACACTTTACCTTTATTTTTTAATATTTATCACATTTTAGTCATTTAAAAAATTTTTTACATTACTTTCATTTCTGAAAATATCCTTCCCCTTCCCTTTCCCAGGGAGTAATTCCTTATAACAAAGGGGAAAAGGGGAAAAAAACTGCTCAGGAAAACCAACCAACATGTCCACCAGATCTAACTGTGCAGACAATATTTCTCACCTTTAAGGCTCCCCTCCATAAACAACGTATTTCTGTAGTAGTTTACAAACCATTTTGATATCTATAATTCCACTGGATCTTCCTAATAACATTATGAGCTAGGAAAAGGATTACTGACCCCATTTTATAGGTGAAGGAACAGAGGCTTACTTAGGAGTAGTAACTTGTCCAAAGATACACAGCCAGTTAATGGTAGAACCTAGAGTAGTTACTAGGACCTGCAGCCTGGAACATTTCCCAGGGATTCGGACCCATGGCTAAGAAAAAGAAAAGAACCCAATGCTTTGTGAGTCATATTTCTAACCTTCCTTCCATTTCCTCCCATGTTCTGACTCAAGATCCTCAGGGAGGAAGCAGATGGGCAATAGTACCTTGTGAGCAGGCACCCTTGGCTCCCTCATTTGCTCACTTGTTGGCTTGCTGGGAGTAGAGACTGATGTTGGGCAATGCCTCTCTCAACAAGCTCAAATGCTATTCCAGAGCCAGCAGACGGTCCCCAAGTATTCATTCTTGATAGCCCATCCTCGGAGATCACACACCAAAACATCACTCTCCCCCAATTTCTGTAGTCAGTGATTGGCTTTCACGATATCCAGCCCTTTTTGTAGTTCTGGGGCTGTCCATACGTGAAAGTCCTGAGTCCTCTAAACCAGGGCCCAGAGAGCAGGAGCACCACCCTTCCCGGCCTCCCTTCACCCTTGACCCATTCCTTAGCTCTCCAGCCCTCAGCTTCAAGGTTCTTGATTCTCGGATTTCCTTCAAACCCTTCTTCATTCTTGACCACGTGCATTCACACATCCCTGCCCAAGCGTACGCAGGCCTCCATTTGCTCATCTGGAAGATGAGGAGCATTGGCTTATACGACCGTTAAGCTCCCTTCTCGCTCTAAATCTATGAACCGATGGTACATGTACACAAATGTGAATTGGGTTTCCAGCTAAGACTTGAACACTTTGCCCTAACAGAGAAAACATCTTCCACTTTCAAAGTCTTTATCTCTCTATATGTCTCTCTATCAAGAGAGACCAGAACCACGCATATTGGGATCCTTGCAGCCCTCCTCTAGAATTCTGGGACGTGAGCCCTTCTGGAGGACAGAGGTTCCTCTGTATCTAGCTAGGTAGAACAGCAGACAGGACACTGGACCTGAAGTCAGGAAGACCCAAGTTCGAATCTGACCTCAGATACTTACTAGCTGTGTGACTGGACAAGTCACTTAACCTCTGTTTGCCTCAGTTTCCCCATATGTAAATGGGAATAACCATAGCGCTGTAGCCAGAATGGACTTTGTTTTCTTTGAATGACTCAGCTTGCCTCGTTGAGCTTCCCTGGATGCTGGGGCTTGCTCTTCCGGGGCAGGACCAGAGCTTCCTGTGTGATGAGTCGTGGCGCTGGCTGAGGGGAGGTGTGTTAATGTGGTCTACGCTGGGGGAGGGGCCAAGTCAAGAACCAATCTGCCCTGGTCGTTCAGGTGGCACTTGATGATGTCAAAAACTCTATAAGAGGGGAGAGGACAGCTTGAAGATCCTCCTTTCCTTTTCCGGTTGGAGCCAGAGACACCTACAGCCGAAGCTGAGCTGCCGGTAGCAGAGCTGACTGGAGGCTAGTGGGTAATCTTCTTACCATAGAGGGGAAGCATGTATACGATTTTGCCTTATACCATCTCGCTTCTCTGTGGCCTCCTGGTTACCCTTGTGAGGCGGACTTATTGGGCCTGGAAGCTTTTGATGAAAATATCAAAATGGGGACGCTGGTTTGTGGGCTTGTTACTGTGGAGTGTAAATACATGCTTTAGTTCTCCTGCCTTCTGCCTAGAGAATTCCTTATATCCTGCGGTTCCGGACCTTTTAGGCACATATGAGATTCTCTTTGAAATCATAAATTCTGCCTTCCTAATATAAGCGCCTACTTCCCAGGGTTGTGATAAGGATCAATTGAAATAATAATAGTAAAGTGCTTAGCACAGTTTCTGGCATATAGGAATGCTATGTATCTGTTAGCTAGTAGTAGTAGTAGTGGTAATTGTGGTGGTGGTAGTGGTAGTAGTAGTAGTTGTTGTAGTAGTGGTGGTAGTGGTAGTGGTAGTGGTAGTAGTAGTAGTTGTTGTAGTAGTGGTGGTAGTGGTAGTGGTAGTGGTAGTGGTAGTGGTAGTGGTAGTGGTAGTGGTAGTAGTTGTAGTTGTTGTTGTAGTAGTAGTGGTGGTAGTAGTAGTGGTAGTAGTGGTAGTAATAGCATTATTTGAATTGAATTAATTGATTCCTACTGTGTATTTCCCTCAGGGAAAATATTTTACGTAACTATAACTTTGCAAAGTGTGAATTTGAATGCATGCCAGCACTTCAGGGGATTCGTTATTTGAACTAATGGGGACTCCAAAGTGTGGGTGGGGGCTGGGGGGGCATTAATGACATGGGGAAGCAGGAGAGACCTCCTCTAGTACTTGCCATTTGAAGGAAGCCTTGGAAGGAGCTTAGACTTCCCAGAAGCAGAGGGCAGGAGGGTGAGTATTCCGACCTGGGGCAGGGCCAGCCTGGGCCAGGGTACAAAGATGGGAGATTGAATGTCCTAAACAGGAAGTCATCCAGTTTAGCTGGAATATAAAATGTGTGAAGGAGAATTAAGTGTAATCAACCTAGAAAAAGAGGTTGAAGCCAGCCTCTAAATGGTTTTAAATGTCAAACGGAGGAGTTTACTTTTTGTCTTAGTGACGACATAGAGCCAATGAAGCTTCTTAAGCAGGAAGGCAACTTGGTCAGCTTTGTGCTTTAGGGATATCAGTCCCTAAGTTGATGGAGAGGATGGACTGCAGAAGAAAAAGACTGGATGCGGGGATGCCTGGTATTTAGCTGGCTCTTTCAACAGCCCATGAGAGAGGCGATAAGGGCCTAAACTGGGGTGGGGGGGGAGGTAACTGGACATAAAGGAACAGATTAAGAGATTTTGTAGAGGTAGAATGGAGATTTAGTGACTCCTTGGATTTAGATGGTGAGAATAAAGACTCAAATACAACTCCAAGGTTTTCAACTTAGGCAACTGGGAGGGAGGCAGTGATCTCAACAAAAAACAGGGAAGTTATAGGAAAGGTGTGTTTAGGGAAGAGACTAATGAGTTTTACTCGGACCATATCAAATTTGAGCCTATGGGACATCCAGGTAAAGATGTCCAAAGACATTTGGAGATGTAGGAATGATGTTTAGGAGAGAAATGAGGACTAGGTAGATGGATAGAAGTCATTGGTTGCACAACTACCCATGGGGCTGGGTTTGGGATCACCAACAGAAAGAGAGAAAAAAGAGGTCCCAGATAGAGCCATAAGGTATGCCTGCACTTAGGAGATGGGATGTGGATGATCATCCACAAAGAAGTGCTTAGAAGGATAGAAGGAAAAGTAAGAAATCATGATATCATAAAAATCTCTGAGAGAACAGATGATCTAGGAGACAGGGGTAATCCACAATGTCAGAATCCATAGACAAAGACTCCTGGAACAAAGAGGGCTAAGAAAAAAGCCATTTGATTTAGTGATAATTGTGACCTTGGAGGGAGCAATTTCTGTCTAGTGTTGAGGTCAGAAGCCATATTGAAATTGATCCAGAGGATCAATTATGAAGAATGCCACCTACCTTCTGACAGAGAGATTGTGAGAGGCTTTAAACGACAGAAAAGTTTGTATTGGATCCTGGGGGTAATAAGGAATTACTGAGGTTTCTTGATCAGGGTGATGAAATGGTCAGCTCTGTACTTTAGGGAAAGCCCTTGGACAGCTGTGTGGTGGTTGATCAGAGTAGAGAGAAGAAGGGAGATCAGTTACAAGGATACCACAATAATCCAGGAAAGAGGAGATGAGGTTCTGAACCAGGGTGGTGGCCCTGTAAGGAGGCAGAAGGGACTGCAGAGAAGTAAGAAAATAATGGATTTATAGCTGAAAAAGACCAGATAAATCAGCTAACCCAACCTCCTTGTTTTATAGATTGGAAAATGAAGCCCCAAAATGGTTAAGGGACTTCTTCAATATTACACAGGGAGCCCATATAGATGATTGACTATATAAGGGGGCTCCACCCCCCTGGCCTATCATAACATCTCCATACAGCTCCGCTCCAACCCCCGAGCCTGGCACTAAAGGATGGATCCTATAGGAAGGTGTGGCTCCTGAGAAGATGCATCTTGTTACAAAACCCATCACAGTATCAAGTGTGCTTGCCTGACTCCTTGGCCATGCCAGGTCTATGTGGTTTGATTCCTGCCAAGGCCTAACACCCAATGAGGTGACCAGGCAGAAAGGAATATTTTAGCGGGCAACAGTTCCAATAAATGTTCAAATGTCTTCCACTTGAAGACGAGGAACTCATGAGGGCCCTAGCTATATTGACTTCATTCCTGGCTTGACTCACTCTCCAGCCTTGTCTACGTCCTTGCTAAGTTCCTTCGGGCCCTAGAGAGACCTTCACCCTGAGGCCCATTCTCCTGATTGGTGAATCCTCAGCCCAGACTGCCATTTCATGAGGGGGCCCTGCCATATTTGCCTCTCCCCTGGCTAGATTCCCCCTTTGGACTTTCCTACCTCCTCATCAAGCTTGTTACCCTCCACCCTAACCTTGCAACTCTAACCCTAACCCTAACCCTGAATGCACTCCACCTCTGACTCTAAACCTAACCCTAACCCTCCAACTCCACCTCTGACTCTAACCCTAACCCTAACTACCCTCCCCCTTTTCCAGCTCCCCTTTATGTGGTGTCTCTTCCCTTTAGAATGTAAGCTCACTGAGAGTAGGGATTGTCATGTTTGCATTTGTATCTTCAGCACTTGGCACAATGTTTGGTATACAGTAAGTGCTCAAGAAATGATCTATCTCTACGTATGTATATATCTATCTCTGTGTAGCTCTCTACATATTTATGTATCTATTGTATATCTACATATTTCTCTATGCATCTATTTCTGTGTATCTATGTATCTATCTATATATTTATGTATCTCTCTACGCATGTAAGTATATATTTATGTATTATGTATCTATCTGCCCACCTACCTTCTTATCTTTACCTATTGAGGCATATCTTGGCATATGATTCCCTGATTTGGCCAAAGGCCATCAAAGCCCAGTGGTCCATAAGTCCTGAACAAATTACTTCAGAGAGGTAGCTATGAGGCATCAGGCAAGTCATTTTTCCTTTCTGAGTCTCAGTCTCCCCATCTGTAAAGTGGGAACAATAATCCTCATTCTCTCTCTCTCCCTCCCTCCCTCCCTCTCTCTCTCTCTCTCTCTCTCTCTCTCTCTCTCTCTCTCTCTCTCATAGGAGTGTCATGGGAACCAAAAGAGATGGTGGATATGAAATTGGTGGTAAGGGATTCAAGTGTGAATCCTTGACTCCCAGAACTAGAAGTGACCTTGGCAGCCATCTAGTCTAACCCCCAATGTGATGGACACATCCCTCTTTGGCTTCCCCAACAGGTGGGCCCAGCAGTCAGTGGCCAGATGGAGAAATCTGTATGCGTGTGTGCACGCACGTGCACGTGCACACGCACACACTCAAGCACTTCGGGCAGGCCACAACACTTCTGATGCTGTACTTATGCTGATGCCGATGCCAACTCCGATGCTAAGGAGAAGGCAGAGCAGAGCCATCTTTGTGCAGTGATTAATTGACCTTAACTTGTTTAAGGATGCGCATTTGCACACAGTTATGAAGTGTTGCAATCCGTCTCTTTGAGCACGGCTTCCATTAGAAACGTGGCAGTGGCGCCTATGAACGGGGGTTATATTTCCTTAAAAGTTCATCGTAGCTCGGGAAGCTCCACAAATCCAGGCGGTAATGGAAATGTAGCATGAAATTACTTCTGTAAACAGCAGCCATTCATTACAAGAACATTTTTCATCAGAGAGAGAGCAGGCAAGTGGGTGGGCTCCTGGCAATGTGGGGAGGCCGGGGTTCAGTGAGGGCCTGGGTCTCTGTGTGTCTGGGGAGGAAAGACGACCCAGCTGCTTCCTTCCAGGTGCTATCCCCACCCAGCTGTCTGACCACACATATCCATCTTCTGCCAAGCTGAGGTGTGTCTCCAGCCTGCCCAGCGAGACCATGCCACCATACTATTGGCCTGGACGTCTTCATTACCTTTGGAAGGGCCCGTGAGGACAGGATCTTTGATTTAAGGGGAGAAGAGAAGGCCCCACTATTTAATGTTGATTTGGTGGCATGGCTAACCCCGGAGAGAGATGTAAGCAGCAGCCACAATAACATGACAGCCCACTCATCATATTTACAAACTATATTAAATCCGTCTCTAGCTCTCGCCTGCCTGAGGATTGGCTCGCCCGTAATTGTCATTGTAGCCGGCGCTGGCTTATGGGAGAATTTAACGGCAGTGATATAAGGTGAGTCTCGGGCTTATTATTACTTTATTATTACCGGGTTTATGTTTATTAAAACAATTTGTCATGCAGAACAGGAATGGGGGAATGGGAACATTAAATCCCGCCGTATTCAACCTGGAGAAATGAGTTACAATAAAATGAATGGTAGGCGGGCATCCACCGACACCCACAGCCACGTGCTGCCATGCGCTGGGCCTGCCATGGGCTGATTGCTCCTTGTTAGGGCCACACCATTAAACTGCTACACTGAGGGCTCCAGAAAACTTAGCACCCTTGTTGGGAGCTGTAGGAAGCATGAATTGGCCTTCGAGGGGCAGAGCGGTCTAATGGAAAGTGCCAGACTTGGTCTTCAGAAGCCCGGGTTTGAGATCCATCCAGAGTACGAGAGTACCAGAAGATAGTAGTCATGTTTCCACTGTCTTCTCTGCTCTAGATTAAACATCCCAATTCCTCTAACTGGGTTTAAGCCTGGGTTCTAACACTTTCCAGATATATCACCCTCTTTCCATTAATTCTAGCAACTTTTTGACTTATCCATAATCTTTCTTGACTACAGTCATATCCAGGCCAGATAAGTATAAATTTTTATGCTTTCCACACTTTTACTCAATTTCTAGGAATTGTTCTCCTGGGACAAGTGTTACAAATCATGCCCGAGGCAAATCTCAAGAATTACAACTTCAGTTGAGGTTCTGTGTAGGGATGGAACAGAGATGTGGGGACATAAGGGCAAGGCAAGCAGGGCAGGGCTTCGAGAGAAGAGCTCCTTCTAGCCTGCCATCTGTTCGTTTTTTTATTTTAGCTAATTATTCTTGCTAGCTAGACGTTAAGCTATGCTGTTTCTAAGTTGGTAAGGTACAGTTGCAATATGCTGGTGGTACTCTCTAAATTCACACCCTCTAAATATAGTGCTCTGGGACACAGCCCTGGTCATTGTGTCCTAGTTACATAGATCTGGACAACTTAACCTGCCTGGACCTATTTCCAGAATGAATGCATTAAAGAAGGAAGGAAGGAAGGAAGGAAGGAAGGAAGGAAGGAAGGAAGAAAAGAAGGAAAGAAGGAAGGAAGGAAGGAAGGGAGGGAGGGAGCAAGGGAGGGAGGGAAGAAGGGAGGGAGAGAGAAGGGAGAAGGAAAGGAGAAAGAGGTAGAATGAGGGGGAGAGAGAGAGAGAGAGAGAGAGAGAGAGAGAGAGAGAGAGAGAGAGAGAGAGAGGGCGAGAGAGAGAGAGAGAAGAGGCCCAAGCCAAACAAGCTTAATAAAACCTTTCTTGTCTTTGGCCCAAACTCTAGCAGCCTTTATTAAGCCTGTCAAACTGA
This sequence comes from Trichosurus vulpecula, assembly GCF_011100635.1. Classification (NCBI taxonomy): domain Eukaryota; kingdom Metazoa; phylum Chordata; class Mammalia; order Diprotodontia; family Phalangeridae; genus Trichosurus; species Trichosurus vulpecula. The sequence continues at coordinate 225,249,633 of NC_050578.1, read as the reverse complement.
TTTAATACCAGTTCATCATGATTTTTGATGGAGAAACAAGAAGGAAGAGCCATAGGAAACCAGTGGCTGCAGCTTCGGACTGGGAGGTAGGAGTGGGAACAGGGACAGAGTCCCAGAATTGTGAGTTGAAATGGCCCTTCAGTTGGGTCATCTTGCCCACCTCCTAAATAAGTCCATTCTACTTTCAGAAAGCTTTGTTGGTGGTACAGCTAGGTGGTGCAGAGGGTTCAAATCCAGCTTCAGACGCTTACTAGCTTTGTGACCCTGGGCAAGTCACTTAACCCCAATTACCTTTTTTTAAAAAAAGCTTTGTTAAGAAGTTTGTCCTAACCTCAAACCCAATTTTGCCTCTCTTTAAACTTCTACTCAAGACTCCCGGTTCTTTCTTCTGGGACCAAATAGAACAAGCCCAATCCCTTTTCTACATGACAGGCCTGCATATTTTTGACCACCCCACTCCTCCAGTCTTCTCTTCTCTAGACAAAACATCCCCCACTCCTTCACCCAATCTTCACTGGGTCCTTTACCACTCTGGTTACCTTCTTTGGATGACCTCTGGCTGAATGATATCCTTCTTAATCTCCAGGTCAGGATCCTGCTGATGATGAAGTGTCCTTTGGAGGCAGTGGGGACTGTGTATTCAAATCCTGACTCTGCTGCTTACTCCCCATGTGGCCTTGGCCAAGTCCCTTCATATGCCTGGGCCTTGGTTCCCTTATTTATAAGATGAGGGCTATTTTTAAGGTTCCTGGCAGCTCCAAATCTATGATCTCTGGTTAATATGGCCAGAAAGTCCATCCAAAATGATCAGGGAAGGGCAGGGGGATATCAACCTCCATCCAGGAATTTAAGGTTAATGAAGTGCTACACAAACGTTATCACAACTGATCCTCACAACAATTCTGTGGCAGTATTGGTATTCTCATCTTACATACAAGGAAACTGAGACTGAGAGAAGCCAAAGGATTTGTCTACACTCACACAGAAAGTGCCTGAGGTGGGATCTGATCCCCCCCTCATCTCAGCATCTAATCTGGTTCTATTCACATTGCCCCGATGAAAAGTACTAAGCACTGAGCAGAATGAGGCAGGATATGGAACAGACCAAGCCATGATCTCTCACTGGGAAACAGCCCTTGCTAGGGAGAAGATACACAGGAGCAAAGAAAATATCTAGTGAATCTAACCAGGAGCATCAATGTGTGTGCCCAAGGTAGGTTTCAGGAGACTCAGGCCTGGAGGGATTCTTTGAGGCAGCCTACAATGGAAATATGCTTTCTTGAGTCTACTGGGAGCCCCCTTACTTTTTCTGAGAGGGCAGGGCAGGGCAATTGGGGTTAAGTGACTTGCCCAAGGTCAAACAGCTAGTAAGTGTGTCAAGTGTCTGAGGCCAGATTTGAACTCAGGTCCTCCTGACTCCAGGGCAGGTGCTCTACTCACTGAGACAACTAGCTGCCCCAAGCCCCCTTACTTTTCAGACCTACAATAAGCATGTAGTGCTAACAGTGGAGTTAAAAAAAGCAGGCTTGGCATTAGAGGACCTGGTTTAGAGATCTCTCAAATGTTAGAAGACAGCTATCATAGCTCCCCTAAGTCTTTTATTCTCTAGGAAAAAATGTTCCCGAGTCCTTTTTAACAGTCCTCATATGACAAGCTTTCTAGTCCCTTCACCATCTTGATCACTCCCCTCTGGACCCATTCAATCTGATTGATGACCTTCCCCAAATGTGGTACCCAAACTACCCACACTTCTAGGCATCATCTGACCAACACAGAGGGGAACAAGACTGTTGCCCCCCTCACTCTGCCACTGACTTTCATAATCCTACTTAAGACTGAGTTTTTTGGCTGCCCCTGAGGACTCCTGTTGAGCATGTGATCCAATGAAATCCCAATATTCTTTTCACACAAAGAATCCAGCCACCTCTTTCCAACTTGCACCTGGCTAGGTGATTGTTTGAACCCAAGTATGAGATTTTACATTTCTCTCCATGAAATGGCATCTTCTAGGTTTCCTGTCTGGCAGTCCAGTCCTCTCCTCCAAGGCCCCAGGGATCAGCTCAGTGTTATTGAAAAATCCATGTGACTCATTTTCTCCTTTGTCATACTTGAGCCAGAAGCAGGAGATAGAATTTTCTCCTGTGCAGACAGGAAATGATTGTGGCTGCCCTGCTTCTTAAGCGCTGACCCTTCAGGGGCCATGGGGAGAGCTCTAAACCAGCAAATGAAAAGTCTCCAATCTACCTCTGTGTCTTCCCAGTCATTTGGGATGGTGGCAAATACTGAGCCAGAATCAAGATAATGCTAGGCACATACTTTTAGACAGAGAGGGTAGGAGGGATGGCGGAGGGGCTCACTCCACTGGGTCTCTCTCCAAGATCTGAGGCCAACAGGGCTTGCAGACAAGAATGCCCCTACCAAGGGTGGCCAAGGACCCAGAGAAATGCCCAGCCACAGCTCAGGATTAGGCACAGAAAGCCAGAATGACAAAGCTGAGGAAGGCTTCAGGGGTCATACAGCCCAGCCTCTTCCCTTTACAGATAAGGAAACCAGTTCAGTTCAGAGATGAGCAAATGGCATCCAGTTCTAGATACAGCCCGGAGCCTTCTCTTTGAAGGCCAGAGAGAGAGGACTGGGACCATTCCAGATGGGCTCTGCTGATCCTGGGAGCCTTAAAGGTCATCTGGTCAAATCCCCTCATTTCACAAAGGAAGGCAGTATCGCCGGGGGGTGGGGAGGCAGGGGATGATGTGTCTGTGGTCTCCTAGAGGGCTAGCATAGAGCCCAGACTGGAAAAGTATTCCAAAGATCACAGAATCTCAGAGTGGAAAGGGACCTCAGAGGGTAGTTAGTCCAAACCACACTTCAATATTCATTCATTCAATCAATGAACATTTATTAAGTGCCTACTATGTGCCAGGCATTGTTGCTAAACTAGGGATACAAAAAAGGCAACAGACAGCCTTGTCCTAAAGGAGCATACAGTCTAATGGGGGCAGGGTAGTGATATCCTAAATAGGTGGCCATTCAGCTAGTTGGTGCAGGGGATAAAGACTGGCCTGGGAGTCAGGAAGAGCTGAGTGCCAATTCTGCCTCAGACAATTACTAGCTCGGTTACCCTGAGCAAGTCAGCTGGAAAATGGGGACAATGATAGCCCCTGCCTTACAGGATTGTTGTGAGGACCAAATGAGCTAATGTATGTAAAGCACTCTGCAGAAGTAGAAGTGCTAGTCAACTATTCAGCCTCTGCTTCAAGACCTTCACTGATGGGGAGCTCACTACCTGTTGAGGAGTAGAAGCTACATTTAGATGACTCTCATATATAAGATATTGTTCCTCTCTAGGAAATGAAGGCAGGCAGGGTAATGGGTAGTTCTTTCTCTCCCAGATTATGAGGCATGTATCACTATCCGACTGGCTTCCCATTAAGTGAATAGAGCTAATGGATGGCCACTCATATAGTGCTGGTTGAGAACTTCCTAAGGCCTTACCCTTCCCCAAAATATCTCCTCCACCACCTGCTAACAGGAATTGCAGTGGCCATCTTTAGTGCCATCCTATTTGGGTTAAGTTCTTGTATCTCTGGAAGACCCCTACTGCTATAGAGGAGTGACCTATCAATTCAGTTCAGCCAAAATTTATTAATTGCCAATGTTGTTTAATCATTTTTTATTCAGGTCTGTTTCTTTCTGACCCACTTTTGGGGTTTTCTTGGAAAATATACTGGAGTGGTTTGCCATTTCCTTCTCCATCTCATTTTACAGGAGGAAAACTTTTTTATGAGGAAACTGAGGCAAACAGACTTGCCCAGGGTTGCACAACTAGTAAGTGCCTGAAGTCAGATTTGAAATCAAATCCTTCTGATTCCAGATCAGCACTCTATCCATTGCACCACCTAACTGCCAAGTGAGTGAGGCAATTGGGAGCCATTAAAGGGCTTTGAGCAGAGGAGTGACACTATCAGATTAATTTGGAGTGTAGGGAAGAGAGGAGAAGAGCAACAGAGAACAGAGCCTAGCAAGACTGGGGTCTGAGGCTGGATTTGAACTCAGGACTTCCTAAGTCCAGGCCTGGTGCTCTATCTACTTTGCCACCTGTGGAACAGGACGAGGGGGCTCTGCCTGGGATCTAAAGGTGTATCTACCACCCTGGCACAGCACGCACTCTCACCTGCTTTTCCTCCTTACTCTAGAGTTTCATTCTTTGTCTCTGCATTCCCACCACCTAGCCTGGTGCATAGTAGGTACCTAATAAATGTTTGTTGACTGATTGATCTCCAAAGTCCCAGATTTAACGGGAAGGTCTATGAAAGGTCATATACTCTATCCATCTTCTTCAAGGGGCTTCCCCACCATGTTGTTCAGGAAGTCCTTCCTGTTGTCTAGCCTAATCTCCTCTGCATCCTGTTCCCTAGGGGTGGCTCTGGAGGCTTCCTTAAGGCTCAAAGTGAAGTGCTGGCTGGAGAGAGGGCAGGAAAAGCCTGGCTCATGCTGGAAAGACTGGCAGAATGCATCTGATCAGTCGGCAAGCATTTATTAACCATTTACTATTATATGAAGACAAGCAAAGAGGCTCCTAGGGTAGCTTATATTATAATGCGGGCACTGTTGGAAAGGAAGCAGCGCCCAGGCATGATTAGACTGGACTGAGTACATCTGGATTGGGAATCTGAAGATGTGAGTTTGAGTCCTGTCTCTGCCACTTACTATCTCTGTGACCTTAAGTGTCTTTTCCATCTCTAGACCTCAGTTTCTTCAGCTACAAAGTAAAGGAATCGAATTTGTCTCTGATGTTCTTTTTACCCTCAATCCTATGAGCCTTTGAACCCAAACCTCCTGAAAGAAAAGTAAGAAGGCAGTGGGATCCTAAGAACAGAGGATGGGAGGGAAACGTACAGGGTTCAGGGAGTGGGAAGTGGGAGATGAGCCCTGCTAATCTTTGGGAACTGACCTGGGCCTGGGTATTACTCAGGGTACCAACCTCTGCCCTTCCTTCAGGACCCCCTACCTTGGCAGCTCTTGCTGAGGACCCCGGGGTCTGGGCCCCCACCTCCGACCCACAGCATCTCCATCTCCATATCTGATTGGCCGCTACACTGACTCCTGCCAATTTCCTGCTCTGTTTCTTTAATCCCTGATTCTCCTCAAGCGAAGAGGGAAGAGGCCCAGGTGAAGGGTGTCGGATTTAGCAGGGGGCAGTAGAGGGAAATGGCTTCCAGAGAAGGCACTGCAGAAGGGTCTCTGCTGGAGCTGGCCAAGCTAAAACCTGCCCCCAGACTAGCCCTGGAACCCCTGAAACCAAGGGTGCCTTCCCTTCGCCAGACTCAATGTTCTGTCCCCTCTGCTCATGCCAGATGAGGGGTCCCACTGAGTGATCGGTAGATCAGAATAATCCTGACCCGAGTTCAAACACAGCGGACCGATAGTACTTAAGGCAGTCTTTAGCCACACTAAGAGAGGCCAATTGTCCAAGACGAGGGAAATGAGAATCCCACTGTGTTCTGCTTTGGTCAGACTGAATCGAGAACACTAGGCTCAGTTCTGGGGATGGCTTTGTCAAACTGGAGCATGTCCTTGAATGGTGAGGGAACACAGAACCATATCATACAAGAAGAGATGAAAGAGCCTAAGGCTAAGCAGCCTGGAGGAGATGGATTAAGGTAGCTAGGGTCAGACTTTTCTGATTGTCCCCAGAGGGATGAACCAGAAGCAATAGGTGGGAGCTATAAAGAGAGATTTCTTGCTTGATGTAAGGAAAAAACCTTCAAAACAGAGACCGGATCCCTAAGAGAGAGAAAGGGAAGGCACATTTGGCAAAGGGGGAGACAAAAATGGGGGGAAGATGGACTGGATTGGGGAGAGAAGGTAGAAGAATAGTCAGGAGAGGGAAGGGGTGAAGGAGGGAGTGTGGGGGAGGGATAGGCTAGGGGAAGAAAAAAGGTGAGAGATAGAAGAGAAGGGACCTGAGGCCCATCTATCTCCATCTGGAAACCAGGAACTGTGGGCTCAGGAAATATCATTCCCAGACCCTAAAGTAACCAAAACTCAGACTGAACCTCTAGGTCTGACTCTATGGGCCAATAGAGGATCACAGAATAATAGAAATTTTAGAAATGTAAGGTAACTCAGAGACTACCTAGTCCAATTTCTGCCCTTCACAGAAAAGTACATAGCAGAGCCAGGATTTGAACCCATCTCCTCTTTCAGTTCAGTGCTCTTGCCCTACCTGGCTGCTGCTACCTATTCTAGTTCCCCTGCCTGCTGCCTCCAAGCCTATTTGCTTTCTCATCTTTTCCCTAATCCCCAAACCTCGGACCTTCCCCCTGCCCCTTGACTCACTGCCTTCCCCTCCAGCTTAGCCCCCACCTCCCCATCTGGCAGTCTGGGAGCAGCCTCTGAGAACACCCAGCTTAGAGGCCACAGGAGGGCTCAGGGCTCGTCTATTCCCACCCCGCTCCAGGTCTGTTATTGTTCCTTAGGGGAGAACAGGACAAAATTCAAATCATGGCAGAGTTGCCTTAGTGGGCTGCAGTAATTAGGCCACTTATTTTGGAAAAGTCCAAATGAAATGGAAAATTTGGTGCTAATGAAAATGTTCAAACTGGCTGTTTATTTGTTTGTTTTTCAACTTGATTAAATTCAGCTCTCCTCCTTCATCGAGTTTGGGAATAGTCAGGCCCCAATACGGCTCCCCAATGGAGCCGCTGCCATTATGATCACACAGTCTGTGACACAAAAAACAGGAGGGGAAAACCACTGGGGTGGCTGGGGGGGGAGGGGAGGGAAAGAGGAGGGACCCTTCAGTTAAGTGTTTATTTGAAAAATGACCTTCATAAGGCTCTGACTGCAGCTGTGGCTGCTTCAGCCTCTGTCCCAGGGGAGGAATCCCAGGCCACCCGAGGGAGCCCACAGAGCTTCCAGGAGAAGCCTTGGCATTATCTCTGGCCACATCCTGCCACAGCCTGGGCTTGCAAGGCTTGGGCAATAAGGAGTGGACCGGATGCCCTCTGAGATCCCTTCCTACTAGTCCTTACTCCTGACAGCCTCTCTCCAAGTTGGGCAGGTCCTGGTGGTGGTTTCTGCCACAGTGACTATAGGATCCTATATATAAAGCTGGAAGGAGCTGGGAGGCCAAATAGTCCAACCTCTTCTTTTACAGATGGAGAAACTGAGGCCCAGAGGAATTAAGTTACTCGTCCAAAGTTAAACAGGGAGTGTCAGAATGGAGGTTTGAACCAAGATCTTGTGACTCCAAATAGACACTTTCTCTTTCATCTGGTTCTAGACCTATTCAATCCAAGAGACCTTTGATAAAACACTTGATGTGTGCAAAGCACTGCTCTAGAATCTAAGGATATAAACACAGAAAGCAAAACAGTCCCTAACCTCAAGAAGCTAGGATTGTATCAAAGAGATAGAACAAATGTGATGATAAATGTAGTCATTTGAGGAGAAGAGAAAAGCATTATCATCTAGGAGAATCCTTAGGATAGGTCATAGCACATTGCCTGAGCCTTGTAGGAAGCCAGGAATTTTTGAAGTAGCTTCATTGAATGAATATATGCATGAATGAATGCATAAATGAATGAATGAATGAATGAATGAATGAATGAATGAATGAATTTAAGCTTTTAGAGATTGAAGACTTTATCTCCAGCACTTAGCACAGTGCCTGGCACATAGTAGGAACTTTTATAAATGTTTATTGATGCAGTGATTGAATAATATGGACCCCAGGAACTCATAATGTAAACCTTCTTTGCTAATTGTAAATAAAATAGGCATCCAGGCTTTCCCACCTTGATATGCAGCAGCTCTTGTAACATCCCCAAGTAATTTTCCTGCCTCTGCATGAAGCCCTTTGGTGATAATTAGCCTACTACCCACTGAGGCAGCCCATTCTACCCTTGCCTAGTTTTAACTGTTAAAAATTCCCTTAACATGAGAGCCTAAAATCTGCCTTCTGCAGCTTCTACCCATTGTTTTTAGTTCTGCCTTCTGGAGCCAAGCAGGACAGGTCTAAACTTTTCCACATGATGGGCCTTTGGGATCCCAAGTCACCTAGAGCTGGAAACACAGGCAGGTGTGTGGGGCAGGGCATGTTGGAGGCAATGCTAGGGATGACTGGCAGGTCAGCTTTGGCTTGGAGTTAAAGTGAACTATTTCCTGCCCAGTGTAAAGGTCCCAATCCTAGGCCTTAAATCTTATCTGCCTCTGATATTACCCTTTGTGTCTAAATCTTGTACGCATTCGGGGCTTATCTTGGTATGTGGTATGAGATGCTGGTCTACACTGAGTTTCTGCCACACTGTTTTCCATATTTATAGCAACTCATTTTGTGGTGGCAAAGAATTGGAAGCTAAAGGAATGCCCATCAATAGTAGGATGGTTGAACAAGTCATCACGTATGAATAAAATGGAACACTAATGTGCTGAAAAAGTAACAAAGGGTGTGGTTTCAGAAAAAAAACCAGGAAGACTTGTATGAACAAGTGAAGTGAGCAGAACCAGGAGAACGTCTTACATAATAACAGCAATATTGTAGAGATAATCAACTGTGAAAGACTTAGTGACTCTGATCACCACAATAATCAGCTAAAGTTCCATAGCATTCATGATGAAAAAGGTTATCCACTTCCAGATAGAGAACTGATGGTTGTTCTCTCTCTCTCTCTCTCTCTCTCTCTCCCCCCTCCTCCTCTCCTCCCCCCCTCCTTCCCCCTCCTCCCCCCTCTCTCCTCCCCCCTCTCCTCTCTCTCCAGTCCCCAACTCCAGTTTCCTGATCCATTTCCCACCCCCACCCTCACACCCTTGTACAAATTTACGATCTGACCCCATTGGCACTCAGTCTAGATTGAGCACAGTGGTTATTTGCAAAGCACTTAGCAAAGTGCCTGGTACATAATGGCACTTAATAAATGTTTGTTCCCTTCCCACTCCCCTCCCTTGGTTCAGGGTACAATTCCAAGGTCAGTCAAAGCCAATCAGGGGAATTGTGTGAGTAGGCATTTGAGAGTTGTCACTAGCTTGGGCTCCGAGATGTCTCTCCTAGCACCCTGTGTTCCTTCTCAATATCCTACTTAGGGCTGGGATGGAGGTCAGGGAGAGAGAAGGAAAGGGTTTTCCTCTCCTGTTTCTCCCTTCTTCTTTCAGCCTCGAGGTAACCTTATGCAGCTTTAATAGGAGCACAAGGGAGATAAGGGTCCCACCATCATCTGCTCTACTAAGCCATAGCTGGAAGACTAGGCTCAGTTCTCAGTATCGCATTTTATGAAGGACACTGACCAACTAGAGAGTACCCTTTAGAAAAGTGGGAGGGTGGTGAAGGATCTAGAAACCAAACCACAAAGCAGAGGCTCAAGACCTTTTCTGGGTCATGGACTCCTTTGGCCATCTGGCAAAACCTATGGACCCCTTCCTCAGTGGATAAAATAAAATATATCAGATTACAAAGGGAATTAATTATAATGAGATGCAATTATCAAAATAATTTTTTTGAGAAATTAGCAGACCCCCTTGAAAATCTATCCATGGTCCACTTGGAAATCCATGGACCCCAAGTCAAGGAGCCTGCTATGGAAGCTGATAGGTGGTTACTGAGATTGGTTATCCTAGAGAATAGAAGCCCTAGGGGGAACATTAGAGCTGCCTTCAAGTGTTTCAAGGGCTATGATGAAAAAGAGAGATCATGCTGGTTCTGCTTGGCCCCAGAGGGCTGAACTAGAACCAATGGGGAGAAGTTGCAGAAAGGCAAATTCCAGTTTAATATAAGGAGAAAATTCCTTAATGTTAGAGCTATCCAGAAGAGGAATGTGTTGTGACAGAAGAGTGAGCTCCCTGTCATTGGTGGTCTTTAAGCAAAAGCTAGATGACTTTTATTGCTGCAGTGTAATAGGAGAGACTTCTCCTCTGGTATTGATGATTAAGAGGACTCATCAGGTCCTTTCTCATTAAGACTGAGGTTTTGTGAGTTTGTGATTGTGTTCTCTTCCTCCTTGCATTAATGGTTAACCAATCAGAGTTTATTGCCATCCTCAGTAACACCCACTCTTCCAAAGGCATGTAAATTGTGAGCCCATCACCATGAGGGGTCTTTTGCATTCAAGAGTGTCACTGACCTTTTTATTAATAAAATGCTAGCATTATTAATGGAATGATTAATTACCCAGAAATCATGTCTCTCAAACTTTTTAAGCATTACACATAGTATGGTAAATATGGCATTCTTAAATGGAACTTGCCAACCTCAAAACCTTTCTGGCTTTGAATTTGCAAAACCCTCAGCAGAAATACCTCTGCTATTGAAGGGAACCTAAAGATGTGTGCATTCCCTGACTCTCCTGTAGTGTTGCCAACTTAAATATGAAGTGCCTCATGGGAAAGAATACTACCCAATGAGCACAAAGAATTTGAGTTACTAGTCTAAAGCACACAAGACTTGGACCTTAAACTCGGTCAAGACTGGGAAGCCTCTCAGGTCATTGGCTTCTCTAGACTAGGCCAGGCTGCCTTTAGTCTACAATTTTCATTTGGCCCCATAGTTTCTACTTTTGTCAACATCTAAATTTCACTTGATTCCTAACCCTTGGATCAACTTCCCAGATCCCCTTGGTGTTCAGTCCTGGAGCCTTAGTGTAAACGATGGGCTGCCTTGGGTCACTGCTTCTCCTTCTCTTTTCTCCTCCTTCTGCTGCCAAGGTATCATTGTCCTAATCAAGCATCCATCTCATCTTCCTTAAAGCCATGTGAGGCTTCACTAAGGATATTTATTAGCAGAGAGCTGTTAATAGAGATTTATTAGCATATATTTATTAATTTCTTAATATCAATAAATAATCATTTATCATTTATTAATAATTAATGTTTATATTAATATATTAACATATTTAACAGAGAGCTGTTAATAGAGATTTATTAGCATATATTTATTAATTTCTTAATATCAATAAATAATCATTTATTATTTATTAAGAATTAATCTTTATTTTAATATATTAACATATATTTATTAACAGAGAGCTTACCTCAGAGTCAGGAAGATATAGGTTCAAGTCCTGCCATACTGGACAAGTCACTTAACCCCTTAGTGTTCCAGGGAAACTCTCTAAGACTAAGTTACAGTGCAGGTGCCAGTCTGTACTGGTACAGGGATCCCCCTTACTGAGAATTCCCTATGCCAACAAAAACTTAACAAGGGAAAAGACTATGTCATTTCAGAAATAACACACATAGAGGAGGTCATTAGAAATAAATTGAAAAGAATCCTACCCAGCTCCCTAGTTTAGACTATGTCTCCAAATTCCTGCTAGCTAAATCCAAGTAGTTTAATCCCTTTCTTCCCAAGGTGCCTTGGCCCCAGTCCTCAGCTCTCCTTCAACCTACAATAAAGAATAGTAGTAGGGCAGCTAGGTAGCACTGACCCTGGAGTCATGATGACCTAAGTTCAAATCCAGCCTCAGACTCTTACTAGCTGTGTGACCCTGCGCAAGTCATTAACCCTGATTGCCTCAAAAAAGTAAATTTAAATTAAAAAATGATAAAGAATGGTAGCTTTAACCCAGAACTCTCCCTCAGTCCTAGCAAAATAAGTGAATTAGAATCCACCCACCCAAGTACTCTGGTCCAAGCTGGTTGACAATCCTTGGTCCACTTTCAAGCACTCAGGAGTCAATGTAGTATAAGGAAAGAGTGCTGAATTTGGAGTCAGGAGAACAGGTTCAGATCCTCACCTTGACATATGATTTGGGGAAAGTTCCCTCTCAGTGACCACTTCTGTAAAGTGAGAAGGGTGAGTTAAAGAGATGCCCTCTGAGATCTCTTTCAGCTTGAAGTCCTGTGACTCTATGGTCCTTCTCCCTACTGGTTTATTACCCTTCTGCCATCAAGAGGAAGACAATGAAATGTTAAGAGGTGAAGCCCACACCTCAGAATAATACAGTAGGATAAGCAGCGTGGAAGAGAGAAAATAGATGCTGGGATCGGGGCAGGAGGAGATCGGGGTTTGGATCCTGACTCCAACCATTATTAGCAGTGTAATTATGGACTTGGCCTCTCAGAGCCAGTTTCCTCAGTCATAAAATGAAGATGATATTCTTTACATAAACTATTTCTCAGTGTTGTTGTGGGGAGAATACTTTGTTAACATTACAAAGCCACACATATGTAAGCTATTATTATTCCTATACCACCGCCACCCCAAATTCCCCCAGACCATCTCTTTTATCACACTAGATGTGGGCAATTAAGAATGAGTGGAAATTGGGAATTGGGATTCCTCCAAGGAAGCTCATGGAAGGATGCAGCCTGTGTATCCCACTTCTTGGGTCGGTCTTCCCAACTCCAACTCCAGTGCCTGGTCATTAATGCAGTGAGATGGTGGGAGGGGGTCTCAGGTTTGGAGAATATGGGGTGATGGTGGGAGGGGGAGCATGGAGAGAAGATAAAAACAGGCTGCGAAACTGCTGATCCAAGATCTGCCTCCATCCATGGCTGGGATCTGAAAAATGAATTCTGTAAAAATTTTACAGTCAAATTACCAGCAGCTTGGCTGCATGATCACCTGCAGGATAATAAAGGTTTCATGACATTTAACTTTATGGCCAGGATGCCAATGGGAGGGTGGGAACCCTTGGTCACCCTCCTCCCCCAGGAGGGGAAGTACCTCCCATGTCCGGCCCTGGTGTTGTCCACATAACTGGGCCAGAAAGAATCACAGAATCATAGACTATCAGAGCTGCATGTCTCTGTAAAGAACACAGACCAAACTCCTCACTTTACAGATAGAAAAACTAAGTCCCACAGAAGGCAAAGTGCCTTGTCCCAGGCCACAGAAGGCAAAGTGCCTTGTCCCAGGCCAGAGTCACAGTTAGGACTGGGTGACTGGGACTTTGTTCCAGGGCACCGACAGCTAGGAGGGTGGACTTCCTGTGCATCTTTACCTTCAGCTTTGCCCAATGTCACAACCAGCAAGAAGCAGATCTGAAGTGTGAATCCAGGTGCACTTTCCACATACCAGCACAGGATGCTGTTTCTCACCACCGGGAACTCAAAGAGGATAGGTGGGATTGGGGGACGTCTGAAGGAAGAGATGAGATAGGCCTGGGCAAAGCAGGAAGACAGATGTGATGAATCCTCCACGGCCCCCACCATCATGAGTTTCCTCTTTCTACCCCCACATTCCTGGAGAGATATAAATATCAATGTCTGTCCTTAGAGGGCCAGTTCTGACCCAGACTTGAGAGGCACTTCTCATCTGACCTGCACTTGAGAAAGACAAATAGGTCATCACCCTGGGGTTAGGTTGTGACCTGAATTTTTGGAACTGCAGGGACCTGGCAACAGAGACTTACACTCCAGCTCTAAATCTCAAAGTCATTCCTGTCTTCTTCCTCCCTCTTCCCCCAGCATCCCATCAGTTGTACCATACCACCCTCCTTAACCCATTGCAACATGGATTTGTAAAGTCCTATTGATTCTATGTCTCTCAAAATAATCCCCTTCTTATGGGTCTAGATGTCAACTTCAGTGAAGCTGAAAAGATCCTGAACCTCTAAAAAAGATAACTTTTTGAAAGGGAAGAGATATCTCAGCATATATGAACAAATCAACTGTAACCTACTCTTAGGTTTTATATAAGCCACATTTAGGGGGAAAGGGCTTATTAAGATAAATAAAATGGTTCTACATAACACTGAGAAAGGCAGGAATGAAAACCTGGACCACCAGGGCCCACCTGCAGAAAGTTTCTCAGAGAATTATCTGACTTAATTTCCCTACTCTCCCACATAACACACTATAAACCACAAAAGATGGACCAGTCTGACAGTAATCCATCAGAACTCAACTCAGTCCAAGGCAAGATTAGATATGTCCTTTTACCAAAACCATGGTTGGATGGATGCTATTAGGCTTTTGGTAGCCCAACTGTGTTCCTCTACCTCTTACTTGTTGCCATTAATTACTTTTTTGAGAGCAGGAGTTTAGCCATTTATTTTATTGTGGCTTTAGAATCAAAGGCCCTGAGTTTGCGTCCAGCTAGAGCTAGAGCCTTTACCATCTGGTAACTGGAGGAGGAGATTAAGAACCATGCCATGCAAGGTTATGGTTGAAGGGACTGGGGATATTAGCCTAGACAAAATAAGATTTAGAAGGAACATGCGAGCTATCTTTGAGCATCTGAAGGGCTGGCATGGAGAAGAAGGCTTTGATTTCTTCTGCTTGACTTCAGAGGACAGACATAGCAGCAATGAATGGGAAGGGACTGCTGAGAAGAAGATTTTGATTCAATTTAGGGACGAACTTAATTTTTTAATTTAAATTTATTTATTTTTAGTTTGTAACATTCAGTTCCACAAGTTTTTGAGTTCCAAATTTTCTCCCCTTCCCTCTCCTGCCCCCCTCCCCACCCAAGACGGCAGGTAATCCTATATAGGTTCTACATATACCTTCACACTAAACATATTTTTACAATAGTCAAGTTGTAAAAAAGAGTTATAGCCAATGGAATGAACCACGAGGAAGAAAAGGAGGAACTTTCTAATAATCCTACTACCTTACTAACTAAATAATTAATAACAATAAGTTATCTAATAGTGTGAAGGGCTTCCTTGTGAGGTAGTGAGCTTACAGTCACTGAAAGTCTTTGAACCAAGGTTACTTGTTGGAGGTTGCTGTAGAGATGATACCTGCTCAGATAAATTGGATTCAATGCCTTCTGAGTTCCCTTACACTTCTGAGGTAGGGTGGGAGCATGAAAATGGACAGGCCAGATCTTTGCTGATTAATTTTTCTCAATCCACCTTGTATCTGGGGTATTTACGGCATTTCTCAACCCCCAGAAGAGAAGTCTTTGTTAAATGTGCCATTTCAACAAGCAATGGAAGGAACTTGGCAAAGTAGTATGGTGAAAACAGCCCTGCACTAGGAGTCAAGAGACCTGGGTTCTAGACCTGATTCTACCTTTTACTCTTTGTGCGACCTTGGGCAAAACATCTACTTCTGCTCTGTAAAACGGGAAAGGGTTAAACTTGAGGGCGTCTAAGGTCCTTCTAAGCTATGACATTCTTTGATCCACCGAAGGAAGAGGTCATCCAGTAATGGGGGGGAGGGGAGGATGTGTCTGCCATCTTGTCACCATGGGGGAAGCCATCCTTCCTGATGCACCAAATATTATAGGGATGAAATCTTGGGCTCCTGGACTTAAGGGATTTAGCTGGTGAGGTATGTCCCTTCAGACTTCCCAACAGGCCCAGTACATGGGAAGGCCAGGCTTGAGACTGCCACACAGACAACAAGCCCTCCAAGGTGGTACTCCTCACAACTGAACCCACCTTGCCCCTACAAAGTGATCTCTCCTCCTCAAGTCCCTCTCTCCTCAACCAGCTCCCTAGCCAACAAGGCTTACTGTGTTCCTCAACACCCCCACTAATAGTGCCTCTCACATTTAGAGCTTGATTTGTTGACAAACTAATAAATATGATTTATAAAAAGTGCCCAGAGTTCGCTAATGACGGCACATATGGTGGTTTCATTTTGTGAAACTGGCATTTGCATTCGATTATGATTATGTCTCTGTTCCCCATGCTAATTAGTCTGATTAGGCAGATAACGTCGTCCATTATTAGGAGCTGGATGAGGAGGAGGAGTTTCCTGCCAGAGGGTGACTAGGGGTACAGGCAAGCTCAGCTAAGGAGAAGCCATCCAAGCTACCCTGGGTGGAGGGTGGGAGTGGATTCTGACCACCCACATCTGCCTGGGAGCATCCTATAGCCCCACATTCCCTTGCTTTCCCAAATCTAATTAAGTGCAGCTTGTTAGTGTGAATTTCTTAATCGGACTTAATCTTTCCAATGAATCCAGAATTCAGAGGGTGCCAGCAAATGTCCCTTTCTAGCTCTTCATTCACTACATAGGCTGGTAGGAAGGAAGGAGATGGAGCAGAAAGAAGCCCCATCAGTCTTCTTCTTGGTGAGTCTTTTATGCATCAGCAGAAAAAAAAGTCTTGAACTCTATATGCTGAGCCACATGAGTCCCAGCTGTAGTAGGGCATGACCATCTCTAAACAAGTTAGTGACCTAGTCTTCACTGTAAGCAGGGACAGCCCCAGAGCCAAGTGGTAAAGTTGGCAAAGTCTATCCTTGGAGCCCGGATACCTGATGTGTGAAGGATTTGATGAGTCCCTCTTATCAGGAGTGCTGCCTCCTCAGGTACGAAGTCACCCATAACTGGAGGCATTCAAATAGGAGCTGGATGACTACCTTCTGGGAATGACATAAAGATGATTTATGAATTATAGGAAGTTTGGGTGAGACGATATTGAAAATCTCTTCCAGTTCTGGGAGTTTAGTATTCTATTATACTATGAATCCCTAATGAGGGATTTCACGATTAAGGGGAGGAGGAAATTTTTTGGAAAGAGTGGATAGTCTTTTTAGAAAAACTCAAATCACATTAGTGGGAAACCATTTATTTTACTCATGGTTAAGTCCAGCTCTAACACTGCCTAGCTTCTGGATAGCCACAAAAACAATGCTCATGTCCGAGAGCCAATCCATGGAGGCACAAGTTCAAGAGGTAGTGGTATAATGGAAAGAATGGTGGAGTCCAAAATCCTGGGTTTGAGTCCTGGATCTATCATTTACTAGCCTTAGACAAGCCACACTAAGGTATCTGAGCCTCATTTTCCTCATCTGTATAATGGGGATGATAAAACTTCCACTAAGCTCTTAGGTCCTACATCTACGATCCCATAATCCCATGTCCCTAGCTCACAAACTTATTATGACAACCCAATCAAACACTTTTAATCGACAAAGCACTATGTAACTATAGAATATAAGGTCTTTGAGGGCAGGCGCTATTTCATTTGTGCCTTGTATCCCCATCCCCTAGAACAGTTCTTTAGACCTAGTTGATACTTAACAAATGCTTGTCAAATTGAATTAAAATATGAACTGTTATTAGTGGCAATAATAATAAAAGCTGTCCCTGAATGGAATAGGCTATCTAGGGTAGTAATGAGTTCCCCATAACCAGAAGTCTTTATATTGAGGCTGGATGCCTATTTGTTGGGAATATCATAGAGGAGATTCATGATTTACATAGATGTTGGTTTCTAAAATTCTTTCCAACTCTGTGCTTCCATGATTCCATAAATATATATATATATATATGTGTGTGTGTGTGTGTGTGTGTGTATACATATATATGTGTATATACATATATACACATACATATATACATATACACATATGTATGTATATATGAGTTCTTATAATTACATGAGTAATAATGATAATGATATTCTTCTAGTAATATCCTCCAATGCCTCATGATATAGAATTATCCTGCAGTGTTGAATACTGCTGGCATAGCACAAGCTCTTGCAGGTCCTACCAAACTGGGGCATCAGATATTCCAGGAGTTTTCATTTCTAGACTCAAGAGAGATCATTAGAATTGGGTTTAAATCTCACCTACTCATCAACTGCACCCCACCCCAATCCTCATAGATTCCCGTCCTCGTCAGCCACCTTCCCAACTTGGAGAAACCTCTTCTCTGAGGCCCCCTTCCCCTACTTGGTGATTCTCTTACCCCCCCATCACTATTTCAGGAAGGGCTCCACCCATGTTTCACCTCATTTGTGCCTCAACTCCCTCTCTAAGTGTCTCTTTTTCACCAGTTACTTTGGCCTTATTCAGATATTCTTCCCTCTCCCAACTCCTGAATTTTCAACTTCACTTTATATTGTATCTTTTCTTATTAGAACATAAGCTCCTTAAAAGTAAAGACTGTCATGCCTGCTTTTATTGGTATCTTCAGCACTTGGTGTAGTGCCTAGAAGATAGTGAGTGCTTAACAAATGATCTATCATTCTATCTGTCTATCTGTCTATCTGTCTGTCTGTCTATCTATCTATCTGTTTATCTATCCATCTATCTATCTATCTACATGTCTGTCTATCTATCTATATCTACCTGTCTATCTATCTCTCTATTTATCTATCTCTCTGTACGTCTGTCTGTCTATCTATCCATCCATCTATCTACCTATGTGTCTATGTATCTATCTATGTATGTATCTACCTACCTACATATCTATCTGTCTGTCTGTCTATCTATCCATCTATCTATCTATCTATCTATCTATCTATCTATCTATCCATATATCTACCTATGTATCTATGTATCTGTCTATGTATGTATCTATCTACCCACATATCTATCTGTCTGTCTGTCTATCTATCCATCTACCTATGTATCTATCTACCTACAGATCTATGTATCTATCTGTCTGTCTGTCTGTCTATCTATCTGTCTATCTATCGATCTATCTACCTACATATCTATCTATCTACCTATGTATCCCAAGAGTTCTTAACCATTTTTTTGTGTCCCAGACTCCTCTGGCAGTCTGATAAAGCCTATGCACTCCTTTTCAGAATGATGTTTTTAAATGTATAAAATAAAATTCATTCAATTCCAAAGGAAAGCAATTATATTAAAATACAATTACCAAAATATTCTTTTAAAAAAACAAGTCCACAGGCCCCAAGTTAAAAGCTCCTGATTCTAGATTTAGAATCAAGGAACATTTATTAAGCACCTACTGGATGTCAGGAACCATGGTAGGCACTGGGGATGCAAAGAGAAAAGTCAATCAGTCCCTGCCCTCAAGGAGCTTATGATCTATCAAAGGAAACAACAAATACACATGTAAGTAGATGCAAAATATATAGATGGTGAATTTTTGACTAATGGGGAGAGAGTCACTAGCAGCTAAGAAGATCAGGAAAACCTTCTTGTAGAAGGAGGCTCTTCACCTGAGTTTTGAAGGAAACTAGAGATTTTAAGGGGTGGAGGTAGGAATTTGTGCACTAGTACTAAGGAAAGCCTTCATCTAGAAGGATTTCTTGAAGGAGGTTCCATTTCCCAAGCTACTTAGGCTTACATCCTCCCTTTGTTACTGTCTTATGTATGAGAAAGAGTAAGAAGCGTGGTTTGGCTGGACCATAGAGTGTATGGCTTGAAAGCTAAGTTGGGACCAGTTTGAGAAAAGCTTTAATGCCAAACAAGGGAGTTTGTATCTGAGCCAAGAGGCAACAGGGAGCCACTGGAGTTTCTTGAGCGGGATAGGGACATGGTCAGACCTGTGCTTTAGAAAAAACACTTTGAGAGCTATACGAAAGATGTATTAGAGAGATGTCAGGGAGACCAATTAGGAACTGATTGGAATAGTCTAGGCAGGAGATGATGAGGACTCGAACTTTAGTGAAACATTAGAAAAGAAATCAGAGATTACCTAGTCCAATTACCTCACTGGATGTCTAACTGCCTCACAGACGTACAGAAAGATTAAGTGATTTGCCAAAGGTTAGAGGAGAAGTTGCATAGTCAGGATTTGAAGCCAGATCTAACCACAAATCCAGTGCTCTTTCTACTGCACTAGGCACATGTTGGCTTTTGGCTAGGTGTATTGGTAATTAAGGTGGGACTTTTTTACTGTTTTAGAATGCTAAATTGAGTGTCTTTGATTGAGCCTTACTAGGTGCAAAGCCCCAAGCCCAAACCCCTACTTACTAGGTGCTAAGCTGATGTGGGTGTGAAGCCGCCAGGGCCCTAAGGGGAGTTTCTAAGACCAGATTCAACAGTAGGCACCCAAGTTCTGGTTGCTCAGATGACATTTGATGATGGCTAAAGAGTGTATAAAAAGAGAGAATAGAGCTGTTTACT
Source organism: Trichosurus vulpecula (assembly GCF_011100635.1). Classification (NCBI taxonomy): domain Eukaryota; kingdom Metazoa; phylum Chordata; class Mammalia; order Diprotodontia; family Phalangeridae; genus Trichosurus; species Trichosurus vulpecula. The sequence goes on along the minus strand of NC_050578.1, from coordinate 225,229,903 downwards.
TGGGGCTCTGAGCCACAGGAGGAGTGGCCCATGACTCTGGGCCAGCCGTTGTTAAGAGCTCCCCGGCTTGTCAACCCAGATGGTGATGGTTTCTTGGTAACTATGAATTGTGATCTGGTCTGTTTATATTGTGTATGTTTGTGACTTGTTTGTATTTGCTCTGAAGTTCAGGTTGCTGGCTTTTACTCTTGAACTAAATGAGTTTATATGCATATGTTGGATTAAAGTAAGATTGTTAACCCCTTAACATTACTTTCCTTAGTAAAGCAGATCAAAAGAACCTACGCTGGCAGCATTCTTGTTGTTGGACTTGTGTTGGTCTTTCACCCCACATAGCAGCTGCTAGCCGAATTGTTACAGCACTAGAACATCATCCATGGTCTTATTTGCTCCCCTCAACATCATCAGTTGGCCCTTCTGCCACTCCAACACTTTGACTATGCCCATAAAATTCATATATCCCTCATTAAACTCTAAGCTCCTTGAGGGTAGTGACTGTCTTTTACCTCTTTTTGTGTTTCCAGAGCTTAACACAGTGCTGTGTACATTTTTATTATTCAGTCATTTCAGTTGTATCCAACCCTTTGTGACCCCATTTGTGGTTTTCTTGGCAAAGATATTGGAGTGATTTGCCATTTCCTTCTCCAGCTCAATTTATAGATGAGGAAACTGAAGCAAACAGGGTTAAGTGACATGCCCAGGGTCACACATCCAGTAAGTGTCTGAGGATAGATTTGAGTTCAGGAGGATGAATGTTTCTGATTCTAAGACCAGTGCTCTATCCACTGAGCCACCTAGCTGCCTTGCACATAGTAGGTATTTAATAAATATTTATTGAATTGAATAATTGGATATCTATGGATCAAGGTGGGACCTCAGAACATTTTTCCAGTTCTCTCATTTTATAGATAGAAAAACTGAGGCCTTTCAGTGAGACATGTACATGCTCTATTGTTTGCCCCTCAATGGGGCGGGTGTTGCCTAGACTGCAAGCAGCTATCACCAGATCATTGTTGCCCTTACTCAGCTAGGACTTTGGTTCCCTCTGCTGGTTTCTGTGAATGATACAGACTTGAAATGCCCTTCCTTCCCACCCCACTCCCATTTCGTACATTAAATCCCTCTCTCCTCATTCCCTTCTCCAGCAGAGTCTCCTTTAGCACCCCATCTATGTTCCAAGAACCAAGTATCCGCTCTACCAGCTACGGGGCCTTTGTCCCCTCTGCCTACTGCCTCCTGGAGTATAGAGACAGGGCTCAATTTCCTTCTCTGTAAAACAAATGGGTAGAAGTAGATGCTATCCCAGCTGTAATATTTTTAGTCTCAGGCCCCTCCCAGCATTGACATTCTATATTTAAAGGCTTTTCCTAGACCTGACATTCTATGCTTTAAGGTCCCTCCCAGCTCTGATATTCTATATACTCAGACTCTCCAAGTTCCCAAATTCTAGGAAACTTAGACTATTTGTCTCTGGACACCCATACTGCCAAAGTAGATACATGGGAGTGGGCAGCCCCCAGACTGGAAGTCCCTAAACATCATGAAGGTGGGATTTTTAATCCCATCATCTCCACCCCTACCTCAAAAGCTCAAAGAGCCAAGGTAAATTGACTCCATTCTACCAATCACCTGCTCCTGCCTTCAGTGTCAATAGGAAACAGATACAAAACGTTGTTTTAGGGTTGGGTCAATTATTGGTATAGTAACTGGATGGACCTCCAGGAGGGTTGCAAAACAGAAGAGATCCTAGGCTCTTATTCCAGCCCTGTCAGTCACTTGTAGGACCTTGAATAAATCCCTTCCCTTCCCTGGGTTTCATTTGCCTTCTCTATACAATGAAAAAGAGGGACTAGAGAGAAGCTCAGATCATTTTTCAGCAATGCCTTAATATTTACAAAGTGCTTTTCTCATAGCCCAGTGAAGAAAGTAGAACAAGTACTGTATTGTTATCCCCATTTTACAAATTAAGAAACTGAGTCAGAGAGGGGAGGGACCTGTCCATGGCCCACCTGTGCTTTCCCCTTACACCATGCTGCCCAAAGTCTCTTCTGGCTTAGATGTTCTAGGGTCCTCTGCTAGTGACCCTCTGTTGGATCCCAATGTAAGACAAGACTTGGTAACAGCAGGGGAAGGCAAGGAGAGATTGTGGGATCATAGATTTAGAAATAGAAGGATCCTTAGAGGCCATTGATGTCATCAAATTGATTTAACAGATGAGGAAACTGAGGCACAAAGCAGTGTTGTGACTTTCACATGGTAACACTGCTAGTATCTGAGATGAGATTTTTACTTAAGTCTTCCTTACTCCACGTCCAGTGTCATTTCTGCTACACCAAGGAATCTTAACTTCAGAGTTAAAAGTCATATAGTCCACTCCTCTCATCTTATAGATGAGTAAACTGAAGCCCCAAAAGGCAGAGGAACTCAGCCCAGAATTACACAGGTGATAAGTGGCAAAGCAGGGATTCAAAATCAGTTCCTCACAATGCCCAAAGGGCATATCACATTGTGCCTATCCTTTGACCCATCAATACCTACTAGGTCTACCCAAAGAGATCAAAGAAAAGGAAAGGATCTATATGTACAAAAATATTCATAGCCACTTTTTGTAGTAGCAAAGAATTAGAAACTGAGGGAATACCCATCAAGTGGCAAATGGCTGAACAAATTGTGGTCTATGATTATGATGGAATACTATAATACCATATACTGTAAGAAATGATGAAAGGATGGTTTCAGAAAAGTCCAGGAAGACCTATATGAGCTGAAGCAAAGTGAAATTAGCAGAACCAGAAGAACACAGTACATAGCAACAGCAATATTGTAACAATAATCAACCGTGAAAGATTTAGCTACTCTGATCAATACGATGATCCAAGACCATTGTCTAACTGATGAACTCTGAGTGCAAACTGAAGCATTTTTTCCTACTTTCCTTATTTTTCTTGTTTTCTTAAACATGTTAATATAGGACTGTGGTTTGCATGACTTTACATATATAATGGATATCATATTGCTTGCCTTTTCAATGGGTGGGGGAGGGCCTAGAGGGAGAGAGATAATTTGGAATTTTTTTTAAAATAAATTTTTAAAAATTTAAAATGTAAAACATTTAAAAATTAAACAAAAAGCAAACCATGTTCCTTTAACTCCACATTTAGTGTTCTTTCCATTACACAAGGAGGCAGCATGGTAGAGTGTAAAGAACACTGCCACAGATGACCTAGGTGCAAATCCCCTACCCCTAAAACTTACTACCTTATGACCCTGAGTAAGTCACTTAATCTTATTGGGCCTCAGTTTCCCCACCTGTAAAAAGAGAAGGTGGGACTAGATGGTTTCTGAGGTTCCTTCCAGTTCTAGGTCTATAGTCCTATAGACCCAAAGTTTCTTAGAGACAGAAGGGGAAAAGGACACACAGAAAGGAGAAGGGAGTCGCTGAAGGTCATAGAGTTAATAAATTGGGAGTCCAGACCCAAAACCCAACTTCTAATTTCTTGTCTCAGGTTCTTTCTGGGCTACAGAGCCCTTGATGCTGAATGACTGCTAGCTAATCAGAACTCTTTCTTGCAGGACCAGTTTTCTACCAAGTCTCACAGGGCTTGGCTCACCTCATCTCATCTTCTGGCAATAACAAAGAGATGAGGGGAGGAGGCAGACTTAGCCTTATAAATCAGAGATCAGCCTGACCCCCTTATTTTATAGGTGAAGGCCTAGAGAGGGCAAGGGATTTTCCTAATGAATGTCACAGTCCATCAGTGCTAGAGCCGAGACTAAAAGAGCCTCCTGACCCCCAGCTCGGGGCTATTTCCCACACACCACAGTGCCTAGGGAAACTGTTTCCACACCCTGGCAGTTCCCTCCAGGCTTCCAAAGGGGAAAGCGTAATGAGTCCCATTTAACTGTTGTTTGTATGGCTCAAACAGCTCTGTTTAATTTCGTCCATGGATTGGAAAAAGTTAATTTCAAGCCTTGCTTCCCCTGCGGCAGCCACAACATTTCAAACTACTCATTCCTGGTGAAGCAGACCAGACTGGTGAGAAAGACAGACAGATAGACAGACAGGCAGGCAGGCAGGAAGGCAGGCGGGCACTCACTCCAGTGCACAGCTGCTGGGCTGGATGGACGGAGGGACAGACAGGCGCCACCAATGGCAGCTGAGCTTTAATCACACTCTCGGATAGTTCATTTTCTCAATGTCAACATGAGGCACCAGGAGGGAAAAAAATAATTTAAAAAATGAATTCTTTCATTTGATAAGCTGGCTCCACCACCCTGAGCTTGCTCAGGAGACACTAGGTCTTTGGCTTCACTATGAAATACTGTGTTCATAATATTTTGGGTGATTGTTACACACCTAAGATTTCATTAGCATAGAGAATTCAATCAATCAATATTCATCTGTTAAGTCCCTACCATATCTCAGGTGCTTTTCTATGCTCTGGGAGTATAAAGACAAAAAATGAAACAGTCTCTGTACTCAAGGAGCTTACCTGGGGAGCAGCAGAGGACCAGGGATGGGGAGAGGGGGGAGGGGTGGAAATCAAGCTGTGGAAATGCCAACTACCAGTGTAAATTGGCAAGTCATCTGAAACTTAGAGGTGTTAGTAAACATATACTCTTAGAGGGTTGCCTGAGTCACTGAGAAGTTAAATAGCTTGCCCCTAGTCATGTAGCCCAGCGTGTATCAGAGACAGGATTTGAACCCGGCTTCTTTCATGCTAACAGCTTGTATTTCTATAGATCTTTGACTTTTGCAAAGTGCTTTCTTCCCCTGGAGAGGGAGGGGGCTCAAATATCATACGTGCACACACACACCACACCACACATACACATACACACACACACACACACACACACACACACACACACACACACCTTTTTACAGAGAAAGAAACTGAGACCTAAAAATATTAAGTGATTTACTCAAGGTCATAAGGTTAGGAAGTATCGAAGGTAGGACTCTACCTTAATAAGTCACAAGATTTAGAACTAGAAGGGATCTCAGATATCATGTAGTCTGACCCACTCCTTTTCCAGAGGAAGAAACAGCCCCAGAGAGATGGAGTTCAAGGTTATGTTCAAGGTTATATAGTGGGCGAAAATGGGGGCTGGGAACCAAACCATGGTCCTCTGACCTCAAGCCCAATTATCTTTCCACCACACCACGCCTCCTCCCTGTTCTTCATTTTCCTCTTCCCAAATGCCACCCAAGAAGAGATCAGTCAGGAGAGGGAGGAATGAAACGCTCACTTCCTCTTCTCACAGCGGGGCCCAATTTTTATTTGTGGGCAATTGGCTTTTGGGAAGACGCCGGCTGGCCGCCCCCAGGCTGGGGCCTGATATGAGGAGAGGCCAGAAATGAAGCAATTCGGATTGATTAGAGTGTTCCGTATCCCCTGCTCCATGAGCACACACACTCAGCCACAATCTAACACGCCGCTGAGCTGAAGAGACAAGAGAAATTGGATTCCTTTCTAATATTTAACCTTCAAGTCAGCTCTAACAGTTGTTGATATGTTGTTCTACCAGTGAGGTACACAGTGGCTTTCCTTCATCCCGCCACCACTGAAAAGCATTTTGATCTAATGAGATACAGGCAGATGGAAATGCAGATGATAAGAGAATTGTGTTGGATTGAGGGCCGAAAGGTGGCCCCTTTCTTGAAGAGGCATAAGTTTTAGGGAAGGTGCTGAACTCTCTGTGAGCAGAAAAGGTGGGGGTCAGGACCATGGACAGAGGCAGAGTAGCAGTAATGAAGGTCTGGGGTGGTGCTGGGGCAGAGAAAGAAAGAATGAAAAAAAAAAATCTTGCCGTAGCTCCACGCTTTTCAAGCTCTCTTATTCTCCCCTGCCCCCGCCCTTATATAGAGTCATAGATTTAGAGCTGGAAGGGATCTTAGAAACTAAGTCTAATCCCCTCATTTGACAGATAGGGAAACTGAAGCCCTGGATCACACGGTTAGTAAATATCTGAGACAGGATTTGCACCAAAGTCTTCCTGACTCCCAAGTCTAGATAGATTTCCAGCCATACTGTTCCATTTCCCAGCACCTACATGGTTCCTGGGATATCGGTGAAATGGAGGGAGGGGGCAGTGAGGGAAGGTCTCCTGAGAGGGAAGTTGCCTGGTGCCTTGCTCCAGATGGACGTCATGCCTGAAGGGGGCTCTCACTACTCAACCTGGGGAAAAGGTGGTGGCAATATAAAAGAGGCTGGGGCTATTTCCCTCCCAAGTGCTCAATAGATAGGTGACCTTTGGAGACCCCTATCTTGTTCAATCTTTCACATCACTTTGCTTTGCTTTTGAACAGCTTGATAAAAATCAAATCCGACCCCTTCCCCAACCCCCACCATCTCTGTAATTCTACAGGGGACAGTGGTTTGGGAACAGGGCTGACTAGCTGGATGTCCCCATTTCCTACAAGGGTCATGTCTTCCCTCCCTCCTCCCTTTCTTTATCCCTTCCCCCTTCATCCTCACTCTCTTTCCTTCCCTCTTATTTCTTCTCTCCAACTCCTCATTCTCTCCTCTTCTCTCTCTTCTCTTCTTTCTTTTCCTCCTATCCCTTCCTCCCCTCTTCTCCCTCTTCATCATTTTTCTATTTCCCCTTTCTCCTCCTCCCTTCTCTTCTTTTATTCTTCCTCCTCCACCTCCCCTCTATCCCCTTTCTCTGTCTTTCTATTACTAATTTATCCCTTCCCCTTCCTGCTCCCAACAAAGTTGGTGGGGAGGGAGGGGAGGTAGGAGAGGAAGGGATCTTTTCTAGGGGGCAAAGTCCTTCTCAATGCCAAAGTGGGTAAGGGGATGCTAGGAATTCCTTTTCTAAATAGCTTAAAAGGCTGTGTCCAAAGTCTTTCTTCCCTCCCCCAAATTTCCAAGAGCATTAGACACCTGGGAAGTCCATGCAAGGCTGGGGAGGGGACTATGAAGGCCTGGTCAAGAGACACTACTTTCCAAAGAGCCTGTCTCTAAACCAGCACCTCAGGATAGCTGATGTCCTTGGAGAATGCAACTATCTCTTAGCAGTGGCTCCAAGTGGCCACTCTTCAATAAATGAATCAATCAATAAACATATATCAATGCTCTGAGGATACAGAAAAAGGCAAAAATAGTCCCTGCCCTCACGAATTCACACTCTAAAAAAGGAGACAACATATAAACCAGATATATTCAGAATAAAATGAGGTAGTATCAGAGGGAAGACACTAGCACACTAGGAAGTGTGGCTGAGAAATGGTTCTTGCAGAGAGTGGGTCTTTAGCTGATATTTAAAGGAAGCTGAGAGGTGGAGATAAGGAGAGAAAGCCTTCCAATTCTGGGGGGGAAGGGGAAGGGGAAGGGGAAGGGGCATTTTTCTCTGCATATTTTCTCCCCCATTAGACTATAAGCTCCTTGAGGCCCTCCATCTTGATTTTTGTGTTGTTATTGGACTATGATGACTCTGGAGGATAGAGTGAGGCTGATGACTTTTGCAAGGCTCTAACTCACTTATGTCCAATTCACTCACAAGTTAAGACATCACCTCATGATGTCATTGGTTGAATGAAGGATGAACAAGTAACAACTACAGCAACTGAGTTATAAAGGGCTTTAAAAAAATCAAACCAAAGATTTTATATTTGATCCTGGAAGTAACTGGGAGCCACTGGAGTTTACTGAGGTAGAGCTGGGGTTGGGGAGGAGAGGGGAGAGAGAAATCATGACACGATTAGAACAGTGTTTCAGAAATGTAACTGTTGATTCAAATGTGTATTACCCCTGGTCTTGGAGTCCAGAGACTGGAGTTCTAATCTCATCTTTGCTGCTAATCTGCTGTGTGACCTTGGGTGAGTCATGATCCCCTTTGGACCTCAGTTTCTTCATTGTCAAATGAACAACACAGTTCCCTCCTGGACCTGCTGCCAATGCTCTGATGAGGCTTGAATGAAATAATGTCCATGAAAGTAATTTAAGAAAGTATTGAGACAAATACAAGTGATGGTTTTTGATAATAAGCAGTAAATAATCATTACTGTATAAGCTCTGTATCATAGGATTATAGGATTTAGAGTTGGAAGGGCCTGCCTGAGAAACTATCCAGCCCAATTCTCTTGCTTTACAGCAAAGGAAACTGAGTCCCATGCAGGGAAAGAATTTTGTCCAAGATCACAGAGATATTTTTCTCCAGTCAAATTTTCTGTCCTTGGGACACCCCTCCAAAAGGGTCACTGGAGCTCAGTCAGCCAGGCGAGCCTGCTGGCAGCCACCAGGCCCTGGAAGAGAGGGAGGGAGACCATGGGGAGGGAGGTTAAGCGCTGGGGCACAAGCATTTGCATGTCAATGGGTAAGAAGATTTCCACGGCCACACCTTCTGCATTTTCTAAATAAATATCTCCCTGGGAAGATATTTATAAGAGAAAGCCTTTTAAAAAATAATAATTTCTTTGGAAATCTCCCCACATTGCCTTCAAAATTGTTTTGAAATGATAAAGGGATTTTCACAGGAAAGAAACAAGTCTCTTGACAGACTGAATCTAAGCCCGAATGTGAGAAAGGAAGGTTTGCCCCTAAAATGGTTCCTTTCAAGTGAGACAAAGGAAGGTTTGGTGGCCAAAACTCCAGCCATCACTTCGTAAGACTGCACTAATTTAATCACCCTTCTTCAAGAGGTTGCTGCCTCCCCTGTCTCTGGGGCCTCCTGCCCCTCTGTGATGCTTTGACCGTGAGGACCACATCCAGCAGCTTCCCCTGAACCCATGTCATGGAGACATCCCTACTCCTGTTTCTTGTCCCCAGGCCCAGACGGTTGACAAATGTTTAAGGGTGTTCTGATCCCAGTCCAAGCTAGTGCAGTAAAAATGACAGTGGACTTGAAACTTGGGGATCTTAATTTGGTCCTGGAGCTTAGTACTTCCTTAATAGAGTGAGCTAAGTGGGGCAGTGGATAGAGGGTGGGGTCTGGAGTCAGGAAGACCTGAGTTAAAATCCAGCCTCATACACTTAACTAGCTGTGTGACCCTGGGCAAGTCACTTAACCTCTGTCTGCCTCAGTTTCTTCCAACTGTCAAAAGGGATAATAATAGCACCTAACTCACAGGGTTGTCGTGAGAATCAAATGAGATAATATTTGTGAAGCACATAGCTATGTGTCTGGCATCCAGCAGGTGTTTAACAAATGTTTGTTCCCTTCTTTTATTACTGGATCTCACTATTTACCATGTGACCATGGGCAGATCACAACCTTCCTTGGCTTCCAGGTCTTCATCTGTAAAATAAAGGAGATCAGACATGCAAAGTCCTTTCCAGAACTTGGATAAGCCACTTCCCTGTTCTGAGTCTCATTTTCTTCATCTGTAAAGTGGGAATACTGTGGGGCCTTAACAGGGTTTTTATGAGCTACTATAGTAAGCTCCATGAAGGTAAGAACCTTCTTATCTCAACTTTCTATCAACCCTAAAGCACAGTGCTTGGCTCATAGTAGGTGCTAAATAAATGTGTGTTGAACATAATTGAAAGAGCTAAATATAGACGTGCATATTATGTATATTATATATGAACAATTTCTAATAATTATATAACAATAAATTGTAATACTGTGGAATGTTAACTATTTTATTATAACTAGCATTTATGCAGCATTTTGAGGCTTACAAAGCACTTTACATGTTATTTCATTTGATTCTCAACAAACCTAGGAAAGGGGTACTGTTACAGGGTGTTCCTAAAGTCTGGACACATAGAAAATGTGGAGTTATTGCATTGAGTTCACGTGAGTCTTGCAAAGTGCACCAACCTTTGCATCACAAATGATGGAAATCATGTTGAAGATGTTATTTGTTAATATTCCAATTAAATAAAACGTTGTTGAAAATTTCATTCATTTCAGTTCTTGAAAATGTGCATTTTGCCTATGTGTCCAGACTTTCGGAACACCTTGTATAATCTCTATTTTACAGATGAGGAAACTGAGGCAGACGGATGTTAAGTGACTTGCCCAGGGTCACACAGCTAGTAAGTGACTAAAGCCAGATTTGAACTCAGGTTTTTCTGGCACCAAATCCAGTGTGCTTTGCATTGTGCCATCTAATAGCCTAATAATAATTGTATAATTACTCCACTCATCTCCCTATCTCCATCTTTCCCCTCCACTTCATATCACCACCAATGACACTGTGGGATATTAAACGGAATACTGGTCTTATCTTCTATAACATGGGCCCAGATTCTAGCCCTGACATTTGTTAACCCTGAGCAAATCACTTACCCTCCATAGGCTTCAGTGTCCTTATCAGTAAAATGAGATGGTTAGATTAGGTGATCTCCAAGATAACTTCCACCCTAAAGTTCTAAGACAACACATGGCATAGTAGATTGAGTGCTGGCCAGCTTGGGCACTTACTAGCTATGTGATGCTGGGCCAGACCCTTAACATCTTTCAACCTCAGTTTTCTCAACTCTAAAATAGGATAATAACAAACATAACACTTATTTCACAGGATTGCTGTAAGACTCAAAAATGAGGCAATACACTAATATGCTTTGTAAAGCTGCAAACATTATATAAATGGCAAATGCTCTTATGGTCTATAGGACTAAGAGAAAGAATAGATCAAATCCATTGGATTATTAAAATACTTTGTAACAGTATTTTTCATCAAATTTCTACAGAGGAAGTCAGCCCATTGGGATACTCTCAGGAATGAAATTCTGAAGATACAAAGAACTTTCTATTGAGGAGACCAAAAAAGGAGAGTTGTCTAAATCGAACAATGTGGATGCACAGGATACTCAATCAACTTAGACGTTTAGAAGACAGATGCAGAAAAGAACATAGGTACAGAAGATGAAAGTGAGAGCTGGGTGAATACAGAAGGGCAGCACAGTCCTATAAGAATAGCATCAGAAGGGCTAATCCTCAGAGTGAACTGAGGATTGGGATGAAAACTGAAGATGATACAAGGGTTGGGAGTTTTAAAATTATATTGGGGAAAATCTTAGTATGAAAGAAGATCAGACCACTGGTTGAGATAACAGAAGATGTTGAGAAGGCAGAGCTGCTAGACCATCATATCACATTCTGGAAATGATCATTGGACTAGAAAGACCAATTTTTTAAAATGACTAATAAGAAGTTGAAACATAATATTTGTAAGGAAATAATATTTTTAAAAACCACTTATCTGACTTTTATGACTTCAAGTCTACAGACCTAGATGAATCCCAGGGTAATGAAAGAACTAGAAGAAGTGACTGCTGTGCCATTGTTAGCGATCTTTGAAGACTTGTGGACACCATGGACCACAGAACTGGAAAATGGCAGAACTTGTCTTGATTTTTAAAAAAAGGGAAGATAATAGAGTCTTCAAAAATAAAGACCAGTGAGTTTCACTTGTATTCCTGGCAAATTTCTGGAACATTTTATTAAAGAGGTAGTTAGTTAACATCTAGAAAAAAGAAGCAATGATCACAAGAAGCCTATGTAGCTTCATCAAAAACTAGGTCATGCCAGACTAATCTCATTTCCTTTTAGACAGAATTACTAAACTGGTATATTAAGATGATGCTATAGGTACAGTTTGTGTAGATTGTAGCAAAGCTTTTGACCAAGTCTCTCATGCTATTTTGCTAAAAAGATAAGAGATGTGGGTAGTTAGGTAGGTTCTGATCTACTTGAATGGCTGGACCCAAGGAGCAATCAGTAAGGTCTTAATGTCAACTTAAAAAGTCTCTAGCTAAATGCCCCAAGGATATTTCCTTAGTTTACACTGGTGCTATTTAACATTTCTATCCATTACTTAGATAAAGAGGTAGATGGATGCTCATCAAATATTCAGATGACACAAAACCAAAACATTAGAGGACAGAGTCAGGATCCAGAAATCTCTTGACAGGCTAGAACGTTGGATCACATCTGATAAGGTAAAATGTAATGCCTACACAGTACTTCAAGGACTTGTGATTTCACTGGAATGGATATTCATTCCACTAGTGCTAATCACAGGCCCTCTATTACTTAGTAGATGGTCTTTAAGAGAGTTACCATCACTGAAAAATTAATCACCCTTTGGCAAATCCAAAGCTGAGCCAAGCTAAACATAGCCAAGCTGACCTTGGGATGACTTATGGTCAATCTGTCACTGAACACACACCCAAAACTTGGTAGACCCTACCAGAGTACCAGCTGCCATGTTGTTAGGGTCCCCAAGTCACAATGAGGTCTCAGAACAGGACTGCATTCAATTCAGCCGATGGTGTTGAAGACTTTGTCTGCCATGCACTGGGGATACTTTCTGCTGAACTCCAAATCTGATTTGCCAGCTGCCTATTGGACCACTCCACCCAGATGTCCAAATTCAACACATCCAGAACAAAAATCATTATCTTCCCCTTGCCACTAGCCTGTCCTTCATCTCTATTTCTCTATTTCTGTTGAGAGCACCGCCATGCTTACAATTACACAGGTTTGAAACCTTAGAGGCACAATTGATTCTTTCCTCTCCCTCAACCCCCATATCCAATTAGTGGCCCAGCCTTGTCAATCCTACCTATGAAACATTTTTCACATCCATCCCCTTCTCTACTCTCCCATCACCTCTACCCTAATCAGGGTTTCAGCATCTCTTGCTTAGACTACTGTAATATCTCCCTAGTTAGTCTCCCTGCCTTCAATCTCTCCCCAGTCCAATGGACCCTCCACCTGGCTGCCAACTTGATATTCCTAAAACATATAACTGGTCCTGTCACCTACTTACTAAAAAATCTTCAATGACTCCTAATCGCATATCATACAAGTTCCTTAGCTTAGCATTTAAAACCCTCCACATTCTGGCTACCATCTACCTTCTTAATCTTAATTACAGATTACCCCCTCTTTGTATTATCTCCCCTCTAGTCACACTGGCTCATACATGACACTCAATGTTCCACCTCTATGCCCATGTAACACTCCCCGCCCCCTGCTATGTGTGGAATACTCTCCCTTCTTGCCCTGGCTCATAGAATCCCTGGTTTCTGTCAAAGATAAGATGACACCTTCTATAAACCAGACTTTTCCTGATCCCTCTAGTTGCTAGAACTCCCCTTCTCTTGAAATCACTTGGTATAATTTCATATGAATTTTGTATTTGTATTTTGTATTTGCATCTGCATGTTGCATCACTTCTGTGGAATGTAAGCTTCTTGAGGGCAAGGAGATTAATTTTTGTTGTTCATATCTCTAGTATTGAGCCCAATGCAGAGGCAGTTATATAACCTATGGAATCAATTACTGGGCCAGGAGTGAGGAAGACCTGAGTTCAAATCTGGACCCAGACACTTACTAGCTGTATGACCCTGGGGAAATCTCTTAACCGCTACCTGCCTCAGTTTCCACATCTGTAAAATGGGGGTAATAATAGCATCTGCCTTGCAGGGTTGTTGTGAGAATCAAGTGAGGTAATATCTGTAAAGTGCTTTGTAAACTTAAAGGCACTGTTTAAATAATAATTAATAATTGTTATTATTATAGCTTGAGGCCAGTCAGCACTGGGACCATTAGCAGGCAGAACAGAGAGGCATCCGGAAGAGCCACTGCACATGCTGAAGTCGATTGCTTAGGCTAAGCCAGTGACCACACAGGAAGTTGGGAATCCAGACCCAGATCTAAAGTCAGGATAAAACAGGATAAGAAACCGAGCCAACGGAGGAGAACACTGGGGTGAACGCCTTTGGAATATTGTCCTGAGCAGCACATTTAAAGCTATAGAGAAGCCGGAGAGTAGCCAAAGAAGGTTGACCAAGATGGCGAGGAGACTGGAGGAGACCATGCCATGTGAGGGTCAGTTGAAGGAAATGGGAATGTTTAGCCTGTTTATCTAATGATGTGATTGGAATGTTTATCTAAAGAGCTGTCACGTGGAAGAGGAATTAGACTTTGTTTAGTCCCATGGGGAAGAGCAAGAAAGCAATGCAGAGAATTTTCAGAGGAGAGGATTTAGACTTGTCCTAAGGAAAAACCTCTTAACAATTAGAGCTATTCTGAATGGAAACTGGGCTACCTCACTGCTGTGGCTGTTATTCAGTCCATCAGGTGCATCTGACTTTTCATGACCCGATTTGCGGTTTTCTTGGCAGAGATGTTGGAGTGGTTTGGCATTTCCTTCTCCAGCTCACTTTACAGATGAGGAAACAGAGGCAAACAGGGTTAAATCAGTTGCCCAGGGTCACACAGCCAGTAAGTGTCTGAAGCCAGATTTGACTCAGGTCTTCCTGACTCCAGGCCCAGGGAGTCTGAGCTGCCTCTTGCCACTAGCTGCAAAGGCTGGAGAGCCACTTGATGGGTATGTTAGAGAAGATATTCTCATTCAGCTATTGGTATGACTATATCACCACTGCCACTGGTTGCCTGTGTGACATAAGGCAAGTTACTCTCTCTGGGCCTCAGTTTCCTTACCTGTAAAATGAGGGGGCTGGACTAGGTGGCCTCTAAGGTTCTTTCTGTCTCTAAATCCATGATCCTGTGCCTATTCTGAGATTCTGTGATTCTGAGAAACAGAAAGGCTCAAGAACAAGATCTGGTAGATGGTTCAAAGGTCAGGTCAGGACCCGGAATACACATAGGAACCCAAGGAACAGGACCAGGTAAGCAGAACAGATTATACCAGCAAGAAGGTGACTTTGCTCCTTTGGCCGATGTCTAGCTCATCAAGAAGTTTCTCATGCACTTCCTCCCAGAATGGAACCTGGGAACACTCACCAAACCACCACCCTCCATGCTGAGATGAAACAGGGCAGTCCCCTGAGCCATGTACAGTTTTGAGGGTCCCAGTCAAACGGACATTTGGGGGGCCAAGGAAAAAGTGGGAGTGGCATCTTTGTTGTGCTCCATGAGGATAGACTGGTCACAGGCCTAGGAAGGACTTACGAGTTAAATATAATTGCTTCCTTTGATCTAGGATGCCAGCCTTCTGAGGAGCACAGGATTTTGAGCTAGAAGGGACCTGGGAGGTCATTTAACCCATACGCTTCTTTCATTATTTATTTTTTGAGGGAATCTGGGTTAGGTGACTTGCCCAGGGTCACACAGCTAGTAAGTGTCTGAGGCCACATTTGAACTCAGGTCCTCCTGACTCCACAGCCAGCGCTCTATTCACTATATCATCTAGCTGCCCCATCCATTTCTTTTCACAGAAAAGGAAACCAAAACCCCAAGAGGCTTGTACCCTTGGTTAGTACTAATGTAAGTAAAATGTAGGGATTTTAAAAGCAAAGATGATCTCACATTCATGCTTGTATGCCTGGTGCCTAGCATAATAACTGGTACATATTAAGCACTTAATAAATTCTTGTTAATTTATTTCTAAGGTCACATAGATGCTAAGTAGCAGGTAAATTTGAACCCAGGGCCTCTGACTCCACATCCAATGTTGTTTCCACCATACAATTCAGCCTCTTTAACCATTTGGTACAGTGTATTAGCCACCTCCCCAGTGAAGATGTGGGAGGGGAGAAGCCTTTGAAGACCTTTGGCATCCTGTCCAGCTGTCTACACTGGTCAAATTAGCAAACCAACTGATAATCCTCCACTCATACAATGTAAAGTTGGGTTGTGGTGGCCCTGTGCTGAATGTTCAGATGAAAATGCAAGCAGGAATGTCCAGAACCCAGATGTTCAAACTAAGCCAATATCTGGGTGTTGTTCAAACGGAGCTTCAGAGTGGGTGAAGAGGCAGAGAACCCCATGATGGGGATGGATCCCTTCCCTCCGCCTGTCCCAGCAGTGTTTGGGAGAAAGTACCAGGATGTGCCCACCTCTCAAGGGGACCCAAATTGAGGAGAGAGGGAAGCCAGAACTGTTCTGAAATGGAAGAGATAGGTCCAATTTGCCTCATTGCAGGGGCTACCAAGTAAAGAAGTCCATCACTAAGCCCCCTGAAGCTACAGTCTAAACAGGTCTCTCAGTAGGGGAAGATAACTTCTGAACAGGTATCCCTCTCTGCCGTCTCAGAAGTAAAATTGTGGCTGATTTAAAATTCTGATACCTTTAACCTTCATCTTAATTGACAGCATGATTTTAGGCATTATGGAATTAATAACTTCCATATTTAGATTTACAAACTCGTGGAATATTAAAACTGAGAGGGTCCACAGAACAAAAATGTAGATTGCCAGAATTGGGAGGCATCTTAGAACACAGGATATTCAATGTACAAAATGTATGGTACCTTAGGACATGGAATGTTAGAGCTGGGAGGAACGGACCTTAGAATATACAATTTTATCATGTCAGACCTGGAAGGTACCTTAGAACATACAACATTACCATGTCATAGCTGGAAGGGACCTTAGAACATACAATGTACCATGTCAGACCTGGAATGGACCTTAGAACATACAATGCACCGTGTCAGACCTGGAAGGGACCTTAGAACATACATTACCATGTAAGACCTAGAAGGGACCTTCGAACTTGGAACGTAGAATGTCAGAGTTGGGAAGGACCATAGGATCATGGAAGGTCAGATCTGGGAGGGATCTTGGAGATCAGCCAGTCCCACCCTCTCATCTACAGTGAAGGAAACTGAGGCCCAGAGAGGTTAAATGATTCTCCAACATCTGTGCCCCATAATGTTCCAGACCGGGGTAAGCTGGGAGATTGGATTATTATAGTGGAGAGTTATAATAAGAAATATTATTTGCAAAATTGCAAATTTTGCAAAATTGCAAAAGCAAAGTCAGTTGAAATTGGACTATAATTAAATGCTTAGAAAATTCT
Organism: Trichosurus vulpecula; assembly: GCF_011100635.1. Taxonomy (NCBI): domain Eukaryota; kingdom Metazoa; phylum Chordata; class Mammalia; order Diprotodontia; family Phalangeridae; genus Trichosurus; species Trichosurus vulpecula. Next base: position 225,213,169 of record NC_050578.1, on the reverse strand, counting down.
GTGCTTAGCTCATTTTAAAATCAAGTGCTTCTTTGTAGAAATTTCCTTTCTTTAATTACAATTTCCTGTCTCGTTTGACATTTACAATGCAATCTTGGGGGACATGTTTGTGATTTATTATTCCTGCTCCTATCAGGATATCACTGTGCAGAAATGAGTTTATAAAATAAGAGCTCAAATTATTACGGCCTCTGACCAATAAAGCAGGCTCATAATTTCAGACCAGAAAAAAGATGAACACTTTTGACAGCCCAGTGCAGAAACCTCAGCTGGGGATGACAGCAAAAATTCTTTCCATTTTCGGGAACAGAAGAAGCACTTTAAGATTTACAAAGCGCTTTCCTCAAAGAGACTGTTGAATGAAAGTAGTTACTGCAAATATTGCTATCCTCATTGTACAGAAGAGGAAACAGAATCTCAGAGAAGATAACGTTTGACCAATGGTCATCCAGGGAGTGGCATGCATTTTCAGTGAGGAATCAGCATTGGGTCAGGAGAAAGGAATTAGACGCAAGGAAATCGGAGGCAAAAGCTGGGGACAAAAACGGATGGTATTATCTGAGTTGAAAAGCAAACAGATGTGTGAGGAAGGTGCAAAGGGGAAGGCAGCTGTCCACAATGGTTAGGTTCTGTTTCTAAATTCCCTGGCTATTTAAAGAATGTCGATACATTCCTTTAACACAAATGATTGAGCACATTTGGTATGGTGGTGGTGAAAGTTATGGCCCCTGGCTACTTGTGACAGAGTGTGTAGATAACTGTGTGTGTGGGGGGGGATGGAGTATGGGCAAGATTGGCATGGCGGTCAGAGTGATTAAGATGATGTGCCTGGCACATAGTGGGCACTTATTAAAAACTCAATGATTGATCGATACAGAGATTAAGCTATGACAGTAGGATAACTACCGGCTGGTGTGGAATGTATTAAAAATGAGAGCATGCCCACATACAAGAATCTGCTGCTTGGATCTATGGAAGCATGTTGAGAGTAAATCCTGGGGCTAGGGGAAATCCTGGGGAGGGGAAAGGATGAGGGAGGTTGATGTGCTCAAGTGATGCTTTAGGATCTGAGACTGAATTTAGTTCTGAGGCCCAGTGTTCTTCCAGGGAAGCAAGGTGGTATAATGGGCAGAGTACAGAGCCTGGAGTCAGGAAGACCAGAGTTCAAGTCCAACCTCAGGCCCTGACTAACTGTGTAACCTTGGGTGAGTCGTTTAACCTCTCTTTGCCTCAGTTTCCTCATCTGTAAAATGGAGATAATAATAGCACCTCCCTTCTCTGAGGTTGTTGTGAGGACTGAATAAGATAAAACGATAAAGCACTTGGCGCATAGTGAGTGCTATGTGAATGTTAGTTATTATTAGTCTTCCTCACTGAAACATCAGCTGTAGAACAGTGATGACAAAGCACCTGCAGATGTGAATTATCTGAATGGCACAGTCTTGAGCTCCCAAGAATCCCTGCGTAAGAAAAGAGGGCCTGAATGAGGAAAAGGTCTTGCAAGTAGACCCAGAGCTGGGATCAAGTTGGAACATGAACATGTGTGTGAGTCCATTATCATCTGGCATATGGGGGATGGGAGATGTTATATCTGAGTCCTCCAGACAATAGTCTTCATGTCAGTGGCCTGGGTCAAGAGGGCTTGAGCACACATCGGGAAGAGCACTACCTCTGGGGTCTTCAAATCCCACCTTTGATTCTCACTACTTGAAAGATTATGGACAGCAGGAAGGAATGGTGGGATTGGGGAAGGACTGATGTTCAGGTTTTTTTTTAAGTAGAAGAATGGAGTCTGAAAACTATAGGCCAGGGAGCTTGACTTCAAACACTGGGAAAAATCTAGAAGGTATCATTCAAAGGGATGGCATACAAGCATCTAGAAAAGGAAGCAGTGATCACAAAGACATAAGATGGATTCATCCAAAACAGGTCACGATAAGCTAAGCTTGATAGATTCATGAAGCTGACAGGGCAAGGGAATGTTGTCAATAGAATGTGACTGATTTTATAATACATTTGATAAAAATGTTACATGTTCTTCTTTTACAAAAGATGGAGAGAGGTTAAGTGTACAGTGCAGTCAGGTGGATTTGGAACTGGCTGAAGGGAGGGACCCAGAATGTAAAGCCAAGGTTTCCAGTGGAGTATTCAGGGATCTCTGCTTGACTCTATGCCATTTAACATACCCAGCTCTAGACCTATACTCGTATGTATGCATGTATGGGTATATATAGAGATTTGGAGGTCATAGTAGACCATATGTGTTGTTTAAAAGCTAAAAAAAGTGAAGTTGATGCTGGATTACATTGAGGAATAAGCAGGTGAGAGTCTGTCTGTATTCTGCTCTGGACAGAACACAGGTGGAAAATTGAAGTTCTTGAGCACATGACCCCAAGGGCTTAGGATTTGTGTCATATGAGAAGTCACAATAATTTGGCTATTTAACCTCAAGAACAGAAGACTTAAAGGAGGGGACTTTATGGCTGTCTTCAAATGTTTGAAGGACTATCATATGAAAGAGGTAGTATACTTGCTCTTCTTGACCATAGAGGGCAGAATGAAGAATGGGGAGGAGGGGGTAGAAATTTCAAAGAGGCAAATTTAGGCTTGATTGAAGGAACCTTTCCCTAACAATTAGAGCTATCCAGAAGTGGAATGTCTGGCCTCAGAAAGAGGTGGCTCCCCCCTCATTAAACGTGTTCAAGCCAAGGCCAGACAACCACTTGTTGAGGATAACATACATAGTTAAGGCATGGCTTGTACTAAATGGCTTCTGAGGACCCTTCCAACTCTGATATTTTGTGATTCTGTCCTCCTTGCCTACCACCAGCTCCCGTTGTTGCCCCATTCAGTCCTGTTCTCATGACAGACCTGAAAAGGGGCAAATTCAAATCTCCACTTTGCCGAATATGAAATTGAGCCTCAGAGAGGTGGAGCTAGGACGGGTCAGAGATGGGACTTTAAGTCAGGAGTCTCCAAGTTCAGCTTTCTTTTTCTAACAGTGAATAATTGCTGCTAGGCCCATGGTTCTGGAGCATTTGCCTCTCTCCCTTCTCCACTAAGGGGACCTTCTACTCTAGACCTATAAACAGAATGAAGACTAGGCTGCCTTGAGGAAGCCTGACCACCTAGAAGATGGGTCAGACTCTTTTTTTATAATCTTCAGCTCCCTAAATCCTTGGAAAATTTGTTTAAGGCTTAGGTTTTGGCTCATGTCTAGGGCCTTCTCAAAAAGGAGAGTAGAAAGGTACCTGATGTGCAAACTCATCAGGTATGGGAAAGATATTTATTTTCTATACCCAAAAGAAATGCTAACCACAGAGCACTCACAAATGTGCATTGATAGAAAGACAAAACAGGATTTAGTAACAACTTACAACTAGAGCTGAACTATCCCAAGAGGTTGATACTTAAGCCCCATCTAAATATGAGGCTTGCTGAGAACTGTTGAATAGGTCTTTTACATTTCACTGTGGCTCTGAACTGTCTTCCTCAATTATAAGTCTTCTAGAAAGCTTAGTCAGGGTTTGGGCTCACCCTCTCATTAGGGATGATCTCTCAAGAGAGTCCTGGAGTTGTTACCTTATCCTTGTTTTTAACCAGTACTGACCAAAAGACCTAGGATGACCAGATTTCCCAAACTCACAAGATTTGATGTCCAACTTGAATACACCCATTTTGGGATACTTATTTACCTAAACAGGAAAAAAAACCACAGAAGAGACAGAACCCAAACACAGGATTGGGCTTATCTAGGAAGAGTTTTGGTCACATTCATGGCCATATGTAGACAAAGTGGAGGCTAAGGAAAGGTACTCCCTTCCTCCCTCCACCCCACCATACCCATCATGGAAAATACCAGAGCTACATGATGTCACCTAAAGGGCTGAATGAAGAGAGAAGGGCAAAGTGACTCCTTTTTCTTTTCTTTTTTTTTTGCAGTTGGGGTTAAGTGACTTGCAGAGTCACACAGCTAGTAAATGTCAAGTGACTGAGGCCAAATTTGAACTCAGGTCCTCCTGACTCCAGGGCTGGTGCTCTATCTACTGCACCACCTTGCAACCCCTTAGTGACTCCTTTTTCAAAGGTCCACTGAGTCATGAGCAATTCCTGCTCAGTAGTCAATAAGGGTGTGGCTTTATTGTCTTAAAAAACCCCTATTAGACAAACTGACAGAGCTCAAATCAGGAAGGGCAGTTTAGCACATGTCCTGTCTAGCCCTTAGTTATGTTTCCATTATACTGTGCTGACAATTGTACACAAACAGGCAGTCCTTCGGAATTTCAAGAAGCCTCCTTGTATCACCTAGAAGGGTTATTGTCTCCAGATGGATGAGGGAGCCCATGAGGGCATCCAAAGTTCTTCAAAGCAATAACTTTCAGTCTTGGATCTTCTCCATATCTCTTTTGTCTTTCTCCATGGGCTCGTTAGGGGCTTCATCACGGGGGGGGGGGGGGGGGCTATCACAGGAAGGAGTGAATCAAACAATCAGAAAATGCAATAAGACACAACATTCCCAAAAGCTCTCCAGAAATCAGAAGAGTTGCCAATTTCCTTCCATGTTCCAGATGGCTAGGAGACCAGGTGCCCATCTCCTACAGAGATAATTTTTGACCACTTAGAAAGGAAAGAGGCAATCACTAAAAGCCGGCATGGGTTCATTAAGAATAGGTTATGCCAGGCTAACCTCATTTCCTTTTTCAACAAGGTCACTCAACTGGTAGATGGAAGGAATGCTGTCAACATGGGATACCTAGATTTGACAAAGTCTCTCATGATTTCTTTGTAGACAAGGTTGAGAGGAGAGGTCAAGATGATCATACAATAAGGTGTATTTGGAATCAGTTGAATGAACAGACCTCCTACTGCAATAGAATTCTAACACAGGAACCTAGTGATCTGTCCTTGACTCTGTGCTGTTCAACACAGACTACAGGCTATTAGAACTGGGGGGAATCTTAGGGTTCCCACTCTAACTCATCGTTTTGTAGATAAGGAAGCTGAGAGGCCCAGAAGTGTAATGTTACTTGCCACAGACATGAGGCAAATTAATGATGGAAATGGGATAAAAACCAGGGTCCCTTAGTTCTCCATCCATTGTGCAACCCATTACAGCATGTTTCATCATGTTTATCAAGGACTTCAACAGAGGCATAGATGGCATGTTTACATACAATCTTAGGCTGCATTAAGAAAAGAAAAGCATCTAGGACTAAGGTGGCATTAGCCCCTGATCTCCTCTGCCCTTATCAGAGAACATCTGAAACATTGTGTTTAATTTGCAGCACCACATTTTAGCAAAAATTTTGACAAGCTTTGGCACATCTAGAAGAGTTTCACCATGTTAGTGATGAGACTATAAACTATTACAAGTGAGGATCAGTTAAAGGAAGTTGGGGTGTTTAATCCAAAGGAAAAAGATCAGAGGGACATAAGATCATCATCTCAACTTATATGAAGGATTGTCATGCAGAAAGAAAAAAGACAATACTGCTCAGCTCCAGGGGATAAACTGAGGAGCAGCAGGTCATGGGAAGACAGACTTTGGCTCAAGATAGGGAAAAACTTTCTAACAATTATAACTTTCCAGAAATGGAAGAAGATGCTTTGGGAAAAAGGGAATTTCCCACAGTGAAGTCTTTTGGGAGGGTTAGGTAGCAGCTGGATGACCACAGCACCCTTGAAATGTAGCAAGTATTGCGAAATACTAATATCTCCATTTCACAAAGGGGGAAACTGAGGCCCAGAGAGATGAAAAGAGCCTAAGTCTTTGGGCTCCAAATCAAGTGCTTTCTTTGTTATATAGCAATGCCTTTTTGATGCAGCTTAAATGAATTAATGAATGTGCAAACCAACAAATGAACAAAACAAAATACATCTCTGCCTCCTCCCATGGTCAGCCTGGCACAGCCTCTCCCAGCATGATGGCTAGGTCCTCATGGCCCACCCAGTAAGGGCACAGAGTCAACTGTGAGGCATTTAAAGGGTCAGAACAAATCTATATGTGGTCGAAGAACAAGACACACGTAACAGGAGCTCCCAGTCTGATGGGAAAGGTAGCTTCCATTAAGTCCCTTAAGTTCAACATCGAAATCAATGTTTAAGCCACAAGAAGTAATTAGTATAATTCATAGTAGAGATCGGGGGGATTTTTTTGAAACCAAGTTTAATTAAACTGAAAAATGACAGCTTCATTTTCTCTCCCTAGATAGGTGACTCCAACGTCTGTCCTCAATGCTTTTCATTAAAACCCAGGACATTCCATAGCTGGGACTTCAGTGCCATTAAGCAGAGAAGTTTCACAACCATTTGAGGAACAATAAATCAGACTGGTTTCTTTTTGAATGGAGAAGACACTAATTGAGCAGCTCATAAATCATTTCCTTTTCTTGGAGTGGCAAGTATCAGCCATGGAACCCAGGATAGGTTCCTTGGGCCAAGGTGCTGGTAGCACAGACACAAAGCCATGGTGGGCAGCTCTCGTAAGATTAGGAGAAGGACAAGAGACACCAACCCCATTTGATCACTGACCTAGAACTGGAACAGACCTCAGACTGTCCAGTACAACTCTTTCATTTTGGAGATGAGGAAACTAAAGCCCAGAGAGGTTGCGACTTGCCCAAGGTCACACAGGGAGTTAGGATCCAAGTCACAGTTTAAATCCACAGTCTCTGGCTCCAGAGTAATTTTTTCTTCCATTGTATTGTGCTCTGCTCAGGAGCTATAAGGGAGCCTGGAAGTTCTGCTAAACCCTGCTTTTCTCCTCCTGAAAGTCTGGATGGCCTCATTCCCTTGGCAATCCTACTCTGTTCCTTGGTGAGGAGGAGATGCAGAAAGTTGCTAGTGTTTCAAGACCAGCCCCAGAAATGCTCTGATATAGAATGAGCAACTTTATGGATGTCAAGAGAGGGAAGGCTCACCAACAAAACAGAATTGTATAGAGCAAAGGGATGTGGAACCTCTAAGACTTGGGTAATAGACCACTGCATTCAGAGTCACTGAAGCTGAGTTCAGTCCTGATGAACTGGATGACTTTGGACAAGTCTTTTTGCCTCCCCAGGCATTGGTGTCTTCATTTGTAAAGGCCTACTCTGAAACCAGGTTCATACTAAAAGGCCTTAAAGGTCTGAGGCCAGTCCAAGCAATAGTATCTGATTGGTGCCTGTCAGAGCCAATATCAGATGGAATCAACTCCCAATTTGGATTGTGCAAGGAGGAGGAAACTGAGATGAGCTAAGGCCAGTGCCTGAGTCGGACCACTAGGTGATGAAGGCAGAAACTGGGGACTGAAAAAGAAAACAAAGCCTAGTCCTAGCCACTCCATCCAGAAAGAAAACAGAATCTGAATCCAGACCACCTAGGAGATAGGACCAAAAAAGAATTTGTCTTGCCCTTCCAAGAATGTGGGAGTGAGAGAAGCTGGGCCCTGGCACAAAGTCCTAATCTAGGAACTGAGGCTGGAAACATGAGTAAACAGAAGAAAACTCCAGATTCAATGAAGAAATGCTATAGGTTAAGAAAAGCCCAAGAAGCAAACCCAGAAAAGTTGAACTCCTGAACACATGTAAGTAGAGCCTCCAAGATAAGACTAGCTTGGCCACAAGAAGTCCAAGAAATAAAGAAGAAATAAAATTAGGGCTCTTCATAAAAAACATAATGGAAGGATAATAAATAAGTAAAAAACCATACCCCATTAGTGGATTCCCTAAAAATAGAATGGAACAAATAGAGTTCAATGATTTCATGAGAGAACAAGAAATGTTAAAGTCAAAAGGCTGAAAAATTATAAAGAAATATAAAGTACTATCAAAAGTAATTAAGCTGAAAAATAAGTCAAAGTGAAATCATTTAAGAATATGTGAACTTCCTTAAAATCATGAGCAATCAAAAACCTGGATACCATATTTTAAGAAGTTATAAAAGAAAACTTTCCAGATCTATTAGAATTAGAGGGCAAAGTGAAAAGAGAAAGAATACACCAGTCACCTGGAAAAAAAACCCAAATTGAAAATATCCAAGAATGTCATAGGCAAATTAAGAATTTCCAGGAAAGTCAAAGAAAAAGTACTGCAAGCAACCAGAGAGTTCAAGAAGCAAGTAACTGGAGTCAGGATCACACAAAATTATGCTGCGATTCCAATATAGCAGAGAAAATCATGGAATACAATATTCTAAAAGACAACATAAAAACTCTCAGAAACAAGAATAACTTGCCATGCAAAATTGAGCCTAATCCTATGCAGGGATAGAGAAGAAAGGGAAGGAAATTGGACATTTAATAGAATAGAGGACTTTTAAGAAATTCTTATGAAAAGAACACAACTGAGTAGAATTTTTGAAATGAAAACACAGGAAACAAGAAAAATATGGAAAGGTAAATATGTTAAATCAATTACAATGGACTGAAGTTCTTACATTTTAATTTAATAGTGGGAGTAGAGCAAGTATACCTTCAGAATCCCGAGAGAGAGAGAGAGAGAGAGAGAGAGAGAGAGAGAGAGAGAGAGACTGGTAGTGACTTGGTTCCATTTTGTTGGTGTTAAGAAAAGAAAGAAAAGGGTGAAGAAAATATTCTAGAGAATAAATAAGGAACAAAGGAAAGGAACTTACTATTTCAGTCAGCCAATAAGCATTTATTAAGCACCTACTATGTTCCAATCACTATACTAAGTGGTAGTGATACAAAGAGACGAGAGACAGCCACTGCCCTGGAGGAGCCCACAATCTAATGGAATATTTCTCATAATCAGGGTGTGTAGGAAAAATGTACAAATATAGAGGGGGGTTGAGGAAAGTGGGGAACCTCACATTCATCTGAAGCAGGCAAAAAAAGCATTAAACACAAAACACAAAATATTTGTCATAGAAATAAATTAAATTAGAGAAACAAGCAGGGACGGGGAGAGGAGGGTTTAAGAGGGAGGAGAGAATTGAGAAGGGAATAGCCACAAGTAAAACAAATTTCAACTTCAGAATATGTATTATATGGTGGAGATTAAAAGGAGAGAAAGAAAGTGTAAGGACAAGTCATCAGAGTCCAGATAACATGAAGGCACAGGGATAAGATCAGATCAATTATAAATTACTACCATTGATCACATTCTTTTTCTTTCACCTCATTCTTTTTCTTTGTAAGAAAAGAACTATGGAACAAAGGGAGGAAAAAGAATGAGAGGATATTATGAAGCGGAAAACACAATTAACACTCATGACTGTGAATGTGAATGAGATGAACTCACCCATAAAATGGAAGAGGATAGTAAAATGGATTAGAAAGCAGACTCCAACAATATGTTGTATACAAGAAAAACAATTGAAACATAAAGTTTCACACAAGTTTAAAATGAGGTGTTGGATCTGAATTTATTGTGTCTTAGACAAATTCAAAAATCCAGGGTGACATTCATGACCTCAGATGAGGCAACAGGAAAAATAGACATGGCTACTGCTTTGTGCTTAAAGGTATTATCAATAATGAAACACTTCTTTTATCAAAAGAGAGAATAGATCACTAAATTCGGTATACAATTTAGAAAATTAGAAAAGCAAAAAATCCAAAACTTCCAATGCCTACTAAACACAAAAATGTAAACTCTGAAAAAATCAAAAAGGAGATAAAATTGAAAAGAATATTGAGTTGATAAACAAAAATCATATGGGGGAACTAACAAATTAGACAAATCTTTAGTTTATTGGATTTTTTAAAAACTTCTCTTATTCTCTCAACTTTTCCTTCTATTCCTGTATATTTGTCTTTGAAGGGTCTTGGATTCTTTGGGAAAAATTGGAAGTGAGTTATCCTGTCTTGGTGGTAAGGGAAACTATAATAGACTTTGCATGAGGTTTCTTCTCCATCTCTCTTATTTCTCCTTGAAATAAGAGAAAGGAGCAGGGACTTAGCCTATTCCTGAATATAATGACTGACGTTTATAACATTTAGTGGTGTATAGAGAATTTGAGATCTATTATCTCCTTTGAGGAAACTGAGGCCCAGAGATACAAAGCAATTTACCTATGGTCACAGGGATAAATAAATGACAGAGGCTGGAGATGACAGAAGCTAGGGCTTCTGGCTCCAAGGTTATTGTTCTTTTTGCTACACTGTTATGTAGGAATGATCATCAAACCAATAACCCTTGAAAGCTTACCATATAAATGGATAAAGCCAGGACTAAAACCCACTTAGCTAAATTTCCACTTTGGACCTCATATGGACCTTATGTGGAAAGGTTAAAGAATAATGTATTGCTAAGCTCTTTGACTCTGACAGTAAGTTCAAAGAAAGGATCAACCAAGGCTGACTAGAATAATTAGGAAAGGCTCCCTGGAGGAGATGAGGTGTGAGCAGGACAATAAAGGATAGGCAAGTTTTCTAGAGCGGAAAAGGGAGAACAAGTGATAAAGGTGGAGTGGAAAACAGGAGAAAATTATTATTGTTGTAATTACTATTAATATTAATAATATTATTATTAAGATAAAGAATTTCACTGGTATAGGGAGCTCCCTGGTGAGAAAACTCCCTCTCCTAATGAAGGGAGCAACTTCTCTGAAACATAGTCATACCTAGAACACTAGAAGTTCAAGTTACTTACTCAGGGTCACACAGCTAGTATGTGTCAGAGGCAGGACTTAGTCCCAGGTTGTTCCTGGCTCCAAAGACAGCCCTCCATCATGGTATAGAGATAGACACTTACTAGCTGAGTGACCCTGGACAAGTCACTTGACCATCTCAGTTTCCTCATTTGCAAAATGAGAAAGTTGGAGGTGATGGTTTCTGAGGTCTCTTCCAGCTATAAATCTATGAACCTAAACTTCTGCTCGGTATTATTATCTTGTTATACTATTATCTCTTACAATGATGATGATTAGCATAGCTGATTTTTACCTGATATTTTATATGACTTATTTCATGTGATCAAAGCATAGGGAAAGGAATGAACCTGAAATATCTGGGAAATGTGGGGGGGGAGGAATGAAAAGAGTCTGGCTAGAATAGAAGGTCTCTACTGAGCAGTGGTGGAAGGTAAGGTTGGAGAGGTTAAGTGGAGTCAGATTGGAGGAGGTCTCCAAAGCCAGACACCACAGTCTGGAGTTGATCCAGATGCCTCCTGGCAGTGGGGAGCCATTGGAAGTCCTTGAGCAAAGGAGTAATGTGATGAAAGGCAAGCTCTGATCACCTCTGATGTGGATCCCCACTATAACCTAATGCACCAAAGTCCTAGAGCAAGTACATCAGGGAGTCAGGGGTGGGTTAGGGTTAAGGTCTCATTCATTATGAGGGTTAACCTCATTCACAGTGCTTTCCCAGAATCTTGGAGCTCAATTAGACCTCAAAGACCATCTAGTCTAATCTATACCTAAGCAAGACTCCTCTACAATATTACCAAGAAGTGGTCATTCAGCTTCCACTCCAAGACCTCTATTGATAGAGAAATCACGATTTCCTGAGGCTTCTCATTTCATTTTTAATAACATTAATGGGTAGGAAGCATTTTCCTTATGTCTCTTTGCAAGCTTTGCCTATGTAGTCCTTGAAAACATCTATCATTCTCTTCCCATTTTCTTCTCAAGTCTTCCCCAGGTGAAGCTTCCCCAGTTGTTTTAAGCTGATCTTGATATAGCATGATTTTCCATTCTTTCACTAGTTTGGTCTGCCTGTCCTGGACACACACCAGCTTATCAATGTTGTCCATAAAACAGACACAACTATCTAGATGTGGTCTGACCAAAGCCAGAGCTTCCAAAGACTCACCTTGTACTCTCTCTCACCTACATACAACTGTCTACCATAACCCTCCCTCTACCCTGCCACTCTTGCTTCCATCACTCCTAGTCCCCTCTCCCCCATCCTTTTACTCTCAAATCCTTGTCACACAACTCCATCTCCCTGCCATGCTCCTCATCTCCCCATTCCCATCTCCCAGCCATCATCCTAATCCTCATCTTCATCCTGCTCCATACCTGTATCTCTTTACCATCCCTAACCTCACTATTCCATCCTCCACTCCACCTCAATCTCCCATCCCTCATCCTCTTCCTATACCCACATCTGCCTCCCTCTGCATCTTCCATTCTCTACTTTCACTTTTCTACCATCTTCTGAATACCTCATCCCCACTCCTTCTCTCTAGACCCATCTCTGTTCCCTATACCTATCCCCTAACAATCACCCCACTCCTTTTCATTCCCATCCCCCAGCCATTATCCCCATCTCTCATCCTCATGCCCAACCCCCAGTCCCCTCTTCTTCCTTTGCTGTTCCTGATGCTAGCTACTCTAATTTGATGCATTGAAAGCAGCTCCCTTTAAATAGACCCTCTTAGAAGCATTAGTAATCCTTTGTCTGGAGTCTCTGAGCCCCTGCCCTTAGCACACACTCTCCCCCACCCATTTGTTTAAAAGACTTCCCGCGTGCTAATTGAAGGAATTGGCAGCACTTTTTTTCTGCTCCCACACACACACACACACACCCCAGCCTGCTCTGCTCCCAGGACTCAGCTGCATACCCCGACTAAATGGACTTGGCTCTACCAGTCTTCCTTTGCCTGGGAAGAAAAGAGAATCTACCAACCTCCTTAGGTCACCAGGAGACCCATCACCTCCCAGCATGGGCCCTTCCCCGACTGCTCCAATAGCCAAGCTTGGGGGTGGAGTGAGAAGCTGGGATTCTTCCCTCTGCCTGGTCCTCTGGGGAAAGTGAACAGAAACTTACTTAAGGATCTAAACCACCTAGGTTCAATTCATGACCCTATTACTAGTTCCCTTGAACAAGTTATTCTCCCTCTTTAGACATCAACTTCCTCATCTGCAAATTGGAGGTAATAATGATGGCATTTTCTAACACATTAGCTATTACGAGGTATCAAATTTAGATCATGCAAGTAGAGAATATAAGTTCTCCAGAAATATAAATGTAAGTTCTACGTACATATAAATTCTATGTAAATGGCAGCATTTTATTATTAATAATATTAATGATCACGGTAACAATAATGAGTTTGCATCCTGGCCCACTCACCTTTTGCTATGTAGAGTCTTAGTTTTACTGGGGACTTCAGGACCCAAAGTGCAGTGTAACCCAAAGCCTGGTGTAACTCTCTGATGTAAGAGAGAGAAGCAAGAAAGACCTTCACAGCCAAGCCCCTCATTTTACAGATGAAAGTCCCAGAGAGGGGGGAAGGGACTTGTTACAATGCTAGCAAGCAGGTGAGCTCAGATCTGAATCCAGATTGTTGGTTCCAAACCCAACAGTTTTCCCACCAAAGATGTTCTCAGGTCTGGGGCGGTGCTGGGTTTGAGTTAGTGGACATTGCTTGGCAGGAGGCAAGGGCTGTATAAATCTCACCAGGAACCCTTGTATCGGCTACTACCCCACTCTGGGCCTCTCGCCTTCACAAGCTACCCTGATGATGTTGAGTTAACTGCAGAGCAAGCATTAACCTCTGGGGCTGCCTGGTTTGGCCTGTTCTTTAAGTTAAAGGAAAAAAAAGCAGCCAAGATGAGAATTTTGCGCTCCAGCGGCTATTGAAAGATGAGCTAATAAACGGTTAAACTTGAGTAATCACACTCTCCCAGAGGAATGAATGCTTCAAATGGGCTTGGTCAAAAACCTTGAAATTCTAGCTGGCTCCACACTGCCAGCCTCGAACATTTGACGAGATTCATTATAGCCAGGGACTGAATACAAGTGTCTCCTGATTACAGCCCTTCCATTAAAAGTCCCCACCAGTGCCCGCCTTTCCACCAAGGAGTGTCAATCGGATTAAAATCTCAATTCACCCCCAGTCAATTCTCCAGTAACACGATTTCATTAGAGGCAGGCGGGGAGTAAAAGAGGAAAGGGGGTGGGGAGTGAAGAGAAAGAGAGAGGGAGATGGGCTCGGGGCTCGAAGGGCTGAAACAGCTGGTGTATAAATTATAAAGTGTACTTTGTATGAAGCGAACACACCTTCTACAGAAGCCACATGACTAATTAATGTGGCGGGGGGTGGCAGGCTGGAAATTGCCCGCTCCCTCTCTCCTGTGGCTCGATTAACAACAGGTTCTTCCAAATCTCAGGATGGGAAGAGATCGTCGTATGAAAATAACATATTAACATACCGCCCGTGAACTGTATCCAATCAGTTCCTTTCCACTGGCGTGTGTACAAAACAATTAAAATCAAATTTATATTGGGCTCCTTTAATATATTCTGGCATTAATATAATCAACATACAAGTGTTCAGAAGTGGGCCCAGCCATTTTTCTGCAGAGCTGAGTGCCTTGTGGTACAGAGGGGAAGAGAGCTATGTGGGGGAGTCTGGAGGCCTGGATTCTGATCCCGGGCTCAATGCATTACTTTCTGGGTGACCTTCAGCAAGGTACTGAATCTTTCTGGATCTCAGTGTCCTCCTCTGCGAAAGCAAGGGGCAGGACTACACAACCTCTAAGGTCCTAGCTTTAATCTTATGATTCTAAGTAGTTCCAGTTACTCAACAAATAAAAGACGGGTAACTCAGAGGGAAGACACTCAGAGAGGGTGGTGGGTCAAGGTAAGGAGCAGATGATGGATGCTGTTGGGTTGGAAGCTTTTTATACACAGAGACACATGTGTTTCTGTTCTCCCAGTGCCTAGGTCACTACCTGCTGTTGGTCAGCCCATGGATGCTTTAGTTGGCAGACCCTCTGAGGGCCTCTGGCTGCCCAGGGCAGTTAGAGAAGAACATAGAGAGAATGCTACCAAGATTGTCTGGGAGCAGCTCTTGGGCTCTGGTCTAAACCTAGATCTGTCACAGCTCAGAAGGGCCCTCAGAGACCACCACTATACAGATAAAGAAACTGAGACATAATGAGAGAAAGTGGCTTGTCCAGAGTCACAAAAAAAACCAGACAGGGTGAAAACACAAGCTGCTTGCTGGCTCACGACATGCATTTCAAACTCAATGTGTCCAAAACAGAACTTAGCATCATCTTTGTACTGAAACCCTCTTCTCACACCAATTTTCTCATTACTGTTAGGAACAATATCATCTTCTATATCCAGCCCACTGCTGTCTCTCTTCACCTCTAGTATGTGTCCCCTTCTCTCCATTCACAAAGCCACTAACCTAGTTCAGGCCTTCACCACCGCTTGCTTAGACCACTGCAATGGCCTTCTCATCAATCTCCCTGCCTCAAGTCTCCCCCCATTCCAATCCATCCTCCACTCAGCTGTCAAAGTGACTTTCCTCAAGTCTACCTTTTGTTACTCCCTTTCTCAATAAACTCCAGTGGTTTCTCATCATCCCTGGTTTCAGATAAAAGCTGGCCCCCTCCTACCTTCCCAAGCTTCTTCCCCTGACACCCTTCCCCCTTCTATGTTCTCAATGATCTAGCTACATTGGCCTCATACATGACTCTCCAGCCTCCATGTCCATGCCTCACACAGGCTGTCCGCCAGCCTTGGAATCCTGTCCCTTTCCAACTCCACTGCTTAGGTTTTCTGTTTCTCTTCAAGATTTAGTTCAAATTGTATCTTCTTCAGGAGTCCTTTTCCAGTCCCCTTAGCTGCTAGTACCTTCCTTTCAAAGACTGCCTATTGGATAGATAGACAGATATAGATAGATAGATAGATAGATAGATAGATAGATAGATAGAATCTTGTAAGAACCTAATTATTTACAAGTTGTCTCCCCCACTAGAATCTGAGATCCTAATAAAGGCAGGGACTGTTTTTGCCTTTCACTGTATCCCCAGAACTTAGCACAGTGCCTGGCACATATTAAGCACTTAATAAATGCTTGTTGATTGAATAAAGTCAGTCAAAATAGCAACATTGCCCATATTATAAGCAAAAAGTGCAATTGGAGAATTCCCAGGGAAGTCCATTGGGGAGTAGGTGGAAATAATGGACTGGCACGAAGTCTGGACTCTAATCTCCATTCTGTAATCTGTACTGATTGGGTGACCTCAGCCAAGTCACTTAGCCTCTTTAGAACCCAACCTCTCCATCTATAAAAGGACCAAGGCTCCTTCTGCCTCTTACATCCAATGATATTAGTTAGGTTTATAAAGGAAGACTCTTCATAGGGAAGATGAGTTTTGACTGTGCCTTGAACAAGAAGAAGGATTTGACTAAGGGGTTGTATTGGTAATTAGGGTGGTACTGTTTTTTTACTGTTTTCTCTTTTCTATTGCTGGGGTAATCAAGTGCCTTTGATGAGTCTGGCCTTTGTTTCTTTGATTAAATCAAGAGTCTTTGATGACCTGCTTATATCAAAGGAAAGCTTAGTTTGAATAGGTTTGAGTCGCATGGTTGTGACACCCTTTGACCCTGAACAGGGTATATAAACTCAAAGGTTAGTGGTTTGCTTGGAGCTCTCACTCACTGGAAAAGTATTGTGTGATTTGACCAGATGAGACTCTGGGTAGCCATTGTTAAGGAGCCCCCTGGCTTGGAAACCCAGATGTTGGTGCTTCCCTGGTAAACTATGTACTGAGATCTTGGACAGAAAGCTAGAAGCCTGTCTACTGGTTTCTGTTATTTGATCTGTTTGTAATTTCTGTTTATATTTGCTCTGAAGTTCAGGGTGCTGGCTTTTTCCCCTGAACTAAGTGAATGATATATGTATGTTTGATTAAAGTGAGATTGTAAACCCCTCAAAGTTGCTTTCCTTAGAAAAGCAGATCAAAGAATCTGTGCTAGCAACCTTCACATATACTGGTGTTATTGGTCTTACACCCAAACAGTAGCTACTAGCAACATTGTTGTTACAAGAGTGAGGAAGAGGAAGGGCATCCTAGAAGTAGGGGTAAGAGTTACATCTAGTAACCAGTTTGATTTGGTTGAAACAAAAGATGTGGGAGGAGCAGTAGAAAATCAAGTTGGATAGGGAGTTGGAGGTTATATTGTAGGGGCCTTGTGTGTAATGCTGAGTTGGGGCTTTGCCTTGTGGTCAATAGAGAGCAAATGATTGTTCTTGAACAGGGGAGTGATATGATCTTGGCAATGCATTAGGAAGATTATTTGGGTAGTATGTGATAGAGTAGAAGTGAAAAAATCTGTGGGATGGCTATTGCAATGGCCCAGGCAGATGGTAATGAGAACCTATACTAGGATGTTGTCAATAGGAACATCAAAATGGTGGAGAAATATGGGTTAAATATAGTACAGTTAGCACAGGTTGAAAACTTGGTATATGGCTGGACCCAAAGAGTCATAATTCAATGTCAAAGTCATTCAATGGCAACTTGGAAGGAAGTTTCCAACGGTGTATCCCAAGGATATGTACTTAACCCTGTACAGTCTAATATTTTTGTCAATGACTTAAAGACAGAAATGTTATATTTATCAAATTTGTAAATACCCAAACTAAGAGAAATAACTAATACAAATCTAATCAGATAAAATTTAAAAGGAATAATTGTAAAATATTTTGGTTCAAAAAATCGACTTCACAGGTATAAGATTAGAGCATGTGACTATATGGTCATTTGTACGAAACAGAATGTTAATGGATTGCAAGACAGGTGATATGTCAGCCAAAAAACGTATTCAAGTATTAGTATCCAGGACTGAGAAGGTGATAGTCCCACTGTGCTCTGCTGTGGTCAGATCACCATTTGCAGTATTACGTTTAGCTCTTGCTGCCACCATTTAGTAAAGACAGTACTAAGATAGAGAACATCCTCAGGAAGACAATCAGGAAGGGGAAGTCAACTTCATGCCAGATGAAGATTAACTGAAAGCACGGAACTTGATTAGCTCAAAGAAAATAAGTCTTAAGGAGTATATGATAGTTAACTTCAAGTATTTGAAGGACTATTGCCCAGAGTTGAATGGAGGAGAAATTGACCTTATTCTGTTTACTTTCAGAGGACAAAACTGGGAACAATGAGCAGAAGTTCAATTTAGGAAAAACCTTCCTAGAGTTGTTCAAAAGTGAAATAGGGCTACCTTAAGAGGTATCAGGTTCCACATCGCTGATGGCCACTGATTGCATTTGTTATAAAGGGGAGGTATGGGTCAAAATCCATGGACTCTAAGGTCCCTTCCAAACCTGAGATGTTATGGTTCTCATAGATCCTATCTTTAAGGGGTTGTTTGATACAGAAGTGGGCTGAGCTGGGCTATAAGGGCAGGCAAGAATGAGAGAGTGAGGATCCTGGGTCCTGGGTCCTGCCTTCTCCTTGAATGGCCATCTCTGACCCTGTCATACTAACTCAGAGGAGAAAGAGACAGAAACAGAGTCAGAGAGATGGAGAGATCAGAGTCTCAGGAATAATTTGAGGCATCCTGGGAGCCCCATGAGACATGAAAATGCCCTTTAATGCCCAGGAATCAAAGTTCCACTTGTCTCATTATCCTGTAGATAGACGTCACCATCCTCCTCCAAATTTCCTTCCTTCCCCAGTATGGAGCTACAAGCTATAAATGCCTGCCTCAGAACTGTGTGACATAGACAATTCCCTTCTCTTCTATGGGCTTAGGTTACCCATCTGTCAAAGGAGAGAGTGGGATTGGTGATCTTAAGGTATTTCTCAGCTCCAGGATTCTAGGGTTCTTGAATATCAAGGCTGAGAGGAAAGCGAGATATTTTTCAAGTGTATGTGGAGGCAAAGGAGGAAGAAAAGAAAAACTGGGAGAAAAGGAGAAAAGATGAAGAAAGAATTATAGCATCATAGAATGATAGCTCTAGGGGAATCCTTTGAACATGGGATCATGGGATCATAAGCTGTAGATCTTGGAAGGACTAGATCATTGGATATCAAAGCTAGACATCCCTTAAAACATACAACATAGAATCTCATATCTAGAAAGGTTCTTAGTTCTAACCCAACCCTCTCATATTGTAGAAGGAGAAAACTGACCAGGGAGGAGTGACTTTCTCAAGGTTATGCAGTGAGTCAGTGATAGAAGTAAGCACCCAAGATCTCCAACTCCTTGATGAGGATTCTGAGACAATGAAGAGGAAAAGAAGAGTAAAGAGGAAGAGGGAAGAAGAATACTTAGAAGACAGACTCTCCTCCTAAAGGCAAAAACATCTTAGTGTGGCCTCAGCCACCAGCCTTTCTCCTTAGGTTCAGTAGCTGCATCTCCCTGGGGAAAACCATAAATTAGCCACCCCATCACTGACCATAATTAGAAACAAGAAGCAGTGGGTTGGCTTTGGACAAGTTAAGGAGTGATTTCTGGTTCAGAGTCAAGCCAGGAGACCATTCATTAATGACCCTGGGTTCCCAAGTTCCTGGGCTGGAGCAGTATAAATGTTACCTAGAAGGGTTGTGGGAGGATTCAGGGAGACTGGCAAGAGATTGGCAGTCCCAAGAGATGAGGAAGTGAGTCTGAGGAAAGAAGAGGAAATTCCCACAAAAGAAAGGGTAGCCTCAGGGGTAGTGAGTCCCCCATCTATGAATGTATCAATGTTTGAATGTGTATATGTCTGGTGAAAGAAAGAATGGTGGGTCTGGAGCCAGCAGACCTGGATTCAGGTCTTCTTACTACCTGTGTAATCTTGCACCTTGCTTAATAGCCTCTCTGGGTCTAAGTCTCCTCATCCATAAAATTAGGGGGTTCAACTAAGTGGCCCCTAAAGTCCTTTCTAGAGCTCTCAAGCTCTGGCCACTATGGTTCTATTTCAGTTCTGTGATTTGCTGAAGGTCAGAGTATGCAGCTCCTATCTACTTCTCCTCATCTTTCAAGATTCACTAAAGTTCCATCTCTTCCACTGAGCCCTTCCCACTCTTTCTCAGCCCAGAATGACTATACCTTCCTTGCCCCCTAATAGCTTAGTCACCAGGCTACTACCTAAGGTCTTGGGAGGCACTGCTTTACCACCAAGGGCAAAGAACCCAGAGCCAGCAATCAGAAGATCAAGATCCTAGCATTTCTACTTACTAGCCATGTGACTTCCCTTCTCTGTGAAAGGACTAGATGGTCCCTAAGATCTCTTCTCTCTTTGACATTCTGTGACTGTTGGTGTCTGACCATTTATCTTAACCACTATTTGGATTTGGATTTTCAACCTCAACCTCCATAAATGGCTGGGGCTTCCCTGCCTTGACAGGTCCAGTGTCTTCTGACTCCCATCCTGTCACAGGTTGGAAAATGTCCCCAAATCAGCTATGGCCAAAGGGCTATAAACCCATGTATACCCTTTGATCCAGTAATACCACTACTAGCTCTGCATCCCAAAGAGATTTTTAAAAAGGAAAAAGGACCATATATACAAAAATAGCTCTTTTGTGGTGGCAAAGAATTGGAACTTGAAGGGATGCCCATCAATTGGGGAATGGCTGAACAAGTTGTGGTGTATGATTGTGATGGAATACTATTGTGCTGCAACAAATGACAAGCAGGATGATTTCAGAAAAAATTGGAAAGACTTACATGAACAAATGCAAAGTGAAGTGAGCAGAACCAAGAGAACATTGTACCCAGTAACAGCAATATTGTACAATGATCAATTGTGAATGACTTAGCTATTCTCAGCAATACAATGATCCCATGATGAAAAATGCTATCCACCTGAAGAGAAAGAATTAATGGAGTCTGAATTCAGATAAAAGTATACTATTTTTCACAGTTTTCTTTTTTGGCCTGTGTTTTCTTTTACAACATGACTAATATGGAAATGTTTTGCATGATTGTACATGTATAACCTATATTAAATTGCTCACCATCTCATGGAGAGGGAATGGTAGGGAAGGAAGGAGGGAGAGAATTTGGAACTCAATATTTTTTAAAAGGATGTTAAAAAGCATTTTACATATAATTGGGGAAAAATAAAATATTATTCCTAGGAAAAATGTCCCTAATTTCACCTTTATCCTCTAAGTTCAGATTATCCAGCTACGGTTGGTGTAGGAGCCTTTGACAATGTGGTCCTACCCTACAAAATAGTCCTGTAAGGGTGGTAAGGCAGGACACAAATATCATCTCCCTTATATAAGTGAGGAAACTGAGGCCCAGAGAAGAGATTCCATTTTCCCCAAATCACACAGCACAGTAGCCACCGATAGGACTTGAACTCAAGTCTTGCCG